>NC_133502.1:147250833-150219166 GCF_049354715.1 Callithrix jacchus | reverse complement strand
AGTCTCATAGAGGCCAAAGTGAAAGGATAACACTGGCAAAGTATATTTAACATAACATTCAGGAGGTCTTTTCTGGGAAGAACAGGAATATGAGCTAGGCTTCTGTTGAGGGCTCACAGAAGTGCTGAAAGGATATTGTTTATTTAATTTCTGAATTTTTAGGGGTGCAAAATTTGGAAATTTATCTTGGACAAAGGAACACACGGATCTTTCCAGGAAATGAGTCATATATGTCTAAATAATTATTCTTGATACCTTATTTTCCCTGATTACATTTGGTCTAATGCTAGTCTGGGCAAAGGACTCTTCACTGAAATTTGGTTAGAAATTTCTACCGAATTTCAGAATCGAGAAATGAAGTCGTAAACTTATAATTTGAAGTTCAAGTGATAACTTTTCCCTCCTAAAACCCCACCCATAAACATAGGATTAAAGTCACAAGAAAGCTGACAAAAACTCTAACATACTGCTTTTTCTGATTTCTAGATTCAGGTAAATATATAAGTCTTATAATAGAATGAGTCAAACTTAATTTATCTTAATTAATTGACAGCATGTGCACTTTTGGTGATGCAGACCGGTGAGAATAAGATACACAATATTAAAATTAATGTAGCCCTGAAGCCCACTTTGAACCTTACTCTACATACTTCCCCTCTGAAAGTACCTGGATGGCACTGATATGCCCTGTAAGGGTCTCTTACAGCCAGGTCCCTATCTATTGATTGAGACATTCTAAACAAATATGGTACATTAATTTACCATCTTCTTGAGGACTTGACAATGGGTCAAATACTATTACAGATGATGTTTATCCATTATAAGTAATGCTGGTGACAATCCTGCAAGTTAAGATTTATGTTAGTATTTCCCATGTTAAGTGGGAAATAGGTTAAGTGGCCTGACTTCATAAATAGTAGATCTGGAGTTGGTCTCAGATCAACTAGACTACAGCTATCGTATCATGATGGTTCTCTATTGCTCGCCTTATTGGAACCCCATGGAAGTGGGGGGAAAATATATATTGTGAATTGTGTCCAGTGCAGGAACAGTAGTTTCAGAAAGGAGATGGTCAGTAAAGATGTTCACTAGGGCATGGTCAAGAGAAGAATTTTGGAAAAGAAAATCACCCAAGTGTCACTTCCCAGTGAATTAGTCTGCATTTCAAACTCCTGAGAACCACCCTACTTTCCTAACAGACCAAAAGGAAATTGTGTTTGGGTAATTGCATTTGTTAATAACCCTAAGATAGCCTTTCTCATTAACTTTTTAAAAATATTTTTTGTGGGTATATAGCAGGTATATATATTGTGGGATACATGAAATGATTTGACACAGGCATGCAATATAAAACAAGCACAATATGGAGAATAGGGGTATGCATCCCCTCAAGTATTTATCCTTTGAGTTACAAATACTCTAATTACATTCTTTACATTTGGGGGGGTTGTTGGGTGTTGGGGGATGTTGGTTGTTGTTGGGGGGGTTGTTGGGAACTGGGGATGGTTAATGGATACAAAAATAGAAAGAATCAATAATGCCTACATTTAATAGTGCAATAGGATGACTATAGTCAATAATAATTGTATATTTTAAAATAATTTTCTCATTCACATTTTGTGCTCCTTTGAATAACGTTTCCTGGATCAGAGAGGACTTGAAGGAAGCCAAAGCCTCAAGCTGCCACAGGGATCACCTATAGGGGCTTTAGTCTAGAGGCAAAAATACTGACTCTAGTCCAGAATATAAGTTCTGCAGTGGGACAGACAGAAGGCTACAACTGATGACCAGGATCAAGTTGGGGAGTGACAGGAGGGAGAGCACAGGTGAGGGAGACCTCAACAGAGATGAAATCAAGAATACCCAAAGCTAGTGTGAAATTAGGGAAAGGGACTCTAGACCTTTGAATGGATCTCTCCACATAAATACTGCTACTCCTAGAGCACTGAAGACAAGAATCTGCCTATTAAACTGAGAAGAGCGGAAAGGCACTTTTCCTCCTAGTCACACACACTCATCACCAAAACAAGGGGAAAAGACATATGGCTGCTGGGAGTTCTCTGCTTTTAAGTCCCACAGGATAACAACTTCTCTTTCAAAGCTCAGTTTGTGTAAAGGCTTCTGCTTCTTGTTATGCTGATCAATCCTCCAAGTTAGTGCCCATATATCATTATAATAGAGCTATTCTAAACTGAATTCAATGTAGTGACATGTTTATGATTATTTTATTTAGTTTAAGGAATGTTGCAGAAGGTGTGTTTATTTTGTACTGCTATTAGCAGACTGTATAGCCACAAATCTTAAGATAATTCTTTCTAAGCAAGACAGGGAACTCAAAAACTATAAAGGGAAAAAATGGACAAACTTGACTATAGTAATGATTTGATATTATGTATGTCAAAATATGCCTCATAAAACAAATGAAAGTTTTCATAAGTAGAAAGAAAATACTTGTAAAACATACAGGACACAAAGAATTAATGTCCCCAATAGGCAAGGATAGCTGACAAATTACTTTCTAAACAATACCCAATCAAAACTGGACAAAGTATTCAAACAGATAAATATCTGAAGAAGTAAAGCAATCAGTAAATAAGTATACTAAAAGAAACTCAACCATAATAGTTATAGCTAAGGATATACAAATTAAAAAAAGGGAAAAACATTTTACCCATTAGACAGTTTTGACAGAGTACAGCAGAATTAACTCCATGCTAATTTCTGGCCTAGTGTTTAAGAGAATGGGCCGGTTATACGTTAGTCTCTCTGAACACTGAGCCACCATGTAGGAGTTCATCCTTCTGCTGAAAAGATCACATGGAGAGGACCTGAAGGAGAACAGCTCAGCCAAGCCAGTCTTTCATCTTTCCCACCATGATGTCAGATATTTGAGTGAAAAATATGCGGATCCTCCAGACCCAACCAGCTACCAGCTGCATATCAGCAGGTGATCCCAGCAAAAAAGTTGCCCAGCCAAGCACTGCCTTAATCTCTGGCCCAGAAAACAATGTTTTCTTTGTAGATCTTTACAGATCTCTCTCTTTATAGATCTGTTCAGTTTTTGAAGTAGTTTGTTATACAGTTATAAATAACCAGTGTAGAAGCCAACCACTAAACAGCAGGTAACTTATGAGAGTCCTTCTAAGATACCTGGGATAAAATAGGCAAGAGCAGCCAGAGGAAAATCCAGAATGAATATTATCAATTTCAATAATGAAGAGCATATAATGAAGGAGCAAGGGGTCAATAATATCAGTAATATGAGATATAAAACAAGTTTATTACATACAGTAATTAGAAACTCACTAGTAACTTTCATGAGAATGGTTTCAGTAGACGAATAACAGTAAGCTGAAGAGTGAATAAAAACACAGCAACACAGCAATTCCATTTATAAGTATGTACCACAGACACAATTTCTACATATAAAAATATATGTAATAATGGTGTTAATCATAGGGAAAACACACAAACAACTCAAATGCTCACTGACAGAAGAACAGATATATAACATTATATTCGGCAGAAAAATTAAGTAACTGTAGCCACCTGCAACATCATGGGTGAATCTCAGGTACATAAGCAAGTCTCAGAAGATGATACATAGTATAATCTTTGTGTAAAGCTAAGAATTAAACAAAATAAAGTAGGTCACATGTATGTATGTGTGTGCATAATATATACGTGAGTGTAGGCATGTATGTTTATAACAAAAAAAGCCATAAAATGGCAAACAGAATTCAGGATCGTGGTCACCTTCCAGGGAAAACCAAAGGTGGGGCAGAGAGGGGAGACAATTTAAAATGCAATGATGCTGGTAATATTCTACCTCTTGCATAGATGATGGATTTATATTTTGCATCTACATCTCATATATTCTTTTCTATGCATCAAATATAATGCCGAAACATTTACAAAATATATTGTTTAATGAAACAACTGGGATAAAATGAAGGCAATGCATTAGAGTCTACCCTTTAGGGAAGTTTTGCTATGATATGAAGAAGGAAGATAGACTAACATTAAAAGAGATAAATAAACTAAGCACAGTGACTCATGCCTGTTAAGTGAGCACTCTGAGAGGCAGAAGGAGGAGGATCCCTTGAGGTCAAGAGTTGAGATCAGCCATAATGAGACCCGTCTCTACAGAAAATAAAAATTTTAAAAAGTAGAAGAGAAATGAATTGTTAATATGCATTTTCGGAGGCAAAAAACATGAGCATATTCCTAGACATATGGGGAAAGTCATTACTGAAATATACATAAATGTAAATGTGTGAAGAAAGAACCACAGATTTCATGTCAACACTGACTAAAAACGCATTTGGAGATTCTGCTGACACATCACTTCCCACTGAAACTGGAGGTGCTAAATTGCGACTGGCTGTCATTTGGATATTATTTGTAAGTACATCCTTGTTACCAATTTTTTATTTAATAGATATGCAGATTCTTCAATAAAAGGCATTTTTCCATTATGATTTACCCGACGGGAAAATGCTAAGCATTCACTACTTACAAATCTGCATTCAACTTTTTATGGACAGGCAGAAATTTTCTGAACATAAGTTGTAAGTTGAAAAGAATAAATTGTTTTCCATAGAGAATTTAGTTCAAATATTTACTAAAGAAACCAACATTTGTCAATTATCAGGTATATGTTTTAGCTTCTAAGCAGGCCCCAAAGTTTTCAACCTTTAGGAACTGCAGGAAAGGTTCATTAGGCAGAAACCAAGTCTTTCTCCAAAAATCTGGTGTAAAGACCTTTTTGATATCTGTCTTGAACTTTATGCCAGTACATGAAGTGAAAATACATGGCTACTGAGGACTGAGCCATCAACCCTGCCTGGAAAGCTATTAGGTAACTCATTATTGTATAATCTAAGGCAAAACTTAATAAATAAACATACATATATATATATATGCTCTTAGTGCTAGCATTCATTTATATATAATTTTTATTCATATTCATATACATATACATTATGTATATGAAGATTTATATATAAATAAATACTAGCACCAAGTGTATTTTTGAATTTATTCAGTGACTGTTCTGTCCTTGGTGCTTCGCTTGAGGCAGACGAACTTGTCCTTGAATAGTGGATTTCATATTCAAGGAGAGACGACTCTGACGATGTAACCAGCTATTAAAGCAACAGTTGAAGAAGAGGTCAAATCTCAGAAGCTTGCGGTTAGGAATTTTCTTTTATCTATACTTTTATTATCTACCTATTTTTTTCTTTAGAAAAGGAAAGACTTTCCCCCACCCCCCGAAGTTAAAAACAACAGGCCAGGGCAGCTTATGGCTTGATAATGGGCCAGCGATAAAAATCCCATTAATTGCCATGAAAATTTCATTGATTGCCATTATTCTCTTGAGTCTAGGACCAAAATAGAGCTTCTACTGATGTTTGGGTCTATGTAGAATACTAGGTTATCTGCTGAGGTGCTTGGGGATATGACTGGCCAAGGGAAATGCAAGCAATGAGACTATGGCCATTATAATAAAGAAGGAAAAATATCAGTAGGTCAAAAGGCACAAGACCGAGGCAGAAAGAACATTTGAGCAAGGGTTTATGAAGAGTTTCTCAGAAAGCTACAGTTTAGCTTTGTGAGAAAATGAAGATTTACAAACTTGCACTCAAGAATGAAAATGCCAGTAGTAAGGGAGCGGATCGTGCCAGTGTGCTGTTCCTGCCCTCTTGGAGTCTCATAACGTTGACAGGTAAATATAAATGAGACATAAAAAGCTTTCTGTCCATGTTGACTTTTTCCTGAATTGAAAGGGTCAGAATGTGCCTGCTCCATGTCTCACGGTTACTTCTGTATTAATTTTAGTTGCATGTATATTACATCAACAAGACTTAATCTAATTTGGGTTCTGGAGTTTGCAAGGGCACAGCCTACAGCTGTCTCCATCAGCTGCACTGTTTTTAGCAGGAAAAAATAACACCCTGCATCTTGTTGAAATAATATCTTAAGGACACAGAAATGTAAACCATAGCCTAAAAAGATGCTCTACTTTATTGGCAATATTATGTCATGGCTAACATGCATAAATCATCCATAACGATGCCAGCAAAAGGAACTCCTTCCTCAAGATTTAAGATATGAGCCCCAAATGGGAATAAATCGCTCTCTAGCATGCTCTCAGACATGTCCTTACATTTATAACAAAATTGCTCCAGTCAGTGCAGCCTTCTGGGAGCTAATCTCTGTGTGAAGCAGCTCATGATCCACCCATAGTACTTCCTCCAGTTTCCATTCCTGCTACCAAATGGAGTAAAGAACCGTAAAAATAGCAAAGAAAACCAGACTTCAGGTCTGGTTGCAAACTAGTTCTGTCTATGGATGACTTGTTTAGTAAGTCGTGAACTGCTACCTTTCTCAGAAATGTTTTAAAGCCTCATTTTCATACCCCAAAAATGAATCTAATCTAAACAAGCATATTTCTTAACAATTTTAAAGTGCCGTTTTTACTTCCACATTTTAAAATAGGATATGACCTGCAAATTAAAACATAGTCCTATATTTATCATGTTGTGGTGGAGAGAAGTACAAAATTCACCCAGGGAGGAAACAGTCCTACCCCTGTTAAAATGTAATCATGATATGTCCTTAGAGCAACATGGAATTTTGGTGTGAGGAGAACTAACTTTTTCTCCAAGAGTCAAAAAATTTTAGTGGTTTTTTTTTCATTTTGTTTTACCATAATTAAGAACGTTTTCTGAAGAAGAGAAAAAGATGTCTTTTTAAAAATCTTAGCTTCAAGAATATCCTGACTTTCTAAAATTAAGAAATGTCCCACCAAAAATTTTCTCTTTATTTTGATATTATTTTCATTTGCTTTTCCTTTTCCTCCTACTAGTAAAAAATGCAGGAGCACATAAGGATGACTGGTCACTCAAAAGCTTTCTCAGTATAGGTGGACTTTCCTCAACCATAAAGTCTAATTTAAAATCCAGTCTTACTCAATGTTGTATCATCGTGTGGTAGTGTGTCAATTATCAACTTATTGCCTCTCCATTCCATGTGCCCTCTTCAATGCATATACTGTGATAAGCAATGGAGTTCCGTAAGCATCTCCCCTTTGAAGTGAACATGATGTTAGCTCATGTAGAGGTTGCTTGAGGGACATAACTGAAGGAAGAGCCTCTTCTGCATTTTCCAAGTTGGGCAGGGGCTAAGTTGTGTGGATGTGAGGACCTCTTATGGAGCACTGCTCAGCCATACACCCAAAACACAAATCCTCTGCAACCTGGCAGTCTCAACATTTTGATAACACACAGAAAGCAGAGCTCCCAGGCAGTAGACATAATCTCAAGTCCTCCTGTCTCAGCTGGCACCCATATACTCCCACATGACTCAATATGCCATAAAGGCCTGTTGCTTCCACTAACACCTAGGTTTCCACTGCACACCTATACCACCAATTTCTGGACATCTGCAACACCACCTGCATTCTGGAGTGTTGACTATTTTCCACCTAACAACTCCAGCCCAGCCCAGCCAAGTCAGTCAACTTCTCTACTAACTAGTAAACTAAACCACACCTTTTCCATCAAAGTCTGAGCCTCTTCCAATTTGTACTTCCCTAGGCACTCTCCTGCAGTCTTATGGAGTATTGCATACAGTTTTCTTATATCTCATAGTTACTCTTTTATCATAGTTAATAATTGTTATATTAAACTTTCCTGTTTAACTTACTATATGGTTTCTATCTCCTGATTGGACCCGGACTGCTACATGTAGCAGGCTTGGAACATACTAGGACCACAGCAACAGGCTAACACTGCCTCTGGGAGCTCTGTTTATCCACTTGTTGTCTACTTATCATCCATTTTTATGTCATAATTTTTTTCCCCTAGCCTGACTTCTCCTACCTAGTCTACCACCAAGCAGTCTCATATATTGTATAAAGATTAAGTTTACTAGAACACAACTCTGACATCACACCCACACAAATGTTAATTTTTATCAAGGGCATAAGAGACAAACACTGTTTCAAATGCTTTAAATGTAGCATTATTACATTTCAAAACACTTCTAAAAGATGGATATTTCCAAGTTTTTAAAATGTGCAAAAGGGGGCTCAGGGAAGTTAAAAACTTGGACAATATCACGTAGTTATTAATTAATGGAACCAGGACCATATATATATTTTACTCTAAGGTGGTGCTCATTACATCCATGATTTAAGCAACTTTCTGTTTTAAAAGCATTTATTAGTATCCTATTACTCACTGGGCCAAAGGCAATTGTTATCTTGGTTATAAAACCTCTGATTTTTCTCTCTCTATCCTCATAGAGCACTTTTAGTAGATATCTAATAATACTCATTAATTAGTCTTGAATTACATCTGTATATGCTATGTACTTTGAATTCTAAGATGAAAAATTTTAAAAATATATTTGTTTTTGTGTCAAGTTCTTTTCACCTGAGCTCCTGAAATATTATTTTTTATCTTACCAAAGACAAAAAAATAAAGATAGCTGAGGAAACTAATCACAAAGTTGCATATTAATTAATATGCTTTTAAACACATTACTAATTCAGGTCAAGGAAAGGAAAGAAGTAAATATGCTAGCACTGTGGATGTTATAATGAAGTAATATTTTCTGAATTCCAACAACTTGACAAAAACATGTCTATATCTGTACACAGGTAGATATTAACATGATATAATATAGTACACATTAATAGGAAGGAAAGAAAAACTGCATTTCCTTCTACTATTAGACCATACAATAAAATAGAATTTTGTTTATTCTCTATCAGTCCAATCCACTACCCAGTACAATGTCAGGCAAAGAGTTGTTGCCCAGCAAAGACAGATAACATAAATCATATTTAGAGTCATAAAACAAGTATCCATAAAACTAAAGTTATTCAAGTAATATAAATTATGTTCTCTGATTACAATGACATTGAATAAAAATTATGAAAAGATTTTTGAAGATTTAACAAATATTTGAAAATTAAATTATATCCTTATCAACAACTCATGAGTCAAAGCAGGATGCTAGGACAAAACTATAAAGTATTTTGAACTAAATAAAATATAAATGTATATCAAAATTTGTGGGATTTCACTAAAGCAGTAGAAAGGAAAAACTTACAGCAATAAATGCCTCTATTAGGATATAAGAAAAGTTCCAAATAAAAACACTCAGCTTTTACATTAAGAACCAAGAAACGAAGAGCAAATTAAATCCACAGAAGCAGAAGAAACATAGTTGAAAATTTTAGATTGCATATAAATAGAGTAGAAAATAGGAAAACAATAGAGAAAAAAATTAATGAAATGAAAAGCTGGCTCTTTGAGAATATCGATAAAATAGAGAAACTGAAGGCACACAGATGAAGAAAATGACATAAAACACTTACCAATATCAGGAAGAAGACAGCTTGCATCACTACAGGCTCTTCAAACGTTAAAATAAATGAATATTTTGAACTACTTTATTCCATTTCAACTTAGATAAAATGGCAAATTTGTTAAAAGACACAAATTATTAAACTCATACAAGAAGAATTGATCATCTAAATAGCCCTAAACCTATTAAAGAAATCTAACTTGTTGTTAAAAAGTCTTCCCCTCCAGGGCCAAATAGCTTTGCTAACAAGTTATACCTAATATTTAACAAAGAAATAATACAAATTCTACACAAACTCTTTATAAAACTAAAGAGGAGAAAATATCTCTTAACTCATCCTATGAAGCCAGAAGTATCTTGATACTAACACCTGATAATGACATTAAAAGAAAACATCAGATCAGTATTTTTTTATAAACAAAGCTGCAAACATTATAAATATAATTTTAGAAAATTGAATCCAGTCATATTTTTAAAACATGTCATGACCAAGTGGAGTGTATAAATTGGTTTGACATTTTACAACCAGTCAATGTCATATATTAACAACCTAAAAATAAAGACAAAGCATACTAACATCTCAACAGTTGCAGAAAAAGCAATTGATAATATTTAGTATCTGTTCCTGATTTTTAAAACCTTCAGGAAACGAGAAAAAGAAGTGACAGTTTTCAAGTTGATTACAGGTGTCTCCAAAAAACTTACAGCTAACATGATGTTAAACTTGTAATACTAATTGTTTCCCCACCAAGGTTAGGTACAAGTAGAAGTGTTCATTATAACTGTTTCTTTTTAATATTGTACTTGATATACTAGCAGATTCAATAAAGCAGGACAATGAAATAAAACCCACCCAGATTACACCCATCTTTAATTATTGAAAAAATGATCATCTATCTACAATATCTGATAATGTCTACAAATAAATGACTAGAACTAATAAGTGAATTTAGAAAGGTTACAGGATATACAATTAAAATGTAAAAATTAATTGTACTTATATATTATGGCAATAAAGAATGAAAAAATTATAATTAATAATACAATAACATTTCCAATAGCATCAAAAATATAAAACCCTTAAGGACAACTATGACAAAATACGTGTATACTAAAAATTACAAGAAGTTCAGAAAAATTTAGGAAGACAAATAAATGAAGAGATATACTATGCTCATGGATCTAAAGAATTAAAATTTTTAAGATGTCATCTCTCCCCAAATTGGTCTATAGAATCAACATATTCCAAATCAAAATGTAAGCATGCTTGAAAAGACTTAGCTGTTTAAATTCACAGACTCTGCCTCAAAAAAAGTACAGTAAATAAAACAATGTGATATAAACAAAAACATACAAAAAAACTGACCAATGAAACAAAATATAGAGTCCAGAAATACGACCACACATGTATAGACAACTGATTTTCAACAACAGTACAGAGGCAATTCAATAAAGAATGAATTTTTTACACAAATATTGTTTAAAACAATTGGATATCAACATGCAAATGCATGAACTTTTATCCTAACTTCACACCATACAATATAAAATTAACACAGAGAACATAGACCTAAAAAAAAGTTAAACTGTAATATTTCTAGAAGAAATCATAGGAGAAAAATCTTTTGTGACCTAGCATTTGAAAAAGTATTTCATAGTTATAACATCAAAGGCATTATTAATTTTCAAAATGTATAAATTTGACTTCAAAGTTACATGGGTCTGCTATTAGTGTATATCAACCTATCTCAATAAAACTGTTAAAAGTAAATTAGAAAAATAGTATAAGTTTGCCAACTTTTTATTTTACTAAAGTCATGAAAATAAAACAATTTTATGTTATCATTATGATTTCATAAATAAAAGATATGTAAAATTGATCCCATAATAATAAATAATCATACTTTGAATAAAATTAACACGTTTATTTTAAACTTATGCCCTTGTATTTATTTTTTCAATTTTTTGAGGACAAATAAAACAATTTACTATGTCGTAAATTTCCCTGGACTGGTAGTGGCAAATTACTGACTTTCAGAATTAGTCAGTATGTCCCTTAGTTTTCTTTTATTAAACTGTGTTTACTATGTTTATGGTAACTGAAGAGTTAATAGAGGCTTGATAAATAAATAGTTAAAGGCTATTATCTTGTGAAAATTTTATTGCTGGCACTACTATTGTTTCTTGCTGTAATCGATGCTTAATATTTACAAATCATTGAATCAATACTTTTGGTGGAATGCAAACTGCTTCAAAAAAAGCAGTATTAATTGTTATAAAGAAATAAAATAGCTCTCATTATAATATACCTTCAGTAATACCTTTCCAATTTGTGCAGTGTGCTTTTTCTGGCTATGCTATTTAGTACGCATCAATTAAAAAGTTTAAGTGACAATCTACTGATTGAAACTTAAGATAATCCTAAGGATGAGAAACATGATAGAAAAACCTTCCATTAAAAATCCCCAAATAAACCTGTTTGCCATTTAGGAAAACTTATGAATAAGCTTGACAAGATTCCAAATCTGTACGTTGTTCAGACTTTCCTACTGAGATTTAAAAGCTGGTACAATAGAGCCCTTGGCTGATTTATTTTTGGTTAAACTATAACAACTGGATAATTAATGCAGTAGTTTAAACCAAAACAATAATAAAAGTTCAATATTTTCCTAATTCATTCTCTAGATGCTAGTTTTTTAAAAAAGTGTCCAAGGGATGCTTTGGGTTAGTCTTTGAGATCTTACTTTAAGAAAGTACTTTTGAAATGGGCTCTGGAGAAAATATATCACAACCAGGACAGAAACTCTGCAGAGCTATATCAGCTCATAGTTACATGGTCAAGATGCTCCATAAACTTAAAGAACCAAAGGCAACCTTTGAGCAATGGAGCAGAGGATTTAGTCAACTTGCAGTTTTAAACAGACCAATAGAGCAAAGAGAAAACTAATTGAAAAATCCAAGTTCAGCAAAGCTCCTGATTTTCTCCCAATTTATGCACAGGGGGTGTGAGAATAACAGCTAAACATAGTTTATTAATAGTCTGTAACTTTGAGTTTAAATGCCACATTTCCTCAGAAAAGGGAAGAATGAGGACATTCTAATTAGAATTAGAGAGGCAGAAGAACAAAACATTATTCCAGATTTTGTCAGTTCCCTATGGACATAAAAACATGAGATGAATTGAAGCACAGCTAATTAAAAGGTAAATGAACTTCATCCCAAAAAATAAGCCAAATTCAGCACTCTTTAAAGAACCAAGGTCTAACTTTCTGAAGATAGATGTGATTGTAAAAGTATATTTGAATACTCTTTTTACTAAAATGGTTATACATCTCCTACAAACCAATGAAAATTTCCATTTAAGTGGCATAAACTCAGTAATCAAGGAGGTGTATGTAAAACAACTTATCATACGCTCTTTGAGGAATACAGTGACTCCTAGAGGTCTCTTTATGGCAGCTTTTATCTGTTTTTTTTCTCTGTCATCAACAACCAGTAAAAAATATCACCTTTTTTAAATCGCTTAATCATGATTGGCCAGCATAAAGCACTAAGGTACTAAAACTACAGCAACAATGTGTGTGTAAGTATACACTTTCATATATATATATATATATATATATATATATATATATATATATATATATATATATTTAAGCACACAGTAATGTCCATAATGACAAATTCATATACTAAGACAGGAATCCCAAGATTTAAAAGAAAAAAGCTACATCATCTTAATTCATTTTATATTGTGCTATTCTTGCTTATGTGTTCAAACCTACAGTTTAAGAATTTCTATTACAAAAAATATACTGTATTAATTATTTAATTGTGGGTTCATTCTTATTCTGTTCAATGGAAGAGGTAAGGGCTATACAGTTTGTTTGCATGAATAATCACATTCTTATTTATTGGGGAGAGACTGGGCGAACCAAGAAAAGGACAAACATTATAAATTATACACAGCTTGGTACTCAGGGTGTAGGAAACAGTGTTTGTTTTGTATAAAGAACAAAATTTAAGAAAGTATATAAAAGATAACTGATATGGTTTGGCTGTGTCCCCACCCAAATCTCACCTTGAATTGTAGTTCCCATAATTTCCATGTGTTGTAAGAGGGACTTGGTAGGAGATAATTGAATCATGGAGATAGTTTTCCCTTTACTGTTCTCATGGTAGTAAGTCTCACGAGATCTGATGGTTTTATAAGGGGTTTCTGCTTTCACTACTCTCTCATTCTTTCTTGCCACCGCCATGTAAGAAGTGGCTTTTGCCTTCTTCCATGATTGTGAGGCCTCCCCAGCCATATGGAACTGTGAATCTATTAAACCTCTTTTCCTTCCCAATCTCAGGTATGTTTTTATCACCAGCTTGAAAACAGACTAATACAAACAGACATGGAAATCAGAGAAAGGTTATCTGAAACAAAGATAAGTGTTGCTAAAAAAGACATCATACAAATATACCACAGCAACAGATATAATAGCAATTTCACAACCAATGAAAAGAAAAATATACTATATGCCAGGAAAGTACTAGAAATTTATCAACTAAACAACTTTATTCTTTTATAAAAATTTACTCGACACTTTGGCAGAAAATGCTACATTTCTGATATTTTTAATTGATTTTTCATTATGGTTTTGATGCTATATTTGTGTAAATAACAATAATTTATATTTCTTTACCTTAATAAGATCATTTTAATAATAGAATTAAATAGGGTTATGTAAAAATGATTGAAGAAGAAATCACAACAGTGATTTTCAAGAATGAATCAACAGTACTTGCAGACTTACTGGAACAAACTCTGTTTTGATGGAGGAGACAGAGGAGTGAAAAATAATTGCAAGGTTCCATAACTGAGAAAACAGTAGAATATTCATAAAAATCGGGAGGTCAAAGGAAGACATGTTAGGGAAAAGGCAAACTATGGTAGAACTATGAAATGTCTTCTTAGAAACATCCACATGGGAGAGACAAGTGTAGCATTTGAGCTTAGTTGAAAGTAATTTATGAAGATGTATATTTGAAGTAAAGGATATGTTTAGATTCCCCGTATAAAATGTGGAGAGAGATGAGCAGTATGTTATGGAGACTGTACAAATCGTTTTCCAACTGGGATACTGTTGAGAGTAAAGTGAGACACTCAAAAACTATGTCAGGAAAAAAATAATAAATCTGAGTGTCCCTTACAAACTGGAACATACAATAATTCTAAGGTTCGTAGAATTAAAGTGGGTGATGAGATCTGGTTCCAGCAGGGAGAATAGCTCCATGCCTCTCACATCTTCCCTCGAACACCTAAAAACCCTTGAACATAACAGAACGAATAAACATAGGAAACTTCGAAAGGTGGAAAGAAGACAGCAGACTGCTAGGAACCTCAGGATTTGAGGACATTAAGTAACAGTGAACCCCTGGGATTTCTTATTACTTCAAATGAATTCCTGAAAGGGCACTCCAGAAGCCTCCAAGCTTAAACTGCCATAGGCACAAACAAAATAATAATAAATAAAAGGTAGTAGAAAAGTTCATTTCCCCAGCCAAAGAGCCAAGAAACAATAACCTAATAACAGAAAACCTTTTTGGCAATACCAGCCCAACTCCTGCCAAACACCAATGGAAAAATCTCACTATGTCAGTGGTGTGATGAGGGAACTGATCTTCCCTGCAATTCTCCTGCCCCACAGATGTAAACAACCTGCTCTGATTCCCCAGCCCAATGTCCAAGCAGGAAACTAATGTTCCATCCCCTACCGGGAAGAACCAGGCTGTGCTGCCATTCTCTAGCTGGATAGTAGTCACTGGCTGAACAGGGAACTGAGCTTCCGTTCCCTGCTTGGTGGAATCAGACAATTCTCTGATTTCTCTGCCAGGGAAGTAGTCATGGTCTGAGCTGGAAGCTGATCTTCCATCCCTCATCCATACAAAGTAGGCAGTGATAAGATTTTCCTGCCAGGTTAGTGGCAGTGGGGTCCAGCAGCGCAGCGTGCCTACATACCTATCTGGAAGGAGGCACTATGATATGAGGCGCGTCAACACTGCCTTCATTCTTCCCACACACTCAGCTTAAGGACTTGCAAGGAGGCAAACATCAGCAAGGACTCACTCTGAACCCACAAGGTTGAATGAGGTGGTACAGGTTGTAAATCTTTTGCATTCTATTTTCCCTCCCTCCTTGATGTTATCAAGTTAGAGGTCATAGTTGATGACTGAAGTAAAGTAATAACACAATCTGATAGTCAAAAGGATGATATTCAAAAGTAAGTATTCTGCATTTGACTTGAAGTGGTAAACTGTTGCTACCAGGAGGCTTTGATAAGTTATATACTTAGAACTTATCTGCTCTGTGTACATGTATTCTATTAACAACCACTGTGAAAATTATACAAAATGACACTGATGCAAAACAAGTTCCTGGCTTCACCCAGGAAGGAACTCAAGAACAAGCCAGCGGTGGAAGAAGAGTTTTATTGAGGCAGCAGCAGTGTTAGAACGCCCTGTTTGATCCTACACAACAGAGCTACCCCATAGGTAGCGCACTTGTAGTACTGGCTTAGAGGTATGTTTTTAGTCATATTTATACTCACTTTTAATGACCTGCTAATTCAGTGGTGGGACATCCAGAAATAGCTAGAAAATGAGTGGTAACTTTCAGGTTTTGGCAAGGTAATGAGTGGTAACCTCTGGGTATTGCCATGGCAATGGTAAACTGTCATGGCACTGGTGGGCATGTCTTACGGAGAGGTGCTTTTGGTGCCTCTTCCTGGTTCAGGCCAGTCTTCAATCTGGTCTGCAGTCAAGTCCCCCCTGCCTTCTACTTCATTGCCTCCTCAGCGATTTGATACATCTTAATCTTAAGGGGGCTGCAGAAGGTCAGAGCTCCAACTTCTGTAACTCCTTCCTGGCAATCTTTTGGGTGTAGGCCCTGCCCAGCATTGAAGGAGTAAAAATATCTGAATGCTTGACCTCAGAGGCCCAAAGGCAGATGCTTTCATTCTCTGGGTCAGAAGATGAAATGGGTTGGAAACCTTGAGCCAGCATTGTCTTTATCTACAACTGTTTTGACCTAGAATACACCAACTTTACTAAGAGGTAAAACAAGCAAGGGTCGAAAATTAGTAATAACGAGGCAGCTATCAAAGGTTCCAGGATTGGTAAAAACCAGGTGAGACTTGGGAAGACATTTTTGATAATCAAGCAGATATAGTCTGGCTCTATCTATGTAACCAGGTAGCTTGCCCATAGATCTTTTTAATAGTAACCTCAGCCTGTTCAGAGTTGTTAATATATGCACAGCAGGTTTAATTAACAACTGCACAGACTCCACCTTGTTCAGCTAGTAAACAATCCAATGCTAGTCTGTTATTGAGGAATACATTTGCCAAAGAGTCCAGGAATTCTTGCATTCTCTTCAATGCCTGACCTGTGTTGGTAGCTGATGATTCTAGGCTTTGAGTCAAGTTCCTTAGGGTTGACACATAGTACACAAAGCCACCCCTGGGGGACTGCTAATCCTATTGCCTCCCTGATTCCCACCAGAATTAATCCTATTGTTCATTTATTTCTGGATTCCTGACTCTTACGTGGTTCTAGATGGTTAGCCCAGAAAGGGAAATGGTAGCTGATGGACATTCACCCCATTCCAAGTTGGAAAGCTTGGAACCCAAAGAACAGCTGCTCCCTTGGGCATTAGGAGTGGTTACAGGGGTAGCTTCTTGCCACTCATGGCCACAAACAGAAATGAGCCCAGTTGGGGAACAAATAGAGGCCCTATGGGGTATGATGTCTATCCTTTGCTGCCAAGTTGGGTCCATAGAGATATACTTCCCATGTTCCAATGCAGGTGGTAGAACAACCCTTGTTTCCCAGGAGGAGGGTGGTACTCCCATCTTCCCAGATTAGGCAGTTGTTTTTCCCCTGTATGTTCTGATCTGGGAGAAAGCAACATTTACGGTTTCCTTCCTCACAAATAAAATCTCATTTACTTTGCTATAGCCTTGAAAACTTGGCAACTAGATTTGGATCAGAACATTGCAGAGAAACTTCTGCTTTTGTATCATTAGCACATTATGGGCTGCAAAAGACAGAATCATTGGTGCACTGGAGATATAGATACTGAACTTCCTAGGTACAGGTAATAGTGGCAATGTATAATAGTGGAAATGTGCTTAATGTGGAATCCATTAAGCAGGGAACAGTTCCACCTAACAAATACAGGTCTGAGTACTTTGACAACACTATGGTTAGTTAGGAGATCTAGAGAAATGGCGGTGAGATTTTCCAGATGAGCCAGAAGGTGGAAATGTCCATCCTGAAGATGTTGACAACAAATCCAGCAACTATGAAGAGGATACCCAGATGCTATAATTTTTGAAGTATATACTATATGAATTTGTTCCTACCCCCAATACAAGAGGTTAATTGGGAGAGCAAACAGGACTAACAGTGGCAACATGTAAAGCAATTGGGCCTTACAGTGCCTGCTATGCCCCAAAAGGACAAAAGATGTGTTTCCTAACAGGAGATAGTTGACCAAAACAATTAGAAAAAAAAAAGTCTTACAATCAGGAAGAAGAAAAAAGCATTCCCACCCACAGAATCTGGTTATCATTTCTAGCTAAGTGTTCATTCTTTTTTCTTTTTTTTTTACTTTAAGTTCTCGGCTGTATGTGCAGATCTTGCAGGATTGTAACATAAATATACACATACCATGGTGGTTTGCTGCCTCCTAAGTTATCCCTCCCCAAGATCCCCACCCCCTGCTATCCCACCCCTACCCCATCCCTCAACAGACCCCAATGTGTGATGTTTCCCTCCCTGTTTCTATGTGTTCTCATTGTTCAACACCCACTTATGAGAACATGTGGTCTTTGGTTTTCTGTTCTGTGTCAGTTTGCTGAGAATGATGGTGTCCAGATTCATCCATGTCCTTGCAAAGGACCTGAACTCACCCTTTTTTATGGCTTCTTAGTATTCCATGGTGTATATGTGCCACATTTTCTTTATCCACTCTATCATTGATGGGCATTTTGGTTGGTTCCAAGTCTTTGCCATTGTAAAGAGTGCTGCAATGAACATATGTGTGCATGTGTCATTATAATAGGATGATTTATAATCTTTTGGGTATATACCCAGTAATGGGATTGCTGGATCAAATGATATTTCTATTTCTAGATCCTTGAAGATTCACCACACTGTCTTCCACAATGGTTGAACTAATTTATACTTCCACTAACAGTGTAAAAGCTTTCCTATTTCTCCACATCCTCGACAACATCTGTTGTCTCCAGATCATTTTAATGCTCGCCATTCTAACTTGTGTAAGATGGTATCTCAATGTTGTTTTGATTTGCATTTCTCTAATGACCAGTGATGGTGTGCATTTTTCATGTTTTTTGGCCACATAAATGTCTTTTATTGAAGAAGTGTCTGTTCATATCCTATGCTCACTTTTTGATGGGGTTGTTTGTTCTTGTAAATTTGTTTGGGTTATTTGTAGATTCTGGATATTAGCCCTTTGTCAGAGGGGTAGCTTGTGAAAATTTTTTCCCATTCTGTTAGTTGCTGGTTCACTCTAATGATTGTTTCTTTTGCTGTACAGAAGCTCTTAAGTTTAATTAGATCCCATTTGTCTATTTTGGCTTTCGATGCCATTTCTTTTGGTGTGTTAGTCATGAAGTTCTTGCCTATGCCTATGTCTTGAATGATATTGCCTAGGTTTTCTTCTAGGATTTTAATGGTCTTAGGTCTTGTGTTTAAATCTTTAATCCATCTACAGTTAATTTCTGTATAAGATATAAGGAAGGGGTCCAGTTTCAGCTTTATGCACATGGCTAGAAAGTTTTCCCAACATCAGTTATTAAACAGGGAATCCTTTCCCCATTGCTTGTTTTTGTCAGATTTGTCAAAGATCAGATGGTTGTATATGTGTGGCCTTACTTCTAAGGCCTCTGTTCTGTTCCATTTGTCTATATCTCTGTTTTGGTAACAGTACCATGCTGTTTTGATTACTGCAGTCTTATAGTATAGTTCAGATTCAGGTAGCATGATGTCTCCAGCTTTGTTCTTTTTGCTTAGGATTGTTCTGGCTATAGGGCTCTTTTTTGGTTCCATATGAAGTTTAATATAGTTTTTTCCAGTTCTGTGAAGAAGGTCATTGATAGCTTGATGGGAATAGCATTGAATCTATAAATTACTTTGGGAAGTATGGTATTTTCACGATATTGATTCTTCCTAACCATGAGCATGGAATATTTTTTTCCATCTGTTTGTGTCCTCTCTTATTTCCTTGAGCAGTGGTTTGTAGTTCTCCTTGAAGAGGTCTTTCATGTCCTTTGTTAGTTGTATTCTTAGGTATTTTATACTCTTTGTAGCAATTGTGAATGGGAGAGTTCACTCATGGTTTGGCTCTCTGATTGTTATTGGTGTATAGAAATGCTTGTGATTTTTGCATATTGATTTTGTATCTTGAGAGTTTGCTGAAGTTGCTTATCATCTTAAGGAGATTTTGGGCTGAGACGATGGGGTCTTCTAAATATACAATCATGTCATCTGCAAATAGAGACAATTTTACTTCTTCTTTTCCTAATTGAATACGCTCAATTTCTTTTTCTTTTCTGATTGCTCTGGCTAGAACTTCCACTACTATGTTGAATAGGAATGGCAAGAGAGAGCACACTTCTCTAGTGCCAGTTTTCAAAGGGAATGCTTCCAGTTTCTGCCCATTCACTATGATATTGGCTGTGATTTTGTCATAATAGCATTTATTATTTTGAGATATGTTTCATCAATACCTAGTTCATATGAATTTTTAACATAAAGGGCTGTTGAATTTTGTTGAAGGCCTCCTCTCCATCTATTGAGATAATCATGTGGTTTTTGTCTTTTGTTCAGTTTATGTGATGGATTACATTTATAGATTTGCATATGTTGAACCAGTCTTGCATCTCTGGGATGCAAGCCTACTTGATTGTGATGGATAAGCTTTTTGATGTGCTATTGCATCAGGTCTGCCAGGATTTATTGATCATCATGCATATTGGCCTAAAATTTTCCTTTTTAGTTGTTTCTCTGCCAGGTTTTGGCATCAGGATGTTCATCTCATAAAATGAGTTAGGAAGGATTCTCTCTTTTTGTATTGTTTGGAATAGTTTCAGAAGGAATGGTACCAGTTCCTCTTTGTACATCTGGTAGAATTTGACTGTGAACCCATCTGGTCCTGGATTTTTTTTGACTGGTAGGCTATTAATTGCTGCCTCAACTTCAGATTGGGGCATTTAACCCATTTACATTTAAGATTAATATTGTTATGTATGAATTTGATCCTGCCATTTTGATACTAGCTGGTTGTTTTGCCCATTAGTTGATGCAGTTTCTTCATTGTGTCAACTGTCTATACCATTTGGTATGATTTTGCAGTGGCTGGTACTGTTTGGTCCTTTCCATGTTTAGTGCTTCCTTCAGGAGCTCTTGTAAGGCAGGCCTGATGGTGATGAAATCTGAGTATTTGCTTGTCCATAAAGAATTTTATTTCTCCTTCACTTATGAAACTTAGTTTGGCTGGATATGAAATTCTGGGTTGAAAATTCTTTGTTTTAAGGATGTTGAATATTGGTCCCCACTCTCCTCTGGCTTGTAGGGTTTCTGCTGAGAGATCCACTGTGAATCTGATGGGCTTCCCTTTATGGATAACTCGACCTCTCTCTCTGGCTGTCCTTAACATTTTTTCCTTCATTTCAACCCTGCTGAATCTGATGATATGTGCCTTGGGTTTACTCTTCTTGAGGAATATCTTTGTGGTGTTCTCTGTATTTCCTGGATTTGAATGTTAGCCTGCCTTCCTAGGTTGGGAAAGTTCTTGATAATTCATCAAGCTCATTCTCCATCCAGTTTTGTTCCCTTCCTGGTGTGGAGTTGTGATCCCTTGGAGGAGGAGAGGCATTCTGGTTTTGGTAATTTCATCCTCTTTGCACTGGTTTCTTCCCAACTTTGGTCTTTGAAGTTGGTGACTTTTGAATGGGGTCTTTGAGTGGATATCCTTTCTGTCGATGCTGAAGCTATTTCTTTCTGTTTCTTAGTTTTCCTTCTAACAGTCAGGCCCCTCTGCTGCAGGACTGCTAGAGTTCCACTCCAGACCCTGCTTGCCTAGGAATTACCCATCAGGGCTGCAGAACAGCAAGGACTGCTGCCTGTTCCTTCCTCTGGTAGCTTTGCCCAAAAAGGGTACCCACCTGATGTCAGCCAGAGCTTTCCTGTATGAGGTGTCTCTTTGGATGTATGGGGGTCAGGGAGCCACTTGAGGAGGCAGTTTGTCTGTTATCAGAGCTCAAGTGCTGTACTTGGAACTCCATTGCTCCTTTTGGAGCTGCTGGGCAGGGACATTTAAGTCTGTTGCAGCAGAACTCACAACCGCCCCTTTTTCCAGGTGCTCAGTCCTGGGAAGGTGGGGTTTTATTTATAAGACCTTGATGTGCTGCTGCCTTTTTTCAGACATGCCCTGCCTAGCAAGGAGGGAATCTAGTCACAGTCTACCAGCAGAGGTATTCTTGAGCTGCAGCTGGCTCCACCAGCTTCTGTGTAAACTTCCTTGCAATTTTGTTTACACAGATAAGGTTAGAACTTCCTCAATAATGGTGGACTGCCTCAGTAATGGCAGACTGCCTTGGTAATGGTGGACTGCCTCAGTAATGGCAGACGCCCTTCCCCACACTGAGCACAACTGTCCCAGGTTGAGCTTAAACTGCTGTGCTGGCTGTAAAACTCTCAAGCCAGTAGGTGTCATTTTGCTGGTTTGTGGGCAGTAGGACCTGCTGAGCCAGACCACTTAGCTCCCTGCCTTCAGTCCCCTTTTTTTCAGGGGAATGGGTGGCCCCGTCTCACAGGTGTTCCAGGCACCAATTAAAATGGTCATCCACAGGTTTGTGCTGGAAACCTGTGGTGCTTATCAGTCTGGCAGGAAACTCCTGTTCTGTGGTCTATAAAGACTATGGGAGAAGTGCAGTATCTGAACCAGAGTGCGGAGTGGTCAGAAAAGTCCCTGATGGCCTCCACTGGGTGAGGGGGTGGGTTCTCCTACCCAGTGGCACTTCCCAGGTAAGGCAGCACCCCACCCTGCCTTGGTTTGCCCTCCTTGGGCTACACCCACTGTCCAACCAGTCCCATTGAGATGAACCTGGTACCTCGGTTGGAAATGCGGAGATCCTTCATCTTCTGCATCACTCTCACTGGGAACTGCGCTCCAGAGCTGTTCCTATTCAGCCATCGTGGTGGAAGTCCTTGTGTTAATTCTTTTAAATAGGTAGCAGAGGTCTTCCAAAGATTCACAGATGTAAGTGGTGGTGACCTTCCTTTGTGCCTGCAACTCATAAGAAACCGGCTTTGCCTGGATATGTGTAACTAACTAATTATTCCCTGAAGTTTGACAACAGGGTGGAGGCAGTAATCAACCATACTTAGAGGCCCTTCCATTTTTGTTATGACTGATTTTGGGGGGGATCCTTCTTTCTAAGTTTTTAGCAAGACTAAGTTTTTGGTTTAATGGGAGAGTATCTTCCCTTATGGGAGGAAACAATATTTTATTTCCATATGATTGAAGGGCCTTTTGAACCTGGCATAAGTTGATGATATCGGTGAGCATTCTCTATTATCTCTTCATCCAACAGGAGGTCTAAAATTTAAAAAAAAAAAACCTTCCATTAGTCATTTCAACTGGGCTAAACCTTAAGGTTCCTTTTGGAGCTATCCTCATGTGCAAAAAGTCTATGAGTAAGAGAAAATCTTAGGCCTCTGCATTTCCTGACAGAGTTTTACTAATGTCCTTTTGAGAACATGATTGACTTTTTCTACCTTACTGTAGAATTAAGATCTCCAGGAAAAGTAAAGATGATAGGTAATATCTAAGGCTGAGGAAACCTACTGTTATCACTTTGCAGACTTTTTGATAATCCAAACCTTCTGATGGTCTCTCTAAGTAAGGATTTGGACACTTTTTTTTTTTTTTCCCCGAGACGGAGTTTCACTCTTTGTTACCCAGGCTGGAGTGCAATGGCGCAATCTCGGCTCACTGCAACCTCCGCCTCCTGGGTTCAGGCAATTCTCCTGCCTCAGCCTCCTGAGTAGTTGGGATTACAGGCACACGCCACCATGCCCAGCTAATTTTTTGTATTTTTAGTAGAGACGGGGTTTCACCATGTTGACCAGGATGGTCTCGATCTCTTGACCTCATGATCCACCCGCCTCGGCCTCCCTAAGTGCTGGGATTAGAGGCGTGAGCCACCACACCCGGCCTGGATTTGAACACTTTTAACACCTCTTCTGTCCCTGTGGGGAGAACTTCTATCCACTTGGCGAAAGTGTCTATAAATATACTAGCAAGTATTTTAGTCCTCAGTAAGGTGACATCTGGCTGAAATCTGTTTTGCAGTCTTTCCCAGGGTATATTCCTTGGTGTTGTACAGGTTTGAGTAGGGGTGGGGGTATGGGGTGACTTCCTGGGTCATTACAGGCACAAACTTCACAGGCCCTGGTGACCCTCTTTACAGTCTGATAAAGTTTCTTTTTGAAGAAGATTTGAGAAACCAATTTGAATGGAGAATTGTCTCCCAAATATGAGGAGTCACAGACATACTTAATTATTTCCCATTGCTCAGCCTTATGGACAAAGAGTTTGTTGCTTTCTAGCAACCAGTCTGAAGGATTCTTTTGTAAGCCTTTCTGTTCTGGCCATTTTACTTCCTCAAGTATGGTGCCACTGACATGGGTGGAACACTAGGTATTAGTGCAGCAACCTCCAGTACTGGTGTTTCTTTAGCTTCAGCATTGACTGCTCTGTCTGTCAGAACATTTTCCCTGATTGAGGTGTCTCCTTCTTGGTGTCCCCTGCAGTGAATAACTGCTATCTCTTTTGGAGATATACACCGTCAAAAAGTTCCATGATCTCAGAGCATCTTGTATGCAGGAGTCTTTGGCTATTAATATGTTAGAAAGAAAGTTCCCTTTCTTTCCACATGGCAGCATGAGCATGGAACACCAGAAACCCATATTTGGAATCAGTAAATATATTGACTCCTGAGTCTTTTCCCAATTAGAAGGCCCTAATTAGAGCAATTAATTCCACTTTTTGAGCAGAACTTTTTGGAGGCAAAGCTTTGGCCTCAATGACTTCTTATTGGCTAACCACAGCATAACCTGCCGTTCTGACTCCCTCATGAATAAAACTACTTCCATCTGTAATCTCCTCAACATCAGGATTATACAAGAGCTCACCTTTGAGATTAGGCCTGCTACAGTAAGCTTGTTCTATGGATTCTACACAGGAATGAATGAACTATGGATCTTATTCTTAAGACTCGTGAAGTCTGGCAACAGTGTAAGAATTTAAAACTCAACATACTTTAAGAGTAGCCTCTTAGTGTCAAGCAAAAGGGCCTAATATGTAAGTAAGTGTCCCCTTGTCAGCCACTGGTGTCCCTTTGCTTCTAGGAGCCCCTGTACTTGATGGGGGGTTATGATATCTAATTGCTGTCCCAAGGTAAAATTACTGTCTTCTTCTACCAGTATACAGTGGTGATAGCCACAGTTTGGAAGCATTTTGGCCACTCAGCTGCCACTTGGGCTAGCTGTTTAGAGCCTCATAGAGTAGTTTTGCTAGGAACCCAAACACAGGAATTCAAATCCAGCAGAATCCAGCCATTCCCAAAAAAGTTCTTAAGTGTTTTTTCAGTCTTGGGGGCCTGGAGTGCCAGGATGGTCCCTTTATATTATTGGGCCATGGTCCTTGTCCCACAGATGAGCACATACCCCAAATATTCAAATTTCTGTAAAGAGATCTTAGCCTTTTAAGGAAACATCTGATACCCTTCCTTTCCTAGAAAAATCAGGATCTGCATTGTGTTCCTATCAATCTTCCCTAAAAGGGCAGGAAATTAATAGGTAATCCACATATTATAAGAGGGATCCATTAGTTAACTATAATTCCCTTAACTCCTTTGTTAAGGCATGGTGAAAGACTGTCCCCAAAACCTTAAGGAAGGACTGCCCAGGTAAGCTGAGATGTAGTATAAATGTATCAGTCCATTCAAAATAAAAGATATACTGGGTTTCTGGGGTAATGGTGTACCAAAGAAAGTATCTTTTAAGTATAACATATGAACCAATGAGCATCTTCAGGGACTTGGGTCAATACTGTATAAGGATTAGTAACTGGGTAGACCGAGGCTACTGCCTCATTAATTGCCCTTAGATCTTGAACAAATCTATATTCCTCATTTGGTTTCTTTACAGGCAAAATAGGGTGTTCATGGGGACTGACAGGATTGTAGTAATCTATACTTAAAGAACTTTGTTATCAGGGGCTGGACGCCCCTCTGAGCCTCAGGTCTCAGTGGATACTGTTTTTACCATGGCTTATTAACAATGGATTTTAAGATAACCTGGACTGGGAATACATTAATAACTCTACCAGGAACTTCTAGGCCCCAGAAAGAGAGGTCTACTTGAGAAGCACAATGTCATGAAAGGGTGGTCTTCCCTTTATCTGTTTTTTTTTTTTTTTTCCTTTGAGACAGAGTCTCACTCCAGTCACCTATGCTGGAGTGCAGTGGTGTGATCTTAGCTCACTGCAGCCTCAACTTTCCAAGCTCACGTAATCATCCCACCTCAGCCCCCTCAGTGGCTGGTAGTACGGGTGCCTGCCACCATGCCCAGCTCACATCTTGTGTCTATTTTTGTAGAGACAGTATTCACCATGTTGCCAAAGCTGGTGTTGACCTCCTAGGCCCAAGCAATTCACCTACCTCGACTTCTTAAAGTGCTAGGATTACAGCCATGAGCCATAGTGCCTGGCCACATTTCCCTATTTGTGATAACTAGGAGAAATGCTCCTTTCTGGCTCGTTGCCTTCTCATGAGGCTCTTCAAATTGAACTGCAGTCTGTAATTGGGAAAGTTAAGTCTCTGCCCAGTAAAGGGATAATGCACTCAGGCAAAAGCAAAAATTTGTGGAAAAACATATGGTACCCCATGGTATAACCAAAAGAGTGAGTTAATCCCCTAACTTTCATCTGGCCATCAATCTCTGTTATGATACAAGAGCAGGAAGACAGTAGCCTGAAGAAATGGGCCAGAACTGAGTAGGCTGCACTCACATTGAATAAGAACTCAATATTATTTCCTGCCACATCAAAGGTTGCCGAGGGCCCTCTGGAGATGGAAAGGTGTCCAGTGGAAGTCGTAGAGAACCTTGGGCCCCATCAGTCCTCTATTCTCTTGGCCATTATGCATTTGGGTGACTTTGACTCCCTTTTAAGCCTCAGGGAGTTCTTCCAGTGGTCCTCTTGCTTCTGGAAGGCACACTAATTTTGTTCTAAGGATTGAGCATCACAGATGCTGATCTTACTGCATTTTCCCAGGATGGTAACCCTGAGGCAGCAGGGGGCTTAAAGCAGCTGCTAATAATTGCACTTTTGGGCCAATTCTTTTGGTTTTTACCTCGGCTTTTATGCTTTCTCTGTTGTTATAAACCCCAAAGGTCATGTTTAAGAGTTGGCTCATGGAAGTTTGAGGTCTCATTGCTGCCTTTTATAACTTCCTTCTAATACCAGGAACAGATAAAATGCACACCCAGGAGAGATCACCTTTCTGGGGAGTCTGGGTCTAGATTAGAATATTTCCCAAGTGCCTCAACCAAGCATATCTGGAATAGAGTGGGATTTTCATCTTTCCTCTGAGTTATTTATCTTACCTTGTCATAATTAACTGGCTTAACTGAACATTTTTTCAAACCTTCTATTAAACAAGTTAGCCTATGGTTTGTGTGTTCAAGAGTTTTGGGAACTCCTCTAATAATCTCTTTGAGTATCTAGATCTGTAACTGTATCTCCTTCTACACCATAAAATCATGTGGCCTTGATTACAAGCAGCCACGCTATCTGCATAGTCACGAGCAGTTCCTAGTATCCTTTGTTTTTCCAAACGAGTTACAGCAAGTGGGTAATAATATTTGCATGTTACTCCAAGTTAAATCAAAAGGCATGGTCAACTTAACAAATTCCTCTACAAACTTCCCTGAAGCCTCAAAAAAGCAGCCAAACTTCCCTTGTATAAAGTCAAATTGGACATGGAAAAAGGCATATATATACTGACTGTTCCCCCATCCCTGTCAGTTACTTCCCACAATGGATACAGGTTTGATTTGGGGGCTGATATGGGGCCCTATTCCTAGTAGCACTGGCTGGGCTTACATCCTTGGGCAGTGAGGGGTGCAGGATACAGTTTGTTGGATAAGGGGGAGGGATATATGGTGACCTTGGGGTGGAATCTTGTACTATAAAACTGGCAGGGCCCTACTCAGAACTGGGGAACTGAGGAGGCTTTGAGGGGGTACAGGGCTTCTAGAGTAGCAGCTAAGAGAGGGTCATCTAGGATATCTGGCATAGCTTTTTGGTGCCTAGGAGTATCATGGGCCAGACATATTTTACAGCTGTCCCTCAGGTCAGTATCCTGGAAAAGGGCTGTAAAATCCTACACATAAGGAACATCTCCCTATTTTCCTTCCTTTCTATAGAACAAGCCTAATTGTTAAGTAACATTATAAGGTAAACAACCATGTCCAGGCCAAATCTGTTGGTTCACCAATTTGTATTGGACCCAATAATGTTGCAACAGAAAATGAATTTTTTTGTTCTTCATATTGTCTACTTTAAATATTCTCCAAGTGCCTAAAAGATGCCCTAGTGGCGAGTCCTTCAGGCTGCTCACTATAGTCCCCATGTCTAATAAGGATATCTACGGAAAGGTTTGAGTTAGCCTTAGTCTAGTGCATGCCTAGTTATTTTTCCCTTTTTAAATTCTCACTTTCTGCTAAAAAAAAAAAAAGTATAAATAGCAAGGGGTTGTGAAAGAGGATTATGGACAATGAATGGATAGAATGATGAGCCTGAATTCCACAAAGAAAGAGGGAAGCATCTTAATTTGGGCAGAGGAGCTAAACAGAAGGTGATTGTGAAAGGGATGAAGAAAGGGGTGAAAAGTGCTGCCCAAGGGGAGACCTCGGAGACCCTAACTCACCAGAGAACCTGCCCAGCAGCTGCTTATCTACCACCAGGTAGTTGTCTGTCAATCAGGCCAGTGTTTGATGCTCCTAGTCCCTTTGACTAAGATGGGCTTGAGCAACACAGGAAGGAAGATGTGGGAAGGGGCCCACAAGTGGCTAACAGAAAAAGAATAACTTCTAATTTCAGGGCAGAAAACAAGAGACCAAGATTGCAGACTGTAACTCACAATCCTATGAAGAATGTCAGTGCTGAAAACCCCAGAGCATCTGGAAGGTGGGCAACAGCACCAATACTGGAAAATCCAGAGTACCCACAAACAAGAATCCCCTCACCAAGTGCCAAAAGCCCCAGGAAACCTGGGGGGCAGCCAACAGTGAGCCCAAGGCCAAGCTGGAGTCACAGAACAATGTGACTCTAGCATCCCAGAGTCAATACAAAAGTGGACCTCCCACAATCAAGAACATGGAAACAATGGATGTAGCCTCCTCGTTGGAAAATTCTACTCACGGAAGACAAGAGAGGAAATTGCAAGATCAAAGAGTCTATTTTATTAAACATGGAGCCCCTATAAGAATAAACATACAAATTTTAAAACCAGGTGATGTGAAAATAATGAAGGCAGTAAAGAAAAGCATAACCACCAAATAACCATAGAACAGGGGAATGGTAAAAGCCGAGGTCCAGGATTCCTCTGAGAAGAGAAAGACAGCATTTCATCTCAGTCTGTGGAATGAAGAAAGGGATGAAAGAGGAAGAAAGGAGGGAAGCAAAATGTCCTGAAAATAGCTGTCTCATTTTGTGAGGAGTACAGAACAAGATTTTCTTCCTCTGCTCCCGTCCAGTTTCTCTGGGGACTACACGTACTTAATGGTTTGCTTATGGTTCACTCCCTGGTTGCTCTTTCTCTAGAAGGAAAAAAAAAATAAGTAAAATTAAGCTCTTGGGAAACCCCTAATGGTACATTAGAACTACACTTTAATGGTCCAGTAATTAGCAGTAATTATTTCTGCATAGTTTTGGCTTGAGATTCCTGCCTTTCTGGTTGTCAGAGGCTGCAGCCCGAGAAGTCCTGTCCTGTAGTGTAAGTAACAGAGAATTTCTTTTTTTTTTTTTTTTTTTTTGAGACAGTCTCACTCCATCACCAGGTGCCAGACTGGAGTGCAGTGGCATGACCTCGGCTCAGTGCAACCTCCACCTCCTGGGTTCAAGCAATTCTCCTGCCTCAGCCTCCAGAGGAGCTGGGACTACAGGCGTGCAGTACCACGCCCAGCTAATTTTTTTGTATTTTTAGTAGAGACGGGGTTTCACCATGTTGGCTAGGATGGTCTCAATCTCTTGACCTCATGATCCACTCGTCTCGGCCTCCCAAAGTGCTGGGATTACAGGTGTGAGCCACCGCGCCCGGCCAGTAACAGAAAACTTCTAGCTAAAACCTCTGTAGGTGAAACATGTATTCTTTACCTACATTATAAAATGATGAAGCATCACTATAGTGACTCTCCTCACCAGAAAGGCTATTAGGTATCAGTCAGACTTATACTTTCAGGCTGTGGCTTCCTTCCTGGCTATTTGGAATAACAATCAAATATTTGTATCTATTTCCTCCTTTCTCATAATTACATTTCATTATGACACATGGAACTTTGAAGAGAGACTCATCAATTGGATCAAAACTGTCAAAATGATCTTATTAAAATTTTATCTTCTATTGCTATACAGAAAAAAAGTTTTCAATCTCCATTAATTTGTACTAAGTAATGTTATAACCAGCTTTTTTTCCTTTCAAACTGGATTACCCAGTGATAATCTGGTTTTCTTTATTTTCTTATAAGGCTGCTCACCTTTCCCCTAGATTATATTAAAATTCTCTGTAATTTTGATACGTAACTGATCTAGTAATGCTGGAAATAAAAGATGATCCAGGCTTCATATTCCTGATGTCAAGTGTCTAGTAAAATTCTTATGAGGGACTTTAAGATTTAAAGAATTTTAAGGCTTCACAAACAGGAGAATGTAGAGGATAATCTTTAAATATATACACACATATGTCTCTTTGAGATGAGTTTAATGGAAGTATCTCAAGGCTGTTTTAATGGGACTCCTTGTCTTTATGAGAACAATAAAATCTCCCAAGCTAATAGCAGTCCTATTAGTTTTTTTTTCTTTCTTTCTTTCTTTTGTTTGTTATTTTTAAAGAAGAACTGAATGGAAACTTTCTTTTAATTTTCATTTTAGGTTTAGGGGTACCTGTGCAGATTTGTTATAGGTAAACTTGTGTCACTGGGGTTTCATGTACAGTTGACTCCATCACCCAAGCACTAAACCTGGTACCCAATAGTCATTTTTCCTGCTCCTCTCCCTCCTCCCACCCTTCGCTTTCTGGTAGGCCCCAGTGCGTGTTGTTTCCGTCATTGTGTCTGTGTGTCAGTTGTGGATACATTCATGTACTAAACATCACAAAGTAATTTGAACAGGGAAGATTTAATATAAAGAAATATTAACTTTGTTTAATAAATTAAGACATAATAAAAGAAAACCTCCAAATATTCTAGGATATATACCCAAGGAAGGAACAAACTTAGAAGTGGAGGGAGGGGCTTTCTCCCTAGGGTGGAGATTCAGACCTCATTGGAGAAGGTAAGATTGCAGCCCACTGGATGACAGAGATTTCTGGGTTTTCCTAGGCCAGAGTTTTTTCAAAGTTATCAGGTTAAGGATAAAAACAGAAAATCGTCTGCTGGGGTGCCCACAAAACTTTCCGCAGAACTATACACTACGGTTGCTATTGAACTTCTTGGAAAGCTAGGTCAGGCACTAGCTAGCCTTACCAGGAAGCTACCCAAGAGCTGCTCACAGGTGACTCAACAAAAGGCCATCACTGGGAAGGCTCAGGAAGGTAGGTGAAGGAACCTTGGAATTTGCCTTGTAGGAGACAGCTGTGGTGCCCACAAGAATTCAACCAACAGCTGGCATGCCACTGACCTTGCTTCTAGGAAGCCATGGGTAGTATTTGTGAAACTAATAAAACCAAAACCACCTGCTGAACTCATCAAAGATGAGGTCCACACAAGCAAGAAGCAGCACAGCACATGACACAGGAAGAGAAGCCCTTTCCTCCTTCTATGTCCCTCTAGAGTCCTTTACTGACAAGGTTAGCACCATGCCGGCTGACAAGGAAGAAATGTTCCACTATCACAAACGGGCAATGAAGGGTAGATTTGGAGCTAAGAAGCAATAAATTCATAACTAGGAAAATTTCATACACCAGTACCCAAGTGAACAAACTAGTAATACATTCACCTTCACTTAAGGTGTCAAGATTCAACTATGTACTGTCTGAAAGAATATAAGTCTCCTAGAAAATAATAATGTATAAATTTCACAGCAATGAAATGAGACATTTTCTAGAAGAACCATAACATTTAGTTTACCTTTTCGTAACAGTAAAAGACAAAATAATGTTCTTTTCACAATGTAATTCCTAAAACATTTGTTTTATACAATCAGCATACTGGATGTCTTAAAGCATCACTACAAATACCTACTAAAAAAAAAAATTCTAATTACCTGGCAAAAACAATCAACATCTTCCGAACAGTTTTTGTGGGCCAGTAAGTCTATAGCTATTTGCAAGTGTGCAGTGAGGATTAACTCCATCAACTCTGGAATTCACCCGAACTGTTTCAATAAAATACCTGCAAGGCACTGATCTTTGGCCATGAAACATAGCAATTACTGGTATTGCTTTTTAACCATGAGTTTATAGAGTTTCAGGGTCATTCATACTATTTTGTCAGCATTGTTTATTGGTAATAGTGAGATTGATGATTTACACCTGATCTTGGTGAAACCCCCAGGAACCAGGGCGGAGAGGAATGGTACTGCATGTAAGAGATGGTTAAGTAACAAGTTAACAAGCTGGTTAAGTAGCTTAAGAAATTCTGGCTGACACACTATTTTGGGTTCCCTGGTTTCAAGGTGTTCTGTGCTCCTGTCTGCTTCCTGATCTGAGGGAAAATGTGCTCCTGACACGGACCTTATAGAGGAAGGGCAATTGGAGTTTGCATTTGGTCTTCCTGGAACCCTTGCTGGGAGATAGCCTTTGGCTATCATGCATATCCTTATTTTAATAATTTTGCTATAGTATATCTTTTTTGGCAACAAACTGTAAATTTATAAGCATTGTCATTTTGGGCTTTAAGTCTTCCTTAGCAACTGGACCCTGTCTAACTGCCATTGTTATCACAGCAAGGCAGGCTAAAAGTATAGTAATTGCATGGCCTCACAAGGTAAGTGGGAGAATGTTCCAAATGTAGAATAGGTTTCAACCCAGAGAGAACCACTTGGGAAACAGTTTTGTAAAGTCTTTATTTATGAGAGCCTCAGAAATTTTCTATTTGCCACCTCTTCTCTTATGTTGCTTGACATTTCTTTAGATTTGACAACTATTAACAGAATCCTACATCCCATCTTGTTGCCCTTAATATATCCAAGCCAGTAAGCTTTTGTCACTTTTATAATGAAATCTAAACGATGAAATGTGTTGGCTGTGGGCTGTATTTTTTTACTTGTCTGAAGAGCCAAATATTGAGAACAGTTTGCAACAAATGACACATTTCTCATTTCAATTTTTCATGTAGTATAGGATAGTACCATCGTTTTACCTTCTTGTTGACTATCTGAGGTGCCCACTGGATTTGCATGGTTTTTGTAAAGCACCATCCTCTCCCAATAAAAGACAGGGGCTCCTTCTGCATGGAAATATGACTTTCATTTTGCAATTGTTTCTTAAAGCTCAGCTTGTGAATTTTTTATGTACATTATAATAAAGAAAGAGTAAAGTATTGGACTTTTTTAATATATTGTTTTATAATAATATTTATTTTCTTTAAAAAACAAAAATACAAACTAAGATTTTGTACAGGATTTGAATAGTAATTATGCTTGTATTTTTACCTGATTAATGTATTTGTAATATTACTAGTAATGTAGTAGTAATGATTTTCTACTAATCATTGTAAGCTAGCCAAAGACATTTGTTAATTTATAAAATTTCCAAATATTAAATCCGTAAGCTGAGACAACACATCGATGCACTCCACCTCACCTGCTATTTCTGATATAATGACCTTGGGGAAGAGAGCAGTGGAATTCTAGCCCCAATTGGATGGACAGCAACTTGCAGGAGAAGCAGCAAGGTCAATGAAAGGAGAGTGGCCACAGCATACTACTTTCTTGTCCAGATGATGATTGGGATCACAACTTAATGTCCCTCCACTGCCTTAATAAAATAAAACCAAGCAACCTAATATGGGGACCCAAAAGCAGCATTAGTCCTAGAAAGACAGTTAACATCACCTCCTTCTCCAGCTACATCTCATGCCTTTGGGACCTGAAGGGTCAAATAAGGGTGGAAGCAATCGGGTTATTTCTACTTTTTCCCATTTTTGCTGGTAAATAGGCCCCCTTCCTTCTTTTCAATTGTTGAAGCTATTTAATTTAGCTGAACCATGAGGGTGCAAGCTAGAAAATTGAAATAGGCTATCTATAAATTAAGCGAGCCCAGAAGCTATACCCAGCACAATTCAAACTGTTACTCTAAATGAAGTTCTTACTATAAAATATTTCTATTTTATTAAATTATAAAGGATGATGTCTACCTTGCAGAAAGTGAATGTATCCTGGCATGGTTTACTAACTTAAAGTATGTGGTAAAGTCATCAAGACAATCCTAATTATAGGTAAGTATAAAAGTTTGATAAAAATGCCTTCAAAATAATTGCAGAAATCTTTCATCCATAACTTCATCTTTGTGCAACAGAAATAGTCACTCAGAAAATAATCCTTCTCTATGAATTTCCTGCAGCATTGTAGAAATACAAAGCTTAATTGATAGGATTTGAGTCACCGAATATAGATATTCTTAGTGGAAGGCATTTCTTCAATTACCGTATTTAGCTTGCTAACCTTTGTCACTGAGCATCAATGTAAAAAGAAAATACAGCGGAAATTAGCAAACTGAAAAATTAGCCCTAACTTTGGATTGGACTGATCTGAGTGTAAATCTCAGCTTATATGTACATGAGTAAGTCACCTGAGTCTTCTGAACTTCAGTTTTCTCAATTAAACAAATAAAAATAATACTGTGATTATTTAAAGAATTTAAGCGATGTCTAATATGTAGCCCACAATATTGGGCATATTAAAATAATTGCTGATACCACTAAGTTTATTATTAGAGTTTATCTGAATTTTAGGCATATCTGCGTTTTTCCTCACTAGGCCTCAGTTTGCTCATGTATCAAATGCCAGCTTGATTTACAGGTATAATCATGGTTCTAGCCAGCATTGACATTCTTTGAATCAATGACATTTTTCTATTATTAAAACTCAATAGGACAGAGGTCATTTATTTTTTTAACTGTGACTTGAGCTTTTCTGTGTTCTGTGAAGACAGTGTTGTGGTATTGCTTCCCTGAGTTCACAGGCATCTTATTTTGGCTCTTAGAATACCTCTAATTAAGAAAGGCTGGAATGGTCAGTGTGACCATTAAGGACATTCACATTTAAGAATCAAGAGGAAAAAGATAAATATGCTCAATTATTCATCAAACATTAGTATATGATGGCTTCAAAAGAGGATATTGACACTTTGTACATTTTTCTATAAACTAATATGATTTTAAATCACACAAATCCTATTGGGGTATATTAGGTGGTAGATAAGTATCCAAAGGGCATATAGTAGATTTATTACTGTTGGAATTTCAAAACTAGTAAAAGTAATCAATAATGTTGGAGAAAGTGACTAAATAATTGGGTGGAGGAGACATTAATAATTGTCAGGTTCCTACCACATACCATACAAAAAGAAACTGCATGTGGATTAACGACTTAAATGTTTTTATAAGACAAAAATAAGGACCCCCAAAAAGAGAGAAGTATAATTTTAGGTTTTACAATGAGAAAGTCTTTTCTTAACGTATTACCAAAATCAAATAATAAAGAATAAGACTACCAAATTTGACCACCATTATAAATAAAATTACTCTACGGTAGAAGATACTCTCAAAAAAGTTTAAAAAGGCATGAGGAATTGTGAGAATGTGTTTCAAGTACCAAACAAAAAGTCAGTACATTCTGCATAAGGTTGTGACGGCATTTGGAAGACATCACTCGCATGAGCTCAGAGATATCCTAATTCAGTGCCAACCCAAACCACTCCTGTTTCCACACAGAATTTCTAAGGAACCCTTACTCAAGGAACCAAAGAGAATTTAAATCAAACTACCATCTATTAACCCCTAACATTTATGCAAGGAATTAATACTCCCACTGCACTAAAAGTTGCTTTAGAACACAAGCTTTGGTTTCAGGGTCTCAGAGAGCCTCTTACTCTTCCTATCCTCACCTTTTAACCTCACCTCCCTTCCTACGTAAATTATGAAAAGCATTCTCAGGAATACACAGAAACAAGACAACCAAGTTTTAATAGTTTTCCTAACTTGGTTGATCAATTCCTCCTCCATGGAATTCCAGCAAAAATGGCAACAAAATTGATTATCTGGGCCTCAGTGTCTAACACTAGAAGTTTTTTAAAAAGAAAGGAGCATGGGTCTCTATGCTTACAAGATATCTATAATCCTACCTATGATTAACTGTAACCCAGTGAATTGTGAACTCTGAGTAGATAATATTAACAAATGTTTCCTCCTTGGAGAGAAATGGTTGACGAAAATAGACAACACTAGTAAGGCAGAATTCTCTGTGCTGTGAGAAGTACTAAGCTTAAATCCAAGAATCTATTTTGAGAAATATATAAGCATTTCTGTTCTCACTAAACTCTGAGGCTACTCTTAATCAGAAAGTATAGTTACTTTAGAAAATGGCCCTAGAACTAAAACCTGTCTCTGCCATGATTACCGATGTGATCATGAATGTATATCTTAAATCATTAAGCTCATCTGCTCACCTGTTAAGTTGAAATACTTACCTCTTTGTGTTTGTAGCAAGCATTAAATCAGATGCCCAAAGAAAACTATTTTATGCTACCTTACACAATAGTGTTTCTCACTAAGAAATAATCCAAATTCTAGGTTGGTTTAGTCCAGTGCTTAGTACATAGTTTAAAAAAATCAATAAATGTTGTATCTCTTAGTCCTCTGTCATTCTTAAGAAAATATCCATTTCTCAGCGATATATTTTAATTACCACATTAGCCAAACCATTATATTAAGTTACAAACTACCCAAAGTCCAAAGCTATTAACACATCCCTTCAGGCGACTGGCCAGACACTGAAGTCTTCTTGGAGAAAACTGGATTGCCTGGTTTTCTTTAGACAAGCTAGTTTTCAAATAATTCAAACAGCACACACCATAAGAGAGTATTCCCTGTCTTCTATTTCCCATGCAGATGTTAAACAAGAAGGTATGATTACATTTAACTTGTAGGTGTTATTTGCAGGGAACAAAAATGTAAGTCTCCACAGCTTCAGTCTGCCTCACTATACAATATTTGCTCTCATTGGCTAAGGCTTTTGCAGAAAGAGGTATATAAAGAATGTTAAGACTGGCTTAGCCAATTTATCCACCCACATTTTACTACCAGGCATGGGCAAAACTACGTAGAACCATTGTCTAAAGTCACCTTATAAGTCTCCCTGTGCTGCTGAGATTTCTGATGTTATTTAAGAGAAACTGCTTTGGTGGCATATTTAAATATATTTTTATGTCCAAACCTTGATCTTAGTTACAACTAAACCATAGAGTTGATGAACCCAGGTAGAACAAAGAGAAGAAGCCATCCTCTGTTATAACTCACATGATACTGCATTCTTACTAGTAACAAAAAAATATGGTGGCTCTTTGATGTAATATGTGACTGCATATCTGAGTCAAATGAGAACTCCAGCAATCCTTCACAATGCAATAAGGGCTAAGTATGTTTTATGATATGGACACAGTGCTATTTTTATCAAAAGGAATATAAAGATGGCTAATTCACATAGTTTTCTGGGCTTTAACAGTTCATTTCCTTTTAGTTACTACAGAAACTTAAAATCTGAAGTCAAACTGTCAGTTAAGCAACACACTCTTTTCTTCTATCACAACTATTCTATACTAAATGCATCTCACGTAGCAATGCTCTTTTTTCCTCCCAAGAGAATCTAGCAGCAGCCACAAAACTTAGCCTTACAAGCTGTGGGTGTCTCTGAGCAGCGGTCAAGTCCTCTGAGAGAATAGTAAAGTCACTGATACGTTCCGGAAAATCAGTCTAGCAGCTCATCAAAAATTTGGCATAAAGAAAATTAATTTTTGAAATCTTTAAAGACTTTCTTTAAATTCAATTTTTGAAGACCAAAAGGGAAATCATATTTTAAAAATCTCATATAAATGAGTTCCATGGTCCATTAAAATCTTTTGCTGTTATATGATTTTTTTTAATAGTGAAATACATTGCTTATGAATATATTTCCACTCTTTAGGTCCCTTAAATAAAAGAGCAGTAAAGAATGAAGTAGGAAAATGGAACTATTGTAACATTTGTCAGGTACTGATGCTTTGCCAGGAAGATGATAATTCATTATATACATTATTCCTTTCAGTCTTCACCACGATCTTGAAAAATATGGAGGCAGGAGAGTATAGTGGTTAGGACCAAGGTTTGCGATCAGCTTCATTTGGGTTCATATTCACTCTCTAGCCAAGTAACAAATTACTTTTCCTTTCTGTGTCTGTTTCCGCCTTTGCAAATGGCATTGAAAATATATCAAAAAGCTGTTTTGAGTATTGAAATAGATCGTAATAAAATTCTTAGTAAACTGATGTGCACATAGCAAATACTCAATATATGGGAGCAAAATTAAAAGTAAGTACTGTTGTTCATTTTACAGAATCAAGAAGTGAGGCTCAGAAGTGAAGTAACTTGTCCACACCACAAGGGTAGATAGTGATGAGGCTATAGTTTAATTTTCATCTCCCAAGCCTCCAAAGTCCATAGTCTTCAATTACAAGACTTCTCTAAGAATCATTGCATAACTGTTTATATGAAAATGAAGAGAAATGTCTTAATTCTCTTTGGAAAAATAGAAAATGCTGTACAACTCTTTCTTTCTTATTTACATATGAGGTGAATAATGCAGGTATGTACTGTCCTTTCCATCCATATTTCACAGGAATGATTTGGGTCTTTCCTGAAGGGGGGGATGTAACAGACGAATGAAATTGAAATATCATAGAGTACAATTTTTAAAAAGCCCATCTAACTGTCACGCAGATAGTTTCCTTAAGAAGGAATATGGACAAGACAAAAATGTGATTGTCATATTTAGTTCACAGAAGCTTAGAGGTTAATGACTTAACCATGGTCATGCAGCTGTTAAGAGATAATACAGGATTGAGAAGGCATAATGTATCTTGCATTCAAAGCTACAGGTTTATTTTATTTTTTACAGTGACAGATAAAACGTATGTATTTACTGTGTACAATGTGGCATTTTGAAGTATAGATACATGGTGAAATGACTAAATCTAGCTAATTAACTGTGCATTGTTACACATAGTTATTGTTTCTGTGGCGAGAATACTCGCCTTTCTCCACATCCTCACTGACATGTGTGATCTTTTGTCTTTTTGATAAAGGCCATTATGACCTGTGTGTGGCGACAGCTTATTATGGTTTTAAACTGCATTTCTCTGATGATCAGTGAGGTTGAATATTTTTTGTATACTTGGGGGTCATCTGTTTGTCTTCTTTTGAGAAATATCTATTCATGTCCTTTACCCATTTTTCTCAGATTATTTGTCTTGCTATTGAGTTGTCTGAGTTCCATATATAATTTGGATATTAACCCCTTACCAAATATATAGTTTGCAAATATTTTCTCCTGTTTTATAGGTTGTCTCTTCACTCTGTTTTTTTGTTTGTTTGTGGTGGTTTTTTTTTTTTTTTTTTTTTTTGCTGTTCAGAAGCTTCTTAGTTTGACGTAATATCATTAGTCTATTTCTGCATTTGTTGCCAATTAAACTACAGGTTTGAAATAATGTAGCTACACTCCTACAGTCTTGTCTGTACCCACAGTAAAAAAATTTATTTGTTCATATGTCAAAGAAATCTATTAAAGAAAATCTATGTATTTTTATAAGATATAATTCTAGTGGCATTCTAGCCCACACTGTTTTGAAATGCATCAAATTACTGACTGTAGTATATGAAGATTTTCTTTTTTATTTACAATAATACCATTCAGATAGCAATGGCTGTTGTTCCCTGGATCCCAGATCATATTGTAATATTTCATCTTTCTTGCCTACATACAAGGAAGAGCCATTGCTTGGAGTATCTTCTATCCTTCCCTCCTCACCAGGCTGGCAAATTGGATGTGGCCATTTTAAGCTTCAGTTCAGATATAGCTTCTTCCAGAAAAAATTTCCCTGGGCAACACTCCTGCATTAATAATTATTCCATTCTCTGGAAAATATCATGTTTCTTGTATAAATTTATGTTGGCAGTTATCATACAGTAGAATCATTTATTAATGTGTCTAATTTCCATTCTAGACTAGGAACTTACTGAGCATAGATACTATGTATGAGTCACTCTGAGCACGACATATAGAAGTACCTCACACACAGGAGGCAACCAATAATTTTATTAATTGAATTTTACAGAAATATAAAATTAATATTTTATTCAGGATTAATTAAAAATATATAATTCCTTGATGAAACTATATTAATATTATAAAATTATGAGTTATGAATTATGAAATATTTATTAATGTTCATATTAAGATACTTATAATGAAATATAGATTTTGAGATGAATTACAAAACAATTATGATATAATAGAATCCATATAAATTTATTAATTCTTTCTTTTATTTTATAGTGATTATAATATCTTAAGTTTTTAGGAAGGTATATAGATGCAGTTTATCCAGTTACCATTTTCACTTTACAATTGAATCCTTATGTTTAAAATTAGCCATTTACAATTTAAATTATAGGTCACAATTTGCAAGTCAGGGCGCAGACCTTCATGCAGTTGAAAATTTGCATGTAACTTGACTCTCCGAAAACTTAACTACTAATAGCTTACTGTTGACTGGAAGCCTTACCAATAGCATAAATAATCAATTAACCCATATTTTGTATATTATTATATTTATACTCCATTCTCATATTTCTACTCTATTCTTTATTCTGCCTTACTGAAATAAGGTAGAAATAAGAAAATGTTATTAAGAAAATCATAAGAAAGAGAAAATACATTGACTATTTATTAAGCTGAAGTGGATAATCATAAAGATCATTTTCCTTCTCATACAATATTGAAAAGACTGAGGAGGAGAAGGAAGAGAAGAGGTTGGTCCTGATGTCTCAGGGCTCTCAGCAGAGGCAGAAGAAAATCTGTATATAAGACAGTCTAAGACTTCCGCCAAGATGGCCAAATAGGAACAGCTCTGGAGCACAGTTTCCAGTGAGAGAGACACAGAAGGCAAGTCATCTCTGCATTTCCAACCTGTATTTGCAGGTTAATTTTAGTGGGACTGGTTGGACAGTGGGTGTAACCCAAGGAGGGCAAACTGAGGCAGGGCACGGTGCTGCCCTACCCAGAAAGTGCAACTGGCTGAAGGATTGGGGACTTTGGCCCCTCAGAACGCCGATTCAGATACTGCACTTCTCCCATGGCCCTTGCAACCCAAGGTCCAGGAAAATGCTGCCATGCAGAAAAATGCCTTGAGTTACCAACACAGATCTGAGCAACAGCTTTGGCCAGCCCAGTGCCGTGAGTTGTTGGCAGGGGTCTAGGTGGAAGTACTGACTAGCACTGAGAGTACCTGCCAGACAGATCTACCTGCACCCCAGAAAATGGGAGAACTAAAGCAGGGAGACAGGTGGTACAGCTTGGCAGGTCCCACCCCCACAAAGACCAGCAAACTGAAGCCCTCTCACTTGAGAGTTTTGCAGCCAGCACATAAGTCTGAGCTCAACATGGGATGATTGAGCTCATTTGAGGAGAGGGCATCCACCATTGTGAAGGTGGCTCTAATCTCACCTGTATAAACAAAACACAGTAGCTGGGCTGAGTCCCAGGCGGGCCAGCAGCACCTCTGCATGCAGGCAATGGACAGACTGCCTCCTCAAGTGGCTCCCTGACCCCTGAATAGCAAAAAACACAACTCATACAAGAAAGGTTTGCCTGACACCTAGGGGATACCCTTCCGGGACCAAGCTACCAGAGGAAAGATCAGGCAGCAATCTTCCCTGCTCCACAGCCCCTACCGGAGATTCTCAGGCAAGCAAGGTCTGGAGTGGACCTCCAGCAGTCCTACAGCAGAAGGGAAAGTTAGAAGGAAAATTTAAAAACCCAAAGAAATAGCTTGAATATCAACAGAAACAATGTCCACTCAGAGAGCCAATCTGAAATCACCAACTTCAAAAATCAAAGGTAGATAAACCCAAGAAGATGGGAAGAAACCAGCACAAAAATGATGAAATCATCAAAGACCAGAATAACTCTCCTCCTCCAAGGGATCACAACTCCTCACAAGCAAGGGAACAAAACTTGATGGAGAACGAATTTAACAAATTCACAGAAGCAGGCTTCTTAATGTGGATAATAACAAACTTCTCTGAGCTAAAGGAACATGTTCTAACACAATGCAAAGATACTAAGAACCTTGAAAAATGGTTAGATGAAATGCTAACTAGAATAACCAGCTTAGAGAAGAACATAAATGACTTGATGGAGCTGAAAAACAGCATGAGAACTTCATGAAGCACACACAAGTTAAAATAGCTGAATCATCTAAGTGGAAGAAAAGATATCAGAGATTGAAGATCATCTCAATGAAGTAAAATGAGAAGGCAAGATTATAGAAAAGAGAGTGAAAAGAAATGAGTAAAGCCTCCAAGAAATATGAGATTATGTGAAAAGACCTAGTCTACACTTGATCCGTGTACCTGACTGTGATGGAGAGGATGAATCCAAACTGGAAAACACACTTCAGGATATTATCCAGGAGAACTTTCCCAACCTAGCAAGGCAGGCCAACTCTGTTTTGGTACCAGTACCAATATCATGCTGTTTTGATTACTGTAGCCTTGTAGTATAGTTTGAAGTCAGGTAGAGTGATGCCTCCAGCTTTGTTCTTTTTGCTTAGGATTGTCTTGGCTATGCAGGCTCTCTTTTGGATCCATATGAAGTTTAAAGTGTTTTTGTCCAGTTCTGTGAAGAAGGTTAATGGTAGCTTGATGGGGATAGCATTGAGTCTATAAATTGCTTTGGGCAGTATGGCCATTTTCATGCTATTGCTTCTTCCTAACCATGAGCATGGAATGTTTTGTGTCCTTTGTTATTTCCTTGAGCAGTGGTTTGTAGTTCTCCTTCAAGAGGTCTTTCACATCTCTTGATAGTTTTATTCATAGGTATTTTGTTCTCTTTGTAGCAATTGTGAATGGGAGTTCACTCACAATTTGGCTCTCTGTTTGTCTATTATTGGTGTATAGGAATGCTTGTGATTTCTGCACACTGATTTTGTATCCTGAGACTTTGTTGAAGTTGCTTATCATCTTAAGGAGATTGTGGGCTGAGACGATGGGGTCTTCTAAATATACAATCATGTCATCTGCAAATAGAGACAATTTGACTTCCTCTTTTCCTAATTGAATATGCTTTATTCCTTTTTCTTGCCTGATTTCTCTGGCAAGAACTTCTATACTATATTGAATAGGAGTGGTGAGAGAGGGCATTTTCCTGTTCAGAACGATATTGGCTGTGTCTTTATCGTAATTAGGTTTTATTATTTTGAGATATGTTCCATCAATACCTAGTTTATTGAGAGTTTTAGCATAAAGAGCTGTTGAATTTTGTCAAAGGCCTTCTCTGTATCTGTTAAGATAATCATGTGGTTTTTATTCTTTGGTTCTGTTCCTGTGATGGATTACATTAATAGATTTGCATATGTTGGATCAGCCTTACATCATTGGAATGAAGCCAACTTGATTATGATGAATAAGCTTTTTGATGTGCTGTTGGATTTGGTTTGCCAGTATTTTATTGAAGACTTTTGCATCCATGTTCATCGTGGATATTGGCCTGAAGTTCTCTTTTTCAGTTGTGTCACTTCCAGGTTTTGGTATCAGAATGAAGTTGGTCTCATAAAATGAGTTAGGGAGGATTTCTTCTTTTTGTATTGTTTGGAATAGTTTCAGAAGGAATGGTACCAGCTCCTCTTTGTATGTCTGATGGAATTCAACTGTGAACCTGTCTGGTCCTGGACTTTTTTTAGTTGATAGGCTACTAATTGCTGCCTTAATTTCAGACCTTGGTATTGGTCCCTCAGCCTTTCAACTTCTTCCTAGTTTTGCCTTGGGAGGGTGTAAGTGTCCAGGAATTTATCCATTTCTTCTGGATTTACTGGTTTATGTGCATAGAGTTGTTTGTAGTAATCTCTGATGGTGGTTTGTATTTCTGTGGAATCAGTGGTAATATTCCCTTTATCATTTTTATTGCATCTATTAGATTATTCTCTCTTTTCTTTTTTATCAGTTTGGTTAGTGGTCTATTTTGTTGATATTTTTAAAAACCAGCTCCCAAATGTATTGATTTTTGAAGGCTTTTTCTGTGTCTCTATTTCCTTCAGTCCTGCTCTGATCTTAGTCATTTCTTGTCTTCTGCTAGCTTTGAATTTGTTTGATCTTGCTCCTCTAGTTCTTTTAATTTTGACAATATGGTGTCAATTTTAGATTTTTCCTTGCTTCTTATGTGGGCTTTTATTGCTTTTAATTTCCATCTAGCCACTGTTTTAAATGTGTCGAAGAGATTTTTGTACATTGTGTCTTTGTTCTCATTGGTTTTGAAGAACATCTTTATTTCTGCCTCCATTTTGTTGTTTACCTAGTTGTCATTCAGGAGCAAGTTGTTCAGTTTCCATGTAGTTATGCAGTGTTGAGTGAGTTTCTCAATCCTGAGCTCTAATATGATTACACTGTGGTCTGAGAGACTGGTTGTTACAATTTTTGTCCTTTTGCATTTGCTGAGGAGTGATTTACTTCCAATTATGTGGTTAATTTTAGAGTAAATGTGATGTGATGCTGAGAAGAGAGAAGAATGTATGTTATGTGGATTTGGGGTTAAGAGTTCTATAGAAGTTTATTAGGTTCACTTGGTCCAGATATGAGTTCAAGTCCTGGATATCCTTGTTGATTTGCTGTCTCGTAGACCTGTCTAATATTGACAGTGGAGTGTTAAACTCTCTCACTATTATTGTGCAGGAGTCTAAGTCCATTTATAGGTCATTAAGAATTTGCTCTATGTATCTGGATGCTCCTGTATTGGGAGCATATTTAGGCTATTTAGCTCTTCTTGCTGCATTGATCCCTTTGCCATTATGTAATGCCCTTCTTTGTCTCTTTTGATCTTTGTTGGTTTAAAGTCTGTTTTGTCAGAGACTAAGATTGCAACCCCTGTTTGTTTGGTTTCTTTGTTTGTTTTTCCTCCCTATTTGCTTGGTAGATCTTCTTCCATCCCTTTATGTTGAGTCTATGTGTGTCTTTGTATGTGAGATGGGTCTCCTGTATACAGCACACCAATGGTTCTTGATTTTTATGCAGTTTGCCAGTCTGTGTCTTTTGATTGGGGCATTTAGCCCATTTACATTTAATATTAATATTGTTATGGGTGAATTTGGTCCTGCCATTTTGTTACTGGCTGGGTGTTTTGTCTGTTAATTGATGTAATTTCTTCATTGTGTCATTGCTCTTTACCATTTGGTACAGTTTTGCAGTGGCTGGTACTGGTTTTCCTTTCCCTGTTTAGTGCTTCCTTTAGGAGCTCTTTAATGGCACGTCTGGTGGTGATGAAATGTCTCAGCATTTGCTTGTCCATAAAGAATTTTATTTCTCCTTCATTTATGAAGCTTAGTTTGGCAGGATACGAAATTTTGGGTTTAAATTTTTTTTTTAAGGATGTTGAATATTTGCTCCCACTCTCTTCTGGCCTGTAGGGTTTCTGCTGAGAGATCTGCTGTGAGTCTGATTGGTGTTCCTTTGTCAGTGTCCTGACCATTCTCTCTGACTGCCCTTAGCATTTTTTCCTTCATTTCAACCTTTGTGAATCTAATGATTGTGTGCCTTGGGGTTGTTCTTCTTAAGGAGTATCTTTGTGATGTTCTCTGTATTTTCTGGATTTAAATGTTGGCCTGCCTTGCTAGGTTGGGAAAGTTCTCTTGGATAATATCCTGAAGAGTGTTTTCCAGCTTGGATTCATATTCTCCATCACATTCAGGTACACCAATCAAGCATAGATTAAGTCTTTTCACATAATCTCATATTTCTTGGAGGCTTTGCTCATTTCTTTTCACTCTCTTTTCTCTTATCTTGCCTTCTCACTTTATTTTATTGAGATAATCTTCAATCTCTTATCTTTTCTTCTGCTTGGTCAATTCAGCTATTGTAACTTGTGTGTGCTTCACAAAGTTCTCATGCTATGTTTTTCAGCTCCATCAAGTCATTCATGTTCTTCTCTAAGCTGGGTATTCTAGTTAGCATTTCATCTAACCATTTTTCAAGGTTCTTAGTATCTTTGCATTGTGTTAGAACATGTTCCTTTAGCTCAGAGAAGTTTGTTATTATCCATCTTTGGAAACCTGCTTCTGTCAATTGGTCAAACTCCTCCTCTGTCCAGTGTTGTCCCCTTGCTGGTGAGGGGTTGGATTAAAGATTTAAATATAAGACCTAACAAAATGAAAATCCTAGAAGAAAACCTAGGCAATACCATTCAAGACATAGGCATAGGCAAGTACTTCATGACTAAAACACCAAAAGCAATGGCAACAAAAGCCAAAACAGACAAATGGGATCTAATTAAACTTAAGAGCTTCTGCACAGTAAAACTATCATTAGAGTGAACTAGCAATCAACAAAATGGGAAAAAATATTTGCAATCTACCCATCCTACAAAGGGTTAATACCCATAATCTACAAAGAATTTAAACAAATTTACAAGAAAATAACAACCAACCCATCAAAAAGTGAGTGAAGGATATGAACAGACACTTTTCAAAAGAAGACATTTATGCAGCCAACAAACATGAAAAAATGCTCATCATCACTAGTCATTAGAGAAATGCAAATCCAAATCATGTTGAGATACCATCTCACACCAGTTAGAATGAAGATCACTAAAAAATCTGGAGACAACAGATGCTAGAGAGGATGCGGAAAAGTAGGAACACTTTTACACTGTTGATGGGAGTGTAAATCAGTTCAACTATTGTAGAAGACAGTGTGACAATTCCTCAAGGATCTCCAAATAGAAATTCCATTTGACCCAGCAATCCCATTACTGGGTATATAGCTAAAGGATTTTAAATTGTTCTATTATAAAGACACATGCACATGTATATTTATTGTGGCACTATATGCGATAGCAAAGACTTGGAACCAACTCAAATTCCCATCAGTAGTAGACTGGATAAAGAAAACGTTAAACTTATGCACCATGGAATACTATGCAGCCATAAAAAAGGATGAGTTCATGTCCTTTGCAGGGACATGGACGAACCTAGAAACCATCATTCTCAGCAAACTGACACAAGAACAGAAAACCAAACACTGCATGTTCTCACTCATAAGTGGTTGTTGAACCATGAGAACACATGGACACAGAGAGGGGAACATCACACACCAGGCCTGTTGGGGGTTGGGAGAGCTAGGGGAGGGATAGGAGGGGTGTGGTTATTGGGGAGGAATAACATTAGGAAAAGTACCAAATGTAGATAACTGGGGGATGGATGCAGTAAACCACCATGGTCTGTGTACACCTATGTAACAATCCTGCATGCTCTGCACATGTACCCTAGAACTTAAAGTACATTTAAAAAAAAAGAAAACAAAAGAATTAAAGAAAGAAAGAACAAAGAAAAGAGAGAACAAACCTGCATGGTTCAAATCTGATTTGTTATACAAATAATAACTGTATTATTACAAAGACTTTAAAATTTTTCATCTATTTGTTTTTACTACTTTAAAAAATAATGTTAAACTTGTGGCTTTATTTATATTCTCTAAACTTGGATAATTCTGAAGTATTAATAACTAATCCGAAAGCAGACTTATTAAATCCAGGTTATCTTAAAGAATTACATTTTAATAGTTCTCAACTAATAACCATTCTGCCAAGGAGCTAGTTATGTGCTGCAATATTCCTTCACTGTTTCTTGATACTTTTGGTTGTTACATTGGATTTGAAAAGCACTTTTCACAAAGATCACTGACTATACATGCAAATTAATGTTGCCTTTAAGCTTAACTACAATTCTCAGCTTATGCTCTCCAAGTAAATAACAAAAGGCAGCCAAATCATCTACAAAGCTAACATGAAATATTCTCTAGCCCATCTGACATTTCAGTACAAGCACTGCTTAGAAAACCAAAAATACATCTCAGTAAAATTGCAGAATATTTGAAACTAGGAGGGCTGTCTGTCAAGACTTTGATTTTTTACTGACTTCTGATTTCTTAAAAACATAAAACATACACCAGCCTTTATTCGCCTTTGAAAGCATCATTGTTATAGTAGACGTCCGCTTAAGAGGATGCTTGGAACTATTTGGAAGGGTGTTCGCTTTGTCTGAATTGTATTTCACTGATCCCCCCCAGTGGTTCCGTTATTTCACACAGCTGGCTTTCCCTTCTACGTTCCCTTAGAGTGTGAAAATGGAAAAAAGTAATGGCCACCCAGTTACAGGAGGCTGGCTGTGAAAATTCTAGTTCTTCCCACAGTATTCATCAAGACAAATTGCTTTTCTCACAGTTCATTCTTAAAAGTAGACATTAGTATAGTTGCTGGTGTGTTTATATATATTCTTATCTGCTTTGACTCTTTATTGATTGGCAAGTTCTGCCAATTTTTTCATTGGCCATACATGATTTTAGCCACCTTTGGTCTATAAACTATTTAATTAAAACTTTATTTTCCTAGTGTTGCTGATTATGTTTTTAACTCATTAATGTAGTTTATCATTTACTACATATTCTAAGAAACTCCTTGTCTTACATCTCTAATGTAAAATATAGTAGAAAGTGAGACTGGGCTACTTCAGAGTTGACTCCATTTTTGTACACATTTGTTCATTCATTTATTTAGCATTTATGAAGCAACATTATCTTCTCAGTGCAGTGTTAAGAGCTTCAGTTGGATAAGATATAGAAATACACATAGATATTTGATATAGGTAGACAGAGTATACAGACAGTCAACAAAATGGGTTAAGCAATATAAATTATAAACAAACTGACTTAGCAAAGAGATCAAGTACTTGTGTGCGTGAATCACAATTTTATCTACAAAATAGTGATGGCACTGTAATTCCAGCTGAGAGTGATCAATTTCTTGAAATTTTCATCCTTCAGTTTACTTAATCATTGTAAAATACATTGTTCCACAAGGTTTAGTTCAAAATGAAATTCTGACATATGGTACAACATGGATGAACCTTTAAAACATGTGGAAAAAAATCAGTCACCAAAGACCACATATTGCAGGATCCCCTTTATGTGGAATAATTAGAATAGGCAAATCCATTGAGACAGAAAGTAGATCAGTGGTTGCCACGAGCTGGGGAAGAGGAGGAATGGAGAGAGAGATCACTAATGGGCATGTAGTTTCTTTTTGGGGTGATGAAAATATATCGGAGTTAGATGCTGGTGATGACTGCACAACTCTGGGAATATACTAAAAACTGTTTAATTGTGCACTTTAAATGAGTGAATTGTATGGTTTGTGAATTATATTTCTGCAAAGCTGTTAAAATGCATGCACCTACACACACATAAAATAACATACACCAATGCATTAAAACAAGTTTTTAAAATCCATTAACTGAAATTGTTAATTTTCGTTTCTGACACTAAAAATTTTGAAGAATTTTAAAACTCATTTGAAATCAATTTATCTCTATCATTAACTAGTAAAAACTAATAAAAATTTATAATTTATAAATGTATAATTGTATTATAATTAGGTAATGAAATAATAAAGAAAATTGACAATTATTACAGTTAAAGTTAGGTCACATGCTTTAGATATCATAATTATGCTAGTGTCTATGTAATTATGCACTACTGTCTTTTCTGTTTTAAAACCTAAATCATCACTGGTCACTAGAGAAATGCAAATCAAAACCACATTGAGATACCATCTCATGTCAGTTAGAATGGCAATCATTAAAAAATCTGGAGACAACAGATGCTGAAGAGGATGTGAAGAAATCGAAACACTTTTATGCTGGTGGTGGGGAGTGTAAACTAGTTCAACCATTGTGGAAGACAGTGTGGCAATTCCTCAAAAATCTAGAAATAGAAATTCCATTTGACCCAGCAATTCCATTACCAGATATGTACCCAAAGGATTATAAATTGTCCTATTATAAAGACACATGCACACATATGTTCATTGCAGCGCTGTTCACAATAGCAAAGACCTGGAACCAACCCACTTGCCCATCATAGACTGGACAAAGAATGTGGCATTTATATATATATTTATATATACATATATGTTTACATATACATTTATATATATGTTTATATATATATGCCATGGAATACTATGCAGCCATAAAAAAGGATGAGTTCATGTCATTTGTAGGGACATGGATGAATCTGGAAATATCCATTCTCAGCAAACTGACACAAGAACAGAAAACCAAACTCCACATGTTCTCACTTATAGGTTGTGTAGAACAATGAGAACACATGGACACAAGGAGGGGACCATTGCACACTGTGGTCTGTTGGGGAGTGGGAGGCAAGGGAAGGACAGCAGGGCGGGGACTGGTGGGGAGATTTGGAAGGGATAACATTGGGAGAAATGCCTGATGCAAGTGACAGGGGAATGGGGACAGCAAACCACCATGGCATGTGTGTATGTATGCAACAATCATGCAAGATCTGCACATGCAATAAAAAATATTTTAAAAAACTTAAAGCTTCTAATATTCACTGCTTGCCAAATTATAAAATGTCTCTTTCACTTTTAGCTTCTTCTATGGTTTTGCTAACCTATTTGAATGAATGTGTACTTATTGGTTATACAGAATGCCAGGAATTGTCTGGAAAAGCAATATCATCTAGAAAAGCAAATCAACAAAAATATAGCTATAATTTCTCAAGTGTTTAAGCACAAAAAAATGTCTTGATATTTTCAAGATCTTTGCTTTGTTTTTGGACAAATGCGTATCCATGTACACACAATGTCATTCATATAATAACATTAACGGAATATTGCTCTGATCCACATATTCCCTTCTACTCTAAGGAACTGCACAAGACAGTCTTTCAGACATTAACAATCTAGTCAAACTATTGCTAGCAAGTGAGTCAGTAGAGACAACAACGTAAGTGTCAATCTTTCTATGAAAAAGAGATACGTGAGTATATCAAATTATTGTCTATTCACGCCAAGGAATATTTATGTTTTAGATATGTCATTCTTCACATGTGCAGTGAGCCACCTTTGAAAGGACTGGTTAATCAGGGTACAAGCAGCCTGTTAATTCAAAAAGTTCAGGTATCTTTTGCCCTACCCTCTGTTTTCAGTGGTTCTCTAAAGGCAAATGATCCACGTCTGAAAGTCATAAAAAGGGCATAACCTTTTTATATATTTTGTTTTATTTTTATTTTTGAGACTTAAAGAGAAGAAATTTATTGTTTCAGTTCTAGCAGTTACAAGTCTGAGATCAAGGTTATAATGGGATTGGTTCCTTTCTCAGTGAGAAAGAATCTGATCCACGCTTCTCCCCTGGTTGCTGGTGGTTTGCTGGCAGTTGTCGGTACAACCAGTATTTTAACTATCCAATGAATCATTCCTCCTACTATGACTTCTTGAAGCCTGTGTCTTTTCCTTTACACCTCGCTTAAGATTATAAACTCACTTCTCAAAGTTTAATCTTCAGAGAGATGTCTTTGAACATCAAGATTTTTTTCTTTGTCTTTACTTTTCAGAAGTTTAATTATTATGTGTCTTAGCAAGGATTTCCTTAGATTCATCCTGTTTGTCATTTGCTCAGCTTCTTGATTCTGTAGGTTTCTGTATATTGCCAAATTTGAGGAGATTTTAGTCATTATTTAAAATGCAGTTCTGATAAAAGTTCTGACTTTTTCAGCCCTATCATCTTTCTCCCCTTTTTTTGCAACTTTGGTGACACAAATGTTAGCTTTTTGTTATAGTTCCACAGATCTCATGCTCTGTAAATTTTTTCAATATTTTTCTCTCTATTGTTCATATTCACTTCTATAGTTCTAGCTCCCAGTTCAATGATGTTTTCCTCTGTCCCTTCATTCTGCTGTTGAACCCACTGAGCTTTGTATTTCAGTGATTTTATTTTTCAGTTCCAAAATTTTATTTGGTTCTTCATTATATCTTTTATTTCTTGGATGAGACTTTCTATTTCTTTGCTGAGGCTTTTTATTTTTTACTTGTTTACAAGTGCATTTATAATTGTTCTCTGAAGCATTTCTTTTTACCATGTCTGCTTTGAAAGCATTGGCATCTACTGATGGTCTTTTTCCATTCATTTTGAGATTTAGATGACTGACTTTGATTGAAACCTGAACATTTTACATTATAAGACTCCAGATATTATTTAAACTTTCTTAGCTATGGGATCTTTTTCTTTTTCTTTTTTTTTTTTTTTTTTTTTTTGGTTGGCAGAGGAACTCAGAGGAGGAAGGTGAGTATGGGCTAAGACTTGTTACTGCTGGGTGGAGGTAGACATTCGGCTTCCCCACTCACGCACCTTCTGTTGACACTCCTTCTCATCATAGCTGGGCAGCAGTGGGAGTTCTAGCTCCTCAGGTGATCTCCAATGACAGTATGACAAGGGTGGCTTCATTACAGCTGGGCAATGGTGAAAGTCATGACTGTCCCTCAGGCCTCCTCTGACATCATCTTAACAGGGTGTGGGACAGGGGACATCATAACTGTCAGGCAGTGATGGAAGCCCAGGCTCACCCTGTAGTCTCTACTGATATCACAAGGTTTGAGGAGCTCATTATCAGCTGAATCCAATGCAAGTCTCAACCCGCTATTTGGTCTTCTCTGATATCACCCAAGAAGGGTGTATCGAGGCACTTCATTATACTGCACAAGGTCATAAGCCTAAGCTCCTATTTGTTGTAATGGCTTCTATGAGTAGAGATGGTTTTTTTTTTCTGATTTATTTTTTTCAATTTTTTGTTTGTTTGTTGTTTAGCTAGAGTACATTAGTTATTATCTAAGTTTTCCTTCTTGCTAGGCTATAAAACTAGTCCTCTCACTGGAGAGAACAAGCTGTTGCTGGGGCTTTTTCCTTCCTGCAGGACCCTTTGGCATTTCTGGGTTGCCAGCTTTTTCAGCTCTAAGTCTGTGGTATAAAAGTCCAAAACAAAGCTCAGGGAACCGACCACTGCTTTTTTCTTTAGGTCTCAATATCACCAGCCCATCTGCCACTTTCTCTCCACCTGTTAGAGTCTTTTCATATTTGTTTATTATACATTGTTTACAGTTTTTAACAGTATAGTATTTAGGGAGAGGAACAGAAAACAAATATACCATATTTCCAGAAGCACAAACCCACATTCTAAAAATACAGTTGGCCCTGCATATCTTCAAGCTTTGCATCTGTTGGTTCCACATTCAAAGATTCAGCTAGCCACCAAACAAAAATATTTGAAAAGAAAAAAAAAAACACACATACACACAATATAAAATAATACAAAATTTTAAGGAATAAATATAACAACTATTTTCATATCACTTACATCATATTAAATATTATACATTGTACTATAAGTAATCTAAAGATGATTTAAAGTATATAAGAGGTGTGTGTAAGTTACATGTAAATGCTATGCAATTTTTTATAAGGGACTTCAACAACTTCAGATTTTGGCATCTGCAGCAGCCCTGAAATCAATTTCAGGGTCCAGCATAAATATTTTCATTAGCACTACATCACCTACTTTTAGTTATGGATTATAATTTGTGTATTTTTAAAATAATCTGAGCTTAAGAAATTTTAAAAATAAATGTGATTCTTTGAAATTATGTAGAAGTCAACTTTATTTTGACACATTCTTTAAAAATTTTTTTCTGAAGATGATAATGAAGCTGGAGGGTACAGAGAGAAATATACTATACCAAGATAGAATGATATGGACTATGTTCAACTTCTCTACCCATAAGAAGACTGTATTTTGATTATAGCCCATATGTATATATATCACCACAAATAATGTGACCTGAGTGATACATATACGAGCTTTCTATGAAGAATCAGAACAAAGGGAACCGTAATGACAATAAAAATAAATAAGGTGACTAAATGCAAAGTTTGTAAGAAGTAGAGTGGAATTGTATTATTTCATCAAAAGGCAATAGAGAAAAACTACTGTAGATGAAGGTTTTTGTTACTCTGGAAATTTTTAATGTACATTATCACCACCATTCTCCAATTTTAAGCTTTGTGCTTCTGTTCAATGACTGCAAATGGAGTAGTTAAAACAAAATTGGTCGAAATGTTGAGTTGGTTAAAAATAAATTTTCCCCATCACTGGTTTTTATATAACTGCAATTTTAAAATAACATGAGACAGTTGTGCAATAATTTTTATAATTTTAAACACTTTCCCCGTTTTTAGAATTTTGGGAGGTTTATAGTTGCTTTAAATATCTAAATAATATTGAATATATTTCAGTCATAACTGTTTTTGTTGTTTGGTTAGAGTTTTTAAATGAACGTGTTGATTTTTTGTGTCAATTATCCTTAAATCAATTGATTGATGTTTTCTCAGAAAACAGTAATATCTTTAAACTTTATGCGCTCTTAAGTCATTTTGTCAAATTGGTAAATATTGGCCATTTTCTAAGTTCGTTTGATTTTATACATTTTAAATTTATTGCCAAATGCCAAGGCCAATTTTATATATTGAGCCATATTTTCAAGGTATTTTTATTTTATATTTACTTTATATTTAAGCGGTTTTTACATGAAACAATTGTTGTGACGCCAAGTTAGGATAGTATCACTGTTTGATATTTTTGTGCTAAGACTTGGATCCACAGTAAAAAGCATCTATAACCTCAATGCAGAGTCCTGGAAAAAAGCAACGCTGGTCTTGGATTGCTCAGTGAAGTAGGCATGACGTTTTCTCTGCTAGCATCCCTTCCTTGGTGGGGCTGTCCTTACGTGAACACACAATAACTCTTACAATATAAGGATATTGTCAGGCCAAGCTTAAGTCTTTCCATTAGCCACTACATTACCTACTTTCAGTTTAGGATTATAATTTAGGTTCTAGAACTTGCAATGTAAAATCCTGGTAAATACTAATTACAAAATGCCAACCAAGGAAAGGACTGCTATGTAGCTGGTTTTATGTAGGGCATGGAATGGTGAAAAAAAAATAGGAAATGATTGAAGAGAACCAATAATCAAGTCAATTGAAGTGCTTGATAAAAATGTGACTAATTTGGCCCTCACAGAAATTATTAAAATTCAAAAACATTGCCAATAATCAGAGCAGGCTTAACTGACTAAAGTAAAATAAGGAAAATAGCTTCAAGTATTTCTGATAAAACAGACAAATAGGCTTAAAGCTAAAGCTTATGAAAACTACTCTAAAATTGTTACTACATTAAAATAATAACTAAAAAGACATAAATATAGATATGGATGATGCAGTTATATAAATATTTCTCAGTTTGTTCTTATTGTAATGCTGTTTGGACCATATTGTTGTCTTATATCCGCCCCCCCCACCTTTTCTTATTCTACATTTGCCAGTCTCAATATTACTTTCAAGACAATGTGGTACATACAGATATGGGTATTATTTCCCACCTAACAAAACTGAATTAACTGTTAGCCCAGGAACGACCTGGGAGACTCAACCAGTTAAACTAGTGACATAAGGACATAAGCAGCCAAGGCAAGACATGGCTGAATTTTGTGTTCAGAGTCATACTGACTTCAGCTGTTGAATAAACCTACTTAGCTAAAACAGTTTCACCTCCCCCATGGAATATGAAACCAAAAATATTGCCTAGATTTATACACACAATATCCAACGAGAAATAGAGAATAAGGGAAAGGATATTAGAAAAATGAGATTTCCATCTGAATCATTGCTTTCACATACTTTTCATATCTCCCATTACAAAATACTCTTAACATGAGGGTAATTTACTCTTCTAGTTTTCTCATGGAACAAGAGCCAGCTAAATAATTTATGGGGTCCAGTGCAAAATAAATAGGAAGGATCTCTTTTTCAAAAATCATGAATAATTTCACAATGGCAAGAACAAGAAACATTAAACTAAGCATGAGACCCTCTAAGCATGGGTTCCTAAGCAACTGTACATCTCACACCCACGAAGGTGGTCATGCAAGGAAAGGTAAATTAGAAAACATAGAACACCCTGATAATAAGCATTGAGACCATGATATATACACCTGACTTTTAACCACTTATCCTATTTCCAGGGCTCTATATAGGGGATACATCATAGCTTTTAATATTAATACCCAAAATATATTTGTCCCAGTGTTATTATAATAATAGAAAATTAGACAATTTAATATTAAGAATAAATTGTGGGCTTTTAAAAGGTTCTTGGTAAAAAATGCTTTCCTAATGACAGAAGATGCTGCCAGGTGAGAAAAAGTAGGACAGAAAACTAGAAATAAAGCCTGTTTCTTCTCTCACCTCTCCCCACCTTTACTATTTTCTCTATACACATTCTTAGAACTAAAAGGGCATTTAGTAAAATATCAATAGTGGTTAATTCTGGGATATGGAATTATACATAGTTGTAGCTTTATTCTTTGTGATTTTCTGGCTATCCTATATTTTCTACAATGGGCATATGTTACCTTTACAATTAGGGGAAAAATAATAGTGAAGCTTTCACCTAAAACTGACAGTTCCTTAACAAATACATGGAAGCAAAAAACTGAGCAGTAATACAAGTAGAACTGCTGCAAATATGGCACACGCTCTCTCTAACGTAGTCCTTTTGTAACCAAGCAGCTTGACTTCAAAACGCATTTTTACAGCTTTCTTTTCTTTTTGTTCCCTAGTTACAAGACAAAGCCTTGAAGCCAACTACAGAAGCTTTTTCCTTTAATCTTGAAATAGACTGCATGTCCCTCCCTTTTCCATCATATCCTTCCTTTACATTTATCTAACTCTATGCTAGTATCTAAGTATGCACTTACTAAGATGTTCCAGGGGCTAGTCTTGAAACAGACAGACCAAGTATTGAGATCCAGCTGCAAAATTCCTGAGATTATCTCAGAGTAGCTAGTTACAACCCAGCCATTGTTGGGATGATACCAGCCTGTATTCCAGGTGGACTGAGACCCAACAGGCACCGAAAGGGAGACATAGACATTGCACTCAGTGAAATTCCTGCATGCATCTTAGATCAAGTTCCCCTTTTCAAACCCTGGTTATCTCCCCAGAGATGCAGAGTGGTTACTTTGGATGGGAATCTGACCATTTCCACATTACTAGTTTTGGTCAATAAAGTCACTTTCTTTCTACCATACCTTGCTCTTGTCACTGGACTCTACAAGCAGCAAATGGATGGACCTACCTTCAGTTACACCTTGGAGAAGAAAAACAGTACAGAAAGCTATGTTCTAGCTAACACAACTTTCTTGGTCAACTTGTCCTATGAGGTTGTTCCATTTACATCACTGAATGACTTAGTGTCGCTATTTTTAATATACAGCTTAGCAAATAATGGACATGTAACTATTTTAAATGGTTTCGTATACGGCACGTTTCAATGGCTTAGTTCCAGAACAAAGATTATCCTATTATCAAAACAATCATGATCACATATTAAACAAGAGTATAGATGATAATTAGAGGAAAAAAAAGTTCAGAATTCCAAAGCATCTTGAGTCGCTAACAGCAAAGCTGAAATAAGGATTTGGGTATAGTTAGTTAATTTTGAAGGTGATGACACAGATCACCAGTAATGAGTAAGCAATAGTTACAGGTAGCTGAAAAGAAGACAATAGCAGGACCATTATTGAACTGCTTATTCCTATGAGCAATGAGTGCTCAATAAATCTAAGGTGCTATGTGGACTGCCTCTTGGAATTTTCCCAACAAAAATCAAGAAGCTGAGGTATTAAATTCTCCTGTTGGTTAAGGATTTGCCTGGAGGCATGGACTTCCCTCCACTTCATGGCTGCCTGCACAGGAGCTGTGCAAGCTTTCTTGGCTATGAAGAGAGAGGCAGCAGAAGACTGAGATAGTATGCTGTCGGGGTGCTTGGGAACTGCTATGGCTGGTTTGAGGTGGGTTGTAGGCATCTGATGGGAGGCTCTAAAAACAGCTACAACTGGGAAATCAAAAGAAGAAAAGCAAAAGTACAAGAATGAATATCTTGCAATGTGATGGATAAAGAAAATTGAAAAGAAGTACACCAGGTTCTATTTGTTTGCATTTTTAGAGGAAAGAAAGAGGAGACAGGGAAAAGTGGCTAACAGAGTAAAGCCACGATTCTCTTATGTGAGCAAAAATGTCATGGACAAGTTAAAGGTGTGAGACATTACTGACTGTGGATGTAAACTGAAAAATGACTCCCGGATGTATGTGAGAATCCTCTTCGCGCCATCCTATAAAGACAAAATGTACTTTTTTCTATAATTATTTTTTTGTCAAACATCCAAATCGTTCTGCATCTCTGGATCCACACCAAGGCTTATTTTTAGAGGATTATTATTTCAGTGGTTTTTAAACAATAAACCAAAAGGAATCACTAACTCATAAGTCTACATATCACAATGGAACTAGAAATACCTTGGAGACACAGGTCATTTCTGTCAGGTTCGGAGCAGGTTATGTGGCATATCCCTTCTCACCACAGCTTTCTTGAAAGATATATTCAGTGACTTGGAGAGACATGACAAATGCATTACAATAAACTTTCTGTGAGTCCCCCTACAGTGATTTCTCAGCATTTTGTGCATGTCCCTGCTGTAGCACTTAACACAGTCTATAGTAATGCATCTTGTACTTGTCTACCTTCTCAGAAATTGGCAAGTTTCACAGCGAGTGAGACATTGCCTTATCCATATCTACATAAAACAGTACATTATTCACTCTGTATACAGTGCTTGGTGCATTGCCTGATGCAGAGTGGGAGACCAACACAAATTGGCTAAATCAGAAGGCAAAGCATCTTTTAGATTAGCATTCCATGATTTGTGTCAAATAGAGTAATCCTAACATGGCTTAATCTGTCTGGGATCTGAACTTGGCCCTGCCACTACCAAGGAGAGTATCCTTGGATAAGTCAACCACCTTTCCTCAATCTCCTTCCTCTTTCTCATCTTTACAATTAAGAAGATGATTTCTAGGGTGACTTCAAGCTCTGGCAGTCAATAATCTATGTGTCACAGCTGTTAGCTCATTAGAATACACTAAAGGAATTCTGTCTCCAATTCCCAACCTAACTTCCCAAAATAATTTTGAGGACCCTGTGATGAATGGTGTGTTTATGTGTAAGTGCTTAGATAGGTTAAAAGGGAAATTAGACTTTTAAATCAGGAGGCTAAAAAGGACTTTTGTTCTCTTGAAGTTTTAAAAGCGAGTATTTGTTTGCTTTAGAGGATTTTTGATTGTTTCTTTTATGTTCCATTTCAATTTCCGATCATTGGTTTTAAAGATTTGCAGATGATTGTTAACCTGTCAATAACAAGAAGCGACATTTGTGTTAATACACCCTTTGTTTTTGCAACTCCAGATTCTAGTTAAAGAATAAGCACAAAAATCTAGAAGCTTTATTCACTTTATCAATGAACCTTAATGGAATGTTGGGCATTGTGCTTATTCCAGAACCTGAGAAACAAGTTGATATCTTAGTGGGCTAAAAAATAAAATCAATGAAAACATAATATTTCTGCCATTCATGCAGAATTTAAGAACTAGATAATTTTAAGGAATAAATGTGCACTATTACTACTGTTTTACTCATACTTTGAAATCTATGTTCAAAGCAAGGCAATGAATTGAAAACTATAGTTTAATAAACTGAAATATTTGAGAAAGAAATAGAAAGTTTTAAAACATTTTTAAATAGTGGTTATTTTAATGATGTAGCCTGATCCCATGTTGAGGGACTTCTTTTTTTTTTTTTTTTTTTTTTTAATGTTATTTCTGAAGAATACTTGAATGACCTTGCCTTAAAGCAAATTCACTAAAGCCAAACAGAATCTCAGTTTTACAGGGCACTAACAGAAAGTAATATACATATATGTGGCAACATTTCACAGTGTTGTGACTTAGACAGAAAAAAAAACATAAAAATGAACTCACTGAGCACAGTGTATATAAACATGCAATAGTTACTAGTGACAGTATTGGGAAAAAATTGATAGTATATCACAAAGGAGAAAATTCAGAAAAGATTGCCACGGGTCTGATGGAACTTTGCATTAAAAATAAGTAAATAAATAAACAGACAACTTAAGATGAATCTCCAGACAATTCGTCTAAGTAGAAAAAAAGCCAATCTCAAAACTGCATTATTCCATTTATAAAACATTCTCGAAATGGCAAAATTATAGAAACTGAGAACAGATTAGTGCTTTTCAGGGCAGGCAGGGGGAGATGAGTAAGAAAGATGAAGTTGGGTAGGGTTAGAAATGGGCAATAATAGGGAGGGTTTTGCGATCATGAAATTGTTCAGTGTCTTGACCAGGGTGGTGAATACACAATCTTCACAAGTGATAAAACTGCATGGAGCTAAACTCACTCACCTATACATATAGGTACATGTACATCCAAAATGGAAAATCCTAATAATACAATTGGGTTTCATCAATGTCAATTTCCTGATTGTGATATTATACAATAATTATGCAAGCTGCTACCACTGCAGGAAACTGACTAAAGCAGGGGTCTGCCAGCTGGTACTGGTCTGTGGCCTGTTAGGAAAGAGGCCACATAGTAGGTGAGTGGCAGAGGAGCCAGCATAACCCCTGAGCTCCACCCCCTGTCAAATCAGCAGCGGCATCAGATTCTCATAGGAAGAGGAGCCCTAATGTGAACTGGGCATGTGAGGGACCTAGGTTGCAACCTTCTTATGAGACTCTACTGCCTGATAATAAGGCGGAACAGTTTCATCCAAAAACTATCCCCTTTCTCCCAACCACCATGGAAAAACTGTCTTCCAAGTAACCAGTCCCTGGTGCCAAACAGGTTGCGGACCTCTGGACTGAGGTGTAAATGGGATCATTCTGTATTATTTCTTACAAGTGCATGTGAATCTACAACAATCACTTAATAAAAAGATTAATTACAGAAATCAATAAGGAAAGTACAGACAATCCATTGGGAAAATGAATCAAACACTTGAACAGGCATGGAAGAAGAAAAAAACAATGAAAAATAGATCTATGAAAAGTAATCAGACCCTTTGGCAATCAGAGAAATGCAAAATTAAATCCCAATTATATACTATTATGCAGACTGGCTAAAAATAAGAACATCAGATAAAACTAAATGCTACCAATATTGGAACAATCATAAATTGGATATACTGTTTGTGGGAGTATAAACGAATATAATGACTTCGGAAAACCATGTGTGTCTTATTCCAAAAGATGAAAGATGTGTATTTCTTAGACCCAGAAATTCCACTTTTAGGTATTAGAGAAATGTACATATGTGCCAAGAATTATGTACTCATAAGAATGTTCACAGCTGCATAGTTTTGGATAAAAATTGAAAATAATTCATGTCAATTTACAAGGTTGTAAAAATTGGCATATATCAATACAGTAAAATTCTAAATGATAAAAAATGTAAGATATACAGTCATATACTACAATATGGATGAATCTTAAGGAATATCATATTAAGCAATATATGCAGGAAAAAATAATTGATATGTTCTATATTAAGCTAAATATTCTATATAAAATTATATACTATATGCCATATATTTTAAATATACAATATTTAGCTTAATATAGACTATAATATATAATTTTATATAGAATATAAAAACTGTATTATGCTAAGTATGCAAGAAGCAAAATAATTGCTATATTTATATTATATTAATATAAAATTCTGAAGCAGCTACCTTGTTGAAGAATAGCTACACAGGTGCTACATTTACATGAAAAGACAGAAAAAAATAAGATGACTTTAAAAGTCAATACGATGTTTACACATAGGGTGGGAGGAGTTGGATAGAATGGGAAGCGGAGGTTTTGAGGACTTAGCATGTCCCTTGCATTCTATTTCTTGATCTGAGAGGTGATTATACATGCATTTGCCTTACACTCATTGTCAATCTGCAAATATATTTGCATAATTGAGTATATTAAAATGTTGCAAGTTTAAAAAAATAAAATGAAATTTTAAAACTGCAGGATTTTGTTTCTGTTTTTGATAAATAACTGCAGACTGAATTTAGAAGGTAGTAATGCAGGGTTAAATACACAAAATTAGATAAATGGAAAGTTACAGCCTCTCTAAACATTAAGCATTTTATAATACATTCCTTTCCCATCCTCACCTCCACTCTAAGGAAATATCAAATGCAATGAAAATAATTAGCTGTCCATAAATACAATAATTTGTATTCAGTGATGCATGGAGAATGAATAAGCATAAGTAATTTTACCCTCTGGCTGGAGTGATCTACATTGACAAAGTTTCTCCTCATCTGAACACTTATTTCTGATCTTGAATTTTCTTCCGTTACCATATGAGCACTTAATAAACATTTATAAAGTGAATATACTTCTATTTAGTAAAAAATATTATGCTTAATATTTTTCATTATAATTTTAAATGATCATATTTTTATGCATAAAATAGACCAAACATATTTTCTTCTTTTTTGTATTCTGGCATATTTTGCAATTTCTTATTTTCTACAATGGATGTATACTGCTTTAATGATTACAGCAATAAACAACAACAAAAAAGTTATTTGAAAAATAAAACCAAAAGCAATAATTGAATGATCAATTTAGGTCACTGAAAATATAATCAGGAATAGTCAAGTTTATCATTATTTTGACCAATGTTTATTACTGGAGTTTTAGGAAATGTGGTCTAACTGGCTTCAGATTGGTTTTGTTTAGTAACTGTGGTCGTTGCCTCATTAAATGAGAGATATCAGTGGAAACAAAACTCCTTAAATTACTCATTACATTTTTAGCCTTTGAAATTCAATTTGGGAGCCAAGACTGATTACTGTATTTGAGTGTTGTGATTTTTTCCTCCCACTTCCTGCCTTAATCCACAAGTTAAATTCTGCATATAATTCTTCATGTTATAAGTATTTGTGCATTGAATTTGCATGACTTTGCAGACTAAGGGTCCAGGATCTCTCTGAAAGCTTCCATTACCTCAATTTAAAAAAAAAAAATGGGAGCAGTAGGCCAAAGTCTCCTGAATTCCCTTATAACCTAGATGTGCCTGGACTCCCACAGCCATCCTCAGATTTCACCCTATACAAGACTCATTTCTAAAAGGCAGGTCACTTCCCAAATCATTGATAAGCTACATAAGCTTTACCATAGATTACACAGAAGACACGGATGTGGACAAATATGTGACAAAACAGCATTTTGCCTCAATGGAAAAAACTTTCATTGGACATCTTTTACCAAGGCTGTTTTCTTTCCCACTGACTTCCAAATCTTGTTCCTCTCTTTGACCAACTGTCTTTCCCAGCCTTCCTCCAGCCTCCCTGACTGTTCTTTCCCCTCCATTGCTCCCTTTCTTTGCTTTTCTTCTTCCTTTTTTTGAGACAAAGTTTCACTCTTGTTGCCCAGGCTGGAGTGCAGTGGTGCAGTCTCAGCTAACTGCAACCTCCGTCTCCTGGGTTCAAGCAATTCTCCTGCCTCAGGCTCCTGAGTATCTGGGATTACAGGCGCCTGCCACCACGCCCAGCTAATTTTTGTACTTTTCATAGAGATGGGATTTCACCATGTTGGACAGGTTGGTCTTGAACTCCTGACCTCAGATGATTTACCAGCCTCAGCCTCTAAAAATGCTGGGATCACAGGCATTAGCTACCACACCTGGCCCCATTACTCCCTTTCTTAACCAGAGAAACATATCTGTGTCTGAACCTCCAAATTTGTTTCACCACACTCATATTTAACATTGTTTAACTATGCAAAAGGCCATTAAGCTGAGGGTAGGGGGAGATGAAGAGGGGTGTGTGTGTGTGTGTGTGTGTGTGTGTGTGTGTGTGTCCCCAGGTGAGGAAATACAAAGTAGTTAACAGACCTACCCCCACCTCAGGAAGGGAAAAAGGTGGGGTAAAGGGTATAGAATTATTTTTCCTGAAAAACTCTTTGTCACAGTAAGGTGAGCTTTGTTTTCATTTTGGAAAGTTTATGAAATAGAAATGCACCTTACAATCAATATGTATATTTATGGTTGGGCTTCCTTCTTTTTCCACAAAACTTTTATCCACATTGGTAGTCATCTCATATATGTGGTACCTTAAAATTGAAGAGTATGTTATGTATTTTGTAAGAATTTTCTTTATTTTTGAATTATAATTTTTCAAAAGCAATACTTTCCTATTGGACTCAGTGATGTAAATGCAAAGATAACGACATACAAATAATAAAAATAATAAAAAGTTAATCATCTTTTCCCACCCTCATTCCCATCCCCTAAGGTTACCAACATCAACAATCTCATCCTATCTTTTCACAAAGCAGGCAGAGCTCAGAAATAGTAGACACACCTGTGCAGGTTTTCTGGTTGTGTAGGTTTTACAAAAATAAAATCCTACTATTCTACCTGATTTTCTTATTTAAAATACATCATGGGATCACTTACAGTCAATAAGTCTCTAACTTATTTTTTACATATCTATATGGTAATCCATGGTATATATGTATCATAATTTATTCAACCATTTCCTCGCTCAAATAGTTTCTAGTTTTTTCTGTTTTTCACCTTCCAGCAATTTTTCAATACATATTATTGTACATATTAATATATCCTCATGTATTGGTGCTTTTCTTTCTAGAAGCTAGAGTCCCAAAAGTGAGATTGCTGGATTAAATGACATGTGCATTCTAATTTTATCATGTGTTTTCAGATGAATTTCCCCAGAGGTTATAGGGATTCACACTGTCACCAACAGTGTTATAAAATAGTCCATTTTCCTGCATTCTCACTGATGTCGCTATACTGCTCTTTTTAATTTTTACTGGTCTAATGGATAAAAATGATCTCACTGTACTTTAATATTCTTTTTCTTCACTACTAGTAAGATGGGAATTTTCTCCCCACATTTATGTGCCATTTGGGCATTATCTTCTCTCCCTAGCCTTTGTACACTCTGGTTATTTTTTTTAAATCAGGTTGTTTTTCTCACGTACAACAATGTAAAAGACCTTATTACCAATTAGGGATATTTACCAATTGCCAATTTACATATGTTACAACAAGCATTTTTTTTGAGACAGAGTCTCACTCTGTCACCCAGGCTGGAGTGCAGTAGCACAATCTCGGCTCACTGCAACCTCTGCCTCCCAGGTTTAAGCCATTCTCCTGCTTCAGCCTCCTGAGTAGCTGGGACTACAGGCATGAACTTCCATGCCCAGCTAATTTTTGTATTTTTAGTAGAGATGGGGTTTTACCATGTTGGCCAGGCTGGTCTTGAACTCCTGACCTCAAGTGATCTGCCTATCTCAGCCTCCCAAAGTGCTGGGATTACAGGTCTGAGCCACTGCACCTGGCCACAAGCATTCTTGTGTAGTTTATTATTTCCTGTCAACCTCATACTGCAATATATTTAAAAAACTTTAATGTAGTCAAATATGTCTGTCTTTTATTATTTTGTTTTGAAAGTTGCTCCCTTCCTGAGGTTACAGAGTTCACTAAAGCTTTTCCTAATTTTTTTAGTGTTTTATTTTTCTTCACTTTTTAGCTTTGTCAAGATGTAATTTATGTAAAATATAATTCACTCATTTTAAGCATACAGTTTGATGAATTTTGTATGGTGCATGGTCTCATAACCTCCACAAAACTCAAAACACTGAACAAATCCATCATCCTAAAATACTTCCTTCTACCACTTTACAATCGATGACCTCTCTTGACCCTTGATCCCAGGCAACTCCTAATCTACTATCTGTCAATATAGCTTTGCCTTTCCTAGAATTTTATGTTAATGGATTCATAGAGTGTGTAGTCTTTTGTGTTTGTTCTCCTTAATTTGAGATACATCTGTGTTTTCAAATATATTATTATTTATTTTCATTGTCAAATAGTATTCCATAGTGTGGAAAACCCACAACTTGATTATTCATCTACCAGTTAATGAATATTACAGTTGCTTCTAGTTTTTGCTTATTATGAATAATGTTGTTATGAACATTTGAATAAAAGTGTTTGTATGAACATACAGGTATTTTTCTCTTGAGTAAACATCTAAAAGTGAGATTTCTAGGTTGTGTGGTAAGTGTATGTTTAACTTTATAAAACACTGCTATACTGTCTTTCAAAGTGGTTGTGACAGTTTGCATTTCTACCAGAAATTTTAGAATTTTCAGTTACTCCACATTCTCTCCAGGACTTGGTATTATCATACTTTCTAATTTTACCCACTTAAATGGTGTGCAGAGTTTTGTCATTGTGATTTTGATTTGAATTTACACGATGACTAGTGATATTAAACATCTGTTCACACGCTTACATTTGCCATTCATAGGTGAAATATTTAATTATTTCCCTTTGTAAAAATTTGGTTGTTTTTCTTATTATTAAGTTGTATATACTCTAGATTGAGGTTCCCTAACCCCAAGCCATGGATTGGTACCAGTCCATGGCCCTTTAGGAACCAGGCCACACACAGCAAGAGGTGAGTGACAGTGGGCTAGAGAGCATTAATTCCTGAGTTTCATCTCCTGTCAGATGGGCAGCAGCATTAGATTCTCATAAGAGCACAACCCTATTTTGAACCATGCATGTGAGGGATCTAGACTGCATGCTCCTCGTGAGAATCTAATGCCTGATGATCTGTCGCTACCTCCCATCAGTCCCAGATGGAACCTTCCAGTTACAGGAAAACAAGCTCAGAGCTCCCACTGATTATACATTATGGTGAGTTATATAATTATTTCATTATATATTACAATATAATACATTGGTGCAAAAGTAATTTCAGTTTTTGCCATTACTTTTTACTTATTGATAGAAATCAAGTGCCTAATAACTGTAATTCACTTGAATCTTCCCAAAATCATCTCCCCAACTCCCAGTCCATGGAAAAACTGTCTTCCATGAAACCAGTCGTTAGTGCCTGGTGCCAAAAAGGCCAGAAACCGCTGCTCTGTATATTCTGGTTTCAAGCCCTCTGTCAGAAATATGCTTTGCAAATATTTTATTGCAATTTGCAGCTAGTCTTTTCATTTTCCTAACTGTGTCTTTCAACTGGCAAAGGCTTTTAATTTTGATGAAGGCATTTTACCAATTTTTCCACTTTTGCCTTTTATGTCACGTGTAAGAAATCTTGTCTATTCCCAATGTCAGAAAGAGTTTATGTTATGTTTTCTTCTAAATATTTAATAGTTTTAAATATTACATTTATGTCTTTGATCCATTTTGAGTTGATTGTTGCATATAGCATGAGGTAAGGATTAAAAGTCTCCTTTTCCATACAGATATCTAGTTGTCCCAAACCATTTGTTAAGTTGTTAATTCATCTGGAGTTAATTTGTATGTGACATGAGGCAGGACTCCAGCTAATTTTTTTAATGATTAATCAATTATATGGATGTTTTCTATTATCTAAGTCGTCTTTTTCCTACGTTATCAAAATCACATATTTGTTATTTCTTATTTTCCTATTTATATTTGTAACTATTTTGAGACTTTAGTCTCTTCCAGAGATTTATTTAATTTTCTGATAATAGCCCAAAAAACATCTTGGCTCCCACCTCCTTAGCCTGTTTTTTGGTTTTCTATTTTTCCTTATTTCATTAAATTTTACTGCCATCTACCCAGTTGGTCAAGCTGATAACCTAGGTACCAACAATTTTCTCTCCTTCTCACTAACTATAATCTACCAGTGTTCTTCCTGTGTATTATAAATGTGTCCATTTTACTCCATCCTCATTGCTAACAGACTCATCCATCCTCCCACACTCACCTTGTACTTCACTCCTCCATGATCACTGACTCTATCCACAAGGCAGTCTTTCTATTCTTCGACCATCCAAGTCTGGTCCTGCCTCTTGGCATTTGCCTTTGATGTTCCCTGAGATAATCTCCCTTCAATACTATGTCTATCTCTTTTGAATGAGGACTCAGATCTTTGAAATATATGTAAATTCCCCCTTACTATAATACTCCTATTGTTAGTTGCAGTTTGAAGTAACTATTAAATAGCCCACCCAGGGGTTAAATATCCATGCTTCATAAGCTCCACATCTGTAGCACTGACCTTGATCATGCACTGATTACTACCCAAGACTTATGAAAATGTGACTCCCGTGCCTTCTGCACTGTCACAGCTCCAAGTATACAAATAGGGCCTCTCTCATCAGTAAGAGCCTGGACCCACCTTCAGAAAAGAATCAGTGTTCTCTGACTACATGGCATATTCCTGAATGACAGTCCACTCTGGAAAGACAGTCACTGGAGTCCTGAAAAGTATAGCTGAAGAACGGGCTTTTACTGACAATTAGGACCTCCACACTTGAGAAGGGGTCCCTTCTAGAGGCCCTAAGTATTATCCAAAGAGAAGAATCACATTGGCCTGGCTTGCCCACTTTACAGACTTCGTGTGTGTGTCCACGTGTGTCTGTGTGCATTGTGTGCGTGTGTGCGTGTATGTGCATGTGCGTGTGTGTGTCTGGAGCTTCACTCATTCTGGCTCTACTTCTCCAGGTACTGTGTTGTATCAGGTATTTTCAGTGCTGCAGGGCAGCTGCCACTCTGCTCCTGTTGCTGTGACAACCCCAGCAATTTGCTGTTGTTCTGTGTGAGAGTGAGCCCTGGGGTGCACCTTCCTCTCTAAACCTCTCCCTCAAGCTCCAAATGCCATTTGACTCATTTTCCGTTACAATCATCAGAGGACCTTTAGCAATTCTAAGGGAGTTATTGCTTGCTTTCACATCTTTTCTCAAATATCTGATTGCAATTCAGCTCTCCAGAGAAAATCCAAGCCGCCTCGGTAATTCTTATGAAGAGAAAGGATAGATTTTATCCTAAATTCATTGTTTTAAAGCTGAAGGAGACATCGAATACAAGCTGATTAAGTCCCTACGTGTTACAAAGGAAAAAAAATAATTGTCTCATATTATGAGAAAAGAGCCTGATATACATGGTAGCACTCAAAAAGTTTGTTCAGTGAATAAATGAAGTCCATGACTTTTCGAAGACTATGCAAATCTGTAGCAGAACAAAGATTAGAATGTAGATTTTCCAATCCCAGATTGCAATCCATTATTGAAAACAAAGTACCATATTTGTATACTGAAATAATCCAAAAAAACACTTGTATATGTAAATATTTGCCATAAGTTTTCCAGTCTTCTAATATTGTTTAAAGCTAAAAGAATTCTTTTTAAAAAGTAGTCTATTTCTCAGCTTATTAACAATGTACAGAATTTGCCTAATTTTGATAAAGGTTTTCTTCCCATTTATTTATAGTTAAATGCGTATTTCCTAACTTTAAAATTCCATCACTTTTAATTAGCTAAAACAAGGATAAGATCTTGATGTTTGGCAGATCTTTTAAAAAGTGACAATGGGGAAAATAAAATGTGCATTACGCTGATGTTTAAGTCAGTTATTTTTTATAAGAACGTACATTTAATAACGTGATTCAAGACATGGAAGGAATTACTGTTACCGCAGGTCTGAGCTGCTTTTCTTAGTCCATATGATCGGAAAACAATTTTCTTAAAAGAATCAGAGGGAAGTGAGAAGAGGAGAAGTACAGGGAACTTAGAGTCAAAGTCTTGGAAAATTTTAAAATTGGATAAGAAGTATAAAAGCACCCATCCTCAAAATCAATTCAGAGTTCAAACTGAGAAAGGCTATATTTTGCAGAGGAGTTTTGAATTCAATTTGGTTGCAGCCTAATCATTTGTAATAGGAAAATCCCCAGTGACAGTCTTCTGAAATCATGTATTTGTGAAACTGGCTCTGTATGACAATGTAAAAGGTCAACTTAGTTTTTCCCAAACTTGGCTAGCTTTAAACCCACTTGTGGCACCTTAAAATATGTATCCTCATATTCCTGAGTCCCACAGAAAACCTACCAAACAACAATTTCTGTGTGTGAAACAGACGAGTCTGTTTTAATAAGCTTTCTGTGTTATTCTGAAGCCAACCTGGTACCTCACTCCCTGGGCTTTAGGAACACAGGCTGTATTGACCTATCTTTGGAGAAAGAGCAGTATTTTAATTTTGTGCTGTCTCTGCAAACCGTTGAATGTTCATAAAGAAATATAAATTGCCCATAGATGTTCTAGAATAGAGACCTGCAATGCTGCCAAAAAATGTCAGGCCTTGCCTCTAACTCTCCTTGAGAAAACCATTAAAAAAGTATGATCTGTTTTAGTCTAAATAACTCAAAATATGGAAAACATGATATGAGTTACATTATTGTTTTCTTTGGGGATAATTCTGTGGAGAGACCACAAGTTAGGACCACTCCCCATCGGCCAGGGAAGAATTTTTTTCAGGTAGTAAATATTTTCAAGATCAAATATTTAGGCTGCTGGTAAGATGGGAACTCTTCACCCCAGGTCTTTTGATTGATAGACTCTAGGAAGTAGAGACCTTCATCCAAGGAAGGACCTGAGTTCTAAAAGAAAAGAAAGCAGACCTGTATAACTGATACACAGGTTAGAAATTAGACAGAGATGAACTGCTGTGCTCTAAACAACTGTACTAGTGTTTCCTTAGAAGGAACCTAGAATATCCTTCTTAGAATCGGCCATGTCTCTAGATCCAAAAATACATCCTCTCTATAGTGTCTTAGAAAGTGAACTTTTTATCTTGATCCCGAGTTTTAACAGTGTGGTTTGACTAGACCATGTACTGTCCCTACGCTGATTTAAGGCTGAAAATTTGTAATGGAGCTTGATCCCTGATTTGAACTGTTATTATCCAATAGCCAGGGGTAGAACTGGGTGACATATATCCATATCCTAACTCTACATAAAAAATAAATTGAAACAATATAATTGTATATATCATATACTATGGAAACTCCAGGATATGAATAAATTTCCAATATAATAAAAAGTGATAGGACCTTGTGAAACAAGCGACCTTGTACTGTCAATTACATTTCCTTGGCAATGCTTTCAAAATTCCAATAAATTCTAAAGGATATTTATCTTTCATATTTGTCCAGCCAAAAGGTCTATTTTCATCTTGAAAGGATTACTGACTTGATTACAAAAATATTGTGCTTTTATTATCCAAGACCAAAGGATTTTGTACATGACAAAAATGCCTGATGAGTAAAATCATTCTTGAATTTCAAAAGATTTCCATTTTAAGAGTGTCCTTTGTTTGTATTCATTTGTTTCATTAACATGGTACCAAAACACATCATTACTACCAAAACCCATACACTTAAAAATTACAACGAAAACAATCTTCATATTGTCTTCTTTAAATATGACATTCCAAGATTAAATACATATAAATCACTTGACTAAGACAATCAAATGATTTTTTAGATACAGAGTCTTTAAATAGCAAATTACTTTCAGTTTATTTCCAGAAAAAAAAAAGGATTCAAAAGATTAATAGTTTCTTGGTGGTCAAAAGTAACTTAATATAAAAGTAACTATTGGCCTGGCCAGGCCCCCTGGCTTTGATCCGACTCAGGGACTGGCAGCAAAGGTTTGGGATTCATCTGATTAACTAATGTGGTCAATTAATTACCTAGCAAAGGTATGATTCTACCCATGACAGAAATGCTATTCAGACATGGCCGAGAAAGGCCAGCTTAAAAGGAGAGAGATGAGATTTGCTAAACAGAAAGACAATAATTTAAATACCTATACAAGATGGGAATCAGGCAGAGTCTTGAGCAAGCCCAGTGCAAACAGAACTTACATAATTTGCAGAAGGTTATTTAGAATCACTGGGTTGGCCTTTGTCATTCCGTTTCTAAGTAAATTTATGGAAAGATTACATTGTATGATGCTTCTACTTTAGCTTATTTCTCATTTCCTTCTTACCACTCAGAGCAGATAAGTTAGATCTGAGTGCTTTTAAGTAAGCAGAAAACATTATTTCAAAATACAAAGTATGTTGTAATAAATTTTTGTGATGCATATTTTTAGAAACATCTTGCATATATATAATCCCATTTAATTATCTCAATAATTCTGTGAGTTTTATATGGTCATCATTTAAAGCTTACTGCTGAAAAATCTGAGATTTTTATCTAGTTAGGAAACCCTGACTAATATCATCTCATTTATACATGCCGAAAACTATTATTTCAATTTAAATATTCTAAGCAAAATTCTCTGGTATTTTTACCATACTACGAACTAAGGAATCCACTTAAAAAAAGTTAGCTAAATCTAAATGAGAAAAAACCCTGTTCTAGTAGCACCAGCTCCAATTAAAGGTTATTATTCTCTTTTTAATCCAGGACTCTTCTGGATTTCCAGAAACTGGCACACTAAAACCCTCTTATTCCACCAAGACAGGTTTATTTAACAATCACTAAAAATAATTTTTAAAACTATGCACGTTTTAATTCAAACTACATATATACTCGTTTGTTTCTTAATATTTGCTAAATGTAGAATCAAAATTTGCTTTGTTTTATAATTTGTTTCTTTCGTCCAATGGTGATATTTTATTGCCAATTTTGCCTAAATTACACCAATAATTCATCATCTACAATTTCTTCATGATTTAAGAGAGTAAAAGCCTTAATATTTTCAAAGCAATCTAAACAAACATTTTCTAGATTTGCAGATTATCCATGTTATATAAGCATGTTGTAGATGCTTGATTTTTTTTAGAGTTGACTGTATTTAATCTTTCCAAGCCTTTTAATGTGATTTTAATCAAATCAGTAATTCTTATTTTGCATTCATGTATCATCAGTTTATATAATCTTAATTATATCATAGAATTACTATAACAAATAAAAGTGGAATATATGGGTTTGAGAACAAACACAAATAAAGCTTAATTAGCAAATAACTGAAATTATGAGAGAGTAATTATGAGAATATTAGTCTACCACATTGAGGCATCCATCAGTGCATTTTATAGATAAATGAACAGGTTGTGTTAATCTAGCAATATGGGTAAGTGGAGGTTAGTTTGGTGAAGAGATCAGGACATGTTTCTGCTTTTCCCATATTACACTGCATTTGATCAAGTGGGTTCCTTAGCCTTGAGAGGAATGTCTACTTTAAGAAGTTAAGAGGATTTCTAAAGAGCCGATAAGGAAAAAGAAATAACTTATTTAAGGCACCTGCTATCAGCTAGGCTGCTCCTTTGTTTTGACCTTTTCATTTACCCATAAAACTCCAATAATATGTTAAGCATCATGAAAAAAATTAAGAGATAAAATATTAAATATTAAAATGCTCACATAGTAAGTGTTTCATTGAAGGTTGAGGAAAGCTAGACTTCTCAACTGAAAGTGATTAAAAACTTCAAGAAAAATGGAGTCACAGAGTTTAGGCAATTTGACCTGTTTTGCATCAGGGTGCTTAAAAAAATCCTTCAGAAACTAAAATTTTAAAAGGGTGAGTCCTGGGCAAACCTCAAGCACAGACTCAAGTTTCCCACAAGGACTACACCAGAGGCTGATATGATTTTATGTGCCATAAAAATATCTGAACTACCTATTATGTGTGTTTGGGACACAGTGGTAAGGAAAACAGACATAATCTGCACTCTCAATGATTTATAATTTAGTGGAGGGAGAAGGGATATTCAGATCAGCAACTAAAAATGTATGGTATAGGGATGATCTTAGGGCAAATGCCAAACTGCCCCCAACACCTAAACCTGAATGTCTAGAATGAATAATTGATATGCAGAGTAGTTTGAAGGAGTTATTTAAAGTCACATATAGAGATCATCTTGAGAGAAGATTAAAAGCCAAAATCACAGTAGTTTAATTCTAGATGCTTAACTAGTTCTCTAACACTAGGGCATCCTCTCATGGAATCTCCAGACATTTAAAAGCCCTCAGATGTACTAATCATTTCCTTGAGCTATGTTTCATATGACAAAAAGCCTTATGAAACTATGTGCTCATTCTCAGTAACAGAGAATAAAGTCCTTCCTTCAATTAAAACTTCCTCAACTAGAAGTGAGATTTCACCAGAAACTCTGAATGGCATTGGTTCTTTTTATTTACAACAAATAGAAAAATAAGATCATTATTACTTAATAAATCCAATTTCTAGTTAGATAATGCCTTATAAAACATGAATTTTAATGAAAAATAATTGAGAAATACTACAGTATCTTTACTTCGTTTTTACTCAAAATTGCAAAATCAATCTGTAAAACCATTTTTTGAAAAGTGTATCTCAATAACAAACTTCTAAAAAACACCCTTTAAATGTTAATTTTACTTTTAACAACTGAAAACACTTGGTATTTGAGTTTGTTATGTACACCAAAACACCCCAGGAATAAGCAGTCCTCAAATATTAATGATGATCCCCTCCCTAAAGACAACAAAACAGAACAAAAAAAAAAAGAGGATGAGAGAGAAGATAGGTAACTTTCTATTTTCTGCCTAAAATGTTCTTCATTTTATTCCTTGCATGCATTGTTTCTTCTCATCTTTCACGTACTAGTTTAATTTCCATGTCTTCTTAGAGGCCTTCCTTGGCCAGCCTATCTAAAGTTACCTACCCTACCTGGCTCACTCTCTTACATTCTCTCAAACTTATTTACTTTATGGTTCTTATCAAAGCCTGCAATTACTTGGATTATTTTTACGTCATCTAATTATCTCATCAGAATGCAAACCCGGTAAAAAGGACATTACGTATCATATCCCCCTATTTCTAACACCTAGTGGGCAATCAACAAATATTTACTGAATGAACAAGTAAGCATGAATTCAAACCTTTATTTGGAAGTCTGATAGTACTCAGCTAAAGAACCTTCAATTTATGTGTAATCCTTACAAGAGTCTTGCTAAGTAGGTAAGTACCTTGATTTTCCAAAAAGGGAAATGGGCTTAGAGAGATTGAGACTGGCTTTACCAATGCCAGTTAACAACGGACCCAGTGATTCAAAGGCATTTCTGTCTGCCTCTAAGGTCTATGTTTAAACATACTCTTTTAGCTGAGAACATCAAGGTGCTATTACCTCCTTTGTACTTTACATACTTGTGTGATAATACAACCTCCCTTGATGATTTGGTCTTCATTTGTTACAGAATTTTCCATGCTGAATTATACTGGGTCTTGTCACCTGAATGTCTCCTTATTCTGTTTTTTTAAGTTTAATAATGTATGTCATTTAACCTAGCATATTTAAAATACTATAATTTCAATATATAATCAATAGAACAGTGTACTAATAAGATACTACATATCATTTGTCTCCAGAGTAAGTCTCCAGAATCCCATGTTTATTAGCCCCTTTTTATCTCTACTTTCTATAATATTAACATAGCCACTCCAGCATTCTTTCGATTAGTGTTTGTATAACATAACTATTTGCATTTACTTTTAACATATCAATGCTTTTATATGTAAAGTTTGTCTTATGTAAACCACATGCATTTGAATTTTACTTTCATATACATTATGATAATCTATTTTAGAGAGTTTGTCTGTGTTCTTTACAATGTTAGCGGCTAGCTGCATGTTTCTATTGAGTACTCGAATTATTTTTTCTAGCCAAGAGCTTCCACATGTTTAAGTACATGTTTGTTAAAAAAAAAACACACACACAAAACAGAATCGTTTGAGGATCAAGATCATATTTGCTTTTCAAAGTAAAAATCAAAAAAACAGGTTGTATTTAACAAGGAGAATTCTGGGATAGATGGGGTTTTATAGAATGAAACGTGCATAGATTTCTAGATTATCTTACAGTATTAGTGATCTTGACATCAAACATTTCAACTGATAGGAGATTTGAGTACAGTAATGATTCGCCCAAGGTCACACAGCCCTTTTGCATTTAGCAATGAGCCTACAAATTATTGACAACAATCACACAATAATTAAGGATCTCACATCAAAACCAAGGACTTTATTTTGAATTGCTGTCACTAAAACTTATATGCAATATTTAAATATTATGGTAAGGGAATGGGGGAAATGGATTTGTGAACACAGAATTCTCTCTCAGATCCCCATGGAAATGACTAAGCAATGAAAATAGAAAAACCCAGGTAACCACAGAAATTAAGGAAGATTGTCATCTAAGTTACACCCTCTTAGAATAAATTCTGCGGGGCGCGTTGGCTCAAGCCTGTAATCCCAGCACTTTGGGAGGCCAACGCAGGTGGATCATGAGGTCAAGAGATCGAGACCATCCTGGTCAACTTGGTGAAACCCCGTCTCTACTAAAAATACAAAAAATTAGCTGGGCATGGTGGCGTGTGCCTGTAATCCCAGCTACTCAGGAGGCTGAGGCAAGAGAATTGCCTGAACCCAGGAGGCGGAAGTTGCGGTGAGCTGAGATTGTGCCATTGTACTCCAGCCTGGGTAACTAGAGGGAAACTCCATCTCAAAAATAAATAAATAAATAAATTCTGCCTGGTATTACACATATAAAGATAATATCATGCTACAGAGAGAGAGCAAATGTTTGTGGACTCTATTTTGCTTCTGTGGGTCAATAAAATGTTAAAGTAAGGGTGATAAAAGAACATAGGGTTTATATAGCAGCTATCCCAAACAGATGAACAGTAGTCTTGTTTTGAAAGTGATAGTAACACGAAATAGGAGCTTGGACAGCAGGTTAAACTTACACCAGAGCTTGACCAACAGAAAGCTGCAAGTAGAATATAGGCCTGGTACAGTAGCTTAAAGTAATAGCAAAGAACTAAGCATGTCCTGGTATGCTGCCCCAGGTCCACATCTTTCTCCTGTTTACTGAGGTTTCTAACATTGAACTGATACTATATAGCATATTTATACCAATCAGCTCTTCAAATATCAATTAACTTGAAGAGAGAATTCTAACTGCAAACAATTGTTCAGTGAGGAAAATTTAGGTGACTCTATATACTTTGCTTAGGATCAAATACTAGGCCTAGATAGAGGAGCACATTAATTTGCCAAATTATGTTCATTATTGTATTTTGATATCAAAGAGCTAGAATCAGCCTAATGTCTAACAACAAAATATTTCTTAAATAAATTATGTTTCATCTATATAATGCAATTTAATGCAGTAATTTAAAATATTTTAAAAGAATAACTAGCAAAAGGAAGAAATGCTGATCTAGGTGTGTGTGTGTCTATCTACGTACACAGATATATTTTTAAATATTTTATTTTTTATAGCAGTTTTAGGTTCACAGCAAAACTGCTAGGTAGTTACAGAGACTTCTCATATATCTCCTGCCCTGACACATGCATAGCCCCTCCCATCATCAACGTCTTCCATGAGAGTGGTATGTTACAGTTGATAAACCCACATCAACTACATATTCACAGATGTTATATTTTTAATTTTAAAAATCTGATTAAAATTATTATTTGCACAATGATAATAGCTTTATTTATAACACATGGGTAAATATATGTGTATAGACATAAAGCTAAAGCTAGAATTATTAGCAGTAAAAGGTCACCATTGGTCACATCATCATCCCTAGGCTTAAAATGTTTCACTACAGCCCTGTTACACCTAGGAAAAGGTTAACATTTTCAAGAAGGCCCTCAAGGCCCTTCTTGACAAGTCCTCTGCTTACATCAGCAGCCTGTATCACTCCCTTGAAGCACTGGAAACTTTCTTCAGTGCCTGAAATGCTCCATAATCCTTGACATTCAGGTTGCCTGGAATGGCTTTCTAATCTCATCTTCTTTTCCATGCACCCCCTGACCTCTTACCACACACACACATTCACACACACTACCCTTCACCTTGTGAATAGCTACTCACACACAGAAATCAGGTGAGGTCTTCACATGTTCAAAGAAACGCTCCCTGACAACTTACAGCAAGTTTCTCTGGTATATATTATCATAGCTCTCCATCTTTCTCATTCACATCTCTTTACATTTAGGGGAACATAGTGAGGCCATCATCACTATTTAAATAATAAAATAAAAATAATGAAAATAAAACAAAATTTCAGTAATAAGTACTTGAGAAATCATAATGCTATTCTACTTTTAGTATGTTTCCATGGCATTAACAAAACGTTTCCAAAAAGCCTAAATAATAATAACAACTGATTACAACACACATATACACACACACAATATTTATTTGTTGAAAGAATGACTGTCAATGGTCTATACATATCATAAGAGAGATTATATCTTGTTTCTTTATATATAGCATGGTTTTCATACATTGTAAGTACTCAAAATATATTTAAATGAATATCTGTTAGGTGCTTACTTGTTTTAAATGACCCACATGCTTTAACTCATTTAACCTTTACAACAACCCAAAAGGTAGGACCCATGCTGATCCCCATTTTAAGAATAAATATCTATTGGTTTGTCATAAATAGCTTTTATCATTTTATGATATGTTCTGTCGATACCTAGTTTATTGAGAGTTTTTAGTATGAAGGGCTGTTGAACTTTGTTGAAGGCCTTCTCCACATCTATTGAGATAATCATCTGGTTCTATTTAAGTGATGGATTATGTTTATAGAGTTGCATATGTTTAACCAGCCTTGCATCCCTAGGCTGCAGACAACTTGATAGTGACAGATAAGCTTTTTGATGTACCATTGCATTTGGTTTGTCAGTACTTTATTGAAGACTTTTGCATCAATGTTCATCATGGATGTTGGCCTGAAGTTTTATTTTTTAGTTGTGTCCCTGCCTGATTTTGGTATCAAATTCAATATAGTATTGGAAGTTCTAGCCAGAGCAATCAGGCAAGAAAAAGAAATAAAGTGTATTCAATTAGGAAAAGAGGAAATCAAACTGTCTCTATTTGCAGACAACATGATCGTGTTTTTGAAGACCCCTTTGTCTCAGCCCAAAATCTTCTCAAACTGATAAGTAACTTCAGCAAAGTCTCAGGATACAAAATCAATGTGCAGAAATCACAAGCATTATACCAATAAGAGACAAACAGAGAGCCAAATCAAGAGCAAACTCCCATTCACAATTGCTACAGAGAATAAAATACCTAGGAATACAACTAACAAAGGATATAACGGAACTCTTCAAGGAGAACTACAAACCACTGGTCAGTGAAATAAGAGAGGACACAAACAGATGGAAAAACAGTCCATGCTCATGGTGAGGAAGAGTTAATATCATGAAAATGGCCATACTGCCCAAAAGTAATTTACAGATTCAACACTATCCCCATCAAGGTTACCAATGACCTTCTTCAAGGAACTAGAAAAAAACACTTTAAACTTCATATGGAATCACAAGAGAGCCCGCATAGCCAAGACAATCCTAAGCAAAAAGAACAAAGCCAGAAGCATCACACTGCTGAACTTCAAACTATACTACAAGGCTACAGTACTCAAAACAGCATGGTTCTGATGCCAAAACAGAGACACAGACCAATGGAACACAACAGAGGCCTCAGAAGCAACACCACACATCTACAACCATCTGATCTTTCACAAACCTGACAAAAACAAGCAATGGGAAAGGACTCCATGTTTAACAAATGGTGTTGGGAAAACTGGCTAGCAATATGCAGAAAGCAGAAACTGGACCCTTTCCTGTCACTTTACACTAAAATTAACTCCAAATGGATTAAAGATTTAAATGTAAAACCCAACACCATAAAAACACTAGAAGAAAACGTAGGCAAAACTATCCAGGACATAGGTATAGGCAAGAACTTCATGACTAAAACACCAAAAGCAATGGCAACAAAAGCCACGATAGAAAAATGGGATCTTATTAAAATTCAGAGCATCTGTACAGCAAAAGAAACCATCACTAGAGTGAACCGGCAACCAACAGAATGGGAAAAAATTTTTGCAATCTACCCATCTGACAAAGGGCTAATATCCAGAATCTACAAAGAACTAAAACAGATTTACAAGAAAAAACAAACAACCTCATTCAAAAGTGGGTGAAGGATATGAACAGACACTTTACAAAAGAGGACGTATATGAAGCCAACAAACATGAAAAAAATGCTCATCATCACTGGTCATTAGAGAAATGCAAATCAAAACCACATTGAGATACCATCTCATGCCAGTTAGAATGGGGTACATTAAAAATTCGGGAGACAACAGATGCTGGAGAGGATGTGGAGAAACAGGAACACTCTTACACAGTTGGTGGGAGTGTAAATTAGATCAACCATTGTGGAAGACAGTGTGGCAATTTCTCAAGGATCTAGAAATAGAAATTCCATTTGACCCAGCAATCCCATTACTAGGTATATACCCAAAGAACTATAAATGATTCTACTATAAAGACACATGCACATATATGTTCATTGTAGCCCTGTGTACAATAGCAAAGATCTGGAACCACCCAAAATCCCTGTCAATGATAGACTGGACAAAGAAAATGTGGCACATATACACCATGGAATACTACACAGCCATAAAAAATGATGAATTCATGTCCTTTGTAGGGACTTGGATGAATCTGGAAACCATTATTCTCAGCAAACTGACACAAGAACAGAAAACCAAACACCACATGTTCTCACTCATAGGCGGGTATTGAAGAATGAGAACATGTGGACTCAGGGAGAGGAGCATTGCACATAGGGGGCAGTTGGGGGTGGCGCTAGGGGAGGGACAGCAGGGGGTGGTGAGGGATAACATGGGGACAAATGCTGGATATAGTCAAATGGGTAATAGGGGTTGCAAACCACCTGGTTTCGTATGCACCTATGCAACAACCCTGCATGACCTGCACATGTACCCCAGAACCTAAAGTAAAAAAATAAAAATAAAAAGAATAATAAAACTATGGCACTGACAAATTGAACAACTTAAAGTTACATTGCTAATGTATAGCAGAGCAGGGATTCACACCTGGGCAGTTTAGTTCACCAGCCTGTTTTCCAACCACTAATAATAATAGCTAACACTTACACCACATATAAAATAAGCCAGGTATTACTCTAAATGCTTTACATGTATTGACCCCTTGAAACCTCATAGCAAACCTCATAAACAAAGCCTAAGAGATAGGCGCTATTACGATCTGTATTTTATATATGAGAAAATGGGGGCAGAGAGAAGTTAAAGCAATTTGTCATGTGGTTAGTAAGAGGCAGAATGAGACTCTGAACCCTGACATTCCTTCTGCTGTTAATGGCACTCCATGCTCCTTTTATATGGTAGCAAGGACAGAAAGAGAAAAGGAGAGATATCTAGTGGTGTAGAGATTATGAGTGATTTGTTTTTCCTTTATTGTCTAAAAACTGTGTGGGAAATGCATTCTATAAGAAGAAAAATATGCTTTGAAAAAGATATAATTTAAAATTAGTAACTTCCGGTGTAAAACATACATAAAGTCATAAATACATGACTTAGACATTTACCTAAATCACTTCCCAGTCCAACTGGCTCTCCTCTACAATACACCTGACAAATGTCTAGATTCCCACCCCTTTTAGGTCAGCCTCCATTGACAGCTGTTTATTAAAATGCACCTCAATAAACTGTAGCATATACTCATTAACTGAGGGACATCATCTCCTCTGCATTCAAATAGGAAATAACTTTGGTCAGAATTAGCTGATTTATTTTTTAAATAATTTCACACAATGCAAATACTATGAGACCCTGAAAAAATGAAACCTTCTTAAAGCAAGCTATTTTTTACATTACACTTCAGCCTCTTATGTATTGCTTCCTAAACCCCTAAATTAGCCAAGAGGAGCAAAACAATTTAATCACAATAATTAAGATGATTGAAGTGTTTGAATGATTTTTTTTTGACAATGAGGAAAAAAATCATTTTTGTATGTTTTGCTTTAAAAACTACACCTTCCGATGGTCCTTAATTATCCCCTTCACTATAGAAAGCGCATTCCTTCCTCACTGCCCCTAAAGTACCCCATATGCATCCATCACAGCCACTTTAACAATGTCTGCACCTCCTTTTTTAGATGCCTGTTTCTCTTTCTTATTCCTATTTTTTTACTTTGTTTCCCTGGCACCTAATTCGTTTTAAAAACATTAGCTAAAAAAATAAATAACCTACAAAAGAATTCCAGAAGCACAGTTCCTCTAAAATATAATTTTATAATAGCTCAAATCCTTTACATGATTTTTTTACCATTAAAATAGATACATGCAAATAATTTCTTCTTTAAAAAGAGTTTACTCTCCTGACACTTCCTTCACTCATCTCAGATACTTCCGTCTTTCTCATATTTCCAAACTACCCTAGAAAAAGTCTCTCTTAGCACCTGCTCAGAGAACTTCTCATTCTCTCGTTTACCCCTTTAATTTAATTCTCAGTTCTCAACCTTCAAAGCACTGAACTGACAAGAAAGGAAGCTTCTCGGAGAGCAGAAGAGAGGAGAAAACTGAGTAACCCAACCTAGAATTTCCTTTCAAATACTAAGAAAGGGAAATGGCTGGTAATAATCGTTTACTTTTGTCCCATAACAAATACTTGTCAAATGAAAGAAAAGAAGGAAGGAAAAATGGAAGAAAAGAAGGAGCAGAGGAAGGAAGGGAAGAAAAAAGAAAGACTAAGATATTTGAAAAGTCACTTTTACTACAGCCTAGCCAACTTCTGTGTCAAAAGTTTAACCTTCTTCTGTAGTACTTTTTTCTTCCTGTCCCTAAATCCTACCTATTAGTTATTTAATAGGTCTATGGCTACTGTCTTTCTGTATCACTGGCTTTCAACAGACTCAAGAACGTTAATGAGAGGTTATTATGGAACTATTTTCAGACTAGTTCTGAGTGGAGAATAAAGGTCATAATACCACTATAGCAGCTAAAAGCACTTTTGCTGACATTATCTAATTTTCATAGAACTCTAGGGACATGGGAAATTATTTTGATTATGCTTCTATAGATAGGTATTTCAAGCACAGTGAGTAGAATAATGGTGGTCAATCATTGCTTGCCCCAGAAATAGATATATATCTACTAATATTCAGGGGAGACCTATTTAGACACAACTTGGCCTTCAAAAAGAATCTTTTATTATCCTTCTCCTACCTAATGCAGAAAAACTCAAATACTTTGATATTTTCATTAGTAAGTTGGAGTTGTGCTGTTTAAGTAACACATTTTAAGAATTAGAGGTGCCTGGGTGCAGGGACTTACACCTGTAATTCCAGCACTTGGGGAGGTCAAGGTGGGTGGATCACAAGGTCAGGGGATTGAGACTATTCTGAGTAACATGGTGACCCCATGTCTACTAAAATACAAAAAAAAAAAAAAAATTAGCCAGGCATGGTGGTGGGCTCCTGTAATCCAAGCTACTAGGGAGGCTGAGAAGAGATAAATTGAACCCAGGAGACAGAGATGGCAGTGAGCTGAGATCAACGCCACTGCACTCCAGCCTGGTGACAAAGCGAGATCCCGTATCAAAAAACAGAAAAAGGAAAAAAAGAATTAGAGGCGCCCCCTCACAAAAAGTACAGTAAGTACAACATGCGGTCTCTGAACATAAACAGTTGACAGCCAGCACTTATACGATGACAGCTTTATTTTAAATAAATCCTGCTTAACAAAAAATATTTATATGTTAAAAACCTTTCAATTATTGGCTATCCCAATTATGAGACAATTCTATTGCCCAGAATTTATTTACATACTTTATTTAAAATACTCAATTTTATTTAAGAAGTTGATATCTAAATCATGCACTCTTATCACAATTCCCACTGGAATATATATGGAAGTATTTAAAAGCCTTTATTTGAAATGTATCTGAGCCAATTTCCTTGAAGTCACACTCGCAATCTGCTAGTCCCCCATTTAGCTTCATATATTGGTTCTTCACTGGAATTTCTGCGTCTGCTAACCCATTCTGGACAGATGACACAATTTAAGTTTGAAGGAAGAGAAGATTAAGTTGCTAATGCAGATGCTTCTTGACTTATGATGGGGTTAGGTCCTGGTAAGCCCATCATAAGCTGACTGTATCCCAAGTCCAAAATGCATTTGTTACATCTAACCTATTTAACATCATAGTTAGCCTCGCTCACTTTAAAAGTGCTCAGAACACTTACATTAGCCTACGGTTAGGCAAAAGTATGGCATATCTCATTCAATAGTATTATGGAATACTATACAGAAAGTGAAAAGAGAATAATTTAATGGGCATCTGAAATATTTTTTCTACCTAATGTGCATCACTTTGACATCATTGTAAATTAGAAAACTGTAAGTAGACACATGGCTCCCGCCAAGCTGAGGACGGTCTCCACTGTTTTCAGGAGGAAGAAGCATAGGGTAACACGGGTAGGAGAGAAAACGAAGTGAAGTGAGGAAAACGGAGTGTATAATATTATGCCATGGGCTATGATGTGTTATCACACATGCTTTTCCTTCACAATAACCTGCAAAAAGACACAACAGTTCATTCATCAGGCATGTCGATTTCTCCAGGACTGCAAAGGGGAAGTGAACCTTGGAGTAACCTCCAAGAGTGAGAAAGGTGGGGAATTTTGCTTGCTTCTTTCCTTCTCAAATTTTGCATTGATCTTACCACGGAGAGTTCCTCTCCTGTGCTTTCAGGCTTCATTATCCAGTCCCCTGAGACATCTCAGTACACCAGAATCCCTCCCCCATAGTGTGGTGCTTTAACAAAGTCCTGAAATGCAGGGGCAACCTAATGTAACTAGAGCACTGATCAAGAGGGAAAAGAAGAAAGAGGCAGAGTGAGGAGGAACAGAAGGAACACAACATCATGATCATAATATGGACTCCTAGTGATATATAATGATACATACGTACTTTCTAAAAACACCACAACTCTTGAGAAAAAAATCCTGTCTGGCCTTTCATACCTGGACAATAAATATAAGAAGGGATCAAACAGGGATCCGACAAGATGCACTGGAGTTCAGGTCCTGACCCAGATAATAAACCTGAGAGAGACAGAAATAGAAATGGTCAGAGGTTGAGTGCAAACCAAAGTCCTTAGAGGGTACTAAAAGTTGAAGTTGAGAAGGTCAAAAGCAAACACAAAGACTGAGGTGTCGGGTGGATTCAAAGTTGGTAGACAAAGCCCAAGACTGAAGGCAGCAAGAAACAAAAGTGGAGCCAGAGGAGAACAGAAGTGAAGTAAGAAGAATCTCACTCAGTTGTTTTAAAAGTGCTGCAAAGAGAGCATTTATCTTTCTATGCCATTAGACATATGGCAAATGAGTAGGCAGGTCTCCCTTAAAAGTGTGACATAATTGCTGATAGAAGAAATGTATGGAAATAAGAGGCTTATAAAAGCTTCTGGAAATAACTTTTATGTAACCAAATTATCCCTTGGCCGTGCCAGTTTGACAACTAAAATGAAGTCACATTTTGTTAACAAGCACACTATTCATTTGTTCAAAATGTTGTACTAAAAGCCTACGATGATCAAATAACTGCAGTTAGGACCTCATTGTGGAATACTTATTTAAATGGTCGTCTTTCCTGCCTTCATGGATTTTGTATTCTGGGAGGAAATATAGATAATTAACAAGCAAATATATATTTATAATTGTGAAGTGCTGTGAATCAAATATATAGTGTGCTATGAGAGAAAAAAAGCTGAGAGGGAGAAGAACGAATACACTTAAATACTGTTGACAACCACTTTGAGGAATTGTTAAGCTAAGATTTCATGTGTGAGAAAAGAAAACCACCCTTGAGGAATCTGAGCTGGTTAAGAAAAAAAGAAAAGCCTCATACACAGAGGTGACAGCATGGATAAGTCCCCAGAGCTGGAGAGAGTGGCTTGATCAAGAAACTGAAAGAATCCATGGCCGCTGAAACATAATAAAGAAATATCTGAGATGAAGATGAAGAGGGCCTCGTGGGCTCTGATTATGATGTGAACTTTAACTCTCCAATGTGAGGTCTTTGAAGAGTTTCACTATTTCAGTTGTGAAGGCTTAAAGCCCCCATTCTGCTTAACTTCAGAAGTCTCCTCTTAAGAGGCTGCTTCCCCAATATATGAACAAGAATCCCTGGAGAATAGTTAAATGTTCCACAAATAGGTGCTGTTGTCACCTGCTGCCCCAACCCCCTGTCCTGCTATATGTAGACCATTGCCTGAAAAGCTGGGATTACCATCTCCCACCAGTGTCTCTGGCTCTTTCTACATAGCTCTTCCCCATGCATGAACAGCACTGCTGTAATTTTGATAGAAATGTCTTGTATGTTTGAGGGAAACTAAAGGGAAGTACAACACAGAAAGTAACTTATAACCATTGTTAGAGATATCTCATCTTAGAGCAGACCCGTCCTTTGGTGTGGACAGTTCCCTGCTCAAGGTGTCTGGTCCAGACCATCTTAGACAGTCTCCATGAAACAGAGAGGTAAGATTGATTCTATCCCACCCCTATCCACTTCTCATTTCCTATCCCAGGGTCAGACTCTTTCAAGGATTATTGGCAATGCATCCCTTGTCAACTGCAGAACCATGTGGTTCATAAATTTGGAAATGAGAGCTTTATTTCTTATAAAAGGTTGTAGCTGCAAGCCAGCCATCCTGCAGGTTGGGAAGCACAGCCTCCAGTAGAAACAAAGTGGGCACTTCAAGGGAGGAAAGGGTGAGACAGGAATTTATGGCAAATGAGTTGGCTATGTAACCTACTCAATGGGTTAAAGGAAGAGCTATGAATATTCACCATGCATGCATAGTAAGCAAGTATGCATATTACATATGTCCCATGTTCAATTTGGGGTGGAGACTTAACATTCAAATGCATTAAAATTAGGCTCTATACATCAAAAGATGGAACAGAAAAGGCAAAGAGAGCCATCTTGGTTGGTTTATATAAGCTCAAATAAAGCTGGCAGATCAATATCCCACACACTTGGATCTGTGCAGGTAGTGTGCACAGCCTCTGTAAACCAGCCAGAGCCAGTCCGTGGTGGGTGGTCTCTTACAAAGAAGGAATGCTGGTTAGTTGTGTGGAAACCACAAAAATGGAGGTGAATCTGGCAAGTCTTTCAAAAGTGCTGATTTCTTTTTAACCGTTAGGCAATAAAGTTGATATAGTTTGGATGTGTGCCCATTGTTGAAACATAATCCCCAGTGTCAGTGGTGGAGCCTGCTGTGAAGTCATTGGATCATGGGGGCAGATTTCTCACAAATTGTTTAGTGCTAGTCCCTTGATGCAGCCCCCTCCATAGTGAGTGAGTTCTCTCAAGATCTGGTTGTTTAAAAGTATGTGGCACCTCTCTCTCTGGCACCTCCCCCACTCTCTCTTGCTCCTGATTTCACCATGTGATGTGCCTGCTACTCCTTTGCCTTCTGCCAAGATTGGACGCTTCCTGAGGCCTTTCCAGAAGCAGAGGCTGCTATGCTTCTTATACAGCCTGCAGAACCATGAACCAATTAAACCTTTTTTTTTTGGAAATTACCCAGTGCAAGAATGGCCTAATAAAAAAGTCTGATGGCAATTAGTGAGGAAGGGGACATAACACCCATCCCATCATGAGTGGAAACACAGATTTTAAGGTTTCCCTGGGCTCCACACTTTGCCAAGAGTGTGTGTGTTCAGTCTGTTGCAAGCCTTAGGATTTTAAATTCCCACCTACAAAGGAAAACAACCCTTAATGTCTTCTCACCCACATGGATGAGGGGGCCACCCCTGTGATCCTGAGTGCCACTAGAATCCGGCAGTCCAACATCAACAAAGCCTGAACTCAAACAAGTGTTTGAGATATTAGCCTGCAAGCCCAATTTGAGTTTCTCCAAACCAACTATCATTCTTTTATAGAATTCAAGACATCCTTCTTACAGGATCTTTGTCCATATGATGAAGCCACTGGTTTGAGGCATGGTTAATTCTAGTTTAGTATTTTCAATAGACATAATTATCTCAAGGATACAGCCACAGCTATGCAATCCTGTCTCATCACATAGACCAACTCAGAGCCTCCGAAATCTTCAAGTCTGGAGTATGTCTCCATTTTACTTTTACATAATTAAAAAAAAATGACTTTGGCTCCTTCAAAACAAAGGTATAATCAGCATCAAGGGAAAATCCAGTTCTCTAACCTTAACTGAAGAGAAAAATTCTTAAAGCTTAAAAAAGTACATGTAGTTGTCTTTCTCACTTGCTTAAAAAATGCAAAACAAAACAAAAACCCTCCTATACTTGACCTTTTCTTATTCAGAATATATGCTTCTTTTAACTAGAAGACACTGCAAGAAAACAGCTTCCCTCCTTAGACTCTTGCATCAAGGATGTTCTTCAGTTTCATGCCATTCTCTTTTGCCTAACCATTGTTGCAGAACCTTCACTTTGAGTTCTTGCATTTTACCCACCCATTAGAACTGTTTTTGCACCCTAGGGAAAGCTCCGCTACCTGGCTCTTACAGCAGTGCCCCTTGATGTGGATATCCCTGCCTGCTCCCATGAGGAGACCCAGCTTCTGAGGCTGTAGCCCAGAATTCTGTTCACCCACCATCCTAGCCTCCAGCATTGCCTGATTGGTAAGTTGCAGCTATTGTCCTCAAATGGATTAGGGTTTCAAGAACTCCACTGTGATGTACCCGTATGCTGTGATGCACACATAGCAGCTCCTTTGAAGCAAATATAGCTCAATTTCAGGGCCACTTGGGTTCACTGTATTGTAGAAGACCTGCAAACTTCACTAAGGAGAGAAACAAATGTTTCTCCAGGTTTTCAATGCCAAGATCCTCATCCTCCAGTTCTTCCCCAACGCCCAAATCTGCCCCACCCTAACCCTCTATCCATCCCTACCCTAATTACCATTAATGGCTATGTTTTCTTCCGAGCTGTCTCTTCCCACAGCTATTCTAGTAGCGCCCTCCAGTGGCAAGTGATTCCAGTGCAATTAAAGAAGCTAAATTGAAGATCATACACCATAGAGTTAGCTTAATTCAGAATGTACTCACGGCCTACAGATTTTCCCAGAGTTATTCACCTCTGACCTGAACACTTCCTAGTTCTTTGTCTAACACAGATATATGGGTACCTGAAATAAAGTTCAGACAGCAAAGCACTAGTCAGGCTCTTTCTTCCAAGTGACCAGTCTTGTGGGCTGTGTCTTCAAACCTTGTAGTTTGACTAACTCTGGGTAGTAACGTATACATATCTACTAGGTGATACGGCCATCAACCTGTCTAAAGAACTACTTTATGTATGAGGGTTGGCTTACATTATTTTATGCAAAAATCAAGTTCACTATGCTAATAAGAGGATATACTTCTTATAAGAAAAAAAATGGCTTTTATTTGTATGTTTCCTTTGAAAAGTTGAGAGTTCTTTGTTTTACAACAGGTCACTCAGACCTTTGAGATTATCCTGTTTTAGCATTAAGAATAGAACTACAACTAAGTCCCATTTTTAGTGAGTAATTGTGATTGCTCAGTAATCTCTCTCAAATAGAAATATATGGAAAGTGCTAAATGGTAATGAAACTCGGACACTTCACTTCCTAGCTTCTGCCTCATTCTCTCAATTATCTCATCTTCCCGACCTATTCTAATAATATTTTTTCTCTTCCAACCTGTATTTTAGGCACCCCAGAGGTTGTTACATTCATTAATAATTATTTGCTAGGTGATACATCTGTGGTCAATTTCATCAGCTCTTATAATAAAATTAACCTTTTTAAATGAGAAGGCCTCCTATTAGCAGAATGTTTACATTTTTGCATTATTTGTGTGGTGGCATTTGACTATACTTATTTAAAAGGATCACTATTTATATCAGTCAGCTTAGCCTGCTTCAGCAAGAATATGACAAAAATGACGACGACTAAGAAGAGGAAATCTCAGAGAGAGAGATATGTATTTCTTGCTCATTTTACATGTCCACTGTGAGAGAGATTTAGCTTCGCTTTATATCTTCTTCAATCTGGGGCCCAGATTAAAAGGTCACCCCTGTTCCATCTGGGACCCTGCCAGCTTTTATGGTAAATAGAAAAGGAGAGGGATCATAAAATAACTTTTAAAGCTTCTAACCTCCACTCACATTCAGTGAACCAAAACAAGTCATGAAGCTAAGCCTACTCAGCAGATAAAACTCCAAGGTCCTACCCAATACTAGCATCATACTCAAAGTTCGAGACTTCAAGATAGTCTCCTCACTAGAACTGGTTGTTCAATCCTTGATCCAGATACCTATGCACATACACACACACACAAAACTATCTGTATTCTAAGAGCCCAACATATTAGTACCTTGATAATCAAAAGTCCAAGAAACCACAGTAAGCGTTTCCATTTGGAAAATAGAGTTACTTAGTTCCTGTTCCCAGCAATTCTGAAATCCTGCGAGGTAGATGTCAACGAGTCTACTACTCGAGAGTGGAAATAACTGCTTGATTAGGCAGTTCTGCTTCCTAATAGCAGCCTGCATCCTGGTTTTATTTTTGTTGTGTTTTTGGTTCTTTTTGGTTTTATGTTTGACTCTTGACTTCACCTTCTGGAAGATTCTTACGCTCCTTGGCCACAGCTGACATAGGCATAAAGGACTGAGCAGCTTTTCTGTCTTCTTCCTGCATGTGAAAGGTTGGATACTCAATAGTTGTTTTAAATCTTAGTCTTTTTTAGGTCAACCTGGTGAAGTTTTTAGTGAAGCTTTGATTTTTAAAAATTGTTTTATTCCAGTCAGCAGTATGTGTCAATAGCAGACTTAATTTTCCATTTCTTGAGTTTAACAAGTTTCTATGAGAAACTTGAACTTGTTAATTTTTAATTTTTTAGAGCCTTTTATCCAACTAAAATGATTTACTGAGAACAATCACAATGCATTCAGAGGTTTTAACAAAGGACAGGAAAGCCATACCCTTGGTTAGCTCTTTATCAAAAGGTTGAGTTTTAATCAGCCTTTTTTATTCACAGTTGATTCTACTTTACAGCCAAGATTGAAAACTACTGTTAAATGGTCTGTTAAATTATGTCACAGTAACCAGGAAACACTGCTGATATTGTTTTCCACATCTCTGCCTAAAGCCATGAGATTTCCAGTTATTATAGTAATCCTTATGTTAAATATCACACACATAACTTGGACTGCCATCTTTCTAGTTCCTAATAATAGATTCTTTATCATCTAGTTCTCACTCTAGAACCAGTATCATTTATTTTCAGTTTTTGTTATAGCAGGTCTCTACTTGATGTGTGAAGAATTGACCCAGTCAGCTTAGGCAAGTCATGCCGTGGTAAAAAAAACCCAAGGTTCTCATACATTTATGATAATAAACATCAATCTCTTGTTCATTCTTCATGTCTATTACAGTTCTATTTCATGGTACCTTTATGCTAGGACCCAGGCTAAAGGGGTATTCCAATCCACACACCCAGGTCTCATGGCAAATGCTACTTCTGTTCATATTTCATTGTCAGTTATAATACTGTCTTAGTCTATTTAGGCTACTGTCACAACATACCATAAACTGGATAGTTTAATAAACAACAGAAATTTATTTCTTGCTGTACTAGAGGCTGTAAAATCCAAGATCAAGGCACTGGCAGATTCAGTGTCTGGTGATGGCCCTCTTCCTGGTTTACAGATGTTCTTTCTAGCTGTGTCCTCAGATAGTACAAATGGGAAGGCAGCTTCTGCGTCCTCTTTTTGTAAGAGCAATAATCTCATTCATGAGGGTTTTGCTTTCATAATCTCATTACCTACCAAAAGTTCCACTTCCAAATACCATCACATTGATGATTAGGTTTTCAGCACAAATTTGAGAAGGACACAAATATTCAGACAATAGCCTAGACTTTGCCTTATATTAGTGAAGCAAGCCAGGGTAAATCTGCCAAAGGGAGAGGCAGTAAATACCCTGAAAAAAAAAATTTATTATATTATTATCTATGGGTCTAATGCATATTTACTTAATCACTGTTTATTGACTGTGTGTATTATGGGTGTTGGAGATATAATAAAATATGCACTATCCATTTCTAATTACTAAGGACTTTCAAGGCACACCAGCTTTGCTTATAGGTAAACAACTAGAGAGGAGATACTGGGATAACTTTGTCTGACTCTGTCCCTCTCTCCTCCAATCTAACTGGATACATTTTTAGTTATTACATAACAAATTACCACAACTTTAAGAAACAACACAATACCCATTTAGTATCTCACCATTCTGTAATACAGACGTCTGAATGAATGTATTAGTCCATTCTTGCACTGCTATAAAGAATTACCTGAGCTGGGTAAGTTATAAAGAAAAGGGGTTTAATTGTCTCACAAGCTATATAGGAAGCATGGCCGGAGAGGCCTGAGGAAACTTACAATCATGGAAGAAAGTGAAGAGGAAGGAGGGACGTCTTACACGTGAAGAGAGAACGAAGGGGAAGGAGCTGCACACTTTTAAACAACCATGTCTCATAAGAACACACTAACACAAGAATAGCATGAGGGAAATCTGCCCCCATAATTCAATCACCACCTACTAGGCCCCTCCTCCAACACTGGAGATGACAATTCAACATTAGGTTTGGGTGGGACACAAATACAAAACATATCAGTGGGCTCAACTGGATTCTCTGCTTAGAATCTCACAGATCAAAATAAAAATGTTCACAAAATAGGTTTTTATCAAGACAATCTGGAAATAATCCACTTCCCAGGTCATGTGGGTTGTTGACTCCAGTTCCCTGCAGCTGTAGACCTGTGGTCCCATTTCCTTTACTGGTTGAATATTCCTGAGTTTGATCTCAAAGGTTGAAATATTTTTCTCTAGAGCTACAACTCTCCTTGCAAATATTTTTTAGGAAAAAGAAATGCTAGAACTCAAGATATTGACTAGAAGGTAAACTGCATCAGAAAGAAAAGTAGAACTAGAATCAGTTTTCTAAAATACCTATAACCTATAGAATCTTCCACTGAGTGGTTAGTGTATCTTCTTTCTATGACGAGGATGTTGAAAATAAAATATTACATAGGCTATAACTTTATTACATATACTTTGGGGTTAGCTGGCAAAACATCTGTTAGAAAATATTCTTACATGATGAAAAACGTAGACTAGTATTTAATATGTTAATTTTTAAAATGGCATACATTACATTATTTAATTTTCAGAATATTTTTAAGTTGGGCAGTATTGCTCCTCTTTACAGGCTTCACGATGTCAAACTTAGATCAAGCCAAGACCAAAAAATGATAAAAGAAGACTAAAACATAAAAACATAGAAACCCACAACACAAAAATACAACAAGAAAGGGTTATTGCAGTACTGTTCACAAGAGCAAAGATATAGAATCAACCTAACTATCCATCAACACATGAATGAATAAAGAAAAGGTAGTATATATACACAATGGAATACTATTCAGCTATAAAAAAGAATGAAGTTATGTCACTTGCAGTAACATGGATGGAACTAGAGTCATTATGTAGAGTTAAATAAGCCATGCACAGAAAGACAAATGTTGCATGTTCTCACATGTAGAAGCTAAAAACCTTGATCTCATGCAAGCAGAAAGTAGAATGACAGATACGAGGCTGGAAAGGATGTTGGAGGGCTAAGGCAGATGAAGAGAGGTTAGTTAATGGGTACAAACATACAGTAAGATAGAAGAAATAACTTCTAATATTTGATAGTAGAATAGAATGTCTATAGCTCACAATAATATATATTTCAAAATAGAATGGAAGAATTGAAATGTTCCCAACACATGAAAATTATTAATACTCAATGTGATGAATACCCTAAATATTCTGACTTACCATTTATGTGATCTAAGCATGTAACAAAGTATCACATGTACGCCATCCATTTGCATAAATATTATGTATCCTTTTAAGAAGTAAAAAAGTGGCCGGGAGGTGGTTTATTGCCTGTAATTCCAGCACTTTGGGAGGCCGAGGCAGGTGGATCACGAGGTCAAGAGATCGAGGCCATCCTGGTCAACATGGTGAAACCCCGTCTCTACTAAAAAAATACAAAAAAATTAGCTGGGCATGGTGGCGCGTGCCTGTAATCCCAGCTACTCAGGAGGCTGAGGCAGGAGAATTGCCTGAACCCAGGAGGTGGAGGTTGTGGTGAGCCGAGATCGCACCACTGCACTCCAGCCTGGTAACAAGAGTGAAACTCCGTCTCAAAAAAAAAAAAAAGTAAAAAAGTAAAAGCAGGGAGCTATTAGCACAATATAGATTTCAACAAATTTTTGGAAGATGGATGTTAAAACTTCAATGAAGAGGAAGGAGTGTTTCAACAACGAGAACAAAACAAAAAATGTATGGAGAGAATGCAGAAAGAAGGCATTTATTCAACCAGGAAATCCCTGGAGAGAATATTTTGTAATTCTCAATACAACGCAGACCATGAATTAGAAGTGAGGCTGAAAAGAAGATTAACTGACACTTCAAATATGGAACTGTCATTCCCACTATTTTAAATTCCTGCTAACCACCTTCATAGAAAACAGTCTTCAGGCAGGCATTTACCCCAAGTTAAGAAAAGGGGATAGAAGCATAATTCTTTTGAAAGAAATTAAATTAGATTTAGGAAGAACTCTGTTATCAAAAGCAAATTTGCCGCTGAGAATCAACATTTGAGAAAAAAATTACAACATGCAAAGAAGACTGAAACAAACAAAAGGGGAGGAGGCAACCCCAAATCAAGCAGAGATAAAACAAGGAATAGAAAGGAAGTTTAGAACACTCTAATTAGTATTCTAACATATGGTCCAGACAACATGATATTCATGAATCATGAATAAGTCACTATGTAAAAAGTAATAATAAAAGAAACCAGAAAGAGCTCTTGGGAAATTACAAAATAAGATTAACAAATAAAAATTTCAATAGTCAAGTTGGGAAATAAGATTAAGAACACCTCACCCAGAGTGAAAAGAAATTAAAAATAAGAGAGCAAATATAAAGACATATCAAGCCAAAAATATCAGTATCAGTAGCTAAGTCATGAGATTTCAAAAAAACAGGTTATAGGGAACATGGAGAAGAAAAAAATTACAAAATAAATAATCAACAGGAATTTCCCAATCTCACCAGTCTTCAAGATGAAAGGTCCTTGCACAGGAAACAAGGATCCACATCTGAGTCCATCACTGTGAAGTCTGAAAACACCAGGGCCAATAAATCCTAAAAATATGAGGAAACAGACACAATGTTACTTGTTTAATGTTCATGAGACAGGTAATATTTGAGACCATAATTGTTTTCTTCTGATACCCATTTTCTTTCTTCTGTATTGTCATACAGGGATAAAGTTATCTGGCAACTTTACAAATAGCTTTAGGAAATCCCATCCTAATTTTCTCACTTGTCTTTCCATCTCCTACTTCCCCATTAATCAAAAAAAAAAAAAATCAATCTCCCTACTTGTTCCTGTTTCTAACTGCCCACTGGATATTTTAACATGGATGCCCATATGCAAATACCATGTATAGGAACCATTATGTCAGAATTTTTAACAATTGGTCCCGTGCTTTCAGCTTCCATCCTTTAAGCTGCCATCAGAGATGTTTTCTCAACCACAGACATGGTTCATTCATTCACTTGCATAAAAATCTTCAGAGAGAACACGAAAACTATGAGTGTCATTTAACTGTATATGTTGTAATATCCAATTCCTTAACCTCCTAAAATAATCATTAATTTATACTTTATGTATTCATTGAGTTAATAATGAGGGTAACTGTCGTATGCCAGGAGTTGTGCTAGATGCTGTAATACACAATACAACATGATAGAATCTCAGAATAATTATGCTGAATGAACAAAACCAGACCCCCCCCAAAAAAGTACATGGGATGTGTATATAATTCCATTTTATAAAATTCTAGGAAATGCAAGTTAACATATAGTAGATTCGTGGTTTTCTAAGGATGAGAGCAGAGCAGGAAAGAGAAGGATAGAGAGATTACAGGGGCATGAGGTAACTTCTGAAGGGGATGCATATGTATAGTATATTGACTATGGTAATAGTTTCATGGGTAAATACATATGTCAAAAATTACATTAAATAGCACATGGAAAACGTATATAATTTTATATAATTCCTATGTGCAACTTATAGGTCCATTACATCTCAATAAAGCTATTAAGACACACATACATTTAAAAGCCTTGTATTAGGAGCTGAATTGTATCCCTCCAAAATGCGCATGTTGAAGTTCTTATGCCAGTACCTCAGAATGATTATCTGAAGACAAAATATTTAAAGAAGAAGTTAAGTTAAAATGTGGTCTTTCCATTGAAATTCAATCCAATATGACTGGTACTCTTTAAAAAGAAAAGATGAGGACACAGGCAGGCAAATAATAGCAGGACAATGATGTGGCAAAAACACAGGGAACGATGACTACCTGTAAGTCTAGGAGAGAAGTCTCAAAATAAGCAACGCTTCCAACACTTGAACTCAAACATCTAGCCTCCAGAACTGTGACAAAATAAATGTGTGTTGCTTCAGCTATCCAACGTATGGTACTTGGTTATGTCAGCCCTAACAAACTAATACACTGATAGAGGATATACCACTATATATATATATATATATATACATATAAAATCCATGCTCTCCATGTGGCTGTAACATGTGTGATATATTTTCTATCTAAATAATTTCCTTGTTTTGTTTTACAATAATTACCTGCTTCTCTTATAATTAGAAAAATAGCAATAAAATGTTACATGGAATTATCCATGGGACGCAATATGAAAATTCTAACAAAGAAGCCATGGTGGAAAAATTTCCATTTATTTTATTATAAAAGAAGAATGTTTCTAGTATAGGATGAAACACGGTAATTTCATAAAGACAACTTAAACAAAATCAGTAAGTGCACTTTTGAAATCTTTCTATAAATATTCAGGAGGAAGCCTGCTGACTCTGAATTCCTGAAACTGCTGTTTCAAAGATGCCTGCAACACGCACGGGAAAAACTCAGTGGAACTATAAACGAGCTGTTCATTAAAGACACCCATGTAAATTACAAGACAAAAGGTAATATTCAATATCAAATGATCCCATTTTTTAGAAAGCTTCACAAAATGAGCTTTAAGTTGGCAGTGATTACCAGCAATGTTTTTGTTAGGCACTTCACAAGGCTTTCTTTTGTTCTTAATTACTTTTGTACTACCAACAGTTATTCAATTAGATATGTTAATAGTCCTTGGATTTCCGTACACCTGTTTTTTCCAGCTGTCTGCAAGTCTGGTTCTCTGACATCTGTAGGGAGTCAGCAGTTCCATTTCCTATCATTTAAAAATCACAGGAAAAGAAGTCCTAGAATCAGTGTGGGGTTAAAGAGCTTAAAATAAAGACAAAAAAAATTAAGCATGCATATTCTTGCAATAAAATCAGTGCTACAGGGGTGAATTCTGGGGTACACCCAACAATTACCAGAGGTCCTCTATGCTTTCATAGATATACATCTCTTTACCAAAGAGGGTCCTTTATTTTACAAACCCTCTGGTGCTTGGGTTGTATTTCTAACTGTATACAAATGAAAGGTCCATACTGAAGAATAGGTTGGGTTATAAAAATTAGAGCAAAAATGAAATGCTTAATATTGAGTCATTTGTAATAAACTGAGGTATCTATTTAAAAATGCTTTCATGAATCTGCTTTATTCCATATATTTTATTCAGAAATACTTACTGTGCACCTACAAACACTTTTTCTTAATTTAGGGACTAACGCTATGAAGATAATGACCCTGATCTCATGGAGTTTGAGAAGGAGGAGAGATCAATACATTTAGATCTGATAAGCATTACAAGGAGTGTATAAGAAGGTAAAATTACAGGCAGTAACTGGTTTGCAAAGGCCAATGCTTTTACATAGGGTGGTTAATCTTTTCAAAATGATCATATTTAAAATGAGATCAAATTATTAACTTAAAGAACAATAAAAGATTAAGGAAGTAATTATTTTATCCAATGTTGGAGGCAACACTGGAGAATGGGAGCTGTAAATTGATGCAATCCATATTGAAAAGATGTGGGCCTAATTTATTAACGTATTTGTAAATATACCTAAATTGACCTAAGAGTTATATTTTTAAGCTTTTGTCTGAATTGGTTGCAAAAAGATTTTATTCTAAGATTGTTTATTGTACAATTGTTTATAGTTGTAAAAAAATAGGGAGAAAACGATTTCCAACAGAGCATTAGATAAATGTTACATCAGGAAAATTAAATACTGTATAGCCATTTCAATGATACTATAATGTTTCTGATATGAGATAGTAAGTCTTCTCCTTCCTTCTCATACTTCATGTTATTAGCAGAATGATAAAGAAGTATAAGCCTTCAACTGAAGGAATAAGAGTATCCAGCAAAAAGCAATGGGAGGTAAATGGAAGAATCCCGGCAGATGAGGCATAGTAAAAAAAGCCAGCCTGGAGCACGTGTGGTAAGAGCATCCATGAAGGAAAAAGCAGATCCACTCAGCAGTGCAGCAGGCAAAGGTCAATGTGGCAAAACGAGAAACTATTTAAAAGGGAAAAAATGGATAGTACAACAAAGTCTCTGTACAGAAATTTGTGAAATAATTTGTCCCTTTCATTTGACAGCCTCCAGTGGCCTGAAGATTTATACTTAACCACAGACAAACCTGAAAGAACTAAGGCAACTAAGCTGGATGCTGGTGCTAAAGAGCACACACCTCTTCTTTCTATTATACAGGTGTTCCTTAACCAAATAGCCAGTTTCTCCTCCTTGCCCTAAAGAAAGCTGGGAAGTCAAGAAATCTTAACTACCACCATAGATAATGCAGTCAGATTTACCATCACCCAATTCTAAATATGAGCAAATAAGACATTTAAGGAAAGACTGCAACCTGCAATATTAATACCAAGATTTAAATATTATAATAACCTTTGGAAAATGTAATAAGGAAAAGACACACACAAAAACACTTCAGGTAGAGTCCTCAGTGACATTTAAGACGATACCCCTTCTAAGAAGCAAAATACTGCATTATAAAAGCAAAAAAAAAAAAAATCAGAAAATAAGAAAAAACTCTTAAAAATTAAACATTTGAATGGGAGAAGAGAAGCACTTAAACACATCCTTAGGGCCCTGCCATCTTGCTTTCAACCCAACAATCTGGAGTGCAAAAGCCACCAGTCGGGGTCTGAAGATTATAAGTAAGTTATTGGGCTCTGCTGAGGTCTGGATGAAAAGAACAAAAGCACAACCTTTCCTCTCTGGATGGAGACAAGAATGGGATGGCAGCAAGAAGCCCAAGGATGTGAATTATAATACCTCGCAACCTGGAGAGACGTTGCTCCTCTGACCTCCAAGGATCCCAGAAAGAAAGGGAAATTCTTGAGGAACTTCAGGGAAACGAAACACAGAAGCTGCGCCAACCCCAGCCCTGAGGTTGGAAAAGCTCGATCACAGTAATTCTCCAAATTGGAAACACCCGAGGAGCTTTTACAATTCCCATTACCCAGGCAACCCATATCAATTAAATGAGAATCTCAGCAGGTGGGGAAGAACCCTTAGTGTTTTGGAAGTTCACCAGGTGTTCCCAATGCATGGCCAAGTTTGAGAATCAGAGCTGTAATTATGTACCTTATGTAGAATCTATGGTATAGCAAGCTTATGTGGAACCCATGCCGAAAAGATAAGATGTGAGTGGATGAAGAAAAAAGACACAACTATGGAACTCTGACCCTCCACAGAGAAACAGAACAAGCAGAACTTTGAGAACAGGCAGCTTTTAGCAAAAGTATTAAGAACACCTGAGATTCAATCAAAGCACAAAATTATTTTTATCAAATGAAAACCTTTTTAATGTTAATAGATTAAGTATAAGAGGTATCTCACACAGAGATATCATGAGGACAGAGACTCGGATGACATGGGTTGAATGGTGTCCCCCAAAAAGATATGTCAAGGTCTTAACCTCTAGTACCTGTTAATATCATTTTATTAAGAAATAGGGTCTTTGCAGATGTATTCAAGTTAAGAAGACATCATTAGGGATTAAGGTGGGCCATAAGTACAATGACTGGTGTCCTTGTAGAAATTTGAAGACACAGAGAAGTCCCAGGGAGGAAGGCTATGTGAAGAAGGAGGCAGATTAGAGTTATATTGCCAAAACCAAAAATGCCAAGGATTGCTGGCAACCACCAGAAGCTGGAAGAGGCAAGGAAGGATTCCTCCCCAGGTTCTGCAGAGAGAGCATGGCCCTACTGACACACTAATTTCAGACTTCAAGCCTCAGCAACAGTTACAGAATAAATCTCTGTTGTTTATGCCCCTAGTTTATATAATAGGTTACAGCAGCCTTTGGAAACTAATACTGATAACAAATTCGGATGACCTTATATACAAAGGGAAGAGAGAAATAATTAGAAAACTATTAAACAGAAATTGGAGTTTAAGAAATTTTTGAGGCTTCAGATTGAAAGGCATCACTGAATTTTAGGATTGACTAAAATAGACTTGCACTACAGCATAAATATCCTGGTTAAAAAGAAAAAAGTCTTCAAAGATAAACCTCTACCCAAAGCCAGTGGAAAGTGAGAAATAAAAGCACTGGATGTCTCATCTGAACAACTAGAAGCTAGAATTTAGTGAACTAACAACTTCTATAGACTTTTAAGAGAAAAGATTGCAATGTAAGAATTTCCCACCTAAGTAAGATGTCATTCACCTGTATAAATGTAACAATGCAGAAAATAAACCCCTACATGTGAAGAATCACACCTGAGGAAAACGATGGAGAATAGATCATACCCAAACTTCCCACAATTCAGAATAAGAGAGATTTTAAGGTAAATATGAAAATAAGACAATCCGATGGTGTAATTGTTCTTGTAAAATACAATGGTGTGTTTTTATAAAATACAATGGATATAAAATTGTTCTTATAAAATACAATGGATTTAAACACAACCTGATGTTGTAATTTTTCTTACATCTAAATGAATAATAACAGAATGAGAAATAGTGCTAAATAGGTTGTTTTGATTTAAAATAGCCACATATGAACCTCTTGGTATGCATAGCCTTGTATACTTCTGTAAGGCTACATTCTAGATGTCATTTGTTGCTAAAATGGATTTAGAATGAGTAACTATTTAGTCATTTTATATCTCAATTTCCCCATTTTATAAATTCATTATTTTGATTTTCCCCTTGATTATTTAGAATATGTCTACAAAAATTTTTGTTTTTTCTTTCCTTGAGAGTTGCAAAGGTGATCAGGTTTTAAACTGAAAAAAAAAAATTCTTATGGAGGGAGAACTTATTGTTCTTCAAAACGTTGTTCCACATTTCTCTAACATCTTTCATGACTGAGAAGCAACCATAAGTCTATTTTTCCTTTTAGGAAGTGTGTCCCTGACCCTCTGTATGCTTCTAGAGCTCTTTTTTTGTCTTTGAAATACAATAACCCCATCAGAATAGGGCTCAGTATTGGTGGATTTTTATTAAATTATCTGATACATGGAGAGTCCTAAAGACAGATTAAGACCCATCTTCAATACAGAAAAAAAATTTTATCTATTTCTATTTTCTTTAAAAAAAATTTTTTATTGTTCTCTTCCATTCCCTTCCCTTGGATCACATGGTATGTTGAATCACCATTATCTGTTCTTTCTAATCATGTTTATAACGAATGATGACTATAGTCAGTAGTAACGGTATATTTTTAAATAAGATCATAATTGGATTGTTTACAACTCAATGGATAAATGTTTGGGGTGATGGATAACCCATTCTTCATGATGTGCTTATTTCATGATGCATGCCTGTATTAAAATATCTCATGTACCCCATAAACATATACATGTACTATGTACCAACAAAAATTAAAAAATAAATTTAAAAAATAGTTCAACTTGAAGAGGCCCTTCACTTCCTTTGCTAGCTGTATTCCTAGGTATTTTATTCTCTTTGTAGCAGTTGTCAGTGGAAGCTCATTCATGATTTGACTCTTTGTCTATTGTTATAGAAATGTTAGTGATTTTGGCACCTACAGCTTTGCTGAAGTTGTTTATCAGCTTAAGAAGCTTTTGCACTGAGACTATGATGTCTTCTAGATATAGGATTATGTCATCTGCAAACTGAGACAGTTTCACTTCTTCTCTTCCTATATGAATACCCTTTATATCTTTCTTTTGCCTGATTGCCCTGGCCAGAACTTCCAATACTATGTTGAATAGGAATGGTGAGAGGGCATTCTTGCCTTGTGCCAGTTTTCAAGGGGAATGCTTCCAGCTTTTGCCCATTTAGTATGATACTGGCTGTGGGTTTGTCATACATGGCTCTTAATTATTTTAAGGTATGTTCCATCGATATCTAGTTTATTGAAAGTTTTTGACATGAAGGGACGTTGAATTTTATCAAAGGCCTTTTTGTGTCTATTGAGATAATCATGTGGTTTTTGTCTTTAGTTCTGTTCATATGATGAATCATATTTATTGATTTGCATATATTGAATCAACCTTGCATCCTACAGAACGAGAGAAAAGGTTTGCAATCTATCCATCTGATAAAGGTCTAATATCCAGAATCTACAAAGAACGTAAACAAATTCATATAAAAAAACAATAATAACCCCATTAAAAAGTGGGCAAAGGACATGAACAGACACTTCGCAAAAGAAGACATTTATGCAGCCAACAAATACATGAAGAAAAGCTCAACGTCACTGATCATTAGTGAAATGCAAATGAAAACCACAATGAGATACCACCTCATGCCAGTCACAGTGGCAATTATTAAAAAGTCAAGAAACAACAGATGATGGCAAGGTTGTAGAGAAATAGGAATGCTTTTACACTGTTGGTGAGAATGTAAATTAGTTTAACCATTGTGGAAGACAGTGTGGTGATTCCTCAAAGACCTGGAACCAGAAATATTTGACTCAGCAATCCGTTACTGGGCATATACCCAAAGGAATATAAATTATTCTATTACAAAGATACATGCACACATAAGTTTATTCCACCACTATTCACAATAGCAAAGACATGGAATCAACCCAAATTCCCATCAATAATAAGCTGAATAAAGAAAATGTGGCACATATACACCATGGAATACTATGCAGCCATAAAAAAGGATGAGTTCATGTCCTTTGCAGGGACATGGATGAAGCTGGAAACCATTATCCTCAGGAAACTCATGCAGGAACAGAAAAGCAAACACTGAATGTTCTCACTTATAAGTGGGAGCTGAACAATGACACAGGGAGGGAAACAACACACACTAAGGTCTGTGGGAGTTGAGGGCGGGTGGGGAGAACAACAGGAAAAATAGCTAATGGATCCTGGGCTTAATACCTAGATGATGGGTTGATAGGTTCAGCCAACCACCATGGGAACATATTTACCTATGTAACAAACCTGCATATCCTGCACACTATCTTAGAACTTAAAATAAAATATATATATATATAATAAAAATAAATATTTTACAGCTTTTTGGGGTTTTAGGTAATTTTCTCAACCGTATCTTAATGATTTCACTTTGAGCAATGATAAATTTTCTCTCCACTGCTTTAATAGCATGTTTTTCTTTTATTCGATTCATTCATTCAGTTTCTTTTTTTTTTTTTTTTTTTTTTTTTTTTTTGAGAGGGAGTTTCACTCTTGTTGCCCAGGCTGGAGTGCAATGGCGCAATCTCGTCTCACCGCAACCTCCGCCTCCTGGGTTCAGGCAATTCTCCTGCCTCAGCCTCCCGAGTAGCCGGAATTACAGGCACACACCACCGTGCCCAGCTAATTTTTTGTATTTTTAGCAGAGACGGGGTTTCACCATGTTGACCAGATGGTCTCCATCTCTTGACCTCGTGATCCACCTGCCTCGGCCTCCCAAAGTGCTGGGATTACAGGCTTGAGCCACTGCACCCAGCCTCATTTAGTTTCTTAACAAAAATCTCCGGCCGGGCGCGGTGGCTCAAGCCTGTAATCCCAGCACTTTGGGAGGCCGAGGCGGGTGGATCACGAGGTCAAGAGATCGAGACCATCCTGGTCAACATGGTGAAACCCCATCTCTGCTAAAAATAAAAAAAAATTAGCTGGGCATGGTGGCGTGTGCCTGTAATCCCGGCTACTCGGGAGGCTGAGGCAGGAGAATTGCCTGAACCCAGGAGGCGGAGGTTGCAGTGAGCCGAGATGGCGCCATTGCACTCCAGTCTGGGTAATAAGAGTGAAACTCCGTCTCAAAACAAACAAACAAACAGACAAAAAAAAAAAAAACTCTATGGCTCATTATTTAATTGTGCATTCATGTTCATTTCAAATACCATATTATCTTTAATATTGGTCTGAAACAGTACATAAAATTTTATTTTGTTGCTGCGAATGAATATTCTTTAAATACATGCTTTTCAACTAGGTTTTTCACACTATTGTTGTCGAATGTGTTAATCCCATTTGTTACCAGGATGTGAGGATAGTAAGTTTTAAGTATAACAGACTCCATTTTACTCATCTTTGATTTATTGTCAGAGGTTTTCCACTAACACTCAACTTTCTTGATTATTCCCTGACATCTTGTGAATAGTGTTTCTGAGAGGTGAGCTGGAGGGTGAGGATGTAGGTTGATACCATCACCTCTTTTATTCAGTGGCTTCCGGAGTGTGGGGAGCAAGTTGGCACGATGGAATGCTACAGCCAAAGCACATTTTCCCTGAAAGCGTTTTCCATACTTTTGTTGAAATCAACTACATGGAGACCAACTCGGCTATGTTTGGAGAAAATATTTTCTCATCATCAGGGCCCTTAGTTCTCTCCCACCTCTAATTCAGCTGGCCATATAGACAAGAGCTTGTGTGAGGAAAAAAGCTTCATCAGATTTCCATGGGACAAAACTAACGCATGTCTTCCTTAATCCTCTTACCATCAATGACCTACAATTGTTAAACAGCTCTAAATAGATAGTCCCCCATCCTTCAAATGGTCCACCCTCATTTCCAGACCTTCTCTTGCTCTAAATTAGTTGATGTGGCAGCAGACTCCAAGAGGGCTTCCAAAGGCCTCTATCTCCACATGCTTTTTGTTCCACTGTAATCTCCTCCTCCTGCAGGTGGGCAGGATCTGTGATCCATGATTACATAATCATGTGAAGGACATCCCTTCACTTTTGCTGTATTCTGTTAGAAGCATCTGTCTGCTTCTGATAGAATACAGCAGAAGTGAAGGGATGTCCCTCACATGATTATGTTGCATTCGATTCTGATTTTTCTCTTGCTAGCAGCCCCCTTTGTTGATATCTTTGATGAAGAACACTGCCATCTGGAGAGGTTCATGTGGCAAGAAACAGGACAGCCTCCAGCCAACAGCCAGCAAGAAGCTGAGGCCCTCCATCTGACAGCCCACAGAACTCAATTCTGTCAACAACCACATGAGCTTGGAAATGGATCCTTCCCCATTTGAGCCTCAAATGGGACCCCAGGCCCATATAAAACCTTGATTGATGTCTGTGAGAGACCCGTAAGAGACCCTGAAGCAGAAGACCCAGCTGAGCCACGCTTGGATTCCTGTCCCACAGACTGTGTGCTGTTTTAAGGCGTTATATTTGTAGTAATTTGTTCCTCAGCAATGGATAAATATCCTACAGTAGATTTTCTTCCCAGATCAGTTTTGTCATTAGAAAACCATCTCAGAGAAAAATAAGTAGTTGTGACTAAACCACTGTTGTCTTGGGATACAGTAGTTATTTTGGGAAATAACTCTAAAATGAATTTTCCCCCTCCTTCCCATAGCCTATTCATACCTCTAATCTCTGGACCCTCCTAGTGGGAAGATACTGATAAAACTTTCAGAATTGTTTTCACCTGCACTCCACAACAATGTATCATTGTTATGTCTTTAAAACATCTAGTTCCTGCTGGGCAAGGTGGCTCACGCCTGTAATCCCAGTACTTTGGAAGGCTGAGGCAGGCAGATCATGACGTCAAAAGATCAAGACAACTCTGTCTCTACTAAAAATATAAAAATTTTCTGGGTGTGGTGGCTCCCACCTGTAGTCCCAGCTACCTGGGAGGCTGAGGCAGGAGAATCGCTTGAACCTAGGAGGTGGAAGCTGAGCCGAGATCACAGCACTGCACTCAATCCTGGTGACAGAGCGATACCTCATCTAAAACAACAACAACAACATATCTAGTTCCTTAGAAGCAGAGACTGAGGAGGGGATTCCCTTGAAAGTGTTGAGAAAATTCTCAAGAGATATCAGTAAAGCAGAAGAAAGGAAAGCAAGAAAGCTAAGCCAGACATTGTCTCTCAGCTGGAGAGTAACTTCCAACCTAGTCCCTTTGGAATCTCTGCAGCAAAATCTGCACCTCAGAATTGATTGCATCTTTAGGCAAGGTGGCCAGCCTTTTATCTCCTGGGTCAATCAGTCATGGTCCCTAGCTATCCTGGTGGGGGTCTGGGGCCAGAAGAGGATTTGGATGAAGACAAAAGCTGTGAGTCCTTAGCAGCCAACTGGGGGAAGATTGCACCTGCTCAGTGAAGGGCATCTGGGTCAGGCACCAACAGCATCTGCCAAAAAAGGTAAGTTGTTGTGCTTCCAGGATCATCTTTGAGGATGTTCTAAGATATGTTGTATCTGACAGTCTTAAAGTATTTGTAATTGGCGAAGTCTCTAATTCCAGTGCTATGCGTGTTTTCTTTCATATAAGTTCTTTTGATCATTTTATTTAGTTAATGTATGAGAGTTTATGGACATGCTTTCACTCTACCTTTCTCAAAAGTTTCCAGGTTTATGAAAGGACCATTGATTATTTATGCCTCTACATTGGTAATACTGTGAATTAGCTTATTTCTAAAGCAAAGTTTGGAATTTACATGTAGAATATATCATTCATCTCTTCTATCTCCACCCCACTCTTATCATGCAGCTCATCACACAGCCTTCATGAGTTAGGGATTTAAGCTTCTCTTTCAGGATGAAAAATAATACTGTCTAACAAAGATTGTGGGATTGCTGGCCCCATTCCTAATTTTGTCAGGGGCACAGCATCTGAAAAAGAAGCCCGACAGCTCACGTTATCTTTTCACAGTGCCACTGGGTGGCTGGCAAGGTTTCTACTCTCACAGCAGGATTATCCTGAGTTACTCAGCCAAAGGAAAATTGCTTCCTAATGGAACCTGAAGCCCTCCATTCAATTTTCCCTCAAGGCCTAAAGGGTGCAATCCCAAGAATTCATGCTAGGCAGGGCCTCTTCAAAAATTATGTTCTATACTTATTTGAGAGTCGGAAGATTTCATTTATGTAGACTCCCAGGATACATTTCAGAGAAAAACAGAACACAACTCTTTTTGCTCACTTATTAAACACAAACCATTTTGTTCCTAGCTCCATTCCTTTTTCTTACTTTATCCCTCTTATGTAAATAAGTAGCCCATTTTCAATCTCTCTTGAAATAATAAATGTAGACTTTGTATATGGGAAATATGCACTTTTGGAGTTTGCTTTAAAAATTACCTTTAGGAACAACTTGAATTTTTCTGACACTTTAAAGTTTCAAAACTGCTTTCACATCCATTGTTTTATCTGATTCTCACCACAAGACTGCAAAGAAAGTAGACAGGTGTTATAACCTTCCATTTAAAAAACAGAGTTCAGAGATTATCGAACTTCTTAAATCACGTTGCTAAGAACAAACAGAACTGAGACAAGAACCAGATTCTCTGACTTTTGTCAAATGTGTCTCCTCATCCATGTTGCCTTTTAACTATCCCCAACAGGCATTCTCAATTTCTTTCTTGATCCTGAGGACATTTGCTTTTTTTTTTAACTCAGGGATCCCACAAACACACAACAGGATTTAGCAACACCCCATTTAGTATTGTTCAATTATAGTACTCCCTGTATGTTTTTCCCCAATCTGTAATGAGGATTCTGAATTAATTGCCTAATCTGGACATGTTATTTTGCCAGTGGGACTCCAAAATGCTCTGTTGAGTCCCCAAACTGGCATGTTGTTTCAGTTTATTTGAATTTTATAATATCACCCTTATGCTTTATTTCTGTTGAATTTCAAAGCAATCCTCACCATGCAGAGACTATCACTTCAACAAGACACAGCTCTCTCTGCAAAGTAAGATTTCTCTGAAGATTTCTTGTGCAACCACAGGAGGTCCCTTCCAAAGCAAAAAGCTGTGAATCTTATCTGTGGGTTCTGCTGTAAATTTTGATCAGCAGACATGTTTAATAGCTTTCCGGTGACTATTGTAAAGGGAGGATTTGCTCGAAATAACGTCTGCTTATATTATTTCTTTGCCGAACTGTTCTCAGCAACTAGAAAATCTCTCCATCAGTATCCTCCCTGGAAAGGAGGCGTTTTCTGGTTTGCGTGCCGCCTGGGTATTTGATTTTCCTTGATGATCTTTAAAGTTCAGGCAGAAGGACAAACAGTACATGCAATGATTCTCAGCCTTTTCCTCACGAAGGACACTTTTGTCATTTCACTCCTCGATTTGAAACGTTTCATCCACCCAGCTTCAGGTTGACTAAGGAATTCTTCATTTCCCCGTTGTTAGCAACAACACACACATAAGAATTGGAAACACACAGAGCACTTAGTGTGCTGGGCACTATCCTAACGACTTACATAAACTCCTTGGACACTTTTTACGCCATGGGACGTGAATGCTTTTATCCTCATCTTACATTTGCGGCATAGAAAAGTTAGGCAAAGGGCAGCAGGTAAGAGCTGAGATTTGAGCACAGGCAGTTTAGCTCCAGTCCGTGCTCATAACCTGTACGTGTTCTGTTTCCCATTTGTAACACCCAATTCACAGAGAGCAGTGAAAGCATGTGGCTCTTTAAATTTCAGAAAGCTGGACGAGTAACGGTATAATCTCCACCAATGGGAAGACACCCCAGGCAGAAAAACCATTCTTCTCCCTGGAGTGAGGTTATTAGACTGCAAATTCCCACCCCTCCCTTTGTCAGCGTTAAATCTTTGAGTAGATCTCTTAAATTCCAAAGTCTTCAAGTTTTAATGTAAAAATAAGAATGTAAAGGTTAATTATTTTTTTGAATGGTTTATTCTGTCTACCTCAGTAATTACTTTTAAAAGAAAATCCTTCATGGCACAACGTAATATGCACCAGGCATTGTTGTCAGTTCTTGGCATGCAAAGACAAATGGGACAAAACCATTTCCCTGAAGGAATTACAATCTCAGGTTATCTTTTCACAGTGCCACTGGGTGCAGGACAGGAACCACATTTGCATACAAAGTGACAGGTTTATAGTATAGGGGTTACTAAATTCTAGAGCAGTGGAGAGGAAGAAATGTGTCACATTTTTCTGGGGTGAGAGGAGAGCAAGGCAAAATCAGAAAAATATTACAGAAAAAGTGATTCTGGAAATAAGGCTTGAAAGATCAGGACACATATGATGGGAAAACAAAATATGTAAAAGCATAAAGATACAAAAGAAAAGGATATGTTCTAATTTTAAAGCACCTCTAAAACATAGACCATCCCCAGGCAGTTAGTGGGAAAGGAGATTGAACCATGTAAAGAGCTCTAAGAGTGTGGACTGAATAACATGACAGAGCATTTTATAAATTCCAAAGCACTATGTAAATAGACAATGTTATATAGGATAATAATTCGGAAGGACAGGAATCATTACTAACAGCCCAATGTTCTCCAGAGTTGAAGAATATCCACACATTCAATTTTTATTCATCAATTATACCTCACTAATGCTGGGAAGAAAAAAAAGAATACCAGTACATGCACAGCTCTGGACTATCTTAGACTGCAAGAATCCTTTAAACGGGATGAAAGTTCTGAAAAGTTTACTCCTGGGTGCAGCTCCAGAGTCACGTGAGATGGTAAAACCATGACTCCTTACTCCTTAGCCACAATTTCAAATGAAACACTGTTGTTAGCTCTAGTTCATCTAGCTAGAGAAGCCAAGCCTGTGTTCTGACTGAAGCTTAGAGAAATCTAAGAGGCCTAAAGGATCCTAAATAAAGATCTTTTAACCAGGCTCTTTTGAAAAGATGTGGTGCCCGAGACACGGAACGCGGATGATTCAGATAATTGCTTCAATTTTCTATTTCACTTTCCTTTTGTAAATCAGGCCAAAAAATGATCAGCAGAATAATTTATTTAAGGTCTCCTGAAAACACAGTTATTCTCCCTTTCCTCAAAGACTCACCATTTCATTTTTGGATAATTTCAGTGAAAAAATAGGAATATGCATTGTCTGGAGAAACTGCACTGGCATACGTCCATGCAATTTTCACTGGGGCACAGGTAGTAGGAAGACAGCTGTTTCCTGTTTAGGCAGACGTGTATGTTTTTAAAAGGAAACTGTTATAAATTGTCCAAAATGATAGCTTTCCTAAATAACAGATAATTGACCCAATTCTCCTTTTTACTTTTTTGGTATAAGTGGGAGTACTGTGGTCCCTAAAGGTGCTATTATACTTTTCTGATATTCATGCATTCATGGTAAATGTACAACGTTCACAGGGATTTGCAAGCCTATTAATAAGATATTAATAAAACAATGCATCTATAGACGGCTTGTTACATGTACAGTCTGTATTATACTAACTAAAATGTCAAAAGCAAAAATAAAATTCATGGGACAGGACAGGCACCTGTTAGGCTTTGGATGGCCGAAGGGAAGTTCTATGTTGTAATAACTTAAAATTAAATCGGGGATAACTGTGTAACACATTTCAATAATGACTCAAATTTCAACTTGAATACATGGAAATATGAAATTTTTAATTCATTGTTTATCTCAGGCCCCAACTTTAGTGAAAATAACAATGGTTATTTTGACTTTTATTCCTATTTATTTTAAACTTTAAAATGGCTAACAATATGATAGTCTCTTTGGGTTACAGTCAGTATCTTCTGAATGAAGTGTGTCTAATCTCCTGCGAGCTTTTATTTCTCAATTTCTCTTTTCAAGATAATATCAGGTATTTAGAGAAGAGGTGTGATATGACAAGGCTGTCAGGGTTGGGGAGGGTGGCAAAGGGGACCCTTGACCTCATGCTTGTCCCTAGGCTTGCACTGGCTCACATCTTATGACAGGGGCTTAACTTCTCATGTTTGCAGTTGGTGGTATAACTCTTGACCTGGAGTCTCTGATCTTGGTTAGGGCCTGGTATCAGTCACTGAATGGCTTAGCTTATGTCACCTTCATCTACCCAGCCAGCTCTGCAGGCCATTGCAGCCTTTACTGCAATGTCCCTCCACTCCCCTGTCATTCAAACCCCATGCCAGGCCCACTGCCTCTCAACCTAGCCTCAGTACCACACAAGAACATCAGAGGACTTGCAGCCCACACCCACACCCCATCAGTCCCCCATCTAACACCATGTGCCCCTTGCCCTATGTTACTCCCAGCTATCTGAAACACTTCCCTGATGCCTGAGCCTTAGCTTGAGTAAAAGGAAATCAGGAGGCCTCTCTCTCCTAGTATCCATATTTTAAACATAATGGAAAGATACTAAATAATGGCTAAAGAGAAAGAAAACGATTTTACCATCACAGAAAAATGTTTCAGGATTCAGATATTCAGCCTTGACTCCACAGAGTGTCCCTTTCTCCCTTTCAAGAGCAAGGAGTCACTCACCTACATTCCTTTATTTTACTCAAATCATGCATACGAGCACTGGAACAGGCCAGGCATCTCAGAGATGAAAAGCAGCTGGGCCATCAGAGGGTTACTTCTCCCACAGAGAAGACAGAGGAGCAGACGCAGCCACAACACAGAGAATGCTGTGATGGAGGAGTCACAGCACAAGCGGAAGCAGAGAGGGGGACACAGAACCAGGCTGGGACAGCCAGGGAAGGCTGCCTGCTGAACCAATAGCAGTCATGAGTCCTCAAAAAGAATCAGAACCTGTCCAGGAGATGACAGCAAGAACATTTCATGGGCAGAAGCAACACCACAGCAGAACAGGGAGGTAAAAGAGACTATGGCTGATTTAGGACAACTGCCAAGTTCTTTGGTATGACTTCCCTGCACATATTATACACTCATTGTTCCTTTTCCCTCCTGAGACTCTGTGATCTTGACTTGATTTCCCACGGCTGTAAACAAAGGTTTAGATGCAAAGCAGAAATGAACAGGGCCATGTGAAATGAAAACCTGTAGATGAATATCTAAAGCATAAACGTTTTATAATATTGTTTAAAAGAATATATTTTGCTTCTGAAGACTTCAGGCTGCCTTTTGGTTTCAAACAGCAGAATAACTGACTATTGTTGTTGGTTTCTTTTTTTTTTGTAAAAAAAAATTCTTTTAATATTCTCTACCAATTACAGAGTAATGGGGAAGGGAAATCGCACAGGAAAATTCCAGCATTCATGAATGTCATAGTAACAAGGCAGTCTACCTAAAAAATGTCTTGTTTAAACTAAAGAATGATTTGAAAAAATAGCATTGAATATTTTTGCTAGAGTAGACTATCTGCCTTTTTTCCTACTTTTATATAAATGAGAATTCTTTAAAATGTGCACCTTCCACATTTATTTAGACTATGTAGAAATAAATAATACAAATTAAAAAGAATGATACCAGCATAGAGGAGTAACCTGAGTATAGCAGAGAAAAATGCTGAAAGAATGATCAAGCAGTAAAGGTTGAGTATATTCCTAAAGTAAAATCCCTAGGAAATTACACTAATTAGAACCATTTTCTTTGGAATAACTGAAGTTTACCTCTAAACTTGAGAAGCACAAATGTTTATTTGGCTCACTGGAACTACCAAGATTATCTATCTATTCATTGCAGTTGGGAGAAAATATTTAGAAGAAAAGGGAACAAATTTATTCAAACCTATGGTAAACATTATTTTAATTAGTCAAGAGGACCCTCCAGAAAAAGTGGCATGTAAAAACGTTAAATTTAAAATCCTGGCTTTCTCCCAACCTACTTAAACTTAATAAATATTTATTTCCACAATAAATTATTAGCATTTCTATGTTTTAGACAAAGAGAAAAACAACTCCACCTTTGCCCTTTGCCCTCAATATGCTAGTTAATCTGTTTCTTCAAACCAATGGATTTAACAGGCCATTCTTCATGTTAAGATGTAATTAGATGTGTTTGACTTCAGGACTTAAGTGCATGAGACATCGCTCCTAACAGAACTAGTTTAGAGCATGGAGGTGAGAAAGGAGTACACAGAGATTAAGCCAAGAGAGTGTGAAGTCAGAGTTGCACTTACTAAGCACTGATGTAGTTACTTCAACACTATGACTGCCGAAATCCAGGCACAGAATAGACTCAGTCGTTTTTAAAGATTGGTAAGGTTAGTGTCAAGAGATCAGTTTACATGAAAGACTTGAGAGTCTCCCTCATCAGACTTTATCCTCAAAATAGAGTCGGAATCATACCCAGGTTGGACCCAGGAGTTACAGGCCAGTGATGGAGCTTGAGTGAAGAAGGGAAAAGATTGTAAGCCCAGAGCAATGTCCCAGAGATTTTCTGGCCTGACCTGATAGGCTAAAACATGAGTTCTGGGGATAGAGCAAAAAATGAAAGCATCAGAAACACCATATTCTCCAAAATACAAAGTTTGAAATACAAAGGTTGTACTTATAAGACTGTGCCAAGGATTTTATTTGTTTCACAGAAAACTTACAGAAGTCTCACTTGCATTGATAACCTCAGCCTGGCATCAGGATCCAATGTCTCACCAGCTGTCACTACTTTAGAAATCTGGACATGGAACAGGAAATGAGAAAATGATAGACAACTCATACCACGCTCCATGCCCAGTGACACTGGCTCTACCAAGAAGAACTTAAAGGGAATGGGATCTTGAACTGGGGTTGAAATTGTTGTAATTGTTGCTGTAGAAAGATTTAGAGAAACACCATTTTTATTACAAGACTGTTAAAAACAATTTTACTCTTTTACTCTCAGGCTGATGTGGGCTGAGAAATAAGAATCACATTGTAAGTTTCCTTCTGTGGCATTCAATTGGGTTTCAGAGATGTGGATTTACTGCTATGTGATCCATTAACCCTTCGGCAGTTCACTGTCTCCTTGCCTTATGTTGAACCGATTCCCAGAAAACAATATGAAAATTCAGACAACTAATTAGGCTTCCAATTCCTTCTCCATGAAAAATATGTAAGTTTCAAATATACCATTTGACTGGAACATTAAAAACCATAGTGCACTCAAGGGAGGTGACTCCACTCTAAGGTATTTCACTCTCATGATATCAGAAGACCCAAGTTCCTCTTTCTGCTATGTTGTGCTATACCCAGCAGAAAATTGACTGGGAAGCACCTTTGTATGCAATGAAGAAAAGACACTGAAGAGGAATGAAGAGGCAGCTGTTGAGTTCACACCTAGCCTTAGACTTAGCTTTCGCCTTCATGCCCAGAGTTGATGATCCCCTAGACATATTGACCTCAGTTTTGTCATCTCTAGTCCTCCATGATGTCTTCTTTTCCTTAAGGGTGTAACAGGGCATTTGGGGATGAATGAAATGTGACCAAGATATCATCAGGGTGTGTATCATTTCTTACTAAGGTGTTTGAGAAATGTTTCAATGAGTACCTGAGCTAACATAATTTGATCATTAAAATATCTGTTCTGTAAATTTGTAGGCACAAAGAAAGGAGTAAAGTCTATTTTAAAGGCAGCCCAATTTGGTTTGTCTTGCTCTTTAAAATTCTAAAAACATTCCTGTTTTTGGCTGGAATGGCAGATTGGGAGACAGTTGGGGTGAAGGCATGATTTCTGCAGTGGCAAATCCAGTGGGTCTGTGTAGTGGTTCTGTTTTTGCATGTAGAAAGATGCTGCTTCTCCAGCTCTACTAGCCTCAGTGATCAGATAAAGAACGCTGTAGCAGCCTGGGGGCCTTCAGAATTCAGCTCTCTTTTGTGCGATACTCAAATACCAAGACTTGATGACTGCAGCAGAGCCCAAAGGTTCCCTTGAATCAAAAACTTCCTGACACCAATCTGTACCTACCTCCAGCATGAGGTGTCTGTTTAAAATGCAAATATATTACCTTGAGGGGAGTGAGTAACACATTAATCCATTATGAGCTATTAATACTACAGCACCCTTTAGTTTATCAGTCAGTCACTGGAGCAGGCATTGCCTCAGGGAATGGTACATAGAGCGGATTTGTTCATTTTTTCCATTTTAAATTAGGATTTATTGTTCAAACAAAATATTGCCGCAGCAATAAAGAAATCTAAAACAATGACAAAATAACCCCCAACCACACTCATCCACCCACCCCTGCCCCACAGTCATGCTGCAGTAACATGTTTCATTTGCCTGGGTTTCCTTTCAGCTCCTATCCAAATTCAGAACCAGCTCAACCAACACCAGTGCTTTTTCTTTTTCCTGAATAATAATGGCTAATATTTATTAAGCACTTAAGTGCTTATTATGTGTACCAGGCACTGTCCCAGAAACTCTTAAACAAATTAAATCATAACATTTTAACAACAACTCATGTAGCAGATATTGTTTTCATCCTTATTTTACAGACAAGGGCATAGAAACCCAGAGAAGTTAAGTAACTTGCTATAGCCGGGAAATGATTGATTCAAACCCAGCATTCAGCTCCAACATTCATACTTTTAATCCCTGAATCAAACGTCGCAGGCATCCTTAGTTACCTTGTCCACAGATCCATGAATAGTGGGTGCTAGACCAGAGCTTAAGCAGGCTGCCTGGGTCCGAAGCCCACTCTCTTGACTGCACTGTATTGATGATAGGCATGTTATTTTAGTTGTTATACACATTCTCAAAATAAGGTTGATAGCATTATGACCATTTTGCAATTTTGAGGTTGAAGAAGACTGATTAATTTGCTGAAGTGCAAATGATAAATGATAAATACAGATTATAAATCCAGATCTTCTGTCTCCAAGCTTAGTACTCATTAGTTTATAATCTTTTTTATTTGCCTCTATTCACATTCAATTTTTTTCAATATAGTTTAAACAAAACATACAATCTGTAGTTTTCTACTTTATGCATTTAATGTAATTCACAAATACCTTCTCTTGTTACTAGGTAGTTTTTATAAGTATTAGTATTTGACAGCCCAATAGTACCCTCTCATGATAAATCATAATGTACTTAAACATTCTGTTGTATTTTTTCGTTTTCTTTTAGTATATTTTCTGCTATTATAAATAATGTCACAATAAAGACATCTGTCCAATGTTGTTTTTCTTTTAAAACATTTCTTCAGGGATGATTATTTATAGCATCACTTATTTTGTTTGGTTTTCCAACAATGATTTGACCTCATACAGAAAACAGCATCATCTCCCTATGGGCAGCAACAGGAAGAGCAACAGACCTTCTCCAGGCGCCCCTACATGTGAGCTGCCTACAGAGACTTGAAGTTTCTGCTCTGTGGCAGCTTCAGAGGCATTCAGCAAATCGAGCTGTGCTATCCACTTGCTGGCAGAGTGCTCATTAGCTGGAACATGGCCTTCTGCTTTCTGTTGGTTCTTTCTTATGGCTGCTGCATGCAGGGACCCATGCCTGAATCTTAGAAATCATTGTCAAGGTTGCGCTTTACAGGACTGTACTTATTTAAGTACCCCTGACACCTGTCCAACCCCTGACACCTACCTGCACTGTGCCTTCCCAGTTAGGCTTAAGACCACAGATGCCCAGTAATTACTTGGGCATCTCTCTTAGTATTGTTACCAAGATAATGCAAATTCTTACAACTGTTGCCCAACTAATTATTGGGCATCTGTGCTTCTCTGGAATATAAATTCCTTGAGAGCAGAAACTATCTTTGTTCAGTCTCAGTGTGTGCTCTATACCCAGCTGATGCTCAAATTTTAATTAATTTCCTCATATATTCAAGTGATGGGTGTGCCTTATGCTTTGTAGTCAGTTCAGTCAAACAGCCATTTCACTAAAATGAAAGATTGATTGTTATGGTAGAGTTTGTGTAGTTTAGATTGCAGCATAGAAGTAATTTATTTATGCTAATTATCATGTCTCATTTCATAACTTTAACTAAGTGAAGTATTGATTTTTAAAAATAAAATCACCTTGAAAAAGTGATGACTATATAGAGTTGATAAAATAATTATTTTTAATTAATCTAATCTTACTACATAAATAAAATTGAGAAAGAAAATTTGCCAATTTTTTTATGTAAATTCTCAGGTTTTCTTTTTTTTTTCTGAAAGCACTCTCTGACTTAGAAATAAGATAAGGTCACATAGTGTCTTCTTTCTAAATAAATTATTTCATCAAAAAAATTTGGAGTTAAAGTATGAATAGCCCCCATCTTGGCTACAATCAGGAACTTTTCTTTAACTACATGCAAAATATGACAATACTCTTGAGAAAACCTGTATCTTAGGGCCACATTTGTCCTTGCCACTTTGAACAGTTTCAATATTTAATCATGAAGTTTGAATTTGCTTATCTCACGATTGTATTCCACTTAGCAGCTGAATATGGGCTATAACCAGCTGGAGGGTAAGAAATGGAAATACACTGTGACAACTTCTAAAGATTAAGAACACCATTACATCAATGTTTATGGTCAATAAGGAAAGTACGTTACAAGCTATTAAAATTACTGTTAGGCCATTTTCTGAGTTCTACAATTTTTATAATTTATACAGCAAGATTAATAAATAATGTGTTATAATCTAAATTTAAAATTTGACTTTATGGGAAATAGAAAAAAGAAGTCAATTATCGAAATAATTAAATCACTTGAAACCTATTCTCTGGAATAAAATTCTCCAGAAATTTGTTGTCCTTCTCTAGCCCTATATTTGGGTGGCTTCCTACTGAGAGGCCCATACAGCATCAGAAGAGCTGGCCATAAATATATGCAGAGGTTTTCAAATTGCATTGAGAGAGCATCAAAGAGAGAGAGAGAGGCCTGCATCAGAGAGAGGCCAAGGAGTCAGGGACTCTAATTTTCCCACTCCTGTCCACCAGAGCAGCACCAATTTTGTTTGTTTTATAGATTTGCTTTCCATCTAGAATTTCTTTTTGGGAGGTGTGTGGAGGGTGATGTTTCTATTGATAAAACTATTGCTATAATGTAAAACAGGTCAAGTCAGTCATTTTTCTCTTTCTTATTTCTTTTGCTGTTCTAGACAAAACATAGCCTCAGTATAGACTTAACTGGCGACTTAAACCAATCTAGAAACTGAAAGAGCTTAACAGGGACCAAAAGGAAGACAGTTGGATGTTTATGTCATCTAATATACTAAGGAATAGAGATAAAGCAGCAGAGGATGGCGAAGCAAATAAAGCAGAAAGAAAAGCATAAAAGAACTTTAAAGCCAAAAGCCTGGAGGGAAGAAAAAAGCACAAAAATATACTTGCACTTTAGGCTTTGGTTCAGATATTTGAAGTGGGAGATGCTGTATTTTTTAACATCGATTTTGGTTCATCACAGCCAGGGTTTTTCATAGATCTTGTTCAATTGGGATTATAAACTAAAAAAAGAAAAGGGACTAAACCAAGAAACAAGACTCAAAGGAGTAGAGAATGTAATAAAGTGTAAGGCTTTCCAAGCAACCAAAGTTTTTTTCTGTTGGAAAGTCTGGTTTACTATTTCAGCACATTATTCCTTCAACAAGTATTTATTAGGGCTCTATGATGTGCCAAGCTACTCTAGGTTCAGTATAAAATGACGAATGGCTTTATTTTATCCATTGGATATGTGGAAAGTTATATTGTTGGAAACTTTTCAACACCCGCTTTCATCTTTCTTCTGGCTTCCTACAGTATTTTCTAATTTTTTAGTAGTATTTATCACAGTTTTTAGTATCGTGATTTTTTTCATGTATTAGTCCTTGTACTAGACTGTAAACACCTTAAAATACCAACCATGTCATGCTTCTTTGATCCTGATATGTTACTTCCTATATAGCAGACGTTCAATAGTGGTTGATGAAATAAACTTTTAAAAACCACAAAGGTGTATATAATTTAAATGTCCATAAAACATGCCTTCAATAATGAATGTAGAGCAGGGAGAGGGTAAACTTTCATATATTTACTCTTATACTAGAACATACTTAGAGTTATCAGTGCCTTTCCTCAAAGGACTATGTATATTTCATTTATTTCTACCAGAGGCCTAGAAGATGAGTAAAGCCCATTATTATTATGTCAGCCTCTCTCCATGTTGGTTGTCTAGCTTGATTATAGAGGGAGAGAAAACTTCACATCACTGTTCACACATTAAACAATTCTACTTAAGTATTTATTCAAATAAGATCTGTATGTTGCAGTGGGGAAATTAAAATAACAAGCAAGTGAACTCCACTAATAATAAAATTTTTAGATGTGAAATACAGTGGAAAAAAATCAAATTTAGTACTATGACAGAGAACAAGATAGGGAAATAACCTATCTAGAAAAAAAAACCCTCATGTCTCCCTCAAGAGGTGATAAAGCTGAGAAGGAGTCATCCACATGAGATACTAAAGAAAAAGCATTTCACGAAGAAATAATATTAAATATTAAAAGTAATGGCAAAGACTACAATTATTTTTGCATCAGCTTAATGCAATACACAATGGTTTTAAAGTGGGTAAAATCTTGGGAGGGAATGTAAAAGGCAGTATGGCCAGAGCATATAAAAGATATGAGTTAAGAGTCCAGAGATAAGCAAGGGTCATTCCATACGAGGTCTTTCAGGCCAACATCTGAAGTTTGGGTTTAATTCAAAGTGAAATCAAAATTCGTTGAACTATTTTTAAGCAAGCAGTAGCAAAATCTATTTTTTTTTTTTTTTTGAGACAGAGTTTCACTCTTGTTACCCAGGCTGGAGTGCAATGGCGCGATCTCGGCTCACCACAACGTCTGCCTCCTGGGTTCAAGCAATTCTCCTGCCTCAGCCTCCCAAGTAGTTGGGACTACAGGCACGCGCCACCATGCCCAGCTAATTTTTGTATTTTTGGTAGAGACAGGGTTTTACCATGTTGATCAGCATGGTCTCGATCTCTTGACCTCGTGATCCACCCACCTCGGCCTCCCAAAGTGCTGTGATTATAGGCGTGAGCCACCGCGCCCGGCCGCAAAATCTATTTTTTTAGAGATCATTCTGGATGCTATAGAGAGGATGGTTTACAGTGGCATGGAGTAAGAAAAGGGTTAGGGAAACTGAGAATACTATTAGAGTAGTTTTAAGTCCTGTTATGAATATGGCTTGACTTGGAGTGCTGGAAATGGATATGGAGAATAGTAGGATATAAGATATTATTTGTAGATAAAACCTTCAGGACATACTAACAGATTGGAATCAGAGGGATTGGGAAAGGAAAGAATAAAGGATTTTCCCCAAGTTTCTGGATAATGCAGCAGGGGAGAAATAAAGTGCCATTTACTAACTTGAGGAGGACTATGAATGGAACAGGATTTACAAGATTGATGTCACATCTGGGGTGTCCATAAAATATCCAAATAAAAATGTCAAGTAGGAAATTAGATATATAAAATTGGAAATCTAACAAAGTGGCTATTAGTTGAATGTCATCAACATGTAGATGGTATTTAATTCTGCAGAAATGCAGGAGACCTACTGTATAGAGCCTGTAGAGAGCAAAAAGGAAAGCCTATTACCAAACATTGAAGAACTCAAACAGAGATCAGTTTAGAGGAGGGAAAATCAACAAGAATGGGCCACATGGATGCGAAGAACACTAGAAAAAAGAGAGGTTACTAAAACAAGAAAGATGTTAATGTGAAGATCTTGATGTCAAATACGCTGAGAGGTCAAGTAAGAGGAGTACAGAAAGCATATACTGAATTCAACAACATGGATGTGTCAGAGATCTTAACAAGAATGATTTTGGTGAAATGTTGGAGGCAGAAGCCAAAGCGGAGCAGGGATGAAAAATGCTAAGAGTGCTTGGAGAACTATTTGGAGAACTATTTGCAGAAGATTATTATGCATTTGATTATTTTATCATGTTTGTTATACAATTTACTAAACAAAAAAATCTAATTTTAGCAATAAAACTTCTGGATGATTCCTTCGTGATAGATGAGTTGCAAAACGTACTTGCAAGGAATGGAAAGACAATCTGATACATAGAATTGTTGACTGTTAGCCAAATAATTGTCAAATGATGTGCAAAAAATGGTATTTGTTGTAAAACCAAATGACTTTGGTTTTAAAACATTTGATCTTAAGCCATTTTTCTGGCAGTAATTAAAGGGCAGGACTAATTGCCTATTGAAGCAATTGCTGACATATATGAAATTGAATCATAAAAAAGATAAAAGTATATGTACCTTTCTTATTTCTTTAACAGGGAGCATACATAAAATCAACTAGAAGTTGTTTGGAGTCAGGAACACAGGAAGTGCTAAGCTTAAATCTTTACTTTCAAGATGCTTAAATTAAGAAATACTTGAGCTTTTTTTATTTAATTACTTTAAGTTCTGGGATACATGTGCAGAACCGACAGGATTTTTACATATGCATATGTACTTTGCTGCACCTATCAACCTGTCCTCTAGGTTCCCTCTCCCTTCCCCCACCACTCAATAGGCTTCAGTGTGTGTTGTTCCCCTCCCTATGTCTAGCTGTTCTTACTGTTCAACTCCCACTTATGAGTGAGAACATGCAGTGTTTGGTTTTTTGTTCCTGTGAAAATTTGCTGAGGATGATGGCTTTCAGCTTCATCTATGTCCCTGCAAAGGACATGGTCTCATTTCTTTCTATGGCTGCAGAGTATCCCATGGTGTGTATGTACCACATTTTCTTTATCCAGTCTATCATCAACAGGCGTTTGGATTGGTTCCATGTTTTTGCTATTGTAAACAGTGCTGCAATAAACATATGTGTACAAATGTCTTTATAGTAGAATGATTTATATCTTTTGGGGTATCTAAATGGAATTGCTGCGTCAAATGGTATTTCTGGTTCTAGATCTTCGAGGAATTGCCATATTATCTTCCACAATGGTTAAACTAATTTACCTTCCCACCAACAGTGTAAAAGCGTTCTTATCTCTCCACAGCCTCACCAGTATCTATTGTTTCTTGACTTCTTAATCATCACCATTCTGACTGGCATGAAGTGGTATCTCATCGTGGTTTAGATTTGCATTTCTCTAATGATCAGTGATGTTGAGCTTTTTTCATGATTGTTGGCCATGTAAATGTCTTCTTTTGAGAAGTGTCTGTTCATCCTTGTTCACTTTTTGATGGGATTTTTTTTCTTATAAACTTGTAAGTTCCTTGTAGATTCTGGATATTAGACCTTTGTCAGATGGGTAAATTGCAAAACTTTTCTTCCCTTCTGTAGGTTGCCTGTTCACTCTGATGATAGTTTCTTTTGCTGTGCTGAAGCTCTTTAGTTTAATTAGATCCCACCTACAATAAACAAGCAGAGAGCCAAATCATGAATGAACTCCCATTCACAATTGCTACAAAGAGAATACCTAGGAATACAGCTAACAAGGATGTAAAGGGCCTCTTTAAGGAGAACTACAAACCACTGCTCAAGGAAACCAGAGAGGATACAAACAATGGAAAAACATTTCACCCATGTGGATAAGAAGAATCAATATCATGAAAATGGCCATACTGCCCAAAGTAATTTATAGATTTAAAGCTATTCCCATCAAACTACCTTTGACATTCTTCACAGAATTAGGAAAAACTCATTTACATTTCATATGGAAACAAAGAAGAGATTGTACAGTCAAGACAATGCTAAGCAAAAAGAACAAAGCTGGAGGCATCACACTACCTGACTTTAAACTATACTACAAGGCTACAGTAACCAAAACAGTATGATACTGGTACCAAAACAGACATATAAATCAATGAACAGAACAGAGACATTAGAATTAACACCACACATCTGCAACAATCTGATCTTTGACAAAGCTGACAAAAATAAGCAATGGGGAAAGTATCTCCTATTCAATAAATGATGCTAGGAAAGCTGGCTAGCCATATGCAGAAAACTGAAACTAAACCCCTTTCTTACACCTTATACAGAAATTATGATGGATTAAGCACTTAAGTATAAAACCCAAAACTAAAAACCCTAGAAGAAAACCTAGGCAATACCATTCAGGACATAGACATGGGCAAAGACTTCATGATGAAAATGCAAAGAGCATTTTTAAACTATAAAGCATCAGCATGAATGATAGCAATAATGAGAGCTGTGGAAAACTGAAGAAGCATAAAGGTAGGCCCCTTATATGTTTTAATTACACTTACATGTTAAATAATTGCTTTTATGGATCTGAGCTTTTATGTAAGTGCCTGGCAAAATTGTAGAATATTAGTAAAACAGATTCTTCACTGGGCTAAGAATATAGTATGGATAATAAAACCTTAACCTCATAAAAGTGTGTTTTTCCTGCAAGGTTATGCCTTTCAGAAGCTTGTTGATGTGGTGTTTTTCAATGTTTTCTTTTTTATCCACATAGAGGAGTTGTGGATATTATCATATATTACATAAGGAAAAAAATTAGCATTTGGTAACAGTTGCTATTCTCTTTCAGTTGCAAGTGACAGATGATATAACTCAAAATACAAAAACTTGTATTATTATATACAAGCCATTATAAGCCATTATTATAATATCGGGTATTATATTTTGGGTAATAAGATTGATAGATTAGATAGATGGATGGATGGATAGATAGATAGATAGATAGATAGATAGATAGATAGATATTCATCTAATTCTACAACAATCCTATGAGGGCAATATATTCTTATTTGTATAGTATAGGTGAAAACATTAAGGAATGAAGGCATTACTTCCAATGTCTCACAGTTAGTGAGTATGGAGCTATAATTTGAATAGTGTACCTCCAGAAACTTTCTCTTAACCACCATACTCTACCATGAAGAATTCATTGGCTCACCTATTTGAAAGTTAATGCTAGTCTCAAGGGAAGCTTGACCTAGTGGTTAAAAATGACATTGCTGACAATTCACTCTTATTCTATCTTGCATGGCATTTACTCTATTCTCAAACCCAACATTAAGCTTCTTCCAACCACCCACACCCCTACCAGTTTCAGATTCTTTTATTCTGAATAAAATGACTGTAGCCATTGCGGACTTCAAATCCTCACATCACACCTGCTAGAGGAATAAGAAAAAAGGTTCTTTTACACAAGGTCCCCACAAACCTCTCCTTGCATTGTGTTGGTTATGATTGGATTACATGCCTACCTGAGAAGTAATTACTATATCTGAGAAGGTGAGATATACCAATGATCTTGAGCCAATTGGGGCCCACCCATGACTGAAAATGGGAAATTAACAATTTCCCAAAACAAAAGAGGAACACTATTCCTGGGATGAGGAAAAACATGGCTTGGACTGCAAACATCAATCCAGTATCTTCATAGCACACCTTCCTATTTTTCAAATGTCTGTATCTCTTTTAAGGAAGACCAACTGAAAGTCACATCCATTTTCTACATTGAGGTCCAAGGCAAGTTAAAAAATAGAGTTCTCACAAGTCATGATATAACTCCTCACAGCCTGGAAAACTAAAGCTAAGTAGAAAGTGTAACCACTGTTAGTATTCCAATTGTCAGTGGTTATTAAACCACTGAAAATTATGGAACACTTTGGTTTTGGGAATGAATTGTGATCATTGATTAATAGCACATACCACATTCTTCCAGGCTGGAATAATAAGAAATATTAGACATAACAGTGAAGAGCGTTCTCGGTCAACCAACTGTCTGCCCCAAGTAGTATCTCTGAATCTACCTGATCCATGGTCCTTCACAGCCACTTTGGCAGGGCTTAGGTGAGGAAGCCCCCTTCTGAGGTTGTAGCTCTTTAGCAGCCTATTTCCTACTGGTGCAGAAATGGATCCTGGAAATAACCTGAGGGGTTGAGCAATAGCCAACCATAAGCCCAGCTTGAAATCTGTCTGGTGATAAAACTCCCTTAAAATTTGGTTTCCAATCTATAATATCTGGAAAAGTTTACGAAGTAATTAACCAAATCCAAAGACCTTTTGAGTCGTCAAGACCCTACCACGAAGGTCTAATACTACAGGTCTCAGCTTTCTGGCCTTTACCTACACCCCAGGGAAATAGGCTTTGTATTGGTCCCTGACTCAGCGCATTTCCAAATAACAGACTGGGATAGGTGGGAGACATCATTTTTCTGTTGTCCATAGGCTGCATAGCACTTACTATGTATAAGGCACTGCTCTAAGCACTTCACATAAATTAACTCACTTTTCACAATAGGTGTTGGAGGTATCATCATTCCCATTTTACTGATAAGAAAAGTGAAGCACAGAAAAATTAGGTGACTTTCCCTGAGTGACCTTGGAAAAGTCACTCAGCTAATAGCCAAGCTGGGATTCAAACAGAGTAAGCCTGGCTCCAAAGCATACACTCCTACTGCACTCTGTCATCATTTCTCCATGGGAATAATGACCTCTTTGTTCACCAGGAGTGTTTTGGAGATGCCTAGGAGACTAGGCTTTTTTCAGCCCTACTTATGTCTCCTGCTGTATTTCCCTCCTCTCTGCCTTGTGGTTGTTACTCATATGTCACCTTGGACTGCAGGCTGCAGGCAGGAAGCGCCTTTGTTCCATTTCTGTTCTACAACAAACCGGCTTTACCCTAAACTCGGCTGTTGTTTTATGGGACCATATTTCAATAAGTAGAGAACTCTTTCCAATATTCTGAATTTTTATCTTTCCAATCACCTGAAACTGTAAAATTAGTACATGCTCTGAGTTCTGAGTACAATTAAATGACAATTTAACTTGTTTGGTTTCCCATTATAAAGTCTACTCATTTCGTTTCTTCCTTTCACTTAACTGTAGCTCCATCAAACGCATGTATTGGAGTCTATCACTTATATCTCCCTATTCTGGGCAACAAATTCTGTATTTGTGATGAATCATCTGTTAGCAAATGTCAGAAAACCCACTTCAACTGGCTTTAATAATAAACAAAATGCACTGGCTTAAGTGCTTCAAAGTTCAGAGATATTTCTGGCTTCAAGAAAGGCTTGAAACACCACTGCAGACTTATTATCAAGGGTTCAACTTTTCTTCATCTTTTGCTTTTGGCTTTTACAGTGTTGGCTCCATGCCTAGTCTCCACACAGTAATCCCTGCTCCGTGCTGCAGGCAGTTCCACGCTGTCTCTGCTTAGGAATAAAATGGCCACAGCAGTTCCAGATCTTGCAACTTTATACCACACCAGCCAGGGTAAGAGGAATCGGTTTCTCTTTCAGGGCACAGAAATGTCTTGACTACATTGTGTGGTTAGGAAAATATGTTGGTTGACTGAAGCCTCTAAGGATCCACCATGGAGCCATTAGTAGAGATAATCTCCCCTGTATCTCACGATGAAAATAAGAGATGGAGTCTTTCCAAAGAAAACTCAGGAATGTGAGGGATGGTGTAGGGTCCCCCAGGCCCCCTGCTTTCTGTCTGTGTCCTCACTGAAAATCACAGTGTCTTGAATGGTCTGTGATGCAGTCAGCTGCAAGATTTTCCAGCAGGCTTCAATCCGCATGGGGCCTTGAACATACCCAGGCACTGATAATGGTACCTAGTTTGTTGCACAAAACCCTGAAGAAACTAGCCATGGCCCAGGGCCAGGAATATATTTCCTTAAGGAATATGGATTAAGAAATACGGTTTCTTAAACCTGCACAGAAACTCCCATACCCTGACTCCTTCACTGTGGACACTTGAGGGAGTCAGTAAATGAGGTTTATATGTGGGTAGAAGATCTCTTTTCTCTTACTGTCTGTCAGGAGCATCGCTGCAGCACTCTGTAAGTAAGTTTCCCTAATAAAGGCTTTGGACTGATCACTGTGGCCTTTAGTGCTTCTTTCTTTAGAACCCTAACTGGCATCATCTGGGGATAGTTTGGGGTACTTCCTTATGGAAACTCCCTTGCTGCTGCTTTTGGGGTGATTCTAGTTATGAGTTCTGTGGAATGAAACAAATGAATATTATGCCATAAATACGAGAGGTCAATTGCAGTCAAACAGAGTCAAAGCCATGCTATTGAATAACTTTTCTAAAATCTTTCATGGGTTGGAAAGATATATAAAATAAAAACTATCACTTCAACAGATCTGTTATCTAGGTCCACTACTCTGGGAATGCCAAATTTTAATTTTTAAAACATTTATTTTATGTATCTTGGATGAAATAATGACTTTTTTTTTTTACTTTTCTTAACTAGAAAAGTAATATTTTCACATGCTTCCCCAAAGATATTTTCTGATATACAAGCAAGTCTGATACATGAAAAGCTCACCAACATATTTAGAAATAATCACTATAAATCTGAATTTCTTTCTTTTTTAAGCTTTCTAATTGATAAATAATTTTATATATTTATGGGGTACCATGTGATATTTTAATATATGTATACATTGTGGAATAATCAAATCACAGAACTAAAACTTCACTATATAAGCAATGGCTTATCTACTAATTTGTAGATAACCTACCTTCCTTATATAAGCAATGGGTTATCTACTAATTTGTAACTTTTTAATTGAGTGATCTTTCAGGGTTTTCCCACCATCAAAGGAAGAATTTCTAAATCCATGCTATTTCAAGTAGATTACAACACAAATTATATTTTCATCTTTATCTTGGAAAGACTACATTAACTAATCAAAAAAAATGAAAATCCATGTCAGACTCTTATACCACATCAAGCTTACATTACAGAAGAAAATGTTTATGTATGTGTATGTACGATGACTCTCAACTTGAAAAAATAGTTCCACATGACAGTCTTTGAACTAAATGATGAATTAACACAACTGCTTTTCAAATTCAACATTTATCATCTTTGGGTTTTAATCCCAGAGACAATGTTCAATTTCTCAAATCAAGTAAGTTTAAGTAACTAACTTTGGTTTCACAAATGGGTGTCAAAGGCATGCCAAAATAACATAATCATTATATTTGTGAAAACTGTTTTTCAGGATGTATAATCTCTGCTCTTACAATGCATCCTATAATCTTGTTTTAATAAAAATACCCTGAAGGCCCCAACACAATTTATTTCACTGTTAAAGTCTTTGGGTTCCCAGCAACAGTGCAAGGCTTTTCTATTCTGAGGTAGCTAGTCTCTCAGAGATTTGTTTGGAAAGGTAGGTCAAAGGATGTGTGTGAGAGTTTATCATCTACAGGAATTACTGTTTTAAAAAGATATCAGAAGCTGGCCATGTTCATTTGGGAGAAGAAGACAACTAAAAAGGATGTGTCAAAAATACAGAGAAAATATTTTTTCTGGAACCAAGTTTTATGGAACCAAGAAAATTCCAAAATCCGAATCTGGACAAAGGGTAGATGACTCCACAAATATGGCAGGTAGCAAAGCCAGAAATCACTGGTCGGAAGATGATAAAAGAAGCATGCACCCCAGTTTCCCAGTCATGAAGCTAATGCAATTTAAGGGCCCATTTTTTGCACAAGTCCCTTCCAAAGTCTGCATCAGAAACCAATGCTGTATTTACACGATCCTCAATTTCTATAAAAATAGTCAGTGAAGACTTCTGTCTACCCTCCAATTCCCTCCATCCCACTCTGCCTCCTGCCTGGAGATGTTAGCATATTTGTGGCCCTAACTAAGGGGAATTTTAGTTGGAGTTACATTTACCTCATATATGAAAAATCTATGAATATATGAATTGTATAGAAGTTCCCAAATTTGACAATTCCTTAAAATGCACCTGACATAACCAATATCAAGTTGTGAAACTACCAGGAGCTTTTCTACATTATCAATGTTTTTAAACCCACAAAATTTGGTAGTTTCAGCCATGGCAAAATAATGGGTTCAGATTTTGCCCTCCCATTAAAAAGTAACCTTATTAATGAACCAAATATATTAAATAACTATTTTTGGGCATTAGACTACAAACAGGACTGTGATTCTTGAGAGAAGAAAGGCACATATGGCGAATCCCACTTTTTTCCTGCCTCTCTCCCCCAGGAAATAGTTTACCAGTCATGAAGCAGGGAGTTAAGACCCCAGCAGAAAGCAATAGACTGACTGAGCTGAGGAAGCAGAATTTGGAGATTAGGGTGCTGAGGTAGCTGGAATTTTCTGAGCAGGGCTTTAGAAAGGAAGGAGCTACATAAAGAAGTAGGCACAGTTTTCCCAAGGGTCCTTAGAGGAAGCTGGCTGGGTTGCACATGTGCAAGGCAAAATTCTGTAAGGCCTAAGAGAAATAGTGGCTCTGGGACCTAACGCCGAACTGAGATGGCAGATGTTATACAGTGCTGGAAGATTTTGGAATTCTGGCCCCAACGGAAGGGAGAGAGCTTGCTAAGCACCACAGTCACTCAGCTGAGACCCAAGAAAGCTGCACGTGAGAAGAGCCATGCTTTACAACAAAGAACAAAAACAATCAAGTGGAGAAGAAGGATATAATAATATCAGGCCTCCATCCACATGTGTATTGAACAGAAAACCTTCAAAGGGAAACAGCAGAGTATCACAATTGGTTGGCAGAACACAGAGGCGGGGCTTTCTGGGAGGCCTGGGATCATTTACTGTCAGGGCGTCAGTGTGTCAGGGTTCAGGTACTATACCTGAGAAAAATGACAGATTACCAAAACCCAAAACCCTTGTTCTGAGATCAGGACTCCAAGTACAAGAAGTTGGGCATATGTAAGGTTCAGACCAACTGCAAATGGAAAAGTTTTGGAGGTAGAGCTGTTTCAGTACATCCTGTATCCAGTCAGAGTCAGCTCTAGAAATCAGGAACAGGACAGACACTGCATTTGAAAGCCAAGCCGTCCTGACTACAGGGATCACTTAGATCAATAGTAAAGGAAGATGAAGAATCAAACAATTCGTGAAAGGAAAAAGCTTGTTGACTGTAAGTCTGGGTTCAGAGGAGACAACGATGACCATGACTGAACAGGAGAGAGATCAACGGAGGGATGCTGGTGGAGAAGCAGCACAGTGCAAACCCATGTGGGCAAGGTCCATGAGACCCTATGATCACAATAAGGATGGCAACTTGCCTCCACCGCAAAATTGCCGGAGGGGCCTGAGTTTACTTCCTGCTGTTTTAACTGCACAGTCTGGTTCCTACTTAGGACAGTGTTTTCCTCACAGACCAGGACAGCAGCGACCATTATATGTTTCAAAAATTGCCAAAAAGTGCAAAAGTGAAAGAATCGGGTTGTGTTCTCAATCTGACATTGACATTGACACTTGCTAGATAGATTGATCTTATTAATGCTGTCAAAGGCCTAATTAACAAAGGGAATATTTTCACCACAAAGAGCAGTCTGTAAGACGACTGCCTCTGTTTTTTTTTTTGAGACGGAGTTTCGGTCTTGTTACCCAGGCTGGAGTGCAATGGCGCGATCTCGGCTCACCGCAACCTCCGCCTCCTGGGTTCAGGCAATTCTCCTGCCTCAGCCTCCTGGGTAGCTGGGATTACAGGCACGCGCCACCATGCCCAGCTGATTTTTTGTATCTTTAGTAGAGACGGGGTTTCACCATTTTGACCAGGATGGTCTCAATCTCTTGACCTCGTGATCCACCCGCCTCAGCCTCCCAAAGTGCTGGGATTACAGGCTTGAGCCACCGCTCCCAGCCGACTGCCTCTGAATACCTTCAAAGTCCTAGAAAATCAAGCATTGCAAATGTGCTCCGGATCCTTCAGGCCAGAAACAGCCTTGCCAGTGATAATTAGGAGACTGACTGGGCCTAACAACAAAGAAGAGAATGAGCCAATCTCGGTAACTAGGAGTTTTGGAATGCAGAGCTTGTTGATCTGTTCCAGTAGCATTTGTATGTGTTTCAGCAAAAACTAGTTTTAAAAAATAGCAGCAGAACTAAGAGATAAAATTACTGTAAAAAGGAATATACAGTATCATGAACAACTAGAGCTGAAGTGATTGTGTACTGAAAAACACAAATACAAAAAAATGAATCATCAGGGTGGTTACATATAAAAACACATATAAACATCAATACTACTCTAATATTTATGTTTCCATTCCGATTTTTTTTTTTTTTTTGAGGCTGGAGCCTCAAATGGCATAGTCTCAGCTCACTGCAACCTCTGCTTCCCGGGTTCAAGCAGTTCTCCTGCCTCAGCCTCCCAAATAGCTGGGATTGAAGGCATGTGCCACCACACCCAGCTAGTTTTGCATTTTTAGTAGAGCAGAGTTTCTCTATGTTGATCAAGCCAGTCTCAAACTCCAGTCCTCAGGTGATCCGCCCACCTCAGCCTCCCAAAGTGCTGGGATTTACAGGCATGAGCCACCACGCCAGCCTATGCTTCGATTTCTACCAACTTCCCCCACTCACTCACCTAAAATTTTAGTCCTAGATTTTTTATTGTAACACTTTAATACTTTACATTATTCATCTTAAACTTTATCTTTTGATTATGTTGGCAATCAGAATAATTACTTCTATTTATCATTTAACTGGTTTAACTACTCACTGCCAGTGTTTCTACATCACTGTTCTCAAAGGGTTTTTTAATGGCGATTTATCTTTTTCTCCCTTAAAGAATATCTCTGAGTAATATCAGGGATGAAGCTTGTGTAGTATATTTTCTGAGTTTTGCATATTGTAGAATGTGTTTTTGCTGCCACTGCACAAGAGAGGCTCTGCACCCACAGGTGGGATCTTTAGTCACAACACTGTCATCCTCTCCCTCACCACCAAAAATATTGCTTCTAGCATTGCCATCTAGCAACAAAGACATTCTAGATTCACGTCATTTGTTTTCCTACACAAATAACCTGATTTGTCTTACTTGGATGTTTGTGGAACGTTTTTTATTTATTCTGTGAAATTCAGATATCTCAGCATGATATGTCTAAACACTGGCTTCCTTTCATTAATGCTGCCTGCTTCTCAGTGAGACCCTTTATTCTGCAGACTCAATGCTTTCTTCAGTTTAGGAAAGTTTTCTATAGCCATGACTTCAGTTACTGATTTTTTACCACTTGTTCTGATCTCTGTTCATTTATCTGTTATGTTGATTCTCCTTAATCTTTCGTGTTTCATCTTCATTGTCATCTCCGTATTTCAGTCCTTCTGCCTTGTGATCTAGAAAAGCTTCTTAATGTGTGCCTCACACCACTGAGTCTCTTTGCTGTGGTGTCAGTCTCTAATCTTTATGATTTCTAATGCATTTTAAAATTCTCAAATGGCAATATTAGCATCATTCTAATATTTACTTACCTTGCCTGACTCTGGTTTCATCTAAGTCTTTTTCCTTATTGCCTATTTCCTCTTTGTTCTCTTTTTTCAGTGTGGATATTTTGAATTATTAAAATTATAAAACAAGGGGCTTTCAAATTTCCTTCCATGTACTACAATGTGTTATTATCATGTATGCACCTGCATTTAAATGTACTCTTTTTTTTGAGATACATTCTTGCTCTGTCACCCAGGCTGGAGTACAGTGACAGAGTCTTGACTCACCGCAACCTCTGCCTCCTGGATTCTCATGCCTCAGCCTCCTGAGTAGCTGGGATTATAGGCACCTGCCCCCACACCCAGATAAATTTTCTATTTTTAGTAGAGATGGGGTTTCACCATGTTGGCCAGGCTGGTCTGAAACCCCTAGCCACAAGTGATCTGCCCACCTCAGCCTCCCAAAGTGCTGGGATTACAGGCATGAGCCACTGCGCCCAGCCTGAATGTTCTTTTTTATGCCACAAGATCTGTTTATAAATATTGTGTAATTATACTTTCTTTTTCTATATACTCATCCTCAAAACCAAGTATAATATCTACCCATAATGGAGGCTTGTGGGGAAGGGGCCAGCACTCTTCAATGTTTTACTTTTACCTACCTGTATGCTCCTAAAATCTCAATCTCAGATATTAATCTGGAAACCCTGCTTGATCTGCACATCTTCTTGGCAATTTCCTAGTTTTTAGCAATCACTTGTCTAGTGTCTCCGATGAATTAAGAAGGAGGCTACTTTCCTCTGACCTGATCATCCAAATATGCAGATGGACATACATCCCTGAATAATCAATGGAGAAATGGAAAACAAAACAAAACAACAAGAAAAAAGTTGACAGGGCAACTTCTTTATGGCAATTGCTTCTTTCAGGTTCTCAAATATAAGGCACCGTACATATTATTGTTTTTCCCACAGCCACTGTTATCAAAGATTGGTGTGACAGTGGAAGTAAATTGGCTCCAGCAGCTTCTGACATTTGGTTGACTAGGATTTTATACCTCGTGATAGATGTATTCAGTGAAGAGAGATGAAAATTATTCTTTGTTTTCCCATCTGACATATCCCTATGTCCTAGATCCCTATGGGTGCAAAGGTAACTGGAAATTTCTCCTGGGATCTGGCAGATCATTAGCCAAATATTCTTAATTCTGCATGTCTTTATGAGTGCATGTATTTCTGGGACTATAGCAACATATATTGAAATTTATAACTGCATTTATCTTTAATTAAGACCTGTATGACAATAAGCATGGGACATACTCGAGACTCCCTCTCTTAGATCCTTTTGCTTTCTTGCTCCAGTCTGCAAATATTGGAATAAAGAATTGTCATTAGTCTATTAATCAGATACAAAGAGAATGATTGGACAATTGTTGATGGTGGATGAAGTAGCCATATATTAAAAGGTCTTATACACGGGTGAAGCTCCTCTTTTCCACTGCTGGGAAAGTAAGGTTCCCCGGGGCTTGCCTTTCCTAAACAGACTTAACTTTTTCTGTTCTCCTATCCTTTCCTACAGTTACCCAGAAGATTAGGAGACTCACGATTTTGATTTGGGAATGGGGTTGTACCACTAGTGGGAAGCCGAAGTATCCATGCCCTGGACCAGCTTTTCACATTGGGGGCATTCAAACACAGCTGATGATAAAATGATAGTTCCTCATACCTTTAGCTTTCGTTTTTAAGAATTGCATAGAGAAAACAATGATTTGAGGAAGAATAGAATCTTGCTTGGTCCTTTACCTGATTTTATCCAACATACTCTAATCCATGTCAAATATAATGGAGAGTAGGCAAATAGTCACTTGTTAATTTCTTAACCCAGTTTGTATTTAAACTCATTTAACTCACATTTATAAAACTACAAAGAAGTATATGATATAAAAGGTGGCCAAGAATAACTTATAACCACACTATAGTAGGTAACAAAAATTACCTGATTTTTATTAGTTTTTCCATTGCTTGGATCTTCAAAGAAAACACTTTTTTATTAAACAAATGGTACTAAATTCTCCAAATACCACCTGAAACTTCTGCTAGCATTAGCACATTTTGTCTTAGCTATTCAAACAGTATACTTATTTATGTACATTTTTCTCTTTCCTTAGTAATGCCTTTTTAATAAGCACAGCTACTTAGAATTCCTATCAATCGTATCAAATGTGTGCATATGTACACACACACATCATCAATTATATTAAAGTTATTAAGAAAGAATTACATACATTGCCCAGATACAGTTTCAAGTGTGTCTAATGCAAACAATAAAAATTTCTAATCAACTTTAGCTTGAACACCAAATTCCTTTACCCATGTTTATTCAAAACATATTTTCTGCATGATTCTTGAAGTACAGAATAAGACAGAAAATAAGAAGAATAAGACAGAAACAGTCCCTAGTACACAACTATTGATTTAATTCCTTTTTCTTAATGAACAGGCAAGACATTGGTTGCACTTGCTTGCTTGCTTAACCTTGCAATATTTTCGAACTCGCTCACATGCACTCAATCTTTAAAGTGATCACAATTTTTTTCTCATCTTGATTTCAAATGATTATCACTCCCTGTTTCTGCAAGGATTGAAACCACCTTCTTATTTACAAAGGGATTGTGATAGGCTTATATCCTGGGAGGCACAGACCATACCTAACTGGTACCTAACTAGCTTCCTCTTCATGTGAGCATCAAACTTAGTAACTGCTTTCCTATAGAACCAGAAAGACAGCTTAATTACTTTACAGAATCACCATGTAAATTTTCTTCTTTCCTTCCAAGATTTTCCTGACTCTCCAGAATCACTTCTTAGCACCAGTTGAATTTCCAGGGGTCCTTCAGTTCCCCATCCATCACCGTAGTTTATCACTTTGTTGTCTTGCTGTATTTGCCACAGTTGAATTGCCACATATTTTCATTTCATATAGTTGGTCTGCATCTACCTGAGTAGAATTTGTGGATGGCAAAGTTGTAGGTGCTGTCACAATTACACTTCATCATGCTTAGGCCTCTTGTCAGTTAAAATACTGTGTTAGCTATAGGTGTCAAAGTGTTCAGTACGTTTTTGTTCCTTTTGACTTTCTGTGGTCATTTACTATCATGATTTAGGGTGAAGTTAGACTAGGGCAGGTATTTGGAGCAATAAAGCACTGTCCTCTGGAAGATTTACTAGTTTCTTACCTGTTTATTCCTCCTCTCACACTGAGTACTAAAATACAATCATTCTATATCAGAACAATTGTTCCCCCATTTATGATGAACTGGTCTTTTATAGTATATGACAGAACCAATGTGAAAATTCTTTGTAGGCAAAGTTTTGGGCAGCCACAATCTTAAAAGATTTCTCAAACACACTTCCCAGTAACCCGTTATTTCCAGCCATAATATTTATACTTTTGAACTCTGTAGTGTCGGCACACCCACAGTAAGGGACACACTGTAAATCTGTCTTTTCTGCTGTGAAGAGTGGGGCATGCTATTGCTATTTAAGAATCATGCCTCAGGGCTTAACACACACACGCTACTCTAAATATCTGCTATGGCATTTAACAGTCTGTACTTTGTCTTTTCTCTTTGTACCTGAAACCCAGTCACCAGGAACTGCCCATATTCCAGACCAAGAGAAAATGAAGCAGTGTGTATAAAGAGATAATGATAGAGAGATATCGAATGTAGCCTTATTTCTAAGTACCGCTAGTCAACTGATGATCTTTTCATGATCACATATATGTTCTGGAAGACATTCATCAGTAACAAATTGTGGATGTTCTATTATGCCTACCTCTTTAAGCTACTTACTGTATTGTTTTTCAATGAGAATGAAACCACCAATAGATTTTACAAGATGCCTGATTTCACCCAATACTTCACTTTAGCACCGCCTTCTTATACATTTTGTGATGAAAGGTTTGACTCCATCCCAGTCTGAAACTAGCAGTTTTAGAAGTTCACAGGCAAATTTGCAGGACTATGAAGCTAGATCTGGTAAATGAGTGAGAGGAATAATATCCATGTGTTCACAAACCAGCAAAGACTCATTGTTGGACTGTTTACCTGGCTGCACTCTGTGGAGTGGACCAGGCTGATACATAGACCCAGGTACTATCGGATGTCAGAGACAGATACGGAAAGCCAAAAACTCTGACTAACGCTGAACATCTGCTATGATAAGTCAAAGAAACTTCTTCCTAATTCAGTGGCAAATATTGGATTTGTTACTTAATTTTTGTCAGTGGGAAGAAGGATGGCATTAAATTACTGCTTTCCACAAACCTCATTCTAGTGGTACATGCTCACTAGAAAGTAAGGGAATTTAATAATGTTTTCTCTATATATTTTTACATACTACACCTTATATTTGCAAAATCCCAGCACAACTGATTGAAAAGCAACAAATAAAGATTATCATAAATTCACTTCTTTTCTCTTCAAAACTTTGAAGAAAAGAATTCCTTGATGAATATATGAGGGTTTAATTTTCAGTGATTCAGACATCAGGCAGTGGAGTAAAACAGCAAGCTCTTTGTTACAAAAATGAGGCAAGAGTTTCAATGTTACACTGTCGCCCAATAATTCAGTGACACCATCAAGAAATCTCTGTTCTTCAGATTTTTCCTTTCTAAAATGAGGAAATACAGTTAGCTGTCTTTTTGGACTGTTTTTGTTTATTTTCATGGAAATGGCTTGTTGACTAGAGGGCAGTGAAAAAAATGATACAGAGCTTAGATTCTGCATAAGAGTATAATTTGGAATTATATTGCTCATTTTATTTTTTAAGATAAAACTGGCCACTTGGATTAATCTCCTGTGTGATTTGTAATGAATTAACTCAGTCTGATCGCCTGCCATGTGTGTGGAAAAGCCTCATACTCTGAAAAATGACAAAACAATAAAAATTCAACAGAATTCTCATAGAACAGGGAAGAAAACAGCCTAAATATGGTTCATTGCAGTTTAACTACATGATGAAATGCAATTTAATAATGAATAATCTGGACAGCAGAAGAGAATGTAGAAAATAATTGTTAGTTGAAGTGAATAGTTTGAGCACAAATGGTAAATTCAAGAATAGTTCCACAAGAATGAAAAGGAAGAAATAAATAGCTTCAAGGAATCTTACATAAGAAGAGACAATAGATTTTTATGTGTGATTCGTTATAGAGAGAGGTACAGAGGGGTGCCAATCTCATGGATACCACTATAGATCTTTTCTTTACTAATTCATGTATGAATTTATGTCATATCACTGTATGACAGAATAATGCCCCTCTTCCAAGAAATGTATACTCTAATCTCCAGAACCTACAACTATATTACAGCGAGATTACAGATATGATTGAGTTCAGCATCTTGACATGCGGAGATTACCCTGGATTATCCCGGATTATCCCACTGGGTCCAGGAGTCCTCATAAGAAGGAGGTAGGAGGGTCAAATTCAGAGGAGTTGTGATGATAGTAGCAGGGTCATAGTCAGAAAAATTTCAAGATATTTTGCTACTAGCTTTGAAGCTAGAGAAAAGGGGACTCTAGCCAAGGAAGTCAGGCAGTTCTAGAAGAAAGGAAAGGCCTGAAAACCTATTATCCCCAGAGCCTTCAGAGAAAACACTCAGACCAGTAGAACCCATTTTAGACCTTTGACCTTCAGAATTGTAAGATAACACATTTGTGTTGTTTTAAGCTTCTAACTTCACAGTAATTTGTTATGGTAGCAATAGAAAACTCACCTACCTTGTGTCCCCTCCAACTCATTCATTTCAGCCCCCAGCTGATCTAGTACATAACATCTAATTAACCTCTCTAAAAAGTCATTTCTATCCTAGCACTTCTTATTCAAAACTTTCAGTGGTCCCTCAATTCTCAAATGAAAAAATCTACTCCTGAATTAGAAATGATAACTTATTAACATTATCCTCAATCACATTCCCAAGCTTAGGCATCAGTACCGAACACACAGATTTTTATTCTAACTAAGCTGGATTTTTGCCTAGTTTACATTGCTACATTTTTTGTGAAAGTGAATATCTCCAATACACCTATGCATAATAAAATTCTATTGTCTGAGAGTGTTTCTAAACATTAATACAAAAAATTGGCAGATTTACATATATAAAATATTCATATTTCTAGATCCTTAAGGAATCGCCACACTGTCTTCCACAATGGTTGAACTAATGTACAATCCCAATAACAGTGTAAGTGTTCCTATTTCTCCACATCCTCTCCAGCATCTGTTGTCTCCTGATTTTTTCAATGATTGCCATTCTAACTGGTGTGAGGTGGTATCTCAATGTGATTTTGATTTGCATTTCTCTAATGACCAGTGATGACGAGCTTTTTCTTATATGTTTGTTGGCTGCATAAATGTCTTCATTTGAAAAGTGTCTGTTCATAACCTTTGCCCACTCTTTGATGGAGATGTTTGTTTTTTTCTTGTTAATTTGTTTAAGTTCTTTGTAGATTCTGGATATTAGCCCTTTGTCAGATGGGTAGATTGCAAAATTTTTTTCCCATTCTGTTGGTTGCCAGTTAACTGTATTGATAGTTTCTTTTGCTGTGTAGAAGCCTTTAAGTTAAATAGAAATACCATTTGACCCAGCAATCCCATTACTGGGTATATACACAAAAGATTATAAATCATCCTATTATAACAACACATGCATACATGTTTATTGCGACACTGCTCACAATAGCAAAGACTTGGAACCAACCCAAATGCCCATCAATGATAGACTGGATAAATAAAATGTGGCACATATAGACCATGGTGTACTATGCAGCCATAAAAAAAGATGAGTTCATGTCCTTTGCAGGACATGGATGAATCTGGAAACGATCATCCTCAGCAAACTGACACAAGAACAGAAAACCAAACACCACATATTCTCACTCATAAGCTGGTATTGAACAATGAGAGAGCATAAGGACAGAGGGAGGGGAACATCACACACTGGGGCCTGGGGGGGTGGGGGTCTAGGGAAGGAATAGCAGGGGACAGGGGTATTGGGGAGGGATAGCATTAGGAGAAATATCTAATGTAGATGATAGGGCAATGAATACAGCAAACCACCACCATGGCATGTGTATACCTATGTAACAAACCTGTACGATCTGCACATGTACCCCAGAACTTAAAGTATAATAAATAAATTTTTAAAAATATATTCAACTGTCTGAATGCTTAAAAATAATTGGGGAGAATATGTAAGACAAACATGACAAAAGAATATTTTTGTAAGGTTAATGTATAATTATAAAATTAATATAAATGACAAACACATAGATGACTTTAGGTAAATGTACAAATAATCTAAAAAGAAAATTTAACTGATTGAAAAATATAAGGATAAATATTCAACCAAGTAAATTCAATTTAAATGATGATACATTATTTTAGCATATAAATTAGTAAATATTTAAAATTATATTAATAATATCAAGTATATGGTGGAACACTTCCCCTAACAATGACTTAAAAAGTGACAGCTCTACCAGAGAGCATTTTGGCAGTACATACTGAGAGCATTAAAAATGTAATCTTCCTGCTGGGCACTGTGGCACTTTGGGAGGCTGAGGTGGGCCTTAAACTTTATATGGAACCAAAAGAGAGCCCTCATAGCCAAGACAATCTTAAGCAAAAAGAACAAACCTGGAGGCATCATGCTACCTGATTTCAAACTATACTACAAGGCTACAATAATCAAAACAGCTTGGTACTGGTACCAAAACAGAGATATAGACCAATGGAACAGAACAGAGGCCTCAGAGGCAATGCCACACATGTACAACCATCTGATATTTGACAAACTGGACAAAAACAAGCAATGGGAAAGGATTCCCTGTTTAATAAATGGTGTTGGTAAAACTGGCTAGCCATGTGCACAAAGCAGAAACTGGACACCCTGACACCTTACACTAAAATTAACTCCAGATGGATTAAAGACTTAAATGTAAGACCTAATACCATAAAAACCCTAGAAGAAAACATAGGCAAAACCATCCAGGACATAGGCATAGGCAAGGACTTCATGACTAAAACACCAAAAGCATTGGCAACAAAAGCCAAAATAGACAAATGGGACCTAATTAAACTCAAGAGTTTCTGTACAGCAAAAGAAACAATCATTAGAGTGAACTGGCAACCAACAGAATGCGAAAAATTTTTTGCAATCTACCTATCTGACAAAGGGCTAATATCCAGAATCTACAAAAAATCTAAAACAGCTTTACAAGAAAAAAACAACCCCATTCAAAAGTGGATGAAGGATATGAACAGACACTTCAAAAGATGACACATATGAGGCCAATAAACATATGAAAAATGCTCATCACTGGTTATTAGAGAAATGCAAATCAAAATCACATTGAGATATTATCTTACGGCAGTTAGAATGGCAATCATTAAAAAATCAGGAGACAACAGATGCTGGAGAGGATGTGGAGAAATAGGAACGCTTTTACTCTGTTGGTGGGAGTGAAAATTAGTTCAACCATTGTGGAAGACAGTGTGGCACTTCCTCAAGGACCTAGAAATAGAAATTCCATTTGACCCAACAATCCAATTACTGGATATATACCCAAAGGATTATAAATTGTTCTATTATAAAGACACATGCACACGTATGTTCATAGCAGCACTGTTTACAATAGCAAAGACCTGGAACCAACCCAAACATTCTTTGATGATAGACTGCACAAGGAAAATGTGGCACATATACACCATGGAATACTATGCAGCCATGAAAAATGATGAGTTCATGTCATTTGTAGGGACATGGATGAATCTGGAAACCATCATTCTCAGCAAACTGACACAAGAACAGAAAAATCAAACACTGCATGTTCTCACTCATAGGTGGGTGTTGATCAATGAGCACACATTGACATGGGGAGGGGAGCATCACACACTGTGGTCTGTTGCAGGGGCAAGGGAGGGACAGCAGGGGGGTGGGGATGTTTGGGAGGGATAACGTGGAGAAAAGCCAGGTGTAGGTGATGGGGGGATGGAAGCAGCAAACCACATTGCCACATGTGTACCTATGCAACAATCTTGCATGATCTACACATGTACCCCAGAACCTAAAGTACAATAAAATAAAATATTCAAAACAAAAGTGATGATATTATTTTTCTATTTTATTTTTTCTTTTCAGAGCTTATAAATATTTTATTTGGAGTACATATTTATTTCATGTAAACATAAGCTATATTTAAAAATAAAACTCTACTCATCTTTCAAGTCTCACTTTAATACTGGTCCCCCCATGATTTTTCTTTTTTTATCGGACCAACATAATATATTGCTCTTTCACCTCTAAAGCACTGCACAGCAATTGTCATGGAACTTTGAAAATGCTACTTTACTTTCAATTTTTTATGAGCGTAGAAAAGGAGACAGTCGTATATATTTCTTTACAGGATTTTTAACGTGTAGTTCAATATCTAAATTATGGTAGGTGATCAATTAATTTTTTTGTCAAATAAGCCTTACTCATTTCAGAACAGGTTCCACGTTTCAAACGAACATGGATATTTTTCCCCATACAATTGACAGATATTTTTAAACAGTAAAATTTCAAAAGAAGAAAATGTTTAATTGCATTTTGGATCACTAATATAATAAAAGAAAATCTGGAAAATGGGTAGGGGGATCCCATTCAATTTTTTTTTAAAGGAAAAAAAAGTTTCTGATAAAACCTGGACATCCGAAACTCACTAAGCTATTTGTTCATTATCTGCTGGCATCATCCAATCCCCAGTGGCTGAGCATTGCCAGTATTTCCTGCTAGCAAGAAGCAGTAACTGTGATGCTATACCAAATGTCTTTCAGATCACCACCAAGGACTGAACCACTGGATTAATTACCCTTTGACCTGAACCACTGTATTAATTACCCATTGTCAAAGTACTACCACCTGCCTGAGTTTGGAAATCACCTATGACAGAAATTATCATTGATGTTCGCTCCCAAGGATATAAATATCAATCCTAAAATACATGTGTCCCTCCCTGTCATACCCTTTTGGATATTGCAGTTGAATTGTTCAATTATATCTGTTGTAAGCCAATGCTAGAGCTATGTCAATTTCTCTACCCCTGCCCAGCTTTCTTTCCTTTGCCAGAGACACATACTACAAAAGTCCCTACATGCTTCATGGTAATAGCTGTCCTATTGCTGACCTGTCCATTGATAGAGAAAAAAACAGTGATTTAATGATTTCTCTTTACCTGATACTACGTCAAGCCTATGAACACAACAATTTGGAATTTTTATAAATATTATACTTTTCAAAGAGAAGGAAATTTAGTCAAGCACTGAATAGTAACTGTACTTAAACAAAGGGAAAAATTACAAAGATTCTAGTCTCCCTGTTTAAATATATCTCCAATGAGAAGCAGAAGGAAAACTTCTGCCCAGTAAATCTTCAGTATGTGATATAAGGTGTAAACTTGATGCTCAGTATTATGTACTGCCTTGACATCTGGTGAAATCAGAAAGGCTTTCAATAGCATAACTGCAAGTTCCCCTCCCAACCCTGTTGCCACAGGTAAGATTTCCTAGCCAAATGGCCCTCCTTATCAAAGGCACCAGACACAGTTTCCGCTTATTGCTGAGTATAGGGTTTCAATTTCCTGCCAACTTGTAGAATCATTCAAACAAGCTGATCACATCTTCCACAGGAACCAGAGGACACATCACCCTTTTAATTCTACAAAATCTGCCTTCTGCAGCTCCTGGCTGTTCACTCCATTTCTGAGTCTAACCCCTGTGTGCCCCCATATGACATATGGTGTTCTCCTCCCCTCAAGCTGTGAATGTATGTGACTGCCTAATAAATGTTGTCCATTTCATCTTTTTAGTGTCAGGTATCATATATTCACCATCCCCATAACCTTAGGGTGAGAATCCCTCTCTCACCAGCTGGGTGAATAGGAGGCAATTAAAACACATCAGTAAGAGAGCTTCTTGAACATGTCTTATATGCTCATGTATACAAATCTGTTCTCATCAGTTTTCTTCTTCAGACTAATCATCTTGGGAAAATAGATTCTTATAAAATCTTCAAAACTGGATATGTCTAGAGTGATGGACACTCAGTATTACTCTCATTTTGACTCTCCAGTGTTCCAGACACGCTTAGTCATATCCAGAACTGCAGATCTCTATTTCCTACTCGTAAAGCCTTCAAAGTACACACTTTGAAATACTGTCATGATTATAATTGCGTTCAAGTCAAGGGCTAGGCTTTCTGTGAGGGAAGGACTAGAGAACGCAGACCTTTTAGAGCACTGATGGAAGAAAGCTGATCCTGGAAAAATGTTTTCTTTTGTGTTTGTTATTTTACTTTAAGTTCCCGAATACAAGTGCAGAACGTGGTTTGTTACACAGGTATATGTGTGTCATGGTGGTTTGCTGTACCTATCAACCCTTCATCCAGATGTTAAGCCCCACAGGCATTAGCCATTTGTCCTAATGCTTTCCCTCCCTTTGAACCCCACCCACCAACCCAGTGTAGGTTGTTCCCCTCTCTGTATCCATGTGTTCTCATTGTTCAACTCCCACTTATGAGTAAGAAAATGTGGTGTTTGGTTCTCCGTTCCTGTGTTAATTTTCTGAAGATGATGGCTTCCAGCTTCATCCATGTCCCTGCAAAGAACATGATCTCATTCCTTTTCGAACTGCATAGGATGTTGTGTATGTACCACATTTTCTTTATCCTGTTTATCCTTGATGGGTATTTGTGCTGGTTTCATGTCCTTGCTATTGTAAATAGTGCTGTAATAAACATATATGTGCATGTATCTTTAGAGTGGAATTATTTATATTCTTTTGTCTATATATCTAGTAATGGGATTCCTGGATCAAACGGTATTTCTAGTAGTATATCCTTGAGGAATCACCACACTGTCTTCCACAGTGGTTGAACTAATCTACATTCCCACCAACAGTATAAAAGGGCTCCTATTTCTCCATAGCCTCACCAGTATCTATTGTTTCTTGACTTACTTAATAACTGCCATTGTGACTGGCATGAGATGGTATCTCCTTGTGGCTTTGATTTGCATTTCTCTGATGGCCAGTGACAGTCAGCTTTTTTTCCTATGTTTGTTGGCCACATAATGTCTTCTTTTGAGAAGTGTCTGTTCATATCCTTTGCCTACTTTGTGATGGGGTTGTCTATTTTTTTCTTGCAAATTTGTTTAAGTTCCTTGTAGATACTAGATATTAGATCTTTGTCAGATAGGTAGATGGCAAAAATTTCTTCCATTCCACATTCTCTGTTCACTCTGATGATAGTTCCTTTTGCTGTGCAGAACTTCTTTAATTTAATTAGATTCCATTTGTCAAGTTTAGTTTTGTTGAAATTGCTTTCGGCATTTTTGTCATTAGGTCTTTGCCCATGCCTATGTGATGAATGGTATTGCCTAGGATTTCTTCTAGGGCTTTTGTAGTTTTAAGTTTTACATTTAAGTCTTAAATCCATCTTGAGTTAATTTGTGTATAAGGTATAAGGAAGGGGTATAGTTTCTGTTTTTGCATATGGCCAGCTCAGTTTTCACAGGACCATTAATTAAATAGGGACTTCTTTCCCCATTGCTTGTTTTTGTCAGGTTTGTTGAAGATCAGATGGTTGTAGATGTGTGGTGTTATTTCTGAGGTTTCTATTCTGATCCATTGGTCCATATGTCTGTTTTGGTAACAGTACCATGCTGTTTTGGTTACTATAGCCTTGTAGTGTAGTTTGAAGTTAGGTAGCGTGATGGTGCCAGCTTTGTTATTTTTGCTTAGGACTGTCTTGGCTATACAGGCTCTTTTTTTGGTTACACATGTAATTTAAAATAGTTTTCTCTAATTTTGTGAAGAATGTCAATGGTAGTTTGGTGGAAATAGCATTGAATCTATAAATTACTTTGGGTAGTATGGCCATTTTCATGATATTGATTATTTCTATGCATGAGGATAGAATTTTTTTATTTGTTTGTGTCCTCTCTTATTTCCTTGAGCAGTGGTTTGTAGCTCTCCTTCAAGAGATCCTTCACATCTCTTGTTAGCTGTATTCCTAGATAATTTATTTGCTTTGTAGCAATTTTTAATGGGAATTCATTCATGATTTGGCTCTCCGCTTGTCTATTGTTGATATATAGGATTGCTTGTGATTTTCACACATTGACTTTATATCCTGAGACTGCTGAATTTGCTTACCAACTTAAGGAGTTTGGGGGCTGAGATAATGGGGTTTTCTAAACACAGAATCATGTCATCTGCAAACATAAACAATTTGACTTCCTCTCTTCCTATTTGAATATGCTTTATTTCATTCTCTTGCCTGATTGCCCTGCCCAGAACTTCCAATACTATGTTGAATATGAATGATGACAGAGGGCATTCCTGTCTTCTGCCAATTTTTTGAGAGAATGCTTCCAGTTTTTGCACATTCAGTATGATATTGCCTGTGGGGTTGTCATAAATAGCTCTTATTATTTTGAGGCATGTTCCATCAATACGTACTTTATTGAGAGTTTTTAACATGAAGAATATCGAATCGTATTGATGGCCTTTTCTGAGCCCCAAACTCCTTAAGTTGATAAGCAAATTCAGCAGTCTCAGGATATAAAGTCAATGTGTGAAAATCACAAGCAATCCTATATATCAACAATAGACAAGCAGAGACCATCTACTTAGATGGTCATGTGGTTTTTGTCATTGGTTCTGTTTATATGATGATTATGTTTACTGATTCGTATATGTTGAATCAGCCTTGCATCCCAGGGATGAAGCTGACTTGATCATGGCGGGTAAGCTTTTTGATGTGCTGCTGGATTCAGTTTTCCAGTATTTAACTGAGGATTATTTTATCCATGTTCATCAGGGATATTGGCCTGAAGTTTTCTTTTTATGTTGTGTCTCTGCCAACTTTTGGTATCAGGATGATGCTGGCCTCATAAAATGAGTTACAGGGGAGTCTCCTTTTCAATTGTTTGGAATAGTTTCAGAAGGAATGTACCAACTCCTCTTTATATCTCTGGTAGAATTGGCTGTGAATCCAACTGGTCCTGGGCTTTTTTTTTTTTGGTTTTGGAACAGACGGCAGAAACTTACTGCCTCAGTTTCAGAACTTGTTGTTGATCTATTCAGGGGTTCGACTTCTTACTGGTTTAGTCTTGGGAGGATGTATGTGTCCAGGAATTTATACATTTCTTCTAGATTTTCTAGTTTATTTGCATAGAGATGTTTATAGTATTCTCTGATGGTAGTTTATATTTCAGTGGGGTCACTGGAGAGATCCCTTTTATCATTTCTTATTGTGTCTATTTTATTTTTCTCTATTCTTCTTTATTTGTCTAGCTAGTGGTCTATCTATTTCGTTAATTTGCAAAAAACTAGCTTCTAGATTTATTGATTTTTTTGAAGGGTTTTTCATATCTCTATTTCCTTCAGTTCTGCTCTTATCTTAGTTATTTCTTCTCTTCCGATAGCTTTTGGATTTGTTTGATCCTGCTTCTCTGGCTCTTTTAATTGTGATGTTAGGGGGTCAATTTGAGATCTTTCTAGCTTTCTGATATGACCATTGGAAAAATGTTTTCAAAAGTTTATGAGCCAGAATCAAAATGCCTTCAAACAGTAGCTTAAATGAACATTTCATGTTTTCCATCTGTATCTTCATTTCCCTGTGCTTTTTCTATCAACCTTAAAGAAATAGGGGCATGATTTAAAGAGTGATGTAACAGGATGCAAGTTGTCTCCAAACTCATTCTTTAGCTATCACTTTGATTATGAGCTAGAAACTTGGCATCCTAAAAACTCCATTTCCAGCCTACTTGACTCCTACATGTGATGTATATTGTGTGAGGCTTCCATGAAGTCTTAAAGGAGACATCACATCTGTCTCCCCTCCATTTTCCTCTTTCCTGAAGGCTGGAATATGACATGAGGACTTAAGCTTGAGCAGCCATATTGGACCATGAACAGAATACCATGGATGGAAGAACATCAAAAGAAAAAAATCTATGTTTGTAAAAACTATTCAAGCCACTATACTACCCCTGACCTATCTCTAGACTCTCAGCTAAACAATAAATAAAGTAAATGTCTATCTTGTTTATGAATCTGTTACATGCAGCTGAATTTTTTTCTAACTGACAAAGATAGTATACCTAGAACTGCTATTCAACCAGTTTATACCAGTATAGTCATGCTATACTGAAATCTAAAATTCTCCCATATAGGTTATTGAGGAAAAACTCCATCTAATAATCTTTCATAGCATCAACAGAGGCAGGAAATTGAGCCTGGATCTTGCCAGTATAGACATGGGACACTACTGGTGGCTAGTGAGTGGACTGAGCTGGTGGCGGCAACAGTGCCAGTGGCATTTTCTGGTCCCACCTATTTTAAAGTAGCTCAAGATTTGCAAAGACAACATAGCTGAACAGACGGCAGAAGCAGTAGCACACTGGTGGCAACATCATCATTGCTAGCTGATGACCATAGCCAGAGTCTGATCAAAATTCAGGCTCTCCTGATATTCACACGCAGGCAGGGCTTTCAACACAAAACATACAAAAGTAACAGGTGCCAGGTACCTACTCACTTTCCATTTACTGTAGCACTTATCCCCCTTATCCCTGGGGCTATGTTTTAAGTATCGGGGGATGCCTGCAATTGTTGATGGTGCTGAAACTTATATTTGCTAGGTTTTTTTCTTATACCTACATACATACCTAGGGTAAAGTTTAATTTCTAAATTTGGCTGGGCATAGTGGCTCATGCCTGTAATCCCAGCATTTCAGGAGGCCAAGGCGGGTGGATCACCTGAGATCAAGAGTTCGAGACCAGCCTGGCCAACATGATGAAACCCCATCTCTACTAAAAATACAAAAATTAGCTGGGTGTGATAGCAGGCACCTGTAGTCCCAGGTACTCAGTGGCTGAGGCAGGAGAATTGTTTGAACCTAGGAGGCAGAGGTTTCAGTGAGCCAAGATTGCACCATTGCACTCCAGCCTGGGCAACAAGAGCAAAATTCCATCTCAAAAAAAAAAAGAAAGAAAGAAAAAATTTAATGTATAAACTAGGCATGGTAAGAGATTAACAACAGTAACTAATAATAAAATGGAACAATTATGGCAACATACTATCATACAAATTATATTAATGCGGTATCTCATTCTTTTTCTCTCCCAAGATACCTTATTTTACTGTACTCATTCTTCTTTTTTGGTGATGATGTGAGATGATAAAATGTCTGTGTGATGCTATGAAGTTAGGTGAATGATGTAGGCATTGTGACCTAGCATTAGGCTACTACTGACCCTGTGATGATACATCAGAAGGAGGAGCATCTGCTTTGTGTGAGTCTGGTTTATGGAGCCATGACAGTGTCAATTGATAGTTGGATGTCTGGAGCAGACAGTATTGACAACAAATAAGCAGGTGGTTTATACAGTGTGGACATGCTGGACAAAGGGATGATTCACATCCCAGGCAGGCAGAGCAGGACAGCACAAGATTTCATCAACTAGGCAGAACAGTGTGCGATTTAAAACATAGAAATCATTTATTTCTTGAATTTTCCATTTAATATTTTCAGACAGATAAGGGGGAATTACCTATTGGAGAAGTCATTGGAATAGTGCTATGTGGTTTGCAATATTAAATCTAGACTCAGACAGGAGCAGTTAATGAAATCATGAAAAGCAAAAGGTTATGCTGTTGACTTCTAAATAAACCAGTAACTGATTTGAAAATTATTAAATTCGAAGAATGATTTATATAACTAAGCAGTTGTATAATTATAGATGTGTATGTGCACACATACATGTGTTTAATTTAGAGACTAGAAAGAATTGTAAATGCATTGTATTTACACACTAATTTATATTATTATATCAGTTATTATATATTTTAAATATCACACCTGAACTTACCCAGATAGAAGCCAGCCTTAAGTTACAATTTTGTAAGAGAAGCTGCTGTTCTACTTTTCCCACTCTGAACATCAGATTATTGACTATAATCGTCACTCAAGACAAACCCAGTAATGATTTATATATCTATAAAAATAGCTAAAGAATATGTAACCTTGGGACTTTATCTTCTTAAAAAGAAGACACTGATGATGAAACAGCATGATGAACTCAGGATGAAACACATACCATAAGAAAAGAACTATAAAGATGTAACAAGCATGATAAACACGAGCTAAAAAACACTGTGGGTGTAACATTAACTTTCAATCCATCTTCGGTAGGATACTGGTGAAACCATTAGCCAGGTGTCGATAAGGAAAATACTTCTCTTCTAGTCTGTCAACTGTTTTGATTTTGTCGTGATTCATGGATCCTCTTCTTTCAGGTTTCATACTCTAACAATTAGTTATGGAGGTTGCTCAGCTTCTTGTATCAAGGAATTATAAAGAATTGAAGAGAATTCTCTGTCCCCTCTCAATAGCTCTTTTGTCAGACTGATTTAAATATAGAGTACTTATCAACTGTATCTTATAAGAATATTTTACTCTCAATTATGATCTGTGTAATTGTTACCCTGGTTTCTAAGAGCAGTGGCTCTCAAATGTCAATCTTTTGACCCACTGCATCAGAATCATTTGGAGAATTTGTTAAAAAATTTAGATTTTCAGGCCATGCTCTCATAAGATATTTTATGTAGGGCCTAAGAAATTATAGTTTAGCAATATCTCCTGCTCCAAAATCCAAAGCACAGCCAGGTATGGGAATCCAATATTTATAGGAAGGCTGCCCTTACTGCCTGGTGAGGCTGAAGCACTGTGCTTACTTCAGCTATCCAAGTTCTCTGGGATCTTCCCCTTTCTATAGCTATTGGGTGGAGAATGGGAAATAGTATGAAACCTAACTCTTAAGGTGATAAACAGATTATTTTCCAGATTTGAACTGATATAAACTCAATCTGGAAAAGTGCATTTCCTAAAAGACAGAACTCTTATTATATGTTTCCTCCTCAGAAAAACCATCACATACTTCGCACAGCTCCAATCATTTTGGGTTTTACTAAGTTTCATGTTTATTCTCAGGTAACTAATTTAAATAACCCTGAGAGATAACAATGGAGAGTCACATTCTCCACTGAACACGCAGAATAAAAAATGCAGAAAAAAATTAAAGCATAAAGTATAATTCACAAGCATAGATAGGGGCAGAGATCATCAGACAGAAGCAAAATGAAGAATTTTTAATTCCAACCAATTTGAGCAGTCAGACATGAATCTGATACCAGAGGAGGCAAGGGGTCAGGAATCCAACAAGTCCTACAAACTGAGACCCCTAAAACAAATCTGAGGTCAGGAGAGAGCAGGAAATGGGTTAACTCCATGGTTTTAAACAAGGCTAGAGCAATCAACAGCATCTTGAAGGTCAAAGCAGGAACAGAATCCAACAGCTTAGAGAATTTGAAGCAGTGGCATTCATGAGTAGAAACAGTAAAGAAACTTTAGCCTAAGTCAGTGAGAAATTCTCTCTGCTTCCTCGTATACCTCCTGTTGGCAAAGGGTGGCCCTGAGACTACAGATGTATAATCACTGACAAAGGATGATCAGAGACTAAAAGGTACACTCCGTACAAGAATGAAGTAAAGACAGAAGTGTAACGATTACTGGAAGCTCTTAAACATTAAAAGTACTCAGCAGGCAATTCCTTTCTCCATGTTTATTAATTCCTCCCCTGCATCTGACAATGTACAGAGGCAAGTTCTGGTCTCTGCCTGCTGCATGTTTACAATGTATAAAAGACCTGAAGAAATCTTCACCTCAAGTCTCTCAGGCAGCGTAATTCCTCATTAACTTTCATAAAGGCCAATTCAGTGGGTCATACTCTGTTCTGTTGTTGCAGAAATAAAAATAGTTCAACCAGCAAAAGATTCTCGAGTCGACTTGAATTAAAAAATGGAAATTAATAATAGTAACTATAGAGAGCTTGGGTCTCACAGGAATGTAGAAATAAGAAATGACAAAACTATGACCTTGAGCAAGTCATTTAACCTCCCCAGGCCTCAGTGTCATTGATTGTAAAATCAAGAGGATAGCACTTGCTCAGAATAGTTCATGAAATTGTGATGAGGCTCAAGTGAGTTAACATATACCAAAGCACTTTAGAGAAAAGCACTATCAATATTCATATTTATCTATTTGGCCAGTATTTTAATCACATTCACATGAGTATGTGATTGCAAACAATTGCATTTTGATAATATAAAAAGAGCAAAAAGATACACAAAAATGGTCGAAAGTAAAACAGTCATACGATTTTTAAAGAGAATGCAATAAGAAAATTCCACATCAGGGAAGGTGAAAATATAATCAAAATGTAGCACTATTTCTTATTGTCATATACATTTTCTCTTTCTTTTAAAATGCACAACAATATTATAGAAAAATTATAAGTAGTGTTAAATAAGATGCTGATTAATATTTGTAACTAGATAGTTGGTCAATTTTGCTTTTGGCAAGCAAATTTCCAAGGATCGTATTAGAGAAAGCAGAGCATGGGAAAGGAGCATATTCCTGGCTAGACCCATCATCTTAACTCTAACAGAAAACTGTATCAAATTAGTATTGACCTTGTGTAGGACCTCTCATACCATATCCAGATAATTCTGGGTGGCTTAGAACCAAAGCAGGCTGAAAGGTTTTATTTATTTGTACATCAATGATTAAACTCAAATCTTTGTGCTCTTACCTCTCCAATCCAAGTAAAGATTAATCAAAAGCATGTGAACAAGTGAAAATTTAAAAACAGAGGAGGAAGAGAGCTTGTGCCAGTGCATAGAGTACAGCTGTACAATTTACATACTCAAACACACTCAGTGCTTTCTCAGGAATCAATGTAGCTCACATGTGAGAAAATAAAAACTACATTGGGAAATGACACCTTAAGGTGCTCAAACTTAGACCTTCCTTTGAAAGCTATACTTGCTGAAAACGTGGCCCAATATCTCAAAATAATAGTCACTGGTGATATAGTCAATACATGTATGCCTAGTTAATTACTCTTTGTATTAAATTCCTTCTGTTGAAATAACTGCTGTGATTTCTGTCTTCTGATTGAACCCTTGACTGATAGAAGATAGCTAGCATTCAAACCAGAGGCTAAAAGGCATCAACCAAAAGAATGTGTAAAAAGAGAGAAGGCAAGAGAATCAGGACCTGAACCTTCAAGCACACCAGCTAATTTAAATGTTTAGGGAGATGATAAGAAAATAGCAAAAGGATAAAGACAAGAAAAAATTAGCAACTAATGGGGTAGAAGAAAAGCTGCCTAATATAATATTCTGGAAGACAAGTAAAAAATGATAGGTCAAGGAAGAGAGAATAATCAAGATGGAAGTTATAATTAACCTATCAGTAGTGGGGGGAAACACTTGGCAAATACGTGTTTAAAAGAGATCAGAGATTATGATCTTAAAATCAAATAAGTCTGAATTCAAGGGAAAATGCATACAATTATAAAAATAGTGTGTTTCATAATTATAAAACATGTAATTCATAATGCAGGTATACAAGTTACAAATATATGCTCTAAATAATATTTATAAAGCAACAATCACAGAAAATACAAAGATGTATAAATGAAAATATATTTAAAATAACAGGTTCAAGCCAGGCATGGTGGCTCATGCCTGTAATTCCAGCCCTTTGAGAGGCCAAGGTGGGAAGATTGCTTCAAAGCCAGGAGTTTGAGATCAGTGTGGACACAAAGCAAGACCCTGCTTTTACAAAAAATAAAATAAATTAGCTACGTGTGGTGACAAGCGACTATAACTACTTAGTTTGAGCCCAGGAGTTTGAGGGTGTATTGAGCTATGGTAACCGGCTAACAGAATGGGACCCTGTCTCTCAAAAAAATAAAATAATGAAATCACAGATTTACATTTTCCTCTCTCAGTTCGCAGCAAATCAAATGGACAGAAAACATATTTTAAAACTAAGTATCATATATAAAAAGTAGATGTAATTGATAAATATATATATCATTTTATACCCCAAATATAGATAATATGCCTTCTTTTAGGAGGCCCTGTTTAGTGACAGGAGGTTATATGCCCTGCCTTCCATTAAACAGTCCAAAAAACTGACTATATATTCAACCACTAAGCAAAATCCAATAAGTTCCAAATTTATGAAGATTATAGGAAATATTCTCTGATCATAAATAAAGCAGGGACAGGATGTAATATGCCCTGCTTTCCATGAAACGGTCCAAAAAACTGACTATATATTCAACCCCTAAGCAAACTCCAGTAAGTTCCAAATTTATGAAGATTATAGGAAATATTCTCTGATCATAAATAAAGCAGGAAACAAAACTTCCTGCAACTGATATATTACATTAGGGCTACTCATCAATATTGCCAGTATTTCTACTTTTTGTCATTCAAGAACATTAACAGGGCTGTGTTTCCCTAACACTCTTGAATTCATGCTGATGAGACTTGTGTTAACCAATAACATCTGAACGGAAATATTTAAGGGTGTGTTGCAGTGATTGGCATCATTCCAGATGGTTCTGTTTAAGGATTAATGGAGCACAGCTTCCAATGGACTCTAAAGAATATGTACTATGAAGTTAGCATTAACCTATCCTGAATTGACTGATACAAACCTTCAGATTTTTGAAAATTGAAATTGAAATTGTAGAATTCTAGCCACTGAAAAAGATAAAAACATCAGAACCTGTGAAAATATACTTTTTTAAAAGCTATGCTTAAAGTACACATAAAAATATACAGGAAAAACTTTCCTTTGGTGACCCAGCTCCAAAACCCCTAAGTCTCTCTGCCTCCCTCCTCTAAATTCAGATTTGCAGGAAATGAAATCTAATCAGTCCAGTTTGAATCAGTTATCTGACCAAAAGCATGGGGTTTGACAACACGGACATGCCCTGTTGGAGTTTGAGGGCCCTCCACTGTGTTTTGAGGCCATTTCCAGAGGGGGAATAACTATAATTTTATTATATCTCACCCCATGGTCATATGCTGCCTACAATGATTCAACTATCTAGATTCTGGACTCAGTTAAGAGGCGCACCAAGACATGGTTCCTAGATGGACGATCTCTACATGTTCTTCAGTTGTTTCCCAGTGAGGAAGAGCTTGACCTTAGTTATACAGGTCAAATAGGCAGAGTTATCACTTGAATGGGAAGTAAGTAACACATATGGAACTGTATGTTCCACACTAGCTTCTATGAGAGTTCTCATGAATTCTGAACCGGGTCTACAAATTGATCAAGTTTCATCATAATGCTTATTTCCTGTATATATGCTATGTGAATAGAGATTGTGCCAATGGGGAAAAATAAGGGAAGAATTAACATAGATTTCTTTGAATTCATCATTTAAAGTGATTATATCCATATTTGTTTTAGCATTGTTTTTGTATGTCATAACTCCTAGAACCACTGCAAACATCTAGGGCAGGTTTTCTAAGCCTTTTCTCTTGTCCTCTCCATCTAAATGGATTTTTTATCCAACTTGACTCTTGCCTGTAATGGGACAAAAACCAATTTTTTTCTTTTTATTCAGCAAGGCCCATTATTTAAACAGCTTCCAGAAGCAGAATATATATTCCAAGAGGAGCTATGGACATCCCTAAATCCTCTTCAGTGGCAAAAGTGGCAAGGAAAAGAGTATCCAGATGGCTGTGCTGGAACTCTTTTCTCTCTTCTGGATCTACCCAGGGATTGATTTCTGATCAAACAAATGCGACTGGACTCCTTTCAAGGCATTAAATGTAATTAGCTGTTAGTTGTTATCGTTAAAGGACTCTGCTGAGTGGCTATCAAGGCACCATCTGGACAGCTCATCACGTTCACTGGGGAAATCCCGAAATCTCCATCCAAAAATGCGTGTGTCACTTGCAGGCCTTTACAATACCTGTCAATGACCTTTGTATCCAGTGGGAAACTTGTTACAGATGGTTGAAATTAAAGACAGATATGCTCTTTTCTGTGTCAAAATTCAACATTGTAGTATTTGTACTTCTTTAAAACAATGAAGTTCAAATGAGGATAATATAAGAGAACATATGCTTGTATGTGCTCATATTTTAAACACCATCTTTATCATTTCAGCATTTGGTTGTAAACAACAGAATATGATGCAGATAATCTGAAGTAAAAAGAGAGAGAGAGGATTTATTGGAATTATATCGGACAACTGGTAGACCAGCCTGAAAATCAGACAGGTCCCAAGCAAGCTCTGGGCGGCTATGCAGAAGATAGCCAGGGGATGTCAGACAATTCTGCCTCTGTATTGTGCTATCACTTGCTCAAGATCCAAAATCTTATAAAAGAACACCTGTTGTTCAAGTCTATGTCATAGTTTTACCATAGGATTCTACCAAGAAAGAGCAAACATCTTTGGCCTCCACAGCAGGAGATGGACGCTGCCTTCAAGTAAGTGATTTCCAAATCAAGATAAAGATACCAGTATGAAGCAGATGCAGAAGCTGAACACCCACCAAAGTGGCAAAGATTAACTAAATGATTTCACTGTAAGTCAAACCACTCTATGACAGGTGAAAACAACTATCTTCCAGTGATATTTGGAAAATCATTAATGATTCAGTCATTAAACATATGTTCACATTGCGATGAGGATGTATTACAGATAAATCTTCAGAAGTTTGGATGAGGTGGTACATTCCTTGCTTTTTGAGACCCATACCACAAAAGAAAACAAAATGCTTTTCTCCAAAATAGAACACTGGTCTGGACAGGCCATTTTCATGACACATTGTGGGGTTTTTTAAGTTTCATTATTTTTTTTATTAAATTCATATGTATCCACTAAGTTGTTTATGTGTCACTGTGTAAAGTTTTGCTAGATGAATACAAAATAGTATTTAATAGTGTCTCTAATTAAAATCTAAGTGGGAAAATAAGATGTATCTAAGTCCAAATAATTAGTAAACAGGGAAATATATATACTGTGATGGAAGTCAATTAAAATTGTATATATCCTGAACTCTACTTAAAAGTGCATTTTATACAGACAATATTTAGTTCCTCCCAAGTCTTCTGTGCTTGGAAAATAGGTATGACAGAAATCCAATTTAATTTTGTCTGTCCCCTCTGCTGTGCAACAACTTGTCATAATGTTACAGGCTTGCTCCTTCTATCCAGATACTTGGATGTGTATTATCTAGTTCTAGCAAGCCATCTCCTCCTTCCTTTTCATCTCGTGAACTCCAGATCATCCTTCAAGATTTAACTCAGATATATCTCCTCTGAATGTCTTGATGTACACACTATGGATCTGTTGTCTGGACACCTTGTCTCCTGTCTTCTTAATGGCACCAAACTCTAATCAGTCAGGAAATTCATGCCCACTCTCCTTCCCTATTCCACTTCACTTCATCCATCTCTTAAATAGAAGGAAGAGTATCAATAGGACTCAAAGACAAAGTGGAGTTCTAGAGGCATACACATAAGCCAGCAACCGTGGGGTGGCACCTATGGTGGGGAGTGGAAGGAGGAGTAAAACATTTATAAAGATAATTTAATGGGAAAAAATGCTGACCCTTAGAAAGCCAGATCAGTCAACAAGTTCATAACAATTAAATCATGACCCCTTAACATAATTAAAACTGTTTCCCTCCTTCAGCATGCTTAGCTGGTTGGCTAGCATATATACTACAGCAATACTTGTGGGTTAACATTATCATTGCATCTTAGTGAAAAAGGAAAGCTTCAGGCTCTGCACCTCTATGGCACTGGGCACCTCTATCACTGTAGCACTGGGGCCTACTGTAAACATTCATACAAAATAGATATATCAGTCACAGTCCTACACATCAGTGATTTTAATGGAGGTTTATTATAAGGAACTTGTGAATAGGATAAAATAAATAAGAAGGAAGAAAGAAAACAGTGAGACACCAAGAAATGATACTTCAAAAGCAGCTACTCATCCAAAGGTCCTAAGAACTTAGAAGCTTGGAAGAAAAATCCTGAAGACCTGGATATAGATCTCTGAGAAAGGGGAGCTACTAGCTAGCCTATTATCTCCAGAGTTCAGGGGAGGGACCCTGGAGAGCTAGAACTGAGACTTATGACAAGAGGACTATCTGTTTACTGTTGGTGTCCAGGGAGATGCAACAAGGCTGGGACAAGAATATTAAAACGCAGATGGAAACTGGAGCCACTTGGTGCTGTTGGAAACAAGTACTGCGTTTACAGTGAAGCTCCATTGCTATTGTAGTCCTGAAATGTTGAGGAAATTAAAAGAAGCCACAGTCTCCTTTTCCTTCAGCTTTTCAATTTCCCTCTAGTTGCTTATATCATTGTCCCCAATAGGAGCCAGCCGGTGAGGGGAGACTATCTTTTTAGGTTTCATTTCTCATAAGGTTAGGTTTTCAAGTTTTAACTGAAGCCATCTGAAAAATAATATAACAAGCTTCGTAATTAACACCTTTTTCCTCATCATCATTTCTGATCCGGTTTGAAAACATTTTAAAAATATTTTTAAAAACCACCCCACGGTTGCTGGCTTACGTGTATGCCTCTAGAACTCCACTTTGTCTTTGAGTCCTATTGATACTCTTCCTTCTATTTAAGAGATGGATGAAGTGAAGTGGAATAGGGAAGGAGAGTGGGCATGAATTTCCCGACTGATTAGAGTTTGGTGCCATTAAGAATTTACAATAGAATTGTAAAACACAAAGGATAAATACTTGAGGTGATGGATATCCTATTTACCCTTATGTGATTATTACTGCATTGCATGCCTGTATCAAAATATCTCTTATAACCCATAAAATTTATACACCTACTATATAGCCACAGAAATTAAAAATATTTTTAAATGCAAATATCCCTTTAGTTCCCAGAGACAGGGCTTTCCTGATCTTGCCCAAAATTCACAGACCCATTTCACTCTGAAAATTGCTCCTGACCCTCTGGATAAAGGAAGAATTGCTACACTATGCAGAGATTACTAAGCCCTGTCTCTAAGTAGCCATGAGCTGTTAGTCCCATTTTGCTTTCAGACTTGTTTATCAACCTCTGTTTTTTAAAACAAAGATTTAATCTTAGAATACTCTCCTCTGAACAGCTTTAACCGATACAGACAAAAATGAATGTCCCATGAGCCTCATAAGGCTGTACACCAGCTGAGCACTGAGCACAGTTTTACCAGTGAAATAATGATGAATGGTCTTTCCATACATACACACAACATTGAGTTAAAATCAACACTGCGTGACTCATTTTTAAAACTCTTCTGACAGTTCTACCCTGTAGGTTGGCCTTAAGTCTGTCTTGCCATTATGGGCCATCAGATTTGTTGGGGGATCTCCAAAAGGCAGTAGCCTTGTGTACCTGCAGCTTAGTGGCTCACAATTCAGGAAACATTCTTACCCAACTTTGAATCTACTAAAGGAATTTCTTCCTCTCTGATTTTTACAGCTAAGGTCCAGTTGGCCAGTCAACCATGTCTGCAGTGAAAGGAAAACAGCTTTGGGGAAGTAACATGAACTGCTTGGAGTAAAACAATAAATATAGGAAAGATCCTATCCAGTTTATTCTCTCTCAATTTTAGAAAAACATCTTTCACACTTTCCCTCAAATATTGAGCCATATAAAATCATTGTTCAATTTAACTTTAAATTAACTTTAGGTACTGTGTTAGATGCAGTAAACCAAACAAAGTCTTAAAATATAAAAATTCTTGACAATCAAGTAGGAATGACACACCTTTCTTTTTCATTTAACATTTTATCCTAACCATGCAGATGTGGGGGGGGGTTATGTCCTTTCCCCTCTGATTTTGTGTATGTTCTGCAATTGCTTTAATCAACAGAATAGACATCACACTGTACCTGTTTCTGTGCCTAGGCCTTATGAAACTGACAGCTTCCACTACCTGTCTCTTAGAACAATCTCTCTTGAAAGCCAGTCATCATGCTGTGAGGAACACCAAGTAATCCCATGGAGAAGTCCACAGAGAGAACTGGAGGTCCCAGACTGACATCCTGCTGAGTTCCCAGACAACAGTCAGTACCAATTTGCCTTTTAAGAAAGTGAGCGCTCATGGAAATGACTTCTCTGGATCAAGAAAAGCCTAGTTCTTGACCTACAAAATCATGAGCAAAATAAAATTGCTCCTTTAAGACATTATCTTTTGGGTTATTTTCACAGGCAACAGGCACCTACTATAAAAAGCTGTCACCTCCTATGACATAACATCCTCAAGACATTTTTATTACTTTACTCCAGCTCACTAGAAACACCCTTTATTTTCTCTCCAAACACACACATCATTCCTGCCTTTGTGTAATGTGTGCTCTGAAAGGGGGAAAAGGCACTGAGATACAAAAGCACGTTGTAAGACAGAAAACTCTGTCATTTCCTATCATTTACCTTGATGCAAGCAACCACCTCCAGAAGGGGGACTAGTTGCCATTGCTTCAAATCTCCTTCTCATTTTTCTTCTACTTCTCCCTTTGCAGTCCTGTGCATACCACTGGGGCCTCCTCACCTATTCCCACCTCTTCTCTATTTTTTTAATTATACTTAAATTTTAAAATGTTTGTTTTTAATTTACTGGCTCCATGAGATGGTATCTCATTGTGGTTTGGATTTGCATTTCCCTAATGACCAATAGTGATTAGCTTTTTTTCATATGTTTGTTGGCTGCATAAGCTCTGGGATACATGTGCAGAATGTGCAGGTTTGTTACACAGGTATACATGTGCCATGGTGGTTTGCTGCACCCATTAACCAGTCATCTACATTAGGTATTTCTCCTAATGTGATCCCTCTTCTTGCTCCCCACCCCGGACAAGCCCTGGTGTGTGATGTTCCTTTCCCTGTGCCCATACATGCTCATTGTTCAACTCCCACTTATGAGTGGGAGTTTGGTTTTCTGTTCCTGTGTTAGGTTGCTGAGAATGATGGTTTCCAGCTTCATCCATGTCCCTTCAAAGAACATGAAGTCATTCTTTTTTATGGCTTCATAGTATTCCATGGTGTACATGTGTAACATTTTTCTTCACTCAGTCTAACATTGATGGGCAGTTGGGTTGGTTCCAAGTCTTTGCTATTGTAAACAGTGCTACAATAAACATATGTGTATATGTGTCTTTATAGTACAATAATTTATAATACTTTGGGTATTTATCCAGCAATAGAACGCTGGGTCAAAGGGTATGTTTAGTTCTAGATCCTTGAGGAATCACCACACTATCTTCGACAGTGGTTGAACTAATTTACACTCCCACCAACAGTGTAAAAGTGTTTCTATTTCTCCACATCCTCTCCAGCATCTGCTGTCTCCTGATTTTTTAATGATCACCATTCTAACTGGCATGAGATGGTATCTCATTGTGGTTTGGATTTGCATTTCTCTAATGACCAATGATGATTAGTATTTTTTCATATGTTTGTTGGCTGCATAAATATCTTCCTTGAAAAGTGTTTGTTTATATCCTTTGCCCACTTTTTGATGGAGATGTTTGTGATAGATTGATTGCATTAATGAACCAAGAGGTCTAGCTCAGCCATTCCCACCCTTATGGTACAGTCCCTCACAGCTTCTTTTGGCTAGAGGAGGGAGTTCCCCAACCCCCTTGAGCTTCCCAGGTGAGGTGATGCCCCACCATGATTCTGTTGCCCTCTGTGAGCTGCATCCATTGTCTAACCAGTCCCAATGAGATGAGCTGGGTACCTCAGTTGGAAATGCAGAAATAACCTGCCTTCTGCATTGGTCTCACTGGGAGCTGCAGACAGGAGCCATTCCTATTCAGCCATCTTGCCCAGGAGTCCCTCTTCTCTATTTTTTAATCTCAACAAATTCAGAGTGAAAACTATGGACTTGAGAAGAGCAAGTAGAGCAGGAGAAGAAATGTCAAACCACCAAAAATAATCCTACAAACACTGTATTTTTTATCTGGGTTCACAGCCCTTGGCTCATTTCTTTAGCCACTACAGCAAAAACCACCTAGTTAAAATTGCAGCCCCCACTGACACACTCCATATGCCTTTCCTGATTTGTTTTTCTCCATAGCATTATTGTCAGATGCCATATTACATATTTATTTATTTAGCTTGCTTATTTTTATCCACCCTAATAGAAGGTAAGTTCCATGAGGGCATGGATGCTTATCTGTTTTATTCACTAGTACGTCCCTATCCCCTAGAACAGAGATAGGCCCATGTAAAGTTCCAAGAATATATATTTACTAAATTATTGCTGCTAATTGCAGTCTTGAGGTAACCCTCAGAACATATCATTGTTGTTTTGAAAAAATGTGCTACAAAATCCAAAGGACCTACTTTAAAAATTAACTTTGAGAACACAGACTACTCAGAAATAGAAGTTTAGTTTTTTACTTAGGTTTGCAGCATCTATTTTTTGTGATTCAGCAGTATGAAAATATTTCACAATGTTAAATAGTATCCAGTACATAATTTTCTTTTTGAAGTTTTCTCAATTCTGACTTTGGCCAAGCTAAACCATTAATAGCTTGTTAGAAAAAATTCTTGACTGCCTGCTAATGAAACTTTTCTGTGCTTTAATGATTTAAATGAACACAATCCGGTGACCTTCTTCCGTACCATGTTTTTAGCTTTAGACGTTTCTCTACTGCTCCTTTTCATTTTTTTAAGTAATCATTTATAAGTGACAAGAACTTCTAAGGCACTTGAACAAATAGATAGGACAATAAATATATATCACTTTGAACAACTACAACAAAATAAACATTGACAGAACAATTTGGACACTTAGCTGGATCCTAGAAGTAACTAAGATCTACATATTGTGACCGTCCTATGTCCTCATCGCCAATAAGTAATCTATTGATCTTAAGACTTTTTACACTCATGTGTATATTACCTCACAGTTTGCAAAACTCACTCATATGCATTGTCTTAATCTCCACAGTAACAATGAAGTATTTTATTTGTTAGCTACTGTGGCATAACAAACCAGCACAAAACCTCAATGGCATAAAACAATAATCACTTATCTTTGGTTACGAATTTATATCATTGGCTGCACAGTTCAGCTGAGCTCAACAGGTTTCATACAGGTGTCTTTGATCAGTTTCAGGTCACCTACGTAGTTTTGATTACCTTGACTGGGCTCCCTCACATGTCTTGGGCATTAGCTGGACAACGTGTGCTATCTTGACTCTCCTCCACATGTCCCCTCCCCTAATTTGGGCATGTTCTTATGACAAAGGCAGAGGAGCAATGGAATGTACAGGTACACATTTTCAAGTTTCAGATGGCATCAACTTTGCTACTGTCCCATTGGACAAAGCAAATAACATGGCCAACCCAGAGTTATAGTACACAGAAAAAGATGTTGCTCCTGAGACACCGTTCATTATGGTGATTAATGCAATCAATCTACCATGGTTTGTGCGATTATTTTTGTTATTTTACAGATGAGAAACACAAGACTTGAGAAGGTTAAATAAGTTCCCCAAAGTGAATCAGCCAAGTGAATGTATCAGAAGCTCAGGTATCCTGATTCCAAATATGTTCTTTCCTCCAACCATGTCTGGACTGTTCATTCATATTCATAGACACTGAATTTATTGTTTCTAAAAAGCAGAACCATTTCATGTTACTATGATCCTTAGAAATTCCAAAAACAAAAGTTGGAATGCCAATTAAATTGCTTATCCTTCTTGTAAACTGGATAAATGTGAATCTTATTAGTTCACACTGCTCTTTATTATTTTAATTATTGAATGCTATGGAACTTTTGGGTGTACCTTGCTTGTCCCTCCAGCTAAATTGTCACCTCCTTCAAGACAGAAACCTTAACTTATTTGTCTTTGAATTGTTCCCACTGCCTACATAATGCTATTCAAGTAGTAGATGTGCCACTGGGTTGATAAAACTAAAAGAACAAAATGTCACCTTGATAAAGTTTCCTGTTGGAGAAGCAAAAATTAAAAGGAAAAAGCTAAATTGACATTCAATTGAGTAAAGGATAAGAGAGAATTCCAACTGTGCTTACATAAGAAAAGAAAAAATGAATATATTTCTGTTTTATTTTCAAAATCTTCATGCTAGCTAACATATATAAATATTTCCCTTACATGTATTTGCTCTGATTCAGAGTTGAATATCAGCTGTGGTGAACTGCCAAGCACTAATCAGTGAACTAAATGTTTTATTCATTGTAATAACCATCACAAATGTTGGGTTTAATGAGGTACTCACTTTTCCATTATAAAAATTGAATCCAGATTTTCCTTACTGCACTTTGAATGATAGCTGGGTTAATGTCATTCTCTATGAAGCATTTTTATTCAATAACTTTATCATATCTGGGAGCAGGTAAAGTTTAAAAATAGGTAAAATTTTGTCAAATATTTTTGTTTCTAGGTAAGTCAGTTTGTCCCTTTTTCATGTTTGAGTCACCCTCAGAAAATGGAAAAAGAGAGCAAGAAGGTAATGTAATAAATTTCTGTGAAAACCCTGAACATCGCCATTCTCCTTTAATAGTATAAGTATTAAAGGAAAATACCAGACACTACATGTTTAGGCAAAAGAAAAAACTCTATAGTGGTAAAAGAGGTAGTCATCAATTTCTAAGTTTCAATTGAAACAAATTAATATTGAGTCTTAGATCTTCAGCTGGGGACAACTCAAAGTTAAGACAAAGTGTACTAGTACCTCCAAATCCTTAGAAAGGAGAACTTGTCTTCCTCATAAATAAGCATCTTAGAAGGATCCAATTCATAGTCAAGACTAATTTCTCTATTAAAACAACAATTAAGTGGCTATTCAGGTGAAGAATGCTTCAAATTAACTAAAACAGTTGTATAATTTCTGAAACATATTGCAATAATGTCTGCAGATAATGCTATTTTCTTCTGACTCAAAATGCCATCGGCTGAATTGTTGCAGATATGGAAACATTGATTGATAATGACAGGCAAACCAAACTGCTACTCAAAATATAAGCAAAGGGTATCTTCAATAGTAGATTATTTTTCAACAATAGGACAATGTATACACTATAATTTTGAGTTCAGAGTTAGCCTCAATCAATGCAAGTGTCTGAAAACAAAGAGCATAACCACAAAGAATAATCTTTCCAAAGTGCAGATTGAAATATAAAAGACTTCCTCTCTTCAACAGCAAGAATCAAATGAAATACATCAGCAAGTAGTCTCATTATGGAATAATAGTGGCAACAGCATAGTGCTAAGATGCTTTCCTTCCAGACTTCATAAGTTGTAACAACAAGAATTTGTGTATAAAAAATTTAGAAAAGGCCTAAGAAAATGAGATTTCCTGTATGAATGTTTTAAAATGTATAATAATGAAGTAATTTTAAGTGATTTTAAGTTCATTGCCCTCAGATATATTTTATGGTAATAATGATGAGGTTGAAAAAGATTTTAAGAATGAGATACCATCTCACACCAATAAATATGGCTACTATTAAAAAGTTAAAAATAACAGATGCTGGTGAGGTTGGAGAGAAAAGAAAATGTGAACACTGCTGGTGGGAATGTAAATTAGTTCAGATACTGTGGAAAGCAGTTTGGCAATTTCTCAAATAACAGAATATCGTTTGACCCAGCAATTCCATTAATCAGTATAACCTCAAAGAAAAATGAATCATTCTGTGACAAAGATGTGCACACATATGTTCATCACAGCAGTATTCACAACAGCAAAGATATGGAATCAACCTAGATGCCCAAGAACAGTGGACCAGAAAAATAAAATGTATCATGAAATACTACACATCATATGCATCATGAAATACTATGCAGCCATGAAAAGTAACAAAATCATGTATTTTGCAGCAACATTGATGGAGCTGGAAGCCATTATCCTAAGCAAACTAATGCGAGAACAGAAAACCAAATACTCCATGTTCTCACTTGTAAGTGGGAGTTAAACAATTGAGTACACATGGACACAAAGAAGGTAACAATAGACATCTGGGCCTACTTGACATCCAAAAAAAATACCTATTAGTCATTATGCTCATTATCTGGGTGATGAAATAATCTGTACACTAAACTCCCAGAACATGCAATTTACCTATGTAAGAAACCACATTATCCCTGCTAGCCTAAAAGTTGGAAAGAAAAAAACAGACAAACAATCCTCTCAACTCCTTTCAAAACCTTTGCTCTTTCTGAAGCTCAAAAAGTGAGCAGTTATTAGAAGTGCTCTTAAAACTTATTAAATACTGAGCTTTCTGTAGCTGAGCAGTGACCTAGGAAGTAATGAAGCTCAAGCGAGATCTATTTTAATATTGATTTTAGCCTAAAATAAATGCTTATGTCCTTGAAACAAATAAAAATTTGGTGGTATAATAATTACAATAAGCATGATATAATAAACTGTTTTAAGACTGGAAGACAGAAGCAATGTGTGTCATTGGAATTTAGGGTACAGATTATTTTGTCACCCCAGTAAATGTGTTGAAAAGAAAAAAAAACAGAATCAGCAGAAAATTTCAAACTTGGCACATTGACTCATGGATATGAAAAGATGTCTTCGTGGGTTGCAGATCCAGGAGCTCAAGTTGTGTCAATTATTCTATTCAAAACAAGTCACCACACCTAAAGACCAGTTACAGAAGTACGGAAAAAAGGAAGGAACAAGAGTAGTTGAGTACTTAAAAATGAACATCTATTATTGCCTATGTATTAGTCCATTCTCTTGCTGCTATAAAGAAATACCTGAGACTTGATAATTTACAAAGAAAACAGGTTTAATTGGCTCACAGTTCTGCAGGCTGTACAGGAAGCACACTGGCTTCTGCTACTGGGGGTGCTTCAGGAGACTTATAATCATGGTGGAAGATGAAAGGAAAGCAGGCATCTTACATGGCCAGGGCAGGAGGAAGAGAGAGGGAGGAGAAGCTATACACTTTTAAAACAACCAGATCTTATGATAACTCACTATCATGAGAATGACACTGAGAGGATGGTGCTAAACCATTCATGAGAACCCCATCCCCATGATCCAATCACCTCCTATCAGGACCCACTTCCAACACTGGGGATTACAACTCAACATGAGATTTGGGTGGGAACACAGATCAAAACCGTATCATATCAGCCTATATCTAAAGAAATAAGATACCAATTATATAGGGTTCTCCAGGAAAACATAAGCAATAAGCTATTTTATTATGGGAATTGGCTCACATAATTATGGAAGCTGAGAAGTCTCACAACATGCTATCTACCAGTTGGAGAACCAGGGAAGCCAATGGTGTAATTCAGTGTGAGGCTGAAGGCCTGAGAACCTGTGAGACTACTGGAATAAGTCTGGGAATCCAAAAATCTGAGAATGGATATTTTAGTCAGGGTTCTCTTAGAGGGACAGAACTAATAAGATATATACATATACATACACACATGTATAAGGGGGAGTTTATTATGTATTAATTTATGCGATCACAAGGTCCCACAATAGGCTGTCTACAAACTGAGGTGCGAGGAGAGCCAGTCCAAATCCCAAAACTGAAGAACTTGGAGTCTGATGTTCAAGGGCAGAAAGCATTCAGTACAGAAGAAAGATGTAGGCTAGCAGGCTAGGACCATCTTGTCGCTTCACATTTTTCTGCCTGCTTTATATTCTCTGGTGGCTGATGGTGTCCACCCAATTAAGGTTGGGTCTGCTTTGCCCAGTCCACTGACTCAAATATTAATCTCCTTTGGCAACACTCTCACAGACACACCCAGGATCAATATTGCATTCTTTAATCCAATCAAATCAACACTAGGTATTAACTATCACAGTAGAGTTCTGATGTCTATGGACAGGAGAAGATGATGGATGTTCTAGCTCCATAAGATAAAGCAAATTCCCTGTTCCTCCTACTCTTTGTTCTATCCAGGACCTCAATGGTTTGCATAATGCCCACATTGTTGAGAGCTTACTTCCTTTTAATCTTAATTTTAAACATTTGTTTTAATTAAAAAATAATTTTTTTGAGACAAAGTCTCACTTTGTTGACTCACTCCAGGCTGGAGTGCAGTGGCACAATCTCGTCTCACTGCAACCCTCTGCCTCCTGGGTTCAAGCAATTTTCCTGCCTCAGCCTCCCCAGTAGCTGGGATTATTTGCATGTGCCACCACACCCAGCTAATTTTTATATCTTTAGTTGAGACAGGGTTTCACCATGTTGTCCAGGCTGGTCTCGAACTCCTGACCTCAGGTGATTCACCCACTTTGGCCTCCCAAAGTGCTGGGATTACAGGCATGAGCTACCATGCCTGGCCTATTTTGAACTATTATGAATACTCTATTAGTCCTTTTTATTTTTTGACACAGAGTCTTGCTCTGTCGCCAGGCGCCAGGCTGGAGTGCAGTGACATGATCTCAGCTCACTGCAACCTCCGCCTCCCAGGTTCGAGCAATTCTCCTACCTCAGCCTCCCGAGTAGCTGGGACTACAGGCATGCACTAGCATGCCCAGCTAATTTTTGTATTTTTTTAGTAAAGACGGGGTTTCACCACGTTGGCCAGGATAGTCTCGATCTCTTGACCTTGTGATCCGCCTGCCTCGGCCTCCCAAGTGCTAGGATTACAGGCATGAGCCACCGCACCCAGCCTATTAGTCCATTTTTACACTGCTGATAAAGACATACCCAAGACAGGAAAGAAAAGGAGATTTAATTTGACTTACAGTTCCACATGGCTGGGGAGGTCTCATAGTCAGGGCAGAGGGCAAAAGGTATTTCTTACATGGTGGCAGCAAGGGAGAATGAGGAGGAAGCAAATGCAGAAATGCTTGATAAAGCCATAAGATTTCATGATACTTACTCTTGTGATAGTAATCACTACTATCACAAGAATAGCAGAGGAAAGACTGGCCCCAATGATTCAGTTACCTCTCCATGGGTCCCTCTCATGACATGTGGGAATCATGTGAGATACAATTCAAATTAAGATTTGAGTGGGGGCACAGCCAAACCATATTATTCCAGTCCTGGCCCCTCCAAATCTCATGTTCTTACATTTCAAAATCAGTCATGCCTTCCCACCAGTCCCCCAAAGTCTTATTTCATCATTAACTTGAAAGTCCACCATACAAAGTTTCATATGAGACAAGGCAAGCCCCTCCACCTATGAGCCTGTTAAATCAAAAGCAAGCTAGTCACTTCCTAGATACAGAGGGTACAGTTATTGGGTAAATACAGCTGTTCCAAATGGGAGAAATTGTCCAAAACCAAGGGGTTACAGGGCTCATGCAGGTCCAAAATCCAGCATATTGCTATCAGGCTTTTGGGCAAAGCCATTCAACAAGTCTCTAGGAAGTTCCAAACTTTCCCACATTTTCCTGTCTTCTCAGCCGTCCAAATCAAACTCTGCCTGTTTCCCAGTTCCAAAGTTACTGCCACATTTTCACGTATCTTTTCAGGAATGTCCCACCCCACTTCTGGTACCAATGTAGTGTATTAGCCTGTTTTTCTGCTGCTCATAAAGATATAACCAAGGCTGGGAAGAAAATGAGGTTTAATTTGACTTACACTTCCACATGGCTGGGGAGGTCTCATAATCATGGTGGAGGACGAAAGGCATATCTTACATGGTGGAAGCAAGAGGGAATGAGGAGAAAACAAGTGTGGAAACTCCTGCCCTTCAGATCTCATAAGACTTATTCGCTATCATGAGAATAGCATGGAAAAGACCAGCCCTCATGATTCAGTTACCTCCCCCTGGGTCCCTCCCACAACACATGGAAATTCAGGGAGATACAATTCAAGTTAAGATTTGGGTGGGGGCACAGCCGAACCATATCAGTTACATAATACTTACATACACGTATGGGGTACATGTGATGTTTCAATACAGGCATACAGTGTGTAATGATCAAGTCAGGTTACTTTAAAACATACAATAAATTAGTGTTAACTATATTCTCCATATTGTGCTACTGAATACTAAGTCTTATTCATTACGATTGAATTTTTGTACCCATTCATCATCCCCACTTTATAATCTCCACTTTATCCTCCTCCTCCCCACCACCTTCACATTACTCTTCCCTGACTCCAGTAATCATCATTTTGTCCTTTATACCCATGATTGGATATATTTTAGCTCCCACATATGAGTAAAAACATGTGATATTTGTCTTCCTGCCCTGGCTTATTTTACTCAACATATGGCCTTTAATTCTATCCTTTTTGTTGTAAATTACATGATTTCATTCTTTTTATAACTAAATAATATTTTATTGTACATATGTGCCACATTTTCTTTCTTTATTTATCACTTGATGGACGCTTAGATATATCTCTTTGATATACTATTTTTTTATATAGAATCAGCAGGGGGATTGCTGGATCATAGATAGCTTTAGTTTTCATTTTTTGAGGAACCTCTTTACCGTTCTCTGTAATGACTGTACTAATTTCCATTGCTATTGACAGTGTATGAGTGTTCCCCTTTCCCTACATGCTTGTGAGCATTTATTATTGCCTGTCTTTTGGATAAAGCCATTTCAACTGGGGTAAGATGATATCTCATGGAAGTCTCTATTTGTGTTTGTAAATATCCTTATATTTTGTTGTCATTATTGTTATTTTTGTTGTTAAGGGAAGAATTGGCCAAAAATTATCATAATTGGTGGCAGGGAGGTGGGAATGCTGTTAGTGACCCAACACTTAGGAGTAAGACATCAGGTGTTCCCCTATGCCACCAGATACCCCTCTGAATAAAGGGCTATGCCTGTGGGAACTTTTATGGTTGTAAGAAACATGTTTTCTTCATACTTGCTACTTCTTTATTTTCCCTTTTCCTCACAACTTGATCACTGGCATGCATCTGCTTTAAAATTCTTCTATTGCCATGTTCTCTCTGAAGACTCTGCATTGTGTCACACCTCTAGCACACACTGCTGAAAGTCAACTCTGAATTTACCTCAAATGAAAATGTTCACAGTTTAAATTTCCAAAGCAGTAGTACTAACTCACTGTAAGGCACAACTACCTATGAAGAAGCAATAAGATACTTCATAATTTTTAAATTTCTAAAATCTAGACAGCAAATCTGGCATGTGTGTGTATGTGTGTGTACACACACACTCATATATACATGGATATACACATATAAATGCACACACACACACACACACACACTAGAAAATTTCAAACAAGCACAGAATCAAAAGGTTTGAAATATTTTTCTATTTCCTTTAAATAGAATTAAATCCAAACTACTCACTTTTCTGCCTCTAGGTAAAACTGGAAATAAATAATCCAAAAGCTTCATTTCAAACAGGTTTCACGGGAATAAATAGTTTAATCCTGACCTAAATAGACATAGCACCAGCCTCAAATGTTCGAAAAGTAATACTCTCCAGATATATGGCCTGGAAGCCAGGCATTGCTTATTCTGACTCTGAATACGAGTAGCCTCTTGGATATAGTAGACAAGCATACCTCAAGTTCCAAAGAAAAGGAAAAAACGAAAATGTGAAAATAGAGCACAACAATGTGAAATTCTGTAAGATGATATTGTCTGAGTGAAGTGAATCAATAAACCTCCTATTAAGATTCCTCTGGTACTAGAAATCACTTGATTAGTGCTACATAAACTAAGTAACTAATACTTATTGAATTTATATTTAATATTTAAAATTCTTTTCCCTTCTTACTTGTATAAGCAAGTAAGAAAAATGAATGGTAAACACCAAGAGACTTCATATTCTTAATTATACTCTAACTTCCTTAACTATATCATTCTTTAATATTCTTGCAAAATGAATTGTTTAAGTCTTTCAACAACTGCATAATTTGTGCTCTGCATAAATGCACTTAGCCAAAGAGGTGCAAAAACAAATAAATCCATCCCTATTCCTTTTCAAGTCACATGCCCTCAGGAGGAGCTGCCTCTGCCAGGAAGGAGGGGAGCCTTTCTAATTCACCTATAGACATCAGACCCACCAGTTACTCACAATGATAACTAAATCTCTCTCTCTGTCTTCACTCTCCTTTTTGTCTATCCACCTTCAAAATCCTCTTTCATTCCAAGGCAAACTCTTAGTTGTTGACCTATCTTCTTGGATCCCGCTGACCCATTTCCTCAGGGTCTGACTTTACCCAGAAGTTTCTTATTTTGGTGTTGACCATTTTCATGACATATTTTAACTCCACTATTTTTGCATCTGCCTAGCCTGCTGCTTTTGCCACAGCTCTTCCAGCTCAATAGGACACAGTCTTGCCTGCAGTGAAGGATAACACAAGCAGCAGGCAGAAGACTGCATCATGAAGGCAGGAGCCAGTGCCAGTGCCATCACATGGGGTCAACTGTAGTATCCAGATGGATGGGCATCTCCAAAAATGCAACACTTCCTTCATGGGCATCAGAGCCCTTGGGGGTGCAAAACTTCCAGAGACGTCTAGAAATAGTAGCAAAGATATTTAACATAAATAAGAATGGAAAACTCACCGTCCTGAGTGAAGGTAAATCTAAAAATGTAGATGTGACCACATTTGGGAACCTACTATGACCGATAAACTGGTTTGACCTATAAAACATAATTTATGTTTGTGTAGGAAGATTAGATACAGTATATAGTGAAATATCTTAAAATACTGAGCTAAAAACCATTTATTTAGGTGACAACTTGCACAGTTTGACCGATGCCCTCAAAGGAAATCAAATTGCGCAAGTTCATCTAGTGCTAGCATATGAATCACTGAACTGATATTTGAAATGTTTATAAGAAGTCAAAAATATGATATGAAGTTATGAAAGATAAACACAGAAGCCTACAGAAGAGAAAGACAAATGATAAAAATACAGTCAGCACATAGCCAGGGGATGAAAATTGTAGGCCACTAGATTTAATAGGTAATGCTCTCTATATTCTAGTGGGTAAAACCAGTTTTGAAGTCTTAATTTAATGTAGCCTTAATCCAGGAAGGGCACTCCCTAAAACTGAACACATCTATTTTCATCAGATGAGACTTCTGATTAAATGCTATAGACTTTGTCTATTGCCTACAAGGAAAGACTATGCTGATCTGTAAAAGTAATTATTCAATTATTCAGTTCTAGCAACAGATATATTTTTCATTACAAGTGAGTAAATTGATATTCTGGTTTGTACATTTCTTTTTTTATTGAAATGAAGCAATTTTCTATGGCCTAATTATCTCTGATTTCTGACAAGACCAAATTTCTGGCCTTGTAAGGCTGAGGACTAACACCTGAGATGTGATGACTTATCACTGGGTCTTATCCCTAAATGGCTCCAAGATCTCTAGTGGACATTGCAGCATTATACAGGTGGGAAATTAACACATCTTGCCCTCTGAATTTTATGTGCATTTTATTTGCTTTCTTAATATTCTAAATTGGTACATTTACCAAAGAAGTTCATCACATTAGCAATTAAGAAGCATAGGTAGTTTATACGTTGTAAAGAATTTAAGTAAAAGAATATATACATGCATAATTAAAGTTAAATTCCAAGGATTTCCATCTAAGGTTGAGGGCAATATTTAATAACAAAAATAGAGAAGAACATGAAGCCTATATCTTTGGCAAAGCATATGCAAAACCTTTCCCACTACTCAATCTGGATGTCATTCTTATTTAATCAAAAGCTATCTCAGCATATTGAATCCTGTTATACCACTATATGAAAGAAAGAAACACTTTGGATCAAAGGTAACTGCTGCAAGAATTTTTCAAAGGTCATATCAAAGGAAAATTAACCACCGCAGTTTCTAATTTAAAAAGGTAAAAATTTAAATAAAGAATTGATGAGGACTACCCTTAAAGCCTTATAGCTAAAGATTGGGAATTCTCTGCAATTAGTACAATATTAAAGATTTAGTACTCCCTCAAAAAAACTGTGCACACCCAGGTAGATCAGCACATCTTATGTAGAAGTTGTGAGTAAATGGGTTACCATATGTTATACGGTAACACTTTGGTTTTCACATAGATCATTAGGCAAAAATATGTCTAATATTTGTTTCTAACCATGAGAAATGTACCTCACTGCCTAAATAGAAGTTCAATTTCAAGAGCTATTAGACACGCTTGTAGAATCATCTTCAGGTTATGTACACAGCACATTATAGAACAAGGGAGGGACAAAAGTCTATCATTGCCTTCCGGCTTTGTTTCAGTAAGGGGTCATATAATGGACATGGGTTCTCAGCAATGAAAAGAAAAGAATTGAACCAAATGATATAAGTTTCCTTCTATCTCTAAGATTCTCTAGAACCCGCAAAGTGGGACATTTCCAAGATTAGTTTAAGAATAACCATAAGGCCTTCCAAAAAAATACTGAAAAGACATTATGTAATTGTGGCATCCGAAAATTTTGTAATTGAGAATATAAACATTCTCAATTCATAATTCACCAAATATGATTCCGTGATAAAAATTCTCCTACCTGTAGCAGTAACAATTTTCACAAAGCAGTCAAGAATAATATACATAAAATATTTTCATTAACATCTTCATGAATACCCTCATCACCTCTTAGAACTTTATTTTTCAACCTAAAGGTTTTTATCTGAAAGACATATGGCTTTTTAAGGTATTTGTTTTCTATTTTTCTATGTAAATAATATGTTTTTAATATTTCACTAGATGGAGAAAATATGAAAAAATTATTTGCAATCTCTCAGATGACACCTACAAAGATTAGCGATATTAACTAAGAACATCATTCAGATGTTTTCTTTAAAAATAGTATATATTTGCTTTTTAAAAATGCGCATTCTGTAAATATCTTTTATAACCTACATTTTTTATTTAACAATTTCTCTTAAGCATTTAAATATGTTGTTAAATACTATTATCAACATGATTTTGATCATTGAACAACACTTTATCCAATTCTTACATTCAGACATTTAATTTGCTTTGAGTATTTCAGTATTATACATTATGCCTCAGTGAAGATTTTTATAGACAAGTTGTTCATGGATTGCTTTGGATCTAAAAATATGTTCCTAGAGGAAAAACTACCCAGTGAAAAGTGCAAAGATTATAAGTCTCCTATGAAATACTGCAAAATCTTCTTCCAGAATGGTCATAATTGCACCCCAGCACAAACTGGGCATTACCACTTTCAAAGCATGAAAATTTGAAAATTTAGAACTGGTAATATGTTTCTATTTATTTTACTTTGATTACTACTGGGGTTGAACATATTTTTCCATATTTTATTGACTAGTTTTCTTCTTGTAGAAATAGGTTCTTGACCTGTTTCTCTGTTGGGATATTCATATGTTATGCATTGATTGCTAACATTGATTTTATATTAATTATATTTAACTCATTCCATTAAACATTGCCAATACTTATACCAATGTGCCACATACTCCTTAGTATTATTTTATTTTTCAGATGTTTTCAGTAAAATCTCATCATTTACTCATATATTTTTGTCTTTGATTTTATGTTTCAAGAGTACTTTCCAACCCTAAGACCAAAAACATATTCAACATTATTTTCTTCTACTTTCCCTCAGCTTCATTTTTTATTTAGCTCTGCTATATGAATTTATTCTAATGTGGAATCTGAAATGAAGAGAACTAACTTCATCTTAGTCCCAAAACTTTTATCTATTGAGATATTTGTTTAATAATCCCACTAATTTAAAAAGCTATTGATTTGTCCATTCATCGGATCTGCCTATTATGTTTCCTTTTCTGTCACATAAAATATTTACATATTCTATGGTCTATAACTAGTCTTTATTTGGATCCACTGACCTTCTGATTATCTTCAGGCCAGTAGCGTACTTTTTAACTATTATAGCTTTATATCTCATTTTAAAATTTCTCTGCAAGTATTCTTGTTATAAGTAGTCTTTACTTAAAACTTTAACTTATTTTCTTTACAAATAATCATTCGATTTTTATTCTGGCTCAATACTTATTGAGAATGCCTTTTTAAAATGTCCCATTTGTATGTATGGGAAATTTATATATTCATACATATGGTTAAAGAATATGGCCTTACAATTCCTAGCTTGAAAAATTAATCGATACTTGTTTACCCTAATTAGGAAAAAATTTGCAAATGTTTTTGGGATGTGAAAAAGAAAATATATCCTTTGTGCACACAAAGCTTGCTAGCTATCTGTTAAATTATTCCAGAAACTTTTTGCTTTAAATATTTTTCAAATATTATTTGTCCAAGTTATTTCTTTCTCTTCAACAAATGATTATTGAACTCTGCAAAGCACTGGGTTAAATGTGAGTAAAAAGCTATGTGGCCCCTATCTTCAAATATAAAACTTGGGTATATTGATGTGTATCTGAATGATTTCCAGATTCTAGTTTGGTCTTTGTTTTTGCCCTTTTCATCCATTGGCTCTAATTGTTTTTAATTCTTTTTAATTCCCCTCCACATTCAGGTAGAATTTCTCAGTTTATTGATATCATTGATACAATTTTCTTCAAATTATTAATTTTGCTTTTTCCCATCAATAATATATTGTAGTTTTTAGATCACAAATAACCATTTCTTATTTCACAAATCTCTATTTTTAATTAAAATGTTCCATTTGTGATTTTCTGACCTTTTTTCTTGATCATATATGTATTAATATATCATTATATTGTATTTGGAATCCCAATCATCTGTGTACTACAGCACAAATTCTCAAAGGCGTGCTTCTTCTCTGAATACTTAGAATGTTGCCTTTTTTCTGATGTAGTTCATTAATTCATTAATTTCATTAAATAGATTTACTTTTCTATTTATTCATATTCAAACAAAATCAGCTTAGTGAACTTGAATTCGTGTCATTAAGAAAGTTTGTGTTTTGCCTTTGGCTTTGATCACCTTGCCACTTAAATAACAGTTGAGTTCCATTCTCAGAACCTACAGTGGTAAGACAGACCAGCAATATTCAACACAACTCGCAGTTTCTAGAAAACGTGTATCTATTCCACTCTGCTGCACTGAGATAGCATCTTATTTTAAACATCCAGAAAACCCATCATGATATACTTTTTGCACAGGATACAATGCCATTGTAAGCAAGAATTAGGTAGCTCTTATGTAGAAACATGGTAAAGCCTCAAAGAACTATGTGAAGGGAAAAATTGACCTCAGAATTATGAGTATATTAAGTTTTCTCCATTTTAAAGAAAGAAAAATTCATATAGGTACATATGCATGTATGAAATGCACAGATAAATGCCCAGAAAGATGTTTATTAAACTGGCCAGGCACGGTGGCTTATACCTGTTGGGAGGCCGAGGCCAAGAGGATCAAGAGGTCAAGAGATCAAGATCATCCTGGCCAACATGGTGAAACCTTGTCTCTACTAAAAATACAAAAATTAGGTGGGGGTGTTGGCACATGCCTGTAATCCCAGCTACTTGGGAGGCTGAGGCAAGAGAATCACTTGAACCTGGGAGGCAGAGTTTGCAGTGAGCCAAGATCTTGCCACTGCACTCCAGCCTGTCGACAGAATGAGACTCCATCTCAGAAGGAAGGGAGGAGGAAGGGAGGGAGGGAGGGAGAGAGGAGAGGAGAGGAGGAAGGAAAGAAGGAAGGAAGGAAGGAAGGAAGCTGCATTTTGTGTATGTGCTCATCCATTGATGGACATTTGGGTTGCTTCTACCACTTGGCTTTTGTGAATAGGTGCTGCTATAAACATGTGGGGGCAAACGCCTCTTGAAGACCCTGCTTTCAGTTCTGCGGGATATATGTCCTGAAGTTTGTTTGTTTGTTATTGTTTTGTTTTGTTTTTTAAGACAGCATTTCCCTCTGTTGACCAGGCTGGAGCGCAGTAGCGCGATTTCAGCTTACTGCAGCCTCCACCTCCCAGGTTCAAGCCTCCTGAGTAGCTGGGATTACAGGCATGCACCACCATGCCCAACTAATTTTTGTATTTTTAGTAGAGACAAGGTTTCTCCATGTTGGCCAGGCTGGTCTTGAACTCATAGGCTCAAGTGATCCACCCGCCTCAGCCTCTCAGAGTGCTGGGGTAACAGGCGTGAGCCACTGTGGTGACCCAGTAGTTCTATTTTAACTCTTTAGGAAAATCCATAGTTTTTCATAGCAGTTACACCATGTTACACTCCCTCAAGCAGTGAACAAAATTTCCATTTTTTCCACATCCTCACCAATGCTTGCTTGTTTGTTTTTTTTTAACAGTAACCGTTCTAATGGATGGGAAGAGATATTGCAACTTTGAAGTTTTTAAATCTTTCTTGGCTCACAACACTCTTAGGGTCTCAGTAACTATTTTATGGCACAAAAGAAATCTCTATCAGTTCTGTTTATTAAAGAGTTAAGTACAAATAACTTAATGAATATTTGTATCCTATTTAGTAGACATTTTGGTAATTTTATATATAGATGTACATATATACATATGTATATGTGTGTATATATATAAACATATATATGTGTATTTATATATATGTCTATATATATATATATACTGAAAGACAAGCAATATTGTTTATTTTATTACTAACTAATGTGCTTGTTGGACACTGCATTAATTCTCAAACTTTGGAAACAAATTGGATACTCCCACTCTCATTTTTTGTTCTATATTGATGTTTGTGTCATATTTAACATTTTATCACAGAAATTCCCCTCAAATTCCTGCTTCTCCAAGATATGATATCATCTAATAAATGTTGCACAGTCTAATGGGGAAAGTGAACTATACTGAACTAGTGGTTCATATGGTGTGTGGCAGATTTCAGTTATTACTGTGTTTCCCCTGAAAAACTTAAAGTATTTAATTGCGCCCCTTTAGCTCGTCACAGTGCCCTGGGACTTTGAAACTGCAGTTGTATAGGCCTGTTGCAAAAACTAACAAATTGCAATGAAAATGCCTGTCACATAGTCTGACTCATGGAAAATGCTAATAACTCCATATCTGTTTGTGTAGCAACCTGAGACAACTGTCAGACAATAAGAAATTAGGGAAAGACATAGCCACAGATGTGAATAATCGTAGAAAATAGATCATCAGACAACTTTAGTAATGATTTAACAAGAAACAGAGGTACAGAAATAATACATTTCAGATATTAAAATGGGATACAGTACTGTTTCTTTGTTGTTTTGAAGCATAACTAAATAGCTCTTTTAGAGTTTCACTGTATATTTTGCTCTATGTGCTCATAGCTATATTAGTCGTCAATGTGTCATAGCAAATTCCCACAAACTTGGTGAGTTAAAACAATGCACATTTATTATCTCACAATTTCTGTGAATCAAGAGTCTGGGTATTTTGCAGTTTAGTCCCCTGCAAGGCTGCAAACAGGATGTCAGCCTAAACATGGTTCTCATCTGGAGGCTTAACTGGGGATGATCTTCTGTACTCCCTCAGGTTTTTGACAGAATTCATTCCCTTGTGCCTGCAGGATTTGTGGAAACTTGCTTTTTCAAAGCTAGTCAACAGGGACAGACGTATAGCAAGTCTATTAGCAAGACAAAGTCTTACATAACAATGTAATTATAGGAGTGGCGTTCCATCACTTTTACCATATGCTATTAGTGAGAAGCAAATCACAGATCCCACTCATACTCAGGAGAGGATTCTGCAAGTTCATGAACACCAGGAGATGGGAATCCTGGGGGCCATCTTAAAGTCTGTCTATCTCAATAGATAATACTAAAATAAACATAAATTTTATTATAAATAATAGTTCATATTTAGTGATATATACATGCTAAAAAACTTGAAGTTACTTATCCAAATCATGTCTACTACCTTAATGAGCATTAGTTTGTACTGCATTTATTTAAATATCAATTTTAACAAAACATAACAACAACTCATAAACAATTTCAAAAAACTAAAAATGTTTTCAACAATGAGTTGGTCCTGCATCTATATGCAACAATGAGGAGCATGACTATTTTCATTGCTGCATTATTTTCTCTTGCATTTGGTAACATCATATACACATTGTGTAGAGGAAGATATTAAGCTAGAAAAAGGGCAAATTATACAGAGCAGAAGGAATATTCTAATGCAGACTCTATACCTGGAAAGGTTTATGAAAGGGTAGGGATGTGGTTTCTAAAAGTTCACTTATTTATTTATTATTTATTGAGCAAATATTTATTCGTAGATGTAGTATGACTATTCTTATATGTCACTATCTACTGATGCGGATCCTACTCTTTTAGTATAAACCATACCATTGATTTCCAATCAATTCATTTTGATAATATTCGAAAGAGAGTAATCAACCTGACACTAACCCTCGTAATTGACATCTCACTAGCCCTATTACTACTAATAATAGCATTTTGGCTCCCACAACTTAATATTTATATAGAAAAATCCAACCTCTATTCATGCGGATTTGACCCAATAATCTCTGCCTGCCTTCCCTTTTCCATAAAATTCTTTCTAGTAGCCATCACATTCCTCCTCTTCAACTTAGAGATCACTCTGTTCTTAACCCAGCCATGAGCCCTTCAAACAACCAACCCGACACTAGTAATCAGCACAGCACTTGAAATATGAGTTACCATTTTAACCTTAGGTTAATTTATTATGTGCCAGATACTGTGCTGCTTATTAAAAATACAAAGAGAATAAGGTAGCCGTTTTCAAATCTGCTTTTGGATTAGCCCCTAAATATTTTCCTAAAATGTTACCCATATCTATTGACTTGTTTAAGGTTCAGATCCTTACAAATTACACTTTCTACTTTTATTAATGAGTTGGGAAGATCTTCATTACCTTCTAATTAGCCACATTTATTCTCTTTCCTGTTCATATTGATGAGCAATGGAGTCATTATTGCCCCCATTTTAGAGTCATTAATTTTATCCTCTTCATTTCTTGGAATAATAGAATGGAATGACAGAAAGCAACTTTAAATTTCATTTCAGTAACAATCTATCTGATCCTTGAATCATTATACAGCATCTTGACAACTGCATTCCAGTCCATATTAAATACCTTCCATCATGGGCAACTTTCCCCCTCCAAGGGCAACCTATTCAGTATATTTATCCATCAAATACTCAATAAACCACTATCATAAATTGGATATTATACTAGATGCTGCTTATGCCTTGGAGAGTACAATACACATGGTCCTGATTCTCCATGAATAAGCAGACAATAAACAAGAGAAAAACAAATGAATTTGTAAATATCAATGGTAATGGGTGTTTAGAGGAAGTGAGCATGATGCTGTTATAGTGAAGAGCTAAGGATAGCTAGAAAAAAAACTTACTTTGGAAAGAGCATTTATGTAAAGATCTGAAGGATGACAAAAATCCAACCAGGCTAATAGTGAACCAGCAGACAATTGTTTAAGGAGCCAAAAGGAAGCCAGTGTGGCTACGGCATAGTTCACAAAGGAGGAGAGTGGCATGAGACAAGACTAGAGAACTAAAGAGTTCCTCTTTAGAATTGAAATTGTTCTCCCTGCCTCCCCACTCATGAGGCTGTTTGTCTCCCTTTGGACCATTCAGAACAGACAAAATGCAATCTACTTGTAAGAGACAAACTTTCCAGGATTTCCTGGACGCATCTCTCTGGTGTATCACTCCACTAAACTTCCTCATCCTTTCATCCCTCCTTCCTATGACTGGCAGACCACTTTCAGGGTCAAACTCTGATATCTGCTACATAACAAGCAGAATGGAGGGTTGCTTCATTCTTTGGTTTTAAGATTCTAGTTTTCCTTTCAGCATCCTCTTTACACCTGGGGATTCCCCAGCTCTATCCTTACTAAACCTCCCCTTAACAAGATTAGCTTCTATAAAGAGCACCACCCTTGTCCCTGACACCCAAAACTCACTCCTGATTTTGTATTCTCTTCCACCCACTCTTCTGCACCACTTCAAATCGCTTCTCATCTGTGACCCTCTGCTGCCCTCTTTTGACCACAATCCATGCAAGCTGCTGAAAAGACACGACCCTGCTGCTCCATGCATCTCCCAAGACCCTGAGACTGGCCAACTTTCACCTTACTGTGAAACACATCCCTGAGCACAGGCACATAACAGCTTCTCAGATAGAAGGTGCATTCCTTGCAGGATATTCCAGCTCCATTCACAGACTTCAAATGTGTGTGTGTGTGTGTGTGTGTGTGTAAATTATGTCAGTCACTGTGCTGGTCTTTGGAAATATATCACTAGATGAGAAAATTCATGCCCATTAAATATATGGCTTAGTGGAGGATATAGCTATATAAAATGGAAATAATATATCTTGACAAGTGCTGTGATGGGGAAATTTTATGATACCATAGAAGGGTTACATAACTATGACTTAAGGGACAAGGAAAGCTTCAGACCTCAGATTGAGATCTTAAAATAGAGATGAAAGGTGTTCCATGTAGTTCAAGGGTTGGCACATAGAACCCAACATTTCTTGGCCACTCTGGAGAAAATTGCATCACTCATGTAGCTCATGCCATCAAACCAGACGTTGGCCCATTTATCTCACTTCTAGACCTACTCCTAATCCTATCAAAGGCTAGGACTCTATTGGAAAAACAAAATGCCATAAGAAACACAAGAACTCTAGCTACATACGGGGTAGAGCCGAGACTGATTATATAACAACTTTACCAACGGATAAACCCACCTACTCCAGATTCTTGCTATCTTTAGACAGTACCCAAGAAAAGCCTTCTGGTTTGCTATCATCTCCCATGTCAGCACCCACAATACTTTGTGCTGCTTTTTGCTTAACATAGTCACCTACTGCTACCCTCTATCCCAAACTTTTTGGCTATGTCGAATCCTGAGTAAAAAAAAAAAAAAAAACCCTCTATATCCAGTCTTTTTTTCTTCATCCTTTCCATGTCTTTAAGCTTGTATCTCCTCTCAAAATATTGTTTTTTCTGCAGTACTCTTAAAGGGCTTCTCATTTTCTTATGCTGCAAACTTTTCATTTTTACCACTGCAAAGAACTTGCCATCAAATCGTAGCACAATCTCTTCTCCTCATCACCATCAGTCACCATTTCTACTTCTCCTACTTCTTTAAAGACCTTGACAGTAACTATCTACCTCTCTACTCTGTTCTTGCCTGGGAAACTCAAGATCCATGCAGATGGTGGCAGTTCTAATAAGTTCATTACTTACGAATACGAATTCTTCTGTTTTTCCTCCTACTCTACGGCATCTCCATCTCAAACTTATTTACGGGATTTTCTTCTCTGTATATCCCTGTATTAGTAAAGTACATGCTGACTTCTTTTCCTCTCACTCCACACCCTCTCCCTGGTAAATACTGTCTCAATTAACTGTGGCTTCAATTAACATCTATGTCCAATAAATAAATCTTTATCTCATCCAAATACTTTTCACAAGCTCCAGGGATGAAGACCTAACCATCTAAATTAGATACTTTTTGTTGACCCGCAGACATCTAAATTCAATGTGTCCACAGAGGAATTCATCATCTTTCCCCCAAATGAGGTATTTCCTCTGAGAGTGATACCTAAATACTCAAGCCAGAAATATAGGTTTCTTCTCTTATTTCCCGTTCTCCAGTTTCTCTGCACATCTACCTCAAGACAGTTTCTGTATTTCCTTCTCCATTTGCCCTTTTTATAAATTGTCACCATTGTATTCCTCAAGTTAATCGTCCTGCATCTCCTCCTGCCATTCTTCACACTGCATCCATCCTGACTGTCCAAATATGCATCTGCTTATATCATTATCCCGATTTTTTAAAATAATGAAATGAAATACTTAGTGGAACCCTTCTGCTCTCAGGGCAAAGTTCACATGCCCCAGTGTAGCATAATATACTCCTCTAATTTGGTTCTTCATTAACTCTCCAACCTCATCGCTCAACCTCTCAACACCAGGATGAGCCATTCATGCCAAACCCCTGTGTGGCAGGATGCAATGACAATGACAAATTTCACAAAACAGTTATAATTCTACTTGTATTCAAGGTTAGAGGACTCTCTTATTAAGTGTCTGGGGGTGAAGGATGGGGTTTCTAAGGAAACCTATGTCAATGAATCCCAGTTGTGTGAAAAAAGATAACCGGTTATATGTACGTATGATCTCTGCAAAGTATGAGAAATTCTCGAGGGAACTGCTAGAGAGAAGAGGAAGAAAAAAAAAAGCACTAGTAACAAGAAAATGTCCAGGCTCCTTAAATTATGACAACACTTACACATGACTGGCCCAGAATTTAGGCTGCAGTGAAGCATTTCTAATGGCTCAATTCCAAGGCTAATAGAGCCGAGCAACTCTTTGAGGATTCTCTATGTCCTCTCATTTTTTAAATCCCCAGATGCTAGCACATAATCAATGCTTAACTCTATGCTACAGATCCTTTGCAGGGATTGTGCTCATATAACCTACATTTTCCAGGACAATTGTGATTTCAAATATTATCCTCTGTAAACCATGGAAATGTTCCATAAATTACAGTTTTGTGAAAATAATAATGCAGAAGACCAAGAAAGTTAAGATTCTTGTAGTAAGATTCTACATGTGAAAAGATGAATAGCACACAAAAGATTGAGATATCAGAGGCCAAGGAAGCATTGTGCAATATTGAATACCAATAAATACCTAAATATTGAAATATTACAAAAACAAAGTACACTATCCCATGTCATATACATCTAGGTATGTCATATTAAATGTGTGTAACAAGTGGTCCCCTCGGATAAAAATAAATCATGTTAAAGTGACATTCTGCAAGGAAGCCACTTTCCTCATTGGCACAATATGAGGATCAGAATTGAAATGAAGAGTCAGATAGGTATTGCCTTGTTTTATTGATCGTCTGTTTCTTGTTTTGTGATTCCTGGAACTTCATGAAAAAATTGGTTGAGAAAGTTGGAAACCTGAGTGAATTACATGAAAAGAAAACAATATACATTTTACTGTGAAGTTATGTATAGTAATTTATAACAACTTTTACTATTTTGAGCACTGCAAGATATTTTGATAGACTCTCATGGCCTCATTTGTTCACTTGTTTAATGAATATTAAGCATCTCCTATGTGCTGGACACTGTCCTAGGTACTTGGAATATGAACCTAATGAACACAACACATTTCACTGTCTTCAAGAAGCTTATATTCTAGCAGTGGACAGATAATACAAATAGGCTTATAAATTAGTAAATCACATCAGATGTTAAAAGATGATAAATTTATGCAAAAAAATAGTACTGTAGGGCAAAGGGATTCAGAGTGCCATTAAGGGAAAAGTGTAGAGGCGGTAGTATTAATAGAGTTATCAAGGTAAGCTTTATTTGGAAGATAAGATTTGAGCAATCACTTGAAAAAGATGAAAGAATTAAACAGACAGCAGGGTAAGTATGTTCCAGGCAGAGGGGACAGCTGGAGCAAATGCCCTAGGATGAAAGGACTTTTCACAGTTGTGATTTCACATTTGTATTTTGATCATTGTATTAATCTGCCTCCTTCCTTAGACAGTATCTCCAAAAAAGTTAAGAACCATATCATATCTGCTTTATTCAATTTTCTCTTCACATCCAGACCAAGAATGCTCAGAAAATATATATATACTAAATGATTAAATAAATAAAGGAGATTAATTTGCGCATTTTGTCTAATGAACTAGGAAAACTCTTAACCTGGTTTGACTAAAATATTTTCAATTCTAGTCTATTCTAGGTTTTGCTCATTCATTCACTTGTGGCTGATTCTGGTCTTTGTGTCCAGCTCCATTATGTACTCATACTAGCCTGTAATTGAATGATACTCCCTTGCATCAGCATACCTATTACTAATTGCAGAAAATCTATAGCTTCATTATCTACCTGACAGAATTTAACCTTAAGTATGAGAGTGCTTATAAACCTTCCAATACTATCTAATAAATGTCTGCTGCAGATTTTTTTTTATGGGAGTTCATTTTGGTTTCGCCTAGCATGGATGAGCAGATTCTGTTCTCTGTTTCTTTATTCTTTGGCTGACTGCCTATGTTCTGCAGAATCAGTATTCTGCTCTGCTGTGTGATGGACAGGGGGTTATCCCACTTCTTTTTGGCAGGAAGAGGGACTTCAAGTTTGGCTCTGAGCTGAAAATGAATAACACACTGAGAAAAAATAAGGTCACCACTATTCCTCCTGTGTAACTTGCTATTAAATACTTTCTTTGCATGAATTAGCACAGGAATTTTAACTCTTTGGAGCCCAAAACCATAAAACATAAATGTACAATATGCCAGTTAAGCTCTGTGAATTCTACAGCACATATGAAAAACTAAGCAACTGTCATTGGAAAAAAACACAAAATTACGTTCCTGGAGTTCAAATTTTTATCAAGTATGTTTGAAAATATTTTATTATTGTATTGCATGAATAAATACAAAACAGTCAACAAAAATACATAAGAGAATTATTCTAATATGTGAAAAACTATACTTTTTAAAATAATATGACCATTTTTATAATATTTGACATAATACATAAAGTTATAATAGAAGTAAAGTTTACATAGTACCTACTATGTTCTAAGATTAAATAATGTAATGCATGTAAAGTGTGTCTATCCATCATGAACCCATAATTAATATTAGATGTTATTATCACAATGGATTCACCTTTATGCTGCATTCATCCATGGGCTAAGCACAGAATAATACTGAGGTAAACTTTATAGTTGAAGAATTTGATCTTACTTAACATATACAATCTAAGAAAGACTAGTAAGCCCTGAAATGTGTAATATACAGAGACTCAGTGAAGGTCTGTATATACACACGCTATCTAAAAGATGATTTTGGGCTAATGGAGTTTGTGCCACAAAAAGAGATAATCAATTCTGTATTGTAACATTTACATTTATCACCTTTGCATGTTGAATAAGAGAGCATTTATCAAGAGGTAGTCTCCTTGAGTTTGAATCTTAGTTCTTCTACTTACTAGTCAAATGTCCATGAGAAAGTTAGTTAATCTCTCTGAGCCTAAGTTTATTTCAACAGCTAAAAATATTGCCTATCTGTGTTAGTCAATTTTATGTATCAACTTGACAATGCTATGGTTCCCAGTCATTTGGTCAAACATGGAAACCATAGTCTAGCTGTTTCTGTAAGGAATTTTTAAGATGTGATTAGCATTTAAGTCAGTAGACTTTGAATAAGGCAGCTTTCCATAATGTGGGTGAATCTCATCCAGTCAGTTGAAAACCTTATGAGAAAAGACAGATCTCTCAAAGAAGGAATTTTCTGGCTTCTGACAGTCTTTAGACTCAAGACTGAAAATCAGATCTTCTCTGGTCTCCACCTGCTGGCCTGCCCTGACCTGCAGATTTCAGACTTACCAGCGTCCACAATCATGTGAACTAATTTCTTAAATTCTCTCTCTCTGTCTCTCTCTCTCTCTCTCTCTCTCTGTGTCTCTCTCTCTCTCTCTCTCTGTGTGTGTGTGTGTGTGTGTGTGTGTGCATGTACACACATTTTATTCTGTTTCACCAGAGAACCTGGAGAACCCTACCCTTCTGCTTATTGGAGTGCAATGAAAATCTGCTCTGAAATCTCAGCTTTCCTGTGATTATTGTTAGCATATTTCTCATTTTCTATTATTCATACTATTTCTCTCTTTAAAGTACGTTTTATTTTGGCAATATATTCTTAGGTCTTACTTTTTCAAAACTAACAATTTTTGCTCTTAATTGGGGTGTTTAAAATATTATTTTGTCTAGCTCTGTATTTCCAAATGGGTTCATTTTCCTTCTACTTGAAGGATTTTCTTTCATATTCTTGGAATACAATGGCCTTTATTTTACCTTTTTTTTTAAATTTTAAGTTCCAGGTTATATGTGCAGGACATGTGGGTTTGTTACATAGACAAACCATGGTGATTTGCTGCACCTATCAACCCATAACTGAAGTATTAAGCCCAGCATGCATTAGCTATTTTTCCTGATGCTCTCCCTCCCTCTGTCCCCCACCTTTATTTTTCAAAGAGATTTCACTCAGTGTAATTCTACATTGGCATTTTTTTTCTTTCAAAACATTAAAGACATTACTCCACTATCTTCTCACATATATTTGTTCCAATGAGAAGTCTGCTATTATTCTTATCCCTGTTCCTCTGTATATCATACAGCTTTTTCTCTGTCATATTTTATTTTTTTTCATTGGTTGTGATTCTGTATTTATGATGTACTTTGGTGTGATTTTCTTCAATGTTTCTTGTGCCTGGATTCCCTGAGTTTCTTGATCTGTGAGTTTATCCAGTTTGAAAACTTTTTAGCCATTATTATCTTCAAATACTTTTCCTCACCTCTTCTTTCAGAAACTCCAATTACATACGTATTAGGTGACTTGAAGTAGTCCCACAGCTCATTAATGTTCTGTTTATTTCTTATTACTTTTGTTATTATCCTTTTTTCCCTACTTCTGTCTTGAAGTTTACTATTTTTTTCTGCAGTGTCTAGCCTGTCATTAATCCCACCTAGTATACTTTTCATCTCATTGTATAGAAGTACAATTTAGACTTTTACAAATATTTTATGTCTCTACAGAAGTTAAATTTAATTTTTTAAATATCTTTCATATCTCTAAAATATTAGCTTTTTAGCTTTGAACACATAGAATGTAGTTATGGTAACTGTTCTGATGTCATTGTCTGCTAAGTCTAATATCTGTGTCCGTTCATCTTTCTCCTTATTCCAGATTGCATTTTTTCTGATGTTTGAATGCCTTATAGTTTTTTATTAGATGCCAGACTTTGTAAACTTATCCTGTCTATTGCTATGTATTTCTATGTCCATAAATATTTTTGTACTTCGTTGCAGGATGCTCTAAGTTGTTCTAAATTTGGTTTAGTCTTTTTGAGTCTTGCTTTTAAGATCGGTAGGGCAAATTCATAATAACAGGTAGTCTATGGTTAGTGATTTCTTACTACTAAGGCCAAGCCCTTCTAAGTATTATATCCAGTGCCTCATGAATTATGAGGTCTTGCAGTCCAAGTAGTGGAAACAGTCACTATTGCTGGCCCTGTGTGAGTGCCAGCTATGACTCCCTCTAATCCTTTCAAGATGTTCTTCCCCGTGCCTCAGTAGTTTTCTTCATATGCATGTGCTGATCAGTACTCTGTTGAATACTCAAGAGGGAATTTCTGCAGGTCTCCAAAATTCTCCGTGTAGCTCTCTTTTCTCTGCTACCGTGCTATGAACTCCAGCTACTGTGGACTCACCAGACATTTGTCTTTTGCTTCTCAACTCAAGAAGTCTCGTAGGCTATACCTAGATTCTTCTAAACACCTCAATTGTTTCCTAGCTCTCAGGGATATTTCTCTACCAATTATACAATGTCATGAAAACTGATCATATATTGTGTCTGCTATTTTTTGGTTATTTCAAGCAGAAAGATAAACCTCCTTGTTGCTAGTCCACTTTAACCAGAAGAAGTCCAATGTTGTGAAAAATCTAGTGAAAGGTGCTTGGGAGGATCCCTTTGAATATTAGCTATTATTATTATCATCAGAGGTTTGAGCCATTGAAAGTGCACTTTTACACAGCTCCCTCATTCGATTAACTCAATTTTCATACATAAGAGGAATGTGTAGAGCAATGAAAATATTAATAGCCAATGATAACTGAGTGCTAACTGCTTTAAATTAATTGTCCATTTAATTTCAGTTCAACACTATAAAGGAAGATAATATTATATGCATTTTATAGATGAGGAATCTGAGGATAAAAAAGGTTAAATAAATTGTTCAAGGTTAAGCATCTTCTAAGCAGTAGATAGAAAACAAAACCAAGGTCTGCCTCATCCCGAAACCCAATTTCTTTATACATCATTGCCAGATCTCTCCTAAGTAACTGTTGAAAAGCATCTTTGCTTCAGAGACTTGAAAAGAATTGAAAATTGTGTCTTAGTGATCTTATAGTTTTATTAACTACTGATATCAGAAAGTCATTTCCAAAAATACGTTATAGAAGTGTAGATTTCAGTTTGGCATTCTTGAGCTTGAAGTTCTGCCACGTGGGGCAAATAACAAATGTAATGATGATATTTACTCTTCCCAGATTTGCTGAGGTTTGCTCTTCAGCAGATCTCAAGTGTCAGATTTGCTATTGAGGCTGTTAGCACAGCAACAGATAATATAGGTTCCAGCTTCAGTAGTGCAAAATATAAAGGTAATAAGAATAATTTCATGAAACTTTCCGTTAACAGCAACAGAATAGGATTAGGACTAAGAGGCAAGGGCCATGTGTGGAATCACCATGCTAAATAACTCATCAGATGTTTCTCCAGTTGATATGGTAGCTGTTATATTATGAAATATCCCATTGTTTTTATAGATAAACCATATAAAAAATTAAATTCAAGACATTCTGTGAATTTATTAAATAATTTTCAATTTTGTTACATGCAAATATGAGATTCCTAAAGCCTATGCCCTAACCATGAAATAATACCAATATCACATTTATTAGTTATTTTAATACTAACAGAGAAAACTCTTAAGAAAAAAAGTACTCATAATTCTACTGCTTTGTTGACTTTTAAAAAATTAATCCACATAAGTGGTTTAAACCTTCAAACATTAAAGAAACATTCAAAACATTTAAGCATTTTTTTCTCTATCCCTCCCCTCCAAAAACCTCTACTTTTTTCAGTTCTTTTCCTAAAAGGTAGTTATGAGTAATATTTGTTGTGCTCATTTTCTGAAAAAAAATATAGACGGCCTTGTAGATATACATACACAGAAACTGCCCTATTAAAGTCTATTGAAAATGCCTTCATTTAAGACATTTTTGAAGATATTATATTACCACATACGTTCTGGCTTCTACCGCTAATTCAGTCTAAGTCAATTATAAGTTATAAAATATTCCATGATAATATTTTCTAAATAGGAAGGCCAAATGTATCATCCTAGGAAACCAAAAACAAGTATCTGAGCTTTTGTTGAAATTTAGGCTTTGTTTGTAAAGTGCAAAAGTTGAAGATAAATGTGATTCAGTAGTAATCACTGCAGTTTGTACCTACTAAGCAGGCAGGGAGGTATAGCTGAAGTTCGATGGTAACTTAATAAATTGTTCTGATCATTAAAAAAATATATACGCAGTACCACCACCTTATAGTTGAAAATTGTGATTAGATAATCTATGAAAACATGACATATTTTATCTTTTCCCTTTTTTGTTTCTATTTGCTTGCTTTTTAGTCTTTTACTTGTGGTTTCTAGCAACATGTTCTCATTTAAAGTCCATTTGAGATTTTTGTGGGAATCTTTAACTGTCTTACATTTTGTTTTGCAATATTCAGTTAATGAACTCTGACAATAAATAACATCATAATGTGATATGATTAGTTAGAAATTTCTCTTTAGACAATATTCTCTGGACTTAGATTAACTTGATCACTGATCTGAAACTTATTTACACACCTGAACTTATATATTTTGGAAAAATTAAGAAAAAAGTAAGAATTTGACTGGGTGTGGATACTATAATTGCCATAATTTTATATTTATCATTCTCTCCTTTGAGAACCAATAAGAGATTCTGAGAAAAGGGGGAAATGAGGAGAAATTGAAACATTCCTTTCATCCTCTTCAAGAATAAAAATATAAGAATGTGGATATAGAGGATTTTCAGTGATTAATCTGAAAAGTATTTCAAGAAACAGGCTATAAATACCAAATAATACCACTTCTGGTATTATTTGGAGTCTAAACTGATTAAGAGATATAATTTTCAAATGTCTTGAATTGCCATACTTTTTTCATTTTTCTGTGTAGTAATCAGTAGAACATCCAAACAAAAGTATCCATGTGCTTGTTGAATGAGGATTTAATGATACTCCCCTAATAGGTAGATAGTTTTCTAATCCAAATGATTGCCTGGGTTCAAATCCTGACATGATTTAGCATTTGTCTTTGAAAATACTATTTAATTCTTCTGAAATTTTGGTTTCTTTGAATATAAAATAAAAATAATAATGTCCTCACACAGTTGGAAGAATTAAATGAGAAAATTCACAGCGAGCATTTGGTGAAAAGGAAAAAGAAAGAAATGAAGTAATCTAATGTTTATTATATGTCAACTATTGCCAGATATTGGGTATGTTTCTTCCCTATGTGGCTTCTAATTCTCACACATGGTAGGCATGATACTTATCAGCTCAAAGCTTGCAAAGAGTAACGTTTGAGCTGAAAGAGTTCAGAATTGATTTCTAATTGAAGTGCACACATATAGCAATTGGTATAGTTAGAATTTAAACCCAGATTTTCTAATTCAAAAGGTTTTTGCCTTCTTATACAATAGTGCCTCCCAAGCAGGACAAACTAGTCGTGAATGTGGGCTTCTTACCTTCAAAGGTTTATCTGTGAATGTTTTAAAAAGATAAAACATATAAAGAGTTTAGACTAGGACTTAACACATAAAAGGTACTCATCATCATTATTATCATCACAATGTCCCATTTTACTTCCTAAAATCCTTGCGGAGAATGGAATTCTGTCTTCCATATTCAAAATTGGTCAGTCTCTGCTAAGCTATTTTTTGAAGTATACTGAAGTTAGTCACCTGACCCATAAGGTAGATAACTAGAAATTCTCATTCTGCTTTAAATATCGTGCAGCATATAATATCATGAGTAAAATGGATGATGCTGATTTTTGTATTTCATTATTTTTTCCCAAATATATGAGGTTAGAAATAGAGGGGTCCATATCATTCGCAATATTCAAGGTATCTGAATTTGTTAAGACATTAAGCATTGAAATGCGTCTTGGAGTACACATCTGGGTGTTTTCTTTTTTTCTTGTTTGTTTTGTTTGATTTGATCTGGATCAGTGATTCTCAACTGGAGGCAATTGTACCCCTCAGGGGAATTTGACAATTCCTGGAGAAAGTTTTGGTTGCCGCCACAACTTAAGGGATGGAAAGTGCTATAGGCATCTAGTGGGTAGAGGCCAGGAATGCTGCTGAGCATCCTCTAGCACACAGGTCACCTCCCATCACAAAAAAAAACTATCTAGCCTGAAATGTCAGTAGCTCTGAGATTGAAAAACTCTGGTCTAGATCAGTAGTTCTAAACCATGGCTGCACATTAGAATTACCTGGGGAACATTCTTAATGCCAATTCTTGGGTACCCCCAAACCCAGAAATTTGAACTAAATTGGTCTGGGGTGGACCCTGCATAGATGATCTTCCCTAGTTCCCCAGGTGATTCTAATGTACAGTGCAACCAGGATTGTGAAGCACTGGTGTACATAAAGCTAACTAGTTTTATCAAGGAAACAGAAAACATAGTTACAATGAGAGGAAATTCTTACTGGGGTTTTGCCAGAAGGATTCTTGCGTTTCTTTTTCTCTAACTTACCGGGAACGTCCTCAATTTTATCAGAGATACTACTAAATTCACTTTTTGTTATAGCATTTTTCAAAATAGTATTCTGACTAATACAAATAAATCTTATTTTAAATGAGCCAGACTCAAAAAAAACAAAAGCAGGAAATTAGATCTCACCTGCACACAAATTACCCCACTACTGAAAGCACCATGTATATGGCTTTTATATACAATCCTTCCTGTGAACAGCCATGAGGTTAATTTCTATCTCAAAACATGTCTTTGTTTACCTCTCTTAACTTGGATCTGCAGCGTTACTATCCTTCCTGCAAATTCATTCTGTCCTTGGCTCTTTCTTCCATAACTCTCTTTGATCCACTTCTTCATTGCTTCCTACTCATCACAAAAACAAACCTCTTCCAGCTAGATTTTCTCATGGGATCCTAAATCAAAGTTCAGAAGAATGTGAGGTCCCCATTAAATTTAATATCAATGGTTCAGACTCTCTACAGGGTCTCCTCTCTGTACCAAAAGTAGCTTGTTAAATTGCCATAGTTACTGTTTAATGGAAACCCAAAAGGTGTAGAAAAAGACGTTACTTAATTTCTCTAATTTTAGTTTCTCCACACAGATTGACTTAAAATCTCACCAGGCTGAGTAAAGATTTAAAAATATACTATGGAAGTTGATTTTAGGCACATTTGTAATAAGGTTGATGATTGTGAATGTTATACAATAAATATACAGCTCATTCCCTCCTCTGGACAACAGCTTTGCCATTGGCTGCTGGAAGTCCAATTTCTGCCAAAGGAGAAAGGTTGCTGAGCTATTTGACAAAATCGTTTTAACTCCTATAAATAAGATACTTTAATGCATCTCAGCTGTAGACTTTATTGCCTTCTCATATCACATGCTTTTGCAGAGTAAATGGAAATACTCTATGCTATATGGAACTTAGATGTTTTCTGTTTTTAAAAACAGCAAATGTAAACGAAGAAGCGACGTAGTTAGAAATTTCAGAATTCTGTTGGTTGCCATGCAGCAAAGGTAATCTCAGTAACACATATTGAGGGGAACACAGCATTAAAAATAATGTCATCTGTAGCATAAAAATATTGATCATCAGTGACAAAGAGAATCTGAGTGTTTGAACAAGAAATAAGTTGGAGTAAATAAACACCCACACTCATGAATTACAAAGGAACCATCCTTTTCTTAGCCATTTTATCTCTCAGCTCTTTGAATAGGTTAAACCTGAAAGGTGTTGGTTTACAGCAAAGGTCTTTCCTATAAAGGAACAAATAATAAATCTTTTAAGTTTTCAGGACGCACTGTCTCTGTCAAAACAACTCAATTCTGCCACTGCAGTATTAAAGCAGCTATAGACAACACATGAATAAATGGGCTGGAATGTATTTCAATAAAACTTTGAATGTGTTCCAGTAAAACTTTATTTATGAACACCGAATTTTGAATTTCATTTCATTTTCACATCATGAAATATTATTCTTCCTTGATTTTTCCCCACCCTTTTAAAATGTTAAAATCATTCTTAGCTCGCCGGCCATGCAAAAAGTGGTAGTAGACTCTGGCCCATGGGCCCTAGCTTGCTGACCCCCATCTTGCAGTATTTATTTACCATTATTGAATTTTTGAAATGCTGATTAAAAATTGTTGGAAAACACTTATGGGACTTCCACTTCTGGCATAGGGGTATTATAGAGATGCTCAAAATACCCTGACATTCACACCTAAAAATGTGTAGGTAGAATTTTAAATGGTAAAATGAGAGAAAGAAATATCTTAAATAATTAAATGAGCCTACAAGAAAGCAAGGAAACCTGATGAAGTTAGGAGCACAGACAGAACCTTAATCACATAAAAAGCAAGCACCAAGGCCACTGGAATATGCTGAAGAAAAATACAGATCCCTGAGTATAACTTTAGAATGTAAGAGAGCCTGGGCACAATGCTGCTTCAGACTATACTTAGCAGAAACCTGAGTTTCTGCTCACACAAACCTCACAAGTGTTTCACCTTCAGGAAGGGGGAAACAGAAAAGAGAGAAAGAGGCAGTCAGCAGGAAAGATTGACTTTCCAGCCTATACGTGTATGAAAACAACAAAAAATTCTCGCTAGTAACTTGCAGACACCAGCCTGGACATAGCTGGATTTGCGGACTAAATATAGACTATCTGATGGTTCCAAGAATTGCAAGCTAATAATTGTAACTTGCAAGTTTGAATTAGGTAACTGGCAGAGACAAACAGAAATCTTCTTGGTAGTAGAACCCATATTCAGAGTTCACAGAATTTTCATACATAGAACTTCAACAAATAATTACAATTATAGTAGTTTCTCATGATATAAAGGATTCACAAAATGTACAAGGAAACAAATCACAATAAGCAAGAAAAAGAGAAAATATCATGGATATAGATAATATATAATGAATTCCTATATTCCTAGAAATTATCAGATAATAAAAGATAAGTAATTTTATTAGGTTTGAAGCAAATAAGAAAGGAATTGAAAACAGGATGAATCAGTGAAAAGACTCTCAAAAAATGACCAGGAAATGTTTTTAAATAAACAAAATGGAATTTTAAAAACAAAAATTTTAATAAACTGAAATGTGTAACTCAATGAAGGGATAAGATACAGGCAAAGAAAATCAGTGAACACTAAGGCAGATTTTAAGAAATTGTCCAGAATGCAATACAGAGAGAAAAATAATTGAAAAATATCAGAGTCCTATTAGGTAACACGAAGAAAGGAAGAATATATTCTAATAACTACCTAGGCAAAGAGCCAGGATGTGTGGATAATAGATATTATCCCTTTTATCTATGAATCCAAAAGATAATAAAAGTGAGTTTTTTTCAGAATTATTTAAAGATATCATTCATAGATTCAAGAAGCCCAGTAAATCTGAAGAAAGATAAACTTTTAAATTCACAAATAGATACAAAATGAAAACTTTCCTAAAAGATAAAATATAAAACAACTAGAAATAAAAGATAGATGGAATCAAGTGTCCAGATTGTCCTTAGATTTAAGGGTTCAGAAAATTCAACTCCAGTACCAGAAGGAAAAACCGAGTATATGGTATACATGTTGGCTGGTGGGGAGATGTGGAAGAGGGAGCTTGTAGAAGTTCTATTCTGAGATCCACCCTCTCCATAAAGTTGGAAGCAAGGTCATCAATAGACAGTAAGGTATAGATTGGTAGAAGAATTTGGGGGTTTAAAAAAGTATGGAATTGTTAAAAAAAAAGTTTAAGACTAAATGGAATTGGTAATTATATTATAATTTCTGGCAGCATTAATAATCTTCCTGAGGTTTGTAGTCATAAATTTAAATAACATCACATAGCTTCAGAAGTACAGGAAGAAAGTAGGCAAAGAATTGGATTTAATGGGGGCTGGGTTGTGACAATGTGAATAAAATGAATTGAGATGGGAATAAGGAAGACAAAGCTGTTTACAAAGGAGTGATTATTAAGATTTGGCTACATAATGAGAAAAGTAAGAACAGGAAATGGGTGAGAGGTAATTAAAATATGACAAAAACTATAAATCATAGGTCTCCATAGAGTCACATAATTGGAATCAGAAGAGGAAAGAGCTTGGAAAGACCGAAGGCAGTGGCCAGAAAGTGGCCTCTCCGAACAGTTTATGAGGGGCTTGTAGTTAGTGGTCATAACAAAGAACTTCTAGGAGAAGACTGGAGTTGATGAGCTGGAGGGCTAATTCACCGATGGAAAGAACTGTGAGGCCAAGAATGTTGGAAAGACTTTCCATGTGGATATTGAAAGCAACAAGAACTAAGATGGAAGTTTTTGGAGAGTATGACAATGAACCAAGAGGTAAATGTCCTAAAAATGGGAGGAAATGACCTAAGAGATTTTAGGTGGCTACAGCATAAAAAGACAGTGGTTGTTAGAAATAGTTGGCAACAGTTTCAAAGTTGAATTTTAGTAAGGAAGAATGGAGAATGGTCTGTCAGTGATGGCTGTTCTGTGCATTGTAAGATGTTTAACTGCATTTCTATTCTCTATTGCCTCGTTGCCAAAAGCACCCCCTTTTCCCATTTGTGATGATGAAAAATGTCTCCAAACATCGACAAATGTCCCTTGAAGAGGAAAACTGCCTCAATTGCTCTATAGGAAAACCTCACACCAAGTTCACCATGCTTACTCACTTCAATTCTTCTCTTCTTACTTTCTCACAGTTTTCTTATATGTAATTCACTTACACTTCCACTAAATATGATTTTATTAAGGTCACTATGACCTCCCCATTGCTAATTCCAATGTTCAGTATTTGGCCTCCCTTATATTCCCCCAAGCATTTAATGGAATTGATATTCCCTTTTCCTTGAAACACCTTTGTCACTTGGTAACAGTATACCTCACTCATCCAATTTGCATTCTTCCTCAGCAGCTTCTCTCCCTTTTACATTCTTTCTCCAATCTAAACTTGTTGGTGTCCCTAAGATTTGATCTTTTGGGCTCCTTCTCATTTCTGGTGTCACTTTTTGGTGAGCTCATCCAATCTCATAGATGTTACCACCTATATATTGATGATACACTATCTTATGCCTCTATCTAAGTCTTCTTTACAGCATAGAGACTTATAAAACCAGTTATCTAAGTGACATATTCATTTTCACATTTAATTGGTATGTGAAATTATGTCAAAAATAAATCATCCAATATTGCCCTCAAATTTTTCCGACTGGCATCCCTTCCCATCACAGTTAATGGCAACTCCTGCCTTTCAGTGGCTCTGGTCAAAAATCTTGAGTCTTCTTTACTCTGCTCTTCCATGCCACCTCCAATCCATCAGAACATTCTGTTAACTTTACTTTCAAAACATCTATAATAGAACTGTATTAGTTCATTTTTCTGCCGGTGATAAAGACATACCCAAGACTGGGTAATTTATAAAGAAAAAGAGGTTTAATGGACTCACGGTTCCATGTGGCCTGGAAGGCTTCCCAGTCATGGTGGAAGGCAACAGTCAGGTCTTACATGGCGGAGGCCAGAGAGAATATGTGCAGGGGAACTCCCCTTCATGAAACCATCAGATCTCCTGAGACTTATTCACTATCATGAGAACAGCGTGGCAAAAACCCACCCACACAATTCAATTACTTCCTACCAGGTCCCTCCCACACATGGAGATTATTACAATTCAAAGTGAGATTTTGGGTCTGGACACAGAGCCAAACCTTATCAATAACAAATTTGCACCCTCTTGTGTCTACTCCCAATCCAACACATCATCTTCTGGGAGCTGAATTATTTTAGTAATAATAGTAGGCAATAGTTTCCCAATGAATCTCCTCTCTTCCTAGCTCTGCACCCTACAGTCTATTCTAAATGCACCAGCCAGAGGAAATCTGTTAAAACTTAACCCAAATCTTGTCACTTTTCACTTTCAAAACCCTCCTCTGGCTTCACATCTCCCTCAGAGCAAAAGCCAAATGTGTTACTCTAGCCTACAGAGTACTAAATGATGTGACTCCTTGTTTCTTCCTGTGCTGGGTTGTAGAGTGTTTCCACAAAAGTCACGTTCACCTAGAACTTCAGGAACTGACCTTATTTGGAAGTACCCTTTGCAGATGTACTTAGCTCAGATGAGATCAGATTGGATTAGATGGGTCCCAATCTGTGACTGATTTCATTAGAAAAAGAGAAAAAAAGAGATATAGACATACGGTGTGTGGGTCAGGGGAGGAAGCTAGGAATGCCATGTAAAGATAGAGGCAGAGATGGAGCCAGGAGTCTACAAGCCAGTAAATATGTAGCGGGGAGATCCATAAGCGCTGAGGCAGGAGCAAAAGGCCTGAGCCTATTTCCATATAAATAATGAAGAAGAAAGTAATTAGAAATATAACTGTAGTAGTTATTAGTTATTCATATGTGATCGTAGTTATTCATAGGTGATCTTAATTCCTTTACTAATGCCTATCAGGTAGGAACTGTGAACCTGGGGTGGCATTGTGAAAGGAATGACACTAAGGCAAAATGCTCTAAGCCCTCTGTCACACCTGCATTAGGGCTGCTGGAGGGCGCCTCGGCTGTGTGGCAGCACCAGCGCTGTGAAAGCACCCGCTGTTTAGCCAGCTAGGGAAGAAGATGTCCTAAATGACTGAGACATCTCCTTCCTGGGGAAGTTTGGAGAAACCCCTGCTTCTCCAAACTTTTGTGGTAAGGCCTGACAGCTGTCAGGGAGGCCCACAGACATCCAGGGGCTTAACTATCTCTATGTGATGCTGTGCTTCAGTGGTCACATTCCATGTATACTCCTGTGCTATGCTTCTGCACCTGGTTCCTTTTGTATTAGAGAGGATAATCAGTAATAGTAATATAAATCTTAATGTGTTAGTTCTTTCTTGATAAGTATGGAAAAGGTGCTGATGCATTATGCTCCTTACCTCACTTCGGGTGCCAGAAATTCCTAAGCCCCCTACCTGAATGACACATGATGTACTTGACCCTATCACTGCCACACCCTATCTACCCTGCCCCCAATCACTGACCACCAAGGCCACTCGCTGCCTACCCTGCCCCCAGATTTGCAACTCAATAAAAGTGAGAGTGTCCCAGCATTCGGGGCCACTGCTGGTCTCCGCGATCTGGAGTGGACCCCTAGGCCCAAACTCTCTTTTCTGTATCTTTGTGTCTTGTGTTTTCATTTCTACAACTTCTTGTCTCCACACCGGCCCCAGAGTGGCTCAAGAATCCTGTAGGACTAGACCCAACAAAAACATTAAAAATTGCTAGTACCACCAGAAATTAGGAAGGAGGCATGAAACAAAACCTTGCTCAGAACCTCCGGTTAAGAAATTAATCCTACTAACACCTATACTTCAAACTTCTAGCTTCCAAGATGGTGAGAGAATACATTTATGTGCTTGGTACTTTGTTATGGCAGCCCTGAGAAAATAATACATCTATCTTTTTATTTTCTCCTCTTTCCCTTGCTCATTCTACTCCAGCTGCAACCTACTTGCTAGTCTTTGAATACCTAGGCATGCCTATGTCCCAAAGCCTTTGCATTTTGTGTTTCCTCTGCCTGGTATACCTTTCCCCCAGATGTTTGCATAGCTCCTCCACGCCTTCCTCATGTCCACTTAAAAAGTACCTTGGCCTGATGTCTGATAAATTTAAAACTGCTATACCACTCCCTGCCCTCTCCCCACCTTTATTTATCAACCTAAAAGCTTTCACCTCCCAACAGTCTATGGAATTTAGTTATTTTTTAAATTGTCTATCTCCTTTTATCACAATGTAAACACAATGAGTGCAGGAATTTGTGTCTAGTTTGTTCACTCACACATCCCCAGTGTTTATAACTGTGAGTGGCACACAATAACAGGTACAGACTACCTGTGATACATATCACTGATGATATTCGTCATAATGATGTGACTAAGGTAGTGCTTTCTCTGTTTTTCCACTTAAAGTTATTTTTATTTCTTTTCATTATCTATTCTTTGGAAGACAGTTGCTAAACACAGTCCACACTGTTGGGGAATGGTGATGGGGAGGGAGAGAAGTTTAGTTTCACCTCCTGGAGGTGGTGTATTTACATGAATTCTCTGGAATTTTTCTCTAAGCCTGCACCATTTATTTATTTCAATTATTTATTTGTATCAGCTTGTACTCATGTAGGTGTATTTTATATTCTGAGTTATAATCCAATACTACACTGTTTATTTTGTCACTTCGAATGTCCTGGTTTAAGCCATCAGGAGCTCCTTTGGGGTGGCCCCTGCAATGGACTACATTGTTTACAATCCCCAAATGTTTATATGTCAAAGCCGTATCCCCCAATGTGATAATATTAGGTGGCGGAGCCTTTGCGAGGTAATTAGGTCATGAAGGCACAGCCCTCATGAATAGGATTAGTGCCCTTTTAAAAGAGACCCCAGAGACCTCTCTCACCTTCTATCCTCCCTATGAGGATGCAGTGAGAATACGATCATCAGTGAACAAAGAAGTGGCCCTCACTAGACACCAAATCTTTTGGGGGCTTAATCCTGGACTTCCAGCCTCCAAAACTGTGAGAAGTAAATGTTTGTTGTTTAAGCTACCCACTCTACAGCCCTTATTGACTAAGACAGTCTCTATGACTCAATAATATGCCCCATGCTTTTGTTCCTTACTCTCTAGAACTATAAGATGCTCCAGTGTTGCATTTTCCTTTTCCATTCTTAGAACCAGCCATATATCTAGGCATAGTGGGAGAATTTTACATCTCTGTCTCAATAATTGGAAAAGATAAAAGTCAGAATACAGAAGATATGAAAAGTAAGAATACAGAAGACGTGAACAGTGCAATAAAGGAGGTTGATCTAATGGACATATATAGAATATCACAACAAAGAATTGCAGCCTTTATACATTTCCAAACATGACAGAAATATTGATAAAGATAGGCCAACTAGGCTACAAATAGAGCTTTCATAAATTCACAGAATTGTATCAAACAAATCACATTTGCTGAACACAGTACAACAAATTAGAAAAACATTTATAAAACTATGACTAGGAAATCTTATACAGTCATGGAAAATTTAAAAGCATTCCTTTAAATGACTAATAGGTAAAAGAAGAAATCATAATGGGAACCTTAAAGCATTTATAGTTGAACAAAAATTAAAATATGATATATTACAGCTTGGATGCAACTAAAAATAGTTCTTAGGGAGAAATATAGAGTCTTAATCATTTTAAGTAGGAAAAAAATTCAAAGTTAATGATCTAAACCTACACAGTAAGACATTAGAAAAAGAGCATCAAAATAAAGCCAAAGAAAGCACACAGAAAGAAATAAAAGTTATAACAGAAAATCACAGCAACCGAACATGGAATAATGAGATAACTACGGCAAAATGTTGGTTTTGGGGAAAGATGAATTAAACCAAAAAAAAGAATAACCAGAGAAAGTAAAAATTTGCAAAAATTCACAACAAACTTTTTAGGAATGAAAAAGGAGATATACCACAGCTGCTGTCAGGAATAAACATATAATAAAAAGATATTGGGAACAATTCTTTTTTAAAATGCAGATGAAATAGAAAAATTATTTTCAAATATTAACTGGCCAAAACTGATTTAAGAAGAGATAGACCATCCTAATAGTCCTATAACCATTAAAGAAATTGAACCAGCTAAAAATCTTTCTGTGAAGAAAACAAGAATTTTAGATAGAAATTCAGGTGACTTCTACCAGACATTCAAAGACAGGTTTTCCAGTCTTACACAAGCTGTTCCAGAGAATTGGAATAAAGCCAGAGAATAGGGAGAAAGGGGGAATTTCCCAACTCACTTTATGAGGCTAGTATAACCTGGATGCCAAAATCTAACAAAGACAGAACCAAAAGACAAAAATTGCGATTTTATTATGAACACATAAAAAAGTTTAAACTTTAGTAAAACGAATAATATTTTAAAAAGATAACTAATCATGACTAAATTGGTTTATCTCAATACTACAAGCTAGTCTCATATTGGAAATCAAATAACATAACACACCATGAACGAATTAAAGCAGAAAAATTACGATCATCTGAATAGAATTAAAACACATACACAGAGAGAGAGAAAAAGAGAGAGAGAGGGAACAAGACTAGAAGTAGTCATCTCTAACCTGATCAAGGGTACTTACAAAAACCCATCATTGTGAAATGCTAGAAACATTTGCTGTACTATAAGATCAGCAACAATAATTCTATGCCATTTTATATTAGAAGTCCTACAATGTAGAGTTTAAGAGAAAGTAAAAGAAAGCTATAAAAGTAAAAAACAACCAAACTGCCAATACTTGCAAATGCTATAATTATTAATAGCTCTGTAGAAAACATCGAAAAAAAATCTACAGACACATTTTTTGAAATACTAAAAGATTTTAATAATGTTGCTCAATATAAAATCAATACACAAAAATCAGTTGCATTTTTTAATACCAACAACAGATTTTAAAATGTGGCTTTGAAATACAACCATTATTCTAGCAACAAAAATAGGAATAAATCTAGGAATAAAGCTAACAAAATAGTTATAAATAGAACTGTAAAACTTTATTGAAAGCTATTAAAGACAACCCAAACAAATGGAGTAATAAACCATGTTATTGGATTGAAAAAAAACTCAAAATCATAAAGATGTCAATTCCCTCAGGTTGATCTATAGATTCAATACAATTCCAGAGTCCCAACAGGCTTTTTTTTTCCTCTCTCATGGAACTTGGCAGATGACTCTAAAATTCATATGAGAGAGCCAGAAGTCAAAATTACATAAGCCATTTCTATCTAAGGAGGCAAGGTTACATACTAACAATGCTTTATTATAAAGCTATAGGTATTAATACAGTGTGTGCTTCAGTACAGCTAAGGAAATAGACTAATAGAATAGGAAAAAGAGCCTCAAAACAGACCCACACAGAGACAGTAAGTATTGCAAAGCAGTAGAAAAACGATAGACTATGTAATAAATGGTGCTGGAACAATTGCTTATTCATATGGAAAAAATGAAACCTGATCCGTATTGCATATCCTATATAAAAATCAGTTTCTAGGGGATTAAAAATAAATGTGAAAAGCAAACTTATAAAATATTTAGAAAACAATATAGGATAATATTTTTATGAAAGTATGGTAAGACAATATTTTATAAAAGAGTCAAAAAGCACAACGTTTAAAAATAAAAAATAGATAAATTTGACCATTTTAAAATTAAAATTAAGAACTCTTGCTGGTCAGAGAAAAAATATGTATATATGTGTATATGTGTGGGTACACATAACAAACAAAAGTATTATAGGATTTTAGGCATAGAATATAAAGCTCTTCAAATTATTATGAAAATGACAGCTAAATTGGGGGCAAAAGAGAATGCCATGAAAACTTTAACAGGCATTTCATAGAAAAGAAGCACAAATGACTCATAATTACATAAAAAGATGCCCTACTTCATTAGTCATAATTAAATGTAAATTAAAATCACAAATCTAAGCTTTATATTTAATAGACTATTCGTTATGTTTGATGCAGTTCAGAAAGGCTTATTTTTTTAATTTCACTCTAGTAGCAAGGTAAAGAACTGAATGCAGAAAGGGTAAGCTAATAGATTCAGAATATTCTACCCTAAGCAAGAAATAATGAGTGACTAAACTCTTAAGGCAATACTAATGAGAGAAAAAGGACAAGACACGCCAGTGAATGATATTAAGGAAGACCTTATCTCTCTTATTCATCATTTATCCCTAGTAACTAGAATAGAAACTAAAATACAGTAGACTTTTAATGGATATTTGCTAAAATAGCAAATAAATGTAATGATTTATATCTTCCAAGAAATAGAAGAAGTGGGATAACCGAAAGGATATATAGTAATGTCAATTTATTTTTTATTTTGTTACTTTTGTGTGTATAAAATTTTACCTTCATACATTTTAGGTGTAATTTTTGTGTCTGAATAAATAAAGAGGTTGAACATGATTCCATATGTTTCATAACTAATGAAGTAGAAATCTCTCATATGTTTGTTTATATTGTTTCCTTCTTTTCTATGAATTAGCTCTTTATGTCATCTGCCAATTTATTTATTGAACTTATATTTTGTATGATAATGTTGGTGTAAATTCTTTGTCTTTCATTTTATGCAAGATTCCTAATTTTAATGATTTTTATTTTGCTTCAGTTATGTTAATTTTAGTCTTACCAATGTTTAAAATATTTACATAGTTCGACCTGATTATAATTTTTCAAGTAATACATAGAAAAGTATTGGCTCTCCAAAATTTAATTCTATTCAACTCTAATCAAAATTGAGTGGGTAAGAATCTAGATAGTGTTTGTTTGGCTTTTATATTTATCTATCTATTAACATATAAACTTAGGTTTACAATGTAAGGTATGAATCTGAATTATTTTTTCCCAGATTTCCAAGGTTTTCCCAATTCCACTATAAATTACTATATAAAAATCAACACTATTTTTGGAGTTTTCTGTGTTATTGCAATGATCCACATCTTTATTTTTGAACTTAATTGCAACTTTCCAATAGATTGTCTGATACCTGCTCTCTGTTCTCTCTCCTTTCCTAATACTTCCTCCTTTTTGCAGTTTAAAATGTGCTGTTCACTACAGGTTCCGTCTCAGCCCACTGATTCATCCTGTGCATTTTTATTCTGTCAATTTTATCTTGAGAACACTGACATTAGAATCTGTAGCCTAAATCTTTTTCTGAGCTTCTTATTCATGGATCAAATGACCTACTGGCCATTTCTTCAAGATGTGCTAAAGGAGTCTTAAGAGTAAGATGTTTGGCTGGGCGTGGCGGCTCAAGCCTGTAATCCCAGCACTTTGGGAGGCCGAGGCAGGTGGATCACAAGGTCAAGATGAACGAGACCATCCTGGTCAATATGGTGAAACCCCGTCTCTACTACAGAAACAAAAAATTAGCTGGGCATGGTGGTGCGCACCTGTAATCCCAGCTACTCAGGAGGCTGAGACAGGAGAATAGCCTGAACCCAGGAGGCGGAGGTTGCGGTGAGCCGAGATTGCGCCATTGCTCTCCAGCCTGGGGAACAAGAGTGAAACTCTGTCTCAAAAAAAAAAAAAAAAAAAAAAAGAGTAAGATGTTCAAACAAAATCCATATTTCTTCCCTTTTTCTGCAAACAAATTTTTTCCTACATTTTCCTTTCTGTAGAAGGTAGCACCTTTGCTTCAGTTACTTGAGAGTGAGTGATCAAAAACCTGGGAATACACCTTTTTATACTTCACTACAAATGTCCCGGCAATCACAAAGTTGTATCCATTCTCTCTCTAATTGCATTTAAATACTGAAAACAAAACCAGCAATAGATTTTTTGAGCTCTAGGCCAATAACATGTTTAGTATTTTAACACGCTATTTCACTGAATTATCATAAAATCTTATGATATTGGGATTAACTGAAAGAATTAAGACTGAAAGATTGTGTCAATTTGGGTCCCCCAACAGCTGGCATCAAGACAAGATAAACAAAGGATTTCTTGGGAAAGTCACCTGCGAGGGGGAAAATGGGATGGAGACAGAGGAAGCTGGGAAAGGTGTCAGATGAAGATGTCACTTCCGCAAACGAGGGAGAGAAGCAAGGAAAGTTGACTAGGAAATTCTTAGGACTTCAGTGCAGTTAAAAGGTTTTGAAAAGCAGATGGAGAAACCTCAACCTGATTTCACTGTCCAGAGGGGCTCACATCTTCAGGAAAGGGCCTGTTTTAGTTTCCTGGCCATGCTCAGTCACTGGCTAGTAAAAGCCCAGGGAAATGCAGCCTCAGAGGGAATGCAGTGATGGATGCAGAGCACAGTGGCTGGGACTGCTCCCTGCAGTCAGAGACATGGCAGTCAGAGACATGGCAAGCACATTTTGTAACCACCTCAAAGAGTGTAAATACTTTGCCAAGATTTCACAGATAAAATATATATGTATAAAGCCAATATTCAAACCCATGCAGTGTGACTTCACAACTCATAGAACTGACTACCATGCAAATCTCCTTCTATCATCCCCATTTCAAAGGATATTAGAACATCCATCTAATTCATTCCCTTACTCCCGGCCTTGTCCCTAATCCATCCCTCCACACAGAAGCTAAATAACATTTCTTGCATCATTATTATGAATGCTGCCCACCTTCTCAAAATTATTTAATGCCTTCCACACTCTCTCAGAATAAAATCTAAAGTTTCTAATAGAACATACATCCCTAATGATATGGTTTCTGTCTACTCCTCAAGCTTTATTTTCTGGCACTTCCACTATTTTTCAGCTCTACAAAAATATTCACCTTTTTATTCTTCACTCATCTACTCAATAAGGACTTGTGGAGAACCTACCATATGTGACAGTTCCGTTTTAACAAGAAATTTCCCAAAGTTAGATGATGTCCCTATACTCTTTAGTGAGATAAGTAGCAAAATTAATAAATTCAGAGAAGGATAAATGCTATGCATCAAATTAATCAGAAACAAATGTTACAGGGGTAACAAGATTGGAAAGATAGATGGTCCACAAAGGGCTGAATGATAATTTGGAGGAAGAATTTTCTAGGAGAGGGGATGAGGATAAACACTCTGAAGAGGAAGGAGGTCAGTACCTTCGAGGAAGAGAAAGGCCAGTGTGTCAGAAGGGGTGTAAGCAGGGGAAGAGTGGACCAGGAGAGACAAGGGGGCTTGACATTGTTAAGCTAAAACAGGGTGCCAAGAAGAGGAATGACATAACAGGACTTTCAGGTTTTGAAAGGAGCACTTTGGGTGCGGGGTAAAGAGTGAATTATAGCGAAAAAATACAAGAGGAGAATTTGTAGGTTCCTGGGCATATCATGTTCGCTTACTCATCTCTATTACACCTTCAGAAAATTTTTGCTCATATTTGAGATTTCAGCTAGAATATTAGCATCTCTGTGAAGCCCTCTCTCATTCATCCAGGAAGATTTGAGTACTTATTCTTCCAGAATTCCATTGTATCAGAGGGAGTTCTAGCAAACTGCTAGAGCCCACCCTTCTTTGGAGAGATGAGAGAATAATGTAGACTTCTGGCATGTGTATTATTCTTCTATATATATTCTAGAGAAAATGCTGGTATGTCACCGTGCACCAGTTAACACTGGCTCCCAAGTTGTAGCTGGATGAAAGAATTAGTTGGCCTTTTAAAGAGATCATAATAATATCTATATAAAACCAACATACTACAACAAATGTATCCAAAAATTCAGCATATACAAATTAAAAAGAGAATTTGCCAATGGTAAATGCTAAAAGAAATGCCTGTGTAATAACTGATTTTGATTTTTTGTTTGTTTGTTTGCAGCTTTTAATACTAATTTTAGAATTATGTAATAGATGCTATCTTTGGCATCTAGAGGCATTATTTTATAAAACCTTTCCAATAATCCCTAGAGCGAAGTCTGCCCTCTGTAGTCATTACCAAGTTGACTTTTTTCAAATGCATCACAATCTTGACATATTTATAAAATTACTGCTTCCCAGCTTTCAAACTAGTCTTTAGCAAGAAGTAAAGTATATCCTCCTGATAGTTTCTTGTAGTAGAAACATTTTTCCTTGACTCTTTTAACAAGTTTTCTATTTCACTCTCTTGTCCTTAGAATGCTGTCTTGAGGATTTTCTCATCTTCTAGCCATTGTCAAACCCTAATCCTTCTTACAGGCTTCAATATCTATATGACAAACCCAGAGATAAAAAGCAATTTCTTCCTGAAGTTTCCTGATGGGAATCACAGTGGACTCACAAGAACTCACATTGGGAAGTATTATGGAAACCTACAAGGCATTACGTTCTTTCCTCCAAGTCTGCAGAAAGTCTAAAAACAAATCAATACGTGTTGAGTGTCTAAATGCCTGCCTGCCAGCCAGTTTTCTTTGGGATTAAAGGGAATCTCCAACCCTCTCCCCAAAGAAACCAAGTGAAGAGCTGCACTGAAACTCTTGATGTCTAATTTATAAACGCATTACAGTGGGAGCTCAGGTTCCTTGATTAACATGATGCTTCCTTTTCACCTGCCTTCTAATGACTGGGCCATCTGTTGCTTCATTGTCCAAGCATTGCAACTTTGAGTTGCCACAGATGAGAAGCCCTTTGCATAAACACAGTTCCCTAAGTAAGAAAAGCAGCATAGGCTCACCAAGTTGTTCAGGGCCAGCTGTCAAATCAGAGATGAAAGAACTGATTTTTAGAAGTTCGCAGAGCAGATGAGGAAAACGCTTTTAAAGTGCTGTCAAGGTATGGCTGTCCTTGAAGAAATGGCTTCCTGACAGCTGCTGGTTCCTTCCTTCCTGCCAATGTTTAATTTCCCTGAGAGAATCAGGGCTTTAATTAGGTTCCTAGGGCAGCTAGTTCTGTATCTTTGACCTTATCAAGGATGTAGGATTTCAAAGCACAGACTTAGACAGGTCTTCCTTCATTACTGATGAAAAGTCTCCCTGGGAACCCTCCTGGGCTCAGACTGCAGTTCCTCAGAAACCGAGGCTGCCTTTTTGTGCTTCCTTCTAAAGGGTAGTCTTACACCAGCTTCCCTGTCATTGCCAGACTCTTCAAGGGAGAAGGAAGTGTTCAGGAGGCAAAAATTAGATGCAATTCATATAAGAAGCTTTTTATGTCTAAATGTACTTGCGTACATCACTGTGAAGGCCTTCTAAATATTGGAAGAGGTTTACATCTGGTTTATTGACTTTATTTTCAAATGAGTAACACTCTGAGTTTAAAAAATATATATAAAAGACTTCAATTGAGTACTAAGACTTACTTTCAACCTGATTGAGAGTATTATGTAATTCCACTAAAACACAGATTTAAAAAAAAGACAGATGTTGAATTTTAATAATAGAACTTTTTGGCATGTAAAATTAAGCATAGAGCATCTGCTTTTACAATGCCAACATCTGCTTCTTTGACATCTCTGCCTTCCCTTCTGCTAAAGCCAACTGTGAATTGGTATAGAAACTGATATGAAAAATGGATAAAATTATTCCTGATATGCTAGATTCTACAGGGCCAGCATAAACTAGGCTATCAGAATTAAACTGTCATTCTAAAAGAATAAAATCTTCTGAGTCACTCTTGCTCCTGACACTCAGATTTCCAACTGAAGTCAACAAATGCAATTTTTTTTAAGAAAAGAGTGACATAATTTACAAATGACATTGTGTGTTCTGGGGCTTTCTTTTGGAAAGCTTTTTGAAAAATTATTTAAAAAGCAGCAATTTAAGACTGTCATTAACAGTATCACTCAGTATAGGTTATTCACATAACATCAAGAAAATTCATTCCAGGAAAGAAATTTCATTGATGATAAGCTTTTAAAAAAGACATTCAGAGAAACTAAAATCACTTAAAATTGAGTACAGTTGTGGAGTAAGAAGAAAATTATCATTAGGCAACCATAATGATCTTCTATTGAAGGAAAACAAACACTTGGTTTATTAATGATACCGCCAGATCCCTATTCCTATATCTCTTTAATTACCATGTATATATTTATTTATTCATCAGATGTTATTAAAAACTAATTCTGTACTAGCAAGGTTAGATATTAGGGTTCTAAAACATATGGAGCCAAAACTTAAGCCTCAAATGTAAGGTCCAGAGGGGAAAACATGTACTTCACATGCAAGTAAATATTCAATTTAAAACCTTGTTAAGGGCATTGAGTAAAAACTACAATTAACCCCAGATGGATTAAATACTTAAACATAAGACTTAACACCATAAAAACCTTAGAAGAAAATGTAGGCAAAACCATTCAGGACATAGGCATAGACAAGGACTTCATGACTAAAACACAAAAAGCATTGGCAACAAAAGCCAAAATAGACAAATGGGATCTAATTAAACACCAGAGCTTCTTCACAGCAAAAGAAACACAATCATTAGAGTGAACCGGCAACCAATAGAATGGGAAACAATTTTTGCAACCTACCCATCTGACAAAGGACTTATATTCAAAATCCACAAAGAACTAAAACAGATTGACAAGGAAAAAACAAATGAACCCATTCAAAAGTGGGCAAAGGATATGAACTGACACTTTACAAAAGGAAACACATGAGGCCAACAAACATGAAAAAATGCTTGTCATCACTGATCATTAGAGAAATGCAAATCAAAACTACACTGAGATACTATCTCACACCAGTTAGAATGGTGATCATTAAAAAATCTGGAGACAACAGATGCTGGAGAAGATGTGGAGAAATAGGAACACTTTTACACTGTTGGTGGGAGTATAAATTAGTTCAACCATTGTGGAAGACAGTGTGGTGATTCCTCAAGGACCTAGAAATAGACATTCCATTTGACCCAGCAATCCCATTACTGGGTATATGTCCAAAGGATTATAAATCTTTCTATTATAAGGACACATGCACACATATGTTCATTGCAGCACTGTTTACAATAGCATAGACTTGGAACCAACCCAAATGCTCATCAACGATAAACTGGACAGGGAAAACATGGCACATATACACCATGGAATACTACGTAGCCATAAAAAACAATGAGTTCGTGTCCTTTGTAGGGACATGAATGAACCTGGAAACCATCATTCTCAGCAAACTGACACAGGAACAGAGAATCAAGCACCGCATGTTCTCACTCATAGGTGGGTGTTGAAAGATGAGAACACATGGACACAGGGAGGGGAGCATCACACACTGGGGTCTGTGGTGGGGGGGACTAAGGGAGGGACAGTCGGGGGTAGGGAGTTGAGGGAGGGATAATGTGGGGAGAAATGCCAGATATAGGTGATGGGGATGGAGGCAGCAAACCACATTGCTATGTATGTACCTATGCAACAATCCTGCATGTTCTTTATGTGTACCCCAGGACCTAAAATGCAATAAAATATATATATTAAAAAAACTACAAAGTGTTCTGAGATAAATTAAAGAGGGTGGTGTATTTTAGAATGATCAGTTAAGGAAGACATTTAAACAAAAGGACACTTAACCCCAAACCTGAAGAATAAGTTGATGTTAATAATTAGGAGTAAAATCATCAGAAGAAAAAGATTAGGGTAATAATTAAGAATTTTTTTAAAAAATCCAATGCATCCAGAAAGTATAATGACTACAGGCAGGGAAGAGGAGATGAGACTGGAAAAACACAACTGGATCCATGAAGATCCCAGCAACAGTCTCAATCATTCCAAAGCCACTGTTGTTTTTGGTCAGGGAGAATGAGGAGACACAGAGAAGGGAATCTCTGGCCCACTGAGTTGTGGTATGGCCTTGCTGCTGGACATATTCATGTGCCCATGGTCACAAGTCCAACCTTAGATCCCAGCCTGAATAGCAGCTCACCTGTCACTTTCCCCTTGATGGAGTTTCATAGTTAGGACTCTCATCAAGGTAGCCAGTCCTGTTTGTCAAGAGGTCAGCCCAGCTCTGGCAACGCCCCTGAGCTGGACATCAAGCCTTCTGCCATGGTTGAGCACTCTTCCACTAATCTCTGGGGTTATCAGAAACAGCAATTCATTCAAGTTCCTGCAGGCAATGGGAGTGGCACATGAAAACCTAAACATGCAGGCTTCAGGAACAGCAGAAACTAGAGACTTGTTTCTTGGTCTGTGGCAGCTTACGGATCTCATGCCTTTTTCAAGACTCAACTACTTTCTCTCCCTCCTGCATCTCCCTGCTTCTCTACCAGTTTTGCTGTCCCCCAGTCAATATCTTTTCTAAACCTCCTGTGTCTGTTATCCATGGCTTCTGCTCCCTCATAACTGCGGCTCTACACGAATCTGCCATTTCCTCTCAGTATTCTCCAAAGATAGAATCTAATAAACTCAATTTATCTTTGGCATTCAGACCAGTTTATTGATTGGTTGATTTTAGGTTAGTCTCATCCCTTAATCCCATTGACTGTGTCCCCAGGACGTAGAGCCTGATGTCAAAAACATTGCTCCCAAGGCGCTGTCTATTCAACATAGATTGCATTGATAGTTTGGCTGCTTAGAACAATCTGTACTGATTAAATATTTTGTTTACCTCAATTTCCTGTTTTGCAAAATGAATGCAATGCCATCTTTACCTCCTTCAAAATCATATTTTGATTATAAAACTCCTATACTCATTGCTACTAGGGAGGCTAAGGCAGGATTGCTTTAGCCCAGTAGTTTGAGGTTACAATGAGCTATGATCACACCACTGCATTGCAGCCTGGATGACAGAGCAAGACCCTGTCTCTAAAAAATAAGAAATAATTTTTTAAAATGTGACATGGGTTATATAATCACCTGAAGAAGTTAAAACTCACCAACTGTAATTCAGGTATTATACCTAAAATATTATTATCATTACCAAATTTAAGATATAACAACAGAATTCCATCATATTGCTATGATATATTAAGGGAAAATGATATTTGTGGCCTTCAACATCTACTTTCAGCATCATCTCTCCTTTTTTTTTTTTTTTTGAGACAGAATCTAGCTCTGTTCAGATTGGAGTGCAGTGGCAAGATCTGGCCTCGCTGTAACCTCTGCTTCCTGGGTTCATGTGATTCTCCTGTCTCAGCCTCCCGAGTAGCTGGGACTACAGGCATGCTCAGCAAATTTTTGTATTTTTAGCAGAGACAGAGTTTTTCCATGTTGGCCAGACTGGTCTCCCGCCCTTGGCCTCAAGTGATCCACACACGACAGCCTCCCAAAGTATAAGATTACAGGTATGAGCCACCACACCTGGTTTTATAACATTGCTTGTATATCATTTGCTATAATATATGCTTATATCTTTATTTTTCTCCACTAGATCCTTAACTTGGCAAATATTTTTTATAGAACCAGACACTATGCTAGGAATTCAGCATGCAGCAGCAGAAAATGTAGAATGGTCTGAACTCAAGTTGCTTATTGTCTAAACAGAAAGACAACTGAAAAGCCATACCTACAGACAGTGATAAGCCCATGATAGCTTCGTACGTCCTCATGAATAGAGAGCATCTGTTCATGGAAGGTGGTGACCGTGCTAATACCTATCATCATCCCTTCCAGTAGATAACATCATCCTGTCACCCACTAGAGGATAATAACTTTAATAAGTTTAACCTACTGGAACCCAGCCAGGAAAAGGATAGAATCCAGTCTGGAATTGAGAGAAAGAAATCTCAAGGAGAAAACCTTACTCAAGATAGAGGCCACTACCAAAGAATCAATTGCTCAAATCAAAGAAATGATCAACAGGGTAGCCATTTTGGAAATATCGAACAGAAAGGATATAGAGGTGATGAAAAAAGGTCAAACCACCACCAAAAACAAACAAACCAACAAAAAAACATGGAGATAATGGTAAGTAGAGGGCACTTTTCAGATTACAAACTCAATACTAACTCAAATAATCAAGCTACTTCAAAAGCATTTTTCTGACACTATATGAGGGTGTGTGTCTGTATGCATATTCCACAGAGAGTAATAGGCATCTAGTAAGCACTCAATAAATATTAACTATCTTTGTTATTAGTAGTAGTCTCTGGACTACAAATACAACATCACAGTAAAGAATCAAGCCAAGCATTTAGAGGCTTTTTACATTATATTATGAAAGCTGCAACATAAACTGTGAAAAAGCAAATTATTTGACTCACATTATAATTGAATCAAGGCTAAAATGAGATGTCTCCTAGTGGGGGCTACAAAATCATTTTTATTTCCCTGATTGCCTTTGAAAATGATCCTGTAAGTGTATGATAGAAACAATTAGGACAAAGAGGGGGTGACCAAATGAGCCCTATTTTGTGAAAACAATGAATATTCATTGTTTTTGGATTTCCAGAAATGTGATACATTGCATAGCTGTTGTTTCGCTCTCACTGAATTCCATTAAGTTTGGAAGATTTTTGGTTGGTTATGCTGAGTGCTTCTTTTCATTATCCTTGGAGCACAAATAGTAAGTTGATTTTCAAACCACAAATACTTTCATTTTAATCAAGCTTTTGCAACAGTAGAGCTCAAGTTCAAGAGTTGTTATTACTTAAAAAATCTGTTTTAACAATACACATCACTGTGGTTTCTAAACACTCTATTGCCTCCAAATCGTGTTAACATGTGCACCCGGAGACTTGGGTTTTCGACCAAATCTTATAAATTTAAACAAAGAAGAAAGCAAAGTTCAATGACTATAGCTCAAAAAACAAATATTATGAGTGCCCTGGCTTTAAACACTTTTGGTTATTTTAAAGATCATACAGAAAAAGTGTGAAGATATTTTATACATAATTATTCTCAAATTACCAGTGCTGAAAAGTACAAAGAATATCTTTATTGGACATTGGCATGTACACTGATTTTTAAAAATCATTTTATAAGAATAAGATCCTCACGATTTACGAAGACATCATATGAATAACCTCTTGCCACCATTGAATTTGGTTGCTTGGGTGATTTTAGGGTAATAGCACTCAATTAATGATTAGCCGAGGATCTACTACCCAAGTTAATGGTATATTGCATTGCTTTCTCCAAAAATTCAAATTATACTACACAATATTTTACAACTCCATATGATTTTTTAATCACACTGAGAACTTGATGATTCTAAATTCTGAGATTGCAAGGCTCCTAGTGGAATCATTCAGGGTTTCCATTTTATCTGATTCCTGAATCTTCCCCATAACACCTTGAGGGACAGTCATCCTGCCTCTGTTTGAACAGTCCCAAAAGTGTGGTAATTTCTACTGCTATATCTGAATACTGTCTCCTAAACTAAGCCCAGAGCCTCCAGAGCTTACCTATGGAAAAGGTCCAAACAGGATCAATGATTACAACCAGGTTCTCCTTACATTCTTTCTTTCCCTCTTGAATCTCAACTTGAGACTTCTGCAGCCACTATCATACCAGCTGTTAGAGATAATATTACTCTCTCTGGAGAAATACAATTGGATCTACGTAGATCCATGTAACTCAGGAATGGATGACAAGCCTTCGCTACAATCTCTCTAGGATACATGAGCAGTATGGGGATTTCAAAATACTATCTACTCTACAAGATAAGTGTATAGCATACAAAGTTTGCAGTCTACATCCTGTTACAACCAGTGCTCTTCCTGCTCCTTTTACACCAAGCCCCCAAGATGATGCAGTCATGTATTCCTTCTACTTCCACAATAATAGATTCCCAGGAGCAACTGTATGAATTCCAGTGCCTACAGAATAAAAAGGAGGGCTGTGGGCTATGAGGTCTTCACTACAACAATCCTACTGCCACAAAGCCAAAACTGTCATCATATTGAGAGAAGGAGAGAAAAAGGAGAACCTTTAATGGCAACAATATAATTATGACAATGCCTACAAAATCATGTGTCATGATCATACTTAGTCTGGGAAACACATGTGTCATTTAGAAGAATTAGTTAAGTCACTTTAGAAACCACATCCCATCTTCTGGTTTTTAATTACTGTAAATATTTCTTGTGTTTTCCTCATCCATGTCTCCAGCATTGCTTTCACTGTGTTTCCAGACTTTCCAGGAAATGTCTGGCCTGGAACCAGGGAAACATATCTCACCTTATTCCACACTGGCTTTTTCTCCGCTATTTAGTTCCCATACCTGTTTGTTTCAGTTGACTGCTTCTTCCTTTCCCAAGTATCTGAGTTTATTTGTAATCGTTTTTGGAAGTACACAGTATTCAGAAGCCTACCTGGTCTACTTTAGAATCATGGTTTGTCCCGAGATCAGAAACACAGTATCATGGACAATCAAAGTGGCCATCAATGAGCTCACTACAGGAACATTAAAAACTATTGAAGAGACCACTGGAACATCCAAAATCCAAGGCTCAGCCTACTTGGCATTAAGATAAGATAGCCAGGTTAAGTGAAAAGATTTAGAAGGCCAACCTTCAACATTTAGAAGGCCAACCTACAGCAGAGCAATATAGATAAGAACAGTAGGACCTGGGGCTTGGGAAATTATAATTTGATAAAGCAAGTTTCAGCTACTACTCCATTTGGTATCTACATGCATGACATACATGCAGAAGTTCATAACGTTGTGTTTCTTTTTTAGCTAAACTGATGCATTTATTTATCTTTTTAAAATTTGTCTTTTTAAATTACAGTGTATCTTGTGGATTTTCAAATATCAGTACATGTATATATTTATCTGATTGTTTGGAATTGTGAAACACCTGGTGTTCTACTGATGGGAGCACCATAATTTATTCAACTAATTACCAATTGATGGATTTTGTGCTTACTATTAATGCTTTGGCACACATCTTTCTACTTACCATTCCACTTCTGATTATTTCTCTAAGATATGTTTTATCTAGAAGTGGAATTGCCACTTTGAAGATTGTCCATATGTAAGTTTTAATTAGATGCTGCCAAATTGTCATCCAAAAAGTCTATTCCAATTTGTACATCCAGCAGCAAAGCGTATATTGAACATTTCACTCTATAACTTCATGATTATCAATCGTTCAATATTTTGCCAATTTTTTAGGTGAAGAACATTGCCTTGCCTTATTTGCATTTTCCTGATTATTATTAAGGTTGAACATTGTTTTATATGTTTATGGAGCATTTGCATCTTTTGAGTCATGTTACTTTTTAAATACATTCTCTATTAGCATTATTTTTCTCCTGAGAAGGCAATAAAAAGAGGGGAGAATGATGTTTCAATGGGGAAATGAGTTCAGAGAAATGAAAGAGAAACTGTAGACAAACACATCTTTCATTGTTACTGAATTTTGTACCCAGAACCACTTAGACCAAGGAGAGTCAATGTCATCAATGACTGAATAGATTTAATGCACTAATATACAATAGTTAGAATGCTGTGTGAGTTTCATTTAACAGTATTAGGTAACCTTTGACAAATTACTTAATTTCTCCATAGTTCAGTTATCTCGCCTGTAAAATGAAGATAATATTACTTACCTGATAAGATAATTTTAAATATTAAATGAGTTTGATGTGTATAAAGTGCTTAGAATGGTACCTGGAACACAGTAAAAGCTATAGGAGTATTCATTATTATATTATTATAATTTCAGAATGAAAATGTATAAATGATTCACTGCACATACAGATCTTATGTTTTTTAAAAAGGTAATTTCAAAAGAGCAATGGCAGTCAACAATCATATGAAAAAATGTTCAACATCATTAGAGAAATGCAAATCAAAACTACAAGGAGATACCCATCTCACACAATTCAGAATGGTTATTTTTAAGTCAAAAAAAATCACAGATGCTGGTGAGGTTGCAGAGAAAAGAGAATGCTTATGCACTGCTAGTGGGAATGTAAATTAGTTCAACTGTTATGAAAAGAAGTTTGGCAATTTCTCAAAGAACTTAAAACAGAACTACCAGTTGACCTAGCAGTCTTATCCTTAGGTACATAAACAAAGGAATATAAATTGTTCTACCACAAAGACACATGTATGCCTATGTTCATTGCAGCACCATTCACAATAGCAAAGGTATGGAATCAATCTAAAGGCCCATCGTCAATGTGCTGGAAAAAGAAAATGTGGTATATATACATTATGGAATACTATGCAGCTATTAAAAACCAATGAAATCATATTCTTTGCAGCAACATCAATGTACCTGAAGGTCATTATCCTAAGCAAACTAAACAAAGGAACAGAAAACCAGATACCACATGTTCTCACTTATAAGTGGAAGCTAAATACTGAGTACAAATAGACACAAAGAAGGGAACAACAGACACCAGGGCCTCATTGAGAGTAGACAATGAGGATCAAAAACTACTTATCAAGTATTATGTTTATTCTCTAGGTGACAAAATAATCTGTACAACAAATCCCTGTGACACATAATTTACACAAACCTGCACGTGTACCCCTAACCTAAAATAAAAGTTTGAGAAAATAGAAAAATAAAGTTAATGAAGTATTAATAACAAACACACAAATAAAACAAAGCAGAACAATCAAGTCATTTAGACTCACAGCATCCCTCCTCCTTTTCATAGGCTGGTTTGCCTGCATACAAAGTAACACACTGGCATCACCTTAAAATAAATAAATAAAATGTATTTTTACAAACAGCAGTGCATGAATGTTAAAAATGTGTTCTTTTAGCAGTTCTGAAATACACGATTTATTATTATTGACAATGACCACTGTGCCGTGCAATAACTTATTCCTCCAGTCTAAATAAAACTGTGGACGCTTTGATCTACATCTCTCTCCACCCCTCCCTGTTTTTCACAGCCTCTTGGAATTTTCTATGCTCTGTTTCTAAGAGATTGACTTTTCTCTTACCATGAAAAAAAGTTAGTGAGGTGAGGGATATGTTAATTAGCTTGAATGAATCTTTCTATAATGATGAATCTTTCTACATAGATCAAAACATCACATTGTACTCCCATAAACATACGAAATTATTGTCAATTAAAAATAAATATTTTTAAAAGAAAAAAGTAATACAAGAATGCTGTAATAATAATGTGTGTGTGTGTGTGTGTGTGTGTGTGTGTGTGTGTGTGTGTATATATATGAAATTCTCATTATGCTAGTGGGGTGTGGGGTAGTGAGCAACTATTATGAAATCCCCTGAGAGAGGAACAGATATCTAAGAAGTCTGCCTGATGCTGCTGTATTTGTCTTCCTGGGCTGCAGGTAGGTAAGTTAGTGGGGGGCAGGAAAACCAATTAGGACTGGATATCCCACCAGAGGACATTAAAAGCAGGGAGAGCCAACAACATATCCAAGCCATCAAAGCCAATATCCTTGAAGGTGACATGAAAGCTAGGAGCTCTTCAGACACAATGTAAAGAGTAGGAGAGAATCAGTCCAGTGCCAGAAAAGCACAGGAATTGAGTCAGAACGAGAACAGACTGTGATAGGAGAAGAGGAAGCAGGACAATTACATCAAATTTGTTGGAACTATGTGCTTCACTTTTCTGGGTCAGTGGCTATTAGGCAACCTTAAATGCAAACGATAGAATGGTTCACCTAAACCAAATGGAAAATGCATGACCATGACATAGTTGGACTAAATTAGAACCACTACTACCTTGAATTTGTACATGGCTTCTTTGTGCAAAAGACACAATATGCAGCAAACGCTCTGAGTTCGGGACTCTAATGACTCTGAATATGACACTAAATATCTGTTCATCACACTCAAGTCTAAGGCTTAAAGACATGGACCAATTTTTTCAGGTATCTAACCAATGGAAATCCTACATTAACTTATTTCTTCTGCTCAAAGGAAATACTCCACCCCCAGATGAAAAACATAAATACTAAAATTATTTTAAAGCTGTAAATAATAAGAGGCTTCTAATAAGTAGAAAAAATTGATATTCATGAGCAAGCAAGAGATTATAACTTCCCTAGGCCATGAAGTGAAATAATTATGACTTCTCCCTAAAGTAAGACAAAGTGAAAAGCGTGCTTTGATGTTCTTCTCCTATCACTTTTAGTCTATGCTTTGTGTGCACAGAAAGGTATCTTTTTTATTTTCTTTTTAAAATTCTGCCTTAATATTTCATATTGAATATCCTCTGAATTATTTCTGGAGACTCATTCTGACATTGTGACCTTTCATATTTTGACATATTTGTATGTGATTGCAACCTTCCAGGGGATTTCCATGAGTTTAATTTTTGTTGTGGAATTAATTTTGAGTATTAGGTCTATGCAATTGTAAAATCATATCAGCAGCAAAAGTTTTAACAGGAACTCGCTTATGAAGCAGGCTATAGGAAATCTAGGGTCAAAAGGTCCGTGGTTGAGACAAGTGTCACCACTTACCAGCTAGACAAATCAGAGTTTCTTTTCCTATAAAATGAAGAGCTGCAAGAGGGATTAGAATGTTCCAGTGTGTGAAATTTTCCCATAATAAAAGCTAACACTTTGGAGTGCACACTGTGTGCCAGGAACTCAGCTAAGTGCATTACATGGATCATTTCATTTAATCCCCACAACAACCCTGTGAAGTAGGAATTATTAGTTGCATCATTTTACAGATGAACAGCTTAGAGAAGTTAAATAACTTGCCCAAAGTTACAAAGCTTATAAGTGTAGTAAGTGGGCTTTCAAGCTCAACACTAACTCCAAAACCAAACTTAATCACTGTTTTATATGCCAGTTCCTTCAATGTTTTACTGGCTCCTAATACACAAGTCAGCACAAACTAAGTTTTAGCTATTGTGCCAACTCTGACTCTCTAGAGTTCCATGTTTGGCAAGGACTTTTCTTAATAGACTACTATTGCTCAATAAAATTCTGCATGATGGGCTTTGCATATGTTTTCATTTAATCCTCAGCAACTCTGTATTGTAAGATTATCCCCATTTTACAGAGGAGGAAAATGAAGCATAGAAAAGTTAATTAAATTCTCTCAATCACACAGCTAGTTATAAGGGTATCGTGATTTGTGCCCAAGTTTACCTGGCTCTGGGGTCCATTCTGATAAGGAAAATACTATATGGAGTTACATCTTATTTGGAGGTTAATTTCTAAACTGAGCACATAAAGCAAAAATTGGGTATAATCTAAACTAAAACTAAAAATCCCATTAATCATGGATGAAGTACCATGTATGGTTGTATTCTATGCTACTTTGGAGACCAGTAAGATCAACACCAGAAATCTTCCTCCAGGATTTGAAAAGATTGCTATTTCTTCAATTCAGCACAAATAGGGCCATGTTTTGGAAAAGTAAGTGTCTTTAACATCAAAATTATACCCAACTCAATAAAGTATACATAACATAAGAAGTAAATGGAAACTGAAGTCAACTGACTGAACAGCAAAGTAATATCTCCCATTTCATGCTTTCTTCAGGGCATATAGCCATTGAGCGAGGTGGCTTCCTTGTATTACTAAATTTTTACGTTTTAATGTTTCCGCTACATTCTGTGAGGCCACATTAAGAGTCAGGGGAAATAGGATCACCATTAATGATTCACGTAGGTTATGAGTACTGGAGTGGCAGTTTTTGCCATAACTTTAGTAGGTATTTAAGTATCATCTAAATTTGAAACTCACTTTTCCTCTTATATTCACAGAGCTTATATTTCTCTTTTATAAAATTTAACACACTTTCTTATTTAATCATAAGTTTACAAGTGCAGGAACAATGACTGTCCCAATAATCACTTTATTTCAAAGTCCAAGAGAATAGATGGAACACAATAGCCCAACTCAAAAATTTTCCTTGGATAATGAATGACTAAGCAAGTAAATGATCATGTTCTCTTAGAGTCAGAATTACCCATAATATTTTATGGAGTTAATCTTCACTCAGTTTGATTATCTCATTGAGAAGACATGGATAACACAATCTATTTGATTTCCTGGACCTCCACATATCCAATACACACAGAATTTTATTATAGATAATGTTCACAAAAGGCAAGATAATGAACTCATTAGTCAATTTGCCTAAGTCAATGTGTCTCAGCATTTAACTGACCTCTACAAGCCTCAGTTTCCTCACCTATCAAGTGGGTAAGATGATAATTATAACTAGTATTTAAGTATACATTATATGATAGCTTGTGTGCTGTTCCATCATAAATACTTTATACTATTAAGCTCATTTAACGTTTCCAGACACTCTGTGAGATGGCATCTCCAAGTTTAGGGATCTTGTTCAGGATTTCACACCTTAGAATCAGGAAGTTACGCTGCTGTTTTTTACATAGGCACTTTGACTCCAAACCCTGAGTTTATAACCAGTTCTTTCTACTGTCTCAAAAGGTGATCATGCTGAAAGTGGCTACCTTCATAGAGCATTAGGCACAGTGTTCCATGTATAATATGTCTCAAACGCATAAATACATCTCAGTGTTAGCTCTGATCATTAATAAATAGTAATAATAATATAATAACCGTGTGCTCTGGATTCTACAGGACATGGTAACCACAGGGAGTGCTGTGGTCAGGCCATCCTAGGCCTTCTTCAAAACAGAGACCTCGTGATCCCAGTGTGCTAGTCTCCAAAGAAACAGAACTAATAAGATATACAGACAGTCCCGACTTACCATAGTTCAACTTGATGATTTTTCAGCTTTATGATGCGAAAGTGATATGCATTTGGTAGAAGCCATACTTTGAGTACCCATAAAACAACTCTGTTTTTTACTTTTAGTGTAGTATTCAATAAATTGCATTAGACATTCAACACTTTAGTGTAAAACAGGTTTTGTGTTAGATGATTTTGCCAAACTATAGGCTAATGTAAGTGTACTGAGGATGTTTAAGGTAGGCTAGGCTAAGCTATGATGTTTCGTACATTGGGCATATTAAATGCATTTTTAACTTACAACATTTTCAACTTAGGATGAGTTTATTAGGACATAACCCCACTGTAAGTTTAGGAGCATCTGTATCTAATATGAGGAATTGACTCACATGACTGCATAGGCTGAGTTATCTCACAGTTTGCTATCTGCAAACTGGAGACCCAGGAAAGTCAGTGGTATAGTTCAGCCCAAGTACAAAGTCCCAAGTATCAGAAGAACAAAGGTCCCAGTCTGAGGGCAGTGGAGAAACTCAAGTAGTCAAAAAAGAGAGCAAATTCTCCCTTCCTCTGTCTTTTTGTTCTGTTCAGGTTCTCATCACACTGAATGATGCCCACCCATACTGGGAGGGAAATCTGCCTTATTCTGTCTACAGATTTGATGCTGTAGTAATTCAGGAACACTCTCACAGACATACCCAGAGGTAAGGCTTAGCCAAATATCTGGGAACCCAATGATCCTGTCAAGTTGACACACACAATTCACCACTATACCAGCTATCAGGAATGTTAATGGCTGATAACTCATAACCAATTCACACTCTGAGAAATGGCCTCTGATAAAGGGAGCAAAGGTTCACAACCTCTCTCACAAGACAGCCCGCTTCCAGTGTCTGCTTGATAGGATGGTTTGGGGGGAGGAGCAAAGGGCTTGCCTACTTGCCTCAATTTGGGCCAGTTCTTTTTTTGTTTGTTTTTTGTTTTTTAGAAATAGAAACAGTCTCACTCTGTTGCCCAGGCTGGAGTGCAGTGGCATGATCTAGGCTCACTACAACCTCCACCTCCTGGGTTCAAGCAATTCTCCTGCCTCAGCCTCTCGAGTAGCTGGGACTACAGGCACGTGCCACCATGTCTGGCTAATTTTCGTATTTTTAGCAAAGACAGGGTTTCACCACATTGGCCAGGATAGTCTCAAACTCCTGACCTTGTGATCCGCCCATCTTGGCCTCCCAAAGTGCTGGGATTACATGTGTGAGCCACCTCGCCTGGCCTTGGGCCAGCTCCTAATGGCCTGTCCTGTTGCAGAGTTCCCTGTGGAATCTGCTGAGGCTTCTGCTGCATCTGCATCAGTTTCTACCTCTGCTTAATCCTGCTTCCCTGAACCCCAACAGGTGCTGCTTCTGAGCACATTTCACAGTAAACTTCCTGCAGGCAAATCATCATATCAGAGTCTATTTCTGGAGAACCTGACCTAAAACTGTAACAGAAGAACACACAGTGTCTCACAGCTTCCTGAAGCTATAAGGAACTCCATAAATGAATGGCTTCGCGCAGAGAATTGTATCCCAGATCTCTTACAGACTATGGAGAGTGGGACTCTTCTGTGACAGACCAACTTTCTTTCTGACCTCATCTTTTGTACCCAGGCTGTACTTTTCTACCCAAATATCTTTCCTAACTCACACGTCTCTCTCACATTCCAATATTGGTGCAGTCATAAACATTTTCATTGAAAGGCTGATAACAAAAGTGAGCAAAATTATTTTGAAAGTATAATGATATAGTTTGGATGCTTCTCCCCTCCAAATCACATGTTGAAATGTGATCCCCAGTGTTGGAGATGGGACTTAGTGGTGTCTGGGTCATGGGGGTGGATCCTTCATGAATGGCTTGGTGCCATCCCCTTGGTGATCAGTTAACTAGCTGTCTAAAAAGCCTGGCACCTCCTCCCCCTCTCTTGCTCCCTCTTTCATCAAGTGGTACACTGGTTCTCCCTTGGCCTTCTACCATGATTTTAAGCGTTCTGAGGCCCCGGCAGCAGCCAAGCAGATGTTGGTGCCATGCTTGTACGGCCTGCAGAATTATGACCCAAATCAACCTCTTTTCATTATAAATTACCTAGTTTCAAGTATTCCTTGTAAAAACACATAGTGGACTAACACATATAGTATCAATTCATCTACTATAATATAAATTAATTAATAAATAAATGAAAGATGTGGAAAGTAGAGTTTCCAAGGTAGTGTAAAATTTTATGCAATACGTCTTTACATTTGTTTATTAAGTTTGGTGCCTAAATTGGAGCATCGTCTTCAAAGTAATCTTGATTTGACATATGCACAAATATTAGCTCTCATAACTTAAAAATTCAACTTTGTGTTATTAACACAGATAGTAAATCATGCAATTTTACCAAATTGTGCTGTAAAACAGAATCTCCACCTCAGCTTACTCCTTGATGGAGCCCAATTTAGGCTGCAATTTTATAAAATCTGGGTTGGCCAAGTTGAGCTTTTATGACCGTGTTTAGCAGGTCATAGAACTGTTCTGACCTGCTACAATTGTTGTAGGTTATACAAAGAGTTAAATATAGGCTGGTGGAATTAATAAAAAGAAAAACAAAACAAAATAATCATTTTTCAATGCCTGAGTATAAAAACACAATGATCTACTCTTAATTGTGGCTGAAGATTTATGTGGGTCAACCCGTGCTTTGGCAAGTGGTATAGTTTCACCTGAAAATTGCTCAAGTCAGATTGAAATATTAATTTTTGACTGACCTTGTATTGATGTTATTCAGAAAATAAAAAGCCTGTGTATTTTTATCTGTATCCAAACACTTCCTCATATGATAATAAAGTAATTTTACACTAATTGGCTAACTGAACATGTGATGTGCTGAAGAAATTCTAACAAATAACAAACACAAGAGAAAGAAAAGAGCAAACACAAGCTGTCATCTCACGATGCACCCTCAGAGAAAATTCAGCAGACATTTGTCAATGAATAAATGCCCATGGTCTTCCACTTGGGTTATCCCTCAGCCTATTTTTGGTGCTGTTATAAGTTTAAGTTGAGAGACACAAGGAAATTTTGCAGAGAGGTCTCACATCTAAATATCTCTTCTCTAAGCACCCCCAGAAGCTGAAGGAGTAGTTTAAGTCTACCTAAAATAATAAGTGAAGCCTTTCTGCATTTCTTATCAGAGGAAGGGAATGTCACAATCATTTACATATGACTCATGATTTCTTAAAATAAACTCTTTCCACAAGGCGATACCTCTGACGAGGCTCACCGAATCAGGAACTGGATAATTCGAAGGGCAGGATTCTACAACAGTGAGTAACAGTATCAGCACAGTCCAGTAAACCCAGCTGTGTTGACTGCCCATTTCTACATAGAACAACCATAACTAGCAGCTTTATTTTCACTGGCAGCTACTTTTATGAATCAGATGTCTCCAGTTTCTCAGTGAGGCTTTCCAGGGCTGCTAAACAATCTTCATACATTGTCTGCAACTGACTGGGTAGCAGGGGAGACTGGCTGTAAATAACTTAAAAACAGCCATGAACTTTTGTTATCCTTTTCAGCTAAGCTTGTATAGGTCATTTTGCTTGGGATTAATTGTTTACCAAGTTTCTAAGTTTTTAAGCTTACTGTATTTTGAACTCCAGCCCAAATTCAAATAATAGTGAAATAAATTGTTGTACATTTTTTTCAGAGTTGATGATCTTAGAAAAGTTTACAAAGGCACAAATTATATCGTATTTTTAGATAGCAAATAACTCTTATCTACTAGCATTTAGATAAATAAAAATTATTTAGAAATAAGTGGTTTAAATGAACCTTAGGATCTTTACAAGTGTATAAATTATGGGAAAAATAAAAGATATTAAAATACATTCAGTTAAAATGATTTGATTTGCTGTGATGCACATTATCATTATTGCACATTTATATCTTAATTTCATGAGCCTGTTTTTAATATGCTTATTTATCACAAGATATAAAAATGAAATTTTACTGTAAGCTCTACAAAATCTTTAGAAAATATGTCAATAAGAATGAAAAAACTAAGAGTCAGATTGAAAATGTAACTAGGTGACCTCCAAAGTCCTTTCAATCCTAGCAGTTTAACATCTAGTTCTTTGTTTGCATTCTGATTATTTTCTCATCAAATTTAATAAATTTAGATAAATGCATAATATGTTATTTGCACAGTTCTTTCTTAATTCTAACAGAATACACAGTGTGGAATTGATAAATTCATTGATTGAATCAAGAAATTAATATGAAAGAGAAAAAAGAAAAACATAGTGTCAATATATTTGGTTTCCTGAATTTCAAAGTTGGCCCTGAGCTTCCTGGTAAAGACAATAAGATGGGTAATTAGAACCAAATATATTGCTCTTTTTATTTTTTAACAGAAAGGAAGGAGCATTATAGTTCTTAAAAGGAAACTAAGGTTTTTTTAATAAATTATTTCTAAAAGTATTGCTCACAGAAAATTTTACATTAGCAGGCTAAGTTAGACAATAGAGAAAATTCCTCAACTTCATTTCCAGAAAATGCTTTAGCATATTTTGTTGTAGGACATATATAATCTTAATTATAATTTATGATATGCAATTCTTCAAGAGAATGAAATAATGCAATCCAAATGTGCAGACTTGTCGTGGTTCAATCTCATTGAAAGGGAAAGTAAACTGATCTTTGCCCTCTATCACACTATTGAAATGCAGTGATGTTCTCAAAGACTTTTGAGTTGTGTAATATAATTTGCCTATACACTGAAGCTCTCTACTTTTCAGAGTATCTTTTGGGGAAGGGGATTTTGTGGTATAGAGTTTCTATTTTCAGTCAGTAATAATAGCTAAAGTGCACACTAAGTGCCAATTGACAATTCAGGAGTTCAGAAGTTTGATTCATTCAAAAATTTGAGTCTTCTACCCATATGCTAAGGTGAGGCCCTGATGTTGATATATGACCCATTCCCTCCCCTCTACACATCACATGAGTGAACTTTCTCTTTCTAAAGTTGCCAAAATCACCCAGTAACATTCCCTAGCACTTGTTACCTTAACATAAATAAATATATACATATTAGAACACTTACCTAAGTTTGGGGCCCAGCTGTGGCTTAGTTGTCTATTTGACTAAGTCTTAAGCTCATCGGTGTATCACAAAAGAGAAGACAAGGATGAGAAATTGTCAACATCTGTAGGCCCTGACCCCAGTAGCTTCTACCAGGTGCCTGTTTGTTGTTTTTGTTTGTTTTTAAGTGTGGATTTTTGTTTTGTTTTCGTTCTTACTGTTTTTGTTGTTTTTGTTATGAATCACTTTCATATTCTTGCAGATTGAGATGATAGGTGGGAAGAAAGGCCAGAACTGGAACCCCTAGTGGTACCTGTACTTATTCATTCATCAGTCCAAGCAGTGATACATCTATTCTTCTAGTTGCCAGAAAGTGAGTAAAATACGGCATATTCAGTTATTACATAGGCTTCTGGAAGTAAGAAAGCCTGAATTTGCCACTAGTTATTGCACATCTATTTAGTATCAAACAGCAGTTTGGAGAGGCATCAAAGAGTTAAGCTTTGCTTATCATCTAAGGAAGTGTGGCTCTCATTACTTCTTTAGGTGTGCAATCAGATCTGCTTTCTTGGAATTAAAGTTTTGCTTATTAAAACAAAGACATATCAGAAATGCAGTACGATGCATTAAGATAGTAAATGCCAAGGATGTCTGGTGTGTATTACTGTGTGTGCTTGTGCATGCGTTGAAAACAATTACCAGCACCAAATTCTTTCCCTAAGCAGACCTTTTGTGGGTCCTGGATAACCTAGAAAATACCAATTAACCTGGCCAAAAGAACCTTAGAAACATTAAGTAGCCCGTGAACCAAGAGACAGCATGAGAAAGAATAATGTGATGACTCAAGCTCTTTCAAAGGAGTGCCATCTGACCAGGTTAATATAGATCACAGAGGTGTTTTCTCATGATGGAAGCTTTTGATGTACATTTTTGCAAGCCTTGTCTTCTTTGTAAAATCCATGATATAAAGCAGAACCAACTAAAATTCCAGATGTTTCCTTTTATTGAGCTGTTCTGGCATGAAAACTAGCACTTTTATATGAAAAATCTCAGTTTTGCCAGCTTTTTTATTCCATGATTGGAATGAGAACCCTGTAAACTAAAAGAATTTTGAAGATGCAGAGTGGCAAGGATGTACTAAAAGAGAAGAAATCAACTTCTATACAAATGTTCATTAACGTTATTTTTTCTTAAAACAATTTCAAATCCAAAAGTGAACATATAGTAAGCTGTTTATTCAATCTGTAAGCTAGAAGATGCAGCAAAGGTAAAGAGATTAATTCAAATTTAGAATACCTGAATTTAAGTTGTATGATCTGGGACAAAGATATTTAATCAAACGTATTCTTCCGCGAGATGAACACAATAAAAACAACTCAAAGTTTTTGTATGAAGGAAAGGAAATATTGCATGTTAATGCACTTTATATAGTATAAGATAATGTATAGATATTATTATTAAATTTCTGAGATTTCTTCCCTCTCTTTTGATTATCTCTTTTAATCTGTATAGCATAGGAATCAGGTTTGTTAGAATGCTCTGAGTGAAAGTTGAATGTGTTCTTCTACAAAGAAAATGTGTGAACTTCAGAGCATCGACACTTCAATATATTTTTTTGGCTCATTGGATATATATTTGCTTATTTTCTAGCTCTTAAATATGTTTTAAATATGAGAGGTAGCTGGGTAACTATTTGCTAGATTAGCCTCATTTTAATTTGCTTGTCACTGTTTCATTTTAAATTGTGCAGATGTGTTACTACTAATTAAAAAATGGCAGCCATTATTTTTATATTAATATTTTTCTGACCTAAATGTGTCAATGAAGAGTTTACATACATAATTATAATCAAACTATATGCAATTCATACTTGATTTTTTTCCAGGGTGATTTATCAAAAACTAAAATTTTCATATTTATCATTTTAACTGACTGGGTGAAATTACATAGAACTAATATGCCATAAATAATTATTCCCCTATTACTAAACATTTATATTGTTTTTCAGTTTTTTACAATGTTTGAATTGTGCTGTTATAAACATCTTTCTATATACACATTTTAATTTTTCTTTTTTTTGTATTAATTATTAGGAGTCAGGTAATTTTATCAAAAAGGATCAGTAGTTATGGGGCCGTCCACTTAGGTTAAGAGCTTGATTTTATTATCAGCATGGGAGTATTCCTATATTTTCAAAGCATCAACAATGTAATAACTCTGAGCTATATATTTTATGTGATTATACATAGCTCCTTAATCTCACTGAAGCATATTAGGTAAAAAGTGAGTTTTCTCGATGTTGACTTGTAAGCTTCCAAGAAGCAGTCATTAAATGATAATAACTTTCCCCACTGTTGTTATACCTAATGGGTAAGAATTATACTTTCAAATATCACCTGATATATTTTACCCTCTTGATAATCAATTTGTTTTTAGTTATGCAACAATTAAAACTAGATGGAGATAAGGTTTATTATTTAAGAGAAAATAAAGAGGATAAAATAATACTATTGATGGTTTAGCTTCTGAGTAGACTTTTGCAAAATTACAGCAGAAGTGATCAGTCTTGAAGTCTGATCCATATTTTAAAGAGCCAGGCTTGACACAGAAAAGTTTTGTTGTTTTTGGTTTGAAATTCTACAAACCTTAAAAGACCTAAAACCCAACCCCTGGAAAGATTGTAAATTTTTTCATAGATGGATTGAAAAAAGCATACATGATGATTTAAGAGTTAGCTGAGGGAAGAAAAGCGTTACCAGCTACCAGGAAAGGGAGAATTAGGGGGGCTATGACCATAGATTTTCTGCAGTGGACCACCAACTGTGCTCAACTCTCCAACATATTTTGGGGTTTGTGAATAGACTTCAGGGTGGCTCCCACAATCCCCACATCTTGTGTCCATGCCCTTAAATGTTCCCACACTGGCCAGACGCGGTGGCTCAAGCCTGTAATCCTAGCACTTTGGGAGGCCGAGGCGGGTGGATCATGAGGTCAAGAGATCGAGACCATCCTGGTCAACATAGTGAAACCCTGTCTCTACTAAAAATACAAAAAATTAGCTTGGCATGGTGGCGCGTGCCTGTAATCCCAGCTACTAAGGAGGCTGAGGCAGGAGAATTGCCTGAACCCAGGAGGTGGAGGTTGCAGTGAGCCGAGATCGCATCATTGCACTCCAGCCTGGGTAAAAAGAGCAAAACTCCGTCTCAAAAAAAAAAAAATGTTTCCACTCCTTGAAAGAAGGCAGGTCCCATGACTTGGTTCTAATCAAAAGAATATAGCAAGTTGACAGGATATCACTCCTGTGATTACGTAACATTTTACTGCAAAGGTGGTGGGATGTCTCTCCCGTGATCATGTGTTACATAAGGACTGTTTCTTAATAGAGATTCTTCTTGAGGTATTCATGAAATAAGGGGCCATACTGGAAAAGTCCACACAGAAAGGAACTCCAGGTGGCTTCTAGGAAATACTGCTGGTCTCTAGGATCTGAGGACAGCCATCAACTAATAGCCAACAAAAATCCAAGGCCCTGATTCCTACAACACCAAGGGACTTCATCCTGCCAACAACCTGAATGAACTTAAAAGTAGATTCTTCCCCAGTTGAGCCTCCATGTGAGAATACACCCTGGCCCACAGTTTGATTGGTAAGACCCTGAGAATGGTACCCAAGTAAACAGTACCTGGACTCCTGACTCATGAAAACTGTAAGGTAATATACGTGTGTTAATTTAAGCTGCTAAATTTGTAGTAATTTTTTATTACCATTAATAGAAAATACAGGGCTGAAATCCTTAAGGGGAAAAGAGATGGACTACTCAATTAGGCTAAGGGAATCACACATTAGAAAAAACTATTCTCCAGCAACTGAGATCACAGCTTATAAGATTGAAAGCATTGTAGAGAGATGTCAAGTCCAACAGGTACCCTAAGCATGAGAACAGTGGCCCAAGAAAGCAGCTAGATAGAGGCCTAAGGTCAACCTGCTCAAATTTCATACTATCCACTGTTGAATACATGAGTCTCAGAAAATTCTCATCACTCCATAAGAGAGCTGTAAAAGTGGCTGAAATAGCCAATGGTCCAGAGAAGTGAGGAGTTGGAACAGGGAGGATGTTATCCCTAAGGTTTCAACAGAAAATGCAGGCCCACATCAGGAGTCACCATAGCAGAGAAAGAAGCTTCAACAAAGAACTCCCTTCCTTCCACACCAGGACAATTAATAAAGCCACTTCTACACTGAAGAAAAGATGGAGGAAAATGAGAGTGAAAGAACCCTAAGGGAATTTGCTTAATCCAAGCAGACTAAATGTCTTTACATTTATCTATTTAACTTTTCTATGGGTAGAAATGGACATTTGAAAGCTCAATTACATTTTAATTACAGATAAGTAAAGTGGCATCTTTGCTACCAAAAAGGCCATACACTTGCGGACTATATAATTTGGAAACCACTATATTTACTATGACAAATAAAAAATATATATTTATGTATGTATACATTTATTAATGATATAATTTGGCTCTATTTTAATCCATTTTATGGTTTCTGGCTTACACTGTATTTTTCTACTAGCCACGATTTTTTTTCATAGATTCTTTTATGTTTGACATCCATACAAAGAACCCGATTGCAATTAAGAATGTTTCTTCCATGTCAAACTTTATTCCTCATATCTTTTTAATGCTTTGTTGAAATGATAAAATATTCCAGCACTAGTGAGGCTTCAAAGCAGGGACCTTTTTATTTATTTCTGAATTCTATACCAAACATCTATCATCTTCCTAACACAGAGTTGATATAGTCTCCAAAGTGATGTGTCAACAGTTGTTAAATTATGCGTGTTCTCAGCCTTCATCTTAACCCAGGATACTAAAGAAGATTCTGGCTTGAAGTCCTCAGTCTCTTGTCAACTGAGTTCAATCTATTCTCCTGAGATTTGTTATGCAGAATCAGGAAGAAAGCTAGAGAGAGAGAAAGACTGGGAGGCCACAGGCTATGGCTGGGGAAATCTTTAAACAGGGAAAGGTTTGAAGATTATAAGGAAATTTTAGAATGAAAAAAAATCTTAAAGTAGTTATAGTGAATAAAGAAAGTGCATGAGAGAAAGAAGAAAAAAATTTTTAATTACTGTGGTGCATGTATTTCTCTTTGTGCTATTTGAAATACATAAATAAAGGATTTTTGTCTTAAGATTATCTTGCAACTGGATATGTTTATTCTAAGCTAAATACTACTTATTCTAGGCACTATATGAGTGTATGGGATTATTCTTAATAAATACAACATGCTGAGGGTGTTCATTTCTTGATGGTTCAAGATCTCCATTGTGTTGGGTCATACAAAGATCATGAATCTGCACTGTGTGAGGCTATAGATGTAAATATAAGTGCCTGGACTGCCTGTGGCCATCTAGAATATATTATAGAGAGATTTGAGGATATTTTCTTAACCCCAAAGTTTCTGATTTGTCTTTGAATGGTTTCTCCTAAAAGTGAACAGAATGCATCTAATTAAAGTTTTTTGTCCCATAGATTTATACATATATATCAGTCTTTGCAGCGTAATAGAGAACCACAAAATATTGGGGACATAAAACAGCATTTATTTCTTGCTTACCAGCCCATTGTCCACTAAGGTCAGTTTGACTTGGCTCTAAGCTACATGTCTCTCAGGGTCCTTGGACTAGCAGCTATCCAAAGAATGTTCTTTGATGGGAAGGCAGGAGCTCAAGAAACAAAGCCCAGCTGTGCAAGTACGTTTCAAGTCTCTGTTTGCATCATGTCCACTAAAATCTTGTGGGTCACAGCAATATTTATCGACCAATCTTCACCTCAAAACAGGGAACATACAACCTGCCTAGCATAAGATTATACTACTACTAAGAGGAATGAAAACCTGGGGCTAATAGTTTAATGCACACATTTTGCTAAATTATATTTTATTATACATATGGTATATTTGTCATTATCTTGCAGTGAATACATTGCTAATGCCTTTCCTAATATACTCATAGGATTCCACCTAATTTTATCATTATCATCATAATTTCTACTCTTATAAAAATAGGGCTAAAGGTCATATTCACTAGTTTTATTTCTTAAAACCATATTATCTGGCTATAAAAACAAATAAGACCTGTTAGCATTAGTATCGTCGGTATAAAATGATATCTAGAGAGCCTATAGACATTGTTAGCCACTTGATGTAACAGAAAAAACACTGTAGGCAACTTCCCCTACCCATCCCATAAACCTATCTGTGCCTGCACCACCAACTGTGGATGTTGCTTTAAACTTATTTCTGGTCCCCCATGTTGGAGTGAAGGTGACTTTTGGCATCACTTTTTTTTAAAAAAAATCTTTAATAGCAAATTTAAACCCCATGATAGAGAGGCTGATAAACCTGGAAAATCTCAGCTTGATTTAGAAAGCAGCAGGGAGCTAGTAGGGAGACTTAAAGAGAAAGATTGAATTGCTGGTACAATAGAAAAAGAAGATTGCTTTTGCTAAAGACCATTTTTGAAACTCCACAGAAACATGACTGTGTCACCAATCAGATGAAGAACTTCAGGAAAAAAATCATACCAAGGCAGGAGTAAATTGCAAATCTCCCAGTTAGAAAGCATGAATGAAGACTGAAGCAGATATGGCCATTATAAACAAATGGATGGTCAGTGTTTTTATTACCAAAAAGCTCAACCATCAGTTTAACAGCATTAAATGTCAGAACCAAACTAGGATCTTGTCTGAGCAGATCAAAGAAGGAACACCAGCCTACACAGTAGTAGTAGTAGCAGCAGCAGCAGCAGCAGTAGCAGTTGTAAAGAATGACTGTTTTGACTGCTATAAAAGAAATGAAATTTAAGTTCTGCATCTGTGGAATCCTGGGCTATCCATTTATTGACTGTGTCTCAGGTACCATCTATTTGTAATTGCTTTGAAACTATATAAATATATTAATATGTCTACCCTCTTTCTACCTGAGAGAAGATAAGAAAGAAATTTGCAAAAATATATTAAGCTCTTCAAAAGAGAGGTGTCTGCCCTTTTTAGAATACAGTAATACTATTATTTACAATCTGCCTCTTCCAAATCTGTCTCATTAGACCAGTATTTTTTTAATGGCTGCAAATGTTTTCCCATTGAGTTCTTTGTTGAGTTTCATGTGGTCATAAGCTAATCACCGCTGCTGTTGTTTCAGTCTTGTTCAGTCTGCTCACCATTGCGTATGCTGCAATGATTGTACTGTTGGGGTTATGGGTTTTTTTAACCCAATGATAGCACCCCAAATGAAAAAGGTACAGGTTTTTTTTGGATGGGATTTCAAATTCAGAAAGAGTTCATTTCTCCATCAACACCAATAACTAAATGACTAGCCCTCATTTCAGAGTGGCTTAGTTCCCAGAAGATACAGCATACTCATGAGATTTTTTACAGTACCCAGAAATGGCAACTCTGTTTAGCAAAAGCTCACACATCATGATATAAAGTATATCCAAACTCATTTTTGAGTAAACTAGTTTATACCATGCAAACTCTTCAATCCTTAGATACAGATAAAAGTCTGTCAATTAAAGTATATAAATAAGAGGCTTCAGTCTACCTTAGAGAGAGTAAGGACTTCCCTAGAATTGAACTTTTTCCAATGAGAACATTCCAGAAGCACTATTACAAATCATGAAGATTTTCACATATTAAAATATTTCTTGGTACCCTGAGTATGTGGTCGCTGCACAGAAATCCTAAGGAAAATAACAAATTATAAGATCATATTGCCAATGACATTTAAAACTGTAGCCAAAATAGGAGTCATTTCACAGATGAAATGAACAAATGACATCTGGCTGTATGTGTTGTGGCCCAAAAAGAAAATAGAAAATGATAATGATTCATGCCTATTTATACTACTAGTAATGCACATTAAGGAAAACATTTAATAGAAAATGTACAGTAAGGAAAACATTTTCTGAGATCATCTTAAATATTATCTTTGATTTTCATTTGTATACTCTAATAAGTAATAAATAATCAAATAAACTTTGTAATTATGTTTGTCCCTGTACAATACTCAGATACTGGTTCAACAGTCAGCCCAGGCTGGCCATAATGGTTTCATTCATGCTGTAAGTAGAGATGAGAAAGCATGAACTTTGGAGACAGAATATCAAATCTGGTTTTGCATCACATTTCTCAGCAAATGACTTGGCCTCACCAACTCTCAGTTTCATCATCTATAAAATAAGGACAACTGCCTATTGATGAAATTAAGAAATCATGTGTGCCAAGTACCTGGCATGCAGATGTCACTCAAGGTAAAAGCTCTAGAATAATGAAGGCTGCATAATTCTTGAACATCATCTGAAAGTCTTTCTTGAAGTTTCTTTCTAAAGAAATAAAAACCATGTTTCTGTAGATTAAATATTTTTACAGATGCAAGGCATCCATGAAGGCAAATAAGCTTTTAGAAAATTTCCAAATTCTTTTGGCTGCAGTTATAAAACTAGTGCTGCAAATTAATCACAAAAAAAAAAGTCCTTAAAAATGTCCTAGTCTATGAGGGCCCAGGTATTATTCCATAGCTCATTTGGATAAACACTAAATTGGAATGATTATCACACACACAAAAAAGAGAGTGATTGAGAGAGACTGCCATATTAGTTTCTCCAATCCCTATTTGAGTTGCCTTTAGTATGTGGTTTAGAAGAGAAACCAGGAAATCCAAACACTCAGCTAATAATCCTGGTGGGTACTGAAAAGTCCAAGCACTTGTCACAACTGATGACTGACTCCCCTGACAATAAGTAGATTAAAGGTACCATAATGTGCTTTTTCATAGCTAAAAGGTAAACAACTATTGGCAGTTCCTAACTTACAGATAGGTAATAGCCCTGGTCTGAATTTGGCTTCCTAGGTATAGGGGATTATGTGATGCACAAGAAAAGACAGTTTCCTTTGTATTTTCCAGCATAAAGTCAAAGCATAAGCAGTATTTTGAATTGGACAAGATAGACTAGATTTTTGCTTCCTCTCTGTCACTCCATTTCCTTAGTTTCTAAGGTGGGTTTTCTCCTGTTTCCAGTTTCTCAGGCTGCCTAAAAATTACTGAGGGAAGTTCCACCTGGATGCTGTATGCAATGTGCCTGGCATGTAGAAGTTACTCAAGATAACAACTCTAGAGTAATGAAGATTTTTGGCACATCTTCTGAAATTCTTCCTTAAGATCTTTTATGTTCCTCAAATCTTTTATAATGCAAAATAAACTTCTTTCCCTTCTCTTCACCCTAAAATCCCAACAGGATATTAATCTTACACCAATCAGGATAAAATAATTTATACTAATCTGTGATTGATAGTCCCATAACCATGAGAGTTATTTGCATTTTTTAAAGAGAATGATTGTTGCCAAAATTAATGCCTAATTAGTAGAATGTAGCATAGCGTTACAAAGTATTGAGTGAATGTAGGCTTATTTTTAATTGAGGGAATGAAAAAAAATAATTAGGCTTTGTAAAGATGACCCCTCAGGATCTGCTCCTCTAAACTGACCTAAATTTTACTATATTCATTCCCTCCTAAAATTCTACTACCACAGATTCTCTAAGAGCGCCACATTTTTTTTGTTTGTTTCCTTCTATCCAGAAAGATTCACATGAAAACAAGGTCCTTGGCAATAGAAACAAAGGAGTCAATGTGAAAGAGCATAATTTGAGACTATGGGTATGCACTAGCTAGGGAGAATGATGCATTTTTCATCAAATATTGATAAAATCTACATAATTACTATTGTTAAAAAAGGCTGACCCAGAATTTGGGACATGCCATTAATATTATGGCCATTTACAAAACAAAGATAGATGTGAATACAACTTGTAATAAGTCAAAGTATAGGAAAAAACACAAGTTAGTTTTCCAGACTCAGCAGAAGCCTCCCATTCCCATGGAACTTGAAAAGGTTTACCAGAGGCAGCATACTGTCACATCGATGTGGATAACTGCCAAGAGCTGTCACCACAACCACAGTACAGAAGAGGACTTCAGGTGTAAGAGGTTAAATGTCATATGCACCGGAAAAATAATACTGAGAAGAGAATCTAACTCCTAATTCCCACAGTATCCTTTACTGTAGCCTTTCCTGGGCCACTGCCACAGCAATATATCACAGCTTTTAGTCCACCCATTGCTGGTACCAGGAAGCACAGATGTGGACAAAAGCACATGTTAAATTGTGAGCATTTGGATTTGTTGTGAATTGTTTGACTCTCTAACATGGGTTCTTAGATCAGTTCTCATTTTGAATCAGATAACATTATTTAAAAATCTTGATCTCTGAGTAAGCCAATTTTGAAATTCAACTGATTTTTGTTACCAATCATGCAGCTGGGAGACACTTAAAATATTGAAGCCAAAATGCCAGTTAGTATATGATGGTTTTGTGCAAATAACTCAACCTTTCTGAAATTCAGTATCCTCTTCTTTAGAATGGGAATGATTACACAAACCTAATGAGGTTGATTTTTATGATTTGACAGTAATGTTAATTTTCACGTGGCCTGTTGCAATAGCCTCATCTCCTTTTCTCCTCTTCTGGTTTTCACTCTTATCCATCTTTCATCTATTAGTAACAAAACAGCTGTAGCAATCGGTTACAGTATTAGGTCTATCACCCTTCTGCTCAATGCCCCTGCCCTCATGACTTCTGACCTCATTTAGAGTAGAAGCTAAAGTTTTTAATTGGCTTACATTATCTGCCACCTCTTCATTGCCTCTCTGACCTGACCTACCACCACTTTCATCCCGGAATATTTTGTTCCATCCACTCCAGACCCCTCATTATTCTTTAAACCTTCCAGAAACACTCAGGGCCTTGGCATTTAGCTTCCCCTGCTTGGAAATTCTTACCTAGAGTATTCACAGGGATCATTCCCTTACCTCCCTTTACATCTTTATTCAAAAGCTGTCTTCTCAGAGAGGTCTTCCCTGGCTTTCTCATTTAAAATTATAACCCATCCTCCTAATGCTTCATCTACACTGCTTTCTTTTCCTTCTTTGCACCAACTAACATATCCTGCATTTATTTACTTATTTGTATGTTTTACTGTCTCTTTCCCACTCAGATATAAGCTCTATGTTAGCATTTGGTTCATTATTGACTGTGTGATGTTGTGGAAAGGGGAAAACTCAACTTTTCTAGAGTTTATTCATCTGTTTCCAGGATGGTCCCACAACAATGCCTGAGATATATTAGGAGCTTAATAATCGGTTGTTGAATTTAAATGACCTTTGAAAAAGATGACCTTTGACACATGAAAAAGGTGGAGAAAAAGGAGAAAAATGAAAGGAAAAAGAAGATTTGGGGAGAGGAGAGAGAACACTCTTGTCAGATATGCTCAGCCCACTGTGATATGGATAGTGAAAACAAGCAGCAAAAGGAAAACAGGAAGGACACCAGTGAATTATAACAGAAAAGCTTGGAAAGAAACAAAAGAAAACACAAGAAGGGAGAGCCATTCTTCACTGTTCACTCAATTTCACCAGATTTAACTAGGGTTCGATCACCACCTGGCACAGCACCATCTTCAGAAAGTTGGGAATCACCTCTTCTGTGTATGAGCAGTTCATTATTCATTCACTTGAGGCAGTCATGAACTTGTGAAAAACCTAATGCATATACAGTGATTTTAGGATGCTCTTAATGATGAGATCAAACTATTCTCCCTCATCATGTGTTTTCTTGGATCTGAATATAGGTATAATGCCAAGAACTAAGAGTACCATTATACTCTATACATTATACTCTTCAAAACATACTCAAGTACTGACAAATACACCTCTTTACTATACAATTAGTAGATATCCAATCTTCCTGCAATGCAAGGACCCCAGACTTCTACACTTTTCTTATTCATATCTCAATCAGTGGAATCCCCTGGAACAAGGGGGAATTTCCAGCACACTAGAGACAGCTTATCTCCATTCTTGGGATGTTCTCTCAGGCTTCAGGAGGGTCTCTTTCCTTCCTTGTTCAGCCCCCTACTGTGATTTTCACTTTTCTCTCATAGAAGACTTTTCTTCTGTAGCAAAACAGTCTTGGAAAAACAATGTTGAATTTCTGGTAAATTTGTTCTGAGATAACTTTAAAGATCTGGGCTGAGGAAAACAGCATTCACTTTGCAACCTTCGTGGGATTTTTACTTAACTAGAGTCTCTTCATCCCAGGATTTAAAGCATGATGGAAACTTTAGCTCATGAATCAAAACAACCCTCCAGAGCTAAAGCCAGCTGTATTTACATAACAATTTAGCAGAACCAAGGTCGGGTGAAATTAATTGCCAAGGTCATGTTCTCTTGAAGTGGTATTAGACTCAGAAATGCTGATCCCCAGTGCTAGCTCCACCCCATGGATATCTCTCTGCCACCCTTCTTCTAAATGATACTGTGGCATAAAATGAAATTAATCTACTGTATATGTGCAAACCATAGGCCTGCCCTTAACTCTTTTTTTACCTTCTAATTTCAGGTTATTCAGATCATCGAGGAAAAATTGGATCAAAATACATTGACTTTACTGTATTATCATACAAATGAAATAACTTAATAGAAACTGTGATCTGGGGACTCTTGGTCTAAACTGGGAACGGCTGTTGACTGCACTTGAAACTCTAAAAGTATTTTGAAACTCTTTAATTTATTGAACTAAAAAAATTGCTTTGAATTCACTTTAATTCTGAGAACCTAAAAACATAGGGATTCAAAAAAAAAAAAAAAAAAAATGCAAAGGCCCACATGCCAGAGAGAAAGAAGCTGAGGAGATAAAATGTGTAAATAATTCTCACTTGAATACCCTTAGCTAAAAAAAAAAAAAAAAATCTTAAAAGCAGCACATCCAGAAGCTAGTTAAGGCACAGCCTCTTTGAACCTATTTCAGTGAACTACCGAATTTCAGATCCCTCGGGTGCGACTCCGAATTCAGAATTCTCAACGGCTGAGAGTACTTTTTTCCTTCTTAGGTCTCAGGGAATTTTGCAAACTACGACTCCCAGCCAGAGGGGAAAGGACTTTACAGGGGCGCCGGATGAGCCACTCGGTAATCTCACCAACAGTGGGCGTTTAGCGCAGCCAAGCGACAGGCAGGCGCCAGGGCGCAACAACAGGGAGGCACCGGCTGAGGCGGGGAGAACTTTGGCGCTCGGAGCAGAGCCACCCTTTGCTGGCCAGTAGCGTTGCTCCTCCGAGGTAGCAAGCCGCGTTGGCGACTTGGCGGAAAAAATAACCAAAGAAAGGCAGGGAGGAAGTAGCGAGAGAAGAGAGAAAATGAAGTCAGCGCTGGGGGAGCCTGCAGGAGGGTGGCCAACAGCGGAGCAAGGCGGATTTGGCTTCTTTTCCGCACCCCGGGCGTGAACGCCCTCTCCAACGAGACCCCAGGAAATAAGTGGATCTCGCCTGGGAGGAAAAGGAAAAGAATCCAACGAGAGTGCGTTGCTCCTCTGTCACCGCTGCCCCCGAGGAACCCCGGCTACTTCTCAGCCCCGACGCCTCGTGGGGCTGGACGCAGTGCCGGAGGCGCCCTGCAGATGGGGCGGGCAGGGAACATGCGCTCCAGCCGCGGATGACAGGCGCCAGCCAGCCTGCCTGTCTGCTCCGCGCAGTGACCCGGCGGGCAGAGGATGCCCGGCGGAGGGACCTGGGAGCCGGTTTTGAGACTGCTGGGTGCGCGCTAGGCTCCAACTTGGATGGCTTAGAGACCGTTCTAGGTCCTGGGACCGCTTCACCGAGTGGAGTGAAGCTGCGCGCGGGACCTGGAGGCGGAGACCTCAGGCAGCGGCTGCAGAGGGGCGAGCCGGACGCAGGAGGGGGCGCGCTTTCTCCCTGAGGTCTCAGTAATGAGGAGACTGAGTTTGTGGTGGCTGCTGAGCAGGGTCTGTCTGCTGTTGCCGCCGCCCTGCGCACTGGTGCTGGCTGGGGTGCCCGGCTCCTCCTCGCACCCGCAGCCCTGCCAGATCCTGAAGCGCATCGGGCACGCGGTGAGGGTGGGCGCGGTGCACTTGCAGCCCTGGACCACTGCCCCCCGCGCTGCCAGCCGCGCTCCGGACGGCAGCCGGGCAGGAACCCAGCGGGATGAGCCTGATCCAGGGACTAGGCGGCCCCTGGCTCCCTCGCCGGGCGCACGCTGGTTGGGGAGTACCCTGCAAGGCCGGGGGCCGCCGGGCGCCCGTAAGCCCGGGGAGGGCGCCAGGGCGGAGACCCTGTGGCCAAGGGACGCCCTCCTATTCGCCGTGGACAACCTGAACCGCGTGGAAGGGCTACTGCCCTACAACCTGTCTTTGGAAGTAGTGATGGCCATCGAGGCAGGCCTGGGCGATCTGCCGCTTTTGCCTTTCTCCTCCCCTAGCTCGCCTTGGAGCAGTGACCCTTTCTCCTTCCTGCAAAGTGTTTGCCATACCGTGGTGGTGCAAGGGGTGTCGGCACTGCTTGCCTTCCCCCAGAGCCAGGGTGAGATGATGGAGCTCGACTTGGTCAGCTCAGTCCTGCACATTCCAGTGATCAGCATTGTGCGCCACGAGTATCCGCGGGAGAGTCAGGTGAGAGGAGTCTGCTGCGTGGAGTGGAGATGGGCGCTGTTGGGGGCCGGGGCCATTGCATGGGGTGGGGGGGAGGGGAGAAAACGGCCGGGTAAATTATGAAGGGAGTTGTTGCTTTATAACTTTGATATTGTTTAACGATTGGGCTCATGTTCGTAGGTGGTAGTAGAAGGACCTTAGTAGAAGTAGAATAAAACATTTTAAGCGCGGATGGGAATCAAATGCGCAGTGAGGTCGCGGATGGAAGGAAAGAAGTAGGGAGAATACGAGAGAAAATCATATTTTGACCAGCTGGGAGAAATCTAGTAGATGCCCGACGGAAGTAGAAGTCGAGGTTCAGGACCGTGGGGAGCAGTCAAGGTTCTGAAGACGGTTGAAAGCAGGGAATGGGGGTGGGGTAACTGACTCCCTGCTAGGTGTCACACTCCCGTGAGGAACTCTGAAAGCAAGTGGCGGAAAAGTATTATCTGCTATCTTTTATTTCTTCGGAAGGTACGCCTGAGCTTTAGGCAATGGTGTAAGGAAGAAAGCATATCGTTCTCAATTCCTTTGGGTAAACAGAAAATCTGCACCTAGTACAGAAGCAGCGATAGGTAAAGAAGAGTGGTCAATTAGTCTTTGGTATTGGAAAGAATTAGAAATATATAAAAGCGTAAAGACGGATGGGGAGATTTATTTGGGAACTGTTTCTTTGTCCCCATTTTCCTTCTAAGTAAAGTGGACTCAAGAGGCTAGTATTCAGTTGTGTTCAGTCCATTTCCCCTCCCATTATCTAAGAATTTTTTAAAAAGGAATTAAATGATACAGTTTCCTATCGATTAAAAAAAGCTAAATATGTTTTCAATGAAAGAGCTATTTGTGAACTTAAGGTTGACAAGTAATAAGGAGGAGATGAATATTTAAGGACAAGACAGAATCCTTTTAGCAATGAGTTCTCTGCCTTTTATATGTTACTTTTATTATAATCTCAAGCTGTGTTAAGCCTTGCACAAAGTATTTATGAAGCAAATAGGTAATTAGCATGGGCCCATTTTAAAGACTGAGAAACTTGGTCAGGGACTTGGTCAACATTGGTCAATGTACTAGTAAAATAATCCACACCCTGGATGATTTCTGACCTACATCACTGTCACTCAACTCTTGCAGCTGGAAAAATATATTTTGAATCTTGTTCCACTGTTGATATATATCCAGAGATAAAAGCTAAAATGAGCAAGGGCAATATACAACGAAAAGTTTGATAGAATCTGTGCATAAATTGTCAAGGGAATACTAAAGATTTATTTTTCTAGAAAAAATAAATCTTACATTTTTAATCTGAGGAAGGGTGAGTCCAAGCCATTTTCAGCAGTTGCTCAGAAGATTCCTAGCTGAACTACAGAGATTTGATCTGTAGCATGCAGGCTAATTAACTTTTATATAAAATATTTCTGTCACCTGAATCTGCATGGCTGTAGGCAGCAGATGGGAAGGCATGGAAAACACAGCTGCACAATGCTGCCAATGGCCAAAGTGTTATAAACATGAAATTGCATCCATAGGGTGCATCATTATTAATATATATGCAGAATCAGATCTAACAAAATGCAGGAGTCAGCATCACTTGCTTCTCATCATTGCTTCTTTATTACCTAATACTTCCTAAGCTGCCAATAGTGGTTACGGTCTCCAGACTCCTTTCCATTTGTAGATTGTTTGGCAAGAGTCTTAAGTAGCAAGAATTTTTCACCAAAATTCTTGTTCCTTAGTTAGAAGGGAAATTGTGTTCTAGAATGGATGTGTGAAGCATACAGCACATTACAACAAGGGGACCAGAAAAACCATGAAGCAGAATCCAGAATCTGTAAACTTCAAAGCTCTAAGACTAGGGGGAAGGAGGTGGGAATAAAGTCCTCCAGGGACAAGCTAACAATAAAATAAATACTCTGTGAAGCACATTTGCTTCTGTTTTTTAACTCAGAAACGTATTTTAAATCACTGTTGTCAATTACTTTCATGGCACACATCTTGAAAGGGAGAGATTATTATATTAACCCAGATCTAGTTTGTTCAGCTGACTACATTTTCTTTCATGTTCCTTTGTATTTTAAATTCACACATATTTAACTTGTCTTACTTTTAGTATATCATTTAAATGTCATTCTATAATATTCTGTATTAAGAATGTTCTGGTCAATGTCAAGTCACTGTGATATGTAATTTTAAGATGACTGTAATCTACTTTCAGTAAAAATAATAACTGATCTTTCCCTGGCTTCTCTGGAAAGTGGACCTTCCTCTAATGCAGTGATGTAATTTTTAAAAACTTTTTAAATATAAAAGGATGTCGAACTCATTTTAGACATTAAATAAAATTGACTTAATCTAGCCACCATCCTCGGAGTCTACTGCCTAGTGACCTAAATTGTTGGTTATGTGCCACTGCCTGAATAGGATTCTAGAAGAAAGTTTACTTTTTCACGCAACCAAGTAAAATAAAATTGTGTCTCCTATTCAAACAAATCACATTGCTTTTAGAGCAGGAGCAGCAACAGCTGTTCTCTCTCACTTTCTTTTGGGCTGCTGATTACATTCACCTGAAGGTTTTAATTAATGAGCAAAGTTTTGGCAACATCTTGCCACAACTCTTAAATGGAAAGGGCTACACTGAGATGCACAAACCCCTGAGAAAAGCATAATGGTTTTATTTCAATATTCTATCTATTCAAAATGTAAACACGTTAGATTATTGCCTTCTAAGGGATCAACTTCTTTCAGGTAGGCAAATTCATTAAAAGTAATTTAGTTAACTACCTACTTTTGGAAAACATATATATATATAATAACAACTGCATAATAAAAGCTTAATATAACATTAAACATAGGATGGAGTCAAAGTAGTTTTCCATCAAAAGAATTCTGACTTCACTACAACACTCAAACCCCAATTGAGGCCAATCCATTTTATTAAAATGATCACTTCTTTGTTCTAAATTCTTTTCTTATGACCTTAAAATAATGATGCTTATTTACATTTACACTTAAATTACGTACCTGAAGTTATACTTTCTTTCTCTTTCCTTTCCATACAACTTTTTCCTATACAGGTTTTGTGTAGTTTCTTCAAAGTTAGCTCTTTTAAGTTTACCTGCCAATGTAGTGACAAATACATGTTTTTTTATTAGCTCATTTAAGTTTACCTGCTGATACAGTGACAAATACACATTTTTTTTAAAAAATATACATCTCAGGTTAACTTCCTATTTGTTTTGTTAGGCAGAGTTAATGATGTAATATAATTGGCTTAGATCCAAATCCATGCAATTCAAAAGTGACTGCACAGTCAGGCATGGTGGTGCCTGTGTAGTCTCAGTTACTTGGGAGGCTGACGCAGGACTGCTTGAGCTCAGGAGTTCCAGACCAGTCTGGGTGACATAGTAAGACCCTGTCTATTAAAAAAAAAATTGTTTTTAATTAAAAAAAAGTAACCACACTACTATTTTCCACACTCTTGTTGAATACAGCAACCACAACTTTGCCTGTTTCATGAACAATATGTACTAACAAATTAATACATGTTTCTTTCATGGAAATACAAGTGATTATTATCTAATATCAGATTATCTATTTTCTCTGATAGTACAGGACTAAGCACTGAAGCCTATTTATTAGAATTTGGCTAATACAGCACTACTTTTGCATGGTACAGGGGTACCTCATGAGGGACCAGAAAGGGATATTTATTTTTAAAACATCTGCTCTCAGATGTGTTGGTTTTCTTTGACTTGCTCTATGCAAAGCACAGCTCTTTCTCCTCTGGGGAAAATGTATTCTGCAATTCATGATGAATAGCTGGTCGTAGCATCTAATTATTGCTGACTTAAAGATAAACAATTTGAAATTAAATGTCAAGTGAGGCAAAACTTTTTAAAGCAAGGATCTTTTACAGGTTCCCCTTGAAGAACAGAGACCTGGCATTAACTTGGAAGTATTTTTTAATTTAGTAATTTACTTACAATACAATATGTATTAGTTTTTCTAGATAACCAGAGCAAAGGAGACTAGCAGATGCCATTTATTAAGCAATTAGTTTGTCTCTCCCAGTTTTCTTTGTGCTTACCAGAGAAGTATCACTTAATCCATGAAGAATATATTTGCTCTTGATTTTACCTGACCATCATATCTTACAAGTTAATTTATGATTGAATCAGCTGAACTATCTGAAGACCAATGTCAATTTCTAATACCTTGTGTTTTATCTTCTGGTGCTGCAGAAGACAACATGGATTTTGTACCATTAGATTTTATTTTATGAATAAAATAAAATTCCAACAGTCAAATTCCAGCCACAATAGTTAAAGGAGCACAAGGTAATGAAAAACATATGAAATAGTGGCCAAAATGTTCCCACTGCCTCTGTTATTGCAGATGTTCCCAATCGCCTCTTACTCAACATGTAATTTTGGGCAAGTGACTATCTCTGAGTATCTACACTTATCAATCCAAAGAAGGTACTTCACCAATCTGACAAAGATATTTTGTGAATAAAATGATAAAGTAAAAGTACTCTGGAAAATTTATAGTGTTAGACAAATAACTAGTGGAAAGGTGTTGGTCATTATCTGAAAACAAACAATTAAGGGTTAATTTTCAACTAATTTTCTATTAGCAATTACTAATTAAAATGAGATATGATTCATATGTAAAATGTTTCCATTCCCCCTCACCTTTTCCTCTTTACCCTCTCCCTCATTTTTTTCTCTTAAAAAATGGGTTTGAAAACAAATAAACAAAAAGCTGGGTTAAGTAGGTTATCCACTTGCCTGGAGGAAGAAGACATGCCAGAGTGTTTCTGTATTCACAGCAACTTTTAACATATGGTGACATCTAACACAGCTCCTAGAGCCTTAAGTTCTGCCATAGAAACATCATTAAGGTGCCCAAGATATTTGAGAAATGTTGGTCCTTCATATTGTTCATAAGTTTTTTCTATTGGCAAACTATCATTCAGGAGACTATGGCCATACAGAATCTACCCCACTCACACTCCTATTCCACCAACTACAACACAAAGCAAACATTTTCATAGCAATCTTTCTTGATAAGGAGAGCAGTGTGTTGATTCATACTGGCCCAAGCTCCTTATCTCATCATGGATATATAATTTACAAACCCAGTACTTTGGGTCCCATTGCCCTAGACAACCATATGGAGCTCTCTCAGGAAAGTATTGCTCATTTTAGTGGCAACGGTAAATGCAGAGATGAGAAATCTCATGGCTCTTTTCTGCTAGCTCTGGCTACTGCCACATATACCCGAGAGTAGACCTATGTAGCACCAGAAATATGATGTCAAATTCATAAAACTAGGCAGGAAGAAAGAACATCTCTTAGAGTCTGCCATATTGCTTTTTGAGTGAATGTATGCATGACAAACTAATAGAAATCTTTAAGCCTTTCAATTGTCTTTTGCTAATATTTTCATTATGAGATCACAGGAGAAAAGAACAATGGGGCAGAAGTGAGCTAAGAGTAAGCCAACTCCCTCCCTTTCCTTCTCCTTCCCTCAACCTGACACCTCAGTCAGATTCTCAGATCTTTCATTTAACTGTGTAAGATTCATGCACTTTCAGGGAGACTGTCAACTGTGTTTGATCTCCTGCCTTGAAGGAGTGGGTCGATCCCTGACCTGGCTGGCATTATGTCATGAGGAGTAAACTCTGGCCTTGAAAGGCTGGCGTCTGATTGGCCATTACTGGTTTAGTAATGGAGATGAGCCTGCAAGGGTTCAAGTGGTAGAGAATTGAGCAGGATGGCTTCATTTTTAGTCAGTAGCATTATACCTCATCATTATTCATTTGAAACATAGATTCAGGAAGAATTTTAATCATATATATTTTTGTAGCATTTATGTTTTTCCAAGGCTTTTTGACAAATGTGTTTAAATAATCTCCCAACAGCCCTGTAAAGTAGATGACAATGTATAGGCAAAATATGAAGAAACAGAAAGAGCTATGCATTGTAGGAAGTGAGAAGCCATCCAGAAGAAAAACAGACTAAGAGCACCTTCTTAACTTAGTCTATTTGTCAGCCTGTAACCAAAGAACAGATTGAATCCATCACAGTTTTTGTAATATCCCAGAAAAAAAAAAAGAGATAAAAAGAGAAAAGTGCCTACTTCCAGGTTGGATTTTAAAAACATATTATACAATAAATGTTCAAAACAATGGGAATTTAATTAATTGAATCATAATTTTTAATGAAGTACAATGTACTCATGCAAAATGAGGATATATTTATTGACACAGAAGGATAGAAAAATTTTCCATGAATGCATGTAGAATGTGACCTTGTTCCTGTAAAGTATGAAGTCTAGAACTTTATTTATAAAAATCATAACAGTGATTATAGATGGGGAAAGTGTATATTTTTCTCTATTCATGCTTCTATTTTTCTAAAAATAAGCATTTAACCTACAGAATTTAAAAATAATAAGAGAAAAAAGATAAGTCCACTTTCTCTAGACTTTTAATACTTCAGTATGAAAACCCTTATTTTAGAAAGAATACATTGTAGTGTATGTTTACATTTATCAAAGCCCTCTCTCATCTCTTTTATCATTTTATCCTCACAGTTACTTTGTGAGGAGAGCAGGGCAAATATTATTACAGTTATATGTAAATGAGATAATTATAACATATGGACGGAGGAAATAGAAGGTGGGAGTTAAGAGTACATTGTTGAGAAGCTCAGAACTATGTTAGAATCTTGCTGAACAACTTTTACACATCTTACCTTGAGAAACATACCTAATGTCTCCATGTTTCAATTAATTTATTGAATCATAAAAAGTACAAGTTTATGGTGAGGACTGCATTGAATGTATCTAGAGCAGAGTATTCTTATGATGTTGATAGTTGTTCTTTTAGCATAGAGTCTTGATGTGACAAGATCAAAAAAAACTAATCAGGAAAAGAAATCAAATATTCTACTTTATTCTCCAGGGAACATTTATATGCATTCTCAATGTGTCTGTAATATTCAGGCTTAGAACTTCTAGCTCCAGCAAACTGACCCTGAGAAAAATGAACTAATCTGCTGTTTTGAAGCCCCACTTAGAGTTCTGGTTCACTGAAGTGTACCTGCAATTTAAGTGTGTGCAAAGTAGGTCAGCAAAGAAGTGAACTTTGAAGTCCAGTTTTACCTAGTTGCTCTTTTATATGGGTTCAGGATGGTTGGAGTTGTACAGCAGTTACATCAAGGTTAAGAAGCATGTTTTGGTCTATTAGATGGTCTTAGTGAGGAACTCACAAGTCTTTCCTATATATTGCTCTAAGTTCTCATAGGAGGCTCTGAGGAACTTAACTCAGGGAAAAATGGAACAGAAATGACAGTTTCACTTTATTAACAAATGCATTAATGCCCAGTGCCCTGCTGCATAGCTCTTTAGAAAAAGATTGGGTTGGAACATATGACTTGGGCTTCAGGTTTCTGTGGTATTCCCTAATTCTAAATCTTGATCTTCCATCTTAGAAGTGGCAGAAGAGATGGAGAACAACAGATACAAGTTTATGAAGCAAATGAGCTTATTCTGGTGTGATAGGGCTGAGTAATGGTTCCCCCAAAGAGTTCTAAATCTGCATCATGAAAACCTGTAAATGTGTTATTTTTTATGGGCAAAGGGACTTTGAAGATGTGGTTATGTTAAGCATCTTGAGATAGAAAGGGCATCCTGGATTATCCAGTTGTACTCAATGTCATCTAAAGGGTCTTTATAGAAGGAGGCAGAAGAAGTCAAGGTCAGAGGACAAGGCGATGCGTTCATGTGACCAAGGAAGTGGAGATTGGAGTGATGCATGTTGAAAATGGAGAAGAGACCATAAGCCAAGGAATACAGGCAGTCACTAGAAACCCAAAAGTCAGGAAAACGGATTCTCCTCTCAGATGCTCCAGAATGCAACCCTGTCAAAATCTTGACTTTAGCCTAGCAAAACTGATTTCAGACTATGATCTCTTGTCACAAGTAATGAGAGAATAAGTTTGTGTTGCTTTAAACCACTAAGTTCTTGGTAATTTGTTACAGCAACAACAAGAAATGAATACAATTACCCACACAGACTTATGCATGAAGGAGGTGACAAACAGATAGAGAGGGATCTGGCCCACCTTATCCTGGGAAGGCAGGTTCCATTTCAGCTTATACACTTTGCCTCTGGACCAAAAAGTCACAGGAGGTTAAGTTTGGTGATCCCACCCACTGGTAACCACAACCCAATTGATATTTGGAGATTCTTGTTAGAAAGGGCAGAGTCTGCCTGGACTTGGATTGAAGGTTTAGCAGTCTCCTTTTTTTCATATGGGCTTTATCTGCATCAATGTAACAACATGGCTTACATTAACCCAAAGATTAAGGGAAAGTAGCACTGCTATAGGCCAAAGCTTCTGGAAATAGGACCTCTCATGAAGCAAAATCTTCATGTTTAATTGGATGCTGACTATATCAAAACTGATGCACACAACTTTGTGGGAATTTTAAGATGCATATTGCTCTTCTGATTATAAAAACAGTGCCCATGCACTACTACTGTGCATGTCCACAGATTAACCTTGAGTCACATTTGATGTATTTTCTTCTTTCAAGGATAATGGCTTAACTTTTAGTAATAGTGGAGTACAATTAAGAAAAGCCCTATTATCGCTCTAAGCACTGGCATCAAAGAACAGGAAAAATAAAGGAAAGTAACTTTTTAAAATTGTCTGAAAATGCAGATTTGACATGGCTTTTGAAACTCAAGCATTAAGTTATTTCTATTTAAAAAGTGGGATTTTCCTTTGTGTTTGCAGTCTATATTTTCATCACACTGCAAGTGGCTAAGTCTCTATGGTTCCAAACAATAGCTCAACTTGTACCTTTCAATAACATTCTTAGGAATTGCTTAGAAATGCGTTGTCACTCCTCTCCTCACTGCTGGGGTGGTCATTAGCAGAACTTACTGAACATTTGATGGAGTAGCGGGCACTTTGATGGTGGTACAACCTACATTCAATCTATTGGTGTTTTTGTATTGAAGGCCTGTACTAGAAACCAAATGGAAGTTGTGTTAATACTCCCCAGATTAAAAAGAAAAGTTTTTATTTCATAAAGTTAAACATTCAGCATGTCTTTATCTAATAGAATCACAATCCAGCTTAGTTGTGGAATGCTATTTTTTCAGCCCCCACCAGACATTCTTACACAGGGATTCCCTTAAATAAATAATTTGCTTCTATATGTTGTGAATGTAGTAATAGGAGCAGTTACACAGATCCACACACAGAGAGATGTGATTTTGTTGCTGATACAGGAAGAGTTAATCTGAGTCTTATCACAATTGTGTTATACACATAAAGAAATGCTTCAATGTGTACCTGAACATGAATGATAAATCTAGATCCAAATTTATCTAGTGTGCCTTCACCTGGTCACAGACACAGTGAGCCACCTAGTGGTCTCCAAAATATAGCTTTAGGCTAAAGCATCCTAGGAATCCAGTCTCAAAAGACAAGAAAGGATTCCAAGCAGTTATTAGTTCATTCCTGGTCTTTTGACTGTGGGAAATGTAGGTTAATTCACTAAAGAGAAGATCTTCTGCCTTCTACTAAGAATAAGCTTCATCAACCTTTGCTGTACTGCCAGCATATCTATAATTACAGTTAACAACCATAAAGTAAGATATCTCAAAGTGTATGTCCAGTGGAGTTGGGAGAAAAATGAGATAAAGTCTTAATAACTTTAGAAATGTAGAGTCATTAATTCTTAGTAGCTTTATTTACTGGCTCTTTCATTCATGAGGCAAGATAAAGAGATGCAGCCATTTTATTGTGCTAAGCACATCACTTATTCCTTTATTTCTGATTATAAAAAAATCTACGCTCTTTGTGGATAATTCTAAGAGTTAATAAAATTCCAAAGAATATAATTCTAATCATCTATAAATACACAACCAAAAGATCTACACTTATGTGTGTGTTATAAAATTGAGGCCATCCTACTTTATGGATTTTCCTAACATAGCCACACATTATAAATGTCTTCCCATATCACAAATATTTTTCTCCATTATTTGTCATGGCTAGATAGTTTTCTTAGGATGATTTGTTTATCTAGCCATTGCTGTTTAAAATCAGATTTGTTTCCATTTAAAAGAAAAACAAAACCACTGCTACTGAAGGGATTTTACTACCGTCATCTTCCTTAATATTTTTGTAGTTACTCGTGCTGTGGAACACCTTCTACTTGAGTTTTGTGACACCATCATTGTTTTCCTTGTTTTTTTCCCTGCCAATTCTTTGTCTTTTACTGATTATGCTTCTTGTCCTTCGATTCCTTATAATAATCACCATAGTACTATGCTGTCTAATATTATAGCCTTTACCCAAATAGATACTTGAATTTAAATTAAGATTATATAAAGTCTGACTCAGTTTCTCAAGCACATAAATCACATTTCAAGTGTTCAAAACATCTCATGTACCCCATAAATATATATACCTATAATGTACCCACAAAAATTAAAATTTTTTAAATATTTAAATAAAAAATTTTAACAACTGTTTTAAATAAAATATTTTTAAATTTTTAAATAAAAATTTTTAAATGGGAACATATGGGTGGCGACTACTATATTGGACAACACAGATACAGAACATTTTCATTTCTATAGGAAATTCTATTGGATTGTTATGTCAAAGGATGTGCTGTTGCAAAGGAAAAGAAACTCCCCAAAGCTCAAAAGCAGCGAATTTGTGCTGAAATCTTACAGGAAAATGACATGAAACAGAAATGCATAAAGTATAGCTGAGCTGTACCACCAGAAGGTGTTTGGGTAGTTCCTCTCTGCTTCCTTTGCTCTGAGGTCCAGTGGCTCTTCTCTCAGTTTCTCACTTCACATCTGCCCCAAACTCCTCTTGGGATATCAGCTGATTCTTCTGCCTTGCCATTACTTCTCCAAGGATGTGGTTCTTATGACAAGACTTAGCCTGACTCTATATGACTGCACAACTCTAACCAATCTATCTGACTACATTTCTTATATCTCGTAGTTCAAATTATCCAGACATCTGATTGGTTTAACCCACATTGGTTTCCCCTTCACCCCAAATTATATGTCCTTAATCCAATCAGAAATGACCGGATTCTTAGGTTGTATGCTCAATATGAGGCTGACTTAGAATACAGCAGTAAATTAAACAGCAAAGCCCAGGATCTCAAAGAACTCACATTCTAGCAAAGAAGATAGAAAATAAGACATGCAAAAAATAAATACATAATATATTGTAATTAGACAGAGACAAGTGCAATGAAGAGAAATAAAGCAAAATATGAGTAGAGAATGACTACAGTTGGTCAAGTAAGGTCTGTCTGAGCATGGCATTTGAGCAGAGAATGAAGTAAGGAGTGACCCATAGAAGTTTCTATGGAAAGAGCATTACAAGCCAGGTCAACAAAAAATGCAAAGACCCTGAGATAGGAATGAGTACACCAATAAATAATTGTAGAATAAATGGACTATCCTTAGTACCATTCATAACACCGTTTTTTAGTGGGCACTATTTCAAAGGAGGTATCAGTAGTGCAGCAATAACCAGATTTAGTACACCCATACATACAGGCCTTTTCCATAGTGTCAACTGCTGAATTTATCTTTTTGCACGTGACAAGGCCAGGAATTTCTAACTTGAATTTGTGGTTATATCTCCAATTCTCACCTTAAATTAAAAATACTTAAAGATAGCTTGAAAAAATATTTTCCTTTCACCTATAACAATACTTTTCATAACATCTTTGACATCTCCCTTTTCTTCTTACCAGGTTCTGTTGCCTTCCTTTATATATTTCTCATAGCCCCATTCTTTCTTCTTACTGTCATATTACCTTCTTCCATCAATTCTTTTGAATAGCCTTTTTATCTCTAGTTTCTTTCTTTCAACCAGACCATTCTGCACATTGCAGCCAGATAAATTTTCATACAGCAATTTTTATTCTTTAATTCATTCATTCAACAAACACTTATCAAATAAAATGCCCTGAGCTTCATGCCATTCCCTTGCTCAAAAATCATTTTGCTATGACATTATTTCCTTTCTTTTTCCATGACCCAACACCTCTGTGGGGTGAAATACATACCTTAATAACAATTACTGATTACAGCATTAATTCACAAAATTGGAGTGGGGTATGCCATACTTAAGAAACTGTATCAAATTATCTAGCTTTTGAAAGTACAATTCAATAAACCATTCCATCTTTTATTGACATGCCAGGATTCAGGCATGCTTCCCCTAAAGCCAGAGAAATATATGTTAATAATCATAAGCAATTTTACAGAATCTGGCCCTCAAGGCCTTCCACATCATGTGCTGTATTAGTCTGTTTTCATACTGCTGATAAAGACATCCCTGAGACTGCGAAGAAAAAGAGGTTTAATAGGACTTCTAGTTCCACATGGCTGGAGAGGCCTCAGAATCACAGCAGGAAGCAAAAGGCACTTCTTACATGGTGGTGGCAAGAGAAAATGAGGAGAAAGCAAAATGAGAAACCCCTAATAAACCCATCACAACTCATGAGACTCATTCACTATCACGAGAATAGCACGGGAAAGTCGACATGAGAATAGCACGGCCCCCATGATTCATTTACCTCCCCCTGGGTCCCTTTCACATGTGGGAATCCAGGGAGATACAATTCAAGTTGAGATTTGGGTGGGGACACAGCCAAACCATATCATTCTGCCCCAGCTCCTTCGAATCTCATGTCCTCATATTTCAAAATGAATTATGCCTTCCCTACAGTCCCCCAAAGTCTTCAGCATTAACCCAAAAGTCCACAGTCCAAAGTCTCATCTGAGACAAGGCAAGTCCCTTCTGCCTATGAATGTATAAAATCAAAATCAAGCTAGTTACTTCCTAGATACAATGGGTATACCGGTATTGGGTAAATACAGCCATTCTAAATGGGAGAAATTGTCTAAAACAATGGGGTTACAGGGCCTATACAAGTCCAAAATCCAGTGGGGCAGTCAAATTTTAAAGCTCCAAAATGATTTCCTTTGACTCCAGGTTTCACATCTATGTCACACTAATGCAAAAGGTGAGTTCCCATGGTCTAGAGCAGCCCTGCCCCTGTGGTTTTCAGGGTACAGCCTCCCTCCCAGCTGCTTTCACAGTCTGGCATTGAGTGTCTACAGCTTTTCCATGTATATGGTGCAAGCTGTCAGTGGATCTACCATTCTGGGGCCTGGAGGGCAGTGGCCCTCTTCTCACAGCTCCACTATGTAGTGCCCCAGTAGGGACTCTATGTGGGGGCTCTGACCCCACATTTCCCTTCCACACTGCCCTAGCAGAGGTTCTCCATGAGGGCCCCGTCTCTGCTGCAGCCTTTTGCCTGGGCAGCCAGGCATTTCTATACATCTTCTGAAATCTAAGCAGAGGTTCCCAAACCTCAATTCTTCACTTTGGTGCACATGCAGGCTCAACACCACATGGAAGTTGCCAAAGCTTGAGGCTTCTGCTCTCTGAAACCACAAGCTAAGCTCTACACATTGGCCCCTTTCAGCCACAGCTGTAGCAGCTGGGACACAGGGCACCACATTCCTAGGCTGCACACAGCACAGGGACCCTGACCCATGAAACCTCCTGGGCCTCTGGGCCTGTAATGGGAGAGGCTGCCATGAAGGTTTCTGACATGGCCTGGAGATATTTTCCCCATGGTCTTAGGGATTAACATTAGATTTCTTGCTGCTTATGCAAATTTCTACAGCCAGCTTGAATTTCTCCTCGAAAAATGAGTTTTTCTTTCCTACTGCATCACTAAGCTGCAAATTTTCGGAACTTGTATGTTCTGTTTCCCTTTTAAAATGGAATGGCTTTAACAGCACCCAAGTCACATTTTGAATGCTTTGCTGCTTAGAAATTTCTTCTGCCTGATACCCTGAATCATCTCTGTTAAGCGCAAAGTTCCACAAATCTCCAGGGCAGAGGAAAGAAGCCACCAGTCTCTTTGCTAAAACATAACAAGAGTCACCTTTGCGCCAGTTCCCAACAAGTTCCTCATCTTCCTCTGAGACCACCTCAGCTTGGACTTTATTGTTCATATCATTATTAGTATTTTTGTTAAATTCATTCAACAAGTCTCTAGGAGGTTCCAAACTTTCCCACTTTTCTTGTCTTCTTCTGAGCCCTCCAAACTGTTCCAACCTCTGCCTGTTACCCAGTTCCAAAGTCACTTTCACATTTTCGGGTATCTTTTCAGCAATACCCCACTCTATTGGTACCAATTTACTATATTTTAGTTTTCATGCTGCTGATAAAGACATACCCCAGACTGGGAAGAAAAAGAGGTTTAATTGAACTTCCAGTTCCACATGGCTGGGTTGGCCTCAGAATCACGGCAGGAGACAAAAGGCACTTTTTACATGGGGGGAGCAAGAGAAAATGAGTAAGAAGCAAAAGCGAAACCCCTGATAAACCCATCAGATCTTGTAAGACTCATTCACTATCACAAAAACAACACAAGAAAGACTGGGCCTCATGATTCGCTTATCTCCCTCTGGGTCTCACCCATAACACAAGGAATCCAGGGAGATAGAATTCAAGTTGAGATTTGGGTGGGGACACAGCCAAACCATATTGTGTACTCTTTCTGATTCACGGCATTCTGTTGAAATATAGGTACACGGAAAGCACAAAATTTCTTTTGTTTTACTTCTATTTTAAGTTCAAGGGTGCATGTGCAGGTTTGTTACCTAGGTAAACTTGTGTCATGGGAGTTTTTTTTACAGATTATTTCATCACCCAGGTATGAGCCTCGTATTCCTTAGTTATTATTCCCTATCCTCTCCCTCCTCCCACCCTTCACCCTCCAGTAAGCTCCAGTGTCTCTTGCTCCTCCTATGTCTCCATGAGAAAGCACAAAATTTCTGGAAACTGAAATGCGTGTACAATTTTTTGATCAATAAATTTAAATCATCATATTAAAAAGCATTTTTCTATTATATATTTATATGGAAAGAGATATATAACCAAGCTGTCACAATTTGCAGATGAATTATGCTGTAATTCAAAATTGATTTTTCCATTGAAACAATGTTATCTATGCTTGTTAAGACCTCCAGCCAAGCCCCAGAAACTTATTTGACCCATTATGTAGCAGAGTTTTGGTATTAATAATTTTATAGACACTAAACACTCTCTGTAACAGATTCCTTCTGTTTGAGACCAAGGAGATATGCAGTGGGGAGGAGAACCAGAGGCCTGGCTTCATTTTGGTTTTAGAATCATCTGTAGAGCTTTGGGAAACCTCTCTGAGCCTCAGTTTATAAATAGTCATTAAGTAAACAGGTTTTTATTGAGTGCCTACTGTGCCATTTAAAAAAATAATAATATAGACTTCAGTAAATTAATATACATAAAAGGACTTTATAAATTCAAATTTTAAAAATAGATGAGAGGCATTGTTATTGAAACATCTTCAGTAAAACTCACTCCTAGCTTCAATTCTGGAAATTTGGGATTTATCTTCCTTGGTACTAATTTAACTATGGGAACAGCCCACCCTTGTTTCATCCTCCAGCAACGGGCCAGCATAGTCAAACTGTAGCCTCTACCATGGTCAGCAGCAGCTGGAAGTGGAGGAAAAGAGAGCAAGGTTTCATAATTCCCAAATGGGGACCTAAAAATGTCTTTGTCTTGGATGCTTCCATAGTCAAGGAGGAGAACCCAGGGTGCTCAGCTGCTCATCTTAGGCCTGAGGAAGAAGAAGGGAGGTTGAGGAGCCATCAGGATAGGAGGACTATAGCCAGAACACCAGTTAGAATAAGAGACACTTGGGAGGTCATGTATTAAAGCTAGGATTGCTACTTTATATTCATAAAAATATATTACTTAAAATTTAGATTGTAACAGTTTCTAAATACTGGTATGTAGTGGGTTGAAATGCTGGAAATGATCATATTCTATTCATAACCTATGAAGATTACTTTATTCCATCTCTGCCTTTTAACACTTGCAGGGCAGCAGCCGCTTAAAGTTCTCTGCATCTTCAGCTTTCAAAACTCCTTCAGGATTTAGCCCTGAGTTCAAGCCAGGGGAACCATTAGGTCCTCCTTGCAGACTGAGAGAAGGAAGTAACACTAGGAAAGATCAGTAATAAGTCAATAACCTTAATCATGGCCATGCCATCTCTACCCACAGAATTTCAATGGCTCCTAACTGACTTAGGAGGCCACTGAAACACTGAACTCTGTCTTTATTGCAGGCCTAAATGGCCTCCTAACTGACTTCTTTGCCTTCATCCTTGACCACTTCTATTCTCTTGCCCCAGCTGCTGTCAGAAAGAGAATCAGTGTACCAACCTGCTTAAACCCTTTTGCTGCTCCCCCAAATGGCAGCAGTATGTCCCAAACTTCAGACATTCACGTACTGCCCTCATAATTTTTGCCATACCTCTGCATCATCTACTGCTATTAATGTTTTTAATTAACTTGTTGGTTTACTTAAATAAATTCACTTTTAAAAATCTTTTCATGACAACATTAATGAAATACCAGTACCACTTGCCATAAATAGAAATTAACAGTTCTAGCTAGGTACCCTTGCCTGCCTGAGGTCTGAATCTGAGTTCTTTTTTAAAAGAGGAAACTTCCAGGTGTTATAAAAGTGTTAAAGACACACTGACACAAAACTGAGGCTTTCTACTTGACTAAACAGATGGATTAAATGCTAATTGAAAAGGGATTAAGTTTCTCACTATGTGATTCAGTGTTATACTAATATAAAGTTTCTGAGCAACCTAAAAGCATCTTAAGAACCACCTACTCTCTGCCAAACACTAACCTATAAGATGAATTCTAAGAAGCTTAGTGTGGTGTTCAAGACCCTTTGTTATCTGACCCTCACATCACTCCTCTCCTCGTTTATTCTTGACACTAACCCTTGCCCTTTGTACTTTGTGCTCCAGTGATGCCTAAATGGGCAATACTATTCCAAGCCTATACACATGTTGTTCTCACTGCTTGGCATACCATTTCCCCTTGTGTCTGCCTGAAACTCCTATTCAATCTTCACCCTTTGCTCAAACACCACTACTTCCATGCTTGGTACACTGGCCACTCTCTCCCTACCACAATTAACGACTTTCACTTCTATGTGACTTTTCTACGGTCGTCTTTCTAGATCTATCACACAGTTATGTAATTATTTGTTAACGTCTGTCTCTCTCCTCCTATCTCACTAGACTAAACCCAATGCTCTTCACACAAGGTCTGGCTCATAATAGACACTCAATGACTAAAGTGAATTAATGGGCCACTTTCATTCATTCTAGTATAAACGCTAAATCACACCCATGGAAAACACACAATCTGTCAAGGCATGGTGATGTGAACCTAAGAGAGTGTAATGCCCTATGAAAGAGGGTCCTCACTTTGGGAGGCCGAGGCAGGTGGATCACGAGGTCAAGATATTGAGACCATCCTGGTCAACATGGTGAAACCCTGTCTCTACTAAAAATACAAAAAATTAGCTGGGCATGGTGGTGCGTGCCTGTAATCCCAGCTACTCAGGAGGCTGAGGCAGGAGAATTGCCTGAACCCAGGAGGCGGAGGTTGCAGTGAGCCGAGATTGCACCATTGTACTCCAGCCTGGATAACAAGAGTGAAACTCCATCTCAAAGAAAAAAGAAGAAAGGAAAGAAAGAGGGTCCTCATTCACTTCGGTGGACAGAATTCCTGACCACCTATAATTTAATATGTTATTAGATGTAGAACAAAACTGGAAAAGTAAGGCCTTGGGGAAATTGATTTTTAGTAAATAGAAAACCTGTTCCTACTACCCATTAAACTTTTCATACTTCCTTCATTCTCCCCAAATCATTTTTCAATTTGCTACAGACCACAAGTGACAGAAAGTGACATTGTTCTCATGTCTTTGAACCCCTGCTTTCCCAACTCCTCGTTCACCACTTCTGTCAATTTCTCTATATTTCGTAGCCAAAGATTCTTGACATTTAAAATTAGAGAAAGTCAAAGTTGATGAAAAGTAAAGTTACTGGAAATAATTATCAGTGAGAAAGGAAAAGCCTGGAATTGTATTTTACCTTGTCATCTCCTGTCAAACAACATATCAAGAAATCAGACAAGAGTTCAGATCTTGCTAAGATTAGCCAAGTCTATTCCTGGCTTTCCATTATACTCACTGCTCGTCCGTCACTAAGTATGATTCTTTAGATTTCAGCTGCTGAGTGTGGTAGCCATCTGCTTTTTAGCAGCACTGAGATCATTTCAAAAATATAGATTCCCAGATTTATCAAATCAGAACCCCTGGGGTTGGAGTATAGAAATCGATTTAAAAAGCAAACAAACAACTTCACACATGATCTGAGTATCATTTGTTATTTGGACCACATTATTCTGAGTGTCATCTAACATGATTTTCAAAATGTGACCAGAAACAATGTGGGGGAAAAAAAATCACATTTGGTAGTTTTAAAGTATAGAATTTTAGCCTCATTGAATTCCACTAAATTAATTATATGCTATGACCTCATATCTTTTTTTTTTTAAAGAAACTTCTCCAGATTATTCATATATGCACAGTACAGTTTGAGAATCAATGACCTGGGGCAGAGGTCTCAAACTCAGATGCCTTTTAGAGGCTACGAAGGTCATAGAAATGTGCAAAACAGTCCCAAATAATACACTAGGGAGTAGCAACATTATTTGTCACCAAAGAGTGCCTGACCTTTCTACAGCAGCCAGCTAGCCGCTACTCAGCTGCAGCCAGCTGTTACTCACAGGGAACCCTGCCAGGTATTCTGAGTTTTCAAGAGAAGCCAGACTGGGTTTTTAAAATGTACAAGTCTTCTTAAATGTTGACAACTTACTCACTTTTTAAAAACAAACTTCAGGTCTACTAGTGCTGGAGGGTTACCCGTTCGACACCTTCTGGACTAGCAATTATCGAGGGATTTGTAAGGCAGACAAGTATTGGCCAGAAATGCCTCAATGCCTGGCTGAGTGATGGAAGATGGCATAGGATAGGCCTATAGTCATCACAATTACAGTTCCTTTAAGCTACAACTAGAAAGAGCTAGAATAAATATATAATGTAGAGGACAGGTGGATACCTCATATGAAAGCAAGAGACAAGAAAGAAAAAAGGCACTAAAAGATAATGAATGTAATTCATTCTATTCATAATGTGCCCATAAATGAATCTTAGAAAACCTTACTTATAAAACAGAAATAATGAGATGATGATAACTATTGATAGTGTTTGAGGTATTAATTAAATAGAATAGCTTATATCAACTGGATTAATGACAGCATCTGACATGTAATATGTATTCAATTTTTTTAAATGTGAGTTCTTTAATTTTCTCTTTTCTCAGGCTTCTGTTTCCTCACACTAAAATTCAAGAGGCACTAAAGAAAAGCAAGCTCATGGCTAAAAGCTAACACACTTTCTTAATTTTCATGTGTGTGTTTTTAAAAAATGACGACATTTCTATGATGTGATCATTAATAAGACTGTGATGGCAAAGTCCTTCAGTCCCCTCATTGTCCTTTCCTCTCATCATTCTGCTTCTTCCTTCTACTTTTCAGTGATTCCAAATTCTGTGCAAAGAAAGTTGCTAAACAAATGGTCTTGAGAATTCTTGTGGATGATTCTGAAAAAGTGGATAGTAGTCTGGGTGAGATTGGTCTAGAAAGATTGCTTTCATTTTATTGCATTCATGATATATCGACTTTTTAAACTATAAAAATTTGTGTATGAAAACAATGGTGATGTTTAAAAATGTATTTACAAGACAAAAGACTCACACTTTCACCACCTTAATATACATATTCTTCCAATTTTTGTTTTTCCGGGAGGTTGCTGTTTTCTACTTTATTTGTCATTATAATCCAAGGATCTATTACACTGTTTTGCTCATAGTAATCACTCAGATATTTGTTAAGGAAGGAATGAATGAACTCCCGAAATTATCATGTACAATTGACTTTGTTTTCTGCTAGTTCACTTTCATTATGTCATGAAACTTTTATGAGTCTCTGCAGAATTCAAACGACTCATATCTCTCTACCTGTTTTGCTAATTTTTTTGATGATAAAATCAGAAAAATGTAAAACTTTAGAAAATAAATTTTTATCTTACTGGCGAGGACAATCGCTCTTAATTTTTTGAGATATTTTATCCTAGGATTTGTTATATAAAATATTTTCTTTAAACATAGAGAACTTCTAATTTCTAGCCTTAAGCTATCCTCCCATTTCAGCCTCCCAAGGTGCTAAGATTATAGGCATGAACCACCACGCCCAGCTTTAAACATGAGAATATCTATTCAGATTATTTCATTTAATATGACATTGCAGGTATTTTCACATGTAATGGAACGCCCATTGTCACATCATTATTTTATTAACTGCTTGTTATTCCAGACTCTTGAATATGCATAGAATGTTGACATTTTAGGTGTTTGGGGGTTTTTTTGGGGGGGGGTTTGTTTTGTTTTGTTTTTTACCATTTTTGTCACAAAATGTTTCAAGGTAAAGGTCTTTATTCACAGGCTCTTATTTCCTTATTATACATTTCTGGATGAGGAAAATAAATGCTAGTTAATTGAAGAATGTCCAAAGATCTTTTTCATATTGAGTATAGGAATGGCATATTTTTTACATCCTTATGTATCCTAGCCTTAGTTATTTTTCTAACAAATAAAAGACAGATTGACAGAATATAAAATTCTTTCCCAAATAAACTCAGTTAGATATTACTTTATGATCATTGGACATTTAATGTAGCAGAAATGAGAAGCCCATGATATTTACATTTATCCCTTTGAAGCTTATCTTTTTAGTTTTCTTTCTTCCTAAATATTTGACAGTTTTTCTAATTAAAACATTTTGTCAGACATGTCTACGAATAGTTCATTTGCATTTATTTTGTCAAGGCTGATGTGGGTTCATCAAATTGATGTTTTTTAAATCCCAGAAAAAAAATTACTTTGATATATCTTTCTTTAGCGCCTCTGTTTTTGTTATGGCTTCTTTCTCAGGGGTATTATAACTCTTACATTGGGGCTTCTTGTTTATCCCCTATACCTCGGGTGACCAAATAGTTTATATCCAACCAGAAAAATGTTGAAAATGAAAAGGGAGAAGTGCTAATAATTACAGAGGACAATAGGAATAAAAGAGGAGCTGTCTGTTTTCTAACTGACACCCACAGCCACCCTCCCCTCTTTTCTCTCACTATATATGGTTGTTGATTCTTTTGTTCTGTATCCTGGAAAGTTTTCTTAATTTTGTCTTCCACTTCACTAATTCAGGGTTTGCCATACTCACCATGCTTTTCATTTTTCCAAAGCATAATTTGAAATCTATTATTGGATTTACTTTTCCAGTTTCTTTCCATATCACACTATTTCTTTTCATTGCGTCCTATTATTGTCTATCTCAGGATGTTCTCTTGTGAAATTTTTATGTTTCATAAAAATCAAATTATCCTGCTTGTTATGTAAATGTCAGGGTTTTCTTTTCCAATTTTCTTTTGGCTTCTAAAGTAAATCATTTTCATAATATGTCCTTTATTTTCTTTGCCTTGTTCTACAGCATTTATTTTCTTTGCCTTGTTCTACAGCATTTGTAAAGGGCCCGTGTTGCTTCCTTGTTTTATTTTTAATTTTCATTTTTCAGAGACAGGATCTTACTCTTTTGCATAGACTACAATGCAGTTCCACGATCATAATTCACTAATACTCCTGGGCTCAAGGTGGCTACATTTTATTTTTTATTTTTTGTAGAGATGGGGGTTACACTCTGTTACTCAGTCTTGACTTGAACTCCTGGACTCAAGCAATCCTCTCACCTCTGCCTCCCAAAGTGGTGGAATTACAGGTGTGAGTCACCATGCCCAGTCTTGGTTTTGTTTTTTTTTTTAATTGGGTGGCGGGAAGAATTCTCATCCTGAAAACAATAAGTAATCCATCCATACCCTCTGTTTACTGACCAGTGGGCTCCTTGGACTACACTGTCTAACTTTGCATTCATTTATGTGCTAGCTAAATCCCCTTGTAATAAATACAGATGAGCACTAAGTTCTCATGCACATTGCCTAAACCGGTTGTCTGGGGAATTGCTTATCCTCTGCTGCATTGCTTTCTGATAATCAGTTCCTCTACCTAGTCAGCTTTTACAGAATATATACCTAGGCTTCATCCTAGACCTCCCGGTTCAAAATCTTAGAAGACATCAGCTTGTATATGTAACAAATTTCCCAGGTGTTTCTGATATGCCCTTTTGTTGGGAATCACTGACCTGAACCAATCAAGTACATTTAAAAATACCACAGCTATCAGTTCCATGTCTGCTGAGGCGAATGTCTAATTCTACTGTCTCCTATGATGTTTCTCCTGTGGGAATTAAACCTCTTCCAAACACGTTCATTTTTTATCTATATTTAAGAATAAAAATGCTCATCAGAGCAGGGAAGTGATTGAATGTCATTCTGACTACCTCAAAAAGCAAAGCCCATGCAGTAGAGGAGAGGTAGTGACTTTTCCAACTGAACTAAATGGCAGAAGGAAAGGGATGGCAGTCCTTAAAGGAATTAAACGTCAGAGGACCCAGATTACCTAGGTCTGAATCCCATCTCTGCCAATGACTAGCTAAATGCAATGGGTAAGTCACTTAACTTCTCTATGCCTTAGTTTCCCCATCCATAAAGATAGAAATCTTAATCTTTTCTCATTCCATAAGATAGGAATGATAAGACTCACTGGTCATTAGAGAAATGCAAATCAAAACCACACTAAGATACCACCTCACACCAGTTAGAATGGCGATTATTAAAAAATCTGGAGACAACAGATGCTGGAGAGGATGTGGAGAAATAGGAACACTTTTACACTGTTGGTGGGAGTGTAAATTAGTTCAACCATTGTGGAAGACAGTGTGGGGATTCCTCAAGGATCTAGAACTAGAAATACCATGTGACCCATCAATCTCATTCCGGGGTATATCCCAAAGGATTATAAATCATTCCATCATAAAGACGTATACACACATATGTTTATTGCAGCACTGTTTTCAATAGCAAAGACTCGAAACCAATCCAAATACCCATCAATGATAGACTGGATAAAGAAAATGTCGCACATATATACCATGCAATACAATGCAGCCATAAAAAAAGATGAGTTTGTGTCCTTTGCCGGGACATAGATGAAGCTGGAAACCATCATTCTCAGCAAACCGACACAAGAACAGAAAACCAAACACCACATGTTCTCACTCATAAGTGGGTGTTGAACAATGAGAAGACATGGACACAGAAAGGGGAACATCACACATAGGGGCCTGTCGAGGGCTGAGGGGCTGGGAGAGGAATAGCAGAGGGCTGGGGGGATTGAGGAGGGATAACATTAGGAGAAATACCTAGTGTAGATGACAGGGGGATAGATGCAGCAAACCACCATGGCATGTGTATACCTATGTAACAAACCTGCAAGTTCTGCACATGTACTCCAGAACTTAAGGTATAATAAGAAAAATTGCCTGGTTCATACTAAGTGTTTCAAGGAATATTAGTTATTATCATTGTTGTGTGGAATAACAATTTCATATTTTTATTCTGTTTTCACTGGCTGGTAGTTTGAGCATTATTCTTCTGTTCTAGTAATAAGTTGATTAGTTGTAGATGTTTTTAGAGTGGTGAGCTTTCATATTTTTGTGTCTTACTTGATACTTGACTGGGAAGTTGAGAGACGTTTCATTAGATCAGTTTCTACATTATGTTGAAATTTTATGGATGAGTTCTAGAATGGTGGTCCATCACTGTAATCTGGGGTTGAACAAGAAGTCAGTCATTTCATTTCCATCTAGGCTTTCCTGCCTTGTCTACCTTATTTGTTCTTCCATTTAGTTCTGTGACTTTGAAGCAGCTCTGAAGTATGGTGAAACCCATTACCTGGCTTGAAGCTAGTGAAGTCCAGGAAGAAGTCACACCCTGAGATTCAAAAGGCACCTATGCAGCCGGTGGCTCACGCCTGCAATCCCAGCACTTTGGGAGGCTGAGTCAGGTGGATCACGAGGTCAAGAAATCGAGACCATCCTGGTCAACATGGTGAAACCCTGTCTCTACTAAAAATACAAAAAATTAGCTGGGCATGGTGGCGCATGCCTGTAATCCCAGCTACTCAGGAGGCTGAGGCAGGAGAATTGCCTGAACCCAGGAGGTGGAGGTTGCAGTGAGCTGAGATCGTGCCATTGCACTCCAGCCTGGGTAACAAGAGCAAAACTCCATCTAAAAAAAAAAAGCCCCTATGCGTGATAATCGTTAAGAGTGAAATTTAGCTGAAAACTTTCTAAGTTTTCCAAGTAATTAATTAAACCATTAGATTGTAACTATATTGGTGAGACTTAGTTATTTGAAGAGGGGAATTTTATTGAAAAGAATTGTTAATTAAGCACAAAGTTGTTAATTAGTAGTTGGAAGGATAATAGGAGAACTTTATGATATCATGAATTTAAATTCTCAAAGCAGTTGCCATTCATTGAGATGAGGAAACAACAAGAGACTGGAAATAGAAATACCTAGAGTCCTAGAGGAATAGCCCCATAAAGCTGAAATGCCAGCATCTGAAGAAAAGGGATGTTGCTCAGCTGGTACTGGAATCTTTAAGCTCAAAGGAGGGACCCAGAAGAGCTCGGGTTCAGACCTTTACCCTCCTGGTTGATGTTGGTATCTCCAAGGGCACGGAAAAAGGTGTTCTACAAATGTTAAAAAATAGCTACTATCTATCATTTAAGATTGTTTGAAAGTTGAGACTTAGAGCCTTAATTATCTTACCTCTCTAGTTTCCAGTCACCCACCCCTACCCTGCCCTGCCTTCTAATGATCATTTACCTATAAATAACTCTCCAGTTTTTAAAGGCAGCGCTGGATTCCGCCGCTGCCCTGGAAAAGAACCACTAACAAGATGAAGTATTGCTGCGGTGATGCTTACAGCAATCCAGAGCAGACAGATAACCCGCAGAAAGCAAAGAAAAGACGGACCAGAAGCAGCAAATCCTCTCTCTTCCTTCGGTCTTGCAGTCTCCCCCTAGTGGCCTCTATTGGAAAAGCCCACCAGAACCAGAAATGTGATGTGTAGAATACCGTACTCTCCCTATTCAAGGTTTTGCTTTCTAAGGTTTCAGTTATCCATGGTCAACCAAAAACAAACAGTTCATAAGTTTTCAACTGGATGCTATTCTGAGTATCATGATGAAATCACCCACCGTCCCACACTGACCTATCCAAATGTGATTCATCCCTTGGGTCAGTGAATCCAAGCAGTATGCACTACCTGCCTGTTAGTTATCAGCACCATCTGCCCCTGACATCCAACCATAGACTTCATCATGGCTCAAGATCTGGGATCTCCCAAAGCAGATGGCCCTCCTTTTAATGTCTGGTCAGAAGTTAGTAGTAGCCTAATGCTATGTGACAATGCCTATGCCATTCAACCTCACTTCATCTCATCACATAGGCATTTTATTATCTTACATTTTCATAAGAAGAATGAGGGTGAGTACAGTACAACAAAATATTTTAAAAGAGAGACCACATTCACAAAAGTTTTATTACAGTATATTATTATATTGTCCTATTTTATTATTAGTTGTCATTAATCTCTTTAATTTATAAATTGAATTTGATTATAGGCATATATATGAGAAAGCATAGCATAAGTGCTCAGAGCTGTGGAGACTGGGCAATTTTCCAATTCATCTGAACTAAACAGTCAAAATCAGACAATTCAAACTAGAAGAAATCTGTTAACGTGAATGATTTGCTTTAGCTATCTATTTCATCTTTCAGAATGCCTAGAACAATGCCTGGTTACCAATTAACTTTGTACCACATAATGTCACTGTCACTGTTTGGCAAAATTTATACCTGGGGTACCTCATCATCAAAGGTTGACTTTTCTCAGTAGTCCCTTCCTTAGGAAAGCAACTTGAGTAAACTGATTATGTAATGTTGCCATAAATAGAAATCCCTGAGGTACAATAAGGATCCACAGAACAGGGTGGAAACTGGAAAGTATCAGCCTATTGCAGATCTTTAGGCTAGAGGAGATCTCCATCCAAAGAATAAATTATTACTCTTGAATATAGACTTGGGTAATCAGTCATCTGCCAAACCTTAACCTATACATTGATGCCAGTGATGTCTGCAAAAGATTACCAGTATTTGCATATACTTGACATTCTCTATACAACAATAAATGCATTTTTATATTAATTTGTATTTATGCCTGACACTCAAAAAATAATAAGCATTCTCTGAATTAGTAAAACTTGTTGTATAGCTACTATCTGTCATTTAAGACTTTTTGATAGTTGAGACTTAGAGCCTTAGTTACCTTAGCGCCCTAGTTCCACCCACTCATGTCTACTCTGCCTAGACTCCCAACGGTCATTTGCCTATAAATATCTCTCCTATTCTTAAAGAATGAACTGACACTGCCCATACTTTCTCTATTTTCTTCTCCCAGACCCAACATTGCTGAGATTCACCCAGAGTTCTCTAAAACAGGATTTCCAGCAAAAACAATGTAGAGATTGATGTCTATCATTCTCTGAGTCTCTCATAACTAAAATAGGAATACATGCAGTGTGGAGTCGGGCTAGCATGTTTCACTTTTGGGGGGCCTTGGGTACTTGTATAATAATTTTTAAAACACTTTTTGTATGTGTATAATAAAAATAGTCACTTACCTTAATATGCATTTTACAATCTGCAAAGTAATTTCAGTCACATAACCTTGCACATACGTAATAACCTGCAACAACTTTAAGAGGAAGGTATTATTCTCCCATGTTACAAATGAAGAAACTGAGACTCCGGTAATTTATTTTACCAAGCAAGTATTAAAATAACATTTCCTGATTTGAAGTCCAGTTCTTTCTCCTCTAAACCACTGCAGATGCAGAGTTCCCTCTGAGAGCTTAGATGGAGGTGTGAGCTGCTGCAACATCAACTTCAGAATTCATAGGCCCTAACTTCTCTCCTGACACATAAATAACCAGTCTCTGCTGCCTCAACCAAACCAGGTGTATTCTACCAAAGGTCCCGGAAGCAGAAAACTGTACACTGTTCCAATAAATGGTACATTTTTTAAAGCTGCCTTTAGATTACCCCCTCAGCACCTTGAAACTTTATTTGTTATCATCTGAAGCTGGTGACATAGATATATAATGAATCTTATTTCTTACCAGAAAAGATTATTTGAATTTTCTGAAACCTATTTGACCTCAAATGCATATTAACATATTTATCATTAGCTTCCTTTATCATACCTGGCCTCTAGAAATGGGTAAGCATCTCATCTTCCTAGAAAAAAATCAATTTCAGAAGAGAAGAAAAAAAAAACCTTAAAGAGTTAGAATACAGGTTATGGCTGGGAAAATGTGAGTATGTTGTCTAAAGAATGAGTCCATTGCCAAAGGTCATAGGAATATTTTGAAATTGCCTGTGTGTTATAATCATTTAGAATCCTTTTCAAAGGTTTCTGAAAACATTTATAAGAGTTAAAGATTCAATCTTGAGCTTTCTTCTATTATGTGGGATTTATAAAATATGTCCTATAACATATTCATATGCTGGAGATTTACTGCAAAATTTTACGTGAGAGTCTGCAAAGTTACTTTGAGGACTTTTAATAAACATCTGAGAGATGTTAGCATAAACCTTATAATAGGAAAGGTAGAGGCTCACTCATCTAGAATAAAAATGTCAGGCTAGCCATAGAAATGCATAGAACAAATCACTACTTCATTATTTCTGAAGATTTATGCCTTGAACAAATATGATAAATTCTGGATCTCTTAGCCAAAATGACCCATTATCATACTCCTGTTATATCTATAATATAAACAGAACCCTATCATGGTAGGGATCATATACATATTTCCTAGAGCACATTCGTATCTGTGACCTTGATCTCATTTGGGGGGTTGACCACAAGATACCATCTTTCCTTTCATATAAAGTTTTCTACTACTGCGGCCTAGCAATGCTACAAAATTGTCCCCAAGTGCCAATGGAAGAAAATATGCTGTAATTAACTTCATCTATAAAGCTATCACAAAAATCACATTATCTTATTCAAAAAGATTTATAAAAGACATATAATTCCAGTCTCCCCAATACTGGACAACGCATTGCTCAGAATAAATAATGTGAAATCCCTGAGAATTATAAAGTCTAATTTGCTATTCAAGTCTTAAAATCAAGATCACATTAGTTACTTAGTGATCCATTGGCTATTAGCGCTCATTCACTGACATGACTTAGGACCCTTCTGAATGAAAAACATATTATTCTCAGCAACTAACGCATTTTACACTCTTCATTTAAACTGCAGTATTGTTCTCCTTCTCCTTTTATCTAAGTCTGTTACATATGTGAGGCTTCCCATAGACTGGCCTTCACCCTTGGGGACCTTTCTGCAGTGAGGAGTTCTCTTTTCTTCCCCCACTGGGTAATCAGCAGGGTGCAATGAGTCAGCATTAAAGGGAAAGCCTCGCCAAAGAACTACCAAGAGAGAAGTGAGCAATATTGGCCTTCCTGCTCCTTTCCACTCCCGTCCCTAGCAGAAACATTAAGCATGAAGAATCACAGAAGTAGCCTTTCCCAGGAGAATTCCGAAAGGGAATATTCTGAAAAGGCAGCTAAACTTGCTATCCACTAATCCCAAATCCTAATCCCTTACCTGTGGTTGCTTGCCACAGTTTAGAGTACAAATAATTGGCCAGACGCGGTGGCTCACACCTGTGGTCCCAGCACTTTGGGAGGCCGAGGCGGGTGGATCACGAGGTCAAGAGATTGGGACCATCCTGGTCAACATGGGGAAACCCCATCTCTACTAAAAATACAAAAAATTAGCTGGGCATGGTGTCACGTGCCTGTAATCCCAGCTACTCAGGAGGCTGAGGCAGGAGAATTGCCTGAACACAAGAGGCGGAGGTTGCAGTGAGCCGAGATCGCGCCACTGCACTCCAGCCTGGGTAACAAGGGCGAAACTCAGTCTCAGAAAAAAAAAAAGAGTACAAATAATTGTCTCAATATTATCTTAAAGGCATAGTGTTAGAAATGTCTTGTTATTATTGGGAGCAATTATGAAAGACTAAATCAAAACAAATCAGTATTGCTTAAACTATACAGATGAATGTATTAAAAACAGTTTCCCTTTAAAATAATATGACCCCCCCATCTATATTCATTTCTTACTTCTTAGATGCCAATCTGGAATATTTTAGAGAACGTATGAAGAAGGCATTACCAGGGCAACCATAGGGGGGCTTTTCTTGCCTGTGCCAAATGTGTACAGGATCAGACAATAAAATAGCCATAAAGAAGAGCAGTAAAAGGGATGCCTTTAGCAGTTGGATTTGAATTCTATCATTTAAGCTTACTCGATACAAACAATAATTGGTGATAGTAAATTAATCTAGTCAGTGTGTCCCCAGTTGAATTCATTACACCATTATCAGGAACAAAGAAGTACAAACATTTCTGCTGATGTAGCTACAACCCTGGGGCTACTTACGGACTATTGTGCAGCCTGCTACACTCCATAAGAAAAAAAAAACACTTACTGCTGGGAAATTTTGTACTGCATTTTTAACCTGCTATTTGCACAGTTGACATTTCAATATCATGACTGTTTTCTCTCCTGGGAGATACTGGCACCTTTTGCAAATTTTAGTGGCTGTTGAATCACTGCTGTTAGGATGTTTCCTTTTCATTTACTGGCTTTAGTCTCACCACCTCATTACAGGTCTGTGATTTCTTTTCTGAAATCTGTGAGTTTCATCTGCAAGTGGGGGGAACAACGGAGATCAATCTACTTAGACTCGAGAGACTATAAAACTTGGTCACTTCACAACACATTCACTCTCATTATTTCTCTCACTCTCCCTTGTGCACAGCATTCCACATTTTTAGGTAAGTGCTGGGGTGCAGAAAGAAATCTGTGTCCACGGAACAAATTGAAGCTTCCCCATCCATCTGGGAATTAAATAAGCGGTTGCTTGAAAAGAAGCTGTGATGACCTCTGGCAGCACGCTCTAGTGCTCTGCCACCTGGACAGTAAGGATGTTTTCCCTAATGATCAGCTTTAAAACGGAAGGCACTATTTCCCTGAAATGGTTTACTATGTAAGTGTCATAAATCAAACGCAGTAATGTCAGTCTTTCCAGTGCCCTGATTGCATCATCTGATTCTGATATTTTTAAATACCTCCAATCCCTCTCTAAACAATGGCTTTATCTCCAAGTGACTAGAATGGGTCACAAAAGGATCAATACTAATATTGTTCACATCTTGCGGTTACTATGGAAGCTGTCAGATATTCATGTTCCTCCTGAAGACAGACCATGGGAGTCATTTAAGGCATCTGACCCATATTCATTTGTTCTGCTTTCACATTATGTTGGGCAACAGTAGAGACTGATTACATTACAGGAAGTAGAAAGGTCAGAAGAATGAATTAGCTACCAAATTGTCAATGAGGCACCTCTATCTGTATTTCTTTGAAAAGGAGGTTTAAGTAGTGTTAGGTAGGGCACAATCAGGCTAATGGGAATAAAATATAAATCAGTTCAATCATTCCCATCTCAGTTCCAACATCTAAGAAAATCTTCCCTGATTCCCAGACCAGGTCACTTATTATATTTCTTACTTCAGGTCCATGGAACTTATTATCATAATTATGAATTTATTTGAAACGATTCTTGCTTCTACTTTTTTAAAGTCTCACCAGGCAGTAAAATGTAGTGATTGAAAATATGGCCTATAGAGCCTGATTTTGAATTCCATCTTCAAACTCTTACCAGTGGTGTGGTTTTAGTTTCTTCCTCTGTCCAATGGGGCTATTAGTAGTTGCTACATCATAGAGTTGTTGTGAAGAATAAATGAATAAATAATTGTAAAGCACTTAAAACAATGCCTGGCACACCATAAACATGCATCCAATAAGTGTTAGCTATTTTTTTCACTCTATGAATGGGAAATGAGAGAGTTCTCTGATCTCCCTTGCAGGACGTGTGACAGGGGTGTGGCTTGTCTGTTTGGTGGCCACTGTTGCTCAAACTTCTGAGATGAAGTGGAGCACACAGACCAACAGGTGCCGGAGCCCAGGTGGGCGTGTATCACAATGTGTTCCTATAGCCTTGCCATGTGGGGATGGCTGTTAACCCGCCGGATTATTGTCCAGCATCCTGGACAAATCAGGTCACATGAACTGTTTAAAAGGTGATGAACATGGAGACTTGATGAGCAGTGAATATGGCTTTCAGCAGGATGAGGAGCTGGAGTGGGAAGGTGGAGGTGTGGGAGACCATCGTTGCCTGGAGTTCCTCCATTCCAGTGGTTGAGATGCCTCTTCCCTCCCTCTCCGTGGTGCTGCCCTAAGGCTCTCGGCTGTTCTCTGCCGCTCTGTTCCTCTGCTCTTCTCAACGTTCAGCCACCTCCCTGTGTGCCCGCTAAGATCTTAGGTTTATATGGGCACAGGATGGAAGGGGGGCGTGTGGTGGGATAGAGTGGTCTTGGAAATGCAACTTTTGGGCACAAAAACAGGAGCGCCTGTTCTCACTTCCATCTGTGGGCACAGGCCCAAGGGTGGAACCCTTGCCAGAGACTTTACCCAGCATTTCTTCCCCCCTCCCATATCAAATGTATTATTTTATTAATATGTGCCTCCCTCTTGAGACTCCAGGAAGGCAGAGAACATGTCTGTTTTGCTCATTCCTGCTTCATTCCCAATACAGACGCTCCTCAACATACAAAGAGGTTACAACCCAATACACACACCATCAGTTGAAAGTATCTTAAATTAAAAATGCAGTCAATACACCTAACCTACCAAACATCGTAGCCTAGCCTAGCTCATGTTAAACATGCTCAGAATACTTCTATCAACCTATAATTAGGAAAAGTCCTCTGGCAATATTGCAGAGTATCAATCGTTTACCCTCATGATCATGTGGCCGATTGGGTGCTGCAGCTCAATTGCTGCTGCCCAGCATGCTCAAAGAGTGGAGAGTATTGTGCCTCATATCACTATTGAGGGCAAAGATCAAAATTCAAAATTCAAGGTATGGTTCCTACTGAATGTGTACTGTTTTTGCAACATGGTAAAATAAAAATTCATTAAGTCAAATTGATCTAAGTTCAGTATTGTCTGTATATGTCACAGTGTCTAGCACATAGTGGGGATTCAATGCATATTTTTAGAACAAATCAATAAATCCAAAATACGTTGCCTAGAAACACGAATTACCCTGGAAGTGAATATGACCTCAAACACCAGAGGATCAAGTTGGGCTTCTGTAAAACATGACATGAAGAGATGGAATGGACTAGCCCTATTTTACCAGGAAATCCTAAGTGAGACTATTTTAGAAAACATGATTGGATCCACAGGATATCCAATTTTGCAGTAAAGAACTGTCGCATAATGAGTTTTCCTTTTAATAACAGCTAAAATGTCTTATATTTTTTAGACATTAACTAAAGCAGCAAGCTGTTTGGATGTGATGATAATGGTTTCTAATGCTTAGTAAATACAGTTGTTTGCCATTACTATGCTCATTTTAAAGGAAGCCCTTTCACTTGTTTTTAAAGAAAGGAGAAATACAAAAACAAAGCCTCAAATCAACCAAATGTTAGATTAAGATATTAGAGACCAAGGTAGAAATAAGACCGAGATGGAGATGTTGATAGAGAAAGAGACAGTAGTGAAGGCAGAGGGAGTATCAGACTGGGATGGATGGAGACAGAGGCAGCAAAAAAGACAGATTTGTACAGGTCAGCCAAAAATGATTAATAATAAACCCCAGAATAATAATAAATCACAAGCCTCCAAATAATTCCGCCAGGACAATTTCTGAGAAACGTGTTTATCAACCAAAATGTGAGCTCTTCGGTGGAAAGATAAATTTTAATGCATGATACAGAGACATCCTGAATCAGTGAGTATGTCAGACACCAAATGCCACTGAACGTTTTTCTAAGCCCTGAGATTATAGTAAGGAACAACTGTCTGGGCCCTCTAGGGACTTACAGTTTAGTAGTCAATAACTGTTCAACAAACTCATAAAGAACTAAGATAATTTCAGCTATTCACCATGCTCTGAGGAAGATAAAATCATTTCATAAAAAGAAAACATGCATTTGATGGTGGGTGGTGCTGTGAGGAGATAGCTAATGTCAGGGTGGACAGCTCTGAAATTTGAGCTCACACCTGAATGTGAAGAAAGAATCAGCCACATAGAGATCTAGAGGAAGAGGATTCCAATCAGATGGAGCAGCAGCTACAAGGCTCTGAGAGAGGAATTAGCTTGAACCTCAAGGCTTTGGGGCCATGTGGGTGGAATAAGTGAGGGGAGAACAGTAGGCAAGGCCAGATCATTTAGGGCAGAGAGTAATGAGTTTGCCTTTTGCTTTAGTTGCAACAGAGAAGCTATTGAAGTGTTTTAAGCAAAAGAAAAAATGAGAATTTAGATTTTTTTCTAAAAATCACTCTATCTGCTATGTGTTGAACTGATTACTGAAGAGGCAGTGGTGGAAGCAGGAATACGAGCGAGTCTGTCACATTAGTCTGTCACCACAGACCAGATGATAGACATGGAGGCTTACTCTAAAAGCAGTGAGATGATGAAAGCGATTGAGTCCAGGGTGTATTTTGGAGTGAATAGGACTAACTGATGGATTAAGGAGTGACATGAAGAAAAAGAGGGATTAAAAGCTGATTTCTTAGTTTTTGGTCTGAGCAGTTGGTATGACTGATGGTGTGGTCATGGTGACTTGAGAAGGGTGTTCAGAGAAGTGAATTTGGCAGGGGTATCTAGAATGGGAATAGAGAAAAGAAAGTAACACATCCCTCTAGACTTGTTAAGTTTCAGATGCCTAACAGCAATCCTAAAGGAGATAGCAAGAATGGAGTCCAATATATAAGGTCTCTATGTTGGAGAATAAGGGGTATAGATGATATCTAAATGTCGTAAGAGTGTAGATAAGAAGAGAGGCAAGGACAGAAGCCTGTGTCACATCAAACTTAGAGAAATGGCAGACTGGGAAGAATCAACTGGTGAGATCAGAAAACAAGGCCTAGGAGACTGAGAAGCTTAGACGATGAGGTGTTGCGAGAGAGTGAACAACTGTGCTGAAAGGCATGTAGAGGTGCATCACATGTACACTGAAAATTAACCTTTTCAGCAAGATTTGATCATTGATGGCTGTGGTAAAAGTTATTTAGATGGATGGTAAGTTTCAAGACCTGACTGGATAAGAAAATGTAAAGTGAATAAATAAATAAATAATTTTTTTGAGAGAGAGTCTCACTCTGTTACCCAGGCTGGAGTGCAGTGGGGCGATCTCAGCTCACTGCAACCTCTATCTCCCAGGTTCAAGCACTTCTCATGCCTCAACCACATGAGTAGTTGACATTACAAGTGTGCGCCACCATGCTTGGCTAATTTTTGTATTTTTAGTAGAGACAGGGTTTCACCGTGTTGATCAGGCTGATCTTGAACTCCTGGTCTCTAGTGATTCACCCACCTTGGCCTCACGAGTTGCTGGGATTACAGGCATTAGCTACCATGTCCAGACAAGAAGTGAATATTTTAAGTATAGATAAATCTCAGGCTTGTACTGAAAAAAGTCTATATGAAACAGAAGCTGAAGTAGATGATACCTAGAATATGTGTAAGCTGATGGGAGGTCTCAGGGTAGAGAGAGACTGCTGTTACAGATTCCAGAACAAGGTCATTGCAGATATAAGAGAGAGGAATGAAAAACTCCTAATCATCTATATAATTGAAAGTTTGCAAAAATATTCTCCCATTCTGTATGTTGTCTGTTTACCCTGTTGACAGTTTCTTTTGCTGTGCAGAAGCTCTTTAGCTTAATTAGATCCCATCTGTCAATTTTTGCTTTTGTTATAATTGCTTTCAGTATCTTCATCATAAAATCTTTGCCCATGCCTATGTCCTGAATGGTATTACCTAGGTTTTCTTTTTTTTTTTTTTTTTCTAGGGTTTTTGTAGTTTGGGATTTTACATTGAGGTCTTTAATCCATCGTGAGTTGATTTTTGTATATGGTGAAATGAAGGGGCCCAGTTTCAATTTTCTGCATATAGCTAGGCATGTTCTCACTTCTAAGTGGGAGATAAATGAGATTACATGAATACATAGAGGGGAACAACACACACTGCAGCCTACTAGAGGGTGGGAGAAGGAAGAGGATCAGGAAAAATGGTAAATGGGTATTAGACTTGATACGTAGGTGATGAAATAATCTGTTCAACAAATCCCCATGAAACTCGTTTACCTATGTAACAGACCTGCACATCCCGCACATGTACTCCTGAACTTAAAATAAAAATTAAAAAAGAAAAGAAAGAAAGTTGCCAGGCACTTCAGAAACTAATTCTGGGCCCACCTCACTTAGATTTATCGTAATCTGAACTTTATTTCCTTGTTAAAAAAATAAGCATTTCCACATTTCCAACATATACCCTTAGTGGCAAACCAGACTAATCTGGGGCAAGAAGAGGGGAGAAGTTTCACTGTAGTTGTCCATGTTTTCCTCTCCCATCCTCCACGCCATGTGTAATTGTGTGTCTAACTTCAAGTAAACATAAACCTAATTGCTTTCTTTTTTATGCAAAATACTAAGGTAGCTTCTGGGAGTCATAATGATAATAGATGTGTTATTTTAGCTTTTAAAATATTGATAAAACTTCTGACATCTTTCTTTGTCTTCTTTCTCTTAACATTCTCTTCTTTATATATGTTATTTCCATTTTTACTTCATTAGGATATCGTTCTGTGTGGATCACTGAAATTTCAAAATCATGTCTTCAGTTCTGTAATGCTGTCTCACTTTAGATAGCAGATAAATAACTGAAAGGTTGGCACAATATTGATGTTCCTATATTGAGTGATTTTAAACATGCATCAGTATTGAGCATGTAACCATATTATGAGTAACTTGTAAAGCACAATAAATACTTTCCACACAACCATCTTTAGTATAAAGTAAATGAAGGACACGCATTGAGTTTGTGCACATCATGATTTGCCTGTATTTCCAGCCAGCGCCTCAGACAGGTATACACTTGAGCAATTTTGTGAATTCTCTCAGCATTCAGGTGCCACTTTTCTGATTGACATCAGAGAAGATCTGTGCCATCTAATAGAATACGATTTTATGGGAAAGCAAATCATAATTACTCTTGCCTCTAGGTAGAAACCATATTAGTCAACTTGGAAGGAAAATGACTCATAAAAAATAGACGCACTTTTTAGCCATAGGTCAGCCTTCTGCATATAAATCTAAACTACACATCACCACTTATTCATTTATTCATTCAACCAACACATTTCTTCTGTGAATCTGTTATTTTCTGGGACACTTTTATTTGGAATTTCACTATATAAAATAGCATCTCTGGCTTCTGAACATTCCAGGGAAGGAAAGAAATTAGTAGACTAACAATGGCTATGTCATATAACAAACTACTGGGGGGTATACAGAGGGTGATGGGGCAGAAGATAAAGAGAGACAGGTAATACACCTTAGCAGTGAGGCAAGAAAGAGATGTTTAACCACTCAAGAAACCTAAACACAGCTGAGACATTGATCACCACCTGCAGAGGTCTGTCCTGCAGACCCTGACTTAGCTACAGATGAATGAAATATGCTCTCACACCTAGTACAGTGCAAGAGTTGGACTAGGGGGTTGTCAGCTGCTTTCAGAGGGCAATTGCAGCTAACTGACCACTACTCCCTCTTCCTCCTCATATTTATTCAGTATAGATTTAAAAACAGAGGTTCTAGATCAACACACTTTTAGATAATCAACATGGTTAAAAGAGTGATTTTTATGAATGATAAAACTTTTGGTTCTGGGACCCAGAATAAACACCATTAATGGGTAATTCTTCTTCCATCTCCACTTGAGAGGACCATCTAGCACAAAGTTTACTTGAGTAAACAAATTAGAGTAGGGACAAAAGAATGTGGGGTAGACAGATTTAACTGGGGAAGCTTTTATTATCCCTAATCATCATCCTATGACTTAAAGCTCTCACATAAGAACTGGCTGCCTTCAGCCTGTTCCATAAGTTAATAAAAAACCTTTTGGCCTTCCAAAAGGTTTGAGACTATAATCTATAACTACCCTAATATTTCCCTTAATATTTTGCCAGCCACCCTGCACGAATTTCAACACACAGCTTTGAAAGTTGTCTGGGAGTTAGTGATGCAAAAAAGAGGCAAAGCAAGTTCTGGGCAGAGAAAATAACTTACCTGTGGATGTAGAGGCAAGAGAGCTTGAAGCACTTGGGCAATTCCAAGTTTTTTTTGGAATGGCTTTGAAGGTCATCAGAAACTAAGATATATTTAGACAATTGAACAAACAGGACAAGACAACACCACCATTGTACTTCAAAGAAGATAAGCATGACAGCAAGAGTACATGGAGATGTAACAGTCTGCTCATACATAGTCTGGGAAGGGAGGCAAGAGATCCTGAGTCTTCAGGATCATCCATGACCCAGACAAGAAAGATATGAAATAAATCATCAACATTATGAATTTTGCATTTTGAGATGCTAGACTAGGATATAAAAGCTGGTTAGCAATTCTCTCTTTATCTGGAAATACAGTCATGTGCTGCATAACATTCACGGACCACATATACACCAGCAATTGTATAAATTATAATGGAGCTGAAAAAACTCCTATCACCAAGTATTTATCATACTTTACTGTTTATTGTTATTTTAGGGTTTATTCCTTCTACTTATTTTTGTTTAAGTTAATTGTAAAACAGCTTTAGGCAGGTCCTTCAGGAAGTATTCCAGAAGGCAGCATTGTTATCATGGGCAATGACAGCTCCATGCATGTCATTGAAGACCTTCCAGTGGAAAAGAGGTAGAGGTGGAAGCCAGTGATACGGATAATTCTGAACCTGTATAGGCCTAGGCTAATGTCTGTTTGTATCTTTATTTTTAACAAAAAGGTTTAAAAATATTTTAAAAGTTAATAGAAAAAAAAACTTATAGAATAAGGATGTAAAGGAAGAAAACAATTTTGTACAGCTCCACAATGTGTTTTATACTGTGTTGTTTCAAAAGTCAAAAATTTTTTTGTAAAATTAGAGTTACAACAGTCGGGCACGGTGGCTCACCCCTGTAATCCCAGCACTATGGGAGGCCAGATGGGTGGATCACCTGAGGTCAGGAGTTCGATACCAGCCTGGCCAACATGGTGAAAACCCATCTCTACAAAAAGTATAAAAATTAGCCAGGCATGGTGCTGGGTGCATGTAATCCCAGTTACTCAGGAAGCTGAGGTAGGAGAATCACCTAAACCCAGGAGGCAGAGGTTTCAGTGGGCTGAGATTGAGCCATTGCACTCCAGCCTAGGTGACAAGAGTGAAACTGTGTCTTAAAAAAAAAAAAATAGAGTTACAGTAAACTAAAGTTAATTTACCATTGAAGAAAAAGTTTTAATAAATTTAGTGTATCCTAAATGTACAGTGTTCAGATATGTTTTGATGCCATTATTTTATAATTGGCTACAGTATTCAGCATAGTAACATGCTATACAAGTTTGTAGCCTAGGAGCAACAGATTAGCATCATGTAGCCTAGGGGTATAGTAGGCTATACCATCTAGGCTTGTGTAAGTATACTCTGTGATGTTCATATGATGAAATCACCTAATGACAGTATTATCCTTGTTAAGTGATGCATGACTGTAATAAAGACCTCTCAACATCCCTACTTTCTTTGTCAGTCTACACTCACTGGATTACTCCAGGAAACGTTAACACTAGTCTTTGGAAATTCTTTCCATTCTAAAGCCTAAATGCTTTTGGTGTAATATGCAAGTGTCTCAAAGAAAATAACACCAATAAATGCTAAGTAATGCTAACAAAATGAGCATATTAAATGGCAAATAATTTCAGATAGAAATAATTCCAGGATTCTTACAGTAAATCATATGTAAACCCAAAACATATATTTGATTAGATGTGGACCTATATTAGTAATTAGTGTTTCTGTCCTTACAAGACATGTGATTATATGTTTGTCAGAGTGGAGAAGAAAAATTAGTAAATTCATACATCAGTGTGCTCTTTATTCCTCTCTTATAAATGGCAATTATTTGTGGCTTAAGCATTACAGAGAGGTGTTAGAGTGTGCATGTTTTAGCTAAGCCAGAATCTTTCCTTTAAAATGCAGAAGGTAAAATTAACCATAAGTATCATTTATACATATATTAAAATTAAGTCATACTCATTAAATATTATATGGAAGACAGACTATCTCAATTCAACAAATTATTAGCCTTTATAATAGAAATATTTCGAATTCACTCCTGCCCCTTAATTTGTGGCATTCTATAAACTGCACAAGAGTTTGAGATAGGTGAGTTTTAAGCACCCTTCCAAACCAAATGACAAAGTCATAAGTGCACTAATTGGTTTCTGGTGCATTGTTCAAACTAAATATTTCTGCCCTATGTGATTATACTGGGCTTCAGTGGATACAGGCAATGATTTGACAAGTAAGTTCACAACAAGGGCCAGATGCAACCCAAATCTTATATTTGAAAACTAGCCAACAAGACATTTTTTTTTTTCATTTCTTATTCCATAACAATGCTCATATAGACCTTCCTGAAAGGTAACAGACCTGTTCATTCAGGATTCATTGTCCTGGAGCTGAGGTCGTCAGAGCTGCTTGAAGAGCCTATGAGTCTGAGTACTAATTCATGGGAAAGTACTACCTCTGGGACCAATGACTTGAAGAACTAAATTCAACGTTCCCAATGTCTCTTTACTTTCAACCAGATTTGAATTATACTGATGTATTCCACAATTCAAGTGAGATAAAATGTCCTTGCAGCAAGGCTTAATCACAATTAGTAGATCACAAGTTTTGAAATAAGGTGTTAAAATGGAAATGTATTGAGATACTGCTTAATGTCATGCTAATATAATTTCTAGTGTAAAACTGGTCAGGGTCAAGTAGCAAGCAATGAGTATGAATCAATAAAAAATGTTTGAATTATCAAATGAAATGAGAAGCCATTATACAATAAAGCTGGCTTAATAATTATGAAATTATTCTGAACTGATAAATATTATATACAACAGGCATATTATGTCACAATTAGTTGAACCATGGTTTTGACATACAAGAATCCTTATATCAATTTTTTAAATGTCTTGAGAGTATATAATTGAGAGAAAAAGTTTATGTCAACTGTGGTATCAGTTCTAGAGAGTCTTAAAAATAAAAATAATCAGCATTTGGCTGAGTTTTTATTCTTAATGCAATAAAACAAATTAGCATGTGACATAAGTCATCTCTTAATAGTTTCAGGCTGCACTGACATAATCGAATTTCTATAGGGATTTTAACTTGCATGCTAGGCAGTTTAATTATCTGGTGCATATTTCAATAGTTCCCATTATGAGAAAATATGCCCGAGTTTGTCACAGAGAATGTCTATAACAATGGCTTTAATATTCAATAAATTTTAATTATCTTGTAAATCAACTGCCTGTGTATGTCCCTTCAACTGTTACTTAATTTGGCCAAAACATAGGTGATGAATTAGGAACTAAAATCAGTCCTAGAGCAACATCTTTATTCCAAAAGTTCTTAAAATTCAACAAATAATCTTACTCTTTATAATATACAGATTAAGAAGTTGACATTAGATTTGAAAATTATATCTAACTTTAATAACCTACCGTAGAAATGCCTCATTTATCCTTGCCTGCATTATTGATTCCACCATTTCTACTGTCCAGGAAACAGATATGCAAATGCATTATGTCTTCTATTTTTATAATATTCTCTGCTTCATAAAGCACTTTCACATGCATAATATCATGTGGTCCCTACATTGGTCTGAAGTAGTTGTTTGACAATTAATATTATTCTCCAGTCACAGTTGAAAAATGCAAGTCCAATTTCCCCACAAGAGTCCTGCTCTCTAATCCAGTCCTCACCCTCCTCAATGCTGCTAAAGCTGATCTATTGCACCAGTGGGATAGTCTGTGATGTATTTTATTCTTATGAAACAAAATTAAAACATGCTAGATATGCTTTCTCTTTAGCTCAAAGCATATTAAAAGAGGCTGCAAGGGCTTAATGAAGGTAGGCACAGTGACATAGCAAAAGGGACATAGGTACCAAACACTGGCAGGAAAGAGAAAATGCATTTTCTAAAGAAGCTCGAGAGCTCCAGCATTGCCACAAGCTCAGCTCTACTTGGTGCAGTCAACATGGAAACCAGTTGTCTCTGCAGCCTCTGTGCACATTATGGTCTGGCATCCAGGCATAATAACTGGTGTTGACATCAGAATACTATGAGTCATTGGGAAAGAATCAATTACGCCAGCACAAAGAAGTTTGCTAATGATAATTAACAATAGTAATAATAAGGCTAATATTTACCAAGCACTCACTACATGTCAGGCATGTGATGAAGCTTCTTAATTGTCAGATTCTGCTGTCAGATTTCTAGCAACCTCCTCTCTTCCCACTCATCTATGGTCCTTTGACCTCCACCTGCAGACTTGGTCTTACTCCAGGAACAGAGGCTAGTCCAAAATGTAGGCAGGATATCTATGAAGATATATGTCTCAAATCTAAAACTCAAAAACTATATCACCATTTCTGTTAGACTGACTCAAACTGTGAGCCTTATTTCTTGTCTACCACTGTCCTATCTCTAATCTGTTCCTCAGTTTGTTTCCTGGTGTTGATGATACTTCCCTCTAGATTTTAAAATCCAGAAGGAAAATACTGTATTGATCACTTTCACTACTGTGGTCTCAGTAGCCAGTACCTGGCACAAAATAGATATCAAGTGCTCATTAAATAAACTGAATGTACCACCACTCTAGCTCTTGCCCATCAGGTCTCTTAGTGTAAGCTTCCTAATCTCAGCATGGTCACCATCATTATAAACTACCACTTTCTGAGTATGATTGTGCTGATGCCTTGTATACATGATGGTATTTCATCTTCACAAAATTTATAAGGTAGATTTTCATTGCACAAAAGAGGACAATGGTTTTCACAAGGTCTCCCACACATAATTGGTAAATCAAAGAACAATAATTCAAATGAAGATGTAAGTGACTCCAAATAAAGCCACATCCTTCTAGACACTCCTAAAAATTGCAGTGACTTTCTGAAGTTCTGACCAAGGTTCTGGACTTCATTGCTTACTAATAGTCTTTCTTTATGTCAAATGTCCACATTTCAAATGATTACCTGTTCTTGGATCACTCTTCTCCATATTGGAAAATCTTACCTAAACAAACTGCCCTCCTAAGTCACCATATGACTACATATCTTCTGTAGCCACATCCTTTGATCAAAGCTCTCTTATCCCCAAGTATGTTGGTGAGACTTTTTAAGCCCCAAAAGTTGCATTTGTAAGGGGCATAATTTATATGAGTGGGCTGGGAAAATAGGACCCAGATAATGAGTGAGTCAAAGGCTTTCAAGATTACCAAGGGTTGGGTGAGGAAAACAAAGTGTAGCCATACAGAACAAAAGGCAGAAATGGGATGAAATATAGATGGATGAGTTGAGTATATCATAATTAAGTGGAATTATCATGGAAAAAAATCCATGATTAGAAGCTCAGTGCAGGTAGCTTAGGTGATTATCACCAATCAACCTGCAATGCCCTGATGCTCCTTTCTGTAAATCATCCTGGGGCTCAGAAGGATTGGTTACCTCAAAGAATGTAGCATGCATGCTTCTGCTATTTCTTCTGCCTGAAGACATGCAATTTTCTATCCATGGCCTGGTATATAATGGACTTTAACATAATTTGTTGTATGAATAAATAAGCTGGTTGTCTTTGAAGAAGTAGTGTCGTGCTGCCAACACTTTCTTCTAATTGTATCTACTCTATTTTAAGAAGTGGGCTCTGTTCCAAATCACCATACCTCTTAGCCTTTCCAACACTACTGCAGTGAAACAGACCATACCTCGCCATCACCAGCAATATTATGTCAACTTCACCATGCAGTGATAAATCCTGCCTTTTGAAGCATTCATTGTATTTTACTACACTGTTGTATATTCTTTACTATATCAGCCACTCAAAAATCCTAAGGGGTATGTGCTAAGATCTTTTTTGACATCCGCATATGTGATGTTTGAACACAGTATAGATTATAGTTTTGACCATGAATTTCTGTAGAATCTAAATGAAACCTTTAGGTGAGTGTTTCCAAACTTGCCTACTCTACCAAACACAAAACTCATCTTGTTAATTATGCCGCTATCATTCTTTTCTCAAGTGTTGTTCATGAAGAAATACAAGTTTTGTCATTTCACAAGAATTGCTACACATGGGAGAATGACTGAAGAAAACCACTGGGAAGCCATATGCACATTGGGCGGCAGGCTGGAGCCCCTCCCTGACTCCCATGGCCCAGTTGTACAGGGAACGTCACTCTAACTCATGCCTCAGACATCTTAAAAGTGGCTTTAATCCATGGACCTTTAAGATTACTTGCAAATAATCAGAAATCATTAAATCTATAAATGTCAAGGATCTATTTCACGTTGCTCTTATCAAGTAGAGGGAATAGCATAGAATAATGGTTAAAAGCACAGGCTTTTGAGTCCAAAAAATTGGAGTTTTGAATTTAGGCTCTACTTTTATTTATTTATTTATTCATTCATTCATTCGACAGAGTCTTATTCTGTCTCTCAGGCTGTAGTGCCGTGGTGTGATCTGGGCTCACTGCAACCTCCCCTCCGGACTCAAGAGATTCTTGTGCCTCAGTTTCCTGAGTAGCTGGGATTACAGGCATGCGCCACCACTCCGGGTTTTTGTTTTGTTTTGTTTTGTTTTTTTGAGTAGAGACAGGATTTCATCATGTTAGACAGGCTGGTCTCTAACTTCTGACCTCAGGTGATCTGCCACCTCGGCCTCTCAAAGCACTGGAATTAAAGGCATGAGCCACCATGCCTGGCCCAGGCTCTATTTCTTAGTAGCTGTGCCACTTTGGGAAAATTACTCACTTTTTCTGAACCTTGATTGTGTAGTCTATTGCAGTCACCTCATGAGGCCATTGTGAGGATGAAATAAAACAATATGCATAATGCACTAGGGACATCAGTAGGTATTAGCTTTTCATTGGTATAATTATTATTAAATTATAATTTCTGGGCAGGGACTACACCTTATGCTTGCCTATGTCCTTAATGTAACCACAAAAAACGTTAATTTATTTAAAAGCCTGGACTTCTAAAGGAATAATCTTTAATTTTCAGAAGAAAAAAATCTTCCAAATAATATAGGTCAAATCAGATGTGAGATAATGAGAACCAGAAAACCTCCTGCAGCCTCTTTGGCTGAGGAGAAGTGATAGCTGTGGAGAAAGCCTGTTCTGAGCCTCTCAAATGTATTTAGTAATCAACCGACTGATGAAAGGAAGGAAATTTCATCTCTGGTAAAAGTAGTGGAAAAAGTAGTGGAAATACTATGCTCACTCGAGGTTTCTAGGCTTTGACCTAGCTCATCTGATTCCCCTTACCCTGGAAAGAGCTGAGAGAATTGCATTTTTTCCTCTGCTCTTAAACCCAGCCCCTCACCTCTTTTTTCCTGTCAGGGAATCTCTCAGAGCTCTCTGGCAAACTCTTTACTGCAGGCAATCCTGTTTTTAAAACTCTTACTGATCCAGAAAATAGCAGAATCTGTTCTCTCTGAGAGAACAAAGATTGATGACAGATCTCCAGGAGTTGGCACCAAGAATTCCGTAACTTGCCTGCAGAGTGGCACTGGAGCTTGTTACCAAAGAAAGAAGAGCTGGGAGCATGGGGAGAGCCCTACTGGGAACATAGTATCTCCCAAATAAATAGCCTCCCCCAACAGGATACAGAGCTCTTCTGTTTTCCTGCTAAGAAGTGGGTGTAATTTATGTTTGTAAAAGATATCTATTGCTGAGACCATTGTATGAAAATAGACAAGAGAAAGGAGAAGGAGCAAACACAAAAAGAAAACATTGTTTTGCAGTCAGTCACTTCCAACAGGAACTAAACTCTATAAGCCAATTGTAACAGCTATTATTTATGGGCCCTCACTCTGAGCCAGGCACTTTCCATGCATTCTCACATTCTCATATTTAATTCTCAGATGAATCCATAAGGTAAGAAGTAGCACTGTCCTCATTTTACAGATGAGGGAGGTATGACTCAGAGATGCTAAATGACTTACAGAAGGCCACATAGTGCATACATCACTGAGAGAACTCAAGCATAGGTTGACCTGACTGCTAAGTCCTAACCACTATACTGCTTCTCAAAAGAGGACAGAAAAGCCTAACTGCGGAAGAAGATAGTGGCCCCACCAGCAAGGAGAACTTGGAACTTAAGGACACTGTAGACTCTACTGAAGAGAACAATGGAGAATCACACAAGAAATACAGAAGCAAGTGGTAGCTCCAGCCAGTTATCGGGGACTAGGAAGATAGTACCCAGTCAAAGAAGAATGGATGGTCAAAATGAGACTACATTTTTAGTTAAATGTGTCTACTTTTTAAAAGCATTATAGGCCAGGCGCGGTGGCTCATGCCTGTAATCCCAGCACTTTGGGAGGTCGAGGTGGGCGGATCACGAGGTCAAGAGATAGAGACCATCCTGGCCAACATGGTGAAACCCAGTCTCTACTACAAATACAAAAATGAGCTGGGCATTGTGGCGCGCGCCTGTAGTCCTAGCGACTCGGGAGGCTGAGGCAGGAGAATTGCTTGAACCTGGGAGGCAGAGGTTGCAGTGAGCCGAGATCGCACCACTACACTCCAGCCTGGTGCCAGACGACGAAACAGGACTCTGTCTCAAAAATTTAAAAAAAAAAAAAGCATTTTATATATTTATCTATATAGTGATCAATAGTTTTCAAATACATCTCATTTTTTTTCTGAAGTCCCAGTTGGAGAATGCTTGTATAGTGCAAATACTCCTATCTCCCAACTCCTACAAATCATAATTACTAAATTAATATTTCCTAGTTTCTTCTCCCTCTCCTAGTTTTGCTTGATCCTATTATTTCATTTGCATAATTTTCATGACTTCTAGTTAGAGGAAGTGTTTAGTCAACCAGTTAGTTACATTTACATATTATCTGTCTCTCATCCACTATAGAGTCAATGCGAAATGCCTTACAGAGATCAGGTCTCACAGTAGGAGCTTAAAATTGTTTTTCCTGATTGAATAAGTGTTCGGTAAAGGATTCTATTTCCTTATTGACCAGTAAATGTTTTATTCATTTGGTGAACATTAACTCTTTGCCTACCCAATTTATTACTAATATTCTCTTGTTTTTCATGTTCCTTTATTTTTTATGATAGGTGTTTAAAACTAGAAATAAGGTGTGCTCTGATAATTTAATGTTTTCCTTTTGTTATTGTAATTTCTGATACATATTTAGCTATTTGGTCTATCTTTTAATGATTTGATACTGTACTTTTAGCTCTTTAATGGCCTGGGATATATTTTTAATATATGACGTGATGAGGAATGTAATTGTTATTTTTCTAACTAATCTATTTTCTCAAATTTTAATCTATTTCCTTCCATATTTCTTTATGATTTTAATTGATAACATAGTAATTTATTTAATTGACATACTTTTTATACATTAGCATCTGCTCCATTTATTTACCTATTAGTACTCTCCTGTTTCAATTATTATTGCTTTATAAAAATTACATTTTATAACGCATTCTAATATCCTCCAAAACAGGCCTATCATTTTCTTTTTCCAATTTTTTTTAACCACTCTTGCCTGATTTTTCTTTATATGGAACTTTAATACTTTACAGTCTGACCCATAGCAGGTTAAGCAATCTTCACCCACAGCACTGAATGATTCTCTGATACTTTGAACCAACTTCTTGATGACTCCTCTCTGGCTGAAGCTCTGTACTTACTTGGGATTTTATTCTGTGAGTGCGTGACAGCATGCGCATTCCCCATCCATATTTCCTGCCTTTATGATTTTGGAAATTTCAGGCTCCAAAACAATGTCTAAGCAGATTATGATGGAACAAAATCCCAAAATCAGTGGAGTACAGTGGAGTATCATCTCCACTAGAAATGAAGATTCAGTTCGAAGTATAGAAAAATTACATTTCAAAATTTTTTAAGTTATCTATTTAGGTTGACATATACAGTTTTTTGTGTACATTCTGTATAATAGTATAGCTACATTTAAGTATGTGATAATGTAAGTGATATGCTATAATAAATAGTACACTCATTTAAGGGAATGAGAATTATCAGTACTATTTAAATTCATATTTTCCCCCTCCTACCTCCCTCTTCTGAACCTGTTTATTTTAATACATATAAATTGAATTTAAAGTTTCACTCTATCTGCATGGTAGATACAGGCTTCTTGCTTCTTGAGTTGTTCTGTTTCTGAATCTCTGATTTAGAAGACAAACAATTAGAAATTATTTTTAAAGTCTTTATATCTTCTTTCAAGCCATGAGTTTACTCTTTTGCAAACAACAAACCATATGTAAGAAAGAGAATTTTCATTCTCAATTTGATGCAATAGATCTTGTTTAATTTTTGTCCTGGCTTTTGACAAAAATTTTACTCTCAGGCTTGAATTTTAGTGTTGTAAGTTTTCATAATCTTTGTGTACACGCGTGTATGCGTGTATGTGTGCACACATGCATCCATGTATGCATGTGTGTGCCTTTGTCCTCATATGGGGAGAAATTGGAAAACGCTGCATCTGAGACTGCTACACAAATAATACATTATTAGATGCTTCTAAACTATCATTTAAAAAATTTTTTTGAAGAAACATGTCTCAAATCTGTGTCAGGATTAACTTCAACATCTGGAATTTTTCAGCAGAGTTGTAGGGGTGAGTGTGATTATATGAATTATTATCCATTGTGAGGGTCTTCATTTCACTCCCATGTCTTTCTCCATCTCTCATGCCAGTTGCATTTATCTCTCTGTCTGATACTAAAAGCTCAATATAATTAGCTAATTCAACTTCCTATTTAGCAAGAAAGCAACAATTTCATCCCTGCCTCTTAAGCCATACTATTGATTTTTAAATCTGTCCTATGGGTGATTCTGAGGTTATGGTGCAGGAAAATGATATGGTCATATTTGTGTTTTAGGAAGAAAACTGGCAACAGATTAGGGAGCTGAAGGCAAGAAAACAGTTGGGAATAATTTGTTCTTGCCAGCTAAATGTAGAGCTTGTCTTCCATTGCTTTTTGCTTCTAGAAGAGAGTTAAGAGAGAGGGGGAAATAAAAAGGAAGAAGGAAAGGAAGAAAGCTAAAAGAGGAGGGCAGAAAAAAACATGGAAGCAATTTACATAAATCAAAAGGAGGAGTGGGGAAATGAAGATTCCATTTCTCTGACCTCAAGACCCTGCTGGCAGCTCAAGCCTGGACACCAGGAGCTACCTACTGGATCCTGTCTCCTGGTTTTTGAGACCTTTCTCTCTTTTGCCTCTCACATCTGATCTCATCACTAAATCCTTGTTCATTTCATTTCATTTTATTTTATTCTATTCTATTTTTGAGACCGAGTCTCAATCTGTTGCCCAGGCTGGAGTGCAGTGGCGCAATTTCAGCTCACTGCAACCTCTGCCTCCAGGTTCAAGGAATTTCCAGCTAAATTTTGTATTTTTAGTAGAGATAGCATTTCACCATGTCAGCCAGGCTAGTCTTAAACTCCTGACCTCAAGTGATCCCGCCTCAGCCTCCCAAAGTGCTAGGAGTACAGACACAAGCCACGGCGTCTGGCCAATCCTTTTAAATTTTAAAAAGACCATTTTTCATTACCCTCCCTACCATGTACAGCAGCGGAACACTTAGCATGCAATCAAGGTCCTGGGGGGCTTTTAATTTCCCATCCCCATTAAATGCTTTCCAGTGGCGATTTTTCCAAAACTCTGTTTCTATCATTTCAAGCCTTGCTCGAAAGCTTAATTTAGAAGGACAAAAGACAAAGTTTCAGAATATATTTTTAAGACTCTCTCCAACCTACTATCATGAGTACCTATGGTCAGATTTCCTCATGTAACCTCTGTGGAATCCTCACTTTTTATTCTACACATATCAGAGTCCTTTAAATCCTTCAAAGAGTTGAAGTGCAGCATAAATTCTATTTCCTTTAAATACTTCAAAGAGTTAAAGTGCAGCATAAATTTCATTTCCTGTTACACATTTTTGGTAGGTATGTAACCGGGTTTGCGGGAGCTGGGGAGGCACAGCTCCCCAGAGAGAATGTTGTAGGTTCTTGGTCTCCCGATCTCTCAAGAATGAGAGAAGGGACCACAGCAAGTGTGCAGTATGCTCGTAAATGGCGAACCCAAAATGTGTTGCAGAAAAGTGATTTGTTTAGGTAGAGAAAGAGAAAAAAAGGAGAAGAGAGAAAACTTCTATGAAGAGTGTGTGGAAGGGAATCCAAATATGGAGTCCAAAGGTGTGTGGAAGAAGGGGACTTTTAACCTGGGAGGAACCCTCACCTTCTCCAAGACCCCTGGCCAATGAAAGGAGTTCCTTAGAACTTCCACTAGAGTGATTGACTTTTGCCCTTTCCCATATGCACAAAAATTAAAACAGAGACCATTAAATCTCCTTGATGGAGAGGCATGGGAGTGGGGCATGGCGCTGGGAAGTTCTTACACTTAAACCTACGCCCCCTTGTCGACCCTGAAAGAGAACACATTCCCTTAGGTAGGGACTGACCATACTTCTTTGTTTCATACAAGGGCTTGAAATTTTACTGAGAAAGTCTTCCTTATTTCTCAATGCATATTATTGAATGTTTAGTAAGCTCTTAAAAACAATCTAATAGTTCCCAAAAGAAATATAGTTAGTTCAACTATGCCAATATTTATTGTACCCCTAACGTATATAAGGCATTGTGCTAAACATTGTCAGGATGTCAGTATTCAAGGATAAACATATCAGATGCTTGCTCTTGAGAACAAAAATTAACAAATATATTCATTGGAAGACTATTTCCACTTCTATTATATGATGAACAATTTATGACTTCTCAAAAAGATTCTCTTCTTCCATGAAGATTGTAAATTCCACAAGTAGATAAAATTGTGATAGACATTATATAAGTGTGTTTAATTGCACAGATTTCACTCTTCACAGCAAGAATCCAGGTTCAGACGATACAGAAAAGTAATCAAGCCTTTAACATTGCACTATACATTTAGTCTTGATGTATGTATTGCTAATTATTCTGTACTTATCAGAAGTGCCTTCCTCAAGGGGATAGAAGTTTAGGAAACTGTGATGCATCCATCTTTATTATCATTCTTATTAAAATACCTGCACTGTTCTAAGATTTCTCTACCATTAATTTTAAAAGGAAACAAAAGTAATTTCTTCCCATCATTGCATATGAGAGGAAAGTTTAACCAACGAGGTCTTAATAGCAGTACTAAGAAATGGGAAGCCATAAAAGAGACTGCCTATAAGGCAAGTAGACAAGCTTGACAAAAATCCTCAACCAAATGTATGATTATGTTACCTCTGATATTAAGACCAAGAACCATCTGCCCTCTGGTACTCTTAGCAAAAATATTTAGGAAATCAGTTGTAAGAAATCAATAGTTCCATTGGACAGGAAGCATAGTTTGCCACAGTATGGGAATTTTATCCCAGAGGTATGTGAATATCATAGTGAAATGAAAGGATTAAGCCTCATAAGAAAGCAAAAGTACCCTATGTTATAGTCTTTGGCCAATGCTTTCTAATTCTTCTTTTTCATATCTTTAAATACAGAATCCCCTTCACCTACAACTGAGTTTAGAAAATCCATTAAGTTCTGATGCTGATGTCACTGTCTCAATCCTGACCACGAACAACTGGTACAATTTTAGCTTGTTGCTGTGCCAGGAAGACTGGAACATCACTGACTTCCTCCTCCTTACCCAGAATAATTCCAAGTTCCACCTTGGTTCTATCATCAACATCACAGCTAACCTCCCCTCCACCGAGGACCTCTTGAGCTTCCTACAGATCCAGCTTGAGAGTATCAAGAACAGTACACCCACAGTGGTGATGTTTGGCTGCGACATGGAAAGTATCCGGCGGATTTTCGAAATTACAACCCAGTTTGGGGTAATGCCTCCCGAACTTCATTGGGTGCTGGGAGATTCTCAGAATGTGGAGGAACTGAGGACAGAGGGTCTTCCCTTAGGTCTCATTGCTCATGGAAAAACAACACAGTCTGTCTTTGAGTACTACGTTCAAGATGCTATGGAGCTGGTTGCAAGAGCTGTAGCCACGGCCACCATGATCCAGCCAGAACTTGCTCTCATTCCCAGCACGATGAACTGCATGGAGGTGGAAACTACAAATCTCACTTCAGGACAATATTTATCAAGGTAGGATGCAAGGTCTGGGTTATATCCCCATTCATAGGGCTGTAACAGGAAGTAAAACTCCCCTATCTGTCCCCTTTTCAGAAATCTTGATTTGAGTAGCTTTAAACTTTAATAATATTTCTTAGAGGATTTCTGGTTATAGAAGCTAGTATTTCACAATCTGCTCTCTGTAATTTGATCTATAGACTTGTAAGTACATGGTATAGTGGAAGCGCTCAATCCTGCTTTTAAACCTCGGTTTAACTTCTTTTAATAGCTACTGTGTTCTTGGAAAGTTATTTAAAAGCTCCAAGCTCAGTTTTCTAACTAGCAAAATATAATAATGAATAGCTTGGTATAAGATAATAAATATACCATGAACTTATATATAAAAAGGACCTAATACCATGCTTAGCTTATAGTCGATGCAAAATAAATGTTTCTTTTCCTGCCCACTCTTTTCCATATTAATAAAATTGAGCAAATTTCTCTAAATCTATACAAAGAAAAAAATTAGTCAAGGAAGAAATGGACTTTTCTCTCTCCTCCGTGGCCTCCATGCTTAAGGCAGTATAGAGTAGTAAAGGCAGCCTCCTGAACTCAAGATCAGACCATCTGACCTTGAGGTTTGGCTCTGCCACTTACTTACTACTTGAGTGACTACATCAAGTTACAAAACTTCTCTGAGCCTTAATTCCCTGTGTTCCACATTCATTTATGGAAAATGGATATAACAGTAGATCTTTCTACCCTTAGAATCACTGTGTTTGGTGATAGATAGATAGATAGATAGATAGATAGATAGATAGATAGATAGATAGACAGATAGAGATAACAGATGGTAGATAGATAGTAGACAAACAGGATAGATCAATAGAACTAAGAGTGCCATAAGAGTATTATACATATATATTTGTATAATATTATTTGTTTATACATTTGTAATTTTATTTGTCTATTTTTAAATCAAATAAGTTTCTGCTTCAGTTCTTCAATATTATTCAGAAACTAGTATAAAAATGTCCATTTAAAATAGAGACTAATACGTCATATGGAAATGGTTTTGGTGATCCCCAGTAAAAGGGCAATATCCTTAAAGGATATTTCATAAGGGCTTAGATTTTATTCTTAAAAAAAGACCACCTACAATTAGAGAGGTCAAGTCAGAAGATTATTATTTCTTCAAAGATGAAGGTTTCTTTGTAGACTAAGCCCTGTTTTTAGGCTGCCCTGGAGCAGTGGCATCTGACTATGTTGAGGACTACAAGGCAAGCTCATAGTGTCTTACCATTAAAAAAGACATGTTAAAAGGTCAAGAAGTGTAAAGAATTGTACATTTAATTATATATATATACACACACACATACATAATCACATATATATACACATATATATGTATGTGTATATATAATTAAATGTACAATTAAATATGTATGTACATACATATACACATATATATGTATGTATATATATAACACCTACTATGTACAAGACAATATGCCAAATGCCATATGTAAGGGAAAAGTGAAAGACTGAGCACAACCGATAAACTCCTTAAAGAATATTAATGAAATAAAATTACTCAAATATATTTATTACAAATCTATTAATAAAAAGATGTTCTATCATCATCTGAACTTTCAATGTTTCTCATATTATATTTTAATTTCCACAAGATTAAAATCCATACATATTTTATTTTACAGCCACTCTCCAGATATAATCTAGCTTTATGCTAGCATAGAATTAAGGTTCAGAATTTTCTAAGACAAGAAACATTCTCCTTTACAACAAACATACAAGCAAAGCTTTGATTTATAATTTCAAAAAGTCATTGTTTTAGAAAGATGGTAATAAACAGCAGCCAGGAAAAATCACTTACGAAAACTACGTTGAATTGCTTAGCATCTTTCTGTCTCATGTAAAATGGAGAGTGCAAGAAAAATGATTCTGTTTGGATCCTAAAAATGCTAAGAAACTATAGAGAGGAATATTTGTTGACTTAAGTTATATATATCTTAGGGTCTCATTTACCAAGATCGAACCGATCTTTCTGGCTCCTCAAGATTTAATTTATATTAAAATTATGTTCTTCCTTCCACAAGGATCCCATGGCATTTTGTATGTAAAATTATACAATGGTACTTGGTCCATTCTATTATCATTATGTGTCTGTGTGTCAGACTGCTGAGCTAGAATAAAAATTCTATTAAGTGGAGACGTTGTTATTCATCCTTGTCCAATGCCTAGCATATAGTAGGCTCTTAATAGATATTTATTGAAATTGACATAGAAAGAAGGAGCAGTAACTTTCTATTATATTTACATCCTACATCATCTGTTGCTATAGAAGAAAATGGGTGGTTGGTAGACATTGTCTAAATTAAATAAGTACTTATTTAAATTTACAGAGATACTTGCTGGATGATTTCTGTTTGGTTTCCTTTCTCTCACTCGCTTGCTCACTCTCACTATTGCCCTCTCTCTCTTTCTCTCTCTCGCGCACGCACTCTTTCTCTCTTTCTCTCACTCTCTCTCTCCTTATGGTAGGTTGTAAGATTAGTTATTTACTTCACAAACTCTGAAAGCTGTAAAAGAAGATAGTGAGGATTGAAGCCCAGCAGTAATTTACAATGGGTCAGTTACAATATTTTCATCATGATGAATGCGTTTGAGAAACGAACCCAAAGAACTTCAGGAAGTATGCCTAAGACTTTTTAAACTCCTGAAGGATACAGGCAAAGAGAAAGTTTGAAAAGTGTTCAGGAATGAGTCAAGGGAAATGAGCAAAAGCCAGCAAGGAGCCTTTATAATGAGTAACTGAAAAGCTGCCTTAAGCCATAAAACATCTGTGGATTTTCCATCATCTTTATTTATTTTGTTTAATACAGTCTTTTAGAAAGTTAGTTATTCTCAGTCCATAAGTCATATCTGCATAGAGTAATTTTCTTAATTGTTCTTAAATTTTGTAAGGCTGATCCCACTTCTTCACGGCATAATGAAAGTCGGGAGGACAATGAGCCATGGATATTGAATGTCAGAGTTATGCAAGTTTTCATTTCTTACACAGTCATTTTCAGTTTGGGCTGACAGAACTGTTAACATCTTAAAATGTTAATGAAATCACCAAAAACATGGCATTTTCGCCTCAGATTTTACATGAGAAAAGTCATTTCTCATGGCAGACTACATACACATAATTACAGGTATTAGAGATTTCATTCTTTGTAGGTCCCCACATGCCAGAGCAAATGTCCATCAAAATTAAATGTAGACAAAACATTCAGAGACCAGGTTCATGGCATAATCTTCAACAATGTACTCACAAGTTGTTTTTTTAAATGTTAATTACTTGGAGCAGTTTTTAGTGGAATAGTATTTTGAGAATACCTTTAGAAGTGTATATGAACGTATTTTTTTGCCCAGCCAATGACCATGTATTGAACTAGGGTGAGGTAGGCAAAATGAAGACTTGAATCCTGACATCTGGGAGCTCACAGTCTAGTGCATGAGGTCAAAATGTAAGTAAATGGTTATAAAACAATGGGATGTGTGATTTATAAGAAATATTCAGCTATACAGAGGGAAATAATTTATTAACTCTTCTCAGAGATTTGGTGATGGGGGGGAAATGCTGGAATTAGATCCTGTAAATAAATAGGGGTTTTCAGGTTTGGAACAAATTCACAGACAGAGAAAATGGCATATACAAATTCACCAAGATCTGAAAGATAAATTTAGCACGGCTGGAGAATTAATTGCATATGAAAAGGATTCGAGATGATTCTGAAAAAGTAGTCAATTTGATAACATACCACACAGAGCTTTTATGCCAAGCTAAGACATTTGCATTTTATATCCAGAGCGGATGTCAGCTGAATGGCAGAACATTAGCCATTACATATTTATAAAAAAAAACCATAATCCTATAACAGATTAACCAAATGAAGTAATATAGTATAAAAGCCTTGCAAGGAAGTTTTTTAAAACATTAAGATATAAACATTGTTTTTATTTCTCGAAATTGGTTTCAGCCTTGCCCACATTTACTCCCTTGCTGCATTTCGAACATTGGACTCTGGGGAAAGCGAATAGGAGTTTGAGAATTTACCTGCTGTTCCCAGGATTATGATTTGCCCATGCTTGCTTAAAGGCCCTAAGTGCTAATAAATTCATTGTTCCTGCAGAGAACGCTCCATGCGTTGGTCATAATCTAGCCAAGGGCATTTATCTTTTCTTTAAGAATTCCAAGACAAGGACACTGACAGACACCTTGTTCCTCTTGGCCTGAGAAGTCCCTGACCCTTTGGCTAATTAGTCCTAGTCCTGATAGTTTATTCTAGCTTCTAATTGGACTGTAGAATCCTGCCTTTCAACAGCTTCTGCAGTTCTGTTCTGTATTCTGTGAGAATTGAATCAAGGAGGCAGTGATTAATTCATTCCTTTGTTCACATATATTTGTTGAAATTTACTAATATGAGGTCAAGTCCTTGTCTGGAGACACAAGGAATAGAAGACAGGAGGCTAGGCTGTCAGGATGCTACCAACCCCCTGCTGTTCTTCCATCAGGAGAAGACATACTCATCTAACTGTTCATAGTTGTATCCATTTTCCTTAACCTGGTTGTTCTTCATTGAGATAACGCCTTTGATACCAGTGATTATACTCTGATAGTGCTGGAATTTCTAGCCCTCCCTCCTCTGTTGACCCTGAATTATGATTCAATGCACCAGAGGCTCTTTTCCCTCCAAACTATGTTTATCTTTAAGCTTATATGGTCAAGCAATATCAGTATTCACTGGCTTTTTATTAATAGTAAGTGTTTTAATTATCGATTTTGCATGTATTATTAAGAGCCTATTATGTGCCAGGTATTGCGAAGAATTAGAAAATCTTCAAAAAAAATGAATCAAACAAATGTGCATTCAGAAAACCCAACATATAAATTGATAATCATCACAATTCATTCCTGAACATTAGCAGAGTTCCAGAAGAACTTGAGTCTGCATGCTATAATTCTAATTTTGAAGATTCCTGTCCACTGTTACCATAACTTAGTGGCACTGTGACCATGTTAAAGTTATTTAACTGACATAAACTTTGATTTCCTTAACTATAAGGATATCTACCTCAAAAGTTAAGTAGTATACCTAAGGTCATTCAGATAGTACATTGTACAGGAAGCTTTAAACCAGTTTATCTAAATCCATATTCCAAGCTCTTTCAGAATTAGTAGAAGCCTTCCTTAACTGGGATACTATTACTTTTGAATTTATATTCTTTTGGCCCAAAGCTATATAAATCAGGAGGCATGATTATTCCTGTATAAGCATTCTTGTCCTAAGGACCTCTACCAAGACAAACTGGTTAACTCACATATTTCAATATGTATTTAAAAGAAATGCAGTTGCATTGAACATGAAAGCCAGGGGTTGGAGGCTGCTTAACACACTAGCTCCCTGGAGGCCCAAGAAGAACGCATGGCTTGTGTCTGATCCAGTATGTCCAACTGTTACTCCGAGGTTAACTTTCTCTGCTAGAGCTACCAAGGTGTTGATATTTCTAGAATACACACGTTTTTGTTCATGAATCTCAGGGATCAACATTTAAGGTCTGTATGTTCAGATGTTTTCAACAGGAATCCTTGTCAGTGGAATCTGGCTGAAATCCTTTGAAATTGCCTCTCCCACCAGGTCACTTAAGTCATGCCAAGAGATGAGTCTAAAATTGCTCCTAAGTCATGGGGAGGGCCTCGCATAAGGGACACTGGAAAATGTGTATTACCTCAAGTCCCTAGTTTGATGAATGCAGCTGAAATTTACTTAATCTAGGATTCAGCAGATCTTAAATTGTGGAATGTTTCCCAATTAGGAGAGCCTCCAAGCTTTTGTTTGCCTGAGAAGACATTGTTGGCTTTTTTACTTTGTGTGCATCTACTGTAAAATCTGGAGATCTGTCAAAAAGTATGAAACTGTAGAGAGTAATTCTGAAGCTCTGTTCTGATTTTCAGATTTATCTCTCAAGATCACTTCAATCTGCATACCCTATAACCCTTAAGATAGACGTTTGACTGGTAAATAATGCATAATGTCTTATTGTCAGGGCTATGCCAGGGCAATACTTAAAGGAACATCAACACCTTGGATAGCACTGGGGCCAGATCCACAGAGCCAGAATAAATTGAGTTGGGATGTTACACAATGTGACCAAGAACGGTTCAAGGGCTAGGCACAGATTATAATTGTATAGAAGAGTCACGGTTCATACCAAAAAGCCAAAGGAAAGGACAGTGATATAGGGGTATGGAATAAATCAAACTGTTAGGTAACATATCAGAGAAGCAAATACAGGAGAAAGAAGTGCCAGCTTGCCAGTTACAACACATGCAAGCAAGAAAAAGAGATTACCATGTCCACGTGTATGACTCATTGCTGTAGCAAACCCCTCATCCACACCAACAGTAACACAGCACAAAACATGTGGTAAACTATGACCCCCAGCCCATAGATTAGTATTTTTCTCTTCTTGGTGAAAACTTCAAGAAGGGCAGGAGCTCTCCTTCCATCCTACAGTTTCACCTGTAATTGAATTCTGCAGATATTGACAAAACATAGACCCAAATGATTCAGATATGTGTAGATAGATGTTTAATATATTACTAAATTGCTGTGGCCCATTAACTGACAGAAATCGATTTTAAAAGATGAGCCCTGTATGCTATTTTAAAAGATGTCATAATCAGAGATTGTAGTGTACAGCGCCTTCTGTTCTAAGGAAGGAAATTTAGCAGTTTCCAAATCCTATTAAACTCCTTCTCATCAGAGAGGTTCCCCATTGAACTAGTTTCCATTTTTGATACTCTGAATTACTCAGGAGGAAATTATCTTGAAAGTTTAATGCTTCAAACCATTTGTAAATTACAAATGCAACCGTTTCCTGCCTTAGTGATTCCCATTCTTCTGCCAAAGTGATGACGATCACTTTAGGAGGTACATGTCTGATTTGAGCAGAAGACATGTGTTTAATTGTATATACCCAAAAATATTAATGAGCAGTTACCCCAGCCAAGCACTGTGTTGTGCCTAAGAGTCAAAGATGACTCAGTGAGATAGGGACTTAGACAAATGCTCAAGCCTCTTTCAGCTTGACAGCCTGCAGTGTTATGAAGCAGAGCAGTAGGAACGGGAGAACAGCAACTCTGTGGAAGATCCTGCTCTCCAAATGTGGAGTAGGTCCAAATCCACGCCTTTGAGGACCTTATAGTCTAAAAAGTCAAAGATGAGATGAATAAACTACCAAACTCTTATACTTTGGGGTAGCAAAAGGACAAAGAGTCATTTCACGTGTAAGCTCAAGAAAATCACCCACATTTAATGTTTAATTTGAAGAGCTATCCCATATTTGGAGAAGAAAATAAAACAGAATTGGACCACAGGTAAGCTCTGTGGCTAAAATGGACAAGTTTATGTTATCATAAAAGGAAGGCAGATACCACAGGACTCAGCTTTGGTGAAACAAGCCACAAAATAAAAGCTGAACTAGTAACAACTCACCATCAAGTACAGAGAAGTTCCCTAGGGCTGTAAGAAATGGGAAAAATTGTAAAGGAGACATTAAAAAAAATAAAGGGAAGTAAATAGATGGACCTCAGAAGGCAGTGGTAAGGGAGCTGGAATGGCGACACAGTAAATTAACTAACAATGGTCAAAAAGCTGCTTTAAGACAAGATCTCCCACTAACAGGACAGAATATTGATATTTCAGCTACACAAAGACCACTTAAAAAAGGGGGGGAGAGGGAGAGAAAGAGAAAAAATAAAATTTAGAAAAAATATTAAAAAATAATGAGTTAACTGTGGATTAACCCACATGCCAGAAACAGTGAGAATAATGGAGGGAAGGAAGTCAGAGGAAGATACGTAAAATGAGAATATTTAAGAAAATCAGAGAGTTTACGGGAAATCTCTGAAAAATTAAGAAGTATTATACACATGGAAAAATACAAATGTAAACTATGTATAGTAAATAATTCAGATAAATGGAGATCTGTGGACATTGTAAAATATCAAAATTGGCTGTAAGAGTTCTAAAAGACAATCCAAAGAGAGAATAGCTTGGGGCTTGAATGAAAAAGAGCAGGGAGTTAATTTTAGTGTAAGGTGTCAGGAAGGGGTCCAGTTTCTGCTTTCTGCACATGGCTAGCCAGTTTTCTCAACACCATTTATTAAACAGGGAACCCTTTCCCCATTGCTTGTTTTTGTCAGGTTTATCAAAGATTGTATGGTAGTAGGTATGTTGTGTTGCCTCCGATGTCTCTGTTCTGTTCCATTGGTCTATATATCTGTTTTGGTACCAGTACCAAGCTGTTTTGATTACTGTAGCCTTGTAGTATAGTTTGAAGTCCAGTAGTATGATGCCTCCTGCTGTGTTCTTTTTGCTTAGAATTGACTTGGCTATGCAGGCTCTCTTTTGGTTCCATATGAAGTTCAGGGTGGTTTTTTCCAGTTATGTGAAGAAAGTCAATGGTAGCTTGATGGGGATAGTGTTGAGTCTGTAAATTACTTTGGGCAGTATGGCCATTTTCATGATATTGATTCTTCCTAACCATGAACGTATAAGGACACGTGCACACGAATGTTCATTGCAGCACTGTTTACAATAGCACAGACCTGGAACCAACCCAAATGCCCATCGATGATAGACTGGACTGGGAAAATGTGGCACATATACAGCATGGAATATTATGCAGCAATCAAAAACGATGAGTTCATGTCCTTTGTAGGAACATGGATGAATATGGAGAACATCATTCTCAGCAAACTGACACAAGAACAGAAAATGAAATACAGTATATTCTCACTCATAGGCGGGTGATGAACAATGAGAACACATGGACACAGGGAGGGGAGCACTACACACTGGGGTCTATTGGGGGGAATAGGGGAGGGACAGCAGGGCGGTGGGAGCTCGGGAGGGATAGCATGGGGAGAAATGCCAGATGGGGGTGAAGGGGAGGAAGGCAGCAAATCACACTGCTACGTGTGTACCTATGCAACTATCTTGCATGTTCTGCACATATACCCCAAAACCTAAAATGTAATTTTAAAAAATACAAAAATTAGCCTGGCATGGTGGCATGTGCCTGTAATCCCAGCTACTCTGAAGGCTGAGGCAGGAGAATCACTTGAACCCTGGGAGGCGGAAATTGCAGTGAGCCAAGATCCTGCCACTACACTCCAGCCTGGGTGACAGAACGAGACTGTCTCAAAAAAGAAAAAGGGGAAGAAGAGAAAGAGGAGGAGGAGGAGGAAGAGGAAGAAGAAGAAGAAGAAGAATTTTTAAATAACATTAGAAGAGACATTAAGGGAACAGGACAGGTAACAAATCGCATGTATAGTTGTGCCACAGCTATGTAACAAATGTAAAAGTTCATGTTTAAAAAAAAAGACTGGAAGAAAAAAAAAAGAAAAAGAGCAGGGGAAAAAAGTGCATAAGCATGAACTTGTAACAAATGCAAAAGTGTAGAACTCTAGAGAATGTGAATTCTTAATTAGAAGATTCATCATAGATATGAATCACATTAAGAAAATACAGGATTACTGAGCAACTATCTCAAGTTTCTCTTTCTTCCAAAAAAAAAAAAAAAAAAAGTGGAAAGGGAAGCTTTAAGAATATTCCTTTGTCTCCTATGAAAAGGACTTTATTGAGCTGGGTTTTCTACTACATGTCAATAGTTGGTAGATATGAAGCTAAATTAGAGTAACCAAGAAGCAGATGTTTAAATTCCATGTGTAGGACAAGCAATCCTGACAAGTAAACCCAGTAAACCTAAGGAGAATTAGGTGATGCTGATAGGAAGGGAGTGTGAGGGAATTTCTCTAGTGATAATATTGCTAAACATTTCTAATCAGGCAAAGGCAAAAAATCAAAAAAGTTCTCACAGACAAAAAAAGTCATAGAACTTTATGCAGCATGAGCAAATCTCTAATTCCTAGGGGGAAAATATCAAATATGATGAGATGATCAAGGGAAAAGAAATTCAGCTTGTTTTTCAAGATATAAGAGAAAGAGGATATTGATCTGTTTAATGATACAGAGAAAGTTCCCAAGGGTAAAAATTAATTTTAAGACCTTGCAGAACAAAATCATAGACAGATAGGATTAATGGAAGGCAACAATAGAGGAAAAAAGGAACGGTGATAGGGCAATTTCAAAGACACAAAAAAAGAAAAGGTAGATATACGAAGAGACAAGATGATGAGTGAAAAATGATAGAAGTAGAAATAATATGTGATCTATAAACAACTAGGTCATGAAAGAAGACACATGAGGATGGTGATACATTTAAACAACATAAAAGTAGATTAATATGTGGCCAAAAATGAAGGCTGAAAACAATGGAATTATTTCAGAGCTATTTCCAAAGCAAGGAAAAACACAGATTCATAATAAACATAAAAGCATAAGCCTAATAAAACCATATGTACCAAATAAGACAAGAAAAATCAGGGAGGCAACAGTTCTTAAAATCTTTAAGAGAAGGGCAATATTATTTGTAATGGGAGATTTTTATGTAACTGTAGCAAATTTTAGAGCAAGTTACAAAAAGTAAAAATAGTACATGAATAATGTAATTAATACATTAAGATAAACACTGCAGTTAACATACCAGAGAATGTACATTTATTTTTATTACTACATAGAATATTTGCCCAAATAGGCCAGTATGTTAGCACCCCAAACAGGCTGTAAACTTAAGCAGCAGATTATTATACATGAAAAATACAATAAATCAAAGCTCAAATCATTTAAAATTACAAAAAAACAACCTCCTATGTCAACATTGGGACAGGTTTAAGTCCCACACATATTACCTATTTATCATATGTATTCTGTCTCCTTAAATAGAATATAAGCCACATAGAACGTGGTCTTACTTCACTACTGCATTCCTAGCACCTAGGACAGTGCCTGGCACATAGTGAGTATTATGGAATAAATAGATGATTGAATGTGTGATGTGTTGCTCCTTTTATGCTGAATAAATAAGAAAATCCTTTCATTAGTATGTCAAAATTTTGCATGTGAATATGGCTTCTAAAATATATCTCAAATATATGAAATATTGATCTTGTTTATACTGTGAACTATCTCAAAAACATTTTCTAAATAATTTTCAAAGTGCAAATTTTATCTCAGCTGTTATGCAAATTAACACATTCTTAATTAGTGACATATTAGGAGCTTTTAATAAAGAAAAATTAATTAATGAGCCTCGTTCTTTCAAGGAGAGTGGTATCTTGGGATGTTTGTTGATAAAAAAGATGAATAGCTGAACTACTTTGTTAAGCACTCACAAAACCAGGTTCTCACTCATGGAGCTAGATCCAGGCCCTCATCAAACCATGACAAAGGTATCGTAAGTGGTCTCCTAGTCACCATTTCCCCTTCCTATATGTGCATTTTACTTGCTTCCAGACTAATATTACTAATGTAGATCTCTGTTAAAGTCATTATGCTGCTCAGTAATCTCCATGGTTCCCCTTTTCCTACTAAAATAAAATTCAATCTCATAAAACAGGGACATGAGGCCTCTATAGTCTAGTTACAACCTGCTTTCCTATGTTATTTTCTAATATTTTTCTATCCTGCTCTCCAATCAGATTGTTATGCTTACCACCTCCTCTTACATTTTCCACCTTCATATCTTTCTTCATAACATTCCTGAATCTGGAAGATTTGTTTAGGGTTCATATCCAGGCTGGAGCAGTTACCTGATCAGCACAGAGAATGATAGTATTATTGTTCCCTTTGATCCAGGCTCTAAATTTTTATTAAAGGAACTTAAGTTTACTTTTTTTACACCCACATTGCTCTATGGGCTTACATTGAGTTTATAATCAACTAAATACTATTAGGTCTTATTTCTAGGACCTACGGTCAAGCTGAGTCTCACACATTTTTAGTAAAGTTTGCGAGCCTATGCATTTGGCCCTCTTAAATCACTGCTTTTCTTTTTCAAGACGAAATATCTCTTGATTATGCCATCTCCTCTCCACTTCTGCTGACTTTGCCCTTACCACTTTAAGCCCTTTATGAAACTAGCAGAGAGAGAGTAAGAGAGGAAGCAAAAGAAAGAAAGAAACAGCATTGTTCCTCACATGTGGGATTATGTTCAGTCCCCTCCTCCTTCCATGCTATGTCCTACATAACTAGCAAGGAAAAAAAAAATTATTCTAAAATTAAATCTAATGATCATGTCTCTCCCCAGACAAATTCCCCTCAGTGGCTCCCCACTGTCTTCACTCTAGCCTCAGATCTGATTTAATTCATTTCCCATCCTCATCTTCCTCCTTATTTTTCATCTCATAGTCAAACAGCTCACACTCTCTGTCTCCGGCCTTTGTATTTGTATCTCCTTGAGATGACAAGACCATTTCCCAGCTGCTTTTCCTGGCTTATGTAATTCCTTCAAGACTCAGCTCTGGCACTTCCTCCTCTATGAAGCTTTCCTTGGCACCCTATGGTAGAATGTGCAGGTGCTCTTGCTGTCTGTTCCAGTGGCACCAGATTTACCTCTATAGTGATGCTCATTATCTGGGCCTGAATTGCCCGCTCACTTTCTTTCTCCCCAAAATTAGACTTTGAGCTTCTTGAGTTTCTTGAGACCAGTGAATTTGTCTTTGATCCCTGTAATTCCAGTGTTGGAACAGTGACAAATGTTTGTCAGTTTGTGGTGCCAGTAAAACTATTCCTGATTTTTTTTCTTGTTTATCCAAAAAGAGTAAAAGACAAGATAAAAAAGGAATGTAATAGAATCCAATGTAAGCAAAACCAGGATTTCAGCCTTTTGATATTTTAACTAACATAGTGAGCATTTAAACTTTGCTATGCATCGTCACTCCATTAGTGCAGGTGACTACAGCTAAAGCTTTCAGGAGATTATTTTGATTCACCCTTATCATAAGACTAAAAATAAAACAGGCACAAATAATCTTTCATAAGTGGTGATTCCCTAGGACCCAGTTTTTTGGAGCTAATAGTGAAACGAGCATTAGGTTTTCTGGGCTGAGAAAACTGGAGACATTGAGGTCCATATTGATTTGCCTTCTTTGGAAAATGACTGCCTCAAAGACAACTGGGCCTTTTCCCTCTATCATGGCCATCTTAAATGTTATTTAACATCAATAATCAGGAATAGATTTTACTGGAATGAGGGAGTTGTGTAATCTCTGGAAATTTTCTGAAGATTTCTGATTTTTTTTTAGATGGTTTAAATATATAATTAGAGGTAGTTTATCAAGGGACTATCCAGTTAAGAATTTATAATCATTAAGCCCCAAGCATTCTTAAAATAATAAAGGGTTCCTCATTCCACAACTTCCTCTTTACTTTCCTGATCAGTCAATTGACCAGAAGAAATTAACCTACTTACTACTAAGCGTTTATTTCCTATATCAGCAAGTGTGTGTAGGTGTGTGTTTTAACAAATCTAAAAGTAGATTTCTTATAAAGAAGTGTATCAGCTTTCCATTATAGTACCTAGGTAATTATCAATTGATTAATATGTATATTTTAATGATTTGGCTCCTCTAAAGAAGCAAAAAACTATTTCAAAGTCTTAGATCGCTAAGACTTCATTACTTGTTGCAAAATAGAATTTAAGTGGTAGAATGCCACCGGGGAGTACTAACATGAATAATTACCATTACACGCAGTCTTACAAAATGTACAGTTTCACTGCATTTATTGATAGTAGCATCTTCAAATGTGATTTACATTTATATCTCTAATGAAAATTAGTACGTACTTCACACTTTCTGATTTTTCTATGTCCCTTCTGTGGCAACATGATGTCTTAGTACTTCTATTTGCATTTGTAATTTATGGAGCAATATTTGTGACAGGCAATGAGTGAATATATTTTGCTGAGAGCCTGCACTTACAGCATGATTGTTCAAAATGCCTACTATGTTCCATTCCACATTTCAATTTAATTACTTTTAATTTGAAATATGTCTCGAGTAACTGCCATGGATTTATCATAATGCAATACTTGGTGTTTCCAACTTTTAAAATTTTATTAAAATTCTTGGGAAAAGTGGCCTGGAGACAGCCTTGACTGAAAAATACTTGAGTGACAGTACGTCATAGTTGCCATATCTGGAATATTTGTTCCATGTTAGATGTAGCATGTGCTTTACATAAATTATTTCCAACTCTTGTAATGAAGGAAGTATCATTTTCTCTATTTTGCTGGTGACAAAACTAAAGCATAGAGTTAAGTAAATTGTTCAAGGTCAACATTAGCAAGTGGCTAGGCCAATATTCAAATGCAGGTGGATCTGAGGCCAAAGCCTCGGCTTTTATTCCAACACAAGGCGATCATTAAGATGCCACAAGCTTCTATGTTACCTCTTATTTTTCTATCTTCCCAGACTCAAGAAAGAGGCTATGACCAAGCCTTATTAGTCTAGTTGTCTCTGTCTAGTCCATATCAGAATGTACACTGTAAGTGCCCTAGTTCACAGGGTTAGGAATCAGTATATTATTTAGTCGGTAATTTTCCTTTTTGTGGCTTCTGGCAGAAGCCCTCTCTAGAGTCAGGGCCAATTGTTTCTAATGACTAAGAGGGAGGCTAGCCTGAGGCTACCTTGAAAACTGCAAGTTGATTTATCATCTTTTCCTTTGTTCCGTGGATGAGCTCCAATATGCAGCTTGAACTAGCCTCATGGGGACAGATATGTTAATTGATTTCTTTCTATAAGAAGAAACATTGGTAACAAGATTTGGCTATTTTCCAATGTTATGAATGCAGTGTTTAAGCAATTATTAAAATATATGTATACTTTTTAATCTCATTCCCTGTACCAAATATCTAGATAGATAGATAGGTAGGTAGGTAGATAGATAGGTAGATGATAGATAGATAGATAGATAGATAGATAGATAGATGATAGATAGATAGATAGATAATGTACTTACAATTGAACATAGTCAACAATAGAAGTAGGATATGTTACAGATGCTGAAAATCTCCATAGTTTGAAAAGTTGCAGGAATATGTCATTAACAGTTTATAACAGAAAATGGTTAACACATCTCTTAACTAGGAATTAAAAAAACATTTAGAGTAAGACTGAGTCAAGCACCTGGCCAGAATATTAGAATCTGGGAGCGAAATCTCATTTGCTTAATATAATAGAATTTTACTCCTATAATAGAAAATGAGTCCAGCTTATTAATTTCTGAAGAAATTGTAGGGAAAGTCTTTTTAAATAAAAATTTGAATTTATTTTTATTAAGACAGCAAAGCAAAGATGAACACTGCTTCCTGTCTTTGGTCTCACTTCTGTTTCTTACTTTTTGCCTTTGCTCCTCTTCTCCAGGTTTCTGGCTAATACCACCTTCAGAGGCCTCAGTGGTTCCATCAAAGTAAAAGGTTCCACCATCATCAGCTTAGAAAACAACTTTTTCATCTGGAATCTTCAACATGACCCCATGGGAAAGCCAATGTGGACCCGCTTGGGCAGCTGGCAAGGGGGTAAGATTGTCATGGACTATGGAATATGGCCAGAGCAGGCCCAGAGACACAAAACCTACTTCCAACACCCAAGTAAGCTACACTTGAGAGTGGTTACCCTGATTGAGCATCCTTTTGTCTTCACAAGGGAGGTAGATGATGAAGGCTTGTGCCCTGCTGGCCAACTCTGTCTAGACCCCATGACTAATGACTCTGCCACACTGGACAGGCTTTTCAGCAGCCTCCATAGCAGTAATGATACAGTGCCCATTCAATTCAAGAAGTGCTGCTACGGATATTGCATCGATCTGCTGGAAAAGATAGCAGAAGACATGAACTTTGACTTCGACCTCTATATTGTAGGGGATGGAAAGTATGGAGCCTGGAAAAATGGGCACTGGACTGGGCTGGTGGGTGATCTCCTGAGTGGGACTGCCCACATGGCAGTCACTTCCTTCAGCATCAATACTGCACGGAGCCAGGTGATAGATTTCACGAGCCCTTTTTTCTCCACCAGCTTGGGCATCTTAGTGAGGACCCGAGATACAGCAGCTCCCATTGGAGCCTTCATGTGGCCACTCCACTGGACAATGTGGCTGGGGATTTTTGTGGCTCTGCACATCACTGCCATCTTCCTCACTTTATATGAATGGAAGAGTCCCTTTGGTCTAACTCCCAAGGGGCGAAATAGAAGTAAAGTCTTCTCCTTTTCTTCAGCCTTGAATGTCTGTTACGCCCTCTTGTTTGGTAGAACGGTGGCCATCAAACCCCCAAAATGTTGGACTGGAAGATTTCTAATGAATCTTTGGGCCATTTTCTGTATGTTTTGCCTTTCCACATACACGGCAAACTTGGCTGCTGTCATGGTAGGTGAGAAGATCTATGAAGAGCTTTCTGGAATACATGACCCCAAGGTAATGCTTCCTTTTACTTTAGCTTTCTTGATTGCCCATTATAACTCCACATGTTGTATCTTCTGCTGAAGTATGCCCATGTTCCTCCATCTAACACAAGAATGTTCTCTCGGCCACGTATAGAAACTAGTCCGAAAGTCTGTTGCCTGGTGAACTAAATATTTCATTGTTTCATTAAATGAAACAGAAAGACTGAGAAGTTTCAGGGGGTATCTTTTCTAAAGTAGGTCTTTCTGGTAGAAATATCTATTAATGCCTCTTTTCCTTGTATTATTTGACCATCTGATAGCACACCCAACAGAGAAAGGTCTTATAAGATATTTTCACCCAAAGCAGACCTTAAAAACTGATTAATGACTTATCTTGGGAATTAATAAAAATAAATTGGAAGATCCACATTTTAAATAGCAAAGAATCATTTTCATCATTAAAACATGATACAATGGAAAGAACTAAAATTTTATTATGACTACCCAAAGTCAACCACTAGGGAATTCTCAGAGTATAGAACAAGGAGTGTTGGACTGAGATGGCAGGATAGGCAAAGGCCTATAAAGTAAGGAGAGCTGTTCAGCTGACCACTGGGCATAGAAGGGAGAGTGACAGCAGTCCAAGGACATTCAAGATTTTATCTATCTAGGGTGCCCTTGATATCCTAGAAATCTGACCCTATGGGTAGAGGGAACAGGAAGTATGGAGCACAGATAAACAGCCAAGGCAGTGGTGATACACAGGTAAGGACAACCATGTCCATGTTCTCTCTGGATTGAACCAAGGCCCCTCTAAGTGACCTGGGGTATAGAAAACTTAGTCCAACCCAATGGGACTAGAGAGGAGGGGACTGTCAAGGACCAAGGCAATTAGAACAGAGCTAGAGGGAGTACTGCAGTCCTGATGGGAAACAGAATGCAGTGCATTCTAATATGCAGGATACATTTAGTAAGGATTGGAGAAAGATTCAGTTCAGCAGGCACACTCAGGACATACAATATTTAAAGCAACTTGAGCTAAGCTGAGCCTTTCAGATTAGATAACATTCACATGCTTTTCCAAATACCCCTTGTCACACCAAGTCTCAATGTATTGAACTATTTACTATAAATTACTATGCAACATTTAAAATGAATTTCATAGAGCATCAACAAGTAGGACATTTGTAGCTATGTTTACTAAATGATAGAATGCCCCAGAGGGCTGGTGGCAGCTTTAAGATTTTTTCATAGATGGTTCCAATTGGATGTAAGTTCTGTTTTGGAAACAAAAGAATAAGAAATTTGACCCATGTATTGCAAACCTCCCAATAAGTGATGTGAACCTCATGAGAGGATTCAGCCAACAATACCTCACTGACTCGGCAAGAAATTTTGTAATGAATACTCAGGGCTTTATGTTAGGAGCTGTAATTCACGGAACACAAATAAAATCATTAGCATAAATAAACACATGACCCTAAAGAGAGATGTTAGTGATGCTTCCACATTCACATTCTGCACTAGCATCAGTAGTCTTTGTTCATTCTTTACCCCAGGGGTCCTGGTCCTGCAAATCTTCTGAAGGTTTTCAGTCTCACTAGAAACTTAGACTAGTTGTGAGAATCTCAACAATGTGACTCCTAAATTATTAGCTCAAAATGAAAAGTATTTAGTCTGATCTGGTTAAAAAAATCTAATATATGCCTGTTGCAGAGATTTCAGGCTATTAACTTATGTAAAAAGATGAACACAATATTAACTAGAGTTTCATTTATCAGAACCAGTGATTGCCAAAATTAAGTCATGGATGCTGTGCATGAAAAAGCTGTAACAGTGATTATGCTAAAGTATTAAAAAATAAAATTATAATGACAAGCTGTACATGGCAGTAAAATTATTTTTAAGCAAAAAGAAATAATCATTTTATCTCTACTCCACCAGAATGAAGAGGTGAACTTTTTTTTATAAGTCTAACCCTGTCCACAAGACAATGCCAGAACTGGACGAAGTCAACTTTGCATTATAACTAGAGAGTTCTCAGTGAGATAGGACAAACCTAAATCTAAACTATTTTCAATTTGAGATAATAAATGAATTTCCACTAAGTTTCCTAAAAATGGATATGTGTCTACTAGTGTTGTTTCTATGTTAAAACATCTCTTTTGTAGGTTCGCTTTTTTCCATAAAAGGACACCCAGATTACTTAGCTAAGCAATGCTTGACACCGAGACTTAGGAGGAATCATTGTTGTGATAGAATTTTTTAGTTTTCAACCAAATATGTCGTGTTATGTGGACTACATAATGTCCTCACTCTCAAACAAGAGATATAAGATAAAAATCATTTCCACACCCCTCAGTCACTCAGAATGTACTCTCATGATACTGTAGTTACTCACATGAGTGTTCTTCTCTCCTATTCATGCTAAATTTTTTTTAGAAGGACCTGTACCTGTTTCTTACACTAAATAATTAGAACAATTCAGAGGTAAATGAGTCAAATTGTTTGACTTCAGTCAATTAGGGGAGAAAAGATATAAGCAAAAGGAGAAAAAACTTAAAAGGTAATAAATATGCCAAGGTTTAGCAACAGATGAAATACTGTCCAAGTTCAAGGAGATAATGATCACCTTCAATTCATTATAAGAGAAAAAAGCTTAATTCATAAGGTAATATTTGTGCCTGTTCTTAAAGAATAGTAAGAATTCAGAATGTGTGTCCAGGGAGGAGAAATAGACATCCTAAGTGAAGGAGCAGACTGTATTCCTTGGAGGTAATGCTTTATATTACCTGTAAAGTATATATTAACTATTTTATAATATAACATATTACATCCAATTAATTCATTCTGCTTCTTATAAAGTATATAGGTATATAGTATAAATTATATAGGTAATATGAAGTATAAATTACAGGCAAGATATGAGAAATCCAATTTAGCCACGACGTGGGTTACAGGAGAGGTTCCAAGTCTGGAAAAAGTACGTTTAATTGAGGTAACAGAGGATCTTTGATGTCAGGCTAAGAAGAGCAAACTTCAATATAGATCCATGGCCATTTTTGAACAACGGAATAGCACAGTATCGTGGTATCCATTTAGGATGGCTGCTTCAGCAGCAGGCAGACAAGATTATAAGAGAAAGAAAGGGAACAGAGCTGAAATTACAGCTTTGGTCACTGAAGAAAGGATGCAAGAAATATTGTGATCCAATCAGCAGGACTTGGCAATTAATTGGTTGGGAGAGGCAACAAAGAGTCACACCTTCACAGCTGCAGGCCTGAGTGTCTGAGAAGATGCTGGTACAGAAGTAGGAAAACAGCAGCTCATGGGCTGGAAAATATGGCACTCAGTTTAGCTTCACACATGGCATTTTTTTTAACTTTTAATTTAAGTTTAGGGATACATGTGCAGGTTTGTTACATAGGTAAACTTCTGTCACGGGACTTTGTTGTATAGATTATTTCTTCACCCAGGTGTTAAACCTCGTATCCATTAGTTATTTTTTTCCTGATCCTCTTCCTCCTCCCACCCTCTACCCTCCTACAGCCCCAGTGTGTGTTGTTTCCCTCTATGTGTCCATGAGTTCTCATCACATAGCCGCCACTTACAAGAAACAACGTCAGGTATTTGATGTTTCCTTTCCTGTGTTAGTTTGCTAAGGATGATGGCCTCCAGCTCCACAGCATACATGGCATTTTAAAATCTGTTTTGAACATTACAGTGAAATCCAACAGGCATTTGGAAACATAGGGGGCTAGAATTCAAGAGAGGAATTGAAGCTAGTAAGAATCCTGGTGGAGGGAGGCAATGCTGTCTATTAAAGCCCTAGGGGAGTATGCGATCCCCAGGGGAGAAGGCGATGGGTAGAAAAATCTCTGTTTGAAGGAATGCACCATGAATAAAGAGTCCTAGGGTGTTGGGAGTATAGGATTTGTGGAGCGATGAAGTAAAAGAAAAAGAAAAAAGATGACCTTTAAAGTCATGCAGGTCCACAAATGCCACTCTATAGTTTGAATTTTATTTTTTCGAGGTGAGTATGGGAATCATCCTACCTGCCATGCCTACCCTCTTGTCAGTGATTATCAGAAATGATAGGGGCAGATTCATGCTCAGAACAAACCACGAGAATTAGCATGCATGAGTTTTAATGTCTGATGAAACTATTAGTTGGTGCAAAAGTAATTGCAGTTTTGCCATTGAAAGTAACAGGTTATGTGATTTAATTTTTGAAGTATTTTTCAAAATTCCATTTTCACTTTGCAAATTCACTTTGATAGCATTTTAGTTCTAATCAGGGAAAATTTAGTGCTTACAGAGAAGTCATAGATCTCTGGTTCTTTGGGGGCACTATTTTTTTTTTTTTTTTTTTTTTTTTGCTGTAAGCCAAAAACACCCCCAATCTCAATGAGAGGTAACAAACATTTTATATGGAGTAATGGTCACACTCTAAAGATTATCTGCTTTATTTACTACTTATTATATGCTTTATTTCTCTTCATGATCTTTAATCTCCCTCATCTACTGAATATTAGGATGGTCACCTCATACCATGTTGCCATTTTCATCCCATTTTCACTACGTACAACCTGCCTCAGTTAATTCATCTCAGGAAAATTTTCCTGTGCCTCCCCATTAATGCTCTTGAATACCTGCCTCCTTTCTTCCTTTAACTCTTCTTTGGTTATCTTGAGATAATCTCTCCAAGTCTTTCTGTTATAATTGTGTGCCCTAAAACTTTGAAAATAATAGAAGAATTTTACTAAGGAATGCACTCCAAGGAATCGATGTTTTTACCTCTTAGAGGCTATCTAAAAATGAAACTCCCTAAAGTTCCATCTACCCTTTTCTTAAAACTACATTTCTGTTGCATATATTTTAAATTATAATAAGTGTTTTCTTACTTTGTGTAAATAGTTTATATTTCTAGCTCAAAATTTAGGCTGATTTTGGTATTAGTCTTGGAATCCAAACACCACTTATAAAACACTTCTATGGAAAAAATATGTTTGGATGAAAAACCTATTTAATTAAAAGGTAAGATTTGTGATTCTCTATATTTAAACATGGTCTGTCTGCAAGTTGAGTCCTAGCTACATATCTGTAACCCTGATGTGAGATAACTTACAGTGAATGTAATAGCGTCATTTTTCTTCTTAATCATAATTGTTTAGAATGCTGGCTATACATTTAACACAATTAATAAAACTGTTAAGAATTAAGAGGGTGAATATTTTATCACCATTTCAGGGCTGAGATTCATTGGCTTTAACCCACTGCTTTGAATCAGAAATAAAATTAAAAGCAAAAGCCTGTGCAAAAAAGACAAATTTATGATTCGCTGCATGTTGCAACAGCCACAGGAGGTTGAAATTTTTTTTTCCTGATAGGGGGTCGGAAGAAAGAGATAATCTTGTTGCTGGCTGCTCTTGCAGATAACCCCAAGGGAGAGGAACTGTCCTGCTGTGCAAATGAGGTTCAAGGGGATGATTCTATCCTCACTTAACTATTCTTGCTAGAATAATTTATTTTACACTAAAAGTAATATATATTGCTTCTTACAGCCTCCTACCAACTCATCTGGGAAGCAAGGTTCATGCTTCAGAGTGGGTGGGCTCTTGAAGCATGAGACCATGAAAGCAGGAATTTATGAGTTATATATTTAATAGAACTTATTTAGATATTTCCTCAATGTAAAAGAGCACTATCCATTATAGGCAATGCAGAAAATCAAGTAGACAGATGGAAGCAAGCATCCATCACCTCATCATCCAAATCATGTCATTTTAGCATTTGGGGATGATTGACAAGTGGATAGAAACGGCAGCTGTATTTTTATCCAGTGAGGTCTCGCTTTGGGTCTGCGGTCTAAGGAGTGGATCTGGGCATTCATAGGATCTTTCAGCCATTGGCATCTGCTCCGCTGGCATCTAAGATGGGATGAGAAAATAACTTTGCAGAACATAAAGTTCACTGAAAAATAAAGCTCCACTTCCCCTCATGGAATGGAATTGGCCCAGCTGAAAGCACTCAAAATTAGCTATTTGCTGATTTCAGTGGACTTTCTGGTACTTCTTTTCCAGCTTCTCCCCCTTTAGCCCTGAGAAGTATCTAATAAAAAAGAAAAGAAAAAGAAAAAGTCAGCTCCATAGAGGGAACAGGAAGCTAGTGTCATTGTTCAGGCAAATGACAGTACTGTTTTAGAAACACAGTCCTGAACATTCAAGTAAATACTAAAAATGAAATAGACACGCTGTGAGGGCAAGAGCAAACTTTAACCAAAAATATTAAAGCAAAGGACACTGGCATAGCCCTAGTAGGAAATGAGAAGCATTTCCCAAAATAAGACAAACCACCTTTATTGATCTTCATATAACAGCATGTGGCTGCCCAATAAAATGTATGAATTCATATAATAAAAGCTGGCTGTGAGGAAGGGGAGGATGCCATAACTCCTAGGCAAACGAGACAGTGAAAATGGAATTGAGGTGAAGGGAAAGAAACTGAACGACACCAAACCACTCATTCACTCTTTAAGTCATCCAATAATAGCAGCTTCTAGTCCAAGCACCATGCAAGATGCCTGGGAATTTAGGAGTAAGCAAAATAGACACTGTCTTCGCAACATGGAATTTAGTAGGAAAGAAAGACATTAATCAAAGGAGCACATAAATTAGTCAATGATTGATTTAAGGCATGCTAAATTACTGAGAAGTGAAATATCTGAATGGGGAAAGAAGGTCTGGCTGAGATCTGAAGGAGATAAATGAGTGCAAGGGAAGTTGATGAGGATGTTAGAGAAGAGCATTTTAGGATAATGGGGCTGCATGTGCAGAAGCCTCAAGGCTAGAGAGAGGTCAGTACAACTGTCTCATCAACTATGACATTGGAAAGCCAGGAAAACGGGAATGAGAGTCAGACGAGTAACAAGATAGAGGGTTTTGATCACCAGACATTGTAGAGAGAACATTTCTCAGAAAAAGAAGAATCCAAAGAATATCATACTCTAGGGAGAGCTGTACTTCATATAGGCTCCATGTACTTTCAAACAGAAAACGTAATGGGACAAACATCCCATTCACCCTAGCAACAAAAGTTCATTATAGATTATGGAAATGTCCTCTATAAAAATTGGGTTAAAATAAAAAATTTGTTAATGTTCCAACACATAAAAGATAGTTTGGATTAAATAACTACCATATTGCCAAGTTGGGAGACTGAATACTTAAAGATGTCAAAATTTCCTTGATTAGTTTATAGTTTTAAAGCAATTCCAATCAAAATCCCAAAGGACTGCTTTGCTTGTTTCTTCGATTAATCTCTTAAAAATATATATTAGTGTATTATATATATTAATGTTAATCTTTTCAAAAAGGCTCAAGGTATTTGCTTTACTGGATATTAAAATGCTTAATATTGGTAACAATAAAAGAAAAGCTAATATTCATTGACCATTTCCCACATGCCAAGCACTATTGTAAATGAAGTTAATATAGTACTTCCACCTCCGTTCAGTAGGTATAAAGATTAAATAAAGTACTTTAAGCAAAGCACCTTGTGTAGTGTCTGACACCAAGGGGGCACAAAATAATAATAACAATAGTTAAAACCTTATCATATTTTAATACCAATAATAATTATATTTATCTTGAACAATTAGTCCCCCCACCCATTGTCAAGGTGAACGTGGTAAATAACAAGATTTCATTACTGAGCTAATTTATAGAAAGGAGTTTGAAGACAAATTTCTTGCCTACTAAAAACAGATTTATTGTCATTGTGGTACGCATTTTAAGCATCATTCCTGACTTTGCATTCTTTTTCTTAGTTCACTCTGCTTTAATTTTTGCTACTTTGTATTTTATGTGACCTTTAAGCTGCCTTAAATCTTTTCAAGAAGATAGCAAGGTATATATAATGTTAAAATCAAATAAATAAAGAAAGAATATTAACAGTAATTCAGGAAAGAAATAAATGGAAGAATAGATAAAGAAATGTTAAATCATACTTGTAATTAAAGAAATGCAAAATTAAAACAGAAATGAGATTTTTTTACCCACACATTATAAATTTTTTATTAATATTCTCAACCTTAGTGGAAGCACATTAGGATGAGAGTCAGCATACACTGCTACTGGGAGGCTGAGTTTATGAAATGCTCATAAATCATTTTGGCCGTTTGGATCAAGAGCCTTAAAAGGGTTTATGCCCTTTCACCCTGGACTCTCACTTCTAGGAATCTGTTCAAAGGAAATAAGATAATATGTGGACAACAACTTATTGCAAAGATTCACTGCAGCCTTATTTAAAATAGCAAAAAGTTGGAAACCATAAAAGTGTCCAATATGTAGCACCATTACTAAATTATAATATTCCATATGCTATAAAATGCATCCAGAAGAAATAATATTGAAGAGCCTTTTAAGGTGTCAAAAATCAAAATATAATGTTAAGTGAAAAGTCAGGATACAAAACCACACACTACAGTCTCAATTTTGTAATATACATATGTACATGCTTATAAAGAGACATAACAGGAAGGAAATATCATGCAATGTATATAATACAACATGTATAAAATGTCACAGCAATGATATCTGGGCAGTATAATTAAGGAAATACTTATTGTATTATTTCTACCCCATATTTTTTACCACATTCATGTATTACTGATGTAATGGAAAAATACTTAATAACCCAAGTAAGAATGAGATAATTCAGACATGGGACAATAGTGGAGACAATGTCACAGTATCAGTATTTGCTCCACATGTGCTGCTGCTGTCTGAGGCCTCAAGTGAGATGAGTTCCTCAATGAGTAGCACTCCTACAGCAAAAATGTTTACATTTTAAAGACACTTACACTGTCCACAGAGGCTTTCAGAAGGAAATTTTCATTTCTACCCAGTTTATTTCCTTCCTAGGACTTAACACAATCTGTAATTGTCATGTTATCTGTTTGTTAACTGTCCCACTTTATCTTGCTTAACACTGTATCCTTAGGACCTAGCAGAGTGCTGGGTGAACAGTAAATATTCAGTGAATGTTGTTTGATTAATGAGTGAAAAATGGCAGTATCATTGGAATATGAGTATAGTGCCCTGCAGTGATTACTTTGAAACCAACGCTTTTGATATGACCTTTCAAAATCATTCTCATACTAGATGCTGTGGAACAAATAGGAGAAAAGCCCCTGTTGGGGGCAAGGTAGTATGACATAAACGACCATCTGGCATCGGACAGCTATGTTTGTTGTCTGGTTCCATTACATATTAGTTTTGCGAATTTCTGCAAGTTGCTTAGCCTCTCATGGCTTCTGTCTTCTCATGTGAGAAGATGAAAGAAGATAATGGCTGTGAAATATCCAGCTGAAGCTCTGATTCTATCCACCACTAGACTATAAACTCCATATGAGTAGAGACTAAATCTTTCTTTTTTTTTTTTTATTTTTTATTGCATTTTAGGTTTGGGGGTACGTGTGCAGAACATGCAAGACAGTTGCATAGGTACACAAAATCTTTCTTTTTTTTTTTTAATTTTTTATTGAATTTTAGGTTTGGGGGTACATGTGCAGAACATGCAAGACAGTTGCATAGGTACACACATGGCAGTGTGTTTTGCTTTCTTTCTCCCCTTCACCCACATTTGGCATTTCTCCCCAGGCTATCCCTCCCCACCTCCCCTTCCCACTGGCCCTCCCCATTTCCCCCCAATAGACCCCAGTGTTTAGTACTCTTTTCTCTGTGTCCATGCATTCTCATTTTTCATCACCCACCTATGAGTGAGAATATGCGGTGTTTCATTTTCTGTTCTCGTGTCAGTTTGCTGAGGATGATATTCTCCAGATTCATCCATGTCCCTACAAATGACACAAACTCATCATTTCTGATTGCTGCATAATATTCCATGGTGTATATGTGCCACATTTTCTCAATCCAGTCTATCATCAATGGGCATTTGGGTTGATTCCAAGTCTTTGCTATTGTAAACAGTGCTGCAATGAACATTCGTGTACATGTGTCCTTATAGTAGAACGACTTATAGTCTTTTGGATATATACCCAGTAATGGGATTGCTGGGTCAAATGGAATTTCTATTTCTAAGGCCTTGAGGAATCGCCACACTGACTTCCACAGTGGTTGAACTAATTTACACTCCCACCAACAGTGTAAAAGTGTTCCTTTTTCTCCACATCCTCTCCAGCATCTGTTGTCTCCAGATTCTTTAATGATTGCCATTCTAACTGGCGTGAGATGGTATCTCAATGTGGTTTTGATTTGCATCTCTCTAATGACCAGTGACGATGAGCATATTTTCATATGATTGTTGGCCTCATATATGTCTTCTTTCGTAAAGTGTCTGTTCATATCCTTTGCCCATTTTTGAATGGGCTTGTTTGTTTTTTTCCTGTAAATCTGTTTGAGTTCTTTGTAAATTCTGGATATCAGCCCTTTGTCAGATGGGTAAACTGCAAAAATTTTTTCCCATTCTGTTGGTTGCCGATTCACTCTATTGACTGTTTCTTTTGCCGTGCAGAAACTGTGGAGTTTCATTAGGTCCCATTTGTCTATTTCGGCTTTTATTGCCAATGCTTTTGGTGTTTTGTTCATGAAGTCCTTGCCTACTCCTATGTCCTGGATAGTTTTGCCTAGATTTCCTTCTAGGGTTTTTATTGTGCCAGGTCTTATGTTTAAGTCTTTAATCCATCTGGAGTTAATTTTAGTGTAAGGTGTCAGGCAGGGGTCCAGTTTCTGCTTTCTGCACATGGCTAGCCAGTTTTCCCAACACCATTTGTTGAACAGGGAATCCTTTCCCCATTGCTTGTTTTTGAGAGGTTTATCAAAGATTGTGTGGTTGTAGATATGTTGTGTTGCCTCTGTTGCCTCTGTTCTGTTCCATTGGTCTATATCTCTGTTTTGGTACCAGTACCATGCTGTTTTGATTACTGTAGCCTTGTAGTATAGTTTGAAATCCGGTAGTGTGATGCCCCCCGCTGTGTTCTTTTTGCTTAGAATTGACTTGGCTATGTGGGCTCTCTTTTGGTTCCATATGAAGTTCGTGGTGGTTTTCTCCAGGTCTGTGAAGAAAGTCAATGGTAGCTTGATGGGTATAGCATTGATTCTGTAAATTACTTTGGGCAGTATAGCCATTTTCACGATATTAATTCTTCCTAACCATGAACATGGAAGGTTTCTCCATCTGTTTGTGTCCTCTCTGACTTCGTTGAGCAGTGGTTTGTAGTTTTCCTTGAAGAGGTCCCTTACGTTCCTTGTGAGTTGTATTCCAAGGTATTTTATTCTTTTTGTAGCAATTGTGAATGGCAGTTCGTTCTTGATTTGGCTTTCTTTAAGTCTGTTATTGGTGTAGAGGAAGGCTTGTGATTTTTGCACATTGATGTTATATCCTGAGACTTTGCTGAAGTTGCTTATCAGTTTCAGGAGTTTTTGGGCTGAGGCGATAGGGTCTTCTAGGTATACTATCATGTCATCTGCAAATAGAGACAATTTGGCTTCCTCCTTTCCTATTTGAATACCCTTTATTTCTTTTTCTTGCCTGATTGCTCTGGCTAGAACTTCCAGTACTATATTGAATAGGAGTGGTGAAAGAGGGCATCCTTGTCTAGTGCCGGATTTCAAAGGGAATGCTTCCAGTTTTTGCCCATTCAGTATGATATTGGCTGTTGGTTTGTCACAAATAGCTTTTATTACTTTGAGATACGTTCCGATTTTATTGAGGGTTTTTAGCATAAAGGGCTGTTGAATTTTGTCAAATGCCTTCTCTGCGTCAATTGAGATAATCATGTGGTTTTTGTTTATGGTTCTGTTTATGTGGTGAATTACATTTATAGACTTGCGTATGTTGAACCAGCCTTGCATCCCCGGGATGAATCCTACTTGATCATGATGGATAAGTTTCTTGATTTGCTGTTGCAATCGGCTTGCCAATATTTTATTGAAGATTTTCGCATCTATGTTCATCATGGATATTGGCCTGAAGTTTTCTTTTCTTGTTGGGTCTCTGCCGGGTTTTGGTATCAGGATGATATTGGTCTCATAGAATGATTTGGGAAGGATTCCTTCTTTTTGGATTATTTGGAATAGTTTCAGAAGGAATGGTACCAGCTCCTCTTTGTGTGTCTGGTAGAATTCGGCTGTGAACTCGTCTGGACCTGGGCTTTTTTTGTGTGGTAGGCTCTTAATTGCTGCCTCGACTTCTGCCCTTGTTATTGGTGAGACTAAATCTTTCTTATGCAGCTATGTTCCTAGGGCCTAAGCAAATGACAGTTCCTCATTTAGATAATGGTCAAGTAAGTAAATGGACTTGATTGTGACACCTATTGAAGCTGAGTTGGCCAACATGAGACCAGTAGGATAGAGATGGAGGGTGGGAGGACCTCTCATTTGCAGTTGAAATTATGTCCAAAGGTGACCCAGAGTGTTTGAGCCAGGACATTGTATATAATTACTACGTGTAATTTGCGTATAATCACTATATATAACTTGCTTCCATTAAAGCAAAGAACACCTAAGACCCTGATGCGCATAGTGGAGCCAAGTCTCAGAGATGTATGATCTTGAGTAGGAAGGCACCCTGAGGGAACATGAGACAGATGATGCTGCTCCAGCCTATGTGGTTCTGGATCCCCAGTGACATATTATGGAGTTGGATTCAAATGATTCAGTGGGTCTTATATGGATTAGACACATAGTACATGACACTTAGTGGAAATTGGGGGGAAAATGGTATATTCTTTCCCTTCTTGAATGCTCTCCAATTCAAGGAACTATGGGAAAATCATCAAGGCTTTGCTCATTTAGATTGATAAGTCACAAACTGAACAAATATATACATGACTTATTTATTTTCTCACCTACTTCTAAAATAATTTTGAGATGGCATCTTTTTTTCTTTTTTTTTTTTTGAGACAGAGTTTCACTCCTGTTACCCAGGCTGGAGTGCAATGGCACGATCTCGGCTCACCGCAACCTCCGCCTCCTGGGTTCAGGCAATTCTCCTGCCTCAGCCTCCTGAGTAGCTGGGAATACAGGCACGCACCACCATGCCCAGCTAATTTTGTGTGTGTTTTTAGTAGAGACGGGGTTTCACTACGTTGACCAGGATGGTCTCGATCTCTTGACCTCGTGATCCACCCACCTCGGCCTCCCAAAGTGCTGGGATTACAGGCTTGAGCCACCACAGAATTTTTTAAATAACTGTGGTTTTATTGCTTTCAAATAGATACAGTAATTCATACTAAATACGGCAACGTGTTTTCAGTCAGATACCCTGCTGAGTTTGCTTTAATGAACATCTAAGATGATTTCCTTTGTTTTAATACAAACAGAGAATATGTCAAATTTTTGCCAACTTTTCTCTTAAATTAAGAGAAAATTGGCTTATAGCCTTGTTTACATGATTAACTTTCTTAGCGAGCATTACGATATTTGCTATACTAATACATAGATACTTTCTATGTATAAATGAACACATAGATACATACTTTCTATGCCAAAGAATATTTCTTGGATATCTATAAATATATATGTGTATATGTATATATACATATTATATCTTGTATAATTATAAACAATTATCAGTATCTCTTGACCCTGTGTTCACATAGACACACTTATATTATTTTAAAAGTTCATACAGGTTAAATGGACTCACATTTGGAATAGAGAAAACTAAGTTAATGATGGTTTGCTCTGTAAAGAATCTTATTTTCACGCTCAATAAATATTTATCTCTGTGCAAAGAATTTGCAGGCAGTCCTCCAAGGGGACTCCTTTTATGTCTAAAATATATGTATTTTAGCTTCACAAGCACTGTATAAATATATTAAGTTGAATGTTGGATTTTTATGATTTAGCCTCAACTTGATAGTTTGATCCCTAATCAGATCAGAAGCTAGCGTGATTCAACCACTGGTATATCCAGTTGCAAGTCAACAATTTTAACTGAGTTCAGATCTGTTGTGAGCTCAATATGGAAAATTTCACCAGTTAGGACTTGATTTTCTCAATTGCAACTGAATACAAGCCTACTCCAGCCAATTGGATGGATGGATAGATAGATGATTGATAGATAGATAGATAGATAGATAGATAGATAGATAGATAGAACAAGAATGTAAAATATATGCTGTTATTCAGAGCTTACATTAAGAATGGTATTTTGTCAGAATCCATTATTATTTTTCAAACTCAAAAAGTGAGTTTAACGTGACATTTTGTCAGGAAGCTGCTGCCTAAAAAAAAAAAAAAAAATGCCAAATAACAGAAAATTTTAACGCTAACCAAACAAAACCTGTCGATGTTTCCTTTAATTATATTTCAACTAGGTTTTTGTTTCTGTGTATGATCTGAAGACATATAATTAATGGAGGTAAATCAATTGGCAAATAAGAATGTAAGTGAATATGGGTATATGTTTATCTCCTGTGGTTTGTGTTTTAAAAGATGATTAATCATCATCCTAAAGGTCATAAATGACTTATTTCATTTCATGGTAAGACCATAGGTAGAATTTCAGGAACAGAAAATAAAAATGTCAATGTCAACAAATAGTAATATTAACATGTATTACATGCCTGCTATATTCTAGGGACTATGCTATCTACTTTAAATTGGATTTTCCTCACTTAAGCTTTACTGCATCCATACAAATAAGAAAATTGGGCTAAAAGGAGGTAGATGACTTGTCCAAAGCTATATAGCTAATAAAAGGGAAAGGCAGGATTCCTACCCAACAATATCTGAGGATGAATTATTCCTACTCAGTATTTCATTAACACACGCAATAAAAATGTTCTCCACGACCTGATTTATTCCAAGTCCTTTCCTCATCTCTGGACCTAAGCTGCAAAAGCTGCTCATACCACAAAGATGATGGAAGGGCAGAGACTGCTGCTGAGGCTGTGACATTTGACTCTCTGCACAAATGGTACAGGATTCAGTCTGGGATGAAGAAGCGAAAGAGACACAGATGCAGGGAGGAATAACTCCCAGACTCCCACTACCATTACCATCACTACCCCCTCTTCCAAGGAAGTACTACGGCAAGAATACATTCTCTAAATACTTCATAAACTAAGAAGGAGTTGCTTATCTGCATAGTGTCCTCTATCCACCACCACTGCAGGATGCTGTCAGTCTCAGATGGTGCCCCACTCTCCTGACACCATCCTCTGTGAAATGGCAGCTTCTCGTCCTTCTCTTTTTCCCCTGCAGTTAGACATCTCCAAATGAAGTTGTAGTGTCTCAGTATAAACTATGGTGCAATTAATGTTCCCACTGTTCAATCTCTTCATTGTTACTCCACTCTACCTTCAGCACTGCTAATGCTTAACTCACATAAATTTCGCTCAAAGCATTAAGTTCTTCCCTGTTCAATGAAATACTGTTTACAATATTGAAAGGCTATATCAAGAGTAGCTGGGTTAAGTAAAGCAGGGCACATTTCTTCATTGGAATATGGTGTTACTATTAAGGAAAAAAATTGAGCTGGTTGTGAATTATTAAAAAGTAGATTATACAAAATATGAATCTAATAAAAAGTGCCAATTCATTTTACTGAATTGGCACTCATGCATAGAGGTTGCTCACCACTAGAATATAAAGATATCAGGGGAACCTCAAATCTCTCTTCCTGCCACATATTCTGGAAATTTCCCCAACAATCATTTTCTTTGAATTAAGAAATTTTTCCCCCACATGTACTGCTTACATTTCAACATAAGGGAAATGTTATCCGAGATGATACTTCTGTTAATTTCCTATATAGGTTACTAATGTAGACGAGACGATTTTGCTTACATAGAGAACAAAGGGAATATATACCACTGGGTGGTTTGATATATTTCAGGAAGAAGACACAAATTATCAGACCTATAGAAGAAGAAACTAGGAAAAAAGGCAGCTGCCACAGCTTCTTGCCAAGATTGAACTCCCTGTTGCTCTCCTCATAGGTGAGGCTGCTTCCCCCTGATTTTCAAGTACTGACCTTTTCCTTGTCTTTCCCCAACAAGGCTCAGGAACCAATCCTGTTCTTTCTTGGGGAAAATTTAAGATGCTATATCTGGATCTTTTTAGAAGTTTGGTCCAAGATCAAGTAGTTCTGGCATCTCCAGGAGCTTGTTAGAAATATAGAATCTCAGATCCAATCTCAGGCTCTACCCTAGACCTACTGAACCAGAATCTGCATTTTAACAAGATTCCTAGGTGTATTCTGCACAATACAATCAGAGAAGCAAAGCTATAGGTCAGTATAGGTCACATGACCCAACATCAGATCACTACTGCTGCTGGCCCCACTCTTATCTTTTACCATAAAATCTGTAACATTCTAAGACTAACTGTATTTTACGTCTAATAATTGGTTCTATTCCCTCTTAACAAGCTCAATGTTCCACTGACTTCCATACTGTGATCCTGCTTAGCTCTGGTCTTTTCCCAGCATCTGGGAGAGGCTTTGACTCAGAGTCCTAACTTGCCAGATGTAATTTTAGCCCAGCTGGTTGACATCTTGGATAACAGACCTACACAAATTATCTTTTTCATTGTTCACCCAGAATTCTCCCACCCCACTGCTAAACTGAACTATGCTACCTCTGTGCCAAACCAGCACAAATCAGTCTATCCTCTAAAGAATTTCAGAAAATATTCCTTTTGCAAGTCTTTTCACCCTTGTTCTTTCCCCTGTGGAGATAGTAAGCAGCTTCATCAGCTTCTTTGTTGAACCATTATTAAACCATTTCTCACTCGCTCTTCACATTTGGTAAATCAGTTCACAAATCACTCTTCTCTAAAGAAATGAAAGGTGCTGCCCCTGTATTCACATAATTTTATCATCTGCACACTTTTACACAGGGCTCTCATCTGCAATTAAATGCTGTAAATGGAAAAAGTGTTACATATTGAAAATACAAGTTTTATCCTAATCCCATTATTTTCTTTTCATTTTTACATCCTTTTAGAAAATGACTGTTTTGCTTCATTAAAAGGACAAAGATTATGACCCCATCATTTGTAAAGCCCTTCACTGCCTCCCAAACACTTTCACTTCATCACCTCAATTGATTCCCTACATCTTTGTGAAGCAGAAAATGCATTTACTTTTGGAGGAGACTGAGGCTCAGAGGAGTTAAGTGATCTTTCCAAGGATCAAGCTGCTTCTTAAACCCAAGTTTCTAATTTTAGAGTCATAATTTTTGGCACAATGTGCTGCCTCATATTAAACTATATTCAAAAACATATTGAGCATACAGTGGTAGGAATGCTCACAGCTCTCAAAGCTTTGCTCAGCATTTCAAGAGTATAATTTGAGAAGAATAATTATCAGAATAAGAAATTAATAATATGCTCACTTAATTATTGCTCAGTGCACATCTAGTACATGTGAATTACCACACGTTTTTAGATGGTTTAGCTTTCAAGGACCTGAATATTTTGCAGGTCAAATATGAAATCAAGTAGTCAATCTACTGAGAGCCAAACTGAAGTCCAAAATTGCAGAATATATTTTGCTTTATGTCATGTACCAAATGACTAATAGGCAGCAAAGGTTTTCAGGGTTATGATTTCAGCCCAAGGTTCTGGTAACTACATGAAATCTTTGAGTGGTTTATAATATCTTAAGGTGAAATTATAGCTCTCCATGGGCAAAAGTTGTTGAAATGCTTTCAGCCATTGAGTACCATAATTAACTTGTCCTCTACAGCAATTATAGGAAAAACTATATTGAATACCTTGTCATATTGACTAATGACTTTAAGTATACAAATTATTTTTTAAATAAGAATGGTAGGTGGGAAATTCATTCATCCATCAATTCCATAAATATATGTCACCACTTATATTTTGCATGTTTGCCACTAAGATGAAGGCTTGGAATACAATAGCAGACAAGTCAGACCCCTACCCGCCATTTCCAAAATCCTTAATTTTAGTGAGAGAATTAGACCTTAAATGACCATACTTATGAGATGAGTATTACTATGAGGAATGGAACATTATCCCAAATATATTAATAGGAATGTGGCCAACTGGGGTGGATGGGAGGAACACAGTCAGATAAGGCCTCCTTGAGGAAGAAAACATGAATTCTCAATGATGAATCAAAATTATGAAGGAAAAGAGGAGAGGAAATCTCCTTCTTAATAGGTATATAAAGTAAATGAGAAAAAAAAGAGACCTTGAAGGAAGTACACAGGGATACAATCTCCCTCTGAATGACAGGAAGAGCTGTGTGGAATATGCTAGAGGAAAAAGTGGGAAACAATCAAAATAATTCATATAAAATAACATAGACTGGACATCAGTAAGAAATATCTATGTAAATTTTTTTATATTACACATATATGATATGCATATGTTATATTTGTATATCATATGTGTATATATTATGTATAATATATAATGGAAATATAAAGCATATATATTATATAATAAAGCAAAATATAGTATATTTGATATGTGTGCATTGGTATATATATATATGTGCATGTGTATATACCAAAGCAGAATTTATAATGACAAAAGACAAAGACATTTTCTATAAAATGCCTCATCTTCAGTCACAAGAAAAAAAAGACAAGATTCAAAGACTGTAAGATAATATTCAAAAGGTAAATAATTAAGATGACAAAACAGTTCAGATAATAAAACACTGTACTGGATGAAAAAAATAGGTACAAAATTTTAAAAGAAATCAAGAGGTTATTCAATGTGAAACATTTACCTACTGAAGATGTAATTCATTTCAGAGAATACAAAGATTGCCACCAAGTGGAAAAGACCAGAAATATCTCCTAACCCCAGAAGTCATTTCTTAATAGTATTTCAGTATCATTTCAAATAATTTTATTGTTTTCACTGATAATACAATTTTCATTTATATTACATTTGACAATATTTTTCCAGCCTAGTAATGAGGTACACATATGACAGAGTTTTAGCATAGGTAAAATATAAATAATCAATCACACATATAAAATGAAAAATAGATGCAAGAAAGATTATGTTTCAGAATATCAGACTGTATCAACAATGGATGGAAGGCAAAAACAAAGTAGAGACACAAGCCAATAGAACAAAACACTTAAATACCTGCCTAAAGTTCTAAATAGCAGTCCTTAGATATAGGTAAAATTGGTTTTTAGTTTTAGGGTAATTATTAAACATTCTACTCCCTAAAAGTTGGTTTTACTAAGAAAGCAACATTATTTTTTAAAGTATTTTATCTGTCACAGGACAGAGAAAATAAAAAATTAAAAGATTTTTGAAATTTCATCAATGTTTAATTTACAATGGACACAAAACAGACCTAAGCTAAAAAATTAAAAGCTTAATTAACATAGTTCAATAAGTATAGAAATTATTTTGAAATGTATTTAGTCACTTTAGAGTTCATCATATATTCAAAAATAGTAAAAGTAACCTAGATATTTATTTTCTCTCTGAAAAGCTCTGTGCCAAGTGACCATTACAATGATATTATGAAAATAATGAAAAATTTGAGGCATTTTGGTACTAAATGCTTTAATATAGTTCTTAAAAGAAAGAAGGTAGCCCTTGGTAATTATACTTTTTTTTAATCTTGCTCAGATGAAGTTCCTGACACAAGTGGCATGTGATGAATTGAGTGTTAATAACCATTCATACTTGGAACGTTTTATGCATTAATAATAGTTGGAGTAAAAATTGATAGCATTTTCCAAATATAATAACTCAAAATTAAATGAAAACATTTGTGAAAATATTTTATTTTTTAAAATCTCCTTGGGCTGAGTCAAATCATGGAAAATTTTAGCTCAAACAAAAGTTCTTCCTCTTTCCCAGCCCCCCTACAAAAAATTACAAGGATGTGAAAACAGAGGATTATAATGGAAGCTGTCTTGCAACATTAACTACAATGTTCATTCTTGTAAAAGCCATAATTCATGGCTGCTCCACAGCCCTTTCTTTTCAGCAATTATGCATATTAGAGGAAAGTTTGAATACATAAAAACCAAATGCTGATAGAAAATCAAGCCTCATAAAAGACGCGTTTACTCGATTAGTTTTCCCGGAAGAAAAATGTGAAAGCTAACTAGGCTGTCCCAGTCCAAGGTGCTGGAGAAAGCATGAAACCTACGGCTGCAGGGCATTATACAGGGTTTACTGCATGGGATCCCTTGTCAACCCACTGGCAGTCAACTCTATCACTAGAGGACAGCACCTTTGGTGGAAGAAGGATGTTGGAACCTACTACTGACTCTCCTGGGAATTTAATGCAAAAATTGCTCCTTTAAAAGGAGAGTCCCAGGAGAGTACCTCAGACACACTCTTTTTTTCTTCCTTTTTTCTTCTTCCCTGTTTCTTCTGACTTTCATAGGGTTTCATGGAAAGCAACACATGAGAACCACTCATGCCATTTTGATGATCTCCCTATTTCCAAAATCAAGTACAGAGCCTGGTGTTTGATAAACATTTTTTGGAATAAAGAATCAAAGATTTCTAAATCCTGTTTCAAATCATAAATCTTAAGTTTGAATTTTGTCTCTGTTGAATAACTGGGTTTTGTGACCCTGGGAAAGTTACATATACTCTGGACCTCAATATCCTCACCTAAAAAATAGAAAAGAAAATAATGTCTCCTCATAGCACTATCCCCAGGCAATTATGAAATAGTGTATGTAAAATCTTTGAGTGCAGTGGCTGACCTGTATAAATGCTCTGTAATTATTTGTTAAATCCAAATTCTCCATTTTGCCTATAATTGCACAGTTGTAGGAGACAAAATAAATGAAAAAGACAAATTATATAAAATTTAAGAGCTCAGAACACACTCTAGTGATTTTTTCTGATACTTCTAATAAGAGGCCAAAACTAAATGCATCCTTGAGCTCTCTAGGAAGAATTACAGCCAACATTTATAGCATTCAGGATTTATGCTTTGATATACATCTTTAAAATAAAGCCTGTTGCCATTTTTAAATGGGAAATCTCAGAAGAAGCTCAGAAATATTAGCAAGGAATATAAAATTTATTTATAAAATTTACAGACTTATAATAACCCTCCAAGCAAGTAGCATAAATTTTAAAATCTGAAAGAAAGACCACACACACACACACTCACACACACACACACACACACACACACACACACAGAACTCATTGCATACATCTTCAGATTAACAGTCAACCAGCAAGCTACTTTCTGTGCATAGGGTCTGTGGAGGATACAAAGAATAATACACACAATCCTCACCCTCAGAAACTATGTAATCAAGTTAAGATTAAAATACTCCAACAAAACTAGGAAAAGAAAAGGTGTGTTCACCAGAGTATCCAATAAGTATGTCAGTATCCCTTACCACCCTATCAAAAGTAGCCTTCCCACCTGACTTTCTATTACATCATATTATTTTTTCCTCTCTTTCTTTAATATTTTATTATCTGTAATTATCTGTTTTGCTTAGAGTTGTTTTTCTTCATAGGGGTAGAGACATTTTCTGTGTTATTCATAGGTATTATCAACTGATACAGATTATATATTAATGGGGTCTTTGTTCTTGAACCTATCACCTGACCCAAGAACCCTAACTAAGGTGGCAGTTAAGACCAAATCAGAAATATGCATGAAACACTTCATTAAGAAATCATTTCTTCCTCCATGTTATTTTTATATCAAGCAATATAATTCCAAAGATATTAATAAGGCACTATGATAGATTCTAAAAGACCTCAGAGAAACATATTTTCTTGAGAAATACATACAAGTAAACAAATACTTATACTACATTGTTATTCATGAAATAATAAAAATAGATAAAAGGAAAATGTAGTACCCAGAAGGATGGCTAACTCTTTCTTGGGAAGATCAGATTGAGAAAAAAGATGGTACTTAGTGAGTTTAAAGAAAGCATAGCAATTTATCCAGAAACCAAAATTTGGAAAAAAAAAAAAAAAAAAAGGAGCCAGGGAGACTTCCAGACAGAGGTAACAGCATGTGTAAATGCTAAAAGACAAGACTGGACCAATGACATGAGTGCTGGAATCAGTGACAGAAGATCTTGGCTTAGTTTCTGGATGTTCACAAATAGTTGTTACCACTGTATCAGTCACCTATTTCTATAATGATACTGCAAAACAGACAATCATAAAATATTGGCATACAACAAAAAGCATATATATAGCTCACAAGTTTTGCCAGGTTTGGCTGACCTAATCCAAACTTACCAAGTTGGGGATCAGCTAGCTGTTAGATGATATACAGTGGCTTCAGTAATTTGCCGGGGTGATGTGACTCTGTTCCACATGTCTTATCCTCTAACACACTCATTCACACGTCCTTCTCATGGTGATAACAGAGGGTTATGACACAAGCAAAGATGCAAGCACTTTTCTAAGACTGCGTTTAGATCATGTTTGCTAACACTCCAGTGACTACTGCAAATTACATGGCTAGGACCAAAGTTAGAAGGGGGGAACCTCTAATCGTGAAATGACAAAGGGTGTGAAACAGAAAGGAGAGAAAAGTTGGAGCCACTAACATAATCAATCAACTGCACCTACTTAATCTCTAGAGTTTGGGTTCCTTTTCTACAAATGAAAAACAAAACGATTCTTCCCTCCTGACATCACATGGTTGTTGGGAGGAAATGTATAAAAGGTGTTTCAGAAGTACTTCATCTGAAAATAAACAGGTAAGTAGTCAAAAAGTTGTCATGGCAATCTAAAAGATTGGTGTTACTCTGTTCATGGTTTGCACATCAATTAACCACACACTTAAGCTTCACCTCCTCTTCCATTGCTGCAAACAGTGCCCCACTCTTTGAATCCAACTCACTCCAAGTGGTTCAGCCATGTTAGCACTCTCAGAGAAAATGAACTAACAGACAAAATGCACTATGCTTGTTTGAGACTATGTTTTGCTCTAGAATCAGGGTAGTACATTTTCTAGATTGTAGTCAGTAAAACACATCTAACTTAAACCCTGGTATACATCAGTGACATTAGCAAAACGGTAGAAGAGAAAGTTTCCCAGCAAAACTCTACCAACAAAAATACACCTAGAAACTATTCAAACACAAGAATACCTCCCTGAAAACACCAGAACTCAGAGGAGAAGCACAGAAATCCCCTGGGCCCACAGAATTGAGAGAAGCTGTGACCAGTAAGAGAAATAGTTATTTCAGACTACACCACTCTTCCCTCAAGCCAACATAACACTACCAGAGAATTTCCCTAGACCCACGGTTGCTGAGCTGAGCGGAGAGAATTGGAGGTGGGGGCTAACTCTCCCCAGCAGTCTGGAATCTTCCTGAAAAGCCCACTCTGGCCCTGTCCCATGGGAACCATTCGGAATGCTAATATGGCTGAATCACCTGGAGTGAGTTGGATTCAAAAAGTAGGGCACTGTTTGCAGCAACTGGTGCCCAGATCTTGGAGGCAACTTGGCATTCTAATCAGCAAAGACACCATGCTGACAAGACTGGCTGGTGACACAGTTCTGCAGGGGAAATAATAGGCAGGGAGGCTTGAATCCCTAGCCAGCTTTTCCACAAGTTCCATGTGTTCACATGGAGAATTCTCCTGGCCCAGAAACACCTATAAGGCAAGGATTAAGTTCCAGCACTCATTTTAGTCTTCACCAGACTAAGAAACGATGGCAGGATAGCAATATGGTTTGATGGCAGCTTTTGAGTTTTGGTGCTCTTGATAAGTCTTCCTCAGAATTAAAAACAATGGAAAGGCATCAATTTAATTCAAGAGTAGTATTTAAGTTCTAGTGTCCATTGTAAGTCTTCCTCTGATGGGGAAACAATGACAGGGCCGTGACTTAATTCAATGCAATATTTCAGTTCCAGTGTTCACTGGAAGTTCTTCCCATAATGGGAAGTAACAACAGTGTTTAAGTCTGATATTAAAAACTAAAGGTCTAACACCACCAAACAACACACAACACCCACAAAAACGAGAAGAAATGGCTGCCTCCCCAAATGTACAGGCATCAAAGTAAAGATTCAAGGATTGTAAAACTTGGGGAAATATTACATCACCAAAAGAAACCAACAAAGCTCCAGCAGTGACAAAACATTATTACATAATGGTAAAGGTGTCAGTTCAGAAAGAGGTTATAACAATTTATGTACCCAACACTGGAGCACCTAAATATATAAAACAAATATTAATAGAACTAAAGGGAGAGATTAACAGCAATACTTTAATAGTAGGTACTTCAGCATCCACTTTCACCAATGAACAGACCAAAGAACAGAATATCGACAAGGAAAAATTGGAGTTAAATTGCACTCTAGACCAAATGAACCTAATAAATATTTACAGAACATTCCATCTAGCAGCTGAAGAATACACATTTTTCTTAATAGCATATGGAACATTCTCCAAGATAGACCATATATAAGGTCACAAAACAAGTCAACAAATTTTTAGAAATCAAAATCATATTGAGTATCTTTTCTTACCATGAAATCAATAGCAGAAGGAATAGACAAATTATGGAAATTAAAAAACATACTCTTGATCCATGAATGATTCAATAAAGAAATAAAAAAAGAAATTTTTAAATTCCTTGAAACTAACAAAAATGGAGACACATACATCAAAACCTATGGGATACAGCAAAAGCAGTTCTAAGGAGAAAGTTTACAGCAATAAACACACCACAAAAGCAAGAAGACTTCCAAACAATGCAACTTAAGGAACTAGAAAAGCAAGAATAAACCAAACCCAAAATTAACATAAGGAAAAAATGATAAATATCAGAGAAGAAATAAAATTGCTACTAAAATAAAATACAAAAGATCAACAAAATGAATCATTGGATTTTTAAAAGGTAAAAAAAAATGACAAACGTTTGGCTAGACTAAAAGAAAGAAAGAAAGAAGATGTAAATAAATCAAAAACAAAAAGGAGACATTATAACTAATACCACAGAACTACAAAAGATTAGTAGAGACTATTATGAACAACTATACTCCAGCAAATTGGAAAACCTAGAAGAAATTCTTGAATGTATACCACCTACCAAAATCAAATGATGAAGAAATAGAAAACCTGAACAGACTAATAACAAGTAATAAGACTGAAGCAGTAACAAAAAGTCTCTCATCAGAGAAAAGCCCAGGAGCTGACAACTTCACTATTGGATTCTACCAAACTTTTAAAGAACTAATACCAATTCTACTAAAACTATTCCAAGAAATTGATGAGAAGATCAACAGCATCCTAGTACCAAAACCAGACAAGGACACAACAAAAAAGTGAAAATTACAGCCTAATATTTCACTGATGAATATAGTTGCAAAATATCCTCAACAAAATGCTAGCAAACCTAATTCAACAAACCCTGAAAAAGATCACTCACCATGACCGAGTGGGATTAACCTCAGGGACAGAAGGATGGTTCAACACACACAACACAATAAATGTGACACATCATGTTAACAGTATCAACAAAAACCATATGATCATTTCAAGAAATGATGAAAAAGCATTTATAAAATTCAGCATCCCTTTACGATAAAACTCTCAACAAACTGGGTATATCATGAACATGCCTTAAAATAATAAAAGCCATATATGGCAGACTCACAGTTAATACCTCTTACTGAATGGGGAAAAACTAAAACCCCTTACTATAAGATCTGGAACGAGATAGGGATGCATACTTTTACCACTTTTATTCAACATAGTACTGGAAGTCCTAGTAAGAACAATTAGTCAAGAGAAAGAAATAAAAAGTATCCAAACTGCAAAGTAAAAAGTCAAATTATCCTTGTTCACAGATTTTTTTTATATTTAGAAAGACCTACAGACTCTACAAAAAAAACAGTTAGAGCTAATAAATTATTTCTGTAAAGTTGCAGGATACAAAAATTAGCATTTCTATCTACCAACAGTAAACAATCTAAAAAAGAAATTGAGAAAGCAATCCTATGCACAATAGCTACCAAAAGAATAAAATAGGAATAAATATAACCAAAGAAAGATCTCTAGAATAAAAACTATAAAACACTGATTAAAGAAACTGAAGAGGACAGAAAAAAATGGGAAAATATCCCATGCTTATGGATTGGAAGAATTAATATTGTTAAAATGTTCATACTACCGAAAGTGATCTACGGATTGAATACAATCCCTATGGAAATACCAATGATATTCTTCAAAGAAAGAGAAAAACAATTCTAAAATTGTAATGTAACCCTGAAAGACTCCAAATAGCTAAGGCAATCCTAAGCAAAAAGAATAATACTGACATCAGCACACTGCCTGATTTTAAAATATACTACAAATCTATAGTAAGTGAAAGCACAATACTAACATAAAAATGGCCACATAAACCTTGGTTAAATGATGCATATTGTTTCAATGCATATTGAAGAGACAGTGTCTTCAATAAATGGTGCTATGAAAACTGGTTCTCCATATGCAGAAGAATAAAGCAAGATCCCTAGTTCTCACATTATACAAAACTCAAATCAAAATAGTTTAAATACTTACATATAAGACCTGAAACTATGAAACTACTAGAAGAAAACATTGGGAAATGCTTCACAACATTGGTCTTGGCAAAGATTTTTTTGGGTAAGACCTCAAAATCACAAGCAACAAGAACAAAAATAAAGAAACTGGACTACATGAAGCTAAAAGGCTTCTGTACAGCAAAAATAAATAAATAAATGATAAAACAACATAGCAAAGATAAAATGTTTACAAACTATCCATTCAACAGGAATTAATAACCAGATTATAAAAGGACCTCAAACAATACAGTAGCCAAAAATAAAAGCAAATAATCTAATTTTAAAATGAGCAAATGATTTGAATAGACATTTTTCAAAATAGGACATAGAAATGGCCAGCAAGTATAAAATAAGACATAGAAATGGCCAGCAAGTATATGAAAAAATGCTCAATATCACTAATCATAAGAGAAATGCAAATCAAAACCACAATGAAGTATCACTTCACCCAATGACATGGCTTTTATAAAAAAACATATATATATATATGCTGTTAAGGATGCAGAGAAATTGGAAATCTAGTACACTCTTGGTAGGAATGTAAATTAGTACAGCAACTATGGTAAACATTATTGGGGCCTCTCAAAAAACTAGAAGTAGATCCAGCCATCCAGGTGCTGATCCAGCAATCACACCATATGATCCAGCAATCCCACTGCTGGGTGTACATCCAAAAGAAAGAAAGTTGATATATCAAAGAAATATATCTACATTTGAAAGTTTCTTGTAATGCTATTCACAATAACAGATATGGAACTGACCTAAGTGTCTATTAACAAATGAATGGATAAAGAAAATGTAGTATATGCAATGGAATACTATACAGCCATAAAAAACTTGTCATTTATTGCAAAATGGATGGAACTGAGGTCATTGGGTTAAGTAAAATAAGCCAAGCACAGACGGATAAATATCACATGTTCTCTCTCCAACATGGGAGTTAAAAAAAATTGATCTCACGGAGACAGAGAGTAGAATGATGGTTACTAGAGGTTAGGAAGCACGGGGGGGAGGGCTGATGAAGAACAGTTGCTTAATAGGTACAGCAACACAGAAGAAATAAGTTATATGTTTGATAGCACAGTAGGGTGACTGTAGTTAACAATATATTATATTCCAAAACAGAAAAAAAATTGGAATGTTCACAACACAAAAAATGACAAATACTTGAGATGATTAATATCCTAATCATCCTGATTTGATTATTACACATTGCATATATGTCTCAAAATATCACATGTACCCCATAAATATGTGTAATTATTGTGGATTAATAAAAAATAAAGGAAAAAGAACATCTAAATAACAAGCTCTGCCCCTGAATATGGGGGCATAGAGAAAGTGAGATGAACTCAAAAATACTCATGATAGCCACTAAAAAAATCAACAATGGCTACTTCTGAAGAAGGCAATAGAATTAGAGAGGAAAAAGAGATAATACATTTGTTTATGCTATACAACTTCTATTTGAGTTTTACAGTGAGAATGGAGTTATGTATTACTTGTGAGATTAAATAAATGAGTATGATTTTGAAGAATTTTTTTTTTTGAGATGGAGTTTCACTGTTGTTACCCAGACTGGAGTGCAATGGCACGATCTCAGCTCACGGCAACCTCTGCCTCCTGGGTTCAAGCAATTCTCCTGTCTCAGCCTCCCGAGTAGCTGGGACTACAGGCACGCACCAGCATGCCCAGCTAATGTTTGTATTTTTAGTAGACACGGGGTTTCACCTTGGTGACCAGGATGGTCTCGGTCTCTTGACCTCGTGATTCACCCGCCTCGGCCTCCCAAAGTGCTGGGATTATAGGCGTGAGCCACCACACCTGGCTGATTTTGGAAGAATTTTTTAAAATTATAGTTTAAGTTCTGAGGTACATATGCAGAACGTGCAGGTTTGTTACATAGATATACAAATGCCAGGGTGGTTTGCTGCACCCATTAACCAGTCATCTACATTAGATATTTCTCCTAATGCTATCCCTCCCCAATCCTCCCACCCGCTGCAATCCCTCCCCTAGCACCTCACCCACTGAAGGCCGCAGTGTATGATGTTCCCCTCCCTGTATCCATGTGTTCTCATTGTTCAAGACCCACTTATCAGTGAGAACATGTGGTGTTTGGTTTTCTGTTCCTGTGTTAGGTTGCTGAGAATGATGGTTTCCAGCTTCATGCATGTCTCTGCAAAGAACATGAAGTCATTCTTTTTTAATGGCTTCATAGTATTCCATAGTGTAGACATGTAACATTTTTCTTCACTCAGTCTAACATTGATGGGGATTTGGGTTGGTTCCAAGTCTTTGCTATTGTGAACAATGCCACAATAAACATGTGTGCATGTGTCTTTATAATAGAATGATTTATAATCTTTGGTTATATATGCAGTAATGGGATTGCTGGGTCAAATGGTATTTCTAGTTCTAGATCCTTGAGGAATCACCACACTGTCTTCCACAATAGTTGAACTAATTTACAGTATTTTACACAACAGTATAAAATCATTCCTATTTCTCCACATCCTCTCCAGCATCTGTTGTCTCCTGATTTTTTAATGATCACTATTCTAACTGGGATGAGATGGTGTCCCAATGTGGTTTTGATTTGCATTTCTCTAATAACCAGTGATGATTCGCTTTTTTCATATGTTTGTTGACTGCATAAATGTTTTCTTTTGAGAAGTAGCTGTTAATATCCTTTGCCCACTTTTTGATGGGGTTGTTTTTTTTTTTTTTTTCTTGTAAATTTATTTAAGTTACTTGTAGATTCTGGATATTAGCCCTTTGTAAGATGGGTAGATTGCAAAAATTTTTCCCATTCTGTTGGTTGCTGGTTCACTCTAATGATAGTTTCTTTGGCTATGCAGAAGCTCTTTAGTTTAATTAGATCCCATTTTTCTATTTTGGCATTTTTTACCATTGCTTTTGGTGTTTGAGTCATGAAGTTCTTGCCCATGCCTATATTCTGAATTAGGATATAGGATATATGATATAGGTATTGCCTAGGTTTTCTTCCACAGTTTTTATGGTGTTAGGTCTTACGTTTAAATCTTTAATCCATCTGGAGTTAATTTTTGTATAAGGTGTAAGGAAGGGATCCAGTTTCAGCTTTTTGCATATGGCTAGCCAGTTTTCCCAGCACAGTTTATTAGATAGAAAAATCCTTTTCCCATTGCTTGTTTTTTGTCAGATTTGTCAAATATCAGATGGTTGTAGATGTGGCATTATTTCTGAGGACTCTGTTCTGTTGCGTTGGTCTATATCTCTGTTTTGGTACCAGTACCATGCTGTTTTGATTACTGTAGCTTTGTAGTATAGTTTGAAGTCAGGTAGCATGATGCCTCCAGCTTTTTTGTTTTGTTTCGTTTTTCTGTTTTTTGTTTTGTTTTGTTTTTGCTTGAGATTGTCTTGGCTATGTGGGCTCTTTTTTCATTCCATATGAAATTTAAAGTGGTTTTCTTTTCAGTTCTGTGAAGAGGGTCAATGGTAGCTTGATGAAATAGCATTGAATCTATAAATTACTTTGGGCAGTATGGCCATTTTCACAATATTGTTTCTTCCAAACCATAAGCATGGAATGTTTTTCCATCTATTTGTATCCTCTCTTATTTCCTTGAGCAGTGGTTTGGAGTTCTCCTTGAAGAGGTCCTTCATGTCCCTTGTTAGTTGTATTCCTAGGTATTTCATTCTCTTTGTAGCAATTGTTAATGGGAGTTCACTCATGATTTGGCTCTCTGTTTGACTTTTATTGGTGTTTAGTAATGCTTGTGATTTTTGCACATTGATTTTGTATCCTGAGACTTTGCTGAAGTTGCTTATCAGCTTAAGGAGATTTTGGGCTGAGATGATGGGGTCTTCTAAATATACAATCATGTCATCTGCAAATAGAGACAATTCTACTTCCTCTTTTCATAATTGAATACCCTTTATTTCTTTTTCTTGCCTGATTACCCTGGAAAGAACTTCCAATACTATGTTGAATAGGAATGGTGAGAGAGGGTATTCCTATCTTGTGCTGGTTTTCAAAGGGAATGCTTCCAGTTTTTGCCCATTCAGTATGAAATTGGCTATGGGTTTATCATAAAGAGTTCTTATTTTAAGATACATTCCATTAATACATAGTTTATTGAGAGTTTTTAGCATAAAGGGCTGTTGAATTTTGTCAAAGGCCTTCTCTTCATCTATTGAGATGATCATGTGATTTTTGTCTTTGGTTCTCTTTATGTGACAGATTACATTTATAGAGTTGCATATGATAAAACAGCCAGGCATTCATCCCAGAGATGAAGCCAACTTGATCGTGATTTTGAAGAATTTTTATGAAGTAGAACTAGTTAAGTTTTTCCATAATTTCCATTTCAACAGTTCAAACATTGATATAAATATTCAGAGTTGTTTTTATTCCATTTTACCTTTACCACATACATATCTATGTATTCACACTGTTTTTATTTGACTGACTCATGTAATTTCAAGAGGCCAGGAACTAAGATCTGGTCCCACCTTTTCCATAATCAAGTCTTTGGTCTTGAACAAGTCCTAACATTGGTAATTCTGGTTTATTTATCTGTAAACTAAAGATTTTTCTTTAAAATATAACATCACTTTAGGTCTAACATTCTATAATTCTGGGAAGAAGTTGTGTATCTGGAAAAGATCTAGCTTGTCTGAAAATTATCAGAAAATGAACAAAAGAAAAAATGAAAAGGGAAGAGTTGATTCGGAGTTTAATACGCAAATTTAAAATTAATTTTAATTTATTCATTTTAAAAAATGAAAATTATATACTTTTAACTTGTCAAACATGTTTTATATATGCATACATTATGAAGTGATTTTTAATAATTTACATATCTATAACCTTATATAGTTTACTTATGTTTTGGTATAGTAAGAACATTTAACATCTACTTTCTTATCAAATTTTATGTATACAATACAGTATTATTAACTACAATCATCATAGTGTACATTCAATTCCCAGGACTTATTCATCTTATAATTGAAAGTTTGTACTCTTTGACCAATATCTCACCATCTTCTCCACAGCCACTCCCTGGCAACCACCACTCTACTCTGCTTCTACAAGCTTGATTTTTTTAGATTACACATAGAAGTGGAATTATATAGTATTTGTCTTAATGTGTCTGGCTTATTTCATTTAACATAATGTCCTCTAAATTCATCCATATTGTCATAAATGGCATTATTTTCTTCCTTGTTAGAGCTGAATAATATTCAAGGGCACATGCACACGTGTGTGTGTGTGTGTGTGTGTGTGTCTGTGTGTGTCTGACATTTAGGTTGCTTCCATGATTTGGATATTGTGAATAGTGCTGCAATAAATATAAAAGTGGAGATATTTCTTCATGTTACTGATTTCAGTTCCTTTGGATATATACCCAGGAGTGGAACTGATGGATCATATAGCAGTTCTATGTTCAGTTTTTTTGAGAAAACTCAAAAACAGCATGGAAAACTACATGCTGTTTCCCATAATGGCTTTATCATTTTACAATCCCACTGTCAGTGTACAAGGGTTACCTTTTCTCCATATCTTTATAAACACTCATTATTATTTAACTTTCTGATAATAGTCATCTTAACAGGCATAAGGTGATAATTCATTGTGATTTGGATTTGGATTTCCCTGATGATTAGTGATGTTGAGTACTTCTTCATCTACTTTGTGGCCATTTGTATGTCTTCTTTGGAAAAAGTATCTATTCAAGATCCTTAGCCCATTTTAATTGTTTCATTTGTTTTTATTTGTTTGCTTGTTTGCTTTTGAGCTGAATACATTTCTTATATATTTTGGAGATTAACTCCCTATCACATATATCAGTGGCCATGAAAACTTTGGCACAGGGACCAGTTTCATGAAAGACAATTTTTCCACAGATAGTGGGGAAGAATGCTTTCAGGATCATTCAAGAGCATTACATTTATTGTGTACTTTATTTCTATTATTATTACATTGTAATATGTAATAAAACAATTATACAACTAATCATAATGTAGACTCAGTGGGAGCCCTGAGTTTATTTTCCTGCAACTAGATGGTCCTATCTGGGGGTGATAAAAGACAATGACAGATACCTTGCATGTTCAGTTCACAAGAGGGTTCATGTATCTATGAGAATCTAATGCTCCTGCTGATCTCACAGGAGGCAGAGCTCAGGCTATAATGTAAGTGATGCAGAGGGTAGGGGTGGCTGTAAATCCAGATGAAGCTTCATTTGCTCACCTACCACTCACCTCCTGCTGTGTAGCCAATTCCTAACAGGTCATGAAGCAGTCGGCCTTGGGGGTTCCCATGAATATGGCTTACAAATATTTTATCCCATTTTATAGGTTGCCTTTTCATTTTGTTATTTACTCTGCTATGCAGAAACTCTTTAGTTTGAAAGAATCCCATTTGTTTAGTTTTACTTTTGTTGCCTGTGCTTTTAGAGTCAAATGCATAAAGTGATTGCCAATATCAATGTCAACAATCTTTTCCTCTATGTTTTCTGGTAAGATATTTATGTTATGTTTCAGGTATTACATTTAACTTTCTAGTGTATTTTGAGTTGCTTTTAATGTATGCTGCAAGAAAAGGGGCCAATATTATTCATTTTCATGTGGATATTCAGCTTCTCTAACATGGTTTATTGAAGAGACTATTCTTTCACTGTTGTGTATTCTTGGGACCTTGATTGAAGATTAGTTGACCATATATGCATGAATTTATTCTGAGGTACTCTATTCCATTCCATTGGTCAATGTGTTTTTTTAATGCCAATACCATACTGCTTTGATTACTATAGCTTTAAAGTTTTTTTGAAATTAAGTATTATGATGTCTCTAGCTTTGCTCTTTTTTCTCAAGATTGTTTTAGCTGTTTGTGTTCTGTTGCAATTACAAAACCATCAATTTTTTAGTTACTTTTTAAGTGAATACTGGTGTAACAGATAATCATGATCAAACTATCAAATAGCTACCACTCACAGTTATTTTTTTAAACCAATGAAATATATGTAAGTGTAATAGTGTAAACTAATTAACATAATGAAGTTTTAGGTTCTAAGTCAACTTTTCATTTTTTATTTTTCTATGCCTTGGACATATTCATTCATCCAACACTTAGTAAGAAACTACTGATACTGTCTAGTCACCAGGGAGACAATTCATAAAGCTGGTCTGCTCTTTCAGATTTCACTTAGTCTATTTCTGCACATGAATTGTAAACACCATATTTCATGTTTAGTTTGTTTTTATGCTGCTGATAAAGACATAACCAAGATGGATAAGAAAAGAGATTTAATGGATGTATAGTTCAATATGGCTGAAGAGGCCTCACACTCATGGTGGTAGGCAAGGAGGAGCAAGTCATGTCTTACATGGATGGCAGCGGGTAAAGAGAAAGATCCTTTGCAGGGGAGTTCCTCTTTATAAAACCATCAGTTCCCATAAGACTCATTCACTATCATGAGAATAGCATGAGAAAGACCTGCCCCCATGATTCCATTACTTCCTACTGGTCCCTCCCACAACACATGGGAATTGTGGGAGTCACAACTCAAGATGAGATTTGGGTGGGGACACAGCCAAACCATATCAGTCTGTTTGCTGTGAGGATTACACAAGATAGTGGAAATAGAACTGACATTCAGGTTAAGTTCCAGAGGCAGGATATAAGTGCAGAATGTCAAATGTATGTATGTCATAGCTCAATTCACTGTCTAATCTTGGCCAAATTTCTTAATCTCACTAATCGTCATTCAACTGCAAACTTTACAAATCATTGCATATGTTTTCTATGGAGAAAAATTTTCTCAAATTTGCAAGGAAAGAAGAAGGAAAGTGCCTTTTTTACTCAGCTGACTGCTGCCTTTGGATGCTTGGCTCACAAAACTAAATGCTACTTTAGTTGTGCTGCTCTTGTGATTCACGTAGCAGAAGCAAATGTGCTGAACAGAAAAGAAAGATAAGCAAACACTAAATCAGTCATAAACTGGGAGATGGTCTCAAGTGGAAATGCTGGGTAGAAAGCTAGAGGCATGCTGCCCTGAAGGAGCCAGGGCAGAAGAGAGGCATCCACTATTCCTAATCATGGCTGACTCACTGATTCTTGGAGCATTCCAGAACAAAAACAAATTGACTATTTAGCCATGGCAAACAAAATTATGAGATACAGCCAAGTCACCCCCAAGAGCTAGCCTAAGAGAAAAATAGAGCAAGAGGGCAGGATTGTTATTTTTATTGTTATTCAGTAGTTTATCTTTCTGTTTGTCTGAAGTTTTGCTTTAGCAGCCTTGAGGCTTGTTGCCTGGGGTCTATGCTGTTTAATTGCTTACCTTTAGACTAAACCTTCTACCGATATTTTTGTACCCAGCCCATCTTGAATGAACGCCAAATTGGACATGCTTTAATATTTAATCCTGAGTTATCTAATTAAGTAAAAACTGGCATTTTAAAATTTCCTATGTGATGAGAATTTGAGTAGCTGTGCCAAAAGGCTTACATCACTAGACTGGAGGTAAATTTATGGCTGTTTTTATTCATTTGCATTTCATCAGCCCAGAATTGCTGACTCTAGGTTCAGCAAGGACCTTACTGCCTGCTCGGTCTGCAGGGTACAGTACACTGCTGGTGATGGGCAATGACTCAAGAGAGACATTTGAGTTCTACAGTCCACATGTCATTTTTCACCTTGAAGTTTGGCTGTATAGTCAATTATATAAACAAAAGCCAGCGTTATTCTAATGCCATGGGCTTAAAGGGATCCTCCTTTTTTTTTTTCTGTAAGAGGCTCTATAGCATCAGTTCTGGCCTCAGCTGACCTAGTTCAGCCCCAGTCCTGACAATTACAGTGAAATCACATCTTAAGGTGAACAATGGGTCTAAGGTAATTATATCATGATCATTATTACCTTTGAAAATCCCATGTAAGACAGGATCTTACACTGTAGTGGGTTCTAGAGTCAGCTCATAAGTATGCATAACAACTGACTCCAATAACATAGACTGAAGAGCCTGGAGAAGTTACCTCATGTCTCTAAGAATTACTTCACCCATGCATGAACTGGCGTTATTAACAGAGCCTACCTCATAGGGCTTAGGAAGGCTGAAATGAGATGACGAATGTGAGGGCCAAGCACATAAACCAGCACAATCAATGATAGCTACTAGTATTAACAGATTGTTATGGGCTAAACTCGCCTAGTGGGCTGTTGGTCACATGTACAATGGCTAAACCCTTTCAATTAGCCATTTTGCAGATAAGGGAACTGAGTGTAACTCCAGGCAGTTAAAGGGATAGCTAGTAATGCAAAAACTTGTTTACCGTGTACTATAGTAATCCAGGTCATATATGATAGAGCCAGCTCTGCCCAATTTTGTCATTTACTGTTTCCATAGACTTACAGAAGCTGGTTAGCTACTCTAAGGATTTTAAGCGCCCATTGATATAAACCATTCAATAGTGCTTGGCACATGATGAGCTACGTCATGATCATCGTCACCACTGTGGTTATTATCATTCCATGCTTTGTGTGGTAACACCAACAGTGCTGGCAACACCAGTAGTGAAATAATTTTTCTGACACATAAGGAAGAAATGGACTTAACTCCACAAGATTACTCAACACAAAATAGGATTTGAAGGGGATTTTCAATAAGACAATCGGAAGAGGCTCAGTGAACTGAAAAGGATAGACTGCTCCAGATGAATAAAGAAGACATGGAGGCCAGGGTAATAGACGAGGCAAAATAAAACGACTTGCATTAAAAAAAAGGGAAAGACAAGAAACAAAGAGATAGAACATTTACAGCAGAATAGCAATGATTTCTTTGTTGGACTTCTATAATTCATTGGCTTGGTCTCCATGGTATTTACAAGTAGATAGATACTTCGCTTGGAGACCATGACAATAGGCCTTACTCTGTTATTACAATAAATGAGATAGAAAAATACCAAGGTACATCCAGAGGCTCAAAAAATGAGTGCTGCAGTGCTATTTCATGGCTGTTGCTGAGCAAATATAATTCAGAAAATTATTCCTTAGAAAATAATGACCAGAAACTTATAATTTTATGAATAGTAGATGGGTAAAGTTGAGCATAGAGAAATAAGGAACAATTATTTTTGTTAGCCATATTCATGTGGGAGGTGACAGGTTGTATTTAGCCCTGAGTTAGCATTTTTCAAGCTCACTTTTACATTATTTTTTGTGACCTGGAGCAAGTCCCTTCTTCACACTTATTATGGGCCTAAATCGTCGTCTTGCCTAGATCAGGAAGGAGTACAGTATAACGTTTAGATACAAAGGCTCTGGAATTAGGTTAAGTTCAGAACTCTCCTTTATGCCTATTTCCTGAGTTATCTGGGCCACATTAGTTAAACTCATGCCTTAGCTTCTCATGTGAAACTTGGAGATCGCAATAAATGTTGCTTATTTATTATTGTTGTTAGAGGTTTAAATCATATGATTCATGTTAGGGTGCTAGCAAAATGCTTGAAATATGGGAAGTATTTAATACATGGAAAATACCTGTATTTTTATCTATAAAAATAAAAGAATGGACTAAAAGATTTCTAACCTCTCCTCCTATTACTCATTTTTCTCTAGCCTGTTCTCCATATTTGTACAGCCTGCCAACTTTGACATCTCTCTTCTAGTTTATTCCCTAGCTCCCACCTGCAAACTGATCTGGTAAAAGAAATGTTAAGATGTCCAGGGTGGAAGCAGAAATGTGTGTGAGGGAAGAAGGAGCAGGTTTCAGTCCTCCTACACCACCACTAAGATTGCTAGAAGTTAAATACAAACGTTTGAACCCCACAGAGCACACAAGGAATGTCTTGTTTTAGAAAATTCTGCTGACATATTTAGCTGGTTTTTTTACCTTTTATGAATGAATAGGACACAGAAGCCATCAGACTGTTTGTGGCTTGTGAATGGAATAATATGCATGGATGCCTTTTAGAAATAGCACTGTTCAAATGGTGCTGTTGTTGCCGCTGTTGCTATAACTGTGACAAGCATATTGTTTATAAACCCAAAGGTTATGCGCTGTTTGTTTTATTTCTATAAACTGGCACTAGCTTTTTGGATTAAACTATCATTAGGTTTGAGTAATGCCTATCTTATCTACAGCTTCTCAAAGAAGAGAAATCTTTCCTAGAGGCAGTTATATATTAGAGAAAAATTAAAAATAACACACTTGAGATAATAACACATACTAGAGGTAAGTAAACTAGAGATTAATAGTGCAAGTTCTCAGGTTTCTGGATTCATGTCCTTGATCTGCCACATTCTGGTTGTGTGGCCTTGAGCAAGTTGTTTAATCGCTCCAAGCTTCAGTTCCTCCATCTTTAAAATGGGGAAAATAACTATATGCACCATGAAAGGATGCCGTGAGGATTCAGCATAGTGATGAGTTTAAGATCCTAGCACAGTGCCTGGAAGGAGGGAGGCACACAATAAATGTTAGCTATTATGATTACTAAAATAATAGAAGACATAATATAGAGATAATAAATATCTCCACTTTAATGAGATGGCAGACACACAAAGCCTAGATGAAAGGGATGTGGAATGGAGGAAAGTGGCAAAGAAGCAGTTGGAATGAACAAAACTCAGCTAAAGTGAGAGAGGTGGCTCACGCTTTTAATCCTAGCACTTTGGGAGGCTGAAGCAGGCAAATCATTTGAGGTCAGGAGTTTGAGACCAGCCTGGACAACATGGTGAAACCTTTTCTCTTCTAAAAATATACACACAAAAAGAGCTAGGCCTGATGGTGCATGCCTATAATCCCAGCTACTTGGGAGGCTGAGGCACGAGAATCACTTGAACCCAGGAGAAGGAGGTTGCAGTGAACCAAGATGGCGCCACTGCGTTCCAGCCTAGGCAACAGAGTGAGACTCCGTCACGAAAAAATTTAAAAATAAATAAAGTGAGTAGGTGGGCCACTGGCCAATTTTTATAACCTTAGGCTTGCAGGGTCTGCTCCAAAAGTATCTGTCCCTGGGATAGAATCTAAAATAGGTCCAAATGTCATACTGTTGCTTCAATTTGAAATTTTGCAACCAAAGCCCTCCTATGACTAGTCCTAAAAAGAAGCAAAGAGCTTTAGCAGGCAAGACTTCCAGTAGGGAGACTGATACTCCAGTGCAGCTAGAAATAAAGTGTGCCATCACACAACAGCCTACATCTGGACAACGCCAGGAAGCCTGCTGAGATTTCTTAAACCTACCTCTGTTTATTTATCTGCAAAGATGGCTCTTTATAGGTGACCATTACAATTTTAGAATAGACAGAAAATTTTGAAATAGGGGACAGGCAAGTATTTCCCGTATGGGCCAGGTGGTAAAGATTTTCGACTTTTTCGATTTTCTTGTCTACTTCTCTCTACTGCTGTAGTGCAAAAACAGCCATCGACAATACATGAATGAATGGCATGGCTGTGTTCTCATAAAACTTGATTGACAAAAACTGGAAGTAGGTTAGATTTGGCCCATGGACTGTAATTTGCTGACCCCTAGTCCCTACAAGAGACCTGATGCAATGACTCAAGTTGTCAGAAGAACCTGGGCTAAGGCTCATATAAATCAAACATGATGTCGAAGAATGTTGTTGACTAGAGATTAGCTGACCTAACATAGAGGGCTTTAGACTGAAAAATGAAGGGAGAGGCAGCAAACTGCTTAAATTTAAATGGAGGAAGCAGCTGCTGTGGAAGAAAATAGGAATAACATGAAAAAGAATTGCACCATAAGATGTACTCAGTAATTCACATTAGAAAAAATACAGGGTGGACATGAGCAACATTATTTTCAACATTGTTATTCTGTATGCTAATATTCAGAGCATGAGTAATAACTGGGGTAAACATACATTCTTGTTTTCTGGGGCAGTCCTAGCGTGTCTGTTGTCCTCGTGTGATTATCAATAGTGTCACCTTTTAGAGAACTGTCCTGGTTTGCCCTGTAAATTACAGGATCACATCTATAATAACCAAAATGATTTTAAAGTTGCAGGACAAATAGGTATATGTTAGTTGGATTTTCACAAGACTTGGACAATAATACTAGTCTATACATGCAGAATGTAGTGCTAGATAAGGGCATGTTAAGTACTTCAAGTCTGAGTTGGTTTTAAATCCAACTTTATCACTTTCTGGTCTTCTTAGGCAAGGTGTTTAAGCTCCCTGAATAACAGCTCCTTGTATGTAATAATGAATAATAAAAGTAGCAATTTCATTAGATGTAAATGTATTAGCATATAGTAAATATTCTAAAACATTAGCAGTTATTTTATTATCATTATATATTCAGATGGAATCAATTGGTTATGTGGAGACAAAAGTCACCCTTCATTTACAGAAGATATGCCTCAAGAGGAGTCATTTTCTTGTCACTGGAGACAAGCAAAGATGTAAGAGGCACTTCCTAGGAGTATTATAAATAAAATCTTGCTACTCAAAGCTTGGTCTATAAACCATGACATTTGCATAAATTAGCAGCTTGTTGATGCAAAATCTTGAGCCCCCAGCTAGACCTACTGAATCAGAATCTACACTTGCAAGAAACTGCAGACAGTATATTTAGCCTTGCTATAAAGCAGCGGTCCCAAACCTTTTTAGCACCAGGGACCAGTTTTATGGAAGACAAATTTTTCATGGATGCGGGGGGGGGGCTGGGGTGGTGGTGATGGCTTTTGGGATGATTCAAGTATATTACATTTATTACTAGATTCACGTAAAGAATGTGTAGCCTAGATCCCCCACACGTGCAATTCACCATAGGGTTCATGCTCCTATGAGAATCTAATGCCAGTGCTGATCTGACAGGAGGCAGAGCTCAGGCCATAATGCACACTTGCCCACTGCTCTCCTCCTACTGTATGGCCTGGTTCCTAACAGACCATAGGCCATTATCCATGCATGGCCAGGGTGTTGGGGATCCCTGCTAATCATCCACTGATGACTCAGACATCAGTGGATGATTAGACTTACAAAGCCCCTTCCATCCTTGAGACCACCTGATACTATAGCATTGACAGGTTTTAAGTGGATAAAGTAATGCTGTGGAAAGGAGCTGTGAATTCAACACATACCATAGCCTATGCCATTTGGCAAGTTAGGAATAGCCCTTTCCACCCAACTCCAAAGAACATAATACCAGGTCCAGTGACTACATTTCACTGATAAATTAAGTACGATTCTCAGATAGGTACAGATGTAGCCCTTAAGTGAAGTATACTCAGCATTGGGAGTATTCTTTAATCTGCAGCATTACATCTACCTTGGACATAGCAACTTGTTTATTTCCCAAGTTTGCCTCATTTTGTTTTGAGCCATTTCTCTGCCTTCTGGGGAATGTCTGTTTGATTATTCTCCATGTAGGTACTCTGTCTAGAGTTCAGTATTCCATTAATACTGAACAATTCACATACAAATAGATAGTTAACCTTAGATATTTCCCCAAGGCCTAAAGAGGCTGATGCAAATATAAACAGAATTGGAAGAGCTGGTGAGGTATTTAGCTGAAACTTTAAAGAAATGCTTTTCTCACTGGGACTTCTTGGTGATGGTTGTAATGTGGCTCAAATGCTTAAGCTCTTTGTACACTTTTATCCTTTTTCCTTGATGCAGGCTTTCTGACATCCCTGGCTGTCTGAATTATACACAAGGTGGACTATGCTGGCCCACTGGGTTGCATCAATAGCACTTAAATCCCTTTTCTGATTCTATTATTCTGTGACTGCTGAGTAGCCCATGGTTATTTTTCATTAGAATCTCACACACAGAAAGAAAGAAGAATACATCATTTTGAAAGAATTAAAGTAACAAAGAAAAAAAATAATTTTAAGGGGAAAAAAACGACAGCAGATCGTGTGATAAAAAAGCATCAAATTTGTAATTTATCTAACCTAAGAGAATTTCATTAATTCTCTTAATAATAATAATTCACTTATTATGCCAGTATTTATCAAGCATCTACAACGTGCTAAGCACTGTGTTTGTTGTATAACAATGATAATAATAATAGCAGCTAACATTTGTTGAAGACTTACAACCACAGGAATGAAATCACCATGGGTACCACCCTCATGGAAATTTACAATCTAGCAGGGAAGGCAAATTGCAAAAATAATTCCCAGTGTTGTCAGTGCTATGTGAAACTGCAGGTATAATGGGAGGGTGTTACAGGTCTAGGGGTCAGTGAAGGCTTTCCTGAAGAAGTGACATTTAAGAGTTAGCTAGACAAAGAAGTAGGGATGAGGTCTCATAAAATGATTTGGGAAGGATTCCCTCATTTTGTATTGTTTGGAATAGTTACAGAAGGAGTGTGGTGCCAGCTCCTCTTTGTAAGTCTAGTAGAATTCGATTGTGAACCAGTCTGGACCTGGACTTTTTTTTTTTGGTTGATAGCCTGTTTGTTAATTGGCCATGGACACAGGGAGGGGATCATCATACACTGAAGTCTGTTAAGGTGGAGGGTGGGGGGCTAGGGAAGGGACAGTGTGGGATGGGGAGGTTGGGGAGAGATAACAGGGGGAGAAATGCCAGATACAGGTGATGGGGAGATGGAGGCAGCAAACTACCTTGCCATGTATGTACCTATGCAACAGTCCTGCATGATCTGCACATGTACCCCAGAACCTGAAGTACAATTAAAAAAAAGAGTAGGGATGAGGAAAAAGAGTGTCCCAGGCAGATTGAAGACTTATATGCAAGAGCTCTGATCAAGCAAAATGTATGTTTTGGAAATGAGAGAACTGGCAATGCTTGGAAGGCCACAAGGAGAGCAGGATGACAAGCCTAGGGAAAGGAAGGCAGGAATCAAACATGAGGAACCCTAGAGGCCAAGTGAGGAGCTTCGACTTCATCCCCAGGGCCATGGGGAGCACTGATGGGTATTAAGCAAGTGAGGGACATGATCATATTTGAATTCTAAATTTTCTCTGAGTGGATTAGAAAGGAAGAAAGGGAATATGTGAAAGGCAGAAATGACAGTGACTCAAACAAGAGCAGTGGCAGTGTTTGCAAAACAAATCCACGTTGGAGTGAGGTCCCTGTCAGGCTAATAAAATACTTTCTCTTCTGGAGTCTGGTTATTTGCTAACCCCAGAAAGAACTTTTCATTCTCAGAACCTGAGAACCTTTGCCTTCACAGAGTCGATGAGGAGCTGATGAGCAAACGCAAGAGAAAGTCATGGAAAGGAAAAACGCAAAGAACCAGTCCTCCACTGGAATTCTGAGCATAGGTCTGCAGGCTCCCTGACTCCTTCCATGCTTCGGGAAGGAATAATGTGCTAGTGCATTCTGAAGAGAAAAAAGACCCAGAAAAGCAGGGTTTCCCTGAAACAGGTCATAGGCCATAAAAGTATTCTCATAACATGATGTAAAGAAATGTACTTCTGGAAGAAATTCTGTTTCTATATGATAGAAATGTATTTTAATTAATGATTCTATAACCTTTCACCTTAAAGAGAGAGTTTATTTAGAAAGCTTGAGTTATAAGCTATACTGTTAGCATAGTTTGTGCTAAGTGAGATGACAAAACTCTCACCTTCCTCTAAGTTCAAAGAATAGTTATCAATTAATTACTCATCAAGCCTTTTTAACTGCACAATGAAGGGCATTAGAAATACAGGGATATGTTAATACTATTCTTGTTTACATGGAGCTTCCAGTTAGTGAAGAAACTGAGAGTCTAGACACTAATCACATGATTACACAATGAAATTTAAAACTGCAACTGTGATAGGTTCCACAAAAGATAAGGTATATGTACCATAAGGGCTTACAAAAAAGAATCTAGCCTATACAATAAGTTAGGGAAGTAATTACTGAACTGAGAGCAGAAGAATGCATATAAATTAAATGAATAAAGCAGGATAGAAAAAGAGACTAGATAAAATGAATTAACTTGACAGACAGATACAGACTATCTGCCAGGTGCCAAGGGTCGTGATAGGTAACTGTATTACACAAACAAATGAAACTTAGTCTGCAAGTTAGGGAAAATAGCTGAAGCTTAATTTCTAGTCATGAGAAGTTAGCGTTACTTTAACTATCCAAACCTCAGTGTTTTAATCAGCAAAGTAAGAAAATAACATCTATGTTGTAAGATTATTGTAAAAATTTTTAAAGCCCTTAGCTCACTGCCTGGTATGAGTAGCAAATTTTGTAATGACCAGACTGAAGGAGTCGGTATGACCTAGTATCAGAAACAGTGTTCCACAGTTGTCAAAAGCTGAATGCCTTTGATCAGGCTGAATTCAAATCCCAGGTACAATTACTAGTTCTGTGACTTTGGACAAATGACAAACTTTCTGGTCTTCAATTTCTTTATGTAAAAAGATGATAGACATATCTACCTCACATATCTTGGTAGGATCAAAGGAGATAATGCATGGAAAGGCCAAAGATTGCTTAAATAAATATTTGCCTATATATTTTGAATGCACAAGCTACCATATCAGCACAGATAAATAAGTAGTTAATTTTTTCATTGTTTTTGTTCTGGGTAGGAGGGTGAAGTTAGACAAAACCAATGACTTTACATAGAAAATGTTGACCTAGGTCTTGAAAAGTTCATAGGCGTTGGACAGACAATGCTGATATATTTGCCTTGCTCAAGCCATAGGACTACAGTTTGCTACTATGAGAACAGCCCAGGGGGTTCAAGGCATAAGGATAATATCTTTAAAAGCTTGGTGAGTTCCTCCTAATAAACATCGTCACTTCGGTTGTCATGAGCTAGAATGCAAGATGATATGGGAGGTAATAGCATATGCTTTGAAATAAGATAGACATGGGTTCTGAGCCAGTTCCTGCTACTTATAACTGCATGATCTTATGCCCATTATTTCACTTCTCTGAGCTTCAGTTTACTCATCCTAGTAGGAAGCAACAACAGTGCCCTCCTTGTGAAGCTATTATGAGGATTCAGCAGGATAATGCATGTAAGGCTCTAAGTTCCATGTTTGGCACATGATAAGTGTTTAATAGATGTTAAATATTGTTAGTATTGTTGATGTGGCATTAAGGTTATGCTGGCATAAAGCATTAGAATTTGTTCAGTGTGTGAAACAATTACATTAAAGTCAGAGTAAGTTATGCTGCCTACTTAACAGTGGGATACCAAAGAAATATAATGAACAACCAGGCTGTGAGAGTTCCTATATGGCAGTGATTGCAGGTATTTATCTTGGAGCCCTGGTAACTTTGAGAGCTGTACCGAGTAGGCCTTCAATAAATGTTGAATACATAAATGAGTGATTTGGCTAATTTTAAAATAACAATTTTTTCTACTAACAAACACAGTGTTTCCACAGATAATCTGAAAATAAAAAAACATTTGTAAATTCAACTCCAGTGGGTTTTCTTCCAAGGTATGTGTGCATTTGTGTGTGTGTGTGTGTGTGTGTGTGTGTGTGTGTGTGTATGTATAATATATATGGGAAATCATAGCATTTAAATAAATGTATATGTATTTAATTTCGATTAGACCATATAAAAGCTTTTTTCCACCGGTCATATGAGCATTGTTTTATGAAGCATACTTTATGAACGTGATTTATATGTTGTTTTACACTCTATAAGAATATACCATATAATTTATTTAACTATTACCATATTGTTAGACCTTTCCTGGGTGCCAAAACTAATTCATCTTCAAATATATGTTATTGTCACCATATTCAGTGAGTTCTTAATCATTTTCAGGATAATGATTAAAAACCTAATTATTAAAAAATACTCTGTATTATCTCCCTCTTAGATGAAAATTACAAACGTGTTTACAAAAACTATTGCCTACTATTTCAGGAGGTTTATAAACTCCATGAAGCCCATCCATAGATTTCTGTCCCCAGGGATTCACATCAGAACTAATTATATAAAATATGTTAATATCAAGCAAAACAAAAATGTGCAAAGACTTGACTGTAATTATTGTGGAGATGTATCATCTCTAAAGTATTGCTGACCACAATAATGTGGCCCAATTGCAGTTCATTCTCATTTTTTTAAATAGTCCATGCTTTAGATTATACATGAATGCTTCTCTAGAACTTCTATTGAATAGTAATGTTTCATGTGGTGTATTTTTATTCTCCTTAATGACAGACAGTCTCTGCAGGACTGCACACTCTTTTCTCTCAGTGACAAGGTTTGGCTGTGTCCCCACCCAAATCTTATCTTTAATTGTAGTTCCCGTAATTCCCATGTGTAAGGGAATTACACATGGGAGGGACCAGGTGAAGATAATTGAATCACAGGGTTGTTCTCGTGATAGTGAGTGAGTTCTCATGAGATCTGATAGTTTTATAAAGAGCTTCTCCCTTCACTCAGCACTCATTCTGTCTCCTGCCATCCTGTGAAGTGGTGCCCTCTGCAGTGATTTTATGTTTACTGAGGCCTCCCCAGCCATACAGAATTGTAAGTCAATTAAACCTCTTTTCTTGATAAATTACCCAGTCTCAGGTATTTTTTCATAGCAGTGTGAGAACCGACTAATACACATGGTGAGGTGTCTTGCATCCTGGAAACCTATGAAATTATTAGGTCTACTCCTGCCACCCTCCCCTCTGTCACTCCAAATTATCTTACATACCATTCCATTTGAGCAAATATACAGCATGACTCAGCATTGGATAATACAGTTATTTAAAGGAAAGAGAGCATTTTATAATAACACCAAAAATAAATTCAATAAACAGAATCTAATATAGCATAAAAATGGCTAAACACAAAAGTGATGTAGTCACAGCATTAGGGCATGTTTATTATAATCTCAGAATGCAAGGTTTTAACTTGGCCTTTGTGTCATTCTAACCGAGGAGTATCATAATCTTTATTATGAATATATCCTGTCTGATATGCAATTTACAATAATGAAACTGATTCTACATGCCAATTTGCACAACTTCTAAAGAATTCTAATAGGTTCTCAATATAAAACAAAAACAAATGTTTTGTATTTTTGTTTGTTGTTTTCATCTGCTTACTTCTAAAGATAGAACAACTTCTGATGTTAAAAAGCATGTACCCATGTCTGCACATTTCTATGTACATGCTTCTGCCTGTGGGTGTTAGAAAAGTTCTGAATTATCTCGGAAAAAGCAATATCTTTATAGACTTAAAAAAAGAAAAAAAAAGGTTCTGAACTATTATCAAGTTTCAAAGAATTATGGAAAAATGTTAAAAACAGTTCTAAGAATAATTTTTTATATAAGCCTTTTCTTTTGCTCCCTCACAGCTGCATCATCCCTCCCAAGGATTCCGCTTTGGAACTGTCCGAGAAAGCAGTGCTGAAGATTACGTGAGACAGAGTTTCCCAGAGATGCATGAATATATGAGAAGATACAATGTTCCAGCCACCCCCGATGGAGTGGAATATCTGAAGTGAGTGTCAACCTCTTGGATCGAAAGAAAAATTCTCACTGAAGAGAAGTAATTTAGCTACTGACATACTGTTTTTCAGTTTCTGAAAATGACAGACAAATATACCCACGTTGCATTCAGTAATATTTTACACTGTATGAGATCCCAGGAGATAGTACAAAATAGTGTGTATTTAATTATGTGGCCTATATTACTTGTGACCTGCATAGTCTCAAGTTGGCAGTAGCTTCATTCAAAGAGCCAGTGGGACCATTAGCATAGCAGATGGTGGGGGAAGTAAATGTTGGCTTCACATCACTTGAGAAAACAATGGTGCTGAAATGATCAAACACACAGGGAATGTGGCCAGAGGATAAAGTGTCCCAAGGCAACCTTTTCCTTCACAGTGAATATATCTCTAAGCCCACGGAATGCCTCCTCTTGCCACAAGGAAATGGAATTTATCTTAGAGATTTTCTGTAGAAAGGAAATAAGATAGAAGACAATGATTCCCATGCCTGCATTTTTCTCATCAAAATTTATGAGAAGCAATCAAGAGAAATCACATTGCCATGGAAGATTATCAGAGCCTGTAATTCAATGATGTTGAATGTAAAGGCAGACAGTGCAATGATGGGTCTGCTCCATCTAGTCTTCCTGGGAAAAGGGAAAGAATGGTTTCTGAAAAACATGAAGGCATGAGGGTGAGCAGTCGTCTCCCTCCTGGTTGATGGAATCAAGATAATAACACACATCCACACTTTCAATTCCCAGAATTGTGCAGCATCAGGAAACTGGTTTCTCCATGGTCAGCTTCAATAATCTCCCCAATGGACAGCAAGACCTGCCACCTCAAATTCTTTTTTAAGAAAGAGTAGAAACAAAGAAATAATTTCATGGAACATAAGTGTTTTGCCACTTAAAAATGTTATGGACTCTTAACTCTAGCTTAGAGAAAAAGCCTTGTTCTCTCATATTTGTAAAATTCTATATGATGTGTAAGTACTATGAAATGCCACTTTTAATTTTGCAAGAACATCAACACATTAGAGTCTCTCTCTGACATGAAGTTTAGAGCCCCTTTGCCTCCCAGATCTTCTTGTGTATTCTCTTCTTCAGGCAAATGTATGGTTGAGAGAAAGAATAAGATGTCACGGTAGCAACAGCTTCCAGCTCAATAGAAATGGCAGACAAACTGGGCTCTGCTGACAGTGTGAAAAAGGATGAGAGGAGCAACTGCTGCAGTCCCCAGCACTTCCACTCCATGCAGGGAATTCATGTATCCCAGGAGCTTTACCTGAGAAGGCACACACACCCAGTGCTGGCCCCACCCTAGCCTGAAGAGAAGCAATCTTGAAGAAAACAGCCACAGATGATGAAGGCCTGAAAGAAGTCCATTTTTTTTTTTTTTTTTTTTTTTTTTTTGGTAATACAGCTAGCAAGTGGCAGAGTCAGGACTAGGACCAGGTCTCTGGAATCCAACCACTGCTTCAGACTTGTCTAGGAACCATGATGGAAGAGTGGGCCATTGAAAGTTAAAGAATAGTCCATGTTGGCCGGGTGCAGTGGCTCACGCCTATAATCCCAGCACTTTGGGAGGCCGAGGCGGGTGGATCACGAGGTGAAGAGATAGAGACCATTCTGGTCAACATGGTGAAACCCCATCTCTACTAAAAATACAAAAAAATAGCTGGGCATGGTGGCATGTGCCTGTAATCCCAGCTACTCAGGAGGCTGAGGCAGGAGAATTGCCTGAACCCAGGAGGCAGAGGTTGCGGTGAGCCGAGATTGTGACATTGCACTCCAGCCTGGGTAACAAGAGCGAAACTCTGTCTCAAAAAAAAAAAAAAAAAAAAAAAAGAATAGTCCATGTTCCAGCAACATCTATGTTCCAGTTGGTATCTGAAAGCTAGTTAGAAATGAAGCAACTCCAGCCTCATCCCAAACCTATGGCACCAGAATCTTCATTTTAACAAGCTCCCCAAGCAATTCACTTATTGAGATAAAATTGAAATATAGGCAGAGCTTATCATTAATGCCCTCTCACCACTTCTCCCTGGGCCTTAACTCTCCACTTTCAGTCTAGTCATTTCCTATGCCTTTAGCCACCACTTCCCGCAACCACAGTCTTCATGTTACCTCCCTGGCATCCCAGAGCTCTGACCTACAAGGCACAACCCCTAGCATTGCCCATGCAAGGCAGGTTTCTACATATTGAACCTCTCCCATCAAGATTCCCCTGGACTTAATTCTACTCTCTCAGGGTGCTGCTTTCTTATTAACAGTTTTCCAAAAAAAAATTAACCTCCATTAAAATGCTTATTCGTTTTTTTATGTTAATATGTTAAGAGTTTTCTTGTGGTATGTAATATGTATTTGAAAATAAAGCCTAAGAAAAGACAGGGCATGATTCTATAATAGAAATAACCACTGTAGGCCCTGTGAGTCACAGCAGTGATTCATCCAGTCTAGCAGCTACTTGTACCTGGATCCCACTTGGCCATTTCCTTACCAGTGACTCAGGGTTCCATGGGAGTCTGAGAGCTGACTGCTTCTTGCCTTTCATGTAATTGAAATTCATCATAGCTATCTGCACTTTGCAGTCCAAAGTCAAGAGTAGTTATTCAAGGAAGGATACCAGAGAAATTAAGCTTTATGAATTACTGGTTTTAAAAAAACTGAAACAAACCTCATGTTTTTTACTGCCATCTTGCTACCACAAATATTTGTGGCATATTGGCAAATGATAACTTGTTGGTAGTTAGCTCTCAAGGTACATTATGATATTGTGGCAGCTGAACTTTGATTGGAGAAACAGCTTTCAGCTCGATTTTTATTTTATTGCCAAGATTCCATTAAGATTCCTTATCATCAACTCCTAGGAGACAATCCACATCCATCCCCAACCCTTTCTGAAGCTTCCCACTGCTGTAGAGCTGGGGGGTGCTTCATTCTGGTTAAAGTCAAATGTGGGCCTCATTGTAACTTAAATCTGATACCCCTTGGAAAAGGGGATGCATTTTAAATTGGGTATTTTACTTATTTGAAGAGTAGGATAAGAAAGCAATGGTCATTGGTACCAAAAAGGGAAACTGACCTATCAACTATGTGTGTATACATGACCCGGACAAAGCCATTCCTGTAAAGATGTGTTTCCCGCCCACTGCTGAATCTTCTGGTGTGTAGAGATGTCTTTCTCTTTTTGATTTTTTATGAATTCTAGTCATATTCTCCTCTGTTTAGAGGCCACACTGTGTTGAATTGGAACAGCCTCGCCCCTAAGAGAGGATCTAAGAGGGAAAGGACTGAGCCCACGAGGGATAGAAAAGAGTTGTTCTTTTTGCAAAATACTTGTAATTTTCTACCCTTAGAGTTGTTCTGTTTGGACAACTCTAAGGGTAGAAAATCTTTTTTTTTTCAAATTAATAAATATTCTTTCTTCTAAAAAATAAACATCTACACTTACACAATAAAAAGGACCTGAGATAGTTATCGCGTGAGAGAGAAAGAAGTATAATACAGAGTTCTTGTTCTCAAGAAACTTATACTTTAATTGGGGAGATAACACAGTGCACAAAATAGTTGCTTTTCTCGTCTTTACAAAATCCATTCCCTCTTTTTGGTCACAGCATCCTACATTTCTTCATCCCTCTTCTACTCTCACTGATTTATGTGGGGCTTACCCTACCCCTGGCTCCAGATGACACCACCCAGCTAATAGTCCATTTCCATGTAGCAATATCCAGGGATGGGCTCATGACATAGTCACAGTAAAAGCAAATTAGGCCAAGAGTTCTTCTGAAACTTTTCCTGATAGAAAATCCTTTCTTAAATGGACTTATGTCTTTCACCTTTCCAGAAAGAATTGGAAGTGGCTGAAAACAAAGAAGCTGTTGCATGTATTTTAGACAGTTATTTCTGTTTAAAACTTCTCCTTCCTTGCCCTCTTTTCAAGTGGAAGCCCTGGCCCCAACACTGTCTATGTAACCTGGTTGAAGTTACTTCAACCCTCTGAGCCTCAATTTCCTCATCTTTCATATCATAGTCATTCTGAGTGATAAAGTATAGAGAACAATGAAGGCAATGCCTAACAACAAGAAATCACTCTAATGGTATAATGAGAATGAACCTTCTCTATCCATCTTCCTATTCAATTCAGAGTGGCTCTAGCTATATTGATGGATTTAGAAGTAATGAAAGAAACTGGTAGATAAACCCACTGGAAAAATGTCATACTCTTTTATAAGAGTGTCTGTCTCCCCTGGTCTATAGTCTAGAGGTCAGTGAGAAGCCAAGACAGCTAAGTCAGCAGCTAGGTAGCCTGTGCTGCCCTTTGTGTCCAGGTTTCTGTTCCCTAAACAAAAGCCTGCTTTCAGCCTTCGTGCTTCCTTCCCATTAATGAATCATTTTCACTTTTCTCCTCTGGTCTTAAATACAGGAATGATCCAGAGAAACTAGACGCCTTCATCATGGACAAAGCCCTTCTGGATTATGAGGTGTCAATAGATGCTGACTGCAAACTTCTCACTGTGGGGAAGCCATTTGCCATAGAAGGTATTAATCAGTCTCTCTTGATTCACTTTTACTCCGGATGTGCTCAGTTTGCCAACCTAGCAAGTCACAAATGCCAAAGTCAGAAGCAAAGAGCTATTCATCTTCCCTCATTTTCTTTTTCAACTCATAAGCACTTAGCTATTAAGCTGCTGAAGTTAGGAATTTATTCTTCACCTATTCAACAAATATTTATTTACCCAATTGTTAGGGGGAGAAAATCACTGTTACCCAAATGATGTTGCTTCAGATATCTGGGAGTGGTGGCACAGTGTAAGAAATAGGGAGTTGATTTGAATTTAATCAACTGGGGTGTGTGTGTGTGTGTGTGTGTGTGTGTGTGTAAGCAGGGGGTTTTGTTGCTATGTTGCCCAAGTTTGTTTCCAATTCCTGGCCTCAAGTGATCCTCCCACCTCAACCTCCAATAAGTCAGGGAAATCTGTATTTTTTGACAGCCAAATACTGTAGCAAATCTGATGGCAAAACTAGAATGATTACATTTTACAACTGGAAGGGCCCCAATATTGATCTAATCCAATCTACTCATTTGATAAACAAAAAAGCCCAAGGACATGACATGACATTTTCATAATTGTACAATAAGATGATAATACTGGGACTGAAATCTAAAGCTCATTGTTTTTAAATAAGTGTTCTTCCACTAGTTGAAAAATAAGTAGAAAAAAAACTTATTCTAGTTTAAAGCCCTTTGGAGTCCCAGACAAAACCTTGGATCCTTGTTTGGGATCTCCGATCTTTTTCCCCACTAGCAGCAAATTTTTCCTTCTAATGTGATCACCCAATCAATCAAACTTCAGAACCAAAGAAAGATTGCTTTGTCAGTAGCTCCTTTCATTCTGAGTGATGGTCGATATATGGAGCTGACAGTTTGAACCAGTAAATTTCACATTTTCCAATTCCCAGCTTCCCTTCCCTGACAGTACCTGCTGGCTCTCAAGACAGCCATGCTCACTTCGCAGAAAACACTTTAGCTTGAAACAATCCCATGGGGGTGCCCAACTGCTATTTCCAGAAATCTGTACTTTCCTGTTTGTTAACTAGGATATCAAGACTATTCTGATTTCAATTTCCCAGCCACAGTTGGTCTCTGTCTCCTCTAAATGCGTCAGCAGATTTTTTTACCTCTGTCTTTGTTTTTGTGATAAATGAGAATGTTATAGCTGATGCTATTTCTTCATGTCTTCTCCTATCAGAAATCAGTCCCTTCTCCAGGCAAAGTGACCCCCACCTGAAGCAGGGATGGAACTCAGAAATTTCTGAGAGGCAATTAGCAGTATTGGTCTTATATTAAGACTACCATTTAAGAAAGCAAAGGCAGAAAAGAAAAAGCTAGAAAAGCAAACAACATTCAGTACATAATCCCATTTTTATGTAACAATGGGAAATTTCTCATTTTTTGTAGCATCTAGGGATGTTACATTTTATTTCTGTCCTAGATGCACTGGGTAGCTGAGGTCCCTTCTGCCATTAGGAGCTACTAACAATGAATCATATATAGAGGACCTAAGAATGAGGGGCTCCATTTTCCACCTTTATCTTCAGGGAACAACTCTATCTTGTCAAAAGACAGTGGTAGTAAGATGGCTTGTTTGCCTCTGTTGGACCCCAGTGCCAGATGCCACGCAATTAACTCCCCACTGGTTTCCTGTTTACATTTCCATCTGTGCTCCTGAGACTTAGCCTCTTGCAGTTCCCATCATCTCTAGAAATCACATTGTTTTCAAAGGAGATAGGCACAAAATGGCGAATGGAAGAGCCCTCCCTGCAAGAGAGCAGGAAGACTGCAGGTTTCAATTGAGAGTGTATTACCATCATTGTGAGGTTATTCTCAAAATGGATGGGGTACACATCAGAAAATTTAATTCAATACTGCCCTGACAATAAGTTCATACCCCAAAAACCTAACTCAATAAAACACAAAGGGAGGATACATATAAATTACACAAAGCAATGTGGTAGAAATACTAGCCAAAGTCTTGATTGCTACTTTTCTTAAAAATATGAATTTCATATATATATACATATATATATATATTTTGAGACTGAGTGTCACTCTATCATCCAGGCTGGAGTGCGGTGGCATGATCTCAGCTCACTGCAACCTCCGCCTCCCAGGTTCAAGTGATTCTCATGCTTCAACCTCCCAAATAGCTGGGATTACAGGTGTTCACCACCATGCCCAGCTAATTTTTGTATTTTTAGTAGAGACAGGGTTTCACCATTTTGGCCAGGCTGGTCTCAAACTCCTGGCCTCAAGTGATCCGCTCCCCTCAGCCTCCCAAAGTGCTGGGATTACAGGCATGAGCCACCTACCGTCTAAATAATAAAGCTCATATTTTGATAAGTTCAAGAAATTTAAATGTTACTAAAGGATAGCATATATTTTTAACAATTAAATTGAGAGAAATATGAAAATATTTCTCAATATTTCAATTATTTATTGAACTAAAATTTAATTTAAATTAATTTAAATTTAATTTAATTGACTCTCAAATTAAACTGAAAGAAATATTTTCATATTTCTCTCAATTAAATTGTTAAAAATATTATATGCTGTCCTTTAATAACATTTACATTTCTTGAACTTATTAAAATGTGAGCTTTATTATTTAGACTGCATAGGTATAAAAAAAATCATCAAAGCAGTTTATGAGCAATACTTGGCCATTTAGCTTACAAGACTCTTTTAGATGCCTACCCATAGCTTTTCACATGGTCTAGTACAATGCTAGGCATATAACATTTATGTAATAAATGATCTATTACCTATGAAATAACTAATTACATTTGAAATATATACCTAGTTCACTCACTTAGGTAGTTAATAGCTTGTGTCTATACTTTCCAAAATGTTTAAATGTACTAAGACAAGAGAAAACAGTGCAATGATTTCTTCATGTTGAATGTACCTACCATCACTCTATACAGTAGTAACACATATGTGTGACACTCAGTGTAACTACTGCTATGGTCTGAATATTTGTGCCTCCCGAAAGTTCATATGTTGAAATCTAATCCCCAAGGTGATGATATTAGGAGATGGGACCTAGTGGGAGGTGATTAGGTCATAAAGGTTCCACCCTAATAAAACGGAATTAGTTCCCCTATGAAATAGGCTCAATAAAGCTCATTCACCCTTTTCAGCATGTGAGGACCCAGCTACAAGGCACCATCTATGAACCAGAAAGCAGTCCCTCACCAGACACCAAATCTACCAGTGCTCTGCTCTTGGACTTCCCAGCATCCAGAACTATAAGAAATAAATTTCTTTTGTTTATAAGTCACTCAGTCTATGATATTTTGTTATAGAAGCCTGAACAGATGAAGCTAACTATTATCCTTCCCAGCTTCATCATTCTATATTTATTTTGACCTAAAAGGAAAATGTAAGGCAAATAAGAGACAGTGACTCCACACTGAGTTTGAAACCCTTTCAGGAGTGCTCACTTGTACCCAAGAGTATACAGGAGAGCAAACCCAAATTATCAAGGATTTGAAAGCATGCGGAGAGCCTTTGGTTGAATAAAATACCATATACCAGGGGCACAAATACATATTGTGTGCAGGGGAGAAAAAAAGAAAGTGTTGAAATAAATGAATACATGTCTCCAGTTTGTGCATTGGAGTTAGCTGACAACAAAGCTCAAACTAGGAGAAAGGGTAATGTAACTGCACAATAATGATGTGTGACCTTTCTGCTAAAGACCTTTGCCTACTTTTGAGTTTGTTCTTTTACTTGCTTTCTAATAATTATTTAATACAGTGCTTGGATCACTGGCTTTGGGGTCTGAGGGCTTGGGATAGGATAAAATTGCTGTTATTAACTGGTAAGCTATTTAATCTACTCTTCAGGTTCCTCATCTGCATAATGGGGAGATGAATAGGAAATTTGTAATAGAATTGTTGTGAGGATTAAGTAATACATATAAAGCATGTACTGTAGAAACTTGTTTGGCTCTATAAGAAGTGCTCAACAAATTATTATTACATGGTATATTGAATTAATAAATTGAGACCAATTCACCATAAAATTCTTCCAGGATAGTCTTCCTAAGTTTCAACTCTCCCACACATTTCTCTCCCCATTTTGATGTACTGAGGCTAAGGGAAACCTATTTTATAGTCTCTTTATAGTTGGGACCATTACAACATGTTCTTAACCATTGTCCCAGAGTAGCGAAATACGGTATTCCAAGGACAGACTGCAAAACTGAATAAATCTTTCTCCCTGAAGCCTTTTTAACCCTGTCTGAGATGCTATTTTCAAAATATCTCCTTTCCAACTGCAGTTCAGGAAGATTCGTTTAGTCTATGAATTTCTAACTATACATTTGCTAGCCAAAATATATTTCCACCACTCTTAGCTGAGTAAAGCTGATTTATCCATGGTTAAGAGATCAGGATTCTACTCTGAAAATTGTTCTCTTGAGCTATTAAGCTGTATCCAATTTCCAGGATGCCTGATGCCTTCATCTTTAGGGTTGAAGGATTCCATTTTGCTTCATCCATCAACCACAAAATAGTCAACCCCGTCTTTATTGCAAAACCATGTTTCTAATAATAACAAACACAACACAGGCTGCTAAGTTGAGTCAGCAATTTAAAAATCAGAATTCTTTGACCAATGAACACAAGCAAATTTGAAAAGCAACTGATAAGTGGGGACAGAAATAAAGCCCTCAAGGTTTTACTATTTTATGTTTCTGAATAAAATGGATTTTTATCTCTTTTACAAATAACTCCTCTCATCATCACATAATTTATTTTTCTATTTTTCCCTCATTCCATGTTCATAGTTTGTTTTAATTAGCTAAAAATAATTATTATTGCTAGAAATCATTAAAATATCAATATTCAATACATTAAAATAGAAATGTTAAAGGGATAGTAATCCATTTTTAGCAACCAATTGCAAATTAACCTAGACATGATCCAGTGGAGTGATTTAATATTTATTATTTCTTGTGTAACAATTTTTATAAATGTCTCTGAAACCTCAACATTTTCATTAGGGAATTTTAGTACCGAAATTCTATTCTTTGAATATGTAGATTTATCATAAGTATGAAGTTCAAAATTTAAAACTTTCTTATCATATACATTTGTCTAATCTACCAAAATATCAGGATCAAGAAACAATTCAAGATGACATCTCTCATCCTCTCCGCTGGTATCAATTTCTTGTTCCTCTGGATTTCCAGAGTTTCATCTGTCCTCCTCATTGTGCCCTAGGCATTATATTTTACCTTTTTTGAATTCAAATTAGTAACTTAATTCATTAAGTAACTTTAAGTTGGTAACTTAATTCATTAATTTTTTGAATTAAGGTGGTAACTTAATTTAAGCTGTTTTAACTTGGTAACCTCCAGAGCATATGAAGGAGTTCCTGACACAGAATAAGCACTCAATGCAGGTTTATGGAATTAATAAATGAATTCATGCACAATAAATGATTATCAAATGAAAAACAATTCTGCCATGATTAATGTAGGTTGGAATGGTTAGCTTTCAGAGGATTTTAGGAGAAACAATATAATTAGTGAGTGTTCTTGCTAGTGAATTTTCTCAGATGTAATCACGTATAAGTTAGAGCTGTTTTCACACTATTTCTACATAACGTAGAAAAGTTTATAAGTAAAATCTGACTGTGAACAATGTATATTTGTATTTACTAGAAACAAATCAACAGTTTAGATGATTGTGTTTTCTAAATGAATTATCTGGTTTAAGGGTTACATTGGTGTGCATATAGTGTTGGGGCCTGCATTAAATGGAAGGAAATAAGTATTTCTTTGATGTGGTCACATGTTGTAATGGACATGGTGAGAAGAGCATTGGTTTTAAAATCAAATAGACCTACTTTAAAATGTTGGCTTTGCCAACTACTAGCTGTGTGACCTTGGAAGTTTATTTGTTCAATCTTTAAGTCTCCAAGTAATACACACTCTGGTATCGGTTCATGTAGGGATGGATACATGTGGAATAGCACTTCGCATACAGCAGAGCTCAGTATGTCCTAGTACTAATTATTAGAATCCAAGGATGAGTTAACTGAACTGTGTGCCCCAATCTGTTGCTGTTGTTGTTGTTGCAAACTATGGATCCAGGGAGGAAAAACACATTGATATTCCACAAACCTGGCTAATCTGAACCATCATCACATTCCTACCAGATAGTAGCAAGTCCTTCCACACTTCGTTCTTATATGGTTCAGTTCTCCCTATGGCATCTATCTCAATTGTAATGTAATAATAATTATGCTGTGTATTGTTTATTATCTGTCTCCCCAGTAGAGTGTACATCCCATAACAGCAGAGATCATATCTACCTTGGTAACTGCCAAATCCTGACCACTTAACATGGTGCCTATTTACTTATTTGTTGGATAAATGAATGAATGAGTGAATAAATGAATGTGTGAGTGAGTCAGTGAATCAATGAATATTATGATATACTTGTGCCTAGTATTGTGCCTGATGTGCCAAGAAGTACTGAATAAATGTTTGTGCAGTTGAATTGGCAACTGCATTCATTATGTTTCTAAAGAAAACTGATTACTTCCTTCTAATAAATTACCCATTATATTTTAAAATGTTATTTAATAATAACATCAGCAGAATAAAAAGCTACCCATTCAAACTCTTTGGTTAACAGTTCTGCCTTTCAAACCAAAACTACTAGGCACAAAACAGGCACTCAAAATAGATCTTTGAATGGGAAAATGCTAATCATGCTTTTGACATTGTCATCATTTTCTTGACTCCCTATTGTTAAGGAACAAATAATATTATTATCAGAAAAAAATACAACCCATTAAAACTCAGGGTTTTTTCTGCATTATTTCATCTCTTTTATTGGTTATACACACATCTCAAGGCTATTTTTTTTAAGAAAAAGATTGTGTATCTGCATTTAAAAAGGAACAAAAACCAGTGTTCTTGAAATTGAGTCCTAAGATAGAATAATTATAGGAGGTATTTGTTTCTATTAAGTATCTTCAGATGCTTGGTAACCTTTTAGTATTCATCCATGAAAAAATAACTAACGATATTTTTATTTTATCTTCCTCAATCATATTGAAGCCCAAAAAAAATGTTTTTGGTTTTTGGGTTTTTTTTTTTACTATTTTGTCCAGTAGCTAAAATAAAATGTAGTTAATTAGCCTCTTTGACATGGCTCATCAAAGAGATTAACAGTATAGTAACATTTTGGAAAGCAAGTAAAGCCACACAGTGTGAGGATAGTCTAAGCTGATTAATAAAACTCTGACAACAAATTAACTCCATCTTTATGTTTCTCCCCCATTCCTTCCCCTGCCTCCCTTGCCCTGCATTACTACCTTCCATTTATCATATCCTTGTTGTTTTTTTTTAAAATCAGTATTATCACTGGCTGGGCACATGACTCATACCTGTAATCCCTTTACTCTGGGAGGCTGAGGTGGGTGGATTGCTTGAGCCCAGGAATTCAAGACCAGCTTGGGCAACATGGCGAGACCCTATGTCAACAAAAAATACAAAATTAGTCAGTCACACCGTGTGTGCCTGTGATTTCAGCTACTCAGGGGGCTGAACCAGGAGGATCACTTGAGCCCAGGAGGTCAAGGCTGCAATGAGCCGTGGTAGCACCACTGCACTCCAGCCTGAGCAACAGAGCAAGACCCTGTCTTAAAAAAGGAAAAGGATTATCACATATATATGCATATATATGTATTCCTAAAACAATATTGTGTTGTTTTGAATGTTTTAATGTTTACACAATTAATTCACACTGCAAGTAATCTTCTGGAATTTAGCTTATTCATTCAATGGCATATTACTAAGGGTCTTGCACCTAGTTTTAGTTCATACAGTTTTTATTATTAATATTCCATCTGTGCACATAGTCCACAGTTTCATTACTCATTCTCTTGTCAAAGAGCATTTGGGTTGTTTCCAATTTTTGCTATCATGAACGGTTCCTCTAAGAACATTTTTGTACACATCTCCTGGTATGCCTGTGGAGGAGATCTTTGAGAATGGACTCAGGAACAGAATTGCTGGTCTTAAAATATGTAAATGTTCAACCATACAAAATAATACCAAACTGCTTTCCAAAATGGTTGTATCGATTTTCCGTTTGTATTACAGCAAGCAATATATAATCTTGTTGATCCTCATCTTCTCTAAAAGTTGGTATTACCTCTTATTTATTTTTGGACAATTTAAGTTGGTTTTTATAAGTTCCTATTGAGGTTTTAGTTCTCATATCATATTGTTTATTTACATGGTCTTATTATGTTATTCAAAAATAAAAAATAAATTTAAAAATGTAAGAGAGGGTCATGCATTAACAGTGATAAGAGACTGTCATTAACCACAGACCATGATTAATCCGATTTTGTATATTTAAGTTTCAGAAGAGGGGTTCTGGAAGAGGTAGATAGAGAATCATAGCCCTGATAAAGACCTCAAAGATTGCCTCAAAGAAATATCTTAAATGGAAAGGCAGAAGATCTGAAAATGTTTCACTAATACACTGTGCACAGCCCATTCCTCTCCTTTTCTGACTCAATTTATCTACTCAGATATACCACTGATTTAAGGGTAATCATGACTAGGAATGTCTTTGAGTGCTTTGAAAGAACGTTGATGAAAACTCATCATACCCTTTTTTTAGGTCCGATGGCAGTAGCACACAAGTATGAACTATGGTGGTGATCTCTCAGGAAGAGTGTAAAAAATTCATCAGAGATTGTATTTTCTCCTAGGATACGGCATTGGCCTCCCACCCAACTCTCCACTGACCTCCAACATATCCGAGCTAATCAGTCAATACAAGTCACACGGGGTTATGGATGTGCTCCATGACAAGTGGTACAAGGTGGTTCCCTGTGGCAAGAGAAGCTTTGCTGTCACTGAGGTATGGAAAGACTGCTGAAATGGTGACATATTGTATAGCTTTACCTCAGAAGACACAAGGAAATGCTGTTGCTTGTGCCTCATGATCCAGGTTATTGCATTTACTAGGCTTTTACATAATATTTGGATTACTTTTTACTTTGCCCAAAAAGTGCCAAATCCTATAGGAATTTACAGGGAAGTGGGTGTGTCTTAGATTTAAATGTGATGCTATTTTGGTGAGTAAATATCTAAATTTCTACTTTTCCCCATAACCTATATCCACAAGTACAGAAGAAATGCTGTTTTTCAGCAATAGTATCTGAGACTGACATGAATTCCAGCAATAGTATCTGAGACTGACATGAACAGTGTTTGATTTAATCGTTAATTATTGGACATGATGTGTACTTCAAAATATCCTGCAAAATCTAATCAAAACTTTGCTAATTTGCCGATGGTGACCACCTAAAATCTCTGCGAATGGAGAAAAAAGACATACCTTAGAAAGTACCTCTTAGATTACAGTCATAGATTTTTAAAACTGAAAACAACCAATTCCGTTCTTTTATAGTTAGGAAAAGAATACCCAGAGATACTCAGTAGTTTCTCCAAGGCACACAAATAATCAGAATCTGTTTCTCTCTATTGCAATACTCTGGCTTTACAATGTAATTAGAAAGAAACCTACAAAATAAGGCAGAAATTGGATGATTAAAATAAGAGACTGGAAGGTATAACCAGAGCCACAGGCTCCAATATTTAAAAGAGAAGCCAAATATACCTGAACAAGGTCAGCTTGACAATTAAAAAAGACAAAAAACACCTAAAGCCAATATAATGGCTTCAAATAGTCTCTGTTTGCCAAGAACTTCCAAATTTGCAGTTCAACACAGACCCATCTTCCCAGCTCTAGACCATATATCCACCTTCCTATTTGACATCTCCACTTGAATGTCCTCCAGGCATCTCAAATTTAACTTGTCAAAAGCTGAACCCTTGATCTTCCCTCCTAAATCTACTTTTCCTCCTGTGCCTCATATCTTGGTAATGGCACCTCTGGCCATCTAGTTACTCATTCTGGAAACTGGCAGGATCCTTAATGCCTCCCACATCTCATCTTCTGCATTCATCAACAAGCCATGTCTTTTCCTCCTATAAAATATGCCTCAAATATGCCCATTTGTTGTCATCTCCACTGTTGTCACTGGAGTTCAAGCCATCATTCTTCACCTGGACCACTATAAAAGTCTCCTAACTGGTTCTCTGCTTTCACTCCTGCCCACTCAAATTTGTTTTTCACATGGCAGACCATTCTTCTGCTCAGAAGCCTGCAGTGGCTTCCCATGTTTATGGGACAAAAATCTGAAATGTTGGCATGGCCTACAATGCCCTATGGGACCTGGTCCTGTCCACCTCTCAGCCCCATCCCATGCCACTTTCCTCCTGGCTTCCCTGTACATGGTGTTGCCTCCTCTTCCTCAAATACTTTATCCTCTGACACTTGCTCAGCTGAATCCTTTCCATTATAAACTCCCAGCTGAATTCTGGGAGTCTCAGACTCTGATAATCCCAGACCAATATGAATCTTATCTCCCTTTATAATCTCATCTATCTCACATTATTTCACAGCACTGGTCATAATTTATAAATTATATTATTTTTAAACATATACTTAATTGGGTTTTTGTTTTAGTGTATCCCTTCATTAAACTGGAAGAATTTGGTGAGGGGCAAAGATTTTGTTTACGATTGTCAATGTCTCATATATAGTAGCACTCAGTAAGTGATTATAGAATAAACGAATTAGAGCAATTGGACAGCATACCTGAGAAAACATCGGGGAGCAGGAGGTAAAAGCATAAATCAGGAGTGAAAACCGAGTGAAATTGATAGCGTACTGGAACAAATAGTGTCCCCCGCCCCACCCCACCCCCCCTGCCAAATTAATGTGTACCTAGAACTTCAGAATGTGACCTTATTTGGAAACAGGGTCTTTGAAAAGGTAGTTAATGAAGTTAAAATGAGGCCATGCTGTATTTAGGTAGGCCCTAAATTCAATGATGGGTATCATGAGGAGACCCTGTGGAGAGACACACAGGGAAAAAGTCCACGTGACAACAAAGGCAGAGACTGGAGCATGCGGCAACCCTCAAAAGCTAGGAGAGAAGCATAAAACAGGTTGTCTCTCAGAGCCTCCAGACGGAACTAACCCAGCTGGCACATTGATTTCAGATGTATGGCCTCCTAAATTGTGAGGGAATAAACTTCTGTTGTTTTAAGCCACCAAGTTTGTGGTAATTTATTATAGCAGCCCTAGGGAACTAATACAGATAGATGATAGATATCTAGATGATAAGGACAAAATGTAGGTAGGTAGGTAGGTAGGTAGGTAGACAGATAGACAGATAGACAGATAGATAGATAATGCAAGCTGGTCAATGTCCTTGGTAATTAAATTTACTTCTGATTTTCCTGGAAGCCATGACAGGAAGGAACATAAGATGGGTTGGAAATTTTTTTTTAATTTCCAAAAGAAAAAGAAAAGTTAACCTATTTTTAGTTCTAGATTCTAAAGTAATTCTTTTTGAAAAATGACATTGAGTAACAGGGCTAGCAATGTTTACAAGACACAAAAACATTTCTCCTCTAGATAATTTTTATATTGATTAAACATTTGAAGGAAGCATCGAGGAAAATGGGGACTCACGGAGCTGGCATGTTCTGTTTCCTAGCACGTGATAGAAACTGTACAAGGAATGTTAACTTTGGTTCTCACTACAACCCTGTAAGGCAGACATTTTCATCTTTATTTGGAGAGATTTGCATGGCTTTTCCTAACTTGAGCCTATACCAGTCAATTGAGTTAATTCAACCAAGGAAGCAAACCGACCAACCAGTTGCCTAACCTGTGCCACTCACTGGTGTTTTCTATACCATTTGAGCTGACTCAAGTCAACATCTTCAAGTGATTCAGAATTAACAGCAAGACAAGGCTAGGTGCAGTGGCTCATGCCTGTAATTCCAGCGCTTTGGGAGGCCAAGGCAGGCAGATCATTTGATCCCAGGAGTTCAAGACCAGACTGGGCAATGGAGTGAGACTCTGTCTTAACAAAAAATATTTTTAATTAAAAAAAATTGGAGTAAAACATTAAGACAAAAGGAGCCTCCCAATCCTGTCCCCAGAGCCAGCAGTACTGAATGATTTTAACCTTCCTAATCACATGCAAGGCTCTAGGGTATTGTCATTACAGAGGATTGTCTGACCAAGACATTAGCTGGAGGAACCATCTGACTCCTAGGTGGAGAAGGACCTAAGGACACACAGCTCTGCAGACTCAGAACCTAACTCTACCTGGACACACAGAAGGGAACACACTATTGGGGACTTACCAACACAATCATTAACATAAACCTATGTTAAATTTATTTTAAAGTAAAACTATCTAACCTAAAATAAGATACATTTGAAGCCATACATTTCTGGATTTGAATCCTGTCTCTACCAATTAACAGCTGAATTACTTAATGCTCTTAAGTCTGAGTCTCCTCACCTGTGAATGAGTATGATAATACCTGCCATGTCATCTGTTCTGAGAATAAGAGGTCGTTTATGGAAGCATAGCACAGTGAAGAATAAATAATAGAAGTACTCATTCTTCCTCTCCCTACATCAGGATGTCTTCAGGTATCTTTCTATGGCTCTTTTTAAAGTGAAGAAATAGTCCCAGGAACTCTCCATTAGATTTCCTCATATTTCATTGGCCAAAATTGTATCTTCTGCCTGTGTCTAAGCCAATCAGTGGTGAGGGAATGGGTTCACCATGATGGATTAGGCCAATCATAACTTATCCTCTAGAATTGGCAATTGCACAGCCTCCCTTGAAACACAGGGTCACATCGAAAAGTGTGAAGACCTAAATAAAAGCAGGATTCCCTTAGGAAAGAGGATACAGAAGAGTGGGTGTTGAATAAGCAACCAACAATTTCTACTCTCTGAAGACTTTGAAAGCTGGTGCTTCTACCACCAGCCATCTGCACAATGAGGTATTTGGATTTCATCATCTGCAAAGGTCCTCCCAGCTTTAATACAATGATTCTGACTTCCCTTAATATTATCCTAAAATATGAATATTCAGTATTCTATACAGTAGAATAAAATGGTTAGAAACATGGGCTTTGGAGACAGTTCTAGATATGAATCCCTGCTCTACCAACTGTGATAACAGAACATGGTACTTGAGCACTCTGAGGCTCAGCTTCTACAAACTGGGGAGCTAGTCATACATACTTTATAGGATGGTGGTAAAAACAAAATTCAATAATGCTTTTCAAATATGGAGCATATTTCTAAATATGATAACCACAAAGTTACCCATGTTCATAAGAGTTATGAGGTTTCATCATATATGTTACAGGGCTAAATGGATTTATCAGCAATTTCAAACAAAACCAAATTAAGTGTAGACACAAAAAAAGATGTTTTGAAAAACAAGTATCAGTGAAAGCTATAAACTGTTGAGATGATGCATCTAAAATACAGCAAAATTTTTTCAATTGCATTTTTTAACAGGCCAAATTCAAGGGAAAGGCAGTTGGGAAATTGTAGATGGAGTCACCTGGAGGCATTGAATAATAGGCTAATATCAGGATCAAGTTGTGCTTCTCAAGGCAACCTTGGGCCCACATTCCAGGTCAGCTACATTTGAAAGAGAACTAGGAATGAGAAGAACAAAGGGAAGTTGTGTCCTTATTGGAACACCAGAGACAAATAAAAGAGAGTTCTGGTAACATTAGCTTGTGTTACCAGAAGGCCACATACACAGAGCACTTCTTCCTCAGGGATGGTGGTCTGCTGTATGGTAAATCCTGGTGTATGGAATAGGAAACTATTTTGAAATGATGCTTACCTGGGTACATTTAAACAGCAATACATATTCTTGTATGACATATTTGTTTTGAACTATCTAAGACAGAATTTCAGGAATGTCCTCATAGAACCTAAAGATAAAACATGATTAAATGAAACCAATCTTCAGTTCATTGACTGAGCTTGGTCTCCTCTGCACAAAGAGCTTCTGCCTGTTAGATTTCCCATTACTCAATACACTAAGCCTCCGACTGCTCTTTTCTTCTTAACTTTCTCCCAGAAAAGGTCAGAAGAAGAAAGCATACTTACTAATGCTTCGCTTGCCATCCCTTTTGCCTCAAATGTCATACACCACTGGGCTGTGCTAGTGTGGGGAACCAGGATTATTTGAAATCAGACAAGCCATCCTTGAAGCTTACATCAACCACCAACTTACCTTTGGCAGGTGTGTTAATCCAGCTCAGCTTTAGCTTCTTCATCTCATCAGATTGTATCATACACACGGTCCTCCTCCTTACCCCTACCCAGGGGAAGGAGTGCACGGCACAGGGTGACAGAACCAGGCATTTACTCTGGATAGATCCCCTCCCAACAGGTGCTCCTGACCCCTGAGGACACCATTCTTGAGTTTACTTTTTACCTTACCTTCCATTTTGCCAGTTTCAGTCCCTGTGTATGTCTGTTGCTAAAGAACAATTAAACACCTTCTTTTACTCTGAAAGAAGAGTTCTAATTTAGATAACAAATTCTATGGCGACCTAGTCGTAAAATATGAAAGGTGTCTTTTTTCCCCATTTCTGGCGGTTGGGCATTAATGCTTGGCCCAATGTGAGAACCTTGACCTATTCACCTTCTATCTCTTTGCAGCCCCAGAGCTATCTAGCTGCAGTTTCTCTGGAAGATAAACTCACTTTTTTTCCTGAATTTCCCGGCTTTATCTGCTCCCCAGAGTCACTTAGGAAATTGCAGGTCCAATTCTGCCAACCAGGCTCTGGCAATTTTCGAAGAGGAATTTTAAATTGACCTCAGATGTTTCCCCATGGCCCTTCCTGCACACCTGTGCCTCTGCCTGCAGTAGCCTCACTGTCAATCAGTTCCACTGGGGAGAACATATGGCAGGGTGTAAATTTCTCTCATTTTCTTTTGACTCAGCAAAAAAAAAAAAAAAAAAAAATGTGATTTTTTTTTCAATTCCTCAAGAGAATTTAAGAGCTCCAGGGCAAGAGTTTTATAAAATCTGTTATTCACAAACCAGGAAAGCAAGGCAGCAGACCACAGCTTAGCAACCTCTAAAATTCTTCAAGGGATTACTAAGATACCCTGATGATAACCTCTTTTTGCAGGTTCCTTTAAATAATGGTTTGAAAAATGCACTTTTTGCCAAATGGGACGAGTCAGGAAGAAAGAGGAAACAGTGATCTTGGTGGGGAGCAGAGAGAGCACTCCAATGATCAAAAAGAATTTTTATAAAACCATTTGCAAAAGTATGGTTTAAGAAAACTAATAAAGATACTACAGTCTCCCAGGGCAGGGAAAGTGAAGGAGCTATTACCACATCTAAGTTTAAAGGGAGGAATTAAGAGCCATTTCTAGAACCCAGGGGGAGATGGGAGAAGGCTTCCTAAGAGCCAGGGCCATTTGACCTGGGGTACAGCCAGCCCACAGTGACCTGCCCAGAGGACTGCCAGGGAATAAATACCTGAGTCTGGTCTCCTCCCACCCTTGCATCTTCTACCTCGGGTCAAGGGAGCCTGTTGATATGGTGTAGAGAGGTCCACCTCCCAGGGCACAAAGCAGGATGAAGAAAGGTGGAGAGTAGATCTGGAAGGACAGAAGACTGTCCCTCACTGTCCCTCGTGGAAGAAGAATGGGGGGCGGGGTCAGCCACAGAAAAGTGTCCACAGCCCAACCATCTGAGAGTGTACAGCCCCTGCACCTCCAGACAGGGGTTCAGCCTGCAGGGAGAGACCATGGCTTGCACTTGCTGGGAAGGAGAGAGAAGTACAATCAAGTCCACTTAAATGGCCTTGGTCTTGGGAGTCAGACCACCATGGCTCTCCCATCACTAGGAGGAAACAGCTCTATGTCCTTGAGAAAATTACTTAACCTCTCTGAGCCTCAGTTTAATGCATATCTTGCTTGTTACAAGGTTTTCTTACTAAATCCAGGGGTCTCCTTCATTGTTATTGAGGACTGAGGGAAACAAATACTAAGCAAGAAACCAAACATCAGAGTAAAAGCTCTAATCTTGGAACCCACGGGCCTTGATTGCATGGAGTAGGGAAAAGGAGGAACATATTTTGAAACAATCCAAAAGGAAATCATTCAATTCTCCAGTGTTTTTATTATCATGGAAAGTGCGCAGCAGGAAACAGTGCCCCACATCTGAACTTTCCCTATCTCTTACTTCACCCTATTCCTGACCACCAGCCCCCACTGACCTTCGGCCCATTCTTGACCCTTCCTATCCTCCCCCAGCCTTTACCTTCACCCACTAAAAGATGATCCATAGGCAGGGATGGAGTGAAGATGTCTGTTAACCTCATTATGAGGTAATATTAAAAACAGAAGCTTAAATGCTTTGTTTTTAAGGAGCATGGTATAGTTGCAAAAGTGAAAATAACCATGCTATTAAAACATCCACGTCAAAATGTCATGAGCACAAATTGCATAACCTCCCTGACTTCCTTACATTGCAAAATGGAGATATTTTATGTTTCTGGCTTGGTACGAAGAATAGAGACAACATATATCAAAGTGCCTGACACATAGTAGGTGCTGAATGGAGGGTGTTAATCATATTTGTCCTGACACTGCCACAAACCAATTCCGTGACCTTTGGCAAATCACTTCACTTCGCTAAACTGGTTTCTTTACCTTAAAATTAAGGACCATGTACCATGGCCAGCAAAGAGACGCCGTGATTCACAAGTAGGATTGTTTAGAGGATTCCTGGCCTAACTAATTGAAGATATGAATCCCAGGGCACAGAGGAGGACAGTGGACTGCCTGGCCTCGAGCCTGGGTTCCCCATCCCGGGCTCTGCATCCCCAGCCAGGTACCCAGACTTGATTCCCAAGGACCACCAAAATGCACATCTGATATATCAATATGTGTTTACCTATTAATATTAATAAAATGGAGTTTACTCATAGCAGATCCATTCTTCCCTCTGTTAACTTCTTGGATGAGGAAAGGGAAGGGTTAGTCAACTACACATTCAAAGTCAAAGGGAATCTCACAAGTCACATTGAGAAGCTTCCACGCTGGTCAGTTTTCTGTCCAGTTTATATTTGATTCATATTAAAAACTCAAAGGGAAGGGCTAGGGCAGTGGGGGAGGGCCGAGTTTTAATGCAATCCTTTCTGCTCTTGACAGCTAGGCCACATCTTAACACCCTCCTGCCCCTCTGCCATTCCTACCCCTTCTCTTTTCCATTTAAAACGTCATGTCTGCTATTCAACCTGATGAAAGTTACGGGGAGGCAAGGAGAGTTAATGACTGCAGATTGCTTTAAATTGAAAACTCATGTATATCAAGAGCCACCTTGACAGCTGAGTGCTTTCCGTAGCATAGCCTATGTAATTAAGTTTAATATTTAAGCCAAGCATAAGCATAACCTATCCAGGTAGTGTGTTCTGAAAACCTGAAGGAGCACAAAGTTGTACGTGTGTTCTTTTACGATGTGGAATAAAATTGGGCCTGAAGAAAGGGAAGATAGTCTCAGAAAGACCTCATTTTCATCTGGCTTGCTACAAGAACAAATTGATTTGTTCTTTCTTTTGCTTCCTTTCTTGTTTTCTTTCCTTTTTCTTCCCTTTCCTTCCTTTCCTTTGTTCCTTCCCTTCCTTCTCTTTCTCTCTTTCTCCCTCCCTCTCTTCCTCTTCCTTCCTTTTCTTTTTCTGTCTTCCTTTCTCCCATCCATCCATCAGCAAACATGTTTTGAATTCCCACATGCCATGTCCCATGCTGGGTGCAGCCAATGCAGAAATGAATACGGAGCTCATAGGCAGGGAGCTCACAAGAGCTCAAGACAGACTGGTGAAAAAAAAAAAAACCAATTCCACACCTCCACGGGCAGCAATAGATGAAGATACAAGGTAAACAGTGACACAAATAAGGCCACAATTCACTCATGGAAGAGCCAGAAGGAATCAGAGCAGGCTTCCTGCAGGAGGTAACCCCTGTAATGGGAGAATCCTCCAAGCAAAACCTGAGTAAAACACTGAGGCATGAAATTATAAGCAATGCAGTTTGGCCTTGCCCTCTGAAGACGCTGCACCCAATCATACTGGAAGGACAGAATTGTATCCTGTCTTAATAGTGCCCCCTGCCCAGGAATTCTAAAATTACAGGTGGCTGCTTTCTTTGGCCCACTTGTTATGCAGACACAGGTAAACCCACAAGTAAATTATAGGCCTTTACTTTTCCTGCACTCGGCCTTGTAGCTTCCCTATTACCTCCTAAAGGCAGAAACATTTTCTATCTTATATAAAAGGCAGTCTAGAATACAGAAGAATTTCAGCTCTGGAAGTAACATACCAAGATTTGACTCCCAGCTCCACCACTGTGTGTCTATGCAAGCTGTGCAACTTCTAAACCTTCAGATCTTCCTCCAAACCCAGGAACAATAATAGGGCCTGCCTGTGAGGGTGAAATATATTTAATGAGATAGTTTATGAAAAACACCTGGCTCAACAAATGTTCCCTCCTTTTTCCCTGATTATAGAACCATGCATGCAGAAAAAATATATGTATTTAGTAAATAATAAGCAGAGACAAGAAATTACAGTTGGTGCACCCACCTTCTTAAGCCCATCTTGGACCCATCTCCCAAAAAAAGCAGGAGCATCTTAACATTACAAGCATCTTATAACTCCAACATAAACACTTTTTATTTATATGTTACAGAATCAAATAATTTTTCATTGAAAAATGAGAAATGCATGGTTCTGGAATTTTCTACCTTTCAAAGCATTGGTTTAACTAACTTTTGTAATGTTGTGTTCTTTTTTTCCTCCATCTCAGCATCTAAGTATAAGTAGGAAAACATGAAGATGCTTTATACAAACCATTAGGCTGCACTTAAAACAAATCTTTATAGAAACAATGGTAACTTGGCCTTTGCACGGAGTCAATGGTATTTCAAAGTTGGGCTCCTGTGTGCACAGGCCCCAGACCAACAATTCTCTAGTCTTGTTTTCCCCTCTCGTTATCATCCCAAGATTAGGGCTGCTGCTCTCTGGCTACTATAAGGATAGAATTTTGGATTCTGAGAGAAGTAAAACTCATTTCAGCAAGTGTCTACTTCACCCTTGCTAATGATCAAGTAAACAGATCTCTTGGAATAAGAGTCACCTCTTTTATATACCAGAGATGCTTGGGCATAAATTATACCCAAGACCACATACTGTTAAGAGTTCTTGCTTTCCCCCGGTTAAATTCAACAAATCATGAATATTTATGAAATGCTATTTACTATGCAACTAAAAGGTATGAACGGTGCTCAAACTGATTAGGACTATTGTGAGAGACAGTCTTCCTTCCATTTTTTTTTTTAGACTTCCGTGCACTAAAGTCTGTGGGGGATCACAGGAAATGGGACTCCTCCCTCACATCTATTCCCTGTGCAGAGAGGAGTTGCCTCTGGGCTCTGAGGATTCAGAGCTGAGAAAGCAGAGGAAGCATGGAAATGTGCGAAGGTTGCCATCTAGTGGCCCTTGATGTGAGGTGTTACAAAATACTGGAAAAGCCATCTTTTTTCTTTCTCACAAAAGGCATAAACCAAGTCTAAAAATGTGAGATTTTTAGACATTTCCTCCAACGTATCTGAGGACAGTTCCTCCCCATGTGGCTGTGGGAGTTGGTAGAATTTCAGGATGTGTTGGATGAGAAGGCAACATCATGGGAGAGCCCTGGAGCCTTTATAGAGATGCCCCTCTTCTCACACAACATAAGTAGCTTCCAGAAACATGAAAGCTTAGAGCTAGCTGGTCAGGAAAGCCAATGCACACATATCTGGGGCCTCCTCTGAGCTCCTTCCCTCTGTCCTTCTATCCAATAAGACTTCAGCATAGTGTTATGGGTAGAATTGTGCCCCCTCCCAAAAGATATTGAGGTTCACAGATCCTAATTCTCAATACCTCAGAATGTGTTCTGATTTGGAAATAGAGTCATTGCAGACGTGATTGATTGAGATGCAGTCATATTTCAGTAAGAGTGAACCCCGAATCCAATATGACTGGTCTCCTTATGAGAAGCCATCTACCACACCAAGACAGAGACACTCAGGGACAGCACCACGTGATGATGAAGGCAGAGACTGGATTTATCCATCTGCAAACCACTGGGAGCTAGGAAGAGGCAAGGGAGGCTTGCCCTATAGGTTTCAAAGGGAGCATGGCCCTGCCAACTCCTTGATTTCACACTCCTGGCATCCAGAACTGGGGACAATAAATTTCTGTTGTTTAAGCCACGCTGTTTGCACTGCTTCATTACAGCAGCTCTTGCAAAATAATTAATACACTCCACATTTCACTTCTAGTGCCTCTTACATCCCAGCTCAGACTCTTCTACACAGCATTTGTATTTTTCATTGTTTCCTAGCTGCTCTTCCAGATTCTGATTCTCTTGTCCTGTTCAGTCTACCCACAGTGCCAGATTCGTCTCTCCAGAATATAATGCTGATTAAGTTGTTCTTTTGATAAAACTTGTGCTTTCCCTACTGGATAGAAACTAAATGTCTTAGCCAAACATTCAAAACCCTGCTTCACCTGATTCCGTCTAGCTCATCTTATGCTACTGTCCTCAAGTACTTCAGCCGTAATAAGCAACTTATTAATGTCTACACCGCACTCTTGCCCACTTCTGTGATTATGGTACTTGTTCCCTTTGTCTCCCTCAGGACCAAATACTTGATGAAAAAAGAAAAGAAGTATTCCTCTATTGTTCCCAGCAAGAATTAATTTCTCAGTTCTCTGAGTTCTTACAGTTCTTTTCCCTTACCTCTCTGATGACATATTTATTGTCCATCTTGTGTTATTAATTATAGCTCTTTAATGCCTCAGTTCACTCAGTGATCAGTAAACTTTTGAGCAAAGACCATCTCTAAATGCCCCAATGCTTTACATGTTAAAACATGATTGAATAAATTATGCCCTATAAAGAATAATTGAGACTGGGCGTGGTGGCTCACGCCTGTAATCCCAGCACTTTGGGAGGCCGAGGCGGGTGGATCATGAAGTCAGGAGATCGAGACCATCCTGGCCAACATGGCGAAACCCCATCTCTACTAAAAATACAAAAATTAGTTGGGCGTGGCAGTGTGCACCTATAATCCCAGCTATTTGGGAGGCTGAGGCAGGCAAACTGCTTGAACCCAGGAGGCGGAGATTGCAGTGAGCCAAGATGGTGCCACTGCACTCCAGCCTAGTGACAGAGTGAGATTCTGTCTCAAAAAAAAAAAACTTATTGAGTAAATGTTGCCCTATCTTCAGTGTGTGAGGAATGTTCAAACCATCTTATCACTTCATCCAACACCATGCTCTCCCTTGACCTCCCTAGTCCAGTCACACTGGGGTTCTTTCAGTTCCTCCTACTGGTTTTGGTCCTCCTGCCTTAGGGCCTCTTTGCACATAGAGTTTCTTCTACCTGGAACACTCCAAGAATATCTACTTAACTTCCTTCCAAGAATATCTACTTAACTTCTTCTGCTTCTTAAGATTGTAGATCAATCATCATTTCCCCAGTACAGGATTCCTGTTGTCCAAACTCTCCTGGCACCATGTACTTCTCAAGGCAGGTGCCCCTTTATGTCTATGGACATGATAATTTGGTTAATGTCCATCTTCCTATCAAAACTGTAAGCTCCAGGGGAACAGGGACAACAGGAAAGTATCCACTCTGGGTCAGTAATATATTCGTCTCACATAGTAGATGCTTAATAAATATTTGTTGAGAAAACAAATAAATAGCTGAATATATCTGTGTGTATGTATGCAAACAGTCTATTTGAGTTTTTTATGCAATCTAAAGTAAGCAATAATTATAATCTCTACCATTTCCGTACCTATAATCTCTACCATTTCTGTCACCTATGTGACAGGCATTGAGCCTACTTCTTATAATCTATGTCATTTAATCCTGAAAGTGATACTATGAGTAATCATTGTCCTTGTTTTACAGATGAGTGAAAAGATTCAGATAAGTAACTTTGCCAAGGTCACAGAGTTGTTAAATAGCAAAACTCTGACTTAAAACCATACACACCACAACTCATTAAGCACCATCTCAGTATTACAAAAGAAAACCAAACATATTATTCCTAATCCTTTTGAATATACATGGTAAACATAAACTACTGACCAAATAGTCAGTGTAGTATGGCTTAAAGCCATACTGCTTCCTAAACTATAAATTTCTCAATGGTGAAACTATATTTCTCAGGAAACTATGCCTTATTCATTGCAGAAAACCCCATTGCCTGACAAAGCTTGGCACATAGGAGATGCTCAATATATATTTGCTAAGTGAATTTAAATTTGAAATAAGGTTTGTCACATCCAAAAAAGGTAAAATACATATATACAGTCATAGCCAAATTTCTGCTTCATAAAAAGCAAATGAAAAATTAGGAATGGGGCTGGGCACGATGGCTGTAATCCCAGTACTTTGGGAGCCCAAGGCAGGTGGATTGCCTGAGCTAAGGGGTTTGCGACCAGCCTGGGCGACACTGTGAAACCCATCTCTACTAAAATACAAAAAATTAGCCAGGCACAGTGGCATGCACCTATAGTCCCAGCTACTCAGGAGGCTGAGGCAAGAGAATTCCTTAAACCCCAAAAAAGGTGTTTAATAATGATTTAATGATTATATTCAATGTAATAATGACTTATTACATTGACTAACATTAGGGAGATGGAGGTTGCAGTGAGCCAAGATCGCACCACTGAACTCCAGCCTAGGCAACAGAGCAAGATTCCATCTCAAAAAAAAAAAAGAATTAGGAAAGTGAAAATAAAAGAGACAAGGTATAAAATATATTCAGTACCTGTGTGCTGGCACTATTTTAGATGTTTTCTAAAAATGTTTTTTATTTTAGGTGTTATGTCACATATACCTACAGTAACACTATGATACCATTATATTATTCCTGCTTTGCAAATGACAAACCTGACGCTCAGAAACAGTTTAAACTTGAGCTGATTCCACAGTCCACACTGTGGCTAACGTAAGTACTTTAATGGTTATTAAATATGGTGACCAGCAGTGCTACAGAAAGGTGAGCGCTTCCAACCAAATGTCAAGGACCACCTGAATAGCTTCTAGAACGGCCGTGTGACCCTGTTCAGGAACCTGGTCTCCTGACTGGCTTGAAAAATGAAGCTTTATATGAACCTCATATCTCATCATTTCCATTTCTGTCGGTTTCATTTTCTAATGTCAGTTATTTTTACATGTCACCAACTCATAGTTCATTGTCTGAAAATTTTGAGGGGAAAAAAAAATGACTTCCTGAAATAGAAGTGCCATCAAGCCTCCTGGTTTCTTCCAAAACAGTCAGTCAGTCCTTTCAATTTACTTACTTCAGTGGATGTCCCACAGTCCACGTCAATCCAGTGATGAACAGAAAAAGAGTGTTTTCCATGGAAATGATTAAGAACGATGGCCAGAGAAAATCGAAACAATGGCATTGAGTTCCATAATAATGCTGAACTACACGGTTTATGAAATGTAGAACAATGGGAACTCAACTTCACATTGACTAAAACTCCAGATTTTGCATAATGTTACATCCTCTACAGCACAGAGCAGAATGGATCTGCCTGAACACCTGAATTATTTTGTTGAAGTGGTGCCATCCTCCCAGTACTGTCTGTGTGACCATTCAACATTCCTGTGACATTTCTTTATATACTACCTCATCTGACTCTCATAAGAATACATCAGTAGATTAAGCAGATGTAAGTATTACCACCATTTCACAGATGAGGACTTTAAGACTGATACAGTAACAGCTTCACTCAAAGGCTCACAGCTAATGAGGGAAAGAGCTGAGGCTGGAGCCTACTATTTACCTGCTATGCTCTGTTCATTACCCTTTGCTACCTACCTCCAACCACACACTCAATAGGGAAATACAGCTGACTAAGAGTTTTCACACTGGGAGCTCCTTTCTAAATGACTATAAAGGAATTACTCAGAAGAATGTCAGTGAGGAATCCCTAAGAGTGCCTGATGGGCCAGTGATGTTGGTTACTGCATTTCTCAAGTCTGTAATGGAATGTCTGCGTTCAATCCTCAAAGAGTTCTGAACTGGAGGAGCTAACTTGAATGCTGGTATAGTGCGTGAGCAGTGTGTGGCATATTGTAACCGATATATGAGGAGTGTTGTTATGTGGCCATACGTACACTTAAGTGTCCAGGGCAGTCTGGTATCTTTATGCCTTCGTCTCTACTAGCAGGTTAAGTAACAGTAAAATTAGTAATAATAGCAATCATGATAATGACTTATTATATTGACTAACATTAGCTTTAATACTCAGAAAACTGTACTAAATAGATATGATTAGCCCCATTTTTCATATGGGAAAATTAATGTCAAGCAACTTGTCCAAGGTTTTACTGCTACTAAGTGAACAGATAAGATTTGATGTGGGTTGTCCCCATTTTAAATTCTTTCTACCTTATAAAAGATAATACCTAATACTACCTCTTTTATACCTAATTAATTCAGTCAATTGGGATAATAATTCAACCATTAAATATTTTAGCCTCCAAACCTTTCCTTTTCCATTAAACTGTCTAGATCTGTGCTGTCCAATATGACGGCCACACGTAGTTACTGAGCACTGGGAATGTTGTGAGCTCTAACTGAGAGGTGCTGTAAATACAAAATACACAGGTACAAAAAGGTGTAAAAGAACTCATTCATAAATGATAATATTGATTACATGTTGAAATGGTAACACTGGATATATTGAGTTCATATAAATATATTATTAAAATTCACTTTTAAAATAAAACTACATATAAAATTGGATAATACTGCTATAGATTATTATTTCCAGATCCATCTACTTTATCTCATAGAGAATCAACAAGTCTGAAGATATTTTTGCTGTTGAATTATTCTCATGGCATGAGCCTGTAACATATCAAAACACTGCATTCCATAATACATGTCAGACTGTCTTTTTTATTGTAACTCAAGAAAGAAAATGTCATATTGCAAATCCAGAATGACCTGGTATGCCTTTATCATATATATACTATATTTAGTTTTACATAGCTATATGTCGATATAACTGAAACAACTTTATGAAGTAACAGTGCTTCCCTTTAACTGATGATGCTTTCTCTTCAGTAATCTGCTATTCTACTTTTTTGATATTGCTTATAACTCACTAAACCAACTTCACCACTCACTAACGTGTTGTAATCCACAGTTTGTAAAACTCTCAAGAGTGTTTGCAAGTGAGATACTGATTCTATCCACACAGAGGTGAAGGGATATTTTAGCAAATAGTAAGATGGACCGGGCAGAAATGAATGAACTAACGGAGGCCTGTAGCAATAGCAAGATCTGTGGCCTATTCAGTTGGCAAAACTGAAGGGAGTTGAAAACGCTTCCTCTCTCCTACAGAGTCAGCACTAATGGACTTGTCTAACACCCATCTGTTGTTCTGTCTGCTAAGCATCACCCATTCTGACAAGTGAGCATGTGCTTCTTTTGGTACCTGCTCTTCCTACCCAGCCCCACTCCCTACCCCAGCTCCACCCATGAGGTTCAAATAGAAGCTTTCATTTGTTATAAGCCATATCTGATGGCTCAGGGGTGGGAATGCAACCCAAGTGAGACCAATCAGAGCCTGTTACTGGGATTTATGGGCATCTAACTAGAACAGGGAAAAGTCCATCTTTTCTGATGATAAAACCCCAAAGTCTTAACTTAGAATCTATCAGTGGTCACATCCTCTGTAATGTGGAGGAATTGCTTTATTATAGGAGGGAGTTAAGGAAAGAGAAGCATATGTGAAAGGTACAGAGAGGACAATGGGTGCAGCTCCTTGTAGGGCCAGCTTCATGGGCATGTGGCCCATGCATTCACATAAGGTCCTGTACTTGGTTTAATGTTCTCTGTGGCCATCTTGAAATTCTTAATCATTTTCAAACAAAGGACACTGCAAATTACATAACTGGTCCTGAAGTCTTGGTTCCAAGTTTTCCTTAAACCCAGTGGGATCCTCACCCTTTCTAAGACTGAATCATTCAGCTCTTCTTTTGATTATGCGAGATCCTTCCAACAAATTATCTTTTGTGCTAAGCTTCTTTGAAATGAAGAAGCCTTCTTTGAGGCTTCTTTTTGCAGCCAAGAAGCGGGACTACACTGTGGTCAAAGACACAAGATGAGGCCAATAACACAATTCTAGAGACTCTGGACCCTACTGCATGCCCAAAAGATAGAATTCTGTCCTTGCGCCTGAGGTTTCTGATTTTTCAGAACTGCAGCTCCAGGGCCTGAATATTTCCCCAGAGAGTCCAGAAAGGTCTTTGTGCTTTAGAAAGAACATACACTACATGGTTGGAAACATTTAGAGACCAACACTGACTTTAGGCATCTTGTAATATAGTTTAAGGTGGTATCCTTAACACTGAAAATTCAGTAGGTTTGTACCCAAACTGTACTCTGCTCATTTCTCTGAATAACTGAAAAGCAATCAAGTAAAATAAAACATGTTCCAGGGCCGGGCGCAGTGACTCACGCCTGTAATCCCAGCACTTTGGGAGGCCGAGGCGGGTGGATCACGAGGTCAAGAGATCGAGACCATCCTGGTCAACAGGGAGAAACCCCATCTCTACTAAAAATACAAAAAATTAGCTGGGCACAGTGGCGCGTGCCTGTAATCCCAGCTACTCAGGAGGCTGAGGCAGGAGAATTGCCTGAACCCAGGAGGCGGAGGTTGCAGTGAGCCCAGATCACACCATTGCACTCCAGCCTGGATAACAAGAGCGAAACTCCGTCTCAAAAAAAAAAAAAAAAGTTCCAATATCACAGTCTAATTGGGAAAAGGGGTTTCATTTATGTAATACTCACCATCAGCTTTAAAACATGTCCATAGATTATCATTTGTTTATAGAGGAAAATAAAATAGCCAGACGTAATGATAAGGTGGTCAGTGGCTTAGTTTTGCTTATTTCAGCATGCTTATCTTTAGACTGATCTTTTGGCTGAACTAAAGAACACAGAACTTGCCAACATTTTTTAAAGCGAAGGAGTGTTTGCCTCTTTCAGTTCAATTTAACACCCTGAGCTTCACCCATCTCCCTTTGAACTGTTTGCTCTTGAACCACATTTGTTTCTTATGCATTTGGAGTAACTGACATGCTCCTAAAAGAAGGAATATGAGGGAGCATGTGAGATTCACCTCCCACAGAAAGAACAAATCTAGTTGCAACGAAAGGAGAAAAGTGAGATCATCCAGAGGCGACCGTCACTCTCGACACACAAAAGGCTTCTTTGGGCACATTGCAACCATTCCCCCGGAGTATTCTGTAGAATTGCCTCAAGGCACCAACAACAAAGATGTGACTTGGGCATGAAATGATGGATTGGAGGGAAGAAAGTAAAAGAGGCTGTGCTCTTGAGACCTGTGTCTTCTTGAAAACATGAATTCAGCATTGTTTCTACTCCTCAGCATTGTTTCTACTCCTCAGGAATGTGTCAGTGCCTGTAGGTGATGCATATAAGAAATTCTGTGTGATATCGACGTGGTCTCTTACACTCTGCATCCTGTGTCCTGAAAAAGGTACAGAAGGATATCAACCCTGACTTCCCCTCCCAGAATCATGGAAACCACACTCTATCAATGCCTTGATGTGTCACCTCGTTTTGTCCTTACACTAGGCCAGTAAAGTAAGTTTGCAGTGTCCTTAGCTGCAGTTCAGTCGTTCGGCATATATTTATTAAGCACATCTTGCCTGTGAAGCACTGTGCTGCTGGGATACTGCTGTGAATAATACAGATGTGACCCTTTCCCCTTTGAAGTTTACTTTCTCAGAGGGGAAAAAAAAGGAAATAAGTAGATAAAATAATTGCCAGGGAAATCGAGGTTATCATGGAAAGGTACAAGGAGTTTGAGAGAAGGAAAATAGGAGGGGCAGTCCAGCTCTCCACATCTGCCTTTCCTGGGCACCCCCAGGCTCCACTCTCTCCTCCCTATACCCCTGTCCAGACAGCGCCCACCTCCCCTTCCTCCCCCTTTCCCCCCTTCCTCCCCCCCTCCCCTCCCTCACTGACCTGCCACCCCCACTCTACTCCCCTGCCCTTTTGCTTGACCAGGGCCCCCGGGAGCCCTCTACCCCCACCCTACAGCTCAACCGTCCAGGTGCGCGCGCCCTGCCCGAGGGCACCACCCCTGCTCCCTCTGACCCTGCGAGACCCGGCCGTTGCCAGATGTCCACGATGGGAAACGAGGCCAGTTACCCGGCTGAGATGTGCTCCCACTTTGACAATGATGAAATCAAAAGGCTGGGCAGGAGCTTTAAGAAGTTGGACTTGGACAAATCAGGCTCTCTGAGCGTGCAGGAGTTCATGTCCCTGCCGGAGCTGCGCCACAACCCGTTGGTGCAGCGAGTGATCGACGTCTTCGACACCAACGGCAATGGAGAGGTGGACTTCAAGGAATTCATCCGGGGGATCTCCCAGTTCAGCGTCAAGAGCAACGAGGAGCAGAAGCTGAGGTTTGCGTTCAGCATTTACGACATGGATAAAGATGGCTACATTTCCAACGGGGAGCTCTTCCAGGTGCTGAAGATGATAGTGGGTGACAACCTGAAGGACTGGCAGCTCCAGCAGCTGGTCGACAAAACCATCATCATCCTGGACAGGGATGGCGATGGGAAGATATCCTTTGAGGAATTCAGTGCTGTGGTCAGAGACCTCGAGATCCACAAGAAGCTGGTCCTCATCATGTGAGCGTTTTTCTTATGAGCACCACCCAACAACTTTTGCTTTCTTCCCTACCTCTTTCAAGATTTGCTCAAGACATCCAACTGTCTCTCTGACTTAACCTGGAAGTATTTCTCTGTGAAGCCACATGTCCTAAAAGGAGCTTCATCACCAGCTCAGTGCTATTATTTCTCCTTCTCTGAATGACTCAAGGTACCCTACAGGGGGAAGAGCAAGTCAAAGGAGCATAATGGGGAAAAAAAGGGAAATGGCTTTTATAAACGTCTTTTCCTTTATTTTGATTCAAAGACCAAATTAGAACTTTAAAAGTTCAAAAATTATAAAATACACACTTTTGCTGTCATTTCTCATCATTTTTGGTATAAGGGAGGAAATTTATGATTTGCATAGGGGTTAGGTGAATGGTTTTCATTTGCCTGTGCTCGGATATCTTCCCAGATTGTTAACTATCCTATTGTAGCAACAAGAACAAATATATTTCTCTTTGCTGGGCGTCTTGTAATCACTTTTTGGGGGGAACAAAGTCCCATCTTTTGGCAGATTGTGGCCCCACTCCCCCCAATGCATCCAGAAATCGCTGTGCATGTTTGAGGGGTAGGAGTTCATTTGGCCTCCTCCTGAGTCATTGCTCCAACTTCTGAACAGAAACTAGCTTCAGGGCTCTTATAGGAAATGCTAAGCCTGGACTAAGCGCCCAGCTTAACCGTCAGCCTCAGTGGCAGTGGGTTTCCAGGGTTGGCAGCCCACTCCAGTATTAAATTCAATGAAGGGGACTTCCAGCTAAGGACAAGGACATTCCAGGAATGTGCTGTCACCTCTGACACTGGTCCCTACCCGAGGTGGAGAGAATGGGACATTTAGTCAGTTGTTCCATGGAGGAGAGGCAGTAAAGATTCAGACTGCAGTGGAATCTCCCTGGGATGCTGAAGTGGCATTGTGTCTGTTGCTCAGAGATGTGGAGACTGACAATTGTGTCTCCACAGCAGAGGTGGATGCTGGCTACACTAGCTATGCTGATTTTGAAAATCAGATCTGGGGCCTAGTAGAGAAGCTGAGAGTTCTCTCATTCCAGGAAGCCTTTTCCCTAATGGAACATTCAGCGCAGAAGTCCTCACACCCTAATAGATCTCCACCATTGGGCGTGCTGGAGCCTGTGGTTTCGGAAGAGATCCAGAATACATGTGTCTGTTCCTACTCATTTCTGTCATGTTGGTAGCTTTAGATCGGCCATGGTGAGAAAGGAACAAAATCTTTCAGGTGTTTTTGTTTTGTTTTGGAGAATCGGTTTACCAGTAAATACATCACTGCCTATACCCCAAATGTTACCCGCTCCCTGAGGTCCCACATACTACTGTCAGTTCACAGAGCAGGAACTGTCCTCAGAAGAGCAGGGTTAGGACTGGCCCCAGCATCTGCAGCTTCACCCCAATCCGTTTTGTCACAGAGAACCACTTCACATATAAGATCTTTAGGCTTTCAAACAGTAGAACAATGAAACATACTCTCCCTGCACTTGCTTAGCTAAGGGATACCACTCAGGTAACTTTTTTCAGGACACGGAAGATCTGTTTCAAGGAGATTTATTGCTATTTTATTTGGAAGAAGCTGACAATCGGTCTTGACCAAAAATAGAAGAAAAAAAAAAGCCCACAAATTTAATCACTGGCAGGGAAACCATCTACCAAGGCACCCTACCATATACTTTTTTATTTAATAGATGATTTAGGAACCACAAAAATAGGAATCCTTGCCCCTTCAATTCCTGTGCAACCCTAAAAATTGTGATAAACACTCCCAACCCCGTGGTGTTAACATTATGCAATGTTCAAAGATTCAGACACGGATTCAGTTGCTACTGTGTTGTTGCCACACTCACCTCTTTTTAGCTGTGTGAACATGAATAATTAGCCTCTCTGTGTCTTTCCACCTAATTAAAAAGAGGATCCATGCCAGGGTTATTCTGAGGATTCAAAAAGATATGCAACACACCTGGAGCACAATTCCACTTTCATTCAACGAATTCCCTTCTCTTCCCGCTTCCTCCCTTTCTACAAGACCAATATGCAAAGGAGACATGAGGCTTACTGATTGCTTTTGAACACAGTTCTTAGCTATGCCCACTCCAAAATTAACTGGACATTTCTGTCCAGCCCATGTCCAAGCCCAGAGAGAAAACAATGGGAACAATTTTTCAAGGTCCTCCCACTCCTTCATTTGCAGAGGGGACAATAAACTTTTTGACTTGAGAACTGGAGAAATTTTAAAAGAAAATCTCTCATTCCAGCCCAAACTAATTCTTTTTGTGGAGCAATTTTACATGGCAAAAGTGAGCACAAGTCATGCTAGCCAAGAGGACATTATTGTCATTAAAGGGAGACATTATTTATATAGCCTGCAATGTGCACATTAAAATATGGAAATTTTAAAATTATGACCAAGGGTTTGAAACATGCTGGATTACATATTTGCATTGAACAAAGAGAGGAAACGTATTTCAGTTTCTGGAGTGGCTGGAATGAACAAGTTAATTGTCCAATAAGTCTACCTAAGATAGTTACCCAAGGCTTTGTGGCAATGACCTTGAACTGAGAGCCTGTATCTGGATTTAACACCAGAAAGATCTGACTGCATATTTGGATTAAAAGAATCACATTTATTCCCAAATCACAACGCTTTGTTTTCCTGTCAATTAATTGCCAGTTGCCAGCAAACCTGGTTCTATACAGTTTCTTGGGGTGATAATAATAAACATTTATTGAGGAATTGTCCCATAGCTTTTGATACAACCTTTATTATACATATCGTTTAATCATCATTACAACACTGTGAGTCTGGTGCCACTATTTCAGCTTTACAGATGATGCCATGTAAAGATCTAGAATCTTCTCCAAAGTCACCCAGCTGGTAAGTGGCAATGCATGGATTTGAACCAGGATTTCTGACCCCAAATCCTGAGCTTTATTTCTACCTCTCTGCATTTATCTTATTTTTATAGCTCCTATATCTACCTGTCTCAAATTATTTATTATAGTCTTAACTATGTAATCAAATCAAGTCTCAGTTTTCGTAAGTGATGAAACTGAAGCCCAAAGAGGTAAATTGCTTGTCAAAGAACAAGCAGCCTCCACCTCTTTGGTTCTATGTATTGCAATGAAACAGATATGTTAGACAAGACAGTTTTAAAGCATGTTTCACCTTTGGCTCATCTTGAGAAATGCGTGACAGTATTTAGATTAAACTGGTAACACAAACCAATATGCTCTGAGGCTATAGAGATCAGTCACACTATGTTGCTATGAATCCTATGATAATGGACGTTGCAATCTACCATATGTTGCAATCCCCAGACCACTTACACTCTTGATGAAACAGAGAAAAGAAATATGGCCTCAGCAAGTTCCATTTAGCTTTGGTTTATATTGTATCATGCTTTAGAAACATTATCAAAGAAAAAATATCTTCCAGAAATATTTTTACTTACAAATTTATACACCACTGTCCGAGGAATGATACAAATTTTTTAAATGAGAACAACTTTTTATTTAAAAAAATTACAAACTCCAACCTTCCCACCAGCTATAATCAGTAGTTCATATCTGTACAAAAAAAATTATAAATTCCATTATTCACTTATACTACTGATTCTTTCTCTCTGTTAAGATACAGAGTAGCTAGTTAGTCTGCTATGGTATTATATCTATTTTGAATACTTTGAACAGGAAGAGGCTTGGCAAAGTGTCATTATGGGACAAGTGGCAGAGGAACAAGGCCACTAGACTGAGAATCAGACTGGACTCCTCTGTTCCTGTGTCAACTACCATACCTAACCCAGTGGCCAGTGACTGTGAACTATAAATCATGAATCATCAAGAATTCACTGATCATAATGAAAAATTAGAACACCAAAGGGTCACCATAGTAGCAATAAAGCTGTGTAGATCAGAGGACATAATCTGACCACTCATAGGCTATCTCTGACCTACAAATGTTTGCTTTTGTTGCTATTAGTTTTATATGGTGTTTGTTCTCACAATGCTTTTGTAAAATTAGCAATATTTTTTAAATCTGAAGATTTTAAATAAAAACCTAAATTAGTACGAAGAAATGCAGGCCACTCTAAGATGGAAGTAACCTTTTATTGACTAAGGAGCCTCTGAAATATTGAGATAAAACTAAGAGTTTCAGTGAAGAAAAATTAACATAGTTACATTCTTTGGCACAGAAGTTCAAAACGGACTGAAGTGCTCACTATTTTTCAAAAATATAACACTGGACACAAACTATTTATCCCTGCAATTGATGTTTTCTAATGCCCGAAATGGTAGAAGATTGTACAGTAATCAAATAAATTATACCTGTGTAAAGTTTAACAAAACAAAGATAACAGGAAAACATAAAAAAAAGGGGAAACATAACACGTTAGCAAAAGGGTTAGCGGTTTTTCAACAAAAAGCCTCACTGTGTCTGATATGCATAAATATACGTGCAAAAAAACAGTCATAATATGATTCATACAAAAGGAGATAGGTAAAACAAACATGGAAAAAATAGTCTTGCTAATTCAATAAATATAAATTACAATATTTAAAACAGGAAAAAATGATTAATTATAAAAAAGAAACTGGCAAAAATAGAAAGTCCTGAGCATTGCAGCATCTTTTGTGGCATTGGAAATGGCTTCCACCCTTTTCACGGGTCATTTTACACATCACAAGTCAACAGAATGGTTGTATCTTTTGACCAGGTAATCTCACTCATTGCTATACATCTCTCAAAGAAAGAAAAATATTTTAAAACGCTATACATGGCCAGGCATGCTGGCTGATGCCTTTAATCCCAGCACTTTAGGAGGCCGAGGTGGGAGGATCACTTAAAGTCAGGAGTTCAAGACCAGTCTGGCCAACATGGTGAAATCCCATCTCTAATAAAAATACAAAAATTAGTCAGGCATTGTGGTGCAAGCCTGTAGTCCGAGCTACTTGGGAGGCTGAGGCAGGAGAATCGTTTGAACCTGAGAGGCAGAGGTTGCAGTGAGTTGAGATTGCTTCACTGCACTCTGGCTTGGGAGATGGCAAAACTGTGTCTCAAAAACAGAAAAAAAAAATGGTATACACAAAGTTTTTTATTGTAGCAATATTTGTTGTATATAAAAAAATTAGAATATTTTAAAAATTAAACACAGTTTGGGATTAGTCAAGTCAATTATAATAAAAATAATAGGTAATAGTGTTAGGCCACTAAATTAATAAATAAAATAATATTTAGAAAATAATATTTTTAGAAATTAATATTAAAATCATTTGTTAGAAAATAAGTTCGTTTAAAAGTATAATTCAAACTTGTTATATCTTACGTTTAGAACTCTGAAAAATGTGTGTGCATATGGTCATTGTTCAGAAGAGAAAATGGAGAATTGAAAGTGTTTTGTAGTACAGGATCATGGATAATCTCACATTTCATTCTTGAAAATATCTTTCTGAGTTGTTTTAGTAATACATTTTTCAAAACTGCACAACAGAGCTAATGTGGCAGATTAAGTACCATTTTCAAGCCTAAAATATGGTTGCCCAAGCTTAGAAAAGTTGGGGGCTCAAGAAACCCAAGAAACAGAAAGACAGAACCATCTCCTCAGCAACATGGGCAGTGCCATGTTGATGAACCACTAAGCAGTTTCCACGTTACAAGAATGCAGAGAGTGCTGTCAAAAAACTTGTCTATCCAAGTGTGTGAGCACTACTAACAGGCTCATGCAGTCTCTCCCTGGATTTTGTATTAATAAATTACCTCCTCTTCTGTTTCTTTTGTTAAGTGTGATCTTTCACTATGTCTTGGTTAATGAGAAAAATTCCAGTTTCTCTGAATGAATCTCTTCTTTCTCTCTTCATGATTCTTGTTAAATATATATTTTTTAATTCAAAATGATTACACCACACAATCTTACCCAACTATCCTCAACCAGACTCACATATATTGTATCTGGCATATGTATTAAATGCCCAATTTAAAAACAATAACTACTGTTAGTCTATTAGCATGTGGGTATAAACAACAGAAGTTTAAAGAAAAAAAGTAGGCCGGGCGCGGTGGCTCAAGCCTGTAATCCCAGCACTTTGGGAGGCCGAGGCGGGTGGATCACGAGAGATCGAGACCATCCTGGTCAACATGGTGAAACCCCGTCTCTACTAAAAATACAAAAAATTAACTGGGCATGGTGGTGCATGCCTGTAATCCCAGCTACTCAGGAGGCTGAGGCAGTGAGCCGAGATTGTGCCATTGCACTCCAGCCTGGGTAACAAGAGTGAAACTCCGTCTCAAAAAAAAAAAAGAAAAAAGAAAAAAAATGTATAATATAAACTGACTACAGTCTATTTGTTATTGAGGTACTAAGAGAAAAATAAGACTAATTATTGTTATGCACAAGAAAACAGAGGGAACCATGTCTTTAAAAGCAAGATGACTCACTGCAATTTACATTTTTCTTCCTCATCTTGGCAGTGTCTTATAAAAAAGCAGTGCCCATATGCTCAGAGTTTAACTGAATGTTTGATGATGTTAAAGTCCAAAATAAATTTTCCCAGTCTGTTCTTAATCCGCAGCAATAACTCGCTGAATTCTTCATATAGTAGCCACATCCTGTACACATTAAAATAGGTCTAGACCAAGGACTATTTTCAGACACATTTGTATGTACTTTCTGCATGTCAGCTTTATGCAGCTGGTCACCATTTGCACAGAGATGTCGCAGGAAAATCCCTAGTACCTCTGAAGCTCTAGGGGTCAGTGTGCTTCCCTACCAAAGCCTTTTCCAGAATAGCATTCCTTGTTTCCTGGGGCTGGGCTTCAGCCTACATTCCCAGGTCATCTGCCTGGTTTTTGTGCCTCGTGCCAGTCTCTAGAGCTGGTACCTGCTCCGAGCCCCTGCTCAGCTTTAGTCTTTTCTTTTCTAGAGACCCTAACACTGGTCTTTGATTCATAGCCTGCAGCACTGGCATAGAGGGAAAGAGATTTCCTGAGTCAGCCTGAAATCTCCAAGCTTTGCCCTTGAGTCCTGACCTCCAGATAGACTTCCCTATGCAACCCATGCCTGAATCATGCCTGGCTGGCTGTTTCTCCAGGATCAAGGTGGGTCAGAGGTAGGGAGAATGAAAGGAAAGAGCATTAAAGAGAACAGGATGATCGTTCACATCAGACAAATGAGGCAGTGAACACTGTAGGCTCTGAAAACAGACTGCATTGGTTTGAATATCCCAGCTCTAATCTTTGCCAGCCTTGTGACCTTGGACAAGTTATTGAACTTCTTTGTTGCTCACTTTCTGCCCTTACAAAATGGAGATTATACCACTATTTACCTTATAGATTGTCAGAAAGATTAGGCAAGTTGCTACATTGATAAAGTGCTCAGAACTGTGCCTTAGACATATTAAATGCTAAATAATTTTCAATAATAATGACCAAAAGCTTCCAGCCAAGGGCTACATCCAGGCTCCTTAGCACAGCATCTGAGGATTTGCCCAGTGTGGCCATTTCTCTTTCACTAAATATCTTTGTCCGTGTGTGCCATTACAACAAAATACCTGAAACTGGGTACTTTATTAGAAAGAGAAGTGTATTTCCCACAGTTCTGGAGGCTGGAAGTTCAACATCAAAGCACCAGCAAGTTTCGTATCTTCGTAAGGGCCTGGTCTCTGCTTCCAAGATGCACCTTGCTGCTTGTCCTCCACAGGAGACAAACGCTGTGTCCTCACATGGTGAAAGGGTGGAAGGGCAACAGAAGGGACTAGCGAGCTTCCTCCAGCCCTTTTATAAGGACACTCATCCATCCCTTCATGAGGGCTCTTAGTACCAACTCTTGGGGTTTAAGTTTAAACATATGAGTTTGGGAGGGACACATACATTCAAATTATGGCACTATTCATACCTTGAGTACCCTCCCTTCAGCCACAGCAGTCAGTTTCACAACACTGTCTAGGAAAGTCATGTCTTTTTTCCTTTGTTTATGCTACCTCCAGGTTAGTATGTCCACGTTCCCCACCCCACCTCCCCATCCTGCGTCTTTTATTCAAATGTTATCTCATGAGCCGTCTTCCCCACAAATCCCAGGAAGTGTAAATCAAACGTATCATGAAGGTATACACTTGTTTTCTCCCTAGACTCGAGCTGCTTAAAAGGAAAGATACAACTTCCTTCTATCTCCATCCCTTGACACTCAGAAGAGTCCCTGGCACATAAGTATAAACTCAATATATTCAATGTTTTTCCTTCTACAGGGTTTACCCTTATCACTGATGTCTAAATAGTGGCTAAATAATGGCCATTTTAGAGTACATGTGAGGGTTTTCTTAGATAATCTATACAAATCACTTAGTAAAGTTCTGGCCACATATATTTACTATACCTACTATTGTTGCCATAAACTGCTGCTGTTCTGGTGTAGAGCAGTATAGCAGAAAGAGCCCAGGCTTTGGAGTGGAACAGAAGTGGACTGAAAGACCAACTTTGCCACTTAAAAGCTGGAGGAACTCCACTTTCCTTAGTTATTAAATTGAGGTTATAATATCTATTTTAATGTAAAACATTTGGCAGAAAGTAAGCAACCAATAATTATTATAGGTTCCTTCTCTATTTTTGTTACTTGGCTCAGTTTACTGCATTTTTCTGGTCTCACTTTCCTCATCTGTAAAAATGAACTAGATGATTTCCATGTTCCCTACCAGATCTACATTTCAGTGACTGAACTCACCATCTTTTCCCCCTTAAATCTACTACTTCTCTGCCCCTGTGGGAGGTCCCTTCCTTGATTCAACTAAATTATTTCAATTATTTCTCTCTCTCTCTCTCTCTCTCTCTCTCTCTCTCTCTCTCTATATATATATATATATATATATATATATATATATATATATATATATATATATATATATATCTTAAGACTCCAGGGGCTATTCGCACAATGGGATTAACATATGAATAGCACCTGTCAACTGAAGAATCACGAGCTTCATAAATTTGGACAGGATTTCTTTCTCATAAAGGGTTGCAGCCAGCAGGGCAGCCATCCTGCAGACTGGGAAGCGTAGCCTCAGCAGAAGCTGAGAGCAAGCACTTCAAGGGAGGGGTAAATGAGAACAGGAATTTATGCTGAATGGGGTGGCTGAGTATACGTATTGAATAAGCTATAGGAGGAGTCATAAATATTTATAAAAAGCTATACATGCACGTGTGCAGTTGAGCTTCATGCCTCTTCATGAGCCCCATGTTCAAAGAATGGAGGCATCAGCATGACCCGAGGGTGGAGTTTTTGGTCTTCTGATGTCCAAATGTGAAGCGGAGGACATGAAAACCCTCACTGTGCATCCTCCACAAGTTGGCCAAAACCATCTGAAGATTGTGATCATTTTTTGGGAAGGGTGTATTGTGACTGGTGAGCTGTCACACTGAAACTGCAAGGGAAGGAGAATCTAGCCTCAGATTATTAGCTAAAGGTGATAAAGCAATGAATTATCAGTTCTTGTTTTCCAGAGCTAGTTTCTGCTTACTTCTTAAGAATGAATTATGGCTAAAGGTTAATAAGGAAGGGGCATACTGAGGCATGACAGACCTCCCACCCTGTCAAGGCCAGGAACTCAGTTTCCAAGGTTTCTCCAGGGTCCCTTTGGACAAGAGAAAGTTTGTTCAGCCACTTGGAGAGCTTTGAATTTTATTTTTATTTCTCACACCCTAGGAATTGGGTACTTCTTGGGAGCCCTCAGTCCAACACTGGCTGAATTTTTTCACAATGTAAAATGAAGGTCACAGAACACATAAGAAGAAAGTCTCCAGCTTTCCTTGAGTCCAGAAAAAAATGAATATCCATCTGAAACCAAAAAGAGTACACAAGCATTGGGCCAGGTATCTCATTGCATTCATAGCCTTTTCTTTGCTGTTCTGTTACAGACTTTGCAAATGGGCATCAAACACTTCTCTGGACTCTTCGTGCTGCTGTGCATTGGATTTGGTCTCTCCATCTTGACCACCATTGGTGAGCACATAGTATACAGGCTGCTGCTACCACGAATCAAAAACAAATCCAAGCTGCAATACTGGCTCCACACCAGCCAGGTGAGTGTCGCCAGTGTCTTGCTCCAATATTCTTAAACTGTAGAATTCCTAGTGACGGGAGGTTCCAGAACCCTATGTCAGACTGATAAGTGATGTTACCACAACAACGAGGGTGGGGTAGGCACTCTCATTATAGAAGAAGCAATCCTCTCTATCACATTAATTCACATTTCCCTTAAATTAAACTATCCCACAGTGCCCCCTCCTTACCTATAACCCTCCACTGTTGCTCATCATAGAAGCAATAGAACTTTCTTTAACTGGGTTTCACTTGATAGTGACAGTCTGAAAAGATGGAGTGAAAGATTTATTTCTTAGGTTCTTTTCTTGCCAAAACTGAAACCTAATAAATGAGTTTGAAGTCCCTGGTCCCGGTTAAGTGACCCCACTTGTCCCTGTTCTCTCTGCTTTGTCCCTGGTCTAGAGAGGTTTGAGGCCCACTGGGGCCAAGGCCAAGCTTCAAAGGCCGCAGTTCTTTCCTGTAATCTAGACATCAACACACTGATTTATAGGGAGAAGTGAAACTGTCAAGCAGACTGGCAATTCAAGCACACTCGTTTGCACACCTCTCCCTAAAGGAAATTGGCATGGAGAGCCAAAATATAGTCAGAAGGTTTCATAATGCTGGAGGAACTCTAACAAAGGGAGTGGTTTCACCTGAAAGGCTGGATGAGCCATCCTGGTCTCTCCTGTGGTGAGACCTCCTCCTGCCCCCCAGTGTACCATGGATTACCTCCCAGCAGGGAGGCTATCACTTCTTCTGCATTTACTCCAGTCACGTATTCATACACCCTCATGCCAACCTCCTCGCTTTGTTAACACTTCTTTTTTTCTAGATAGGTTACTGTCATTGGTTTTGTTATAGTTGAACCCTGTTCTTCCTACTATCAACCTGGGAAGTATTTGGTCTTCTAGGAGAACTCCTCAGATCTTCCTTATTGTATGCTAATAGGATTAGTTTAATTCTCAAGAGTCCTCCTTCCCTTCTTTGGTTGTCAAGAATTTTATACTTTCTACTCATCTTTAGCAATTATGGAAGGCCTTTTGCTACACATTAGTTATGACTGTGCCTCCTTATATCACATACCATTTTATAATACTGAGCTTTCTATCAGATCCCTGTTTTGTTTCTCCAGGCGGAATAATAACCTCTAATTATAATTTTTGTTCTCTTGAGATTTGAGGCTAAATGTTGCCCTATTTTTAGGCATTCCTAGAAATTTATTTAAAGAGGCCAAAGTTTGTACCAACTACACATACCATTAAATCTCAAGTGGTTGTTTGTCCCCTGACCTATGTGTTTCTCATAATTTCTACCTGGGAATCTGTTCTCTCTGCCAGAGATTACACAGAGCACTAAACACATCATTTGTAGAGGAAAAACAGAAGCATTTCAAGGCCAAACGTGTGGAAAAGAGGTAAGAAGGGGCCAATGGCAACTGTCTTTACATTTATAAAATAATACTTAGAAGATGTAACTGTATAAATAACTATTCAGATCAAATCAGGACAATTTGTCAATCAACAGAATCACTATAGATAGAAAGAAATAAGACACAAAATTAAAAATGTACATGGACACTAAAATGCAATGTACACAATATACTGTCATGGTAAAAAGTGTAGCCACGGACTCTAGGATCAACTTTCTGGATCCAAATCCTGTCTCCAAGACTTATGATATGTATAAGTCATTTATTTAATCTCTCTGTGCCTCAGGTTCCTCATCTGTAAAGTTGAGATAAAAACATTACTTATTTCCTACAGTTGTAAAGATTAAATGAGATAGATAATACATGTAAATCTCTGAACAAAAGGAAATGCCTAATAAATATTAGCTATTATTATGTACAGAATATATGTAAGAATTAATGAGTACCGCAGGTAATTAATTCCATGTTTTACTGTCTTTTTGGCATATTTTCACTCCCTACTCCATTCTAGCATTCCTGGGAACAGAGTATTGGGAATACAATACAGACATGTCCTGCCTAATTCATTTCCTGGCACTTTTCTACAAACTCTCTAGCAAAGAGCATCTTATTAGTAGGAAATCCAAGCATTAAATTCATTGATGACAACTGAAAATCAAAGCTCCTCACTTTCACCACACCAGGCTGTGGATGACTGTTCCCTAGTCTATGGTGACTAGAGATGTCAGAAGCACTTGGGTCTGGTTCCTGGCTGGTCTCTGCTGCCTGCCACCTAAGGCAACCCTCCTGGTTCTTTCATATGCCCAGAGGCCTCAGATGAGGGCATCAGCTCCAAGCAACTCTGTCCCTTATGACATATCCTCAGCTCAAAGCTTGGCTTTCTAGTTTTGAAATCTGACATTCACACCTCTCTAACAGAAGAAAAGGGATGGAAAAACAGGATTCTTTTTCATTTTTTGTATCTCCTCTGGGACTGCTGTAGTCCCCTTCTATCCAGTTTGCATCTATCTTGTCAGAATCATTTCCTTTATCTCTTAAAGTCTCTTTCCAGTCAATGAGCACTCCCCCAGCCCCTCTCAGTCTGTGGTATTCCTGCATCATATTGCAAGTCTGTTAGTGACAAGCTGTATACTAATCCTATCACAGCTGTTTCATGTCATGTCATGTTACATCTATTTTTTCTATTTTTAGCAGAAATTTTTAATAACAGTGACACAAGAAGACATAGCAACAAATGTATCATCTTACAATGACAAAATACTTGTTTTCCAGCTAGTATAGAAACAGGAAGCCCAGTGATTCCATCTCCAACTGTGATATGATTCATATTCACATCTTTCTTATGTAAATTGAAAACCACTTATCTTTTGACTCAACTTACCCACTTTTCTTGGCAGAGTCCCTTCCTGAATCCCTTATTTTGAGGAGCTGAGGAGAACATTCACTCATGGTTTATCTTGGGCTCACATTTCCTGTGCTTACCTCTACACAACCCAACATTAGCAACCTGTCAAAAACACTATGAGTGTTTGGGGTCCCATAGCTGTCATGTCTTGTTGGAATAGTCCAGTGTTACATAATTGCTCCAGGGAAGCCTATTTTACCCAATTTTTTTTTTTTGAGATGGAGTTTCGCTCTTGTTACCCAAGCTGGAGTACAATGGCACGATCTCGGCTCACCGCAACCTCCGCCTCCTGGGTTCAGGCAATTCTCCTGCCTCAGCCTCCTGAGTAGCTGGGATTACAGGCACTCATCACCATGCCCAGCTAATATTTTGTATTTTTAGTAGAGACGGGGTTTCACCATGTTGACCAGGATGGTCTCAATCTCTTGACCTCATGATCCACCCGTCTCAGCCTCCCAAAGTGCTGGGATTACAGCTCATTCTCTAGTTACCTAACACTCTAAGACTGAAGAAGGCTTCAATCAAAGCAAAGCCTAAATGTTACCGAAGCTAAGAGTATAACACCCACCTTGGGTTATATTTTCCAAGTAGACACTGAGTCTTACTCTCAGCATTTGTTACCTTGCAGTCATCGGTACCCTAGAGCCACACATCAAATACCAGAGGCCTGGTGATGCTAGCAACTAGAACTGGGCACAAAATCTAGCTTTCGTTTAATTCCTCTGTATTATATTACCAGATAAATATACAAAGCTCTGCAGAAGACCAGTCCAGCTGGTCTTCTTACTTACCTTACTTTACTTTTGCCTAGACAGTCAAAGAAAATGTGTAGATGCGGCCGGGCGCAGTGGCTCACGCCTGTAATCCCAGCACTTTGGGAGGCCGAGACGGGTGGATCACGAGGTCAGGGCATCGAGACCATCCTGGCTAAATTGGTGAAACCCTGTCTCTACTAAAAATACAAAAATTAGCTGGGCGTGGTGGCACATGCCTGCAATCCCAGCTACTCGGGAGGCTGAGGCAGGAGAATCACTTGAACCCAGGAGGCAGAGGTTGCAGTGAGCCGAGATGGCACCACTGTACTCCAGCCTGGGTGACAGACTGGGTGACAGAGTGAGACTCCGTCTGAAAAAAAAAAAAAGAAAAGAAAATGTGTAGATGCCTCACTCTGAGGTTTTCCCTGCTATGAACCATTGTATGGTATTTGAATGCACTCTCCCGCTTCTCCTGGAAGAATATCTATACAAATGTTCATGCCTGCTACAACTTGACATCCCTCCCCTGTGCTCCATATTTACTGAACTAATAAAAGAGCAGATAGATAAATGAATGAATTACTAACATGAGATAGAGGAAATGCTTGGAGAAATTTGGGGCCATAGAAGTAGGTATTGTTCCTTTTTTATTTGAGGAAGATAAAATAAGGTACATCTCGCAGGAGACTATTTATATATAGCCCTGGGTTTATTCAGCATGTGATTTCATGTAAGTTTTAGGTTTATCTTTCATCTCACTGGGTTCCCAATCAATACACATCATCCCCCTTTCCCCTGTCTTCTCACCCCAAAACACACAAAAATTACAAACTATAAAACAGCACAACCAAAATTACTTTGAGATTATTAAATTCAATAGGAAAAGATTTGAAGAAAAAATTAAAGGGAATTATAAGGCTAGAAGGAAAATTATATCCTTCTCTGATTCAGGTTTAAAGCCAATAGAGCTATAAGTGGGTTCATTACAGAACTTTTACCCACCCCATGCCCTATGAGGGTGACCACAGAGTGGTCTGGAGTGTATGTTTCGATAACTCAGGGCATGTATAAGTTGGTCTTTGCTATGTGATAAATCATCCCAATATTTAATGTTTTAAACAAGATCAAGTTGCTTATTAATTTATGGATCAGCTGTGCCATTTGCTGATCTGAGCCAGACTTGCCTGATTTTGGCTGGGTTTGCTCATACGTCTGTAGCCAACTTGAGGGGAGGGAAAAGCATCTAAGGGCTGTCTGGTTTATGATGGCCTCAGCTGGATCAACTGGGAAGCCTGAGGATTCTCTCCATATTGCCTAGTATCATGCAGCAGGCCATTCTGGACTTGTTCACATTGCAGCAGAGGGGCTCCAAGAGAGTAGAAATGTGCAAGGTTTCTTAAAAGTTTAGGCTTGGAACTGCCATTCTGACACGCCTGCTACTTTCTGTTGGCCAAACTCAAGGGAGAAAGGAAGCAGATTCAGCATAAGTACGAGCTGCAAAGTCACATTACAGAGGGCAGAGATGAAAGGAGAAAAGAAGGTTTATGGCCACTTTTACATCAATACTTTATTATTTATTCTCTTTCCCCTTCTCCCTCCAGATTGTCCCCTTCTCTGGGCAAATAAGAGTCCAGGAAAAAAGTCAATTCAGTTACATGGATGGGAACAAAGACACAAAGCCTTGGTAGGGTGTTTTCATGTAGTTTTGTCCTGTGGTAGATTGCAAAAGTGGTCATAGCCCTCCTTCTCCTCCTCCTGCTTCTTCTCCTATGGTAGAAAATATCAGCAGCTCAGCTGCTTAGGGCTCTAATCTGTTCTTGTAGTGAGAAACTCTTCTTATCACATAAGTCTCAGAGTGTATTTCAGAAACAGGATCAGCCTCCTCCTGTGACTATTTGGCAATAACTCTCATGCCATCTAGGTAGTAAGTGATATGATGCAAGCCCAAAACAGGATTGCAAATTGCTTTCTATATGACTTTCATTATTTTATCAAGAAACTGAGGGCTTTCTTGGGATTTTTTTTTTTTTTTTTTTTGAGACAGAGTCGCTCTCTTGCCCAGGCTGGAGTGCAGTGGCATGGTCCTTGCTCACTGTAACCTCTGCCTCCTGCATTCAAGTGATTCTCCTGTCTCAGCCACCTGAGACCAGCTAATCTTTTGTATTTTCAGTAGAGACAAGGTTTCACCGTGTTGGCCAGGCTGGTCTCAAACTCCTGATCTCATGATCCACCCACTTTAGCCTCCCTTCTTGGGATGTTTTTAAGCATCAGACCTAACCTGTCATTCTCAACTCACATAAAAATCATCCCTATAGTAAGAAACACTTTGCTAAAACCTGTGGCTTGTATGCTTTCATTCTCCCCAAAATCAAGTAGTAAATATCAGGATGGTCCTGTGGGACTAAGGATGAGCCATGTTATGAGATCTAAGCAGGCTGATGCTTAAAACCCAACAAATGAATAAACAAATTTCGCTTTTATTAAAGCATCATCTTTCAAACCATAAAATGTTTCAAGCTGGGGCTGGTTCCTGAGTTTCCCTTGCAGAAAGAAAATTAAAAGTCACCTGAGGTTTTCCACCAAAAAATGTGCCATATTCCATCCTATCAGCCTTTCAGAAGATACCCCATTCGTTTCAGAGCGGCATCAGACTTGAACTTTTAAATGTTCATGACTCCTGTTGCCCCATGACATCTTAGCAGGTAGTCTGTCCAAGGCTCTGTTACTTCATCTGTAAATGCACACCCAGCTCCATATTACTGACACAGGAAATGGCTAACAGATAAAGAACAGCAACTTGAGAGCTGCAGAATGGAAAGTAAATCTAAAATTTCTCTGTTTCCTAGGTCCAGTGTGGGACCCCGTCAGCTCACTGTATGGAATACTTCCAATCTGAGTCATGACAACCGACAAAAATACATCTTTAGTGATGAGGAAGGACAAAACCAGCTGGGCATCCGGACCCACCAGGACATCCCCCTCCCTTCAAGGAGAAGAGAGCTCCCTGCCTCACTGACCACCAATGGGAAAGCAGACTCCCTAAATATATCTCGGAACTCAGTGATGCAGGAACTCTCAGAGCTAGAGAAGCAGATTCAGGTGATTCGCCAGGAGCTGCAGCTGGCTGTGAGCAGGAAAACGGAGCTTGAAGAGTATCAAAGGACAAGTCGGACTTGTGAGTCCTAGGTGACCACACTGCTCCCCTTTCTCGGTTCCTGACCTTCCTCTGAGCCCTTGAGACACTTTGTAATGCTCTTTTCTAACTACTGACAAAGGTGTGGGGAAGCTGTGGTCTAGGTTTTCTTAGAGGTCAAGTCTGTTCTCCCTAGCCTAAAGAGCAGCAGCAGCTCCTCTCAAGCTCACTCCCTAGGTCACCAGGGTAGAAGTGTTTTTCTATCAAGAATCTTAGTCAGGAGTAATCTCTGTGTGAGGGATCTGTGAATAACCAGATAACTCCAGCTTCCGTTATCCTTTTTACCAGGTGCCACAGTAGTATTTCTGGTTTTTAGCCCTTTCTCTGCACTACCAACAAGAGATAAAATTGTTACTCATACTTATGTCTTACTGGGTTGTTGGCTTTCATTGTAACACAGAACAAGATTATCCAGGGTTGTAGCTTTTGATACAACTCCCCAATCTAGATTTATGTCTAATGGGGAGCAGGTAAGAGCAGAGTACCTCCCACTGGGGATGGAGTACTTAAAAGTTAACTCATTGGTATCACAAAGGTCAAGGATTGATTGGACCAGGCAAGAGCCATGTTTTTGAGAAGGTTCTGGATCGCTGACTCCATCTTGACTAACGTTTAGTAAGAACATGCTTACATGCCACTGTGAAAGGGGACGGGGAAGTGGTAAGCGGGAACAGAAGACAGGCAGACGAGGCATTAAAAATGCATACCACGCATTTAGAACAAAAGCTGTGGGCCAGAAAAGCAATTGGCTAAAAAATGAATGAGACCACTTCTAATGTAACTAAGCATCTCCACTATGGTGTGTGCCTTTTATAAAGGAAAAGAAAGAAAAGCAAAGCAAGGTTGTGGCCTTAGGTCGGATCTGGAATATCCCTGCTTATTGCCTATAATAGAATATGTGACACTGTGGGTGAAATGTTGTACACACCACACACTAGGCCATTTCCAGATCAGCAGTCACCCATCTCTTAGCATAGAAATCCCAAAACCTCCAGCCTGGGTATTCCACAAGCTTCAGCCATTCAGGAATCTGCCCTGTGCTTTGCATATCTGTATAGAAAATCATCAGGTCAATCCCCATCCTCATACCTACTCATCTCTGAGGAGCTGTGAACAGATTTTACTCTAATGATACTCCAGCCTCATCTAATGTTCCCTAAAGACTGATATAAGTAAGCTCCCCTCTGCTTAGGCATCTCTTTCTCAGCATATGATGTTTAGGTAGCAAGGGAAAGGAATATGGGAACTGTAGAATTCAGTTCTCAAATGTCAATGTAGGTAAGAGTCATCTAGTACAGAACTCATCAGAGTGATGATTGCCGAGACCCTTCTCCAGAGATTATGGGGTCAGGGGTGGAAGTCTAGAGGTGAGCTCGGAAACCCACTGTTGGGCCGGGCACGGTGGCTCAAGCCTGTAATCCCAGCACTTTGGGAGGCCAAGGCGGGTGGATCACGAGGTCAACAGATCGAGACCATCCTGGTCAACATGGTGAAACCCTGTCTCTACTAAAAATACAAAAAAAATTAGCTGGGCATGGTGGCACATGCCTGTAATCCCAGCTACTCAGGAGGCTGAGGCGGGAGAATTGCCTGAACCCAGGAGGCGGAGGTTGCGGTGAGCCAAGATCGTGCCATTGCACTCCAGCCTGGGTAACAAGAGCGAAACTCCGTCTCAAAAAAAAAAAGAAACCCAATGTTAACCAACATCCCCAGGTGACTGACATGGGTGGTCTAAAAATCACTCTTCTAGAAACACCATTCTGGAAGTTTGGCTGCCCACAAGCATGAGGAGAAGCATGAAGAGAAAACCTATTTGAAAGTTGTTTCTTTTTTTTATAACTTCAGCACACATCTGCTGATTCTCCTTCCACATCCTCACCCCCACCCCTGGGCACCATTTAGGATAAGACTTCCTTAATTACTTGCTTTATCTTCTCAGGACTCATTGTTCTACCCCCCGCCCCAATCAATTTGGATGCCTACATCCTACACAGTTCAGGAGCTGTGCCAAGCACTTTCCTCTTTTACAGCTGCAGATCACTGGAAAGGTGGCTGCATCACAAAACTTCTCCCCCTATTGGATGAAATGTCTGCACTTCCACCAAAAGCTACCCAGTCCCCAAGGGAAAGGTAACAACTTAAGCTGTAGTTAGGTAACACCTAGTGATTAACTGGCTGAGAAAACCCTGGAGTGGAGATAGACTCAAGCATCCTGATATGGATGTGGGAGGGCTCTGAAGTCAGAGGTCACCAACCCCACAGATGAAACAGTTCAATAATGAGGAAACAGGTGAGCCCTGAAAACAGAAAAAGCCAAATCTGTGTTGAAATACCCGATCCCCTCACCTTCTCACCCCAGGCCCAGTAGTTTTGTATACCAGTTCCTTCATAACAGGAGACCCAATAATGCTATGATTTGCAGCCGCCTCTGGAAGATTTTGCCCCTTAGCCATCCCTACCCATTTGCAACACTAAGGATGCTGGAGACTCTGCCACCATGCTCTGTGTGCCCCTGAACCTCTGTGCAGCCCAGAAGGCTGATGTACAAGTGTACCTCAGTTCACATTACAGCCATGCTCCTAATGTACATGGACATTTTTGTAACTCAGCTCATATTCTGACTGTATTTGAGAAGCTGGCTATTTAAGGGAACCCAGAGGTGAATCCTTTTGTAAAGTAAAGCACTCTTTTGTAATGCGGTTAATTATTCCTTAATGTATCTGTTTTGTAAATCTGAATTTTTGTATATCGGGTTTACCTTAAGCTTCTCTACTGAGGCATTCTGAGCAGTGGCGGATCACATGCCAGATCACCCTGCCTATCCACAAAGTATTTGACCGATGCAGGCTCCTCAAACATCTTTGGAGGAACTAGCTGGCCAACACACTGGCCAGGATGCAGCAAGCAGCAGAAGGGGCTGAAGGCAGGCTTACTGCCATCCACATTGCTTGAAATGCCTCTATGTTCTAAATGAAAAAAACCATAATTGCTTGTGGTGAAACGAAGCAGTCTTCATGTTAAGTAGCAATGGTTATTTTTATCAGTAGTAATTGAACAGTGTTTTGCAATTTGTGAAACAGTGTATTGTGTTTTGTAAAATGATGTCATGAAATGGTGGATCCTTGGAAACCTCCTTTCTGTTCAGCTCCAACTCTTGTTCTTTCAACACCTTTCAGGCTCAAAAAAACACACACACACACAAAGATCAGAAGCCTTCAGATGGAGAGTGGTATTCTGGTAAAGAAGAGATAAGAGATGCTACCTTGCTTCTTCTCCTCAGCTCCCATTTAATGAGATCAAGAAGACCTCCATTCTCTACCAAGCTCTGGTGCTGGGAAATCTTGACTATGACACACTGTGCCACATACCCCAACCCTGTTTTCCAAGGGGAATTTCTGGCACAGAAAGCACATAGTAAAGCATGCTCAGGTGAGCTGGAACAGATACAGCTACCTGGTTCATGTAAATAAGAATAATAAAGGCCCCAGAGTATATATGCTTCCAGGTAGAGGAGAAAGGGGAATCCCCCAAAATTTAAAAACAAGTTGGAAGAATAACCAGGACAGCCAAGTGAGGCAGCCACAGGGACCCAAGCAGTCGAGGTCTTTTATGTGCCTGGAGATGACTCTCCATCATTCATGAATCTTGCTATTGCACAAACCCTATCAGGAGCTGCAGCTTCCCTTCCAGCCAGAGAAGTGGTAAGTGGAGCAAGTGCCAAGCAGAACAGACTTTATCATCTGGGTAACAGACTTCTCAGTGTTGGTGCTGTGTCTGTTAGAGCCTTGGAGCAAATTAAGCACTTCCTTGGTATGGGTAAAGAATAAAGGGGAAAGAAACTAGAGCCTCTTTATCTCCCAACTCATATTTTTGATAGGAAAACCAGAAAATCCAACCATTTCTTCAGAAATTGCTTTCTAGTCATTAATACTACTTTACTATCTATACTGTTAAGTTATTCCTTTCTTTACCCACCTACACTACCCATCTATTCCAGGATTCCCTCACTCTTTGTTTAGTTTAGTTACTAATCATTTTATGAAAATAGTGTACTTATAAGTATTTTCTTAAGGTTTGTGAAGAGTATTTGCATTGTGTCTTCATTTTAATGTGTTTGCAATCCCTCCGCTCCAGGAAGAACGGAAATGCTGTCTTGTGAGCATGAAGTGAACGGGCTGTTTTGCTCCAGCCACTTTTCTTGTACAACCACATGGATGGATTAGATGTCCTCAGGTCTTTTCCATCTTCAGTTTCTATGACTATGGAATAAATGTTCAGAAACTTCTCTTTTGGATGTACTGCTGGCTTCGTCTTTGGGGATTCAAATGTTAACATGATACCACCTCCTTCATAACATGAGACCCAATAATGCTATGATTTATGCTTGTTTCCTTGCTATAGTCCAAATAAGTAACAAAAGATATGCTGAGAAAACTCAGAGCTCAGGCATCAGGAAGTAGAACTGAAATGGCTTCATCTGAGAGAGACATTCTAAGAAAAAGCACAAATTCAGAGATCTCTAAAAGCCTGTCCTGATCACCCTCATTAGTAATTCAACAAACATTTGCTAAACAGCTTCCATGCACATGCCAAGTGCTAGAGACACAATAGTGAAGAAGATAGGTATGGTCCCTAACTTCAGAGATCTTCTCAATCTGACCTTTTTACAACCTATAGACAGATAATAATACTATGATAACTAACAGGCACTGGGTACTTACTATAAACCATGATCTATTTAATCTTAACCCCACAAGATAGGCACTATAGATGTAGTCTTAAGTAGGTAGATGAGACCTTCAGTTTACAGATTTAAAAAAAAACAAGAATCAGAGAAATTATGTAACTTGCCTAACATTACAAAACTAATAATAGTAACAAAGAACAGTACAACCAAACAGGTTTCTGGTCACTGCCTCACAATTTTCTGTTCTTCCTTGAATTCCCTTTTAGTCTGTCTGCCTTACTGATTCTTGCCCATGCCTCAGCCTGGCCCCTAGCTCTACGAACAGAGGGAAGCTGATATAATAACTACACCTTCATTGATCCACTTAACTCAACACTGTAATACCTAAGTCTCATAAAAATAGCATTTCAGTATCTTTTCTTTCTGCTTTCTAGCCCAACCAAGAACTGACGCAAACACAGTTACAAATCACTCAGCAGCCCTTCAGTCCCAGATATACTGGCAGTTTCTGATAACCCAAGCAGTTTTAGCTGCTGGCAAATTTGCCTTCCTGAATCTGCTAGGCTGTTGCCTTCCTCACATACATTCTTTCAGAATAGAAACAATCAAATCTCATTAAAATGTAAACCCACTATAACTTAATTCAACTACCAACTTACCTAAGGACGTTTTTGCATTACTCATTCATTTTTTGGATGCCTATTTGTACCCAGGCATTGGGGCTAGTTGCTGGAAACAGATAAAAAGAGCAGATTCTGATCCCATAGAGCTCAGTGTAATGAAAGGACACCCTGACAACATAGTATGGTGTGTACTCTGATAAATGCACACTGGGTACTACCGGAGCAATGAAGATGCCGTGTGTGTGTGCATGTGGGTGTAGGTTTGTGAGGTGGAGGATAACAGGCAACTAAAGTAAAAGAAAGCATGTACAAAATTCCAGATTTGGGAAACCATGGCAATCAAGAAACTGGGATCTTCCAATCGTTTAATATAACAGAACCATAAAGCTTGAGGTGGAAGGCAAACTATATGAACTGAAAGAGAAAAGCAGAGGCAAGATCACCTGTGCTAAACAGGATTTGTGTCCTGAAGGTTACAGGAACCACTAAAGGATTTTAAGCTGGAGAACTATCAAAAGAACAGGATCCTCACCACTAGGTGGAGCTGGATATCACTCACATGCATTTTATTTGTAGGACAGTGAGCAAATAAAAGTTAACTTTTTTTTGGTTTGTTACTTTTTTTTTTAATAGCATTTTAGGTTTTGGGGTACATGTGAAGAACATGCAAGATAGTTGCATAGGTACACACGTGGCAGTGTGATTGCTGCCTTCCTCCCCTTCACCTATATCTGGCATTTCTCCCCATGCTCTCTCTCCCCAACTCCCCACCCCCTGCTGTCCCTCCCCTACTCCCCGCAATAGACCCCAGTATGTAGTGGTCCCCTCCCTATGTCCACGTGTTCTCACTGTTCAACACCCACCTATGAGTGAGAACATGCGGTATTTCATTTTCTGTTCTTGTGTCAGTTTGCTGAGAATGATGGTCTCCAGCTTCAACCATGTCCCTACAAAGGACACGAACTCATCATTTTTGATGGCTGCATAACTTTTTGAAGTTTTGGAATGAGTTAGCCATGACATCATTTACCAGTACAGCCAGACTAGAGACAGACAGACATGGATAAACATGTGACTCAGATTTCAAGAAGGCTGTCAGTGTTTTTCTTTTTTTTTTCCTAGAAATATGAAGAAAATGTAGGTGGAAAGTAAAGCTGATCTATCAACTTGTTCATTTTCTCAACAATAATAAAAGTTAGTATTTGCTGAGCATTTTCTAGGTACCAGGCACTGTGTGCTGAATGTCTCCTGGATATTGATTCGTTTCATTCTCAATACAACCCTATGATGTAGTTATTATTTTATGGATGAAGAAACTGAAGCAGAGACATGAAGTCACTTGCTAATAAGTAGCCGTGCCACACCCAGGCAAGTCTGGCTTCATGAGAAATATATTTAACACAATGCCTGGAATCACAATAAGCACTCAACAAATGCACATGATTGGGAGAGCAGGAAGAAATCTAAGATGCCTTGATTCAATTCTACTTTACAACAAAGGCACTAAAGGAACTCAGTGAAGTCAGAAACAAAATCAGTTCTAATCCAGGGCCAGGCAGTCTATTTAGATTAGAATTATCAAGGATAAGTATAGTAGGTATCTATAAGTCTTCAGAAAGACTGCACAATGACTCAGAAAGTATTTTCACTTAATATCTAGCTGATAACAAGTACTCTATTAGTACAGGTCTCCAATTAGGATAAAGGAACAATGGTCTGATAGTAGCATTTGCCTGTGGCTAAACTGAGTGACCCTGGAACCTATTTCCTCACCTCTAGAATAAGGACATGATCAGAGGTCCCTTTCAGCTCTCATATCCTCAGAGCACATTATTAGTATATTAATGTGAATATACCTTCCCTCATGGTGGAAAAGAAAAAGGTTAACCTACAATAAGTGAAGCCTCTATGCAGGTTTCTATAGTGCAGTGGTTAACACGTGTGCCTTTCAGTAAGTGAAGCCTCAGCTATCATGGGCCAATACAGCAGTGTTAGTTTTAGAATTCATAATAATTCCTTCTATTACCACAAAAGAAATGAAAAACATAGTCATATATTTTTGAGCAATAAAAATTTGAATAGTTACTTCAACATATGGGGAAAGAGTGTTTCTACTTAGGGGGTGAAAAAAAAAGAGTAATAAGGTTGAAATCACATTTTGGCCCAGTAAAGCGGACTTCAGAAGATTTGGCAGCAGAAGCATGAAGCAGGATTAACAAAATCACGAAAACTTTTACTGAATACTAAGTGCCTCTGCTAGATCAGACTGTCAAGATCTTGTCCTTCCCATGTGCTTTAGTAATTGTGATGTAGGCTATAAATAAGACGCTAATAGCTAACATTTGGAACAGACCAAACATGGGCAGAAATCCCAGAAGATAAAGCTCATTCTTTCTGATGGGACAACTTTTAAATATTTCCAAACTTTAAGATCAAGAAAACTTTTAAGTATTTCTATGCCAGGGCTTTCCTATTATGCAAACTCAATCCAACCTACACATAATCCACCATTTTTCTAATAATCTCAGTGTTTCTGTCTTATCATAAGTCAATCAAGTAGACTTCTGCAATAATGACTAATCAAAACTTTTCTGCAGATCCACTGGGACTTGGGTTTATCTGACAGTCCTCAAATAAACCCTTAAAGAACAAAATATAAATGCATTCTACACACTAGCAAATGACAATGGGAATAAAGATAAGAGCAGCAAATGCTTCCTGCAAGAGTAAGCATTACCATCCCAGTAGCTTTAGAAGACTTATGATCATTTATTATCTAGAATCTTTACAAAATCAAACCACACTCATCACTCTACTGGCATGCACATTAAACTATGTGCATTGAATTCCGGCCCTTGAAGAACAAAGATGCCTACGGATCTGAACAGAAAAACAAAAAGGAATCGCAACGGAAAGTCATGTAAGAATACAATTGCAGAAACAGCTCAATACATTTGAAAAAGATCCCTATAGTAAATAAGAAGGTAAGAGCCAAGCCATGTAGTTAACATGTACACCTTAGAGCACACCTGATTTTGGTCAACATCGCTAAGAAATTTCCAAGGTAACAAAGAAAGAAAGAAAAAAAGACAAAGAGAGAGACCATCCCTACAAAATCTGAAATGGTTATTTGTTTATGAGACAGGGTCTCGCTGTGTCACCCAGGCTGGAGTGCAGTGGCACGATCACAGCTCACAGCAGCCTTAACCTCCGGTACTCAAGCTATCCTCTCGCTGCAGTCTCCCAAGTAGCTGGGACTACAGGTATGGACCACCACAGCCCACTGATTTTTGAAATTTTTTGTAGAAATGGGGTCTCCCTGTGTTGCCCAGGCTGGTCTCAAGCTCCTGGGCTCAAGCGATCCTTCTGTCTCAGCCTCCCAAAGTGCTGGGATTACAGACATGAGACACTGCAACCAGCCTGAAGTGTTTTTAAGAAATAAGAACTTGTATTGTAATTCTACAATAATCTTTGAAATTGGCATTTATAAGCATTGCCTTAAAGTTTGTATAGATCAAGGGCTGTAATTGCTAACTAGGATCTGAAAAAAAAAACATGAATAATGCACATACAATACAAATAAAATTTGGTATGCAGAAGGGAATACTTCTGAAGCTCATTCACTGACCTATTCTGTAGTGAGAGAAGCCAGCTGCCAAGAAATCACCATCATTTTTGGTTATTATCTGAAAATTACTTTGAGAGCTCACCTTGTGTTGCCGGGAGCTCAAACCAGCTGGGATCAGGGGCTCCCTGCTCATCTCAGCTAGAGGAACTTCCTCTAAATCCAGCTTCCCATAGGACTAGAGGTTTCCTCCACAGGCCCTATGGTCCCCTGGTGCTGGGCAGCTGGCTTTCCCAGCCAATTGTCATAAACAGCCAACGGTCAAGCCCAACCCACCTGTTGACCAAGCAATCTATCTGCCCCCAGCCAACAAAGCTACGCTAAGGCTTACCCTATAAGAAGAGAAAGAAGCAAGGACAAAGTGCCCTGTTATGAAATGAAAACTCACTGTGTCCAGAAGCAGGAGCTAATCCCATCATGATGATTCCATGGGGGTGAGGATTTTTCTTGGCAGGGGGATGAAGGGACCCATGACCTCCCTTGATGACCTAGTAAGATTCTTCAATTAGACTCATTGCTTAATCCCTACCACGTGACTTTGTGGAATTCATTGCAAATCCTGCTGATTATAGCATAGCTGGTGACAACAAAAGGACAGATTTTGCTCCTACCTGTCTTCTAGGATAGGTGGTGATCAAGAAGGATCTACTTTACACAACCCCTTGCCAGAGATTTATAAAACCTCTGGTTTGCTGGTTACTATTAAACATAATGCATCTGGGCATGGTGGATCACACCTGTAATGCCAACACTTTGGGAGGTGGAGGCAGGCAGATCACCTGAGGTCAGGAGTTTGAGACCAGCCTGGCCAATATGATGAAACCCCATCTCTGCTAAAAATAAAAAAATTAGCCAGCCATGGTGGTGGGCACCTGTAATCCAGCTATTCAGGAAGCTGAGGCAGAAGAATTGCTTGAACCCAGGAGGCAGAGATTGCAGTGAGCCAAGATTGTGTCACTGCCCTCCAACCTGGGCAACAAGAGCAAAACTCCATCTCATTAAAACACACACACACACACACACACACACACACACACACACACACACAATGCAAGAACTTTCACCCTGAAGAGAGAGGCAGCACTATGCTACCCAAAAAACGAAAACAAATTATAGTCTTACTCTGCATAGTGAACTACAAAAGAGAACTGAGTAGTCAAATAAATTAATCTTTTAGACATAATTTCTCCACAGAATAGACTCAATAAAAGAACTAGGAGAAAAGTGCTTCAATTAATCAAAGATCTAAATACTCTAAACAAGGCCAACCTCTTAATCTAAGCTGATGATTTCCATGCAAGAGAGTTAAATTCTAGAACTGCAGGTATAAAATCAACTCGTAATAACAAAGACAAAAGTTTCAAAGAAAAACCATAAACACAAATGCAAACTGAATCCTGCTTTAATTCAAGCTTGTGGAGTATAAAGTCCTACAGAAACATTACACACAGAATTTTCTGGAAAAGAGGGATCACAACAACCCCTATAAAAAGGAGATGAGTAATTCACAGTTCACCAAGTTCTCTCTGTATCAAATTCCCAGAATACCCAGATTTCTTCACCAGCTCAGTCCTGTTCCCCCACCCCTTTGATCTTTATTTCATCAGAAGACAAAGAGTCATATTATTTAAAATTATTCCAGCCTCAAGAAATTTAAAGACTTGAAAAGCAGAGCATTCAAAACTTAAATAACTCTAACAAGAAAGCCAGCTGATCTGACAAGTTACTCTGCTAGTAAATGGGAAATGAACTGAATCATCCTGGACATAATTTCATTAGGGCTGCAAACCACCCAGGGAAGAGGAGTACAATTATACCATTTTGTAATCCACATTCACAAAAGGTTTGCTACACAAATGAAGAAAACTTTATGTGCACAGACAACTTAATTTTAAAAATATCACTCCCCAAAAATAGCCATGTTTCCACGTTTGTTCCCTTTTCTGTATCAAAAATACCAACTTGATTTCTTCAGGAGGAATGGACAATCCAAGATTGTACAGTGGGCTGGAAAAAGAAAGCAGGAAATAAATAAAGCTCAGAGGGAAGACAGTAAGAGTTGTTTGTTTCTAATTCATTCTGAAACCCAAGGCTTGTATTTACCAGTCCTTTCTGCTAACATCATCCAGCTGTTGAAGAGGAGAGCCTGGAAGCAGTCTGTAGAGGAAAGGCAGTTGACTGATAAACTGTCCTACAAGTGACAGTCAAGAAGAGAAGAGGTAGAGGTTTGGTGGTTAATGAGTAAGTGCCTGTCTAGCCAGCTCCTCTTCTTCTCTTGACTTGGATCAACCAATATAGATGCGATGAAAATCATTGGCACCAAAAGCAGCATTACACTTGGGACATTTGCGCTGGCGGGTGTCATAGCGTGTCTTCACACACTCAAAGCAGAAGACATGAAAACACTTAGTAAGAACAGCATCCTTTTTACGCATGTTACAGCACGGACAGGTCAGGCGTGCCTAAAAGGAAAAGATGTCAGAGTCTGAGCAACCATGAAAGTTTACATCCAAATGGTTCTCATATAGTATACAACCAACAAGAAAACCCACAAGGCACTAAAAATGAGCATCACTCTCCCCACCCCCCAAAATAAACCATTCTCTGGTTACCATCACGTAAAGTTTAGTGTTTATTCTCCCAGTCTATTAAGCCACTTAAAGCCTTGATAAAAAACAAATCACTGAGGCATTTTTTTCTAACCTTGTAATCCTTAATCTCTTCCATCAGAATCTCATCACACTTGGGTACATTGTCTGGTTTCTTTGTGGTCTCCAGCTTCCTGCGAAGTCTAGAGATGTCCTCCTACGGTAGGACACATACCCATTAGACACACTAACCCAAATTTGCCATTTTTGAGAAAAATAGTAGTTCTAACTTGAGTTCTCTATTGTGGAAAGAAATAACTTTCTGGCCTTTCATGTCCAATTATCTTGTAGAAACGTGGAGAATTGCAAATGGCAAGATATTTTCTTGTTTCAGAACAGGCAATCATAATCATATCCTCAAATTAGAGATGCATCTAACTATTACCAATTCAGTCCTGCAAACACACATCTAAGAGTTTAGAGGATACCCCATTTTGTTTTATGGTAACTAGTTTTAAGCTGAAGGTAGACTGGTTTAAAATAATTGAGATTTATGGATAAGGACAGAAAGACATCATGAGAAACAGCTGGCCTGACAAAAACAGAGAACTTATAGGAGATCTTTAAAATACACTACTGCTGCTATGCTGCTACTTCTTTGACAATTTACCAATTCATTAATTTAACAACTATTTATTTTGTGCCTTCTAAGTACGAGGCACCATAACAGGGTCTGGGGATATGGCAGTGAAGAAAACAGACTTACTCTCTTCCCTCAACAAACTCCCTCAAGTCTAGAAGGAAATGACGTATACTGGATTAATGATTCTTTCATATGGGTCATTTGAGACCTCAGAAAACACCTAAAAGGTGACAAGAAAAGACAACTGCTTTACCTGGGCTCGTTTGAAATTGAACATGTCCTTTTCTTTGGTAACACTATTCTCCACAATCTCATCTTGAAAATCATGTAGCTTCTTCTGAGCCAACTCTAGTTGTGCTTTAAGGTCATCTGCAAGCTGGGCTGCCTCCATTGCCTATGTGGGACGTACAATTAAGTAACACCATTGTATCACATCTTATTCCCAGTGAGGCAAAATGTTAGCCCAAGTTGAAGGAATAAAGTGAACTTATAATTTCAACAGTGTTATACTTATTTGTTCCTCTGAGACTAACCATCATTAGATTAATCAATCATACCTTGCGTTTATTCATCTCTAAGGCTTGGGTCCTAAGACCCAGCTCTTTCTCCCCTGTGCCAATGTTGTTCTGTAACAGATGCTCCTTCTCTTCCAGTTTCCTTACTACCTGTAGCTGGGCATCAACCTTTGAACAGAAAATCAGATTTTAACACAAACGAAAATATTAAAAAAAAAACAACAACTATTCTGTTAATCTATAAACCCACAAAATACGATATGTTACAAATCTCAAACTATTACTGATTTTGCCCATGAACCCTTCAAAATATATCAAGACTATGATAACTGGAAGGTTTACTTTAAATATAAAATACTGTGGAAGATTCAAATAAGAGTCTGAAAAATGACTAAGAAGATTCTTTTCCAAATTGCCAAAAATAGAGAATATCACATGCTAATGCTCAAAACCTGGCAACTCATACTGTAACATATAAATTAGAACTCAAACAAAAGTCCAAGAGCACTTCAGAATGGCTAGACATCCTAAAGGAGTCTTTTTTTGAAATTAATGCATAAAGTAGACTCAAACAATATTAAAATATAAAAAGTAAAATCACACACACCCTCCTCCTAACCTCACCCACAACTTATCTCAATATGCAGAGATAACCATTCTAACAGTTTCTCATGCCACCTTCAAAAAGCGTATCGGAAAGATAATCCACCATGATCAAAATATGATATGTTACAAAGGGTCTCATACCAGGGATGCAGTGGGGTGGTTTGATATTCCCAAGTCAATAAATGTGATACACCACATAAACATAATTAAAAATCACATGACCATCTCAATAGATACAGAAAAAGTATTTGACAAAATCCAGCATCCTTTTATGATTAAAACCCTCAGGAAAATCAGCATGGAAGGGTCATATCTTAAGGTAATAAAAGCCAGCTACAACAATCCCACAGCCAACATTATACTGAACACAGAAAAGTTGAAAGCATTCCCCGAGAACTGGAACAAGACACTGATGCCACTCTTACCACTTCCATTCAACACAGTACTCAAAGTCCTAGCCAGAGCAATCAGACAAGAGAAAGAAATAAAAGGCATCCAAGTTGGTAATGAGGAAGTCAAACTGTCACTGTTTGCTGATCACATGATCATATACCTAGAAAACCCTAAAGACTCATCCAAAAAGCTGCTAGAACTGGTAAATGAATTCAGCAAAGCTTCAGTATACACAATTAATGTACATAAATCAGGGCTCTGCTATACACCATAGCAACCAAGCTGAGAATCATATCAAGAACTCAATCCCATTTACAATAGCTGCAAAAAATAAGATAAAATACTTAGGAATATACTTAACCAGGAACATGAAAGACCTCGACAAGGAAAACTACAAAACACTGCTGAAAGAAATCACAGATGACAAAAACAAATGGAACCACATACCATGCTCATGGATAGGTAGAATCAATATTGTGAAAATGATGATACTGCCAAAAGCAATCTACCAATTCAATGCAATTCCCATCAAAATATCACCGTCATTCTTCACAGAACTAGAAAAAAAAAAAATCCTAAAATCCACGTGGAACCAAGAAAGAACATATATAGACAAAGCAAGACTAAGCAAAATGAACAAATCTGGAGGCATCACACTACCCAACTTCAAACTATACTATAAAGCCATACAAAAACAACATGGTACTGGTATAAAAATAGACATATAAACCAAAGGAACAGAATTAAAAACCCAGAAATAAAGCCAAATACATATCATCAACTGATCTTTGATAAAGCAAACAAAAATATAAAGTGGGAAGGGATACCCTATTCAACAAATGGTGCTGGGATAATCAGAAAGCCACATGTAGAAAAATGGAACTAGACCCTCATCTCTCACCCTATACAAAATCAACTCAAGATGAATCAAAGACTTAAATCTAAGACCTGAAACCATAAAAATTCTAGAAGATAGCATTGGAAAAACCTTTCTAGACATTGGCTTAGGCAAAGACTTCATGACCAGGAACCCAAAAGCAAATGCAACAGAAACAAAGATAAACAGGTGAGACTTAATTAAATAAAAAACCTTCTGCACAGCAAAAGATATAATCAGCAAACAGACAGCCCACAGAATGGGAGAAAAATATCTGCAATCTATACATCCAACAAAAGACTAATATCCAGAATCTACAAGAAACTCAAACAAATCAGCAATAACAAAATAAACAAACTCACCAAAAAGATGGCTAAAAGGACATGAATATACAATTCTCAAAAGAGGATATACAAATGGCCAACAAACATAAGAAAAATGCTCAACATCACTAATTAACAGGGAAACGTAAATCAAAATCACAATGCAGTATCACCTCACTTTGCGGGAATGGCCAAAATAAAAAAATAATAGATGTTGGCATGGATGTGGTTGAAAGGGAACAACTATACACTGCTGGTGGGAATGTAAACTAGTACAATCACTATGGAAAGCAGTATAGACATTCCTTAAAGAACTAAAAGTAGAGCTAATATTTGATTCAGCAATCCCACTTCCGGCTATCTACCCAGAGGAAAAGTCATTATATGAAAAAGGTACCTGCACATGCATGTTTATAGCAGCAAAATTTGTAACTGCAAAAATATGGTAACAGCCGAAATATTCATCAATCAAGTGGATAAAGAAAATGTGATATATATACACACACACACACACACACACACACACACACACAAACAATGGAATACTACTCAGCCATAAAAATGAACAAAATAATGATATTCATAGCAATCTGAATGGAATTGGAGACCATTATTCTAAGTGAAGTAACTCAGGAATGGAAAACCAAATACTGTATGTCCTCACTCATAAGTAGGAGCTAAGCTATGAGGATGAAAAGGTGTAAGAATGATACAATAAACATCGGGGACTTGGCAGAGGGAGGTGAGGGAAAAAAGACTACACATTGGGAACAATACACACTGCTTGGGTGATGGGTGTACCAAAATCTTGGTATCACCACTAAAGAACTTATTCATGTAACCAAACACTCCCTGTTCCCCAAAACCTATGGAAATTTAAAAAAAAGTAAAATCACACATGCCTCCTAACCTTACCCACAACTCATCCCAATATCCAGAGGTAACAATTCTAACAGTTTCTCCAGCCTACAAGAAATTTTTTTAAATACACAGCACAGGCACACAAGTAAGCATACACTTTAATGCAAAAAGGGTAATAAAACAAGTCACTTGACTTTATTTTAGACATGCTTCCCTAGCATATCCATATTTGTTTTGACAGCTACACTGTACTCTTTTGTAGGAATAACAGTAGGGATGTATAATTTATTTGCCAATACCCTAATGATGAACATGTAGTTTCCAAGTTTTTTTCCAATCACAAAAAAACACCACAATAATCATTCTTTAACTTGCATCGTCATGTAGAAAGCACCCTACTTCAACAGAATAGAAAGCTCTACTCATTCTAATTACCTGAGTTTTCAGAGTTAAAACCTGGTCTGCCAGCTCCTCCTTCTCCTCTTTAAGCAACTTATGGATCTGATTGGACTTGATACGCTCTGACATGAGCTTGAAATTTGCATCATCCTTCTCCCGCAACTGCTGCATCAAACGGATATTTTGTTCCTGCATGTCTTCAAAGGCCTGGCCTGTGACATCCATCTCAGAAAGGAGTGCTTCTTCTTCCTAAAGGAAGGAGAAAGAGATTTCATTTTAGAAGAATCTTCCAACTTCAATGGATGAGCACAGAAAACTAAACTTTCCCACTATTCATTTAGATATAAATTAATTCAGTGACAGAGTTTTAAGAAGCTGTGTTTTGTTACTAGGCATACAGAAGCTCTGTTATCTGAAGTCACTGGCACCAACTGTTGGTCTGACACTTATTAGTTGATCTGTACTCAATTTCAGTTAAAGCTGACAATAATTATATTTACCTTAATCTAGGCAAATGGATCAAGCAGCAGTTGGTTAAGAGTACTTCCATCATAACCTCTCATATTTTCTCATGCTTTTCCACAATTAAAATACTGAATCTACAGGATTTCCAGCAGATGCAAACATCCAAAGCCTCGTTAACAATCTGATAGGTGAAGACTGGTATCTAATAATAGCTTTAATTTATATAGATATATCTCATTATAAGTGAGACTGAGTATCTTTTCATATAATTAAGACCACTTGTATTCTTTTCTATAACCTATTCATTTCTTTTGCCTATTCTTCCATTGGATTTTTGAGTTTTTTCTGCCTATTTTAGAGGGTTTTTTTTTTTCTAATCAGATAAGCCTTTTTTGTAGTAAGAGTTAAGAGTATTTTTTACTTTTTGTCATTTAATCTTTTGGCTTTGCTAACAGTTTTTTGTTTTTTTTTTTTGCAATGTAGAAGTTTTGCATCATTTTAAAAAATAACTCAAAATTATCCATCTTTCGTTCATGTTTTCTATCCTTTTATTCATAGAAAGGTCTCCATGCCACATTATAAAGGAATTTAATGATTTTCTTCTAACTTTTTGATGGATGCATTTTTTAAAATACTGTATCTATGACCCATTTGGAAATCATCCTAATGTAGAGTGTTCAGATATGTATCTAACTTCTTTCTAACATTATATTTTTTACTTTTGTCCCATTACGTGTCAGTTTTTCTTTTCTCCATGGATTTAAAACCATGTATTTAGCATATAAGAAATATCCGTGTACTTTCATCTATTTCTCAAGTTTCTATTCAGTTCTAATAGCCTGTCTAGCAATCTCAAGCTACTTTGCCTACAGAAACTTGTATGCTTTAACATATGAAAGAGACCCCAGTGCTGTTCTTTTTCAATTTCTCTTGTTACCCATTTACTTTTCCATATGTACTTTAAAACCAGTTTGTCTAGTACCAAAATAAACAAAAGAAAAATTTTAAAACAGCAATTTTATGAGATCATATTACATTAATAGATAAACATAGAAAGACTTAATATTTTCAAGATAGTGAGTCATCCCATACAAGAACACAGTGTCTTTCTTTTTACCTATTTTAGAATCTTTAATAATACAATTTCCTGATAATTATCTTAAGAGAGGGAAAGAAAAAAGTGGCAATTACCAGATTTAAAAAAAGTCAAAATTATACTTTTTAACAAAAGGAATGTGTTTAGGATCTAATAAAAATCTTCTTTTCAAGTCACTTCATAACCAACTTACCATTAAACCTACTCCATCTCACTGTTATTCTGCTATTGCTTAGAAACAATGAAGGTGTACTAACAGAGAACATATATATGGTTTTTCCAAGCATTTTCAGTACCTTTATTATTGAATGTTAATAAAAATTCACTGGGATTTAAAAATAAAGAAACACATATTCATTATGAGGAGAACAATCTCTAAAGTTCTATGACCCCAAAATAACCATAGCTAATGTACTGCTTAATCAGTATATTATTATACTGGTTAATATATTATATCCTTATTATACATAAATCACATATATTTATGAGCATAGTTTTTCTATGTAGTATATAGGTACTACATAGAAATACATAATAATATATAAGAGTAGTTTTCTTAGTTTCATGTATTTGTAATCATAATGTATGTAAAATCTTACATCTTATTTTTCATTTTACATTCACTATAACCCTTAATTCTAAGTCAGCAGAGAAAGACTAGATCTTCAGTACATGTCTGAACAACCAGCTATCCATTTAAATAAAAGTCAACTTCCTGCCTCACAATTACACAAAACAAAATAACAGAAAGATGAAAGACTTGAAGGTAAGAATTACACACACACACACAAAGAAAAAAAACACAAATTAACAATCAAAAAAAGACCAAAATACAAAAGCAAATTTCACTGGCAGTATTGTCAAGTAACATTTATTCTACAAGTCCATTAAATAAAGAAAGTGTGTCCACCTGCTTGGCCATGGCTAGCTTCTTCTGCAGATATTCTATCTGCTCCTCCACTGCCCGGATCTTCCTTAAGGCATCCTCATCAGCCATTTTCTTATTCTCTTTCTTCTCTTTATCTTCTAGATCCTTGAGCCTTTGCCTTAGATCTTCCAACTGCAGGAGGAAAGGAATTACACAAAAATAAAAAGTTATAATACATTTTCAAGAATTAATTAATACTATACAAAGATGGAGGGTCCATAATACCAAAAAGGTCTTTACAGAATATGGAACAAGATTAATAACATACTAAAACATCACGTAACAATATCTATTTTAATGTCACTCCATTCCACTATGACATGCCTCTATGAGCAACATTTTTGAGAACTACATATGTACCTTTCTTTAGAATAGTGGTACTCATCCCTTTTTTCTAGGCCTCAAAATTTTAAGAGCACAAGACATTCCTCCCAAAAGTAATCAGAAAAATGTAATCCCTGTAGCAATGAATAACATAAGAAAAACAAGAAATAAATAATTTGAAAACCCTACTAATAATCCCAGCAATTCAGATATATTTTACCATCTTATGGAGAGTTTTAAAATCTCTGCTTTAGATGGTCTTTGAAAAGGCAGAAAATGTTGCATTTAAACACTAATTTTAAAGATAAAGAATGAAATTATATCCTTAGCAAGTATGAAGGAAAATCTCACAAATTAGAATTTTAACCATTAGTACAGGTAATAGCAGACCAGAATACCTCTGCCTTAGACTTCTTCTCAGCTGCCATCAGCTGAACTTTGTCTCTCTGTTCCTTTGGGGCAGAGCGGTACATATCTAGCAATAGTTTCATCTCCTTTTGGCTCTCTTGTGCCTTCCTATGACAGGGGTAGGAGAGGGAGGGGAACAATGTAATGAGAAAATAAAGGTCATCAGAGCAAGGGAATTGTGAACTGAGGAGAATATTTTAAAACAGTTTCATTTTACATTTCATATCACACCTAAAACATAAAATTTTGCACAGACTATCACGAGACTTTTGGATATGCTTAGAAAGTACAGAAAAGTAAGCTGTACAAAAATAAATCATTTCTCCCTTCAGACAAAATCCTCTAACAAAGTTATAAAACAGACACTTGTACACTTGTTATATAAGCAAATTTCTGTGGCCCCCAACCCTGAATAACTGAGATTCAATAGGTCTGGGGATTGAGTCCAAAAATGTACTTAAACAAGTCACTCAGATGATTCTGATATCATACCAGAAAAAAAAAAAAAAATTGCCTTAAAGAGATCAAGAGGGAGAAAAAAAAAAGGGAAAAATTTGCAAGTCTTAGATATATTGTTAATCCTAGATTTGACAGCTGGATGAATAACCATCAGCTGAAGACAAACTTCATCTCTTATTAAATTACTGAACCTCTTAACTATACTTATATATACCAAAGGAGTTCAAGCATTTTGAGCACAGTGGTCCCTCAAATCCAAACATCAACAGAGTCAATCATAGAAAATAAGGAGCAAGAAGTAAGCCATTCTACCAGAGAAGATATTGGTTATACAGGAGGAGAAGGGCCAATGTGTAAGGTTATGACATAGAAAAATTCACTGAGTTAAAGATCTATCTTAGTGTTTCAATGTCTATAAGAGTCAATCTCCTAAAAACACAAACCAGTTAACTGTCAGGCACACTGTCCAAGTTACAGCGATATATAAATACTCCATTTAGTATCATTTAAATTACAACTAATACCAGCAATCTGCCCAAATCCAACGAAGAGCAGTAATTAATTTACAGTAATTCTCAGGAATGTTACTTCAATCATGACATCCTTTTCCTTAATTTAGATTCATGAAAAATAAGGCTACGATCATCAGTTTACTGATACTTGATTACTGAATCAAAGTACATAATAGCCATGCAGGCCATTTTGGCTGCGTACTTGAGTAAGATTTGAAGCCAAATTAATTGTACAATCTAAAATATTACAACAATCCGACAAGTCATGCCATCAATCAAACATTTCATCCATGATGTCTTAGCTTTTCAGTCAGAAACTGCTACTCTAAATGTGACTTACTTGAGTTCAATCTTCAATTGTTTGATAATTTCTGCTTCCTTTTTCCTTCCATCATCATGTTTGCCTTTTTCTTTATCTTTAGCAGAATCTCTCTCTTTTTCTGACTCTTTTAGTTTCTGCTTCTCTCGTTCTCTCTCCTTCTCCTTCTCCCGTTCTCTTTCTCGTTCCCTCTCTTTCTCCCTCCTTTCTCGTTCTCGCTCTTCCTCATCACGTTTAGACTTGATTTCACTGGCATCCTCCTGAGATGCCTTTGAAGCTGAGGACTGGGAAGATAGGTCCTCAGAATCTGGTTTTAGCTCTGCAGGCTCATCCTTAGGGTCCTCGGTACTAGACTGGGACTGGAGGAGGGCACTACCACTACGCAGACGTGTCTGGAAGAATAAAGAAAAGAAAGACGCACATCTCTTACAATAACCACATTGCCCAACTCATTCAAAAACAGCCTTATGACATTGATAGCAAATAATATTTATTCTATTCCTTCTAATTACCTTGTTCAAGTCAGACTGGGCTTCTCTCAATTTCCGCTTGTATCGCAGCACCTCTCCTTTCAGCTGGTGATTGTGATTTTGGAGGCTACTGATGAGGTGGCGCATCTCCCGGTTTATAGGGCCTTAAATACAGGAACAGCAATGTTATGAGGAACTGTGGTAAGGGCAAAGGCACAAGGAGAGAAAGTGCAGAATACATCAGGAGACACTGAACAATAGGGAAAATTACCAGAAGAAAGATTCCTTCTCAGAAGATGAAAACAAAACTGGTCAACTTGAGTTGAAAAACAAACACCCAGACTGTGAACCAAAATAAATTACAGGATTTGATTTAAGGTACTTTCGGACTTCTGAGTTGAAGTTAGCATTAACAAACCCTGGGGTCTGTTATATCTTTCAAGGTAGGTATTTACAGCAAACTACAACTTAGAGTGAGAATCATTATACCTGCTTGTTCATTGGCAGCAAGGGTCTGCTCAAATTCTATCCTCAGCATTTCATACTCCTTGCGGACCTGGGCCAATGTATCTTCTAGCTGAATTACTTCAGTCCTCAGCTTCTTATGAAGACTAACCTCATCTCGCTACACACAGATAAAGGAACCAATAAAAAATTCTTATTAAAGCATATAAATAACAACATATTCTATTGTTCTGTCTCCTAAATTTGATCTATAAGAATCTAAAAAGAAATATATATATATATATATATACACACACATATATATATATCAAGAAAATAATGGATTACTCTGAAAATCTCTAGTTCAATCTATACTTAATGAACACCAGATTTCTACAAAAGACTAATTTGGAAACTGACAGGATATTGAAAAAAAAAAGAAAATGACCCCCAATTCTGAGAATATTACAATTTAATTGGAGAACTAAACTATAAGACAGTATATAAACATATATAAAATAGTATTCAATTCATTTGTCAGGTATATACTAAAAGACCAACTACTATAACCATTACCCTAAAAACTATGGAACATACAGAAATTAATATATGAATAAAAGTTACTATCTTTAAAAAAAAATCATCTACTGGTGCCATTATATGCTATAATGGCATGTAAGTAATTTTGCAGCTTCTGCCCACTATTTTCTCTCATACACATAAGCTCTAGTCATATTAAACTATTTATTACGCTCTCTCATACTTTTATATACGCTGTTCTCTGAGAATTCCCCTTCTCCTACTTTTAACTACCAGTAAACTTGTATTTATCCTTAACATTCATACTTTGCTTTCTCAAGTGGAATCAGGAAGTTTCCATAGTCAAATCAGACACTCTGTTCTCATCTATCACATCTTTTGGCTATGCTGCCATTGTACCACACTGTATTCTAATGAATACTGTTCTCCCACTACTGCAGACTACAAGATCTGTGAAGGCAGGAATTCTGTTGTCTCATCTTTATATGCCCAATACCTACCAGAGTAAAGAGCTACAGCCACTCTATGAATGAAAGCTGAATGAATGGAGGTTAAATGCATATGAAGAATTAAAATTGTAAAATTTAGGAGGCGGGAAAGCTTATATACATAAGACAAGGCAAAGTTGTTACCTCAATGACCTCAACCTGGTGCTGGTGGGTTCCCCTGGTGCCTTGAAGCAGGGTTCGAGCCTCATCCAAGTGTGCTTTCAACTGTAGGCTCTCATTGTACAGGACAGAGAACTGTGACTGCATGCAGCGATATTCTGGAGTTTCCTTAACGACTTCTTCCACTGCACTCCGCAATTCCACCTTAGGAGGGCCCAAAGCAAAGCAAAGTCAGAAGCAGAATCTAGCATGTGCCGCAGAGGCTGGACAGGAAGTAACATTTTGAACTCACTGTGTCCTACACAAGTGAGACAATTTTAAAAGATTATTAAGTCTATCTACCCATTGTTCTAGGTATATAAAATCTACCCCAAAATTAAATTAGACCAACTAGGAGACAGTACCTGGATATGCTGTATTCTTTCCTCCTAGAATTCTTTTGATATGTGTGTTACATTCTGTGTCAACTGAGACACTAGAAGAGTGAAATTTGTCAGGATGCTTATTTTAAAACCATAGCTGAGGACCCCAGTCACTAACTTGTTCTCTTTAATAACAGTAACAGAGAAAAAAAATGTTACAGGATATCAAAAATAGTTATGCCTCTCCTAAGCAACTATCTGCTTTAATTACTCAAACACTTTTAACTGATTTAACTTAGGTTGTTTTTGTTTTGTTTTTTATTTTTCAGTTCAAACATCTTTATTCATATCATTTAATCTAGAAACAAATTATAAAATAGAGGTAACTATGATTGAAAGAGGAGTGAAGAAGAGACTTCCAGAATCTCTTTTCTTCTCCTAAGAACGTAAGAAGAAAATCCTTCTGGGCAGGTTTGAAGACCAACGGGATCACCGATCATGTTTCTTTCTCTGTTTTGGCAGCAAGAAACTGCAGAGCCAAATCTGTGGAACCACTTCGGCAAGTACTGACATGTGAATGGTCTCCCTCCCAAAGTATATACATGCCCCTTGCAAACATCTTGTATACAAGCCCCACTTTTTTTTTAATGCATTTTTGGATTCTCACCCTAGTTTATCCTACTTCTCATTTTTCTCATCAACTCCTACATTAGAGCACTCTGATTTAGCCTACCTATCTTTGTACATTGCTTTAAATCCTTTTCAGAACAATATAGGGTACATATAATAAGTAAATATGCAAGTAAAGAAGTAACTATATCAACAAAACTTAGATTTTTTTTGTTTCCCCCAGCTTTATTAAGGTATAATCAACCAATTAAAATTACATATTTAAGATATACAGTGTGATGTCTTGCTATACACATACACTGTGAAATGATCATCACAATGCCTCACAGTTAACTTTTTGTGTGTGGCAAGAACACTGAAGATCTACTCTTAGCCTATTTCAAGTACACAATACAGTATTAATTACAGTCACCATGCTACACATCTCCAGAACTTATTCAATTTGCATAACTAAAACTTTGTACCTATTCCCCCAACATCTCCCCATTTTCCCAACCCTGGTAACCACCATTCTATACTCTGCCTCCATGAGTTTGACTTTTTTAGAACCCACATGTGAGATCATACAGTATTTGCCTTTCCGTGCTCGATTTATTTCGGTTAGCATAATGTCCTCTAGGCATACCCACGCTGTTGGACATACACACACACACACACACACACACACACACACCACATTTCTTTATCCATTCCATGTACAGATCTCTGGTCTCCCTGATTAAAATTATTCACAATTTTTTTATGCTATTGTAAATGGAATTGTTTCCCTAATTTCTTTTTTGTATAGTTTGTTGTTGGTATATAGAAACACAACTATTTTCATATGTTGATTTTTTTAACCTGCAACTTTACTGAATTCATTTATAGTTCTAGCAGTTTTTTGGTGGTGCCTGTAAGGTTTTCTATATATAAAATCATGTCATCTATAAACGGAAACAACTTTACCTCCTCCTTTCTGCTTAAGAGGCCTTTATTTCTTGTCCTTGCCTAATTACTCTGGCTAAGACAAAAGTAATGTGAGTGGTTATCTTTATCCTGTTCCTGATATTAAAGGAAAAGCTGTCAACTTTTCACCATTGGGTATAATGTTGGCTGTGGGCTTGTTTTATATGGCATTTATTATGTTGAGGCACATTTCTGGTACCCCTAATTTGCTAAGAGTTTCGTCATGAAAGGATGTTGAATTTTGTCTACATTTTTCTTATCACTCATAAATATGCAGATTCACAGCTATGTATATACGTGAGTTGATAAGCAAAATGTCTGATTTTACTGCTCTTCACAGACGCGTTCCTACCTTCAGCTTTTCATTTTGTGTAGTGACCTCCTCAAAGTCTTGCCGAAGTTTCTCCAGCTCACAGAGACGGTTCTGAGCCAACTCTTTGTTCTCCTCAAGCTCTGCATTCATTTCCTCAAACTGGAGAAAAGTAGAAAAATAGAGAATAAATAAGTAGTCTTCTTAAATCATTTCCATTTCTAAGCTTCATATCTTCACTGATCTACTCTTCCCCATGATGTCACTTGTTAACACAGCAAAACCCCATGATGTCACTTGTTAACACAATCCTAAGTACATAAGCACAAAGGCTGACATAAGCTCCAAAACCATGTCCTGAGTCACTGACTTTACCTTCCGGGCATTGATAGTGATTGTGCCGCCATAGAGACTGCTCCCCGCTCCATACACCTTATAACCTTTTGAATTCACCTACAAAGAAGACAAAATATACATATACACTGTAAAATATTACCACAGTCTATCTAATCAACAAATCCATCACCTGACAGTTACCTTTTTGTGTGTGGCAAGAACATTTAAGATCTCCTCTTGGCATATTTCAAGTACACAATACAGTATTAATTACAGTCACCACACTACACTTATTCATCCTGCATAATTAAATCTTTGTACCTTTTCCCCAACATACAACCAATAACCAACGTAATTTTAAAGGATGAGTTTTCTTCCTCAAGTACCACACCCTGAGGTGAGTCTTCCTGAGAACACTCCTTAAAATGATTCGAGTCTCCAAGCCATAAAACAGCACTGACCCGTTCTAGGACCTCTGCTAAATGTCGGTTGAGTCGCTGTTCCCTCTTTCGAATTTTGTCAATATCCCACTGCAGGTCATCAATCATGGACTCCAGGACAGACACTCGTGATTCAGCTGTCTCCACTTTACTCTGCAACTTGGAGAACTACATCCCAAAGACAGACATTCAGAAACATATAGCAAAATAGACCAAGTTAGAAAAGGAATGCCTAACATCACTAACTTAAGTTCCAAATTTCACAATATTAACCCTTGCTTATGTGTAATTATAGAAAAGATGCAAATAGAAGATGCTTCACCCTCTTCCCAATGCATGATTATAAAATGAAATCATGGATTCTTCCAAGAATTCTGGGTCAGTTATAATCATGAAAACATTAAGTCTAAAGTCTATAAGAACTCTAACACAAAGAAAAGACCATCTAAGATTCAATAATTTTTCTACCTCTGAAAAGCACCATATCCCTGGAGAGAACACAAACTCAAAAATTTTGTATTTTTTAAGACAAAAGATAATATCTTTCATTTTGTTAAGTATTTTAAAAGACAAATATTTTTCAAGAAAACCATTTTCACCCCCAAATTTCTCTCTCCACATTCCTACCAAAAGTAATCTATATAGAATAAAGGGAAATTTTCCATACTCTTTTTTCAAGCTCATCCCTGTTAGAAAGATATTTTAGAAGATAAATATTTTTTCAAAAAAAAAAAACAATTTTTACTCCCAAATTTCTCTTTCCACGTTACCACAAAAGGTAATTCATATAGAACAAAACAAAAACGTTCAAACACTTTTTCAAGCTCATCCCAGAGCAATCTAGAGTCAGATACTATACACTATAGATTATACTATAATCTAGACTCAGATACTGTTTATTTAGGAGCTATACACAAGCTAACACTATTTAGTATTTTAACTACTAAGCTGTTACATGTTCACATTAATCTATATATACCCATTGTGCTAGGTTTTAAAACAAGGCACCACAAAAATTCTTTGACAGTCCTCCCATCAAGAGGTGGGATCTTTATTCCCTCCTCTTAAATCTGAGTCAACTTTAGAGACCCAATGGAAATGGCACTACATAATTTTGAGGCTGTATCAGAAAGGCCACGCAGGTTCTACCTGGTGATCTTGGGATGCTCACTGGAAGAAGTCAGCCAACATGTAAAAATCCCAACCATCCTGAGACTACCATGATGGAGAGACAACCTGCAGGTATTCCAGTGGACAACTAACCTAGTTGACAGGAAGCATCAACAGCCAGCTATGAGGGCCAGCTTAGACCTCACACAATTTAGCAAACAACTGCCCTCCAGGTTCGTAATACTACCTGAGCTTTGTCAAACGGCTAGAAAAGGAAGATCTCTTCATCTTGGTAGCACCTAGACAATGTCTTAAAACATGATCAAAGTATTCTATTTTCTTACTAGACTCCAGTTTATTTATAAGGGCTGCTACATTCTAACCCCTTTGAAGGTTCGGGAGAAGCCATATGAATTAATTCCCCAGATGACATTCATGCAATCAGCCCAGCATGAACCTTAACACTGGAGTTTAATAAACAAAGGCATATGAAGAACAAGAGCTTTGAAGTCAAACAGACCCACAATCACAACACAGCTCAAGCACTTTCTAGCTATGTGCCCTCAGAATAATCACAGACCTCTTTCAATTTGTTTCTTTGGCAATAAAATGTGAGTTGTTTTGCCAGTACAGATAATATTCAGAAAGTGCTTAAATGCTAGGCACTAAGTAAATGCTAACTACTAAATCACTAATTAACAAACAGGACAATTCAGTGGCCAAACTAAGGTCGGTTGAATTCCAGTAGAATATCTTTTGAACTAAATCAAAATGATAATCAGGAGTGTCAGAAAAGTCGTATAAGGCCTATCAACACTTTATCTTGATCATTTTGTGTAAATAAATAAATGCCCAAATCTTGGCATGGTTTAATCATAGGATTATTTGTGCCCAAGTTTAGACTGAAAATTCACATTTCTCAAATTCCTAGGACATCATCAATACAGTAGTTTCTACTTCCTCATTCTCTGTTGAATTTCTACCACGTCATTCCTCAATAACATTATATAGTCTTTTATATTTCAGGTAATTCATTATTTGGAGGTTTGGAGTTGTGTTGTGTTTTGCGAAACCCCCTATGATAGGCCTTCTAGAGGAAGGTAACCTTTGAGGTGCTCAGAATTCTAAGTCAATGCCTGCCACAGCCCACTAGACATAGCCATCTCTCCTTTCTGGTTAAGTACCTCTTGAGACATGGTGCGATGCTTTTCCTGAAGAAGATCTGTCAATTCCTGTAGCCTCATATTCTCCTGTGCAAGGAATGAGTTCAGCTCCTGCACTGCTTCCTCCACTATCAGATTATCTAGGGAAGAAGAACTATACTTTAATTTAGCATCTATAGTGTCAAATTCTGAAACTGTGTATCCTTGGCCAGGTATAGCAGCTCATGCTGTAATTCTAGTGCCTTGAGAAGCCAAGGCAGGCTGATCACTTAAGGCCAAGCATTCGAGACCAGGCTGAATAACAAAGCAAGAATCATATGCTCTTATCACATATTCTCATACCACATATTCTGAAATACTATGTTGGGGCACTTCTGAAGCTCAAAAACCAAAATGTACACTACTTTTTACAAAGCAGGTAGGTAAATCCATAGAACTTATTACACCAAGTTAATATGTTTAAAATTAGAGTTGCAAATATTATAGCTGAAATCCAAATGTTATTAAATGCAACCAGATACTCTGAGGATATATACCACCCATCAGAGGGAGTTATCAGGAAGAAAAACACATTCTCTCATATCACCTCTTGGCATTACTCTTAGTGTCAATAGAGAACAGGTTGGTCATGAGGGGTTTTTCATGGTTCTTAATCTAGGACTGCCCATCAGAATCACCTGTAGAACTTTTAAAATAGATATTTCCCTAGGACCTATCTCACACCTACTCAATAAGAATCTCCATGGGCAGAGCCAAAAAGAATTATGCTCAGAAAACTCCAAAGGTGATTCTGATTCATAATCTGATGCCAGATGCAATACTAGAAACTAGAGAAACAAAGGGTGAGCCAAACCACTACATCGAGACACAGTTTAGCTGGGAACATGCAAGTAGATATAATAAATGAATATAAAAATACGAAAGTCTGAGAGAACATAAAACACATTGTTTAGAATACGTATCTTTGAAAAGTGAGAATGGGGGAACATTTGTCATCTATTAATTTGTATTTCAGACTTGTGTATTTTTAAACAAATACCTGTTTTGCTTATAATAAAATACAGAATACATAATCTAATGGTAAAGCAAAAGAAACCCTTGGCCAAATTTTCACAAGCCTTCTACAAGCTGCTTAATTATGTTGACAGTTTAGCCCGATTACCCTCAACAGCAAAATTACAGAATAATACTTACATGCTCATCCTATGGTTCAACCTGAATTACATTCAACTTATTACCTTCAGAAATGAAAGGTTAAACTTCATAATGATAAGCAGGGAAATTAAGATATTATAATTAGAGCATGATTATTATTGAAAACATGAAATCAAGGCATTTATTTGCATTTGAGCAAGGTATTTATGTCACAAATGAGTAAAGATGTAACCTAGCTACACAAATACTTTACTGTACAAATATAAATTTTTGCATTAACTCTGAATAACACAATTACTCCAAATAACTATTTTATTTCAAATAGACATTCTTTTATCCATAGAATATTTTCTAATCATCCTTTTAACCATACAGATCATCTGTCAACTCTAAAACCTGCACCAAGTGTTTCTAAAAACATTAGAGATAATGAAAAATAAAAGTCAAGTAAAAATGAACTCTTTCAAGTCAAAATGCAGTATCCAATAAGAAATTATTAAATAATTGTTAATATTTAAAATATTATCGTTATAAACCAATAGCCTACATACACTATAAAAATATCCAGATATCAGAGCTGTTTATTCAATAAAATTAATTCTGCTATTTACAAAACTGTCATTAATAGAGTGTACCAGTATGGAGCTGATAAAATCTTTCCTCCGTTTATTTTTTTTTTATTTTTATTTTTTTTGAGACGAAGTTTCGCTCGTTAGCCAGGCTGGAGTACAATGGTGCGATCTCGGCTCACTGCAACCTCCGCCTCCTGGGTTCAAGCAATTCTCCTGCCTCAGCCTCCCCAGTAGATGGGACTACAGGTGTGCGACACCACGCCCAGCTAATTTTTGTATTTTTAGTAGAGGCAGGGTTTAACCATGTAGACCAGGATGGTCTCGATCTCTTGACCTGGTGGTCCACCCGCCTTGGCCTCCCAAAGTGCTGGGATTATAGACGTGAGCCACCACGCTTGGCTCCTCCATTTATTAAAGGACTATCATGTAGCTCAAAATGAAAAGCATTGATAAAAGATTAATATGCCATAGTGAAGACACTACCAGTAATATTGAAGGTTAGAATTTTAAGAAATATAATTAAAAATAAATAGGTAGCCCAGGCACAGTGGTTCATGCTTGTAATCCCAACATTTTGGGAGGCCAGGAGCGAGGGTCTCTTAAGGCCAATTTGAGAACAGCCTGAGCAACATAGCAAGACTTCCCCTCTAAAAGAAAATTAAAATATTAGCCAGCTGTGGTAGTACATGCCTATAGTCCTAGCTACTCGGAAGCTGAGGCAGAAAGAATGCTTGAGTTCAAGGATGCAATGGACTATGATGGTGCCACTGTGCTCCAGCCTGGGTGACAGAGTGAAACCTTATCTCTTAAAAAATAAATAAAAAATAAATATGTAAGTTTGCAAACTACAAATTAGCATGCAAAAATGAGTTCTTATTCCTCCTCCACTACTCCCAGCCTCCAGGTTCTTGCCTCACCTCCACTGTTTAGCTTCTGGGATAAGAGCTCCACTTTTTCTTGCAATTTATCATAGACAGTCACAATCTGGGACACGGCTCGGCGGGAAGACTCCACACGTTCCTGCAGCTGAGACTCCATCTCTTCACTAGAACTGCTGGCCAAAGTAGCAAGGAAAGAGAAAGCTGGCTCTTGCCCTTCCCCTGAGGACACAGGGGAAAAAAAAGAAGCCCCCCCAAAAATTAAAACTGGATATAACAAAATCCATTGTTTTTCCTCAAATGAAAAGCAAGCAAAGCAATACTTCAAATATCCAGATAGCATGCAGTGATAGAATCCATCACAAATACTTGCCTCTCTCTCGGTCATCTTTACGTTCCTGATTGCTATCAGAGTCTGGTTCTGGCTCAGGCACAACAAGGGCTTTTCTTTCTGTGAGTAGGTCCCCCAAGCCCTGCTCCAGATCATAACGTTTAAGGATGATACGGATGTTTTCATCAAACTGGAGAAGAGGTAAGTACAATTATGAAGAAACAAAGGACCCAACTTTGGAAATGAATAGTAAGGAGAATTAAATTCGTCAAATAAAAATCTGAGCAAATAAACAAGTTAGCTACCTGACTCCAGTATCGGTTGACAATCAATAGAGAGGCATCATCAGTGGCCTGTCGTCGTTCCAGTTTTTCAATGTGCTCACGAAGCTCATCTTCAATGGCCTGCCGCTGATCCAACATTTCTGCCAGCTTGCGGTTTTTGGTTTGCAGTGTTCGAATATCTAGCTCCTCCTGCCCAGTAAACCAATCTTATTAGTCTCCACAAAGAAATTAGAAAAATGAGCTGTTAACAAGGTCACAATAATTCATTAGTTATTTCCTATGAATGAAGTTATTGACTTTTTAAAAATCTTACAAGTAATTAAATAAGAGGTAGAAGCAGAAGAGATAACAGGTATATGATGATGTGAGGAAAGAATAACACACACAAATAAACCAAAATCTCAACCACACCCATCTCGCTGTTCCAGTCACATCAACATCTACAAAGCAATGCTACTTTAAGGCTAGAGTACCCAGCTAGAGCACTCTCTACTCCAATCAATACTGTCATCTATCTCCTAAGCACTGCACTTCATTCACTAAAGACTTCAGCACCTGGGTTCTTGTCTATACCAGTTCCTGCCAATATATCTGGTGACTTCAACATACTTGTGGACAAACCATCTAAACCCCTAGCACCTAGGCTGTCAGTATTTCCAATTCCTTCACTCCAATGATTATCTCCTCCACTGTGCTTCAGCCATGCATTTCAAAAGCCACATCTTGGACTTCTGTCATTATCTGGAACTGTACTAAACTGTACTAAATCTAAAATCTTAAATTCCAACTTCCCATTCCCTGAATAACACCACATCTTTCAGGTATCTCAAGCCCTTAACCCAATATACCAATCCCTTTACCTCATTTAGATCTCCAGAATGTTAAGTTCTTTTCTTTCTCCTTTTCGATCCCCTTCTATCTCCACTACCTTCCACATTTTAATTATATGCTATAGAGTACATTCCTTCAAACACCTGCCTAACAGCTCCCTCAGTTCTCCGACTTTAATCCTTTTATTCTACCTTCGTGAACAAACCCCAGTCTGAATTAATCCAGATATCTGACTATTTCATTCCTGTACCCAGTATGCTGAGACTTCTAGAGAAATTCATCAAACTACAGAAACCAGTGCCTTTACAAAATGAATTCTGAACCTAAACAGATCTTATCATGTGTCCAGAAATGTTTCTTTATCAAGTGAGCTCTCTCCCATTCTCCATAAAGGCAGCATCAACCTCTACCAAACCCTGCCCCCTTTTATATCATACTAAACAGATGGCTTTATTTCTTATTTTTATGAGAAAATAGAAGGCATCAGAGAGGAAACGCCTCAATTCCCCATCTCTTTGACCCAGTCACATAATTATGCACACATTCTTAAAACTCGGCTTGTGCTCAGAATCCTGTTCTCTTCTGTCTCTACAAAACCCTCACTCCATTAGTAATTTCACATTCCTCTCAATATTTTTCTCTCTCCAGCTTCTTCCCTATGACAAACCAGGGAGGCTTCGGCGGGAGGTGGGATGAGGGAATATAACAAGCAAAGAACCAGCATGTGAAAAAACATTCTTACTTTCCTGAGGAATTAATAAAATCAGTATTTTAAAGTAAGAATTGTTTATTACAGCACCAATTTTTGTTTCATTTTTCTCTTTTCCCTTTAGTTAAAACATTCCTAATATAACTAAGTAGTCAACAGTTTTCCCCACTGTACCACTTTATTAACACTACTAATAAACTCTATCTTCAAACTCTTCTCTAAACATTGCCTTTCCCTTCTTGCTCTACCTGAAACCTGGATGAGAATGCTGTTTCCCTGCAGGCTTCCAGTGGTGGCTGTTTCTCTTCTACACCCCTTGAAGCCCTGGAGAGATGAATATCTTCTTGTTTTCCATTGCCACTTCCAGGCGATTATCCCACCTTCCTCCCTAAAACCTGCCTCTGCAGTTCACGCCATTAGCCCATACCACCTGCCACCATGCTCTGTTGAATTCATCTATAAATGCCTACCTCGTTTCCTCACATTTCTCAAGATTTAGCACCTAGCTTATTATCACTCTCCAATACTTTTCCTGTCATCATTCTTTACAACTTCAACACCCATTCAGATAATCTTTCCTATACTTGGATCATCAAGTCATTGACCTCCTCTCCACCAATGATCTTGTCCTCTGCCTCCTTCAGTCACCAACTCCCACATTAAGTCTTACTTGTACCTACATGTCCTCTATAAGCTCAATTTCAAACATGTCATTCTTCACAACTACCACTATTTTTCCAGTTCACTCTCTCCAGTTTCCTTACTCCTAAAATCCTTCAGTCTCTCCAGGATCTACAATCCACTGGTCCTATACCTTTCACTTCTCTCACTTCCTTCTGTACTGAACTTAAATTCCATGATCAGTCACTATATACTCATCTACTTTACAGTAACACTCCTTTAAAGTATTGTCTCTACTCTCTTTTCCCTAATTCCTCTCCTCTCATATTCTCTTAAGCTCACTGAAAACAGGTTGCCATCCCCACTAATCCACAAACGTAGGTGTTGTGGTATCTCCAATGAACTCTGTATTATTAAATACAACATCTCAGTCCTCTCTTTACTCTCTGTTCCAACTGAAACCTGAATGAGAACACACCTGCACCACCTGATCAACTCCTTGAAATACTTTCTTCAGTGGGCTCCTGGGAACCCAGCCTCTCTTACCTCATTGTCCCGCATTGTTTGTATCTTTGATTAGTCCTTTATCATCTCCTTGACATGAAAATATTACAGTGCTCCAGCAGACCTCTTTATTTATGCTTATTCCTTAAAAGAGTCTGTAGTCTCAAACATTTAAACACAACTTACAAAATGATGATTCCCAAATGTATGGCTTTAGCCCAGACCTCTGTCCAGCATCCAATTTATTAACTACCTATCCACTCAGGGATCAGATAGATATCTCACACTTGTATGCCCCAAACCAAACCAAATTCAATTCATCCTCCATGACTCCCAAAAATCTGCTCCTCTCTGGCTAAGTAGAAACTCCAATACTTTCAAAATCCTGGGGTGATCCTCCCTCCTGTCTTTCATGTGAGTTATCCAATCCATCAGCAGATCTTATCAATGCCACCTCCACAGTGGTCCAAGCCACCATGATCTCTCATTAAGATTAATGCAAAGGCCTCCTACAGCAAACACTCTGTGCTAAGTCCTGTCAGCCTGACACATTTCAGCATAGCTGTGGTGGACAGCTCCATTTACACTGCTAGTGTTCCCACTTGAATTACCCTTGGGAGACTCAGTTTTCCTGACCCACAATCACAGCTGGCACATAACAGCAATCTCAAAATGCACAGGAGGCACTGCTTTCAAAGGCAACCTTCAACCAACTGGAGCAGGGATCAATGGATACATGCCTCAGATCCCCACATTTGGAGAGATGGAGTTGTAGGGAAAAGGGAATAAAAAGGAATGAAGAAACAACTCTGCTAACTGGACTCTTGTTTTATAACCCTTGCTCTTCTATAGTCTCTAAACATAAATGAGAGCATGTTACTCCCCCTACTTAAGACCATCCAATGGCTTCTCATTGCCTTCTGGATAAAGTCCAAACGCGGGTGTGTGCTATGTGCTTTCCCTAAGTATGTGCTTGTCCCTATGAACAACACATATCCCACTCTAAATAGTCTATTCCCTTGTCAGTGCTACCCTACAAACTAAAGTCTAGGGGCTGTCTTCAGTGTAAAGCACAGTGTCCGGAAAATAACGAATACTCAACAAATATTTATATACTGAGTGAATAAATGCCTTTGGAATGCATGATGTAAGGCAGTGCTAAGACAAAACCACCTCCTGTTGGCAACATTAAGTACCAGAACCCAAGCAGCCTCAGAAATAACACATCATCAACAACTTACTATGAATGTTCCTATTATTCTGACTCGAAAAAAAAAAAAATCAAACTCTCTTAAAATAAACCTTAGCCTCAAAATCAAGTAACTAATAGACGTAGTTTTGTAAGCCATACAAATGCAAAGCATTTTAACATCACATCCCCATGGCTGAGTTTCAAAAAAGTAAAATCTTGACCTAGATCAAAACCTGTAAACTTCTGATGTCTAACAGATATATAACATTACTATGAGATTTTGGTACATAATACTCATTTTGTCAGCTCCATTAGAGCAAGGATAGTATGTACGTTATGCACCATTATATTATCTAGCCCAATATTAGCTACAAATGGCTCACATTTATTGACTATTTACTATGTTAAATGCAAAGTGTTAGCCCTTAACAGGGACTCTCATTTTATCTGCATAAAGATCTAACATAGCAGGTACTTTGATTACATTTACAGACAAGAAAATGGGCAAAGGAAGGCTAACAGAGATCAGCCAGGTAGGAAGTGGTACAGCTCAGAGTCAACCCCGGACAGTCTGGTCTCAGATTCTCACTCTTCACCATGCTCTCAATAATTACTAAACTGCCTCTTAGAATCTGGTACTGACTTTTTCAGGGAATGAAAAATAAATGTATATCTTCCCACTGCTTATTACCTACAGTTAATGTTGTATCAGGCACCACATTCCCAGATTCTCAAAAGAATGTAAGTACACCTCGAAAACAAAGAACTGCCAATCTACCTCTCCTCCAGAACTGACTACCATATCATTTTACCTATTTTCAGCCTGTTTTATTTCCCTCTTCTTTTCAAAGAGCTTCCCCATACTCCAGAAAGCTGCCATGCATTTTTAGTTTCAAGTTGCAAATGACAGAAGAAAAGCACACTTTCATAGCATTGTTTCCTCATACCGTTGAAGAGACACCTCCTAGCTTAATTGTTTCCACTGTGGTCCCTGAATCTTCAACAGCTGTCTTCTTCTCCGGAGGCATGGAGCTGCCAGGTTCTCCAGCTGCTCTTTTATTTCCAATTCCTGACATTTTGGCAGAAGATGACAGCCGTTTTCCTGATGGAAAAAAAAAAAGGCAGAAACTGACATAATATATATAAGGACAGCAACAATAAAGAGAGTCCACCCATAATGTGAAATAATGTAAACACTAGCAATTTTGACACCATAATGTAAAAACTAGCAATTTTTCTGGCCAGCCCTTTATCCTGGATCCATTAATTCCACACCCATCCCCACATTCCTCTTGGAGAAAAAAAAAAAAATTAAATCGTGGAGTAAAAGTCAAGGTAAAATTAACATGATAAGAAATGACACAATGGGTCAAGAGTGAAGAGACAAAAAATGAAGTTGTGCAATCTCCCTTCCTACAAAGCCAAAATCAGAAAAGGGCACTCTGATTATGCCAGAAGTTAAAACGACAGTGTTGGAAGAATCACAGAGCTAAAAGAGATCTGGGAAATGCCTACTAAAGTCATTAACACCAGACAAGTCAGTTATCATCTCTGAGCCTCAGCTGCCCAACCCAGGAATAAATAACCACAGTATATACTTCCTACGCTTATTATTTTAAAAAGATGATATAATTATACAAAGAACTTGGCACAATGCAGAACACAAAGTAAGCATTCAGAAACCCCAGCTCTTCTTTTAACGTGTGCATTGTCTCCCTTTTTTCCAAAAGCTCTCTCCACTATTTTGCGCAAATCTACGGAAGTTAGACCTGGGTGCGAATCCCAGTTCTGCCTCTTAGAGAGCCGTGCTGCCTTGAAACTGAATTCGCCAAGAGCTTCAGTTTCCTCAACTTTACAATATTAACGACTACCTCCCAGGGTGCTCAAAGGAGGCGGAATGGATGCTAAAGCACCTTGGCTACTTCAGGAAGCAACCCGGCCATCACCGAGACTAACAAGGCTACTTTGCTTCCAATTCAAGCTCCAGGAGAGGCCTATAGCTGGCAACAACCTGTGCAGGACCTCGCCTGGAGAGAGAAGAGACAGAAGCAGAACAAGGCTGCAATCCAACTCGCGAAAGGCCAAAGACCTCAGCCTCAGCGTGGATAATTGCAGGCCAAGGAGACTGAGGGCCCCAGAACCGGAGAGGGTGGAGATTCCTGAGGCCCGAAACAGTCCTGTTGCGCCCTTAGCGTGCTCCAAACTAAGTTCCTTGAACTGGCGCCGCCCAGGAACAGAACTCGCAGCAGTTACTCACTCACCAAGGCCCGGGCAGCGGTTCCAGCTCTCACCCCTGACCCGCGGCGGATACAGGGCAGAGCTTCCGGGAGGCGGGACCGTAGGCAAAAAAATGGGAAAGAAAAAAGGAAGTCGCTTCAACCCAGCCGGTAGGACGGTAAGACACCGCCGGGCGGAAGTGACGCGCGGAGAGGGTGCGAGCCATTTGAGCAAGAGGCGCCGCTCTAGCAACTCTGGGTAAGGGCAGCACTCTCTACTGGCTACGTCCTCCAGGAGTACCCGGGCCTCGTTGATGTCCGAGAGAGAGTCCTTGGCTTTTGTTGACTTGCTGAATTTTGCTACTGCGATATGGTTTTTCTGCTAAGATAAAGTTCCTCATTCTGTTGCTTGTCATTGGGGTTACCGTGACTCGTTCAGACGGCCGATTGGCTGATGGTCCCGTCAATCTCCGGGGAAATTACTAGCCTCGGCCACATCAGAAAATTTTTCGTTGATTCCCCTTCGTGCAGAAATGAAGAGTTCTTGAGAGAATTTGAGGAATTTCAGGTCTTGGGGATATTTTTCCCCACGCAAGGAACAGCACTCTGCCCTGTCCACACATTATAATCACTTAGGGAGTTTTGGTCCCTCTAGGGTAGGGCCTGGTCAAAAGCTTTTTTAAAAAAGCATTCCCCTCATCCCTTCCCAACAAGCCCTACATTTCCACCTGCTATATTCTAATTCGTTAACAGGATTGATAAACTACTGCTCTTGTGCCTTTTTTGGAACAAGAAATTGTCCAGGAAAAAGATAAACTCAAATGAATTAGTCGCTGATCTCAGTACTAGTCTATTTTCAGCTAATTAGCATTGATTTTTTTTTAAGTTTATGACAAACTGCTATTTTCCATTCAGTTAAACTAAATGCGTTTTAATGATAGGACGGTAATGAATCTAAACTATCAATAAAAAGCCGTATGCCTCGCAGAACAATGATAAACTAGCTAATGACATCATCTAAGTGTCCAGAAACGGAAGAATGATTGCTAAATCTTTTTTAAAAAAATAGAATTTAGGCATCTTGGAAAAAAAGAACCTGATCTACACTGGATTTCTGGTAGTGTGAAGACTTTTTTCCCGGTACCTACTAGGGCTTATCTGTGAATGAAGTAAGACAGTCAACACCAGGAAAACAAGTGTTCATGGTGCCTGGCAGTAAAACACCTTGACTATCTTGGAAAGAATTAACTGGCTCCAAATGGACTTCACATTTCATTCAGTAAAGTGGGAGCCTGAGAGCATGTGTGTGGCCACACTGGCTGAAAAGCATTGTTTGAGACGATGACACTCATTATCTCATCTTCTTTGGTTCCTCTACTCTTAGCAAGCCTTTCATTCATAGAACCACTGAATGGCAAGTAATGGTTTTACTGGCCCAGAGCTTGTAAAGTAGAGGTTCACAGACTGCATTTAGCAAACGTTATGCTTTGTTTATTTTAGACAGTATTGACTGCCCTGTGTGGTTAAAAACAAGAACAAAAACGAACTTAGTTGCCAATATTTAATATATGTCTATTTTACATAAAAATCCAAGTCATCAGTTTCTCTGGAAAATGTTGGCAATCTTTCAACAGAAGGGTTATATTTTTGCATGGTCACATTGCCTAGAGCAGAGTAGCGCTTCTCTTTTTTTTTTTTTTTTTTTTTTCCGAGACAGAGTCTTACTCTGTCACCCAGGCTGCAGTGCAGTGGCACCATCTCCACTCACTGCAACCTCCACCTCACACGTTCAAGCAGTTCTCATGTTTCAGCCTCCCAAGTAGAGATTACAAAAGCATGCCACCACATCCAGCTAATTTTTGTATTTTTAGTAGAGATGGGGTTTCACCATGTTGGCCAGCCTAGTCTCAAACTCCTGACCTCAGGTGATCCGCCCACCTTGGCCTCCCAAAGTACTGGGATTACAGGCATGAGCCACTGCACCCAGCAATGAGCCACCACACTCAGCGTGGCTTCTCTTTTATTAATCATGTTATTCTTGTTTACCATAATCCCCACTATTCTTTATGAGTTTGTTAGCACCAGTTTAGTTTAACTCGAGTATCATCACTTGTGTGTTATATTGTGATCAATCAATTGCCGGTACTAGGTAAGTGTCAGATTGACTTTATTGGTGTCTACCCCACATCCACTCCCCTTCCCTCACCTTAACAGAACCAGGAATTTTTTTTCAGGTATCTGTATAGCCCCTTTGATTCCACAAATCTTAGGGAAAACTGCAATCTCCAAGGATTGTTTTAAATATTGAGCTCCATTTCCCAAGCCAGAGTCCTAGTCAGCAATGGACAGTTTAATCAGGGTGAATTTCTTTGAATACTAGAACTGAAGAAGTTTTTTATCCTCCAGATTTTTTGTGTGAGGCTGAAACTGTTGGAGCCTTCCTGCTACCATCCTTGAGAATGGAGCAACCACACAGGTATGGGCAGAACCAAGAGAATCTCAGGGAAATGGAGCCACATCAACTGAGTTAGGTGACCCCTAACTTCAACCCACTTTTGAGAGTGCTAGAGAAGATTCTAAAAAGAGAGCAGACTTTTCTAGTAACTTTCAGTTCTCACCACGTAGGTAACCATATTCTCTAGCAATTGGGAGATATGTCTTTCTGAAAAGTTCCAATTATCTAACACCATCACAGGTGTCACATTTCTCTGGAAAATAAAATCAATTCTGTGTGTGTGTGTAGAAAGATATTTGAGAAAGAGAGAGAGAGACATTATAAGGAATTAGCTCACAAGATTGTGGTGGATAAACCAAAATCTACAAGGCAAATTTGCAACCTGGAGCCCCAGGAAAGATTCGCAGTTTGAGTCTAAAGGCAATTTGCTAGCAGAATTCCTTCTTGCTTGAGAGAGGTCAGTCTTTGTTCTATTAAGGCCCTCAACTGATTGGATGAGGCCTACCTACATTGTGGAGGCAATCTGCTTTAGTCTACCAATTTAAATATTAATTTCATCCAAAAAATACGTTTACAGAATCATTCAAAATAATGTTTGACCAACTATTTGGGCACAGTGGCCCAGCAAAGTTGACACATAAAATTAACCATCATAGTAGGTAACCATATTCTGCAGGTACTGGTGAGATCTGTCTTTTCTGAAAGCCTCAGTCAACCATCTGATGTCTTCACAATAGCCTGTCTCACCCTAGAGAATTGAGAAGATAGTATAGATGAAGAGGATAGCAGCGACTGCTCTCATTGACAACATTCCCTATTCATTTCTGATGTGCTACCTTCTATTCAGCATCTTAATCAAGAGAAAAAGGAGTATCCCTGGAAAAATAAGTTTTTCCCTCACTCATAAATGGGAAAACAGCATTAGCAATGATAAAAAGGATACTTAATATTTTATTGCACTTTTAAAGTCTCATTGCCTGTATCAAAAACATAACTTAAGCAAACAGTAATCTTTTTTAAAAGAAGAAAACAGACTCAGATTTTAAGTGATTTTTTTTTTCAAATGACTTCATGAATATTAGTTGAAGGACCCAAGTCATGTGATTTCCAGCCTGTCTTCATTAACTACTCAGTTTTGCCACGAGGTGGCATAAGGCAACACGCCTCCTTCCCCAGTTCCCCTTCTAAAGCTTTGGTTGCAGAGTACATCTGTCATGTCCTGTCTTCTTCACCTTAACTCTTAAAAACCTGGACAACTACTGAGGGCAGGCTTAATGCTCTCAAAATGGACACAATTAAGATATTTTGGATTTTTGTTTATTTTTTTTTCTACACTCCTTACAAATGTTGTGTTCTAAGATTGTTATATCTCCATGCATTCCAATATTCCATGAACTCTGGATTGGGTTGTGTGCCAGACATAATTCAGGGACTCCCTTATTTATCTGTTTTTTAGACAAGTTGTATTTTATTTAGCATGGTGTCACTTGTTAAACAGAAACATTCTGATTCCATAGCTCTTGCTCTAGACTTGCTGAATCAGAATTTCCAGGGTAAAGCTCTCTGAAAATGCAAGTTCTTACTTTTGTAATTATGCTTCCTATCCGGGCACATTTAAGGAACACTGCTCTACGGGATGATGTCCAGGTACACCTGAGAGTGTTCTACAACAACCAGACCCTTCCTCTTGTCCTCAGCTTTCCCTTCTCCTGCCATTCACCCCTGCCACAGCTTTCTCCTTCATTCCATACCCCTGCCTCCTCTCCAGATCACCTGCTCCATTATGCTACATCATGCTCAACCCTCTTACTTTTTAACTTCTGGAGACCAGGGAGATGGCTTACTCAGGGGAGCCAGAGCCAGGTCTCCCTTTTTTAAAGAGTGAGGACAAGGTCTCCTAGCTGTCTATGGAAACATGAGAGCTAACTGGTAGTCACAAATTGTCAGAAGAGCCCCATTTAGTTTAATGCTCTCTTAAAAAGCCAAAAGAAGTCTGGGCATGGTGGCTCACGCCTGTAATCCCAGCCTTTGGGAGGCCAAGGCAGGCAAATCACTGAGGTAAGGAGTTTGAGATCAGCCTGGCCAACATGGTGAAACCCCATCTCTACTAAAAATACAAAATTAGCCGGGCATGGTGGTGGGCGCCTGTAATTCCAGCTACTCGGGAGACCAAGGCAGGAGAATCACTTAAACCCAGAGGTTGAGGTTGCAGTGAGCCAAGGACATACCACTGCATTCCAGCCTGGGCAAAAAGAGTGAAAATCTGTCTCAAAAAAAAAAAAGGCTGAGAGACACCATGCAACATGCAGCTATAAAAATGAATGAGATCATGTCATTTGCAGGGACATGGATGTAGCTAGAGGCCATTATCCTTAGCAAACTAACACAGGAACAGAAAACCAAATACTGCATATTCTCACTTATAAGTGGGAGCTAAATGATGAGAACACATGGACACAGAGAGGGGAACAACACAAACCAGGGCCTAGTGAAGAGTGGGAGGAGGAAGAGGATCAGGAAAAATAACTAATGGGTACTAGGCTTAATATCTGGATAAGCAAATAATCTATACAACAAACCCCCATGTCAAGTTTACCTATGTAACAAATGCACATGTGCCTCTGAACTTCAAGTTAAAAAAAAAAAAAAAAGCTGAGAAGGTATCTACGTTACAATCATAGAATTGATCTTTTATGTCCTTATGTCCAGCCATGTGACATTCTATGTTTGGGTTTCTAATATTATTATCATTTTTATTTCTATTATGCTTTTGTGCTGGCTATGATTCTTTCATTAGAGGATGAGAATTTGAAAGCAGAAGCCAGGTTGTCTTTGTGAATTTTCACTGGGTAGGTCTACTCTTCCATATTACTGTTACTGTGTAACTAGAAATCCACCTGGCCTTGGAGGAGAAAGAATAGCATCACTGAAATGCTTGCATCAGGCATTGGGGATGGGGGTACAGCACGTAATTACAAAGGTAAGATTTGGAATTTCCATTTCCAGAAGCATGGCATGACCATCTTTCAGGAAACAAGCTGTGGACTAAAACTGGATTTCAGCTGAGGCCATTTGTCAAAATAGGTAAAGGAGAATTTAGAGTTTTATGGCTTTGGTGGGCAAGCGGGACAGGAGACAAAGCCCAAGAACTATCATGACTGACTGCATATTAGAGACCTCTCCCCATACAAGCAAGGTAGAAATAACTACTTCTAACTGAAAGAAAATTGTCTGTCTCAAACTTTGGTAAAAATATTTTTGCTGACTGATACAGAATTCTAGAAGGCAGTTAAAATGAGTTTCCAGAAATGCAGAGAAATAGAAGGGTCCAAAGAGGCCATGGGCAGTGCCTAAGATCTCACTTTTACTTTTTAAACTTAAAAAATGCAATAAATCTTATCCTAACCCTGGGTAATTGTGCTTATTTAGTACAATTCTGAGTGTAGATTTTGGGGCAACAGTACCTAATTAGGCACACCCAAGCACACCAACTTACACTTGGAGCTTACAGGAGTTTCAAGACATGAATAAAGATTGTGTATCTTTCCCAATGAGCAGTCAAGTGTGATGAGATGGATCACTGAATTCCAAAGAATCTATGTCATGCTGTATACACATGGCAAGGAGGGCCTTAATATTAGCAAAAACATCCAGTGTCACATTAAGTAAATGTTGTTAGCTTTAAGCTTATTTGGCTTTGTAGCCTTGTTTATATTTAATTTGTAAGTGTGTTTTTGTTTGTAAGCTGTATAAGCATAAAGCATGCATACCAAGTTTATACACTTTAATATTACAATTAAAATACCTTAAGTAAACACTAAATGGCCCGTGAGAAAATCGTTTTCCTTTAAAGAGGGGTCTGATATTACTTAAGTTTGTAAAACGTTTGTTACTTAATTGTGTATCTACTGTCATGTGTGGTTCATAATTATGTCTAGTCTTTTCATTTTCTTTTAAATTATTCTAGGATCAATAAGGGAGAATTGTTATCGATATAACTGATACAGTATATCAATGACTCCAACATGTATTAAGATATGAATTTCTGGTGTCCAAAGGCATGTGGCCAAATTCAGTTAAAAGGAGGTCTTAAAGCAGTAGTATACAACCAGAAACCCACGAATGTTCAGAATCTTGCCTCATCAGCACCCCTTTTCCCACCTCAGAAGAAGGAATAAGGCTGATTGCATTGATGACTAATGCAGTTATCTAGAGAGCTATGAATTCTGCAGAGACTGCCCCCGGAACCTCAGCTCTTGTAAAGCCTTTCCAAGTGGGACTGTTATCCTCGTCAACCCTGTGATACTTCTAGCACTCAGCCAACTCTCTTTTCTCACTGTCATAACCTCAGGAAACATTTTAATCTTAAATATGCACATACTGATACATAGCGAATTCAAGCTTCGTCTTTATTGCAGAATGATGGTAGTATCTCCTGCCAAAGGCATTTATAAAATAGGAGCAGATGAGCTTATTTGGAACAGGTGGAAAGAAGTTCCTGACATCCTTTCCCCATTTTTCCTCTGAAGCATAGTTCTGGTTGGTAACATTTACTTTAGAAAAATGGAATAAGTCATTATGCTTCACTTGTTGAACTAAAACTTCAAATTACAGTTTACGCACCAGCCTAGAAGCTGGATTCACTTGCAACATGTACTTGAATAATAAGGTTTTAACAGTAACTGGGGCCAGGCACAGTGGCTCATGCCTGTAATCCCAGGACTTTGGAAGTCCAAGGCACATGGATCAACTGAGATCAGGAGTTCAAGATGAGCCTGGTCAACATGGTGAAAACCCGCCTCTCCTAAAAATACAAAATTAGCCAGACATGGTGGTGCACACCTGTAGTCTCAGCTACTCAGGAGGCTGAGGCAAGAGAATCACCTGAACCCAGGAGTCGAAGGTAGCAGTGAGCTGAGATTGTGCCACTGCTCTCCAGCCTTGGCGAGAGAGCCAGATGCCATCTCAAAAATAAATAACTTAATAAAAATAAATTTTAAAAAATAAAAGTACTGGATGCCAGGGTAATAGGGATTTGAAAAATATATAGAGAAAGATACTTTTAATGGACTATGTGCAAACAATGCAGCAAATTTTGACACTGCATCGACATTTCAAATATTCAGTTAACCTTGAAGACTATTTATTCCCTTTCTCTTTTTCTATTCGTGCTTGCTTTTATTAATAATCTAATATTCATTAGATTATTTATTAATAATTATTTAATAATCTAATAATTTTTACCTATTTAATAATTATTTATTAATAATCTAATAATTATGTGAGTTAACCACTTACAACAGAGTGATGGCCAAGCCTAATTAAATGAGTGTGTTTGAAATGTGATCTTAACATTTAGAAGACCAGCAAAGAGATGTGCTGTTTCAAGCCGTTAAATGCTAAAATATGTGAAGTACTGAACATCCTGTTTTGTATTTTTTTTTCTTCTTATGCAGCCTTCCATTTATAAATGAATGTCAGTTTGTACCAAAAGCCTAAAATATGTCATACCCAATGATTCATCTATTCCAGGTTTGATTATATGCTTGAAAAAAATAGAACCACATAGTTGTTTACATATGACTGCACAAAAATGTTTATCATAGCATTATTTATTGCTTAAAATTTTTAGAATCAATTCAGATAAACCATGAAATGTCCTCAAATATAGAGTTCTATTTAGCCATTAAAGTTGTGATACAGATTTGTATTTTTTAACCTTGAAATATAAAAATATGTTGCTGAATGGGGTATGTTTCAGGAATATATGTGTAACATTTATTTTCATAAGAAATCAAAAACATTTAAAACCAATGTATTACCAATTTTAGACATACACAAATTGTTGCCACTTGTAATCTCTGCTTCCTCATCTCGTATTCACTCTTCTCTCTAAGTGAAATATTTTATCAACTATTTACATGTAAGTAAATATGAAGGGGGTTTAATATGTAAACCAAATAGCAAACACAAACCTAGCTATTTAAACAGAGGGTGACTGCGGAAAGCAGTTTGGAGATTTCTCAAAGAACTTAAAAAACTACTATTTGACCCAGAACTCCCATTACTGGGAATATACCCAAAGGGAAACAAATTGTTCTAACAAAAAGACATGCCCACTGGTTCACCAGTGCCCACTTCCCAATAGCACAGACATGGACTGAACCCAAGTGCTCATCAATGACAGACTAGAGATAGCAATCATCATGGCAGACAAGAGGCAGGACTAGACTGCAACTTTTGACAGAGTAGTGTGAGGGGGCTCACATTATGAATTTTAGCTCCAAATCAACTGCAAGAACAAACCAGCAATCCCAAGAGGACCCACAGATCCTCTGAAGGAAGAGGACTACTCTTGCAGGACCCAGGAAAGCCCCCCAAAACTGTAAGTGCCCAACTGGGGAGTTGGGAAAGGGAGACCCTCCTCTCCTGAACACACACACCCCTACCAGAGAAGCTGAAAATCTGTTTGCAGGACAAGTTTCCAACTTTACCTGGAGCTGAGTCAAATTAGAGAGCTGAGCGAAATAAAAGAAAAAGTAAAGGAAGCAGCAGTGAGGCCCTAGGAGCTCACTGGGACCCCAAGCAGCCCATTCCTGCCTGGCACCACAGGGATCCATTGGGAGGGTGGCCAGAGGTAAAACTCCATAGAGAGAAGGAACTCTCTAGATGAACTTTGTAACAACTTGAAAGGGGTGAAGGAGAAGATTCAAGATGGTGCTGTAGGAGCAGCTCAGGATTGCAGCTACCAGTGAAAGCGCAGAGGGTGAGTGGATGCTGCATTTCCAGACGGATCTTTATTGCCCACAGACCAGGAGATTCCCAGGTGGAGGAGGCCCACGGGTCACCAGAGCAGCTGTTTTGGCCGGCACAGCTGTTTTGGCTGGTGCCACAGTGCAGCAGCTCTCTGTACAAAATACACTGGTCTGGTTGCCCTGTTAAACTGGCAATTGGAGATCCAGGAAGGCTGATTAGCCCATTCATCTGATTAAACGGGACCGAAACATAAAGGCAGGCCAGAAGATTCCTGGGCAGTGATGTTGTTTCAGCCAGCGCAGTGATGTTGTTTCAGCCAGTGCAGTGGGTGGCCACACGGGAAATCACACAGATCCCAGCACCCTTTCAGCAGGTAACTGGAACACCTGGGAGAGAGTCAACCATTCAACTTTAAAAAAAAGGGCTCTGAGGCAGGGAGCCAGGTGATCAGGCTCAGGAGGTCCCACGCCCACAAAAACAAACAAACAAAAAAGCAATTGGAAATGCTCGGGGTTGAGAGTTTCATAACAAGCACAGCTAAAACCGGGACGGCCCAGCTCTGTTGGGGAGGGGCGTCTGCCATTACCGAGGCACTCCACCCCTACGGAGGTAGTCTGCCATTGCTGATGCAGGCTGCTGTTGCTGAGGCAACCTGACATAACAGAGAGAGTCCACCATTACAGAGGCAGGCCAACATTGCCAAGGCAGTTCTAACCACACCCTTATAAACAGGACTGCAGGGAAATACACACAGCAGCAGGGCAGAGCCAGAAGCAGGGCAGAACCCACAGCAGCTCAGCAAAGCCTCTGCAGGCAGTGACTAGGCTGCCTCCTTGCTGAGCAGGACAGCCCTGAAAAAAAAAAAAAGGCAATGCAATGGATACTCATAAATAAAGCCGTAACTCCCCAGGACAGAGTGCCTGGGGAAAAAAGGGGGATTATGAGTTCTGCTGCAGCAAGCTTAAATGTACCTGCCTAGCAGCTCTGAATGAACAACAGAGCTCACAGCTCAGTGCTTGAGCTCCTATAAAGAACAGACTGTCTCCTCAAGCAGCTCCCTGAACCCCCGTATATCCAAAGAGTCACCTCACAAAGGACTGATCAAACTGACATTTGGTAGGCATCATTCTGGGACAAAGATAGCAGAAGAAGAAACTGGTAGCAACCCTTACTGTTCTGCAGCTGCTGCAGGAGACCCCCCAGGTAAGCAGAGCCTGGAGTGGACCTCAGCAGTCATAAAGCAGAGGGGCCAGACTGTTAGAAGGAAAACTAAGGAACAGAAATAACTTCATCATCAACAATCTGGATGTTCACTCAGAGACCCAATCTGAAAATCAGCAACTACACAGACGACAGGTGGATAAATCCACAAGGATGGGAAGAAACCAGCACAAAAAGGAGGAAAACACCTGAAACCAGAACACCTCACCTCCTACAAGGGATCACAACTCCTCACCAGCAAGGGAACAAAGCAGGACGGAGAATGAGTGTGATGAAATCACAGAATCAGACTTCAGAAGGTGGGTAATGAGAAAGTTCTGTGAGCTAAAAGAACATGTTCTAACTCAATGCAAAGAAACTAAGAACCTTGAAAAAAGATTTGAGGAAATGATAACAAGAATGGACAACTTAGAGAGGAATATGAGTGAATTGATGGAGCTGAAAAACACAACATGAGAACTTCATGAAGCATACACATGTTTCAACAGCCGAATTGACCAAGCAGAAGAAAGGATATCAGAGGTTGAAGATCAACTCAATGAAATAAAACGAGAAGGCAAGATTAGAGAAAAAAGCACAAAAAGGAATGAACCAAGTCTCCAAGAAATGTGGGACTATGTGAAGAGACCTAATCTATGTTTGATAGGTGTACCTGAATGTGACGAAGAGAATGAATCCAAGCTGGAAAATACTCTTCAGGATATTATCCAGGAAAACTTCCCCAACCTAGTAAGGCAGGCCAATATTAAAATCCAGAAAATACAAAGAACACCACAAAGATATTCCTCAAGAAGAGCAACCCCAAGGCACATAATCATCAGATTCACCGGGGTTGAAATGAAGGAGAAAATGCTATGGGCAGCCAGAGAGAAAGGCCAGGTTACCCACAGAGGGAAGCCCGTCAGACTCACAGCAGATCTCTCGGCAGAAACCCTATAAGCCAGAAGAGAGTGGGGGCCAATATTCAACATCCTTAAAGAAAAGAACCCAGAATTTCACATCCAGCCAAACTAAGCTTCATAAGGGAAGGAAAAATAAAATCCTTCATGAACAAGCAAGTACTCAGAGATTTTGCCACCACCAGGCCTGCTTTACAAGAGCTCCTGAAAGAGGCACTACACATAGAAAGGAACAAGCAGTACCAGTCACTCAAAAAACATACCAAATGCTAAACAGCATCAACAAAATGAAGAATCTGCATTAATTAATGAGCAAAACAGCCAGCTAGAATCAAAATGGCAGTATCAAATTCACACATAACAATATTAACCCTAAATGTAAATGGCCTAAATGCACCAATCAAAAGACACAGACTGGCAAATTGGATAAAAAGCCAAAACCCATCAGTGTGCTGTATCCAGGAAACCCATCTCACATGCAAGGATACACAAAGGCTCAAAATAAAGGGATGGAGGAAGATTTACCAAGCAAATGGAGAGCAAGAAAAAGCAGGAGTTGCAATTCTCATCTCTGATAAAATAGACTTTAAAGCAACATAGATCAAAAGAGACAAAAAAAAAAAAAACCTTACATAATGGTAAAAGGATCAATAAAACAAGAAGAGCTAATGATCCTAAATATATATGGACCCAATACAGGAGCACCCAGATATATAAGGCAAGTGCTTAATGACTAACAAAGAGACTTAGACTCCCACATTATAATAGTGGGAGACTTTAACACTCCACTGTCAATATTAGATCAACCAGACAGAAAATTAACAAGGATATCCAGGACTTGAATTCAGACCTGGAACAAGCAAACCTGATAGACATTTACAGAACTCTCCACCCCAAATCCACAGAATATACATTCTTCTCAGCACCACATCACACCTACTCGAAAACTGACCACAAAATTGGAAGTAAATCATTCCTCAGCAAATGCAAAAGAACTGAAATCGTAACAAACAGTCTCTCAGACCACAGTGCAATCAAGTTAGAACTCAGAATTCAGAAATTAACTCAGAACCACAAAGCTTCATGGAAACTGAACAACTGGCTCTTGAATGTTGACTAGATAAACAATGAAATGAAGGCAGAAATAAAGAAGTTCTTCAAAACCAACAAGAATGAAGATGCAACATGCCAGAATCTCTGGGACACATTTAAATCAGTCTCTAGAGGAAAATATATAGCAATAAGTGCCCACATGAGAAGAGTGGAGAGATCCAAAATTGGCACGCTATCATCAAAATAGAAAGAGCTAGAGGAGCAAGATTAAAAAAACTCAAAACCTAGCAGAAGACAAGAAATAACTAAGATCAGAGCAGAACTGAAGGAGATAGAGACATGAAAAACCCTTTAAAAAATCAATAAACCCACTAGCTGGTTTTTTGAAAAGATCAACAAAATAGACCACTAGCCAGATTGATTAAAAAGAAAAGAGAGAACAACCAAATAGATGCAATAAAAAACGATAAAGGGGAAATCACCACAGATTCCACAGAAATTCAAACCATCCTCAGATAATATTACAAACAACTCTATGCACATAAACTAGTAAACCTGGAAGAAATGGATAAATTCCTGGACACTTGTGTCCTCCCAAGCCTAAACCAGGAAGAAGTCAAAACTATGAATAGACCAATAACAAGGGCAGAAGTTGAGGCAGCAATTAAGAGCCTACCACACAAGAAAAGCCCAGGTCCAGATGGGTTCACAGCTGAATTCTACCAGACACACAAAGAGGAACTGTTCCAAATAATCCAAAAAGAGGAAATCTTTCCCAAATCATTTTATGAGAACAACATCATCCTGATACCAAAACCTGGCAGAGACTCAACAAGAAAAGAAAACTTCATGCCAATATCCATGATGAACATAGATGCAAAAATCTTCAATAAAATACTGGCAAGCTGATTGCAACAGCACATCAAAAAGCTTATCCACCATGATCAAGCAGGATTCATCCCAGGGATGCAAGGCTGGTTCAACCTATGCAAGTCTATAAACATAATTCACCGCACAAACAGAACCAAAAACAAAAACCACATGATTATCTCAATTGATGCAGAGAAGGCCTTTGACAAAATTCAACAGCCCTTTATGCTAAAAACCCTCAATAAACTCGGCATTGATGGAACATATCTCAAAATAATAAAAGCTATTTATGACAAACCAACAGCCAATATCATACTGAATGGGCAAAAACTGGAAGCATTCCCTTTGAAATCTGGCACTAGACAAGGATGCCCTCTCTCACCACTCCTATTCAATATAGTACTGGAAGTTCTGCCAGAGCAATCAGGCAAGAAAAAGAAATAAAGTGTATTCAAATAGGAAAGGAGGAAGCCAAATTGTCTCTATTTGCAGATACTATATCTAGAAGACCCCATCGTCTCAGCCCAAAAGCTCCTGAAACTGATAAGCAACTTCAGCAAAGTCTCAGGATATAAAATCAATGTGCAAAAATCACAATCAATGCTATACACCAATGACAGACTTAAAGAGAGCCAAATCAAGAATGAACTGCCATTCACAATTGCTACAAAGAGAATAAAATACCTAGGAATACAACTAACAAAGAACGTAAAGGACATCTTCAAGGAGAACTACAAACCACTACTCAACAAAATAAGAGAGGACACAAACAGATGGAGAAACATTCCATGTTCATGGTTAGGAAGAATCAATATCATGAAAATGGCCATACTGCCCACAGTAATTTATAGATTCAATGCTATCCCCATCAACCTACCAATGACCTTCTTCACAGAACTGGAAAAAACCACATTGAACTTCATATGAAACCAAAAGAGAGCTCACATAGCCAAGTCAATTTTAAGCAAAAAGAGCACAGCAGGAGGCATCACACTACTGGACTTCAAACTATACTACAAGGCTACAGTAATCAAAACAGCATGGTACTGGTACCAAAACAGAGATATAGACCAATGGAACAGAACAGAGGCATTGGAGGCAACACAACATATCTTACAACCATACAATCTTGGATAAACCTGACAAAAACAAGCAATGGGGAAAGCAGTCCTTCTTTAGTAAATGGTGTTGGGAAAACTGACTAGTCATGTGCAGAAAGCAGAAACTGGACCCCTTCCTGACACCTTACACTAAAATTAACTCCAGATGGATTAAAGACTTAAACATAAGACCTGGCACCATAAAAACCCCAGTAGAAAATCTAGGCAAAACCATTCAGGACATAGGAGTAGGCAAGGACTTCATGAACCAAACACCAAAAGCATTGGCAACAAAAGCCAAAATAGACAAATCGGACCTAATCAAACTCCACAGCTTCTGCACAGCAAAAGAAACAGTCATTAGAGTGAATCAGCAGCCAACAGAGTGGGAAAAAATTTTTGCAGTTTACCCATCTGATAAAGGGCTGATATCCAGAATTTACAAAGAACTCAAACAGATTTACAGGAAAAAAACAACCTAGCCCATTCAAAAATGGGTAAAGGATATGAACAGACACTTTACAAAAGAAGACATTCGTGAGGCCAACAAACATGAAAAAATGCTCATCATCACTGGTCATTAGAGAAATGCAAATCAAAACTACATTGAGATACCATCTCACACCAGTTAGAATGGCAATCATTAAAAAACCTGGAGACAACAAATGCTGGAGAGGATGTGGAGCAATAGGAACACTTTTACACTGCTGGTGGGAGTGTAAATTAGTTCAACCATTGTGGAAAACAGTGTGGCGATTCCTCAAGGACCTAGAAATAGAAATTCCATTTGACCCAGCAATCCCATTACTGGGTATATATCCAAAGGATTATAAATCGTTCTACTATAAGGACACATGCACATGAATGTTCATTGCAGCACTGTTTACAATAGCAAAGACCTGGAACCAACCCAAATGCCCATCAATGATAGACTGGACTGGGAAAATGTAGCACATATACACCATGGAATATTATGCAGCAATCAAAAATGACGAATTTGTGTCCTTTGTAGGGACATGGATGAATCTGGAGAACATCATTCTCAGCAAACTGACACAAGAACAGAAAATGAAATACCGCATATTCTCACTCATAGGTGGGTGATGAACAATAAGAACACATGAACACAGGGAGGGGAGCACTACACACTGGGGTCTATTGGGGGGAATGGGGCGGGGCAGCGGGGGCAGAGTTGGGGAGGGATAGCATGGGGAGAAATGCCAGATGTGGGTGAAGGGGAGGGAGGCAGCAAATCACACTGCCACGTGTGTACCTATGCCACTATCTAGCATGTTCTGCACATGTACCCCAAAACCTAAAATGCAATTAAAAAAAAGAAAAGAAAGAAAGGGGTGAAAAGGGAGAGCAAAAATCTAGTGTGCAGACTCCACAGGCAGGGGAAGAATTAAGCCCTTGTCTTTTACAGCTGGGTGGTGGGTAGCCTGGGGCAGGTTTTAATCCTAATATTGAATGTAAATGGTCTAAATGCTCCACTTAAAAGATACAGAACCAAAAATTGGATAAGAACTCACCAACCAACTATCTCTTGCCTTCAGGAGGCTCAACTTACACATAAGGACTCACATAAACTTAAAGTAAAGAGGCAGGAAAAGGCATTTCACGCAAATAGACACCAAAAGCAAGCAGGGTTAACTATTCTTGTATCAAACAAACAAACTTTAAAGCAACAGCAGTTGAAAGAAACAAAGAGGGACACCATATAATGGTAGAAGGCCTTGTCCAAAAGGAAACTATCACAATCTTAATCATATATCCACCTAACACTGGTGCTCCCAAATTTATAAAACAATTACTAATAGACTTATGAAATAGACAGCAACACAATAATAGTGGGGAACTCCACTTACATCACTGGACAGGTCATCAAGACAGAAGGTCAACAAAGAAACCATGGATTTAAACTATACCTTGGAACAAAGGGACTTAACAGAGACATACAGAACATTTCATCCAACAACCACGGAATACACATTCTATTCAACAGTGCATGGAACATTCTCCAAGAAAGATCATATGATAGGCCATAAAATGAGCCTCAATAAATTTAAGAAAATTAAAATTATATCAAGCATTCTCTGAGTCTCAATAATTTAAGAATTATATCAAGAATTCTCTCAGATCACAATGGAATAAAATGGGACACCAACTCCAACAGGAACCTTCAAAACCATGCAAATAGATGGAAATTAAATAACCTTCTCCTGAATGAGTTTTGGGTCAAAAATGAAATCAAGATGGAAATTTAAAAATTCGTAGAACTGAACAACAATCATAAACTTATCAAAGCCTCGAGGATATAGCAAAGGTGGTGCTAAAAGGAAAGTTCATAGCCCTGAAAACCTACATCAAAAAGACTAAAAGAGTACAGACACTCTGAGCTCATATTCCAAGGAACTAGAGAAACAGGAATAAACAAACCCAAACCCAGGAGAAGAAAGAAAATAACCAAGATCAAAGGATAACTAAATGAAACTGAAACAAATAAAAAAAAACAAAAGATAAATGAAACAAAAGCTGGTTTTTGAAAAGATAAATAAAATTGATAAACCATTGGCAAGATTAACCAAAAAAAAAAGGAGAGAGAAAATCCAAATAACCTCACTAAGAAATGAAATGAGATATTACAATTGACACCGCTGAAACACAAAAGAGCATTCAAGTCTACTATGAACGGCTTTACATGCATAAACTAGAAAACCTAGAAAAGATGGATAAATTCCTGGGAAAATACAACCATCCTAGCATAAATCAGAAAGAATTAGACACCCAATAAGAAGGAGTGAAATTGGAATGGTAATTTTAAAATTACCAACAAAAAAAGTCCCAGGATCAGACAGAGTCACAGCAGAATTCTACCAGATATTCAAAGAGAATTGGCACCAATACTTTTGACACTATTCCACAAGATAGAGAAAGAAGGAGCCCTCCCTAATTCATTCTTTGAAGCCAGCATCACTCTAATATCAAAACCAAAAAAAAAAAAAAAGACACAACCAAAAAAGAAAACTACAGACCAATATCCTTGATAAACATAGATGCTAAAATCCCTAACAAAATACTAGCTAACCCAATCCAACAACTTATCAAAAGACAATCCACTGTGATCAAATGGGTCTCATACCAGAGATGCAGGGATGGATTAACGTACCAAAATCACATGACCATCTCAATAGATGCTGAAAAACCATTGAACAAAATCCAGCATCACTTTTTGATCAAAACCTTCAGCAAAATCAGGATACAAGGGACATATTTTAATGCAATAAAAGCTATCTATGAGAAACCCACAGCCAACATAATACTGATTAGGAAAACGTTTAAAGCATTCTCTCTGAGAAATGGAACAAGACAAGGATGCCCACTCTCACCACTACTCTTCAACATAGTACTGGAAGTCCTAGCCAAAGCAATCAGACAAAAGAAAGAAATAAGGGGCATCTAAATCAGTAAAGAGGAAGTCAAACTGTCACTGTTTACTGACGATATGATCATTTACTTTGAAAACTCTGAGGACTCCTCCAGAAAGCTCCTAGACCTGATAAAAGAATTCAGCAAAGTTTCCAGATACGACATTAATGTACATAAATCAGTAGCTCTTTTACACAACAACAGTGACCAAGCGGAGAATCAAATCAAGAACTCAACCTCTTTTACAATAGCTGCAAAAAATAAAATATAATTTTTAGGAATATACCTAACTAAGGAGTTGAAAGACCTCTACAAGGAAAACTATAAAACACTGCTGAAAGAGATCACAGATGACACGAACAAATGGAAATACATGCCATGCTCATGTGGGGAGAATCAATATTGTGAAAGTGACCATATGATCGAACGCAATCTATCAATTAAATGCAATCGCCATCAAAATACCAACATCATTCTTCACAGAATTAGAAAAAAAAAAATTCTAAAATTCATATGGAACCAAAAAAGAGCCCACATAGACAAAGCAAGACTAAACAAAAAGAAGAAATGTGGAGGCATCACACTACCTGTTTTCAAACTATGCTATAAGGCCATAGTTACCAAAACAGCATGGTACTGGTACAAAAATAAGCACATAGACCATTGAAACAGAATAAAGAACACAGAAATAAAACCAGAAACAGCCAACTTATCATCAACAAAGCAAACAAAAACATAAAGCGGGGAAAGGACACGTTTTTCAACAATTGGTGCTGGTATAACTGGCTAGCTACATGTAGGAGAATGAAACTGGATCCTCATCTCTCACCTTACACAAAATCAACATAAGATGGATTAAGGACTTAAACCTAAGACCCGAAACTATAAAAATTCTAGAAGATAACATTAGAAAAAACCTTCCAGACATTGGCTTAGGCAAGGATTTCATGACCAATAACCCAAAAGCAAATGCAATAAAAACAAAGATAAATAACTGAGACCTAATAAAACTAAGGAGCTTTTGCATGGTAAAAGGAACAGTCAGCAGAGTAAACAGACAGCCCACAGAGTAGGAGAAAATCTTCCCAATCTATACATCTGACAAAGGACTAATATCCAGGATCTACAACAAACTCAAACAAATCAGTCAGAAACAAACAAACATGACTGGGCATGGTGGCTCACGCCTATAATCGTAGCACTTTGGGAGACCAAGGCCAGTGGATTGCCTGAGCTCAGGAGTTTGAGGCCAGTCTGGGCAACATGGTGAAACCCTATCTCTACTAAAATACAAAAAAAATTTGCCAGGTGTGGCAGCATGCACCTGTAATCCCAGCTACTCAGGAGGCTGAAGCAGGAGAATCAGCTGAACCTGGGAGGTGGAAATTGCAGTGAGCCAAGATCATGCCATTGCACTGCAGCCTGGATGACAGAGTGAGATTCCAAGAAAGGAAAGGAAAAGGGAAAGGAAAAAGGAAAGGGGAGGGGAGGAGAGGGAGGGGAGGGGAGGAGAGGGAGGGGAGGGGAGGGGAGGGGGGCGGAGGGGGGCGGAGGGGAGGGGAGGGGAGGGGAGGAGAGACGAGGGGAGGAAGGGAGGGGAGGGGAGGGGAGGGGAGGGGAGGGGAGGGGAGGGGAGAAGAAAAAATCCCAAACAAACAATCCCATCAAAAAGTGGGCTAAGGACATGAATGAATAGACAATTCTCAAAAGAAGATATACAAATGGCCGACAAACATATGAAAAAGTGCTCAACATCAGTAATGCTCAGGGAAATGCAAATCAAAACCACAATGTGATAACACCTCACTCCTGCAAGAATGGCCATAATCAAAAAATCAAAAAACAGTAGATGTTGGCATGGATGTGGTGACCAGGAAACACTTCTACACTGCTAGTGGCAATGTAAACTAGTACAGCCACTATGGAAAACATTGTGGAGATTCCTTAAAGACCTAAAAGTAGAAGTACAATTTGATCCCACAATCCCACTACTGGGTATCTACTCAGAGGAAAAGAAGTCATTATATGAAAAAGATACTTGCATATGCATGTTTATAACAGCACAATTCACAATTGCAAAATTGTGGAACCAATCGAAATGCCCATCAATCAATGAATGGATAAATAAACTGTGGTATGTATATACAATGGAATACTATGCAGCCATAAAAAGGGATGGATTAACACCATTCACAGTGACCTGGGTGAGACTGGAGACTATTATTCTAAGTGAAGTAACTCAGGAAGGGAAAACCAAATATTGAATGAGAACACTGTATAAGAACATTCTCATTGTATGAGAACATTCTCACTGATACATGAGAGCTAAGCTATGAGGACACAATGGCATAAGAATTATACAATGGATGTTGAGGACTTGAGGAGAAGAGTGGGAGGGAGGCGAGGGATAAAAGACTACAAATATGGTGCAGTGTATACTGCTCGAGTAATGGGTGCACCAAAATCTCACAAATCACCACTAAAGAACTTACTCATGTGACCAAATACCACCTGTACCCTCAATAACTTAGGGAAAAAAATAGATGGTCTGGATAAAGAAACTGTGCTACACATACACCATGGAATACTATGAAGCCATAAAAAAGAATGAAATCATGTCCTTTGCAACAATATGGATGCAGCTGGAGGCCATTATCCTAAGCAAATTAACACAGGAAGAGAAAACCAAATACTGCATATTCTCACTTATAAGTAGGAGCTAAACATTGAGTACACATGGACACAAAGATGGGAATAATAGACAATGAAGACTGCTAGAGGAGGAAGGGAGGGAGGAAGGGCTGAGGAACTCCCTATTGGGTACTGTGCTCACTGCCTGGGTGATGGGATCATCCATACCTCGAATCTCAGTGTCACACAGAGTTCCCATGTGACAGACCTGCACATATATCCCCTGAATCTAAAATAAAAGTTAGGTATTTTTAAAATAAATACATAAAATAATAGGCTTTATTGCCATTATTAAAAGACATCCCAACTCCTTATGAAAGAGAAGCTAAATAGTGTCTGGCTTAAGCTTTCATGGAAGTCACAAATCCTAGGAAACATATATCTCACAGCAGTCACTGAGCTGTATATCACACCTCCAAAACAAAAGCTAGGATCCCAACAATAACTTACACTAATATATAGTTTCTCCTGTCCCACACATTGCCTCCCACAACCCCACAGCCATCATCTTGAATCACATGTGTCATTCCTTTGCTTTTATTTTGATGTAGTTTTCTTGTATCTAGCTGTACCCCTCTAAAAGAACATATTTGATTTTAGTTGCTTTTAACTTTGTCCTTTTAAAAATTGGTATGCAATTTTCCTGCTAATGAGACAAAAAGTTTAGCATGTTCTCATATCTTTTCCTTCTTCCTCTCTTCTCCCCCACCCCATTAGCTTGTTATAATCTAGACATTTAATTATATGTGATATATATATATTTTCCATTTTTCTTTGGTCTCAAATATTTTTCCAAGCAACAAGAAACACTATTTGATCACCTTTATTTCGTGAATTTCTTAGAACACACACCTTTTTGTCATTGCTTTTCTTTCTTTTTTTTCCCCCATGTTATTGCTTTTTTCATTTCAGTAGCTCATCCAAAATTTGTCTTCACTTTGGAACTTGGTGAAGTAAAGCTTCTGAAATATTATATACAAGCAGTCCTCATCCTCATTATGCCTAATTCTGGAATATGCAAATTTCAGTTACTGCAATTTGGTTAAATAACAGCAGACTCCAACAATAACGGTTCAATTTCAGTTAACACAGAATAGTATTATAAGTGTGATTGATTACATAAAATAAAAATTTTGCTCTCTAGTCTTCAATCACCACGTAAATAAGAGATGCTTCATGAGCAGTGACCATCCACACCACTCTTTCAAAGTCTGTTGGCGATCAGTCACTGAGCATCTGTTAAACAGGTCAAGTGAAAACGGCAAAGTATGTAGCTGTGTTGCCTCATTGTTTCCCAGTGATAACCAACCTCAAGTGATGTTTTTGCAAAACTGGATAATCAAATGAGGGAACTGGCTAACAAAGATGAAATTGCAACAGAAATAAAAAGTGACAAGTCTGAAAGTGAAATTGGATGTGATTGTAAGATTTGAAAATGGCAACAGCAAAGCAGAAAATAAGAACTAGGTCTGCAGGATGGTACAGTATGAACCATGTTGAGAATGTCTGATAAATACAAAAAACAAGATAAAGTCATATCAACAAATTTTAGTTAAAAATGTACTAGGAATAGAAAACCACTTATCATTGAAATTGAGCATTTACTTCTGCTTTAAAGATTTTTAAAAACAGTTCCAATAAGTTGGCAAGCATTCAAGGCAAAATATGAAATTAGATACCACATGGAAAACAAACGGTAATTACCAGGAGAATGAAGATCAAGTCTGCTTTCGCCATTTCAGAAATTAGCATGAATTGATTAATGTTAAACTATCTGGTGAAGCTACTATTGCAAATAAAAATGTTGCTGTAAAATCTGCCCTCAAATTCTGAGAAACAGTTAAGGCAGATGGCTATAATGATTTGGAAGGGAATATCATCAAGAACTTAGGCAGGCCGGGCGCGGTGGCTCAAGCTGTAATCCCAGCACTTTGGGAGGCCGAGGCGGGTGGATCACGAGGTCAAGAGATCGAGATCATCCTGGTCAATGAGGTGAAACCCCGTGTCTACTAAAAATACAAAAAATTAGCTGGGCATGGTGGCGCGTGCCTGTAATCCCAGCTACTCAGGAGGCTGAGGCAGGAGAATTGCCTGAACCCAGGAGGCGGAGGTTGCGGTTAGCCGAGATCGCGCCATTGCACTCCAGCCTGGGTAACAAGAGCGAAACTCCGTCTCAAAAAAAAAAAAAAAAAAAGAACTTAGGCAAAAAAAGAATCACAAAGTGGCCAATAAGGAGTAAAATAAATTAACTACTTTTATTAGGAGGTAATTTATACACCATAATTTATAAGAGGAAAAGAAAGCAAGTATTAATTCGAACTACTCTTGATACTTTTTAATAATTTTTACTTGACAAATCATAATTGTATTTATAAGGGACAATGTGATGTTTTAATAAATTTTACAATGTGGAACCACTAAATAAATTTACATATTCATCACCTCTCTTTTTGTGGTGAGACACTTGAAATATACTTTATTAGTATTTTGAAATATACATTATTATCGACTTTAGTCACCCTAGTATGCAATAGAACTCAAAATTTATTCCTCCCATCTATTTGAAACTTTGTATCCTTTAATCAAACAACTCAAAGATATAAAAAAATCATATTCTTGATATTTTTCACAAAGAAATATGTTAATTCTCAATGTTTCTAAGACTTAAATCATAATATACTATATAAATACTAGTTTTACTTTTTCATTTTCTAATACATTTATGAGTAATGGGTTTTTAATGTTTTGACAAAACTTTCTGAAGAACATGGAACAATTCCCAGTTTTCTGATTAATTATTAATATAGCTTTGCATGGTTTCAGCAAAACCTTTTCAGACCTGCATTACCATGTACACTGAGGAGGGGCTTTACTTGGAAACATTTTTACCATGCCCACACATCTGAATAACAGTTTGGTGGACATAAAATTCTGGATTCCAAGTTTTCTTCCTTTAATAATTTGAAAACTTTATATGAAGAACAGGACTTTGCAGATATGATCTTGAGAAGGGGAGTTATCCTGAATTATTTGGGTGGGCACTAAAAGACAAGGGTCTTTATGAGAGAGGCAAAAAGGCCAAAGAAGGAAGAGGTGATGTGATGACAGAGGAAGGGGAATAAAAGGTGACATGAGTGGGATGATGCCCAAGGACACAGCAGCCTCTAGAATGCAAAAGAAGCGAGGAATGGATTCCTCTTCACAGATATCAAAAGATATCAAACTTTGCCAGCACCTTGATTTTAGTCATTTTGGACTTCTGACCTCAATAATTTTAGGAGAACAAATTTGTGTTGTTTTGAATCCGTGGTGATTTGTTACAACAGCAATAGAAAACTAACAGCACTCAACAAAAATTGACTGGAAAGTTGAATGAACGTAAAATAGCATCACATATATGTACATCCAAATATAACACCTCTCAGCTTCCCCTCCTCAAACAGAAACTTAGAGCCAGTTGAAGTGTCCCCTGGTTCTTTTGGGGAGTTCTCAACCAATGTTATATACATGCCACGTTAGTATAAAGTCATGATAAGGAAAATGGTGCAGACCTGACCAACTACAATTCAGTTCGTTCCATTTCTGGCTGTGATCAGTGACTCAAACCTAGTTGAGTGGGTAGGATGAGAGAGGGGCCACCTTATTCCCATTAATTTCCTCCTTCTCTTCTTACACCCTGTCTCCAACCCAATTCCTCTCTTCTCCTCTGCTTGCAAAATAAAAGCCCCATCATTTCAAGAGATGCAAACACACACTGCTGGGAAATTTTGGTGAGGTAATTGCCAACTTCAAATAGACAAAAATGTTATTTTACACACACACACAGACACACACACAGGCACATAGGCACACATACACACATGCATATGCAAACACACAGAATGAGAGACAGAAAGGACCACAATGCTGTCAATAATTGTTTAATCAGACTTATAAAATTTTGATTTTCTTTTTTCTTGACTACATTGTCATTTTTCCATAGTGAGTATAAATCATGTGTAAGATAAGTAAATAAAACTTTAAAGCAAAATATTTTAATCAGTTAAACCTAGTTTTAGAAGGACTATGGAGTTGCTGCCAAGAGCTAGACAAACACATAGAGACACAAGAGGAATGTAGATTCCAATCACTGCAGCGAAGAGGCTGAACACAGAGTGATGGAAGTTAGCTAATGTGATGGCTAATTTTACATGTCACCTTGGCTGGATTAAGGAATGCCTAGAGAACTGGTATAGCATTACCTCTGGGTGTCTGTGAGGGTGTTTCCAGCAGTGACTGGCATGTGAGTCAGTGGACTGAGTGGGAAAGATTCACCTTCAATGTGGGCAGGCACCATTCAATCAACTGGGGACCTAAATAGAACAAAAAAAAAAATGAAGAGAAAAGAACTTTCTCTTATTCTCTCCTAGGGCTGAGATACTCTCCTCCTGCCTTTGGACATCAGAACTCCAGGCTCTCCAGACTTGGAACGCCAGGACTCACAACAGTGGCCTCCCAGGTGCTCAAGTCTTCAGCCTTGGACTGAGAATTACAGTATTGGTTTTCCTGATTCTGAAGCTTTCAGACTTGGAATGAGCCATACTATCAGCATCCTAGGGTCTTAAGCTTGCAGATAGCCTGTTGTGAGACTTCCCTGTCTCCAACAATTATGTGACCCCATTCCCATAATAAATCTCTTATCTAACTTTCTCTATCTATCTATCTACCTACCTACCTACCTACCTACCTACCTACCTACCTACCTACTTATCTGTCCATCCATCCATCCAACCTATTGGTTCTCTTCCTCTGAAAATCCTAATACAGCTGCCAACTCAAATTAAGCAACTAAAATTGTTGCTAAGAGGCATCTACATTGCAGTCCTCAATCAATAGAGTGGCATGGTAGCTACAACAGAGCACTTAGCGTATCTGTGAGAGGTGATGTCCTTGCCTCATCATGTTCTTTTGCTAAAAATTCAATTGTGTGGAGTGAGGGGTTGACTCTTCCTAGATTCAGAATGTTAGTTTGGGCTAATCGAAGTTTTACTGTAATAAAAATAGATTAAAACTTATTTTTTTGGACTTACCCAAAATGGTCTCTGCTTTTTGTTTTCTTCTCTTTTGTAAGGTTGGAAGAATCACAAGATTAGGTGACGGCTAGTGCAGAGAGGACCATAAAACCATTTCCAGCGTCCTCTCACCTTGAAGTTTATGGGCAATTGCAGATACTCATTGTGGACAAGAAAGAAAATCAGGGATGATCAGGCAATTTATAGCCACTGCTCAGCCACAGACTGTATGTGTCTTTGATGAAATGTTCATAGTATTTTGGTAAAGTAACAGTTTTAACAAAATAAGCGTTAATATTTCCTATACTTATGAAAAAAAGATGTTTCTGCCTATGACTAGGGACAAATACAGCAATAGGATTTACTTGTTCAATGAGACTGAGGTTTCTAGGAATTTGCGTGGTTAATGCTACTAGAAAATTCAGTTCCCAAGTGTCAAAGAGTCAGCTTCCTAAAAAGGTGAGTCAATTTGTGAAACCTTAGAGAATCACTGGGAAATAGTCAAACTCTTAGAGCATGAAAAATCCACTGAGCTGTTTTACTTGCTTTACTCCTTTAAAAAATGGAATGCAAATATTTCCCCCTTGCATCCAAGGAGAGGAAATGAGTGAAAACCACATAGATGCAAATTATTGTCAGGGTTCTAGTTTCATGTTAGATGGTGGTTTTAACAATGTGTATTACATTATTGTTGTTACTGTTATTAGTAATATAAGTCCTTTTATAGACATTTAATAAAAGCATATCATGAATCAAGAATTATGATTAATCTTTTCATGTACCCTGTTAAAAAATAAAATTTCAACCAATTACTTTAAATGTCTAATTGGCTTTTATTAGTGACTCATGAATCAGTCAGCCTCCCATGTATCAAGAATTATAATTAATTATAATTAATCTCTTTATGTACCCTGTAAAAAACAAAATTTCAACCAATTTATTTTAAATGTCCAATTGGCTTTTACTAGTGACTCATGAATCAGTCAGCCTCCGATGTAAAAATAGAGGGAGGCATCACTGGACAGGGCAGAACAGTCCATTTTGTGAGATAGCTTGAGCAAGAACAGGAAACAGAAAATCACAAAAAATAAATGTGGATTGGTTAACATCAGGTTACTTCAGGTCAATTTCTTTGTAATGGTTAAAGCAGAGAGGCATGTTGGCTCAAGGTAACTGGGCCCTTTCTGATTAGCTGCTGTGAATCTCCTATTTTTAGGAAAAACTGGCCTTTGTGGGGGGTGGGGACAGGGTTGTGGATTATCGTGCTTCCTCAAAATTGCAGTTTGATTATGTGGCAATTAGAATGAGTGACTGCATTTTGGTTTGGTCTGTTGGGGTTTAGTGCAGGAGCTCAGTCTAAACAATGGTCTCCTATAAATTTTATTTAACAAACCCTTGCTTTTGGTCAGGCTCTCACCCAGATGAGACTTAGGGCATCAGTGCTACACTTAGTGATCATCACTCTGGATTTTCAGTCTCAACACATTATTCACAGGTTAGAGTGTCCTCATTATTACACATTTCTGTGAGCTTTTGTCATTCTGGCTGTAGAGAGACTATTTGGCATTGGGTGGATGACTGCATGCAGGAATTTAAGACTTTTGAGAGGATGCACCAGAAAGACTACGACTCTGACTATCCCATCTTAGGCCTGACCCATCCAGAAAACATACAGACTCCAGCAAGTTGATAACCCATATTAATAACCCATACTTGGTAGGAGTTAAATGAAATCTAATTATAAATGCTCAAATGGGCCTGATGGACAGGAGTCATCCCAGGAAGAACAGAAAGGGACTTTCGTGGCTTCAGAGATAAACAGATTAAGCATTGATTATAAATAGCTTTTGCAATTTTATAACAGTTTCCACACCAATATCTACTGATTCTTTGTATAATGGCATCTTACCAATACCATTATGGGGAAAGAAATGTAAGGAGCCTAACCAAGTTCTCTTAAGGAAGTCTGGGAACACCATGTAACCCTCCTAGTTTTGCCACAGTTCGGAAAGGAAATTAAAATAGCATCCCTCTCATTGCCAATATTCTTTTTCATCCTTAGGAACATTTTGTTGCCCATAGGCAATAATGGCTGGGTGTAAGGAGGCAAAGTCAGGTAGCAGGGAATGTGCTTTATGGCAGGGATCCCCAACCCCTGCTTAACCATTCTGTGGCCTGGGGTTTGGGGACCCCTGCTATAAAGCATGCTCCCTGCTACCTGGACCAGTAACTGGTCCTTGGCCCCTTAGGAACTGGGCCACATAGCAGGAGGTGAGTGGCAGGCAAGCAAGCGAAGCTTTATCTGTATTTACAGCCACTCCCCATCACTCGCATTACTACTTGAGCTCTGCTGCCTGTCAGATCAGCAGCAGCATTAGATTCTATAAGGAATAAGGACTCTATTGTGAACTGCACATGTGAGGGATCTAGGTTGCGCTCTCCGTATGAGACTTTTAATGCCTGATGATCTAAGGTGGAGCTGAAGCAGTGATGCTAGTGATGCTAGTGCTGGGGAGCAGCTGCAAATACAGATTAACATTAGCAGAGAGGTTTGACTACACAGAGACCCTAATGAATCAATTGCTTGCAGGCTCGTATCAAAACCCTATAGGTGAGTGGCAAGCGAAAATAAGCTGCATCCGGTGGCAGGCTTTACAATGGCAAGTGAGTTGACTGCATCTGGCAGGCTTTAAGTCAGAATGTGACACTTATTTAACTCCACGTGTGGTCCGCCCATTATTTTATTCACCACTTCGGTCCGTGACTCTTTCCGGCATGGAGCACTTATCTTAGTCACAGTTTTGGTAAGCCCACAAGCCAACTGTAGCCAAAATGAGTAAAAAAAAAAAAAAAAAAAGTCACTGGAGAGCTTATTTTGAAAAGGGGAAAGACCCAGTGATGAGACAGCAGAAGACTAAGACTGTGGGAAAAAAGAAAGCTGTATTTAAAAGAAAATGCCAAGAGTCCTACTTAAATTACAGGGGTATTGCAACAGGTGATTCACATTCTCCAAGCCCACTATGTATAATATGTGGCAACCAGCTAACAAAGCCATGAAACCTTCAAAACTGTTTTGACATATACAGACAAAGCACCCTGAATTAAAAGGTAAGCCTCTGGAGTTTTTCAAAAGGAAATAAGAAACATGAACATAAAGAACAGAAGCAATTATTGAAGGACACCACTTCATCAAATGCATCTGCACTGAGAGTATCATTCTTAGTGGCTAACTGTATCGCTAAAGCTAAGAAGCCCTTTACTATTGGTGAAGACTTGATCCTGCCTGCTGCTAAGGACATATGTCATGAACTTTTGGAGAGACTGCAGTTCAAAAAGCGGCATGTCTTCCTCTTTCAGCTAGCACTGTAACTGATGAATTGACAAAATAGCAGAGGATGCTGAGGCATAATTGTTAGAATTCATGAGTTTCCATGGTACACAATCCAGGTTGATGAGCCTACCGATGTTGACAACAAGGCAACATTGCTTGTTTCTGTGCACTATATTTTTCAGGAGGATGTGTTATGTGCACTTTCATTGCCAACCAACATGATGCCTGCAGAACTATTCAAGTCTTTGACTTATTACATATCAGTAAAACTGAAATGATCATTTTGTACTGTGTGTGCACAGATGCAGTGGCTGCCATGACTGGATGGCTTTCTGGTTTCACTACTAGGGTCCAAGAGGTTGCTTCTGAATGTGAGTCTACACACTGTGTTATCCATAGAGAAATGCTGGCTAGCTGAGAAACATCACCTGAACTTAACATTTTGCAGCATGAGATTAAAATGATCAACCACATTAAAGTACAGGCCCTTAACTCATGTCTGTTTGTGCAGCTCTATGAGGAGACAGACGCAGAGCACACAGGCCTTCTCTTACACACAGAAGTGAGATGGCTTTCTAAAAGTAGATTTCTGGCCAGAGTTTTTGAATTACAAGAGCCACTCCAAAGATTTCTTTTAGAAAAACAGTCATCACTGGCAGCACATTTCAGTGACACAGTATGGTTTGCAAAACTTGCTTACTTGTGTGACATATTCAACCTGCTCAACAAACTCAATCTGTCACTTTGGTGGAGAATGACAACTGTGTTCAAATTGGCAGATAAAGTGGCTGCATTCAAAGCCAAACTAAAATTATGGGGGCAACGAGTGAACATGGGGATTTCTGACATGTTTCAAACATCAGGAAAGATTTTGAAAGAGACTGAGCCAGGGCCTTCTTTTTTTCAGATAGATGACCTATCTCAGCTTTCAGAATAGTCTGAGCTTTACTTGTCAACCACAAAAGACCGCCAAACTGGGAAGGAATGGCTCTGTGACCCATTTGTGAATAAGCCAGGTGAATTGACTTTGTCCATGTTAGAAGAGGACCAACTGCTTGACACTGCAAAGGACAGTGGCCTTAAAAGTTTGCTTAAGACAACTTCAAATCCTAATCATCAAGGTAGAATATTCTGTAATTACCACAAAAGCACTGAAAAGCCCGCTTCCATTTCTAACATTCTATCTTTGTGAAGCAGGGTTTCCTGTAGTGACAGCAACCTGAACGAGGTTACAGAGTAGACTGAACATAAGCAACACACTTCTGGTGTCATGGTCTTCCCTTACCCCCTGATGAGGCCATCTAGTTGCAGGAAAACAAGCTCAGGGCGCCTATAGATTTTGTATTACTGTGAGCTGTATAATTATTTCATTGTATATTGTGATGTATTAATAATAAACTGCACAATAAATGTAATGCATTTGAATCATTCTGTAACCACACCTCCACCCCATCTGTGGAAAAACTGTCTTCCATGAAATCAGTAACCAAAAAGGTTGGGGACCACAGCTTTATAGTTTTTTAGCTGAAGGATTTAGATAACAGACCACACAGGGTTGACTATTATTCTTGTCATGAAAGCTGGGTAGAGCGTCTCACTGATATTCAGGCTTCTTTGTAGAAGCCTGTTTTTTATGACAGCAATCTCTTTAGACAGCAGTATAACAGTTGGTGAGTAAAGAACTCATCAACATGTGGGTCATTTTGTAATGACATGCCTGCAGATGTGAAGAAACTGTTTTGTTTCCAAAGCATTCCAAAGTTAGAAACCACCACAAATGCACAGCAACTGTCACTCAGACCAGTTTTTAGATAAATGCAGGCACGGACAAGTGCACAAAGCTCTGCCTGTTGAGTGGACTTCAAGTGGGGCATTTTGCCACTTTCCATGAGCTCATATTGGATGGTGAGTGTATATGCAGCACAAAAGTTTTCTTTCTGATCTTTAACATTAAGACCCATCCACACACACACACACACACACACACACACACACACGCTCAAAAAGGATTTTCAAAAGGAATGTCCTGCAAATCAACATGGGCAATGACTAATTAAGAGATCATCATGTTATAGTCCGGTGGTTTACCTTCATCAGATAAGGGCAACAAAGTAGGATTAAGAGCATTACAGCATTTTAGGTGAAGATTAAAGAGTGAGAGTAAAAGGATTTCTTAAGAGATTAGTCTGCTCACAGCTAGAATTGAGAAGACTGTACTGTATGTGGTGTGTGGGGATACACAGCATTACCTAAGATCAGATTTGCAGAGGCTACTCCCAGTTTTTCCACTGCATCTAGCTTTAAGGAAATTTGGGTACGCCCTGGTGACTGAGTTTATTTAAGCACTTTAATAATCCACAGCCTAAACCCTCCACTATGTAGCTGTGTGAGCATTCCCAAGGCCTGTTATTACTGTCGTGCACAAAGAGGGTAGAAGGTTTTGAATAATTGAACAATCCTAAACCAGCAGAGCTTTGTAACTCTGTAATGTCCTTATTATCCTACAAAGGCTATCTCATGTTTTTCTTCCCAAGGAAGGGGTTCAAGAACTGTGAGCTTTTAGTGACTTCATATATGTCAATAGGAAAATATTGGGGACCCACAGATAGCAATATCCAACTAAACCTAAACACCTGCAAAGTTGTCTCCTCCTTATATAGATAAGCCTAACTTTATTAGGAGACAGCTAGAGACCTACAGCTCTTACATCATGTCCCAAATAGTGAACAGTATCTGACAATAACTATAATTTGTCTTGGGAAACCTTATGTCCCTTTCTCTACTAACCATTATGACAGATGGATAGACTCGTGTTGGGATACCTCCTCAGTCCATAAACAAAGTAAGAGGCCATCCACATATTGCAAGAGAGAGTCAAGCCTCTAAGAACTGGAGAGTGCTCAAGTCTCAAGCACTGGAGAGGAATAGGAAGGGCTTTCAGTGAACCCCTGAGGCATGGCCATACAGGCATATTATGGATTATTCCAAGTGAAAGCAAACAGATATTGACTGTTGGGGTCAACTGGAATGCTAAAGAAGGTTAACCATAGGTATACCACTGTAAACCATTTAGAATTTGGGAGAAACTGTGATACAAGAGTAAGGTTTGGAACCACTGGAAAATGGGAAATAACTATCTTGTTAATGGTTTGTAGATCCTGAACAAACTGCTACCTTTGCCTGTTAGGTTTTTACAGGGAAGATTGGGGAGTTACTGGGATTGGTGCATGATATAATTAATCTCCGAGCATTTGGGTCTTCTATTATCGGCTCAAGACTTTATATGGCCTCCAGCTTTAGTGGATGTTAAGGGAATTGAGGAAGAGGCTTAGTAGGGTCTATTTAAATTTTAATAGGGTCTGCACTTTTTATTTTCCATACTAGTACTAGACATGGCTAATATGTCATTGAGTATCTCGGTTAAGTCAAGAACATTTTATGGACTGTCCTCTTCCTCTGTATCTAGGACAGATGGTCAAGTGTACAGGAGAGCTGGCTCAGGTGAGTCAGGAAATTTTGGAGTCAAGTCTCTATTAGAGGCAAATCATATCAGGCCTTTTAGCTCAAACAGAAGGTCTCTGCCCAATAATTTGACCAGGATTGTGTTACACAGCAAAAAACGAATGTTTTTCAGAAAAGGGCCTTGAGTCACTTGTATAGGTTGAGAAGCAAATTCTTCTTGAATTTGATTTCATACCTCAACAGCTAAAATTTCCTTTTTGTTCCAAGAGAAAGGCTGTCTTGTAAAAGTGGGGTGTAAAGTAGAAAGAGTGCCTCGAGTATCTACTAAAATTGGATGAGACCTCCAGTGTATTTTTAATCTTTGTCTCCTCCTGACTATTTAAATGCATCACTGGTAGTGGCTTACCATAGTTTTCCACAGAGACCCATCAGTCCTGGTGGGTAACATGCAGATGGCTACCAGAGGGTGGGCAGCTTGTTTTTAGAGGCCACCTTGGAAATCTTTGAGGGCAGTTTCTATTCCAGTGTCCCAGTTGTCTGCACAAATGGCAACATTTCCTTGGAAACTGCTTTTCTAAGGGTAACTTCTCAGGAAAGCACCATGGTAGGTCCAAAGGTCATTTAAATTGTTGATGCTATGGAGTTGCTTAAATTGCAAAATGAATGATTTGGAAGCTCTTCATTTCTCATGTTATGCTAACGTCCTTTCAAAATATTCAGCTATAATCACGAATTCATCTAAACCTGTAGCTTCCTACCCTATATTTGTGTTTTTATGAGTCACTCAAGGACTATCTCCCAAATTTTCAGGTGTTTTTTTTTTCAGGGAAGAAAGGTAATTCAGACAGAGGGTTAATAAGCTGTAAATAGGAAAAGGAGAATAGAGTGGGGCAGTGGGACTCTCATCAATCACATCATCCTTGGTGTGGGAGATAGCTTGTATTTTCAAATTTTCATTAGCTTTTTGCAATAATCTAAAAAAGCTATTTTAGAATCTTGTAATCTCTTAGAAGCTTCTATCTGCCAATTAAAATACACATCCCATCCTGTCTTTCTAATTCAGGAAACGTGGGTTTCAAGTACCCTTTCAGATGAATAATCTTCTCCACTTGGAATGTTCCACATATGGCTATTGTAATTCCGAATTATCTTTGATAAAAAGTTGCCACTTTTGTAAGTATTCACAATTTATGGAGCCATAATTTTTATACTCGAAAAAGGCAGGCATACTGGAAAGTGGAGGACTCAGTCCTTCAGATAATAGGATCCAATTTTTACATTGAATCTTGGGTCTGTCAGAGCTGAGATAAAAGCTTAAGGAGGAAACACCATAGGGCTCAGTCGTGTGCTATTTTCATTGTGTTCTTCATTGCATAGGAATTTTCTTGAGGTTACCAGGTGACCTAGTATCATCTAACCCATCCATGACCAACTTATCCTAACACAGAAGTTTTTTAGTAAGTGACAGGGTCCACTGGCAGCTTTTTGGTGCCCAACTCAATGCCCACCAGTCAAGTTGTGGCTTGGCTCTGAGATTCCCTTGACCAACTTAGCCAGTGATTTTTCCTTACCTTAGCCCATAAGAATAAAAGCAATGAAGAGAAGAAAATCCAGATTTCTGAAAACTTGTGAAAGATGGAGTCACCTTCTGGAAGTAATTGCCATCTACTGCAATTGCTCTCATTTACCTTTAAAACCAAAGCCCGTTGATCATTGTGAACTCTCAAAATTATATGCCCTGCCACAGCACAAATAAACTCTTGGGACCAAAAGGCCAAAGAGTTAAAGGTGCTCAAATATAAAAGATGGCAGAACTTGGACCTGAGAGAGACAGAGAGAGAGAGAAAGTTGCTCATGACTTCCAGACTCTCTGAGGAAGACAGTAGACTTTAAAGGTATCAGTAGTCTTTCCTTTGGGTCCCTTTGTGGGGTTATCAGACTTGTTAAAAATAAAATGTCATAAATTTAATTTAAAGATGTAATTGGCTTGTATTAGTGACTCATGAATCAGAAAGCATTCCATCTAGAAATAGAGGGAAGCTCCACTGAACATAACAGAACAGTTGGTTTTAGTAAAGTAGATTGAGCAGGAACAAGAAAAGAGAGTAATACAAGAACCAAGCAACCAACCAAAAATAAATAAATAAATAAAACCACATACACAAAACAAAAAACCAGAAAGTGGAGAGGACTTCCTTATCATGCTGGCTCAGGTTGATTAGTCCCTTTCTGATTGTTTGCTGTGAATCTCCCATTTTTTTGAGAAAAACACTGGCCTTTGGGGGCATTATCTTCCTTCCTTAAAGTTTCAATTTGATTATGTGGTACTTAGCATGGACTATGTTTTGGTTTGGTCTGCTGGGGTCTAGCACAGGAGCTCAGTCTAAAACAATGGCCTCCTATAAATTGTATTTAACAACCCCTAAAGTCCATTTTTTTTAAAAGCAGAACAGCACAAAAGAATGGGGAAAAATAGCAAAATCTTCCTACCACAATTGGTACCCAGTGGATGATTTGGGGAGGGGAGAAGTTTAGGGTAGAACCATAAAGGTGGCTTTCCAGATGAGAAACAGGATCCTATAAGCTTGTCTTCCCAGGACTTTTTCCATGCTTTCCCAGGTTACCTCCTCTTCCCTCCACCTCCCTCCCCAGAACTTTTCAATTCATTTTCTTTTATAAAACACCTTGATGACTTTTCAATTTGGGATTCTAATCTAAAAAGAATGGCTTCCTGTGGTCGAGAATGTAAGAATGTAATTATTATTATCTATGCATAAGAGTAATCATATAAAATTATAATAATAAACATCCTTGAAACTACCACTCAACATGAAAATTATAACCATATTATTTTAACAAACTGAGTACAAAATAACTTCAAATAACTTGGTATTCCTCTTCATAACCCATATTGGATTGTTTAGTAGCGTATAATAAAACAAAGTAACAATAACTTGAAAAAGAAATAGTTAACCTTCTCAAGTGAAAGCAGTCTGGAAGAAGGACATCCAGAATTGAGGCTCCTTGATGATCAAGGATCTGAGATTCTTCCTTCATTTGCTTTGTAATCTTTAACTTGAGACTTTCATTTGCAAGATCCCTTTTTGGTCCAAGATGGCTCTAAGAGTTCCAGCCTTCACATCTGCATTCCAGACAGAAGAAGCTTTCCTGGAAAACTCACTCAACTACTTCAGCTTATATCTCATTCTCAACCCAACCCTGAGAAGTGAGAGAGAAATGTAGTTTTCATTTGGGCACATTGCTTTAGAACTATTAGCAAGTATGAAAAGGAGTATTTGTTACCGGGTTGGCACCTGGCAATCTTGTGCCACGTGCTTCATGCATAAATGCTGCTCAACAATGAAAAATACTTTTATCAACCCACATCTTTATCATTCCCTCACTCACCTCCATTCCTCATGAAAAAAGGAACTTTTAGCCCAAAGTCCATCAAAGTTATGATTATGAGAAGTGGCAAGAAAAAGATGTCTTTCTTATAGATGTTCTTTTCTGAAGAATCTGACAGAGATTCATGTTCTTCTGGTCTCTGACCTGCAGAATGCTGCAGGTGTGGCCAGGACTCTGGGAGATAGCACAGAGACCAGGGCAAGGGGCATCCAAAGCTAGTGATCTGGGGATGGAAGGATGTCCTAACAAGAAATGTAAATGCACACAATGTATTCTTCTTCTGGGCTTCTCATGGTTTTCCTAATCCTCTACTACAAGATCAGATTCTTGGTAATGGGATGGTGGGGTGACATTTTGTTTTATAGTATAACTCTCAATGTCCATTATTACCTAATTTGCAAGCTATTGGAGGTATTTGGCTGGGCGGGGTGGGGGGCGAGGAAGAGTCCCATCACTGGAATCACAGAGACATAGTTTTAGTTTTAACTGCTTAAGTATTTAGAAATTATCTCCATGAGAACTCATCCATTTAGTTTTCATCATTTGGAACTTGTAGGATACCACATCCAAACCAAAAAGAGGGCTTCACTGAGGACAGAGCTATTTCCTTAACAAGTTCAAACCTGAAACTGGGATGACATTTCAGATCATGCTGCCCTTTTCTACCCGTCAAAAATTTCCAGATTAAGAGTATCAACAGAGTGTTTAGGATTTAGAGAGAAAGATGCCTCAAAAACAAATCCACTTGAAAAGCCAAGGATTTTACACACATGGTGGACCACCGGAACTGACCTATCCTGCGATGTGTTTGGCATTTTTGAAAGAGGGCAACTCTAAGCTGGACATTTGGCAATGAGAAAGCATACAGAAAGGAAAACCTTGTTTTAACTGTTTGGGTGTCTTATGTAATCCTAAAAGTTATTAGCTAGATACTACCTAGCCCAGGGCCTGATGACTAAGCTGCTTCTCTCCTTTCTAATCGGAGGCCTCTGCCACAAACATGCTCCACCAGATCATCAGTCAGGCCAACATACATCCGAGCTTGATACCTGTTTTTATATTTATTGGAGCTGGAGGTACAAGAGCAGCACTGTACCTCTTGTGTTTGGCATTATTCAATCTAGATGTTAGTTAGGACAGAAAGAATAACCCAGAGCCCTGGAACAAACTGGGTCCCAATGATCAATACAAGTTCTACTCAGTGAATTTAGATTACAGCATACTGGAGAAAGAAGGTCCAGATTTCTAAATGAAATGTTTCACTATGAAGCTGCTTTAGAATGAAGGTCTTCCAGAAACCATCTTCGCCATTTTCCACTTAACCAGGAAATATTTCTCCACTAAATGCATGAAATCATGTTGATGCAATCTACTGGAGATTACACTGATTAATAAAGAACTGAAACTTGAAAAAAAAAAAGCTATTATCTAACTTGATGCTCAAACTGGAATCTGGAAATCTGAAAGATCACCTTCCTCTTTTCATGTGGCTTTTATTCCTGCTGTTCAGTGGATTTCCCTTCCCTTGGTACCATGTTATTCAGCCATCAGATTCAGCTCAGCTCATATTCTGAATCATCACTAATTCTAAGGGTACATTTTTCTGTTGTGGATACAGCATCATTATGGTATAACAGTTACAGCACAGATTGGGAAATGCAAAGAAGAATCAAACTGCGTTCTGTGGGCCCAGGAGAATGTAAGATGTGTATGTGCAAAAGGGAGGAATGGTAATGTCACTTCATGCTGGATATCCTGGAGAGAGAAGAGGTTGATTTTCTTTTTAAGGTCCAACTTCTATTTCACATAAAGCAAATCATCTACTTTTTGTACAATGAGTTGTGAAGTGGTGAAATGTATCTACTTGCAGAAAAATAATTCCATAGGTGTATACCTGTGTAAATTCTTTGTAATTTATAGTCTATACACTGGGATAAAATTTAGAAATCATAAATCACTTTTTCTTATGACAGCCCCCCACCACAGATGTCAGACATCAACTTTTTCCTAAAATTTAAGTACTTTAAAAATAGGTTCAGAAAAAGGCATATTGCTTTTTTCATTACTCCTAACAAGAAGGGGATCTCAATCTTCAGCAGTTTGCCAAACCAGAAATACAAACTAATATGTTATCTTCTTGTCTCCTCCTTTTCCTGGCTTCTCTTAATTTCCCACTCATTATCTTCTTTTCCCTGCTTTTCTGTCTTCATTTCCATCTACCTTCTTTATAAAAGGACTCAAAATGACTTTCAAAACCATATTGTATCATGTGCACTCAGGCGGGCTGACTAATGCTCCCCAAAGATACCTCTTTCCTGTGAATATGTCACCATACATAGTTTTAAAAAGCCCCTGCAAATGTGATTAAATTAAGTATCTTGACATGTAGAGATTGTCTGGATTATGTGGGTAGGCCCAGTATAGTCACAAGTGTCCTTATAAGAAGGAGGCAGGACAGTCAGAGTTAGTAGTCACAGATGTGGTGATGCAAGTAAGTGGTTACAGTAATGCAAGGAGGTGGCTCAATGAACCAAAAATGTGTGAGCCCTAAAAACTAACAAAGACAAGAAAATGGATTCTCTCCTCAGAGCCTCAGGAAGGGACCAGCTCTGCTCACACCATGACTTTGGATTACTGGGACTGATTTTGAACTTCTGACATTCAAAGCTCTAAGATAATAAATGTGCGTGTTTTTAAGACAGTAAAATTTTGATCATTTTTATAGCTGAAGTAGGAAACTAATAAAAAGACTGAGAAACAGTTCCAGATTAAAGGAGATTAAAGAGACAAAACAAATAAATACAAAGCATAATTCTGGATTTGATCTTGAACTAAAGTTTTTTTCTTCTGCTAAAAAGCATATTAGTGAGGCAAATGATGAAATTTAAACAAGGGCTATATATTAGGTAATATATTTTATAAAATTAAACTAGGGTTGTATACAATGTCTAGAATGTCTCTGTGCTTAGAAAATAGACAAGGAGGTAATTAGAAATAAAGGAACATTGTGTCTGCGACTTATTCTCAAGTAGTCACTCCCTCATGCACACACACAAATATTGTGAAAGTTATCGGAAACAAAATGGAGTCACTAATGTTAAGAAAATTCCAGGGGGGAGGACTCAAGATGGCGCAGTGAGAACAACCCAGGATTGAAGCTCTCAGTGAATGCACGGAGAGGGTGAGTCAGGGCGGCATTTCCAGACGGATCTTTGTTGCCCACAGAACGGGGAAATTCCCAGGTATAAAAGAGACACGGGACGCCAGGCAGAGGTTTTGGCAGGCGCTATAGTGCAGCAGCACTACAAAGCGCTCCGCACAACGAGCACTGGTCTGGGTGCCCTGTTAAACCGGCAATCTAAGACTTGAGAGGGCTGAACTTGAGACTGAACGAGACTTGGACAGTGAGCCAGCCCAGGAGATTCCAGGGAAGCAGCGTTTAAGGTAGCGCAGTGGGACAAACAAAATGGCGATTCTAAATGCTCCGGGCGTGGGCACAGCTGAACCCAGGATGGTGCAGCTCTGTGGGAAAGGGGCATCCGTCATTACTGAGGCAATCCGCCCCTACTGAGGTACACGCCCATTGCTGACGCAGCCTGCCATTGCCAAGGCAAACTGCCATTGCCGAGGCAACCCACTACAACAGAGAGACTCCGCCGCAGGGCGTAGCCCGTGGCAGCAGGGCGGAGACCACAGCAGAAGGGCAGAGCCTGCAGCAACAGGGTGAACCTCACACCAGTAGGGCGGAGCTTCGGCAGGCAAATAGTAACTAGACTTCCTCCTAGCTGGGCAGGACAGCACAACGGACACTCACAAAGAAAGCCCCAACCCCCCCGAGACAGAGCATCTGAGAAAAAAAGGTTTTTTTAATGAGTTCTGTTGCAGCAATTTATGAGTGTGTGCATGAGGGAGTGACTACTTGAGAATAAGTCGCAGACACAATGTTCCTTTATTTCTAATTACCTCCTTGTCTATTTTCTAAGCACAGAGACATTCTAGACATTGTATACAACCCTAGTTTAATTTTATAAAATATATTACCTAATATATAGCCCTTGTTTAATTAAATAGCAGCCTAACAGCTCTGAATGAACAACAGAGCTCACAGCTCAGCAATTGAGCTCCTATAAAGTACAGACAGTCTCCTCAAGCAACTCCCTGACTTCTCTATATCCAAAAGACTGACATTTGGCAGGCATCATTCTGGGACAAAGATAGCAGAAAAGGAAACTGGTAGCATCCCTCACTGTTCTGCAGCTGCTATAGGTGCACCCCAGACAAGCAGGGCCTGGAGTGGACCTCAGCAGTTGTACAGTGGAGGGGCTAGACTGGTAGAAGGAAAACCAAGTAATAGAAATACTTCATCATCAACAATCTGGGTGTCCACTCACAGACCCAACCGAAAAGTCAACAACTACACAGACGACAGGTGGATAAATCCACAAAGATGGGAAGAAACCAGCGCAAAAGGAGGAAAACACCCAAAACCAGAACAGCTTGCCTCCTAGAAAGGACCAAAACTCCTCACCAGCAAGTGAACAAAGCTGGATGGAGAATGACTGTGATGAAATGACAGAATTAGACTTCAGAAGGTGGATAATGAGAAACTTTTGTGAGCTAAAAGAACATGTTTTAAATCAAAGCAAAGAAACTAAGAACCTTGAAAAAAGATTTGAGGAAATGATAACAAGAATGGATAACTTAGAGAGGAATATGAATGAATTAAAGGAGATGAAAAACACAATACGAGAACTTCGCAAAGCATGCACAAGTTTCAACAGCTGAATTGACCAAGCAGAAGAAAGAATATCAGAAGTCGAAGATCAACTCATTGAAATAAAACGAGAAACCAAGATCAGAGAAAAAGCGCAAAAAGGAATGAACAAAGTCTCCAAGAAATGTGGGACTATGTGAAGAGACCTAACCTACATTTGATAGGTGTACCAGAATGTGACGAAGAGAATGAATCCAAGCTGGAAAATACTCTTCAGGACATTATCCAGGAAAATTTCCCCCACCTAGAAAGACAGGCCAACACTCAAATGCAGGAAATACAGAGAACACCACAAAGATATTCCACAAGAAGAGCAACCCCAAGGCACATAAGCGTCAGATTCAACAAGGTTGAAATGAAGGAGAAAATACTAAGGGCAGCCAGAGAGAAAGGTCGGGTCACCCACAAAGGGAAGCCCATCAGACTCACAGCAGATCTCTCGGCAGAAACACTACAAGCCAGAAGAGACTGGGAGCCAATATGCAACATCCTTAAAGAAAAGAACTTTCAACCCAGAATTTCATATCCAGCCAAACTGAGCTTCAGAAGTGAAGGAAAAATAAAATCCTTTGCGAACAAGCAAGTACTCAGAGATTTTGTCACCATCAGGCCTGCTTTACAAGAGCTCCTGAAAGAGGCACTACACATAGAAAGGAACAACCAGTACCAGCCATTCCAAAATCACACTAAATGCTAAAGAGCATCAACATAATGAAGAATCTACAACTAACGGGCAAAACAGCCAGCTAGCATCAAAATGGCAGTATCAAATTCACACATAACAATATTAACCCTAAATGTAAATGGACTAAATGCACCAATCAAAAGACACAGACTGGCAAATTGGATAAAAAGCCAAAACCCGTCAGTGTGCTGTATCCAGGAAACCCATCTCACATGCAAGGATACATAAAGGCTCAAAATAAAGGGTTGGAGGAAGATTTACCAAGCAAATGGAGAGCAAAAAAAAGCAGGAGTTGCAATTCTCATCTCTGATAAAACTGACTTTAAAGCAACAAAAATCAAAAGAGACAAAGAAGGCCATTACATAATGATAAAAGGTTCGATACAACAAGAAGAGCTAACGATCCTAAACATATATGGACCCAATACAGGAGCACCCAGATACATAAGGCAAGTTCTTAATGACTTACAAAGAGACTTAGACTCCCACACTATAATAGTGGGAGACTTTAACACTCCACTGTCAATATTAGACAGATCAACCACACAGAAAATCAACAAGGATATCCAGGGCTTGAACTCAGACCTGGAACAAGCAAACCTGATAGACATTTACAGAACTCTCCCCCCCAAATCCACAAAATATACATTCTTCTCAGCACCACATCACACCTACTCTAAAATTGACCACATAATTGGAAGTAAAGTACTCCTCAGCAAATGCAAAACAACTGAAATCATAACAAACAGTCTCTCAGACCATAGTGCAATCAAGTTAGAACTCAGAATTCAGAAACCAACCCAGAACTGCACAGCTTCATGGAAACTGAACAACTGGCTCTTGAATGTTGACTGGATAAACAATGAAATGAAGACAGAAATAAAGAAGCTATTCGAAACCAATGAGAATGAAGACACAACATGCCAGAATCTCTGGGACACATTTAAAGCAGTCTCTAGAGGAAAATATATAGCAATAAGTGCCCACATGAAGAGAATGGAGAGATCCAAAATTGACACCCTATTGTCAAAATTGAAAGAGCTAGAGGAGCAAGATCAAAAAAACTCAAAACCCAGCAGAAGACAAGAAATAACTAAGATCAGAGCTGAACTGAAGGAGATTGAGACACGAAAAACGCTTCAGAAAATCAATAAATCCAAGAGGTGGTTTTTTGAAAAGATCAACAAAATAGACCACTAGCCAGACTGATTAAAAAGAAAAGAGAGAACAACCAAATAGATGCAATAAAAAATGATAAAGGGGAAATCACCACAGATTCCGCAGAAATTCAAACCATCATCAGAGAATATTAAAACAACTCTATGCACATAAACTAGTAATCCTGGAAGAAATGGATAAATTCTTGGACTCCTGTATCCTCCCAAGCCTAAACCAGGAGGAAGCTGAAACTATGAATAGACCAATAACAAGGGCAGAAGTCGAGGCAGCAATTAAGAGCCTACCACACAAAAAAAGCCCAGGTCCAGATGGGTTCACAGCCGAATTCTACCAGACACACAAAGAGGAGCTGGTACCATTTCTTCTGAAACTATTCCAAATAATCCAAAAAGAGGGAATCCTTCCCAAATCATTTTATGAGACCAATATCATTCTGATAACAAAACCCAGCAGAGACCCAACAAGAAAAGAAAACTTCAGGCCAATATCCATGATGAACATAGATGCAAAAATCTTCAATAAAATATTGGCAAGCCGAATGCAACAGCAAATAAAAAAACTTATCCATCATGATCAAGTAGGATTCATCCCGGGGATGCAAGGCTGGTTCAACATACGCAAGTCTATAAACGTAATTCACCACATAAACAGAACCAAAAACAAAAACCACATGATTATCTCAAGTGATGCAGAGAAGGCATTCGACAAAATTCAACAGCCCTTTATGCTAAAAACCCTCAATAAACTCGGTATCGATGGAATGTATCTCAAAGTAATAAAAGCTATTTATGACAAACCAACAGCCAATATCATACTGAATGGGCAAAAACTGGAAGCATTCCCTTTGAAATCCGGCACTAGACAAGGATGCCCTCTTTCACCACTCCTATTCAATATAGTACTGGAAGTTCCAGCCAGAGCAATCAGGCAAGAAAAAGAAATAAAGGGTATTCAAATAGGAAAGGAGGAAGCCAAATTGTCTCTATTTGCAGACGACATGATAGTATACCTAGAAGACCCCATTGCCTCAGCCCAAAAACTCCTGAAACTGATAAGCAACTTCAGCAAAGTCTCAGGATATAAAATCAATGTACAAAAATCACAATCATTCCTCTACACTAATAACAGACTTAAAGAAAGCCAAATCAAGAACGAACTGCCATTCACAATTGCTATAAAAAGAATAAAATACCTAGGAATACAACTCACAAGGAACGTAAGGGACGTCTTCAAGGAAAACTACAAACCACTGCTCAACGAAATAAGAGAGGACACAAACAGATGGAGAAACATTCCATGTTCATGGTTAGGAAGAATTAATATCGTGAAAATGGCTATACTGCCCAAAGTAGTTTACAGAATCAATGCTATCCCCATCAAGCTACCATTGACTTTCTTCACAGAACTGGAAAAACAACCATGAACTTCATATGGAACCAAAAGAGAGCCCGCATAGCCAAGTCAATTCTAAGCAAAAAGAACACAGCGGGGGGCATCACACTACCGGATTTCAAACTATACTACAAGGCTACAGTAATCAAAACAGCATGGTACTGGTACCAAAACAGAGATATAGACCAATGGAACAGAACAGAGGCATCAGAGGCAACACAACATATCTACAACCATACAATCTTTGATAAACCTGACAAAAACAAGCAATGGGGAAAGGATTACCTGTTTAACAAATGGTATTGGGAAAACTGGCTAGCCATGTGCATAAAGCAGAAACTGGACCCCTTCCTGACACCTTACACTAAAATGAACTCCAGATGGATTAAAGACTTAAACATAAGACACAGCACCATAAAAAACCTAGAAGGAAATCTAGGCAAAACCATCCAGGACATAGAAGTAGGCAAGGACTTCATGAACAAAACACCAAAAGCATTGGCAACAAAAACCAAAATAGACAAATGGGACCTAATGAAACTCCACAGCTTCTGCACGGCAAAAGAAACAGTCACTAGAGTGAATTGGCAACCAACAAAATGGAAAAAAATTTTTGCAGTTTACCCATCTGACAAAGGGCTGATATCCAGAATTTACAAAGAACTCAAACAGATTTACAGGAAAAAAACAAACAAGCCCATTCAAAAATGGGCAAAGGATATGAACAGACACTTTATGAAAGAAGACATATATGAGGCCAACAATCATATGAAAAAATGCTCATCGTCACTGGTCATCAGAGAGATGCAAATCAAAACCACATTGAGATACCATCTCACGCCAGTTAGAATGGCTATCATTAAAAAATCTGGAGACAGATGCTGGAGAGGATATGGAGAAAAAGGAACACTCTTACACTGTTGGTGGGAGTGTAAATTAGTTCAACCATTGTGGAAGACAGTGTGGCGATTCTTCAAGGCCTTAGAAATAGAAATTCCATTTGACCCAGCAATCCCATTACTGGGTATATATCCAAAGGACTATAAATTGTTCTACTATAAGGACACATGCACACGAATGTTCATTGCAGCACTGTTTACAATAGCAAAGACCTGGAATCAACCCAAATGCCCATTGATGATAGACTGGATTGAGAAAATGTGGCACATATACACCATGGAATATTATGCAGCAATCAGAAATGATGAGTTTGTGTCGTTTGTAGGGACATGGATGAATCTGGAGAACATCATTCTCAGCAAACTGACACAAGAACAGAAAATGAAACACCACATATTCTCACTCATAGATGGGTGATGAAAAACGAGAACACATGGACCCAGGGAGGGGAGTACTAAACACTGGGGTCTATTGGGGGGAAAAGGGGAGGGCCAGCGGGGGAGGGGGGGCACTGGGGAGGGATAGCCTGGGGAGAAATGCCAAATGTGGGTGAAGGGGAGAAAGGAAGCAAAACACACTGCCATGTGTGTACCTATGCAACTGTCTTGCGTGTTCTGCACATGTACCCCAAAACCTAAAATGCAATAAAAAATAAAAATAAATAAAAAAAAGAAATTGCAGCAAATCCCCTAAAAAAAAAAATTCCAACAAATAAAGCCACAGAAGGCCATGAGTTCTCACATTTCTATGGCTGAAAACACAAAAGACTCTACAAAAATCACAACTTTGAACAAAGGCCATTGCAACCTTAAACAAAAAATATTTCTGCACAGACATCTGTCCAGCAACTGCCTGTCCAACCTCAAAATAGTGTTGTTGCCCTTGTGACAATAGTCAAGTATCTTAGTAGTCAAGTATCTTAATAGTCAAGAATAATAAGTTCAAAACAATTATGGAAGCCTTTTTTTCTTTAAAAACCTTTGCCTTCCTTTACCTCCTTGAACACAAATATAGTTTACTATCCCATGTATATTCTCACTGCAATATTCTATTCCCAAATCCACATTGTTTTTTCTTTTTGAGAGACTGTTACTTAGATTGACATACATGATATCAGAAGTGGTATCTCAAAAGATCACGGTTGGAGGAAATTGGTGGCATTTGGAACTGGTGTGCAGTACTCACTTGAGCCCTTTGATCCCTCCACTTCTACAGCTCACCTTTTTGGCCCTTATGAGCTGAACCTCTTTCCTTTGGGCAGAGGCTTTTTTACTTTATTTGGGATCTGGTTCAAATAAAGCCACTTTAACAAGAAATCTTACATCCCTTCTGGGCTATAAAATACTTTGTGTTCAGTCTTTTCTGGTAAGTCCTTTCTGGTATAAAGACAAGAATATTCTTGCTTTCTACAGAATTTACATTCAGTCTGTGAGGCATGTCTTCTGTGGGTTGCATGCCTAGTTTAGTATTTCATTCAATCCGCATACCTGGGTTAAAATTTTGTGAGTACTCTTACCTCGGTTTCCTTTTATTACATTTGACTCTATTCCCTTACTATTTCTGAAAATCTTCTGGGAAGAAAAAAATAAACATCCTAAACAGTAGACACAGCAAGGCTAATTAAAAGCCACTAGAGCTGTCACCACCATCTAAAACACCAATTTAACCCTCTGAGATTCCCTGGATTTATAAGATTTACAGTTTTGTTGCCCTTAAGGGATTAATAAGAAACAGAATGGAATTCTCAAGTATCAAGGCATGCCAGGTTTCCTGGGACTCCAGCTGGCTACGTATTATGTCCTATTCTTGTGCACATTTTTAAACTAATAAGAAAATTACATCAAAGAAAATTGAGAGCTCAAATGGTCATTATTTTAAAAGCCTGCAACTATAGAATTAACATGTAGTCTTTTAAGTTCTATATCTCTCTATTTTGTTCTTCCTGCTTTAAATATGTTGGCTTTTCTACTGGTGGTGAAATAAAACTCACTGCTATCTCACTGCTCTAGCATTCCAGCCAAGATTGAAAAAAAAAAATTCTTAAAGGGCTTTCAAACTAATGCCTTTACAAATTATAATAGCTCCACAGCAACTAACAACATAGACACCTTCCAAAAATATAAATTTAGGTTTGCCTGATTAACAGTTGTATACAATGATAAAACACTTAATTCAAAAATTAATATTCTAAAAAAATTATTAAAATGCTTCCCTGCCCTCACGTGCTAATCAAACAAACCAGACCAGCAAACAAAAGATGGATTTGTTACTAATTCAAAGCAACTTGGAGATGTTTTTCTTATACAATACAGCTAGTCTTCCCCACAATGCAACATTGAAAGTTTAAACCTAAACTCATTTAGAACTGGGCAAAAAAGGAGCAAAAGAGATTTTTAAAAAACAAACTGCCCTGAAAAATGTCTTACCCAAAATTTTGGTCCACAGCCTTACCTACCGGAGCAAATGAATTTCAGCCACATGAACAGGTTCCAGTTTTATAAAAAATACAATTTGGATCCAACTATCTTTTACAAACTGATGAGTTTATATTACTATCCCCTAACTAAAATTCTAAAATAAAAACTATAAGCGCTTTGTTTTTGTGTATGTATGTGTTTAACTATATACATATGTACATGTATTGTGTTATATGTTGTGTCTACATGGCAAAATCTGGCTTAGTTGACCAAAATTCCCATAAAAATTTTTATTTAGATAAATGAGCACTCATATAAAATATAAAGTTATTAATCCAAATGCTTTTTAGTTCATATGACTTAAATCTTTAATAAATAAGCTGGTTTTTAAATTATTGATAAAACCAAAATAAAAATGTTTTCAAAATTGTCAACATATATTTTCACCTGGATTTACTGATCAGACAGCTTTACATTTTTCTCTTATATAGAGAAGATAAACAAAACAAAAAATTAATTATATAAAATTAAATAATTGATACAAATAATGTTCTTATGACTTTTATTTAAAGTATATTTGGCTCTTTATTTAAATGTTTTGATTTCCAGATTTAAGAAAATTTTCTCTCATAACCTATCTGTAGTTATAAAAAACTTGGGAAAGTATACTTTTGTAAACAAAGATGAAAATATTTGCTTTTTCTCCCTAGTTGATTCTCTAAAAATTTAAAAACCATTCATAAGTATTTTTATTTTTACTTACACAATTTCAATTAATATCTGCTCTCTTTATAAACAAAATACGCTTTAAAACTTTGGTTATATTACCAAGGCTTTAACTAAAATGTCATATTTTTAAATGCACATAAAATGCCTGCCTTCAAGAATTCTCAGCCTTAAAATGAGTAAATTAAAAAATTGTCACTTCCTGTCATGCTCAAGAACTTAGGACTATAAGTAAAATCTAAAGTTGGGCTTCATTTGGCTTCCTAGCCTCAAACAGTTTTTAAATCTAAAATTCTTATATGATCAATATTTTTAAAAAATAATATCTCAAATAATTTTATATCTCAAAAAACCCTATGGTACACCTGTTACTGTATTATATCTCTGTACATTGTTTTCAATCTTGTTATCTACCTATAGACTGGACCAGATCCTACATTCTGCAATTCTGCCCCAATATTTGGCTACAACTCTCCAACTCAAAATAAAAACTGCTTTATTCATAGAGCCCCATAAACTAGAACTAAATTGATTTTAAGAAACAAGCCTTGGCCAAGCGCGGTGGCTCACACCTGTAATCCCAGCACTTTGGGAGGCCAACGCGGGTGAATCCCGAGGTCAGGAGTTCAAGACCAGCCTGGCCAACATGGTGAGACACTCTCTCTCTACTGAAAATATAAAAATTAGCAGGGTATGGTAGCTTGTGCCTTTAATTCCAGCTACTTGGGAGGCTGAGGCAGGAGAATTGCTTGAACTGGGACCCAGGAGGCAGAGGTTGCAGTAAGCTGAGATTGCGCCACTGCACTCCAGCCTGCCCTACAAAGCAAGATTCCATCTCAAAAAAAAAGAAAGAAAGAAAGAAAAAAGAAACATGCCTCATGCCAATGATATGGACCACACAAAAGTTCACCAAACTGCCCAATGTCATGACCAGAGACATTCAAACTACAAATCAAAAAGAAAAGTTAATGGTTAATGTTTTCATGCTATAAACAGCTTTTACCAAGATGTTAAAATAAGATTCCATATCATAATGGAAGTTTCGCCCCCTTAATGCTACCTTTTCCACTTGGCAAGATCACAAAATTTCACAATCAATAGCTTCTGCTGGTAACTTCACAAAACTTAACCTAAGAAATAATTTAGTATCCATTAGTTAAACTAAAAAAGCGTTAGCACCATTGCTACTACTACATACTCTACCTAAATAAATTTCCTTAAAAAAGTTGAGACTCATATACACAAAATTTTAAAATGGGCTACATATTAAAACAGGGCTCATGTAATTCTCTATGGTCATTTATTTATTCAATTAGTTATCTTTAAGCCTCAATTCATGGTTCAAAACCATTGTATAAACTAAAATTCTCATATAGTATTATTTTTACTTTATATGTTCTCTTTTTAAACTTTGCATTTGTCCCTTGTTAAAATTTTTACAAAAGTGCAACTCATAACAAAAAAGAGACAAAATCAAATTTAATAATGAACTTCATGTATACTTAGCCTGAAACCACTCCCTTAAAACATCCCTTGTTGCTCAAATATGACTAAATGGTTTTAACACGGACTCATAGTCGCCAATGACTCCTCTCATAGCAGAACGAGACTAACAACAGGAACAGATCTATCCAGCACTGAAAGACAACAAAACCTAAATACAAAATGATTAATTAATCAATATTGCTTTCATAGAAGGATCTTAATCAAAAGGGGGAAGTATGAAAATTGTCAGAATCAAAATGGAGTCACTAATGTTAAGAAAACCTTGACAAATAGAGCCAAGGAAGGCCAAGAAGACAGGGCTCTCATGCTTGTATATATGATAACAAAAAAGACTCTATAAAAACCACAACCATGGACTGAGATCATCACAACCTTAAAAAAAAAATACTTCTAAAAGGACATTGGCCCAGCAATTCCCTGTCCAAACTTAAACTAGAGTCATCCTTTGTAGGAGCTTGGTCAGGGTGCTGGAAGAAACTATAGGGAAAGAAGCTGGACTTTTGAAAGATCAGAAGGTTCTGCAAAGCCTCGGGCAAGAATGAAGCTGAAGGCAGCTGATTCTCTTACCCTGAGGTTGAGGGCTAAGAGTAGATACAAGGGAGAATAAAGAAATCTATCTAGATAAGTTTACATACTTATGTCATCTGGAGACCGATCTTTGATCATCCATGCACAAGGCTGCTCCTTGCATGGAGGGAAGACCATGTTAATTACACAGAAATTGTGTTGGCTCCAGGCCTTTGACATTATACCAGTACTAATTAAATATAAGCAGCTCTGGTTTATCAGGACTGCTCACTCTGCCAGCAGTCCCCTAGCTGCTCTTTCACACTCTGTACCTGTGTCTGAGTACTCCTTTAATCAATCGCTCAGCCAGAGTCTGTGGGACAGACTCAGAAATCCTTGTCATTGATCTTCATAGCCAAGGATAATTATTTCAAAATAATTGTGTAATCAAAACAAAAATAAAAAACCTTTGTCTCTCATTACCTCCCTGAATATGTACTTAGTTTCTATGGCATGTATAGTGCCACTGCAATGTTCAATTCCCAAATAAACATCTTTTCTTTTAGAGAGGCTCTCTCTATTATATAGGTTGACATACAAATAATACATATGTAAAAATAAAATGAAAAGGATGAAATATTACCTTTAAAGAATTTTTTAAATCTTTACAGATTTTTTCACATTTTTTTGAAGTCTGAAGTTAAATAAAAACAAAAAGGTATATCATCTTAATGTGAAACCAGATCTTCTAATGATTTCATCATAAATATAATTGCAACAAGAATTTTTGTAATTTTGGAAAATTTTACTGAGGCCTCATAGGACCGCAGGAGGGACAGTAGCCAATACTTGCATTCTGCCCTTAAAATTTTATGCAATATCCCTTCCCACTCTGCTCTGCACCCATCAGCAGGATGGGATGATTTCCCTCTCCTCTTTTTCTTCAGACCCAGCCATGCAGGCCTATAAAGGTAAATTGTACCTTACCTCCCTCTGAAAGTAAAGTGAACCCAGGAAAGGAAGAGAGTTGAGGACATAATCCTCCTCTTTGAGAGTCTATAAAGGAAGGCTCAGAGCAAATGAATGTTGCTACCATTACTTAAGTCTTTTCTATTTTCAACAAACAGCATTAATAATACTTGCCATTATTCTAGGGTCTCAGATTTGTAAATTTAGCACCCTAGAGATTGATCCTTCATTGTATTTTGTGGGCCATTAGGGCAATCTGCTAAAAAAAAAAAAAAAAGTTTTTTTCCAAGAACTTGCTTCCCTGCCCCCGCCTTTGAATGACTATGAGTAGCTACTATTTTATATCTAGAAAGATATCCTAAAAGTATGAGATTGGGAGCCATAGGAGATTGTAACCTAAGTGAAGGACTACTGGTTTATTTATTTTCCACATTGTCTACCTGAAATTTTGTTAACAGAAACTCTACCCTATTTTCATTATCATCCTTTGTAATTTTTGCTTCCTAGTCATTGATAGTTATGCATGTTTCAGTATGTCTCCCACTGCTTGTCATCAAACTAATTGATATACTAAGGTTTTCAGTGTGTGTGAAAGTTTGATGTCTTCACTTTCACTCAATGAAAATTTGAATAATTTGAAACTGCTGGTAGCTAGAAGAGAGACCTTGAAATGTTCCCAACACACAGAAATATAAATAATCAAGGTGATGGATACTCCAAATCACTGGCTTGATCATTACACAGTCTATGCTTGCTACAAAATATCATGTGTACCCCATGAATATGTAAAATATTATGTATCAATTTTTAAAATCCTCCCTTGACATGTGAAGTTGGGTAATCAAAAGTAAGTCATGTACTGTGGGAAAATCTTTGGGTTTGTAGAAGAACAAGAAAAGGAGACATAAAATGTCAATTACCATTGACATTTAGTAGCTGGTAATTTTATTAGCAACTAAATATATCCCTTCAGACCATTTTCTGCCTATCCTTTTGCCTATATGACATGCAGAGTAAAACAGAAGTACTTATAAAATACCTAACTCATTAGAGTCCCAGTTTGCAGTAATGGCAGAGTGAATTGGTAGATAAAACTGCCTGGCAGATGACTTTTATAAAATCTGGATGAAATACAAAAGGGCACTGAAAAGCAATCTAAAGCAGACAAAGAGTAGAAGAGAGTTTACTTTTGATAAAATGTGACTTTTTTGACTGAGTGTATTCTTCAATCTCCATAGCTCCTGAAGCAGAAAACCACAGCTTTATAAACACAAGGTGGCAGGGGACACAGTTCAGTGCTTACAGAGCAGTGAAAAATTAGGGGAAAATGTTAGAAGCACAAGAGCAGCAGAATGATGGAGACCCACAATCTGAGTATAAACTCTGCCCAACTCCATGGCTGACTGCTAAACTACTCACCTGTGGGTAACACCCCAGGGAGGCCAACAAAAAAAGCAGAGAAAAATCAGAAGAGTCTATCTTTGAAAGATAAAACTGCACTTAGTGAGATTTATAAGTTTACTATTTTTTAAAACTAGATGTGCACAGCTCAGGCAGCAGAAAGCAGAAGCCTTACTTGCTTGAGATATCAAAGGGTGGCCTGGAACTGGAAGAGCAGTTTAAGGGGGAGTTTAGGACAAAACTCCAGAAGCAAAAAAAAAGAGAGAATAAGCCTGAGTATAATTTCTGCCCAAATGCATGACTAATGACTAATCTACTTAGTCACAGGAAAGATACTTAGGGGGACAGTCTAAAAAAGCAGAAGCTGAGAGAAGAAAGAAAAATCAGCAGAGATAGTAGCAGCTACAAGTGACATATGGTTTGAAAATTGAAATTTGAGACCAGGCAAGTCAACTGCCTACTAGAACAAAAACCCAACAATCTTCAGAAAAATATAAGAGAATTCAGATTGCTACAATATATTATCTACAATGTCCAGTCTTCAACCAAAATTTATTAGATGTGCAAAGAAAAAAAAGCATGGGGATGCTACAGACACTATTTTAATATTACAGGCTTTAAGACAAAAATTACTGCTAGAAACAAAGTTATTTCATAATGATAAAAGATATCACAATCACAAACATATATGTGCCAAAGCAAAAAATATATGAAACAAAAAGTTATACAATGAAAAAGAGAAATAGACAATTTACAATTATGTGTTTATTTTAACAGACTTTTCCTATAATTGATAAAATTGAAGAAAATCGGTACAGAAGATGATGTAAACAACACTAATTCCTACACAGATCTTAGCTGACGATTAAACACAACACCCAGTAATTGCAGAATGCACCATCTTTTTAAGTGCATAAGAAACATTCCCCAAGACAGGCTATATTCTAGACCACTAAAAAAAAATTTCCCAACAGATTTTAAAAGAATATATAACATCACACACTGGGGCCTGTTGGGGGGTGGGGGACTAGGGGAAGGATAGCAGGGGGTCAGGGGATAGGGGAAGATAGCATTAGGAGAAATACCTAATGTAGATGACAGGGGAAAGGATGCAGGAAACCACCATGGCACGTATATACCTATGTAACAAACCTGCATGTTCTGCACATGGACCCCAGAATTTAAAGTATAATAAAAATATATTAAAAAAATAAAAGAATATATATATGTATATGTATATATCTCTCCCTTAAGATTTCATTCTTGGGCTGGGAGCAGTGGCTTAATCCTGTAATCTCAGCACTTTGGGAGGCTGAGGAGAGCAGCTCACCTGAGTTCTGGAGTTCAATACCAGTCTGACCAACATAGAGAAACTGACATTACTAAAAATACAAAATTACCTGGGCATGGTGGTGAATGCCTGTAATCCCAGCTACTCGGGAGGCTGAGGCAGGAGAATGGCTTGAACCTGGAAAGCAGAGGTAGCAGTGAGCCAAGATCATGCCATTGCACTCCAGCCTGGGCAACAAAAGTGAAACTCCGTCTCAAAAAAAAAAAGATTTCATTCTTTAAAAATATTTATATATCCTTTGCTATTTCACATATATTCTTTGAGTTTTTATGTATAAAACATAGTTAATGTATTACATATATTAAAAAGAATAAAATTAGAAATCAATAAAAATATAGAGAGAAGCCCCAAATATTTAAAACTTTAAAAATACATGTCTAAATAACATGCATAAAGAAAAAATTACAGGAAATAGTTGCAAATACTTTGATCTGAATCAGGTAGTTAATACGACCTGTCTTGTAGATGTTAATCAGCTTCTTTAGTTAAGTAGGGCTTGTTTAATGGGCCTATGTACTAAACGGCCATGTCAGTAGGGACAGATTCTGAATGAATTCAATAATAGTACTGATCAATTTCAATAATACACTGATTTTGCTACTGTTCATGTTAAGTGCTCAAACTGTCAACAGCAATGATCAAATGCGGGTTCTGGGATATGGCATTATTTCCTAGAAGAACCAACCAGCTACCTGATGCTAGGTTGTTTATATTGCACATCTAATATCATAGGGGAATAACCATTTGTCCTCTGTAGAGATATTTTGGATAAGATTTTTCCTTCCTAGGCCACAGCACTTCTGCTAATACCGCTATTCATGGAATTACAGAATAACCATACCATTGCCTTGTTCTACCACAGATTACCTTTGCTTGGGGGACCCATTTTACAGCAAAGGAAGTGTGACAATTAACTAATATCTTTGGAATTCAGTGGTCTTATCACAGATCCCATCATCCAGAAGAAGCTGGTATTATTAAATGGTATAGTGGTCTCCCAAAGGCTCAGTTATGACACCAGCTGTGAGACAACACCATGAGAGGTTGAGATGCTATCCTTAAGAATGCAGTATATTCCTTAAACCAACAGCCAATGTGTGGCATAATTTGCCTATAGCCAGATTCAGACGTCCAGGAAGCAAGGATATATTCTTCTGACTATTACAGCAAAAAACTTACTATAGGAATATGTTTTTCTTCCAAGCCCCACAAACTTAGTAGATTCAGAAATTCTAATATCCAAAGAAGAGATACTTCCACCAGGGAATTCACAGCCCGTTGAACTGGAAACTGGGACAACAAAAGAAAGGCACCACTATATTGCCCTAAGTAATTGATTATAATACAATGAGAAATTGGTTGCTGCTATACAGTCAAGTCAAGAAGGACTATATCTAGAACCTAGAAGTTCATTAACGAGTCCATGTGAGTTCACACATATCCAATGGTACTGATCAGTGGAAAACTGAAGCAACTCAGTAAAGAGAGTCACGGCAAGAACCTAAATCTTGTAGGGTCAAAAGTTTGGGCCAAGCATGGTGGCTCATGCTTGTAATCCTAGCACTTTGGGAGGCCGAGGCAGATGAATCACTTGAGGTCAGGAGTTTGAGGCCAGCCTGGCCAAAATGGTGAAAGCCCATCTCTACTAAAAATACAATAATGAGCCAGGTATGGTGGTGTGGCTACTTGGGAGGCTGAGACATGAGAACTGCGGGAACTTGGGAGGCGGAGGTTGCAGTGAGCTGAGATTGTGTCACTGCACTCCAGCCTGGGTAACAACAGACTGAGACTCTGTCTCAAAAATAAATAAATAAATGAAAATAAAAAATGTGGGGTCACTCTGTAAAGAGTCTCATACAGTGAAATGCAGGCAGAGAGAAAGGGGAACATGCAGTGGGTAGTGGAAGAAGAAAGCTATGATTCGCAACTTAAATTTCGTGACCAGCCACAGAAGTAGGGATTCTAATTTATGTTTCATATTGTTTATCCACCATCCCCAGTCTTCCCATTACGAAGAGTAATAGTAATGATTAATATTTTATGTCTCAGGTATACATTCAAACTGAATTACTCTATTATGACACAATAGTTCATGGAAATTTTTGTGTGTCCCAAAAGGTGTGTTCAATTTATACAAAGTACAAGAGAAGATATTCACTTTACTGGATATCTTCTGTTTATGCCTCCTGATCATTCAATCAGTATTGTGTCCTGGGAATTTGAGCTACATGGATTGCATCAAGGGCTCTCTTTCCTCTTGCCCTCTGATTTCTGGTTGGGTTCAGCAAATGGCAGACACTAGTAGGAGATCAGATGGTAGGAGGAAAGTAGAGTTACGCTATTTGTTCTCCTGGTTCTTTCCCTGATGGGTCACCATAGGTTCACTGCCTCATTGTTAGTGACAGGTCCCATAGGATGTCTCCCCTTTTACAATTATTCATTTGTTGCTTTAATAACTGTTTCCTTTCTTTGCTCTTCAGGCCTAGGATTAGTCATGGTTCCTTGCAGTATCCAGCCCTAGGGTATGCACTGCACTATGCCTTACTGGTTTTCTTTAATTTCACCCACACCTTTGGGAATAGACTTTTTCATTAAATCCTCCTCAATTATCCTGTTGTAGCATGTTATTTCTGGCCAAAACCTAACTGCTAAAATATCATATTTGCATGGAGTTTAAGATGTTTACTATAATAATTGTAATAGTACCCACTACTAGTCTCTAACCTCTTATTTTATTATCCTTCACTGATTTTTTTCCTATTTTTGCTTTGCTTTGAGAAGAAATACAGCACATTTATTAAGAGAATGAACTCTGAAGCCAGATTTCACGGGTTTGGATTTTGGTTTTTCCTCTTTCTAGCAGTGCGACTTTGGGTAAGTTACTTGGCTTACCTGTCTCATGGGGTTGTTGGTGTGACTGAGTTAATAAAATGTACTCAGGACAATATTAGCCATAGAAAGTACTAGGAAAGTGTTTCATTTTACTATTAAAAATATTTGTCAATACCTGATATAGTATGCATTTATTTATTATCTATTGTCCACCCAAATGTAAGCTCCCTAAAAGCAGAGATTTGGTTTTATTCAAAGCTGATCCCTACTGTCTAGAAAAGCACTATCTCATAGAACTTTCTGTCATGATGAGATGTTCTATAGCTGTACTATCTAATACAGTAGTCACTAATCACATGTAGGTACTGAGCATTTAAAATGTGGCTAGTGCTATTGAGGGACCAATTATTATATTTTATTTAATTGTAATTAATTAAAATTTACATAGTTACATGTGACTAGTGACTGTGATATTGGACAGCACAGGCATTGCCTGGAACATCATAAATAGGTACTCAACGGATTTTTGTTAAACAATGAATAAATGCCAACCATTTATTGGAAGCTAGATATTTTCACAGGTACAATGCTAAGCACTTTATATACATTATCTCATGTAAACCTCTCAACAAACCTGAGGGAAATACCACTGTTCCCAATATATAGATGAGAACATTGAGGCACAGAGGAGTGAATCTGTCATAGCCAGTAAATAGATTATACCCCAGCACTGAGCCAGTGATAGAGAACTGAATTCGATTCAGGTTGGTTATAATCCTGATTTCCAATATTAGAGTATCAGACTCCCAGTCTATCTCTCAGGAAATGAAACGACCCTCCCAAGCTTCCTTTCTGTGCTATATCCATCTCTCATACTACCCCGCCTCAAAAATAGACTTTCCAACATTTCTAACAACAAATTCCTTGAGTGAAGGATCCACACCTCATTCTTACTTCATTGTCATCTACAGCGTTGGCATCACGTCAGAATCATTCTTCAGTAAATGTTGGCTGAAAGAGTAGAGGATGAATGGAGGCTCCGGTGGGTATCTGTAAGGTTCTAAAGGAAATTAATATCTAGTATCAATTTTACTTACACAAGAAGAAATCATATGAGCAGCTACTGGCCTTAATGCTTTATCTCGTGCCCTCTGAACAGACCCTTTAGAGCAGGTATTGGCAAATCAGGTAGTATATTTTAAGCTTTGTGGGTCATAAAGTCTCTGTCACAACTATTTAACTCTTATCATTCTTGCATGGCAGCAGCCATGGACAATATGTAAATGATGACCCTGTTGCAATAAAACTTTGTTTATGATCACCAAATTTTGAATTCATATAATTTTCATATGCCTGAAATAGTCTTCCACTTTTAAACCATGAAATACTGCAAAAACTGTTCTTAGCTTGTGAGCTGTACAAGAACAGGCAGCAAGCTGTAGTTGCTAACCTGTGGCTTAGACAGGCAAACATAGGATCAGAAGCACTGAATAAGGCCGTAAAACTGTGTGGTAGAAACCCATACAGAAGGGAAAGTCCAGGGTGGAACGTAAGAGGCTGTTACTTTTCTTTTAACGTCCCCGTTTTTCCTCCCTCGGATCATTCCATATCTTTTTCCTGTAAGCTTTGCCGGGATTATTCTCAATCAATGTGCCTATCTTCTCATACCTCCAGCGTTCTCTCTCTCGTGGCCATTTGCATTAAAATTAAGGGTTTGGGGAAGACTGAAAAACAGTCAAGACCCAAAGTAATAGCTTTCTCATGAGGCGTTTACACGCATTGAGAGATATCGTTCCATCGGTGTGAATACGTCTCTATGTACCCACCTGATGAAATATAATACTGGCTTCTATACCCCTCACAAAAGAAGCAGGCTTCCTGTTTGCGTGACTTGGGGGCGACTCCTGCTTTTCCCTGGCTGCCCATTAGTTGGCGCCTTTTGCCGTCCTTTTTCCCCAAGCCGGCTTTGGGGGCCGCGGTCGCTCGGCAGCTCGCGGGTCACATGGCCCGCCAGAGCGAGGGGAGCCCTGCGCCAAAGCTGCTCGGCTGGAGGAGGAGGCGAGGCTCCGGCGCGCACCCAAACCGCGCTGCGCCCGCTCCTTCCGGGCCCCGGCGATGGCGCCTCCACCGGGCTGAGCCAGCCAGCCTGGGCGACACCTGAGGCGGCCCTCGGCGCGCGCAGGGGACCGAGCTGACCGCCCAACCGGGTAGGTTTCCGCTGCGCACCATCTGCCCAGCCCTTTTTGGCACGGTGGTCGGAACCCTGGAGAGACACCAGAGCCAGGGGACAAGGATTAGGGGTGGCCACAGCTGGCACAAGGAGGGCGGCTGGGGGTTGGGGAGAGGCATCGCAGAGGGCCTTTGCCTCGGGCCGTGCGCCTCGGGCAGGCGGGCTGCCTAGCGGCCCTGCCCGCAGCTCCGACCGCCTCCTGCCAGAGGAATGCTAGGACCCCGAAGGGCGTTCCTCGCGCGGCCGGGGCCCGAGTCAGTGCCGGGATGGAGGAGTGTCGCGGGGGCGCCTCCCTGGCACTCGACCGCGCCTGCTGCACTGACAGGTCAACAGAAAGACGCTAGCGGGGCGCGTGCCAGCCTGGGTAAGACCCTCGCCGAGCCTAGCAGGGCCGAAGCGCCAAGGGGCCTGGCGCCTAATGGCCGCCCGCAATCAGGGGACCCTCGCGGCGCGTCCACACCTTGGGTGAGCCGAGAGAGCCGAGAGCGCGGCCGCGGTGTTGGGTTTCTGCGGGCGACCTCGCAACCAAGGGCTGGGGGTGAGCGACTGGGCAGGGGAGGGCGTCCCTCCCGGCACCAGGAAAAACCAGCAGAAGAGAAGGAGTGCAACGATGAAGACTGGCAGCTCGGCCTACGGGTGGGAAACTGAGGCTCAATTGTGGCAGGGACTGCCCAAGGTCAGCGACAGACTCTAGATTCATGGCCCTGGACATCGTCCCCCATTCTTTTTCCAAGAGGGAGGGTTAAATTAGGTCTACCTGGGCGTGTCTCGCCCTCTTCCTGGCCCTTGGCTCGGGCGTCGCCTGTGCCGCACTGCGCTCGCAGTGCCTTGGGGCGTGAGCTAGTGCAGGGTCGTTGTGACCCGCATCCCTCGCTCGGCCCACGCTCTCTCCCGGCAACCACAGGGCGGCTCCAATGATGATCTCACCATGCGGACCATTAGCAACACATGCAGGTGTGTGTCTGTGTGCATGTGTGTGCTTCTCCAAGAAAACTAATCCTTCTAAGGAGAAATAGTTTTTTTAAAGGGGTGGATTTCTAGAATTCACTGCACTGCATACTTTATGAGAAGAGAAGAGAAAACTAACATTATTAGAATTATTAGAATGTTGTAAGGATAACGCTTATTAGAAAACATCCAAGAAACAAAAATCCAAAGGAGAAAATAAAAGGGAAATAAAATATAAATAACTTAAACTTCTAGATGGTTTAGATTGTCTGCATATCTTAAAATTTTCTTTGTGTATATACATTTGAAGTTTTAAACAAAAAATATGGACCAAAAATGGTATCTTGTCTTAATTTGCATGTCTTTGATTATCCATAGGAATTGACACTTTATCCTCTGTGCAGTAGCCTTTTGCATTTCTGTAGGTGAGTTGACTGTTAATTATTTTGCCCATTTTTCAATTGGAGTATCTTTCTCTTCTTGATTTTTAAGCACTTTATGTGTATTACATATTTTATGTGTATGACAAAGTTTAATTCTTCGTCACATGTGAATATTTTATGTTAATTTTTACTAGTCCTAATTCCAAATGATCTTTTGGATACTTTGATCCATTTTTTATTTGGATTAGTTATGGGCATATAAATTTGACAAAACTCATCAAAATGTATATTTAAGCAGTGCATTGTATTGTATGTAAACTGTACCTCAATAAAATTGATTTTTTTAAAGGGCTAGAAAATTATGATGCTGAATAATGAGAGAGAATCTGCCTCGTCAGACATTAAAAGCTGTTATAAAGCTTTCATAATGAAAATAACGTGGCACCGGCACCACAGTGCAGAGAGCGAGAGATACCAAAATCCACAAACAGATATATATATACATATGTAATTTAATTTATTGTAGCTATGGCAACCTAAATCATAAATAAAAAAATGGACTTAACAGATGCCCTGTCATGTTCACCTTCCCAGTGTCTAACGCAAGACTCAGTGTTGAATCAAATACTTAATTATGATTATAAAAGAAATACTCTTTGCAGAAGTGTAGAAAGCAAAACAGGAAATTATCATAATGTTGTACCCGAGCGAGTCAAGGAACACGCCACACTCTGAGAATGAATTATGAGTCCTTTATTAAGCTGGCGACCGAGAGTGGCTAATGCCCAAAATTCTCCCGGCCCCGAAGAAAAAGTTAGGTGGTCTTTTATACACTAGTTTTAACAGGAAGGGGAGAACCTAGCAGAAACAAACATTTCCCAAAGGCAGAGTAAGCAAAAAGTTAAAAAAAAAAAAAACTGATATATAAGAAATTAAACAGTGCCGGGTGTGAGGAGTACAGCTGTCATGAAAGACGTACAACTTACATAAGGTGGGCTTTGGGCACTCACTGCAGCTGCATTTTCAGGCTCTGCTGATACTCAGCCTCTTATCAACAAAGGCATTCCTGGGTGCCCAGAGTCAATCTGACCTTGCTTTATACTATAGTTACATACTTAATGGGGAGAAGGTTACTAAAATGAAGAAGCCAAGATGGAGTCTGTTCAGTTCAAAAAGGCTAACATACAGCCTGAACAGCTTTTAGGGAAAGGAGAGTTAGTTTTAGCTGGCAAAAAACAGGGTATCACAATCCCCATACCCTTCATTTCTTCTTTAGTAAATTATACTCCACATTAAAAATAAAATGGTCAGAGCTCTGTACATCTTTCTGTAATTTGCACTGATAGCGTTTGCATTTCTCCCTTCTCATCTTTGTCTACTTGGCCTGCTGTAACTCATTCCTACTGACTAGGTGGCTTAAACCAGACACATTCCTCAGAATTCTGGAAGCTGCAGGTTCCAGATCAGGGTACCAGCGTGGTCAGGTTTTGGTGAGGGCCCTCTTCCTTTTTTACATATCAGAGTGCAGAGAAAGGAAGTGATCTCTTCTGTCTTTTCTTATAAGGATGATAATAAAGAGCATGCATTCCTGAGGGCTGCACCGTCATAACCTGATTACCTTCCAAAGACCCCATCTCCAAAAACCATCGCATTGGAGATTAGGGTTTATAACACAAATTTTGGCTGGGGAGGAGGAGGACAAACATTCAGTGTATAGCACAAACCTAGCTAAGATTTCTTTTATGTCAACATATTTAAACCTTTCTCTTCTTAATGTGTCCACGGCATACTCTTTTATGATTATCTAAAAATCTGTTCCCTTTGCGAGGCACTTCATTTGCCTGCAGTTCTTCCTTTCTTCCTTCCTCCCTCCTACCCTCTTCCTCTCTTTCTTTCTTCTTTCCTTTTCATTTTCTTCCTTCCTTCCTTTCTTCCCTCTCTCCCTCCATGCCTTTCCCCCTTTCTGTCTTTTTCTTTCTACTACCAACAAAACAGCAGTGAACATTTCTTATCCATCTTTGGTAGCATGTGTTGGCATTTCTGCAGAGTACATTCCTAGAAGTAGGATTGCTATGTCAAAGAGGATGCACATACAAAATTTTTGTAGATACTGCCCCAACATTTCCTCCAAAGATTGCACCAATTTATATGCAGGTGCCTAGTTGTTGAATTGTGCCACTCTCTCTTGAAGTAAATCAAATTCAGATGTTAAATATACAGATTAATTATGGAGAAAGGGATCTCTATTACCAAGTCTTTTCACCTGAGCATTATTTTTCTGTTTATATGACTTTTTAAATACCCTTTGGTGGAATTTTGTAATATGTATGTATATTCTGCATATTTCTGAAATTTATTTCTAGATATTTTTGTTATTTATTTTTTCCCTTTTGACTGGGATCTTTTATTCCATTAATTCATTGATAATTGTTTACATGAAAGCAATCATATTATAATATAGATATAGATATGTAATGCTTATATAGTGTATTATACTTGCTACGTATATTATATATTATTTTTACATATTCTGGTAGCAACCATGTTTTGAAAAATCTATTGCCATCTCTAATGGTTTTTCAGTTGATTTCCCTGGGTTCCAAATTTGTGCAGGCAGTAGTGCATATTGGTTGAGAACAGGGGTTCTGGACACAGTCTGCCTGGGTTCAAGTTTTGCCGCTCTGCTTAAAAGCTTAGTTTTTAAAAGTATAACATGGGCTTAATAGTCATACTTCTCATAGGCTTTTTATGAGGATCAATAGATGAGGTGCTTAGAACAGTGTCTGGCACATAAGCGCTCAGCAAACATTTACAAATAAGTTGATCTCTACACAGTATATCAGACCAGCTCTTTGATACCACCAATTTTATAACTGAAGACCTGAGACCTATAGAGGTCAAAAGAGGCCATTTATTTGCTCAAAAAGCATTGTGTGTCTTTTTTTTTTTTGAGACGGAGTTTCGCTCTTGTTACCCAGGCTGGAGTGCAATGGCGCGATCTTGGCTCACTGCAACCTCCGCCTCCTGGGTTCAGGCACTTCTCCTGCCTCAGCCTCCTGAGTAGCTGGGATTACAGGCACGCGCCACCATGCCCAGCTAATTTTTTGTATTTTTAGTAGAGACGGGGTTTCACCAAGTTGACCGGGATGGTCTCGATCTCTTGACCTCGTGATCCACCCACCTCAGCCTCCCAAAGTGCTGGGATTACAGGCGTGAGCCACCGCGCCCGGCCTTGTGTGTCTTCTATGCATAGTTTTGCGCTGGGTCTGTGAGGGATACCAAAGATAAATCAGACTGAATCTACTAAAAAGGGATGTAAAAGTCCAATGGGATTATAAGTCAAGAGCCATAAACAAGGCCTTGGAAGACAGCAGGCATCATGGGAAAACATGAACTTTGAAATTTATCCTTGTGCTTGAATTTTCTGCTGACAAATTGATAGCATCAGTTTTTTCAACTAAATGGGATTAATCCCATTGCTATTTGAGAGTTGCTGTTTTGTTCAGAAGAAGTAGATGCAAGGGTCTAGCACAACAGTGGGATATATAGTATGGCCTTAATAAGTGGCAGCTATAAATAGATACTGAATATTTATAGATACTCTATAGAGTCTGAAGAAGAAAGTCACAGATGAATGCCCTGGAGGAAAAGTTCATAGAAAGGGACCCAGTACTTGAGGGGAAAAAAGAGATTATTTCTGGTTGAAGAGATCAGGGTTGGCTTTTGGAAGGGGTACCTTTTGAGCTTATCCTTGATTGTTGAGTTAGACAGTGTGAGGAGCAGAAATGTGGCTGGGAAGATAGTTAGAACTGGATTGTGAAGAATCTTGGCAAATAATTTGGACTTTATTCTACAGTCATGGGAGAATGATTGAATAGTTTTACAGAAAAGAATTCCATGTTCAGAGTATCATATGGCTGCTGATTAGGTAAAACATCACCATCATTTGCAGTCTCCTCTGCCTGACAAAGGGCTATCCTAGCCATTGCCCCTTCATCTTCACAATGCCACTATAAATGAGATATCTTTTATTTTCCTATTTTGCAGAGAAATAAAATAGGCTCAGAAATATAAATTATTTTTTATACAAATTGATCAAATTAGTGAGTGCTGGGACGAGAACTGGACCCAGATCTTTTGGCTTGTGTTGCTCATTCTGGAGTTCAGAAGCTCTGTTAGGAGCCTGTTGCAATCAGCAGGCTTGGAGGGTCTGAGGAGACACTAGAGTGTGGCAGGGAGGAAGGCTTGACAAGGAGAAGGCAGCGGGCAAAGAGAGGCATAATTAAAGAGGTCGGATTAGAAAGTGACTGCACGAAGGTGAGGAGTTAGAACTAACCAGTGTTTTAGACTGAGGTGCCTGGGAAGTGGTGGTGCCATTCATATAGTGGATTTGGGAAACAAAGAACATTCTTGAGCACTCATCTCCTGACTCACACCCTGTTATTTTGTCTCCCACACCCTGTGGATCCTTTAGTTTAATTTTCAGAAGTTGCACTAAAATGTAACTGTTGAGTTGTCGCTACGTTTATTCATCTAAGCCCTAGTTCATGTTCATTTCCCGGAGTCTGTGTCCTTTGCTGTCTTCCCTGAGCCCTGTACTCTAGACATGGTAACAGGTAGAGAATTCTGTTTAGGGAAGAGTTGTGTTCCAAAGAGCATATGCAAGGCATAGGTAAGAACTGGTATGCATTGTTCTGTAGAATCGGAGCTGTAATGGTGCAATTGTTATTAGGTCAGCACCAAGGTGCCAATCAGTCCACAGTGTCTCTGGAGTGTGGGCGTCAGCCTGTGGCATCATGCGCAACTGGAATTCTGGAAAAACACAATCAGAATAGTAACACAGTCCAATCTCACCCTTACGATTGGACTGGGAGTAAAAATCTCCTTCACCAAACTAGTGGTGAAAAATCCTGTTTTTATATCTGTTCCCCTAAGGCCATTTATCTTTTTGTTTTATTTTATTTATTTATTTATTTTTGAGACAGGGTTTTTCTCTGTCACTCAGGCTGGAGTGCAGTGGTGCAATCACAGCTCACTGCAGCCTCGACCTGCCAGGACTCAGGTGATCCTCCTGCCTCAGCCTCCTGAGTAGCCAGGACTACATGTACATGCTACCACGCCTGGCTAACTTTTGTATCTTTTGTTGAGACTGGGTTTTGCCATGTTGCCCAGGCTGGTCTCAAACTCCTAGGCCTCAGCCAATCATTCCCCGCCTCAGCCTCCTAAAGTGCTGAGGTTACGGGCTTCAGCTACCGCATCCATCTGGCCATTCTTCTTAAAACCAGATCAGTAAGGTGAAATAAATTATAGGTGGCATTGGACACCACAGCCTACTGTGCAGCAACTGGTTACATTTTTTAAGAAAATATTTTTTAAAAAGTAAACAAGAACATATTCTTGAATGACTATATAACTCAATGTGGTTGGATTTTGAGAAAAGCAGTCATCTAATCTTGGATGAAGGATCTGATCCCAGCTACTGTGTGCTGGGTGGGTGTGGTAGATTACATTATTGTTCAGAATATTTTCTGCCCCTCCCTGGGGGCAATTTCTTCAGGCCTTCATTGGCTTCAGGTGTGGCCATGTATCTTTTGGCACTCCCTTCTTGCAGGAAAATGACATAACTCTACTGTTGAACTTGAGTTATTATGTGACTTGTTCCAGTCAGTGAAATGTGGATGGAAGTGACCTGTGTCACTTTTGAGCAGTGGCTTTGAGAACCAGCTTGTGGTGAACTATTTCTCTTTTTTCCCTCTACCACAAAACCAGCAGTGTTAAAACAAACAACAACAAAAAAAACAGTTCTATCTGCCTGGGTCCTAGAATACAGACAACAGGCAACAGAGGCACAATTGACCTACAATGGACAAGTAATATAAGCAAGAATTCAACCTTAGTTCTCATAAGCCACTGAGATTTTTGGGATCATTACTGAAGCCTGTTCTTATTCGCTCAATGTTAACGATTGGGGTTTAGGGCTGGGTCTTAAGCCCTGTGAGCATTCGAAAAAAAGTCCATACTCTCTGAGCAAATTGCTAGATGCTTTCTCCTGAGGATTAAGAAACTGGCCTGTTGCTTTTCTTTTCTAGTGAATCTTCACTTTCCCCTCCTGCTCTGCGGGAGGAGTAAATCTTCCTGTACCATTGCTTTGGCCAAGGCACGATGAGTGGACTTGATTTGTGGCACACTGGAACAAGAATGTAAATGTATTTGCATGTTTTGACTCAGCCTCTTGTGCAGCTTCCAGGCAACCTAAGAACACGCCCCAGGTGGCTGTTTCTTCTGCAGCTTGATCTAGAAGGAGGGGCCTGTGGCATGAACTAATTCTGGCCTACATTCTGGAGCTGACCTCAACGGAGCCACAGCTATCTACAAACCCATATGCAAGAAATACATGTTATTACTTTAAGTTATGAAGATCTGAGGCTGTTAATCACCCCAGCAAAGCTGATTAATACAGGCAGGGACCATGTGGCCTCTGAACCGAATCCCTCTCTTTTCCTGATTATCAGTAGAACAGCAGTCTCACAGATATAGTTTTAAAGGAAAGGACTATGCAAGATGTTAATGATTTTACTGCCCCCAGTAGGATAAACTGCCTGGGCCCAAAGGTCCTCTTTATGTCTGTACTAGGTGTTTTCATTTCTTTCCCCCCTGCCATATCATAGTACATTATGGCCCTTACTATTCACCTGGCATTTTCCAAGATGCCTGCCCTATCTCATTGACTCTAGTTCCCTCCTCTACATTGATCCAGCTTCCCTGTGGTAACAGCAAAGGCAGGGATAATAGTGTGAGCAGAAAGCCACTTGAATGCCTCCTTTTCCAAGGCCAATAATGCAGGAGTGTGAGCTTGGCCCAGTTCTAGTATTGGCTTCCATTAGTAGTGAGAAACTGGTGAGGCCACATAGATGTGCAACCACCTTATTTTTTAACAACATTGCCCTGAGCAGAGTAGAGGAAGAAGCAACCAGTCTGCAATACCCTGGATATTCACAAACCAGCAAGACTGGGGTTGCATACTATTCAAACCTCTCCCTGCTTTGTTCCCTCTTTGGGTACTATCTAGATCTCTTAGTTCTCACCTTTGGGTCCCATAGTACAATCTGCTTCTGTGGCTGAAATGGAACTTGTTTCTCTACTTGAGAAATTACCATGTCATTGTGCTATAGACATTTGGTATTCTACACAACTGTAGAGGGCAGAGTAGGCTAACTGCTGTAATAAAGTCCAAAAATTATTGGTGTCTAGACACAGTGGTTTACGCATTGCCCACAACACAGTCCACTCTAGTTTGGGAGGGTACTGGGAGGTGGGCAGTGGGAGGGACCTCTGTTCCATGCAGTCCCAACACTGGGATATGTATGTACAGGATTCAAGGACCCAGGTTTCTGCCGTCTGGTGGCTCCACCCTCCTCTAGATCCACCAGGGCTCTCCATTCAGCTGACAGATGGGGAAAGAAAAAGTCGAGATAGCATATCTGTTCTCAGGTGTCACCTTGTCCCAGGTGTCACACCTGTCACTTTGCTGACAAGCCCTAGTCACATGACTCTACCTGGAGGAGGCAAACTAAGAAATGAAGTCTTTCTGTGTGCCCAAGGAGAGGACATGGATTTGAGAGCACTGACTGAGTCTGCTCCACAGCAGCCTCGTATAGTTCCTGGGCAATCTTCCCTTTGCGATAACTCACAAATCTGTGTAAACCTTATTATGCTTCTGAGGTAACAGTTTTACTTTCTATACTGCAGACACCATTTAGTTTTGCATTGACCTTACTAGCAATTACTGTGTGCTGGCTTTGTCCTTTTAATTCTGCTTTTGTTTTTTATTTTTTATTTTGGCACTAGTCTGTTTTCCATCAGAACATTAGACCTACTAACTTCTAAATATTTTTATGAGTTTGAACATATGGATAGATTTTAATGACATTTTTGTTCTGCATTATTTTGCTTCTTAACACGTTTAATATTCACAGTAACCCTACAAGACAGGTATTGTTATTTTCATTTTAGAGCTGAGAAATCTAAGATACCGAGAGGTAAACTGTCTTCCCACCAAGTGAGAGGCAGAGCCAGGATTCACAGCAACATGAACCTGGCCTCAGGCCATGCTCTGCACCATTACATCACACAGCATTGTTTCCTGGACCAAACTGGGGGAAACTATCTCTTCCATCTTTAACTCTGCCTGCCTCTTCCCTCCCTCATTGAAAAGCTACTCTTGGAACTTCCTCCAGATGTTTCCTCCCCTTCCAAGCAAGCTCTAGAGTTTGCTTGCTTATGGGAGATACTTCCTCGCATTGGCTCCCATGATCTATAAAAATAAAATGAAAGAACAAGCAGGATTAAATTAATATGCGATTTTAAGTATAGTTGGTGAGATTAGAGACATATGAATGGAAAATGACATTAAGTAACAAAGATATTTCAGGGTCTCTTGCTGGACAGTTTTTTTGGTAATTGCTATATGCACAATTAATCAACAAGTATATACTTGGCCCTTACACTGGAACTTGCTCTAAACGTGTGTATTTCCTTTGTGCCAAGCCTTGCTTTTTTGCCTCTGTTTTAAGAACCCATTGTCTGTGTAGCTGACGAATAGAAGTAGTGATCCTAACAGCCTACCTGGAGATTTTCTGGCACATTGTAAACCTAACTAAGTATCTTTAGGCATGGAGACTTGGTTGGATGCACTGAGATCTTGTTACTCATGGAAATAGTAAAAGCATCACATAGGTTGTTAGCAGACACAACCAAAGAACAGTTTAATTCAGAAAATAAAGTCTCCAGAAGCTACAGAACCTTGAATTATAATTTCTGCTTTGATATGTACTGAGTTCAGTTTTTGGCCTCTTTTTTTGTTTTTAAGTTATCCTTACCATTACCTATTTCTTCTCTCTTTAGGTTTGACTTCTGATGACTCTGGCCTGAGTTCCAGGATGGTTTTTTCTTGGGACCAGACATGAACAAAAGTTGACCTCATGAACACTTCAACCTCTCGAGCTGCCATGCTCCTCCGGAGGCTGCGGCGACTCTCCTGGGGCAGCACCGCTGTCCAGCTCTTCATCCTAACGGTGGTGACATTTGGCCTGCTGGCCCCCCTGGCCTGTCACCGACTTCTACACTCTTACTTCTATCTGCGCCATTGGCATCTGAACCAAATGAGCCAAGAGTTCCTTCAGCAAAGCTTGAAAGAGGGCGAAGCTGCCCTCCACTATTTTGAGGAGCTTCCCTCTGCCAATGGCTCCGTGCCCATTGTCTGGCAGGCCACCCCCCGGCCCTGGCTGGTGATCACCATCATCACTGTGGACAGGCAGCCTGGCTTCCACTATGTCTTGCAGGTGGTGTCCCAGTTCCACCGGCTTCTTCAGCAATGTGGTCCCCAGTGTGAGGGGCACCAGCTCTTCCTGTGCAACGTGGAGCGTAGTGTGAGCCATTTGGATGCCAAGTTGCTCTCCAAGTATGTCCCTGTGGCCAATCGCTATGAGGGCACTGAGGATGATTATGGTGATGACCCTTCGACCAACTCATTTGAGAAAGAGAAGCAGGACTACGTCTATTGCCTGGAGTCATCCCTGCAGACCTACAACCCAGACTATGTCCTGATGGTAGAAGACGATGCTGTTCCGGAAGAGCAGATCTTCCCAGTCTTGGAGCACCTTCTGCGGGCTCGCTTCTCTGAGCCACATCTCAGAGATGCCCTTTATCTGAAGCTCTATCACCCCGAGAGGCTCCAGCACTACATCAACCCAGAGCCCATGCGGATCCTGGAGTGGGTTGGTGTGGGCATGTTGCTGGGGCCCTTACTAACCTGGATATACATGAGGTTTGCCAGCCGCCCAGGGTTTAGCTGGCCTGTAGTGCTCTTCTTCTCCCTGTATAGCATGGGTCTGGTGGAGCTGGTGGGTCGGCACTATTTCCTGGAACTGCGGCGGCTGAGTCCTTCCCTGTACAGCGTGGTTCCTGCCTCTCAGTGTTGCACCCCAGCCATGCTCTTCCCTGCCCCTGCGGCCCGCCGGACCCTCACCTACCTGTCCCAAGTATACTGCCACAAGGGTTTTGGCAAGGACATGGCACTGTACTCGCTGTTGAGGGCCAAGGGAGAGAGGGCCTATGTAGTGGAGCCGAACCTCGTGAAACACATCGGGCTCTTCTCCAGTCTCCGGTACAACTTTCATCCCAGTCTCCTCTAGGGTGCCAAGAAATGCCTTTCTGAAGTCAGCCACTTCTTGAAGATTCAAATATTGATCTCTTTATTTAGACACGGTTGCCTGCAGGTATTTCACTGTTTACTGTTGCTAGAGATATAGGCACTGGGGCAGCTGAGGACCATCGGTAAGTCAAGAGCCTTGGCTTTGGTAGCCTCCTGGCAGGAGCAGCAGTTTGCCACAGGTCCGGACCTCTCCCTCCACACAGCCACACTGCCTCATGCAGTCTGACCCACCCAGTGAGGGTGCCTTTGAACACTGGTTATATTCTCCTTTTGTTTTTAAGCTTTTCTTTGTGATAGAGCTTGTGACTGCCAAAAATCTTGTGCACAGTGATATGACTGTTTAAGGATCTGAAGGGTAGAATTGTGTGAAAGGTGAGATCCTTTGGAATTGAGTTCTTTCTCATTAGGTATGAAAATGGATGTATGCTTAGAATATACGCCCAGTGAGGCAGGACCATGTGGATAGATTCCATTTGTTTCCTTGATGTGGTGTAATAAAAACTGATAAAAGCCGTGCAGTGCCCAGCATCTTGGAGGCAGGTGATCTGGCTTTTCCGTTACCTGGCATTTTCTTTTCCTATATGTCTGTAGTACATTGATAATTAATATTGTTAGTGAGAACATGAAGGCATGACAAGATCTGGAAGAGCTTCTGAACCATCAAAGTCAGAGTGCTTATGTTGAGTAGTGATTTAATATTGAATATTTGTGTACTACTCTGACTCTTTGAAAACTGGACATTTCAGAATGATGTAGTATGGGAGAGCTCTTTACTAGCAGCACATCGTCTTTCCTGACTTTGCTGGCTAACTGCTTACCCTCATTTCTATTTCTTCTAGATAGCATGATGTTATAGGAAAAAAAAGCATGGACTCAAGTCAGAAGACCTAAACTTTGATTTCATATCTCTGCCATGCCCTAATGACATGACCACCTTGGACACGTCATATAATCACTCTGGGTCTCAATTTCTTTACCTGTAAAGTGAGGACAGTAATACTTACTTGTTAAAATTGCCTTGAGGATTAAATGATAGAATATATATAAAATGCCTAGCAAGTGCTTAGTTCATAGAAGACATTTGGCAAACTTTTCTCTCCTATGATAAGCATATACAACCCAAGTTTATTTCAGAAAAAAGATCCTGGTGATGTTGTTTAAGTATGAGGTAGTGCATAAAGACTGACTTTTCATTGTGACCTCTGAGGGATGTGCAGCTCAGCTTTCACCTACCCCCACTTTCAGCCAAGCCAAAAATAAGGATTGTTCATTCAAACTGGAAATGATCTCCAGTTTGAAAATGAGACTCCTCGTGAGCTTATTCTAAGACCAGAGTCTGAAAATTACTTTTCTCAAAAGTTACAAAGAAGTGTCTTCGACAGTACTTATCAGACTAGTGACCGGCAAGTTCCTTAATAAGGATGGATAATGTTATTAGAGTTCAAGCAATTGTCCAGTTTGTTTCAATGCCACAGATTGCTTTTAAATTTCCACAGTGAGCTTCCATCTTGAGACCCACTCAAGACCACTGAGGGATTACATAAGGGTTGATTACCCGTGCTCTACAGAGGAACAAATTGAGACCCAGAGATGCTAAACTGTTCTCCAGGTCACAAAGCTGAACAGCAGCATAGCCAGAATGGGAACAGAACTCTTCTGACTTCAAGCCCCTGCACTTTTTCCTTAACCACATTTATTTTATAAATATTTATGTGGTCAAAGTCTCTTTTGTAAAATCTGAGTATAACCTGGACTAAGTAATCTCTGTAAGCTAAGATGGCAGAAACCTATTGTCATATTAGTTTGGGGGAACAAACAGATATAAGTATGTGTTGTAGTGTTATAGTAAGCTGTGATGTATCCCCCAGCAATGTCCAAAGTGATCAGAGCTCCTAGATGACTTATTACAATGTTCGAATACCGCTACTTCATTCCTCCTCTCTCAGTGACCTGTCCGCCCCAAGCTTTAGAACTGAACCATATCCAACTTAGAACTTATTGGAGTTTGTTGCATTAATGATTGGATCTCCTCATGAAGGTTTTTTGACCAATGACAGTGGAGCCACTTTAAGCTAGCCAGGCCCAAGATAGGGAAGCACTGCTGGTCTACATTTCTGCTCTAATTCATTTGTCTATTGCATGCAGATATCCCCTCCCCTGACTTCTCCATTGCAGAAGGCTAAGGCCATCCTTCCTGTCCACTATCTCTACCTACACACTAACATGCTTTTTCCCAATTGAGCTGAATTAGGATCTGTTGTCCTTGAACATTTTCTGCAGATGTAGGCTCAGTTCTGCTCTTTTGTTCCCACCCACTTCTAGATCTTCCTTCATTTCATACCTTATTCTTATAAGGAGTCTAATTTTTGTGTATTGTCCTTGATTAGGGCAGCTGACAGCTTTACACCAAAGCTGAAGTCTCTCATTTAATCCTAAGCAAGGAGCTAGGGAGAACTAAGATATCCTTCCCCTATCAAGGGACACAGGTTACCAGAAGGGTGGAGGTCTCTTAACAGGCTCACTCTCCTTTCAGATTTTAAGTTATGATCAGGCTTAAGAAGCTCTCTCTTGTAACTGAGTGTATTTGCATAGACATGTCTGTGAAAATAAAAGCACCCATTTTGCTAAGGCTTTCTGAGAAGACTTTTATCATTCTCTGTCTTTCATGAATGCATTTTTCTGATGTGACAAATACTATGGGTTCTCTGCCCCCACACACATAGTTTTGTATTCCCAAAGTAGCCATTCAAAAGTATTGGCTACTGCCTGCACAAGCAACTGTGGCCACAGATCCCTGGGCCACAGCAATGCCAGAGCATTTATCCATCTTTTTCTGGATAAAAACAAATTGGGGGTCACCCCTACCTCCCAGATCATCTTACCTCTCATCGGTATACCCCTGGTATGGTGTGGTGATCATTCCTTTACTCTTTCCTGCCTCTTGGCCTAAAAGTCTTACAATAAGCTGCAGAGCTGCCATGGGTGGTATTCCTGTCTAGTGCTCCATCGGTAACAATAAGCTGCAGAGCTGCCATGGGCAGTATTCCTGTCTAGTGCTCCATCGGTAACACTAAGCTGCAGAGCTGCCATGGGCGGTATTCCTGTCTAGTGCTCCATCGGTAACAACAAGCTGCAGAGCTGCCATGGGCGGTATTCCTGTCTAGTGCTCCATCGGTAACAATAAGCTGCAGAGCTGCCATGGGCGGTACTCCTGTCTAGTGCTCCATCGGTAACAATAAGCTGCAGAGCTGCCATGGGCGGTACTCCTGTCTAGTGCTCCATCGGTAACACTAAGCTGCAGAGCTGCCATGGGCGGTACTCCTGTCTAGTGCTCCATCGGTAACACTAAGATGCAGAGCTGCCATGGGCGGTACTCCTGTCTAGTGCTCCATTGGTAACACTAAGATGCAGAGCTGCCATGGGCGGTACTCCTGTCTAGTGCTCCATCGGTAACACTAAGCTGCAGAGCTGCCATGGGCGGTACTCCTGTCTAGTGCTCCATCGGTAACAATAAGCTGCAGAGCTGCCATGGGCGGTACTCCTGTCTAGTGCTCCATCGGTAACACTAAGCTGCAGAGCTGCCATGGGCGGTACTCCTGTCTAGTGCTCCATCGGTAACACTAAGCTGCAGAGCTGCCATGGGTGGTACTCCTGTCTAGTGCTCCATCGGTAACACTAAGCTGCAGAGCTGCCATGGGCGGTACTCCTGTCTAGTGCTCCATCGGTAACACTAAGCTGCAGAGCTGCCATGGGCGGTACTCCTGTCTAGTGCTCCATCGGTAACAATAAGCTGCAGAGCTGCCATGGGCGGTATTCCTGTCTAGTGCTCCATCGGTAACAATAAGCTGCAGAGCTGCCATGGGCGGTACTCCAGTCTAGTGCGCCATCTGTAACAATAAGCTGCAGAGCTACCATGGGCGGTACTCCTGTCTAGTGCTCCATCGGTAACACTAAGCTGCAGAGCTGCCATGGGCGGTACTCCTGTCTAGTGCTCCATCGGTAACACTAAGATGCAGAGCTGCCATGGGCGGTACTCCTGTCTAGTGCTCCATCGGTAACACTAAGATGCAGTGCTGCCATGGGCGGTACTCCTGTCTAGTGCTCCATCGGTAACACTAAGCTGCAGAGCTGCCATGGGCGGTACTCCTGTCTAGTGCTCCATCGGTAACACTAAGCTGCAGAGCTGCCATGGGCGGTATTCCTGTCTAGTGCTCCATCGGTAACACTAAGCTGCAGAGCTGCCATGGGCGGTACTCCTGTCTAGTGCTCCATCGGTAACACTAAGCTGCAGAGCTGCCATGGGCGGTACTCCTGTCTAGTGCTCCATCGGTAACACTAAGCTGCAGAGCTGCCATGGGCGGTACTCCTGTCTAGTGCTCCATCGGTAACACTAAGCTGCAGAGCTGCCATGGGCGGTACTCCTGTCTAGTGCTCCATCGGTAACACTAAGCTGCAGAGCTGCCATGGGTGGTACTCCTGTCTAGTGCTCCATCGGTAACACTAAGCTGCAGAGCTGCCATGGGTGGTACTCCTGTCTAGTGCTCCATCGGTAACACTAAGCTGCAGAGCTGCCATGGGTGGTACTCCTGTCTAGTGCTCCATCGGTAACACTAAGCTGCAGCACCACCTGCAGCCTGGGAGAGAAAACCCAGCTTTCCCCTGAGAGAAACACAGGGATCCCTCACACCCACCCTACCCCAACACACATGCTGAAAACAGAACCACTACAATAACAAAGTAAAAAAAATAGCTTTATGTGGCGATGGAAAGACTTCCTCTTAACCCTTACCATTCCCTCTGCTTGGAATGCATATAAAAAACTTTTAATAGGACTAAAATTGTACACTATAACTAATTCTCAGTATCTAGACCCCATTCTTCTTCCTCTTCTTCCTGATTTTCTTTCCTAGTCCATTTCTTTTTGTCCAGTATTCCTTTTGTTTGTAGGCAGTTCCACTGTGAGTCCTTTACTCTTTCTCAATCATTCATTGCTCACTATGTGTCATGTTCTATTTGATGTTGGGGATGTAGCAATGAATGAAACAGAAGACCCCTGAGCTCATGTTCTATGGGGAAGTTGAAGTAGAAAAAAACTCAAAGGAATAAATAAGGGAATTTCAAGAGGTTTGAAGGAAATCTAACTAGTTAATGTGATAGAGGGACCTAGGGATAGGGAAGGGCATGGACTGCTTTAGAAAGGATGGGAAATCTCTTGGGGGAGATTAAAATTGAACTAAGATGTGAATTGCATAGAAAAATTCAGCCAAGGGAAAAGCATTCCAGAGAAAGAGTGTAGCAGTGCAAAGGCCTTGCAGAAGGAACCAGTTAAGAAAGTCCAAAGATGAAAGAAAGCCAGTGTAGCTAGAGCTTGAAGAATGAGGATGGCAGTGGGAAGATGTGAAGGTCAGTTTGCAGGGGCCGGATATATCAGGCCTGGAAGGTGATATAGCTGTTTGAATTTTATTCTAAATGCAGTGAGAAACCAGCTCCTAGCAAGATAATAAATTGTTTTTCCAGAATGTTAACTGTCCATTATTTAGTTCCTTTGTATTCTCATAAGCTGATCATATAAACATTCCGTGACAGTAGGGCATCCATTAGAGATTTATTACATAAGGGAACATGGGACATGCAAGAGCAGATGACAAACGTAGAAACTCTCTACTTCACTTGGCATCTCTGTCCTTTCCTCATCTTTCTGATATTTTAAAGCTCTGTGTTCCTGCATACATATGCTAACTGTTCCTTCATTCTCTTTGATAAATTCATCATTTGCCTTTACACTGTCATCTGTTTTTACTCCCAAATGGTTAACATAGGTGCTTTTTTTGGAATCAGTTTATTATTTCATATTTCTGTGTCAGTCGCTAGGAGAAAGACCAGGAAAATATGTTAAACTCTAAACCAAAAATTCCCATTCACTGCAGAGTAATGATTCCCAACACTGCTGCAATTCAGGTAGTGGGGTGAACGGAAGCCACAACACATCACCACCACAGTCCTAAGAAATTAATTTTTTTGTTTGTTTTGGTCTGCTAGCTCTTCCAAATTTCCAATTGTTTTTGACATAGTCCCAAGGATTTTCCAAATAATATCCAACCTAGAAAACAGTTTCAGTTAATAAGCATGCTTCAGCAAATTCTATTGTAGTTGGGATAAAAATATCCACCGGCTTAAAATTACCCAATTTTATGTCATGTGTTGCTGTAACTCAACAGTGCATCGTACTGCACATAAAAATCCCACAGTAATCAACACCAATTAAAGTGCCTCTCCACCTAAATCAAATTACCAGCTAAATAAATTCTCCCAAATGAGGAGTGTATTAAGGTAAATTAGATTAGTTCAATCAAACTTGTATTCTGCAGTTGCACTGTAATATTCTCACCATTTGTCTTCAAACAACAACAGGAAAAGAATTTACAATGCAATGTTCCCATTAAAGAAACAACAAAATCAGTTATCAATTTTTAAGCAAACAAAATTTTCCTCCCTTCTTTCAGCATTTACTGGGGTATGTAGTAGGTTCTGCCTGGTGCAGCCTACCAGTGATAGATGATAAAAACCCAGGCCACCAGTAGTGCCCAGTCTGGGTAAGAATATGGAATCGATGCAGATGGGTTTGCAGGAAGAAGTCTACTTGAGAACTCATTTGACACAGGGAGTCAGAAGTTGCTCTAGAGAGAGGAGGTGATGCTCAAGGTGAACCCTGGAAGAGGTGTAGGTATTTGTGAAGTAGTTAAGAGGAGGGGAAGACGTCCCAGGCAGAGGCACAACTTGACACAGTGAAAGTGTCAGGAAAAACAGATGAAGCTAGAGAAGTCAGAGAGCCAAACAGGGAGGGCATCAAATGCCAGAAGCAGGTTTAGACTACATTGAGGAGAGCCAGGGAACCTGTGAAGACTTTAAGCAGGGAGATAATCCAATTTGCCCTCTAGAAAAATGTTAGAAAGATCTGCATTTGGCTGTAATGTAGAGAATGGGTGGGAGGGGCAAGACTAGAAGCTGAGACCTGAAACGAGGTCATTGGAGAAATTCTGTTAAGACCTGAAGGGGGCATGACCTAGGGCTGTGAGAGTGTGGAAGAGAGGAAGAGGCTGGTTCTAGAGAAGTTTAGAAAGTAGAAGAGAACCCTATCTGTTGTTTCCCCAAGCATCCCTCACTTCAATCCGAGCTCTTACTCTGGCATTTGAGGCTTTCCCTGATGGACTCTTGTGATGTGGGATGTGAGGCAGAGGGAAGGATGAATGCCTTGGGTAAGGTAAGGACCTGTGCCCAAGCAAAGAAAGATGGCCTATTATCCAGAAAGGACAAATTCACTAGAGTGCCATAGGGACCTCCAACTTAAGCTGCCATTCCCAGTCCAAAAATTAAAAAGTCAGATTAGGTGTTAGATATAGTGAACTCCAAGTTTTTCTTCAAAGAATCAGTGTGTCAGTATCTTCAGCTCTCTTTTTCTTTAATTCTCCATTTTAAAGTTTAATTTCCTAGTTCATTGAACCCCCTTGCCTCTAGTTTTGGTAAACAACTTTCCCACCAGTTCTAATCAGCTGTAACCATCTCTCTCACCAAACTACCCACCCCACCACTCCAGCTCATACCCCTGCTCTCTTTAAAATAGCACACAAATGCGGAAAGGGCAATGACAGATGACAGATGGGCAGGGCAGGGCAGCCCAGGAAGAGCAAATGAGTCAGAGTCTGTCAGGCTTGGAAGTGGAAGGCACAGGTCAGGCGAAAGGGTTCTCCAAAGGTGTCCACATCTTAATCCCTGGGACCTGTGAATGTGTTAACTTTCATGCCAAAAGGGATTCTGTGGATGTGATTAAATGAAGGAATTTGAGATGGGGAGATTATCCTGTACTGTGTGAGTGGGGCCAATGTAATCCTTATATGGGGGGCACAGGAGGGTCAAGGGCAGAGAGATAGATGTGGCAATGGTAGCTGTAGTCTGAGAAGGTCTTTCAAGGTAGAGGAAGTGACTGTGAGCCAAGAAACACAGGTGGCCTCTAGGAGCTGGAGAAGGCAAGGGGAAGTATTGTTCCTACACTTCCAGAGGGAGCACAGCCCTGAAAGAACCTTAATTGTAGCCCACTAAGAATTGTAAACTTCTGACCTCCAAAATAGTAAGATAACAGCTGTGAGTTGTTTTAAGTCACTAAATCCATGGTAATTTGTTATAGCAGAACCAGGAAGCTAATCTAGGCTCCTCTAGAGTCCAGGTTAATGAAAAGGTACCAAGCAGCTACAGATTTCTCAAAATTCAAGTAGGAGTTTGGGGAGAAAGAAATAGAGGACTCTAAATTACATATGCCTTTGGTTACCATAGACACAACTTTTGAAACAAAGTCAAACAATCTGAGTTGGCCATGCAAATACCTGAACAGCAGAGGCGATTACACTATTTTTCAGGCAACCAGGCATCAAAAGTACTTTCCTGTTTTTCCTTCAAAATTCCATGCCATTATCTCATCCACTAACCAAGAAACTGAGATTTTTGTCCTTGGGATGACACCTCGCTGCCCCCATCAGACAGTCACAAACCTCATGAGACTGGACTTGGTCCTTTACTTTTTTTATACCCAACAAGGAACTGAGAGCACCCCTGTAGCCTCTCTAAAGGAGAAAGCCCCTAATTGTGGTGACTGCTCTTTTATGAAGGGCTGGGATCAGGTTCAAGGTGTGGTATAACATAAGGTTGGATTCTCCCCTGAGTGTGGCAGGCATCCACATCAATGTGTCCAGCTTCGGAAACGGCATGACAGATGGTGGCCAAGCAGCCTAAGAGATGCAGGCTAGGTCCCATCAAGCTGTGTCCCAGCACATTCTGGGGAGGAAGCCGCAGTCAGGAGAGCTTGGCTACTCCTGATTGGGTATCTTTAGGTGAGCTATGCACCTACGAGCCTTAATGTTGTCAGTGGGACTTTGTAGGGTCTAATTTCACTGCCTACCCAATGACCCTGATGAAGGCACAGTAAGTGTACAAATATATATCCAAAAATAATTCCTCTTAAGGTGTTTTAAGTGTCACCCTTAGTGCCCTTGACATAGTCACCAGAGCAGCAAAGGATCCCACTAACATCTACATCAGATGGTGTCAGTGCTCTGAGCCAAATCCTCTAGTGCTTTCTGACCTTATCTATGGTCCTCACATTGGCCTATGAGGCCTACCATGAGCTGCTCGCCTTCCCCCACTCCTTACTAATCTGACCTCTTCTGCTTTTCCTTACTCCTTCCATGCCAGCCACAACTGTATTCTTGCTCCTCTTCTAACTCAGGAGGTCGGCAAACTTTTAAGGGTCAGTATCTACTTTCATTCAGTTTTTTGGGCAATACTGTCTTCAGTGGCATGACTCAGCTCTACTGTTGTACTGCAAAGGCAGCCATGGCTGTCATGGCCATTCATAGGCAAATGAATGAGTGTGGCTGTGTTCCAATAAGGTAATATCCAACAAGCCAGGGACTGGATTGGACTGCAGCCTGCTGACCCCTGCTCTAACTCTTGTCACACATCTGCCTCCAGTTCTCTGCTGCTCCCAGACATCCACATGGCTCTCTCCCTTCCTCCTGCAGGTCTTCATTCAAACACCACCCTCTCAGGAAGCCCTGCTCAGACCACACTAGCACTGCCACCCTGCTTTTGCTCTTAACGCTCATTTTGGTTATTGCCTGTGAGCAATAACGACCAACTAGAATAGATTTTTGTCTATTTTTTTCACCACCAAATTCCCAGCTGCCTTTTATATAGCAGGCACTCTATATTAATTAACTGAGTAAATCAGGCTTGTTAGAAAATTTAGAAAAAGGGGAGCCATTTCAAAAACAACATCCCAATGTACCTTAACACAGGATAAAGGTTTCCAGTATCTAGAAAAGCCAGGTCATCAGATTACATCATAATTAGTGATGTCATTGTTGGGAAAACTCTCATGGCATTCTCTGATTTAGGCCTTTCAGCCTTGAATCCAGGGAGATTGAGGAACTTTCTGAGAGTGGTACGGTTCTTGACAACATGTGGGCTCCACCGGCAGCACTCATACGGGATGGGCCTGCCAAGACGGTCGGTAACCAGGCCGCCGGGCAGACACAGGCCCTCCAGACTGCCTCCTTAAGGGATGGCCCGGTGAAGCAGGCCGTGTGGGTTGGCCATGGTTCAGAGCCACAAGAACCTACTGAATCAAAGGCAGCCACAGAGAGGCCCAAGAAGGTGGTGACCAAAGCAGTGGTTGTGGACCTGGGCACTGGCTATTGTAAATGTGGCTTTGCCGGACTGCCAAGACCCACCCACGAGATCTCCACAACAGTGGGCAAGCCCTACATGGAGACCGCTATGACTGGGGATAATCGCAAGGAGACATTCGTGGGGCAGGAACTCAACAACACAAATGTTAATCTCAAGCTAGTTAATCCTCTGCGACATGGCATCATCGTGGACTGGGATACAGTGCAGGATATCTGGGAATATCTCTTCCGACAAGAGATGAAGATTGCCCCGGAGGAGCATGCAGTCTTGGTTTCAGACCCACCGCTGAGCCCACACACCAACAGAGAAAAGTACGCAGAAATGCTGTTTGAAGCCTTCAACACCCCTGCAATGCACATTGCCTATCAGTCCCGCCTGTCCATGTACTCCTATGGAAGAACCTCCGGCCTAGTGGTGGAGGTTGGCCATGGTGTGTCCTGTGTGGTCCCCATCTATGAGGGTTACCCTTTGCCCAGCATCACCGGAAGACTAGACTACGCGGGCTCTGACCTGACAGCCTACCTGCTGGGCCTGCTGAACAGTGCAGGGAATGAATTCACCCAGGACCAGATAGGCATCGTGGAGGACATCAAGAAGAAATGCTGCTTTGTGGCCCTGGATCCCACTGAAGAGAAGAAAGTCCCTCTCAGTGAGCATACGATGCACTACATGCTACCGGATGGAAAGGAGATTCACCTGGGCCAGGAAAGGTTCCTCTGCTCAGAGATGTTCTTCAAGCCGTATCTCATCAAGTCCATGCAGCTGGGCCTCCACACCCAGACTGTGTCCTGCCTTAACAAGTGTGACGTCGCCCTCAAACGGGACCTTATGGGGAACATCCTGCTCTGTGGGGGCAGCACAATGCTCAGTGGCTTCCCTAACCGCCTGCAGAAGGAGCTAAGCAGCATGTGTCCCAATGACAGCCCACAGGTAAATGTGTTGCCTGAGAGAGACAGTGCCGTGTGGACTGGTGGCTCCATCCTGGCCTCACTTCAGGGTTTCCAACCACTGTGGGTCCGCCGCTTTGAGTACGAGGAACATGGGCCTTTCTTCCTCTACAGAAGGTGCTTCTGAACGGCAAAGAGCATGGCTGCTGCACTGGCAGTGTATGCCCTTGGTTGGGCGAGCATGCTCCTACACAAAGTGGGTGGAGCCGGGGCTTATTCCTATAGCATTAAACACTCCTCACATGCCCCTCCGCAGTGTGTTTCTCTGCTTCCTGACCTAGTAAGAACAACTTCGCACATGCAGCATCTGCCTTAAAATATACATTTCCCAAAACAAAAGCAAGAGTAGGGGGAGGATGAACAAAAAAGGACATGCATTGTATGTGGAATGCTTAAACATTCATCTGCTCTAAAATTATGCTGCCCCTTATTTTGTGCATTCCCCACTTTCGGAACTACTTTATGGTTAAACTCTGCTTGGAAGGGGGAGTGCAATGAAGATTACAGGGTAAATGCTGTTGGGGCATATAAGCAGTTCCCTTTCCATAAATGCCAACAGGAAATATGCTGTAACAGGGCAATCTCCTACAAAGCATCAGTGTCCATTTCACACTTCATCAGCAACCCTGAGCGCTTGGAAAGAGCTGGCAAAGCTGTCTGAGTCCTGTTTAAACAGGAGTTTCTTTTAGTTCCAACAGTCCATTTATGTCTCAATACCAGTTCTTACTAAGCCAACACAGTGATGGGCTGCTGAAGCCTAGCATATTACAAGCAAGGCATATGCAGGTGCCTGAAAGGGCAACTCTTCAGAGAACAAGTGCTATACAGATTTCCCCTTTCTTTTTTTATTTTGAGACAGAGTCTTGCTTTCAAGCAATTCTTCTGCCTCAGCCTCCCAAGTAGCTGGGACTATAGGCACGTGCCACCACACCCAGCTAATTTTTGTATTTTTTAGTACACATGGGGTTTCACCATGTTGGCCAGGATGGTCTCGACCTCTTGACCTCGTGATCTGCCCACCTTGGCCTCCCAAAGTGCTGGGATTACAGATTTCCCTTTTTAAAAACTGAAGTAAGGTTTATCTTGGGTTATCACCAGAGGTTATGGATTGAAGCCACAGTCATTCTCTAGACACTTCATCTCCCAGCCAACTGGATTCTCCATTAGCCTATAACACACACAGTTGGAGTGTGGGATGTGCTCAGGATAGAGGCTGCTGGTTCTGGGGCTGATGGTGTGGGTCTATGGGAGGCTGCCCTATGTGGGTCATTCTAATCTAACTGGGGAGTGGGAGTCCAAAGGAATACAGAGACTCTTAGTAGCCAGGGAAGCGCTTCCAGGGCCCAGCCAGCTCTATGGTGTTCCTGCATGGGGAGTCTGTATATGAGCACTTTAAATTGGAGATTCTTTAGAACAGCCCCCAATAAACTCTCTGTCCTGTCTTTAAAGTTCAGAATCAACACTAGTGGGTGCATACAATTGTGAACAGAACATGGGCTCTGGACTCTGGGGTATGAAACACTATTTTGCTACCCCCAAGCTGTGTGACTTGAGTTTGTTTGCTTGCTGGCAAAACTGGGTATGAATGTCTACCTCACACAGCTCATTTTAAAAACAGTGAAAAACGTTTGAATGCCAGTATCTAGACTCCTGGAGGTGCTCACAATAGCTAGCTAGTATCTTTGGGTTTCCACCTCTTATACAGAAGGCGAGTCTCTTACTATAGTCCTTAGCCACACAGGCACTCAAAGGCACGTTCTGCTGGCACCTCCACCATCTCCAAGGAGAAGCCCTTCAGAGCCACCCTCACAGATTCCAGGTTTGCCTAGATAGCCTTGAAAGGCTTAAAGTGCCTAACCCTGGATCCAGGTCTGGTGAGTAAGCATATCTGGCTGGCACCAGCAGAGAGAGAGCCACAGAGGGGCATGTGAGGATCCTATGGTTCAGCAAGGATGACTAAGCCTCATGATGGACTGCCAAGGAATCAGGAGTTGGGTACACTGACCTGAGAGAGAGGGATATCTTTACCTCCGTTTCTGCCCAAACTGCTCTACTGTCAACACTCCATGATCATTCACTGAGGGGCAAGTTGAAGTCTGATTACTTCTTACCCTTTGGACCTCTTTGGCAGGGTAGTAAACCCATGAACCTCTTCTTAGAATCATGTTTTAAAATGCATAAAATAAAATGCATGATTACAGAGGAAACCTATTATATAGAAATATGCTCCATCTACCGATCCCTTAGGGGTATATGAACCCCACATCAAAGATCCCTAAAAGGGAAAGGGTCTTAATGAAGAGGAGGATTGGGAGGTGGTTCTGGAGAATGGATGTCTCCAGATGTTCCTGGGCCTCAATGTTCATTTTTAAACAAAAAAATATCAATTGAAGGCTGAGCAACTCTGCAATCTTTTTCAAAGCACTTTACGAATTTTCTCACTTGATTCTCACAAGTATGCCCTAGTAGAAAAAGAGAATCTCCTCTTAAAAAAAGATAGTTTTACTAAGTATTTGGAAGTTAACATGGCAGTTCTCAAGTGGGGGCCACTTTGGCCTGTAGGGGACATTTAGCAATATCTAAAGATATTTGTTGTTCTCATCACAGGAGTGGGAGTGTGTACTACTAGCATCTAGGGGTAAGAGGCTAGGGAATTTGTTAAAAATCTTATGATATGCAGGGCAGCACCTCCCAACACCCAAAGAAAGAATTATATGAACCAATATGTTAACAGTGCCACTGAGAAACTCTGATTAGCTTGATGGGCACACACAAGACTGAAGGAAAGCAAGGCTCAGTGAGATTAACTTTGTCCAAGAATGCTAAGATGGTTGGACACGTGGCCCAAAGCCTTGTTCTTTCCTTTATACCAGGAGAACTGTTGTTCTTAAAGGTTCTGGGACTTTAGAGCCAATAATAGAGGTGGAGCAGCCACTGCAGGCACAGGCAAGGGCTCAGGCACAGAGAACATGGGAACACGTGAATCCAAAGCAGGCCTTTGGCACCGCTAAACGTTACCAAATTAGCCTTGTCTTATCTATGACCTCGTGAATATTTACAGCTACCTAGCTCCTAAGGTGTTTATTCTCACCCATTTACTAATAAATATGACAGACAAGAGAGAACAGCCAAAGACTCCTAAGGGCTTGCCCAGGTGGTGCTTCTAGAGGATATGGAAGTATAATAACCAACAGAAGAGGAGGAACAAATCTAATTTTGCTTCTCAAATTTGCAGTCACCTTAAGTTACTAAGCATTGTCAGTTTTACTTATTTTTAAAAACACCCTTTTCAATTATTGCTATGACAAATCTCTCAAATGTATATGCATATATATGCATATATAATTAAATTTAAAATATGCAGCAGGGCTAAGAAGTTATACCAAGCTACACCCATAACAGCATACTAAAAAAAATTAAAATTGCTCCGGCTCAGTTTTTTTTTTTTTTTTTTTTTAGACAAGTCTCACTCTTGTTGCCCAGGCTACAGTGCAGTAGCATGATCTTGAATCACTGCAACCTCTGCCTTCCTGGTTTCAAACGATTCTCCTGTCTCAGCCTCCTAAGTAGCTAGGATAATAGGTGCCTGCCACCATGTCCCGCTATTTTGTGTGTGTATGTTTTTAGTAGAAACAGGGTTTCGCCATGTTGGCCAGGCTGGTCTCAAACTCCTGACCTCATGATCCACCCACCTCAGCCTCCCAAAGTGCTGGGGTTACAGGCGTGAGCCACTGTGCCTGGCCTCAGTTTTTTACAAAGCATTAATTTAAAATGGACTTTGACTAAAGAAGACTGTCTTTTGCAAGTTCCCGCTGAAGTTTAGAGCATCTGAGCAAAGCTATCTGACTCAATGGAATGAGAAGAGTGAAGGTTTTAGCTTACTGCAGCATGAACTTGCTTTGGGATAGAGTCCAAATTTATGTACTCTTTTCTAAACCTTGACAGAATCTTTCCCCAAAATGAACCATTCATCACGCAGAGGAGTTTTCTCCTTTTCTCATACATTCCCTTTTCCCCCATGAATTCTTCTTGGCTTTGCCTCAATTTGGAAGGTCTCCTCCTGCCTGCTTCTTCTAAAAATGAACAAAATCCAATCCTGCTCAGATGAGAGAAACAGTAATTAATAGTAATTTGCATTCAAACAAATTATTTCTTGCTGCTTCAATACATTATTTAAGGAAACTGAATGTCCATCAAAATTCACACCATTATCAATAGACACATTTACTTCTATTTCCAGTCTATCAGCATGAGTCCCATTACAATTACCCAAAGCAAGAGCACTATAATATATTTAAATGCCATATAAGTTACCATGCTAATTTACTTATGCCAATGAGTTGTTACAAAGTACTTGCAGCCTTTCAAAATTGGGCACTTAATTATAACAAATCTATTAGGAGTATAAGTCAAAAAGTAGCTTTCTCCAAAGTATATCTTCTTTTAAAAAAAATCCTATTATTTTATGAAAATGTTTGAACATACAGAAAAGTTATATTACACAGTGAATACCCCCAGACTGATTCTATAGTTAACATCTTGCTACACTGTGAAAGGCTTCTAAAATTACAATTTGGGCTGTATCAATTATTTGAGGATCAAAAGTAGCATTTCCTGTTAGTTTATGTACAGTGCTATAGTTTGGGCATTTGTTTCCCTAAACCTCATGTTGAAATGTGATCCCCAATGTTTTTGAAGTAGGGCCTAATGGGAGGTGTTTTGGTCACAGGGGCAGATCCTACGTGAATGGCTTGGTGCCATCCTCATGGTAATGAGTGAGTTTTCACTCATTAGTTCCTTTGAAAGCTAGTTGTTATTACAGAGACACAAATGGACTAAGATATAGTAAGGAAGGTCTGGTTCTGATATTTAAAACATGGAAGAATTTTTAACCTTACCCAAGGATTAGCCACACAACTGTTATCAGAATGAACCGGGAGTTTTCTAGACTCACCATAAAAATAAAATATTCTCATTTTGAGACAGTTTTTTGGGGGGGTTGGGGGGGTGGAGAACTGTATAAAGACAGGTAAGCACCAGAAAGAAAAATAAATGAAGTGACCTAGACTAACAAAAATATCTGAGTTAAAGAAAGCAGCATGTGGAGAACAGAGAAGAATTCACGACCATGCATGCCATACAATGCACACTGATCACTCACACCAAACGTGCATGATACTGTTTAGAAGTTCTAATCTGTTCAAGCTCTAACACTGCTAATTCTCTAACAGAAAATACACAGGCAGTAAAACAGTCCCTATAGGCACTGTAATTATAGGAGGCTCAGCCCAGTTATAACTGAAAGCACATGACCTGGTAAGGTGTTACAAAATAACAGCTGTCAGCAAAAGAGGGCTTACAATTTCAAAGGATACTTTTTATTCTGCTTTAGTTTAAGGTGACAAGAAACCATTTAAGTGATTACATTTGACCAAATATAGCAATAATAGCCATTGTAATCTTCTCCTCCAATAAAAAAAGACAATTTAGAAACATTACTTGTCTTCACACTTTTGAAGTAGAAACCATGAAACATTATTTCCAATTAATCGATCAAGAACAGAGGCACAAATCAATTACTATGACTTGTCCAAGGTCCCAATATGAATCAGACCTGTAGCTGGGAAGGAAACCCAGTTTCATGATTACCATAATTATGCTCTCAAACAGCCCAACTGAAAGAACAGTAATTCTCACAAAATGATGCTATACTGGTTAATCAAGACATCAGCAAGCTTAATGTCTTGCTAATGATCAAGATGTATACACAAAATAAAATAAATAGAATCGCTTGCTGTCTGCCTGGTGCACATAGCAGCTCTTGGCAATGCTAAGGTAAGTTATCATCTTACTCTTTCCAGTTCTCAGTACCCAGGCATCAAAGAGCAAGTGGTGATACGACAACAGGAATGAATGGAAATGGTCTTATCTGTCAGAGCCCTCCTAACTGCGGTCACTCAGTCTAGCAGGTTCAGCTTCCACTGAGTTCTTTTGTTGACATTTGGTGGTATAAAAAGCTCACCATCTAAAAGTAAGAAAGGAAGGGAAATTGTGACAGACATACTCTTGGTGGGAGCTGAGGCAGTAACTCTAAACTAAACAAACAAAGCAGGTGGGGTTTGCAGCAACAAAACCATCAGAGCCCGAGTCCATGTGTCTACTACCCCTGCAACCTCCAGGTCAGAGCAAACACAGCCTGGAGGCCCTGACCTGAGAGGAGGGACTGCAATGCAACCTCAGGCATGCTCACCCAGTGATTCAAAGTGGAAGAATGTTCTGTATTTCAAACTGAGGGGAGGGATAGGGGAGGGGCAGTGGCAGCAGTTACGTGGCTGTATACATTTATCAAAACTCATTAAATTGTACATCTGAAATCTCTGCATTTCACTATATGTAAAGTCTATCTTAATTTTCACGGAATAGCAAAATGTCGTAGCACATATTCAGTTAAGTGAAGTTAATGGAAAGAAACTACTTTATGATGAAACTTTGATAAACATGTTGATCAATAAAGATGCCCCTGCTTAAAAAAAAAGTAAATGGAGAGAGAGGGTTAGGAAAAGATTCTGTCATTGTAACCTAAAACTCCCAGGTACTCTTTCACTTCTATTTGTTAAGTTTCTTTTCTAACCAGGAATCATATACAGGAAGAAGAGATATGAGAATTTATGGATATATATAAGGATTTTCTTTTTTCAGCATTATTTATGATAAACTTCCAGGAGTAAATCTGTACATATGAGCCATACAGACATTAAAAATTACAGTTGATCCTTAAATGTGGGTGGGATTATTGGTGTGGACTCCCACTGCACAGTCAAAAATCTACACATACCTTTCTTTTTCTTTCTTTTTTTGAGTCAGGGTCTCGTTCTATTGCCCAGGTTGGAGTACAGTGGCATGATCATGGCTCACTGCAGTCCCAACCTCCCGGGGTCAAGTGATTCTCCTGTCTCAGTCTCCCACGTAGCTGGGATTACAAGTGTGCACCACCATATCTGGCTAATTTTTGTAGAGACGAGGTTTCACCATGCTGCCCAGGCTGGTCTCAAAACTCCTGGTCTCGTTCTGCCCACCTCAGCCTCCCAAAGTGCTGGGATTACAAGTGTGAGCCACCACACCCGGCCCCATGCTTAACTTTTGTATCTCCAAAACTCAAGTACTGTTAGCTAACTGTTGTCTGATAGCCATATTGGCAACATAAAAAGTCAATTAACAAATGTTTTCTGTTATACGTACTATATACTACATTCCTACAATAAAGCTAGAAAAAATACTAAGAAAATTATAAAGAAATCAATATTTACTATTTATTAAGTGGAAGTAGGTCATCATAAAGGTCTTGATCTTTGTGTTCTTCACATTGAGTAGGCTGAGGTGGAAGAGGAAGAAGTGGAGGGGTTGGTCTTGCTGACTCGGGGGTGGTAGAGATGAAACAGGCAGGGGAGGTTAAAGAGGAGGCAAGAAAGGTGGGCACACTCAGTGTCACCAACTTTACAGAAATACACCATAATTTGTGATGTTTTTGCTCTTTCATTTCTCTAAGGTACCAATCCTTCCACGGTTTCTTTCAGTTTCAGTGCCCATATCATAGAAGCTTCCATGTTGTAAAAGAAGCCAAAGGCAGTCTTGAATGACTGGAACCTTCAGAACGTATGTCAATCTATTTTGCGGCACTGCTTCCTCTATGTCATCTTCCTCATCGTCTGGCACTGGTTTGGAAGAACTCATCGCCATCAAGTCATCTTCTGTTAATCCCTCTGGTGTGGTGTCAATCACCTCTTGAATTTCTCCAAGATCCCTATCTGGAAATACTTCATGCACCCTTTTTTTTTTTTCCAGATTCACAATCTCTTTCATAATTTCCTTGACTAGCTGTGGTAAATCCTATGAAGCCATGCAATCTGGACACAATTTTCTCTAGTAGGAATTTATTGTCTTGGGCTTGATGGCTTTCACAGCTTTTTCTATAATGATGGTGGCATCTTTGATGGTGTAATTCTTCCAGACTTTCATGTTCTATCAGGGTCCAAGACATTTGATAACCCTTTCCAAAGAGTACTGTTTGTAATGAGCCCTAAAAGTCCTTATGATCCCCTCATCTAGAGGCTCAACTAGAGATGCTGTGTTTAGGGGCAAGTAGATCAATTCAACGTCTTCGGGGTTGAACTCATGGGGTTTGGGTGGCCTGAGGCATTCTCCACTATCAAAAGAACTTTATTTATTTTTATTTTTAATTTTAATCTTTTTTTCCACTTCTCCATTGTTACTGTAGATAGGTTCAAAAGAACTTTAAAAGGCAGTTCCCTTACTGGCAAGATACTTCTTAACTTCAGGGACAAATCAACAATGGAACCAATCCAGAAAAAGTGTTCTCCTTGTCCAGGCCTTCTTGCTGTACTGTACAACAAAAGCCTGGCAGCTTGTATTAATCTTTTCCCTTCCAGGCTCAGGGGTTATCAGCTTTATAGGTAAGGGCAGTCCTGATCAAAAACCCAACTGCCTTTGCTGCTCCCTCTCAGTTGGCAGGAGCTGCTTTTCCTGTTATGTTGACATTTATAAAGCCAAACCTCTTTCTAAAATTATCAAACCATCCTTTGCTGGCATTAAATTCTCCAGCTTTAGATCTTTCACCTCCTTGCTTTAAGTTCTCATACAATGACTGCTTTTTCTGGAATCATATTAGTTTTATAGGTATGCCTTTCCCACAACAATCCTGCACCCACATAAAAGCTGCATTTTCAATCAAAGATAAAAAGGTATTTTGCAACAAGTACAAGGTTTTCATGCCTGCTGACATAGCTGCAGTGACAGCTGCATGAATTTCCTTTTCTTTTATAATGGTTCTTATACTGGATTCATTTATTGTGAAATGTGGGCAACCACAGCTGCAGATCTCAATCTTTAGTATATATCGAGCAAGTCAACTTTTTCTTCTAATGTCTTGTAATGTTATAACCTTTCTCTGCTTCCTGAGAGCATCATGTGTGGTACTTCCTATAGGTCCCATGGTGTTATTTAAGGTTTATGATATTACACTAAACACGATAAAAAAATACACAAAAATGCAAGAGATCACTTTTTGCTGCCATATGCAATTACTCGAGACTCTCAGGTGCTGCTCACGTGGAGATGATTAGTGTCACATGGTATTTTAAGCAGATACTGGTAATACTTAATGATTCGAGGAAGGGTCTTGGAGTTCGGGATGGGCTTCTTCTCCAAATTCATCTTGCCTTCTTTGAAGGAAAAGTCCTCACATTCATCAAGGTAGTCCTACATGTAATTTTCATAGATCCAAATCTAGTTTTGCATGGCTGAGGAGGCCCCAGAAAACTTACAATCATGGCAGAAGATGAAGGAGAAGAAAGGCATTTCAGGGGGTTGCATCTCTTCTACCCCGAGTCTTCTCTTGAGGGGGGCTATCGGCATGTGCAGTGGCCTGCCAGCACTTGGAAGAGGCTGCATGTGCGCTGTGTTTACTGGAGTTGTAGGCACACTCACTTGAGGAGTTCTTCCCTTACCAGTTGAGTGTTTCTTAAAGGTCATACACCAGTTAAACTCTGCCATTTGTCTCTTAGTGACGCACAATAGCAACACCCAACACAATAGCAACAGGGGGTAGCTACAAAATTATTACAGCAGTGCAGTATGTACTACAGTTAATTCTATGCAGTTATGATTTAATACTACATCTTTGTTTGTTTACATTTCTCGCCACTACATGGTGCCATAAAGATTATCAATACCAGAAAAAGGCTACTTAAATAAATTCACTGTCAACAAGGTCCATAATTTCATAAGTAGTACTTACGTTGGAATGAGACTTTATCTTTAAAAAACTAGTTTTGAAAATAATGTGCTCTATCTCATTTTTTAAAATTAGGCACAACTACAACTATATTTGATTACAGACTTAACTTGAAATAGACATGAGGTATGGACTTTTGGGCAAGGAAGTAATTATTCTAACAAATTATATGACAGCAGGACATATTTCACATTTCTGTATTTGAATTTCACAGCACAAAAAACGTCATTTTTATAAAAATACCTTGAGGGCTTCTCAATGTTTCTGAAGACCTCTCTCAATCCTTTGATAGTCAAAATCATTTGAAGCACTTATTTTGTCACCAGTTGCAACAAGTCCAGCTCAGCTGTGATTCAAGTACTTTTCCAATGTCACTTTAATCTATTTTATGTAATACTAAATTTCTGTAAGACTTGCAATTGATCTACATGATACTGTATTGCATCAAAGCATGACACGATCAGAAAATGATCCATCCAGTCATTGATTTCACTTGTGGGCATGTGTGACTACACTTAACTACTGTTAGTGGAAGGGGGGCAACTGAGTAATATATGAGTGGGACAAATTTTGTGATTAGTTCATCAGTGGCAATTTTTGAATTATAGGAACTTCCCTTTCCTATACAACCTTGAAGCCACAAGGATAATGATAATATATGCTCAGATAATGAGAGGCTCTCAAATATTACAGTGTCTTTAAGGTTCAGCTGGAAAACAAGAAAGTGCTCTTTGAAGTGGGAAAGCCATCTATACCCCAGGGAATGGTGGGACTGACCTGACCTGAAGGTCAGCATCAGGCCAGCAACAAGGAACAGAGGGGGTAGAAATTACAACCAGATAGGACTACAGCACAAAATAAGCAATGACCAAATGGCTTTAGGTCTAATGTAAATTCCTAGCATCTGAGAAATAAGTGGGTCAGGCACGGGGTCACATGCCTGTAATGCCAGCACTTTGGAAGGCTGAGGCAGGAGGATCACTTGAGGCCCAGAGTTTGAGACCAGCCTGTGCAACATAATAAGATCCCCCTCTGTTTTTTTAAAAAATAAAAAATTTAAGGAAAAAAAAGGAGTAAGTGGATGTGTTGGAATTGATACCGAAAGTGCCTTGCCATTCTCCAGACAGAAAAGGAGCTAGGAATGCAGTAGTTACTGTCTGGACGGAGTTTGGCTGGGAGGGAAGGTAGCTGTTCTTTTCTGGTAGCAACACAAACTGTTCAAGTCAAACTTAATTTGAATCCCCACAGGCTACTTCAAATGTCATCAAAATGCTATTACAGTGTAGCACTTCAGTGAAAAAAAACTTCAGAAAGCTGCCTGTCATATGCTAGAAATGCAAATAACAGCAGTTGAAACTGCCAATTATTTTAGAAACTATCACTAACTTTTCAAAGCTAAGATGCTTGATTGATTTAACTGTAAGGGCAAATACTCGAAGTGCCACGTTGAGCCATCAAATGTTTCTAAACACCTTTCTAAAGAAAGCGTTTAGGGTTTTTAACTTTTCGAGATGTAAGTAATCTAAGAATCTCGCCCTTCAACAAATAAAACATTTCATGCATAACTAAACAAGAAATATGGATAAAATGCTAATATTCTTTGGATTTGCCTTCAAATTATAATGCCAATCCTAAACATAATAAAAAGGTCCCACTCATAAGCAAGGTTTATGAAAACATTCCCAAGATGCAAAGTGTAACTGCCAATAGTAAATAATGATGCTTCAGAAGAATCTGGCAATGTATATGTAAATGTAGATGGTTTAGACTGAAACTGGAACCATGATGTGCTTTTATGAGGAAGTGTGTGCCACTGTCAGTATATTCTTTTAAAATTACACATACAATGGTCATCTTGGACTTTCCTGCACCAGGTCCCCCACTGCTAGAAGCATGAAACTGATCATACTAAAGAAGAGGTCTAAAAACTGAGGAAAATTTGTAGACAAATTTTGTAATTAAAAATTGTATCCAATCTGTCCTTATACTGCTGACCTTCTCAATACTTACAGAAAGATATTCCTTCTGCTTAGCATTGTAATATTAAATGAGAAGAAATACTAACCAAGAACAGGAAATGAAGTCTTCTGTTGTTAAGAAGCCATGATACTATTTGCAGTAGAATTGGGACCTAGAACCTAAGGAGAAAACAGTCTGTATCAGCAAAGAGTATCTAATACTTCTCAAGACTGCCAATATCAAAGGCCAAATCCCTACCAGCAGGAAACAGCCTATCATTTCTACTAGTATGGTGTGAAACACAGTAACTCTCTTTCCCAACGTGATTTTAATTTGCCAGTTGCAACTCAGACCTCTAGTTCTTCTTTTCCCCAAAACAAGGTAAAGATGAGGGGTCGGGGGGAAGAAAAGAAACTCTACAATGATATATCCTGGCCTTTTCCAAATGAGCAAGCCACTCCTTGAGGAGAGGGGAAATAGTAAAAGAGGTTATAAATACATAGAGAATCAATTATACTCAAAGAGTTATGGGAAATGAACATCTTTAGGTTGAAACAAATACAAATATGTACATACTATGGAGTGGAATGCAAACTCTGCACATGTGCTCCAGGTAAAACACGAGACTTCACAGGAATTTCAAGTCTGCAGCGAGCCTCTGGGCACACACCCCTGCTTAGTGCAGTCCCTTGGTGGTACACTCTCAAGAGCAACTCCATGAGAAGTCAGTCATGGTATTCTGCACATACTACAACCATACTTCACCAATCAGAACAAAACCACAATCATAAAATTGATGTCTTAGAACTTAATGTGGGAGGCATAGCGGCTCACACCTGTAACCTCAGTACTTTGGGAGGTCAAGGCAGATCACTTGAGGTCAGGAGTTCAAGACCAACCTGGGCAACACAGAAAGACTCCCCTTCCCCTGTCTACAAAAAAAAACCCTTAAAATTAGCTGGGCATGGTGGTGTGCACCTGTGGTTCCAATTACGCAGGGGCTGAGGTGGGAGGACTGCTTTAGCCCAGGCATTTGAGACTGCAGCAAGCCATGATTGATCATACCACCACTGCACTCTAGCCTGGGTAACAGACCAAGAAAAAAAAAAAGAACTTAATATGATCATGTGATCAGAAGAGAGGAGGGGAGGGGATGGCATGGGGGTGGTATTATAAATTACTATTTTCAAGCCAGGTGCGGTGGCTCATGCCTGTAGTCCCAGCACTTTGGGAGGCTGAGGTGGGCAGATAGCTTGAGTCCAGGAATTCAAGACACTGTGGGCAACATAGTGACACCCTGTCTCTAAAGAAAATTTGAAAATTAGCCAGGTATTATAGCATGCACCAGTATTCCCAGCTACTCAAGAAGTGGGGGAAGATCACCTGAGCCCAAGGAGGTTGAGGCTGCAGTGAGTGGTGATCTGTACTTCAGCCTGAGCAACAGAGTGAGATTCTGTCTCAAAAACCAAAAATAATTATCTTCAAAAGTACTACAGTTTTGAACATGATGATCACATTTCTTCTAAGAAATACCTATTATAATAAATTCAAGAAGTTGTGGGGTCGTGATTTCTAGTTGCTTTTATTTCTATGATTTGTAAAGTGCTTTTACATTCATTCTCTTATTTAATCTTCAAAACATTCTACTGAAGCACACAGGGAAGTCTTATGGCTATTTCTAACTGAGGAAATCAAGACACCATAAGCATATGTGTTTCTAAACAGTGAGCTGATTTGTAATCTCTCAGCTCCAACGCCCTCTTCTGTCCACTGCTTGTGACGCTGGGGCTGGGCACCTGAAAGACATTCCTCCTTGCTGCTGGCTTCCCATCATGTCCTGCCTACAGTGAACAGCAGAGGCGGAGTACAAGGCTGGAGGAAGAACAAAAGATTTGTTCTTTGACTGAGTGGCTTTTACCCCAGCAGCAGCCATTCCTTCCAGTTCCCATTTTCTTCTGTATGCCCAGAACCAGCCTCATCATGCCCCCTGAGAAATGCTAGGACTAGCTGGCTGGCACTCTCCTCTCAGAGGTTCAAGAGCCAGCTCTGCAGGGCCTACCTCCAGGATTCTAAATGTAGTAATCCCTAACTCCTTCTGTTCCCTCAGCTGGAGGGGTGAAGCTGCTTCCTATAGTTACTATCTCAACGTCCTTCCTCTGTATTTTCCTTTTGCCTTGTTTAGTCCTCTAACACTTACTTAACCAATCCAAATATTAAATTCTGTGATAAAATCATAGGTACGACTTTTGCTTTCCTTTCTGGATCTTGATTGATATACCAGCCTTTGTGAATTCAAATCAAACTCTTAACAATAGACTTGAGGTATAAGAGGGTGAACAGAGATATAAAAAGTAAACAGATGGCAATACATTAGAATTCTGTGATACAAACCTGATTTAGCCTAAACACAACTAGCAAAGTCCATGATAACAACAGCGAAGTGACAAGTCAAATTTTTCATAAAACAACAGGAAAAGCATTTGCCTGGAGTCCCTTTAAAGCCTGATCCTATCCATGGGTTCTGAAATGGAAAGTGACAGGCTATCTCTGATCCCATCTCCCCCCCACCACCCGCCACTCCAACCTCACTGAAGGCCAGGAGCAACCACATGACATTCCCATTTTCTCCGTGACAGCTGCTTCATCCAGAAAGGAAAATGATAGCCCATTTAACTTGTGCCAAGGTTTACTAATCACTCTACAGGCAATATGAAATTTTACTGACAGCTTCAACACAAATCTAAGATAATTTAACTATGGCATCTTATGTTTTAAGAACAGGAAAACTTTTTGACTTGGGGACTGTGTGATAATAACCCATGAAAACGATGAAAAAATGCGCACTGTCTTTGAGAAGACTTACGGGGGTAGCTGAATTCTGCTGGTAGGTAAGAGTCCAAATTTCTGGAATTGACCTTTCTATCAACTGCAGCGTATCTTCAAAGGCCTTCTGTAATTCCCTTCCTTGTTCATCAAACTCAAAGAGAAAGACTACCTTTAAAATATGGTATACTTCATCCAGAGAGAAGAAATTTGAAAGACTGGTAAGTTACAGTCCCAGCTCCATGGATAGAATCATACCATAGCTTCTCTCCCAAGCAAAAAAGTCTATATCTCCCACATTATCTTTTTTCTTCCCAAATGCTGGAATAATTAAACACATGTACTATAAAAGGAAAATCAAGCACACTGGGTCCCAAGCAGACAACAGTGTCCCACAATCCTTTATCCTTGTTTAAGCATCTGTCACAGTTCAGTTGGGGGATGCCAAATGGAGGAAGGCTTCTCAGTTACCAGCTAAGAAGGGCTGCTTTGGGAATGTGTGCTGACATGACACTTCCGGCCAAAAGATCTCATCTTTCGTCATATTGGGAAAGTTGTAGCTTCATCATCTACTGAATGAACTCTGCCTGTCTGTGCTGCCTGTTTACTATTATATGTGGTCAGGAATCATCAGCAGGACTGAAAAAATACCTTTCCGGTTTTCAGTGTTCTCCACCACTTCACTCAGTGCCTCCAGGAGGGCCAGGTCCTCCAGTAGACTGCCTTCTTTGAGGCTGTGCTTCTTTCGCTCCACTTTTTGGCAATTCTTAGATGATCTCCTGTTAGAAATTACAGATATTTTTAAGCCTCCTGAGTAGCTAGGACTATAGGCATGTGCTACCTTGCCTGGCTACTTTCCTGTAGTTTCCGATCACCCGACACAACTTCACAGATCTCCATTTTAAATTCTGAAAGTGTAATTCAGTTTAAATATATAATCTTGCATTGTTTTACATATCCCAAAGCAAGAGTATAAGCTCTTATAATTTCTATCTCCTTGTAAGTTTTTGGTAACATCTACTGTACCTACCATATGGGTGTACAATTAATATTTCTGACAAATTACTGTATTAGGTAAAAGTGTGATGACTTATTTTACATTTACAGTCTTTTCCTGATTTTGAATTACAGAAGCCTGACCTTTTCACTTTTTCGGTGCCTATACTTTAGTCACAACATTTGTTCAAAGAGTAAAAATCAGGCTGGGCGCGGTGGCTCAAGCCTGTAATCCCAGCACTTTGGGAGGCTGCGGTGGGTGGATCATGAGATCAACAAATCAAGACCATCCTGGTCAACATGGTAAAACCCCATCTCTACTAAAAATACAAAAAATTAGCCGGGCATGGTGGCGAGTGCCTATAATCCCAGCTACTCAGGAGGCTGAGGCAGGAGAATTGCCTGAACCCAGGAAGCGGAGGTTGCGGTGAGCCGAGATGGCGCCATTGCACTCCAGCATGGATAACAAGAGCAAAACTCCGTCTCAAAAAAAAAAAAAAGTAAAAATCAGATGTTAATATAAACTGAGCACTCAGTGGAGGAACTGCCTCATGGGACATGGGAAAACACACAGGCCGTAAAGCTGAGGAGGAAAAACCTTTCAATGTCAAGTTTAAACTCTTAGATACACTGGGAAAGTCTTTGAACAACTTCCGCCTGGCGTTGAAGAATATTCTCCCCACTCCCACAACACTGTGCCAGTAGAAAACAAACCTATTTGCTTCTACTTTCCCTGTGTGCCCAGAGCATGGTCAGTGTGCTGAATAAACATGATACATACGCGGATATCCTGGAGTTGCTATGGGAGTATTTGCCACTCATCTCACTGCCACTCACAACACTGCTAGTTTCAGAGAAGAGGTCAGACTCTTGGCCATGGGGTACCTCATCATCTAGAAAAGAAGAACCAGAAGCAGATGAAAACACTGCCTACTAATGTGTGGGTTTATCTTCAGGGAAGTAAATTAACTAAAGTCAATTGGGGTATATCAAAGGATGGATGAAAATTATTGCCAAGTTGATCTCAAAATGAATGAGATAATATTAAATATAGTGATTACTACTGTAAAGAGTAGTCTCCTGAACTTTTTTCTTTTATCTTTCTTCTGGAAATGAGGAAACTCATTTTGGAAGACATGGAAGTGGTCAGCTGCTCTGGTTGAATGGGGTCGGTGGGAATGTCTGGCAGAGCTCTTCCCATTCATGCTTGGTCCTGCCCTTCACCAACACACAGACACAGATAGACCTGAAGGGGCTTGACAAAGGCCTCACACTTCCCCACGGCACAGTAATCAGAATTCAGGAGGAACACCAAGCAACTTAGACAATGTGCGGCGTTACCCGGCCCCCAGTCCTCGTACATGTGGATGGTCTTCATGCAGACACTCACCCAGACCTGCCTGCTGGGCTTCTTCCTTGAGCTTTCGAACTACCAAGAAATGTTTCTTGTGGCGACTGAATGTGGCTGTCTGAGAGTCCAGAAATGCCATATAACTTTTCTGGGCTGAGATGCAGAATGAAAAATAGTGTGAGCATAATGTTTAAGCAAAGAGAAAAGACTAAAGGTGGGGAGCAGTGGAGGAAGGTTAGAATTCAACAAAAAGAAAGAGGTTACTAGGTTTTCCAAGAGAGCTTTTTTTCATTAATAAGCATTAACAAACTAGAGACTGATAGTCCACATCTTAGAGTTCATCAACATTATCCCAGAATATGCTCTACCACTCAACTTGTGAAATCACCTGAACGAAGACTTGGTATCTCAGTTAACAAAAGTAAGAAGTGCCCATGGATGTGGAATAAATGTGTCTAATGATTTCTGAAAAATACTGTCCAATGGAAAAATACACAAGAGAAAACTGACACTAATAGAATATATTTTGAAAAAGCAAAATACTACTCTTCAAGGATGTATTTTATGAATAGGTTTTGGGCCTATGCAGTGGAATTATCAGCATTTTTCTAAGAAAGGTTCTCATTAGTGATTACAATCCAAGTAACAGCTGGTTAGATTATTATACATGAGGAATGATACTTTTAATACCCAGTTAGAGGTACCTAAAGTGAATGACACAAAAAGCACCCCAGCAACGTTTTAATTGACAGACAATGTAAGAATGTGCATACCTGTAAATTGTCAGAAAGGCCAGATGTTACTTATAGGGTGGACTTGCATAAAAAAGCAGAGCTTAAAATCAAAATCAACCACTCCCTAAGGTTCTGTAAAGTCAAACTCATGTCTTTCTTCTACACTTTGCTTTTAAGGGGTCACATTGACCATCTGAGTATTCTAGAACTGGTAATATTCATATGTTCTCTAAGAACCACAAACTTCATTTGAGAAGGTTATTTTTAAAAAACACTTTGAAAAAGTTGAAACCTACATAAAAGTTGTAATAGTTCAATGAACACACATAGACCTTACACCTAGATTTACCAGTTATTAACATTTTGACATATTTTTTGCTTCCTGTTTCTCTGCATGCATGCACACATTCATTACTTTTGTGAAACCTTTTGAGAGTAAGGCAGAGATATGATCCTTCATTCCCAAATATGTCAGCGTTTATCTCTTAAGAATAGAATATTATTTTACATAACCACAACATGATTATTAAATGGCAGAAATTTATCATTGTTACATTTTATCTAATATAGCTCGTATTCAAGTTTACCAACTATTCCCAATACAAAAATTCTTAAACTTATTTTATCACAGGTTTCTAACATTCAAATATTTTATTTGTTACCACTTAATAATTCAGCATATTTAAAAATTCTAGTGAGAATTAAATATTATATCCAGTGGGTAATTTTTATTGAGTCTACGTGACATATGATTAAAAAAACATATTAATAGGAGGAGACTCTCCCATCTCTCTCTCCTCCCCTTTTCTATACTTCCAAATGAGGAATTCTATCTAAAATGGAACCCTCACCTTCTAAAATGGAAGGCTTTATGTTGGTTTCTATAATATCCAGTCTGTTATATTTGTATACCTAGAAGGAAAAACACAGTAATTTTAGGCAGGAAAACTTCTAGTCACTGGAGGGTTAAGATACTTAGAAAGACATGGATTACTTTCAGAGGCAATCAGAGTATTTTCCTGAAAAATAGGCCTCCTACAAGGCAACCAAGGAAATTCAACTCAAACAGTAATATTTCAAATGTGGAGGACTAATTCCAAAACATTATCAAGGATGATAAAAACGGTTTTAAAAACACTGCTATTCCTCAAGCCAGGAACCTGACCTAATTCTACTTAATTTCACGAACTCAGAAGACAAACGTCTCCAACTGACCTGGAATCTCTTGCTTGCTCTCTCTGCTTAGCACGCAACATCTGGAGGATTTAAAAGATTCTTACCAGCCTCAAAGCTTCCTCCCAGGCAGCTCCTTCTAACAGCAAAAGCACAGCTTCTTCATAATCCTGACAAAGGAACAGGAAGAAGACAACAGGTGAAGACAGCGTGTCAGATGTCATCACAGCCAACTACAAAACTAACCACAGACCTGCCTCCCTCTCCCTGGCCAGGGGAGAACTCCTAGTTCTCAGCATCATGCCTGTCCTCGAGTTCATGTCTCCATAAATACTGACACAAAAGATAAGGGAGGGGTGTGAATTCTGAAAATAATGACAAAACACAAGGTAAGCATCATCTCTCTGCATGCCTGGATATCAAAACTGCCAGAAAGGTCTGTTGGATATGCCCATCTCCCCAGTTTTACTACCAAGTTTGATTCAGCAGGTTTAGGTGGGCTCTAGAATTGTTAACAAGACCACACTTTGAAAAATAGTAGACTAGAATCAATCTTCTAAATTCTTTCTGTTCTTTTTTTCTCTTTTCTCAGACAGGTTCTTGCTCTGCTGCCTAGGCTGGGGTGCAGTGGCACAATCATAGCTCACTGCTGCCTTGACCTCCTGGCCTCAAGTGATCCCCCTGCCTCGGTCTCCCATGTAGCTTGGACTACAGGCATATACCACCACACCCAACTAATCAAAAAACATTTCTTTAGAGACAGGGTCTCATTATGCTGTCCAGGCTGGTCTTGAACTCCTACCCTCAAGCAATTCTCCTGTCCCAACCTACCAAGTAGCTAGGATTACAGGCCAATTTTTGCTGTTGATCCATTTTGAGTGGCCAGCAGTTTTTTAAAACTCAGAAAATATTGAATAAAATTCCCTTCCAGCTTCTTTTAAAAAAAAAAAGAATAAAGATGAAAGACAGGTCTTTAAAAAGTTTCCTTAAACAGTAATTGATCACTTAAAGCGAAAGCAATAACAAAGTATTATAGAGTGAATACTCTTGTAAGGTTTTTTTACACTATATGTGAAGTAGTATACTATTATCTGAAGATACGGTCAATTAATGATATTTATTATAAATCCTAGAGCAACCACTAAAATACTGAAATGAAGAAGTATAGCTAATAAGCCTATAATAGTGGAGGTAAAATGGAATTATGAAAAACACTAAATCCAAAAGAAAGCAACAACAACAACAAAAATACAAGAAACACAGGATCAATGAAACAAACAGAAAACAGCAAGATAGAAGGTTTAAACCCAACTATATTGGTAATAACATTCAGTGCAAATGTCTAAACCCTCCAATTAAAAGGCAGAGATTGTCAAATTAGATTAAAAAGAAAAAAGAACCAACTAACAGTATTAACAAGGAACCCACCTTCAAAATAAGGACTATATTCAGATAGATTAAAAGTAAAAGGATAGAAAGATATGCAATGAAAAGACTAACCAAGAGAAAGCTGGAAGCGCTATAGCAGTAACATTAAAGTCGAATTCAGAATTAGACATAGTAACAGAGAAAGGGATATCAAAATCAATACATCTAGGACATACTCGAAAGCATTTACACACCTATAACAGAGCTTCAAAATACATGAAGCAAACACTGGTAGAATGAAAGGAGAAATAGACAAATTATTGCAGTGGGAGATTTTAACACTTTCCTAGCCATTGATAGAGCAAGTAGTGAGGAAATCAATAAGGACATAAAAAACTAGAACAGCATGATCAACCTAATCTAACTGACATTTATAGGACACTCCATCCAATAATGGTAGCTTTCATATTTTTTTCAAGTACACACACAGCATTCCCTAAAACAGAACATATTATAAATTAAAATATAAATTTAAATTAATAAAATGTATGCTCTCTAATCACAACAAAATTAAAGTAGAAAGTAATCACAACAAGATGGCTGGAAAATCTCCAATATCTGTGAGTTAAACACAATTCTAAATAAGCCAAGGGTCAATAAAGAAATCACAAGGGAAATTAGAAAATGAAAACCAAACATTTCAAAATTTGTATAATGTAGCTGAAATGATGTTTGAGGAAAATTATGGCATTATATGCTTAAACTAGAAAGGAAGAAATCATCTCTAATCAATGGCTTAAAGCCATCACCTTGGCCAGGCACAGTGGCTTACGTGTGGAATCTCAGCGCTTTGGGAGGCCAAGGCAGAGGGATCACTTGAGGCCAGGAGTTTCAGACCAGTGTGAGCAACATAGTGAGACCCCATCTCTACCAAAAAATAAAATAAAAATTAACCAGACATGGTGGCATGCACCTGTAATCCCAACTACTCCAGAGGCTGAGCAGGGAGGATAGCTTGAGCCTAAGAGTTTGAGACTACAGTGAGCCATGATCGTGCCACTGCACTCAAGCCTGAGCAACAGAGTAGGGCCCTTTTTCTTAAAAAAAAAAAAAGGAAAAGTAAGCCATCACTTTAAGAAACTAGAAAAATAAAGAACAAATAAAATAAAGAAAATAATAAAGAAAAATTAATGATATAGAATAGAGAAAAATCATAGAGAAAAACAAACCGTTCATTCTTCAAAAAGATCAATAAAACTAACAAACCTCTGGCCAGAATACTCAGAAAAAAAGAAGACACACCAATATCCAGAATGAAAGACAGATGTCACTATAGACCCTACGGACAATAAAAGGATAAGAGAATACTATAAACACGTTATGCCAATAAATCTGACAATTTAGATGAAATGAACAAATTCTTTGAAAGATGTAAACTACCAGTGCTCATTCCAGAAGAAACAGATAAACTTGAATAGGCTCATGTCTACTAAAAAAAACTGAATTAACAGTGAAAACCTTTCATTAAAGAAAACTCCAGGCCCAGATGGCCTTACTGGTATAATCTACTAAATATTTAAGGAAGAAAAAAATATCTCCCAAGAGCTGGGAGAAAGAGCGGAGCTATCAGGTGCTGGAGTAGCTGATCAAAGCAACAAGTCAAAAATGAGTAAGGCCTTTAGGCATTGCATTGGTATAAACAAGAGGCTAAAACCAGGGAAAGCATCAACTCTCTCTGCTCCATTCTTTCCCAAGGAAGACTCACTAGTAAAGAGTCAACTGGATCCACACAGACATGAGGGTTGCTTCACTGTTGAAGAAACTCAGAAAAAAAGGCTTTAGCAGTTTGACAGATCTTGAGGGCATGGATGCAAAGGAAGGGGGTAAGGGCGGAAAACTATTGGGTAGTGAGTCACAGTGGGAAAAATAAGTCAAGGTTTTTTCACTCCTTCTTGCATAAGACCGCCTTGGCAGAGGTGCCTGAAGAAGACCTTGGCCCATGGCCTCAGATAAAGAGGCCTAGGAATGAAAGAGCCAGGACTCTGAATGCAAATACTGTTACAGGAGCATGACTAACAGGGGGCCCTGAGTCCTTGACCCCAATTCTCTTTAGAAACTATAATCTACTGGCATTATACCAAGTCTGGTGTGGGGAGGGAAGCTTTTACCCATGTGGTCTCCTAGGTAAAGTCTGTAATTTATGGTCAGGTCTGAAACATCACACATAGGTTTTTAACCATAAGCCAGAGCCTCATACCAATTCTACATGAAATCCTCCAGAAAACAGAAGTGAAAGAACACCACCCCTCATTTTATGACAGCAGCATTACCCTGATACCCAAAACACGGCAAAGACATTAAAAAACTACAAACCAATATCCCTCATGAACACAAACCTAAAAATCCTGAAGAAAATTTTAGTAAATCTAATCTACCAGGAGTGAAAAAGGATAATATATATATTGCACCACGTAGGGTTGAACCCAGAGATGCAAGGTTAGTTTCACAACAGAAAATCAATCACCTAATCCACCATAGCACTGGTCTAAAAACAAAAAGTCATCATAATTGAAGATGCATTTGAGAAAATTTAACACTCATTCATGATAAAAACTCTCAGAATAAGGAAGAGAAGGAGTTTTCCTCAACCCAAGAGGGCAGGAATTGGCCAATTTTTCCTGTAAAAGGCTAGACAGTAAATATTTTAGGCCTTAGGGGCCAAAATATCTGTCATAACTCCTTAACTTTGTTATTGTAGTGTAAAAGCAGCCACAGACAAGATGTAAACTAATGGGTATGGCTACGCTCCAATAAAACTTTATTTACAAAAATGGGTGGCATGCTGGAGTAGTCACAGGTTGTAGTTTGCCAACCCTGCAATAGAGAAACATTAAAAATAAAAAAGACAAATATCTTTTATATTCTACCTCACAAAACTTAGAGATGCACTGAATTTAGATTTTCAAGTCAAGCCAGCAAGATAGGAGACCTCTGGGCAAACACTCTCTCTGGACTTAACAATTATGCACAGTTCTTTAACTTTCATGATCACTAAGATACAACTGAGAAGTCCTTTCTTGCTGACTAGGGGGTTTAAAAGGGAGGAATTGAGTTTACCTGGGCATACTGTTCCAAAATCATGGCTGCATCAATGTGTTTCCTCTGCTCAACCAGCTTTCCTGCAGAGACAATCAGCAGCAGTTGACAACGAAGTTAAACAGATTCTTTGGCTCAAGTGCTTCTTTAACATGTCTTTCTTATGTATGAAACTATGTACTTTATGAATTTCCGTGAGGGAAGAGGTATATACACCATGGAGTCCTATGTTAAAGGGCAGCCAGAATCTAAATTTAGCGCAGGTATTGAAAATCATATACAGCCAAAATCAGCCTTGAAAGATGCTTCCAAAGCATGTATGTGGGAAAATGACTTGGTATCTCTCACTAACTCATTTTGTCCCTTAACAGTTAAAGACCACTATTTCTTCGGTTGAGCACTAGATGGAAGTAGCTGACTTACATCTGGAGTTATGCAGTGTCTCTAGATCCTAGAATCACTCTCAGCCCAATTAAGACAAATCACACTGAGAAGCACAGAGAACCCGAGGCTTACAAAGGGGCTGGCAGATTCTGGTCTTTCATTGCATGCTCACTCCAGGGCATATATCACTTAAGAAAGGAGGCAAAACCACCTCCACTATTTAAATAGTTATGCTATCTTGTGCAAACTGCCTCCGTTAAATGTACACACAGAGTAACTCCAGCGTGGAACAGTTCTCAGACATCTTTCACCATTGCTCTCTCCACATACTTTTGCTAAACATCTGAGAAAACTAGAAATACTCCATTATAAGACATGGGAAATAGCAAGTTAGGAGCTGTAAAGAATATAGGAGAAGATAAGAGATCCCAAGAACACAGAAGGTATAAACAACCAGTAACACGAATTTCTAAAGCGGAAAGGAACAGTGGAGACTGAATGAATAATTAAAAGCCTTGAAATAAGGAATTATCAACATTTGTAAAAAGAGGTCAGCTTGGAAACAGAGGGATTTGGGAAGGTCTAATAACCAGAAAAAGCAAAGTAATAATCCCATACATTGTTATAATCCCAAGAGAAAAAGAATAATGCAAATGACGAAGGAGGACAGGGACATAAATTTAACAGGATAGAGTTTGGAATTTTTTCGGGACTGCTTTTTTTTCTTTGAGACCACAACAATATTTACTAGTTAGGGAAAACAATATGCCAGTCATTGCTTTAATTAAGGCACTGCTGAGAGGACCAGAGCTTCTGCTCACCTCTTTTCACAGGTGCCTCACCCTTTCCTCCACTGTGGTACCACCCTCATCTCTGTTCAGGCAACCCTGGACCCTGACACAGCTAAACTGCCTTTACTTTCAGAATGCTTGGACATTTGGCCTTTTCTTTCCACCTCATTCCTGGCCATTCCATCAACCTACTCTCTATACCAGAATGGCCCCATCCCAAAATTCATCTTTACCTTCCTACAGGGCACAGCCCATCCAGCCACATAGTATTATGTGTGGCCGAGATGGAATAGAAGGTGACGGTTTAACTTCCATCCAGGTCATTTCTAACTTAAGGGTAAATGCTTTACCACGACTCTGGTTTCTCCCCACTCTCCTTCCTGAGGACAGACGTGGAGATAACCTAGCTACAACCATCTGCCTAAAAGGTTGCAGAGCCACATAATGGAAGGGCCTGTCAATCCCTTGGGAGAGAGAAATAAACTTCTTTCCATATTGTGCCACTGCACTCTGAGACTCTTGCTGTAGTAGCTTATCCTTTAAAGCATTCTAAATTGTTTTTATCAGTGGTAACAAGACTGTCTCAGGGTATTCTGCCCTAAATTCATTTGCAAAATTACCAAAAAACAAAGAAATAAAATTTTTAAAAACCTATATAGATGTAGACATCTTAATACCTGTACTTACCTGCCAGAGTTCTGCCAAGGCCAGCCAGCTGGTCTTCAGTAAAGTTAAGCTGGGCTGCCACACAGAGGGCTTGCTTCCAGTTGCCACACGTCAGAAAGGCTGAGAGCGCTTTCTCGTGGGCACCGCAACGGGCAAACATGAGCCCCGCTGGCTCATACATGTGCTCCTGCATCAGGTGCTCCCCATAAGCAATGCTGATATCCTGGACAAGAGGAGATTTAGGACTGAGGAGGAAACATGACAATCATTTCTCTAAAGCTCCAGTGTAGCTGCCTTAGTTACTACACTTGAAACTCCCTTGAAAGAATTACCTGTGAAAATCCTACAGTTGATCAGTTAGTGCAATCATTTTTCATTCAAAACCTTACTGAGCATGTGCCATTTATTCACTCGACAAATAATTACTCATAACTGCATATGCACCATTCTGGGCAGTATGAATAACACAGCAAGGCAAAATATAAAACCAAACGAATGAAAAACCATAGAAGAACCACCACCAAGTTCCTGCTCTTACAGCAACAGAGGATGGACTTACAGACTGAATACAGTCTACAGCATAACGGCAAAGATGGATAAAGGGACAGAGGACAGTCTCCTTGCAGCCCTCAGCGAGTGTGAACTCTGAGGGCTATCAGGAGAATAAACCATGTGATGAGATAGGGAACAGCGTCCAGGCAGAGGGCACAGAAGGCACCATGGCTGCGCAGCAGGAATGTGTATGGCAGGTCTGAGGAGTAAGAGGACAGCCAGTGTGACTGGAGTAGACAGAGTGTGGGAGACAATAGAAAACAAGAAGAGGCAGCCACTGGCCAAATCCTTGATTCTCCAGGCTGGATGTTAGGTAGAGATGTAGAGAGGAATGCAACATGGAGTCCCTGCCCGTAAGGAGCCCACAGCCTCATGAAGGAGACAAAGCAGCTAATCAGCAGTTTGACATATGCAATCACCAAGATGAGGGCAGGCTGCTTTGGGAGCTCAGCATTTGGCACCTGGCCCAGGAATGGCATTCAGGAGTAACCCAAGGGTTCTGATGGACAAGCGGGGCTAAAGGAAGCCTGGTGGGTAGAGAGCTGGCAGAGGAATCACGCAATGTGACATCTGCAGAACTACCTACAAGTAACTGGGAACAGGGATGGTGGCAGAAGCTGGTGCCAAATAAGCTGGTAGAGGCTTGATCACAGAAAGATGTGTACATAGTCTGAGGAAAAATTGAAAATGGTGATGCTGGTGGCATGGGAGAGTGGTGGTTAACGGCATGGGCAGGGTGGTCAGGCAGCCTGGACTCTGTGTCCCAGGTCCAGCACTTCATAGCTCTGGATCCTTAGGCAAGTTGCTTTGTCATCTACAAATTGTGCTCAGCACCCTATTAGGCTGTTAAGAGGATCATATAACACATTTCGCCTATAAGTAAAGTATCTGGTATACAAAAAAAGCTAAAGAGTATTTTTAAACAAACAAACAAAACTTTCCCTTTATGCTGAAACATACGGGAAAGATCTGTGCTTGTTAGGATGCTCAGTCTTATAAGCGGTGAGGTTGGGCTAGAGGAGGGATGGGGAAAAAAGCAGGGGGAAGGTGCTGTGGTATTCCAGATGAGGAATCAGAGAACAGGTCAGGACCATTCACCCAGATAAGAAGTTCAAATTGAAGTTAATTAGTTTTAAGATAACTCTTGAAGCCAAGGATGGTGTTCTGAACTCAGGATCCTCACTCCTTTCCAACTAAAGCAAAAAGCAAAACCAGGACAGCCTCATTTCACACAGCATATACCTCGTACTGTTGTGAGCTTGGTGAATATAACTTCAGAGCTTCCTTGTACAACTTTTTATCTTTTATCAAGTTTAAGCATTCTGGGAAGTACTCAGGTCCTGTAGGAATAAGATTCACACAAAGACAGGCTTAAGACATGGTAAGCATAATGGACTTCATTTACACCAGTGGTCACCAAACAAAATCAATAAGGGACCTTTTTAAAACCTAAATAATCAGAGAATCTGAAGAACAGAATCCAGAATCTGAATTTTTAATGAGCACCACTACAGATTCTGAGGCAAGAGAAGCACTGATTGGGCTCAGCACCCTACTTGAGAGTCCCAGCTATCCAGCTCAGTGTTTTCTCAGCCTCTTTGAAAAGACATCACCTGGAAGCTTATTAGACACATGCACACCTCAGTCCTATCCTAGACCAGCTAAATCAGATTCTCCAAGGACGCCAGCAGCTGAATGCTTAACATGCACCCCAGCTGATTCTTCTTGCCCCCATGCCAGTCCTCAGTAAAGAATTACAACTGCTCCAGCATGGGAAGAACAACTGGCACTCCATCACTGTCAATTAAAACTGTGTCTGACAGGGCATGGGGAGGTGGCCTCACCACTCATTCCAGACAAGCAGAGCTTCCCTGACATATCTGTAAACAGCACAAGAAGGAAGAACTATCAACCAATTTTGATTCTGAGCACTGAAGCTAAGTTCGCAGGTGCTCAATCCGAACCTAAAAAGGATCTGCTCGACGTTCTTGCCTAGGGAGCTCCTTCAGTTCATTAACAATGATTTTTTTACCTTTAGCTTTTCAGAACACAGGGCAAAATAAGGTGAGTGTACATAACTGTTACAGGAGTGGGAAGTGAAATCAGTCACTGTCTAAACTAACAGTTTAATTTATACCTTGCCTCATTCCAAAGAAGATCTGAAGCAGAAATGAACATACCAATCCCCACACTTACCACATTTGCTGAGGTGGCCAACGGCTTTTTCATATTGTTTCAAGTATTTGTCTACAGTAAACCGCTGATAATGAGTTTCCATTTTCTTAAGTGTATTAAGAAATGGAATATATTCTTTGGGATCCTAAAAAAATGATTAATGAGAACTTTATTATTTGTGATATTTATATACAAGAATAGGAAATAGCATTTATATATAGCAATAAACCCAAAGCTACATAATTTTTAAATGTATGTTATATATTAACTACATATTATGTAATATATAAAATCAAACTACAGTCATCCCCAGTATCCATGAGGAATTGGTTCCAGGACCCCCCAAGGATACCAAAATCCAAGCAGACTCCAGTCCTGCGCTTGACTCCATGGAGCCTGCATACACAAAAAGTTGGCCCTTTGTATCTGCAAGTTTCAAATCCTGCAAATACTGTATTTTTGATCCACATTGGTTGTGGATGCAGAATCTGTGGACCCAAAGGGCCAACTGTATTTGAGAGAAATCCACAAATAGATACACCCACACAATTCAAACTCACACAGTTCAAACTCATATTGTGCAAGGGTCAGCTGAACATCAAACAAGCTTTGGTAAAAATGCTTTCATATGTGGATATTAGGTTACATTTGGAATAACAGTCACTTCCTTCATTAAGTCTCACCCTATCATTATTTCATAGGCTAATAAGGAAAATAAGGTTTCAGTCTAGAAGATATTCAACAGATGCATCTAAGTTTCTCCTAAAAGTGTAAAGACATTGCTCTTGGTGCTGTTTTCATGACATTCCATGATCTCCTGCGAAGACCACATTAAAACAAAAATAAAATTATACTGAGTTGGACACAAAACTCTGAGACCCTGCCAACCTAGTATTTATTGGCACTACCATCTCAAGCTCTGTGCCATGCCCTCTAAGCAAACTTTCTTCCTAATGAAGAGGTGCTTCCCGTTTTTAATGCAATTTCCCTGGACCGACAGGATAAATACATGTAAGAACAAACACAGGAAAAAACCCCAAGACAACAAATAATTAAATGCTCATTCTCAGCACTCTGGGAGGCCAAGGCAGGTGGATCACTTGAGCTCATGAGTTTGAGACCAGTCTGGGAAACATGGCGAAACCCCATCTCGACAAAAAATACAAAACTTAACCGGGCATGGTGGTGCGCACCTATAAACTCAGGTGGGAGGATTACTTGAGCCCAGGTGGCATAGGCTGCAGTGAGCCAAGATGGTGTTACTGCACTCCAGCCTGGGTGATAGAGCCAGACCTTGTCTCAAAAATAAATAAATAAATACTGTACTCTAGAAGGAGACACACTGTAGTCTGCAGGGGTAGGCACTGTGTGCAACAAAAGCACAAAGGAGGGTCACCTTGTCCAGTTCCTGAAAGGAAGCATGAATGGCTTACTGGGAAGGGGCCACCTTGGCATCCTTTCACCTAGATGAGAATCAGGTGAATGGTGAGGGTGGAAGCAGTCATGGGTGGCAGAAGTAATGCTGCCTACCAAGGCATGTGCTGGTTAGTGGTGAAGGGTGAGGGAAGAGAGACAAAAGCACTGTCCTTCCTCCAAGAGCAGAGGAAAAAAAAGACAATTCCAAAAAGTGAGAATGGAAAGATACACAGGGGCCAGGTCAAGGAAGGGTTTCTAAGCAGTATTATGGCTTCTGAATTTTATCCTAGGAACAATGGGAGCTCATGAAGGATTTTAAGCAGAGAAATGAAGGATTCCATTTTCCATTTTGGAGAGATCATGGGAAGAGACTGAGGCTGCAGAAAACTAGATAAAAATTACACAGACCAGTGGCACTCAGTTTTTGACCACAGCATATGTACCAACACAGGAAAGGAGGCTCTGAGCCTTCTGTGCTCCATGTGCCCACTCTCCACTAGAAAAAAGAGCCACGTAGCCAGGTGCGGTGGCTCATGCCTGTAATCCCAGCACTTGGGAGGCCGAGGCGGATGGATCACGAGGTCAAGAGATCGAGACCATCCTGGTCAACATGGTGAAACCCCGTCTCTACTAAAAATACAAAAAATTAGCTGGGCACGGTGGCACGTGTCTGTAATCCCAGCTACTCAGGAGGCTCTACACTTGTTTTTTCAAATTGGTAAGTACTGAATGCTGGCTGATTCTCTTTCCAGAGGCCCAAGATAATTAAGAACCTACTTGTATCTCTTTTCCAGATGAGGAGTTCTAAGGGAAACTTTAAATCCACTTCCACCCACAGCTCCCAGTTTCACTGCAGGGTCGGCCCTTGGACAATCACCTGAAAAACAAAAATGCAAATACTATCATTGTAAACTATAACATTTCTCCCACTACTAAGGGGATGGTGTCTGCTATTAATGAGTTCTAGAAGGCAAACAGCAAGCTAAAACATAACCACATGTCAACCTCCTTAAAATATTGCTTTTCCCTTGAGATCACATCAGTCATAATCCTTCTGATAAAGGCCACATCTCAGCAAGACCAGGTGGAGGGGTGACCCTCTCCGCCCAGTGCTATTTCCTCCATTGTCCTCAACCACCTCTCAATATCCTCAAATTCTCTGAAGTCCTAAGCACCTGCTTAAAAGACATTTTCTTTCTATTCTTCATCCAGTTTATTCACTGCACAGCAGCCAATGCTAGCCTTTAAAAAAAATTCAGCCAGAACACTGCGCTCCTCTGCTCTAAGCCCTCTGGTAGCATCCTATCTCACTCAGATGAAAAGCTGCCAGGCCCTACAAGAGCTGATTCCTGTCACCTCTCTGACCTCACCCAACACCTTCCCCTCATTTGCTCTTCTGCCACCACCCTGGCCTCCTGGCTGTTTTCTAAACACAACAGGCACTTCTGAGTTGCTTTTTACTCTGCTTGGAACACTCTTTTTTTGTTGTTGTTCTTCGCCCTCAAGCATAGAATGCTTGGGCTGCTCTTACCCCAGATGTCTGCATGGCTCCCACTGTGATTCTCACCAGATCTCTGCTTAAATGTCACCTTCACAGAGAGGTCTGTGGGATTGCACTAAATAAGAAAGCCACCTTCCCTGTGTAAACCCCTATTCTTAACCTCTCCCTATCCCTTATTTTGCTTAATTTTTCTCCACAGCACTTGCCATCTGATAGGTTATATTTATTTGATCTTTTGTCTACAGCTAGAATAACAAGTGGTAGACAAAAGTACAACTAGTTTTCTAATACAACAAGCCAAGTACTAGAAAAAGCCTGCATATAGTAAACAATCAAGAAACAATGTGGGGGAAAGGAGTGATACGCAGGACACATCTAACACCATCTTTGACAAATTTGGCAACTAACTCATCTCCACACCATTCAAATGTCTACCACTTGGCTCCAGGTTCTTAATTTCCCTTCAGCTTGGGCACTGAGCCCTGACCTGTTCAGTCCACCATCTCTTTTTCCAGAATCTCTTATATCCGAACTCTCCCCAGTGGGCTCTTTAACTTCTCAGGGTTTTTAGTTCATGGATTTGTTATGATCTCTCTCTTCTTTCCGTTTCTATGAACACTGCCCTGGCTCAAGCCCTCACTAGCTCCTGCCTGGACACTTGACAACAGCTTCTCCTAACTGAACTCTCTGCCTCCAGGTACCCCTGAGCTAGGGCCACCCCACAAATTGATGCCAAACCATCTTTCAAAAACGGAGCGTTCAACCTGTCCTATCTCATCACAGAGACTTTTCTATCAAGTAAAATGAATGCAGGTGGTTTTATTCTGAGGAGATAAAAATGTCCTACAATAGATCGTGGTGATGGGTATACAATTTGGTGAATTTAAACATACATACACACACACGCACACACACACACAGACACATTAACCACTGAAGTGTACACTTTAAATAGATGAATGATATGAAACTCCCCCCCCGCCCCGCCCCGAGATAGTCTCGCTCTTGTCGCCCAGGCTGGAGTGCAGAGGCTCAATCTTGGCTAACTGCAACCTCCAACTCCCAGGTTCAAGTGATTCTCTTGGCTCAGCCACCCAGGTAGCTGGGATTACAGGCACCCGCCACCATGCCTGCCTAATTTTTGTATTTTTAGTAGATACGGGGTTTCACCATTTTGGCCTGGCTGGTCTTGAACTCCTGACCTCATGATCCACCCACATCGGCCTCCCAAAGTGCTGAGATTATAGGCATGAGTCACAGCGCCCGGCCATAAAGCTATTTTTTAAGCGAACACAGAGCAAAACATCCCATACATCATAAAGTGACATATAAACTCATTAGCATCATATAGTAAGTACCAAAAAAACTTACTTTACATCTGATTCTTTTGGTTTTGATAATGAACATATTAGCACTTTTTTTAAAGCTATTTTTAAAAGTTTAAGGAGGACTGTAATAGCATTTTATACAGTGAAACTATAATCAGAGAAACAGGTGATAAATCCAGAGAGAATTCATGTAAACAGTGGGCTGCTGACTTAACAGAAAAGCTGATATGAAAGTAGGAAATTCCAATTTAAATTAATTAATTTTGATTATTCTCTCTTGGCAACTATCTAGGCTTTTTCTGAGAATTCAAAAGATATTTGAAAACAAGGCAACCACTGCCATATGCCGGTAGAATTCATGACATAACCACAGAACTCACAAATAAAGGCAACTTTCAGGTTCCCCAGTACATCAAGAAAGCAATGAGGAACTGACAGCAACGGGACTGTGGAAGAACTAGAATGCCTGTGTTGAGGTCCTTGTCCATTCTTGTTCAAACAAATTGCAAAACCTCTGACACAGTGTTCCCTCATCTATAATCTCTGACAGCTCCTAGGAGGGATGAGATCAACTGAAAATGCGTGTAAAGGCAATGAAAATAGTAAAACATGTTAACAATGTAATAACATACTATGCTATTTCCAGAGTTCAAGGTTGTTCTTAAATAACTGACTCTTCAAGTTCAGCAATGGAAAAGGAATGGCTAGTATAAACCAGAGAAAGATTTAAAAAAAAAAAACCCAAGCCAATTAAATATCATAATGATAATGATATCAACTGCAGACTTCACAATTTTGAGAAACACTAGACCTATGGCAACAAAAGCTATAAGTTGCTTTTATGTAGGAGTAGAAGGGACTTGATTCAGAACACCTTGGTAGAAGTTTTTTAACATACCACATTTATAAACAGAAATCTGGTTACTGGCATCTAGAACAGCAAGGTCATTACTCTTTTGAGGGTGTGCAGAGAATGTGACTTGATTCACAGGGTGTGGGAACAGCAGTTGGTAGCTGCACATGGGAGGCGGAACCACAGTCTGCCGGAAGACTGTCACCAATACCCTGTCTGCAGTGAAAAAGAAAGAGGAGGATTAGACACAAGGACATTCAGTTTGAAAGATAAGCCATCTGAACATCACAGTATATCTAAACAGTAATGGCAATTCACAAAAAATAACTTAGTGTTTTTCTCATAACTTTAAAAACAGTGTGGAGTGGGGAAATGTCATGGGTTCTGTCTATACTCGGCCACTGTCACTGCCAGGACTAGAGTAGTCCATCTCAGAACTTGGAGTTTCAGGTGCCAGGGACTAAGGCAAAAAGGCTGAGAGGTCAGAGCTCTAGCTTTAAACCTGGGGCTGCAACCAAGCCACAGTAAACCAAAGGAATTAATACCTTCAAATTCCTTAAAGCAGGTTCTTATGTGTGGATTTTGTAATAAGGCAGATCTGATTATGTTCTCTATATAGAATACATGAATATAAAATCAGTATTATATGGAACATTACACAGAACATGAATTAGTATACCACCACATATTATAATCTTAGAAGCAAGTGTTCCCTTTTATTATCAGTAATAAAACTGCTCGTTAAGGTGACTACCTCACTCCTCAATCTTGCCCCCTCATCCCACCCCCTAAAAAACCTTCTACCTAATTATAAAATATCAACCTAATCTTTGTATTAGACAAATATCTATGACATGTACTGAACATACTGGACAGGTATATAATCGGCAAGCATTTATATCAGGAAACAAAGCAACATAAGTGGGTGGTACAAGGATCAATTATAAACCCATGTCAGGGTAAACAGGTAAGGCTAACACACCCAATCCCACAAGACTCTACTGTTGTCATCCTCTCTCCCTAGAGTCAAAGTTTACAGTGTCTTCAAAGGCCAGACAAGTAAATGTGTGAAGGCCACAGATGTCATATAACAGGAAACTGCCATGGGGAAGAGGGATGATGGTTCTCAGAAGAGAATATACTCCACCTTATATCCCATTCAATTAAAAAATAAAACAAGTAACCCAAACAGCCAAAACAAATAAAGACTCCCCACTGTTCCAGTCAAACCACCACATCTGTAGCCCCTAGGCCAGGACCCCTTGCAGGCTCATGGACACAGTTTCCAGCAGCTTACTTCCATCAATGACAGACACACTGGACAAGTCACTTGAATTATCTTCTGAGCTCTGGTCAGTTGTTCAGTGCCAATCATAGCAGAAGTAATGCCAGCCCTGACAGAGAACATGAAGCCAGTATGGGGTCACAGGGTCCCATATCAAAGATACAATCTTGCTCTTCCCACAGGTGCTGAAGGATAAACTTTGCTTGAGATACGAGTGATAGTTTCCAGCAGTCCAGAGCTGAACTGCAGGGGAAAAGGAAAAGAAGGCCATTAGAGGCTGGGAAGCAGACTTCATACCAATTGCCAGAGGGGGACAAGGGCAATCTTTTCTTTTTCAAAGGACCCTTCCTGCTCAGCCTCTTCTCTAAACTAAGAACAATAATAATTGCCAAAAAAATAGCTTTCTTTCTTTTTGTTTTTTTTTTGAGACGGAGTTTTGCTCTCGTTACCCAGGCTGGAGTGCAATGGCGTGATCTCGGCTCACCGCAACCTCCACCTCCTGGGATCAGGCAATTCTCCTGCCTCAGCCTCCTGAGTAGCTGAGATTACAGGCACGTGCCACCATGCCCAGCTAATTTTTTGTGTTTTTAGTAGAGACGGGGTTTCACCATGCTGACCAGGATGCTCTTGATCTCTTGACCTCGTGATCCACCCGCCTCGTTCTCCCAAAGTGCTGGGATTACAGGCATGAGCCACCGAAAATAGCTTTCTATGCAGATAAAATGTCAAGAATCAATAAAGTTAGAAATACATGTTTTTTTTTTCTGTTTTTAACTTTTACTCATATGTTTATTTTTAACTTTACTTCCAAACTTAATGATCATAATGGAAGGCTAGTAGGACAAAGCATTGTTTTAGTTGGTTTTCTCATGAAGATTCAGGAAGAAGATAACTTGGCAATTAGATTAAATGTATTAAAACACTCAATCCAAGATCCAGACTAGCATTATTGTATTGTACTGGGCTTAAGTTACTTATGTTCTTTCAGGTGCTTTGCATGCACTTATGTCCAAGGCTATCTGTGTATTAACCCTGATTCAGCTGCCCAAAGAAGATAAGCATGCAATTATCCTTCCAACATCTACTGAGAGCAAGACCTAATCATGCCAAAGCCAACCTTTACTAAACAGATGACACATAAAAATTAAGACCTTAGTTATATCAGGACTAATAGTTATATTAAGAAATATCAGTTATATGAAGGAATTTATTTTCTCAATCTCCTTGCTCACTAATGCTTAACTTAGTGATCACAGCAAATACAATCTAGTCTTTAACCATATTATTACAACACTTCAAAGTTAGACCACATGCTGATGTTCTGTAGGACAGATGTTGTGGCTGTTCTTGTGCAATGTGTGTGTATATATATATACAGATTTTTGAGACAGAGTCTCACTTTGTCACCCAGGCTGGAGTGCAGTGGTGCAATCTCCACTCACTGCAACCTCTGCCTCCCAGGGTAAAACGATTGCACCACCTCAGCCTCCTGAGTAGCTGGGACTACAGGCATGCACCACCACACCAGACTAATTTTTGAATTTTTAGTAGAGATGGGGTTTCACCTTGTACAATATTTTTATGCTCAGTATATCACAGGGCCATCCCTTGACATATTGGTTAATCCGGGGTTCTCAACTGTGGCTGTTTAAAATCACTTGGGAGCTTTTGGTTTTTTTTTAAGATGGCGTCTCGCTCTGCTGCCCAGGCTTGAGTGCAGCAGCACGATCTGGGCTCACTGCAACTTCCACCTCTCAGGTTCAAGCGATTCTCCTGCCTCAGCCTCCCGAGTAGCTGGGATTATAGGCACCTGCCACCATGCCCAGCTAATTTTTTTGTATTTTTAGTAGAGACTGGGTTTCACTACGTTGGCCGGGCTGGTTTTGAACTCCTGTCCTCAAGTGATCCACCTGCCTCAGGCTCCCAAAGTGCTAGGATTACAGGCATGAGCCATCGCACCCAGCCACTTTTGGTTTTTAATTAAATACTTACGTGTAGTCCCCATTCCAACACACTGAATTGAACTCTGAGATGAAGCCTAAATATCATTATTTTTTTTCTAAAGGTGTGGCCAGGGTTGCGAACTATTGTGTTGAATGAATAATTCGTTCCTTAACATTTCAGTGAAAAGGGTTCTACTGATTAAAGAGTTTGAAAGCTACTTAGAAAATATTCAAGTAAAAAGATTTATGAACAAAAATATACTATGCATTGCTGTTCACAATAATAAGAAATAAACATCTAACAGCATGAGATTTAATGAATGGGAATAAAAGATATTATACAGCAATTTAAAATAATATAGATGTATCATACCAACACTTTTAACAGAAATGAGATCATAGCTATACTGAGATATACACATTAGAAAACCAGAAGACAAGAAAATTTAAATAGTGATTATTACTGAGTGGTAGAAATATGAGATTTCTTTTTTTCTCATCTTTATTTTCTAACATTTTCATGTAATTAATACTTAAAACTACACACTGACACATTTTAAAAGGTATAAAAATATTCTTACTTTTACACTTAATCTAAATCTTCTTTCACATCCACAGTATTCCTTTGGTTGGTGTTTTTTCTGTGGTAATACCATCCACTAGGGAAAGCACTTGATGACTTGCAATGGTTAATTTTTTATGTCAACTTGGCTAGGCTATGGTGCCCAGCTGTCTGCTGAAACACTAGTCTAGATGCTGCTGTGAAGGTATTCTGTAGATGTGATTAATATTTATAATCAGCTGACTGTAAGGAAAGCAGATTACTGTCCATAATGTGGGAGAGTCCCATTCATTCAGCTGAAGGTCTTAAAAGCAAAAAAACAGGCTTTGTAGAAAAGAAGGAATTCTGCCTTAAGGCTGTAACAGAAATTCTGCCTAAGTTTCCAGCCTGCTCTATAGATTTCATACTCGAGACTGCAACATCAATTCTTACCTGAATTTCCAGCCTGCCAACTTGTCCCACAGATTTCAATCTTGCCACCCCCTACCTTAGCCACTTCTCAGACTCCAGCTTTTCCCACTCAACCCCATTGGGAACGTCATTCCTCTTTCTCCACGTTCTGCCTCATGGCTCTGCTCCTCCAGTTAGTCCACTCCAGTAATAACTTGAACCTCTGGAATGTTCCTTCCTCTTTTTTTTTTTTTAAATAGAGTCTCACTCTGTTACCCAGGCTGGAGTGCAGTGGTGCAATCTCAGGTTGCTGCAACCTCCACCTCCCAGGTTCAAGCAATCTCGTGCCTCAGCTTTCTGAGTAGCTGGGATAACAGGCATGCATAACCATGCCTGGATAATTTTTTTTGTTTTTAATAGAGAGAGGGTTTTGCTGTGTTGGCCAGGTTGGTCTTGAACTCCTGGCCTCAAGTGACCCACTTGCCTCAGCCTCTCTAAGTGTTAGGATTAAGGCTGTGAGCCACCACACCCGGCCCCTTTCTCACGTTTTCCACTGCTGTCATTAATTTTATCACCACTACTCACTCTGTGCGAGGCAGTCCCCTAAGGGCCTTATGAATGTAAACTCATTTTATTCTCACAACAACTTGACAAGGTTGGTACTATTATTATACCCATTTTACAGATGAGAAAACTGAGACTAAAATAATAAAATCTCCACTCCCTAACTTCCCATGCTCCATTGTGCCCCCTGAAGCTAGAGCTGCTTCTGTGGCCTCTGCAGACTTCAAGACCCAACTCAGCTGTTACTTCCTCCAGGAAATCTTCCCAGAGTTCCTATTACTATCATGATAATTTCAGGCTTTTAGTCTTTCTTCTCCCATGTAGGGTTGTCAAATAGCATACTGCCCCAAAAGGTTGCCTGGTTCATATTTACACTGAAAAATTTCTTGTTTATTGAAATTCCAATTTAACTGGGCATCATTATCTATATTTGCTAAATGTGACAACCATCCCCCACCTAAAACCATAAACAACTTGAGTCATTTTCACTTTGCACCTGCCCATCCCAATGAGCTTGCACAGAGCGTGGACCAAGTGTGTACTCATTCTGTTCATTGCACTGAATTGAAGTCAGGTGCTTAAAAGGTTTCCCTTGTCTGCTTTTACCATCCTGCCCTAAGGAATAGTCTCACGTCCTCCTCAGTGCACCAGACACAGTGCTATGTGCACAGCCAAATCCAACCCAAAACTGCGTTCAATTGTCTCATCTGTAAAAAGAGAATACTTTTTACACCCACCCCTCAGTCTTTCTTCTAGGCTACTTGTGAGAATCAAATATTACAAAGGAGGTGCAATGGTGCTTTGTAACTGCAAAGCGCTGCGGTGAAGGATGACTATCACCGACATCAGCAGTTCCAACTTAGCGATAGGGAAATAGACAACCTGTATCTAATTCAGTTTTTCAGTTATGTTAAATATTGAAAGCTACTGATGGTTTGCTAAGGAATAGTATGGAATTTGGCAGTCTAAGAGCCAGGTTGTAGTGAAAGCTCAGACGAGGAGGGAGAAGAAATTGAAAAGATGAGAACCAAGTGGTCCCTGATAGCCAGGAAGATGGTAACAAGAAAAGCACAGAGGAAGTACCCATTGGAGACAGGAGCAGCTATTGCCTAGATCCTGCCCTGATAGGTGCCCCCACAAAAACCCAATCCACAGGTACCCAGGCAGATGCCAGGAAATTCACACAAGATTGCCGAATGGCTTTCTACGTCATTTTTCTTAGTACCTTTATTAGTTTGTCCTCACACTGCTATAAAGAACTACCTAAGACTGGTCATTACGAACAAAAGAAGTATAATTGACTCACAGTTCCACAGGCTGTACAGGAAGCGTGGCTAGGCCTCAGGAAACTTGCAATCACGGTGTAAGGCAGAGCGGAAGCAAGCACATCTTACCACGGCGAAGCAGGAGAGACAGAGCAAACAGGAAGGCGCCACTCACATTTAAGCTGTCAAATCTCATGAGAACTCATTATCGCGAAAGCAGCACGGTGGAAACCGCCCCCATGGTCCAGTCACCTCCCACCTGGTCCCTCCACCGACACATGGGGATAACAATTCTAGATGAGATTTGTGTGGGGACACAAAACAAAACTATATCAGTTTGTTTCTTTAAAGAAATTGCCTTCCTTAAGAACAAAACAACACTGAAAATTAGCAGCGTGATGTTCAGGTGTAGCTAGGAGCATGAGATTATTTTCCCTGCCTGAAACTCCATCGTCATGCTATTTCTAATGTCAGCATCTGCCCCACTTGAAAATGTGAGAAATGCAAAATCAGAATCTGCATTTTTTGACAAAATCCTCAGGTGATTCACAAGTATTAAGTTTGAGAATCTTTTTCACCATCTGAATCCCAGGTGATGTTAGTTCAACTAAAGTTAAAACTGACTCCTCTTGGCTAAGATACTGGTTTTCAAACCTGGCTGCACATTAGAATCATCTGAAAAACTTAAATATTAATACCTACTTCCACCCTTAAGATTTTTATGTAAAAGGTCTAAGGTGTGGCTTGGACATTAGGATATACAGTTTTTCCCTGTCTATTTATTTAAGTTTTTCATGCTGTACCATTCACCATGAGATTTGGGTAGGGAACAGAAAGGGAAACCACATCAGGACCATTTCAGTAGTTTAGGAAAATAAGATCAAGAACAGTGAAATGCCTCATCCAACTTCTCAAGGTTCAGACATCCTGAAGTTAGGACTGAAACCAGCCGTGTCTCTCCAAGACCGGGACCAGTAGAAAGGTTTCTTCTTGGTTTCAAAAGGAAAAAGGGAATAGGATGGAAAAACACAAAAACATCCCTTTTTTGTGTGTCACAGGGTCTAACTCTGTCACCCAGGCCGGAGTGCAGCAGTGTGATCATGGCTTACTGCTGCCTCAATTTCCCAGGCTCCAGAAATCCTCCCACCTAACACTCCTGAATAGTTGGGACCACAGGCACATTCCACCACACCCAGCTAATTTTTGTGTTTTTGGTAGAGATGGGGTTTCACCATGTTGCCCAGACTGGTCTCAAACTCCTGAGCTCGAGCAATTCCCCACCCTGGCCTCCTAAAGTGCTGGAATTACTGGCATGAGCCACTGCACCCAGCTGCCCACTGACTTTAATTATGCCTTCTCCAATCTCTTAAGATTCATTTGATGAGTTGCACCTAGAATTTTAAGGATTAAATTTAATTGGGAACCAACATACCCAAATTAAGTGAAGGAAAAAATGACCTTCAGAGGTGGAAAGACAGTGGGTAGCTAATTTATGCAAAGTCTAAATTCTTGGAAGATGGTTAGAAAAACTTTGCCAAATGGCCTGTTTTGAGGCTGATCCCTTGCCCCAAATCCATTTGGGAGGTAGAAGACCTTGAATTACTCGATCTCTATTTATATACACACAGCTGATCAATCAAGTAATTGTCTTAATAATACAAAAAGCATACCAGTTATCTAGATTATTTCCAGTCGCATATATAGACTTTTTAAACATAAAATTGTCTCAGTTTTCTGTTATATTTTGCATGGATCCCTCTTTGAATTTATTCATACAAATGTTCCAGTAATTTAATTAATTTAATTTATAACAGAAGCACATAAAAAGAGACTAGCTTCCTTCTCTTTTACATTGTCATTCTTTTCACTTGGTGAAAGTCTGATACCAGAATCAGCTTTTTCCATACTTGATGTGTTTTTAACTACCTTTGTAATCAAACACAGGCATTAAAAGGGATTTAATATTCACTAATGGGATGCCACAAGTCCTAGCTTGTTCTTTTCCCAGGGGGCCTCTCACTTCTTGCTGGGCACAAATTATTTGGGAATCAGGCACTTTCTCATTCTCAACATCCATTTTTCTCTCTTGTGCTTAGCTTCATCTGTATTGCAAATTGAAGTGCAGAATTCAGACTATGATCCAGATAATGCATTCAAACTTGCCCTTACAGGAATTTTATTTACATATTAAGTCTCTTAGACTTGAAAGTAGGGACTTACTTTTACACCTAAGTGACCTTGACAACCACCTCTGTTGGGTAAACTACAGCAGAGGGAGTTTTGCTGAAACAGAATCTATACTGGTAAAGCCAAAGGTATTATTGTTTATTACCTTTTGTGTGAGTCAGTCTTCTCATTATAAAATTACGATCCCGGCCTGGCGGGATGACTCAAGCCTGTAATCCCAGCACTTTAGGAGGCTGAGGTGGTTGGATCACGAGGTCAAGAGATCGAGACCATCCTGGTCAACATGGTGAAACCCCATCTCTACTAAAAATACAAAATATTAGCTGGGCATGGTGGCGCTTGCCTGTAATCCCAACTACTCAGGAGGCTGAGGCAGGAGAATTGCCTGAACCCAGGAGGCGGAGGTTGCGGTAAGCCGAGATCGCGCCATTGCACTCCAGCCTGGGTAACAAGAGCGAAACTCCGTCTCAAAAAATAAATAAATAAATAAATAAATAAAATTACGATCCCAACTCCTACAATGCTGAGTTGTTGATGAGATTAAGTGAGATACTAAACATGAAAACATCTGCATACAGTACATATTTAAAAACACACATATTTGTATGGATGTACAATATATATTACCCATTGATCAGGACATTTATATTACACTTTTACAACTCATAAAACACTTAACCTACATTTTCTCCTTGATCTTCAAATCAGTTCTGGGAAGTAAGCACAGGTTATAACCAATTTACAAAGAAGAGCCCAAGGCTACATGAGTTTAAATGGCTTGCCCAAGACCACACATCTAGTCTCCACTCACGTGTACAGTCCCAGCGCTCTCCACTGCTTCCTGTGCTGGCTTCTCATGCTCCACACGGTCGGCTAAGATACTGGTTTTCAAACTTGGCTGCACACTGGAATCATCTAAAAAACGTATAAATATTAATACCTAGTCCCACCCTTAGAGACTTTGATTTAAAGGTCAAAGGTGTGGCTTGGACATTAGAATACATGTTTTTTCCATATCTATTTATTTTTTAATTAGATTTTTAAATTATGAGATTACTGTAAATTCACATGCAGTTATGAGAATTAATAGAGATGCATGATGTTGACAACAGTTCACCACTACAAGGATCCTCCCATGTTCTTTTTATAGCCACATCTACTTCCCCTGCCCTCTCAACCCTAACCATTGGAACCTCTAATCTATGCTCCATTTCTATAATTTTGTTTTTTCAAAAATGATACGTAAATGGAATCACGCAGTATGTAAACCTTCAGGGATTGACTTTTTTCTAGCAGCATAATTCCCTGGAGACTCATCCAAGTTGTTGCTTCTATCTATAGTTTGTTCTTCTCCAACTCCCATGGGGGCCTCCCAGCAAGAACTGGAAAACATGCTTTGTTTTCTGAGATGGGGTCTTGCTCTGTTGCCCAGGCTGGAGTGCAGTGGCACAATCAGAGCCCACTGTTGCCTCGAATTCCTGGGCTCAAGTGATCCACCACGGCCTCCCATGTAGCTAGGACTATAGGCATGCACAAGCATGCCTGGCTAATTTTTTTGAATTTTTTTCTTTTTTAGAGACAGGGTCTATGTTGCCCAAGTTGGTCTTAAACTCCTGGTCTCAAGCAATCCTCCTGCCTTGGCCTTCCAAAGTGCTCGGGTTACAGAAATGTACCATCGTGCCTGACCCTGCTAGAAAAATTCTCAAAGAGCAATAACACCTACTTTGTTCTTTTCTATTACTGAGTAGTAGTCCATGGTTTGAATCCACTCACCCATTGAAAGATACCTGAGTTGTGTCTAGTTTTGGCTATTGTGAGCAAAGTTGTTACCAACATTTGTAACAAGTCTCTAGGAAGTTCCAAACTTTCTCACATTTTCCTGTCTTCTTCTAACTCCTTCAAAGTGTTCAAATCTCTGCCTGTTACTGAGTTCCAAAGTTGCTTCCACATTTTCAGGTATCTTTTCAGCAATCCCCCACTCTATTAGTACCAATTTACTTTATTAGTCAGTTTTCATGTGCTGCTAAAGACATACCCAAGACTGGACAATTTACATAAGAAAGAGGTTTAATTGGACTTACAGTTCCATGTGGCTGGGACTACAAGTGTGAATCACAGTGCCCAAGGTTTTAAAGTTAATTTCTTAAAAAGAACTTGGGGCCTGGCATGGCGGTTCATGCCTGTAATCCCAGCACTTTGGGAAGCTAAGATGGGTGAATCACCTGAGCTCAAGAGTTCAAGACCAGCCTGGCCAACATGGTGAAACCCCATCTCTTCTAAAAAGGCAAAAATTAGCCATGTATGGTGGCAGGCACCTGTAATCCCAGCTACTTGGGAGGCTGAGGTAGGAGAATTGCTTGAAGCCGGGAGGTGGAGGTTGCATGAGCCAAGACTATACCGTTGCACTCCAGCCTGGGTGACAAGAGCAAAACTCCATCTCAAAAAATAAATAAATAAAAAGACCCTGGGCAAATAACTCTGAGAGCAAACTTGGTAACAAACATTTGAGGAGAGAGATCAGACTGTCTGGACAGTGAGGAAAACAGGACTCTTGCCATGTGGAAGTGGTAGGACTTTACCACTTGATGTCACTCTAATGCTTGCTTATGTCTCTGGAAGCTTCCAGCAAGACAAGTCTATTCTTTGCTAAAAGATCGGCATGTTTAACTTTGAAACCTCAGGATAATGACTATGAAATCACATCAAATTTGTTGTGCATGATTTTAAAGCAATTTTTATATGTAGCTTTCTCCTTGGAAAAGAGATTGGTAATTTTCAGGAAGGTAAGAGACAAGGGCAAAAAGGCATTGTGGAATCTCAAAACTTTGATTTAGCACAAGACTTTGGTTTACCAGATGGGTAACCTTGCACAAGACTCCTAGCCTCTCCAAGCCTCAGTGTTCTCACTTGTAAAACCGGGCGGTGGTAGGGCAGGGGGAATACTGTAATCTCTACCTCACAGACGGGGAATAAATTCATTCATTTGGCATGTACTAGACACCAACTATTTCTATGCCATGCTTTGCACCATACTCTGAGAAAACCAAAATAAGGGAGACACAGTTCCTGCCCTCAAGAAGCTCTGAGTCTAACCTTGGGGACAAATATCTGAGAAGTAAATATATAAGATAACGTTCAACAGACACTCTTTGGTCTCTGCCCTTCAGTGTGGTATGTTATCTGACATCCTCTAGTACCTTGACAAAAACTCTTCTTATGTAGTAGTTTTCTGGTAAGGAAAAAATGATTTATTGGTCTTAATATTTCAATTAAAAGAGGCCTCTCCAACCCCAGTCTCCCCTCCATGCAAACCTGCTCCAGAGGAATGCTGTTGTTGAGAAGGAAACTGAAACAGCTAGAATGCTTTCAGTTGCAAGTAACAGACACACGACTCTAACGGACATGAACAGTGAAGTTGAGCACGTGGCTCACAGAACTGAAATACCTGGGAGTGGACTCAAACTCTAGGCACGGGTTGATTCGGATGCTCACTTTGTCACCAGGGCACCAACTTTGTTTCTCTCAGCTCCACAATCCTTGGTGGGTCAGCTTCAAGCTGGCTTCTTTCCTAGTAACAAGTGGCTGAGCAGTGCTAGGATACACCCCTCAACTTCACATCCAGCTTCCAAGCAAAGAGCACAGGATTCACTCTCCAGGACTCACTCTACTGAGATCGCATGCGCACCCAGAGCCAATCATTATTGTGCTGATTGGCTGAGCCAAAATTACATGCTCTTCCCTTGATGTGCTGATTGGCTGAGCCTAAATCACATGCTCTTCCCTTAATGCTGGAAGGGCGGTCAGTCCCAGGCCACATCCAATGCCCATGCAGACAAACTGGGAGTTGTGGAAAGGGATAAGAGGAAAGTTGGAGGCATCAATTGTTCTACCTCGGGAATGTGAGCTAGTCCCAAGTGTGATTCCTCCTCTGGAGAAGGGACAAGGAGGTGCAGGTTGGGGGCTCCGGGTCTGTTCTTCACATGCTTCCCTCCTCCTTTTCCTATACCAGCATCACCTTTAGAGAGAGAATTCAATTTCTTTCTTCCTAAGAAACATACCTGTAGAGGCTGGCCAGTGTGCTCACCCCTCTCTCTACCCGTGAGCATGGAAAGCTGCGATTCTTCAGATAGAGACCATGGGCACCACACCTCCTCAACCTGTTTCGCGTCTCATACATTTCATTCCTATGACTTTCCTACCCGGCATTTCCAAGTAGCAAATTCCTGTCCATTCTGCAGAACAGGAAATTCCTACCGTTGTTCTTTCCTTGGTTCCCACCTCCACTCTCTTTCTTCCAGAATCACGTAGAAATCTCTAGTCCCTGCAGTTCCCCTACCATCCTATTCATTTGCAGTGAGTTTATGCATTTATATTCTCTACTATGACTCTGTGGAATCTGAGAAGGGAGGGGAGATAAACACGCAGGGTCAGGGGGTCACCTTAAGCTGGAAGTCACTGACCCATGTTTTTCCACCAAAAATAAATCTCCTGTTGAATCCTCTGGTTAGTTTAAATAAGTTCATGCCAGGGATCAAGCAATTTACCTAGTGTTTTTACAGCACCTGCCACATGAGGGATGCTTTTGAGAAGATGACCAGGTGGTGGGGGGACTGAATCTGTGACAGTAGAGAAAGGAGAAGTTGCTGAGGATGTGTGAAATGAGGGGAGGAGATAAGGAAGGAGTGAGGTTCACAAGTACCACTTACTGCTTGTGTGATTTGGGGTGCATCACTTACCCTCTTTAAACCTCAGCTTCCCTCTGTATTCATCAGGATTTTTTACAATCACTTGAGTTGCAAGCAACAGAAACTAATGCTAAGGAAGAAGTTGTGTTGAAGCAGCAGGTATGTATAAAGACATCAGTGTGGCAGAAACATTGGCAACCTGGAAAATGTAGCCCCCGCTGAAAAAAATTAACATTCAAGAAAAAGCTTGTGTACTGCAGTGGCCACATAAATATGCCTATTGGCCACCTTCAGCCTCCAGGCCTCCAATCTGCAACATCCATCTCCAGGAAAGAGCCCAGGTTTCATGCCTGGTGCCAAGGCCCTGCTTGACCAAGGGTATTCAAACTCCAGGCTAGATGCCCAATTCTGGACAATGGAGAAGGACTAAAAGAGCAAAGCCTTAAGTGATAATGACTGTCTGGTTCTTACCCAAGTCTGCAGACCCCAGCACTGGGCCCAGGATGGAGGAAGCCTCATGGAGGGCCCCGAGTCACGATCCTTTGCTTAAGGTAAGAGGTGACATGACTTGGGGATATTTGAGTCTCAGCCCATCGAAGGCTATGCAGCTCATGGATGTATGATCCCACAGATGGGATCAACTGGGTCATGAACTCCATTGGAAGGTGAGGGTAGGGAAGGGGGCAGGAACCCACTCTTCTAAATAGGCAGCCAGTCACCAGCTGAAATCTCACAAGCCTCCACAGCCTCTCCCTCAGCCCCAAAGCCAATAAGTGGCCACCATGCCCAGCAACTTCTCCATTTATAGCTTTCCAATGAACCAGCACTACCTTTTTGCCACCATGAACACTTAGCTCAGATCTTGCCTCCCTACTAATGTGGTTGTCCATTAGCTGTGTGTGATTGCCAAGGGAAGGGACTGTGTTCTGGTCATTTCTCAGTCCCCAGCCCTGGGCCTGGCCCACAGTAGATGCATGGTAAGTGCTCTGGGTTGCTGACTACCCATTAAGAACCATGCTTGCCCTTCTGGGAATAATCTTGATGTGGATCAGGAGACCTGGGTTCAACCACTGGCATTAGGCTGGCCCTCTCCTCTCTAGTCCTCAGTTTTCTCATCTCTCTTCTTTTTTGTCTTTTTGGAGCCTTGCTCTGTTGCCCAGGCTGGAGTGCAGTGGCATGATCTCAGCTCACCGAAACCTCCACCTCTCTGGTTCAAGTGATTCTCCTGCCTCAGCCTCCCGAGTAGCTGAGATTACAGGTGCCTGCCACCATGCCCAGCTAATTTTTGTAAGGACAGGGTTTCCCATGTTAGCCAGGCTGGTCTTGAACTCCCGACCTCAGGTAATCCCCTGCCTTGGCCTCCCAGAATGCTGGGATTACAGGCGTGAGCCACCTTGCCCAGCCCAATTTTCCCATCTCTACAGCAGGGAGAGGACCCAATTTCTAAAGAACCTTCTGGTTCCTCTGACATCCTTTGAGATCAGCAGCTCTGCTTTGTGACTCTGGAAAAATAGCTGTAACTTTGGCTGCTGTTGAAAGGGGTACGCCTACAGATGGGTAGAAATGATGCTTTACACTCAGGAGATGCACTGGCACAGCCGTGGTCTCCACACTGAGGCTGGTGGGCAGAAGGGGGAGATTAGGGGACCTAGAGTGATCAAGCAGTGTTAAGGTTATGAGCACTTGTGAGCAGCAGCAACAGGAGACTGGAGCTGGACACCCAGCTGTGAGTCTCATCCGACCAACCACCAGGTGACCCAAGCTAGTCCCCAAGCCAACCCCCTTAGTTCAGCCAGCAATGAAGAGTGTCTGTCGGATCAGGTTTTGAATCTAGAGGTGCTAATGAAACAGGAGGCCACTTTCTAGGCCCTGAGATGATGTCACCATCATGAGGCAGGCAGAGGGGGTAGGATCAGTATGATAGTCCCCTTCCTTACAGCCCCGACCTCCAGAGCAAAAGGTGCTGCCACTTCTAAGCCCAGCTCCCCACCACCCTCTGCTTTCAGATTGAAGCAAGAGACACAGACTAGACAAGCACCATTGCAGAGTAAAGCTTTATGTGAAATTCTGTAAATGTGTATAGAGCTGCCTGTGGCCCCCCCTGTGCCACAGGCCTTGTCTGTGGTGAAGCGGAGGCTCAGCACTTGCTCTAGATGGCCATGCTGCCCCGCTCCTCAAACTCTTCCTTGCTGACCAAGAGCTGTTGGAAGGCCTGCAGGGAGGCCAGGATGGAGCCGCCGGTCCACGCAGAGGTCTTCCTCTGGGGACTGGCAGCCACCGCAGGGCTTTCCCCAGGGCAGAGGAGGCTCAGCTCCCTCTGGAAGTGCTCGGGGAAGCCATCCATGGTGCAGCCGCCACACAGCAGCACTTTGGCGACCATTGCCTCCTTGAAGCCCGTGTCCTGGCAGCGGCCCAGGCAGGCAGCCATAAGCTCCGGGAGGCCAGGGTGGGTGCTGCCCGCTAGGGAGGGCTTGAAAAACATCTTGGAGCAGCGGAAACGCTCCTGGCGGATGGTGATGAGCTTGCCGTCTGGGAGCTCGTAGTCCACGCGCAGCTCCTCCGGGAGCAGGGCGAGCTCCTCCCCAGGCAGCAAGGTGGCAAAGCAGCACTTCTTTTTGATGTGCTCTATGATGTGCAGGTGGTCGTCCGTGAATGCGTGGCCCGCCTCGTTGAGCAGCTGCATCAGGTAGTTGGTGAGGTCACCCCCAGCGTAGTCGGCGCGGCTGGTCAGGCCCGGCAGCACGTGCGAGACGCCGTGACCGCTCTCCACCACGAGCCCCGAGGTCTTGCCCTACCAGTAAATGGACAGCAGCGACTGGGACGTCACGTGCATGGCACAGATGCCAAAGGCCTCGAACATGAGCTCAGCGTACTTCTCCCGGTTGCTGCTGGGGCTGAGCGGAGGGTCCGAGACCAGCACAGCGTGCTCCTCGGGGACGATCTTCATGGCCCTGTGGAAGATGTACTCCCAGATGTCCTGCACGCAGTCCCAGTCCACCACGACGCCGTGCTTCAGCGGGTTCACCAGCTCGAGAGGCGCCTCTGTGCTCAGCAGCTCATGGCCCACCAAGGTCTCCTTGCGGGTGTCACCGGCGTCGGCCGTCTCGGGGCAGCGTTTGCCCACGGTGGAGGTGATGAAGTAGGTGGGCCTCGGCTCTCCCGCATAGCCGCACTTGCAGTACTGGGAGCCCAGGTCGATGATCACCTTGATCTTGTGCACCTTCCTGGGCTTCATCTTGAGCTGAGTGGCCGCACCTGTGTCCTAGAGGCCGGCGTCAGGGCCTGGCAGCATTCCCGCCTCTCCAGGGTCACCCTGAGCCGTGCCCAGGGGCATGGGGCTAAGGCTGTTCCTTGCCGCCATCTGCCTTCCTAGCACCCCTTCTTACATCCACAGCCTAGAGCTCCCTGGGGAGAAATGAGAGCTCACCTCCAGCAGTGCCGTGGCAACCACCAGGGATTGTGATGTCACTCTGGGCTGGTCCATTCAGGTAGCCGGGGAGGGCGTGGCTTGGGCGGGCTCTTGGCCTGTCACCCCCAACCCCATCTCTCTAACTCTCAGTGCCACTTGCTCTGTCCTGTGCACCAGCAGGTGGCTGGCAATTTTAGACATCTAAGCTCACTGGGGTCTCAGAGGTTTCCGCTTAGCCTGCTTGCATTTCCATGCCTAACCTGTTCACTACTGGACACCTTTCCTCCTCTGCTTCTTGGTGGAGAGGGCCTAAATATTTGAGCCCCTCCAGTAAGGCAGGCACTGTACCAGGTACTTCACTTACGTTGTTCTGCAGGTAGGCAGAGCTGAGGAAACGAGGCTCAGAATTCTAAGGACTTGTCCAAGAGCAAATAGCACCTGGGGTGTTTGTACCTTAACCCAAATTCATCAAACTCCAGTGCACCAGGCCTTCTTAACAACCCCAAGTGTTAAACAGCCCCATTGTGGTTTTTTTTTTTTTTCCTGCAAATGTTGGCTGCCATTTAATTTTGGAAAAGAAATAGAACTTTCAGTTTTCCTATTAGGCATATTACTCACAGTGGTTGGGATTCAATGTTTCTAGCTTTGCCCCAAGCAGGGCAAAATTTCTGATTAACCAGTTTTCAAGTCAATCAGTCTGTGTAGATTTATTTCCAGCAGTGTGTTTGTGCAATGCCTCCTGTCCTTTTCAACCATACCCTTCTCCAGCCCCAGTATATCCAAAACCCATGGCCAATTGGGGTTCCGAAAATGTCTGGCTTCCATCTAGCTCCCCTCCAAAGAAATTAATGAAAGAGGAGGCAGGATTTCATCTTCTTTGTGGATGGTGCACATGGAATACATCTAAATTTTAAAAGCTAAATATCTAAAAAATGGTGTGTGTCTGTATCACATTCAAAATCATAGTTCATGTATTATTCTCCAAGGGAATACATCAAAAAAATTAATCATGAGTAAATCTAAATTTAGCAGTTTATTCTCATCTTAATGAATACTAAATCCTGTTTGCAATTTTCACTCAAATGACTCAAGCTTATTCCTTTTTAATCTCCTTGAACTTTTAGCTGAAGCTCCTCAATCTGCAGAAACACATTTCCATGCTGAAATCAGGCTTGGAAGAGATTAGAATCACATTATATTTCATTTAACAGTAAACACTACAGGAAGAACTATTTCAAACAAACTAAGCCCTTCTTGTCACACTTAAACATTAACCTCAACCCCAAGGTAGACAGATACTAAAATTCAGAATTGCATCCCAGGAGGCCTTTAGGACAAATTAATATTTGTTCTGTAAAAGGCACCATGTGTCATGTTACATATCAATTTACATTTATTGAGTGCCTAACTGAGTGAGAAGTGCTGTGCTCAGTGCTGGAGACTCAAAGATGAGCGAATAAGACATGCTTTCTTCCTTTCAGAACCTTGTCCCCCAGTGAGGGAGTTAGCAACATCAGGTAAGTCCTGAGATGGCAGGATCACACAGTGCAGTCTCCAAATTGCCCCAAAGCACTGCGACTCCTAAGTTATCCCAAATTCCTTAACTTCTCTGTAACCTCTTTTGCTGAGGACAATATGATCCAACAAAAAGTCTCCTACTAACAAAGAGAATGTTTGATACAAACACTTAATTTCAGAAACAATTGTCTCCCAAAGCACTTGGCTTGCCCAAAGATGACTTACCCTGTGGGCAGCCCCTTGCCACACCTGTCTCAAAGAACAATCAAGCTGAACCCAGACAGTTTCATTGTCTACTCCTCCTTGCTGACAGAAGCTTGCTGATGTGCAAATGGAGAAAGAGAGGACTGGGAAGGTCACAACTTGTCCTTGCTCCCTCAAGGTAAGTCTCATCCTTTAAAGCTTGCCTGCTGCCTCATTGACTCCCAAGTCTTGTGACAAGTCAGAGCTTCCTGTATCATAACTTTACTCTAGCTGATTGCGAGCTGAATTCAGTCTCCTGGCACTCTCCTCACAGAATGACTATAGCCCTTCTTTGAACCCTGCAGTTTTTAGCCGAGGACCACATATATTTTCCACATACTCTCGTCAGTGTTTCCCATAGGGACCCTCAGTCCTGAAAAGACACATCCCTTACTTTTGGCTACGCACGGTGGCTCACGCCTGTAATCCCAGCACTTTGGGAGGCCAAGGTGGGTGGATCACAAGGTCAAGAGACCGATACTATCCTGGCTAACATAGTGAAACCCCGTCTAAAATACAAAATACTAAAAATGCAAAAATTAGCTGGGTGTCTGAGCTACTCGGGAAGCTGAGGCAGGAGAATCGCTTGAACCCAGGAGGTGGAGGTACAAGTGAGCCAAGATCACACCACTCTACTCCAGCCTGGTGACAGAGCAGGATTCTGTCTCAAAAATAAATAAATAATATATATTTTTAAAAAAGACATATCCCTTACTTTAAAAAACTTTGTTTAGGCAACCCACTATGGGCCAGAGTCCTCAGACTGACTCAGGATAGCTGACTAAGCTGCTGCTCCAGAATGCTGAAATATGTCATAATTCACCATATGAACCATTGTTCATAACTGTGTGACCACCATAAATCTTACCTTCAAGGATGCTCTCATCTGAATGAACTAAGCAGAAGAAACCAAACAATAAGAGTAGGGCTTGAACTTTTTAGCAAATTCAGTTCTTAACTAATTAGAAAGCATGGATGAGCTAACAGTTTCTTACCCCTTGCCAGGAGGGAAATGGAGAAATTTGATTTATACGTGAAAATTCTGCTTTTCAACTTTCACATGCCAAAGGTAGGACAACTCAAATGAAAAGAAAAAATGCTGTTACCCATTTATTTTCCCAAAAGAGATGTTTGGAATGCTCTTTTACATTCTCTTAATATATGGGCAGAGTTTGTGCTGTAAATTTTGCAAGTTGGTTTCAGTGCAAGAGATGGTTGAGGCATTAGGATGTATTCAGTGGCAAGTAAAAGAATCTAGTCTCCAAGGGGCTTAGGCAATATTGATGCTTAATTTTCTCACTTATCAAGAGGTCTGGAGAAGGCAGTTAGTTGTAGCAATGCAACGATGTCATCTAGGACCCAGATTCTGTCTGCTCTTCTGTTCTGCCATCTTTTGCCACCTCAGCTACTGCTTCAAAATTTCATGTCCTCACAGAGCTGCACTCAATGACAGTAGGAAGAGGCTGGGATAAAAAGCTTTCTCTTGTAAAGTTCTGTGGTGGTTGTTTTGTTTGTTTTCCTTTTTCCAGGAAGAGCAATTTTAGGAAGTCTCCTGGCAGATCTCTCCTTTTGCTTCATAGGGTCAGAATTAGGCCACATATCCACTTCTAGACCAATCACAGGCAAAGGAAAACAGGACAAGGCCAGTTGCAATTCATTCCCTTGGGGCTCGGATAGGGGCCCACCTTCTATCATCTCAGTGGCTCCCTACCCACCACCTAAACAAGATGGGGCTGCCGTTGGCCAGGAAGAAGAGGCACATGGATAGCTCTTGGGTAAAATGTGAATAGTAACTGCCCTGTTGCTGGGGGAAGTGATCAAGATTTTTTTTTTTTAAGACAGAGTTTCCGCTCTTGTTGCTTAGGCTGGAGTACAATGGCGAGATCTTGGCTCACCACAACCTCCACCTCTGGGGTTCAAGTGATTCTCCTGCCTCAGCTTCCCGAGTAGCTGGGATTATAGGCTTGCACCACTATACCTGGTTAATTTTTTTGTATTTTTAGTAGAGACAGGGTTTCCCCATGTTTGTCAGGCTGGTCTTGAACTCCCGACCTCAGGTAATCCACCTGCATTGACCTCCCGAGGTGCTGAGATTACAGGTGTGAGCCACTGTGCCCAGCCTGATCAAGATTTTTAATAGCCTTTCTGCTTTTGCCATTTTATTTGGAAATTGAAGTAACATGGAGACTTATTTAAATATAGTCATATGGTTAGGTTAAGCACATTATTGAAAAGATATTCTTGACTGCTACAAGATTGTTTGAAGCTGTCAAAGGGCTTTGAGAGGCATAGTTTCTTAGATTCCTGGTGGCCCATAAGATTGTGTTTTCTTTCTCATATGAAGAGAAGAACATCTGAAGAGAAGAACATGAAACATCATGGGAACAATAAGATCATTGTTGCCACTTTCAACAAAGTACAGATAATTAAATTCACTCTGGACATGAGATTGACCACTTGGCCATGGAAGCTTATGCTTATTTTCAACCTATTGTGGAAATGTCTTGAATTGTTGATTTGGGGCCCATGAAGTTTTTTATTTTTTTGAAAATGAATTCACAAGTTCAGAAAGTAGTAATATGGATTTTGATGTACGGTATAAACCATGTCTAAAGCTCTTTTTGGCATGAAAATGTTAATATGTCTGCATCAGAAAGTATTCTCCTGTCTGTAGTCAGTTTCAAGAAAAAAGCTATGATAATTCTTTCTGGTTCTCCAAAAAATCAGCATCCCAGAAAAGATATAGGGGAGTCTGACATGAATCCCAAGAGATCCTGAAATTTCTAGAGATCTGAGCAATGTGTGACACTTTACTCTCCAAGGAAGGAATGAGGATGAAGATAGGAAGTAAAATCATTCCTGCCAACTAGAAACAGAATTGTGACCTCTCCCTAACAAAACAGATCCCACAACTCAGCACCTAAAGACACCATGTGTCACCAATTTTGGGACACAAGCAGTCATATTAAGATTAAATAATGCAGAGTTTCCTTTGTTGATACACTCTTCCTCAAGCCCTGAAAGTCCTACTTAAATATTTCTGGGAGTCTGCAAAAAGGTACCTTATATGTATGTACTCACCAAAGAGTCTGCTAGCTACAATCATTAAACAGCATCGATTTTATCTTTCCTTTCCTGTTCTGGCTCCACACTGCCTTGCAAAGTAACTGGAAAGACCTCTTTTACTCGGGCTTATAGTAGCTATTTTGAAACCACCAGGGCCTATGCCAGGAGAACCATTTTTTAATGCTTCCCAAATATCAGTTCTCCAGGTTAGGGTAGACTGGTGCAGCAAGACCAAGTGTCTTCTCAGTGGCTTACCATGACAAAAGTTTATTTCTCATTGACACAAAACCCAATAGAGTTCTGGGCAACCCTTTAGGGCAGCTGTTTTCCATGAAGCCTCCCTGGTCAACTAAGCAGGTTTAAACTGATCACTTAATGGTGGTTAATCACTGCTTTTTGCTTCAGGCTGCAGATGCTGAAACTAATCACTATGATTCTACTTTAACTGCAAGATGGCCAAAAAGTGCAGACAGGTTCATGTATATGAAAACAGAGGAGAGCAGATTTTGGTGAATACTAGTGATATCTACTTTACAGGTCAGTACTTGGTCCTGGGGGAAAGTGGAAACAATGGCCTTCTTTCTAACTGTTGCTTTGTTTTGTCACTTGATCTTCCAATCAGTACGGCTTATGTCCAGAGTCTCAAAAACCTTCTCATGAGTACACTCTATTGTAGGCCTCAGAATAGGTCAAAGGTGGGAGAAAATGTTGTGCCATCTTTCCCATTCTCTCTGACTCATATATATATGAGTCTATATATATAATATATATGTATGAACCATTCTCTCTGACTCATATATATATATATATATATATATATATATACATATTTCACGACAAATTTACATGCACCCTCTTTCCCCATTTCTTTCATCCTCCTTCAAACAATACCCAACTTGTTTATTACTAAGTGATTCCAGTCACTTAGTCCAGTGACTGGAATCGAGAAATGTGTTAATGACTGAATGGAAGAAAGGATGGATTGGTGATGAATGGGTGAATGCATAAATGTTGGTCCTCTCTAGCCACCAGTTATGCAACAAAGGGAACGTGGTTTTACTATCTATTTACCCTATGAACTTGTCCTGTTTCCTTGACCCTAGTTGTAGTCCTCCTGGCTTAGACACAATTTTTTGCCTCTCTTTTGGACTCCTTTTGGATAGAAGTATTATTTAAGATTAATTATGTTAGCGTCAGGGGTTCAGTTTAGGAGCTGAACTCCTACCATTTAGGGATTTCTAATTAAGAAATACACACATGAGAATAATACCAAATAGAGAATAAAAATACCTTTTTATTAACTGAGCACCCACTCCTCTCCCAGGGCAGAGATCTTTCTTAAATCAAATGAGATTATACCACATAGGTTTGGAAACCTAAGGAAGGTTTCCATCACTTCCATGCTGGGTGATGGAAAGGTCTAGAACAGATCAGATACAATTTATGCACAGTCTATTGTGACAGTTCTGTTAGATTAACATAGTACATATACACAGGACAGAGACTGGCCACGCCCTTTCCCAGTGTGCTGAAATAAGGGGCCTGCAATTGCCAATGAGGGAGCATCAGCTTAGAGACCCTGCCCTCCACTGAAATGTGGTTTGGTAATTGCCTTGTGCTTTGAATACTTGAGTAACTCCTTCTCCTTCTGGAAGAAGTTAAAAAAGACAGAGGGGCCGGGGTGGCAGAAATGCCTCTTCCTCTCCAGACTAAGGTGGAAATAGGAGAGCTGGTTTCTGCTCTTCTTATTCACTTTGAATGTTATCTTCACATCCCCTTTGCCCAAGCCCTTCAGTCCTTTCCCTGAGATCACATTCATTCTACTCCATGACAAAATGACAGTTCCGTCCCCAACCTAGGTCAGTGCTCTCACTCTAGTACATGCTTCCTAGAGAGACAAGTTCAAACACTAGGTTTGTAACCATACTTTTGTATAAAGTTCTTCTTATTTTTAATATGAAACTTGCTATGCATCAGCACTGGAATCAATATAAACTTTCTTTTGCCAACACATGGAATTCTGATTATGTGGCCCACTATTGAAAATTCTTGGCAAGCTTATCACAATCAATAGCAAATAACTAGATTCTGCTGCTGAGCTAGTCTCCATCTCCTTAACATATTTGCTATAAACTTTTTTTAAAAATCACAATGAAAAAAATTGGGGAGATGGGGAAAGACTATGAAGGGTTGGTCATGATATAGACTGTGTGGAGGGGAGATTTTGGATGGGGCAAAAATCAATATTCCCCTTTCTGGTTTCTTTCACTATCTCCCATTGCCTCCCAATTATATGCCATCATTTGCCCCCCGCTCCACTGTCACTTCTGGCAGCCTGAATAAGTGTAAAAAGTCTCTGTCTGCACCATAAATATCAGCCTATTGTGATAGTTGTTAGATTAACATAGTTCCTTTTCATTTTCCACTAACAGTGCTATTTATTTCGCAGTTCTGTCAACAAAATTGTAGAATAGACAAATAGAGCAGACAGTGCTTCAAAAATATTGTCATTACTGCATAATATTAAAAATGAAAACAAAAATGAGGCAATTAAAAAACATAAGTAGTGATTACCAACATGTGACCAGAGAAGACTGTGAATTAAAGAAACAAATGACACAGAAATTCTTCAGTTTTCAGGATGGCAGATAAAAAAAGAAACAACTTGCTGAAACACAAAAGCTCTCTCTGCTTGTAGGATAACAACTGGCTGAAACCGGCTGGAACCATTATGGCTAACTGGAGTCTGTGCAGAACAAGCTTGCTGACATCACAGCCTGAATTTCTGCTGCATGTTTCATAATAACTTCCCCCAAATTTGCACATGTGATCCATGAGATAGCATGAAGAGATAACTGTGCATGCCAGAGGACTTTCCAGACCTCCCCTTCCCTTCTACCAATCAGGGTAAATACCAGAATCCATCCCCTAAACCTTAATAAAAGTCTTGCCTTATAGCCAACATGAGGAGAGAGATTTGAGTTGGACTCCTGTCTCCTTGTTGGTAAACCTGCAGTAGAAAGTTATTCTTTTCTCAGAAACCCAGTATCTTTGCATTGGCTTCTAGCACATTAGGAAGCGAGCCCCTTTTGCTCAGTAACAATGGCAAAATAAGTACATTAAAGGATGCTTAACATTGTTAGTCATAAGGGAGATGAAAATTAAAACCACAATGAGATACTACCATGCAGTCACTAGAATGACTGAACTTTTAGGAAACTGAACATACTGAGTGTCACTGAGGTTACGTAGCCACTGGAACTATTGTACGGTATAGCCACTTTGAAAGACAAGTAGGCAGTTGCTTGAGAAGTTAAACATACACCTACCATTTGATCAGATCCAGCCATTCAACTTCTAGGTATTTATACAAAAACAATGAAAGCATGTGTCCATATGAAGACTTGTACATGAATATTCATAGAGCTTCATTTGTAATAATCAAAACCTGGAAGCCATTCAAATGTCCATCTGCAGCAAATGGACAAACAGATTGAGAATATCCATACCATGGAATACTACTTGGCAATGAAAAGAAAAGAACTATTGATATGTGCAGCAATATGGATAAATCTCAAAATAATTATGCTGAGTGGAAGAAGCCAGATCAAAAAAAAGTGTGTATGATGTCATTCATGCAAAACTGTAGAAAATGCAAATGAATCACTATAGTGACATGAATCAAAGAAGGGTTGCCTGAAGATAGGGATGAGGTATGGTGAGGTAGGGAGGAAGAATTTACAAAGGTACATAAGAAAACTTTTAGGGATGATGAATATGTTCAATGTCTTGGTTGAAGTGATGGCTTTGTGAGCGTATACACATGTTGAAACTTACCAAATGTTATACTTTACACATATGCACTTTTTTATGTCAATTTATTAATAAACCACTTTTAATAGTAGTTTTTGCATCAGCCAAAGATGAAGGAACTGGCTTGTATCTTTCCATTAAGTTTCAAATTACTCTCCGCAAGTTCCCTTGAAAGTGTAGGTCACCATAGAGGAGGAGTGAGCGTGCTAAGTCACCTATCAGCCCACTGTGCTTTTATCCACTGGTTTGTTTATAGTTTCTCTAAAGATTTCTTTCCAGAACACCAGGCTTAAGAAAAAATAGAGAAGGATTTAAAATCCACTGGATCTTTAATGCCCACTAGCTGTAACATTTTATCAATCTAAGATTCTAAAAATGAGGAATTTTATAAAATATTGTCTTTTTTAACTGAAGATGCTATCAATTATAAAAGATATACCATAACCCTAGCTTTCCTTAACAGCTTTTTAGGGAAAAAAAAAAAAGCACGAGAGGCCGGGCGTGGTGGCTCAAGCCTGTAATCCCAGCACTTTGGGAGGCCGAGGCGGGTGGATCACGAGGTCAAGAGATCGAGACCATCCTGGTCAACATGGTGAAAATCCGTCTCTACTAAAAAGATACAAAAAATTAGCTGGGCATGGTGGCGCGTGCCTGTAGTCCCAGCTACTCAGGAGGCTGAGGCAGGAGAATTGCCTGAACCCAGGAGGCGGAGGTTGCGGTGAGCCGAGATCGCGCCATTGCACTCCAGCCTGGGTAGCAAGAGCGAAACTCCGTCTCAAAAAAAAAAAAAAAAAAAAAAAAAAAAGCACGAGAAATATATTAAGAGTATACTTATTATAAGATGCACTTCAATGTCAAGAACGTTCTTAAGTGCGGTTTTAGAATACTCATTCCAGCAAGTAGGCCTCGAGTTTTGGAAAGGGGTGGGAAGGATCAGCCTTTATAATTTAAAGTGCCCAACTTGTGGCCTCAGGACCAGGGCTAGTCTCAGGCATCATCTCCTTCCTTTAAAGAAGAAGCAGTACATTGCAACCCTACACATTGTGCTCAGCACTAGTTTCTCCAACCCCAGAATTTGTAGATGGTGCGGTTAGAGCCCAAATCCCACTCAAGTCTAAGGAATTGAAGCTAATTTTCATTTATTTATTTATTCATTCGCCAAAAACTTATTGGGCACCTGGCACTGTTCTAAAGTCTGGGGACAGAGTAAGAAACAAGACAGATGAGAGTCCCTGACCCCATAGTGCTTACATTCTAGCAAGGAAAACAAATGCTTACAAAGTATACAGATAAACACAATATGGGTCAGGCACGGTGGCTCACGCCTGTAATCCTAGCACTTTGGGAGGCCAAGGCAGGTGGATCACCTGAGCTCAGGAGTTCGAGACCACCCTGGTCAACATGGTGAAACCCTACCTCTACTAAAAACATAAAAATTAGCTGGGCATGGTGGTGAGTGCCTATAATCCCAGCTACTTGAGAGGCTGAGGCAGGAGAATCGCTTGAAGCCAGGAGACGGAGGTTGCAGTGAGCCAAGATTACGCCATAGCACTCCAGTCTGAGCGACAGAGAGAGACTCTATCTCAAACAATAACAAAAACAAAAAACACAAGATGATTTCAGATTGTGATAAGTGCTATAAGGAAAAGCAAAGCTGCTTAAGGATGTAGAAGGTGTGTGGGTTATTTCTGATAAGTTGTTATAAAGACTTCTCTGAAATGACATTTAGGCAGGGATGTTGATGATATGAATGAGTAAACTGTAAAAATCTGGAGTGTAGGATTCCATGCAGAAAGCACAGCAAGTAGTATCAGTTCCTGAGGTGGACATAAGCTTGGCCTGTTTAAGGAGCAATAAGGTCAGTATGGCTGGGGTACACAAAGAAAGAGGGAGTGGTCAGAGGTGAAGTGTGATGGGAAGCTATTGGAGAGGTGGTAAGCTTCTGAACCCTCCACTGAGGTTCAGAAGAAATATCTTCTGAGCACAATACTGACATCAGCAGTCTTACCTAATCTCCTCTACAGCAAATAGTTAGATTCTTTCTATTAATCACAAGACATAAAAGTACAAAGAATACTGTATTGTGCTAGAAATCAAGGAGAAGGGTCACTCACATGCTACAGACGGGAATTTTTGCAAGATACAATACAGATGGGACTAGTTTGAAAAAATGGCCAGTCCTATCTAGGACAACTCAGTCACAAGAAGGAACAACTAACCAGGAAGTGGACTGGCCGGGTGTGGTGGCTGATGCCTGTAAACCCAGCAGTTTGGGAGGCCGAGGCGGGAGTATTGCAAGGTCAGCAGATCAAGACCATCCTGGCCAACATGGTGAATAAAACTCCGTCTCTACTAAAATACAAAAGCTTAGCTGGTCGTGGTGGTGTGTGCACCTGTAGTCCCAGCTACTCGGGATGCTGTAGGCAGGGAATCACTTGAACCTGGGGGCAGAGATTCCAGTGAGCGGAGATCATGCCACTGCACTCCAGCCTGGAAACAGAGCAAGATTCTGTCTCAAAAAAAAAAAAAAAACAGAAAGAAGTGGATCCCAGCAGAACCCACCTATTTACTCAGGAGCTAGGGTTGGAGATGAGAGTGAAGCAACAGATAATCTGAGGGTGTATCTGGATCCCCCCAACAACTGTGGTACAGTGTACTTGATACCACAAGTCATTCCAAGCAGGATCCTCCAGTGTCATTTACTGCCAACGTGCCTTCGACAAGGATAAATATGCCTGGCAAATATCTGAGGTGCTACCTTGTCTGGTATCTAAAAGGCAAACCTTGCCATACAAAAAATAAGGGCATATGCCCGGCTACTTTCTAATGACACAGCAAACAAAAAATTGAAGCTCTTTAGTATACAAATGAATTTCCTAGGAAAATTCATTTTTTCAGGAATGGAGGTTTCCACACTATCCCCAAACATTCTGACGCTCAAAGTAGCAAAGAAAAACTACTTAAAAATCAAAATTGTCTATAGAGCCTTCATTTAGACACCACAAAAACTCTGAGAAATTACATTTTAAATTTCCAGGCGAGGCAATCAGAAATTACTCTAAGCTTACTTCTTTAAGAGTGTGCAAATGGAAGCATTTATAGGTGATTCAAAGAGATGAAAAAGAAGAGCAACAATCAGAGAAATATCTTCCCATGAAATACAGTTGCTACAACAAATAAGAGAAGTTTTAGAAAATTCCAAATCAAGTGTTTGCCAGATTCAAGAGGACTTTGAGCCAGGTGTGTGTGGCTCATATTTGTAATCCCAATACTTTGGGGGGCTGAGGTGGGAGGACTGCTTGAGCCCAGGAGTTAGAAGCTGCAGTGAGCCATGATCACACCACTGCAGTGGGTGACAGAGCAAGACCCTGTCTAAAAAAAGCAAAAAACCAACTTCAAGAGGACCTTGAAACTTCAAATCTCAAGTACATAGTCATGGAACATTAATGAAAAAAAAAAAAACCCAAAAACCTAGAACCATCTGTTGGTTGTAGTGAGTTTAATAAGCCTGTCTGGGTCAAATTTCTTAGTCCTATCCTGCCACCTCCCTCAATACCTTGACAAATGCCACCGTTTAGAGTATGTGCACAAGTGACAAGTTATGGTCCCGAATCACGATGTCATCTATCCTTGTGAATTAGGCTGGACTGAATGTCTTGAGACCAAGTGAGTCCTCTGCCTGCCCATGGGGCTTCCTTCACTCTGGTTCTTCTTTAGTCTTCTAAGTGGAGGGAGCAACCTTTTTAACTGGAAGAGCTAACCCAATGTCTTTCCATAGCACCAGCTTCATGGGAGAAAAGGAAACAATTCAATAGAAAGTACCTAAAAAGAGAAATTTCCAAGACCAAGTGACACTGGAGCATTTATTCTAACCGGGTTCTGCGTATCTTCACCCTTTTCGCTGGAAGTACTGATTCCATTCCTCTATCAAAGGAGAAAGCCTTGCGCGCCCCCTAGAGGACAAAGCGTGTAGACAGCATTTCCCCGTCTGAGCTCTCTGGTCTTCCCGTCTCAGGAGAGGCAGTGAGGCCTCGCTTACTGCCACGGGCACGCCTCTTTACAGCACTCACCGCATTGTGCTATTTGTCGCAGCTCATCATTTCCTTACACACGTGAGCCTCTTGGCAATCAGACTGTCATTACATCTCGTCTAACCCTTAAAATGGGGTCTGGTGCAAAGCGGGCCCTCAGCAACTGTGCTTGTTAGGGGAATAAAAGCATTCAAGAGGAACAAAAACATTAACATTCCTGGAATGCCCATATTTTATCTTGCTGTGCTCAGTTATTTCTCCTACTTTCTTTTCTACTTTTTCTCCATCACATATTATAACTAGCAACTTACATAGCCCTTGTTCATGCAATATGACAATGAATCCTACAATTCTATGTGAATAGAATTTCCCTTTTGCCCTTTATAGAAAAGAAAACTAACAGGTGAAGTGACCTGCTCAAGGTCACACAGCAGGAAGTATTAGAACAAAGAAACAAAGCCAGGTTTTTCTGACCAGATGGTATGATCAACTAGGCAACTTTATTGTGTTCCTTCAGATTTTGGTCAGCTTTAGCCTTGGTTTGTTTGCAATAGCAACATGCACACTGCATACGCACCATATGCACACGCATACTGCACATAAATTTGCAAAATGGAGATAACTTCTTCTGGCTCTCCCTTCTTCCTGATTTATAAAATGATCACTGATTGTAACGCATTCAAACCATATACCCACTCCAAGCTTGATTGCACATTGAATCATCTGGGTAACTTTTAAAATTACTAGAACCTGGGTTCACCTCCGGTAGTTCTGCCTTAATTTGTCTAGAATGGGCCGAGCATTCAGATTTTTCATAGGTTGTTAATGTACTAAGTTGAGAACCGCTGCAGTACAGAAAACTGTAAATAATTTTTTAAAAATCTGTAATTCCTTGGCCGGGTGCAGTGGCCCATGGCTGTAATCCCAACACTTTGGGAGGCCGAGACAGGTGGATCGGATTGCTTGAGTTCAGGATTTTGTGACCAGCCCCGCCAACATGGTGAAACCCCATCTCTACCAAAAATACAAACGTTAGCTGGGCATGGTGGTGCGTGCCTGTAATCCCAGCTACTCAGGAGGATGAGGCAGGAGAATTGCTTGAACTTGGGAGGCGGAGGTTGCAGTGAGTGGGGATCATAGCACTGCACTCCAGCATGGGTGACAGAGCATGACTCAGTCTCAAAAAAAAAAAAAAAAAATCTGAGGGTGGGGGCGGGGCACCAAGATGGCTGAAAGAACCCAGCACCTGAATGCAGTTCCCCGCGAATGAGATGCAAAGGGCTAGAGGACTTCAGGATTCCAAACAAGGTGCTGGGTTCATTTCTGTGGGACTGATAGGGGACTGAAATTGGCCCAGGGAAGGAGCTGCAGGGCGAGAGCCCCCCAAGGGGGCAAATCAAGACGGTGGGGGTGGGGGAGCGCATCCCTACCTGAAAGGTGAAGGAGGCTCGGAGGTTCAGGGGACTTAACCCCCTCGGTGCTCCGTTTTGGTCCTGTGCTTACCTCATCCATCCTGCAACCCACCCCACAGTCCACCAGAGCCCTGCCAGACGGCGGGGCGCCGTGGGCAGTGGATGCAAATTTGAGCAGCAGCTATCACCAGGTGCAGCAAGTTGTCGCAGGGACCTGGGAGGGAGTTTAGACTAACGTCAGCGGGACAGACTATCCCACAGAGGGAGGTAGAGTTGAAAACAGGGAAACAGACCATCAGGCCTGGCAGGCCTCACCTCCACAGAGTGCAAACTGAAGCCCTCGCTAGAGAACTTGGCAGCATAAATATACCAACTTCACCCCAACCAGGAAGATCCAGCTGGGGAAGGAGAGACGCCATGGGAAGGCGGGGCCAATCTCACCTGCGAACAGACACCAGGGAGGAACCACCCACCCAACAACCTGACTGAACCGAAAGAGTCCAGCAACGCCCTCTACAGGCCAAAAAAGATACAGCTCCAACCTCAACAGGAAAAAAGTCCACTCAGACTCCTGAAATCACCAGCTTCAAAGACTAAAGGGAGATAAATCCACGAAGATGGGGAAAAAACAGCACAAAAAGGATGAAACCATCAAAGAACAGAACACCTCTTCTCCTTCCAGGGATCACAACTCCTCACCATCAAGGGAACAAAAAAAAGAGAATGAATCTGACGAATTGACAGAAGCAGGCTTCAGAAGGTGGGTAATAAACTTTTCTGAGTTAAAAGACCATGTTCTAACCCAATGCAAAGAAACTAAGAACCTTGAATAAAAGGTTAGACAAAATGCTAACTAGAATAACCAGCTTAGAGAAGAACATAAACAACTTGACGGAGCTGAAAAACATAGCACAAGAACTTCGTAAGGCATACACAAGTTTCAACAGCCAAATCGATCAAGCAGAAGAAAGACTATTAGATATAGAAGATCAAATCAATAAAATAAAATGAGAAGGCAAGATTAGAGAAAAAAGAGTGAAAAAAATGAGCAAAGCCTCCAAGAACTATGGGATTATGTGAAAAAAAAAAAACAAAACCTAATCTACACTTGATCAGCATACCTGAATGTGACAGGGAGAATGAATCCAAGTTGGAAAACATTCTTCAAGATATTATCCAAGAGAACTTTCCCAACCTAACAAGGCAGGCCAACATTCAAATCCAGGAAATACAGAGAACACCACAAAGATATTCCTCAAGAAGAGCAATCCCAAAATACATAGTTGTCAGATTCACCAGAGTTGAAATGAAGGAAAAACTCCTAAGGGCAGCCAGAGAGAAAGGTCGAGTCACCAACAAAGGAAAGACCATCAGACTTACAGTGGATCTCTCGGCAGAGACCCTGCAAGCTAGAAGGGAGTGGGGGCCAATATTCAACATCCTTAAAGAAAATAACTTTCAACCCAGAATTTCATATTTGGCTAAACCAAGCTTGATAAGTGAAGGAGAAATAAAATCCTTTACAGGCAAGCAATTGCTGAGAGATTTGATCACTACTATACCTGCCTTACAGGAACTACTGAAGGATGTACTAAACAGGTAAAGGAACAACCAGTACCAGCTCCTGCAAAAATGTACCAAATGGTAAAGAATAATGATACAATGAAGGAGCCATGTCAATTAACGGGCAAAACAACCAGCCAGTAACAAAATGGCAGGAGCAAATTCAAACATAACAGTATTAACGTTGAATGTAAATGGCCTAAATGCCCCAATCAAAAGACACAGACTGGCAAACTGGATAAAAAATCAAGACCCATTGGTGTGCTGTATTCAGGAGACACCATCTCACATGCAAAGACTCACATAGATTCAAAATAAGGGGGTGGAAGATTTACCAAGCAAATGGAGAGCAAAAAAAAGCAGGGGTAGCAATCCTAGTCTCTGATTAAAATGGACTTTAAACCAACAAAGATCAAAAGAGACAAAGAAGGGCATTATATAATGGTAAAAGAATCAATGCGAGAAGAAGAGCTAACTATCCTAAATATTTATGCACCCAAATGCAGGAGCACCTAGATACATAAAGCAAGTTCTTAAAGACCTACAAAGAGACTGAGACTCCCACACAATAATAGTGGGATTTTAACACTCCACTGACAATATTGGACAGATCAACAAGACAGAAAGTCAACAAGGATATCCAGGACTTGAATACAGATTTGGACCTAGTGGACCTAATAGACATTTATAGGACACTCCACCCCAAATCCACAGAATACACATTCTTCTCAGAACCACATTGCACTTACTCCAAAATTGGCTACAAAATCGGAAATAAATCACTCCTCAGCAAATGCAAAAGAATGGAAATCATAACAAACAGTCTCTCAGACCACAGCACAATCAAATTAGAACTCAGGATTAAGAAAAGCACTCAAAACCATACAATTACACGTAAACTGAACAACTTGCTCCTGAATGATGAATGGATAAACAATAAAATGAAGGCAGAAATAAAAATGTTCTTCAAAACCAATGAGAATGAAGACACAATGTACCAGATCATATTGGACACATTTAAAGCAATGTCTAGAGAGAAATTTATAGCAATAAATGCCCACATGAGAAACAAGGAAAGATCTAAAATCAACACCTTATCATCAAAATTGAAAGAGCTAGAGGAGCAAGATCAAGAAAACTCAAAAGCAAGCAGAAGATGAGAAATAACTGAGATCAGAGCAGAACTGAAGAAGACAGAGACACAAAACACCCTTCAAAAAAATCAATAAATCCAGGAGCTGATTTTTTGAAAAGATCAACAAAATAGACCATTAGATAGACTAATAGAAAAGAGAGAAGAATCAAATAGATGCAATTAAAAAAAAAAAAAACGCTAAAGGGGAAATCACACCAATTCCTCAGAAATACAAACTACTATCAGAGATTACTACAAACAACTCTATGCACATAAAGCAGTAAATCTGGAAGAAATGGATAAATTCCTGGACATTTGCACACTCCCAAAACTAAGCCAAGAAGAAGTTGAAACCCTGAATAGACCAGTAACAAGGTCTGAAGTTGAGGCAGCAATTAATAGCCTACTGACCAAAAAAAACTCCAGGTCCAGATTGGTTCACAGCTGAATTCTACTAGACATTCAAAGAGGAGCCGGTACCATTTCTGTTGAAACTATTCCAAACAATAGAGAGAATCCTCCCTAACACTTTCTATGAGACCAATATCATCCTGATACCAAAATCTGGCAGAGACACAACTAAAAACAGGCCAATATCCGTGATAAACATAGATGCAAAAATCTTCAATAAAAAACTGTCAAACTGAATCCAACAGCATATCAAAAAGCTTATCCACCACGATCAAGAAGGCTTCATCCCAGGGATGCAAGGCTGGTTCAACATATGCAAATCTATAAATGTAATTTACCACATAAACAGAACCAAAGACAAAAACCACATGATTATCTCAATAGATGCAGAAAAGGCCTTTGACAAAATTCAACAGCCCTTATGCTGAAAACTCTCAATAAACTAGGTATCAATAGAACATAACTCAAAACAATAAAAGCTATTTATGACAAACCCACAGCCAATATCATACTGAATGGGCAAAAATTAGAGGTATTCTCTTTAAAAATTGGCACTAGATAAGGATGCCCTCTCTCACCACTCCTATTCAATATAGTATTGGAAGTTCTAGCCAGAGCAATCAGGCAAGAAAAATAAATAAAGGACATTCAATTAGGAAGAGAAAAAGTCAAATTGTCCCTATTTGCAGACAACATGACCATATATTTACAAGACCCCATTGTCTCCGCCCAAAACCTCCTTAAGCTGATAAACAACTTCAGCAAAGTCTCGGGATACAAAATCAATGTGCAGAAATCACAAGCATTCCTATACAGCAATAACAGACAAACAGAGAGCCAAATCATGAGCGAACTCCCATTTACGATTGCTTCAAAGAGAATAAAATGCCTAGGAATACAATTAACAAAGGAAGTAAAAGAGTTCTTCAAGGAGAACTACAAACCACTAATCAAGGAAATAAGAGAGGACACCAACAAATGGAAAAACATTCCATGCTCATGGTTAGGAAGAATCAATATTGTGAAATGGCCATACTGCCCAAAGTAATTTATAGATTCAATGCTATCCCATCAAGCTACCATTGACCTTCCTCACAGAACTGGAAAAAAACACTTTAAACTTCATATGGAACTAAAAGAGAGCCTGCATAGCCAAAACAATCCTTATCAAAAAGAACAAAGCTGTAGGCATCATGCTACCTGACTTCAAACTAGACTACAAGGCTACAGTAATCAAAACAGCCTTGTTGGTACTGGTATCAAAACAGAGATATAGACCAATGGAACAGAACAGAGGCCTTGGAGGCAATTCCACACATCTACAACCACCTGATCTTTGACAAACCTGACAAAAACAAGCAATGGGAAAAGGATTCCCTGTTTAATAAATGGTGTTGGGAAAACTGGCTAGCAATGTGCAGGAAGCTGAAACTGGACCCCTTCCTTACACCTTATACAAAAATTAACTCCAGATGGATTAAAGATTTAAACCTAAGAACTAACACCATAAAAACCCTAGAAGAAAACCTAGGCAATACCATTCAGGACATAGGCACAGGCAAGGACTTCATGACTAAAACACCAAAAGCACTGGCAACAAAAACCAAAATAGACAAATGGGACCTAATTAAACTTAAGAGCTTCTGCACCACAAAAGAAACAATCATTAGAGTAAACCGACAACCAACAGTATGGGAAAAAAATGTTCCCAATCTACCCATCAGACAAAGGGCTGATATCCAGACTCTACAAAGAACTAAAACAGATTTACAAGAAAAACAAACAAACAAACAAACAAACAAACCCATTCAAAAGTGGGCAAAGAATATGAACAGACACTTTTCCATAGAAGACAAATATGCAGCCAAAAAACATGTGAAAAGATGCTCATCATCACTGGTCATTAGAGAAATGCAAATCAAAACCACATTGAGATACCATCTCACACCAGTTAGAGTGGCGATCATTAAAAAATCTGGAGACAACAGATGCTGAAGAGGACGTGGAGAAATAGGAACACTTTTACACTGTTGGTGGGAGTGTATATTAATTCAACCATTGTGGAAGACAGTGTGGCGATTCCTCAAGGATCTAGAAATAGAAATTCCATTTGACCTGGCAATCCCATTACTGGGTATATACCAAAGGATTTTAAATCATTCTATCATAAAGACACATGCACACGTATGTTCACTGTGGCACTGTTTATCATAGCAAAGACCTGGAACCAACCCAAATGCCCATTTATGATAGACTGGACTAGGAAAATGCAGCACATATACACCATGGAATACTATGCAGCCATAAAAAATGATGAGTTCGTGTCCTTTGTAGAGACATGGATGAACCTAGAAACCATCATTCTCAGCAAACTGACACAAGAACAGAAAACCAAACACCGCATGTTCTCACTCATGGGTGGGTGATGAACACTGAGAACACTTTGGCATATGGAAGGGAACAACACTCACAGGGATAGGTAGGGGGGTTGGGGGGAGGATGGGGAGGGATAACACTGAAATGTAGGCAACAGGGAAGGGGGGATGGAGACAGCGAACCACCATGGCATGTAAGTACCTATGTAACAATCCTGCGGGATGCGGAATGTACACATGTACCCCAGAGCCCAAATACAATAAAAAACAATATGCAATTCTATCACTCTGAGATGACCACCACCATAGTTAATATTTTAGTGAATTTATCTTCTCTTAGCATAGAGAAGATAAATTACAGAAAAGGGCTACTATACAGGTTGTTTTGTAACTCAGTTTCTTTACCTGCACCTGTATGTGTGTGTATGTCTGTAGTGTGTACTCATATATGCATTTTAATGGCTTTATAGTATTTCACTGTATAAAGGTAATACAATCACTTAAAATCTCCTCCTAATGAACATATATCTATATATATATATAGATAGATAGATAGATATTTTCTGTTAAAGCCAGTACTTCAGTAAACATCTTTGTATATACTATTATGACACCAGGCTTGTTACAACATCATCATTTATTAATCTAATCTGATTTGCATGTCATTACATTTTCTCCTCACCTAAATTAAGAAAAATGAGAGAGGAGGCAAGGAAGAAAAAAATATATATGAAAGGCAAGTTCGGGAAGCAGAAAACCCATCTCTCTTGCATATTTTGAGGGTTTATTTTTAGACACATTTGGAATGATAACCTTTATTTGAGACAAGGTGATGACCCATTTCCTAACCGTGATTTCCTTGAAGCATTTTTTCTGTAGCCTGGGTGTTGGGGTGGGAGGTGGGGTGGCAGTGGCGGTGAACATGAAGCAGCAAGCCAGGTATATTCCAGAGGCAGGGTCTTGGCAGGGTGTCTGTCAGCCACAAGAGGTCACTAGGGGGATTAAAAAGAACCCTCTTGGCCGGGCGCAGTGGCTCAAGCCTGTAATCCCAGCACTTTGGGAGGCCGAGGCGGGTGGATCACGAGGTCAAAAGATAGAGACCATCTTGGTCAACCTGGTGAAACCCCCTCTCTACTAAAAATACAAAAAAATAGCTGGGCATGGTGGCGCGTGCCTGTAATCCCAGATACTCAGGAGGCTGAGGCAGGAGAATTGCCTGAACCCAGGAGGCGGAGGTTGCGGTGAGCCGAGATCGCGCCATTGCACTCCAGCCTGGGTAACAAGGGCGAAACTCCGTCTCAAAAAAAAAAAAAAAACCCTCTTTCCCTGAGCAAACTCTCCCAGATAAACACACTAGTTTTCAGAGTATGTGCTGGCAATGGTAAACATGATAAAAAGAGTGATCTGACAGGATACTGAATTTATTGGAGATACTGATTTGCTGCAAGATGTAAAGAAAAACATTTGCTTTTGAAATCATACCACCATTGTTTTAGGAATTATCTTGCCATCATAGAAAAATAGAGAGAAGTGGTTATGCTCATACGCTTTGGAGCCATAAATACTGAAATCATGTCTCAGCTCAATATTACCTTCAGTAAGTTACGGAAGCTTCCATTTCCTTATCTGGAAAATGGTCACAACGAATGATGATACCTAATAAATGAAATAACCCTGCAAAATGCTTGATACATGTTAAAAGCTAAATAAATGTTAGTTGGGTTTGTGTCTGTGTTTGCTGTTGGAGGGGACATGAGTTTGGTTTGGGGCAGTTTGAATTGGACATGCTGTTAAAATATCAAATGAAGACAATAGCAAGAGCAGAGGGAAGCATTTGTGGTCATATACTGCTCATGGGGGTGTTAACTAAACATACAGACATACTCTCTTTGTTATACAATTGGCAGTATGTTTTGAGAACTAAAAGTGTCTTCATTAGTCAAGACACAAAGTGTACAAAAGGGACCCCAAAATACAACAGCGTAAGCTAGGTTAAAATGTATTTCAATCTTGTTTAACATCCAGTAGGCAGGCAGTCCAGGGCTCTGCTCTCCAGAGCTGGCTTTATGAGTGTCTGTCTTGTGCAGTCACACAGAGCCCCACAATCGGAAGGGCCCAATGTGCAGCTTAATACTCTGCTGCTGCCGTCTTGAAATGCTTAATAATTTCATCTTTGAATTTGTATTTTGTAAGTCAAATCCAGTGGAACAATGAAGCATGCACATAAGCAGAGGAATACACAGTAGGTGTATCTGTCCTTCCTTTGTGTGACACCTGTCATTCACAGTAGATTTATCGTGTCATGCCACCATGTTTGAATGTAGTAATGGCAATGCTCTCTGAGCACAGAATCCCAATGGGCCCACAATCCATGGGAGTTCAGGGAGACTCCAAGTGAGTACAAGTTAAGTGTGTTATGTCTCTGACTAAGAAGCTTCTGGGAGACAGTACTGACAGATCTCAAAAGGCCAAGCTTTTCAAACTAGACTTGTTCTGTTGCAGAAAGAAAGCAATGGCATTGTAAGAAACATGAACAACCAAGGAATCCCATCACATCCATTATTACTTGTGCTACTTCCCCGTGTCAGCCAGCCACTTACTTTGAAAATGATGACACAGAAAGGGAACAAGAGGGTGATCTGTAGTTCCTTTTCCTGTCAGTTCTTCCTTACTCATCAGTAGGTGGAAGGCAGAGAATGCTGATAAAATATATGTTATCAAGCAGTGAAATAAAAACAGTTGAATTTTTTGTGTGTGCATTTTTCCTACTTTTCTGGTAAGAGTGAACTACATATGCATGTATGAATCACAAAATACAAAATTATAATTTTTGTGATCCTACATGAGTTAATGCTCTTATATTTGCATTTAAAATGGGTGTGGTACAATATAAAAATGAAAATTTATACTAATGATTTAAGCTTGTAGTTTTTTTTACTTAAAACAACATTATTGAGACACCATCTCACGCCAGTTAGAATGGCGATCATTAAAAAATCTGGAGACAACAGATGCTATAGAGGATGTGGAGAAATAGGAACACTTTTACACTGTTGGAGGGAGTGTAAATTAGTTCAACCATTGTGGAAGACAGTGTGGCGATTCCTCAAGGAGCTAGAAACAGAAATTCCATTTGACCCAGCAATCCCTTTACTGGGTATATATCCAAAGGATTATAGATCATTCTACTATAAGAACACATGCACATGAATGTTCATTGCAGCACTGTTTACAATAGCAAAGACCTGGAACCAACCCAAATGCCCATCCATGGGACAGGGAAAATGTGGCATATATATACCATGGAATACTATGCAGCCATAAAAAATGATGAGTTCGTGTCCTTTGTAGGGACATGGATGAACCTGGAAACCATCATTCTCAGCAAACTGACGTAAGAACAGAAAATCAAACACCACATGTTCCCACTCATAGGTGGGTGTTGAACAATGAGAACACATGGACACAGGGAGGGGAGCATCACACACTGGGGTCTGTCAGGGGGAAATAGGGGATGGACAGTGAGGGGTGGGGGGAGTTGGGGAAAGATAACATGGGGAGAAATGCCAGATATAGGTGATGGGGAGGAAGGCAGCAAATCACACTGCCATGTGCATACCTATGCAACAATCTTGCATGTTCTTCACATGTACCTCAAAACCTAAAATGTAATTAGAAAAATTAAAAAGTAACAAAAATTCTATAAAAAATTAAAAGAAAGAGCTTGGAAGAAAAACTTTATCTTTTATTACCTTTAATGGCAATTTCCCCCTCTTTCTTTATATTTCCATTTTGCACTGAGCCCCACAAATTATGTAGCCAGCCCTGTTGTAATTTCCACTTGTGGATCCTGTGCCTGCTTCAGGATGTTTGCCATCTTCCCACCATTAAAGGGCTGAAGGAAAATAAACAACAACAGGGAATAGAAGCATAATTCTTTAATAAGCCCACATCATCACACTCACATCTCACTAACCAGACCTCAGTCACACAGCCACATTTAGCTGCAAGGCTGCCTACATACAAATATCATTAATGAAGTAGCTATAGATCCAGATAAAACTCTACTCATTTAGGAGAGGAAAATGGATATTGGAGAATAATTTGCAGTTGGCCACAGAATTAATTCAATTTGATCTAATATTTCTAGTCCTAGAAATTTATGAATGAAATAAGCAGACGTGTATAAAAAGCTTTACTTATAGTGTTATTCATGGTATCTTTCTGTAGAATAACAGCGAACAATTAGAAATAGGCAGATTTCCAATAATAGAAATTGGTTTGTTATGAGAAAAACTTGGGACTTTAATGTCCTCTTCAAACAGAGAAGGAATGAAGAGACCAAAAAGTGACTCGAATAAGTCCAGCTTGACGCATAGATTATTGGGACTCATGAGCAGGACACTCCTGGATGGTGGCAGGATACCTCCAGAGATCCACACTGCCTCCCATTTCTAAACTGCTTTTAAGCTAATATCTGGCTCTTTGCCTTCGGTGTTTGAGCAATGAAACTGTTTTTCTTGTTAGGTTCTCAGATACTCTCCAGGATGTTTGGGTTTTCAGGGACACTTGTTTGCTTCTGTGCTGGGCATCATGACTATGACTCACTGCCCAGCCTTCAGGATTCAGGCAGCAGACATATACCCTTAAGTAACCTGGTGGGGGACTTGTCACACTACTGATCAAAGAAATAAAAGCATACCTATATCTTAGAATATAATAGACACAGTAAAAATTATATTCTCAGAGACTGTTTTTCTCTGATGATGTCATAGGAAAATGCTCAAGATGTAATGGAACATGAAAAAGCAGAATGCAAAACCCTACATGTAATGCAATTCAGTTGCACTTTTTCAACTATGGGGGTAGCGTCTGAATTTATCCAGGGATTAAAAGGACAAGACTACAGGTCTCAGAGGGTAAATTTCTCATGGCATATGGTTTGAACTATAGCCCTGCAGCATCAAAAACTAAATTTTGTTTATAGGCTCAGAACAGATACACTTCTCAGAGTGAATCATCTTAACCAGGATCATAAGATAAAAACATAGATCCAGAAGACTAGTTCATTCATTTACAATGAGGTATAATAGTGACATAAACTGTATATGTGTACATAGGGGTGTGTGTGTGTGTGTGTGTGTGCATTAGTCTGTTTTCATGCTGCTGACAAAGATATACCCCAGACTGGGCAATTTACAAAAGAAAGAGGTTTATTGGACTTAGAGTTTCACATGGCTGGGGAGGCCTCACAATTATGACAGAAGGTGAAAGGACTTCTCACATGGCAGCGGACAAGAGAAGAGAGAACTTGTGCAGGGTAACTCCCCTCTTTAAAACCATCAGATCTTGTGACACTTATTTGCTAACACAAGAACAGCATGAGAAAGACTTGCCCCCATGATTCAATTACTTCCTACCAGGTTCCTCGGACAACACATGGCAATTCAAGATCAGATTTGGGTGGGGACATAGCCAAACCATATCATTCTGCCCCCGGCCCCTCCCAAATTTCAGGTCCTCACATTTCAAAACCAATCACACCTTCCCAACAGTCTCCCAAAGTCTTAACTCATTTCAGCATTAACTCAAAAGTCCATAGTTCAAAGTTTCACCTGAGACAAGGCCAAGTCCCTTCTGCCTATGGGCCTGTAAAATCAAAGCCAAGTTATTGGGCCAGGCGCGGTGGCTCAAGCCTGTAATCCCAGCACTTTGGGAGGCTGAGGCGGGTGGATCACGAGGTCAACAGATCGAGACCATCTTGGTCAACATGGTGAAACCCCGTCTCTACTAAAATTACAAAAAATTAGCTGGGCATGGTGGTGTGTGCCTGTAATCCCAGCTGCTCGGGAGGCTGAGGCAGGAGAATTGCCTGAACCCAGGAGGCGGAGATTGCAGTGAGCCAAGATTGCGCCATTGCACTCCAGCCTGGGTAACAAGAGCGAAACTCCGTCTCAAAAAAAAAAAAAAAAAAAGCCAAGTTATTTACTTCCTAGATACAATGGGGGTACAAGCATTGGGTAAATACAGCCATTCCAAATAGGAGAAATTGGCCAAAATGAAGGGGCTACAGGCCCCATGCAAGTCCAAAATCCAGCAGGACAGTCAAATCTTAAAGTTCCAAAATAATCTCCTTTGACTTCAGGTCTCACATTTGGGTCACACTAGAGGTGTGTTCCCATGGTCTTGGGCAGCTCTGCCCCTGTAGCTTTGCAAGATACAGCCTCCCTCCCAGCTGCCTTCATGGGCTGGCATTGAGTGTCTGTGACTTTTCCAGGGACACAGTGCAAGCTGTTGGTGGATCTACCATTCTGGGGTCTGGAGGATGGTGGCCCTCTTCTCACAGCTCGACTAGGTGGTGCCCCAGTAGGAACTCTGTGTGGGGCCGCCTACCCCACATTTCTCTTCCACACTGCCCTAGCAGAGGTTCTCCATGAGGGCCCCACCCCTGCAGCAAACGTCTGCCTGGGCATCCAGGCATTTTCATACATCTTCTGAAATCTAGGCGGAGGTTCTGAAACCCCAGTTCTTAACTTCTATGCACCCACAGAAACCACCACATGGAAGCTGTCAAGGCTTGGGGCTTCCACAGTCTGAGGCAACAGCTTGAGCTGTAAGGTCTCTTTTAGCCACAGATGAGGTGGCTAGAATGCAGGATACCAAGTCCCTAAGCTGCACAGAGCGGGGGGGCCTGGACCCAGCCCATGAAACCATCTTTTCCTCCTAGGCCTCCAGGCCTGTGATGGGAGGGGCTGCTGTGAAGACCTCGGACACCTTGGGACATTTTCCCCATTGTCTTTGTGATTAACACTTGACTGCTCATTACTTATGCAAATTTCTGCAGCTGGCTTGAATTTCTCCTCAGAAAATGGGATTTTCTTTTCTATTACATAGTCAGGCTGCAAATTTTCTGAACTTCCATACTGTTTCCCTTTTAAAACTGACTGCCTTTAACATTACACAAGTCACCTCTTGAGTGCTTTGCTGCAGAGAAATTTCTTCTGCCAGATACCCTAAATCATCTCTCTCAAGTTTGAAGTTCCACAGATCTCTAGGGCAGAGGCAAAATGCCACCTGTTGCTTTGCTAAAACATAACAAGAGTCATCTTTGCTCCAGTTCCCAAGAAGCTCCTCATCTCCATCTGAGACCACCTCAGCCTGGATTTCATTGTCCACATCATTACCAGCATTTTTGTCAGTCATTCAACAAGTCTCTAGGTAGTTCCACACTTTCTCACATTCTCCTGTCTTCTTCAGAGCCCTCCAAAGTGTTCCAACCTCTGCCTGTTACCCAGTTCCAAAGGAACTTCCACATTTTTGGGTGTCTTTTCAGCAGTGTCCCACTCTACTGGTATCAATTTACTGTATTAGTCCATTTTCACACTGTTGATAAAGACATAACTGAGACTGTGTAATTTATACAAAAGAGAGGTTTAATAAACTTACAGTTCCAAGTGGGTGGGGAGGCCCCACAATCATGGTAGAAGGCAAGGAGAAGCCACATCTTACATGGATGGCAGAAGGCAAACAGAGAGCTTGTGCAGGGAAACTCCTTCTTATATAACCATTAGATATAGTGTGACTTATTCACAGTTAGAAGAACAGCATGGGAAAGACCTGTTGCCATGATTCAATTACCTCCCATCTGGTACTTCCCACAATACCCGGGAATTCAAGATGAGATTTGGATGGGGACACAGCCAAACCATTTCGGTGCACACATGTGTGTGTGCACGTGCACATGTGTGTATATCTTTGTGTCCATGTTTATATATCATCTCATATATATGATATAAATATATAGAGATATAGAGATGATAATATAGCATGGCCAAGGAAATGTCAGTCCAGCAACAAGATTGACGGTTTTATTCTTACGGAATTTTCCAAGAGTATTTTTTGAGAAAAGCAACCAGAGTGAGACAACAACTAAATTTCTTAGAAGCTCTTAACTTCTCTCTATAAAGAATTACAGACAAACGGAGGCACAGAGTTCCTATGTCCTTCAGCTGTTTTCAGGAATCCTGGTGCAGTTGATAAACAGAAATACTAGAAAGCCAGCAGTAGCTGGCTTCCATTTCCTGTGGAGAAGAGATGTGATGTGGCACAGGGAAGGAGTAACGAAAAGAATCTGCTCTAAAGTCTTGTCTAAGAGACCTTTGGAGGAGAGGAAAGGGAGGGTGCGAGATAGTGAGAAATGCTGAAGTACTTATGGAATGAAAAATCAAAGAAAAGGGGGTTTAAAGAAGTGTTACTGTGCTTAAAAATCTGATTTTTGTTAATGTTCCTTGAGAAACATAATATGCTTCTAAGTTATTTTTCCATTACTTTTGATTATATGATTTGGCATGTGTTCATGGCAGGACTGAACTCCATGGGGCTTTGGTTTATAATCATGTAATATTCCAAGGATACAAATTACATAAAGTAATTAATGAAATAAAAATCATCATATTAACAGTGAAAAACAAAATATTTTTAATAACCCAAAAGACTTTCATGATACTAAACATCTGTGTTTTTTTTTTTTTTTTGAGAGATGAAACATTTAAGATATGTCTCCACTGAAAAAATATTACTAAGTACCCTTAAGATGGCAGACTTCAAGCTGGGAGCAGTGGCCCCAGCCTGTACTCCTGGCTACTCCAGAGCCTGACACAAGAGGATCACTCAAGATCACGCCTGAGCCCAGGAGTTTGGGGCGGTAGTGCACAATGCCTGCGTCTATGAATAGCCACTGCACTCCAACCTGGGCAGCATAGCAAGCTCCCATCTCTAGAAAAAATTTTTTTAAAACCTGCATTCTTTTCAAAAATAATTTTGAGAGACAATGTACACCTTTGCATTTTAAATGAGTATCTACGTTTCATTATAAATGTAACTAATTCCAAAGGATGTCATACCCAGTATGTTTTAACATTGGTCACCCTTTTAAGTACAAAAAATGGAAACTTAAACAAGATAATGATTAAATTTCCATTATCATTCATTAAAGAAAAATACATGTTAAAGTTCAGAACATTTACATTATTCGGTTCCACATCCCTCACAGAACTTTATGTAAATATGATATACGTTTAGGCTTGGAAGTTTTATTGATAATCGTATTATACTTCTCCACAACAAACTAAAAAACTTCCTTCGTTTTCTATAACCATAGAGCTCTAATACTGCAGTGGCCAACACCATTGCCACTAGCAACACATGGCTAATGCACTTGAAATGAGATTAGAGTGATTACAGTACTACATTTTAAATTATATTTAAAATTAAAATGGTTTTCTAATTTCTCCATAGAGATCTTACCTATTTGCTAAGTTTATTTCTAAATATTTTATGCTGTTTGACGAGTTTGGAAATAATTTTTATAAAAACTTTTTTTTTCATTTGTCATTTGTGTGAGCACTGCTCAGTACCAAGCTTGGATTTTCTAATCTTTTCAGGCAGATTCGTGGGAAGAAAAACACCAGCCGAGGTATATAGAGAAAAAGAGTTTGTTTACAAAGAAAGGAAAAAAAAGTTTATTTACAAGGATACCTAGAGACGCTCACAAACTTCAACACCGGCAATAAAGCAGCACGGGTTTTCGCAAGTCCAAACCAAATCACCATCGAAGCTCAGTTCGGCTTCTGCTAAACAATCTTTTATACTTTTTAAAACAAAGAAGGGTCAAGTCAGGACACTGTCCATGTCTTCATCATGTAACTAACATCCTTGAGGTGTTTACCAAAAACTGGATCAGGGAACTGGCCAGGTTCCCAGGTCCGGCTCTTCAGAGCCTCTTTTTGCATTGGGAAAATTCTGAGCTCGGAATACTCCCAATGATAAGGAAATGAAGACAACATAAAGTCTGTCCATGACTTGTAAACTTAATTAACTCCTTCTGTTCCATTACAATTCTGCCCTAGGCATGGGCAGACTTATTATACACATAATAGTTGTAAGTAAATGCATCATATAAATTTTTAATGTGTTGATATAAGTACAAAGAACAGCAACAACTACATATACTAATAACTATTAAAATGAATACAATCATGAATAGTGGGACGAATCTATATGTCACTGATGAGTGTGTGAATAACCAATCCCACCAGTTATGATTACTATCTGTCGCTATAGCATGGGAATAGTCCTGCAGTTTATGACTTATTATGGTGGTTTGTAGTCTATATTCACTTAATTGTCGATCTCTTTTCTGTAATGTCTGATTTAAAGCTTTATTTTCATATAATATAGTAGTTAAATTTAAATAGGTTTCTAACTTTGGTTGGGGCAGGCTTATTGGGGTAAAAGTAATATTTTCATAGTCAATGATTGGGGTTAAATAAATAGTAGAATTATGCCAGGGAAAAATAGAGATATTATAAATACATCCAACAAATGGAAAATCAACTTGCATATAGACAATACTTCAGATTGATTGGATACAATACATAATGTATGGGGCTGGACTTCAAAAAGGGCAGTGTAATCACTTACTGGTAATAAGGTAAAAATACAATGATTAACAGAAAAATGCAATAGACATGGCTCCATCTGTTGTTGTAAATCAGTGCATACTAATCCTTTTGTAGTTACAGCACAATCATTGATTTTATATGTTATATTTCTATTGTCAATGTGGGTACCATAAAATTCTGGTTGCAAATAATAATAAGGGTATGGAATTGGCAGCACATGATAGGGACATAGCATAGTAGTATTTTGGGGTATATAATACATTATTATACCATAACAATATGTAGTGGTACAATAAAAGGGATTATGATCTTCTACCCATATATCTGCATGGCATTGTTTGGAAATTATTAAAAATTCAGACCAGCGTACTCTTCCTAATTGTAACTCCTGTTGTAGATTTTGTATTTGTATGTAACTAAATAAGTATTGAAGAGAACATTCTGTCCAAGCAAATAGATAAGTAATATTATTAGTAGTAGATACTATAGTTCGATTAAATATCTTTAAAAATATCTTTTGATAAGCAAGATTAGAGGTTAATGGGCTTATTACAGTAGGGATCCAATTAGCAGTAAGTTTAGTAGCTAATGCGGCATTTTTCCCAGTATTTTTTAATTTGTATGATAAGCTATCTAAATCAAAGCTATTAGCAAGTCCAATACCTGTTCCTACTCCGCCGAATAATGTATCATACCATTCCCGTTTTCGTCTAGCACAGGGATGTAATTTTGGGAAAGTTACATTTAATTGTAATTGATACTGCTGTGCAAAAAAGGTGGTGTTAGTACAAGCATGAGGTATACGTACAATAGTAGGTTGACTGTATGTGGGAGTTTTATGAATTATTACATGTAAATGTTGTGCCCATATAGTTCTGTTGTTGATTGCACTAGAATTAATACACCAGAGATATGTACTAGTATTAAATGCAAATACTGTACCTATTCCAGTGGGTATTACATGTTGAGTTTTGCTTGTAATTTCATTACAAGACAATTGGTTTCTCCAAATAGCTTTTGAAAACATGTTAGTATATAGAACAGTAGTTAAATCTTGTTGACAACAGGAAATATTCACTTTAGAAGTGACATTAATAATAATACTATCATTACTATAAATTATGCCTTGAGCAGGTTTCTGTCCCATCCAATAGGTAAGTGTAGTGTTGGTATCTCCACTAATAGTAAGATTGGTATGGTGACAGACTTGATTAGCAGAACAGTTGTAAGAGTCTTGACTTCTTACTTTTGTGGAGTTGACCCATCCCCACTGTAGAATCATGTGTCTATTGCTGGAAGTAGTTTGGTGAGACAAGATTTGTCCGGGGGAAATGGTCCAAGCAATCCAGACGTGAGTGCTAACAATAATACCTGTAAATACACAAATCTATACACGATGAAACAAATGATTAGTAGGTACTAATATAGGAGTATCAGCGGGGGGAATTAGGACATATACACAGTTATTTCTTTCTTGTGCTACTATCTCTCCAGCTTGTAATGGTTTATGGGGAGACGTTTGTACTTAAACATGACCTGATATTTGTTTCTTTTCATCAGTACTGCCAAATCCTAAATGAGCTGATTTTGGAGGGAACCTTTGGGATTCCCATACTGTGTTTTGTAAAACTGGAATTATTAATAGTTGTGCTATTCGGTGGCCTTTAGGCAAGATGATATCTTCTTCACTAAGGTTATAACAAAGCACTTTGATTTCACCATAATAATCTGCATCAATTATTCCCCCTAAGATTGTCATTCCTTTTTGTGCTAGACTAGATAGAGCAGCTATTTGTCCATAATATCCTGAAGGTAACTGTAAACCTATTCCAGTGGGTATTACATGTTGAGTTTTGCTATTTAATTTAGTTACAGAGTAGTTAAATAAATCATAACCTGCAGCAGTACTAGTAGCATTCCCAGGTTGTATCGCATCTGGGTGGAATCTCCACCAGGAGATAGTTATAGGCTCATGTGTTACTTGGGATCTGATCTCAACTGTATTAGAGGAATATATCATCCGTTGCAACGGGGTTTGGCCACTAGTTAGGGGTCTATTATTAAGTTGTTGTAAGGCTGGTAATAAAAAGGTTTTCCATCCTGAATACATTGGATTGGTTAATTTCCATAGTTTTTCCTTTAATAACCCATTCATCCTTTCAATGAGGCCTGCTGCTTGTGAGTAATAGGGTATATGATAAATCCATTCTATATTATATTGAGCACAGTAATCAGTAATTAACTTACCTTTAAAATGAGATCCGTTGTCATTTTGTATTTGTAATGGCACTCCATAATATAAAATAATAAAATCTAAGGTTTTCAGAGTATTTTGTTGGGTGGACCGTTTATAGGGACATCCAATAAGCACACCAGAATAAGTATCTACAACAGTGCATATGTAAGTGCACCCTTTAGAAATGGGGAGCGGCCCTATGTAATCTAGTTGCCAAATTTGTGCCGCTTGTTTTCCTCTAGCTAATTCTCCTGTGACGACACGAGGGACATTTTGCAACCGTTCTTGGTTACAAACTGGACACTGTGTTGTGATGGTTTTACATACATCTAATGGCAGGTATATGCCTCTCTGTTGCGCCCATCTGTACATAGCTTTGGCTCCTGCGTGTCCAGTGTGTTCATGCACCCATTTTGCGCACTTGGGATGATCTTCAGGGTAAGTATTAGAGCTAATTTTAGTTAATTGGTCAGTCTTCTTATTGTAAATACATTCAATAGAGTCAGTAGGCACGTGAGCGTCTACGTGGAAAATAGAAACATTAGTACTTTGCAATACAATCTATATATTTTGCTATAAGTCCTTTCCCCATAAATCACGGTCACGAATCTTCTAATTATCATGCTGCCATTGTGCAATCCAGGTTAATAATCTCATATACACAGACCAGGAATCTGTGAACACATGACATTCTCCCCCATATTCCTTTTCTAGGCACAGCCAGGCTGCGTGTAATTTGGCGAGTTGGCTGCTGCCGTTTGCTCCACTAGCTTCTAGTGTACAATCCAGAGCAGGATTATACGCTATAGCTTTCCAGTGCCACTTTCCCCCTATGTACTTAGCAGAGCCATCTGTAAACCATGCATGCTTCTGTTGTTCCTTACTTAAAGAGTCATATCCTTTATTAGCCCAAACTTTACTGTCAATATGTTTAACAAGTTGATCATGATTACCTTCATCAGTTGGGCAGGAAAAAACCTTTTCATGTAGCTGCAAAACTCCAGTGGGGCCTGGTTTAGCACGATTTTGTATATACCATTTCCATTTAATGACATGGGATTCTTGGGCATGTCCAATCTTATGTGATACCGGGTCAGAAAGTACCCACTGCATTATTGGAATTTGAGGGCGTAAGATTACTTCTTTATCAGTGGTTAAATGTTCTGTTTCAGATAAGGCCCAGTAAGCAGTTAATAATTGTTGTTCTAACTGGGTATATGGGTTTTTACATTGGGGTAATTTTCGAGACCAAAATCCTAATGGAACTCGTTTACCATTCTGCTTTTGCCAAAGACTCCAATTAGCATGTTCACTTTCTACACTAGTCATTAATTCAACAGGTCCTGACTGTAGGGGCCATAAATCTAAGGCTTGCTGGATTGCCTCTTTAGTTCTCTCAAAAGCATCCTGTTGGTCTTGAGTCCATTCAAATTGGTATTTTTTCTTAGTTACTTTAAAAAGTGGTTGTAATAGCATTCTCAAATGGGGTATATGATGTCTCCAGTAACCAAATAAGCCAATATATTTTTGTGCCTCCTTTTTGGTAGAGGGAGGGGGAAAATCTAATATTCTCTGTTTTGCTTTTGGGGTAATGGCACGTAAGCCATGATCCCAATATATTCCTAAAAATTTTACATGTTGACTGTGTCCCAATCAGCTTTAGCAGTTGCAATGACAGCATGCACCTTCTTTGCATTCACTTTCCGCTTTCGTTTTCTATATTTATACTGTGCACACCGTACAGCAGCCTTTTCAGCTACTCCCTGATATATTCTTGCCTGGTCACCAAGGATAAAATTCTGACATTGTAACATAGACAATTTGCCTTGTAAATCAGCCAATTCTTTTTCTAACTGCAATTTTTCCTGTATAAGGGCTTGGCGAGCTAAGTATTGTTTCCTATAAGCAGACAACAAAATTCAGCCTCGTCTACTAATGGCAGCTAACTCCTTTCCTTTATCTACTGACACCAGATCTAAAACTTCACATACCTGTGCGGGATCAGCCGTCCTAAGGCGGCCGTCCCAATTTTCACTTAAGCCAGTGCCAGAGGCCCAATTACGAGCAACAGAAACAAACACAGGATCTTCCCAACCAGGAATTTCACTAACAACAATTTTAACATTTTTTTTTAAAGAAAGGCATGATGCACTCCTTCTCCCCGAATCCTGCCGACTACGCCAATTTTGTGTGAGCACTGCTCAGTACCAAGCTTGGATTTTCTAATCTTTTCAGGCAGATTCGTGGGAAGAAAAACACCAGCCGAGGTATATAGAGAAAAAGAGTTTATTTACAAAGAAAGGAAAAAAAAGTTTATTTACAAGGATACCTAGAGACGCTCACAAACTTCAACACCGGCAATAAAGCAGCACGGGTTTTCGCAAGTCCAAACCAAATCACCATCGAAGCTCAGTTCGGCTTCTGCTAAACAATCTTTTATACTTTTTAAAACAAAGAAGGGTCAAGTCAGGACACTGTCCATGTCTTCATCATGTAACTAACATCCTTGAGGTGTTTACCAAAAACTGGATCAGGGAACTGGCCAGGTTCCCAGGTCCGGCTCTTCAGAGCCTTTTTTTGCATTGGGAAAATTCTGAGCTCGGAATACTCCCAATGATAAGGAAATGAAGACAACATAAAGTCTGTCCATGACTTGTAAACTTAATTAACTCCTTCTGTTCCATTACATCATTGGAGATATTTATATATGTCTGAGCACCTACCTGTTCTTTGCCTGGTGATAGATTGCTTTAAATATGCTAAGGTGACACATTTTGTTGTACTTCTAAGTTTAGTTCAGCTGACTGTGCTGTTGCCCTGAATTATGGTTACTTATAAACTATACTTTTTAGTAAGCTGCCTGGAGACATACGGTTTCTATGTTGCTATTTCTCCCTTCTGGAACATCCGTCCAGGATTTGCATAGGACAACTGTGCTTGCTCTTGGAAGGTCACATGGATTTGACAGCAGCTCTGCTCACTGATACGCAGCAGGTGTTGGCCCCTGCCGCCTCCGGAATCCAACTCCCTGGACACCGCTACCTTTTCAGCCACCAGGTACCCGTGCGCCGCCTAGTGACGGGTTTAGTGCGGGCCTCGGGGACTCGCAAAGCGTCGGTCGGCTCCCGGTGGAGCTCTCGGTTCCGTGTGCTTCGTTTCTCCTTCGCCGCTGCTTGTCCCTGACTGCCGGACACAGCGGCTGCCCTCTCTTCACCAGTGAGTGACCGGGTCGGGACAGGGTCCCCGCCCTAGCCCTGCGCCCCCGGCCCGGCCTGAACAGAGGGACCACCTCGGCCCTGCATGTCCCACCCGGCTCTGACGGCGTCCCCGCCTCCAACCTGGACCGCCAGCGCCTCCTGCAGGCACCCCGCGCCGCTGCCTCCACAGCGGCTCAGCTGTTGAACGTCTTAAAATTGTCAATCGCCTGCCTACCCGGCCTCTGGCCGGCCTGCCTGCCTTTCTCCTCCCCTCCTCTCCTTTTCTCTTCAATTCTTTTTCTTTCTTTCTTATTTGCTTGCTCTTTCCTTCTTTCTCTCCCTCCCTCCCTCCCTCCTCCCTCCTTCCTTCCTCTCTTTCTTTTTATTTCTTTCTTCTTTCTTTGTGTGTTTTTTTTTTTTCTTTCTTATTTCTCTCTCTTTGGTTTTTTGTTTGTTTGTTTTGAGATAGAGTCTCACTCTGTTTCCCAGGCTGGAGTGCAGTGGCACGATCTCAGCCCACTGCAACCTCTGCCTCCTGGATTCAAGTGATTCTCCTGCCTCAGCCACCAGAGTAGCTGGGGTTACATGTGTGTGCCACCACACCTGGCTAATTTTTGCATTTATAGTAGAGACAGGGTTTTACCATATTGCCCAGGCTGGTCTCAAATTCCTAGGCTCAACCTTTTCTATAATAAATAAAAAATAGATTTTCCAACAACAGTATTAGGTTAAAAATATAATAAGAAAATGTCAAATTTAACATAACACAAATCTTCTTAGAACAAACTTAACAAGAATTGCACAGAGCAATCTTGTTTTTTTGTTCTATCAAAACTTGTTCTATCTATCTTGTTCTATCAAAAGAACTACAAATATTTCATGAATTACAAAAATTAAGATGTAAATGGAGCATTTTTTTGATGGTAAGTTTTATTAGCGTATCGATTATTTCCTAATTTGTTTGTAAGTTTAGTATAATTTCAATCAAAATAACAAATTGGGAACTTCATGAAATTATTTTAAACTGTGTTTCAAAAATTAAAAGATAATAAGGGCAAGAAATATTGGAAGGAGATTGTGAGGAATATGTTCTCTCAGATGTCTAAATATATCATAAAGCTACAATCAATAAAACAGTGTTAAGAATAGCACAACTATTCATAGTTTTCCAGTCAGACAGGGATCTCTGAGCACTTCATAAAGAGCATAGCTTATGAAGAGATTACTGGACAACAGCCTGAGAGAGGGTTGAATAGACCTTTTTCTGATGATGACCTTCAGACAAATCAGATGGTAGCATGCTAAAAGCACAGAAGTTCTATTCCTGCAAAATGATTCCAGGAGGAAAGGTGTAGGCACAAGTATATAAGGGGCTCATTCTTGATACCTCTGAGTTTATTCAAACTAGATGGGCCACATCTTCTTCAAGCAATCCTCCCCTAATATTTGTTTCCAGTAGTTGTTTGCTAAATAAATAGGGGACTTGAGGCCAAGTTCATATTGCTTTGCTGTGGAATAAATATATATGTGTATATATCTGTATATATATGTGATTCATATATAAGGCATGTATGTATACAAACAATCAAGGTAGGTGAAAGATGGGGCCTTACAAAGGCCAAGGGACAAACAGGCTACTTCCATACTTTTAAGTTTCCCATCAATATAATAAAAGTGAAGAAATGGCAAAACCAGAGTTACCAAAACTTGGGTAAAATTTGGATTTATAAATTTAGTAAAATATTGCTTTGAATCCATTCATGAAGCAGTAAGTGTGTGTAAGACTCATTTGGTAATAACATCCAAAATGAATTTTAGACCTGATATGATTTCAATGTGTGTCCCCTCCAAATCTCATGTTGAAATGTAATCTGCGATGCTGAAGGTGGGGCCTGATGGGAAGTATTAAATCTTGGGGGTAGATCCCTCATGAGATAGCACCACTCCCTTCTTGATGAGAGTTCTCTCTCAGTTCACTCAAGATCTGGTTATTTAGGGGTCTGGGACCTCCCCCGGCTCTCTCTTGCTCCCCCCTTTGCCTTCTATTATGACTAAAAGCCTCCTGAGGCCCTCACCAGAAGCTGAGCTGATGTTAGTGCCATGCCTGTGCAGCTTGCAAAACTGTCAGCTGAAATAAACCTCTTTTCTTTATAAATTACCCAGTCTCAGATATTCCTTTGTAGCAATTCTTTTTAGCCATGTCCCACTCAAATCTCATCTTGAATTGTAGTTCCCATAATCCCCAAGTGTCATGGGAAGGACTTGGTGGGAGGTAATTGAATAATGGGGGCAGTTACCCCCAGGTGCTGTTCTCATGATAGAGAGTGAGTTCTCATGAGATCTGATGGTTTTATAAGGGGCTTTTGCTTGGCACTTACCCTTGCTACCACCATGTGAAGAAGGATATATTTGCTTCTCCTTCTGCCATGATTGTAAATTTCCTGAGTCCTCCTCAGCCATGCCAAACTATGAGTCAACTAAACCTCTTTTCTATATAAATTACCCAGTCTTGGGTGTGTCTTTATTAGCAGCATGAGAACGGACTAATACACAATCCAAACAGATGAACACAAAGCTTTTCTTGAATGCGAAGCTCAGACTCTCCTGAGCCCCTAGCATTGATTTGATCAAAGTGAAGGAGTCAGACCATTCAGTCTCTACTCAGCAGACAGCCACACAAATGTGGAAGCCGATGCAAGCATTGTTTTACTCCATTTCAAAAACTGTCTTTACTTTATTTCAAATGAGTGCCTACAACACAAGATGCTTAGAGTCTGTATATTACTAATCAAGTAGCTCAAGCCTCAGCTAGATTTCCTACATGTCTATGATAGCAACATTGATAAATGCCTAATTTTAAACAATGTTATTCTTGGTTTTAGCAAGCGAATGTGTGGGCTTTGAGTTTGACAACCCAGTTTAAAGAAGGGGATGTCTATTTAAAAAAATAGTTTCAGGTTCAAAATTATCTGTATCTTCCCTCGCCTTTCTTCCTGGCAATGATTAGCCAACAAGGCCAGTGTCTGCTCTGGTCATATCTAGCTCAAGAAAATGAAATTACATGAGCTGGGGAAAAGGAATGCTTGTCCTCTGTTAATTATTCTCTGGTGTTTTCTGTTTCACCCCACAGTCACAGAGCAAAGGGGCAGGAGAGAAGACAGATATGTAGAAGGACTGCTCCTCATCGCAGCTCAGCATCCACCTCCATCCTCCATTCCATGCACACACACACCTGAGAGTTCCAACTCAGAGCAGAAACACTGCACATTCCCAACCCTGTTTGGAGCTTCCTTATTTTGATTCTTGTCTGCAGTCTCAGAGAAAAAGAGACTGCCTTTCCTCTGAACTCATTTACAGCACTCCCCTTTGCCTCTCCTGTGGCCTCACAACACAACCTTGGAATATACTTAAAAGAGAAACTAAAATTGTGATGTAATACCAATAATGCCTTTTGAGGAATATGGAGCGTATTTAAAGAAGAAAAAGGTTTTTGTGAGGCATTTGTTGCTAGCAGAGAAGGTAGCCCTGTCCGATAGCCCAGTACATTGATCTTTTTGGAAACACAAAGTTTAAAGGTGAATTGAAGAGTGCGGTCCAGGGGAGAAAAAGCAGCTCAGATCTCTAAGTGAAATCTGTGAAGAAAGAGGTGAGGAGGAACGATGAGAAAGGAAGGAGAGAAGCAGAGCTTGAAGCAGTGAATGGAACACACCATACATGGTGTCTCACACGTGGTGGGGTATTTTAAGGGACTTCTACAAATAAGGATGACTAATGCTCAATTTCATTTATTTTCTTCCTTCTTTTTCTCTTCCTATGATCAGTTGAAATGATTAAGGCTTATTTTAAATTGATCTATTGCCACCATGTAATTCCCGTTTCTCTTTGTAAACTTTTAGTTGTGGCTACATAAAGGCTTTTTGAAAGTGAAATTTTTGTTTGTTTGAAGTTTGTTTCGGTGCTTTATGGAAATCAAATAAAGGAAGCCAAATTTCTCATCACGACGTTGGCAGGGCTGGTCCATGGGCCTGTCGTGATGAGCCTGGTAGTTGACTGAACTGAGTCCATGAAATGAGAAGCTCTGAGCCAAAGTGACCTTAATATCGTAACTCCCCTGGGAAGTTCCCCCACATTAGGGGAAGGCATTGAACTTCCTGGAAGTTGTAGAATGAAGATCTGAGCCAGCCCTTTCTGGATCTAAAAAGGCAAGGAGAGCCCAGCTGAGATGTGAGTTATACATATCTATGTGTGATCTTGCTTTCTCTTCTCTGTTAGACCTGAGTCAAAAGGGACCCTCACTTTTGCAGAATCTCTATAGGCAGCTTCCCTTATAGGTCCAGGATGGAGGAGAAAGAAGATGTCAGAGACTGTGCCTTTGGGGCTGGAGAAGGGGAGAGGGCACTGGAGAAATGACTGGCAAATTTACCTTCATACACTGTGAGCAAGAGGTAGCTGCTTATTTTCTCCGACCATGACATCTCTAAATGTAATTATTCTATTTTCACTTATTGTTTAACAGCTGTTGTAGGCATACTTTCTGTATCATAAAATTCATCTATTTAAAGTGCAAAATCCAATGGTCTTCAGTAGATTTACAAAGTTCAGCAAGCATCTCCACTATCTAATTTTAGAAAAATTTTGTCATTCCAAAAGAAACCCAGTATACATTAGCAGTTACTCCCCATTCCCTCTGCCCTAACTGATCTAGGCAATACTAATATACTTTCTGTCTCTGTGGATTTATATATTTTAGATATTTTATATAAATAGAATGATGCAATATGTGAGTTTTTGTGCCTGGCTTTTCTCACGTAGCATAACTTATTCAAGGTTCATCCATGCTGTATCTTGTATCAGTCCTTCAGTCCTTTTTATGACTCAATAATATTTCATAGTATGGCCGTATCACATTTTGTTTATCCATTTGCCAGTTGATGAATATTTGGGTTATTTCCACTTTTTGGCTGTTATGGATGATACTTCTGTGAATACTAGAGTGTGTGTTTATGTGGATGTATGTTTTTATTTCTCTTGGGTAGATATCCAGGAGTGGAATTTCTGGGTCATATGGTACAAAATATAATTGTATTTAAATAAATGACTGCCTTTCTATTCTTCCCATTTTTTTAAACTGACAGCTTTTTCATTCCTCTCTAGTATCAGACGGTCTCTGTTCTCACTTGGCAAATAGCCCAAAAAGAGCCATAAAAGGAGTGGCAAAAAGGGCAGGCATAAATTGAAAGAGCATGAATATCCCCCTTTCTCCCCTCCGAGGAAGCCAGGACATCTGCTGCCTGGTCATGATCATTCGGCATGCAGCCTCCTGCTGGAGTGCCAGCAATTGGACGAATTTCCTGGGCTCCCTGCCACAGAAATAACTTGCTCCAGCCTCTTATTTACACCTCCATCTGGCACCCCAGTGGGGGATCTTGCACACCTAAGAATCAGCTGTGCCACGGAGGACAGGCGTGCTCCAGTGCAGGCCAACCACACACCTTGAATGATGTGGTGGAGGGGTGCTAACGAGGTCAGCTGCCTGCCTGGCAGGTTGGGTCTTCCACCTGCCCAATCTGCTTCTAACTCAGAAAACATGGGCGCGAGTCCTTATCTCTTTATTCATCTTCCCTCCTTCATTACTTTTTACACTTTCCACAAATAATATTGCCTTCTTCTCAATTTTCCTCAAACCTGCTTCTACTGCTCTCCACGTTTTCTGCATGTAGCTTATACCCTCCTTTGGTTTATGTAACAGGGAATGAAGTCTTTATTTACCACTCCCCACTGTCTTCTACAGGGGTACTCTTCTTGGATACAGGTATACAACCTCTGAGATGAACTCAGGGTCCAGCTTCATTTTCTACATAATAAATGGGGAAATCTTTTGAGGGTGGAAGGGGGATGGAAGGATTTCACATGAAGGACATGGGAGATAATGAGACTGAACACTGTGGGAGTGAAAAGTTTGAAAGGGCTTCTCTTTGGTGACAGAGGAAGAAGGGAATGTGGAAACTCTGGAAAGGAGAAAGGCGTAGTGACAATGATCATCACAAGACCTGTTATTTATACGGTACTTACCTTTGCCAGGCATATACTTACAGCTTTGATTTATTATTCAATCCAATCCTCCAGCAATGTTGAAGGGTAAGTCTTATTATTTTTTGCTGAGGAGGAAACTGAGGTTCAAAAAGTTTAGAGAACTTTTCCAAAGTAACCATGCCTGAAAGTTCTGAGCTGGAATTTGAAACAAGTTTAATCTGACTTCAGAGCCCACATTCTTCATGACTAAATTATATTGACCTTCCAAGAAGGTATATGGCTGGACCTTCTGAAGGGCAGAGAGTTAAATTTGTAGGTGACTGGATTAATAACCTGGGAAGCAGAGTGGCCCCATTCTTCACCCTGTGTGAGAGCAAGTGGCATTGAGGTGGCCACTAACTGGCCTGCCACTGGCACTCGCTGCTGGCTCTTTGCCCCTTGCCAGTCTGGGCCTTTTAGCCAGACTTTTAGGAAAGTGTAGTTCTGGATCCAGCCAGGCTGGAGTTCTTCATTCCTAAAGGGTGCTGAAGTGGGACGCAGGAACTCCAAATAGCTGGGGGAAAAGAGGCAGGATGTTAGAACTACCCATTTCTTCCATACATGCCAGCATTGTGAAGATTTCTAGGTAAGAGTTAACAAATAATCCATACTGACAGCACTTCTCAACAGAAAACATTTTATCTTCTAATCTAAGTTATTATATAACTGTTTAAAATTATTTTCTTTTTTCTAATATAACCATGTATCTCAAAAACATGCAATATGAGCGGCAAAGACCATAGAATATCACAGCTAGAAGAGATCCCCGTTTTGCTGTATAGATAAGAGTTCAAAGCCTCGGGTGGATTAAGAGTCACAGATCTGTGTTCCAGACCCTACTCTGCTTCTTACTAATGGTAGGACCTCGGGGAAGATACCAGATCATCTCCCTCCTTTCCAAAACAATGCCTACCCTGCTGAGGTCATGGAGATTAAATGAGGTATTCTAGTGCCCAGAAAAGTCTCCCTAACAGTATGTGCTCAACAAATGAGACTACACTCCAGTGGGCAAGGTCATGAAGGCAAAGCTAGGGCCAGAACCTTGTTTTCTGATTCTCAAACTTGTGTGTGTATGCGTGTGTACGTGTGTGTGTGCATGAGTGCATACATGTGTGTGTGCATGCATATGTGTACACACAGGCACCAGGAATTGTGTAATGCCCGCTTTATAATGTTTCACACTTATGTAGGTCTTTGTAGTTTTTAGGACACTCATTTAGATGATATGATTAGATCACTGCAACAACACAGTAAAATTAGGCATTCGCAGTATTACCAGGCCATTTTACACATCAGAGAAGGGAGGCTGGGAGAAGGTGGCTTTATTTAGCCTGATGACCAGTCAACAGCAGAACCAGACTCAGCATCCAGACTCCTCATGCCTCCTCATCCAGAGGTTTTTTTCACCCTAGCTTAAGGTCATCTCACCTAAATGCCAAAGAGTTTTATGAAAGAGATAAGGAGGGGTGAAATAAATACTGTGCTGGGGTCATAAATGACCTAGGTAACTGACAACCTGATTAGATAGTGAGGGAAAAATTGAACTTTGAGATGATTGAGCAAAAGGCAAAGAAAAAAACACTGACAAGGCAGTTAACAAGCCCATTAAAGAAACACGGGGAAATGGGGGGGTTGGTGGACACTTCAGACCACTCTGTAACTTTCCTGTAAGCTAAATGCTCGTCGCTGAGTTTGAAGTTATTTCCTGTTCATTCTGCCTCTGCAACATCCTAACTCCACATCCACATTTCCTCAAACAAGGAAATCCTCCAGGTCTTCAACATAGTTCAAGCATCAGCTTTACTCTTTTTCTTTTCTTTTTTTTTTTTTTGAGAGACAGTGTCTCACTCTGTTACACAGGCTGGAGTGTGGTGGTGCAATCTCGGCTCACTGCAACCTTTGCCTCCTGGGTTCAAGCGATTCTCCTGCCTCAGCCTCCCAAGTAGCTGGAACTACAGGTGCCTGCCATCATGCCTGGCTAATTTTTTTTGTTTTTTTTTGTATTTTTAGTAGAGACAGGGTTTCACTATACTGGCCAAGCTGGTCTTGATCTCCTGACTTTGTGATCTGCCCAACTCAGCCTCCCAGAGTGCTGGGACTAAAGGCATGAGCCACCATGCCTGGCTTACTCTTTAGTCTCAAGGGGATATTTTTAAGCCCCAGAATTTGGATACTCTTGAATGTACTTACACTGGATACTCTAGTGTTCCTAGAATACACAGAGTTCAGATTTCTCAGTGATGAAGAGCATCTAAAAAAATTGCCACAAGGAAATGAAAGGGGCCCCATGACTCTTCCATTCTCATATCTGCTGCGCCCCAGTGGCTGTTATCCCTGGACTTCTTGCTGGTGCTTTAAAACTATTTACACCATCAGATTTGCAGCATCTTAAAAAAACTATCTTGTCTCCCTCACAAACTGACATCTAATACTGTAATTCTATAAGCAGACTAAAACAGCACTGGGTTGTACATTTTAAATGGGTGAATTGTATACTATGTGAATTCTATCTCAATAAAGCCATGAAATAATTGAAAGCAGAGTATAAATAAAGATATTTGTACACCCATGTTCATAGCAGCATTATTCACAATAGCTAAAAGGTAGAAGCAACCCAAGTGTCCATCAACAGATGAATGGATAAACAAAATGTAGTATACAATGCAATATTATTCAGCTTTAAAAAGGAAGGAAATTCTAACACATGCTACAATATGAATGAACCTTGAGAACATCATGCCAAGTGAAATAAGCCAAATACAAAAAGACAACAACAATATGATTTCACTTGCATGAAGTATATAGAGTAGTCAAATTCACAGAGATAGAAAGCAGAATGATGGTTGCTCAGGGTGGTGGGAGGATGAATGGAGAGTTGTCGTTTAACGGTATAGAGTTTTAATTTTGCAAGGTGAAAAGGATTCTGAAGATTGGTTGCCCAACTATGTGAATACACTTAATGCTACTAAGCTGAACCATTAAAAATGGTTAAGATGTTAAATTTTGTGTTATGTGTATTGTACCAGAATTTTCTGAAAGTAGGGAGGCTATGGTTCTTGTGTACCATTGCAAGGCACTACAGCCTGGATTCCCGTGAAATTCCAAATGAACAATGATAGAAGAGCTTTCAGAACCTAGTATAGTTTTAGAAGAAAGAAGTGTTCATATTCTACTTACTATTTATTTCAAAGCTCTCTGGGATGAGAATTATAAGCCAGTTACTCCAGACTTTTCTGAAATTGATGCTAATATACACCCACATTGTTAATCATATAGCTATTGATTCATGGATTCAACAAAAGTTGATTGGGTGCCTAATGTGTTCTAGGCATGGTGTTAGATAATGAGGAAACATTGGTGAGATACTACGACCTCCTACCCCCATAGGTCTTACAGTCTGACAGATTGAATCATTTGACTTGGTCTTGTAAAAAATCTCAAGTCTTTGGGTTTTTCATAGGACTTTTCTTTCATGTTACTTCACACAGTCATCCATGAACACTGCAGTAACAACAACAATCTTTTGTTATTTTTATATACATTCCCATATTTTGTTTGATTTAATTTAATTCTCAACTTCAATCTTTTCCTCCTTTAAGAATGCAGCTTTCTTTTTTTCTTTTCTTTTTTTTTTTTTTGGAGAGAGTCTTGCTCCATCACCAGGTGCCAGGCTGGAGTGCAGTGGCGCGATCTCAACTCACTGCAACCTCCACCTCCCGGGTTCAAGCAATTCTCCTGCCTCAGCCTCCCAAGTAGCTGAGACTACAGGCATGCACCACCATGCCCAGCTATTTTTTTTTTTTTTTGTATTTTTAGTAGAGACGGGGTTTCACCACGTTGACCAAGATGATCTCAATCTCTTGACCTCGTGATCCGCCTGCCTCGGCCTCCCAAAGTGCTGGGATTACAGGCATGAGCCACCATGCCCGGCCTAGAATGTAGGTGTCTTGAGAAAAGGCCAGTCTCACTTATCTTGTATCCTCTTAAAAGTCTCCATAGCTAACAAATGCCTTATACACATAAAAGCAAAACACTTTTAAGAACTGTGCTGAGAAAACACAGCTCTATCTCTAGACCAAAGTAGTAACTGCTGATTTTGGGGTTTTGAAACTATTCCAACCATCAATGCAGATTGCAATATGATAAGGAAATATCTGTACCACTGTTTGGAAAATATATTTTAAAATGCCAATCATGATTCTTCCAGTTGCACTGTGTAATGTGATCTCTTTTTATGAAAGTTCTTTCTCTATAGTATTACCAATTCTACAGTAAGTGTATCTCCATAATATGTGACATTTATTTGCAGGTACAAGTTTGCTTATGACTCAGACCTCACTCTATACATTAATCTCATGGCCTGTGACTTACATAGATATCACATTTAAACCAGAAGAAATATCTCAAGTTGGGCAAGGAGTGGAGAATAGGCCACTGTTGGAAGTATTGACTGTAAGGATCATGAATAGTATTGTTGTCATATTGCCTATTAAAAGATTCTACAATCAAAGCCCTCTAAACCAGAGTTATGCATTCAGATCTCTCTATCTAATGAAAACCCATTCTGTACAAAGTGCCACTCATATATTATTTCATTTATGCTTCATAATACATTTCTGATGGAAGCATTCCTAGTTCATTTTACAGATGGGGAAACTGTGGATCAAGGTTGAAGAATTTCCCAAATGTTTCACAGCATTTTAAAGTCCAATGCTGTTTCCACATATAACACTCAATTTTGAACATTTTATTGAAGTAGGAGACTTAAAAAATAAAAATGAAAACAAAAACCCTGCAAGCAGTGTGTGTTGGTCAAGAGTTGCTGTTTCTCTAAGATCCAGTAAGTCCTTAGCTTTGTTTTCCTGAACTTTGAATTTCAGTTGCACATCAAGCCCCCGAGGTGGGCAAATGCTGATGCTACAGGAATGGCAGCAAGTGGCAGCACTCGGGGCAGGAGCACTCATGCTGTTCTGACATTCCTAGCCAGGCTGTTGTTCACGTGAAACCATGCCCAGCTAACCAAGGACACCTAGGTCTGCCGGCGCAAGTCATTTCTCCCTGAGAGAAGGTTTAATGTCCAGGGTTATAAACTGCTGAGAGGGCAATAGGGAAAGAGCTAATTTATGAGTCTCTGGTTACCAAAATGTAAGTAACTCTGCTTTAGATCACTATCTTGGAATGAGACAAACTCTCCAACTACCTGTGCTGTGATTCTGGACAAGTTACTTGCCCTCTCTGAACCAGAGTTTCATTATACATAAAATGGGGATAATAAGCCTTTCTTAAGAAAGGCATTGAGATTGGAGGTGATTTATGAAAAGAACCAAGTACATCATAGGATCCCAAATAAAGGTAACAATTATTGTTGTATAACAAGAATAATTAGTACTAGTAGCATTTCTCAGCAGGTGGAATGTTTTAGCTTTGGTTCTGACCACTGCAGCCCTCACTCCCAACAACTTTCATTACACCCACTCACTTCTTTCATCACTATCCCCCTCTTATTCCTCCACTGTCCTTTATCAAAAACCATGAGGATGAAACCTCACATAGCCCCAAAGCTGGTCACATTGGTCTGATTAATCAGGTACCAGATGCCTGAATGAGCCCAAGAGGAGATGGAGAAACCAGGATACGTGCTGTGCCATCAGATAGTAAGTGGAGTCAAGGGAGCTGATAAGACCTTTCCCTGGTCTACCCATCTACTATCCTCAGGACTGGCTTTGGTCAAAACTTCCCTAGCCAAATGAGCCTCAATATTGTATTTCAAATACTTCAGTTTACTTCAATATTCACATTCAATGATGAATACTTACCATTTTCAGAAGCTGACTAAACCTAAACTCTATTTAGACCACCTAGTTCTGTTTCTTTTTTCCTTCATTTTGTGGACATTTCACCTTTTAATCCATAAATTCTAGTGTTACACTCTGTACCGTCAAGTATCTTGGTTTTGTTTTCCATTTTATGAATTATTCCAGAGGAACATGTTCATGAGAATTTACCTTTTTCTGTAATCATGGCCATTTCATCACTTTTAGATTTCCCTCTTTTATTTGCCTCATTTATCATTTGCCTCTGGAAGCATATAATATTTTTATTTGCCTTCTCTTGAATTAAATTTGGGTTTCATACTTAGGAAAAAGCCCTGCAGAATGAACCCATACCCAGACAGTGCCATATATTTAGGGGTGCTGACGGCTTAGTTCAATCACTTTGCGTTTAATTCTAGTTTTTACCAAATTTGAAGACAAAAGTACAAAGGTTGAAAGACAATATGAATAAAAAACAATTATTCCTGGCATTAAATACATCAAAAAGCCCAGCTAGGTTTTGGAGGACTGGAAAGAATGGGAGAAGCAATGATTTTTAAAAACAGAATGTTTTGAATTTGATTTTCCATCTGGACAAAATTCACACATGGGAAATTCAAGGATTCAGAATCCATTTCTTTTATTGAAAGATTATTTAAATTTAACTATAAATTATAGAATAAATTGTTGGAATTGGCTACTGTGTACAGACACTATAAAAACTCACTTAATGTTCCTGTGAAGTCGAGATCTCACTTTAAAAAGAAGAAAATAAAGGCTCAGACAAGTAAAAAGCAAAACGAAAAATACTTCACCAAGTTTATGTGCTTTGTAAGTGTTACAGCTACACTAACATTCTTCCTGGTATCATTTAATGGACCCTAGAGCTCTGTCTTTGACTAGCTGCACGACTTAGGGGAATCTCCTAGTCTTCCTTACCTCAGTTTCCTCACCTGTAAAATGGAGGGTCTGGATTAGGAACTATGTGGTCTCAAGACATTCCTTGCAGCTTCAACATTCTATGAGCATAGGAGTATATGAGTATGATTGTAAGGATTGGTTGTTTATGAGCCAATCAGAGATGTTGAATAAACACCTCCCTACTAGGTCAAGGTAGAAAGGGGAGGGCAAATGTTGATAAAAAAAAAAAAACAACTTTGATGAGAACTCTATAAAAATTGTGTGCTACCAAAGATCTGTCCTATTTGGCAGCTGCTGCCTCACTCACAGCTTTCGATATCCAGGAGGACTCTTCTCTCCCAAACTGTAAGTAAAAAAGCTTCCTTTGTAAACCTGGACTGTACCAGTGAATAAGGGGTTAATGACAGAACTGAGCTTATAGCGGGGAAGATTAATGTGCCTTTGTTTTAGAGAAAAACTTGTTCATGGCTGAAAACATGATGGCTCTGCTTGGAGAGAAATGCATGTTTTTCTCTCTCTAAGCATAAATGCTCATTCACACCTTTCCTGGCTTTTTGAGAGGTGGCAAATTGCCCAGGATTGATTGCCAGTTACATGTGTTACCTGAATGAGGCCTTTGTGAGTCTCTGATCTAGAAAAAAACACTTGAACACAACTATCGTTAGGTTCTAATCGGTTTTTGAGATTCCTGTTCATTTCAACTCTTGACTCTCTTTTCATAACAACGACTTATTTTAGTGGTTTATTTACATATCTATTGCCTTATGTCATTTTCTACATTCTCTTCCCACACGTACTGGTACTAACACTGAAGTTTCTTTTGTCACAGAAACAAACCCTTGGAGTGTTTTGCCCTTTGCCTTCACTCACTGCTCAAATGAGGAAATACAACAGGGTTGGAAACTTCACTGACCATAGTCATCATTTGATTATGTATTTCCAAACCCTTCATGTTTGACACTTTCTAGAACATTTCACGCTGGCCCCAGACACTGTGAAGAGCCGACAGCCTAAGACAGTAGAAATGAAAAGGTTGTATATTTTCATACATTTGCTCTACTATCTGAAAAACAGGCACTTGTGAGAATATGCTGCCTTTTTAAAAAAAATAACTTCTCTTTAAATAGTTACCTAGGGCTCCATTAGCTAATTTGGATGCCACAGGGCTTGAGTTCTGCCGCTCAGCTGTTCATCACTTTAGCTAAGGCACATCTAGGTAGCATCCAGGCCCAAGTTAGAGCCAGAGATACTGGGCCCCGGAATGGAGAATAGTTGCTGAAAAAAAACTAAGAGTTTCTTTGGCTTCAGCCCAAGCGTAGAGGAAAGAGCCCTACTCAGGACTCTTTCTGGGCTCCTCCACATGTGTTGAAGGACACTGGAAACCAGGCTGTCCTAGGGCTGCCCTAGATCATCCCACCGCACTTGTCACTGGGGCATTGGGGTGGATAATAAAGCTTTGGGCATCTTTACGCATCATATAAGAAAGTGCTGCATATAATGCCTAGAAATCACAGGCTTTCAATAAATAAGCTTCCTTATATTTGTCTTAAAAATCCATTTGTCTTGTACATAGAGAAGCAAATGGACTCTCTGCTGCCGTCTAATTGTCCAGGAATTAAACATTCATATGTTACAAATAATTATGTTTTCACAGAACATCTTCAAGGAATGCAGAAAGAACCATACCATAGGATTCTACCTGCTATTTTGCTGAAGGATTAGAAATAGAATTCTAAGTCATAAGCCAGTAGGATGTGACTTGCAATCCTAGAACATTACAACTTAGAAGGCACATCAGACATAGTCTCTCTGACCTCAGTTTCCTCATCTCTAAAGTGACAGGGTTGCCACAGATATCTCTGAGGTCATTTGTAGCTTTGTTTTTCTGTGGTTACTTTCTGTTGTTAACACAACTTTCCTCCAGATTTATATATACATTACTTGTTACACCTATGTAATAAAGTATGTGATAAAGAACTTATAAAATGAAATGTGACTGGGTGCAGCGGCTCACGCCTGTAATTCCAGCGTTTGGGGAGGCCAAGGTGGGAGGATTGCATGAGCTCAGGAATTCAAGACAAGTCTGGGCAACATAGCAAGACTTCGTCTCTACTAAAAATCAAAAAAATTGGCCAGGCATGGTGGCAGGCGCCTGTAGTTTCAGCTGCTTGGGTATCTGAGGTGGGAAGATCAGTTGAGCCCAGGAGGTCAAGACTGCAGTGAGTCATGATCATGCTGGTGCACTCCAGGCTAGGCAACAGAGCAAGACCCTGTCTCAGAAAACAAAAAAGAAAGAAAGAAAAAGAAAAGAAATGTGAGACTCTTTCCACCCTACCCCTTCTTCAGAGGTAATCTCAGAGTTGTTACTCTTTATACAGACACACAAACAGTATGAGTATATATCATTTTTTTAATTAAAAAAATAGGAGGATAGTATATATTCTTTGAAACTTGTTTTTTTTTTTATTTAATAATATAATGTGAACAAGTTTCCATCACACTGAAAAAAGTTAGCCTGAGACCTCAGAGAGCAGAAGCTTAGCTTAGGGGCACTGAAATCTTTCTGTGTCATTACCCATCCCAGGCTGGCCTCCTGTCTCCCAGTAGTGAACATTGGCCTGTGACCCTGTTTTACGATTAACAGAGAGGCGACATTTGTGCTAACGTGGAACAGACCTTTAATCCCGCTGTAGAAGTTTAACTCCCTGTAAACAGTATTAGCTTGAATTGACCTTTCCTCTGTTACTCTGGTTGAGTCAGCACACCCAGACTGAAGAAAATAGTTTGGAAATAGGTAGATAATAGAAACATGGAGGTACCTTAGATTTTTTTTTTAATTAAAAAAATAGAATTAGTAATACATTGCATTTTATAGTGCTTTGTAAAGCATCTTCATGTTTACCATGCAATTTAACAAATACATTTTGAGCAACTACAGTGAGCAGGGGGCTCACAGATTGCATTTGAGTTACCTGGCAAAGACACAACCAGAACAATCATTAGCACCATTTAATCCATAGTAAACGGAGACTCAGGAAGTTGCCTGACTTGCCCGAGGTTCCAGCTAGATTAGGCAGAGCTGGTTCTTAAACCCAAGTCTGTCTGATCTGCTAGCAGCAAACCTCTACGTGAATATGTCAGATGTTTGAATTAGTAATGTCCATGGTATAATCTCCCACAGCCTAAGGTACTCTGGGGTGTTATCAAGGACATTAGGAGTCATCCAAAGGCCATTCATTTTTTCATTGAGCTCATTCTTTTCCTTGAATAGAAATGAGTACTGCTCCTTATCTCAGTTTTGTACCTTCTTAGCTATTTTTCCTTGGACAAATAATTTATACTCTCTTATATTCTTTCCTAATCTATTAAATGGGAGGGCAGAAGAGCCCAACCACCTTCTGGGATTATTTTGAAGACTAAATTATATAACTGCATGTAAAGCCATTAGCAGAGGGCTTGATAATACATGACTACTTGTTGTTGTTATTATGATTGGGCTGATTTTTCCTTTTGTTTCATTAAGAAAACATCTTTCTTTTTCGGTGATTCTCAACTCCTTGGTGCAAATGCCCAAACTGAGAGAGAAAGTTTTCACCTTGCTCTGAGGGTCACCCCAGGTTGGCTTTTTTCAGCTAGATGATCTGGAGGCCAGGTCCAAAGCTAAAAATCCCTGACTCTAATATTAGAGGCTGATATATAAACAGGGCAAACACACTCTGCTGGTGGCTGGGATGTAATGGGCCTTAGAAGGTCTTCTTCTCTAGAAATTGTTGCCCACTAGCTTGCCCTGTTACCCCAATAACAGCACTGTGGTTTCATTATTCTAGGTTAAGACAAGAACCTCTGTTGAAATGGAGAGGCAACAATGAGTTCATCGGTTATACCTTCTCAGGATTTAGCTCAGTAGCTATTCACTCTTTATATCAAGGAACAGAGTACTGAGAGCCTACCCTGAAGGGATGCAGAAAATGTGGAGAAATAGATCTGTCATGAGGACAGGACTGTCTAGGGAGCCTGCTTCACCATAGCTGGGACCTTGGACAAGTCAGTTAGATTCTCTAAGTCTTAGCTTGCTCATTAATTAATTAAGATAATACCTGCTATATGCACCTCATTGCCAGTGGACCAAATGAGACCTGAGGTGTCCCTGGGCTTCCAGGAAGTAATCTGTAGACATGGAGCATCCATCCTGTGCTGAGTGCATTGGAAAGAGAGAAGATAAGGAAAAGGAGGAGACCCCAGGATTGATAGGAAGCTACCTGAGACACTCTTCACAACCATTTTTTCTTTGATAGCCCAATCTATGCAAAAAACACTCTTTGTGACACTCAAAGTGAGAGCTCTTTTTTTTTTTTTTTTGAGACGGAGTTTTGCTCCTGTTACCCAGGCTGGAGTGCAATGGCGCGATCTCAGCTCACTGCAACCTCTGCCTCCTGGGTTCAGGCAATTCTCCTGCCTCAGCCTCCTGAGTAGATGGGATTACAGGCACGCAGCACCATGCCCAGCTAATTTTTTGTATTTTTAGTAGAGATGGGGTTTCACCATGTTGACCAGGATGGTCTCGATCTCTTGACCTTGTGATCCACCCGCCTTGGCCTCTCAAAGTGCTGGGATTACAGGCTTGAGCCACCGCGCCCGGCCAGTGAGAGCTCTTTGAGCTTGCATTTTCAAGAACAAAGTGGCAGTTGACCAGGGGCGATGATTCCCTTCAGAGCACCACCACTAAAAGGGCCACTTGATTAGGGGGTCTTCAAGCCAGAGTCTCCCCTTGCTAAAGCAGTGAAGCTGGAGCAGGGAGTGCAATACAACTTTAGCATCTTCATAGAAACCTGAGCACAGAGGTATTATATATTTAGGCACTTAGGACGCATCCTCCCCAGTCTGCCCCAAGTGGTTTCAAAGATGGTTGAATACAAGGATAAGGAAACTTGCACTCAACCCTCTAGCCCAAGGCCAAAGGGTAACTACCTTGAAGCTACACATAGCTTCAGGACTATGTATAGATTTCTCCTTTCAAGCTTGTTGCCTGGAGAATAATCTGTTGGGACTACAGACTAACAGAGCAAAGTGGAGGATAACTACAGAGGCCAAGAGCTTCATTGTCCTGGCCTCAAGCCATTAAGGAAATCCAGTGTTGTTTCCTTATCCAGAGAATAGAGACAGTCCATTACTGCAGTTCCCTCCATTAGTCATATTTTTGTGGGTCACTAATTAGCTGGTTCAGTGTTAGGATTAATGATTCCAAAGGTCTCCTGGAAAGCATTCTGTCTAGGATAACCATGAACATTCAGCATCCCACCTTCATTCATTACAGCTAATTGCAACTAATAAGTGATGGGGGAAAAGCACACCTCATTTGTTTATCCAGTTGTGGAAATGGGCCAGAGGTGCCACAGGGGTCTGCACCCCCAACTGTCTTGATCATGCATCCATCTGAGCCACCCATGGTTCTGTGCACAACTCTCCTGCATTCTTTTCTAGACCTGTCACCATGGCCCACCGATTTCCAGCCCTCACCCAGGAGCAGAAGAAGGAACTCTCAGAAATTGCCCAGAGAATTGTTGCCAATGGAAAGGGGATCCTGGCTGCAGATGAATCTGTAGGTGAGTGTGAAAAGCAGTCCCATCATATAACAACATATTATTTTTTCTACACTTAGCAAAAACAACTTGATAATCATATTTTTTATGGAAGTCAAGGTTTATGTACACAGGAGTGGGAGCAGAAGACTCAGTAAGTGTAGAACTTTTGAGTCCTATAAGTAGCAGACACATTTCTGAAAGACACAGAAAGAGCCTCAAGCCCTTCATTTTCAGGCTCTTTGCCAGGGGTCATTTGAATCAGCCTTGTAGTAAGGCTAGAAACTTAGTAACTAGCATAAGATCAGATACACAGAAATCTGCTGCTAATGAGAAATCAGTTTAAAGTCAGTTAAGTCAGCAAAGGGAGGAAAGTATCTGCACCTGGAATAGGGCAGGGCTTATGGATGGCAGAACCTAAGGATGCCACAAGGGAGAGCTATGGCAGAGTTCCCCAGCCCACCAGAAAACGACAGAAGCCTGAGAATCAAGAGCGTGCCCCATCCCTCCTTCTGTATGTGCATTCAGAGAGACTGAGGACTGGATCAGGGAGGGCTAGAGAGGGCTTAGAGCTTTACATATCCACCTGGACCCCATGATAGCTTACACCCTGACCGCTACATGCTCAGCCCACACACTCCCTAACCATCAACCTGATAGCAACCAGGGTCTCTGGAACACAAAAAATTGAGGCAGGAGCTTTGACTACCTGAAAAAAGAAAGGGAGCCTTGCTTTCCTCTGTGGAGAGGGCCTCTGAGATGATGTAGAGAAGGGCAACAGAAAAGCCCTGGCTTGCTCCTTATGCTGCCCTCTGCCTTCCCACCGTAGGCACCATGGGGAACCGCCTGCAGAGGATCAAGGTGGAAAACACCGAAGAGAACCGCCGGCAATTCCGAGAAATCCTCTTCTCTGTGGACAGTTCCATCAACCAGAGCATCGGGGGTGTGATCCTTTTCCATGAGACCCTGTACCAGAAGGACAGCCAAGGAAAGCTGTTCAGAACCATCCTCAAGGAAAAGGGGATCGTGGTGGGAATCAAGGTGAACACCTCCGTTCACACCTCACCTCTGCCTTGTCCTAGGCAAACTCCTAGCACACTGGCAAGGGTGGAGCCAACATTCTGAACGTTCTCCTCTTCGAATTTCTCTTCTCACCCTTTTCCATTGCCATCTTCCCACAGACAACCAGATTCTCATCTAGATTTTTCCTCCAGTGCCCTCTTCTTTCACTCAAGTTTTCTACACCTTCTTAATCTCTTTGCATCTCAATCTCATTTCTTAAAATGGGATTCCTATTACTTAAAATGGGAATCTGTCTCATAACGTTCTTACAGGGATGAAATGAGTCAATATTTCTAGACTGGAAGTGGTTGCTTATGGTATAATCCCAGCACTTTGGAAGGCAGAGGAAAGAGGATCACTTGAGCTCAGGGGTTTGAGACCAGCCTGAGCAACATAATGAGACCTTGTCTCTAATAGAAACATAATGAGCAACATAATGAGACCTTGTCTCTCTAACAGAAATTTAAAAAAAATTAGCCAGATGTGTTGGTGCATGCCTGTAGTTCCAGCTACTCAGGAGGCTGAGGCGGAAAGATTGATCACCTGAGCCCTGGAGGTCGAGGCTGCAGTGAGCTGTGGTCACACTACTGTACTCCAGCCTGGATGACACAGTGAGACCTCGTCTCAAAAAAAAAAAAAAAAAGTTTATATTGCATAATTATTCAATTAATGGTAACTATTATAATTATTAAAGCATTTACTATTCTATCTTGTAACTAGGTCTTCCAATAATGCATAAACTTCTCAAAAGTGAAGACTAGCATACATTGGCTGGGCGCAGTGGCTCACGCCTGTAATTCCAGCACTTTGGGAGGCCAAGGCAGGAGGATCACGAGGTCAGGAGATCAAGACCATCTGGCTAACACGATAAAACCCTGTCTCTAATAAAAATACAAAAAATTAGCCGGACATGGTGGCACGTGCCTGTAATTCCAGCTACTCGGGATGCTGAGATAGGAGAATCGCATGAATCCTGGAAGTGGAAGTCGTAATGAGCTGAGGTTGTGCCACTGCACTCTACCCTGGGCAACAGAGTGAGACTCCATCTCAAAAAGAAAAGAAAGCTAGTATCCATTGAGTATGAGCATTTACCATTCTAAGCACTCATTTAGGTCTCATAACCTCTGGCAGTAGACTCAATTATTACCCTTATTTAGAGATGAAGTGAGAAAACTGAACTACAAAGAATAACATAACTTGCCCTTACAGCAAGGCAAGGTCAGAGCCAGTTTAGGCTAATTCTCAAGGTCATGACCTTGGCCTCTGCTATGTAGAGAGTAGAAGTTGTATTCTTATTCTCTTTACCTCCTGTATTAACACAATACCTGGTGTATGCAGCTGCTCAATCAATGTTAGGGTCGATACTCTCACACTGTACCTTCCAGGTAACTTCCCTTCTGCTATGTACTGAACTGTGTCCCTCACAATGACTAATATACTTTCTTAATTCAACTTCTTGGTCTGTAAAAGAGACAAACTATTAGTTCCCAGAGTTCTGCTTGTGTTTCCTGACATCTGACACCTGCGAATTAATTGTTAATTATTTGTATCCACAGTTAGACCAAGGAGCTGCTCCCCTTGCAGGAACAAACAAAGAAACGACCATTCAAGGTAAGGATATTGCCCACTGAGATGCGTCATGACAGTATAAGCTAGAAATTAAGGCAAGTAAAGAAGGGAGCAAGGAAAAACAAAACGCAACTCTTAGGCTGGTCTTAGAGCCACACATGCCTGGTTTTGAATATCACCTCCTCCGTTTAACAAGTGTGAACTTGGGCCAGTCACTGAAATGTTCTGAGCCTCAGTTCTCTGATCTCAAAATGGAGTAACTGTTGTGGGGATTAAATTAGATGACGTACATACGATGCGAACAAAAATACCTTTCACAAAAAAGATTAAACTCTGCACCTGCAAGTATTATTTTTAGAAAAAAATCTATCAGTATAAGAGTGGAAAGGCCCCACACTTTGAGATCAGGTACACCTGGGTTTGAATCCTGGTTCTATCACATGCTACCTAGATAATTTTGCGACGTACTTCTGCCCAAGTAGACAAGCATTAACCCACAACATTGGTTAGCTAAGCAGAATTTGAATCCCAGCTCTGTCATGCTTTAGCAGTTCAAACTTGGTAAATTGGCTTAACCGTAAGAGTCTCAGTTTCCACATTTGTGAAATGAGTATCAAATTAACTATTGCTTTCTTCTATTCTATATGTGGAGTAGATAGTATGTATATCAAAACAATATTTATTAAATCTAGGTCTTCTGGTTCAGTGTTGTGATTAATGCTTATATGCTTAGCTTTTTTCAGTCCTCAAGCTCAGTGAATTGAAAGCTAAGCAAAGGGAGAACTCCTTCACTTTATCAGAGGCCCCATGGTTCAGGTACAAAGGTGCAAGGAAGCCTTTCTCTCTTTTGTGACTTGCAGGGCTTGATGGCCTCTCAGAGCGCTGTGCTCAGTACAAGAAAGATGGTGTTGACTTTGGGAAGTGGCGTGCTGTGCTGAGGATTGCTGACCAGTGTCCATCCAGCCTCGCTATACAGGAAAACGCCAACGCCCTGGCTCGCTATGCCAGCATATGTCAGCAGGTGCTCTGCCTTCCCCTTGGGCTGAAAATGAGTAGGCTAGAGCTTTTCTTTAAACTTTTCTATAACTACACTTGGGCTCTTCTTTCCCCTCACCAGTATATCCTAGTGGCATTTTTCACAACTTTTTTGCTATAGCCAAGTATGGTAGGAAAGATTTGGTCCCACAAGCCAATAGGAGTTCAAGGATAACGAGTTCAAAGCATAAGCTATGAGTTCAAAGGATAATGTCATCAACTGCTGCCCTCTGTCAAAACTCCATAACTGTCTTATAAATGATCAGGCTTTTGAGGCCAGATAACTTGCTTCTCTACACTCTATTACATCCAATACATGATCCTCTTAGATTTCTAGCTGAAGAGTGGCAGCTCTGACCGAGTTCTGATCCAAATAATTCCTTGGAGGGTGATGACCAGATGCTAGAGTTTCCAACACATACTAAAATGTCTCTGGGTCCAAGTTAAGTTTGATTTGCTTCTGTGAGTACTACATTGGGGTTTTTAGAGTTGTGGACAGCTGGAGATTGCCAATTAGAACTATAAATACTGCTTGAATTTCTTCATTAGCCCACACTAGAGGCATTTTTCTTAATGATATATGTTTGAATGCCCTAAAAAGGTAGCAGTTAGGTTCTCAGGCAGTTAGAATAGTCTCTAGAAAGAGATATAGAAATTAAGTGTTTGTATTTATTTTTTACCCTGTTCTGAAAAATTTCACTGGCTTTAAGTCACCTATGTAGTATTTCTCCATAATGGCTTCAATTTAAACTAATTGCAACTGCTGAATCTCCTCCTAAGGAAAGGATGACTGAGCACACAGCTTCACTTTTGCTTCCCTGCTTTTCCTTTTTAGAATGGACTAGTACCTATTGTTGAACCAGAGGTAATTCCTGATGGAGACCATGACCTGGAACACTGCCAGTATGTTACTGAGAAGGTAAGTCTTAAATATAAAGTTCCCAATTCTAGCTGAAAAATCTTATTTTTAGGTAATAGCTATTACTTAACACATAGCAGCTGTGATATTTGAAGTAGTCTTTAGATTGGACTCATTGTAGCATTGAGAAGGTAGGGAGGTGCTCATCAGCCCTTCGCTTTTTTGGCACATGGTATGCTACATATAGAAAAAGCACAGGAGTTGCAGAACCAAGACTTGGGTGGGAGATTCCACTTTTCCACTTGTGGGATATTGGGCAAGTCATATTATCTCTTTTGACTTCAAGTCTATTATGTGTACACAAAGAAATTTTAAAATAAGATATGTGGCTCAAATGAGAAGATGTAATTAGAAAGTACTTTATTCCATCTGATTTTCTAAATTAGCCACAGTATATCTGAAAGAGGGTGGTTCCATTCATACACTGTGAGAACGTAGGAGAGTCATAATGTCACCTGACCTTAGTTTCTCTACTTGGAAAATTACGTGGACTGAAATGTGATCTAAAAGCGCTTCTGCCTCTGAAATGTATGCCTATATAACTACTCAGCTTCTGTAAACATGGACAGTGGAGGCCAGTTTAGATGACCCCAAATAGCTAAAACAATGCAGTCTCAATAGGGGATGACATTGACCAAGGGAGTAATGGGAAGAAAGGAATGAAGGGCTTCTTGGAAGCAGAGCCATGCCTGTCATTCATGCAGTGAATGAGAAGCTAGATTAGGGGTGGCGAATACAGGCCAGTTTGGTTGTGCTCAGTGGCTATGGATTGCAACACACTGGTCTGATGAGGCTTGGAGGTTGGTTCAGAAGCTTTTGCCAAGTGACAAATGAGAATTCCTTTATCCTGCTTTCCTGTGGTGTAAATGTGCCAAGGTCACATGATTCTGAGACTAGCTTTGAGTTTTACCTGGTGGGACCTCTTGTCCTTCAGGTCCTAGCTGCTGTCTATAAGGCCCTGAATGACCATCATGTTTACCTGGAAGGCACCCTGCTAAAGCCCAACATGGTGACTGCTGGACACGCCTGCACCAAGAAGTATACTCCAGAGCAAGTGGCAATGGCCACCGTAACAGCTCTCCACCGTACCGTTCCTGCAGCTGTTCCTGGTAATGCCTTCTTTCTTCTCTAACTCAAGGTCTTGGCCCTCATTCTTTGGAGAGCCATAAGCATTTGTGTTTGTTCAGGAATCTGCTTCGATTCATGAAACAAAATTCTGTTATCCCACAGGCAGCCAGCACTTCCCCTCACACTGAATACCAAGCATCCGAGTCTGCCCAAATGCCCACAACCCCTGTATTTCTTCAACATTTCACTGCCTTCCTTATGTATTTAAAGCCCTTCTCTCTAGCCCAACTAGCTTCAGCAAAAGCAAACTGATTTCTCTGACCCAGTTCAAGCAAATCAAACAGAGAAAAGACTGAGACATTGCATTTATGGTAGGTTCATTGCTTGCTTTCTCAAGCAGGGTACATAAGGTGGGACTAATAGAGCAAAATGGCTTTTCTTCTACCAGGCATCTGCTTCTTGTCTGGTGGCATGAGTGAAGAGGATGCTACTCTCAACCTCAATGCTATCAACCTTTGCTGTCTACCAAAGCCCTGGAAACTAAGTTTCTCTTACGGACGGGCCCTGCAGGCCAGTGCATTGGCTGCCTGGGGTGGCAAGGCTGCAAACAAGAAGGCAACCCAGGAGGCTTTTATGAAGCGGGCCGTGGTAAGATGCTGCTACCTCTTATCTACTTGACTAAGTTCACATTTGGGGCTTGATTCTCTGACATAAAGAAGTGTTGTTTTCAGGCCATGCAGGTATCTACAGATAGTGTCTATTAGGCATTTGAAAATGTGGCATTAGAGCTCAGTATGAGGATAGATGTTAGAGAGAGTTTTGAATTAGCCACACTAGTATAGTTGAGACAATAGACTGAAGACAATTTCAACAGAATCACTTCAGAGGGAAGGAGATAAGAGGACCAAGAACTGAACCTAGGATACTTTTAATTTGGGGAAGATGAAGAAGAAAAGCCACCAAGAAAAGCAGCAATTATATCATAGGATGAACCAAGGATTATGGGAACAAAGAGTAAATAATTTCTTTTTTTGAAATGGAGTCTTACTCTGTCACCCACCCTAGAGTGCAATGGTGCAATCTCGGCTCACTGCAACCTCTGTCTCCTGGATTCAAGCAATTCTACTGCCTCAGCCTCCCAAGTAGCTGGGACTATAGGCACACACCACCACGCCCAGCTAATTTTTGTATTTTTTAGTGGAGAAAGCGTTTCACCATGTTGGCCAGGCTGGTTTGGAACTCCCGGCCTCAGGTGATCTGCCCACCTTAACCTCTCAAAGTGCTGAGATTACAGACGTGAGCCACTGTGCCCAGCCAAGTAAAGAATTTCAAAGGGCCAATAACAACATGCTATACAGAGATTCTAAACAAAGGCCAAGAAAAGGCACTGAGATTGGCATTTAGGAGCATATCAGTGACCCTTACTGAAACACTTTCACTAAAGAAGAAAGGAAAGGTGCCCATTCAAGAAGTTTTTCAGGAAAAGATCCAGAAAGGTTGTCAGGAGAAATGGGGACCACCAAAGTTTTTATTCAAATAATAACCATAAATTTAAAAATACCCTTTATGAGCCTAGAACTGGGGTGAACAAATCCCATATAGCTGTGGCCTTCAGGAAGCTTGGAGTTTAGCCAAATAGGAGAGAGCCTGGTATGTTTAAATGTAAAGCAAGAGGAGACAGTAAAGATGAGGAGAGTGGGGATAACTGAATGGAGAAGAACTTAGAGGAAGCAGAACTGCATGAGACTCAATATTAAACATAGGTGGCATAGCTGGCGAAAGACAAAAGGGGGGTAAGAGGCAGAAAAGAGAACGCGGTTGGAATCAGCTCTATAGAAGTCAAGAGATGTAGCAGTTCATGACTGATTACAGTTAAGGTATCTGCTGAGAATGTTGAAGAAATGGAAATTTCCATACTGACAGTCGGAAAGGGTAGAAAAGCAGTTAAAGGAACTCGCTAGGAAATCAATCAGACATTATGGCCAGACATAGCCAAGCATCAAGTAAGGTGCTGCTGAAATAAGAGTCTGAGTTTGTGGTAGCTTGATTTCTGAATTTTCCTACCAGCTGTCTGAAGCATGCAGGAAGATTTAGATAAACTCGAATGCAAAATAGCAGGGTGGAAGAGTGAAAGTTGAACAGGAAGATAGAAGAGTGACAAATGTTAGCAATAGCCTCAGTTAGCATGCTGACTCCTCAGCAGCATTGAGGAGGCTGGGCAAGGAATCAAGTGCAGTCAGAAGTGTGGTGGTGAGGCCCTAAAGGAAAGGAAAGCCCCAGGGAATCTAAACCTCATCTCACAGGCCTAGGAGAGGTCTGAGATTTTCGAAGTAGTGCTTTACCTTGACTATGGAAAGCAGGGTGTGGCTGTGCTGCTGGGCAGCTGATGGATTGAGGAGACCTAGCTCACTTGACGGAGGGATTGTGAAAGCACAGGTCATGAGGGGCATCCACACAGAAGAAGGGAAGCTGAGTTTATCATCAAGGATGGTGCTTCTCAAGCTCCAGTGTGGATCCAAATCACGTGAAGGGCTTGGTTTTATTGTTGTAATCTTTTTTATTTACACATAATAATTGTATATATTTATGTGGTATCTGTGACGTTTTATACATGCATATAATGTATAATGATCAAATCAGGATAATTAGGGTATTCACTCCAAACACTTATTATTTCTTTGGGCTGGAAACATTCCAAATCTTCTCTTCTAGTTATTTCAAAATATGTAACAAATTATTGTTAACTGTAATCACCTTACTGTTCTATTGAACACTAGAACTTATTCCTTCTCTCTAACTGTGTTTTTGTACCCATTACCAACCTCTTTTCATTTCCCATACCCTCATTTGAAGAGCTCGTTAAAATGCAGATTATGGGCCTCACCCACTGAGTTTCTAATTCAGTAGGTCTCGGGTAAGGCCAGAGAATTTCTATTTCTAACATGTTCCTAAAGGATGCTGGTAGACCATGAAACACACTTTAAGAACTGTTGATGTAAAATGTAGAAATAAGTCCTGGAGAGAATAGACAGTAGCAACAGTGACTAGAAAAAGTGGTACCAACTGAGCTGCATTCAAATATTATCATGTTTCATAATTCTGAATTTACCTTTAACTGGAATGTATACAGGAAAGCAAATGATACCTTAACAACTAAATAAAAATTACATATTCTTCTAGACCAATATAGGTAGGAAATGAAAATGCTTTTAAATAAACATGTTTTTCTTTTGGTATTGTGCACTATACTAGTGAGAAATTTCTCAATTTTAGTTTCTACTGTTGCTGCAATATTGCTGGTACTGAACAGAGATTTTCCCAGTAACTGACACAAACCTCAAACTTACCAAAGAAATGCTCAGAAAACTGGGATAAAAAGGGGAGACACTTTATAGAAGGAAGGGGATGGTATCAGCAGCAATACTCAGCGACATCGCTGTAAAAAAAAGAAAATCTAAGTGAAGGTATGGCTGCTTTCTCAGGAGAAGTAGACAGGGTCAAGGTGAGGTCACATTTACTCTAACTGGTCTCCTCTCTCACGTTTGTCTTCTAGGCTAACTGCCAGGCGGCCAAAGGACAGTATGTTCACTCAGGTTCTTCTGAGGCTGCTTCCACCCAGTCGCTGTTCACAGCCTGCTATACCTACTAGGTTCCAATGCCTGCCAGCCTAGCTCCAGCACTTCTAGTAGGAGGGCTGAAAGGGAGCAACTGTTCCTCCAATACTGGAAATTAGACACAGTTAGATTTGAACTGCTGGAAATACAACACATGTTAAATCTTAAGTACTAGGGGGAAAAAGAATCAGTTGTTGAAACGAAAAAATAAATACCAAGGACCTGATCAAATTTCACATAGCAGTTTCCTTGCAACACTTTCAGCTCCCCATGCTTCAGAATATCCGCCCAAGAAAATAATAGGCTTTAAAACAATATCAGCTCCTCATCCAAAGAACAACTGCTAAATGAAATACCTCATTAGCTGAGTGTAGAGAAGTGCATCTTCTGAAACAATCTCAGCAGTGGGAAGGAGATAGCTGCAACCAAAAAAGAAATAAATATTCTATGAATCTTTGGCTGCTATTGAGTTTCACTTTTCTGCTCTTGTTGTCCAAGGACTCTGTATTTCATTACTTTTGACTCTACTAGACATGACTGGGTTTCGACAGTCAGGTTCTTCAACTCTGGCTATTCATTGGAATTAAACAGCAAACTTTTAAAAACTCTGATGCTCAGGCCACACCCCAGCTCAATTAAATGAGAAACTCTAAACCTGGGATCCTCTATTAGATTTCTTAAAGCTTCCTCAGTGATTCTAATGTACAGTCAAGTTTGAGAACTACCAATCTAAATTTCAAGTTTGAGGATATTTGAAAAGTAAAGCCATTCACAGTAGGAAGCCAGATAAAAATGTAGAATGTTTCTGAGCCACTTGTGGAGTGTAATAAGAAAATTAATGTGACTTTGATGCTTGGAGCATTCCTCTTCAAGTGGCCCAGTTTTGGTGACACAGGACTACACTGTTGTCTGCACGTCCAGGCACATTTCCTAGTTTTGCAGAAAATAGTATTCACATAATTATACTGTATTGACTTTCACTTTTCAGAATTAACCTATGTTATGAAAAATAATTTAAATATTATAACTTTGGATGATATAAAAGTAATGATTTAACTGACAGAAGCTGGGAAATATAAGGGGGAGGAGAATTGGAGGAAAGCAAAAAGAGTCAGGAATACTACTTAAAACAGATGGGTTAAGAAATAGTGCTTTAAATCTATTTAAGTAATAAAAGAAATGGATGTAAATCATTAAAATATATATCTAAAACTAAAATACTGAAGGTAGTATGCTAAATTTCTTACCTTGACTAATACAAAGAAAAATGGTATTTCATAGATTAATAAATGAAGAAACAGAGGCTTAACATATTATTTTGAGGCATAAGAATTAGCCAAAGGAGTTTACTTTAAGGGGAAAGACCTGTGAATGGGGTACAGGAAAGACAACTTTTCCTTCTTACATGCCCTCTACGGTATTTGAATGTTTATTTCCATGAATTTGTCATTACTTTTCTAAAAACAACTATATTCATGCAAGCAATTCAAGCCTACATTAGAGATCCATTAAGCCCACGGCTTTCATTTTACAGATGATAAAACCAAGCCCAGAGAAGTAAAATTACTTGCTGAGGGTCACACATTTATGGTAGAGCTGAGAGATTAAAATTCAGTTCTCTGAATTCAGGTCTCTTGCTCAAAAAATGGAGACAGCCAGAGATTTTGCAGGGCAAGTTTACAGGCTGTGTTCAGTATCTCTGCCACCAGTGGTTTAGGCCTTCTACGTTTCCCCTTAGCATTCAGTCAATCATCAAGCATTTCATCTCTTCTTATGTGCCAAGCTCTCTTAAAAGCCGGTAGGTAACACCTTGTGAGACAAAGCTTTTCCGCCAGATAATTTTTATCTAGATCTTACTCAGCATCGCTATATTTAGATATTTTAAGAGGTATCTAAAGAAACCTCTTAGATTCTTATCAGTTAAGCATGAATTTATAATCAAGGCTGAGTTACTTACCTATTGTGGTCAAGGCTGAATAACATTTTACTGGGAGTGAGACTCTACATAATGCATTTTCCTGGCTACCATCAGCTATATTTTCCCTACTAAAGGACTATAGTTGTCTTTGAAATCTCAATCCCATTAATTTCCTTCATTCAGGGTAATATGAAGACAAGTGTTACAAGGCTACAGACTTCAATTTCTCTGTGATTACTGAGTGAATATTTAGCAGCTTCCCAGTTTTGGTTACTTTGTCAGATTTATTTTAGTAATTATTAAACACCTACTAAAACTAAAACCTAGTACTAGACATAAAAAAATAATTAGAGAAATTTCAGCTTTAGGGCACACCAGACAATTAAGCTTAAATAGCTAAAAGAAACACACAAACCATTGACTGGGGGTTGGTAAGTGGGGAGGAGAGTCAGGGTGTAGAATCAAACGTCTGGGTGTAGAATCAAACGTCTGGGTGTAGAATCAAATGTCTGGGTGTAGAAAAGGGAGAGATGGTATTTAGGTTGGACATTACAACCTAGAACTCATAGAGAGGATACTGCCTGTGTGTAAGAAAATACATTCAGAAGTCACTGAAAGAAGATGACATTTTGAAGCTATCAAGAGCCAAGGCCACACACACACACACACACACACACACACACACACAAAAATGACTAAGTTCTGGAAAGAATGAAAAGAGGAATTTGTTTTGCTCTGAAGAGGGAGGAGGGAAAGAAGGAAGGAAATGGGCAAGAAAATGAGGGAAAAGAGGAAGAAATGAGAAAGGAAAAATAGGAGGCAGGAAAGAAGCTAGGGCAATATGTAATTGCGGGGAGGTGACTGACGGGCTTTTGAGAAGGAGGAGAACTATTATTAAGCATTTAAAGATACTGTCTTCTTGCCAGAAAGAACTGAGTTTCTCATATGAGTCTATATCATGCTTTATAAAAACAAGATACTGAGACGATTCGTAATGATTCATAATGTGAATTAATTTAGCAGAAGCAAAAGCCAACTGTGACAGTGAGAATGTAAGCTTCAGAAACTTGCAGAAATTTTGGAGTGAGCTTTAGGCAAAGCAGAAATGGGACTTTCAGATCATCTGATTTAGCCCTCCTGGAATGAAAGACTCCAGCCGCCGTCTAGATGTTACTTGCTTGAGCAACAGAGGAGGAAACTGGGGTCCAGCGTGCTAAGGAAGTTGTCCAAGGTCACATAACCAGTTGGTGGTGAGATTTAGGCTAGTGTGATTTGCAGGGTCCTCTTGGATGTGTGTAGTAAGGGGTCTCCAGCACAGGTTCTGGAGTCAGACAGCATAGATTCAAATGCTGGCCCTGTCACTTACTAGCCATGAGACCTTGGACACATTATACCTTTCTGTCTTCCATTTCTTCATCACCAAAATAAGAAAAAATATATTATCACATATTGTAGAAAGAACAAATGAGTTAATAAATCTCAATAACAAGTTCACGATCCCTTATTCACAATTCTGAAATCCAAAAACTCTGAAGACCAAAAATTTTCTCATAAGTTTTAATAAATTATTTGGTGGCAACACCTGACCTGAAGCTGTCATCTTTGTTCCATTTGATGATATGCAGCAATATTAACATGCTCAATTGCAGGTGCTGCCTCAGACACTGCAGAGGGAGTTATACAATATATAGCAAAAGTAATATATTTATTCTCTAAAATCTGACAAAATTCTGATTTCCAAAGCACATATGGCCTCAAGGCTTTCAGATAAAGAATTGTGAACCTTCCCTTAGAACAATATCTGCCATCCATTTTACCCATTTCTAGGGTAAAAGATAAATTGGCATGCTCAATGCAGCCTGGAGGGCTCATGCAATGCTACCAGTCCCAAAGCCTATTTTGTAGAGAGGATGAGTTAAGAGAGAGAACTGATGCAAAGCTCAACACAGCCAGTCACAGCTCTTTTTCTGCTGCTCGTATAAACATGGTATTCTGGCTGGAAAGTAGTCTAAGCCTCTTGAAATAATCTAAAGCACTCAGTACTGGGCATCAATATGTATAACACACATAAAAATCAGACAACTAGCACTCTTGTAACACCCACTGTATACTCAGCACTGTATGCTTACCAAGAAAATGAGGAAGGCAAGCACACAGTTAGAAAACAAAGAAAATTGTACACAATTATGTGCTAAATTGCAGTGGCATAGGCTAGATGCTGAGATCAAAAAGGAAGGATTGCTTTACAAGAGGGAGGATTAGCTGAAGCAGTTTATTATTACTTTTATGATCTTGGTCTCTCTGAGCCTCAGTTTTCACATCTGTAAAAGAGGGTTGTTGTGAGGGCAATATTTTATGTACAGTGCCAGATACATAAGTAGTGAATAAATATTAGTTTTCCCTGTCAGCTGGCTCTTGAAGAAAAGTAAAGGCTCATGAGTGAGAATAAACATAAATTATGTGTCTTTACTAGAGTACAAACTATGTGTTGAGAGAAATATGGGCAATCAGCCTGGCAAATGGTGAGGCTGATTTCCCATGATGGAGTGGCACACGGATGGACAGAGATATTTCAGAAAGTCTTGCCTTGAAGTGATGAGAAATAGGTAACTATGGATGATTTCTTTTTTCTATTTGTGTATTCTGATTATTTTTCTATTGTACTTGAGGTTCTGGAGTACATGTGCAGATCATGCAGGATTGTTGCATAGGTACACACATGGCAATGCAGTTTGCTGCTTCCATCCCCCTGTCACCTACATCTGGCATTTCTCCCCATGTTATCCTTCCCCGACTTCCCCACCAGCTTGCTGTCCCTCCCTTGGCCCCCACAACAGACCCCAGTGTGTGATGTTCCCCTCCCTGTGTCCATGTGTTCTCATTGTTCAACACCTGCCTATGAGTGAGAACATGTGGTGTTTGATTTTCTGTTCTTGTGTCAGTTTGCTAAGAATGATGGTTTCCAGATTCGTCCATGTCCCTACAAAGGACACGAACTCATCGTTTTTTATGGCTGCATAGTATTCCATGGTGTATATATGCCACATATTCCTTGTCCAGTCTATGGTCGATGGGCATTTGGGTTGGTTCCAGGTCTTTGCTATTGTAACAGTGATGCTATGAACATATGTGTGCACGTGTCTTTATAACAGAATGAATTATAATACTTTGGATATATACCCAGTAATGGAATTGCTGGGTCAAATGGAATTTCTTTTCTATCCTTGAGGAAGCGCCACACTGTCTTCCACAATGGTTGAAATAGTTCACACGCCCACCAACAGTGTGAAAGTGTTCCTATTTTTCCACATCCTCTCCAGCATCTTTTGTCTCCAGGTTTTTTAATGATTGCTATTCTAACTGGTGTGAGATGGTATCTCAATGTGGTTTTGATTTGCATTTCTCTAATAATCAGTGATGATGAGCATTTTTTCGTACGTTTATTGGCCTCATATATGTCTTCTTTTGAAAAGTGTCTGTTCATATCCTTCTCCCACTTTTAGATGGGTTTGTTTTCTTCTTGTAAATCTGTTTTAGTTCTTTGTAGATTCTGGATATTAGCCCATTGTCAGATGGGTAGATTGCAAAAATTTTTTTCCATTGTGTTCGTTGCTGATTCACTCTAATGATTGTTTCTTTTGCTGTACAGAAGCTCTGGAGTTTAATTAGGTCCCATTTGTCTATTTTGGCTTTTGTTGCCAATGATTTTGGTGTTTCAGTCATGATGTCCTTGCCTATGCCTATGTCCTGAATGGTTTTCCCTAGATTTTCTTTTAGGGTTTTGATAGTGTTAGGTCTTATGTTTAAGTATTTAATCCATCTGGAGTTAATTTTAGTGTAAGGTGTCAGGAAGGGGTCCAGTTTCTGCTTTCTGCACACTGCTAGCCAGTTTTCTCAACACCTTTTTAAACAGGGAATCCTTTCCCCATTGCTTGTTTTTGTCCGGTTTGTCAAAGTTCAGATGGTTGTAGATGTGTGGCATTGCCTCCAAGGCCTCTATTTTGTTCCATTGGTCTATATCTCTACCAATGACCTTCTTCACAGAACTGGAAAAAACCACCTTAAACTCCATATGGAACCAAAAGAGAGCCCACATAGCCAAGACAATCCTAAGCAAAAAGAACACTGGAGGCATCATGCTACCTGATTTCAGACTAAACTACAAAGCTATAGTAATCAAAACAGGATGATTTTTAAGAAAAGAATAACCTAAGAGCAATGCAGAAAATTACTTTCTAGAATGTAGAAGATCAGGTGGGAACTAGGAGCCAGCTAAGTGTCTATAATAGCAATTCAGTGGAGCACCTGGGCTTTTGTTGGTGGGTGGATGAGTAGACATGACATCTTTTTTTTTTTTTTTTTTGAGATGGAGTCTCACTCTGTTACCCAGGCTGGAGTGCAATGGTATGATATCAGCTCACTGCAACCTCCACCTCCCAGGTTCAAGCAATTCTCCCACCTCAGCTTCCCAAGCAGCTGGGACCACAGGCATCCACCAACAGGCCTGGCTGATTTTTATATTTTGTAGAGATGGGGTTTCACCATGTTGGCCAGGCTGGTCTTGAACTCCTGACCTCAGGTGATCCTCCCATCCTGGCATTCCACAGTGCTGGGATTACAGGCATGAGCCACTGCCACCACACCTGGCCAGACATGACATCTTTAGACTAGAGAAAACAACAAACAACTCCTTGTGTGTAGCATAGCCATTTGCCATCCTAATAAAGTCTGTTTCATTGCAGCCTGATAGGCAAGCATTTGGGACAAATGAAAGCTCAAAATTCTTTACCTCATTCTCGAAAAGAGACTTACATACATGCACAGACTCGGTCAGGCTGAGTAGTGTGGCACATGAAAAACAGGGCATTTTCTAAACATGGCATCAATTCTTTTGGCAGTTCAGAATATCCAGGGCTAGGTGGTAGCCCAAGGTCTCAGGTGTCAGAGAAATGTATTCTGCCCTCTTAAGTTAATCAAGGTCAAGGCATCTTTCTGCAACTATGTACAACTTTTCCTTGTCCTGCTCTGTTACTCCGTCCTTTTCAGAGTACATCTCTGGGTTGCAGGGACACAATGACTGTCATGTAATGTGGAGATTTATCTCAGCCAGTAGTCTAACATGAGAAACCTGTTCTTAGAGTATGGCTCCTAGACGGGCAACAACACAGGCAAGATGCACACATCATGTTTTATTTGTGTGAACGAAATACAAAGTTAATGAAAACTCAATGTTTTGGAAAGTTGGGTGACTTTTCCTGTCTTTATGCACTATATATGGCTTATTATGCATATTAATTGCATATTATGCATATTATTATTCTTCAAGTCTTCAAGTCTCCTTAATAATAAAAGGCTACTTGATGCAACTGTGAAACGGACATAACACCTAGCAGGTATTTTTTAAATACATGTTAATTGACCTCGTCCCACATGTGCAGTAAAGCAAATGTGTCTTTCTCTTTGTGCAACCTGGTTATGGATGGCCTTAATTTAAAAGAAACCAATCAACCCACCCCTATCACCCACCTCAGGCCACAAAATACCTTTGAATGTGGTAGAAGAATGTCAAAGGTCAAATACTGACTGGGAACAGTAACTTTAAAAAAATGATTAGAATATCTGGACTAGATTGTTTTCTAAAAAGGAGTTGAAATTTATTCTCCAAGCACTGTGCTCAAGTAGGTATGTTCTGTGTGCCCCTAGACTTGCTGATGACATCCTCCTTTAGAAAGACAGATAAATATGAAATGCCTCACTCATCAAAATTACAGTGAAATAGAATATTTTTGCCTGTTCTTTTTTTTTTTGCCACCAAAACCCCTTTTACTTGCTCATTTTGAAATTTTATCTAATCAATAATTTGCTTCATCTACTTTAAGCTTAATTTTCTTTTCAAAATTGTCTCAGATGTTAATACCCAGAATAAATTTGAGTAATTTCATTAAGTTCATACTTTTACTTCTTGCAATGCCATAGGAGTAAAAAATAAAAATAATTTTTAAAAAGTTTTACTTCAGCTGGGCTCTAAACAAAATCCCAACTCTCCCCAGCTGCTCCTTCAAACCATTATTATTGACAAGACACCTAACTCTACCCCTAACCATGTCCATCCATCTTCCTTCCCTGACCCTCAAAACATGAATTTACTATTTTTTCAAATGGGTCATCTCAAATGAATTCGATTTTCCTGTCACCCAACCAGACACCAAATCTGTCCACTTTCATTTTTTCCCAAATTGAAGGAAGAAGGTTTCAGAAGAAAATCTTTCCATAACTGCTAGTACTCATTTCAGCATATCCGATAACTTAATCAACTTGCATTCTGCTCTCCTCTATCTTCAACCTCTCCCTCAACTGGCTATCTACTCAAATTTTTCTTTAATCTCCATATACAGCCCTCTTTATATTCACAGATGAGTAATCTAGTTTTATTCTCTAGCTTTATAGAACAGTAAAATCAAGCAAGTAAAAAGAATAACCAATAAAGGGTTGCCCTTTTTTAAAAATAAAGACAAAAATGTAACAAACTATCCTCCCGAATCACTATTATTTCATAAAAGAACTTAAGTTTTATTTTTTTAAGAGCATACTTTCAGAATAACGGTCTCTAATAATCAATTTATCTTTTTAAGACAAGAATATTATATTATTATTTTTACTACTTGAATGTAGAATAATTTTTGTCAAGAATTGACAGTATTTGGGAGCTGATGATCCACTCTATTTAGCCCCCTGAAAACTGGCTCTTCCTAACTCCAGAAGCTGTTCTTACAGAAACCCATTAATGACACTCTAATTATCAAATCTAAACACTCTTCAGCCCTTCCTCAGCCTCTCTCCAGCATGCTTCTGGATCACTTTCTTATAGCAGTTATCACTATATGTTGGGCTTCCCATACTTCTGGTTGTTTCTGCTCCTTTGCACTTTGCCCACCCGCTAAATAGAGTAAGCCCTAGGATTCCATCTCTGGCTTTCTTTTCTTCCTTTACTCTTTCTTTAAAGCTTAATCCATACGTGTTTAAACACTGGTGAATTCCTAAATCAATTTCTAGCTCAATTCTTTTTGCTGAGCACCATATCCATATGAGCAGCTGCCTCTGGATATCTTTACTAGCTCACAGACAGAACGACACACATTCAAAGTGTTAGTGATCTCCTCATTCCATACAATGTAATTTTTTTGGTCCTGTCTCATCAAATAAAAGCACTAACCACCCAAACTGACTTTGAATCTTTACTCTTCCTTGTTTCCTCATCCAATTAGCAACCAAATCTCACTGTTTATAAATATTTCCCAAATTCATCTCTTTCTCCTATTCCCACTGCCTTAGTTGAAGCACCATAATCTCTCACCTGTACTACTATAAAGATCTCTCAAGGTTTCTACACAGAAACAAGGCCCTGGCACAATATTTTACACATGCAATTTTCTGAGAATTAAGATCCACAAATCTAAGGAAGGTCAAGAACCATGGTCCCTGTACACTTAATAAGAACCAGGTGAAAATTTAAAAAACAAAATATAAAAAAACAAAAACAAACAAAAACCTGGCCCTAAATTTTCCCCTCCCATTCACTTTCAAATTGTCCCAAGTTAAAATGGAGCATAGGATTTTTGGGGGTAGTATTTGGAAAGTTGCACAAGGGAAGTATTTGTAGTACTAGTGATGCTATTCTTAAGCTTGGTGCTGGTTACAAAGGTGTTTAGTAGCGAAAACTGAGAGCTGAATACTTCAAATATATGCCCTTTTAATATACACATCATACTTAAATACAATATAATGCCACAGAATTTTAGGCAGAATAGTCTCCCTAGCATGACAACTCTTGATCTGCCCTTACTGAAGGGCAGCCTTACCTCCTGTCACATTCCCAATTCACCAAGCAATCAGGAATTCAATTTGTAGCTACCGTTCTCTCATAATTTCCCCACCTTCAGATACTATTCATCTTCCCTGGTAATCATCTTTTAGCCTCATCATAAGCATCCTCCTCTTGATTTGACTTTTTCCTTCCCTTCTCTTTTGGATACTTCATTTCCCTCTCTAGAGCTCTCTGCATACCTGTATAATTTTCTTGGGAAACAGAAGTGGACACTTAACAGTTTTTTTAAAAAATAAATTTGTAAGTAAAAATGGCCATACTGCCCAAAGTAATTTATAGATTCAATACTATTCCCATCAAGCTTACAGAATTGGAAACTATTTTGAATTTCATATGGAACCAAAAGAGCCCATGTAGCCAAGGCAATCGTAAGCAAAAAGAACAATGCTAGAGGCAACACACTACCTGACTTCAAACTATATTACAAGGCTACAGTAACCAAAACAGCATGATACTGGTACCAAAACAGAAATATAGACCAATGGAACAGAATAGAGGCCTCAGAAATAATATCACACTTTACAACCAAATCTGATTAAAAAAACAAGCAATGGGGAAAGGATACCCTATTTAATAAAAGGTGTTGGGAAAACTGGTGAGCCAAATGCAGAAAACTGAAACTGGACCCCTTCCTCACATTTTATAAAAAATTAACTCAAGATGGATTAAAGATGTAAACATAAAACCTAAAACCATAAAAAGCCTAGAAGAAAACCTAGGCAATACCATTCAGGATTTAGGCATGAGCAGACTTCATGACTAAAATACCAAAAGCAATTGCAACAAAAGCTAATATTGACAAATGGGATCTAATTAAATTAAAGCGCTTCTGCTCACAAAAGAAACTATCATCAGAGTGAACAGGCAACCTACAGAATGGAAGAAAATTTTTGCAATCTATCCACCTGACAGAGAGTTCATATCCAGACTCTAGAAGAAACTTAAACAAATTTACAAAAAAACAAAAACAAAAACAAAACCCCATTAAAAAGTGGGCAAAGGATAGGAACAGACACTTCTCAAACGAAGACATTTATAAGGCCAACAAACATATGAAAAAAAGCTCATCATCACTGGTCATTAGAGAAATGCAAATCAAAACCACAATGAGATACTATCTAATGCCAGTCAGAATGGTGTTCATTACAAAGTCAGGGAACAACAGATACTGGTGAGGATATGGAGAAATAGGAATACTTTTACACTGTTGGTGGGAGTGCAAATTAGTTCAACCATTGTGGAAGGCAGTGTGGCAATTCCTCAAGGATCTAGAACTAGAAATATCATTTGACCCAGCAATCCCATTACTGGGTATATATCCAAAGGATCATAAATCATTCTACTATAAAGACGCTTACAAACATTGTTTGCTGCAGCACTATTCACAATAGCAAAGACTTGGAACCAATTCAAATGACCATCAATGTTAGACTGGATAGAGAAAATGTGGCACATACACGCCATGAAATATTATGCAACCATAAAAAAGAATGAGTTCATGTTCTTTGCAGGAAATGGATGAAACTGGAAACCATCATCAACAAACCAACACAGGAACAGAAAGCCAAACACTGCATGTTCTTACTCATAAGTGAGAGCTGAACAATGAGAACACATGGGCACAGGGAGGGGAACATCATACACCAGGGCCTGTCAGGGGTTGGGGGTAATGGGAAGGATAGCATTAGGAGAAATACCTAATGTTGGCTGAGCACGGTGGTTCATGCCTGTAATCCCAGCATTTTGGGAGGCCAAGGCAGGTGGATCACAAGGTCAGGAGTTCAAGACCGGCTTGGCCAACATGGTGAAACCCCTTTTCTACTAAAAAATACAAAATTAGCTGGGTGTGGTGGTGGGTACCTGTAATCCCAGCTACTTGGGAGGCTGAGGCCTCCTGAGGCTTGAACCTGGGAGGCAGAGGTTGCGGTGAGCTGAGATTGTGCCACTGCACTCCAGCCTCAGTGACAGAGAAAGACTCCATCTCAAGAAAAAAAGAAATACCTAATGTAAATGATGGGTTGATGGGTGCTGCAAACCACCATGGCACATATGTACCAAACCTGCATGTTCTTCTGCACATGCATCCCAGAACTTAAAGTTTAATTAAAAATATAAATATTTAGGGGCTATGTTTTTTACAAGCAATGATTTGCATATGCAGTCAAGAATTGTTCACTGCTACTGGAGTTTCTAAGTTGTCACTCCAGTTGTCATATCCAAGAATTTTAAAAATTATGTAGGAATACCTCATACAACCATGGCCTCAAACTACTATGAAGCCAACAGCAGCCAGTGCTTCTGCTGTAGAAGATAACCACACATGAAACTGATGTGACTTCTACAAAAAGCAAAGAAACGTGTTTCAGTGTGCATGCAGTGAAAACATACACATTAGATTTTTCAATTCTGAGAACAGGTCTAAAAACCTCTTTAGTTGAGATCCTGATCTGGGAACCACAGGTGTAAAATAAATAAAACTAGGAAGACCAAGGGCAGGATAATTTTATAGAAGATTCAGGTGCAATATGTTTGTTTTGTACTTTTCACTGGACTACAAATTGTTTTGAAATGTCAACTGTATAATAACTATGAGTACCTAATTTGAATTAGGGAGTGCACAAAGATAGGTATCTTTCTATACATGTACCATAATCTCCACACTCACATGCAGGTACACACATAAAGAGATGGGAAGACAAAAGTCTGGAGGTAATATTTAAAATGACTGAGGTACAGGAGAAAGGCAGGGATTGTCTGCTCAAACTATTAGAAAGCTGTAATTACAGAATTCTGGTAATTTGGAATTCTATACTCAGAAATGAAAGAACCTGGGTTTAGCTGAACTATTCCAGAAAAGGTTAAGGAGTCACAGGCAGAACAAATGAGAGCAATTTCCTTCCTATCTTTGATTCTAATTTTAAAAACACAGTAATGTGTTTGACAGAATTGGTTTTATACTAAAGTAACAACTCTTACACAAAGCAAAAAACAAAACAGGTTTTAATGATTAAAACAGATGAATTAATAGTTTATAATGAACATTAACTAAGGGAAGCCCTAGAATAAGAAACAAGGATTTTTAATTGCATGCAAAACCTAGTTACCATAAAAACCAATGCAATACCAAAATATCTCAGCTTCCTAGCATAGACTCCAGGTCTTTTTATTTCCGATTCTTGGCAATCAAAATATGTACACTTTTATATGCACCTGGTTGTGGAGGAATAAGCTTATTCACATAGGACTACAAATATCTTTCACAGATAGGAGGACACAAAAGAACAGTATCTTCCTACACTTTTTTGGGTCCATCTTGAAAAACAAAAAGGCACTCCCAAAGGTTCCTTGGTAACACCTTTGTTAGGTTTCTTAATTACCAACATAATCTTTACATATAAAGTTAACGGTCCACTCATTTCATAAATCTGGGAACCATTAGGCATTGGAACCGCCTTTAACTCACATGCCAAACAAGTGGCTTTCTTAAACAATAACAAAAACTGTACATTGGTTTCAAAAACATCTGGGCTTTGTTTCCTTGACAACTTATATATGCTTAATCACTGGACTTTGGCATGCAGAGCCAAACATATCATGGAACTAAAAGAACCACAATATGAGATGTGACAGAAGACTCTTTGAATTATTATTCTGTTTTCCAACATCAGCTGCTCCAGCTCCCTTATACGAATTCAACTTTGTCCCTCAGAGTACTCATGCTCTGAACCTGGGTTTAATCTCTCTGCTGGAAAATTTATTAAGGATACTTAGATAAATTACCAAGTCTTTCTCTATGATCATCAAACAAAGAGTAATGGAAGTCAGTTGCTCATGGGTAGTTGTCCACTATTCACAGAATCTTTAGAAACCATTTGCCTGAGGCCAAGGAGAATTTGCTTTTATCACTAAATCTGACCATGTTGAGCCATACTAAAACTGCACTTGGGTAACTAGTCTCAAATCAAATTGAGCTTACGTATTGCTCTACATTTATTGCATCCATGCTGTGTGCAATTTCTGATGCTGAATAAGAGATATGCGGCAATTAAAGGCTTCACCACAAGCATCGCATTCATGGGTTTCTTGGGTTTTCACCTCTGCATGAATCTTCTGATGGTTGACAAGACTGCGCTGCTGACTGAAACTTTTGTCACACTTCTCACACTTATAAGGTTTCTCTCCTGTGTGTATTCTCTGATGCTGAATAAGACCCGAGTTCCGACTAAAGGCCTTTCCACATTCATCACATTTATGGGGTTTATTACCTGTGTGAACACCCTGATGTCGAATAAGATTACAAAGCTGACTAAAGCTTTTGCCACACTGTCTGCACAGATAGGGTCTCTCACCAGTATGGATTCTCTGATGTTCAATAAGAAATGAGCTTCGACTGAAGCTTTTCCCGCAGACAGTACATAGATAGGGCTTTTCACCAGTGTGGATTCTTTGATGTTGTACAAGATGAGCACTAACACTGAAAGTTTTCCCACATTCATCACATTTATAAGATTTCTCCTTAGGGTAGATCTCCTGATGTATAACAAGACTGCAATTTGGATCAAAACTTTCCTTAGTTTCACTGTATGGATAAGTCTTCTCCCTGGTGTGAATTCTCTGATGCTGAATAAGACCTGAGCTTCTACTAAAGGCTTTTCCACATTCCTCACATTTATGGGGCTTGTCTCCTGTGTGAATTCTCTGATGACGAGTAAGGTTACAAAGTTGACTGAAACTTTTCCCACACTCTTTGCACTGATAAGGTCTTTCACCAGTATGGATCCTCTGATGTTCAATAAGGAATGAGCTCCGACTGAAGCTTTTTCCACACTCAATACAAAGAAAAGGCTTCTCCCCAGTGTGGATTTTTTGGTGTTGTATAAGGTATGTACTTAATCGAAAGGCTTTCCCACATTCACCACATTTATGGGGTCTTTCCCCAGTGTGAATTCTTTGATGCTCAACAAGCAATGAATTTCGACTAAAGCTCTTCTTACATTTGGTACAGTGATAAGGTTTCTCACCAGTGTGAGTTCTCTGATGCTCAATAAGGTGTGATTTCCAACTGAAGGCTTTCCCACAGTCACTACATTTGTGGGGTTTCTCACCTGTATGAATCCTTTGATGTTTAACAAGGCTCCTTCTCTGGCTGAAGCTCTGTTTACACTGATTACACTGATAGGGTCTTTCTCCAGTGTGGATTCTCTGATGTCTAATAAGGGTTGAGCTCACACTAAAGGTTTTTCCACAGTAGTTACATTCATAGGGCCTTTCTCCAGTGTGAATTCTCTGATGTTCAATAACAAATGAACTGCGACTAAAACTTTTCCCACATTCGTTGCACTGAAAAGGTTTCTCACCAGTATGGACCCTTTGATGTTGAATGAAATGGGCCTTGCGGACAAAACCCTTTCCACATTCTTCACATTTATGGCATTTCTCTTCTGAGTTTGGTCTTTTACGGATAATGTTAGTGTTTTCTCTGAACATTCTCTGTTCCTGGGTCAAAGATTCCCTTGGTATTTCCCATAAGAAGATCCCTCTTTGTTTATCTAACCTACCAACAAGTTCAAAGGTTTCTCTACCCATAGGATCCTGGTCAATTTCACTTTTGATTCTTGTAACTATTACACCCTGTGGTTCCACTTCTTCCTCAATTTCTTCAATTTCTTGTTTTACAGTTGGCTCCTCATCTTTATCTCTGTTCAAAACATCTGGAATAATAAACAGGAAATACAAAGATCAATCAAGGTCTTTAAGGCAAGGAGAAACAAAGTAAGATGGGCAAACAGAGAAAATAAATCAAGACAAAGTGGGATTAATCAGTCCATCAAGGAAAACAGGGTAGGATGAAAAAAAATCCCACTAAGTTCAGGAAAATTTAGGATGAGAAAGCATTATTGGAATATGATCAGACCATATAATTAACAGAAGGGACCAAAAGCTAATGGCTGGACATAGTGGCTTATGCCTGTAATCCTATCATTTTGAGAGACTGAGGTGGGAGGATCACTTGAGCTCAGGAGTTTGAGACCAACCTGAGCAACAGTGAGACTTCATCTCTACAAAAAAAAAATTTTTTTTTAATTAGCCAGGTATGGTAGTGCAAATATGTAGACCCAGTTACCCAGGTAGCAGGAGGATTGATCACTCAAGCCCAACAGGTCAGCTGCAGCGAGGCATCATCATGTCACTGCACTCCACCCTGGGCAATAGAATGAGACCTAACTCAAAATAATAATAATAAAAAAAGATGCTAAGAAAGATAAAAGACGAAGAACTAGGGGAAACAATAATTCATTCATTAATAAGCATTTATTCACTGTCCATCAAAAGCACTCCAGAAACAATATAATAAACCAGGATTCAGAGATAAGATGTGAAGCCTCCCTGCCAAATGGAATGGATGTTAAGTAAAAATGGGGAAAGAAAATAATATGATAAAGAAAATATTAAGTAAAAAGCAGTTCCTATATAAAGAGACAAAATCGCTTTTAAAAACAATAATAAAGGGTTAGGGGACAGAGAGTCTATGATATCAAGACACAGAGTTAAATAAGTATTAAGAAACATGGTCACAGTTCACGGAAGCAACAACAAAAAAGGGCAGTCTGTGGTAGCTTATGGCTTCACTTACCACAAGTCATACCTCAGGTACAAGTGATTCTAAACTCTCTAACAATATAAGACCCAAGGTTCACCATCTTGTTCCAACTGAGAGGCTACATGACATCTGAGAAATGAAAATCTTGCATGTGTTGAAGAAAAGACAGCACAGTAATCTGTGATATAACAGAGTGGCATATAGTACATTTAGGCCTGCTTCTGACATCTTCCTGATTTTCTATCTCTTGCTAGAATAGATATTAGATAATTCTGCTAGAAGATTCAATTATGACCAAATTTATATTTTGGCCTAAACAAGCTCCTTTTTCATACATCCTCTTTTCTCTCAATTTTTTATGGAGTCATCTTTGAATTTTCTATTTGTTTACTTCAAACCAGTCATTATTTTATTCTAAAAAAACCCTTCTCTTATTCCCCTAAGAAACTACTAGAAACTCTATTTCTTCTAAGGTTACTTATAATATCCCATCTCAAATTCATTTTCAGTAGACTGTATTTTCTTTCACATAATGAAAAAAGAATTCCCTCAGCTTTCTGTCCTCTACCTATGAAATTATCTGCCAACGGTACATAAGGATATATCCCACTCCTATGCAAAGATAATCCATCCACCCTTTATTGACCCCACTCACCTCTGGGCAGTTGCTTAATTATCCCCAGTTTTTCCTCTTTCTTCAATATACATTCTCTAATGACACTTTCCTACCATTACATAAATATGTTCAACTCTATCTTGAACCTGAAATCTTTTCTTTATGAAATCCAAGCATTTAAAAAAAATCTTAACATCATAGTTTTCTATTTCCTATATTTTCCATGCCCAACCTCTTCCTATTCAAGCTATTCTGCAACCTATGGCAAAATCTGGTTTCTGTTTCCAGCATCTAGAGAAACTTCTTATAAGTTCATCAGTGACTCAAATTTTTAAAAAAGGGGCATTTTTTTTTTTTTTTTTTTTTTGAGATGGAGTTTCACTCTTGCTACCCAGGCTGGAGTGCAATGGCATGATCTTGGCTTACTGCAACCTCTACCTCCCAGGTTCAAGCGATTCTCCTGCCTCAGCCTCCCTAGTAGCTGGGATTACAGGTGCCTGCCACCATGCCTGGCTAACTTTTTGTATTTTTAGTAGAGAGGGGGTTTCACCATGTTGGCCAGGCTGGTCTCAAACTCCCGACCTCAGGTGATCCACCTACCTTGGTCTCCCAAAGTGCTGAGATTACAGGGGTGAGCCATCGTATCCAGCCTAAAATGGGCATTTTTCAGTCCTTATGTTATTCAGCAGCACCTGACACTGTTGACCACCCCAGTTTCTTGACATTATTTGATTTTAGTTTTTACACTATTACATTCTTTTATTTCCCTCCCTACTTCTTTGTCCTTTTCTGATAAATTTCCCTCATTTATTTCTTTTCCTTTGTCAACTAATTTTTGTTATTGTTACCCACATTTACATCCTTACTTGTTCTGTATATACACCCTCCAAATATCTCCAGTTAAATGCCTCACAAAGGGCTCAAAATTAACATGGTCATCATCATCTGCTCTCATGTCTCTTCTCACCTTTAATTATCTCTTGAGAGGCACCATCATGCATTATCCTACAGTTCCAAAGCAGGAATCATCCTCCTATATTTCTTGCTTCTTTTTACTATTGATCAATCATCCAAATCCTAGATTTTTTTCTATCACCTACCTTTTAACTCTCACAATCATGTAGCTGCCTTATAATCTTTGGCTCCAATCTTCAGGCTGCCAACACATTATATATGCCTTACTGATTCCAGAAGAGATCTCTATAAAATGGAATTCTACTCATGTCATCACCTGTAGATTTAGCAGCTCCCCATCACCTTTAAGATCAAATCAAAGCTCTTTACTATGATACAAATCTTCAGGACACAAATCTCTAAGCCCCAATTCATGTTTCTACCTGCTTTATCATGCTTTATGTAGGCAATTTGCTTGTGTTACAGTCTTTGATATCTTTACATATCTCATTTACTAAATGTCCCTTAACACTGTTTACCTGGAAAACTCTTGGTTTCACTTTAAAATTCAAAGGAATCTAAGATTAAAGCAACAGTTCCTTTACAAAGCCTTTACTAAGTCCACTAGACAGATTTAGTGTTCTATTTTTTAGTACCAGCCCTCATCCAAAACTCTATTATAGCTATTATTACACTGCCCTTTTTATTTTTATTTTATTTATTTATTTATTTTTAGAGACGGAGTTTTCGCTGTTGTTACCCAGGCTAGAGTGCAATGGCGTGATCTCAGCTCACTGCAACATCCGCCTCCTGGGTTCAGGCAATTCTCCTGCCTCAGCCTCCTGAGTAGCTGGATTACAGGCATGCACCACCATGCCCAGCTAATTTTTGTATTTTTAGTAGAGACAGGGTTTCACCTTGTTGACCAGGATGGTCTCGATCTCTTGACCTCGTGATCCACCCGCCTCGGCCTCCCAAAGTGCTGGGATTATAGGCTTGAGCCACCGCGCCCGGCCTACACTGCACTTTTTAACTGCTTGTTATTTGTTTGTCTCTTCCACTGGATTGTAAATTCTTTGTGAGAAGGCAGTCTCTTCATAATATTAGTTCAGTGGATACCGTTCTGTCAATTTCATCAAAAAGAATAAGACAAAATTATCATTATATGAAGATGACATGAATGTATACCTGAAATTCCTGAAAGAAGCCAATGAAAATATAAACCTAATAAGATTAAAATGCTTTTTCTTACTACAAAATGTTGGTAAATACCATAGAGAAATGATATAAGCTCCTCACGATAGTAACAAAAAACATAAAACCTAGGAATAAACATAAGAAATGTGTAAGATCCATAAAAAATTCCATACCATTTTTCTGAAAGACAAAAGGACAATTAGAGTCAACCAAATGGCTAAAGAGATTCTGTATTATAAGGATCTCAATTCTTTTTAATCTATGAAACTAATCAGATTCCAATAAAAAAAATCATATGAACCAACAAAAAAGTCAAAAAAATCTAAATTTTAACTAGAAGGCAGATAGTTAAGTACATCCTGAAAAAGATTTTTAAAGAATGACTTATATTACTAGACATAAAATGTAATATATTGTTAAAGCAAATAAAATAATGACATTGGCATAAAAATAAATATGTCAACAGGATAGGCAGGTGAAGAAAACAAGTGTAAGGCTTTCACACAGTGCAGCCTTGAAATGACTATCCATTAGATTTGGGCTTGGCAATGCTTATACAATATCTTCCCATCCTGTGGTCATAGCTAATTTTTCTACAGTAGATAGTTGATGCAAAGTGGGTCTCACCAAAGAGCCTGGAATTGAAACTGAAATCGCTAGTTATTCTGAAGGTAGCTAGAATTGTAGCCTATCAAACCATAAGCTGAAAGGATGATAGTATGTGAACATAAGGAGGAAAGACTAAACTGTCAAAGAGAAAAAAGAGGTAAGACAGTGTTATAGACTGAATATTTGTGTACCCACCAAAAATTCATATGGTGAAGCCCTAATCCACAACGTGATGGTATTTGGAGGAAGGCCTTTGGGAAGTAATTAAATTTAGATGAGGTAATGACGGTGGGGCCCCCAAAATGGGATTAGTGTTTTATAAAAAGAGGAACAAAGACCAGAACATTTGTTTTCTTTTCTCTCTCTCTCTCTCTCTCTCTCCTTCTGCCATGTGAACATACAGTAAGAAGGTGGCCATCTACAAGCCTGCAAGAGGGCCCTCACTAGGAACCGAGTCTGCAATCACCTAGATCTTTGACTTCCCAGCCTCCAGAACTGAGAGATAAATATCTACTGTTTAAATCATCCAGTCTTTGATATTTTGCTATAGTAGCCTGAGCTAAGACAGATAGTAATTCCTGACATTCTGAGAATGATTCAGTTTCTGGTTGCAGTCCTTTTCTGATGTCCAGCTGTAACCATGCCCATATAGTCTATAAGATATCCCTATAGGAATTTCCCTTGTTGTCTTAAGCTGCTTGAATTGATTTCTATAATCTGAAATCAAACAGTTTTAATAACATCATAGCTGTGGGGAGGGAGAGAGAGCAAGGAAATAGGAAAGTAGAAGTAAATAAACTTTAGTATAGAATATGAGTTGGCACACTTTTTCTGTAAAGAACCTAACAACAAATACTTTGGGCTTTCTGAATCATAGGGTCAGTGTTGCAACAGCTCAATTCTGCCATTATAGCATGAAAGTAATCATACAATACATAAATGGGATGTCTGCATTTCAATAAAATTTTCTTTACAAAAACAGGCAATGTGCCAGATTTGGCCTGTGGGCCATAGTTGCCAATCTCGCTAGCCAACATATAGCAGACTATAAAATGAACAGTTTTCCTGGATGACATAAAAGAATGGGAGAATGGTCAAAAACTAAAATTTCTAGGGTGTAGCACAGTGTTTGATAACTATTCATTGAATGAATTAATGAATTCAATGAATTTTCAAGACTATAACCAAAGAAGAAAAACAGTAAGTTTCAAGGTCTTGTACATACAGCCATTCCAGTTCTCTTAAGATCCAATCTGGGCTCAAGCCGACTGAAAGAGTTATGAAAATGGAAGACGGCCATGACCTGAGATATTAAGCTATCAACTGTATCATCAATGTAGCTATTAATTTTTTTTTTAAATCAGCTTGAAAAGGAAAAGTATAAATGAAAAGCTAAAACTATAAAGCTAGTCCAGAGTTGCATTATGAACAGCAGTAAGATGAAGTAGAAGAGAATACTGCATTGCAACAGTAGAGTAATAGTGACCTCTCATCATGGAAGCTCTCACCAAAAGGATGGAGATAGGGTCTACTGAGGAGGATGAAAAGACTCCTGTGAGAGAAGAAATGATGAATGATGGAAAGCTGTATTTAAGTTGAAATAAAGAAGACAAGTACAAGATCACCTATAGGCACACTGTCATACCTTGTCCATGTGGTATTTACATGCTGCAGTTTTAGAGGAAGGTAGGGCTGGGCACTTATCTGGTTCTCTCAACCAGAATACTATTAATATATGGATAAGCTGGCAGTGACTGGGAGACATCATGGCATATTAACACACACACACACACACACACACACACACACACACACACCAGCAGCTGATACGGCTGAAGACTAAAGTGGTATGCAGGAAAAAACAGGTGAGGCAAGAAGGCTAGGCAGAGGCTATACTTGGAAGGTCCTATATAATAAGAAATTAAGATTTGTATCCTTTAAGCCATCAGGAACCATCATATGTTTTACGCAGTTAACTAATACAAAATCACTTTGGTAGCAGTAGAGATGAAATATTTTAAAAAAAGGAGACTAGTGGCAAGGGGTTAGTTTTTAGGGATTAATGCAATAATCCAGTTAAGAGATACTGAGTCTTAAATTAACTATACTTACTCAGTCATACGAATATTTAGGAAGCATATAATAAAGGTCCTGCTAAGTGATAGAGAAATAAAATGAAACCGGTATATTTACCATCCTAACAGTAATCAGTGAGGTTAGAAAAGTAACATATATAGAATGACTGTAGTATAGTATGATAAATTCAATAATAGGAGGATATACACAAGGTAGAACAAAGAAAGGAGTGTTTAACTCTGGAGAGAAGGCCCTTGATTTTAATGGATTGAAACTTGCCAGGGGTGAGTAACTTATGTGGTCTTCAAAAGATGACTAGGAATTTGAAGCTCAACAGAGAAGATGATGATGACAATAAAAGTCAATATTTATATTGTACTTACTACATGCTAGTCAGTGTCTTAAATGTTTTACATATATTAATTCAGTTTATGCTCACAATAACCCTAAGAGGTAGGTGCTATTATTATTTCCATTTTATAAAAAAAATAAACCAAGGCAAAGAGAGGTTAAATCACTACAGTCACAAGGCTAAGAAAGTAATGGGACCAGGATTTAAACATAGGCAGTTAGGCTCCCCATTACCTTTCTTAAATGGAAGTAAAGATTTGGGCTGGGCACAGTGGCTCATGCCTGTAATCCCAGCAGTTTGGGAGGCCGAGGCGGACAGATCACCTGAGGTCGGGAGTTTGAGACCAGCCCGGCCAACATGGTGAAACCCCGTCTCTACTAAAAACACAAAAATTAGCCGGGTGTGGTGGTGCATGCCTGTTATCTCAGCTACTCAAGAGGCTGAGGCAGGAGAATCTCTCGAACCCAGGAGGTGGAAGTTGCAGTGAGCCAAGATCACGCCACTGCACTCAAGCCTGGGCAACAGAGCTTGACTATGTCTCGGGAAAAAAAAAAAAGATTTGAGACTTACCATTACAGAGTGGTAGTTGATCTGAGTGTAGGTAAGGTTCCCCAAGGAAAGAGTACACACTGAGGGGAAGTCTGAGAATGCAAGCCAATGGAGGAAAACAATAAAGAGTTTCAAATATTCACAGAGAGACGGAATAAAATAAGGTCCCAAAAAAGTCTACTGCATTTGACAATGACGTTATTACAGATCACTGTTAAACAATTTAAGGGGAGTACTGGAGACAAGACAAAGGGGCTCAGACACAAGGGGAGGTAAAGAAGTACAGAACACACATTGACTACTCTTAAAAAAACTTAACTATGAAAAGAACAAGTAGTAAATTACAGGCAGCAGCAAGAGGGAGACTCTGGCTCATAGGAGAGATTTTTCTTTTTTCTTCTCTTTTTTCCTATTGGAAGAGCTATGAAAGTACCAATCATCAAAATAAGGGTACCAAGGGAGAAATAGAGACTGAAACTATAAGGGAAAAAAGTATGACTGGTAAGTTTCTAGAAAGGTGAGAAGATGAGAGCAGCTTTAAGTGTGTAGATAAGAGGCAGAGAAGTTGAGAGTTTGTGCTTATCGGCCTTTATTTTCTCTGACAAACAGAAGTAACATCACTACTGAATGATAGAAAGCTTTTGGAATAGTCACTAAATAGAACAGGGCAGTGAGCAAATCAAGGACAAAAAATATTGCTAAGACATAAAAACCCAGTAGAGACCAGAAGAAAAAAGCCATACAGGATATCAATCCTTTTGGCTAGAGAATTTCTCCTGCTGTGTTTAGCAATTTGGACAGAAAAGAGGAAAAGGTGCATTTTATAACAAATACAGGATTTGAAGTTTGCAGAATGGGTAGAGAATAAAGACAAGCTGGTAAGAGAGCTTGCTGGTGATTAGATGGGGAGGCAAGCCCAGAGAGGATGGACACTTTGGTGAAAAAACAGAGACGTCAGGGGACAGGAAACACTGTTAATAATGAATGGGTTTAGGTGGAAAGGAGTAGGAAAGACAGAGCAATTGTACTAAGCTCCACAAGGGGAGAAAGCCTGTCTCTTTTGGTTACCCTTGTCTAGTTACAGCCAATAAACTTCCATTGCCAAATAACTGGTCGGAGAATAGAGTATTGGGATTTAGGAGCTGGCTGTGATGACAAAATTGATATGATCCATGTTGCAAGATGCTGAATAAAATTGGAAAGCAGAGTCCCTGAAGTAAGATCCACTGAGGCTGAAATATGAACTAGGCCATCCATGGCAGGAGTTAGACAATGAAACATGTGACAAAGTTATGTGTGAGGGACCAAACAAAAAGTTGACAGATAGTGAAAAGAAATTGAGTGGAAAAAGCAAGACACCTCAAAGAAGGAGAGATTTTGCCTGAAGGTGGAAAACTAATGCTTTGGGGACAGCATTTAAAAGCTGGGAGAACAATAATGTCTCCCTTCCAACACTGAGACAAAGGATGGGGAAGGAGGAGGATGTGGGAGGATAAGCAGCCCCCACTTGAAAAACTGCCAGAGAAATGATGTCCTTGGGAAAGTGCCAGGTTTCAGTTAAGGCCAGGAGGTAAGGAACATTATGTGAAGAGGAACAGGGGCTCCAGAAGGCAGAGTGAAAAAGGGTGGGAGGAAAGCTGTGGGAGGATGAGCCAGGATGGAAAGTACAGAACAATATGGGAATGAGATTATGGAGACAGGATGCCAGAAAGGCTTGCATTTTGGTGACTGCAAGCAATCTAGGGATTAGAGTTATGGAAGCAATTGGCTTAAAGGTTTGAATCAGAACTGTAGAACAAAGCAGTTTTGGTACTGGTTTCCATCCAAATGTTCTGTTAGTCTGTTTTCTCTCTACCTTCTTAAGACATTTTAATTAGAGAAACAGCAGATTCTTACCCAGAGAGACCAGGTTTCCATAATTCTCCATCATGACATCTTTATACAGGCTTCTCTGAGCTGGGTCCAGATAATCCCACTCCTCCTGGGTAAAAAACACAGCCACATCCTCAAATGTCAGCAACCCCTGAAATAGTATGATTTCTGCAGTCAGTTCTTGTCTCAAGGACAATTCTACCACTGAAAGTGGCAGAGGCAATCACTTATCAGGGCCAAGTAGGCCAGGAGGAACATGATAACTGAAAGTTCCATATGGTGCCCAATTCTGGGAACGAACTGCAACTGACAGGCATCTCAGATTAGAAAGGACCTAAGGATAAGGCTTTTCTCATTTAATAATTATGCCCTAACAGTTTAATGTTAGTGAACTGCCCCAAGGCATCTCCAAGCTTCCCTCATCTCACTGCCTGCTACAATTCTCCATTTGCACTAGCTTGTGACTCTATGCAATTCCTTGAGGTTCTCTAAGCGAATTCCTTGGGTCCAGGCACTGTGCCAGGAACAGAAGACACAAGGGAAGGTCAAAAATGGTGCTTCACCTGAAGAACTCACAAATGAGAGAGCTAGCCTGAAGCATTACTTATTTTCTCAAGCCGATTTATAAAGCCTCTCTAGAAAAAGGAAAAAAAAAAGGAGCCAGTGGGCAGTTTGTTCACGAACCGCACCCCAACTCACTAGTGGGGAGTTCCTTGCAAGGCGCTGGCCCTTAAGAGGCAGTCAGGAGGTTGGTGGGGAGCCTGGGGGAGAAAGCAATGGTGCGGCCTTGCTAGGGTAGTGGCGAGACAACGGGGATCCCGGGGGGTGCTTACTTACCTTTGGCTCCGGCGGGGGACTCGGGGAAGCCATCTCCCGGCCAGAGAATAAGGGCAGGAATTGGGGGCGGCTGCACGGAAAGGAGCCTCTGGTGAGGCCTAGCCGGCTGCTGGAAATTAGGCCGGACGAAGACGAGGATCCCTGGCTGGGTCTGGCCAGTGACTGCCTCAGCCCCCAGGCGGTCACGACCCCAGTAGCATATTAGACCCGATCCCTGGCTGTCCCCCAACCCCGAACCCCAACCCCCACTCCTGTCTTGTTGCGCAGCCTTTCAGGCCTCGCAAGAGCCTCCTCCCTGCTGCCAGTCCTCCTCCTTTCAGCCAAGTAGCGCTCTGACCGCCCGCCCCCGGACCAGAAGGCGTCACCCGGATCATTCCCGGGACGCCCCTCAACTACAACTCCCGTCATGCTCCGAAAGAGCGCCGCGACCCAGGCGCCGCCGGCAATAGCTACCGGACTACATTTCCCAGAGTGCAAAGGGCGAGGGAGCCTACCGGAAAAAGAAAACGCTTGCCACTGAGCTTGCATCCGATTGGCTGTCTGGGCGCGTCACTGTTGGCTGAGGGCAGCTCTCAGGTCAGCGGATCTCAGCGAAGATGGCCGCGCGATATGTGTCTGGCATTGCCGGAAGAGTCTTCCTGTGGAAAGTCTCAGGGGCACCACGTAGAGAATTTTGGTCTCGATCCAGGTAAAGCTGAAGGGTGGACGGTGGGTCACGTTCAAGGAAAGTTAAGAGGGACGAGTTCAAAAAGAGTGTTACGCCTTCGTGGTCCCGCGCCTGATCAGAGCAAGGACAAAAAGGTCCCGTTAGGGTCCCGAGTTGAGAAGCACTCATTGAGTGGTGGGACCCAATCTCTTCCCCTCTCGGCCTTAGTTTTCTCATCTTATAACGGAAATACCACCCCCTTTCCCTTTCACTTCACTCATTCATTTATTAAGCAAACAGGATTAACCTCATGTGCGAGGCACCCAGTGTGTTGTCTGCAAACACAAAGCGCCTGATAGGCCGGGCGTGGTGGCTCACTCCTGTAATCCCAGCAGTGTGGGAGGCCGAGGCGGGAGGATCACCTGAGGCCAGGAGTTTGAGACCAGCCTGGACAACTTGGCGAAACCCCGTCTCTACTAAAAATACAAAAATTAGCCGGGCGTAGGAATACACACGCCTGTAATCCCAGCTACTCGGGAGGCTGAGGCAGGAGAATCGCATGAACCTGCGAGGCAGAGGTTGCAGTGAGCTGAGATTGCGCCATTGCACTCCAGCCGGGGCACGAGTGAAACTACGTCTCAAACTAAAAAAGAAAGAGAGAAAGAAAGAAAGAAAGAGAAAGCGCTTGGTAAACTAAACTCATTGTTTGCCGCCTGTGTTTCTTCATAAGCAAGGTTCAGAAATGTAGTACGGCCTCCTCATTTTGTGTGTTCATTCACGGAGTCATTCAGGAGATTTCTCAGGGCCAGCATTACTGTAAGCGCCTAGGATACAGCAGGAAAAACAAAATCGCTTCTCATCCTCGAGGTACTCCAAAATATGAGGAAACGGAGGCCCACAGGAGGGAAGTGTTTTTCCCAAAGTCACAAAGCAAGTTAATTGCAAATCTGGATCTAGAACATATGTCTCCTAACTCCCCATCTGTTGCTTTTTCCGCTGCACGGCTGCACCATGTGTAGTTGTTTGAAGGTAAATCTAATTTAACTTACATACTGTTTAGGAAATCAAAACGTATGGTAGGAACTGTAGGGAACAATGTATGCGCTCTTAGGTTTCAAACAAAAACTACAAGTAGGAAAGATGTTTTTCATCAGTTCATATATTAGCTCTCCCTCTTCTTTGGTTAATGTTTGTTATTATCTCTCAGATCTCTTCCAAGTTTGTTTTATTCAGTGACTCAACAAATATTTTTTAGACTGTTTACTATATGCCAGGCTGTATTTCAGGTATTTTAAGAATACAGAGGTTACAAAAACAGACTAAATTTTTGTTCTCATAGAGCATATGTTCTAATCGAGGAAGAAATGAACAAATGTGTAATTTCGAGATACGGTAAATTATGAAGAAAACTAGAGAAAATAAGAGATAACTGAGAATGATGAATTATATTTTATTATTTATTTTTAAAAATTTAAGGTATAAAACGAAATTGATTATTAGTCAAGATAATTATCATATTCATCTCTTTGCATACTTTTTGTTTTGTTTTAGATAAAGGAAGTCTCACTGTGTTGCCCAGGCTGGTCTTGAACTCTTGGGCTCAAGTAATCTTCCCCTGTCAGCCTCCCAAATTGCTGGGATTACAGGGGTGAGCCACCACTCCTGGTCAGTTACTATTTGTGTGTGTGTGGTGAAAACACTTAAGATTTACTCCTAGAAGCTTTCAAGTATGCAATATAGTATTATTAATGATTGTCACCATGGTGTACATTAGATCTCTTTAAATTTTACCTTTGCCCAATATCTCTTCATTTCTAACACCTGTGGTAACCACCATCCTACTCTCTGTTTCTGTGAATTTGACTTTTTTAGATACCACATGTAAGTGAGATGATGTATTTTTCTATCTGGCTTATTTCTCTTAGCATAATATTTTCCAGGTTCATCCAGGTGTCACAAATATCCTTTTTTAAGGCTGAATAAAATGCCATTTTATGTGTGTGTGTGTGTGTGTGTGTGTGTGTGTGTGTATGCATTGCATGCACATAATATACATATATTCATACATAGACATACACATACATATATACACACATGATGGCATTCTATTCAGCCTTAAAAATTTTATGTAGGTATGTATACATATATACATACATGCTGCAATGAACCTGAGAGTGCAGATATATTTTTGAGATACTGCTTTCATTTCCTTTGGAAATGGAATCTTACCCAGTGCTAGATCTTAGGATAGTTAGGAAAGTTCTGTTTACAACTTTTTGAGGAACCTCAATACTGTTTTTTGTAATGGCTCTGCCAGTTTTCATTCCTACCAGCAGTATATAAGAGTGCCCTTTTTTCCATGTCCTCCTCACACTTGTCTTTTTGGTAATGACCATCCTAATGGGTATGAGGTGATGTTTTATTGTAATTTTTTTAATGTTTATGGATGCATAATAGTTGTACAAATTTATGTGGTACATGTGATATTTTGATGCAAGCATACAATATATAATGGTCAAATCTGAATGGTTGACATATCTATCACCTCAAAAATGTATTTCTTTATTTTGGGAACATTCTAAAGCTATTTTGAAATATAAATAAATTATTATTAACTATGGTTACCCAATTGTTAAATCAAACACTACAACTTACTCTTTCTAACTGTATTTTTGTACCCATTAACCAATTTGTCTTCATACCACACGTCCCCACTATCCTTCCTGGCCTCTGGTAACCAACAGTTTATTACTACCTCCATGAAGTTATATTTTTTTGGTTCACACATGGGAGTGAGAACATGCGTTATTTGTCTTTCTGTACTTAGCTTATTTCACCTATCAGTGTCCTCCAGTTTCATCCATGTTACTACAAATGACAGGATTTCATCCTTGGTGGCTGAATAATATTCCATTGAGTATGTGTACAGATTTTTTAATATCCATTCATCCGTTGGTAGAAACTTCGTTTGTTTCCATATCTTGGCTATTAATAGTGCTGCAGTAAACATAGAATGCAGTTATCTCTGATAGACTGATTTCCTTTCTTTTGGACAACCCAGCAATGGGATTGCTGGATCATATGGTAATTCTGTTTTCAGTTTTTTTAGGAAATTTTCATACTTTTCTCCATAGTTGTTGTACTAATTTACATTCCCACCAATGCACTAACTAGTGTTCCCCTTTCTTCACATCCTTGCCAGTATTTGTTATTTTTTGTCTTTTAAATAATAGTCATTTTAACTGAGGTGAGATGATACCTCATTGTGGTTTTGAGTTGCATTTCCCTGATGATTAGAGATCATTTTTTCTAATGACTTGTTGGTCATTTGTGTATCTGCTTTGAGAAATGTATATTCAGATCTTTTGCTCATTTTAAAATCAGGTTACTTTTTTGTTATTGAGTTGTTTGGGTTTTTTATATATTCTGCTTATTAATCCCTTGTCAGATAGTTTGCCAGTTTTTCTCCTATTCTGTAGGTTGTCTGTTCACTTGTTTATTGTTGCGTTTGCTATGCAGAAGCTTTTTAGCTTGATGTAATCCCATTTGTCTGTTTTTGTTCTTGTTGCCTGTGCTTTTGAGGTCTTACTCAAAAGGTCATTGCCCAGATCAATGTCCTGAAGCATTTAATCAACGTTTTCTTCTACCCAGAAGCTTTTTAGATTAATGCAATCCCCTTTGTCTATTTTTGTTCTTGTTGCCTGCACTTTGGAGGTCTTACTCAAGGCCCTTGCCCAGACCAATGTCATGAAGCATTTCCCCAGTGTTTACTTTTGGTAGTGCTATAGTTTTGTAACTGCCCTACACGTTCACTTTGCTTAGACAGAGCTGATTTATCAAGACAGGGGAATTGCAATGGAGAAAGAGTAATTCACACAGAGCCCCTGTGTGAGAGACTGGAGTTTTATTGTTACTCAATTCTGTCTTCCCAAAAACTCGGGGTTTGAAGGTTTTAGAGATAATTTGGCAGGTAGGGGCTCAGAAAGTGGGGAGCGTTGATTGTCAGGTTGAAAATGAAGTCATATGGGGTCTATGTGAGTTCTTCTGTTCCTGGGTGGGATCACAGAACTGGGTGAGCCAGATTACTGGTTTTGGTAGTATCAGCTAATCCACTGAATGTGAGCTCTGCAAACTATCTCAAATACTGACCTTGGATTTTAAAATAGCCATGTTATTTCTAGGAGCAATTTGGGGAGGATCGTACTCTTGCAGCCAGACTCTGTATGACCCCTAACCATAATTTCTAATCTTGTAGCTAATTTGTTAGTCCTACAAAAGCAAACTGGTCCTCAAGCAAGAAGAAGGTCTTTTCAGGAAAGGGCCACCATCAATTTTGTTTCAGAGTCAAATCATAAACTGAATTATTTCCCAAGGTTAGTTTGGCTTACACCCAGGAATGAACAAGGACAGCTTAAAAGGTTAGATGCAAGGTAGAGTAGGTTAGGTTTGATCTCTTTCACTGTCATAATTTCCTTGGTTATAATTTTTGCAAAGATGCTTTCAGTTACAGGTCTTACGTTTAAGTGTTTCGTCCATTTTGATTTGATTTTTGTATGTGATGAGAGATAGGGGTATAGTTTCATTCTTAGGCGTATGGTTATCCTTTTTTTCCAGTATCATTTATTGAAGACTGTTTATCCCCAGTATATATTCTTGGCACCTTTGTTGAAAATGAGTTGGCTATAAATGCATGGATTTAATTCTGGTTTCTGGATTCTGCGTGCCTATTTTTATGTTAGTACCATGCTGTTTTGCTTACTATAGCTTTGTAGTATATTTTGAAGTCAAGTAATGTAATACAGCTTTTTTTTTTTGAGCTTAGCATTATTTTGGCTATTCAGGGCATTTTGTGGTTTCATATGAATTTTAGGATTTTTTTTTCTATTTCTGTGAAGAATGTCATTGATATTTTGTTAAGGATTACATTGACAGTTTATTGCTTTGGGTAGCATGGGCATTTTAACAACATTAATTCTCTCAATCCATGAACATGGAATATTTCCATTTTTGTGTGTGTCCTCTTCCATTTTTTCATCAGAGTTTTGTAGTTTTTATTGTAGAGATCTTTTACTTCTTTGTTGAAGTTTATTCCTAGACATTTTTTGTGTGTGGCTATTGTTAATGGAATTTATTTCTTGATTTCTTTTTCAGATTGTTCACTGTTGGCATATGGAAATGCTACTGATTTTGTTTGCTGATTTTTTACTGAATGTATTATTTCTAAGAGTTTTTTTGTGGATTATTTAGGTTTTTATAAATATAAGATTATGTATCACGTATAATATGTTAGATCATATATCAAATGACAATTTGACTTCTTTTTCAATTTTGATGTACTTTATTTCTTTCTTGTCTAATTGCTGTGACTGGGACTTCAAGTCCTGTGTTCAATATAATTAATGAAAGTGAGCATCCTTATCTCATTCAAGATCTTAGAGGAAAGGCTTTCAATTTTTTCTCCATTTAATGATGCTAGCTTGTTTTGTGTCCTTGTTTGGTGACTTTGTCATATATGACCTTTATTAGGTTGAGGCGTGTTCTTTCTGTATTCAGTGTAGTGACATTTTATATGCAGAAAGGATGTTGAATTCTATGAAATGCTTTTTAAGCATCTATTGAAATGATTCTTGTTCTTGATTCTATCAGTGTGATGTATCAAGTTTGTTGATTTGCATATGTTGAACCATTATTGCATCCTGGATGAATCCCACTTGGTCGTGGTGAATGATCATTTTAATGTGTAGTTTAATTCTGCTTGCTTATGTTTTGTTGAGGATTTTTGCATGTGCTTAACAGTAATGCTGACCTGTAGTTTTCCTTTCTTATTTTGTCTTTGTCTGCTTTTGGTATCAGGGTAATGTGGCCTTGTAGACTGTGTTTCAAAGTATTCTCTCCTTTTCAGTGTTTTGGAATAGTTTTGATAGAATCGGTATTGGTTGGTATTAATTCTTCTTTAAATGCTTGGTAGAGTTCATTAGTGAAGCCATCAGGTCTTAAGCTTTTCTTTGATGGCAGATTTTTATTACAGCTTCTGTCTCGTTATTTCTGTTTGGGTTTTCTCTTTCTTCATGATTGAGTCCTGGTAAGTTGTCTGTGTTTAGGAATTAATCCATCTCTTTTAGGTTTTCCAATCTGTTGGCTTATATTTGCTTGTAATAGTCTCTAATTAGTCTTTAAATTTTTGTGATGTCAGTTGTAATGTCTCCTTTTTTGCTTCTGATTTGATTTATTTGTGTCTTCTCTCTTTTTCTTAGTCTAGCTAAAGGTATGTTGATTTTAACTTTTTAATAAACCAGCTTTTCAATTCAGTGATCTTTTTATTGCTTTTTTAGTCTGTTTCGTTTCTACACTGATCTTATTTCTTTCCTTCTACTAATTTTGGGTTTTGTTTGTCTTTTTCTAATTTTTTAAAGTGCATCTTTAGACTGTTTATTTGAAGTTTTTCTTTTTTTCATGTAGGTGTCTATTACTATAAGCGTCCCTCTTATTACTGCTCTTGCTGTTTTGCATAGGTTTTGATGTGTTGTGTTTTCATTTTTATTGCTTCAAGACACTTTAAAATTTCCTTCCTAATTTCATCATTGACTCATTGGTCATTTGGGAGCATGTTAATTAATTTTTATGTAGTTGTACAGTTTCCAGAGTGTTTGTTACTGATTTCTAGTTTTATTTCATTGTCATTAGATAAGTTTGTGATATGATTTTGAGTTTTATGAATTTGTTAAAACTTGTTTTGTGTTCTAGGATACAGTCTGCCCTGGAGAATGTACCATGTACTCATGAGAATAATGTGTATTCTGCAGCAGTTGGGTGAAATGTTCTCTAAGTGTCAAGTCCATTTGGTCCAGAATGTAATTTCAGTGTTTCTTTATTGATTTTGTCTGGATGATCTGTCTATTATTGAGAGTGGGGTATCGAAATCTGTAACTATTATTGTATTGTAGTCTGTCTCTTTAGATCTATTAATATTTGTGTCATATGTTTAGGTTCTCCAATATTGGTTGCATATATATATGGTTGCTGAATTGACCCTTTTATGATTATGCAATGACTTTGTCTCTTTTATAGTTTTTGACTTGAAATCTCTGTTATCTGATATAAGTGTAGCTTCTCTTGTTCTTTTTGGTTTTGTTTGCATGGAATATTGTTTTCCATCTCTTCACTTTCTGTGAAGTAGAATGTAAGTAAAATTAAAACTCAGGTAGGATGTGATATGCTCTGAGAGCAGTATAAAGTGCTGAAGAGATCACATGAAATTACAGTTATATTTGATTCTAGAAATTAGTCCTCTTGGAAGAGAACAGTTTTATCCTAAGACTTACAGAATAAGCAAGATTTCCGTAGGTGAAGATAAAAGGCATTTCAGAAAAGATATAACTTGAGCTAACACATTGTGTCAGGAAAGTAGGAGTATGCTTGGGACACAGGATATAGAATAGCACATGGAGTACATGTAGGTGATCAGTGAGAGGTGAGAATAGCAAGGTAGACTGGGGTTGGATCTTGGAGGATGGGGAATCCCAGACAGAATGATTTACCTTACAACTTCACCCATTCTTAGGAATTCTTACAGTATGTAAAATATGTACTTAGTTTTTTTCTGTCTCTCCCAACTCAGTTCAACTATGAATGTTCCAAGGGCAGGGGCCTATCATTTTCTTTACTACTCTCCATAGTCCCCAGAGGTGGTCAGTGTGCATTTGTTGATTTTGATTGGTAGGCAAGATTTGGTCTGGTGTTTTTCAACTTCATTAATGTGGTAAACCAAAGATTAATATGTTTGTTTTTGATCATTCCAGAAAAGAGATAGAGCCAGTGGTTGCTGAGACTGTAGAAGAGGCGAAAAAGGAATCTATCCTAGTGTGTCCACCCTTACGAAGCCGAGCATACACACCACCTGAAGATCTCCAGAGTCGTTTGGAATCTTATGTTAAAAAAGTTTTTGGTTCATCTCTTCCTTGTAATTGGCAAGACGTCTCCCTGGAAGATGGCCGTCTAAAGTTCAGTCTCTTGGTGCATTTAGCTGATGACTTGGGTCATGTAGTCCCTAATTCTAGACTCCACCAGATGTGCAGGGTTAGAGATGTTCTTGAATTCTATAACATTCCTGTTCAAGATAGATCTAAATTTGATGAACTCAGTGCCAGTAATCTGCCCCCCAATTTGAAAATCACTTGGAGCTACTAAGCAATTTGGAAGAGAAATACACTGAAATCATTTTTTTTCCCTGGGCAGAGGGGCTGCTTATCATACCTTTCAATACTTTACCATATGAAATACTACCAGAACTGTTTGCTAAACACACTTTTTCTATAGATGAATGTATCATATCTTTTTTTTTCTCATATTATTAATGGACAAGTAACAGGACTTTCTACTTTCATATTTGCTGAAACTGTTTTTTAAATGAAATTAGGTCATTAATAATTTGAAAAATTTTGTGAGGATACTGTTACTAACTTGGATTTAAGACAGGAGGACATTTCAAGTTCACACCCTTCATAGGCATAAAGTAGTAGTTACAAGAAAATATTTTTATCCTGTTAGGACTCATATCTAAGGTAGAGTTATTATACGTTGCACATACACAAATAAACTTGTATTAGATAGATACCTATAAAAAAAACAGAAGTATGTTGCATGTTACTGACCATTCTAGATTAATTTCTTTTGGAATTAAAGTAGATTTGTTGAAGTGTATTGTGTGTTGTAAATTTTTTTAAGTGAAATTTACTTCAGTTCTGCCTTGGCATTTCTTTCCAGTAAGTATAACTTTGAAAAATTAAAATATGTGCCAACTATTGAGTGCTATGACTCTTGCTCATAAGAGATGTGCCAGATTCTATGTCTAATTGTGTACTATTTTCAGAGGAGATGATGCTTATTTTAAACCTTTTTTGTATAACTTCTAAAAAGTGGTATTGAGTATTCACTAGAATAGCAAGTCGTTGTACTTTAATGCACTTAATTTGTGGAAATTACTTAAACAGCAGGTTATCAGATGGTTCTGAATGACAAAGTTAGTTGTTAAATTCTGGATTATTTATTTATTTATTTTGAGATGGAGTCTCGCCCTGTCACCCAGGCTAGAGTGAAGTGGCACGATCTTGGTTCACTGCACCCTGTACCTCCCGGGTTCAAGCAATTCTCCTGCCTCAGCCTCCCAAGTAGTGGAAATTACAGGCATATGCCACCACACCCAGCTAAATTTTTGTATCTTTAGCAGAGACAGGGTTTCACCATGTTGGCCAGGCTGGTATCAAACTCCTGACCTCATGATTTGCCTGCCTTGGCCTCCCAAAGTTCCGGGATTACAGGCATAAGCCACCACGCCTGGCCAGGATTATTTTTGTTCAAGTGTTAGATATGGCCGGAGAGTAATGAGGCAGAAGGAATGTCTTGTCTTGTTTTGACTGCTGACAATTCCTAAAGAAATGTGATAGGAAGATTTTTAACAAAAGAAATTGCGTTTATTCTCTTTTTCAGGGTGACTTGAAGAGGGCAAAATTCAGTTGGGTATATAAATTCTGGAATGTTCATTAAGAAAATTAGTTAATAGTACAGCCATGCCCTACAAATGTCATCCGAAGGCACTAATTCAAGAACTTCAGGTGTCAGTGCCCGGAGTTCTGGAGCTTAGACATTAGAGTTGATTTCTTGATAACCACTGGGGATTGGTTCCAGGACACCTACTTGGATACCAAAGTACACAGATGCCCAAGCCTATTGTATAAAATGATATAGCATTTGCATATAACATATGCATATCCTCCCATATACTTTAAATTTAATTTTAGATTACTTATAATACCGAATACAATGCAAGTGCTATGTAAATAGCTGTTATGCTGATTGGGGAATATCGAGAAGGAAAAATGTATACATATTGAGTGAATATATCAGAATAACGGCCTTTAGTTTTCCTGAAGCATGCTTCAAAAGCTGATTATGCAGTTATCTTTTTTCCCCCCCGATTCATTTTTGATGCATAGTTGGTTGAATCACCGTTGGGGAACACACAGATATAGAAGACCCACTGTATGTCCAGCTTCTACTATGTAAAAGATTCAGCACTGGAATTTTGTATACAGGATTTGATTATTTCATTTTCTATACAATTTTTCCTTCTGATCCGGAGACAGGAAAACAAAAGCCAGATTGGAACTAAGGGATGAGGAGGTCTGTGTAGAAAAATACTTGGTCACAACTGGAGAGTTAACTGCAAAGACCAAGCAGCTTCATGTGACTGTTATGACAGAAGAAATTTCTCCTTTGTAGCCAAGAGCAGTATTTTCAAAATTTAATATGCACATTAATCATTTGGGGATCTTTTATTGATTTATTTATTTTCATGTGGGGATCTTTTAAAAATGCAGATTCTGATTCGGTAAGTCTGGAGTACATCCTGAGCTTCTGCATGCTTCAAAAGCCGATTATGTCTTGAGAACATGGACCTAGATGCTAGTATTGAGTTGGGAGACAAGTACCACTGCCTGAAACAGTCGTAAATTTAGCCAACAAGGAGGGTAAACACATCCGGACAGGGAAGGTAAACTGCATGTCGATCATTACCTCTAGAGGGCATCACTGGTTTATAGTTTAATACAGTGAATATATCAAAATAATGGCCTTTAGTTTTCCTGAAAGATTAAATTAGGCTTGCTAACTTGTTTAATGAGATAGTCAAACATGATGCAATTTTAAAGGGTTTACATTTTTTTAAATTTGATGGTTTCTACATAAAAAGGATATCTGTTAACTAATTTTACTTAGTTGGAACTTCTGGAAGCTTAGTAGGTATGCTTACATAAAGCCTGCTAATAAAATAGAGATTCAGACTCAATAGAATGGTTTTACATATGTAATATAGTTTTAAACAGCATAAAATAGACTTCTCCTATCTTAACATGTCATTCTTTTTCTTAAAAAAAAAAAATAGCACATTCTTTTTAGAAAATTAGGAAAGATAAAAAGTAAAACCAATAATGAAAAAAAAAAGCTGAGTGCAGGGGCTCACGCCTGTAATCCCAGCACTTTGCGAGGCTGAGGTGGGTGTATCACCTGAGGTTGGGAGTTCGAGATCAACCTGACCAACATGGAGAAACCCCGTCTCTACTAAATATACAAAATTAGCTGGGCGTGGTGGCACATGTGTGTAATCCCAGCTACTTGGGAGGCTGGAGAATCGCTTGAACCCGGGAAGCAGAGGTTGCAATGAGCTGAAATAGTGTCATTGCACTCTAGACTTGGGAACAAGAGCAAAACTCCATCTCAAAAAAAAAAATTGCAGCTTATAATTACCTAACATTTTGGTGTATTTCCATACGAAAAAATATTTTTTTCCTGTATTTTACAATTACTATGGCATCATGCCCCTCTTTACATTATAAGCATTTCTCCATATTTTTAAATAGACAAGAGTAACAAATTTGATTAATAGCATGTTGTATAATTAAATGTCATTGCAATTTTTCAATCAATATTCAATTAGATATTTAAGTTTTTCCCAGTGTTTTGCTTTTCTAGTTCTTAGAGAGTTGGTTTGCCATAAGTCTTTCTACTTAGAAGTAGAAGCTACTCTACTGTAAATTTCTTGACCCTAAACAAACCTAAGAATGAACAGTTTGTTCCTGCTTCTTTGATTCACAGTCCCATTAGCATATATTCTCTGAATCCTAAAATACAAAGTGACAAGGACCTTTAGATTTTTACTAGGTTGTTTCACAATGCAAAAGTCCAAAAGCTTTTACTTGAAAGGTTTCCAAATTTAAAAATAGTCTGTGTCCTCTGATTTCATAGAATTCAAAATTAATCTTAGCTGTATGGTAACAGACTGCAGCGACCATCAAAGTTCTGCTTTCCATAATTAAATAACAAATTCAAAATATGTAACACTGATATAACAATAATATACTGTCTACATTCAAATTTCACCAATGTCCTAGTAATGACCTCTATTGCAATTTCACCTCCAGTCCAGGATCCAATCCTGGTTTATTTAGTTGTTCGTTAATTATTATGTTTTCTTGGTCTCATTTATTCCTCTGTATATTTCTTCAAGTAATTGATCTAATGTAAGTTATCAAATTTGTTAGCATAAAATTGTTTGTAATATTCCCTAGCTAATGTCAATTGGATCTATAATAATAAGCCCACTTTCATTTTGAGTAATTTGTGTTCTATCTTTATTTAATCAATCTAGGTTGTAGTTTATCACTTTTTTAGCTTTAGCTTTATTTTATAATTTTAAAATTATTTATATTGTTCTTCCTTTATCATTCAGTTTGAAATATTTCCTAATTTCCAGCGTGATTTCTTTTTGACTCATGACTTATTAGAAATATGTTTGATTTTCAAATACTTGACAGTTTTCTAGATATCTTACAGTTTTTAATTACTAATTTTATTAAGAATATGTGATTTCAGTATTTTTACATGTATTGCAATTTTATGGCCCAGCTTATGGCCTATCTTTTTAAACATGTCATGTACATTTGAAGTTACTGAGGTGATTAGGGTAAGGTCATTATACTGTTCAAATCTAATGTTTAAAGAGGCATTTAAAAATCTCCATGGTTATGGAATTGTCTATCTTTCCTATTTCTCCCTTTAATTCTGTCCATTTTTGCCCTGTTGATATCTTAAAATCCATTATTTGGATTTATGATTTTTATGATCCTGTCATATAGATACATAATAGTTATAATTATAGTCATTGCTACTTTATGTTTCTTATGCTTACTGTTGCATGGTATGTATTTTTTTCATTGCATTCTGTCAATGTAAACTACATTAATAATTTTTCACCACTATCCAGTTTCTTAGTAATTCATTCCTTGGTTTGCTTAAATATTTACTCCAAAAGTGTGGCCTATAGTTTTAGTTCAGCAAATATAAGTTTGAAAGATTGATTTGTGTGTATTTTATGACAATATTACAATATTCTAACAATATTATGTTTGTAAGATTCATCCAGGTAATTGCATGTAGTTGTAATTCATTTATTTTTGTTCTCTAGAAGAGGAATGGCTGGGTCAAAAGTTATTCATATTGTCACATTTATTAGACAATGTCAGATTGCTTTCTGAAGTGGTGATACCAATTTATATTCCCTTAGTAGGGCTTGAGTCTGAGTGATTCACTTCCTAACCAACTCTTATTTTTGGAATTTTTAATTTTTGCCACGCTTATAGGTATGAAATATGCCCCATGATTTTAATTTGCATTTCATTGATAATAAATGAAAGTAAGCTTTTTTCCATATGCTTAAGCTTGTGTCTCATTAATACCTGTTTAAGTCTTTTTCTCATATTCATCTGAGATTTTTAGACTTTCCTCTTTTTCAGAATATTTTATGTATCCTAGTTAATAATTCTTAATTAGTTGTATCTGTAGCATAAGTCTTACAAGGTAGTAGCTTGTAGTTTTCAAGTTTTTTACGGAGTATTTGGCTGATCAGACTTCCTTAAAATTAAAGAAGTTGAGATTGCCAATGGCTTCCTTTAAGTTTGCACTTTTTAAATGCTCCATCACCTCAAAAAAGATCCAATACCCTTATGCAGATAGTCCGTTTATTTTCTTGTTATGTAAAGTCCTACTAACACTTCATTCTATAGCTATTTCAAAAACCCATGTGAATTAGTTGAGGGGATTAGTAGGAGATTTGGTGCTCCCCACATTCTGAAAGTGGGGCTTAAGTATTTTATTACTGGTTACTGTGATCACATTTGTATTTTTCAGCTTATGTTGTCTCAGGAAAGAAAGATTTGCAAATGTAGAGCCCTTCAGAAGTTACCTTGAGTATTTTATTGTAGAGGAAATAATATGCCCTAATGGTGCCAACTGCTGGAAAAGAAGGCTCAAGAGGAAAAGTCCAGGTATGTTGTGTTTTAATCAGTGCCAATAGAGGTCAAGCAACGTCTATAAAGAAAATTATTAACATTTGAGTAAAATGTAGTGGCAATCCCTAAGAGAGATTTCAAGAGAAGAGAAAATGAACAGGGAAAATAGTGATACATTTATTGGATTCAGTAACTGTTAAAAGTTAATAGGAAACTAGAGCAAATAGTATGTGGTAACCTGGCACTGACGTTAGCTCTGTTACTCTTCAAAAGGCATATTTGAGGTTTTGGCCTCCTGGGCAACTTGTGGTGGAGGTCTGTCATTTTCCCTTTGCTGCTGGAAAAGAAGGCTCAAGAGGAAAAGTCCAGGTACATTGTGTTTTAATCAGGACTACTACTTTTGGACTGATTGGGAAATAAGTTAAAATCTTTTAGCTCTTGAATTAACAATCAGTTTATTTACTTCAGTGTTTGAAATTTTAGCAGTTCATGAGGACAAATAGTCTTTTTGCTCATTTCATAATCTCAGTTGTAAAGTTGCCAGGAGTGCTCAGATAAGTGTGTCTTTTCATTTTGATTTGCTTAGAAAGGATGACACTAGGGACTTGCTATTATGATAATATAGAGCTGGAATTTGTATTTCCGAGGAAAATGAAAGGCTATCAGAAGTCATTTGTTAAAATGTCTTTATTCTGTCTTCGCTATCCCATTCAATATTTCTCCCTCTTTTAAAAGACTGTTTCCTAGAATGTTATAGAATAAGGCCTCCTATTCTGGGAAACTGGATTGTGGTCCTATTTATATTTTGTTTGAAGGGTAATTTTATTTTAATATAAGACTAATGCCATGCTAGAATTACATTCTGTGAAAATATTTCTTGAAGCTTTGAATATATGTCCTACATATTTATGCAATTCAGGAATGCTTTCTGGTAGTGAAATGTAATGTTCAAAAGAATACCAAAAAAGTAAGTATAAGTTGAGTTAATGACTTTCTAATTGACTTCTTTCTGTTTGGGCACACTGGTTGGTGCATGTAATATTTGAATAGAAATAAATTTAATGGATAATATTGTTAGGGGTGGTGAATATCTGAGTTACTGGGGCAAATCCGTATGGGTCTGCAGCAGTCTCATTTCTTGCCTCCTCAGAAGAAATAATTCAACTGAGGGGCATAAAGGAGTAAAAGAGACTGAGGCAAGTTTCAGAACAGGAGCAGAAGTTTATTAAAAAGCCTTAGATCAGGAAAGAAAGGAAAATACATTTGGGAGAGACCCAAGCAGACATCTCAGGGGTCAAGTGCCCCATTTGACCTTGAACCTAAGATTTTATATGCTGGCCTACTTCTGGCATCTTGCACCCCTTTCCCTTTATCCTTCCCTTAAGGGGAGCCACCCACATGCTTGGTGTCCTGCTTGTGCTCAGGATGTGAGCATGCACAGTATGCTTACTGGAGTTTTATGCATGCTCATCTGAGGCTTTCTTTTGAATTCTGGTCGAATACCCCTGGAAGGTCATACTCTGTCATTTTGCCTCTTAATGCACATGCTTGAGCTCATTTGCCCAATTCCTGAAAGCTGCTGATTACCAATTTCAGGTGTTTTTATCTATTGAGAAACTGCCTCTCCTTGGTGCTGGCTGTGATTGATACTTATTTTAGAGAAGCAGGGTGACAATCACTTGATAGTTACTTGACATTCTGTTGGGTGGGGGGACTCTCTCCTGTCCCACTCATGCATAACTAGCTACCTATATAACAATATGTGAAAAGAATACTATACCCTAAGCTTCTTTAGAGTAGGAACTGCATTTTATCTCTCAGTAACTATAACATGTAAACCTTTGATAAATTCTTTTTGAAGTACTAATCAATTTAAGAGTTGGAGATGTGGATTCCATTTCTGACTCTGTCATGTACTTCTGTATGACCTTAAGTTCTCAATTTCTCGATTACAAGAAAACAAGTGAAATGTGGCACTTGGAAGCTATAGTATCACTTATTTTTAAGCTTCTTAGGAAACAGATGCAACATTTACACATCACTGAATTATTCTCAGCACTTCTCTCTCTGTAGGCTTATTCTCATCAGTGTGTATTTATGCCTGTGTCTGTCTCATCTCTCTCTCATATATACACACACACACACATATATATACATACATATATGTTCAGTGTGCAAATATATGCAACACAAACACTATATATATATATATGTATTTCAATCTGTCTTTTTTTGACAATGTGTTTCTGGAAAAGAAACACTTGCTTTTTCAACTAGTTTGACAATCTGTCTCTTTCTTATTTTTATTTATGTATTTATTTTAGAGATAGGATTTCAGATCTGTCACCCAGGCTGGAGTCCAGTGGCATGATCACAAATCACTGCACCTCAGCCTCTTGAGCTCAAGCAATTCTGCTTCAGTCTCTCAAGCAGCTGGGACTACAAGTATGCCCCACCACACCCTGCTAATTTTTACGTTTTTTGTAGAGATAGAGTCTCCCTATGTTGCCCAGTCTGGTCTCAAACTCCTGGGATCAAGCGATCCTCAGACCTCAGCCTCCCAAAGTGCTACGATCACAGTCATGAGTCACCACACCTGGCCCATGTCTTCTAATTTGAGTGTTTGATCTCTTTATATTATAATTATTGATATGGTTGGATTTAAAACTCCCAAAGTGCTAGGATTACAGGCATGAGTCAGCACGCCTGGCCCGTGTCTTCTAATTTGAGTGTTTGATCTGTTTATATTTAACATAATTATTGATACAGTTGGTTTAAAACTCCCATCTTGGTATTGGTTTTCCATTTATCCCATTTATTATTTGCTCCTTTATTCCTCCTTTCCTGTTGTGGCCAATCGAATTTCCCAAAGATGTATATACAGATACACATACAAATACACACAGCCAGGTGTGGTGGCTCATGCCAGTAATCCCAGCACGTTTGGAGGCCAAGGTGGGTGGATCACCTGAGGTCAGGAGTTTGAGACCAGCTTGGCCAACATAGCGAAACCCCTTCTCTACTAAAAATACAAAAAGTAGCTGGGTGTGGTGGTGGGCGCCTGTAATCCCAGCTACTCAGGAGGCTGAGGCAGGAGAATCGGTTGAACCCAGGAGGTGGAGGTTGCAGTGAGATGAGATTGTGCCATTTTACTCGAGCCTGAGCAAGAGCGAAACTCTGTCTAGGAAAAAAAAAGTGACATTCATTACTGACCACAGGTCAGGAACCTTGTAAAGGGCTGTGTAGGGAAGGTACTTACTAGGCCAGTCTTTCTAAGGTGTTTTTTTTTTTTTTTTTTTTAAATCAGCTCTATAAAGTCAACCTCAATTTCTCAAAGAAGTAAGATCATATTTGAAAATATACCATTTCAGTCAGAGCTTTGGCAAAATTTCCAATGTGTCTTGTTAGAAAACATATTCTTCTTGAATTTATGTAATTAATGATATTTCCATAAAATAAGAATACAAATAGTTTCCAAATTTTAGAGAATTCTGGTAGAAAGGTAAATTTTTCTCACAAAAGTATATTCTATTTAATTGTTATAAACTATAGGTCATAAGAAGAAAGGTATATTAGTCAAGGTTCTCTAGAGGGACAGAACAGGATATATATATGTATGAAAGGGAGTTTATTAAGGAGAATTGACTTACATTATCACAAGATGAAGTCCCACGATAGGTCATCTGCAAATTGAGGAGCAAGGAAGCCAGTAGTGGATCAGTTCAAGTTCCAAAGCCTCAAAAATAGGGAAGCCAACAGTGCAGCCTTCAGTCTGGCTAAAGGCCAAGAGCACCTGGCACACCACTGGTGTAAGTGCAAGAGTCCAAAAGCTGAAGAACTGGGAGTCTGATGTTTGAGGACAGGAAGCATCCAGCGTAGGAGAAAGATGAAGACCAGAAGACTCAGCAAGTCAGCTTCTCCCACCTCCTGCCTGTTTTATTCTAGCCTGCTGGCAGCTGATTGGATGGTGCTTACCCTCACTGACAGTGGGTTTCTCTCTCCCAGTCCACAACTGAAATGTTAATCTTTGGCAACACCCTCATGAACACACCCAGGAACGATTCTTTGCATCCTTCAATCTAATCAAGTTGACACTGAATATTAACTATCACACAAGGTTTCTTTTGCTGAGCAGAAGCTCTTTACTTTAATTAGATTCCATTTGTCAATTTTGGCTTCTGCTGCAATTGCTTTCAGTGTTTTTGCCTTGACTCTTCTTTAATCAGACAGAGTAGCAGCCTTCCAAACAGGGCGTTATCAATTAACCTTGGCACTGCCATCCACAAATCAAGCAGCTCTTTGTAAGGCAAGTGAGAGCTATTTATTGGGCACCGTAGAATCCAGCAGTTCCTCACATAGTTCCAGAGTCATTTCTAGCGGAAAAAAGGCTTCCTGCACATGAGTGTCCCTCCTTGCACTTCCCAGGTAGTATGATCCTATATAAACCAATTCTATCTTATTTTGGAACTCTTTGGGGTACTGCTGTTTGCATTCGAATGTTTCTCTGACATTACCCCAGACTGCATGAGGATTTTAGCTTTCAAAACTGGGGTTTTATGGCCGATTATGGTGGCTCATGCCTGTAATCTCAACACTTTGGGAGGCCGAGGTGGGCAGATCACTTGAGCCCAGGAGTTTGAGACCAGCCTGGCCAACATGGCAAAACCCCATCTCTACCAAAAATACAAAAAGTAGCCAGGTGTGATGGCATGTGCCTATAATCCCAGCTACTCAGGAGCTGAGGCAGGAGGATCGCTTGAACCCAGGAGGCACAGGTTGCACCACTGGACTCCAGCTTAGTTGACAGAGTGAGACCTGTCTAAAAAAAAAATTTATGTTCTTTAGTCATAGGAGTAACTTCAGTTAATATCCCATAGCAACATAGCAAGGCAGTAAATGCCCTTCACGTGGAAATTCTCTAGCCTAGGTTCCTTCCTGGTAGTTGCTGCTGGGAGGCATTCACAGGCTTTTGCCATAAGCCCCAGTAAACATTCTACAAAAAGCTATCAAATAGAGAATTTGTCCCTGGCAGAATTCTAACTTCTGCTTTACCCTCTCTGGACTCAAAAATCTTACTGGTTCCCATTTAGTATGACCAATTAATATTGCTCAAAGGGTAGATTTATATGCCTTCCATTTATTTTCTAGTTACATGTAATCTCTATTTCCATAAAACATTTAGGTAAAGGAGACAACTTCCTACATAAACTCTATTCAAATATTTCAACCTTTTTTTTTTTTTAATTCTGGGAAATGTGCTGAACGTGCAGGTTTATTACATAGGTATACATGTGCCCTGGTGGTTTGCTGCACCCATCAACCTGTCGTCTGTATTAGGTATTTCTCTTAATGCTATCCTTCTCCTTGCCCCCTCATTGTTCAGTTCTAACTTATGAGTGAGAACATGTGGTGTTTGGTTTTCTGTTCCTGTGTTAGTTTGCTGAGGATGATGGTTTCCAGCTTCATCCATGTCAATGCAAAGGACATGGACTCATACTTATTTATGGCTGCACAGAATTCCATGGTGTATATGTGCCACATTTTCTTTATCCAGTCTATCATTGATGGGCCTTTGGGTTGGTTCCAAGTCTTTGCTATTATAAATACTGCTGCAATAAACATATGTGTGTATGTGTCTTTATAGTAGAATGATTTATAATCCTTTGGTTATATACCCAGTAATGGGATTGCTGGATCAGGTGGCATTTCTCATTCTAGATCCTTGAGGAATCGTCACACTGTCTTTCATAATGGTTGAACTAATTTACACTCCCACTAACAGTGTAAAAGCATTCCTGTTTCTCCACATCCTTTCCAGCTTCTGTTGTTTCCTGACTTTTTAAAGATTGCCATTCTAACTGGCATAAGATGGTATCTCACTGTGGTTTGATTCTCATTTCTCTAATGACCAGTGATAATGAGCGCTTTTTCATGTTTGTTGGCCACATACAAATGTCTTTTTTGAGAAGTGTCTGTTCATATCCTTCACCCACTTTTTGATAGTGTTGTTTTTTCTCTTGTAAATTTGTTTAAGTTTCTTGTAGATTCTGGATATTAGCCCTTTGTCAGATAGATCAATTGCAAAAATTTTCTCCCATTCTGTAGGCTGCCTGTTTGCTCTGATGACAGTTTCTTTTGCTGAGCAGAAGCTCTTTACTTTAATTAGATTCGATTTGTCAATTTTGGCTTCCGCTGCAATTGCTTTTGGTGTTTTTGACATGAAGTCTTTGCCCATACCTATGTCCTGAATGGTATTGCCTAGGTTTCCTTCTAGGATTTTTATGGTTTTGGAATTCATCGTGCATTAATTTTTGTATAAGGCATAAGGAAGGGGTCCAGTTTCAGTTTTCTGCATATGGCTAGCCAGTTTTCCCAACAGCATTTATTAAATAGGGCATCCTTTCCCCATTGCTTGTTTTTGCCAGGTTTGTCAAAGATCAGATGGTTGTAGATGTATGGTGTTATTTCAGAGGCCTCTGTTCTGTTCCATTGGTCTATATATCTGTTTTGGTACCAGTACCATGCTGTTTTGGTTATTGTAGCCTTGTAGTATAGTTTGAAGTCAGGTAACATGAGGTGTCCAGCTTTGTTCTTTTTGCTTAGGATTGTCTTGGCTATATGGGCTCTTTTTTGGTTCCATATGAAATTTAAAGTAGTTTTCTCTAGTTCTGTGAAGAAAGTCAGTGGTAACTTAATGAGAATAGCATTCAATCCATAAATTACTCTGGGCAGTATAGCCATTTTTACAATATTGATTCTTCCTATCCATGAGCATGGAATGTTTTTCCATTTGTTTGTGTCCTCTCTTATTTACTTGAGCAGTGATTTGGAGTTCTTCTTGAAGAGGTCCTTCATGTCCCTTATAAGTTGTATTCCTAAGTATTTTATTCATAGCAAGTGTGATTGGGAGTTCACTGATGATTTGACTCTCTGCTTGTCTAATATTGGTGTATAGGAATGCTTGTTATTTTTGCACATTGATTTTGTATCCTGAGACTTTGCTGAAGTTGCTTACCAGCTTAAGGAATTTGGAGGCTGAGACGATGGGGTTTTCTAAATATAGAATCATGTCATCTGCAAACAGAGACAGTTTGACTTCCTCTCTTCCTACTTGAATACCCTTTATTTCTTTCTCTTGCCTGATTGCCCTGACCAGAACTTCTAAAAGTATGTTGAATAGGAACAGTGAGAGAGGGCATTATTGTCTTGTGCTGGTTTCAAAGGGAATGCTTCCAGCTTGTCCCCATTCAGTATGATATTGGCTGTGGGTCTGTTATAAATAGTTCTTATTTTGAGATATGTGAGATATGTTCCATCAATACCTAGTTTATTGAGAGTTTTTAGAATGAAGAGATGTTGCAAACATTTCAGCTTTTATAATCCTATCAATCCTCACATTTTATGCTTTAGTCTCAGGAACTTCTATTCTCCACCCGCAGACCACCTCTATTGTGAAAAAAGCTTCGGGTTCCCAGCAAGGGGATGAGCCAAAGGACATGGGCCTTTTTTATCAAACTTTATCTGATTAGCCTGTCTTCACATTGCCCCAGGAAATTATTAATCAGCTTTCTCATTTGTAATTTTTGCCTTCTGATTTTTGAAACTTCCCCAATCTGGTGTAAATACAGAAAACTGGTGTGGGGCTCTTTAATGTTGGGGAATCAGCAGGGACTCCCTTTGGTTCACCCAACATTTGATAGTGTTGTATTAAGACCTAAAGGGTAAATAAAAATTTTTATTATCTCTCATTAATACTCTCTGAAAATCTTCAAAAGAGAAAACTAAATTTTACTTTGTGTTAGTATATTATAAATAGTAAAGCTATTTTTTTTTTTTTTTTTTTTTGAGATAGAGTTTTTCTCTGTAGCCAGGCTGGAGTGCAATGATGCAGTCTTGGCTCACTGCAACCTCCGCCTCCCAGGTTCAAGTGATTTTTCTGCCTCAGCCTCCCCAGTAGCTAGGACTATAGGTGTGTGCCACATTGCCCAGCTAATTTTTGTATTTTTAGTAGAGGCAGGGTTTCACCATGTTGGTCAGGATGGTCTTGATCTTTTGACCTCGTGATCTGCCTGCCTCCGCCTCCCAAAGTGCTGGGATTACAGTCGTGAGCTACTGCACCTGGCTGTAAAGCTAATTTTAACAAAATCTTGTGAATGAATTCATTGACTCTCACTCAGCTTTTGACCACACAAGAATTCCATCAATCTTTTATACCCTCTTAAAAATTGTTTTCTATTTTTCTTTCTCCAACTTTTAGATCTATTTAGTTATATCTGTATCAGTTCTTCCATTCATTTGGAAACAATCTTTAAATAACTACTAAACCGAGCCAGCATGCCTACATGCTCTCTAGGTTCAGCTAGTCTGTGTGCATTAGTAGGAGGTGGCAGGCCTCCAACTCTAGCCTTCTCTTCTGACTGTTTTTGTGAGATGTCTCCATCCATGAACTATTTTGGTACCTAGTTGGTGGGAGGCACAGTGACCTCGTTGTCACCACCGAAAGCCCTCAACAATGTAAATCTCAACAAAATTGATGTCTTTGGAGGATATCATCAAACTAAACTGAAAGGAAGGGAAAAAGCAGAATTTTCTAACTGGAGCCTGGAAATTTAGGATGAGAGTATGATAGAGAATCCAACAGAATTCTGGCTTTGGTAAGGCTAGTCTGAGCCACAGAGGAAGAGTAATGCCTGGAAAGAGACAGCTTTATGTCATTATCACTAGGCTCGCATCTAGGAAAGCAACTGGAATTCACAAAGGAATTAGTCCTATGAATCATCCATCTCTAAGTGACAGGAATATAGAACGATGTTTTCTGTTGTTAAAAAGGAAGGCAAACCTTCTGAGAGAAATATGAGGTGCAGAAGAAATCAGTTGCAGTTCTCAAGGGATCTAACCAGCTACACAGAAAAAATCAACATTCCAGCCAATTTTGCCAAGAGTGAAAATAAATTAAACCATCAGGAAGACATGTGTCAGGCAATTTTTCTTTTTAGAAGAGGCCTGAAGGTTCAGGCCCAGGCAAACACAGGTGCAATTGCTGGGTGATACAGCAGGAAAGAGAAATAATCAATGGCAGAGTTTTGTTACAGGACTGCTTTTTAGTTCAGTTAAAGCTGTGGTCCTTGTCTCATGGCCACAAAAGTTTAGGCTCACAGACAATTTGTGGAGTAAGAAAAATGGAATTTATTGGGCAAGAAGGATTAAGGGGGAACAGCGATCTTCCGCAAAGCCAGAATTACTGCTAGTGTGCTTCTTGCCTTGCCATTTGAATCCCAGGCTCCACACGGGAAGAGGAGAAGCCAGGCTCCTCCCTATTGCAAATGGCGGGAACTTCTGTGGCTCCTCCCCACTGTGCATTCCTCCCAGTGGCAGGCAGTTGGAGTTTTTCCAGGGACTTCTTACCTGGCTGTTCTCACTTTCACCACAAATGGAGGAATTTTAACTGTATCTGTGGACAATCCTGGAGCAGCGCAATGCCCAGTAACACTGAAATCATGATTAATTCATACTGCTGTATCTTCATTTTTAACAAAATGGAAGCAATCTAACATAAAGTTTTTAATGTGGTCCCCTACAATTGACATAGTAGTGCTGGAAAACAGAGATGACTTTGAGAAGTTTAGAATCCTGAAGGAACCAAGAGCTGCTTTGACAAACAACAATGGAGGAAGCTACTTTGTAACTGTATTAGTGTGTTCTCACACTGCTAATAAAGACATACCCAAGAGTAGGTAATTTATGAAGGAAAGAGGTTTAATGGACTCACAGTTTCACATGGCTGGAGAAATCTCACAATCATGGTGGAAGACAAAGGAGAAGCAAAGTCATGTCTTACATGGAGGCAGGCAAGAGAGCTTGTGCAGGGGAACTCCCATTTATAAAACCAACAGATCCTGTGAGACTTACTACCACTAGAACAGTATGGAGAAGAACCGACCCCGTGATTCAGTTATTTCCACCTGGCCCTGGCCTTAACATGTGGGGGTTATTACAATTCAAGGTGAGGTTTGGATGAGGACACAGCCAAACCATATCAGTAACCATGGGATAGATCCTATATCAAAGGACTTGTGAGTGATGACTTTGAAAAGTTGAATTGCTTGAAGAATTCATCATAGAAATTCAAGAAACTTTGCTTTAAAATATTCACAAGGCTAACTAACTCATTTTTATTTTTGAAGTTTTTTTTTTTTTTTTAAATAAATATAATGCCCTGAGCAAGTAACAGGGAACATACTTGACTGTTCTTAAAGATTTCATTGTTGGCTCAGACAGAACAATTATCTATTTGACTTCTTTGGTTCCTCTTGCAGCAGAAGGAAGACAGAAAGATAGAAATTGATTATTTTTATGATAGTGGTATTTAGGATCTCATTGCCTTTGCCTATTTTTCTATACTTTGTCAGGGCAAATCTTGGTCTTCAAAAATTATGAGTAGGTCCCTTTGTTGCTGTCACTTATCCTTTAATAGTGTTGATACAGTAAATCCACTCACCTTGTCTTCATTAGACATATTTTTTTAAATATTGGAATACTAGTTTGGAGCTTTAAGATTTATGGAAATATCTGAAACTTGGTTCATTTTTCAGGTGCATTTTAGGCTAATGTCCCAGAAATATGAACTTTTAGTGCTGAACTTTTAAAAAGAAATGTGGCTCTAGGCCTTAGTCTCAGATTAAAATGTTGATGCTTAAAGGCTGCAAATGCATATTTTCAAAGTTATCTGATAGGGCCTTGGAGGAGAGGGTCCAGTATAAATATCTGACAGTTTGTATTTAGTAAATGAAAGCATGAGAGGAAATAGCAAGTTGAAGGACAGGTAACTGGGATGAAAAACTTCAAAACTTAGGTCATAGGTATACTGTTTGGATTTAGTTTAGTCTTGAGTTGTGTCCACAAATAATTTTTCAAATGATATGTAGAAGAATAGTAATTATTTAAATGAATTGAGTCCCTTGGACATTTTGATAGTAAAATAAATAGCCGTAAAGTCATAAAGTTTATTTGAAAAGTTACTTCTCATTTGAAAAGTTAAAATTTATGAGCTTGAAGCTTGCTAAATTAATTTATAGCTTCAATACCAAAAATATACTTGTACATGTTGCAAATAACAAATGCAAAATTTATAATAGAATTACATTGTAACCTTGTTGTTTACCTTTCACAGATTTATTGTATGGTTCAGTACTGATGGGGAGAAAAGGGCTCCATCCCTACCCCCGGGTGGGAGGAGTTAGTCTGTTTGCCAAGATAGTGCTGAGTTCTCAGATGTACGCTATAAATTACAGTGTAATGTTCCAACTATGAGTTGGAACATTTATATACTTATTTATACTTATTCATATAAGTATAAATGCAGCAAAATGTTCCAACTATAAGTTACAAGTTTGGTCATTTTGCAGCTTGACATTTTAGTTTGCTATAATGTTAAAAACATCCAAGTAGGTGATTGTTTATCTGGAGTTTATTATTAGTGCTCTCGTTTCCTATGAAACAAAACATCGTTATCATTCCGCCTGCCTTGCATTGTACACTAGACTTCATTGTTGTCTCTCACACTTCTTGGGTTGCTTAATGGTTTATGCTAGCCCTGGAAAGCTCTCAGCAACAATTTCATGCTTATATCAAATAATTAAATCTGATCCTTAATATCTGATATTTTGCCAGTACTTCTAGTGATAAGGGATTATTGGAAGTTGGTCACATAATTTAAAAATAAATTCTAGTCTCTCCTTAGCTATTTGATGCTCATACCTGTTCCTGCAAAAGATATGATCACAATTTTTTTATGGCTGTGGGGACATATAGGCCAAGTACTCACTGTAAAACACTTTTGCAAGTATGCATGCTTATATTTGGTCCAGAAAGAATGCTTTCTAGACTGGTTTAGAATTACTGGTGGCTTATTTTACAGCAAGGAAAAGCAACTGAGCATGAGTTTGGTGTCTTTAGAACAGTTTGTGAAAATATGCTGTAAGGCTGTTTCCATTTTCATTTTCCTATTCCCTTAAATATTATTGTACAGAGCTGCTATTAGTGCCACTTTTTTTTTTTTTTTTGGAAACCTTAAAAATATCCCCAAATGTTGAAATTAAGTGTATCAAATAACAAATTATCTTTGGTATATGAAACTTTTTCCCTCATGGATCTATAATTTAAGTATAAAATGTTGCCTTTGGTACAATTAAAACTCTTGAGTATTTACATGTTGTATATAAACAAAACAATATGCTTTCTTGGAGGAAAATTTTGTTTCTTGACATTTTCTTTCTTTCTCTGGCTTTTTTTTTCATGATTGTAGTCGTTCTTGTTCAGTTCTTAAAAGTTTTGTTTTGCGTTGTTTTGTTTTAAGCAGAATGCAACTTAAAATTTCCTTTGCATCAAGGTTTATCCAAAACTTTGATGGAGTGCATCACAAAATGAAAGTTTGCATTTAGGGAGGAGATGCTTTACACTGTACTGTTTGTTGCTTTTTTGGAAAAGTTACATTTAGATCTATTCTGAAGCTGTTAACTTTTGATAAATAAGATGTTACTGGTTTCCACAATGAAATACCATCTCATAACAGTCAGAGTGACTATTATTAAAAGTCAAAATATAGCAGATGCTGGCAATGTTGTGGACAAAGTGGAACACTTATACACTGTTGATGCGAATGTCAATTAGTTCAACCATTGTGGAAAGCAGTATGGTGATTACTCAGCTAAAAGCAGAACTGTCATTCAACCCAGCAATCCCATTACTGGATATCTATCCAAAGGAATATAAATAAATCATTCTACCATGAAGTCACATGCATTTGAATGTTCATTGCAGTATTATTCACAATGGCTTTTTACAATTTCAAAGACATGGAGTCTACTTAAATGCTCATTAATGACAGCCAGGATAAAGAAAATGTGGTCAAAATACTATGGAATACTATGCAACCATAAAAAAGAATGAGATCATGTCTTTTGTAGGAACATGGATGAAGCTGGAGGCTGTAATAGTAAGCTAACACAAGAATAGAAAAACAAGTATCACATGAAGCTAAATATGGGAACTCATGAACACAAAGAAAGGAGCAAAAGACACTGGGGTCTACTTGAAGGTAAATTGTGGGAGGAGGGAGAGGAGCATAAAAGATAACTATTCTGTGCTGGATTTAATACCTGGGTGATGAAATATTCAGTACAACAACAAACCTTCACATATATCCCCGAATCTAAAAGTTTAAAAAGAAAGAATGAACTCATGAGCAATAAAGAGTTACAGATTTCACATGAAAACAATAAATAAATAGCTTCTAAATAAGACAAAGCTATTTCTCCTTTAGCAAAAACTACATCATCATGTCTTTTTAATAAACTTCTTTACCAAAAAACCACCTTATTTTTGTTGTTTACCCTGTATATGGAATTGTTTCTCTTATATCTAGTAGTTTTACTTATATATGTTTACTACTATTTTGACCTTTCGTAACCCTAATTTCCAGTGTAAAACCTAAGTTACTTAATTTAACATAGCATGTCTTTAAGATTTTAAATGACAGAAAAGAATTTGAAACTATGACACAGGTATTCTCCTGTATTAGTCAGGGTTCTTTTAGAGGAACAGAACTAATAGAATATATATAATATATATAAGTATATTTAAAGGGAGTTTATTAAGTATTAATGTACATTATCACAATGTCCTACAATAAGCCGTCTGCAAGATGAGGGGCAAAGAGAACCAGTCTGAGTCCCAGAACTGAAGACCTGGATTCCGACATTCGAGGGCAGGAAGCATCCAGCATGGGAGAAAGATGTAGCCTGGGAGGGAGGCTAGGTCTATCTCTCATTTTCATGTTTTTCTGCCTGCCTTATATTCCCTGGAAGCTGATTCGATTGTACCCACCAGATTAAGGGTGGATCTGCCTTCCCCAGCCCACTTTGACTCAAATATTAATCTCTCTTGGCATCGTGCACACAGACACACCCAGGAATAATACTTTGTATCCCTCAGTCCAATCAAGTTGACACTCAGTATTAATCATTACACCTCCCTAATGTCTTCCTCAGTTATCCTAAGTTCCAGGCACCCAAGGATGGCTATGAAGGGCAAGGTGCATTTGGGTCTTGAATTTACTCAGCAAGTGTTGACCTTAAGACAGAGGAGATTGCTGTGAAGCTAATGCCTGACCCTTTTACACAAAGCAAGGAGGCAGAGCTGGGCTAGGGAGAATTCTACATGGCCTCAGGCCTTACTGCGACCATTTACGTAGATTCTAGAATCTAAAGGCTCTAAGACATAAGGTCACAGACAATTCAAACAAGTATTATAAAATATCACAGAAGTGACTGTTTATAACCTTAAAATGTCTATTAGAAATAGCCTAAATCTGATCAGTAGAATTATATTTAATTCTCACAATACAAAAGACAATCCTATTTTATTTTACCAACAGTTTAAAAACTACCATTATTTACCAAAGATAACTAAAATTATGTGAACTAAAAGGCATGTGAGTTTTTATTGCTTTAATAAAATATTTGATTTAAGTACTTTTATAAGCCAATTAATTAGAACTTTTAAAATGTATTTTGTTGGTGAAATATCACATACACATTACACATATAAACATAGATATACAGACATACAGAGAAATCTTTTATAGCTGTGAAAGACTCTTCATTTGCCAGTTTCTAAATAGTTTCTCTCTACACCTTTAGATGACTAATCTCTTGATTACCTGTTCCGTTTTGATAAATAATAGATGGCCAGGCAACTCTCAATTTGTATTAACACAGACATAATTCTTAGGGTAAAAGAGGTAGAAAATTTACATCTTGAAGTCAGAGAACTTAGATCTAAACACGTTATCTGCGGAGACAAAGAAGAACACAGCTTAAAGCCTAATTCAGACAAAATTGCTAGGAAAAGTTTCTTAACAAAAGTAAGTTTGTTATGTAAACTTTAAGCCTAAAAGTTTTCAGTGGTTTAGATGCAGAGAAAAGGATGTCCTTACAAATGGAAATTTTCTTTTTTGTTTGTTTGTTTGTTGTTGTTGTTTGTTTGAGATGCAGTCTCAGTCTGTTGCCCAGGGTGGAGTTTGGTGGCAGGATCTTAGCTCACTGCAGCCTCCACCTCCCAAGTTCATGCAGTTATCCTGCCTCAGCCTCCTGAGTAGCTGGGATTACAGGCACACTACAGATATTTTACAGTCCAGGAGAGAATGGAATGATATATTTAAAGTACAAAAAGAAAAACAACTGCCAGCCAACATTACTACCCCAGCAAAGTAGCCCTTATTAAATGAAGAAAAAATAAACTCTTTCCAATACAAGCAAAAGCTTCGAGAATTCATCACCACTAGACCGGCCCTACAAGAAATGTTTAAGTGAGTCATATAGCTGGAAGTGAAAGGACAACATCTACCATCATGAAAACATGTGAAAGTAGAAAGCCCGCTGGTAGAGAAAACAAGCAACTAAGAAAGAGAAAGCAGGACTCAAATGTTACCATTACAGACAACCACCAAACTTCAATGATAAACAACTATAGAGAAAGAAAGGAACAAAGGATATAGAAAACAACCAGAAATCAGTTAATAAAATGACAGGAGTATTAGTGTAATTAATAACCTTGAATGTAAACAGATTGAACTTTCCACTGAAAGATATAGATGGGCTGAATGGATAACAGAAACATGACTCAACTGTATGCTGCCTATAAGAAACTCACTCCTCTGTAAAGACACACATAGGCCACAAGTAAAAAAATGGAAAAAGAGTCCATGTAAACAGAAATCAAAAGTGAGCAGAAGTAGCTACACTTCTATCAGATAAAAGAATTTAAGTCAAAAATGGTAAAAGGAGACAAAGAAGAGAATTACATAATAACAAAGAGATCAATTTAGCAAGAGGATATAACTATTCTAAACATGTATGTACCCCATGCCAGAGTGCCTAAATATATAAAGCAAATATTATTAGTTATAAAATGAGAGATAGAGTCCAATACAATAATAGTTGTAGACTTCAACAACTTATTCTTAGCATTAGACAGATCACTTAGATAAAAAGCTAACAGAAAACCATTGAATTTAAACTGCACTTTAGACCAAATGGACCTAATAAATGTTTGTGTAACATTTTCTCCAGTAGCCACAGAGTTAATTTTCTTTTCATCAGCACACAGAACATTCTCCAGGATAAACCATATATTAGGACACAGAACTAGTCTCAACAAATTTTTGAAAATTGAAATCATATCAGGTATCTTCTCAGACCTGAGTGGAATAAATCTTAAAAACCAATAACCAAAGAAAACTTGGAAACTGTACAAATATAAAAAAATTAACCACCATGTCCTTGAATGACCATTGGAGTAATGTAGAAATTAAGAAGGAAATAATAAAATGTTTCTTAAAATAAATGAAAATTGAAGCACAACACACTAAAACCTATGGGAAAGAGCAAAAGCAGTATGAAGAGGGAAGGTTAGAGCAAAGAAAACCTACATTAAAAAAATGAAAGTATTTCAAATAAATAATCTAATGATGCTCCTCAAGGAAATAGCAAAGAAGAAACTAATAAAGCTCAAAGTCAGAAAGAAAGAAATAGTAAAGATTAGAGAAGAACTAAATGAAAAAATTACAAAAGATTAAACAAAAAGTTGGTTTCTTGGTAAGATCAAATTTGATCAACTGCTAGCTAGACTAACCAAGAAAAAAAAAAAACCCAAATAAATAAAATTAGAAATGAAAAAAAAATTACAACTGATGTTACACAAATAGAATAGATTATCAGGAACTATCATGAACAACTATACACTAACAAACTGTAAAACCTAGTAGAAATGGGTATTTTCATGGACAAATACAACCTACCAAGGTTGAATCAGGAAGAAACAGAAAACCTGAGCAGACCAATAATGAGTAATACAATTGAATGAATAATAAAAAGTCTGCCAACTAAGAAAAGACTAGGACAAGTAGGCTTCACTGCAAAATCTACCATACCAAACTTACAAAGAAGATTTTCCTTAAGCTATTCAAAAAAAAAAAAAATGGAATAGCAGGGAATTCTCCCTAATTTATTTTATGAGGTAAGCATTATTCTGATACCAAATCCAGACCAAAAAAAAAAAAAAAAAAGAAAACTTTAGGTCAATGTATTCCTAACGAACATAGATGTAAAAACCCTTAGCAAAACAAATTCAACAATACATCAAAAAGATAATACACCATAATCAAGTGTTTGTATCCCAGAGATGCAAGGATGGTTTAACATATACAAATCCATAAACATGATATATTACACCAACAGAATGAAGGATAAAAACTGTATAATCATTTTAATAGATGCAGAAAAAGCATTTGTTAAAATTGAACATCCTTCATGATAAAAACCCTCAACAAGCTAGGCATAGAAGGAATATATCTCAACATACTAAAGGCTATATATGGCAAACCTATATGAATGCAGAAAAGCTGAGAGCCTTTCCTATAAGAACCAAAACAAGGATGCGCACTTTCACCACTCCTATTGAACATAGTGCTGGAAGTCCCCAACAGAGCAATCAGGCAAAATAAATAAATAAAAGGTATCCAAATTGGAAAAGAAATTAAATTGTCCCTCTCTGCCAGTGACATGATCTTATATTTAGAAAAAGATAAATACCCCACCAAAAACCTCTTAGATTTTGTGAATTTAATAAAGTCAAAGGGCATAAAATCAACATGCAAAATCAGTAGTGTTTCTATACACCAATAATTAATTAGCTGAGAAAGAAATCAGGGAGGCAATTCCATTACAATAGATAAAAATAAAATATGTAGGAATAAATTCAACCAAAAAGGTAAAAGACCTCTACAAGGAGAACTACAAAACACTGATTAAAGAAATTGAAGAGGACACAAATTTTAAGAAAAACTCATGCTCATGGATTGAAAGACTGAATATACTTAAAATGACCATATTTCTGAAAGCAATGTACAGATTCAATGTAATCCCTATCAAAATGCCCAGTCATTTTTCACTGAAATTTTTTAAAAAATTCTAAAATTTGCGGGGAACCACAAAAGACCCCGAATAGCCAAAGCAAACCAAAGCTAGCCATGTGCAGAAAGCAGAAACTGGACCCCTTCCTGACAGCTTATACTAAAATTAACTCCAGATGGATTAAAGACTTAAACATAAGACCTGGCACCATAAAAACCCTAGAAGAAAATTTAGGCAAAACCATCCAGCACATAGGAGTAGGCAAGGAATTTTTTTTTGAACACTGTTGATGGGAATATAATTTAGTACAGCCACTGTGAAGGACAGTAAGGAGATGCCTGAAAAAACTAAAAATAAAACTACCACTTGATCTAGCAATCTCACTACTTATTCAAAGGAAAGGAAATCATTCTATTAAAGAGATACTGCCATATTTACTGCAGCACTTTTCACAACAGACAAGATGTGGAATCAACCTAAGTGTCCATTAGTGGATGAATGGATAAAGTAAATGTGGTATGTATATACAATGGAATATTACTTGGCCATAAAAGAGAATGAAATCACGTTATTTGCAGCAACATGTATAAAACCAGAAGTCATTATGTTAAGTGAAATGAGCCAAGCACAGAAAGACAAATGTCACTCTCACTAATATATGGGAGCTAAAAAAGTTGATCTCATGGAGGTAGAAAGTGAAATATATATCAGAAGATGGTGAGGGTGTGGGTTGGTGAGGAGTGGGAATGAAGAGAGGTTGGTTAATAGATACAAACATACAGTTAGATAGAAGGAGTAAGTTCTAATGTTTGCTAGGCAGAGTAGAATGACTACACTTAACACATTGTATTGTACATTTCAAAACAGGAAGAAAGAACTTCAAATTTTCCAAACACATAGAAATGATAAATTCTCGAGGTAATAATAGATTCCCTAAATACCTTGACTTGATCATTATACATTCTATGCATGTAACAAAATATATCATGCACCTCATAAATAGGCATAAATATTATATCTGAATAAAAAGGTATCCTGAAGACCTTTAACTCCCACTTATAAGTGAGAACATGTGGTATTTGGTTTTCTGTTTCTGTATTAGTTCACTTAGGAAAATGGCCTTTAGCTGCATCCATGTTGCTGCAAAGGATATGATTTCATTTTTCATGGCTGCATAGTATTCTTATTCCATGATCTGTCTATTTTTTTGTGTTCTGTTGCAGGTGAACTCTTGGTTGCAAGGTGTTTTGTTTACAGGACTTGAGGAAGGAATTAGTGTGAAGTCAAATGTCTCATATCTACAGATGTTCAGTAAATCACCGTTTTCAGCCCCACATCTCACTTTTATCCTCCATTGTACCTGATTTCTTAAAGGTTCTGTATAACAGATTGTGTTATATTTCTAGATGTATTGACACTATTTATGCATATTTTGGCTGCTTCTACACTGGTTTATTACTGTTATAAAATTTGTTGGCTTGTTTACTGTCTTCTAGAAATTCGTTAAAAGCTCTCAGGTGTCTTGTACTAGAAGATTCTATTGGGAATCCTTATCTCTACTTTATTTTACTGCTCCTTCTTCTTTTTTGAGGTTTTGCTGAAGATATTTCTGAGGAATCATCCCAGGTGCCACACTACAAGAATGATTCAGTTGACAGCTACCCCTGTGAGTGCACTCGTTGATGAGCCGGTGCATATCCGAGCTACAGGCCTGACTCCCTTTCAGGTGGTGAGTTTTAAGGCATCACTTGAAGATGAAAAGAGAAACATGTTTTATTCTCAAGCCCACTATAGGGCCAATGAATTTGGTGAGGTGGACCTGGAGCATGCTTCTTCACTTGGAGGGGATTATGTGGGAGTCCACCCCATGGGTCTCTTTTGGTCCCTAAAACCTGAAAAGCCATTAAAAAGACTGTTGAAAAGAGATGTGATGAATAGCCCCTTTCAGGTCCAATTAGAACTTTATGACATAGAATTGCTACCAAACAATAAAGCTACCAGTGCTCCAAAGGCCAGCCTGACTTTGAAGAGGTGGTATGTGGCACCTGGTGTCACACGAATTCAGGTTCGAGAAGGCCGCCTTCGAGGAAATCTCTTTCTCCCTTCAGGTAAGTAGAATTTCTCTGTTTTGTTCTTCCATTTTAAATACATTATCTCTCTAGAAATTTAGCTTGAATATGGATAATACACTTGCTTCCTGCCTTACAATCAATGTTAACCTTGGGTCAGAACAAGAATGGGGTAATATTCCACTCCAACTCAAGTTTCATCTCAACAATTCTGAACCTTGTCTAAGAATGTGACTACATATAGTTTATGGAGTCCCTACATTATGGGATTTACATAGCTTTGGATTTATGCTAAATTTTTCTGCATTGAAGACTGGCTATATGAAGACCCTCATCCTGATGTCATGGAAACCATATCCCAGATCCTTGTGCGGGCTCTGTCAGGTTGAGTTTCAGTTTAGGCATGGGTTATTACCTTGTTGCCACAACAAGCTTCAGATAAGATGCACTGAAAGACTGCAGCAAATATAGAGAATGCAAAGAAACTTTGTACCCTCTAGTTTCATAAATATTACATATTTATAGACTATTCCATGAATCAGATAGTATAACATGCTTCCTAATGGCTACAAAACTTATCGGAACACTCATAGTTTCCCACAGAAATCTCCAAATACCAACAAATAACTTGTTTAAACATCTATTGGTACATTTCTCAGAGTTTATTGTGGGGCCAAATAAAGCAAAGTTAATTTCTCAGAAGAGAAGAAGCAATAAAAGCTTTCCTTTCCAAATTCACTACAACCATGCATTTGTTCAGATAAATTTGAATTTTTAAAATACCCAGTAAATAGCACGTAGACCACTTTAGCACAAATTGCTGTGACTCTATTATCCCACCCAGTTAAAAATCTGTTTATTGGTGCAGGCCTTCCATCTTGGAATGATGTGCTGGTGTAGTGTGCTGTTTGTGAACCCTCTTGAATGATGCATGTGCTGGGTCTCTTGCTTCAAGTGTGTTTTCTATAGGGGGAACAAAAGAGAGTTGAGTTGTGTGAGGTCATAAGGAGGTTGAGCCAGATCACAAATATTTCTTGATGGCAACATTCTTCAAAGATCAAAGACTCAGTACTTTTAAGTGTTCCCCATTCTTGTGAATCAGAAGGTCAAAACGTCCTTATTTATTTATGCAAATGATAATTTGTAACTAAGATATATTTAACATCACTTTATTTCTTTTTTATTCAATGTGATTAGTTATAGTAATTTTTTAAAATTCCCAGTACCCCTTTAAATCAAGCCACTCCTTTCAAACATGGATAGGTTTGGTCTGTCTTAGTTAAAACCACTTATAAAAGAATAGAATATCCCTAATAAGTGCATGGTAAATTTCTTTCAGTGTGTGGGTTCTGCTTTGTTTTGGAAAAAAGTGGCCTATATGGAGTGAGTGTAGAGTGATACTCTGGCCATCCCTACTTTTTACCATGTGTCAGCCTGCAGAAAATGAGCATAGTGTTATTGAATTAAAGGGCCCATCATTTACACATGCTTAGGTGTAAGATTTCATCACTGTATAGTCAAATGAGTGTAACAGAGCAGTGTTAAGTCAGGATTTTAGCGAATACAACCATTTCAAAAACTTTTTTGAACCGTATATTTCTTTGAGAACCAAGTTAAACCTGTGGAACCTCATAAGTAAAATTCACCTATAAATATATATATATACCATATTTAGCATAGATTGTAATTTCAGGATCTTCATGGACTTCCTAAAACCTATTTGTAAACTTCTTTATAGGTTAAGAAGCCTTGGCTTTGGTTGGGTGTGGTGGCCCATGCCTATAATTCCAGCACTTTGGGAGGCCAAGGTGGGCGAATCATGAGGTCAGGAGTTCAAAACCAGCCTGACCAACATGGTGAAACCCTATCTCTACCAAAAATACAAAAAAAATTAGCTGGGTGTTGTGGTGCACACCTGTAATCCCAGCTTCTCAGAAGGCTGAGCCAGGAGAATTGCTTGAACCCGGGAGGCAGAGGTTGCAGTGAGCCCAGACTGCGCCCTCATACTCCAGCCTGGGCGACAGAGTGAGACTCCATCTCAAAAACAACAAACAACAAAAAAGAAGCCCTGGCCTTATTTCTCTGCCTTTCTTTACAACAAGAGTATAGAAACTACTGTGAATTCCCATCTCCTCAGCTGCAGAGTAAATATGTCAGTGAATGTAGTTCCCAAACATTTAGGTGTTGTGTTCCATTATACATTCAATGGGCCTTAATTCTGCCTCAGATAGAAGGCTAAACATGTTGGAACTGTACATGAAAATTTAAATGTTAATTTCAAAATTACATTTGAAATGTAATTTTGCATTTCTGCTTTGTGTTCTCATGTTTTTATTATCTTTTTCACACCTCTTCATGTACAATTCTGTTTTGTTTTGTTATTTTTCAGGAGAGGGTCAATTCCCAGGGGTAATTGATTTGTTTGGTGATTTGGGTGGGCTGGTTGAAATTCGGGCCAGTCTGCTAGCCAATCGTGGCTTTGCCTCCTTGGCCTTGGCTTACCATGACTATGAAGACCTGCCCTCCAATCCAGAAGTAACAGATTTGGAATATTTTGAGGAGGCTGCCAACTTTCTCCTAAAACATCCTAAGGTAATTTTTACCTTTTCAGTAGCTTTGAATCCCTGGGTTTATTTATTTATTTTTAATTTTTTTATTTTAAGAGACAAGGTCTTGCTCTGTCACCCAAGCTGGAGTGCAGTGGCATGATCTGGCACTTGGCTAGAAGCCAGTCCCTTTTGATACTACGATGGGCACAGGCTAACTTCCTATGCATTTTGTCTTTCTGGGCAAAAGACACTGGATAAGAAATAAATTATGTGAATTATAAATAACATGGGCATGAATAGAATTTCAAGTTCACTGAGAAAGAATCATACTTGGAAGTTAAGAGAGGTCAAAGGATATTATGGTTATTTTTAAAAAAGGGACTGGCTGGGTGTGATATCCCAAGCCTGTAATTCTAGCACTCTGGGAGGCCAAGATGAGAGGATCAATAGAGGCCAACAGTTCAAGACCAGCCTGGGCAACATAGTCAAACTCTGTCTTTATAAATATTAAAAAAATAGCTTGATGTGGTAGCAGGTGCCTATAATCCCAGGTACTCGGCAGGGGCTGAGGTGAAAAGATTGCTTGAGCCTGGGAGGGTTGAGGCTGCAGTGAGCCATGTTCCTGCCACTGCACTCCAGCCTGGGTGTAAAAGCAAGATCCTGTCTCAAAAAAAAAAAAAAGAAAGAAAAAGCATAATGCATGCAAAATGCTTATCATAGAACCTGGCAATACTAAGCACTCAATAAAGATGAACATATGTTAGACAAAACTTTCTATGATCAGACTTCTGCATAATTCTTCAGTCTTAGAACTCTAATTATTAACTAGCTCTCATTTTTCTCATCACTATACTTAATCAGACAGATAATCTGTATTTCCTTGAAGATGAGTATGAATCTTCAGTTATTTGCGAGCCCTTAAACATAATACTATACTGCTTTTCAACTCATATGTCTTTTAAAATCTTAAAACATGTACTTTGCTACTATAATAGAGTTGGAGTTTATTAACCCTTGTTAATTGACCAATATTTTTTCTTTCCTTTTTTTTTTTATGAGACAGAGTCTTACTCTGTCACCCAGGCTGGAGGCAGTGGTGCTATCTCAGCTCACTGCAACCTCTGCCTCCCGGGTTCAAGAGATTCTGCTGCCTCAGCCTCCCAAGTAGCTGGGACTACAGGTGCATCCCTGTAGACTACCTGACTAATTTTTGTATTTTCAGTTGAGACGGGGTTTTGCCATATTGGCAAGGCTGGTCTCAAACTCCTGACCTCAAGTGATCCACCCGCTTTGGCCTCTATTTTTTTCTTAATAAGAATTGAAATAAAATTAAATCTGCATACTACATGGGTATGTAGATCCTATATAAGGATCACCAAAATATAATCAGGTTTGCAGAAATAACATAAGCAACAATTACTGAAAATCTACTGATGTATTGAAAATTTTAAATGGCTATTTTTGATGCATATAATGGAACTGCCCTTGGACTGTCAGTCAATATTATCATCGTGAGCCTTCTTCTTAGCTTAGTTGAGAAGTGGAGAGGTTATGTGATTCTCCTTTTCACTGTCTTTGTCTCGTTTCCCTTATATTTGCTATATGACTTTTTCATCACTATTCCTGCCAATGTCATATAAATAGCTAGTTAATGATTAATTAATTCAGGCCTGGAAACCAGATTTTTTTCCCCCAGACTCCAAGAAATCCCATTAAACTTGCTTCACATTGTCTCTTCTGCAGGATGATAGAACACAGATCTTTCTTGCAGGTCTAGTTTCTCTACCTGTTGATTTTAAGTAACTTCTAAGAACTCAGAATTTTCTGATCCTAAATTTGGTAGTAGAAGTTGTGACAAGAGTTATTGTTTTGGCAAGGGTCAGAAACATATTTGTTTCATGCACATATTTGAGTCATGATTTTTTTGTTCATTCGTGTTATACTTGCTTTTTACTTTATCTTCCATGGCCAAATCCATTCTGAGTTCCCATCTTTCCTTACCATAACTGCCACTCTCTATCTTTTATATTAAGATAAAGGACTGGGAGGGGTGGGGGAGAAAGGTAGGTCAAAGGATACAAAGTTTCCATTAGACAAGCAGACTAAGATCTGGAGATCTATTGCACAGCATGGTGACCATAGTAAATACTAATATATTTACTATAAGCTAAAAGATTAGAACAATGAGAACACATGAACACAGGGAGGGGAGCATCACACACTGGGGTCTGTCAGGAGGAAATAGGTGAGGGTCAACGGGGTGGGGAGTTGGGAAGAGATAGCATGGGGAGAAATGCCAGATATAAGTGATGGGGAGGAAGGCAGCAAATCACACTGCCATGTGTGTACCTATGCAACAATCTTGCATGTTCTTCACGTGTACTCCAAAACCTAAAATGCAATTAAAAAAAAAAAAGATTAGATTTTAAATGTTCTTACCACAAAGAAATGATAAGTTTGTGAGGTGATGGATGTGTTAATCAGCCTGATTTGTTCATTCCACCACATATATATGCACTGAAATATCACATTGTCCCCATAAATATGTATAATTATTATTTGTCAATTGAAACTAAAAGTTAGGCCAGGCCCAGTGACTCATGCCTGTAAACCCAGCACTTTGGGAGGCTGAGGTGGGCAGATCACCTGAAGTCAGGAGTTCAAGACAACCCTGGCCAACATAGCAAAACCCCTCTCTCTGCTAAAAATAAAAATATTAGCCGGATGTGGTCGTGGGCGCCTGTAGTCCCAGCTGAGGAGGCTGAGGCAGGAGAATTGCTTGAATCTGGGAGGCAGAGGTTTCAGTGAGCCGAGATTGTGCCATGCACTCCAGCCTAAGAGAGACTCAGTCTCAAAAAATAAAAATATAAATACATAAAAAAAATTAAAATTAAAAAATACAGAATTTCAGAGCTGGAAAGGAACTTTTAATTGATTTAAGCCGTTCCTATTAAATATGCAGGGTAGGAAATAGAGAGTACATATAACTCATTCCATTTGTTTAGTTTTTTTCCCTCTTACCCTAAGAATATCTCACATTTCCATCAGTTTGGCATTAATTGTACATTGATTCATGTATTTCTAGGTGGTATAGAAAATATCCCAAACATTGGTTTATAAAATACCTTTAAAATACAGGAGATCAATTAAAATAAATACAGGAAGTCAACAAAGGTTTTAGAAAAGTGATGCTTCTCTCTGAGACTGTCCTCACCAGGAGCCAGTGCTCAAGGAGAATCAGAGCTTTATTTTGTGGCACAAGAAACAATTTTCTTTAACTCCTTCTCTGTTGAATTCCCAACCAAACTGGTAAACGGGAGCAATACACTCAATACTCAAAAATAACTCATGAACACGTGGCTTCTTTTCATTTTTACTGGTGTTAGCTTAGTTCAGGACATCATAATTTCCTGCTTATGCCAGTGAAATAAGCTATGGCTTTTCTGCCTCCATTTGTGCAAGTCAGAGTTGTAAGACGGGCCTTCATAGAACACAGCTATTTTACTCACTTGGCTTACAAGTCTCCCTATTTATTACAGGATACAGGCCAGACTCCCTAGCATGTTAGACAAAACTTCCTATGTCTTATCTTGTACCTATCTTAAAAATTGTCCTAATTCTCCTCCTTAGTTTGGAAAAGAACTGAAGATGCTTAATACATCTTTCAAAGCTATGCACCATAAAGTTGGTGTTTTCTGTTCCAGACTTCTTATGTTATTTCCCACCTTATACTCTAAAGTCAAGTACTGAAGAACTACTTGTGGTTCCTCAAAATGCCTTGCTCTTCATTGCCTCTCAGTTTTTGCATGTGTTTCTCCCATGGTGAATACATTAGGAATGTTTTGGCTACATTTCCCAGAAAAGTGGCTGATGGTGGCTTAAGCAATATCAACATAAAGCCTCTTATTCTCTTACATAACAGGTTTGGTGATAGGTGGTTCAAACTTTGGTTTAGAAACTCAGTGTGGATTTTGGTCAAGGAGGTTAGATTGACATTTCTGCAATTTTCTATCCTTACTCTGAAGGTCACACAATGACTTTGGCAGTTTCAGGAATTAAGTCAACAGGCCAGCATCTTAGTCTGAAAACAGTGACCATAAACATAGGCTTTCTCTTCATGATTCTGTGTCATTTTGCATGGGGCAAAACCAAAGTTTTTAGGAATAAAATGTTGGCCTTAGAAGAGGGGCTGAGAAAGGGGAATAGATTAGGACCCATCAGAATTTATCCCTTGGGGCTGGATATATTGCTACACTGGACAAAATCACGGTCATATTAGCCTTGAAATTGTAGAGAATGGCTTCTGTGTAGGCAACTAACAGTGTCTTCTATACTCAGCATAGAATACTGTTCCTTCTTGTTGGCTTTCTTTTTCTTTTTCTTTTTTGAGACAAGGTCTCATTCTGTTGCCCAGGCTGGGGTGCAGTGGCACAATCATGGCTCACTGAAGCCTTGAACTCCTGGGCACAAGTAATCCTTCCACCTCAACTTCCTGAGTAGCTGGGCCTACAGGCACACACTGCCATATCCAGCTAACTTTTTTAAGTTTTGTAGAAATGGAGTCTCACTATGTTGCCCAGGCTTGGCTTTCTTTTTTGATATAAAGACCCATTTTGCAGCCTGTTTCCTCTGATAGTCTTTCTTTGATCCTGCCATTATTCCCTGCTAATCTGGGTTGGCAGTCTGGCCTATATGCATTCTTATATCACAGAATTTATGATACCTTAATCACTGTTGTGTTTTTTTCCTCCTTTCTCTCCATCTGGCAGTGAGTTCCTTAATGACAAGAGATTGTTCCTTTCTTCTCTGTGATTACCAGTGCTTGCTGTCGGGTGGAGGATCTGAGGATGTTTATTTGATGACTGACAATGAGGGAGGAAGCTGAACCAAGTCTCCTTTATGATATTTTTCTCCAAAATAAGAAAACTTTTGGGAAACCCAAAGCAAATCTAGAATCCTCTGTTGAAGTTTCTATGCTGTACCCCACTGATCTCACTTTCCTTCTCAGTCTCTTCCTACAAGGTGCCCTTTCCTCTAAAGGGAGCTCAGAACTGGTGCAAGAAAGTTTACTAGTCACTGTACTTACCACATTATTCACAATAGTCACGTACCATTTCTCATTCTCCCTACTATGTTTGCATTTCTTTAAGGAATTTTAAACTCAGGACCAAACACAATACTGAATCCATAATATACAGTTGGTAAAGCTTGACATGTTTTTGGAGTATTTCTTTTGAATACATATTATATATTCCAGAATTCTATAGCTAGGGTTGTGGGTGGGATTAATACTTGCTTTTGAAGTTCTTTGGTTTTTTGAGATTGTGGAGATTCTATCCTAAAAGAAGGATAGAATAATTTCTCATTTCTATTGTTTATTTTCAGGTCTTCAGCTCAGGCATAGGGGTAGTCTCTGTATGTAAAGGAGCAGCGATTGGACTGTCGATGGCTATTCATCTAAAACAAGTCAGAGCCGCGGTACTTATTAATGGGACCAACTTTAGTTGTGGCGTTCCACAGGTATATCGTGGTCAGATCTATCCGCCCCTTCCCTATTCTACACAATTAATATCCACCAATGCCTTGGGGTTAGTAGAGTTCTATCAGATTTTTAAGGAAACTCAAGTTGAGGCCAGTCAATATTTTTTTCCGATTGAAGAGGTCCAGGGGCATCTCCTCTTCATTGTGGGAGAAGATGATAAGAATCTCAACAGCAAAGCACATGCTGAGCAAGCCATAGGACAGCTAAGGAGACATGGAAAGAACAACTGGACCCTGCTATCTTACCCTGGGGCAGGCCACCTGTTAGAGCCTCCCTATTCCCCTCTGTGCTGTGCCTCAATCATGCACGATATGAAAATGTACTGGGGAGGAGAGGTGATCCCACACGCAGCTGCACAGGAACATTCTTGGAAGGAGATTCAGAAATTTCTCAGGAAGCACCTCATTCCAGATGTGACCAGTCAACTCTAAGAAGACTAGATGTTCCTAGAAAATAAAGAAGCAACTCTCTTTACCAGTTTTCATGGAGGAATGTCCTCCCCTCAACACACACATTTTTTATTAATTTTAATGATTAAAAAGAGCACAGGGTAAAAACCTATTATTTCACTTATACTGCATAACAAGCTAACCAAATTGGACATGGTGGATAAATCGTAAAACGAATAATTTTACTTATTATTTACTTGACTTTTCTTACCATCAGGTCTTCTAAATGCGACTGAGGTATAGTACACTGGCAAAAATAAGAAAAGGCAAACACGAATAGCACCAAAGTAACATAACCAAAATCAAGTACCATGTCAGAAAACACTGGATAGTAACAATTTATCAGATTAGAGCAGAAGGAGAAAGTTACTGTTAATTATTTTAGTGATATTTTTCAACTTCACCACAGTAAATTTTTTATTACAGATCCACTTCTAAAAGGTTTCCTGTGACATTGCAGCAAGACTTTTTTTCAGAGGAAAAATCCTAAATTCTTCCTCAAATAAAAATACATTATAGTAAATGGTAAATGCATAAAATTACAGTAAGCCAGACACTTAAAAGGACAGCCAAGAAGTCTTCCAGCAGTTTATTAGAAAGAATGTAGACATAAAAAATATCTCTACTGTCATTAATATAAATTGAGGTTTTCAGCCTTGGTACAAGCAGAATTTAAAAAAAAGGACATTAAAAATCCAAAGTGTACTAACCTTTTTTCAGTCATTTGCCATACTTCCAGTGCAAATACAAATCTGGTCTAAAGCTGCAGACTCTCAAGCAACAATGTACAGCTTCCTTCGTCCTTCATGCTAAGAGAATTAAAAGCTTATGGGACAAACAATACCACAGGCTTCAGAAACTATGTTACGGCATTTACTCATTTTAGCTATGATACATCTGGCACACTGACAAGTGGTCACTTACATACAATAGTGTGAAGTGAAATTTTTGAAATCTAAACGTTAGTGGAGTAGTCCTGAAGTGTATACCACAAGAACAGCAGGTTACCAGTTTAAGGTGTCAGCCAATTTGCTTTATCTGCTTTTGAGTCCATATACTATACCCTGAATTTAGTTATCTTTGCCAAAGCTGAGAGCTTCCTATCACATCGGTATTTAAGTTATGAAGAAAAGGAGACTTCGATGATATATTTCATTTATCACAACTGGTTCATCAATTACCTAGGACCTCAACAGCTTCATGGAAGTCTGGGAATGTTCGTGCGTAAGGTTACTGCCTTAGCTGACTTCAACTTGCCCACACGCTGGTACATATCAACCCTCAGTGAAGCCTTTAAAAACACAAACAAGTTGACATATGGGTTAAAGTAGGCAAACACAGCAACTGCCTTGAGAACTGTCAACTCAGGAATTCTCTCAATTATGAAATCTTGCAGAGAAGTTGCTTTTCTTTTTCAAAATCCAGTTGACGATAATATTCTTTACTCCAGATCTGGCATTTTTTCATTACTATCTTGTGAATTAGCATCTGCTCCATTGACTTCTGGTAAATCCTCACCACCCATGTTGTTAATGATCTCAGAGAAATGATCAAAATTAGACACGTCTTCATCCAAGTCATCTTCCCAGCTTTTCCAATTATTGAAGTCCACACTCAGCCAATTAAGTTTTGCTCTTTCTTTTGTTAACTTTGGCTCATGATTGGCCAGATTCTCCTTTTTGTAAACAATATAAAGTTGTTATTTGATGCCGGGAATCATTTGGATCAACACAGTGACAAGGGTCAATTTTCCTTAAATCTTTAAAATTGTCACTTCCGCCAAAAAAGATGAATGTAAGTTTGGATTTTTCAAAATTTACATCAACATCTTTACTGTCTTCAACACAAAATTTAATGAGGACATCTTCCCGTTGATGGCACCACTTTGCAGAAGCAGGCTGCATTGTGAACTGGGTAGGGGGACGGGTGCACAGGTGGGCAGGCCTCTATGGCGGCTGCTGCTAGGGAGTTGCCTCTTTTCTGGTGGTAACTCAGTGTTTTCCTCCCTGGTTGAGCCTCTTCTTTTGCAGCTGCAGCCTGACCTGGGTTCTCAGAATATGCCTAGCGGAGAGAGTGGCTCTTCCTGCTGGGGACAAGAGGAAAGTGTTGGAAAAGGGGCAGGAGGACGGAGAAGGTCAAATCTTGAATCATTAATAAAGATGACTTTGCTCTCCTTTTCAATACTGTATTGAATATTGAAAATATTGAAGTGAATCTTCCCTTTCACACTGCTCTACTATCACCTTATACAGTATCCTGTAACTTATTATAATCATTATTTATTGTCTGTGGTCCATTACTAGAATGTAAGCTCCATGAGGGCGGAAATTGTTGTTCTGTCTAGTGCACACTATATATTTGTTGAATGAATGAACAGAAAATAACACTGGCTACCATTTACTATATAAATGAAAGGTGCTTTGCATGTTCTCTCTCAGCCTTCGCTGCAGACTAATGAAGTAGTTTAATATTAAAGTTCTTCCAGCAACTTGAATAGAGTGATGAGAACTTTTTACATGAAAATAAACTTCAGCATAAAATAACAAATGTTTGCTATCATTCCCTTCTCCTCATGAGGGTGAGAAAAAAAATAAATTTAGTACATTTTAAATTACCTAGTTAGGAATTTTTATGCAGTTGTGCATATATCCATATAAATATATTTCTTTCATATAGGCAATAAATATATTTCACCTCTATTGCAATAGCCAGAACATGTAGGATAAACATTCTTTTGTATACTAAATAATTGTCAACTCCTATAAGTAACATTCCAATGTATTTCTGAAAAGAAACTCAATTCATATGAAAATTTATTATGTGAGAATTCATACTACACTTCCTACCATCTATATTTTACATGTCATTTTGATGCAGGGCGGGTGAGCCCCAAAGTAGGGCTTAGCCTGCAAGCATTCTTGGCTTCGCCTAAGGAAGAATTCATGGCAACCTGGTGTTAGGGTAGAAGAAAATAGCCTGACTCAAGTGGAAGTACTACAGCTTCAGCAGTGTTGCAGCTCCGGTGCTGGTAGAGCTCCCTGACTTCTGCAGAGCAGGACCTCCCCACAGGCAGTGTGCTGAGAGCGGCAGCTCAGGGCAGCTTTGCAGTTGCATTTATACCTACTTTTAATTACATGTAGATTAAGGGGTGGTTTATGCAGAAGTTGCCCAGAAAAGGGTGATAACTTTTGGGTCATGAGTTCATTGCTATGGAAAGGAGCTGCGACTATGAGGTGTTGTCATGGCCACGGTAAGCTGTCACAGCACATTGGTAGGTGTGCCTTACAGAAAACTGCTTCTGCCTCATCCCTGTTTTAGCTAGTCCTCAGTTTGGCCTAGTGTCCGAGCCTCACCTCTGGAGTTGAGTCCCACCTTCTGCCTCAATTTGAACTTCAAAACAATAATTTTAGAAGTTTTAGTTCCCAAAGGTTTAAAATACTGATAGGCTCACCTGAGCACCATCCTTAATGTCATGCAGGCAACTTGTTGAGTATTACTCTTACCCTAAAATATCAATGAAATCAGGAGATTGACACTAGCCTTGAAGTATTGTTCAGAAAAAGAAACCCATAAATTCCCTAGTCAAAGTGCACGTTTATTACCTCATGGGATCAATGCCCTTGTGAAAGAGGTTGAAGACAATCCGCTGAGTTTGGATGTGCGAGGGTGGGGCCCCGTGGCTTCCCCCTGCACCTCCAGGCCATCAAGGTCTGCATCTGCCCTCTGGAGTCTGCATCTGCCCACTTAGTGGCTGGTTATGATACCCTTGATGGAGTGGCCGCTGCTCCTGGAGGCAGCTGATATGTACCTTGCACCTGATCGTGGTGCCTAAAGGGCCAGTTGAGACATATGAGGAGGATGAACAGTTTCTGAGGAAGATGCACCATGTGCTGCCAGAGATATATCTATATATAAATTTTTCTTTCTTTCTAGAAGGAACTTTTTTTTTTTTTTAAACGGGGTTTCACCGTATTGGTCAGGCTGGTCTTGAACTCCTGACCTCAGGTGATCCGCCTGCCTCAGCCTCCCAAAGTGGTAGGATTACAGGCGTGAGCCACCGCACCCGGCTTCTAGAAGGCACTTCTATACTTCTTTGTTTAGTGAATCCCTACCCAGGTGTCAAGCTCCACTCATAGGTACCACCTCCAGGAATCTTTCCTGCTATGTGTTAGGCTCCCCTTGTGAGTACTCCTGGGATTTTATTTTTGGAAGTGTACTTACCACACTCCATTAAAATAGCTGGTGTACTTTTTCTATCTTTTTAGCTACAACAGGGGGTCAGCAAACTTTTCCTGTAAAGGGCTAAATAGTAAATATTTTAGGATTGTAGGCTGTATTAGGGCTTTTCAAAGAAACTGAAACTATGCAGATTGATCCTTGATCTGAAAATCTGAAATGCTCCAAAATATATGGTCTCTATTGTGATCATCAACTGCCATTGCAAAGTGAAAGGAGCTGTAAATAATACATAACCAAACTTTATCTGTTACAACAGATAGAGACTGGATTTGGTCTGCAGATTGTAGTTTGCCAACCCCTGAACTAGACTATGAATTTCTCGAGCAGGAACAGGGTCCTGATTAATTCAAACATCCTCGGATATAACAGGAACTTAATGAATTATTGTTGAATGAAAATGGAACTGATAGCATAATAGCTATGTGATTGCCATTATGGATCTGCATATTGGCAAATTCACAAGCATTTTGGTTACTATCAGGAACTATATTTCACAATATGTTTACTTATGTCATCTGGATGGCCATATGTGTTTTTCTTCAGTTTGCATGTGCATATACTTTATTTTAGTTAAGCAAAAATGCATATATATAGCTTTGTCATATTTTAAGTTTTCCTACAATTTTTCCAAATGAAATGATACAAATCAAACAGAATTTTATTTAAAATAATTTGTCAATGTTAGGGTGTCCAGGCACTCTAAATTTTTCTTCAGTTATTTTTAAGGAAAATCAAGTAACAGTCATTAAGCACTAAAATATGCCAACTACTTTATACCTTCACCTCTATTTTACAATTCCTGATCCTTCTGGAGAATGTGGAAAATTTTTCTGCTGAAAACAACCCTCACAGTTATTTCTGGGGTGTCCTTAGGGGATGTCTCATGTGTTAATCAGTAAGTTCTATCTGCTTCCCTGTAACACTGATCATTCATTATTTTCTTTCTCTCTCTAGCTCTGCTTGCTCCAGGCCTTCTTCAGTGAATGACCGAAGCTGAGTGATGTCCTCTCACCTTTGGTGTGTGTGTGTGGCTCATACATATCACTGACATCTGCGAATACTTCCCTTGTATATGATGAACACCTTATGTCCAGTGCTTTGCCAGTGTCCTAAATTCTCATTGGCTATATCCCTTGAGGGTCTTTGGACCATGATGTCATCTGTTCTGGGGAGCAGCATGGAGAAGGCCTGGATGTGTGCTAGTTTAGCCTGTCTATCACTTTGTTACCTAAGTCATCATGACTTGCCTAGCCTTTTCTGTGTTTCTCTTAGAACCTTAGTGAAAAATACTCATATGGCTTTGGGATTTTGAATTGGTAAATATTCACGATGTGTGAAAAAGCATAATACATACTGTATGATCTCAGTCCCATAAAATCGGATGTTGTGCCTACACACGTACAGGATCTGGAAGAAAATGTCAAACTATAAACTGCTTGTGATTGTGAATCACTTTGTTCTTTGCTTCTTGTGTTTTTCAGTTTCCTATAATGCACATATTAACTTTTTAAAAATAAAGGTTATTGTAAAAGCCAAAAAAAAAAAAAACCCACCAGTTTCTATTTCTGCTGCACCTCTCCTCCACTTCATCTCCTATGTTTGGATCTGGTTCTGGAAATCAGTCATGAAGATGGGGTCCTTGCTATTTTGCCAATGTATCTCCCATCCAGTGTGAGAACTGTGTATCAAAATACCTCCTTTTTCTAGGCATCCCAATATGTCTTTGAGTTCCAAGATCAATCCCTTTTTCCCAAGTCTTTCACTTTTATTACATTTTATCATGTTACTCCCATTTTACAATTTAGAAAGCTGAAGCACATGGCAAGTTAAGTAATTTGTTTGATGTAAGTCACACAGAGTAATGGAGTAAGGGTTCTAATCTAAATCTCTCTGAATCCAGAGACCAGTGATCTTCCAACTACACTTTACTGGCTGCCAGAGATGCAAAAATGAAAAGGCAAGGCTCCTCCCTTAAAGAATTCACAGCCTAAAGCAGAGTATACAATCTGTATGTTAGCTCATTTTTTACATTTTGACAATGGCTATTGGCTGATGAAATTAATAGTGGACCATGGGAATTTTAGAAGTTCCAGTTCTGGGTAACTCTTTGTTGTCTGGGAGAGCTTTTGCTGTCCTTTGGAAAAGTGGTTTCCAAAATGGGACACACATTAGAAACCCCTGTTAAAAATACACGTGCAAGTACCTTATCTCAGACCTATCAAGTCAGAACTTTCGGGTGCAGGACCCAGGAATCTTTACTTAACAGGCTCCTCAGGTGAGTCTTATGTCATCAGCTCACATTGCTCCTAAAATTGGAATTTGGGAGTTGCCCTTTTAGACATTGTTCCAGGGGAAACTGTTCAGAGACCACTGACTTAAAGGAGGAAACACAGAAGGAACTAAAGCAAAGGAGACTAGAGCCAGGAGTTGAGTGAGTCAAGAGAAAAGGCTTAGAAACCTGAGCTATGTGATGAAATATTAGACTCCATTGTGAACACCTGAACTGAAAAGCAGAGTAGCGAGACGACTCTGCCCAGACCCTTCGGCGCATCTGCTGGTAGCCCTGTTGCTGGGGATTTAAAAAGAGGAGCAGTGGATGGTTTTTGTGCAGACAATTTCAACTTTAATAGGCTGGGCTGTTTTAAATGATATAAATTAGCAAGCAACCAGCAAGCATCCAGTGCTTCTAAGTTGGATTCTAAGTTCATCAAGCCATCCTGCTTTAGGATTGCATCTGGCAGCTGAATTCAACGGTGAGTATTTGGGGAGTCAGGGCTGTCATTGCATGATAACGAGGGTCAACTTTCTGATACATCTGCCTGCAGGGCATCTGGAAAGGCTGCTTTCATCATGCTGTGTTTGTTTCTCTCATCCCAGAGGGGAGCTTGATTACCTGAAGTAATCATCACTTCAGGTGGTTCATTGCTCTGAAACACAGATTTTTGTCAGACGCGTCAACCTAACTAAGAGATTGTTGGGTGACTATTTTGGAGGCAACATGCACAACCTGGCTGCCAGAGTAAGGGTTCAGCTAATATGAATTGATAGAGATTGTTTCTTGACTTTCAAAACAGTTTTCTCTGGGATTTAGTGAATGGGAGTTGGGGGAGGTGAGCTGGGGGCTGTGTTTCTACCTGGGCTGAGAGGTGAGGTGCCAGTGTTGACAAAAGCGACAGACCCCTCAAAAGAATAAGAGTTTTGTTTCTTGGTTAGTAATTTTTATCTGCATTGGTGATCTTCTAATCTTTTATTCTTTGTCTTCTGCCTCTTCTTTTTGGTGCCCTGCCAGTTTTTGACTTCTCTTGCTTCGAATAGGTCACTGTCTCCCAGTAATATAGACTTGATCCCTTTCACTGTGGGAGTCTGGAGGTCCCTGACCCCAGCATGGCTTTCATGTTCAGCTTCCAATAAGGCTGTCTCCATATTGCTAAGGGCTCCCTCCCCAACCACTCCAATGCGAATCCTGTGGGAGGCAGCAGAGTTAACGCTGCTTGTCCTCCACTGCTTTGTAACCTTTGTCTCCTGAATACCTTGCAGTGTAGGGAGTCCTGGCTTCCAGTGCAAAAAAGTGGGGAAGCTGGGAAAATATATTCAATTGGATGTTGAAAGGTCTCCTATCTTCAGAAGCAGACTATAAACAGTCAAGTTGGCTTCTATTCTTTTTTATTCATTACCTCAGAAATTTCAATTTTGTCTTTAGCGCATATCATTTATTCTTTTACACATTCATCAAATATTTATTAAGCAGCCACTTACTTAGTAAATATGTGCCAGGCCCTATTCTAAGAACTGAGGAACATAGTGCTGAACAAAGTATAATTTCTGCTTTTGAGAAATTTACAATCTAGAATAGCACCATCCAATGGAATATTCTCTGATGGCAGAAATGTTTTCTACCGACATTGTTCAATAGAGTAGCCACTAGTTACACCTAGTTACTGAAATTAAGTTGTGGTTAGTGTGGTAGATAAACTAGATTTACTGTTTTATTTGTTTTTGATTAATTAAATTTAATTAGCTGTGCATGGCTAGTGACTACTGTATTTGGACAGAACAGAAAATGGATAGTCAGATAAAGCAGCAGACTTTTACAACATCATATGTTAAGTTTGTAATGAGGCAGTTGTTTAGACTAGTAAATAGATTGAGGTTAAAGGCTTTGATTGAATCAGATTCTGAAGGGTGCCAAACACAAAGGACCATCCAAGTCTAACACTTACAGATTTCAGCTGGTAAAGAAATAATGAACTAATTTTAGATTCAGCCAGATTATTACTTATACGTATAATAAGACAAGAGAAGCTAAAGATGTCAGCCCTGTGAGTCCTTATCCCACACACCAAAAGGAAGGCATTGAAACAAAAGGGGCCAGATTGCTTCAATATAAGTTGTGATACACCCTATTGCTGACCAGTCAATTCCAGACTGCAGCTAAATGGCTACAGAGCTGCAGTTCTGCCCTACGGAAGCCTGGGGATTAAGTTGGAAAGTCTCTTGTTCTTCGAGAACCTAGAAGGTATATCAGAAAACTGCCTCATGGCAGTGTCCCACAAGATAGAGGCAGATGAGAAAACAACCTCATGAAGCCTTCTTTGAAGATTTCCTCCCTTGCCATGTTGCTGGGAGGATCACAGGGCATTCTACTAGATTTAGGTCACATAGCAGTCCAAGCTTTGCCTGTGCATCCCATGTAGATACATGCAGAGTCTCTAGGGCTACATGGTGGAGTCATTCCTTTGGAAATGGTCTTAAGTGCTATGCCAAAGGATTTAGACTCTACCCTTGAATCTGGGAGCTACTGGAAGTTTAAAGTAGAAGAGTAATTTGACTTTTGAGTTTTGCAGAGATCAGTCTCACAACATTGTAGAAACTACAGAAAAAAAAACTGTGAAAACAAAGATTTGGGAAAAAAGGATGAGAGTTTGTGGGAATGAAGAAGCGTGTACAGTTAAAATCATTTATGAACACATGGAATGTGAAGGGCTCCATACACAGTAGAAGTGATGAATTAATGAAACAATTCTGCCCTCAAGAAACTTTCAGATTAATAGGAGAGGGGAAACACAAAACGAATGATTATAAGGGTCAGCTTTGTGCAGTGGCTGTATCATAGCCAATGAGGTTTACTGAGGCGAGATAATTGATAATTGAAAACTTTTCCCAATACCCTGCTATGACGACTTGCAATATAGTCAGCATTGGCAATTTTTGACAGTCTATATGGAGATAAATAAAATTTTTAAAAAATGGCTATAAGGCTCAATATGTTAAGCACTTTGAGAAGCATGCTGGAGGGCCCAGAGAAAGGAGAGACCTCTTCAGAGGGGTGTCCTTTATATAGTAGGTAGTTTATTGGTGATGATGACAATGCAGTGTGGACAGGAGAAGCCTTAAGGATCTTACAAATTAACACTCTGGAAATCTATGAGGTGCTAGCTCTGAGAAGCAATGAGGCTTATCAACTAACAGGGGTACGAATCCATATACATGGATTAGAGTCCAATTGAGAACAAGGTAATACAAATGTAATACAAGAAAAGTAGGAAAAAGTCATACAGATTAAGCATGGGGAGAGGTGGTAAGGAGGAGGTTTGAAGGCTTTGGATTTTGAGGACAGCGTCAACTTGTTCTTTATCAGTGTACATAGTAATAGATAGGTCCTCACTTCTCACTTCCCATCCCCACATTTTGGCATTTCTACTTTGTCGTCCATCGTTTAACCAAGGGAGGCCAGTTGATATCCATGGCCTTAAAAAAAGGTAACACATCAGAAACAGGAAAAAAATCTTCTTCTGGCTTTTGAGTTACAAAAAGCCTAATGGTTGGTATGCAGTCCAGAAGCCACAACTGAGTGTGTTTTGTTTGGTTCACATCTTGTTTTGCTGCACATTGAATACCTTTAGACTGGGCTAAAGACTAGGCAGTCTTTAGTTCACTACAGCTCTGAATTTGATTTATTCCTGTCCCTTATCTACAAATTTATATTATCTGCTTGGTCCCTATGGGTATCTGAATTTGGAACCTCTGGAATACATTGTACAGCAGGTTCAGAAGAATGCATAATAATGTATAAGCTCCCTGAGTCGTCTGTCAACATTATAGAAATCACAGAAAACTTACTTGGATTCCAAGTAATTTGAGTCTTTCTTCTTCCAGGTGGCAGAGATATAATCTTAGAACAAAGACTTAAAATAGAAATTACTTGGAATCTAGAAAAATAGAAAAAAAGTACATTTTGTGCACACATGAGTTTGTGGACTATAATTTAATTCTACTATTTCACTATCCTGCCGAAGTATGCACCAGGGTGTGTTCTTAAATAAAAGCTTCAGAGTCAGGAAAAAGAGAGATGAAATTAAAAATGAGAAAGTATTGGGAAAGCAAGAAAGGAGGGGTAGGTCAAGAGAAGAGTGAGTTTTCATATATCTACTCTCATTTGGGGAAAATAGTTAAGGTTTGTGTGTGGGGTCATCTGGTATCGGTCAAGATTCTTGCTTCACCATTTTCTACCTAGGCAAACTTGGCTTAATCATTTGACTCACTGAGCTCAATTTTCTAATTTGTAATGTAAGGGTAGTAATACGTTTTTATTCCCACAGGTTGTTGTTCCTACAGGGAATAAGGACCTTGAAAGAGCCTTGAAAAAGTGAAAAGGCTTTACTGTGGGAATTAATATTATCCAGTAGCTAGGTTTTAGTAAATACTTAATAATTCCTGTTAGAGAAAAAGAAATTAAGGGGAGAATAGAATTCCAATAATCATTTTAAATAACAAACCCTTTCTCTTGTCAAATCATTGTGATATATAATTGTCTTTTCAATTTTCCTAAAGTCATTGCTGCATTTTCAAATAGTTTGTTACACTGAAAACAATGGAATAGGACAACTTTTATTACCAGTAAATGAAAATCCCATTGATAATTAGCCTCATTGTAAAGATGGATTTTTTGATGTGTGGTCCCCTGAAGTTACTCAGAAAATGGTAATTCTGCATCACTAATCTTATGAGTATTGTCCCTAGTCTTGCAATCCTTGACCATTTAAAATTTCTCTTCAAAAATCACCCTATTGGACCATCTGACATATTTGTAAAGTGCCTACTACAACAGAGCAGCATACTAAATTACAAAATGAGAAAAATCCCCCAAAATACAATTTCTTATTATAATGCTCCTCTTACACTGCCCATATTTTGCAATGTTTACAATAACAGCAAGGTCTCAGGGTGCAGCTGAGTGGCTGTGTATTTTTAAGAATGTGAATTTCCCTCTAATTTTCTGTTACACCAATACAGTTTGTTCTGTCCCTTAACTAATTCCACAGAGCTTAGGGAGAATGGGGGGAGGTAATTCAGGAAGGAGAGAAAAATATTATCAGCCTGTTGTTCTTCTCTTCCTGCAATATAGTGTTCACTAATCAACAACCTCCTCTGTCTTGCATCAAAAACTGAGAATGGGCTCAACCCATTGAATATGGTGCCTTTTCACACCACCCTATAGGGATGAGAGAACTGTAAAGAAATCAGCAAGAGGGCTGCTTAGTGACTATTCATCACTGTAAACACTAGCATTGCATGACATTTGAAGTCCGAAAACTGTTTCTTTTTTCTCAATTAAGACTTCTTGTGGATCCCTTGTGATATTTTGCTGGACCTTAAAGTACTTCAAACCCTAGTTGAGATTCCATGGTATATAGGTAAAAAGTTTATCATGTCTGTTTTGTGTGTGTGTGTGTGTGTGTGTGTGTGTGCGCACCTGTGTTGTGTGTATGTATTTCAATCCTAGATTTTTCTTGTTTCCATTGAATATCTAATGGATGTTACTTAAGGGAGAGATGAACACATGGATTTGGTAAGTCTAAGGTCTGTTAGACTTACAACCAATTGTGAAAATGCAATTTTTTGAAACTTGCCTTAAATCTCTACCAAATTTTTATCAGGGCACACCCTGCCTTGATAGTTTGTGAAAGAAGGTATCTTGTTTTAGCCCACTGATATGATTTGGCTGTGTCCCCACCCAAATCTCATATGAATTATAGCTCTTGTAATTCCCATGTGTTGTGGGAAAGACCCAGTGGGAGATGATTCAATCATGGGTGCAGTTTACCCTATACTGTTCTCGTTGTAGTGAATAAGTCTCACAATATCTGATAATTTTGTAAGAGGAAATCCCTTTCACTTGGTTTTCATTCTGTCTTGTCTGCTGCCAGGTAAGCTGTGTCTTTCACCTTCTTCCATGATTCTGAGGTCTTCTCAGCCACATGGAACTGTGAATCCATTAAACCTCTTTTTCTTTATAAATTACCTAGTCTCAGAGATGTCTTTATCAGCAATGTGAAAACAGATTAATATAGTAAATTGGTATCAGTAGAGTGGGTGCTGCTGTAAAGATACTGAAAATGTGGAAGCGACTTTGGAACTGGGTAGCAGGCAAAGGTTGGAACAGTTTAGAGGGCTCAGGAGAAGACAGGAAGATGTGGGAAAGCTTGGAACTTCCTAGAGACTTGTTGAATGACCTTGACCAAAATGCTGACAATAATATGGACAATGAAATTCAGGCTGAGGTGGTCTCAGATGGAAATGAGAAACTTGTTGAGGACTGGGGCAAAAGTGACTCTTGCTATGTTTTAGCAAGAGACTGGCAGCATTTTGCCTCTGCCTTAGAGATTTGTGGAACTTTGAACTTGGGAGATATGATTTAGGGTATCTGGTGGAAGAAATTTCTAAGCAGCAAAGCATTCAAGAGGGGACTTGGGTGCTGTTAAAAGCATTAAGTTTTAGAAGGAAAACAGAGCATAAAAGTTTAAAAACTTTGCAGCCTGACAATATGATTTAAAAAAACTCATTTTCTGAGCAGAAATTTAATTCTGCTATAGAAATTTGCATATGTAACAAGGAGCCAAATAATAATAACCAAGACAATGGGGAAAATGTCTCCAGGACATGTCAGAAATCTTTGCTGCAGCCTCTTCCATCAGAGGCCTGGAGGCATAGGAGGAAAAAATGGTTTAGTGAGCAGGGCCTGGAACCCCACTGTTGTGTGCAGCCTAGAGACTTGGTGCCCTGCTTCCCAGCTGCTCTAGCCATGGCTAAAATGAGCCAAGGTACAGTTCAGGCTGTGGCTTCAGAGGGTGCAAGCCCCAAGCTTTGACAGCTTCCACATAGTGTTGAGCCTGCAGGTACACAGAAGTTAAGAATTGAGATTTGGGAACCTTTGCCTAGATTTTAGAGGATATAGAGAAATGCCTGGATGTCTAGGCAAATGTTTGCTGCAGGGGCAGGGCCCTCAGGGAGAATTTCTGCTATGGGCAGTACAGAAGGGAAATGTGGGGTTGGAGCCCCCACATAGAACCCCTAGTGGGGTACCACATAGTGGAGGTGTGAGAAGAGGGCCACTGTCCTCCAGACCTCAGAATGGTAGATCCACTGACAGCTTGCACTGTGTGCCAGGAAAAGCTGCAAATACTCAATGTCAGCCCATGAAAGAAGCCAGGAGAGGCATTATACTTTGCAAAGCCATAGGACAGAGTTCCCTAAGGATGTGAGAGCCCATCTCTTGCATTAGTGTGACCTGGATATGAGACATGGAGTCAAAGGAGATCATTTTGGAGCTCTAAGATTGGATTCTCCTCTGCATTTCAGACTTTCATGGGTCCTGTAGCCCATTAAAGTGTTTTAGCTAATTTCTCCCATTTGAAGTGGCTGTATTTACCCAATGCCTGTACCCCATTATATCTAGGAAGTAATCAACTTGATTTTGATTTTATAGGCTAATAGGCAGAACGCACTTTCTTTGTCTCAGATGCGACTTTGGACTGTGGACTTTTGAGTTAATGCTGAAATTAGTTAAAACTTTGGGTTAATACTGTGAAGCCAGTGCACACAGATGAACCACTGGAAAAACCAGTTGGGAAGGTATGATTGATTTTGAAATGTGAGAACATAAGATATGGGAGGGTCCAGGGGCAGAATGTTATGGTTTTGTTGTGTCCCTGCCCAAATCTCATCTTGAATTGTAGCTCCCGTAATTCCCACATGTTTTGGGAAGGAGCCAGTGGGAGATAATTGAATCATCAGGGCAGTTTCCTTCATAATGTTCTCATGGTAGTGAATAAGTCTCAGGAGATCTGTTGCTTTTTATAAGGGGAAACACCTTTCACTTGGTTTTCATTTTTACTTGTCTGCTACCATGTAAGACATATCTTTCCCTTTCCACCATGATTGTGAGGCCTCCCCTGCCACATGAAACTGTGAGTCAATTAAATCTCTTTTTCTTTATAAATTACCCAATCTCAGGTATGTCTTTATCAGCAGTGCGAAAATGGACTAACACACCAATAATCCAGGGTCAGTGACTGTAGGGTTACTGACCATATGGCCATTCTGTAGATTTTGGTTGGGAAACCTGACACAGCATTTCCAAGTACACATTGTTGGCCGATCTAGTGGCCTCTCTCTCTCTCTCTGTCTCTCTCTCTCTCTCTCCCTTCTCTCTCTCTCTCTCTCTCTCTCTCTCTCTCTCTCTCTCTCTCTCTGTTATCTCTATCTCCATCTCTGTTTCTTGGGTTTGTTTTTGTCAGAACCACATAGTCCTCCTGAGAGAACTTCTTATAGCAAATTTCACTATAATCTAATCTCTTGCATTTCCTTGGTATAATAGCAAAATTTAGACTAAGAATAACAATGATTATTACAAGGAATTTCTGACAAGTCAAAATTAATAAATTCGCACATTTAACTAGCACTACAGAAAAATCAAGAAACAAAACATCAAGGATTTAATAGGCTGCTGAGTACTAAGCCCCCACAGCCAAATTCCAGCTTCAAGATAGAGTATCTCAAAGCCTATAGCTTTCTGAAACCTATCCTCTTGCATCTCTTTCCTCTTGCATTTATCCACATAAACACTGACTTTTAAAATTAGCCATCCTTTCCTTCTTCACGGTATTCTCAGGATAAGAACAAATCACATTGTAAAATTGCTAGGTCAGAGGCAGGGGCATAGAGATGAATCAAATATAGAAACACATACTATAATTAAAGATCTTTCTGAATCTCAGGAAATTTATGGAAATTTGCTGTAAAATCATAATTTTAAAAGACATGTTGTTCTATATTATAGAACTATACTATACTGTTGGTAGCCCCTCAATTATAGTATAGTATGAAAGGGAAAATTTGAATAAACCAGCTGTGTAAAACTTTCTAAAAGTTACCTTGACAGAGCAAGAAAACAAAAAATCTCTGAATATGGTAATTTCAGATGCATCTTTTAAGAGTAGATTGGGAAAAGCATCAAGATTTTAAACAAAATAAAGACTTAAAAAACAGTCATCAAACAGTATTCTGGAGAAGATCCTTGGCTAAAATAAAAAGAGGCTTGTCTTCTATTTTTGTAAACTGTCTAAAACCTTAATTAAGGATTTAATTAAAAAATAAATTAAAATGTAAAATTGCCAGTGTAAAAAATGTTCAATATGCCAGTAGACATTTTTAGGAAAATAATCAGTCCCACTGATGACTTTCTAGATAAATCAAGTGGCTCTTGAAATTAAAAAGTCAAAAACAAAAGTAATAAACAAAGAGGTCCTCTGTTATCTTTGAATTAGAAGCATATAGATGAGGAAGGATATTGCAAAACTAGTGCGGACAGATGAACCATTGAAAAAAACAATGTCCCCATATTGACTAAGAAACAGAACAAGAACCAAAATCTCTCCAGTGATGTGGCTCCAGAAGAAAAACTATCACTCCATTCCTTGTTTTCACTTCCAATTAAGGAATGGGAGTTGCAGAATTTGAAGTGACCATTGACATTTTTTCCCTCACTTTGGCTGACATATTAAATAATACAACCTAAACTTAGAGAAATACAATATAGTTTTCATTTCTAGTTCAAGTAGTTATGGATAATAGAATAGGATTAGATTTTATTTTTGCCAAACACAAAGGAGTTTGTACCATTGCTAATATTTCTTATGGTACCTGGAATTAACACTGTAGGTGAGGTATAACAATCTATATTTAAATTGGTGAGAAAGTCAACCTGGCTATTTAAGATAAACAAAGGGAGTTATTGGGACATATTTTTCTTATAAGGTCACCTGCCATGTTTCTTTTATCTTGCTTATGAAATATCTTCTAGTCCCATCTGATAGTACCTTTAGTTAGACTTTGATATGGGTTGGCTGTGTTCCCAACCAAAATCTCATCTTGAATTCCCACATGTTTTGGGAGGAACCTGGTGGGAGGTAATTGAATCATGGGGCCAAGTCTTTCCCATGCTGTTCTTATGATAGTGAATGAGTCTCACGAGATCTGATGGTTTTACAAAGAGGAGTTCCCCTGCACAAGTTCACTCTCTTTGTCTGCTGCCATCCATGTAAGATGTGACCTACTCCTCCTTTCCTTCCACCATGAGTTTGAGACCTATCCAGCCATGTAAAACTATAAGTCCATTAAAATTCTTTCTTGTGTAAATTGCCCAGTCTTGGGTGTGTCCTTATCAGCATCCTGAGAACAGACTAATATAGTAAATTGGTACCAGGAGTAGGGCGCTACTGAAAAAATACCCAAAAATGTGGAAGCAACTTTGGAACTAGCTAACAAGAAGAGGTTGGAATAGGTTAGGGGGCTCATAAGAAGACAGGAAAATGTGGGAAAGTTTGGAACCTCCTAGAGACTTGTTGAATGGCTTTGCCCAAAATGCTGGCAGTGATATAGAAAATAAAGTCCAGGCTGAGGTGGTCTCAGATGGAGATGAAGAACTTGTTGGGAACTGGGACAAAGGTTATTCTTGTTATGTTTTAGCAAAGAGACTGGTGGCATTTTGCCCCTGCCCTAGAGATTTGTGGAACTTTGAACTTGAGAGAGATGATGTAGGGTAGCTGGTGGAAGAAATTTCTTTCTTTCTTTTTTCTTTTTGAGAAGGAAAGAAAGAAAAAAAAAGGAGTGAAGGAAAGGAAGAAAGAGGAAGAAAAAGAGGGAGAGAGAATGGGAATATTGCTTTATTCTAAAAATGGGTATTAATAATGGCAGATCAATATTTTGTGTATTTAAAGTGGAGAATGTATATTTTGTGTATTTAGAGTGGAGAGCTCTATAAATATTTATTAAGTTTACTTGTTCCAGATCTGATTTCAAGTCCTGGATATCCTTATTAATTTTCTGTCTCTTTGAATCTAAATCTCTTTATGGGTCTTACGTATCTGGGTGTTAGGATAGTTAGCTCTTATTGTTGTGTTGATCCTTTTACTGCTATATCTTTGTTGCTTTAAAATCTATTTTATCAGATGCAAGAATTGCAACTCCTGCTTTTTATTTATTTATTTTTGCTCTCCATTTGGTTGGTAAATCTTTCTCCACCCCGTTGTTTTGAGTCTTTGTGTATCTTTGGATGTGAAATGGGTCTGCATGTAGCATACCGTTAGGTTTTGGCTGTATCTTTTGATTGGGGGATTTAGTCGATTTAAATTTAGGGCTACTGCCATTTGATGTTAACTGGAGGGAAGAAGACCCCAGATTTTCCTTATAATGGGTACAAAATGGTCAATCAAATGTAAATTGCAGTGTCTTTACTACAAACAGCATTGGCATTTATAACTGTATTAAAAAAGCATAATAGCAACAAATAAAATATAACAACAAAAGCATGAAGTTTTATTTTCCCTTAAAAAGAACCAACAATGGAAAATCTACAGAGAGTTAGAGGTCCAACAATGGCAGGTGGGGATGAAAGACTAAAAGGAAAAACACAACCATAATACAGTGCTTGCTTATGTAATGCTATGCCCAAACCCGTACCCAACAGGTGTGGGGGCTGAAAAGCAGTGTTGTTTCAAAGCCCTTTGTCATATATTATCCCCTTTGGCTCCTAACACCTTGTAAAATAGGTCACGCGGATAATATTTCAACTGAAGAATTAAACTTTGATGTACTGAAAACCACAAAACTAAGATTTACTGGTGTTATAATGGGTAAGACGAGGCTATGGTGTCAGATATAGCTTGAATTCCCACTTCTACTATCAACTATTTATTAGACTTGGAGCTCCCGTATGGCCCGTTCCCTCATCTGTAAAATGAGAACAATGAGTACTTTCTGCATGTTTCCCTCTCCCTCCTCCAAAAGTTCTGCACATTTTTCACTGAGTTCCCAGAAGTTTAATTTGGTTAGACCCAATATAAACCTTGCTTTGATCTTTTCTTAGAATTTAAGCCTCCAACTTAAAGTGTTCTCTCCTACTACAAGGTGTGAAGCACCAATTGGTCCCTTGCCAGTTGCCAATGTTCCAGCTGTCAGCCACCCCACCAAGTGCCCTTGCAGATGACCCAGTGCATATCCACGTGACAGGCCTGCCCCCATCCCAGGTGGTGACTCTGAAGGCCTTGCTGAAGGATGAGAAGGGGAATCTGTTCCAGTCCATGGCCTTCTACAGGGCTAATGAGGTTGGTGAGGTGGACCTGGAGCAGGCTCCTGCATTTGGAGGTGACTACACGGGGGTACATCCAATGGGCCTCTTCTGGTCTCTGAAGCCTGAGAGGTCTTTCCCGAGCCTGCTCCAGCAGAATGTGATGAACAGCCCCTTTTGGGTTACGCTGGACCTATATGACTCTATTTGTTTTCAAGATTCAGCCACTGTTCAGCCCAAGGCTAGCCAGACTGTGCAGCACTGGTTCTCAGTCTCTGGGGTGCAGAGGAAGCAGATCAGAGAAGGTCGAGTGCGAGGGGCCCTTTTTCTCCCTCCAGGTGAAACTAATCTTTGGTGATAGAGAAAGCAGTGTTAATGTGTACTGGTTTGTTTTCACACTGCTGATAAAGACATACCCGAACCTGGGAACAAAAGGACATTTAATTGGTCTTACAGTTCCACATGGCTGGGGAGGTCTCATAATCATGGCCGTGGGCAAAAAGCACTTCTTACATGGCAGCAACAAGACAGAATGAGGAAGAAGAAAAAGCAGAAACCCCTGATAAACCCATCAGATCTCACGAGACTTATTCACTGTCACGAGAATAGCACGGGAAAGACCAGCCCCCATGATTCACTTACCTCCCCCTGGGTCCCTCCCACAACGCATGGGAATTCTGGGAGATACATTCAAGTGGAGGTTTGGCGGGGGACGCAGCCAAACCATATCATAATGGAAATAAAACCAATAAAAAAGTATCAGATTATTAGAGCGCTAGTATTTTTTATAAACTTTAAAAATTAATGTGCGTGTGTGTGTGTGTGTGTGTGTAATTAATTTTGCTCACCTTGTATTTTTACAGCTATTTGACCCTTTTTTCACTCTTTCTGATCTTACTTTCTTTTCTCTCTGCACTCTCAGGGGAAGGCCCTTTCCCAGGAGTAATTGATTTGTTTGGGGGTATTGGGGGCCTAATAGAATTTCAGGTCAGTCTTTTGGCTTCTGGTGGTTTTGCAGTGCTGGCATTAGCATATTTTGCCTACGAAGACCTGCCTGACAAACTGCAGGAAGTGGACTTGTAATATTTTGAGGAAGCTGCCAACTTGCTACTAGCTCATCCCAAGGTATTTAAAATACTTTCCATTTTACCTTGCAACATTACACATACACACACACAAAGTCACCAATGTCTGCTCTGTTCTACCAACTTGTGCAGACTTGGAGACAGCACCGCTGACAGTTACATGGAGATATAATAGCTGCCTTGTAAGTTGAGTTGATTTGTGATCACTTTTGTGATTATTGGCACATAGAAGACAATAGATAAGTGTTGGACATAATACAATTATTTTTTAGTAGGAAAAAAAAACAAGAAATCTTTAATTTGAAGTGCTTGTAACTTTTTCATAAGTGGCTCTTCAATGCTTTACTGTCACTCATCTCAAATCATGAATTCCGTCGCTTGACAGGTTTTCAAACTTCAGTGATTATCTCTGCAGGGGAATAATGCTGTAATAAGTAACACTGAAGAGTCCTGAAACTAGAACAATGCAGAAGTTCAATACTAAACCCGAGGTACAAGATCAGGTCAGGAGTATTGGCAAAACTGATTTGACTGCATCATCTGCCTAGCTGAATTAGCTCTTTAGTTAGTTTCAGAGCTAGGGGCAGAGTGAAGCATAGAGTAAGTGTCCAATGCCATGAGCCAGGCTAGAGAAAGGAATCTGAAAAGGAAGGGTCATTTTAGCACTCTTTGTCAAGTGTGTCCTTCTACTACTGAAAATGTAGTTCATGGACCAGTGGCCACAGCATTATCTGGAAGCCTTCAGAAATGCAGAATCTCATTTTTCATCCCTGAATCAGCATACTGCATATTAAAAAATCCCCAGGTGATTCTTAAGCACATTAATGATTGAGAAGGACTGGAATAGTACACTAACCTAGCTTCTTCTAAGAGTTAAATATCAGTTGAACTAGGATCTCGTTCTCTTGAGGAGTTCCAAAGTACTAATATTTGTGCTAATGATTAAAAAGAGAAACCCAGAAATAGATATCACAATATCAAGTATCAAGGTTGGTATTCCACTGAGTTTAACTTATTGTTTTGCAAACCACAATGTTCAAATATTAGACATATCTTATGGATCAACTTAATAATGGTAAAACATTACTGGCTTACATTGGTTGAGTGACTATTTGTTAGACTCTAGGAAAGATATTTTATATGCAGTCTCATGTAACATTCACAATAGCCTTATGAAGTACTATCAACAGCAACCTCATTTTTCAGATGAGGAAGCATATTTAAAGTAATGTGTCAAAACTACATAGCCAGTAAGTGACGGAGAAAATCTGATCATGTCTTTGCTCCAAACCATTAAATTATCTTTGAGTTCCCCAAATGTTTCATTCTCTTCCACCCCAACCCTGAAGAGCCTTGACTCTTCTCAAGGAGAAATAGGATATGTTTCCTATTCGAATATTATCAAGATCTTCATCTTTAGTGTTGAGAAAACATGTAATTTTTCTAAGCTTATTTGAGTGTTTTTAAAAGATTGCCTAAAAAGAATTAACTACCAACTAAAATGTTTTCAAATTATTATTTTTTTATTTCTCATGTAACTATTTGTGACATTAGCCTGAGGAAAATAAGTCAACTGCAAAAATTCAACTTAGATTCAGAAGATAAGCTTCAATTTCTACCTCTGCCTTTTGATAATGTTGTGGCCTTAAGCAAATCTTTTAAGTTTCTTGAATCCAGTTTGGCTATTGGAAAGACCAACTGAGATACTGTGTATATATCACTTAGCATACAGTAAACTCTCAAAAAATCCACTGTTATCTTTGCCCATCTATTTTCTTCCCTCTCCTCCCAAGTCTTCAACCAATCACCAAGTGTTTTAAGTTCTACTCCGGTCTTTCTCAATACATCACACCCTCTTCGTCCTCCTCGACATTGTTTTAGCCCACTTATCAATTCCTACTTCCAGATACAGCCGTCCTCCTTCACTCTCTATTCATCAATAACACGGATGGTTCCCGATTTTCTTGGGGGACATTTTACACTATCAGATTCCTGGGCCCACTCATACCTATGGAACAGACACTCAAAAAAATTGAATTTCAGAAAGCTCAAATTAAATAAATAAGGATGATTCTAATGACAGGAAGTGCTGGGGATAAAATTGTGAACAAAATAAGCAAAGTAGGTCTTTAAGGACTTGCTGTTGTTTGTCCAGACTGCCCTTCCTTTACTCCTTCATCTTTGAGACCTCTCATGGCCCTTCCGCTCCCTCAGTCTACAAGAGAATTAATGATCCGCGTCTATGAGCTACTACCTTTTCCTCTTGGGCTAGGTACTACAATTCAATTATTTATTGATTATACTCTCATTGCTTTCAAAATTAGCTGTTGAATTTATGGAGGTAACAAATACATGGGCAAAACCTTCGTAGCTATAAAATGCTATTTAAATGTGAATTCCACTTACATAATATTTAAGAGAACCTGGGAAACACCTTTTTATTTTCTGGCTAGAGACAATTTTGCCCTTCAGAATGCTTACCTGGCTCTGTTCTTGCACTGTCAAGTATCACTGGTGCATTAGACTCTTTTTGCCTTTACAAAACTGTGCAATTGATGAAGAGTGTTTATTTCTATTGTTTCACTGGATCCTCATAACATCCTTGAAAGGTCAGTAATAGTATCAGCCCTACAAGACAATAAAACTTAGAGAGGGTAAGTGGGTAATGTTCTCAGTCCCAGAAACTGGTAAACGTGGATGCCAGGTCTCGACCTCCTTTGACTCTTTCTATCATACTTATTTGTTGGCATGCCTGAGACAGCTATTTCTCAGCTTGTGACCTGTAACAGATTTCCCTTTTTTTTGTGCTTCAGATCCAAAGCCCAGGGATTGGAGTGATCTCCGTGTGCAAAGGTGCCGAGATTGGCTTGGCTATGGCATGCTACCTAAAGCAGGTGGTGGCCACCGTCTGCATTAACGGGACCAACGCCAGCTTTGAAATTCCACTCAGATACGGTGATCTGGTTGTGACACCCATTCACTCAGCTCAGGAGCGCCTGCAGGTCCACGTCTCTGGAGCTGTGCGCATCCGCCACTCTAAGGGGGACCCCCGAGATGAGCTCCATCAGCAGAGCGTGCTTCCTATTGAAAAGGCCAGGGGTCGGATTCTTTTCATCGTCGGAGAGAGTGACGAATGCCTGGATAGCAAAGCGTACGCTGAGCAGGCCGTGGACCAGCTGCGGAGCCACGGCAGAAGCAGCGGGAGGATGCTGGCTTATCCCCGGGCAGGCCACCTCCTAGAGCCTCCCTATGCTCCCTTGTGTTTCGCGTCCTGGAACCCGGGCATTTCAAGGCCCTTGCTTTGGGGAGGAGACCCTGCTGCTCATGCGGCAGCCCAGGAGCACGCCTGGGGGGAGATCCAGAAATTCTTCAGGCAACACCTCAATAAGACCAGAAGCAAACTCTGAGCAAGGGCTGAGTGATGATGGGGTGGGCAGAGGCTGGAGTGAGGGTGGGAGGATGATGAGGATGAGGCGAGAACGAGGTGGGGTGAGGGGATTCTCCTAGTTTGGCTAGATCCACAGTCATCTTGAATCAACTGGAAGGAGGTAAGACAAAAATCAAAGGACTGGGCACACATTCATAGGAAGTATTTCTCATAAATTTGTACGTGTTACAAATTTTTGTAAATTGAATTCTACTTTATACAAACTAAGGCACATTATTATTTCAAAATAGTGATACCCTTGCAAACTGTTTTATTGTTTTTGTTGTTGAGACAGAGCCACGTTCTTTCACTCAGACTTGAGTGCAGTGGTGAGATCATGGCTCACAGCAGTTTCGAACTCCCAGGCTCAAGCTATCCTCCCAGCCTCCTGAGTCACCGGGACTGCAGGTGTGTATCACCAAGCCTGGCTAATTTTTTTTTTTTTTTTTGAAGAGACAGGATCTTGTTAAGTTGCCCACACTGATGTTGAACTCCTGACCTCAAGCAATCGCCTTGTCTCTGCCTCCTAAAGTTCTGAGATTAAAGGCATGAGCCACTACACCTGGCCCCTTGCAAATGGAATATCTTTTATACCCCGGTTAGCAATAACTTGAGCCAGGCATTGCCAATCTAGATAAATTCCCTAGAACCTCCCAGTTACTGACAGAAATACATTTTCTGTTTATACTATTTTGAATTGTATTTCAGACTCTTTTTATAATTTTATAATTGTATTTCAGACTCAATTTATAATGCTTGCTATAGATTTCCAGTAGATTCTTAATTTTTTTTTGAATAGTGATGCTTCTATTTATTCCTAAAACATAATATTTACCATTTTAATAAAATAGGATTTTATCAAATGCCTTTGTGGTATTCATTAAAATTAAATGAGTTGATATTTTTAAAGCTGTTAGAACAGTGCCTGGCACATAGCAATTACTATTCTGGAGTTAGCCATTATTATTTTCTTAAAGCTTTCCTTCTCAAGTCTGTTAGTGAAGTGAATTACATTTATTAATTGACTCATTTTTCTTATGTATCTAATTTTAATAGATGAGTTTCTCATATTGATTAATGTGGGTTCTAAAACTTGTTTTAGAGCCAATGTGGTCATTTATATTTTTTCAGAATTGCACCCATGTTTTCTAGAATACATTTTTCTCTTATAATTTTTGACATGGCCCCTATTTATATATGTGTTTTCTTTTTCTTCTTGGCCTGATTTGCCAAATATTTCTCTTTTATTGATCTTTTCCAGGGACAGTTTTTGGTTTATTTGTTGGTCAAATTGTTTTTTAACTCGTTGAGTTCTGATTTTTAGAAATAAATTATTTTCTGCTGCCACTTTTGTATTTTTCTGGCTTTGTGATAGACAGTGCTCTCATTTCCTTAATTTCTTAAAAAGTTCTAATTTACTTTTTGTTCCACTTAAACCCAAGACTTATTTTGCAAAAGTACAAAGCATTATCCTGTAAATAATTTGTCATTACTAGGAGGTGGGGAGAAATGTTACTTTGCAATGAAGGAATCAGATTATTACAACCTGAACTCAAGGCTCAAATTTAGCATCTGTAAAAGGGGTCAGTGACATTATATGTTTCAGGATGGGATGTAATGTGGGGGACCCAGCACTGCTTAAAACTATTCCTGACAACAGTTTCAGGAATAGTAAAAGTAATCCTAGGAGGAGACTTGAGACTAACCAACCCTTTAATAATTAATTAATAATTACTATGGTATCTGGAAAACAAAGTAAATGGCCCTACAAGTTAACAAACTGATTATGGGTCATTCTATGGGACAACTGCCTTGCTTCTTCAAGTTAATCGCATGAAAAAAAGAAAGGCTGGAGTGGGCTGGGGCAATTCAGAACTAAAAGAGACTTGAGACTTGTCAACAAAATGCCATGTGTGGCCCTGGTTTGAATAAAGTAACTGTAAAAAGACATTTTGGGGATAATTTGAGAAATATGAATATGGACTGGATATTAAATGATACTAAGGAATTATCTCATTCAGTGCAATAATACTATTGTGGTTATATTTAAAAATCACTATTTAGAGATCCATTCTGACATATTTAGCATAATAAAGTGATATTTGGTAATTTAAAATACTATGGGAATATGGCAAAATGTGAATAAGTATTAAGTTTAGATGATAGGTATAGTCAAGTTTGTTATATTATGCTCCCTATTTTTATGTGTGATTGCAATTTTTCACAATGAAAAGTTAAAAAAAGAAATATAATCAAGATATTTACCTTTCTGCTCCAGAAGACAAGAATATGAGTATGTATGACATCTTCTTCTCCATGGCATTCCTCATTAGTTTCGGGTTTTTTAAAACAATAATAACTATGCTTTAGTAACTTCCTTGCTCTTTTTATTTACAGCAATAACTGTGGCATTCTCGCTCCTTCTTACAATTCATTTTTTAAAAATTCTTGGCTTTACTTTTGCCATTTGTTCAAAGTACAAGCTATTTAAAAGATTCACATCCATTTGAAGCTTAGCATATCTGAAAATGTCTATATTTTGCTCTGACATGTTAATTGTAATTTTTATAGATAAAGAATTTGATGTTAATAATTATTTTCCTTCAATACTTTGGGGTTTTTTTTTTTGTTTTGGGACAATTTTTGTCAAACATAAGTTGATTCCCATTATTTTGTGGGATTTTTTTCCTTCTCTCTCTCTGGAAGCTTTTTACCATTTTCTCTTTGTTCTGAAACTTCATTAACATATGAATAAGGGCAGGTTTATTAGTACCCTTTAAATTTATTTATGGCCCATTTTAAACTGAAAACTTGTTTCAATGTTGTAGTTAGAATATATGGCGCCCCCACAATTCCAGGTGTTGAAACTTAATGTAATGTTTATACTACTACATCACATTAAATTTCAACACCTGAAATTGGGAGGGGAGCTATACAAGGTAATAGTATTAACAGCTGAGGCTTTTGAGAAGCGAGGCCTCCTCCCGTGTGGATGAGATTAGGGTTCTTAATAAAAAGAGGCTTCACGGAGCATTTGGGTGTTTTGCTTTCTGCAACACGAAGATATAGTATTGCTCCCCATGAGGACTCAGCAACAAGGCACCATCTCAGAAACAGAGCAGCTCTCACCAGACGACTGAACCTGCTGGCACCTGGATTTGGACTCCTAGTCTCTAGAACTGTGAGAAATACTTTTCCCTGTTTTATAAAGTACCCGGTTGTATGTATTCTGTTATAGCAGCACAAACGGCCTAAGACAATCTGTCTTCAGCTTTAGGACATTTGCTTCTGTTAATTATCTGTCCACTTCACCTTTTCTATTTTTCTGTTCCTTCCTTGGAACTCCTATTAAGAGGATTTTGGAGCTTCTGATTCATGCTCCGTAAATGTTAAGTTTTTCTCCCTTTGCTCTGTACTTTCCCCTCATGCATTCTTGGAGAATTTTACGGTTTAACTATTCAACCCACTAACTTGTTCTTAAATTATATCTAATCGATTTAGTTAACCTCTTGGGTTTTATTTTGATGATCATTATTTTTAATTTTCATGATCCATAATTATATCTGATTCTTAAAATCTGTTCTTATAGATATGTCATCTTTTCTTATTCCTCCTTTTACCCATGGCTTTCATGAATACATCCAGGTTCTATTGTGAGTACTGTCATTATATTTAAAAAACGAATGAACTGGAGTCCCCTTATTGGGATCAGCACCACCTAGGTCTTACTTTTCAGGGATCTGATTTCAGCCGAATAAAGACGTGTTTTTTTCAGCTTTCTTCTTTGCAAGACGCTGTTGGGATCTTGGCTCCTAGCTCTGCCTTGTGGGCTTAATTTTACCAAATGTACAGAAATGAGTTTTCAAGGTTGTCATACTTAACTTAAATCTCTCAAATGGTGAATTAATTCCACAAGTGGTGACTAGTTATTAGTTATCCCTAGTTATGAACCTCACTGGGCCAAGGCCCTGAACCAGGGAAAGCCTTACCAGACAATGGGCAGCTGTGGCGGAGCTGCGCCTGCTCACCTACACGCTTAAACCCCACAGCTGCTGACAAACAACAACAAAAAAAACGGCAAAATGAGAAAACCCCTGACTGCAAGGTCCCTATAAAGGCAGAGAGAAACTTTTGGCTGTGAAGAGGGGGAATTAAAAGAACAGATTTTGTCCAGAACTACATGTAACAAGTCTGTGTGACTTTAGTGAGTCTAGATTTATCCAATCCTGAAATACTAAAAAACATCACTTGAAATTGGAAAAAAAACTTTTTTCCTTACAGGACAATTCAGTAGAGAAATTACTTTGTGTAACAACATTAAACATCATCCCAAAGGAAGAGTTGTTCTCTGTTCCAAAGAACTTGAAGTAAATTGATAGATGGACGTTCCATTAAGGTTAATAGGGAAATGTGAGCACATTTCACATCTTTCTTTTAAAGAGAAAGAGAATGGCTTTGAGGAAAAGAGTTTTACCCTCACTCTCCCCTCCGCTGATCGCATGGGTTTACTTGGCTTCTTGGAAAGTCACACAATGTTGCTTTTTATAGATGCTGACACACAGGATACCAAAACGAAAAGCCAGGGTGAGGACAGAGGCACTAGTTTTGGGAAGTGCAAAAGTTAATTTTCCTGGCAGAGTCATTTCTAGTGTTAGAAGTATGTGTGGTGTCACCTGGGTTTCCATGAGAAGTAAAACTGTTAGGGCTCAATGGGCTAGAGAGTAAATCCAAATTCAATTTATTTTCTTTTCCAGCTTTTCGTCTATCACCAGGCTCCTATGATTTGGGGGAGTCAGATTTGGAAAAGTATTCTCTAGGAAGAAAGGGTTTATTGAAAGCTATGATCCCACCACATACAATCGGGTCTCAAACTCTGTGGAGTCCGCCTCCTGGATACGTTTCATGTCTTTCCAACCCATGTTCTCTTTGTCATTACTGCCCCTACCCTATGTCCATCATAATGTTGTTTAGCCCAACACAATACCCTCTTTTTTTTGAGACGGAATTTTGCTCTTGTTACCCAGGCTGGAGTGCAATGGCGTGATCTCGGCTCACCGCAACCTCCGCCTCCTGGATTCAGGCAATTCTCCTGCCTCAGCCTCCTGAGTAGCTGGGATTACAGGCATGCACCACCATGCCCAGCTAATTTTTTGCATTTTTAGTAGAGACGGGGTTTCACCATGTTGACCAGGATGGTCTCGTTCTCTTGATCCACCGGCCTCGGCCTCCCAAAGTGTTGGGATTACAGGCATGAGCCACCGCGCCCAGCCGCCCACAATACCCTCTTAATTGATCATCTCACTTCTCTTGATTTTCTTCAGCTCATTCTATACACAGATGTAGCCCAGATGGACCCTTTAAAAATACAAATCTGAGGATGCCATTCTCCTGTTTACTGAAGGCTTCCTGTCCACTGAGGGCTTCTTACCACTTTAGGATAATTTCAGAGTCTATAACAAATCCTCCAAGATCTCTGATATTCAGTATCATTAAATGTCTCTTCCCCATTCACTCCACCAGCGGATCTTCAGTTCTTCCCATGTATAAAGCTCTCTCCTGCCGTAGGGCTTTTGTACGTGCTATTCCCTTGGTCTCATATGCTTTCCCTTATGGTTTCTGTCTCATTACCTTCTTATTCTAAATAGATCACTTCTTTAGAGAAGCCTTACCTCATAACTCTGTCTTCCCTGTGTAAATCAGGAGTCCCTTAAAAACATTTAATTATATATTAAATATTTTATGTGTGTTCTCCTTTTCTTCCATGTGACTCTAAGCTTTGTAAGGGTAAGAAATAGGTCTGTTTATTTGGTTGTGTACCTCTAGTTCTTCACATGATCTTATCATATAATAGATGCTCCTTAAGTACTTATTGAATAAATGAATGCATGTATCAATCCTGGAACAATCTGAATTAAGAATGAGGATGTGAGCAAGAGATTTGATATTTATTACAAAATCCCTATAGTAGTATAGGGGATGATAGTAGATGGCATATAGTTCTAGTACGTATCTTGAATTCAACAGAGTGGGAATAGTAGAATGACCATAATAAAATCTCCTTAAAACAAACTTGAGCAAGCTGGTATTTGGTGTGTTTATCTCGAAGATATTGAACACATTTGAGAGGTTCTGGCAGTTGGATGTAATAAGGAATCTAATCAGTTTTTTGAAACAAAAATGCCCCTTATGGTTCTTTCACTCTTTACATCATCCCAGTGATCCCTACTGTCTTGCATTGTGAGGATAGAATTTAGTCTGTTTGCATTCTCTGATTCAGTACAGATTACACAGTCTCTCCTGAAGGGCTATATATTCAGCTACACATAGCCCATCTGTCTATCACAGCCTGATAGGGAGAGCTTTAGAACTTACTGAGAGAGGCACCCACATGTTTAGCTGGTAAGTGCAATTTCCTCACCCTTGTTAGTCCTGCACCTAAATGTATTCATCTCTCAGCTATTTTCAGGTTCCACTAACATCCTCTTGATTACCAAATGAGTCACAGTCTCCCTTCAGCCAAGGTTGGAAGAAATCTGGCATCTATTCATGTATGACAGAAATATTAACTAAGTGATTTTTCTCTGTGCCATGTCATGTTCTTGGCACGGAATAAAAGAAAAATGAAAGACATCATAGATAAACAAGGGGGTAACAGCCTCATGAGGTTGCTTATGTCAGTACACCTGGCTAGCCTTTTTTTTTTATCATTTCCTTTTCAGCTTCCCTCTTCCAATGAGTCAGACTTCCTCATGCACCTGTGGGCTTTCCTTAAAAAGAGAAAAGTTTACTACAGAATTCATTCTCTGAGGCTACAGTCACCACTTGTTCTAGTTGGACAGAGGGCTTTGTCCTTGGCAGAAGACACACATGGAGGAGTCTCTAGCCTGAAGGATTTCAAAGGACAAATTGAAAGATCAGTGTGAGGCCTGTGAAGTGTCTTGGGGCTAAATAGGAAGCAACGCTAAAGTTGCCATGCCATAGTAAGGAGTCAGACTGGCTCAGGGATTCCAGGGGTGTGAGTCCAGAGTTGCCCCTTAGCTCCAAGTACACAAGGGTGGTGTCTTGGCATGGTTCAGTCATGCACCAACATCTCCCAAGTCCAAGGCCAGGAAAATGGAGTTTGTGGCCAAAGCTCCTAGAATACTACAGATAGGTCCCTTTAAAATCAAAACTAGAGGCTGGGCATAGTGGCTCAGGCCTGTAATCCCAGCACTTTGGGAGGCTGAGGCAGGCTGATCATGAGGTCAGGAGTTCAAGACCAGCCTGACCAATATGGTGAAACCCTGCCTCTGCTAAAAACACAAACATTAGCCGGGTATGGTGGTACATGCCTGTAGTCCCAGCTACTTGGGAGGCTGAGGCAGAATTGCTTGAACCTGGGAGGTGAAGGTTGCAGTGAGCTGAGATCATGCCACTGCATTTCTGCCTGGGAAACAGAGCAAGACTCTGTCTCGAAAAAACCCAAAAAACAACATTGTAAAAAAAAAATCAAAACTAGAAAGAAGAGTAGAAAGATAACATGACTCACTCTGCCAACTTATGTTCTTAAAATGCTATTTGGTAGCCAGATTTACTGTGACAAGAAATGCGTAACATAAAAGCAATTTAGACTGCCAGCATTTTTCCAGCATGTCTTGTGAACAATAAAATGAATCCCTCATTGCTCTTTTAAAAATCCTAAAATGTTTAGAAAAAAAAGTCATTGTGAAATTGCATGATATTACATGTAGGTAGCTTATACAGGATTGGAGAGCTCGGAGCCTACAAATAATTCCTTCTCACTATTTCCTTTTCTTCTAGTATCCCTTAAGCCAGATAAGTAGGTATATTACACTGAAAACCCATGAAAAGATGTGGACTTGGTTCAAAGGCCTATCTTGATGAAGTGCAGAGAATGAAATTTGGAGTCGGGCAGAGCTGGGTTTTAATATTACTGCTGACATGTAGAGTACTACTTTGTCTCTGTTACAGCCTCACTGGGCTCACTTTTGAGAACAGACAGATTATGTTTGTGAAACTTCACAGCTTAGCACCTGCAATGAATAGAGCCTTAAATATTCTTTATTCCTTGTCCCTCTCCCAACTGTGGTCAGATATCACCCAGAAGATGTGTGCAACCATTGTGTGTGTGTAGGTAAGCTTAGGCCAGAATGAGATGGGGGATTATGAAAAATGTTAGCAGAGGTAACTTTTGTTATTAAAAACTATTGTCTAACTTTTTATTGACAACTCGGAAGTATCTATGGGTAGCCTTGAGGTAGAGGAGCGTGCTAGGGATCCAGAATGTTTGAGTAGCTTAATAATTTAAAGAATTTTACTTGCCTAAAAGCTCACACTGTCACACACGCATGTGAAATTATCTCTTGGTCATGTCCCTATTAGAATTTATTTCAGCTGACATGAAACTGAATAGTGTAAACACTCGAGTTCACTTCATAAAGACTTTCCAAATACCTTTGTCCAGTGGATGAAGGTTAAAACAAAAGACATCAGCCAGAATACATTTTGTGATAACTTTTTCTTCTCTTTAGAAAAAAAAATATGTACAAAAAAAGCTAAGAAGAGCCAATATGGAAGTGTCAAGAAAACATTCTGATAGGTACAGACAAAAGAGCTCCCTCTCTCAAAGGAGTTACATATTAGTTATCACCATGCTAGAAAAATGAGATGCAGTTAAAATTCTAGAATAATTAAAAGCCACAAAGTGAAGCTGTTGTTTTGGGGCCCTATGTTGTAGATTCTCTGATTCCCTTTCTGTAAAATAATACTGTGCAAACTGTAAAATACTCATTTTCATATAAAGTCATACAATATGATATACAAAACTGTTGAGTTGACAGGGAAGGCTGATGTTGGCTGCTTTTTGGAAAAACGCGGCAGTGACACCTGCCTGCCAAAGGACATTCCAGAAAGATCTTGAGTTTTTTAGTAGAGGCCGTTATCTAGGAAAGGATCATATAACCCCAAATACCCTCCAAATCCAGGATTCTCTGACAATTTTTTGTGTGACTAGGTGACTTTGTTATATATTACTTTAAACTGTGGATGTAACAACTTTTTAAAAGATCAGAACGTAATGTTCTTTTTAAAAACAAATTTTTTTTCTACAATTGACTTTGAGATTTGTTATTAACCAACATTGCCCTTCCTGTAGCTCAAAAGTTTGCCTTTCATTAAAATTCAAAAATTCTGGAGGAGGCAGAAACTATAGTAATAAAAGTTTAAAGTGAACTGTTATATTCTGTGTTTATAAAACTGAGAAAAGAAGATTTGTGTACAAATATCACAAAACAACATCAACGATTGAATAAATGTGGTTCTTCGATGCACGCTTGAACAAGAAAATTTTGTTGGTTTTAAAATTCTGGCATAAATATATTAAAGCTGACCAAAAAAAAAAAAAATTCAGGGCAAGCTACATCACTTCCTCATACAAAAGATGTACAAAACATTAGCTTCTAACTAGATAAACATAATATTTGTCATCACAGTTTGTCATTGAGCAACTGTGTGTTTTGAAGTATAGAATTGGAAGGTGATTTTTAAAAACGGCTTGTGCCACGTCAGTCATCTCAGGTAACTTCGGTCATGGAGGCAGAGTGATTCTGTGGAGCAAACACAAGCAGATACAATCTGAGACTGGGTTGTGTGACACTTGCACACTCATTGTCTCTAAACATTCCCTCGTTTTGTCTCCTCAAGTGTGCACAGGCTGTTGCCTCCCCTTAATATGCTCTTCCAAGGTTCCTCAAATTCTCTTACCTCCTTTATTAAAACTTTCCTGATTTTTCATCCAAAATAGGATAATTTCTTCACCTAAGCTTTCTGTTTTTTTTTTTTTTTTTTTTTTTTTTTTTGAGACAGGGTTCACTCTGTTGCCCAGGCTGGAGTGCAGCCTTGATCTGCTGGGCTTGAGTGATCCTCCTTTCTCACCCTCCCTCCCAAGTAGCAAGGACATTCGGTGCATGCCACCATGCCTCACTAACTTTTACATTTTTTGTAGAGACAGTGTCTCACTATGTTTCCCAGACTAGTCTCGAATTCCTGGGCTCAACTGACCTTCCTGTCTTGGCCTCACAAAGTACTGAGATTACAGACACAAGCTACTGTGCAGGGCATCCTCACCTAAACTTGCTCTCAATATAATTCTGTCTTACACTTCAGTATTTTCTAATATAAACATTTAAGGACCTCAGAGTAACTAAGCATCCTACACATTTCTAATGTAATGTTTTTAATATGAAACAGTTCTAGTTTTTAAAAACTTTCTATGTTTTATCCTTTGAGTGATGAGTTACATAGAAGTGAGTTTAATATTTCAAAATGTATAGACTTTTTTGGGTTTGTTTTTAGTTAACTTTTTTCTCTAGAGAAAATGCGGTTTACATAATACAGATCCATTAAAATGTTTTTCTTCAGACTTGTATCAGAGCCTTGTACATGATGCATTTTCATAATGTTTCATGTATTTCAAGGAGGGTTATATATAATGCACATCAGATTATCCTTACTGATCATGTGCGTCCTTACTATTTTTATTTGCTTAGTAATAAGAGAAATGTATTACAATCTCCTATGACTGAGGATTCATTCATTTTCCTTGTAATTATGTCAAATACTTTTTTGTCATTGGCTTGCTTTTAATTAGTTTTAACTGTTAAGCTTCTATGCATGTAATCAATCAGGTGAGGGTGGATATTTAGGTTCTTCTTTTGAGTAAAATGGGCTCTTCACTGTTGACAAGGTTATTTCTGAGTTGCAAAAATTCTCTCTCCACGTTTTCCCTGCCATGACTCCCCTATTTGATCTTGGCTGCCGCAATCAGACAGAAGGCTCAAGGATACTTTTTTCTTGCATTGGTAATATAATACAAACTTTAGCAGCAGATAGTAACTGTTCCAGGTCCATCAAATAGAAGCATTCAATTTTTAAAACTACATGTAACCTCCCACTTCTTGCAGACCCAAGGATGTCCTGTATTTGAACTTAAAACTCAATGCCTTGGGTCTATGAAATTATTAAATACTTTAACAAATTGCATCTTTGATCTAATTATTATGGCTTTCCTGATTCCTGTTTTTAGAACACTGGGGATTTACAGTATCTTCTTTAGAGCTCAGATACACATTTTATAAATAGAGTATTTTGTATTTTTCAAGGTACTTTTGTCTGAAATCTTTGTGTAAACTCAGGTTTGGTGCATTTCTTTCCTAAGGCAAAAATATTATTTTACTTCTATAATATGCTTTCTATTTGAATAGAATATTCAATTTGCCAATATTTCTGTTTGACAAGAATGCAGCTGAACAACACTCAGCTGATTGCTTATGTACATTGTGAGCCTGGGATGGATAATTAAGAGTTGGTTCCTCTGGGATCTCAATAACTTTATAGAACTGTAAAATAATACTTTGAAAAACTTGACTATTTTTGTTTTATAATTGTTTACTTTTTGGTTTCTTTATGGTATTTGAGAAAGATTTTAGAAAATGCACCCTGTCTCAATCAGCTATACTAAGGGGAATCACAGAAGGCAGATATTCCAATTTGAGTTAATGTTTTAGAGAAGACCAGAGCACTGTGGCTCTGAGGGCTCCATGTGGCACAGGGAAAAGGATGTCTTGGGAGAATGGGGAGAGCACTCGTCACCCTCTTTCCCTTTCAGTCTTCCCCTTAAGGTACTTTGAATGGTGGGATGGATTTCATGTGTTTGAATGTGTGCTCTGAAGAGAGGTTCTAATCTCTGATCTCCAAAATCTACTTCCTGGGAAGATGGTTCTGTTCCAAAACTTAATGAAGATGTCGTTTCGAGTAGAAACCATGGCTGTTGGAGTTGCAGGGGAAGTTCTCGCCCACAGGGGATATTTATTTTGGAAGAACTATATCTCAGGCCTAATATACCAGCCCCCTGTAGCATGTTTTCATATCCCACGCTGGGAGTTGTGGCTTTCAAAAAAAGGAATTTTCACTGAATGACATCACAGACTGTGTAGTGTAGGAGAACCGGCAGCGCCTTTAGAATTGGATGGGTCTTCATTTAATTTTGACTGGGTGATATTGGGCATGTTACTCAAAGCTGGTGCCTTACTTTCTTCATCTGTAAGGTAGGATATAATGAAACCAATGCAGTATTGTGAATATTAAATGAGACGACTCTCAGTAAATGCTAGTTCTCTTTTCTTGACCAACAAACAAAGGCTGTATCTTTCTAACTAGACATGTGGAAACATTTAATACCAAAAGCAGATGGTTGTAGACTTGAATTTTTCACAACTGGTATGGATAGCATAATGTGAGAGGCAATACTCGGCTTTAGCCTTCCATAGCTTCATTCTAGCTAGCCTGCAGAAGTCCTGCTCATCGTCTCTCATAAATCTCTACTTTGCCTGGATGTTCAATTAGTGACTATGGTTAAGTTTGAGGTTCTCGGTTTTGGCTAAAGTGACTAGGTTTTGGGACAAGTTTGTATTCATTCAAGAACATTTATTTCACACCTTGTGATGCCAGGAAATACGGTGAATGAGACATGGTTTATAGGGTCCTGATTGTCAAAGAGCCCTAAGTCTTTGTAGGAGGCAAACATGAGGGAACACTTGGCTTTAATTAAGAGTGACAATCACGTGAGAGGCCTGGAGGGACCTTTGGCCCAAGCTGGTATTCAGGCAAGGCCTCAAATTGTATCCATATGTGGTAACATCCATTGCCACAAAGATGTATTGATGGGCTTCAGAGAAGTTCAGCTACTACCTGTAAACAATGAATTAATATCTATTTCAAGAATCCTTTAGCTTGTGAATAGCAATGTTTGAAACTCTGTTTAACACTTCATTTTTGAATTTAAGTAGAATCCTCCAAAATAGAGCCTGGACATCTCTAGGTCTGATCAACAATCCATGGTCCTGAGAACGAAGAGAAAGAAAGCTGGGGACGGAGTCCCACAGAGGTCATGCTTGAGCAGTGCTGGGCAGAAGGATGGGGTGTGCAAAAGGGGTGTTCTTGTATCAGGATATTCGGGGGACAGCATTTACAAGGACACAGACTGATATGTCTGTGGAACTCGGCAAATTTTTTCTGTTTCTTTTTAAAGTTCACTTGTTGTCATTTTATCCCCCCCAAAATAGAGACCCTCTCTGACTTTACTAAATACAAGGATTATAATTAGGGAACAAAAGTTAGAGAGATTCTATTCACCATTTCATTACAAGGTATAGCTATTTAGCTAATCTGATATTTAACCGGTAGCAACAGGCTGTATATAAATCATCCAGAAATATTTGTGTTAACATTGTATTTCTAGACCAAGTCAAAATGTTTGCCTTAATACAAGTTAAAGAAAAACAAACAAAACAGCAATACTTGGTACTGTGTTAAGGGAGATCATTAAATATTTTTCCCAAAAAGGAGATACGGATATAAGCTGTCTTGTTCTCACCGCTACCCACCCTGTTCATTAATAATATTAGAAAGATTTAATTAAAGGTAAAAAGGCATAGGGTATTGAGACGAGCCTGGCCAACATGGCAAAAATCTATCTCTACTAAAAATTCAAACAATTATCTGGGTGTCGTGGCGTACACCTGTAGCCCCAGCTACGTGGTAGGCTGAGGCAGGGGAATCGCTTGAACCGGAAAGGTGGAGGTTGCAGTGAGCTGGGTTCACACCACTGCACTCCAGTCTGGGCAACAGAGTGAGACTCCATCTCAGTGATACAAACAAACAAAAAGCATAGGGTAGTTTGTGTTAGAGAGATGTTATAGTTAATAATCTTTAGTGAAAATATTTTATATTGCACTGTTACGAAGTACATAATAATCTAAAGGGAAATGAGTTGCTTTTCCCTTACATCTTCTATAAAAGTGGCTGAGTAGGAAAATGCCAAATACAAACAAGATTTCAAGATAAATAGATTATTACAGAAAATAAACACGATAGCCAGGCTCAGCTACCTGGAAAAGATGACATGCTAATGAAAACCATATTATTAGTTGTTCCCTATCTGCTTAGAAAACTCCTACTCATCCCAGCTTTCCCACTTGCTACCTATAGGGCCTTGGGCAGGTAATCTACCATCACTCTCTTCAGGTTTGATTGTTTGTTTTGTCTTGAGACAGAGTCTCACTCTATCACCCATGCTAGAGTGCAGTGGTGGGATCACGGCTCACTGTAGCCTTAATCTCCCAGGCTCAAGCACTCCTCCGACCTCAGCCTCCAGAGTAGCTGGGACCACAGGCATGTGCTACTATGCCCAGCTAATTTTTGTATTTTTTTTAGTAGAAGGAGGGTTTCACCATGTTGCCCAGTGTGGTCCCAAACTCCTGGGCTCAAGCGATCTGCCAAAGTGCTGGGATTATAGGCATGAGCCACCATGCTCAGCCTGTCTTCTGTATTCTTATCTTTACCTGTGAAATGTGAATTACAGAATCTTTTCAATAGGATGGTTGTTCAAGTCATGATATATTTGTAAAGCACCTAGCAATTGTCCTGGGCAAAATTAAGTGCTTCATATCATCTGTCCAGGCTCCTTTCGGCTGGCAAGTCGTCTTCCTGGCTTTCCTTATCTTCTCAGACAGAGTAGACTGTTTTCCCTTTCATTTGCATATACACAGCACTTTGTGGACTAATTCAGCATGTCATATTATGACTGCCTGTTTATAGCCACCTTTCCTGATCATCTGTGAATTAATTATTCATTCATTCATTCATTTAGTAGAGATGGGGACTTGTTACATTGACCAGGTTGGTCTCCAACTCTTGGCTTCAAGCAATCCTCCCACCTTGGCCTCCAAAAGTGCTAGGATTATAGGTGTGAGCCACCGTGCCTGCCTCTCATCTGTGCTATTTAAGTGCAAGGACTGTATCCAATTATGTTTTGTATCCCTGGTATGATACAGTTTCTGTTGCCGAGAAACGGATCAGAAAGTACTGTTGCATGAATTTTTGTCACAAAAACAGTTCCTAAGGGACATTTAGCAGCCCTTTAAAAAGTGCTCCCAGCTTACATCACTTTGTATAATGCAACCTTTTTCTTTCCAAATATTGTCCTAGTTATGAAGTCAAATTGGTTTTCCATATGATTAGTACAAATTTCATAAATGATATTGTGTTATAGATCAAAGTATCCTGAAACTGCTGGGGTTTACGTGAGACATGAGTAAGAACTCTCTAAGCATTCAAGATTGCCAACCCCCAGAATAAATACAAGAATAATTTAGAGGAAAAAGTGAAGACTGCCTTTCGTGAGGGCCTTTACAATAAATGAATCAGATTCTCACTGATGCTAGGGAGATCTAGTGGTATCAATGGATTGATACTGACCACCCAAAATGTTCAGCCTGTGGGTTGGGTTGGCTTGGCTAAAACTGCTTTACCATACCTGTGCACTTAAGGTTTCCAGAGGGCTTTCTATCCTTGGGAAAGCCATTAGGGGTACTCCACGGGGATCCTCAGGTTTGGGTTTGGAAGGAGATCCTTGTGTTCCTTTAAAGTTATGAACCACACACATTCCCTGCAGGATGAGGGGGAAAAAAGAATGGGGTCAGACTGCAGCCATTAATGCCTGGCCTTTCCCCTTGAATACCATCACCCAAGTGACCTCTTTCCTTTGAGAGAGGAGGAAGGGACTATGGGAAGTACTGTGGAAGCATGTGTTTAATCACCAGATGACCAGTAATAATCACTCCCCATCCACCGGGCCCATTTTCTCACTTGTAAGAATAATGACACCTACTTCATAGATTTGTGATGATTAAAGACATGGTGAATGCGAACCACCTCATCATAACATCTAAAATCTATTGAGGGCCACTCTGTGTCTGACACGACCCTGAGGATTATATCCGATTTCAGTTAACCCACCCATCAATTTCATAAGGGAGGTACTATTATCTCCAGTCTAGATAGTGGGGCACAAGGAAGTTAGGTAACTTGCCCAAGGTCACACAGAGATTGAAACTCTAGAGCCCCTAAATCATACCTTTATACTATTTTGCCCCTTAAGAAGTGCCAAACATACAGCAAGCATTCAGTCTGTGTTCACTGGTCTCTAACTCTTACCTTAGATCGCCATCCTCAAATTAGGACTATTTGCTTGAGATTAGATAACTCTTTAGTTTTCTTTTATTGCTTCCATTTAAAAACTTTCCACTTTTCTGTTTCCTGCTGAGGTCCCTTCATAACTGACTCTACCATCTTCCCTGCTTCTCTGTTTTGTTTCATTTGCCCAAGAAGAAGCCTCCTTTTCCCTCCTGTTTCCATCCTTTCTTCATTTCTTCATCCAGCATCTTCGAATCTTTCCTGCTATTCTTCCAACCCTGGAGTCCATTTGCATGCGTCCTCTCTACCTGGCTCACCTCCATCTCACTCTTACACTCTGCTTTCCCTCCCCTATCAGGAAATGGGAGCAGGGGGAATATGTAGAAACTCTAGAGTGAAGAGACCCAGGTCCTGCTGCTGGTTATTGGCTGGGTGGCTATTGGGCAAGTTACTTATCTTTAAGCCTAATTTTCATCATCAATAAAATGAGGATAAAACTATTGTTTGCGTTGCCCTGAGAGCACTTGATTAGATGTATGTAAAGCATACAGCATGTGGTCCCTGCTCAACTAATCTCTTCCTACCCCTTTCCCCCACATTCCGCCTCATGGGAAACACAAACAGAAAACACTCTTGAACATTTGCAGGCGACCTGCTGCCATTCTCAGTGTTTGCTTTCTCTCTCTCTCTGTCTCCTCTTCAAGCCTCTGCTTTGGAATGCCTCCAGCCTCCTCCAGGACATCCTTCCCCTCCCATTTCCCAGCTTTGTGTGTGTCTGTGAGGTGTGTTCACAGGCATGTGCAGACGGGGGTCTCTCTCATGCCAGAGCAATTCAACCGCAGATCTGGGTCTTAATGGTCCCATAAAGGCCATTTGTGGGAAAACACATTTTTGACATCAATTGGGAAGTCACTTGAAAGCACAAGCAGACCAAATAGTTACTGAGTGGTGAGAAACAGGACTGCATGTTAGGGAGAGAAAACAAGTTTAATGTTGCAGCAGAATTTGTGGGGATTCAGTAAACCACAAATGTCATCCCACAAAGACCCTACAAAATTGCTTGGACAGTCAGAAAGGCTCTTCCTCTCTAACCGGGGATGGCTGGCTTCAGATCTGATGGATAGCAGCACTGTTTGTCTTTTCTTGAGCCAAAGTCTTTATTTATAGACCATTGATCTCCCTTTGAAACACTTCTGTTCCCTTCAAGTCACGTGTTTTCTTTCCTTCTTTAAAAAAAGGATTCCTCGGGAACAGTAGTTGGGGGTAGTGGGAGGAGGAGTTGGTTAACGAGCACAAAAATACAGTCAGATGGAAGGAATGAGATCTTGCTAGCACAGTAGTGACAACAGTTAACAATAATTAACCATATATTTCAAAATAAGTGAAAGAATATATTTGGAGTGTTCCTGACACAGGCATTTGAGGTGATGGATATCCCAGTTACCCAGATTTGATCATTATGCATTGCATGCTTGTATCAAAAGATCACACATACCCCCAAAAGTGTATAACATCTATATATCCATAAAACAGGCTTTTAAAAGACATTCCTCAGGAAAATTCCTAATGAGAGATCGGCAGTTCATGATCACTTTGGTACTACTTTCCCTGCAACTTCATCTAGAGTATTTGCATTTTAGTCTTCATCTTTCACTATAGAAAGAATGCCTGGACCCATTCAAAATACTGGCATGTTCTCATTTTATTTCACTTCACTGCATGGTGCAGATGTTGTGTTTTTAAAAGACTGAAGCTTTGTGACAGCCCTGTGGGCAGCAAGTTGACTGGACCATTTTCTTCAACAGCACATGCTAGCTTTGTGTCTGTGTCAACACTTTTTTAAAAGCCATAAAGTGCTTTTAAATTAAGGTAAATACAGCGGTTTTTAAAAAATACATAATGCTATTGCACACTTAATAGACTACAGAATAATATAAACATAACTTTTTATATGCCCTGGAAAACCCAAACGTCGTGTGCCTAGCTTTATGGTGAGTAGCTTTATGGTGCCTAGCTTTATGCACTCACTTAACGGTGAGTACACTGTTGCAGTGGTCTGGAACCAAACCTATACTGTCTCTGAGATACGCTTGTCATTTTGAATTAGAAAGAAGCTTCTCAATCAGTTTCCTAAATGTGAGCATTGTCTGTATCTTAGCAGATTTTTTTTAAAGTTGGAAAACCAGTAAGAGGCTGGGACAGGCATGTGTGTATTTTGCATTTTGGGGAGGAAAGAAGAGGGGCTAGGAAAAGGCAGTGTTAAGTCATGGGACTGAAGTCCATCTGTGTGTGATACCAGTCCCAACGGATCTAGGGCCAGAGAAGGCAGAATAGGAAGAGAGAGGTCCTTGAAGACGGTGATAGCTTCCTTCTCCTTGGGAGGCTTCCTGAATATTGTTAGGGGATTCATTTCATGCACAATATGGGAACCTCCAGACCTGATGATTCATTGTAAATCTTTCTGGGCCTGTTTTAAGTCCTTGAAGATAATGGAAATCTGCATCTCTGAGGTGTGGCCATGCAATGGAATACTACACAGCAATAAAAAGGAATTAGTTATTGTTACATTCTACAACATGGATGAATCTCAAAATAATGCTAGGTGAAAGATACCAGAAAAAAAATACATTATGCTTCAATTACTATGGATTCCTGGGAAAGGCAAACTAACAGAATGACAGAAGCTCACCAGTTGCCTGGGGACAAGGGAAAGAAAGGACAGGAGGGAAAGTAGTGTGTCAAAACTGATCAAATTGTACACTTGATGTGTCATTTATTGTATGCCTATCATACTTCAAAAAAACTGTGAAAGAGACGACAAAAAAGAAAAATTAACCTCTTTATCAAATTTAGCTCTATTTAAGGGATTTCCTAGGTGAGCAGGTGGCCAGACCTCCATCTATTTGAGGAACTAAAACATAATCAGAAATATAGAAAAAAAAGCTGTATTAACCAAAACTCTTCTCCAGGAAGATATGTGGTTGAGAAGCCAGTTAGTAAAAATAAGATTCCCAGGAGGCATGTTCCAGTAGTAACAGGCCCAATATAAAGGGTGGGTGTGATAATCTGCAGGGTTTTTAAAATCTCTGATTAGGAGATGCGACTTGGAGCTAGACTCGAGTTTCTTGGAATGAGGGAGAAAAGGCTGCTTGATTCTACCAGTGTTCTTCATTCTGTTCCTCCCTCAAGCAACACTTAGTGTTTGCCCCCAATATGCTGAGAGCAAATACTTAAAGAAGATTGGTTTGAAGGTATGCCAATTTATCATTAGTCTGCTTGGCCCCAGTTCCAAGCCCCATGTCGAAAGTAGAGCCAGCTGTTCTTCTAGGGGCAAATCTCTCCCTGACACCCAGAAGAAATATGGCCAATCCTGTTTGTGAAAGGAAAGTGTTTTGAAATCATTTTTGTGGCAAAAGTATGTGTAATACTTGGAGAATGATTGCAATTCACAAGGTTGGAACAAAAGGAACCCAGATGGTGAAGTCTGGGAAACCTGACACAGTTTTTCAGAGAGAAGAAGAGATGGGGGAAAGGTAAACAGAGGGAAGTCAACTTACCAGAAACAGGGCCACTGCCGTGCCCAGGATGAAGCCAGCAATCACGTCCGAGCAGTGGTTCCGATACTCGGAGACCCGGTTGAGGCCTGTCAGGAAAGCCGTGCAGAGAGTCCCGAGGCACAGCACTGGCTTGGCCAGTCGACTGCTCTTTGTCTTGATTGTGCTTGTGATGTACATCTGGAATAGGACACAGGCAAGGGAGTGACCAGGCAGCCTCCTTGTGCTGGTGCGTACACATGCATGCATGTACACATGTATGTACACCAGCACCCATGCAAGCAGGGGCCCACGTCAAAGCACACACACTCACTTCCTTGAATAACTCCGCTAAGCTATTTAGTAAAATGTTTAGGTAGGAAACTAGTGCAGCAAGAACAATGAGCAGATGCACATTCATCAGTCTTTTGTAATCTAGTGGACGTGGGAACAGAAGTTACTAGTGACACAAAGAATGCACATTAACGATTAGCTTCAGGACATGCGGTTTTTATGTGACAAATTTAAGAATTATTTGGGGTATAAGAAATCCACATGAGAGTCTGAGATACCAAATAAACCTTCTGGGGGAATGAAGCTTTGGGTGGAGAAGACCAGCTAGGTGAGTGTCTGTAAGCAACTGTACATTTTATATTTTTGTGTCCCCAAAACTTCCTTTGCTTTGTCACACCTACAGGCAATTAATAGAAAAGTGTTGACTGATTCGTTGATGGGCTGAATTAGAACCTCCCGACAAGTGCATCACATAAATAGGTTTCAGCTGTGCTAGTAAATGGACTCCTTCATTCCTCAGGACAGCTGTGATCAGCTTTATTCATTCATTTACTTCGTTTCTTAAAATATTAAACTTTTCTATGTGTGCCACAATATACAAAAGCTTTGAGAAGACCTGAACTAAGTAAAAGATGATGCTCTTTATGACACTTGAGATGTAGGAAGCTGTTATTAGTTTGTTGTGGGGAGCTGGGTAAGACTTTTACATTTTACAGGCTCAGTTAGCAAATGTGTCCCTGGTGGTCTAAAGTTAGGAAGCTGTGCCTTTTTCAAATAAGTCAACACATTCTTAGATGACCTTTGGTAATGGTTACAAATCACCACTAGAGGGCACCATTGACCTATCATTTCTTAACAAAGGTGCTATGTGAGTTTAGCAATCCTAAAAAGTAGCATGCTGTGTGGTTCAAGCCTGTAATCCCAGTACTTTGGGAGGCCAAGGCGGGCGGAGCCCCTGAGGTTGAGAGTTCGAGACCAGCCTGACTAACATGGAAAAACCCCGTCTCTTCTAAAAATACAAAATTAGCCGGGTGTGGTGGTACATCCCTGTAATCCCAGCTACTTGGGAGGCTGAGGCAGGAGAATCGCTTCATCTGGGAGGTGGAGGTGGCTGTGAGCCGAGATCACGCCATTACACTCTAGCCTGGGCAACGAGTGAAACTCCATCTCAAAAATAATATAATAATCTGATACTTATAATCTATAGTATGTTTGTATGGCCTAAGCACATATAAGTTTAAATAGATGCATTTTACAGGATTACAATGGAAATTTTTAATATCCTAGAATGATGCATCAACACTGGTGAGAATACCAGAAGGTAGGAATCTCTTTCATGTAACAGATTGACTATAAAACTGTGGTTACATCAAAGTTACCTAAATTACAGCATATTATTACACTATTTTCTGACTCTGGTAAGTGTTACTTAAAATCTATACTTAATATATTTAGTTGTTTATGCTAGTTTCCAATTATATCTTTTACAAATCTTTCCTATAAGATTACAAACTATTAAAAGCATGAGCCAAAAAAAGGAAAAAAAAAGCATGAGCCTATGGTTAGTTGGTATTCTTCGTAGTATTAACTAGTGCTTAGGAAATCCTTGTTGAGTAATTTCTGAAAGCATTTGACATGTAATAAAGACTCATAAGATTTATGCAACTGAAATCTTGTATCAGGGTTTATCTGACTATAGCCTGTGAGGCATGATTTGAATTGGATATTACCTGAATCCTTGAAAACATGCTATAGTAGTATTTATTCTGTGTGAGCCGACAATATTTACTTCTTTCTTCCCCAAAGAACTTGATGCCTCATTTGTTGAGACAGTAGTTTATTATAAGTAACAGAATAATTTTTATAATGGCACTATAAAAATTAATTTCACACAGCAACGACTTGAGTCTGATAAAAAATACAGGAAAAGGCACAAGAGTACATTGTTTAGGTTCTAGATAATTAGGACAAAGCAACATTCTGAAAATTAGAAAATATGTTGAATACCTCAGAGGACTTTGTTTAAAAAAAAAAACTGCATCGAGGTTTTTTGGTCTTGTTTTGTTTTAGGTAAAGCAAAGACATTTAACAAAGCTACAATCTGTTTTGTAAACTGAGGCTTCTGTGTTATTTGCATCCATGCTGCTTTAATGTGGGGGCAGCTGAAATCATTTTTGTCACATATTCATTAAAGAGTAGATCCAAAAGAAATAACTAGAAAGACTCATATTTGGTAGTTGCTGGTTGGCAAAATAATCCTATGGATGTGATCCTGTAAATGGGACACAAAGGCACTATCTGCTCCTGGTTGTTTTAAATAAATAGACCAGACTCAGTCACAAAGAATGTGTGTTAATGATTAGATTCGGAACATGCAGTTTTTATGCAACAAATTAAAGATTCATTTGGGGTATAAGAAACTCCTATGAGTTTTTGCCTTTTTTTTCACCTTAGGGGTGATGGCACAGACCCCTTTTCTTCCCCCAGAGGCAGAATGTGCCTCCTAAAATTACACTCAGTGACAGGAAGGGTAGCATCTCCTTGGGTGGGGGTGAGCTGAGGGCACACCTGGAATGTCTGGGAAGAATGGACAGTTTGAAAGCAATCTTCCCTCTGTCTTTTGCCTTCTCCACTTTCCATTGAGAATCACCAGACTAGTCATATTATGAATATAAAATAAGCTAAAGTAAGGAAAGGGGGTGTTTTTGGCCAAAAGTTGCTCTAGCACTGGTAAATGTACCTGATGTCCACCAGCAGTATCTTATCAGCCTTTGGAGCCTTTGAGCTGATCCCTGTCTATATTCTGGGTCCTAAGGGTGCATAGGCCAGACAAGAGGGAAATGAGGTTGTTTACAAAGTGAATACAGTTAAAAAGTTGGAAAATAAGACACCATTGTTCTTTAAGATGTGGGATGTACTTTGTTTTTTTTGTTACTAGAACAAAAAGAAAAAATAAATCATACCCCAGTGGGGCAGTCAATGGCTCTGCAATCTGGGGCACAATGAGAAACAAACTGTGGGTGTTGAGGTTCTTCTGGGGTCATCCTGTCTCCTAGCAAAGTGATGGAGAAAAGTGTCAGAGCAAAGGAAAGCTGTGTATTCGTCCTGGGTCTGCATGTTGCTGGGGTAGCCATTCATGAGACCCATGCTTGTAAATTTCTAGGCAGGTGTGAGAAGATGTGCTGTTCTGAAACCAACCAAAACTTTGACAAAGAATACTGTTGTGGGTGGTAAGGAAATCTCAGGCATGGTACCAGGAGTCTAGGTCTCTGCTTTAGTTGTATGATCTTAGCTTTTGTCTTGGCCCCAGCTTTCACATCTGTAAAATGGGAGGATTTTACTAATTCTAGTAATTAGGTGATTATCAAAATATTCCAGAACTAATATCTTCTGGCAGATCAGGAGATTGAAAGTGGGGTAGAAGTGTTGGGGAACTATTATATCAATAGCATAATAGAGAGAAATATACCATACATAACTTTAAAAGTCAATATAAGTGACAATGAAAGAAGGCAGAGGGCAGGGAGACACATACCCCACCGAAAACTAAACTTAAGAGTGACAAGATTCACATACTTACTGTGGCATATAAGGCGGAGTAAATGCTCAGAGCAGCGTGTTTGGAGGGAAAGGATCTCCGAGCCTTTTCTATCACTTCCAGGTCCCCAGTACAAATGTTCCCATTGTTTATAAACTGGTGGTGTGCTTGGCAGTCTGTACTGGTGTAGTTGGGCTTGCACACAGTCAGGAAGTATGGCGTTAAATGCCCAGTGACCACTTGTCCGGCGTTTACAAAAATGTCAGTAGCAAAAAGTCCAAATGCAAACACCCCTATAAGAAGATTTAAAATCATTAGGAATGGTAACATACTCCATCGATTGCATTTTTCTCCTAAGCAAACAGCGGTGAGAGTCCATGATGGCCTATGAGAAAGATCCTAAGTACTCCCCAGGTATCTTTCCAGGGAGTCGAGCCCACTTCCCAAATCACCGTTTCTTCCAAATTGATGTAGACATTGTACTGTTAGCATTTTATGGTTTTCTAAACCACTAGTTTAGAAAAAGCACAGTCCAACTAAAAGAATTTGAATATTGGAGTCATATAGACCTGTGATCAGGTCTCATCACTGGTGACTCATTCACAGTATAAATTTCTATCTTCTTGGAGCCTTGGTTACCTCAGCTGCATAATGGAGGGGGTTAGTTTGGGGAAAATGGAATAAGATACGTGCCAAATACCCACTATGGTGTCTAAGTCATTAATCAACATCAGTTCTCCCTCCTTCTCTACAAAATACCTTCTTAATTTTACTTGAAAATGCACATCATCCTGGGAGGAGTTATTCACAACATCACGGCAGGTGAGAGTAAAGGACAATCTTATGGAATTGCTTGTTTAAAAGAAAAATCATTCTATAAACCTTGATTGAATTAGAGTTTCATTTGATGTCAGAAACAGAAAATAAGAATAAAGGAAAAGGGCTAAAAACAAATGTTGACCATTAGTTTCCTATTGCTGCTGTAACAAATTACCACAAACCGAGTGGCTTACACCACCACAAAGGTATCCTATTCAGACTTCTGTATTCTGGAATTCAGAAGCCTACAATAGATTCCACTAAGATAAACTCAAAGCGTTGGCAGGGCTGAGTTCCTTCTGAGTGCTCAGGGTATAATCCCCACTTTTACTTTCCCATATGTTCTAGAAGTTTCCTTCATTCCTTATCTTATGGTTCCTTCCCAGCAGTTCACACCATTCCAACTTCTACCTTCACTGTCATGTCTCCTCTGACTCTGACCCTCCTGCCTGTCTCTTATAAGGACCCTTGCGATTATATCTGCATAATTCAGGATAGTCTCCCTTTCGCAATCTCAGCCACACCTGCATTCCCTTTTGCCGTGTACGGTAACATTTAGTTTCCAGGGACGTGACCATCTTATGGTGGGGAAGAGTACGTTATTCTGACTGTACTCTTTGTTGGAATACCCTGTGAGTAAGCTATGCTTCCTGGATTTTATCTGTTCTCTGGTAAATTTCATAGGATTAGCCCCAACAAGCTTGAACATACATTATTTCAAGGCCTGTATATTGACATCTGCACTGAGACAGGCTGTGTAGAGCTATAAGTGGCTTGAAGAGAGGAAGATGTCTTATATGCAATTGAAGGTAGAAGTTGACAAGTGTGAGAAGCAGCATTAACACTTGTAAATATCAAGGGTTTGCTATAGTTTCAATTAAATGTCTACCCAGTTTTGACTCCCATAGTCAATGTTCTAAATCTTCAAAGGTGCTGACTTCAGCACCCCAAAGTTAATCCATTATAGCAGAAGTGAAGACAAGTTTGGCTGAAAACTTTCATCTGGCTTTCACTTTTATCTGTATTGATTGCTATAATTTTCCTTTTTGTGGCTTTGCCAGAATGTGCTTTATCACAACGAAAGCTAGCTCTTTGAAGAGATTCCACTGGCTCATACTCATTGGGTCTGACCTCTGAGAGCAGGCATTCATTGATCATAGGAGGCAGTTTTCACCCCCATGTGCTGGAAGTCTGAATGGTTGGCAGTTTTCTACATCTTCAGGCAAGATCCTCAAAGACCAGTTTGCTGGGTCTTTCAAGGGGCAATAAGTCTGTCCAGATATAATTTTTCCAGGAAACGAGGGTAATTTATGATCTGAAAAAGGAAAAGTGGCAGCATCTCCCTTTGGCATTTTGTCAGAAGTGTTTCCAATTAGGACGGGTTTTGTTCTTTCTGTGGCTGAGGATTTCTAGGCTTTGGGGTCAGTGCCAGATCAGTGGTCACAGTGTTCGTCTGATGGCCAGCTCTCCATGCCACTGTCCTGTGTGCCAAGCTGAAAGTGGATATCTCTTCTTGTCTTTGCCTTCTGTGGGTTGTGTCTGTTTCTCCTGCTGGCTTCAGGAGCATCTGTTGTCCAAGAACTTCATTCTGGTGCATTTGAGCCAGCTTCAGAAGGTACCACATCTGCTCGGGGAACCCACCTGTCTGGTGCAGGCCACACCAACAAAGCTCGCTGGAACCTGTTCTGGTGACTCACAGACCAAGTCAGATCATACAGGGCTTTTCTAAAGGAATTCAAGCCATCACTCTGTTACTTAAAAATAGAGCTCTTTATGTCTATTTTTACAAGCCTCAGAAGCTAAACACAGCTACTTTTGCCCTCAGAGTCAGATGAAACACCATTTGATCTCTAGTATTGCAGGGAATGATTTGAAGATGCTTTAAAAATGTATCTGTATCTTGGGGTCTAAAATTCTTCAGGTGAGATCATATTTTTAACAGATATGTTTCATTTCTGTAACCATGTACCCCTCAGAGATGATTCTATTTATCTTAAGGCTCTGCCCAGTCTGTGATGTTTCTTACTTCAGAGAAGCCGATTATGTTTCTGAAGGGATTTTCCAATTTACAGCACACACAAACGTCCAAAAGTGAAGCACTTTTGATTTGCTAGAGCTGTATGCTTGTTGTGATTGGTGTGGCTGTGTTCAGAATTCTGAATATGTTTGGTTTGGAAGATCAAGAGCTATAACCCGGAGGGTGAGACAGTGTTGCGAAGTTTCTGAAATCAACTGCAGAGCAGGGGAGGAAGGCAGATGTGGGTGTCACAGGAGGAGCTGGCACCCTGCCTGGTCCGATTACAGGAGTAAAGAGGCACTTCCAGGCTCTTCATGCTGGTATCAAGCCTCAGGGGCTGGGAAATACAAATCTCCAGAAGGGGTTTTTTTTTTTTTTTTTGGAAATGTGGATGAAGGGCAACCTCCTCCTGCTGGGGTGTAGACTGGTAGACCTACAAGCCTCTTAGAGAAGTTTCACATCCAGGTCAGCACCACAGCACATGGTAACTGTTAGCAAGGGCCAAGGACGGGTCAAATTAGTTGAGAAGAAGCTTGGAAGAAGGACACAAAAATTGGCATCTGCTGCTGATGGCCATGATCAGGTCCCAGTAACATGGATGTCTAAGGAAACCTGAGCTCTTTGTGGCCTAAAAGAATGTAACTGATACACACTGGGCTAAATGAAGGATGAAGAGAGAGGATGATGAAGGTGTTAAAGTCTCCCTCTTTTTTTCTCAGGGTTTTACCTGGATCCCATCTGATCTCATGTAGGATATCTCTGCGCAGATTAGGATCTTGGATCCTTAGTAGTTTAGCACATGGAGTGAAATTCTGTGACCCTGTTACTGCTGTGGACTCAGTGCAGGACTCCAGCCCTTTACTCCACCAAGAATGTATTAGAAACAGTGATGGAACCAGAAAATATGCATGATGGGGATCTTGGAAGCCACCAGTAATTTGTCTACTGGCAAACAATAATAGGGCTCATCCCAGGATCCCTTCAGAATTGATAAAAATACAGAATCAGATTCTCAGTGCTGTCCATATAGCAGACCTTCATCAGGAAGCCTAGATCCATGCAACAGAGTAACAATTAGCAGGGGTTGGTGGGGCAAGCAAAGGAAGGATCATGTGCCTTTTAAGCCCAAAAAGTCTGGGACCTTGGGTAAAGCCTCAAAACTGAAGGCCAAATGTTGCATACAAGATGATAAATGTGTCATTTTTCAGTCAAAAAGGCCATTTGCTGACAGATTCTGATGGATCATCTCTCAGTTGTCCACTAAAATATATGTGACGACAGTGAAAAAGATGGAAACTTTGCCAACAACCAATGTCACACTGAAGGGAGGATGAGTGAGAGGTGTCCACTGTTGATAACCTTCATATGGAGTATGTTGAATCTCTCTTACACACACTTGCATGCATGCACACACACACGCATACACATACACACACACACTTGCACCTCATGGAAAACTCAAGCTTCTCCTCAGAAGACAGACTACAGAGACTGCAGGAGAAAACCCAAGAAAAGGTTTCTCTCATACTGTCTGGGCCCCTGACTCTAAGATCCAGGATTTAGACTCCCTAGAAAACAAGGCTTCTGTCTCTCCACTGGATTTGCCTGCAGACTGAATTTGCCTAAGGCTCTCCTCTTCTGTTTTTTTTCTAAACGCATTTAGAGAGACATTCCTGGACAAGATCTAGGCAGGAGGTGGCAGGGGCACAGGCATGGGCATTTTGCATTCTAAGGCTAGAGCCAAGTGTTCTGGTCAGCATGGCTGCTGCTGCTATGGCGGCATGGTGCGCACACTCTCTTTAGAGTATCTGTGAGCCACTCAGTGAGGACAGCAGATGCTAGTTCCTTGGAGCTGAGGAGCTCTAGTAGGATGACCGCTAACTAGGGACTGGACTTGGGGCTGAGTACATCTGCTTTCAAGCTGTAGCTCTGAAAAGCTGACCAAGAGCAAGTCACACTGCTGTTGGTGAACACCGAGTGTACATAGGTCTTACCCCAGTTAAGAATAAATAGGGAGAAATAATCACAGGTCACATGGGATCTTGGAAAAATCTCCCATTTTAGACTAGCGTGGTACCATTATTTTCTTCCATATTCCTCATTTCAGTAGAAAGTTTACACTTGCCTAGATTATTCAGTTAATGTCCATCTCTCACATTAGAACTGTCGAATATGCAAGCTTTATTACAGCAAGGAACACGTTTGTTTTTGCTCATCATTGTATTCCCAGCACCTAGTATCAAACTTGGCACATAGTAAACATTTAATAGATAATTGTGAGATCAATGAATAAATTTCTGAAGAAGCTTTAGAGGTTAACAGAAGAGGACAAAAGCATAGAAACTAGTCCATATTTTCTAATTCGTGTTGGTGCCTTACATACAGAGAACATAGGGTTGACAGCAAGCAATTAGCATGTAAGTTACAGAGATCATATCCTCTTTTTATAAAATTCACAAAGTCTGGCATAGTGCCAGACAACTAGAAAATAAGTGATCATTGAAAACTGGGATTTTGTAAGTGTCTCGTGAATTGGGAAACTGTAAATTGTAATTCACAAATCAAAACATTCTTCTAATGCAGCCAAAAAAAAAAGCCCAAATACCAAAAAACACCAACTTTGAGCGTAAAGATCTATGCCATACACAACAAATGCTTTTTATTGGAGATGTTTGTGAAGGACAAGAAATTGAAGTCATGATGAACTTGGGAAGTACTGATGGGTACACATTTTTTAAGACATACATATTTTAGAAATGTTCCTATTTCTGATTCTGAGAAATTACAGTGGTTGTCAGTTTCAGTATTGACACATGGGTACATGAAAACTCCTATACATTTTCATGTGCGGAAACTAACACAAAACTTTAAAAAAGGGAAGAATACTGAAAAAGACACAAAATCAGTTTATCTGGATTACATTAGCAACAATACTCTGCAACTATGTTGAAAGGCAAGGGAAGGGATGCCCCCATCCTAGCAGGCCAAAGCCACTCTGGGCAGCTGCTTAGTCTGAACTGCAGCTTGGGCTGCCCCTTCTGACTTTCCTTAACATTCATTCTCAATCTCTTCTCAAAAAACTTGGCTGAGTATGGTGGCTCACGCCTGTAATCCCAGAACTTTAGGAGGCTGAGGCAGGTGGGTCACCTGAGGTCCGGAGTTTAAGACCAAACTGACCAATGTGGTGAAACCATGTTTTTACTAAAAATATAAAATTAGCCAGGTGGGGTGGCACATGCCTGTAATCCAGCTACTCAGGAGGCTGAGACAGGAGAATCAGTAAACCTGGGAGGAAGGGGTTGCAGTGAGCCAAGACTGTGCGCTGCACTCAAGCCTGAGCAACAAGAGTGAACTCCTTCTCAAAACAAAAAAACTGTTAAACTAGGGCCAGGCACAGTGGCTTGTGCCTGTAATCCCAGCATTTTGGGAGGCCTGGGTGGATGAGTCACTTAAGGCCAGGAGTTCGAGACCAGCCTGGCTAAAACAGTGAAACCCTGCCTTTACTAAAAATAGAAAAATTAGCTTGTGGTGGTGGGTGCCTGTAATCCCAGCTACTCAGGAGGCTGAGGCAGGAGAATCACTTGAACCTGGGAGGTGGAAGTTGCAGTGAGCCGAGATTGTGCCACTGCACTCCAGCCTGGGCACTGTGTCAAAAACAACGAAAAATCTGTTAAAAGAGGATTGTTCTTTTGTTTCTTTATGGTAAAATGATGTCGTGAAAGTAGTAGTATGTTGTGTATATTGACGATATTTGAACATTTTCTCATTTTCAAAATCTAACCAGCTTTGTACATCTCTTCATGGTAGCTTTTCTACCATGATTTCCACAAAATGAGAAAACATGCCCTGTCATCAGCTTCTGGCCTTGGTTTTGGTTGAAAAAAATCATGAAAAATGTTATCTCACACAGATATGTACAAGCAAATGGCAGGGGTTTACCAATGCCATTTTCGACAGTGTGAAGGAATACCTAAGGAATTCTTACACGGTGTCTCCAACCACCAGCTCTTACTCTAGATCACATCTTTCATCAAATCACCATTGGAAATGGAACACAAGATTAAAGAAATAGATGCATTCACGCTTGCTTTTTCTTCTGCCACATCAGGATCCCCAGTAGACAACCTCAATCTAATTCCATTTTTGCCAAGGTATCTCAGTTCAACTACTGAAGATGATTCCTTCAGGAAATGACAGTTTCTTTAGGAAAAGGAAAAGTGGTAAAATGCTTTCTCATTAATATGACTGGAAGTTTCCTATGAAGATAATTTTTCTGAGGTTACCGTGTTCAACCCATTTCTTTGTAAAGATGTACTGAGCTGATGAGATGTTTAACTATGACTGCTGTGGACACCAGGTAATAATCATAAATAATAGCTAATATGCTGTGCTTAGTACATACAGGGTATTCTAAGTGCTTTGCGATATTAGTTCACCTAATGCTCACCACAACTCCGAGGCAGATCTCCACATTTTACAGATAAGGAAATTGAGATACAGAGAAGTCAATTAATTTGATGATGGTCACACAGCTAGTAAGTAGAGGAGCTTGGGTTAGAAAACAAACAGTAAGGCTCCAGACAGAGTCCATACTCTGAATCATAATTCTCTAAGCTTATTTTTCTATGTATTAACATACATATAGATAAGCATCAGACCATAAAGACATTTTAGCTTATGCTTGGGAGCATGTGCATGCGCGCACGCACACACACACACACAGCAGGGAGAAGAGGCAAGGATTTTATAGCATGTCTCTCATGAAATGTATTGTACTTGCCACAATAGAATAAGAATTCTTCAATTTTGTAGTCTATTTTCCAAAAAGAAGATGATGGACTATCTATGACATGTCATCATTTGAATAAGGCACTTTTCTCATCACTTTAGCAATGAATCTGAGTTTTTTCTAGTATAATACAAACACAATTGGTGCAAATTGATCCATATGCCTTGTATATTCTGCTTCAAAAATAAGTTTCTGACAAAACCGAATACATCAGTTCCTCGGATAGTACATTTCAAGTGTTTACAGAGCAATGCTGTAGTCTCCTTCTCCTGTAGATACCGCACAAACACCGAAGGCTGACGACGGCCTGCTTGTCTTGATCAGATCGTTGAGATCATACAAATTGATTTTATTGAAATGAATTAATCTGAACCTAGTTACTTTGTCTGTTAAAATGGAATTATAAGTTGCCCTTATATCACAGGGCAGTTATTCAAATCACAAAAAACAGTTGTAGAAACGCTGTCAGTTGTGAGCCCTTTACTGATACTGCTGTTATACCGGAGGAAAGTAGATGTAACAGAGGGAGGTGGTTATAAATTGATTGTAAGATTATTTTTAAGATGAAGGAAAGAGATAAGAAACCTACAATTCTAACAACCTAAAACAAATCTGACTCAGTTATTCTTCCTTTGCATTAATAAGGCACCTTTTACAATGCAATAAGCTAGTAGTTTTATAAAAAATACCCTGTATTTGTCATTGTAATTAGTCAACATGATAAATGAAGATGAGGGATAATTACTTACTAACGATGAGTAATCAATTAGAAAGCCCATCAAATATTTTTATAAACAAAAAACAAATACATCTTCCTTAAAGCACAAAATTGGTAGACTTCTTAACAGGATTTTATTTCAAGAATGTCCTCTTTACTCCAATTCCCCAGTGCTTGATCTCACAAATACAAGGCTTCTATCCTGCTACCTGGCCTCTACATACCTTCTCAGTCCCTCTAGGCAGTCTAATTCCAAATGCTGCTTAATGGAGAGGAAAACCAAAAAGTTTGTCAGTGGCCATGGTGACTTTAAAGTGGAATGGAACATGTGGATACAAGTCAGTCTAGAAAATAAGCCCTGGATACAAACTAAATGTGGAAAAAAAATGCCGCTATCGAGAAATACCAAGGAGGGATTGCCAGGGGAGAAATACCAAATGTGGGTGAAGGGGAGAAAGCAAACAAAACACACTGCCCTGTGTGTACCTATGCAACTGTATTGCATGCTCTGCACATGTACCCCAAAACCTAAAATGCAATAAAAAAAAAAGAAAAAAAAAAAATACAGGAGAATTGAGGCCTGTGTTTTTGATATCGCCTGTTTTTTTGGTTTCCAGAATTTATCAAATACTGCTTTTGTGATTCCATGTTTATAAGTTTCTAAAGCTGAAGCTGATGATCTGAATCTACTCCCATTCCTTCCACAAGATCAGCATGAAGCCCCCATAGACAGCTGCCAGCCCTGTTGGTGATTTACAGAAATGCTGAGATCTGGCGCTGTTGCTCTCTGCTTGATGCACTTCCTCAACACTTTCATTATGTTCTAATGTAATAACTTTAATTGTTTCTGCTCATGCCTGTAATAGCAACACTCTGGAAGGCTGAGGCTGGAGGATCCCTTAAGCCCAGGAGTTCGAGACCAGCCTCGGCAACCAACATAGGGAGACTCTGTCTCTACAAATAATAACAATTTAAAATTAACTGGGCTTGGTGGTGTGTGCCTGTGTTCCTGGCTACTTAGGAGGCTGAGGTGGGAGGATTGCTCCAGTTTGGGAAGTCAAGGCTGCAGAGAGCTGTGATTACTGCACTTCAGCCTGAGTGACAGAGTCAGACCCTGTCTCAGAAAATAAACAAGTAAGTTGCTTCCAAAACACGACTTTTAAAAAATTATTACAGAAAACTTTGAAACTACTCTTTATTCACTGTTGAGTCATTTCATGCCTTACTATGCCTAATTTTGTTACATGAATATTTTTGTCATGCAAGATAATTGTATAACTTCTTAAAAGTCTTTCAAATATACTTTAAAAAACAAAAAACCTTTACAACAGTGGTTGTCAGCTGAGGGTGACCCTGCCCTAGGGAACCTTTTGGAATGTTTGGAGACATTGATTGTCACTAGTGGAGGAGTGAGTGATCTTGGCATCTGGTGGGTAGAGGCCAGGGCTACTACTAAACATTGTATTAATACAACAGACAAAAGATAGTATTCTATTTCTACACAAAGAAGAATTTATCTGGTGGAGAATGTCAATAGCGCTGAGGGTAAGAAACACTGTTTTACAGCAATTAAGTTCACTGTGGTGTCATGAATTTGCATTGTCTAGCCTGCTAAGTGCTAGAGAAAGTAGTTCTCTGCTCAGTCCTTTATTGCAGTCCAGCTTCCAAACACTGATGTGAAAAAGGACCCTTGGAAGAGGATCACAGAGTCTCATATGACTCAATTTTTCTCTTGATAATTAGGGTAACCTATGGAGTTCTAGGGTAACCTATTGAGTTCTAGGGTGAGAGACGTGTTCAGATCTGTGATATTCTAGCTCACCAAGGATGACTTTCTTTTTTTTTTTTTTTAATTTTTTATTGGATTATAGGTTTTGGGGTACATGAGCAGAGCATGCAAGACAGTTGCGTAGGTACACACATGGCAGTGTGCTTTGCTTTTCTTCTCCCCTTCACCCACATTTGGCATTTCTCCCCAGGCTATCCCTCCCCACCTCCCCCTCCCACTGGCCCTCCCCTTTTCCCCCCAATAGACCCCGGTGTTTAGTACTCCCCTTTCTGTGTCCGTGTGTTCTCATTTTTCATCACCCACCTATGAGTGAGAATATGCGGTGTTTCATTTTCTGCTCTTGTGTCAGTTTGCTGAGGATGATGTTTTCTGACAAAGGGCTGATATCCAGAATTTACAAACAACTCAAGCAGATTTACAGGAAAAAAACAAACAAGCCCATTCAAAAGTGGGCAAAGGATATGAACAGACACTTTACGAAAGAAGACATATATGAGGCCAACAATCATATGAAAAAATGCTCATCGTCACTGGTCATCAGAGAGATGCAAATCAAAACCACATTGAGATACCATCTCACGCCAGTTAGAATGGCGATCATTAAAAAATCTGGAGACAACAGATGCAGGATGACTTTCAAAGGGGGAATAGATTCAGTCTCTGCACAGAGCAGAGGAACCAAAAGCAACCTCATCGCAATTGCTTGAGACTCAAGCAAAGGTTGTTCCCTGGCTATACCTTCTAGGTCAGTCATGGTCTCAGCTTCAGCATCCTTCCTCCCCTGCATCCTTGAACTCCAGCCACAGGTTCAATCCTGATCCCTAGTAGGAAGTAGCAAACATCTTAGTCTCTAAGTCTAGTGACTTGGCTGCTTATGTGGTCCAGAAACAGGGCTTCCATATTTTTCTCCTTAAGATTCTTCCTGGCTCTTTCCTCTTGACCTATGTATCTAAGCTTCAGCCATGGTTCCTGTTGCTGAGTTCTAGAAATTATCTCCATCTGTGTCCATGTCTTGCCTTGCTGTTGACATTTGTCTTTTATGGTCTAGACTCATGGCTCAGAAAGAAAGTTGGGTGCCTGGGCACTGTCCCTTATCTTTTTTTGTTTTTTCCTTTTTTTTATTGCATTTTAGGTTTAGGGGTATATGTAAAGAACATGCAAGAAAGTTGCATAGGTATACACGTGGCAGTGTGATTTGCTGCCTTCCTCCCCTTCACCTATATCTGGCATTTCTCCTCATGCTATCTCTCCCCAACTCCCCACCCCCTGCTGTCCCTCCCCTATTCCCCCCAACTGACCCCAGTGTGTGATGCTCCCCTCCTTGTGTCTATATGTTCTCATTGTTCAACACCCACCTATGAGTGAGAACATGTAGTATTTCATTTTCTGTTCTTGTGTCAGTTTGCTGAGAATGATGGTCTCCAGGTTCATCCATGTCACTACAAAGGACATGAACTCATCATTTTTGATGGCTGCATAATATTCCATGATGTATATGTGCCACATTTTCCCTGTCCAGTCTATCATCGACGGGCATTTGGGTTGATTCCAGGTCTTTGCTATTGTAAACAGTGCTGCAATGAACATTCATGTGCATGTGTCCTTATAGTAGAACGATTTATAATCCTTTGGATATATACCCAGTAATGGGATTGCTGGGTCAAATGGAATTTCTTTTTTTTTTTTTTTTTTTTTTTTTTTTTTTTTTTTTTTTGAGACGGAGTTTCGCTTTTGTTACCCAGGCTGGAGTGCAATGGCGCGATCTCGGCTCACCGCAACCTCCGCCTCCTGGGTTCAGGCAATTCTCCCGAGTAGCTGGGATTACAGGCACGCGCCACCATGCCCAGCTAATTTTTTGTATTTTAGTAGAGACGGGGTTTCACCATGTTGACCAGGTTGGTCTCGATCTCTCGACCTCGTGATCCACCCGCCTCGGCCTCCCAAAGTGCTGGGATTACAGGCTTGAGCCACCGCGCCCGGCCCTGGAATTTCTATTTCTAGCTCCTTGAGGAATTGACACACTGTCTTCCACAAGGGTTGAACTAATTTACACTCCCACCAACAGTGTAAAAGTGTTCCTATTTCTCCACATCCTCTCCAGCATCTGTTGTCTCCAGTTTTTTTAATGATCGCCATTCTAACTGGCATGAGATAGTATCTCAATGTGGTTTTGATTTGCATCTCTCTAATGACCAGTGTTGATGAGCATTTTTTTATGTTTGTTGGCTTCACGTATGTCTTCTTTTGTAGAGTGTCTGTTCATAGCCTTTGCCCACTTTTGAATGGGCTTGTTTATTTCTTGTAAATCTGTTTTAGTTCTTTGTAAATTCTGGATATCAGCCCTTTTATCAGATGGGTAAACTGCAAAAATTTTTTGCCATTCTGTTGGTTGCTGATTCACTCTAATGACTGTTTCTTTTGCCGTGCAGAAGCTGTGGAGTTTGATTAGGTCCCATTTGTCTATTTTGGCTTTTGTTGCCAATCCTGTTGGTGTTTTGGTCATGAAGTCCTTGCCTACTCCTATGTCCTGAATGGTTTTGCCTAGATTTTCTTCTTGTGTTTTTATGCTGTTCGGTCTTATGTTTAAGTCTTTAATCCATCTGGAGTTAATTTTAGTGTAAGGTGTCAGGAAGGGGTCCAGTTTCTGCTTTCTGCACATAGCTAGGTATTGACGAAACATATCTCAAAATAATAAAAGCCTTTTATGACAAACCAACAGCCAATATCATACTGAATGGGCAAAAACTAGAAGCATTCCCTTTGAAATCTGGCACTAGACAAGGATGCCCTCTCTCACCACTCCTATTCAATATAGTACTGGAAGTTCTAGCCAGAGCAATCAGGCAAGAAAAAGAAATAAAGGGTATTCAAATAGGAAAGGAGGAAGCCCAATTGTCTCTATTTACTGTCCCTTATCTTTAGACTACCTAGACAGCTTGAATGCCCTCGGTCAGCACATGGAGCTGACTGAGTTCCCCCCACATCTGGTTCCCTGGGATCATCCCTGTCTTGATTGCTCCATCATGCTATGAATTCACTGCCAACTTGACAATTCTCATGGCATAACACCTCCCCTCTCCATTTAAAATTACATACCTGCCACCACGAACTCCCTATTTCCTTTCCCTAGTTATTTTTCTCTGTAGCATTTATCTTCTAACACTATAATTTATTTATTTTGTTTAATATCTGACTTTTTCTATTAGACTATAAACTGAGTGAGGGCACATTTCTATTTGGTTTACTAATATATTCTCAACACCCACTAGATCTGTAACTAGCATCTAGTAGGTGCTCAGTGAGTATTTCACTGAAGGTTGAATGAACCTGACTAGGCCCCAGCTATACTTCAACTATAAATACTGAATGCAAGCAGAAATAGACTAATTGAATCAAATAAAGTCTTTTGTCTGATAAAGCACATTTAAATGACTTTAAAATTGAGGATTTTCTAGTTCTCAAAATGGCTGACATTAAGCTTGTCCCAGGGTATCAATTCTTAAACCATACAATGCCATGACCTTTGAAACTGCATTTAAAATATTCATACTTCACTTAGACCACAAGTGATTTATGGCTATTAATTAGAGTTACATGAATTAGCTGTTTACCATGGCACTTTTTATTCTGTCCAGTGCTACCTAATTCTCGAACCTGACCTAAATGGCAGAAGACTTGATTGGTATTTAATTAAGTTTTTATTAGAAGTAATGTATCAACTCTGTAACCTGAAGTGAAAAGACTATAATGAATAGTTTCCGGATGACTTCTGGAAGCTGTTTTAGGTACTAATAGTTTAATGTTGGCATATTTGGATCCATTTTCAATTAACTCAAAAGAAAGCAGCTACTCAGAAAAGGAAAGTTAGTTTTCCTTCTATATGGTAAACAAACCAAAAACCTTCATCAAATTCTAATGCTTTCTATTCATTACTTTTCAATATTAAAAAGTCACCATTTAATAATTGATATTTACAAAAATATTTACTCAAGTATATTTGTGAACGTAATTTAACTGATCGTCATTTTTTTTTTTTTTTTGGAAATGTGACTTCCTTATTTAGTCATTGCTACTAAAAACAAAAATATAGGCATTTAACTCTCTTGAGAACTTAAATCTCTATTGCTGTTATTTTGCAATGGAATGTAGTAGCAAAGGAAATGGTATGAAGTAAAAAGAATGAAGAAGGAAAAAATGAGGAAAAAGGAGTTTTGAGACATGTTACTAATTTGACAACATTTGTTTTTGTAAAGTATAGGTAGTATAAAATATAGTTTCACCAGTTTCTTTCTTCCTTTCCCACATTATATAACTTGAGAAACTATACAATGGTTTAGAAGTAGACAGAGAAGTTTAGCTATGATGTTTTTATGCTTAAAACCTGGGAGGAAGGCATCTTTAGGGACAAATTTTCTTGTTGGATTTATGAATCAAAGGAATTTAATCCTCTCTGTCAAAGCCAACACTGTTAGCATTTGGTAAAGGAGGAGACGGTTGAATTTGGATGTTTTCTCTTTGACTTCACTATTCTTGCCATTTTCCTACTTAAAACTTAATTTGGATCTGTTGGGTGAAGCAGAAGCCTACCCTTCAAATCCATGCCACACACACAGAAGTAGACAAAGAATTAAAGAAGCAAGTTGACATTTTCAGCTCTTCTTCCACACTGAAGACGATGTTAGAGAACTTGGCCATCCTTCTGGATAGCCGTTATTTTGCCTTCACTCCTTAAACAATTATCTTTAGTTCTTTTTCTGATTTCTAAAAGTATACATATTCATGGTAAAATTATAAAGCATTAGAAAGCCAAAAAAGTGTTTGCTCAATTTGCCCATTATCCTGCAATTCAGAAGTGACGACATTTAATTTTTAGTGTATATCTCTTCAGTCTCTTTCCTATGGGTAACACACACACATACACATAGACACTTATATAATGTATTCTTATTATTTAAAACAATTATGGATTCATAGTGTTTTGACTTTTCACATATCATGAATATTCTCCATGAAAAATTCTTAATACCTTTTTCTGAGTTTCCAACTTACAATAGCAGCATTATTTTTTTAAATTATTGATATCTAACTTATAAAATAATTTTAGTCCACAAAAATTAATCTACATTTCTGATTGTTTAGAAGAGATTATTTGCAGTGGAATTTGGGGTTAAAAATTATTATTATTATTATTATTATTATTATTATTTTTTGAGACGGAGTTTCGCTCTTGTTGCCCAGGCTGGAGTGCAATGGTGCAATCCCGGCTCACCGCAACCTCTGCCTCCTGGGTTCAGGCAATTCTCCTGTCTCAGCCTCCCGAGTAGCTGGGATTACAGGCAAGCACCACCATGCCCAGCTAATTTTTTGTATTTTAGTAGAGACGGGGTTTCACCATGTTGACCAGGATGGTCTCGATCTCTTGACCTCATGATCCACCTGCCTTGGCCTCCCAAAGTGCTGGGATTACAGGCTTGAGCCACTGCGCCTGGCCCCAAAAATTATTTTTAATGTTATTGAAATACACTGTCAAATTGCAATGCAGAAAGGGTTAAATATCAATTTACTTTCACTAGAATTGTATTAGAATCCCAAGTTTTTTCTTCTTTTACAGCATAAAGCCTTGTTTTCTTGAAAACTATTTTGCTAATTCATTGGTCTTTTTTGCAGTGTCAAGCTGATAATATTTTTTGGAAAATACTATTTGTAGTTGATTGTAGAATAATTACATACATTGAAAGAGAAAAGTCATGCCATTTCAGCTTTATTAGAATGGTTACCTAAAATAGTTGTCATTTTCCAATGTCAATTGCATAGTATGTATTTTGGTAGCTTTTTTTTCTAAGAAGATAAAGTGTTTTTTTCTTTAAATATTTTTTGTTGTACTTTAGGTTCTGGGGTACATGTGCAGATAATGCAGGATTGTTGCTTAGGTACATATATGGCAATGTAGTTTGCTGCCTCCATTCCCCCATCACCTATATCCAGCATTTCTCTCCATGTTATCCCTCCCTAACCTTCCTGCCTCCTGCTGTCCCTCCCCTAGTCCCCAACAGACCCCAGTGTGTGATGTTCCCCTCCTTGTGTCCATGTGTTCTCATTGTTCAACATCTGCCTATGAGTGAGAACATGCAGTGTTTGATTTTCTGTTCTTGTGTCAGTTTGCTGAGAATGATGGTTTCCAGATTCTTCCATGTCCCTACAAAGGACAAGAACTCATCATTTTTTATGGCTGCATAGTATTCCATGGCATATATGTGCCACATTTTCCTTGTCCAGTCTATCATCGATGGGCATTTGGGTTGGTCCCAGGTCTTTTCTATTGTAAACCGTGCCACAATGAACATTCATGTGCATGTGTCTTTATAATAGAGCAATTTATAATCCTTTGGATATATATCCAGTAATGGGATTGCTGGGTCAAATGAAATTTCTATTTCTGGTAGCTTTGGGGCTAGAAGAAAAGACTGTTAGGCTCTTCAAAATAAGTTTTTCTAGTATATTTTGATAACCACCTTATTTTACTCTAATTTTTTCCAAAGAAAACATTTCCATTTAAAGAGTCTTTATTCTAAGTAGTACACTTTCTTATGAAAAAAGAAATCACACATATACATAGAGTAAGTTACCCTTCTCAAGATAAACAGATCCATTCCTTCACCCCTCCTTCATGAAAAGTCAGAGCAGACTTCTCTGGCTTTCTCTTAGAAATTACCTTATTTATTTACTTTAATTTCCTAGGACTAAGCTGAAAGTAGTAATAAAGTTAATTAAACAGAAGGCAAATGAATATTTAAGAATCAGCATTTATGAAGCTAGTTTTAGGCAAATCTGTGATTTAACAAAGTTTATCTTTGCTCTTCACTCACCCTCCTCTGAGGTTCCCTCTTGTATCAGTCCATTTTCACCCTGCTGATAAAGACATACCTGAGGTTGGGTAATTTAAAAAGGAAAGAGGTTTAACAAAGAACACACAGTTCCGTGTGGCTGGGGAACCCTCACAATCATGGCAGAAGGCAAGGAGGAGCAAGTCACATCTTACATGTATGGCAGTGGGCAAAGAGAAAAATAGGAAGATGTAAAAGCAGAAACTCCTGATAAAACCATCAGATCTTGTGAGACGTATTCACTACCATGAGAACAGTATGGGGGAAACCCCATAATTCAAATTATCTCCTATTGGGTCCTTCTCATAACACGTGGGAATTATGGGAGTATAATTCAAGATGAGATTTGGGTGGGGACACAATGCCAAACCATGTCACCTCTCAAAAATCATTTTTTTGGTAACCTGTGTGCCAGATACTTTGCTTATTTAACAATACTATGTTGTTGACACAGAATGAAAAAGATACAGCTTCTGCTCTCCAAGGGATCACAGATTAATAGGAGTAACAGATTTAAGTAATTATAGTAATATGAGAAGTGCCTATAATAGATGTAGGTGCAGGGCTCAGTGGAGGCCTAGAAGACAACTAGTTGTTGGGATTGGTAAACAGGTAATGTTACAGCATGAGTAGGGTTTGGTCAGCTTTTAAAATGAAGGGGTGGCAATAGAACATTCTAGGCTGACAGTGCAGCACATGCACAGGTACTGAGACAAGGCATCACACTTTCCTTTGGAGGGCATGTGAAGCCCTTTAACCTTATGGGAGAAGTACTCATGAAGGAGTGGCTCCAGATGAGGATGGAGACATGTGAGGACCTCAGATTGTGAAGAGCTCTGTAGACTATGTTAAGAACACTAGGAATCCATTGAAAGGTTTTAAGCAGAGAATTGACTTGCTCAAATTTTTCTCCAAAAAGATTAATAGCTATAAAATAACCAATAGATAGTAGCTTTGTGGGGCTGGGGTGAATGCAATGAAACTGCAAAACAAGATGTAGGGAGACAAGAATTTTTAATTGCCTAAACCAATGGTTCTCAAACTTTAGATGCATCAGGAACACTTGAATGACTTGTGAAAATACATATAATGAGACTTGATCCCCATATTTTCTGATTTAGCAGGTATGGAATGAGGCCTAAGAATCAGCATTTCTAACAAGTTCCAATGGTGTAAAGTGTCTCTCAAGTTTTTTACTTGAGCAACTGGGTGGGTCCTAGTGTCATAAAAAACAAAAGAGGGAAAACATGAAGCAAGTGCTCTTTTTTTTTCTCTCTCTAAACTCAGCAATCCTCCTTGCCTTTCAATGCTGTTTCCTCTAATTCTCCAAAGGTTACATGTTACCTGTGGACTGTCTCTCCGCTCTAACATCCCTTCCTTAGCAGCAGAATCTTACGATGCTGAACTCTAACTCCCCTTATTTGAATGTCTCTGACTTATTCTAAGTCTAGATCTCCACTAGCTTATGATAGACCCAAATGGAGTGATGTGTCATTGATTATAAACGGGAATTTGATACTCCTCCAGGGTGACAAAGTTCTACGTTAACAGTGGTCTTCCTGAACCATGCCTCACTCCAATGCAGTGTCTCAAGTGGGAGTTTCAGACACAACAGACAATCTGGAGGACTAGTTCTTGGATGATAGACTTGTGCTATCAATACATACAGGTCTATATAAATGACAAGTGCCAGTCAAAATTTCTATTCCTTGGACCCTACTCCAGGTGTATGGGTCTCAAAGGGCATAATTTTTGTTTGCCTAGGGAAATAACAGTGACTGTTAAAGGTATTCCAATTTAATTGTAATAAATCTCTACTTTAGATAACTTGCTTTAATTACATGTACAGGAAGCAGATTAGACAGCAGTCATAAATTCTTGCCTGAATCAAATTATGTACATGTGTGCATGCATTACTTTGGAAAAGTTACTTTACCCCATTTCCTGTCAAGATTCTTCATATGTACAAGTAGGACTATAAAATACCTTCTGGGGCTGGGCACAGTGGCTCATGCATGTAATCCCAGCAGTTTGGGAGGCTGAGACAGGTGGATCACCTGAAGTCAGGAGTTCAAGACTAGCCTGGTCATCATGGTTGACACGTTCTCTACTAAAAATAGAAAAATTAGCTGGCCTTGTGGCAGGCATCTGTAATCCCAGCTACTCAGAAGGTTGAGAAAGAATTGCTTGAACCTGGTAGACAGAAGTTGCAGTGAGCTGAGACTGTGCCACTGCACTCCAGCCTGAGGACAGAGCAATACTTTTTCTAAAACATAAAATACCTTACAGAGTTTTGGGTATATTAAATGAAACAACTTATGTGAAATGTCTAGTTCTGCATAATAAATATTCTCTCCTCATTTCCCTTTGATGATCTCTTATCTTGCCCCTCTGAGAAGTGATCGAACTCTGGACATCTTTGGAAGGAACCACTGTTTGGAATGAGTGAACTAAACAGTAGTGGCATCATATCGATCAGGGTATACCTGATAAGCCAATTGCAAACTTCCATCATCTGCAAAAACTTCTATTCTGCAAGTACCATCAAATGCCTGAGACAATTTTAATACTAAGAGTCACTTCTTTTAAATTAGATTTTCTTAGGTTTCCCACTGCACCATTTCTTTCATATCGACTCCAACCAGATAAGTTATTGCATATTTGATTTTGATGTGATCATTTGCTTATAGGTTGAAGAAATTCAAACCTTTCCTACAACAGGAAAAAAAGATTAGGGATTACCAAAAGGCTTGTTAAGAGCATGCTATATTCTGACCCTCACTTTCTCAGTTGTCAGTTCTCTTGTTCTAAATGGTATCATGCTCATGCATGTAATCCCAGCAGTTTGGGAGGCTGAGATTTTTAGGGTATCATGGCTCCCTTAAAAATCTGGTCAGTAGGTATTTGTATGATCTTATTAGAACACCATAACAGTTATCATTTATGGAGTACTTAATGTGTACGAGCTTTGTAAGATCACTACTGCTACCTGTACCCATACACATTTATTCCCCTATCTCGAATCATTAATCACTAGCACCTCAGGAGTTTTCATAAAAGTCCCAGGAGGAGGAATGTACAATATGCCTTCATTATTCCCTGTCATGAACACTAATAAAAGTATTTGTTTTCCAACTTTGGAAAGGTATTATTTTCAAGAATCTGATGAATACGATTTCCAATTCTTTGTTAAATTCCCTGCATAAAAAAATTACTGGACTAGAAATCTCTGTCAGGAAGTTTGATTATTTCTAAATTTATTTTATTGGTGTCCCCTGCTGACCCCACACCAAACCTTTTGCCTGACTCTGCTAAAAGGTATATAGCAATATTCAGCCAATATTAAAACCTATGTCCAGGGAAATCTTGGATAACTGACGTGTGGGGGGACAATCAGTTGAAATCATTCATAAGACAATTAAAGAAGTACCACTTCAAGGGTCAAAAATTTGATGTGGCAGTAGGATCGGTCTCAATTTCTGCACTTCATAGCAAATTCCAAAAGCAGCCCTTGCTTTTAATGTTGATACTTACATAGTTTATTTTATCAAGTGTTTGGCTTTAGTAATTTTACCTATGTGTGAGAGCTTAGTTCAAAAAGGTCTTGTACTCACCTGTGAATCTTATAATCCTTCGAAGTAAGGGGTTCAGGTAACAGCATTCTCCGGTCAGAATTGTTTTCTCCTGAGCAATCAGGGATTCTCTTGTTGATTTTATGAAATACATGGATATCTCACCAATAAAAATCTAGGGAAGGAATTTTTAAGAAACATCAAGTTGGAGATCTGTTTGATAAGAGGGGCCCATAACTTTAAAAAAAAATAAAACTGTTGAGGACCCACAATCCTTTTAAAAGATACATTGGAGAGATGATGAATTAGATAGTAGTTTGCATTTAATACTTCAAAAGAATTAGAGAAAGTGATAATCATTTCAGATAGAGTTTTAGTTTATAATGTTAAATTCTAAGGTCACATGGAAACAAATTGAAATAATAAATTGTAGCAGAATTTATGACAAGGTTCACGCTGGTATTGAATTCTTTTTTAACTTTCTTTGTGAGTTGCAATGATGAGGAATGATTCAGACAGCCAGTGTGCCCAAGAAGGCGTCATATACACACATCACAGAGGTTACAGTAAGATCTCACTTAACATCAGTAGGTTCTTGAAAACTGGAACTAGAAGTGAAATGACATACTGTATGCTGTAAGAATTTAACTCTTGTTTATATCAATTAGTCTATGGTACAATTGGTTTTGTTATACAGCATGTTGTTTTGCTTCAACTTTCAGTTTCCAAATAACCTATCCACAACATTAAGTGAGGACTTTACTTAACTGCATTACTTTATTATGTGGCATTATGATTATTTACATTCTAAATTCTTATTTGATCATATTTGCCTCAGATATATTTCTCCTACCCTGAACTGGTTGACTATCCCTTCTTTATTATACTACATATCTTTCTCTTGTTAACTCAAACTAATAAATATGTGTTGTCCTTTAAATCATAATGCCCTCATGTAGATTTGAAGTCCCCTAATAGCAAGGACTACATCTTAGTAATTCTTTATTACCCTATAGCACCCAGCACATTGTATTCCCATTTAAAACAAGAAATTGGCAGGGGACAAGTTTTGTGAACACTGGCACTGCCACAACTGAAACCTGGGACTCCTCAAGGAAGAGTAAAAGGTTAATTATTGTCATCTATTGAATACCTGGCGTTAGGCACTTCAGTATAGTATTTTCATGCTCACAAGATCTCTCCTGTAAGCATAATTATCCTAGCTTTACTGTTGAGGAGTGAAAGTTCAGCAAGCTTAGGTAATTTATCCTCTAAGCATATGAATGGCGCATGGGGGCACTGGAATTAGTATACACCTCAACTGGATACCCACTATTCATATGCCATTTTGATTTTCCTAACCCTAATTTTAACATTTCCCCAGAAGAACATGATCTCACAGATGACCTGTGATTTTAGAGAAAATTTATCAGTGTTTTAATTCCCATACCTTATGTTTTTTCTGTCATGCTGGAATAACTGTTTAAATGGATAAAGATGATGGCATAACAAAAAGCACATGGGTAACAGAAATTAAAAAGCATAAAATTTCAAAACTGGAATCACTTGTCATGTTGTTCCTTCCTTAATGGGTTTCAGGAACTTGGACACACAAAGTCAGATAATATCTCTAGAATGTGGCCTATAGTTCTCTTTCGACTACACTGTTCTACCTCAAACTTTAAGAGCATATGAAACAGTGAGCATTTAGAACATACTGAATTTAACATGCTTTGTTTTCTCTGTCCTCAATATTAAGTAAAAATTTAAGAAACATTTTTATTAAGTCATTACTATGGACAAGTACAGTGGTTAAGAGGAAGAACTCTGAGGCCAGGGTTTCTTGGCCTCCAAGCTGGGATTTGTGATTTATTACTTCTGACGACCTTGAACAAATTAACCTTTCTATGCCTCAGTTTTGTTATCTGTATAAACAGGATAACAGTGTCTATTTACAGGTTTAACAAATATATACACTTATATATGCACGTGCATTAATTGCTTAGAACAGCACTATACTATGTACTACATTATGTAAGAGTGTAAAGTTGTGAAAACAATTACAACTGCATTAACATTGTCGTCATCATTATTACTCCTATTATTACAAAGCACTTTGTAATATCACTGGGGAGGCAGATTCCAAGATGAATAAAAGACTTATAACCTCCATGAGTATATAATCTACTGAAGAACACATTCAAAGATTTTATAAAATCAGATTAGGTTTTATACACATTCCAAGGACAAAGTGCTAAGAAGCCAAGGCTCCTGGGTAGAAGGAGATTTCTCTCCTCTAGGAAAGTCAGTTTTCATCCCTAATGCCAAATGGATCTCATGGCTAGAAGACTCTGCTGCTTGTTATATATGTAAAAGATGCCATCTTTATTTACAGGAGGGCCTTTTGCTGCCTCTGCCTTGATCCAGACATCTATCATGGTTCTTATCCCAGGACATGGAAAATCTCAGTCTATCTTAAAAACATTGAGTTCCTCCAGTTGAGGGCCATTAATTTTTGTATTTTTGCTCCTACCCTTGCCTAGAATCTGAAATGTGATTGGGTCCTTCTCTTTTTTAAAAAGAACTTTAATTTGAATTTTATTTAAAAGGGAAGAAAAGTAGACAACATTTTATGTGGCTTAAAAGATTCTTGCTCTTACAGGCAACAAGGCCCTTGGCATCTTAGTAGCTCAGCGAGGCTTTGGGAGTTCTCTTTAATTCATGACCAACTTCCCTGGAGATGTCCTAAATCTGGATGATGTCACCTTGAAATGGACAGTGCTGGTTTAAATTGACATTAGAGAACAAATGGGGAAGGGAGAAAGAAAAAACAGAAAAACCAATGAAAAATGAAAAGTCACTCAATATACAGGCTAAGATTATTGTAACAGTCATAAGCTACTTTATTTTGATAGAATGGTGTTTTTAAAACTTTAGTAATTATATTTAGTCTAGCTATAAATTTACTATGACTACATTTTGGCCAATTTTTTTTTAACTGAACAAAATGGTCTTTAGCTTTTAGATGTGAAGATCTTGCTTTACAGCTCTGCCACACTCTAAACGTCACAAGACGTCCTTGGCGTTCAGCACCAGCCTCAGCCTCAGCAGAGATAGGACAGATGTGTTGAATAACACATGGTACCATGGTGTTATTGGTTGAATCAGAGAGACATCCACAAGGAAGGGCCAGTGAGGTACAAGACAGAAGCAAGGCCTAGGTGGGTTGCAGGTGGGATAATGGCTTGGCACTGATACAGAGGGAGCCAAACAAGTAAGAACTGGGGTGGAAAGAAGGTGGGAAAAATAGAATTGAGTCATACAGGCAAACAATGATCCAGCATGGATCATCTTGGGAAAAGGTGTCTATGCTTGTACAGAGTTAGAAATATTCTGTGCCTAATATTCCTTGGAATTAACAATGCATTGATGCTCCACCATATAAACATATTTGAATAGCTTCTGGAACTCAGCCCTCTCTCTTTTCACATAAGACCTATCTCTGCCAAAATAAGGTGCCAAGGGCTTTGTTTGTCCCTAATATATGTGATGGTACTACACTACCATTTTTCATCTCAGTGAACAGATGGGGATAAATTCACACATGATTGGATAAAGGAAGTAGTATTTCCTTGAGGGAGATTTCCCGGGTTTTGCAGACTAGATTAGGTATTCTAATTATACATCAATTTCTTACCTTGTGTTTCTTGTTTCTAGCTCTTATCACAAATTACATATTATTATTTGGTTATGGGATGTCCTACTTGTCTTACTCTTGTTTGTACCCTAAGCCAATACCAGTGTAAAGTTACACAGTACTCAATATTGAATGAAATGTGTATCAAGTTAATGAAGGTCCTTTAGATGATAGGTTTAATGAAGCAGACTTAAAAGAAGAACAAATGATTTCTATTACTTTTCAGACCTAATGAAAATGTGATTGCCTTAGTGGGGAAGCTTTGGTCAGGCCCTGTAGGAAAATTAAGAGGCTGTCCTGTCACTACTGTAGTGCACTATACAGATGGCTAGCCCAACGTCTACCCAGTGAATGGGATTGTTGTTGATATGTCTCTCCATTTCTCTGTGATGTCTTCAAGGGCAGAACTTTTGTCCTTCCTTGTATAATGCCTAGAACAGAACCTGGTATATAGTAAGGGCAGTAACTGTTTTTGTTATTTTCTATAGCCTAATCTTGGAAGTGAAATACTTGTTGAATAAATACCATACTGAATCCTTAAAGGATTTACTTTTGGATAGAACATTCCAACTTTAATTGTCCTGAAGATGAACACTTGAGGAAAATTGCAGTATGCGCAGAAATCACAGAATTCTTGCTGTATTGCTTAAGAATAAATAAAAATCAGAATAAATATAAACTCTTGTATACTAAATTTACTTATTTATTCAGTTAGTGTTCAACAATTTGGGGGAGAGGAACACCCACTCTGTGCCTGGCATTGTAACAGTGCTGGAGACACAGACATGAACAGATACATAGTAGGGAAATACAGACAAATCATAATGTGGTATAAGAAGCGTATACATATAGGTTTCTGTCCCCAGTCCCTGAGACAGAGTTCCTAAGGTCTTTGTAATTTCCTCTGTGATTGGAGCATCTTTTGTTCTAATGAGACAAGTGGTGAGTTCTGGGTAGCCTAAGGGTGGGGCTGGTTGCCAGGAGAACCAACCATGTGATTACAGGACTGGAACTTTCAGCCCCACTCTCAACTCTGGGGAGAACAGAGGGGGTTCAAGGCTGAGTCAATAACCAGTAGCCAGTGATTTCATTAATGTGTTTACATAATGAAGCCTCCATTAAAACCCCAGATGGACTGGGTTCAGGAAAGTTCTGCACTGACAAACGTAGGGAGGTACTCACAGGGTGGTGAGCCCTGAGAGGCCATGGATGCTTCATGCCCCTTCCCACATACTTTGCTCTCTCCATCTCTTCCATATGGCAGTTCATCTGTGTCCCTTGTAACATCCTTTATCATAAATGGGTAAGTGTTAGGAAAGTGTTTTCCTGAGTTCTGTGAGTTGTTTTGCAAATTAATGGAACCAGTGGAGGGGGTTGTGGGAACCCCAGTTTATAGCTGGTTGGTCAGAACTATAGGTGACAGATCATTACTTGCAAATGGCATTAGAATTAGAGGCAGTCTTGTAAGGCCAAATCCTCAATCTATAGAATCTGACACCAATTCCAGGTAGATAGTGTCAGGACTGAGTTGAATTAAAGGACACCAGTTGGAGAACTGCTTTGTGTGTGAGGGAACTATATCAACGTCTGGGTTAGAAGTGATGTGTTGACTGTGTAAAAGAGTAGGAAAGACCTTTTTCCACCCTTTGAAAATGTCATGAAATCACACATGATTAAAAAATAAACCAAGAAGATGGGAGAGAGACAAACACATGAGATAATAAGAAAAAAGCATTGCTTGTTTCAGTGATTTCAGAAGCCCATTTATTACTCTACAGAAAAGAAGTACAAATTCTAGAAATTCTCCATTCATTGATACTTTTCAATACTTACACAGGGGCCAAAAAACAAGATAGGGACAAAATTTACACACAACCTATCTTCATTAAAACACATAAGTGTGTACACACACAGATCTAAACAAAAGCACACCAAAGTACAACAGGCTAAACAGAACTTATGCAAAAGAGTTGGGTCTCAAGTTCATGAGTAAAATGTCCTAAGACTGTCGTGTCAAAAGTGAGAAGTGGTATAAGGATTATTACTGTCAGCCAACAACAGTCAAATAGCAAATAATGTATGGAGCGTAAAAGAAAAAGCAGAGCAAGGGTATATACTAGTGTAGTTATTGGCGTAATGCCTGGATTATATTAAGTGATAACGAATGTTTGCATAAGAAATATAGGGAGGGAAGAAGTGGGTAATTTTATAATTAAAATATAATACGATATTCCTGGCTTTCAGCTAAAAGTGTGATGAACATAAAATGTGCTTATGAAGCAATTCAATTCTCACATGCAAATGAGTAGGTTTCGGAGATGTTCATTTTCCTGTGTTTTGCTGAAACATATGATGGTTCATTCACTGGGTCCCATGGTCTCATACAGAGCCCAATTCTGCTCGAAGAGAAAGAAGCCAAGAAGCTAAGGGGTCTTTCTTCTTTATGCCAAGCCTTCAGCCCACATTGGATGTTGGTGTGCTCACCATGGCAGACTTGTGACTCTGGTTTTGGCAATGGCGGGAGTCCTCCATCTGTACCTTTGCCACATCATTCTGCCTCAATCTATTACTCTGCTGAGAGCATCTGGGTCATATGGGGCTCTCCATGTATTCAGAATTGCCTAATTTTGGTCTTTCTGATTGTTGGATAACAAGCACCATAGCACCCATAGCAAATGAAAAATGGTCCAGTGAGAAATGATCAAAGCCAAACTGGATTGGCAATGCAAATGGATTCCATTGGTGCATTTTTCCATAATCCCAAAGGACACATGACCTTTAGATAACAGTGTCTATACTTTAAATAATGAAGATAACTGTTCTATCTTGATAAAGTTATCTTCTGAATATGGAAACCCAAATATAAACAAAATAACCCTGAAACACAGTGGGTCAGTTTGGCATATTATCTTTTAGGCTGTGTTTCTTCATAAATTTTATGTTTTAAAATTCAATAGATAAAATTGTAGGTATTTATTGAGTAAACTTGATGCATTAAAGTGTATGTACACTGTGATATGAATAAATCTAGCTAATTAACATATGCATTACCTTCCATAGTTATTATTTTTGTAGTGCAAACAATATTCACTCAGCATTTTTCAAGAATATGTTTTATTAATTATAGTCACAGTATTATGTAATAGATCTCTTGGAAATTATTCCTCCTATGAGATCAACTTTTGTAGATTCCACATATAAGTGAGATCATGCAGTATTTGTCTTTCTGTGCCTGGATTATTTCACTTAACATAATGTCCTCCAGGTGTATCCATTTTGTCACAAATGACAGAATTTCCTTTTTAATGGCTGAAATGTATTTTACAGTGTGTATATATATCACTTTTTAAAATCATCCATTCACTGCTGGACACAGGCAGATTCCATATCTTGGCTACTGGGAATAATGCTGCAATGAATATAGCAGTGCAGATCTCTCTTTGATATACTTATTTAATTTATATATACACACACACACACACACACACACACACACCCCCACCCAGTAGTGGTATATATACTGCTACTAGATCATATGGTAATTCTATTTTTAACTTTTTGAGAAACCTCCATATGGATTCCTATAATAGCTATACTAATTTACATTTCCACCAGCAATGTGCAAGGGTTCCCTTTTTTCCATATTGTCACCAATACTTCTTTCATCTTTTGATAATAGCTATTCTAACAGGGGTGCAATTTTATCTCAGTGTGGTTTTAATTTGCATGTCTCTGATGATTAGTGATATTGAGCATTTTTTTCATATATTTGTTGGCCATTTGTCCTCTTTTTGTCTATTTAGGCCTTTACTTCATTTTTAAATTGGGATATTTGCTGTCTTGCTATTGAGTTGTTGGAATTCCTTATATTTTAGATATTAACCCTTATTAGACATATGGTTTACAAATACATTTTCTTATTCTGTAGGCTGTCTCTTCACTTTGTTGATTATTTTCTTCACTGTGCAGAAGCATTTTAGTTTGATGTAATCCCATTTGTCTATTTTTACTTTTGTTGCCTGTGCTTTTGGGGTCATATTCAGAAAATTATTGCCCAGACGCACGTCATGAAGTTTTTCTCCTATGTAAGACCTCATAGTTTTAGGTATTACAATTAAGTATTGAATCCATTTTGAGTTGATTTTTGTATATGGTGTGAAATAAAGGCTTAATTTTACTTTTCTGCATGTGGATAGCCGGTTTTCCTAACACAATTTATTAATGGACTGTTCTTTCCCCAATATGTGTGCTTGAGACCTTCGTTGAAAATCAGTTGGCTATAAATATGTGGATTTATTTCTGGGTTCTCTTCTATTCCATTGGTCTTTCTTTATATACCAGTACCATGTTGTTTTGGTGACTATAGCCTTGTAGTATATTTTGAAGTCAGGTGGTGTAATGTCTCCAGATTTTCTTTTGCTCAGGATTGCTTTGGCTATTCTAGGTCTTTTTTTGTTTCCATATGACTTTTAGGATTGTTTTTCCTATCCTGTGAAAAATGTCATTGATAGCTGAGTGTGGTGGCTCATGCCTGTGATCCTAACACTTTGGGAGACTGAGATGGGAGGATTACTTGAGGCCAGGAGTTCAAGATTAGTCTGATCAACATAGTGAGATCCTATCACTATAAAAAAAGTATGTCATTGATATTTTGGTAGCAATTTAGTTGAATCTGTAGATTGCTTCTGGTAGTATTAAACATTTTAATAGTATTCATTCTTCCAATCCATGAACATAGAATATCTTTCCATTTTTTTATCTCCTTCAATTTCTTTCATCAATATTTTATAGTTTTCATTGTAGAGACTTTTCATCTCTTTATATAAATTTATTCCTTTTTTTGTAGCTATTATAAATAGGATTATTATTTAAATTTTTTCAGATAGCTTGCAGTTAATATATACAAATGCTACTTATTTTTGTATTTTGTTTTATATCCTGCAACTTTACCAAACTAGTTTATTCTAACAGTTTTTTTTTTTCAGTAGAATCTTCAGTTTTCTATATATAATATGTCATATGTGAACAAGGACAATTTAAAGTTTTTGCTTCCAATTTGAATGTGTTTTCTTTCTTTCTCTTGACAAATTGCTCTGGCTAGGACTTTTAGTACTATGTTGAATAGAAGTGGTCAGAGTAACCCTTGTCTTACTCTACATCTTAGAGAAAAAAACTTTCAACTTTTCCTCATTGAATATGAGTTTAGCCATGGGTTTACCACATATGACCTTTATTGTATTGAGTTACATTTCTTTATACCTAATTTGTTGAGGATATTTTTAATAATGAAAGAATATTGAATTTTGTCAAATGCTTTTTTTGGCATTTGTTGAAATAATTATATGGTTTTTGTTCCTCATTCTTTTAAAGTGATGTACTACATTTATTGATTTGTGTATGTTGAACCATCCTTGCATCATTAAGATGAATCCCACATGCTCATGGTAAATGGTCTTGTTAAAAATGCTGTTAAGTTTGGTTTGTTAGGGTTTTTCAAGGATTTTTGTATTTATGTTCATCAGGAATGTTGACCTGTATTATTATTATTGTTGTTGTTGTTGTTGTTGTGTCCTTCTCTGGCTTTGGTATTAGGGGAATGCTGGTTTTGTGAAATGGATGTGGAAGTAGTCCTTCCCTTTCAACTTTTCTTGGAGAGAGTTAGAAAAGGTTTGGTATCAGTTTTACTTTAAATGTTTGGTAGAATTCACTGTCAGCTCCTGGGCTTTTCTTTACTGGGAGATTGTATATTACTGATTTAATCTCCTAACTTCTTATTAGTTTGTTTGACATTTCTATTTCTTCATGATTCAATCTTGGTAGGGTGTGTGTAACCAGAAACTTATCTGCTTCATCTAGGTTATCCAATTTGTTGGTGTATCATTGTTCATAATAGTCTAATCTGGTCCTGTTTCTGTACTATTTGTTGTAATGTTTCCTTTCTCATTTCTGATTTTGAATCTTTGACTCTTCTCTTTTTTCTTAGTCTAAAGGTTTGTCAATTTAGTCTACATTTTCAAAAAAGCAACTCTTCATTTTGTTCTTCTCTTTTGTTTTTCTAGTCTCTACTTTTTCTTCTTCTATTTATTTTTCTACTAAGTTTATAGGCTTTATCTTATTTTTGTTCTGGAATGTAGTTTAAGGCTAGTATTTCCTTATTGATTTTCCATCAGAATGATCTAGTTCCCTAAGGTTCAACATTAGATTGTTTGAAGAGTTGATTTTTTGAAAATGTAGACTAAATTGACAAACCTTTAGACTAAGAAAAAAGAGAAGATTCAAAGATTCAAAACCAGAGATGAGAAAGGAAACATTATTTGAGATCCCTCTTCTTTTATAATGTGAACATTTATTGGTAAAAAAATTCTCACTTATAACTGCTTTTGCTGTATCCCATAAATTCTGATGTATTGTTTCCATTATCATTTTTCTCAAAAAATATTTAAATTTGTCTTGTAATTTTTTCATTGACTCATTGGTTGTTCAAGAGCATGTTGTTTCATTTCTATGTCTTCATGAATTTTCTAAATTATCTCCTGTTATTTAACTTTATGCCATTGTGGTCAGAAATGATACTTAATTTGATTGTAATCTTCTTAAACTTGTTAACATTTGTCTTGTGGCCTAACATACAATCTACCCAAGAGAATGGTCCATGTGCACTAGAGTAGAATGTGTATTCTGCAGCTGTTGGCTAATAAAATATTTAAATAGGCTTGTTAGGTACATTTGTTCTAGAATGCAGTTTAAGTCTGATGTTTCCTTACTGATTTTCTATCAGAATGAGATGATATCTTGCAGTTTCATTTGTTTGATAATCAATAGTGTTGAGCATTTTTGCATGTACCTGTTTACCACTTGTATGTCATCTTTGAGAAATGGGCTATACAGATATTCTGCCCATGCTTTGATCAGATTTCTTAATCAGATTATTGTATTTCTTTTTCCTATTTAGTTGTTTAGCTGTGTATTCTGGTTATTAATCCCCTGTTATATGGATAGTTTGCAGATATTTTCTCCCATTCTATGAATTGTCTCTTCTCTTTTTTGACTTTCTCTTCTGCTGTGCAGAGGCTTTTTAACTTGATGTGATCTCATGTGTCCATTTATCCTTTGTTCGCCTGTGCTTGTGGGGTATTACTCAAGATATCTTTGCCCAGACACATGTCCAAAAAGTTTCCCCAGTGTTTTCTAATAGTTGTATAATATGAAGTCTTGGATTCAAAGCATTACTCCATTTAAAAATCAAGAGGTAGGGGTATAATTTTATTCTTCTGCATATGGATATCCAGTTGTCCAGGAACTACTTATTGAAGATGCTATTCTTTCCCCAGTGAATGTTCTTGGCATGTTTGACAAAAATAAGTTTACTGTAGATGTATGGATTTATTTCTGGGTTCTCTATTCTATTTCATTGGTATATGTCTGTTTTCATGGCAACACCATGCTGTATTGGTTACTATAGCTGAGCAGTATAATTTGAAGTCAGGTAATATAATTCCTCAAGTTCTGTTATTTTTGCTTAAGATAGCTTTGACTATTCTGGGTCTTTTATGATGCCATATAAATGTTAGATTTTTTTCCCTCATTTTTTGAAGAACATCATTGGTATTTTTATAGGAATTGCACTGAATCTGTGGATCACTTTGGGTAGTATGGGCATTTTAACAATATTCTTCTAATCCACAAACATGAAATATCTTTCTATTTTTGTGTCCTCGGTTTTTTTGCATCAGTGGTTTGTTTTGTTTTGTTTTGTTTTTTTGAGATGGAGTTTCGCTCTTGTTACCCAAACTGGAGTGCAATGGCACAATCTCGGCTCACCACAACCTCCGCCTCCTGGCTTCAGGCAATTCTCCTGCCTCAGCCTCCGGAGCAGCTGGGATTATGGGCGCGCACCACCATGCCCAGCTAATTTTTTGTATTTTTAGTAGAGACGGGGTTTCATCATGTGGACCAGGATGGTCTCAATCTGTTGACCTCGTGATCCACCCGCCTCGGCCTCCCAAAGTGCTGGGATTACAGGCTTGAGCCACCACGTCCGGCCTGCATCAGTGTTTAATAGTTTCATCGTAGAGCTTGTTCACTTAGTTGATTGTTTACTCCTAGGTATTTTATTTGTAGCTATTATAAATGGGATTATTTTCTTGATTTCTTTTTCAAATTGTTCACTGTTGGCATATAGAAATAATACCATTTTTTGTTTGTACATTTTGTATCCTGCAACTTTATTAAATTTATCAGTTCTAATAGATTTTTGGAATCTTTCTTTTTCCAAATATAAGATCGTATAGTCGCAAGGAAGGATAATTTGACTTCTTCCTGTCATTGTTTCTTTGTCTGATTGGCTAGCACTTCCAGGCTTATATTGAATAACAGTGGCGAAAATGGGCTTCCTTATCATGTTCCAGCTCTTAGAGGAAAGGTTTTCAGTTTTTTCCCATTCAGTACTAGCTGTGGGTCTGTTTTACATGGCTTTTACTGTGTTGAGGTATGTTTCTTCTATACTCAGTTTTATGAGGGGTTTTTTTTTTTAATAAAGGGATGCTGAATTTTAGCAAATACTTTTTCAGCATTAATGAAAGTGATCATTTTTTTCATTATTCTGATGATATGATGTATCACATTGATTGATTTGCATATGTTGAATCATCCTTGCATCCCTGGGACAAATCCCACTTGGCCATGATAAATAATCTTTTTAATGTGTTGTTGAATTCTGTTTGCTAATATCTACTGAAGATTTTTGCACCCATGTCCATCAGAGATATTGGCTTGTACATTTGCTTTTTTTTAAATTGTACTTTAGCTGAGGTACATGTGCAGATCATGCAGGATTGTTGCATAGGTACACACATGGCAATGTGGTTTGCTGCCTCCATCCTCCCATCACCTACATCTGGCATTTCTCCCCATGTTATCCCTCCCAAACCACCTCATCCCCTCATTGTCCCTCCCTTGGCCTCCACTAACAGACCCCAGTGTGTGATGCTCCCCTCCTGTGTCCCTGTGTTCTCAATGTTCAATACTCTCCTATGAGTGAGAACATGCAGTGTTTGATTTTCTGTTCTTGTATCAGTTTGCTGAGAATGATGGTTTCCAGATTCATCCATGTTCCTACAAAGGTCATGAAATCATTTTTTTATGGCTGCATAGTATTCCATGGTTTATATGTGCCACATTTTCCTTGTCCAGTCTATCGTCAATGGGCATTTGGGTTGGTTCCAGGTCTTTGCTATTGTAAATAGTGCCACAGTGAACATATGTGTGCTTGTATCTTTATAGTAGAACAATTTATAATCCTTTGGGTATATAAATACCCAAATGTATACCCAGTAATGGGATTGCTGGGTCAAATGGAATTTCTATTTCTAGGTCCTTAAGGAAGTGACACACTGTCCTCCACAATGGTTGAACTAGTTTACACTCCCACCAGCAGTGTAAAAGTGTTACTATTTCTCCACATCCTCTCCAGCATCTGTTGTCTCCAGATTTTTTAATGATTGCCATTCTAATTGGCATAAGATGGTATCTCAATGTGGTTTTGATTTGCATTTCTCTAATAATCAGTGATGATGAGCATTTTTTCATATGTTTCTTGGCTTCATATATGTCTTCTTTTGAAAAGTGTCTGTTCATATCCTTCTCCCACTTTTGGGTGGGTTTGTTTTTTTCTTGTAAATCTGTTTTAGTTCTTAATAGATTCTGGATATTAGACCTTGGTCAGATGGTTAGATTGCAAAAATGTTTTCCCATTCTGTTGGTTGCCGGTTCACTCTAATGATTGTTTCTTTTGCTCTACAGAAGCTCTGAAGTTTAATTATATAACATTTATCTATTTTGGCTGTTATTGCCAATGCTTTTGATGTTTTAGATAAGAAGTCCTTGCCTATGCCTATGCCCTGAATGCTTTTGCCTAGGTTTTCTTCTCGGGTTTTTATGATGTTAGTTATTATGTTTATGTCTTTAATTCATCTGGCGTTAATTTTAGTGTAAGGTGTCAGGAAGGGGTCCAGTTTCTGCTTTCTACACACTGCTAGCCAGTTTTCCCAACACCATTTATTAAACAGGGAATCCATTCCCCATTGTTTGTTTTTTGTCAGGTTTGTCAAAGACCAGATGGTTGTAGATGTATGGCATTGCCTCCAAGGCCTCTGTTCTATTCTATTGGTCTATATCTCTGTTTTCATACCAGTACCATGCTGTTTTGATTACTGTAGCCTTGTAGTATAGTTTGAAATCAGGTAGCATGGTGCCTCTGGCTTTGTTATTTTTGCTTAGGATTGTTTTGGCTATGTGGGCTCTCTTTTGGTTCCATATGACGTTTAAGGTGGTTTTTTTTTCCCAGTTCTGTGAAGAAGGTCATTGGTAGCTTGATGGGGATAGCACTGAATCTATAAATTACTTTGGGCAGTATTGTCATTTTCATGATATTAATTCTTCCTAAACATGATCATGGAATGTTTCTCCATCTGTTTGGGTCCTCTCTTATTTCCTTGAGCAGTGGTTTGTAGTTCTCCTTGAAGAGGTCATTTACATCCTTTGTTAGTTGTATTCCTAGGTATTTTATTCTTTTCGTAGCAATTGTGAATGGGAGTTCATTCATGATTTGGCTCTTTGTTAGTCTGCTATTGGTGTATAGAAATGCTTGTGATTTTTACATATTGATATTGTATCCTGAGACTTTGCTGAAGTTGCTTATCAGTTTAAAGATATTTTGGGCTGAGATGATAGGGTCTTCTAAATATACAATCATGTCTTCTGCAAATAGAGACAATTCGACTTCCTCCTTTCCTAATTGAATACCCTTTATTTCTTTTTCTTGCCTAATTGCTCTGGCTAGAACTTCTAATACTATATTGAACAGGAGTAGTGAGAGGGCATCCTTGTCTAGTGTCAGATTTCAAAGGGAATGCTTCCAGTTTCTCCCCATTCAGTATGATATTGGCTGTAGGTTTGTCATAAATAGCTTTTATTATTTTGAGATATGTTCCTTTAATACCTGTTTATTGATAGTTTTTTGCAATAAAGGGCTGTTGAATTTTGTTGAAGGCCTTCTTGCATCTATTGAGATAATTGTGGTTTTTGTCTTTGGATTTGTTTATGTGGTGAATTATGTTCATAGACTTGCATATGTTGAACCAGCCTTGCATCCCCAGGATGAATCCTACTTGATTGTAATGGATAAGCTTTTAAATATGCTGTTGTAGTCAGTTTGCCAGTATTTTATTGAAGATTTTTGCATCTATGTTCATCATGGATATTGGCCTGAAGTTTTCTTTCTGTGTTGAGTCTGTGCTGGGTTTTGGTATCAGGATGATGTTGGTCTCATAAAATGATTTGGGAAGGATTCCCTCTTTTTGGATTGTTTAGAACAGTTTCAAAAGGAATGGTACCAGGTTCTCTTTGTATGTCTAGTAGAATTCTGCTGTGAATCTATCTGGACCTGGGCTTTTTTTGGTTGGTAGGCTATTAATTGCTGCCTCAATTTCAGCCCTTGCTATTGGTCTGTTCAAGGTTTCAACTTCTTCCTTGTTTAGGATCGGGAGGATGCAAGTGTCCAGGAATTTATCCATTTCTTCGAGGTTTACCGGTTTATGTGCATAGAGTTGTTTGTAGTAATCTCTGATGGTGGTTTGTATTTCTGTGGAATCAGTGGTGATATCCCCTTTTTCATTTTTTATTGCATCTATTTGATTCTTCTCTCTTTTCTTTTTTATTAATCTGGATAGTGGTCTATTTTGATCTTTTCAAAAAACCAGCTCCTGGATTTATTGATTTTTTTTTTTTTTTGAAGGGCCTTTTGTGTCTCTATCTCCTTTGGTTCTGTTCTGATCTCAGTTATTTATTGTCTTCTGCTAGCTTTTGAGTTTTTTTTTTTATCTTGCTCCTCTACTCTTTAAATTTTGACAATAGGGTGTCAATTTTAGATCTTTCCTTGCTTCTTTGGTGGGCATTTATTGCTGTAAACTTCCCTCTATTCACTGCTTTAAATGTGTCCAAAAGATTCTGGTATGTTGTGTCTTCATTCTTGTTGGTTTCAAAGAACATCTTTATTTCTGCCTTCATTTCATTGTATATCCAGTTGACATTCAGGAGCAGGTTGTTCAGTTTCTGTGAAGTTGTGCAGGTCTGAGTTAGTTTCTTAATTCTGAGTTCTAATTTGATTGCCCTGTGGTCTGAAAGACTGTTATGATTTCCATTCTTTTGCATTTGCTGAGGAGTGATTTACTTCTAATTATGTGGCCAATTTTAGAGTAGGTGAATGCAGTTCTGAGAAGAATGTATATTCTGGGGATTTGGGGTGGAGATTTCTGTAGATGTCTATTAGGTCCACTTGGTCCAGTTCTGAGTTCAAGTCCTGGATATCCTTGTTAATGTTCTGTCTCGATCTAATATTGACAGTGGAATGTTAAAGTCTCCCATTATTATTGTGTGGGAGTCTAAGTCTCTTTGTAGGTCATTAAGAATTTGCTTTATGTACCTGAGTGCTCCTGTATTGGATGCATATATATTTAGGATCATTAGCTCTTCTTGATGCATTGATCCTTTTACCATTATGTACTGCCCTTCTTTGTCTATTTTGATCTTTGTTGGTTTAAAGTCCATTTTAAACTAGAGACTAGGATTGCAACCCCTGCTTTTTGTTTTCTCTCCATTTGCTTTCTCCATCCCTTTGTTTTTAGCCTATGTGTGTCCTTGCATGTGAGATGGGTTTCCTGAATACAGCACACTGATGGGTCTTTACTTTTTATAAAATGCCAGTCTGTGTCTTTTGATTGGGGCATTTAGTTCATTTACATTTAAGGTTAATATTGTTATGTGTGATTTTTGATTCTGCCATTTTGATGCTACCTGTATGTTTTGCCCATTAGTTGACACACTTTCTTCATTATGTAGATGGCATTTACCATTTGGTATGTTTTTGGAGCGGCTGGTACTGGTTGTTCCTTTCCTTATTTAGTGCATCTTTCAGGAGCTCTTGTAAGGCAGGCCTGGTGGTAACAGAATCTCTCAGCAGTTGCTTTTCCATAAAGGATTTTATTTCTCCTTCAGTTATGAAGCTTAGTTTGGCTGGATATGAAATTCTAGGTTGAAAGTTCTTTTCTTTAAGGATGTTGAATATTGGCCCCCACTCTCTTCTGGCTTGTAGGGTTTCTGCTGAGAGATCTGCTGGGAGTCTGATGGGCTTCCCTTTGTGGGTAACCCGATTTTTCTCTCTCACTGCCCTTTGCATTTTTTTCTTTCATTTCAACCCTGGTGAAACTAACGATTATGTGCCTTGGGGTTGCTCTTCTTGAGGAATATCTTTGTGGTGTCCTCTGTATTTCCTGGACTTATATGGTGGCCTGCCTTGCTAGGTTGAGGAAGTTCTTCTGGATAATATCCTAGAGAGTGTTTTCCAGCTTGGATTCATTCTCTATGTTACATTCAGGTACACCTATTAAATGTAGATTAGGCCTTTTCACATAATCCCATATTTCTTGGAGGCTTTGTTCCTTTCTTTTCACTCTTTTCTCTCTAATCTTGCCTTCTCATTTTATTTCATTGAATTGATCTTCAGTCTCTGATATTCTTTCTTCTGTTTGGTCAATTCAGTTCTTGAAACTTCTGTATGCTGTGGAAAATTTTCATGCTATGTTTTTCAGCTCACTCAAGTTATTTATATTCTTCTCTAAGCTGTTTATTCTGCATCTCATCTAACCTTTTTTCTGGGTTCTTAGTTTCTTTGCATTCAGTTAGCACATGTTCTTTTAGCTCTGAGAAGTTTAATACCCACCTTCTGAAGCCTGTTTAGCTCTGAGAAGTTTAATACCCACCTTCTGAAACAGGCTTCAGAAGGTGGGTATTAAACTTCATCAGATTCATTCTGCTTCATTAAACTTCATCAGATTCATTCTCCATCCATCTTTGATCATTCATTAAACTTTGATCATTCATTCAGATTCATTAAACTTCATCAGATTCATTCTCCATCCATCTTTGATCCCTTGCTGGTGAGGAGTTGTGATCCCTTGGATGGGGAGAGGCATTCTGGTTTTTGGTGTTTTCATCCTTTTTATGCTGGTTTCTTCCCATATTAGTGCCTTATCTATGTGGTCTTTGTAGTTGGTGACTTTCTGATGGGGTCTCTGGGTAGACGTCTTTTGGTTGATGTTGAAGCTATTTCTTTCTGTTTCTTAATTTTTCTTCTAACAGGTCCCTCTGCTGCAGGACTGCTAGAGGTCCACTCCAGACCCTGCTTGCCTGGGGATTACCCACAGGGGCTGCAGAACAGTACGGGTTGCTGCTGGTTTCTTCTTCTGTTATCTTCATCCCAGAAGGGTACTTGTCAGATGTTGGCCTGAGCTCTCCTTTATGAGGTGTCTCTTTGGGTATATGGGGTGGGGAGCTGCTTGAGGAGACAGTCTGTCCCTTATAGGAGCTCAAGTGCTGTGCTGGGAGCTCCATTGTTCCTTGCAGAGCTTCTGGGCAGGTACATTTAAGTCTGCTGCAGCAGAACCCATAACTGCCTCTTTTCCCAGGTGCTCTGACCTAGGAGGGCTGGCTTTATTTATAAGTTCTTGACATGCTGCTGCCTTTTTTCAGAGATGCCCTGCCCTGCATGGAGTAGTCTAGTCGCAGTCTGCCAGCAGAGGTGTTGCTGAGCTGCTGCAGGCTCTTCCCAGCTGCTTTCTGAACTGTCTTGGTATTAGCGGACTGCCTTGGTAGCAGCGAATTCCCCCACTGAGATGGACTGTCCAGGGTCCAGCTGCATTTGCTGCAAAACTGTGAATCCAGAGCATTTCAGATTGCTTGTTTTGTGGGGGTGGTACCCACTAAGCCAGATCACCCAGCTCCCTGTCTCAGCTCCCTCCCTTTCAGTTGAATGGACAGCTCTGTCTCCCAGGCATACCAGGTGCCAATTGAAATAGCCACCCAGATTTGTGTGAGTTTCTGTGTGCCAACCCACAGCACCAGCTGTGCTGAAAACTCGTGGCATTTTTCGGCCCAGGAATCTCCTGGTCTGTGGGCAGTGAAAACTTGTTTGGAAATGTAGTGAGCACTCACCCTCTGCATTGTACTTCCTGGGAACTGCACTCCAGAGCTGTTCCTATTTGCCATCTTTGATCCTCCCCCCGACTTTTCCTTTTTTGGATATGTCTTTGTCTGGTTTTGGTACAAGGGCAATACTGGCTTCATAGAATAACTTTGGAAGTATTTGTTGCTCCTCTACTCTGCAGAATAGTTTGAGTGGAAATGGTATTAGTTCTTCTTCAAATGTTTGGTAAAATTCAATAGTGAAACCATCAGGTCCTGGGCCTTTCTTTGCTAAAAAACTTTTTAGTATAACTTCAACCTTATTTCTTGTTACTGATCTATTCAAGTTTTGGATTTCTTCATGGTTCAGTCTTGGTAAGTTGTATATGTCTAACATTTATCCATTTCCTCTAGGTTTTGCAATTTATTGGCATATAGCTGCTCATAGTAGTCTCTAAGGATCGTTCTAATTTCTGTGGTATCAGTTATAATGTCTCTTTTTTAATCTCTGATTTTATTTGTTTGAGTCATCTCTCATTGTCTTAGTTTGGCTAAATGTTTGTCAATGATCTTTCCAAAAAACCAACTTTTTATTTCACCAATCTTCTTTTGTTTTATTTCATTTTTTTTCTGCTCTGATCTTTATTATTCTCCTAATTTTGAGTTTGGTTTGCCCTTGTTTAGTTTAAGATGTGTCATTATGTTGCTTGTTTGATATTTTTCTACCTTTTTGTTGTAGGAGATTGTTACTATAAACTTCCCTCTTAGTTCTGCTTTTGTTCACTTCCATCCATTTTGGTATGTTGTGTTTCTATTTTTATTTGATTCATAATATTTCTTAACTTCTTTCTTATTCATTGATCCACCTGAATATCCATTCAGGAGCATATTGTTTAATTTCCATGTGTTTGTATAGTTTCCAACGTTCCTTTTATTGATTTCTAGTTTTATCCCTTTGTGGACAGAGAACATACTTGATGTGACTTCAATTTTTTGAATTTAAGACTTTTTAGTGTCCTAATAGATTATCTATCTTTGAGAATAATCTATATGCTGAGGAGAAGAATGTGTATTGTGTAGCCATTGGAAATCCCTAGCTATTTTTGCATTGAGGTCTCTCTCTCTCTGGCTCTAATAATTTTTGGCTCTGTATATCTGCATGCTCCAGTGTTGGGTGAATATGTATTTGCAATTGTTACATTCTCTTAGTGAATTAACCCCTTTATAATTATATAATGCAAAACATAATGTCCAGTATAATGTTAAATTTCTTGTTCTGCTCACTTATCTTTTCCTGATTTATTTGCATTGTTTTTCTGCATTTTCTTTAAGTTCATTGAGCTACCTTAAAAACATTGATTTTGAATTCCTTGTCAGTGAGTTCAAACATCTCTATTTTTTTAGGGTCAGTTAGCAGCATTTTGTTTTGTCCTTTTGGTGATGTCATGTTATACTGATTGTTCTTGAATCTTGTGGTTGTGTATTGATATATGCACATTTGTAGAAGTAGGTACTTATTCCAGTCTTTGCAGATTGGCTTTGTCTTGAAAAGCTCTTCAACAGCTGGTTCAAAGATTTTGGGCAGGCCATTGAGCTTGGTTCTGAATCCTAGGGTTACTACAGTGATAGGGTGTGCCCAAAGCCTGGGGCTGCTGAGCCTGCCTGCTGCTTAGGCCTGTCCAGATCCTATGTACACTAAAATCAAGCCAGTGGTAGTACAATTCAGAGATCAAGTCTATCTCACAGGCTTAAAGTCTGGAGCTGCAGGGTCCCACCCAGCACTGGGATTCAGTTTGTGGGTACCACTCTGGAGTCTGGGGCTGTGGGTGCCTGTCAGCATGCCTGATGCTGGATTTTACTGTGGTGGGCCCAGTATTGGGTTCCAAGGCATAGTTCTGTTCTGACTTTTATCTTTTTCCCCAAAGCAGATGGTGTCTCTCTCAATGTTGTGATGGTTGGGGAAGGGGTGCTGCAGGTAATGTACAAGTCTCCTTTTTACCATTTTTAATGCATCTTTTATTATTATAGTGCTCCTGCCAGTTACTCTGATCTCTCACCTTGTTTCCTTAGCTCTTGTAAAGGTATTAATATTTTAGTGCATGGATAGTTGTTGATATTTCGGTTGGAAGGGATATGATCACTGGATAGTACTATTCCACCATTTTGCTCCATCCCTCTTTTTCACAAATATTTTTAAAAAGATGTGGTGCAATAAATGACTAATATAAATACAAAAAGTTTAGAGGAAGTTTTTAGATTTTAGAATATAAATTGTCTGTGGGGAAAAACTAGTCACTGAAAGATGTATTATAATGTTATAGTGTAAGCAAATTTCATTGCATGTTATATGAGGTTGCAGTTTAAAAGGGCCTTTAGAATTCCTAGAATACACATTTTGAGGTCATACATATGCTATTTGTGGCTCTAGTACTGGGAAATATAAAAGTTTTTGCCATTTCCTGAATGTGGGTTTTGTAGTTGAAATCTCAGCTCTCTCATTTATTGATGTGTGACTTTGGGCAAGTAATGGAAACTTTTTGAGGCTCAGTTTTTCTTTTTCTAACAATTTGAATATGACAATAGTGACTGTATTACATAGTTGTTGAGAGAATTAAAAAGTGAATGTAAAAGCATACAGATGTCCTAAGTTTTCTGTTTGCGCTTGCTGGTCTACCCAGGCAAGAATGTGTGTTGAAACAGGAGAAAGAAATCATTGTGCCTAGTCCCACAATATGGAAATATGGCGTAATTCTGGCTCTGCTCTGCTCTAACCAGGTGTTTGATTTTCGACTAGTTGTGCTTGATCTGTTTGGGCATCAGTTTCTCATCTGTCAAATAAAGAAGTTTTACTATAGGATTCCTAAAGTGCTTTTTAAAAAACAAAACAAACAAACAAACAAAACTCCAACATGTTTGCCATTATGATAGGAGCTAAAAAGAGAGGGCTCATTAAGGGAAACTGAAGTCCCATAACTGGGCTTCAGTCTCAGTTCAGTCAGTCAGTTAAGCTCTCCAGGGCCAGTATGATTCCTTCCATTGCTTCTTCCTTCAGTCATCATTTCCTTCTACAATCCCATGGGCCTTTACCCACACCAAGTAACTTTCCCTGAAAGCAAAGTAGACACAGCCTACCCCAGAGTCATCATATTTCCTGGTATCAGTGTCACTTTTGGTTCTTAAAAGACAGCAGAGGCTGGTGACCAGATTTATCACTCTCTGGGTATTCTAACACTCTGAGGAAGAGGAGAGAGTTCTTTATACACTCCCCAATATTTGTCTCTAAGTAGTTTCAGAGCTCTCAGTCTTTAGGGATTTTTAGATACTTTCAATATTCTCCCTGGGAGGCTTCAATAGTAATAAGCATCTCCAGGAAGGCAGAAATGGTTTTTGTTTTAGATTTTGTTTAAAAGTGGCCCAGGAGATTTTCAACATACAGACCCTGTTGCTAGCTGTAACTGCCACTGTCTCCATGCTTTAATCTTTCCTGATGTGTGCTGCCACGTTGACAACCCCAGATCTGCAGAGAGCTGCCTAGCCCCTTACTTGCTGAGCTTTGGTTAGTTCAAGAGTCCTTGACTTCTGCTTTATTACACATAGGTGTAAATGATGCAGTTCAGCTCTAGACACTTCCTGTGCCTTTCAAAGCTCAAAACTTAAATGGAACTGAGAGGTTGTTTGGATGATTCTGAAAATCCTTCAGTAACTGGGATAATAAATGTTTTTGTAAACTGGAGTCTCTCTACTGGTCTTACTCCAGAGGCCACATCCACCCATTCAGAAGTTGTCTTTAGTTGACACTTGATATAAAATACAGCACCAAGGTAATATCGTATATTTCCAAAGCATAGTGTTCTCTTATATATTTTTTTCTGAACAGTGAATACAAGATAAATGGGAATTTACAATGAGTTAGCTAAAATATTGCTTTCAGTAAAAAGTAAAATGCATTGACAATCACATATTTTTAGCCAAACAATATTCTTTCCAGGAAAGAAATTAGCAAGTTGCTTAACATAATCATCTAGTCACCAATTATTAGGAGGTATATTGAAGATAGAAAGCATATTTCTGGAGGAATGATGTCGGGGAAAAACAATCTCTAAAGGAGATTTGGAGCAGTCATCTGCAGTATGGACAGAAAATGGGAAAATGGATTTAAGTTATTTTTTTAAAAATCCACAATAATTAATTAGTGGGCATATCTAGAAATCTTTCCCAGAAAAATATAAATTATAAACACTGAATATATTAGCAACAAACAAAATGTAGTCATGGTGAATTTTTTTTAAAGGAAGTCATGTGATAATGTACAAAAGGGAAAAAGATGTGAATTATAAAATGTTAAAAAGAGTTTCAACAGATGAGGTTGTTCAGAGCCTGGAAAAGACAGAGTATAAGGAAGTACAAGACCCTACAATGTCTCCTTTGCTTCGGCAGCTGCACCCCTCGTCAGCCAGCCAACAAGCTTGCATTATTGAGAGCCTACTTTGTGATCTGCACTGTGCTCTGGGTTTTTACATTTGCTGGAAGAGCTTACGGCCCAGAAACCCCCAAATGAAGATTCTCAATTTCCTCCAAATTGTGCCTTTCTATCAAGTTGTGTTTGTCTCTTCCTTTCCTAGGAAATTCTAGATGACTCTTGTAATGCATGCATGCACACTTGCATACAAAATGTGAGCTATTTCAGTCCTCAGGCTGGAAGTCAAATGTTCTGCTACTTCAATACTAAATACTCCCCTGTCACTTCGTTGTGAGGCCAAGAAAAAAGGTTTAATAGCCATTTTTTTCATGCCTTGTGCTGCTGGGGCTGAGATAAAATGAGGGTAAATCAGATTCTCTGCTGAGTAAATCCTCTTATCCAAACAGGCTCTCTTCCTTTGACTCTGAGTGTATGAGTTTATTCAGAAGGCCCGAGGCAGTAGTTAGCCAGGGTTTCCAGGTGGTCAGAACATACCCTGCAGATTTCTTTCAAGCAGAGGCTGTCACTTTGGGCTAAACGGGGACACAGTAAATCCCCCATGCTCTAACCTTTCCTAAAGATCTGGGACAGCAGTGGCCTTGGCCTTTTGCAGTTTATCCCATGTGGCTCTGTCTCCATATGATGCTGATCTTTTCTGACAGCAAGGCACAAAAGGAGAAATAGGAAATGACAGGTTGAACATACAGCAGAGTCTTTCCCCTCAAGCATTTCTTGTGCACCCCTGCAGTTGTGAATGGGGTCATTAATACCCATCTGCAGACATGCAGCGGTGTAGTGTACTTCCATGCTTAACATGGAAGCACATTAACCATGGAAGAACCTAGTACCCTACTCTGAGGATGCAGAGAAAAGCAAGGACAAGTCTACATTGAGCTACACTTTTGAGATTTAATATTAGTGTCTCCGAAATCATCCAAGAGGAGTTGTGACTTCATTATACTCCAAAGAGAGCAGGAAATGCTTCTGAGAAGGATTAAACAACTGTGCAGTTCTGTGAAACACCTAATCCAGCACAGAGGTGCAAAAGGAAACCCCGGAAAGAAAGTCATGACTTGGGACGTTGGAAGGCTCCACATGTTAGCTTCAGATCAAAATGTTCCTTTTTCAGTTTTCATGTACTCTGAGAACTGGCAGGTACTTAGAGTCATTTAGCCTAACCTTTTGTTTTAGAGACAGATGAGGAAACTGAGCCCACAGAGAGAATGTGATTTATCAGAGGTCACAAAATTACTGGGGGGGCAAAGCTGTGAAATGAGACCCCTGCCTCTCTAGTCTTATCAAACCTGGGAAAAGATGACTGCGTTGTGAGGAGAGTGGAGGATGCATACTCAGAAGCAGGTGTGTGTGCTGAGGTGGGCACCTGGGAGCTGCAACAGGTCATACATCACCAGGATGGGACAGGAGAAGTGAATGCAGCCCTCTTGTTCTCAGGAAACTGTTCCCACATAACTTCCCTGAGCATTATCCGAAAAGTTCTTCTGTTTTCTACTTTCCTGCTGCTCATGTATTTTTAGGTCTTGAGGGAAAATCGAGTGCCATTAGCAGGGTAGCAAGGCCACACTGCTCTTTGCCATTGATCTGTCAGCTGCCGTCAGCCCAGGTTCCTAGCAATGCCTCTTATTTGCAAGGAAAATAAGTGGAACCAAAGGGTTGGCTGTCTAATGATGTACAGAACTAGGTGAAACCTTCAGCAAATCATCTAAGCTACTTGAGTCTCAACAGACTTAACTCAAAATGAAAGAAATTGGACCACACACTTTCTTTATGTTCTTTGGCTCTTCTGAGGATAAATTAGGCCATGCCTGCACAATATATTAAAAGATGTTATTCTTGTGATCATCATTTATGGAATATATTTTGGTGGTTTGTTAGTATTATCAGTCATATTCATTACCCAGAGAAGCAAAGGAATGAAAAAGCTGAATCAGGTTTTCATAATCGAGAGCTAGAGTAGAACTGTAGGTTCTTGAGGCTCTGTCCACTGACCATATCACCCTGACTTCCTTGGGAGCACTTATACTACATGTCAATTTATGTCACTTGGGGAAAACGAATTAATGGAAGAGATAAGATCAAAAGTTGTAGCCTGGAGTAGAGCTTCTGCTGAAAATCTTAAAATGAAAGACTTATCACTTTTACCCTGAGAGAAGAGAAAATTCTTTGTAAAGTTTTGTCTATTTTTGTTTTCTGGTTATGTGTGTTTTTATTAGAATTGCCATTTTCAAGTCTTATTAAAGTTTGTTCATTTCATAGTGACTGCCAAAAGAAATGGAATATACAATTTGTTTTAAATGCATATCTTTTGGTTCAAAATAATATACATTCATGTAGAATTTAGAAAGATATGAAAGTATAAATTAGGAAAAAATTAATATTACCACTTGGAAATAATAGTTGAAAATGTTCAGTTTCTTTTTTTACATAATTATAAATCTGAGATTATACTTGCAACATCTGCAACATATCTTCTTAGGATCTGTTAAATGTTCAGAACCACAGACTACATTTGGTGCTGGTCCACTTGGAACAAACCACAGTTGGGCGGGAGGGTAGCGTTATGTATTTATCTCCAGCACATGTCCTTGCAGTGGTCCCGCAGAGCAATAAGCTCAGGTGCATGGAGGCTACATACATATCAGAGGATGCAGGAGTTACCCTGGCTGAAAAGCCACATGCCCTAGAGGAGTCAATATATGATTTAACAACTCCATAGGCATAGTTTCTAGGGTCTCACAATAGATATGCCAAGTTACCAGAATCACTGTTATTGGAAGTCATAGCAGAAGCACTCTCTAGGTTATAACAGTTATCTGAGAACTGATGCAATTCAATAAGGGCTCAGTTTTACCTTGTGACATAATTGATATATATTATATTTTTCTAGAGAAACAGGCAGAAAATTATGAGGTTGGATTCTCTTATTGAAGAAAAAAGCTCTTTCCCACAATACTGCATGCAATTTTTTGGCCTTAAAAAATCCAATATTAAATTACAAACATGTTCTATCACTACTTAAGGTGTTTCAAAAACATGACTGGCACATAATGCATTAAACAAATCTTCTGGTATTGTGTATTTAGTTAGCTCCAAATTACTGACATGAACATCCCTATACACAAATCTTTGTATTTTTATAAATCCGGAAAATGTAATTAACGACTGGGTCTGAAGTTTCTTAAGCTCTTAATACATCTTTGATAAACTGCTCTTCAGAAAAAACATGTTAGTTTATGCTTTAACTCGAACCACATGAAATTCTCTGCATTTCATTATCATAGACTAAGTTCCTTGAAAACATTTGCCAATCTTCTATGAGAAAAATGCTGTATCCTTGAAAAAATTACTTTTCTTTGGTAACTGATGAGTTTAGAAGTATTTATCTACACACAGTCTATTGATTGTTAGTTGTCTATTCTTATCCTCTGTCATTTTGATTTTGGAAAGCTCATCTTTTTAAGTATTGAAGGCATTTACATTTGAGTCTCCTATGCAGCAAGCTGTTTTGCAGTCTTTACTTTTGATAGAAATTGGCCGGGCGCGGTGGCTCAAGTCTGTAATCCCAGCACTTTGGGAGGCCAAGGCGGGTGGATCACGAGGTCAACAGATCGAGACCATCGTGGTCAACATGGTGAAACCCTGTCTCTACTAAAAATACAAAAAATTAGCTGGGTGTGGTGGCGCGTGCCTGTAATCCCAGCTACTCAGGAGGCTGAGGCAGGAGAATTGCCTGAACCCAGGAGGCGGAGGTTGGGGTGAGCCGAGATCGCGCCATTGCACTCCAGCCTGGGTAACAAGCGCGAAACTCCGTCTCAAAAATAAAATAAAAAAATAAATAAAAATAAAAAAATAGAAATTTTCTTAGTTAGCAAAATCTACCAGTTTGTTTTTATATGCTTGCATCAACACTCCTAAGTGAGATTATTGTTTCTATTTGGGGTGCTTTTGTGGTTATTTACGTGCACTCACTTTCTAAGTGCTTGACATCCATATTTTTCTTGTTTTGTAATATGTATGGAAAAGTTTTTCATTTATGTTTTAGGCCATAAAACATTTTATATAGTCTGAGATTTTTTATTCCTCCAATGTTTGAGGAAAGTTATTCCACAGTTATGTGTCCTGAGTACTATTTTTTTGAGATAAATTTTGGTACGTTTAAAATTTTATTCTATTGGCATTCATATATTTAGCTTTGCTACATCTTTTAGAAAAGTTTTTGATATAAGGCATCGTTAGTAAATATCTTCATAGAGTTACCAATTTTATTGGCACAGAATTGTACATACAACTTAAATAAGTCTTAAAAACTTGATATTTTTATTTACTTTTGCTTACATGTTTTCTTAACTATATTTGTATGGCTGCCTTTCTATTATAGACTAGCTAGGTGGCTGTACATTTAATTTATTCTATTTTCTTATTTTAATGTTCTCATAATTTTTAACAAATTTCCCTTGCTTTTCTTACAGTTTAAATATAAAACAATCTCTACAATTACAAAAAGTATCTAAAAGAGAATCTAGGCAATAATAAATGAAATTTCCTGGGCCTGGGAAGGAGAGAGGAAATAAGGTAGCAAGTCAATGGATCACTCAGGGATGCCTGTCTGAATACACAGGAAATGATATGCTTATGAAACAGGAAGAAACAGGATCTGATTCCAGACTGAGCCCATCACCTCCAGGCAGAGCCACCATAAAACCATATCAGACAGAACCCAGTGTGGCCTCTTACTTTTACATGGGGTGGAATGTGTCACATTGTGAGGTACATGGAAAGGTGTCTTGTCTGCTTTCTCTTATTCTGCAGGCTTGTAAGAGGGATACAGAGAGTAGCCTTCCTCTGGGGAATGGGCATCCCTTCCTTCACTCTAGAACTGGAGAAAAGAGGTCTTAATGAGGGTTCTCAGTGGGATTTCATTTCTTTCAGAAGTAGGAAGGTAGTTTGTGATCCCAAAGAGGGCAAAGAGCAGTTCCAACCCGGTTTTTTGTTTTCCTATTCCTGACCACTTAGTAAATGCCAGGCACTGTGCTAAGTCATTTCTAATCCCCCACAACAAGGCATGAGGTAAGCATTCAGTTGTCCTTATTTTCTATGAGAGGGAAGAGTGAGGTGACTTGACCAAAGCCGGGATGTGACTCCAGGTATGCTGGGCAGCAAAACTTGTGTTTGTTAGCCTCTCTGATACATCACGTTGTCGCTCATCAATGCTATTAGTCCTTACAACACAGTCGAATTTAAAGGAGAGCTTTGTAGAGCCTGGGATCAATAAGCCAAATAAATTTATTATGCCCATATTATTTATCTTCAAATTCTATTCCACTTATTTTCCAAAAGCAAGCCAAACATTGGCACAGAAAAATAATACTTGAACTGAGTATCTGAGCAATTGCTCTATTCCTCAGCATGTCAGTCAGGGTTTTTTATTCCTGCTGAATAGAGGGCAGGTAGGGAGGAGGGAGAGTTGGGGGACTCAGCTATTAGAAGAGAAGGAGGGCAATGGGAACTAAGATCATATCCTGACTAATTTGACCATACGGCATATTTAAGCAGAAACAATTTAAAACTCCCCCAAATAGCATTTTCAAAATAAAAATGTCTAAGTGTTAAATCACTTGACCAGACAACACGGATCTGCAAACTTTATGCTGTTAAGCCATCTCCCTGGAGGATTGTCTGGCCAATCTTTTGCCTCATGAGAGAGGAAATGAAATAAATGAAGGTAAAGTGGCAACTTAATTTAATGCGATATAATGTGAACAGAGCCAGAGCCATCAAGAATGAATCACAGCAAACTTCAAGTTAAGCAATTTCTCTCATCTCTGGCCTCTCTGGAAGTTCAATGAGAACAGCAGGAGATACCGGCCTGAGAGATTCTATTCTACTCTAATCTCAGTGGTGATATCAGTGCCAGCACTTAACATTCAGAATCTCTTTTGAATACACGCAACTCATAGCATAGTTTTTCAAGAGGACGATAGCTGTTTTTAGCACATTAGCTAGTTATACCTGTTGATTTATAACATTCTCACATGCTTTTTAAAAATATATCTTTTTAAAATTCAGATACCAAAAAGCAAAAGCTATCTATACAAGACAAGACCTATTTTAATGAGTTTTTCTGCAGACCTCCATTCACTCTGTTTTGGCTGAAACAGGATGCTACTGATAAAGCTGCTGGGTGAATACTCAGGAAGAGAAGAAAGAAGAGAAAAAGCAGACAGGAAATATTCTTGGGTATCTGACAATAAAAAGGAAAGTGTATTTCTGTACTTACAATAGCAGTTGGGGTGGCAGCCAGCACACAATAGAGCACCAGAGGGGTGATGAAGCTTTCTTCCTCTGTTCCTGGGTAAGGCTTCATTAAGTCTCCATCCTGACAGAAGAATCCTTGAATATGCACCTGAAAAGTGTCAGTGCATTCGAAGTAGTAGGCAAGCAGCACTGTCCCAGCCATGATGACAAGCTGAAAATACAGCATGGCCACACAGAGACATTAGCAGGGCTTCGGAGCAGCCCTTGCCCCTCAGAGCAAACTCCCTCCATCACCCCAGCAGCGGCTCTCCTGATATTGGTATTGGCGAGTGTGTGCGTGCCTGGCGCAGCGTGCTCTGGGAGTGTGCGCTTGCTTGTCTGCCTTGTAACATCTGTTCTATAAACCTTCCAGCAAATAATGAGCAGCTCCCATCTGAAAGGCAGATCCCAGCCAGGCTTCTAGAGAGCCTCAGCCCTTGCTGCCACCCTTTCAGAGTCTCGGAGTATGTATGCACGGGAACCAAGACGTTATAGCCATTTAGGACAGAGGTGAAAAGTCAAAGGGCAGTGGCAAGAGAGTTGGCAAGACATAGATGTTCACAAGAAATTTCATACAATATTACAGGTAGACTTAGCTCATTAAATATAAAAGGTAGGTAAATCATGAGGAAATGAAGGAATATGAAAGGGAGATAAATCATGAGTACAAATGAAGAAATTAACAGGAAAGCCAAATCCTAAATGGATCAAGGGAAGTTTCGACACCCCAAGTTATTGGCAGGTATTCTATATCAGTCAAAACTTTTATCTTTTTCCAAAATGGTTTCTTCCAGTTAGTCAAGGACTTAGCTAATGATTGAATCTTAATGTAGAAATACAGCCTTCGTAAGATTTAGACATTAAAAAAGAGACCATTATCCTTTCTGACTCAGATGTTGTGGATACTCACTGAAGTCTAGTAGGTATGTGGAATTAAGGGGATATGGAAATGTAACAATTTTTCCCATTCATATTTGGAAATCATCAATGCCAAGATAAAATGGTGATAAAGGTAGATGGGAACTACATCTTTGAGGTCATGAAATGACAGAAGCTTAAGCTGGGGGATATCTTGGACTTCCTCCTGTCTGACACCTTTATTTCATAGATGAGGAAAATGGAACTGATCACTTCCTGATTATCCAAAAATTAAAGTAAATGTGCTTAGATTTAGTATTAGCAAAACAGGGGAACTAAAATGAAGAAAATAGATTTTTAAATGTTGATTAAAGGTATTAAAGTTATTATGTAAAAAAATCAGAACTTGGTAGGACATCTTTAGATATCTATGGCTTATTTTGAAGTACATATGAGGCAACGAGGAGAAACCATAATCTTTTCAGGGCTTAAGAAGACTAAAGTTCTTATTTCAGCTCTGGAATGATTAATCCAAGGCCACACAGCTGGTTAGAGTGTTAGAGCCACAACTAGAAACTCACATTTCCTGATCTGTAGGGAAAAAACAAAAACAAAAAATTGAGCTGTATCAGGATCTAAAACTGCATCTTATACAAAAAGGTGGAGAGAGAGAGGGGAGGCAAAGTAGCTGAACTCCAGCACAGAAAGGCAACATTTGGCAATCTCATCCATTTTCCTATCCATTGCTTTAGCCACAACATTGAAGCACAGCCTTTACCCTCTCCCCCACTCTAAGCCCTTCTCTGGAACCAGCATAGCCTCTACTTCTGGAATAGTAATCCTGCAACTCTTCCTTATAAAACAGACAGCATCATTTTCTTTAAGAGTCATTTGAAGTAAGAATCTTCTGTCTTCCCTATCCTTCCAATTTCTCCTCTTTTGCTGCCTTTCCTCTTTGGTTCAGAAGCCTGTGGTAACGCTCAGTTATAATGTGTCTCAAGTACAAACTTCTGGGTTTGTTGTTGTTGTTGTTTTGCTTTTGTTTGTTTTTTTTTAGACGGAGTCTTGCTCTGTTGCCCAGGCTGGAGAGTGCAATGGCAGGATCTTGGCTCACTGCCACCTCTGCCTCTTGCCTGGGTTCAAGTGACTCTCCTGCCTTACCTCCTGAGTAGCTGGGATTACTGGTGCACACCTCCATACCCAGATAATTTTTGTATTTTTAGTAGAGATGAGATGTGGTTTTACCGTGTTGGCCAGGCTGGTCTAGAACTCTTGACCTCAAGTGATCCACCTGCCTCAGACTCTCAAAGTGCTGAGATTACAGGTGTGAGCCACTGTGCCCAGCTTCAAGTACAAATTTCTAAATATCTGATCTAAAGGTGTTTACCTTTTGGTTACATCCATTGCCCCTTTCCTTTTATTCCAGTTAGGCCACAAACCATCTCTCCATTCGCTAGCTCTTATAGATGACTTGTTTCTGGATATTTATGGATTACATTCATCTAGTATCTAGCATTTTCTGCTCCTAGGAATGTGGATCTCCCATCACAACTTTGGACTGTGCAGTAATCTCTGAATACCTCCATGTGTTTTTCCATTGTTTATTGGTGCCACATGTAAATCAATGTTTATGCCAGCCTTCTCTGCTGTTTGAAGTAATTGGTGTATTTATTTTTCTTATACCAATAGAAAAGAGGCTTGGATAAGTATGTTTCCTATAAGATTGAGAGACATACTCCAAACCTACCCCTGCTAACAGGTGCTCTTGATTGCAGCTAGTTTACTATGAAGTTTCTCTTTCTTTTATGCTTGACTGGTTAAGTGGGTTGACCTGATAGAAAGGAACCTAGCTAGTTGACCTGATGTTTTGAAGATGAAATAGCACCAGTATTCCAACAGCCACTAGAGTTCTCTCTGTGCCACTGAACAGGGCTGATCTGGGATTTTTGTGTGTCTCATCCCTGTGGCTAGAAACGCTTTTCTCTCTCTTGGTTTCATCTGCTCTTGGGAAATATCTTCTTGGGAATAGGCAAGATCTATGGGGGCTTGTGGACAAAAATATAAAAACCAAACTGACATCTAACTTCCTCTTTCGTGGAAAGACGATTGTGTTTTATGGGTATCTTTGTGCTACCACTTCCATTTTTTAAAAAAAGGCAAAAATGAAGTAAATGACAGAGAAAACTTTATATATATATATATATATATATATATATATATATATATATATATATCTCAAGACAAATGCAAGGAATGGAAACTGTTAAATAAGAACTATCTAACATCAAATACACTGAAATCAATGAAGGTCTAACAACAAAGAAAGCACTACAAGCCTAAATTTGAAATCTATAGAACAAATCTTAAATAGCTGCCTAGCTGATTTAATCCTGGAAGAGCATTCAGAGAGAACTAAGTAAGTTAAAAGTTTATAAAAATTTGCAGGACATAGAGTAAAGAACAGAGAACCTTGGAGACCAAAAGGGTGGTAGTGGTAGGTGGGAGCTTCAGCAGCTTATGTGACAGAACTGACCCCCACCCCCAACATGAATTGACTTGCTTTGGTTCTTCCCTCAAGCAACCAGAAATGCTTCCCTGTCATTTGCAAGCAATCCTCAAACTCCCTGGGAAGTCCCCCAATAATGCCATTTAGAGATGCACAGAAGCAAAAATAGAACAACTCAGATTTTGAATTCTGGTTGATGTTCTATTGAACATTCTCCTGTGGCCACATTTTAAAAGAAAACTGATGCGCTTACTGCAGGAACAGAAACCACACACATTGATTCTGTCTCCATGAGCAGAGAGATCCATCTCACTGCACTGATGATGCCACACAGTTAACCACCAGCACGCTCCCTTCTTCCTCCTTGTCCTGAGACACGATTTATTACAGTCTAGGTTTGTGTCACTGGTGCCAGCTGGCACACTTGCGATCTCGTTGCCTTTCTCAGCTTCATTTCAGAATGCATGGAGAGAGGCCATAATGTTGGTGTCACATGAGCAGATGGTGAGGCCATGCTGGGTGCAAGTACTTGGGAAGGGTTGAAGATGTCAGTGTGAAAGAAGCAATTATGGCAGTGGGAGTATAACAGGGTGTAAGGAGCTCATGTACCAGGGACTTTCCTCAGCTGTTGCTTTCCAAGAATGACGATCTAATATGGTGGTAAAAAAATGCATTAAGTGCTGATCATCCACGAGGATTCAGAATGCAAAAGCCAGCAGTATCTGAAATTCAGCCTCCTGTGGTTGGAAGCACTGTGTTTCTACTGACGCCTTTTGCTGGTTTGAGAAAAGTAAAAATGTCAAGAAGAACGGTAATTGTGAAGTTCACAAAGCTGAGAGAAGAGGATGAGAACATTTTCCAACAGGCTGGTAAGTCTGGAGGAATTGTGGGCCAATAATTTATATGTCCTGATACAGCTGGGAAATGGAATCAGATGATGATGACGTGACTGATGTGAGCCTGTGTGTCCAGGGCAGTATGACAGAGGCAAGACGTTGGAATGAGAGTATACATGAAGCATCTTGTCTCAAGAGTAAAGGGTATATTTCAAACTGGGGAATCCTAGTGCTGGGTGACTAACCATGCAGTTTCTTGAGGACTGAGAGGCTTCCTGGGGCACAGGACTTACAGTGCTAAAACTGGGATGGTCCTAAGCAATCTGGGGTGACTAAACACAAACAATGAACCAAGTACAGACAAAACTGAGACGATGAATATTTTCCTCCCCAAAGAAGTTTCTCATGCTGGTTCAGCCATGAGCTACCAAAGCTAGTCAAAGCTAGCAAGTCCTCTTGTGAGCAGCTTCTGAACTCAGTCTCACTCTAAGTGCTGTGAAGCTGAGGAATTCTCAGACATGCTCGCCAATCCCAAATAATTTGTAATCTACCTGGGGTGTGCCCACCAACACAGGGAACAGGCAGTATTCTGTAGGAGGGTGTCTGCTGATCCCAAGTGGGAGTCAGGCATGGCTGCATGTGCCTCATGAACTGGTTGGGACGGGAGTGATGGAAGGAGAACAAGGGAAGGGGGGATATTGCCTGAGACAGAAGAGAATATGTGGGAAGGGAGAGGGCTGTGTGGTGTCTGCTTAGGGTATTGGTTTTGGCCCAGCCCCATTGATAGAGATGTTCCATTCCATAGAGTGAGGATAAAGGAAACGCTGGGCAGAAGGAGCATGGTATCAGAGCTTAGGTGGTAAGAAGTGACATGGTTGACATCAAAGCAGTGTCTTAGCTAGGACACCAGGGAATAGCACACTTTCAGGATTTGCATGTTTTTGGGTATTGAGAAAAAGCATCCCAGTCACAAATGTGAATGGTTGCACACAAGGGCTGGGGTGGAAACCCTCAAGTAGCATTGACAGAACTGGAAACCAGTGTAGTAGGCTAGAGGAGGAACACATAAATTGATAGTGAGTCCCATGTGAGACCTCACTTGGGACCCTTTGAAATAAGTATTACCTCCTAAAGAGGGGCTGGAGGTTCTCCATATACAACAGAGCCAATGACCTGGAGGAAGGGGAGAGAAGAAAGGAGAGCAGCCGGAGATGATAATGTTATATTGTGCATGTCCCAGGAACTGTTTAAAGCACCTTACATAAATTAACTCTTCATCTTTTCAACCATCATAGGTGGTAAATATATTATTATTTCCATTTACAAATGAGGAAACAGGCACAGAGAGATTGCATGAGGTCACACAGCTCACAGAGGTAAACCTTGGATGATTACTATAAACATCTCTCTCCACTCAAACTTGTGTGGCCTAGGGGAAAATCAGGTTACAAATATAAGTCAGCATAATATTAAGAACTAAACTGTGTTACATACCTGGAGACTTTATTTAAATGTCTCCAAGCATCAGTTTTCTCATCTGTATGAAGGTTAATGATAACCATCTCAGAAAGATGCAATGAGGTGTGTTTATGCATTCCCATTTTGTTCCAAAAACGCTATTCCTTTAATTTCCCCTTTTCCTCAGCCTGGTCTGTAAATGATGGCACCCTCCCAGGATCTATCTTTAACCCCTTTGTCATCTCTTTCTGTGGCTTCCATTCTTATATTGATTCCTTTGCCTCTCCTATCACCAGCTGTAGCTCTGGGTTTCCTCCTGACCACCAACTTGGTGTGTTCCTTAGGTACTCCAAATGCCACACGTTGAAACTGGAAACCAGTGTTTCTCCGCTCCCCAAGCTGCAGTTCCTCTTGCATTCCCTATCCTGATAAATCCAACCACAATTCTCTCAGTTACAGAGGCTAGAAATTTCAGTGTCATCTTAGGCTTCTCCTTCCCCCAGTTTTCTCACTCCTATTCATGCCATACCTGGCCAGTTGCCAAAGTCTCACTGCAGTGTCTCCTTACATTTATCTCATTTATTCAAACTGCCACTGCCACCTTCAGGCTTGCACATTCTCTCACCTACACTATTGAAATCTTGTCCGATTTGCTTTTGCTGTCTTTGGGATATCAACCTCTCCATGCCATCATTTACCTGGCTGCTAAAGAGTTACCATCCAAAGGCATAGCTATGATTATATCTGTATACTCCCCCAAAATCTGCAGTGATTACTTTCTATGGACTGAATTTTTTGTGTTCTCCCCAAATTCATTTTCAAAGTCTAAATCCCCAGTGTGATGGTATTTGGAGGTGGGTTCCCTCTCATAAACAGGATTAGTGTTCTTACAAGAGGAGACATGCAAGAGGTATCTCTCTCTCTTGGCCTCAGTGAAGTTATAGCAAGAAGGCAGTGTGAAATAAATGAATCTTGGAACCCCAAAATCACTAAACCAAAGGGAAAAGTCAAGCTGGGAACTGCTTAGGAAAATCTGCCTCTCGTTCTATTTCTAAAAACAAGATTAAAAAGCTACATGCCTCCCTCACAAGGAATTGCCTTGTGGACAAAGGACAGACAGAACTCAAAGTTATCCCTCTGCTTACTGAGATAAATACGTCTGCTTGCTTCCTTTGGAAAGGCTAATCAGAAACTCAAAAGAATGCAACCAATTGTTACTTATCTACCTATGACCTGGAAGCCCCACCCCTGCTTCAAGTTGTCCCGCCTTTCTGGGCCAAACCAATGTACATCTTACGTATATATCTCGGCTTCCCAGTTTTCAAAACAGTGAGCTATATGGTCGTTTATGCTACCTAGTCTATTATAATTGGCTATAGCAGCCCAGATTAAGACTAAGAAATTATTAACATTAAGAAATGTTAAATGTATAGTGACACAAAACGGGCAGGCATAGCTATATCTAGTAATTTTCTCTGCATCAAACACCCAGGGCTTCGTTCTGCCCATATGTTTTGCTAATGGATAGAAGAAGCCTGACATTTGAATAGAGTCCAAACCAGCAAATCCCATCAGTTAGTGGAGAATATCTTAGTAGCCCCTTCGTTAGTGGAGAATCCATAGGTCTACCTCTCTGCCTGGGCTGCCTTTACCTTCTTAATTGGCCAGTCCTTAAAGAATAAATGCAAATACTACTTCCTTGTCTTCATTTAGCATCACTTCCTTCCTCCAGTGTCTCGGTGGTTATTTATAGGTGGATGATGTGGAGAAATGTAGAGCATATAATAATATTACTAAGTAGATTTATAACGACATCAAGGAAAGAATAACTATTGGGTATTAGTTCAACTAAACTGGGCTACCAAATTTTCTCTTTGATCTTTTGCTGCTAGGGATTTTTTAATTCAATGACATGGATGAATACATAGAAGAAATGTTAAATGTATAGTGACACAAAACGGGCAGGCATAGCTATAGCAGAGAAAGCAGAATTACAAATTCAAAATTATTCTGACATTTGGGATAAATATAAAATCCTACAGCAAGATTCTGATAGTTAATAATAATTGCAGGGATCAGTAGAGCAAAAGGCATAGAACTAGAGCCTGAGAGGTTCAAGAGCTCTGTCCTTTCCCCAGGGCTGCCTCAGAGAAGGGCAGAGCTGAATACACATGTGTCTATGAGAAAGTGACGGTAGTGAGAGGATGAGCCAAGAGAATTCTGTGAATAGAAAGTTGTGGATGACTTGTGTATTTTACTTATGTATTCACTTGTTCAAGGTAGGTAAAGGAGGGGGAGGGGATAGACACAATCCATCAGAAGTCTCTATAGTCTAAAATTTTACAGTTCTGCTATATCTTCTGTAAAACTAAGTTGATTTTGGTGCTAACTTGAGGTCTGTCCGGTGAAGCAATAGAAGTCAGCAAACTCCTGCTACACACCAACCATGTGCCAAATCCCTCAGAGGGAAGAGGGAAATATAAAGATGAAGTTCTTAGTTTTTCAAGGATATGAGCATGTGACCATGTTATCAGTGTTACAACACAACTGGTTAGTAGTTATACCTGGACAGATGGATAGATGAGTGGCTGAGAAAGATGGAAGGGTGGACAGACACCACAAATGACATCAAGAAGCAAATATTAACTGTGAGAGACAGAAGTGTTGTGGCAGCAGTGACATTTGAGCCAATTGTCATGGTGTAATGGAAAGGTACAGCCTTTGGAGTTTTAAGACCTGGATGCAGTACTAGATGGACCATTAACTGCTTGTGTAACTTTAAGCATTGTACAAAACTGAGTACTGAACTGACTTTGGGAAGACTGGTTTAATTTACCTAGCCTTTCCCTTGTTCTAACAAATCATTTTGAGTCTTATACCTAAACAGGAAAGTCAAGAAAACTTTGTAAAATTACTTCTTTTGGCCTGTTCATGCTGTGATAATATCCACATTAAAACCTTAATGTGTAATGTTGTAAGTCCAAAGTAAAAATAACTTAAGGATTTTTAAATAGATTAATTCAATTAATCTAAAAAAATAGGATTTTAGCTCAGCAAAAGAAGTTTGCCCAGTCATTACGGATGGGTTACACAGCAGGATTAAATTGTATGGGGTTTGTGGTATGTTTGATCCTGTACTTTTTATTATTTGGGGATAGGAGCATGTAATTTGTTTTCTGTCACTAGACTATTCTAGTATAAAACACTAGTTGTTGAATTATAAAGAAGAACCCAGGTGAATGGACATAGGCTTAGATGAACACTAAAGCTCCTAAAATTGCACGTAAGTCTTCACAGCATAATGTGATGGCTCACTCCTGTGCTCCTATACAGCTCCAGTGCATACCTGCCAGGAACTCTGCCCTTCTGGCATTAGTGATTATCCCAATTTTCTTGTGAGCCTTCACCAACCAAGCTGTGAGGCCGTAAGGGAAAGGAGCCTTCAAATCTGTAACCCCAGTTTAGCCAGGCACATAATAGGTAGTATTTTTAAAACTATTGGTTGAATAAGTGATTGAGAGTGTAGTTTGTGTTTACTCAAAGCAACTGTTTGGGACATATTAAAACTAAACTATTGGTTTAATATAAATGTGTTCTCTGATATAAAATATAGCAATAAGTGCTCTGGGAAAGAAGAGGGAGCCTGGGGGCATAAGACAGAGAGGTAAATATCTATGGCCAGGAGAAGTTTGTGACATCCTGGGTTACACTCAATTTGACAAATTTTATTACTAGAAGATTCTCTGGGCCTACTGGTTTCGTGGAATTCCCAGAAATGCATTTTAGTGTATGGTCATTTAAACTTATTTGAACACAGAACCTCCCCCCTTTTCTTTCCATGGTGCACTAATTATAAATTTAAAGAATATTCATGAAACTGAATTTAGGAAATGCAGTCACAGTTTCTGAACTGGAAAGAAGGAGGAAGGGGTGAAGAAAGAGAATGAAAATATGACTTTATTTGCATTGCGGGGTGTTAAAAGCAACCTGTTTACAGGTATCAAATAAAAAAGAATTTCATATTGCTACAATCTTCATTTCTGCCAGGATAAATATACTATCTGTTCTTGATCATTGAACCATCGACCTCAATTGTGGTTACGAAATAGGAACATTTTGCTTGGACCTTTTTGTGGAACTCAGAGACAAATGCCATCTCAGACCTCAGGCATAAGGCCCCACCCCCAAATCAGGTTCTTTGGTACACTGTTCACTATTATGCATATGTCATAGCAAGCTAAGAAAGGAGAATGAAAGAACGTGGCAAACAGTAATAGCAGCAACAACATACTTCGCAATGAGTACCACCCCTGGAATTCCTGCGATTACACAGATACCTTTTGGATCTCTGGGTTGCTTAGGAGCAATTCTGGTGAAGTGCTGCTGGCAAGTCTGGTCACCCCCTCAACCCTAGAAAAGTATGGCTTGGAGCTCTTCAGCTCCTCTCAGGATAGTTCTTCTTGTTCAACCCAGTCAGGCTCAGCATCACTATCACCATCTATATCTCTAAAAGACTTAGGAATATTTTTTCAAGGCTTATCTGAGTGTAGTTTTATGTGATCACACCATTCTATGAATGTGTAAGCAAACACCTACATAATCGAGTTTCTATAAATACATATCGAGTTTTCTATAGAAACATATCGAGTTTCTATAAATTATGTAAAACACATTTATCCTATTTTGAAGCATATAAGCTATATGGGGAAAGAGTTTCAAAAGAGAGGATGCAGCTCAAACAGTTGGGTTAGAGGAGAATAATACAAGAGTTGCTGCTGCTGTTTTTCAAGGTAGCACAGGGAGGAGCAGGAGTGGAAACTAACAAGAGAAGCAGCAAATATGTATGGCCATAGTAGGGGGTTAGCAATGGACTGGACTTGGCTTCATCACTGCAACTTCTGTTATCTTTGGAGAACGTTCTCAAAGCAGATGAGGAAATTCCCAAGGCACTAGGATGCTTTTTGAACTTACAAGGAGACATTATATTACCTCTCCTAACTTGTGCAGTTCAAACCTTTAATCATTTACCCAAATGCACTATTGGGGAAAATTGTTTTGTTTTGCAACATGCATCTAAATATTTGCAAATGTAGCAACAATAAGCACATTCTATATTGTATTGCCACTATTCAGTTGCATGTTGTTTTCTTGCCCCTAAACTGCAAGCTCCTCAGGAACTCATCTTTGAATCCCAAGCAGCAAGAATGAAACCTGGTGTTTAATAAATACTGATAAACACATTTGGAGTAAGATGCATTTCTTAAATAAGACTCCCCCAAAGCAAAAGGCCAAAGGGGGAAAAGTGAAAATAATTGATTACATCAAGGCATTCTGTTCAGTAAACTAACTCTTCAATAAAGTTAACAAAGGGGTTAACTCTTGCAGAGTTGGAGACATTATTTGCAATCTTCAAAACACAGATGTAATTAACATCTATCTTACACACACACACACACACACCAAACTTCTGTAAATCCACAAGGGTAAGACAGGAAATCAAACGTTAACTTAGTAAAAGTTATGAATAAGCCATTTCTAGAAGGGACAATCCAATGGTGTCCTAGAGCAGTGTTGTGTCATCTTATGAGAGCCTATTATGAAATTTCACTAGCTAGTTGCTAAAGGGTAGCTTGAAATTGGCCATGCTACCCTTTATACCAGTATTTATACCATGGAAATTGACAAACTGCACAACAAATCAGGCTCCCTTCTCTTTCGTCATCCCCTAAAGCCAGGAGTTAAACATTTACCAGCTCAATGCTAGAGAAATCCAAATGACTAACTTTCATGTGCATGAGCTTACTAATAGAGAAATGCAAATCAAAACAATATTGGCATTGCCACTTTTATGTCTAATCAAATTAGCACAAATTTGAAAATTAGATAATAACAAGTTTTGATGAGAATATAGGCAAATGGAAACACCATGCAAAGCCAAGAGATTTTAAGTTGGCACAGACTTTTTGGAGTGCAATCTGGCACTGCCTGGAGAAAATGTAGTGTGCATATGCCTGATAATCCAGTAGTTTCACTCATTGGTATATATCCCATAGGTTTGTGCAAGGAAATACATAAGGATGTCTATATATTGTCATTTTTGGTTAAAAAGTTGGAAGGAATGGGAAAATAAGTAAAATGAAGTACTGCACATGATGGAATATTACATAATAGAAATTATGTATTAGATTTTCATAAAGTAATAAACATATAAGTGGCTCTTAGTAAATATCTAATACTTTTCTAAGTTCTTTGCACAGATTAATTCATTCGCTCCTTACATTTTTAAAAAGTGAATATTAGTAACTCTATTTTACAAGAAAGGAACATGAGGATCAGAGAGTTTAAGTAATTAGCATAAGGTCACATAATATGGAAGAGCCAGCATTCACCCTATGTAGTATCATCTGATAGGAACTGTGGCCTGATAAGAACTGGTCCACACAGCAGGATAACTGCTGGCAAGTGAGCGAAGCTTCATCTGTATTTATAGCTGCTCCCCATTGCTCACACTACCATCTGAGCTCTGGCTCCTGTCAAGTCAGCGGTGACACGAGGTCTTGTAGGAGCGTGAACGTTATTGTGAACTGCGCATATGAGGGATTGAGGCTGCACCCTCTTTATGAGAATCTAATGCCTGATGATCTGTCACTGTCTCCCATCACCCTCAGATAGACTGTCTAGTTGCAAGAAAACCAGCTAAGGGCTTCCAGTGATTCTACATATGGTGAGTTGTCTAATTATTTCATTATATGTTACATTGTAATAATAATAGAAATATAAAGTATGCAATAAATGTAATGTGCTTAAATCATCCCAAAAACATCCCTACCCCTGGTCTGTGGAAAAATCATCTTCCACAAAATTGGTCCCTGGTACCAAAAAGGTTGGAGACTGATGGTCTAGATTTTCCATTCTTAATCATTATGTTCTACTGACTAAAAAGCTTAAAAAAACAAAGCTTAAAAGCATTAAGTAAAAAAACAGAAAAGAAGCAGAGAAAGATTTGTAGTACAATGATTTTTATCTGAACTAAAAACATGTACTAAAAACACTACATACTTTTCAGTATGTACACCTATTTAAGGTCATATAATAAATGCATTAGAGTCAGGTTAGGGGATGGTAAGGACAAATCATCAAATGACTGTATCACATATTGGGCAGTATAAATAATTCAATTTGGTAGATCCAAAGACCAAATAGAGCCAATGAATAAATATTTAGCATCCTATAGACTTAGAAGGTGTTATGCTGAATAAAAGACAGCATTTGATAATTGACTCAAAATACTGTCTTTCTCAATCTGTGGTTGTAATAAATCTGACTTGTTGAAAAAGAATGAGTAGAAAATGAGAATCATGCTGCATGCTAATGCATTTTTTTTTCTCTTTTGGAGACAGGGTCTCACTCTGTTGCTCATGCTGGAGTGCAGTGGCATGATCTGGGCTCACTGCAGCCTCCGCCTCCTGGGTTTGCGTGATTCTTGTACCTCAGCCTCCCAATTAGCTGAAATTACAGGCATATGCCACCATGCCTGACTCATTTTGTATTTTTAGTAGAGACGGGGTTTTGCGAGGCTGGTCTCAAACTCCTAACCTCAAATCATCCGCCCACCTTGGCCTCCCAAAGTGCTGAGATTACAGGAATGAGTCACCACACCCAGCCATTAATGCATTCTTAATCTTTTATTAAAAAAAAAAAGACATCTGATTACCATTGACTCTTGCACAAAAGTTCACAACCACAAAAAAATGATTTTATGATTCCACCTTAGAATAAAAACATAAACACTGAGTTTTCTGCATGCCACATGGAGCAAATGTTAAAGATTAAAATTATAAAAAACTTAGGAAACATGATAAGAGTTCTCTATGTTTGCTTTCAAACAATTTCAAACAGAAGTACTTATGGTATCATTTAAATTTCCTTGTCAGATAGGAAAATGATTTTTCTTTCTCAATAAGCATGGCCAAGGTATTGGGAATTAGGCAAATAAGAAAAAAGGAAAAACATTCTCTCAAGTCAGTTTGTTTTTCTAATTAAAACAGGTAAATCTCAATGTTGCAGAGACTCAGATGTTGTCATTTTCCTTTAAAAATTACTGGGTAATGATTTTTCTTATTTCCCTTTGAAATTACTCAACAGGTTGCCTCTAAGCTAATGTCTTTTCCACACATTTAAAGATCCTGCATAAATGAACAGATTGGGACTCCACTCAAACTCCTGGTGGCTGTCAGATCAAAGTGATCAGGCCTGCACCTGCTTCCCTCTGGCTGCATCTAAACGAAGCCAATTATACTAGAGAAAGCAATCAGGTGAACATCTAGTTCATCGAGCTTGACAGGTGTTTCACATTGTGGGAGTAACACTGTTTATGGAAATGTTTGATACCTGTGCATTCAGTATGGCAGCCACTAGCTATAGGTGGCTCTTGAGCATTTGGAATGTGGCTAGTGCAACTGAGGGACGGAAATTTTTTATTTCACTTTTAAATGTAAGTGGCCATACCTACGTACTAGCTCCATATTGGATGGTATACGATGGCAATGCATTAGCAGGGTGATAACATGAAGCAAGCATACGTTTAAACAGTTTCCATGATAAAATATTCTAATATATAAATATGTAAGTTGGAAAATATCAGGATTTTTTACTCACTAAAGGTTAATTATTACTAACATTTGGTGTATATTCTTCCAGACTCTTTTTGTTCTCAGGCATATAAACACACTCAACCATGGGAAGATTTAAAAATATATAAAATAGAATCACAGTATACATACTAATCTATAGCTTACTTTTCTCTCAACAATACATTGTGACCAACCATCCTTATCAGTACAGAGACATATTTACCACTACATAAGACAATACATTCTCTTCTTTGCTAAGCATATCTCATTTCTGTCATTTCCAGCCAAGAAGTCCTGATGAACGCAAGGGACCAGAGTCACAGTTTTGATGTTGCTTGAATTAAAATCCTTATCTCAGGATGAAGGTGGAGAAGAAAGAGGTGGAAACTCAAAGAAAGGAGACCTTTGGATGCCAGGTGGAGGAAGTTAAATTTCTTTATATACCCCAGAGGAGTTTGAGCAAGGTAGTGGCGTGGTCAAAGCTGTCATTAAAGAGGTTGACCCAGGTGGTAATCTCTACGAGACTAGAGCAGAAGATAGTAGGCAGAGAAGTCAGATTTGGTACAAAGGTTTGTTTACACAACAGTTACCAACTCAGAATACCTCTAACACTGCTGTGCTATTGCATTTCCAGAGCAAGCTCATAACATTCTATCTAGCTTGCTCTCTCACAATAAAGCAGAAGTGAAACACCCTGCTTTACAGCAGTTTAAACTATATTGTGAAAATATAAAATGATTCATTCACTAAACATTTACTGAGCACCTACTATTGTCAGGCAATAGAGAAATAGCAATGCCCCAAGGTGAAGTCTCTGCCCACATGGGAGGGGTTGTAAAAGGAAGAAATTTGGGGGCTATGGAATTAAAATTAAATAAGTTAAATTTTGAGCATACACATGTTGATATGCCTATTAGACATCCAAGTGAGGTATGAAGGAGGCAGCTGAAATATGAGTTGAAGACAGTTTTTATTTAGGATAGATTGGGGGTTCATCAGAGTATATGATCAGCTAGTTAGTGAACACATAGAATGAAGAGGAGTCCGGGAGATGAGACTAAAAAAGGTGATGACAAGAATAGAGCTGGAGAGAAAGCAACCATGAGCCATGGTTCTAGGACCAGAATCTCCAAAGAATAGGGGAGCGGCTGGGTTCTAAAACTATGTATAACTGCACCAAGGAGACAGGGTTAGTAGTATTGACCTGACCTAGGTTAGATGGTATGAGTTTCCAGGTGGATTGATTTTAAGAAGGAGAGCAGGACATGAGTCTGGAAGAAGCAATGAGGAGCAAAAACAACACCTAGCCTGTCACTAAGTCCAGTAGTACAAGAGGTGTGGAAAATAAGACATTTCTTTTGCAAAAGAAAAAAATGTATAGTCATTTAAATCTTTTATATAAAAAAAAGATTGCTAAGGGAGTATAAGAACATATTCCTAACAAAATACATCTGGGAACAACTTAATCTAATATTAGAAGTTAAAAAACAAAACATATCTTTGCTGCACTCAATGCTGTGAGTTTTGGGAGGGTCTAGGGTAGCAACAGAATTAAGGAGAGCCAAATTTCCAGTAGGAAAGGGAAGGTACTATTCAGACAAGATTAAAAATATAATGGACTTTGCTGATTGCAAGTGAGTTTTGGAGTTCACAGAGCAACTCCTACTTTGAATGTGTATAAGAAGGTGCTCTTTGAAAAGGTGGGGGATGGAATCAGAGATGCACAGAGCTGTGTGGGCACAAGAGACCACAGGGTGAGAGAGGACCTGGAGTCCTTATTTTCTAATTGTGGTTAATACAGATAGGAACAAAGGGCATGACAGAATTCGTCCCAGTGTTCTTTGAGGCCGAATGGTGGAGCTGTATTGAGAAGGGAGGAGGAGCTAGCTCTTCTGTATTATGCTCTTCCATGTTGTGCTATAAATTGGGGGGGAAAATTAAGCCTTTGGTACTAATGTAGAAATGCAATCATTTAAAAAAAATTTTTTTACTGTGTAATGTGTTTTCTACGTTGTGATAATCTAGCACTAGGCAGCACGGATTTAACTCTTACTCCAAAAAATATCAGCTGAACCCCTACTATTGTACTGGGTGTGGACAACAATGTAAAGAAAGGAAAGCGGTCATCTGCAGAAAACACAAGCCCTCAAATACAGCTATGCCTATTGTCCAGCAAGGGGTGAGAAGAGAGATGCCAGCTGCAAACCCTTTTCTTGCTCTTTGGGATTACGGGAGTTGGATCTTCTCTGTCTGCAGAGCAAAGGTCAGCTGTCCATTTCCAGTATTCCTATGTTGGGTATTTACAACATTCACATAACAAACTAAATAATCAGACAATCATACACATATTAGACCATCTTCATTGTTCAAAATATGGGGGATTTATTTTCCACACCCAATCAGGCTGGTACTTCCTCTGTGTTTAAAGAAGTGAGAAAATGTGAGGAAAAATTAATATAGAGTCAGCAGAACTAGAAATGACAAACACATGCTATATGTGCCACCCTTCTCCATCCATGATCATATCAGATGTGCTAACAATTTGGGGGTACTCTTTCCTGTTGATCTTTCCCACATAGTACTCCAGTCATTACCAATTATTGAGAATTGGGCCACCCCTGATAACACAAGTGGTACCACCTTTCTAGATACATAAAGTAGGTTCTGAAATGAGATAGAATGTCATGGGGTTTTAAATACATGCTTGAATGATTTCTATGCTCACTTATTATATCCACAAGTTCCTGAGATGAGAAAACTCTGGTTTCAAAGTATCTTCTCCAGGAGAGAGGACAAAAGGCAATCTAACATGAGATACTGCTAGACATTTGCTCATTGATGGTTTGATTTTGCAGGAAGCCAAATGGCTTCGGTGAGGATGGCTGTCTCCTGCCACAGGTACATCCCCAAATCTGTCACCTAATAGTGTTGGCATATCATGAAGTTTGCATGGAATTTGGTGTAATTATGGTGATTCTACAAAACTCACCGCATTGAGTGCAGCAAAGATTTGTTTTGTTTTTTAACTTCTAGTATTAGATTAAGTTGTTCCCAGATGTATTTTGTTAGGAAGATGTTCTTATACTCCCTTAGCAATCTTTTTGTTTAATAAAAGATTTAAATGAGTATAAATTTTTTTCTTTTGCAAAAAACAAGGGGAAAGCGTAAACACAGTCCCCCACTACCACAAATTATGCAGTTGAGTTTCCCACATTTGGGTAAATGGCAGGGATCAGCACATCCGGAGTGCAATGGATAAGCCTTTCCCTGGGAAAACCACCTTCGTGATCATGGTATCTCCCCTGCCAGGTAAGTATCTCCCTTAACAATCTTAAGACCACCTTTTAAGTTTTCACCTGGGAAAGGCTTTCTTCACCTTCTTATATTTAGTATGAATGCTAACCAATTTGGTCAACCACATAAGCTCAGAGCTTGGAGTCATTTAAAGTTTCATTTGGAGAAGCAGACTTGGAGCAGATACAGCATTTTTGTTGTTCTCTGTATTGAATAAGATACAATTCAATTGAAATAAGAACAGGCATTAAGCTGCTTAGAAATCTGAATCAGAGAAACAATTATTCTAATACACATGATAGGGGAAAGGATCTCAGAGCTCATAATCTCCTGATTTGTATGAAAAACTGTCACTGTGGATGTCCATGCCTGACTGGAGGTTCTGAAAAGTATTCTAAGCCTCCATTTCTCACTTTTATCTTCTCAGATTGATTTCTGGTTCTTTTGAAAATGATTGTTCCTCTTAAAACTTTCTGAACATAGCACAATGCATTATCTGTATCATTTGGCACTCTAAATACTCTGCTATTATACTAGGATTCTTACGCATGAGCATGCCTTGTTCGTATTTGCAGTTGAAATTTATTCAATGAAATGTGACATTACTTTGTAAGATACATTTAGAGCATTTGACTTAGGCCAAGCACGCTGAGTTAAAAAGGTTTGGGAAGTTATAATCTTAGATATTTAATATTGTTCATGACAGGGTACCTTTTCATTTTTGACCGCCTGCTTTTTGACCTCTCGCAGTGGCCACCAGAGGGTAGGAACTCAGTATATAAAAGATCATTTCAATGGTGACTTCACATTTATGTCAAAGAACTGCCGTAACTAGGGTGTGTAGTCAGGGAGCTGGTCTAAGCTTCATCATATCTGACACCTTGTACCTCACAATCTACTATCTCCAGAAGTGGATCCTGAAAACAGTTAGTATTGCTATATGAGCTCACCCAGACTTAGGCCACCCCTTTCCTGAACAAAGTTTATTTTCTGTAAAGGAGAATAAGAACTCTATTCCCTGAGAATCAGAAAAAAAGTAAGCTGGATATACTTAAGAAGCTGTTATACTCACTCAGCATGTTCAGAGACTGAGCAGTCTTAGGAAACAGAACAACAATAATCAGGCTGCTTTAATTCCTACAATATTTCAAGGAGCACCCTGGGCCTGAAAGACACATCCCTCTACTTGGGAGAAGGTGAAAAATCAGCACTCCAGACTAAGATTCTCAATGATTGAGAACACAGCACAGCTCACGTGTTTCCAGAGTCTGGTACATGGTAACCGCTCCATGTGTGCTTGGTTAATAAATGGTGAAAGTCAGAATGGAAAGGCAAGATTCAGACATGAGCAGCCAGATGGGTGCCCATACCCAGACTACTGCACACCCACATTCTCTCAAGTGCCTAAAGACAACTGCCAACCAGAGATGCTCTGTAGAGTGCCACATGGTAACTGTGAATCCTATTAGAAACTGAAAACACTGTTCTTCATAAATCTCTCTTTAGGCCCCCTTCCTTTCTCTATGGTGGCTGTGCAAATTCTCCTCTCAGATGTTAAGAGGTTGATGTAAGTACCCACGATGGTCATCTAGAAGCCTGAGGAAGGGAGGAATGGAAGGGCTCTGGAGTTGTCTTTGTGTTACTGCTTCTGTTTTTTTCTCTCTCATTGAAAAATCTTCTGTGGAGGCCACATTTTTGAATCTAGTTGTCTTAAAGCTTGGATCCAAATGACATGTTGTTGGGCCTCCCTCTTTCCAGGAGCTGCTGCCCATGGCTTCAGGAAGGAGCCTTGTCATTACCACAGAAGCTGCTCTGTGCACCTCTTAGCATGGCTATTATGGTAAATTAATAATGCATATAATAGCTATGCTAAGAGGTGCACAGAGCAGCTTCTGCGGTAATTCTTCTATGAGACCTCACCTACACACATGCTATTTTCCTTGTAGTTTCTCTCACTAAATAGGAAGAGTGACATATTTTGGCCAGTGGGGATATGTGCTGGTATGACTACAAGCAGAGGCATTTGAGAGTTCATACCTGCTCTTGCACATCTGCCAGGAGAACATGCCTGGGTTAGCCAGCTGGAAGGATGCGAAAGATTCATAGAAGAGAGCTGAGTCATGCAGGTGATAGTAAAATAACTCCCAGACGTGTGCACCACAGACAATAGCCGGTCAACTCTGAGACCTAGTTGTGTCCCCCAGACAAGACCAGGAGAATGGCCCAGTATTTTCTAAACAACCAACCTACAAACTGGTAAGCTAAATAAATGCCTACTGTTATATGTCACTGAGTTTTGGATTGGTTTGTTACACAGTGTTATTACAGTGATGGACACCAGATATAGCTACTTTCTTTTGCCACTGAAGGACAGTATAATTCTGTGATTAAGGCACCAGATGCTAGAAGCAAAAAGATTGGGTTCACATCTTGCCTCTGCCACCCACTAACTATAGAGAATCATCACTTAAATTCTCTATACCTCCGATCCTTCATCTGTAAAATGGAAACACTAGTATCTACCAACTGGGGATTAACATGAAGATTAAATAAGCTAATTATTTGAAGAACTCAGAACTATCTCTGGCATGTAGTATGCACTATAAATATGCTGTTATCATTTGCTATCATGTTGATCAGCATTGGTGAAAAGTCAAAGTGGTTTGAGTCTGTATGTCTCAGTCTCTGTCCTCTTCATTAGAGAATGTTAATGGGATTTTTCTAAGGAGTTTTGTTTTTATTTCAAGTGCTACTACTGCTTAGGGTGGGCAAGAAGTTTTTTAAGTTGGCCTCAGTGTCTTCTCTCTTCCTATGAGCCAATCTGTGCCATATCTGGAGATATTTATTGAGACTTTTGGCATTTGAGTATTATTTTTCTGTAGATTTCAGTGTTTATACAAATCCTTATTTTTATATTATACCTTTTCAATTTTGAAAGGTATAGGGGAGATTATGGTCAAGTAGCTCTTTGGCTCAGAGGTAAAACAATATAGTTTCAAATAACCAAATAAAACCTTGTTTATTTGTCTCTTCTTATTTGGACTTTCAATGTATTAAGAATAACTTGGCAGATTAATATTCTTTGTTCCTTTTCCTTATTATGAGTCTATGTCAAAATATGTAATTTGAAAGGTACTTGGGGAAGTTCCCTGACTTACATACTATGTTAGTTCTTTGGCTCATGGGATTAAAAATTGTTGCAAATGGAAGGCACTTTAGAAATTACCCAGCCTTTCCCGTTACAGATGAGGGAACCAAAGCTCAGACAAGTAACTTGTCTTGAAGGTGGTTTGATTGACCAATAGCACGGGATTAAAAGGATATGGCAGGATTTCCACAACAAAATCAGTAAGAAAATACATTCTAGCCTCTGCCTTGGTCTCCTGGAATGTCTCTTCTTGAGGTGCTCACACTCCCAACTTACTCATTTTCATACTGTGAGAAGCCCAAGGCTCATAAAGAGGCCACATGTTGGTGCTGCTAGTGCCAGCAAACTCCTAGGTAACAGGTGGCTTCAACTGCCAAGGACCTGTGAACCATTCTAGATGCCCAGGCGGCTTCAACTGCCAAGGACCTGTGAACCATTCTAGATGCTCAGATTAGTAGATAACTGCAGCCACATGAAAAGCCTAAGCAAGAGCCAGTCAGCAAGATTCTAAATTCCTGATCCACAAATTAGGGTACAAAATAAAAAGCATTTTGAAAAATAAATTATTACATTTGGGGATTTTAACTATTAAAATGGGGTGGTTTGTTACCAGAAACAGCTAAAACCACCACTACAAATGTTGATTGATTGATTGATTTGGTAACAAACCATTGTGACAAAAACTGACTTGTACCACACTGATCTCCCTTTAAGAAAGGTTTTCCTGCCCAGTTACAAGGAATGTGGTTATCTGGCACCCATCAGCTATTGGCTCCTTCAGGGTCTACTTCATATCTGAACTGTGAGCTTGCTCTTTTCAGATAAGGCCCCAGCCAATGGCTGAGTAAGGCAATGGTAGCCAACGCCACATCCTTAGAATGTCCCCAGTCAATGTCTAACCAAAATGGGGTGTGAAGGTCTATTTCAAGCTTGTCCAGCCAGCAGCCCATAGGCTGCATGTGGCTCAGGATAGCTTTGAAAGTGGCCCAACACAAATTTGTAAACTTTCTTAAAACATGAGATTTTGTTGTGAAGCCAAAAGATTGGACACCGCTGGTCTAGCTATTTCTGTCCAAGTGAGGACTCCTTGAATGAACAATCTTTGCTCTAGAACACCTCCCTTAGGCTGGAAGAGACTTCATCTGTTTGCATCATGAATGATGTTTCCACTTGTCCAGTACTGCTGCCTTCTCTTTTCACATGTATAAACCCTTCATGTACCTATTCTATCTCAGTTTGGAAAGAACACAAGACATACATCCATCTTGCATTATTTTAAGAAAATTATAATAGCAAAGAGCAACTTTGATGACATGGTAGCAAAACAAGGCCCATGAACACTTGTGTGGCTGTTGGTCCTAGTTACTAATGACTTAAGATTATTGCTTGTTTTACTGGGTTGAAGTAAAGTATGGCAATGACGGGGAGAGGACTCAAGATGGCGCTGTGAGAACAACCCAGGATTGGAGCTCTCGTTGAATCTGCAAAGAGGTGAGTCGGAGTTGCATTTCCAGACTGATCTTTGTTGCCCACAGAACGGGGAAACTCCCAAGTGTAAGGGAGACACGGGATGCCAGGCAGCCAGGGCAGTGGCAGCCAGCCCTACCCAGCAATCCCCACAGGGTGCACTTGTCCGGGTGCCCTGTTGAACTGGCAACCTGAGACTTGAGAGGGCTGGACTTGAGACTGAACGAGACTTGGACAGTAGGCCAGCCCAGGGGATTGCAGGGACAGAGCGTTCGGGGTACCCAGAGGGACGAACAAAACCGTGATTTCAAACTATCCCGAGCAGACGGTCCGAGACGCTCTGTGGGAAAGGGGCGTCCACCACTACCAAGGCAACCCGCCCCAACTGAGATACACGCCCACTGCTGACGCAGCCTCCCATTGCCGAGGCAACCCGTCCCTACTGAGATACATGCCCACTGCTGACGCAGCCTGCCGTTGCCGAGGTAACACGCTACAACGAAGAGACTCCACCGCAGGGCGTGGCGGAGACCACAGCAGAGCCTGCAGGAACAGGGCGAATCACACAACAGCAGGGCGGAGCCTCGGCAGGCAAACAGTGGCTAGTCTGCCTCCTAGCTGGGCAGGACACCTCAACGGACATTGAAAAATAAAGCCCGAACCCCCCAACACAGAGCATTTGAGAAAAAAAGGGTTTTTTAATGAGCTCTGTTGCAGCAGAATCAAACATAGCAGCCTAACAGCCCTGAATGAACAACAGAGCTCACAGCTCAGAAATTGAGCTCCTAAAAAGAACAGACTGTCTCCTCAAGCAGCTCCCTGACCCCTCTATATCCAAAAGACTGACATTTGTCAGGCATCATCCTGGGACAAAGATAGCAGAAAAAGAAACGGGTAGCATCCCTCACTGTGCCACAGCTGCTAGAGGTGCACCCCAGACAAGCAGGGCCTGGAGTGGACCTCAGCAGTCATACAGCGAAGGGGCTAGGCTGGTAGAAGGAAAACCAAGCAACAGAAATACTTCATCATCAACAATCTGGGTGTCCACTCAGAGACCCAATCGAAAAGTCAGCAACTACGCAGACGACAAGCGGATAAACCCACAAAGGTGGGAAGAAACCAGCGAAAAAAGGAGGAAAACACCCGAAACCAGAACACCTCTCCTCCTAGAAAGGACCAAAACTCCTCACCAGCAAGGGAACAAAGCTGGACGGAGAATGACTATGACGAAATGATGGAATTAGACTTCAGAAGGTGGATAATGAGAAACTTTTGTGAGCTAAAAGAACATGTATTAAATCAATGCAAAGAAACTAAGGAACTTAAAAAAGATATGAGGAAATGATAACAAGAATGGATAACTTAGAGAGGAATATGAATGAATTAAAGGAGCTGAAAAACACAATACGAGAACTTCGCGAAGCATGCACAAGTTTCAATAGCCGAATTGACCAAGCAGAAGAAAGAATATCTGAAGTCGAAGACCAACTCAATGAAATTAAATGAGAAACCAAGATTAGAGAAAAAAGCGCAAAAAGGAATGAACAAAGTCTCCAAGAAATGTGGGACTATGTGAAAAGACCTAACCTACGTTTGATAGGTGTACCAGAGGGGACGAAGAGAATGAATCCAAGCTGGAAAATACCCTTCAGGACATCATCCAGGAAAACTTCCCCCACCTAGCAAGACAGGTTAACACTCAAACGCAGGAAATACAGAGAACACCACAAAGATATTCTGCAAGAAGAGCAACCCCAAGGCACATAATCGTCAGATTCAACAAGGTGGAAATAAAGGAGAAAATACTAAGGGAAGCCAGAGAGAAAGGTCGAGTTACCCACAAAGGGAAGCCCATCAGACTCACAGCAGATCTCTCAGCAGAAACACTACAAGCCAGAAGAGAGTGGGGGCCAATATTCAACATTCTTCAAGAAAAGAACTTTCAACCCAGAATTTCATATCCAGCCAAACTGAGCTTCAGAAGTGAAGGAAAAATAAAATCCTTTGTGAACAAGCAAGTACTCAGAGATTTTGTCACCACCAGGCCAGCTTTACAAGAGCTCCTAAAAGAGGCACTACACATAGAAAGGAACAACCAGCACCAGCCATTCCAAAATCACACTAAATGCTAAAGAGCACCAACATAATGAAGAATCTACAACAACTAACAGGCAAAACAGCCACTTAGCATCAAAATGGCAGTATCAAATTCACACATAACAATATTAACCCTAAATGTAAATGGACTAAATGCACCAATCAAAAGACACAGACTGGCAAATTGGATAAAAATCCAAAACCCATCAGTGTGCTGTATCCAGGAAACCCACCTCACATGCAAGGATACACAAAGGCTCAAAATAAAGGGATGGAGGAAGATTTACCAAGCAAATGGAGAGCAAAAAAAAGCAGGAGTTGCAATTCTCATCTCTGATAAAATAGACTATAAAGCAACAAAGATCAAAAGAGACAAAGAAGGTCATTACGTAATGGTAAAAGGATTGATACAACAAGAAGAGCTAACGATCCTAAACATATATGGACCCAATGCAGGAGCACCCAGATACATAAGGCAAGTTCTTAATGACTTACAAAGAGACTTAGACTCCCACACAATAATAGTGGGAGACTTTAACACTCCACTGTCAATATTAGACAGATCAACCAGACAGAAAATCAACAAGGATATCCAGGGCTTGAACTCAGACCTGGAGCAAGCAAACCTGATAGACATTTACAGAACTCTCCACCCCAAATCCACAGAATATACATTCTTCTCAGCAACACATCACACCTACTCAAAAATTGACCACATAATTGGAAGTAAAGCACTGCTCAACAAATGCAAAACAACTGAAATCATAACAAACAGCCTCTCAGACCATAGTGCAATCAAGTTAGAACTCAGAATACAGAAACCAACCCAGAACCGCACAGCTTCATGGAAACTGAACAACTGGCTCTTGAATGTTGACTGGGTAAACAATGAAATGAAGTCAGAAATAAAGAAGTTCTTCGAAACCAATGAGAATGAAGACACAACATGCCAGAACCTCTGGGACACATTTAAAGCAGTCTCTAGAGGAAAGTATATAGCAATAAGTGCCCATACGAGGAGAATGGAGAGATCCAAAATTGACACCCTATCATCAAAATTCAAAGAGCTAGAGGAGCAAGATTAAAAAAACTCAAAACCCAGCAGAAGACAAGAAATAACTAAGATCAGAGCTGAGCTGAAGGAGATTGAGACACGAAAAACCCTTCAAAAAATCAATAAATCCAAGAGCTGGTTTTTTGAAAAGATCAACAAAACAGACAGACCACTAGCCAGATTGATTAAAAATAAAAGAGAGAACAACCAAATAGATGCAATAAAAAATGATAAAGGGGAAATCACCACAGATTCCACAGAAATTCAAACCATCATCAGAGAATATTACAAACAACTCTATGCACATAAACTAGTAAACCTGGAAGAAATGGATAAATTCCTGGACTACTGCATCCTCCCATGCCTAAACCAGGAGGAAGCTGAAACTATGAATAGACCAATAACAAGGTCAGATGTCGAGGCAGCAATTAAGAGCCTACCACACAAAAAAAGCCCAGGTCCAGACAGGTTCACAGCCGAATTCTACCAGACACACAAAGAGGAGCTGGTACCATTCCTTCTAAAACTATTTCAAACAATCCAAAAAGAGGGAATACTTCCCAAATCATTTTACGAGACCAACATCATTCTGATACCAAAACCTGGCAGAGACCCAACAAGAAAAGAAAACTTCAGGCCAATATCCATGATGAACATAGATGCAAAAATCTTCAATAAAATATTGGCAAGCCGAATGCAACAGCAAATCAAAAAACTTATTCACCATGATCAAGTAGGATTCATCCCAGGGATGCAAGGCTGATTCAACATACGCAAGTCTATAAACGTAATTCACCAATAAACAGAACCTAATACAAAAACCACATGATTATCTCAATTGATGCAGAGAAGGCACTTGACAAAATTCAACAGCCCTTTATGCTAAAAAACCCTCAATAAACTCGGTATCAATGGAACGTATCTCAAAGTAATAAAAGCTATTTATGACAAACCAACAGCCAATATCATTCTGAATGGGCAAAAACTGGAAGCATTCCCTTTGAAATCTGGCACTAGACAAGGATGCCCTCTTTCACCACTCCTATTCAATATAGTTCTGGAAGTTCTAGCCAGAGCAATCAGGCAAGAAAAAGAAATAAAGCATATTCAAATAGGAAAGGAGGAAGCCAAATTGTCTCTATTTGCAGAAGACATGATAGTATACCTAGAAGACCCCATCACCTCAGCCCAAAAACTCCTGAAACTGATAAGCAACTTGAGCAAAGTCTCAGGATATAAAATCAATGTGCAAAAATCACAAGCATTTGTCTACACCAATAACAGACTTAACGAAAGCCAAATCAAGAACTAACTGCCATTCACAATTGCTACAAAAAGAATAAAATACCTAGAAATACAACTCACAAGGAATGTAAGGGACCTCTTCAAGGAGAACAACAAACCACTGCTCAATGAAATCAGAGAGGACACAAACAGATGGAGAAACATTCCATGTTCATGGTTAGGAAGAATTAACATCGTGAAAATGGCTATACTGCCCAAAGTAATTTACAGAATCAACACTATCCCCATCAAGCTACCATTGACTTTCTTCACAGAACTGGAAAAAACCACCATGAACTTCATATGGAACCAAAAGAGAGCCCGCATAGCCAAGTCAATTCTAAGCAAAAAGAACACAGCGGGGGGCATCACACTACTGGATTTCAAACTATACTACAAGGCTACAGTAATCAAAACAGCATGGTACTGGTACCAAAACAGAGATATAGACCAATGGAACAAAACAGAGGCACCAGAGGCAACACAACATATCTACAACTATACAATCTTTGATAAACCTGACAAAAACAAGCAATGGGGCAAGGATTCCCTGCTTAACAAATGGTGTTGGGAAAACTGGCTAGCCATGTGCAGAAAGCAGAAACTGGACCCCTTCCTGACACCTTACACTAAAATTAACTCCAGATGGATTAAAGACTTAAACATAAGACCTGGCACCATAAAAACCCTAGAAGGAAATCTAGGCAAAACTATCCAGGACATAGGAGTAGGCAAGGACTTCATGAACAAAACACCAAAAGCACTGGCAACAAAAGCCAAAATAGACAAATGGGACCTAATCAAACTCCACAGCTTCTGCATGGCAAAAGAAACAGTCACTAGAGTGGATCGGCAACCAACAGAATGGGAAAAAATTTTTGCAGTTTACCCATCTGACAAAGGGCTGATATCCAGAATTTACAAAGAATGCAAACGAATTTACAGGAAAAAAACAAGCCCATTCAAAAGTGGGCAAAGGATATGAACAGACACTTTACGAAAGAAGACATATATGAGGCCAACAATCATATGAAAAAATGCTCATCGTCACTGGTCATCAGAGAGATGCAAATCAAAACCACATTGAGATACCATCTCACGCCAGTTAGAATGGCGATCATTAAAAAATCTGGAGACAACAGATGCTGGAGAGGATGTGGAGAAAAAGGAACACTTTTACACTGTTGGTGGGAGTGTAAATTAGTTCAACCATTGTGGAAGACAGTGTGGCGATTCCTCAAGGCCTTAGAAATAGAAATTCCATTTGACCCAGCAATCCCACTACTGGGTATATATCCAAAAGATTATAAATCGTTCTACTACAAGGACACATGTACACGAATGTTCATTGCAGCACTGTTTACAATAGCAAAGACCTGGAATCAACCAAAATGCCCATTGATAATAGACTGGATTGGAAAAATGTGGCACATATACACCATGGAATATTATGCAGCAATCAGAAATGATGAGTTTGTGTCATTTGTAGGGACATGGATGAATCTGGAGAACATCATCCTCAGCAAACTGACAAGAACAGAAAATGAAACACCGCATATTCTCACTCATAGGTGGGTGATGAATAATGAGAACACATGGACACAGAAAGGGGAGTACTAAACACTGGGGTCTATTAGGGGAAAAGGGGAGGGCCAGTGGGAGGGGGAGGTGGGGAGGGATAGCCTGGGGAGAAATGCCAAATGTGGGTGAAGGGGAGAAGGAAAGAAAAGCACACTGCCATGTGTGTTCCTACGCAACTGTCTTGCATGTTCTGCTCATGTACCCCAAAACCTAAAATCCAATAAAAAATTAAAAAAAATAAAAAATAATGAAAAGATAAAAAAAACTTCTAGTATGATATTGAAAAAAAAAAAAGTATGGCAATGACTTCATTATTGGCTACCCATACACTTAGCAAATAGAACTGGAAGTAAAAGGAGGGGATGAGACTTACACAGAAAGCACCAGGATCTTGATTTTACATCTGCGTGAAGTGGCAGGACACTCAATGGAATGATAAGCATTTAACAAAGATCTAATTGGCTTTCTCAGACATGGGCTGATTTTTCAAAACCTTAATCCAACTTCAGTAATTTCCCAACTTTATTAGAAATCCTCATCTGACACTGCTTGCTTGAAAATATGTGGGGTAAGAAGGGAGGTCTGATAACAATTTAGAGGCATTTCTGAAGGAAGCTCGAGATTGAATCTTTTGAAGAACATTCAAGTCACATTATCATAGAAGCTGAAATTGGCTCTTTTTTACTAAATTCAAAGATAGTTTTCATGTCATCCTCAGAGATTAGAAGAATCGATATTTTTAAGAAGACTGTGCTACCCAATGCAATCTACAGATGCAATAAAATCTCAATCAAAATGCCAATGATATTCTTCATAGAAAGAGAAAAAACAATTCTAAAATTTGTATGGAACCACAAACGACCCAAAATAGCCAAGGCAGTACTAGCAAAAATAACAAAGCTGGAGACATCACACTACCTGACTTCAAAATATACTGCAAAGCCATAGTAAGCAAAACAGCATTGTATTGGTATAAAAACAAACATACAGACCAATGAAACAGAATAGAGAAGCTGTAAATAAATCTACATATTCAGAGCAAACTGATTTTCAACAGAGGTACCAAAAATATACATTGGGAAAGGGACACCCTCTTCAATAAGTGATGCAGAAACAAACTGGATTTCCACAGGCAGAAGAATAAAACTATACTCCTATCTCTCATTATTTACAAAAATCAACTTAAAATGAATTAAAGACTTAAATGTAAGACTAGAAACTATAAATGTACTAGAAGATAACACGGGAGAAATGTTTTAGGACATTGGTCTAGGCAAAAAAATTATGAGTAAGTAGTCAAAAGCAGAGGCAACAAAAACAAACATAGACAAATGGGATTATATCAAACTCAAAAGCTTCTGCACAGCAAAGGAAACAATCAACAATGTGAAGTAACAACTTGTAGAATGGGAAAAATATTTGCAAGCTATTCATCTAACCAGGGAATATCCAGAATATACAAGCAGCTCAAACAACTCAACAATAAAAATCTGATTAAAAATGGACAAATGATCTGAATAGATGTTTCTCAAAAGCCATTATTAATGGCCAAGAGGTATATGAAAAAACGTTCAACATCACTAATCACCATGGAAATGCAAATCAAAACCACAATAAGTTATCTTCTTACTCCAGTTAGAATGCCTATTATCAAAACATAACTGCTAGTAAGGATGCAAGGAAAGAGGAACTGTTAATGTTTTTTAGGAATCAAATTTTTTTTTTAAACTTGAATTTTAGATTTATGGGGTACATCTGCAGGTTTGTTACCTGGGTATATTACATGATTCTGATATTTGGGGTATGAATTATCCCATGGCCCAGTACTGGGCGGAGGACCCAACAGTTTTTCTACCCTTACCTCCCTGTCTCCCACCTCTAGTCCTCCGAAAAGGGACTCATACACTGCTGGTGGGAATGTAAATTAGTACAGTCATTATGAAAAACAGTATGGAGGTTTCTGAAAAAACTAAAAGTAAAACTACCATACAATCCAGCCATCCCACTGGTATATATCCAAAGGAAGGGAAGTATATGGAAGAGATACCTGCACCCCCATGTTTATTGCAGCTCTAAATCACAATACCAAAGATATGGAATTGCCTAAATGTCCATCAACAAATAAATGCATAAGAAAAATATGGTGTATATGTACATGCACACACACACACACACACATACACACACACACACACAGAAACACACACCCCACACATTAAAATTCAGCTATTCAGTATGAGTAAGCCTTGAGGATATTATGTTAAGTGAAATAAGTCAAGCACAGAAAGATAAATACTGCATGTTTAGGAGCTAAAAAAAGTGAGCTCATAGAAGGAGAAAATAGAATTGTGAGTGTTAGAATCTGGAAGAGTAGGAAGGAAAGGATAAAAAGAGGCTGGTTAATGAAGAGAAAGTTACAGGTAGATGGCAGAAATGAGTTCTGGTGTTCAGTAGGGTGAGTATAGTTAATAATTTTAAAATTTATTTTTATGTATATAGGGAGTACAAGTGTAGTTTTGTGACGTGAATATATTGCACAGATGTGAAGTCTGGGCTTTTAGCTTACCCATCATCTGAATAGCAGACATTGTACCCAATAGGTAATTTTTCACCCTTCTTCCACCCTTCACTTTTTAGTGTCTCTAGTGTCTATTATTTCACACTCTATGTCCATGTGTACCTATTGTTTAGCTCCCACTTACAAGTGAGAACATACAGTATTTGACTCTGTTTCTGAGTTATTTCACTTAGGATAATGGCCTCCAATTCCATCCATATATGTTGCTAAAAGACATAATTTCATTACAAGTAGTAGTCCACTGTGTGCGCCTTTATATATACGCACATATATACACATACACACAGCCACACACATATATACACATGCATGAAATTCTATCATACATATATACACATATGATGTGTGTATACATCTATATATAGCTTATGTATATCTATATCTATATAGAAAAAACTAAAACTACCATACAATCTGGCAATCCCACTACTGGGTATTTATCCAAAGGAAAGAAAATATACAGAAAAGATACCTTCACCCCTATGTTCACTGCAGCTCTAATCATGATACCAAAGATATAGAATTGCCTAATGTCCACCAACAAATAAATGCATAAAGAAAATATAGCGTATATGCATGTACACACCCACACACACCTGTATCTATATATCCAGAATATACAAGGAGCTCAAACAACTATATATAAGCACCCACACACACACACCACATTTTCTTTTTAATCAATTGATGAACACTTAAGTTGATTCTATGACTGTACTATTGTGAATAGTACTGTGATAAATATAACAGCACAGGTATCTTTTTTATATAACGATTTATTTTCCTTTGGGTAGACACCCAGTAGTAAGATTGCTCCATCATTTGGTAGTTCTATTTTTAGTTCTTTGAGAAATCTCCATAGTGTTTTCCATAGAGGTTGTACTAATTTACATTCCCACCAACAGTGTATTATGGTTCTATTTTCTCCACATCCTTGCCAACATCTGTTGTTTCGTTTTTTGCTTTTTAATAGCCATTCTGACTGGTATAAGATGGTATCTCATCGTGGTTTTAATCATTTCTCTGATGATTAGTGATGTTGAGCATTTTTCACATGTTGAAAGACATGCTTGCCTGTCTTTTGAAAAATACCTGTTCCTTTCCTTTACCCACATTTTAGTGATTTTACTTTTTTTTAGTTCCTTGTAGATTCTGGATATTATCTCTTTGTCAGACATATAATTCATAAATATTTTCTCCCACTCTGTAAGTTTACTGATTATTTTGCTGTGCAGAAGCCTTTTAGTTTAAGTCCTATTTGTCAATTTTTGGTTTTGTTCCATTTGCTTTTGAGGGTTAATAATGTAATGCATATTTTGAAAAAGCTAGAAGAGAGGATTTTGAATGTTCACACACAAAGAAAAAACATTCAAGATATTAGATTCACTAATTATCCTGATTTGATCATTACGCATTGTATACATGTATCAAAATACCGCTGTATCCTATAAATATGTACAATTACTACATGTTAACTAAAAAAGGAAAAAATAGTCATTTTTCAAGTTTGTTGTGGTAATTATGAAGAAAATGTGTGTGTGTATGTGTTTGAGTTTAGAGAGAGAGGGCAACAATTAATCTATGATTTTAAAACAGGAATTTTATATTCTACTGGCATTCTGTCCTTTGGTCTCACATTTGTAGAAATATTTGCCTTTTCTCTGACAGTTAATGTTACTTTTCCTAGGAAAGAAAGGAGTGCCAGGAGAAGGACATGGTTCTTCTGTTTAAATATTAGAAGTATTATGAGAAATTAGATTTGTTATAGCAAAAGTTGTTATAACAGCCAGAGGGTAAAAATTGGTCCAATATGTATTTGGAAGTTGGACAGAAAAAAAAACTGCATAAACTTTTTTTGGAATTGTTTAAAGATGCAGTGGTTTGCTGTGATAGGTAGTGTATTTTCTATTGCTGTGGAAAATCAAACACAACCCTGACAATTAATTGATGGAGAAAATATTAGAAGGCATTTAAATAAATCTCGAACAACAGGCTTTAAAGTCTCTCTACCAGAAATTCTATAAATACTGAAGAAAGAGACAAATCTGAAGGTACCGTGAGGAACTCTACCCCTCAAAATAGAAACATAATGCAACAGGAATTACATTACTATAATCAAATGTTTGTTCTGGTTCCCATTTTGTCAGGTATAAAGTTCTGCTGATATCTTTAAAATTATTTTTTAATAAAGCCAGCCAAGCATGAAATAACTTCCTAGCTGCTTTAGCAAAGACTAACAGAGAAAATTACACTAATGAGAGGCTAATAAGGCACACTAAGATGAGCCTACAAGCACACATCCTTTTCAGAGAAAGCTGGTGAATACTGTGCCTGTTGTGAGAGGTTTATGTCCTAATTTTCTAAGGAAAGGTTTTCAGAAATTTATCAGTAGGGGGCATTGGTGTTCTATCAGCAGGAGAGCTAGACCCAGAGAAGTGCTCTTGGTAATTCTGAGCACTTAGAAATAATCAACAAGTCAAAGCAGATAAGAAACTATTTTTTTCTTAGAAAAAATTCACATAGAAATGTCATCTGTTTTACAGGAAACTTTAGAAAATGAAAGTACAGCATGTACATATTTGGCTTTTCCAAGATAAATGAAAGATGCTAGAGGTTAAAAAAAATTCTTTTAAAGGGAGACTAATATTCACAGCAGCTGCAGATTCAGCACTTCCAGTCCCAGGAATTGAGAAGAGAGCTGAATTTGCATCATGGTGAACTAGCATCACCAGTGCTTACAGTTCCCATCTAACTGTCATGAGAGTGAAATTAAACAGTTCTCCCTGTGTTCAAAACTTATTCAGTACAACAAATACTGGTCTGTTCTTCCCTCTCCCCTTCTACCCATATAGGCAAAGTCATACAATTATGAAAGGAATCAGGGGAAAAAAGTAAAATATACAAATGTGGAATGCAGAGACAAGCTAAAGAGCTGCGCTTATTTACCTTAGACGCACAAGACTCACAATTTTTCATGTATAGAAAGATCATTAAACACCGTTGAAAGTAAATGCAATTTTTTCCCACATTTGCAATAATATAAATGCTAGATGTCAGATATAATTATATATGAATCATCATACTTTATAGAAAAACTTGATATCCCAGCTTTTTTTTTAATCTCTGTACTCAAGAATATGTTTTACAACTTAGGAATTAGAAGCCTGAGACTTAATGAAATTTGGGATCTTAAGAAACAGCAAAAAGCAAGGATACATTTAAACACAGATACATCTTTACATTTCTCTGATTCAAGTCTACTTGGAGAATAAGCAGACAGACTAATTCTCACCCAATTTTAAGGTTCATTCAGATTTTACCTTCATTTATTTAATACAAATCAAATAAGTCACTTCTAAGTAATTGGCAGACAAAGGCTAAATATGCTGCTCTAAAATTTGCCTTTGCCTTGGCCTATGGGACAATATTCTGAACTCCCGGAACAGGAATTTCTAGTTGAGATCTTGCTCTCTCTAATTCCTGAGACATGTATCTCAATTTAGTAAGTCCTTATAGTATTTAAGGTATAGAAATTTTTAAAAAAATACACTTGGACATTAGAGAGAAAGTAAAACCCAAGGACACGATAGGAACCAAGTTAATAAAAGGGAGTGCTAAATGTTACTGCATTTTTAATAAATTATAAATTGGTAGACCAGGAGAGAAAGAAGAGGCGGGGAACCATTGAGATAGTTATCTGGGGGTTAAGTAGCCAATTACACTCTCTACATGATGAGAAAGCTATTTAGAACTAAAATGTCTAATTTAAATATGAAGTTATTTGCAATATTTCAAGGTAAACTCACTTTCTTCTCTGTATACTTTCTAAAACAACTGCCTTGTGAGTGAGTATGTGTATGTTACAAATAGTGGGTGGGGTGTGGACCAACACCTTGGCTCCATGTTGATGACAGAAGGAAAAGAATAAGAACTTGAATGATAGAGAAGTCACACAAACTAGACTGACTGCAGAATCAGGAGCATGAAGCTAGAAGAGACCATGTAAATGTAAATCCTTCTCTCATTCCTTGCCTCTCACTACCTTCCCCCTACCCTAAGAATTACAGACGTCTTGGGTAGGACTCTGGATCTCTGTAAGTACAGAATAGAGGACTGAGTATTATAATGATACTAAGCCATCAAGTAGCTTAATAAATGTAAAAGAAGCTAAAGTACAGATAAACAAACAAAAGCGGTCCAATAACCCTTAACACTCTGAATTCCGACATTTCTCCTGGCTGGCTTGCCAAATATTTAGCTGACTCTGGAATTACATGGTAGTGAGGGACTGTGTTAAGGAAAAAACTTCTATTCCCAGGTCCACAAGGGGCGTGGTTTCAAAGGCAAGAGTTTCCTGGTGTCATGCCTCCATCCAGGGCCCCATCTGGGAACATAAACTTCTTTGTCTAGGTTTCCCCGTGTGGGATAGATAGAGGAATCCAGGTAGGCTTCTTTGTCCAAAAAGCCCAAGGAAGGCTCTGGGAGAAAGGGGCTCTGTTGCAGACCAAGCAGCCAATCCGGTATCAGAGTCAAAGATCAGTCACTCCAGAGGAAGTCTGAAAGAACTCCTCTAATTGGACGAGAACATTAATGAGGTGGGAATAACTCCAGGGTTAAAACTCTAGTGCTCCTTACTTATACAAATATCCCCTCCAGATTCCCCTCCCACAACAGTGTGAGAGTGATATCTCCCTCTCCCCCTCCCCCTCCCCCCTCCTCCATTCTTCAGAGTGGAAGAAGGCAAGGACCTCAGATCGGGAAACTGGTAGCATCTTCAGGATGCCCCCCATCCCGGGCTAAATATTTGGCAAGCTAGCCAGGAGAAATGTCGGAATTCAGAGTGTTAAGGGTTATTGGACTGCTTTTGTTTGTTTATCTGTACTTTAGCTTCTTTTACATTTGTTAAGGAGGTAAAGACTGGGCATAGGGGCCATGTGCAGTAGCAGAGGCAAGGCCAAGTAGGCACCATCTACAGAAAGCATTGGGCAGCTGGGCCTGTGTGGGGTCATGTGCAGTGGTGGAGGCAAGGCCTGGTGGGCACTGCCTCTGGAAACTGTGTGGCAGGGACTGGGTGGGGCTGTGCTCAATGGCAGCAGCTGAGCCCTGGCTGCTAAAGCAGCTGCCACCTATGAAAGCCATGCCCAGACTTTCAGACCCCTATTTCCTGGGTCCAGATTTCCATAAGGCAAACTTCTTCCTGGCTCTTTGCTCTAAGATATTTCCTACACATAAGGACCTCGTACAATGCACAGGGCCAGTTCCCTTAGTCCACAGTGCTAGGTTATGTCCTAACAGAGCCAGTCTATCAGAGGGTACTGAAGGCAATAGGACATTGTGTTTTTGTCACTGCAATTTCCCAATCAAACTGAGTGGTTCCAGAATCTAATAATGTACAATTTTTCTTGCCTAGGATTGACTCTCTGTATGGCAGAACTTCTCCATCTGGAATATCATAGTTAGACCTGGTCAGAGGCTCAAGTAGTTAATTATAGCCTCCACAACCCTAGGGCATATTCCTATGATAGAAAATGGGGTAAGGGAGGAGGCCCAGGTCCCGAGGCCAACCATTACCTTCTTTAAGATTGTTGTGCTACCAGTGGAACAGAACAGAGGACTCAGAGGCAATGCCACACCTCTACAACCATCTGATCTTTGGCAAACCTCACAAAAACAAGCAATGGGGAAAGGATTTCCTGTTTAATAAATGGTGTTGGGAAAACTGGCTAGCTATGTGCAGAAAGCAGAAACTGGACCCCTTCCTGACACCTTACACCAAAATTAACTCCAGATGGGTTAAATACTTAAACATAAAACCTAACACCATAAAAACCCTAGAAGAAAACCTAGGCAAAAACCATTCTGCACAGTGGCATAGGCAAGAACTTCATGACTAAAATACCAAAAGCATTGACAACAAAAGCCAAAATATACAAATGGGATCTAATTAAACTCCAGACCTTCTACACAGCAAAAGAAAAATCATTAGAGCGAACTGGCAACCAAAAGAATGGGGAAAAAAATACAATCTACCCATCTGACAAAGGACTTATATCCAGAATCTACAAAGAACTAAAACAGATTTACAGGGAAAAAAAAAAAAACATTTGAAAGTGGGTGAAGGATATGAACAGACACTTTTCAAAAGAAGACATAGATGAGGCCAAGAAACACATGAAAAAATGCTCATCATCACTGGTCATTAGGACAATGCAAATCAAAACTACACTGAGATACCATCTCATGCCAGTTAGAATGGTGATCATTAAAAAATCTGAAGACAACAGATGCTGGAGAGGATGTGGAGAAATAGGAACCCTTTTACACTGCTGGTGGGAGTGTAAATGAGTTCAACCACTGTGGAAGACAGTATGGCAATTTCTCAAGGACCTAGAAATAAAAATTCCATTTGACCCAGCAATCCCATTGCTGGGTATATATCCAAAGGACTATAAATCATTCTATCATAAGGACACATGCACATGAATGTTCATTGCAGCACTGTTTACAATAGGAAAGACCTGGAACCAACCCAAATGCCCATTGATGACAGAACGGACAGGGAAAATGTGGCACATATACACCATGGAATACTATGCAGGCATAAAAAACAATGAGTTCATGTCCTTTGTAGGGACATGGATGAACCTGGAAACCATCATTCTCAGCAAACTGACACAAGAACAGAAAATCAAACAGTGCATGTTCTCACTCATAGGCAGGTGTTGAACAATGAGAATGCATGGACACGGGGAAGCATCACACACTGAGGTCTGTGGGGGAGGACTAGGGGAGGGACAGCATGGGGTGGGGAGTTGGGGAGGGATAACATGGAGAGAAATACCAGATATAGGTGATGGGGATGAAGGCAGCAAATCACATTGCCATGTGTGTACCTATGCAACAATCCTGCATGTTCTTCACATGTACCCCAGAACCTAAAGTGCAATAAAATATATATTAAATAAATAAATAGATTATTGTGCTTAGAGGCCCCTCTCAAGAAGTTTATTCTCCTAGGGAAGCTTTATGATCAGGCCTATGTTAATTGAACTCTTGCTGGGGAATATTGGCACTCATTGCCCAGTCTCACTGACCTAGTTCTTCAAGGACATGCCAGTATAGAGCAACTAATCCCAGCAGTCCCATGTCTTTATGGTGGCCGATAAGGATGTTAGACACTGAGCATGTGCCCTTGATGCTGGTAAGCATGATTAAACCCAGCACTTGGGAGGCCCAGAAGATCATGCATCTAGGGTGCAAGGAAACTACAAGGTGCTATAACTGGGGGACATCCCAAGGCTAGCAGTTGCCAGGAATAACCAGTGATGCGAGCATCCCTGTGTTTGATTTCAGATGGGTGCTACTCTTCCCAAGGCAAAATCACCCTTAAAGTGTATCCTGAATAACTGGGACTAATTTGACTCATAATCTTTAAAGAAGCAGCTGGCCCTGGGGCCAGAACAGAGTCTAGAATCATTACTAAATCTAAGAACCTTGGTGTTCTATAATAGAGACCAGGAGGAACAGGCTGAAAGGAACAGGAGAGACCAGAGAAAGGCCGCAGCCCTCCTCATGGCCTTTAGGCAAGCAGACCCAATGGGCTCGGCAGAGTGAAAGGCTTGAGTTAGCCGCCAGTCTGGAAGAGCTTGCTAACACTGTGGCCTACTGGGACTCTTTAAGAGAGATTGTCCCCAGAAGAACGGACTATCTCCTCATCCTTGCCCACTATGCCAAGGGGATGACTGGAAGGCACACTGTCCCAGAGATGAAGGTTCCCAGGGCCTGAGATGGCTAACCAGATGACCCAACAGAAGGACTGAGGGTCCCCGGGCACCAGCATAAGCCATCACCCTCACCAAGCCTCGGGCAAAGCTAACCATAGAGTGCCAGGAGGTCAGTCTCCTCCTGGACACTGCCCTGGCCTTCTTAGTTTTGCTTTCCTGTCCTGTACAGTTGTTCTCCAAGTCTATAACTATCCAAGGGGTTCTAGAACAAGCAGTTCTAAAATTTTTCCCAGCCCCTAAGCTGTAACTGGGGAGATACACTCCTCTACCATGCCTTCCTCATCATGCCAGAAAGTCCCATTCCCTTACTAGGTCAGGACCTGTTAGCCAGAGCAGGAGCCATTATCTATATGCACATTGGCAGGGAGGAAATCCCTCTCTGCTGCCTGTTATTTAAAGAGGGAATTAATCCTGAGAGTTTGAGAAATGGAGGGACAATTTGGGTGAGCAAAGAATGCATGCCCAATTTGAATAAGGCTAAAGGATCCCACCCCTTTTCCTTACCAAAGACAGTGCCCACTAAGACTGGAAGCCAAAAAGGGGCTACAGGATATTGTAAGGAACTTAAAAGTTCAGGGTCTAGTAAGGTCCTGTAACAGCCTTTGTAATACTCCAATTTTAGGAGTCAAAAAACCTAATGAACAATGGAGGCTGGTGCAAGATCTCAGGCTTATTAATGAAGCTGTCATCCCTTTATACCCAGCTGTACCCAACCCATACACCTTGCTCTCTCAAATACCAGGAGAGGCACAATGGTTTACAGTCCTGGACCTTAAGGATGCCTTTTTATGTGTTCCATTACATCCTGACTCCCAGTTTCTGTTCACCTTTGAAGACTTATTACACCAGAATTCTCAGCTCACCTGGACAGTGTTTCCCCAGGGCTTTTGAGATAGCCCTCACCTGTTTCATCAGGTTCTAGCTCAGGACCTTAGTAATTTTTCACATCCAGGTACCCTGGTTCTTCAATATATGGATAACTTACTTTCAACTGCTAATTCAGAAATCCAGTGTCAGCAGGCCACCCAGGACCTCCTAAATTTTTTAGCCACCTGCAGATATAAGGTTTCCAAAAAAAAAGCCCAACTTTGTAGGCAAGAGGTAAAATACCTAGGACTTGTCTTGTCTAAGGGCACTCAGGCCCTTGATGGAGAATGTCTCCAACCCATACTGGCCTTCCCCCCATCCAAGAACCTTAAAACAGCTGCAGGGATTCTTAGGAATAACTGGTTTCTGCCTCTTGTCGATTCCCAGATATGGTGAAATAGCCAAACCAACACTCGAATTAAGGAAACCCAAAAAGCTAACACCCATCTAATACAATGGGACCCTATAGCTGAGGCAGCCTGTCAGACACTGAAGCAGGCACTACTGCAGGATCCAGCTCTAAGCCTTCCTACAGGGAACGACTTCTCCCTATATGTTGTGGAGAAGTCAGGAGTGGCACTAAGATGGGGGTTCTCACCTAGACTCAGGGGACCATGCCACAACTGATGGCATACCTAAGTGAGGAAATTGATGCTGTAGCAAAAGGCTGGCACTGCTTGAGGGTCATAGCCACAGTGGCTATACTGGTTTCAGGAGCTGTTAAAATAGTGCAATGGAAAGATCTAAATGTATGGATTTCACATGATGTAGCTGGAATTCTGGCCTCTAAAGGAGGCTTATGGCTGTCTGACAACTGCTTACCCAAATATCAGGCCTTAATGCTTGAAGGGCCTGTAATTCAGCTGCACACATGTGCAGCCCTCAATCCAGCTACTTTTATTCTGAGGAAGGGGCAGACAAAGAACATGACTGTCAGCAGGTTATAGCCCAGAACTATGTGGCTCAAGAGGATCTCTTAGAAACTCCTCTAGCCAATCCTGACTTTAACGTATACACTGATGGAAGTTCATTTATGGAAAATGGAATTCAAAAGGCAGGATACACAGTAGTCAGTGATCAAACAGTGCTTGAAAGTAATTCCCTTCCTCCTGGAACTAGTGCCCAACTGGCAGAACTAGTAGCCCTCACTCAAGCTCTAAAATTAGGAAAATGAAAGAGAAAAAACATGTAAACACATTCCAAATGTGCTTACCTGGTTCTGCATACCCATGCTGCCATATGGAAGGAAAGAGAGTTCCTAACTTTGGCAGGAACTCCCACTAAATATCATAAGGAAATTTTATAATTAATATAAGCTGTCCAAGAACCCAAGGAGGTAGCAGTCTTACACTGCCGAGGTCAGCAGAAAGGAGATGAGAAGGACGCAGAGGGCAATTACCGAGCTGACTTAGAGGCAAAAAGGGCAGCTAGACAAGAATTTATAGAAGGACCTTTAATATGGGAAAACCCTCTCCTGGGAACTAGAGGTAGAGTGGACAATCTCCCAGGGACACAATCTTCTTTCAGGATGGCTAGCTACTGAGGAGGGAAAAGTACTCCTACCTGCTCCCAGCTGGTGGAAAGTACTTAAAACCCCACATCAAACCTTCCATATGGGTATAGAGAATACACATCGAATGGCCAAATTTTTATTTATAGAAAAAGGTCTTTTCAAGACTGTCCAACAAATAGTCAAAGGATGTGAAATATGCCCAAAAAATAATCCTTTGACACATTGTAAAGCTCCTCCTGGGGAACAGCAAACCAGTCATTACCCAGGTGAGGACTGGCAAATGGACTTTACCCATATGCCCAAGTGTCAGGGATATCAATATCTGTTGGTATGTGTAGATACCTATACAAACTGGGTTGAGGCTTTCCCCTGTAGAACAGAAAAAGCCCAAGAGGTAGTAAAAGTCCTGATCAATGAAATAATCCCTAGATTCAGACTCCCTTGCTGTCTTCAAAGTGATAACGGTCCTGCCTTCGAAGCTGCAGTGACCTAAGGAATTTCCAAGGTGTTAGTATCATCTCCACTGTGCTTGGAGGACTCAGTCCTCAGGGAAAGTGGAAAAGATGAATGGAATTCTTGAGAGACACCTGAAGCAACTGGCACAGGAAACTCACCTCCTGTGGCCTTCTTCATTACCAATAGCACTCTTAAAGGCTTGAAACTCTCCTCAGAAAACAGAACCCAGCTTCTATGAGATGCTTTATGAACAGCTCTTTCTCACTATCTCATATTAGACAAAGAAACAGCAGATCTAATGAAAGATATAAGCTCCTTGGCTAAGGACCAACAGGCACTTAGGACCTGACCTGCAGGACACCCTTGGGAAAAGGGAAAAGAGTTGTTCTGCTCTGGAAGCCTAGTGCTTGTTAAGTCTCTTCCCTCAGACTCTCCCTCTCTAGGTCCATCTTTGGAAGGACCATTTTCAGTGATTCTGTCTACCCTAATGGCAGTTAAGGTGATGAATACTGACTCATAGATTCATCACACTTGGCTGAAGCCTTGGACACCACCTGAAGAAAATCATAGGCCCTCCACTCCACAGCCTGAAGTTCCAGGAGACGACCCTTTGTACACCTGTGAGCCGTTAGAGGATCTATGTTTGCTCTTCCAGCAAGATCCCCAGGAAAGTAACTACTCATGAGTCTAACTTACATTCTGGTGTTAACAGGACTTCCACTCTTAACTTTACCATCTGTGACTGGACTCTATGTAGTTGCCCCTATGGATTGGCCTAATAGATCTCCTCCTTTCCTTCCTAGTGCCCCCCTCCACCCCAGTAACAATCTAAACTGACTCTCAGGTGCAGAGTCTTCTCTTGCCGAGGCCATGTCACACTTGAACTCCAATTATTCCTTTCACAGTGTGTGGCGGGCAGGGGAGGGGTGCAGAATAGTAAGAGGACTTGGTACTGGCATTGGAAGAGTTACTACCTCTACTCAGTTTTACTATAAGCTATCTCAGGAGTCAAATAATAACATGGAAAAGGTTACTAATTCTCTCTGCTTATGAAGTTTAACTCTAGCTACTGTGGCTCTTCAAAACAGAAGGGCCCTGGATATTCTGGCAGCAGAGAGAGAGAAGGAACCTCTCTCTCTTTAGGAAAAGCATGCTGCTACTTTATAAACCAATTATGTATTATCTTAAAGTTAAAAAAAACTCAGAGATCAATCAAACTCAGGGCTAAAGACCATCAAAAAACAGGATCACAGAGCTTGTTTAACAACAGGCTGTCCAGGCTCTTTCCTCTTCTAGGCCCATTTATGACCATTCTATTATTGCTGGCCTTCAGGCCTCTCATCTTTAACATTCTTGTGAAATTCATTTCTTCTAGAATTGAGGCCATAAGGCCACAAATGGTCCTGCAAATGGAACCCCGGATGTCCTTGGCTCATGAGTTCTATCATGGACCTCTGGATCAACCTCAGCCCCTGGAAGACTCCCCTCTGGCGGAAACCTTAACCGTAGGACCCCTTCTATGCCAAAATTCAGCAGGAAGTAGTTAGAGCGTGATCCACGCCCATGTCCCAACAGCAGTTGGACTTTTCTGTTCGGAGGAGGCACTGAGGGACTGTGTTAAAGAAAAAAACTTCTCTTCCTGGGTCCACGAGGGGTGTGGTTTCAAAGGTGAGCATTTCCTGGTGCCACACCTCCCTCCACACCCCCATCTGGGAATGTAGAGTTCTAGGTAGAGGAATCCAGGTGGGCTTCTTTGTCCAAAAAGCCGGCAGAAAGCTCTGGGAGGAGAGGGCTCTGTTGCAGACCAAGCAGCCAATCTGGTATCAGAGTCAAAGATCAATCACTCGAGGAAGTTTGAAAGAATTCCTCTCATTGGATGAGAACATGAATAAAGAGGGAATAACTCCAGGGTTAAAACTCCACTGCTCCGTACCTATAAGGATATCCCCTCTGATTCCCCTCCCACAACAGTGCGGGACCAGCTCCCCCGCCCCCCGCAACAAATTGTTTTTTTTTGCAAAACTCTTTGGGTCCACAATATTTATTTGAATGATAAGCTCACCGCACCTCTGGGGCCCCTTTCCCCATTCTTTGGGGTAAGAGGGGCCAAGGACCCCAGATTGGGAAACTGGGATCATCTTTGGGACACCCCTGCCCCCTCCCCCAGCTCCAGTGGCAAAGTCCAAAAATTATTTTCAAGCCATGTTTAAAGGGTATTCTTGTCTTACTTACACCCTCCAATGCAAAGTTGTTCTGGGCACTTTCTGAATAACTGAGGTCCTGAAATTCTGGTCTTCACTTCTATCTTAGATAATTTTGTGCAGCTGTATTACCTGAGACTTATAATGGACAGTCCTGAAGGGTGAAAAGTCCAGTATAAAGGAGTTGGCATCTGGTAAGGACCTTGCTAAAAACATACATGGCACATGGCAGAAGATGAGAGGAAGAGAGAGTGATAGCAAGAGAGGGCCAAATTCACCTTTATATAATGGCACCAATCTTACCCATGAAGTTAGAGCCTTCATAGCCTAATCATCTCAAAAGTCCTACCTTTTAATATTGTTACAATGGCAATTAAATTTCACCATGAATTTTGAAGGGGGCAAACATTGAAACCATAGCAACTCCCATTCCTGTTGGGTCATTCTGGCAGGACCAAGACACAGGGTACCATCTCTACCACCATCAACCCTTCTGATGAGCTCACTTTCATCTTAAGTTTGTGATTCAAACTTTCTCTTTTTGTAGACATTACTTCATTTTCCCCTGTTACAAAGTAATTTTTTAATCATTGCACTTTCAGAAGTAAATGAAGAATGGCTCTAAAATCACACACCTACACCCAGTTTGGCATGTTTAGAGAAGCTTGTTATGGTAGTAAACAGAATTAAGTGCAGCCATCTGTTGGTAAATGAAATATATATTGAGTAGCAGTTATGTTTCAGTTTAGAAAAAGATTCTGGGCTTCATATAAATGTGCTTTTAAAGCTAACTCAAGTCTATTTGGAAAGGTTAGTTATATGTATGAGATGTATATTCCAATACAGGTTTGGAATCTGGAGTTCTCACATGCTGATCCAAATGAGGAGGTCTCGGTGGTTGGATCAGGTAAGAAAGTTGTCCAGTGTAGGATCAGACACCTATTTATTTCAGCTGGAGTCAGAAAAGCCAACAGAAAGTTAATAAGATAAAGGGAAGTTTTTAGGTGCCTATGAACAACTGGGCATTTCTTTTAAAATACCTCATAAAGTTGAGCGTCTTTATACCCATTTTACTGATTGAGAAAACTGAGGCCCACAGAGAAAAAATAACTTGCCTAAGACCTCATAGCTAGTATAAGGTAGTGATGGGGTTGAAATGCTGATATAATTCTAATCTTTCCATAAAAACACAGATGTAGCTCAGCAGGCAGGTGACTAGGGAAGTGATTATAGACCCAAGGCTATTTTGACATGTGAATCAGTGCTGAGAAGTATGAAGAGCAGATTTGTAATCAGAAGGTCCAAGCTCTACTACTCATTAGATCTATCACCTTGGGCAAATTGCTTAAGTTACTCTTTAACTCCAATTTTTAAAAAAATTTTTAAGAAAAAAAAAAAAGGAGGAGGATGATACAATTATCTAGTGAGCCTGTAAAAAGCTCCCCAAACACAACAATTTAGGAGCAGTAAACTGTAGCCTTTTCATGTCATGATGCCAGGATAAAATTATCTACTGAGCCTGTAAAAAGCTCCCCAAACAGAACAAGTTAGGAGGAGTCAAATGCAGCCTTTTCATGTCACGATGCCCAGTTGCCCAGTGACACTAGCACCACAGTGAGAATGGACACTCTAATGCTACTGATCTACTTGAACCAGTTTTTGCAAAACCAGGAGAGCAGATGAGATATATCCTAGAATTTCTCAGTGAGGCTCAGAGACCTGCAAAGAATGCCTTTGGATACCTAGCTGCTTACTTTCAAAGACATTTAAATAAAGAAAACAGCACCAGAAAAACTGGCCTCCCACATATCAGTTCAACTTAATGTCAGTAACTGTACTCAAATATTTTGTTCATTCCTTTGTGGCTGCATTTGGGCCTTTTTCCATGCCAATATGCTTCTGCAAGCATACAAATGCTGAAATGTGTATTTGTATGTGATTTTAATATTTACCTTTGAAAGTGTAATGCTTTGGAAATTATATTTAACTAGGCCACAAAATTTGATGATCAAGAATAGGAAGTTTGAAGTATAAGACTGAAAAAGTAAAAATAAGGAAGATAATGAGGGGAGTTAAGAATATTTGTGTCAATATGGATTAATACAAACTTGGCTTTCTCTCTGATGCTGCATGCAGCAATAGGAAGGAAAAGTCACTATTCTCAAGCCAGTGAATTAATAGTGAGCAAAGTTCACTAAAACAGAGTATACTTTGATGTTTCTCTAAAATATGGGTTTTATTATTGTAGTGACACAAACGAATCTTTCTCAAGGGTGAGAACTCCCTGGGTAGTAAACTCAAGACATTTTCACTTTTGTAGTAACATTTTCAAAGCCATTAAACAAATTTGAAAGAAATAGGTCGTCAGATTTGTTTCACAATTGAAAAAGAGCCTTGGTTAGCCCCAAACAATCAAAAGCATAATCACATAAGACATTTTAAAAAACAAGGTGGAATCTTTCTCCTTTTTCAAAAGTACCTGAGAAAATTAAGCTCTTGCAATAGGAGAAGTTTTGCTAAATCTCTGCTTGATGTATACAGCTTAACCTGCTTGGGGGTAGAAAGAAACCAAAAAAAGACCTAATTTATTGCTGCGAGACTTCAGGTTACAGATGGTACCCACTGCTCTCTTCTAATAAATTTTTCTTTTTCCTTTTTTTTTTAGATATAATTTTTCTCTCATTTCCCATGCTGGAGTGCAATGACGTGATCTTGGCATTCCACAACCTCCACTTCCCGGGTTCAAGCTATTGTCCTGCCTCAGCCTCCCAAGTAGCTGGGATTACAGGTATGTGCCACCACACCTGGCTAATTTTGTATTTTTTCAGTAAAGATGGGGTTTCTCCATGTTGGCCAGGCTGGTCTCAAATTCCTGACCTCAGGTGATCTGCACGCCTCAGCCCAAAGTGCTGGGATTACAGGAGTGAACTACCATGCCCAGTCTTTTTTTCTTTTTTTTTTTTTTAACCAGGACACCATTTTCCATTTCTTTATTCCCTTCCTGCAAAGGTCACCACAGTGACAGGACTGGGCATGGTATAGGGGTTGTAGGAGGGGACATGGTGAAAGTTTCCCTGAAGAAAAACTTTGGCCTTGGCGCTAAACAGTTCAAACCCCTGTTCTGCTGCTAAATGGCTGTGTAAGTTTGGATGAATCACTTAACCTCACCAAGTCTTCGTTAATAAGGAAAGTAATTCCTAATGCAACAGAGGATAAATATCAATGCACCTCCTGCCAGGGACAATTCTGGCCACTGACAGCTAGGTCTTTTTCTTTTTATCCAATAGATCCAGAATTAAACACTACAAGACAGAGTATAGCAGAATTGAACAAAACAAACAAACAAACAAACAAAAAACCCTGCAAATTCAGAACAGAAAATGACTAGTCCAAAAAAAAAAACTTTAAGAATGCCTAAAACTGTGGTGTTTTACCTCTGTTTTGTTTTGGAACTAGCCTTTGTGTTTTGGTTGTGTTGATAAAATAGCACCCACTTTACCCCACAGTGGGTTTGAATCAGTTGAGAGAGAGGGTGTGAGAGAAATCAAAATAGTCCCTCATTACTTCTAAAGGCTGGGTTAGAGGCTTAGGTGGACCTCCTAATACTGAACCACATAATTAGGTAGATGTGCCTACTCAGTCATAGATAGTGCTAGGAAACTGCAGCCCTTCTCCACACAGAAGGAACAGACTAGGAACACGTTTTCTGTGGTACCTGGCTCCCAAGGGGAAGGAGAAAGGAAGATGCTGAGCTATGCATACCTAGTTCTTCTTCCAAATTTGGCAATCATGTAATTTTGTTCATCACAGGGGAGAAAAAAGTAAAGGTATAGACAGAGGCCAGGGTTTATACCTTTACGGGTGTCTCTCCATATGAAATACTAAAAATCAAAAATGTTTCTGTGAGCATCAATCATCTCAATTCATCCTTGTTGAGTGGAATGAACTGAATTTATAGTAATTTATTGTAAGTAATAGAACTCTACATCAATATCCTTAGTGTTTAAACAATACAGTTCAGCATACTGATGAACACATCCTGGTTTTATTCTGGAATGGTTTGAAATGAGATATGGTATGTCTGGATTTTCCTTTTATTTATTAAACCTTTTAACTCCTTTAATTTCCAGAGATGATTGGATTGGTTCCAGGAGAGGGAGGGGAGAAGCCAGTATACATCTGTAATGATTTCTGACAGTGTGACATGGAGCACCAATTTTTACAGCAGTAGTCAAAATTACAGTAATTAAGAGAAAATACCCACATCTTTATAAACAGAGTGTTAACTGACTCAAAAAGAACTTAATGAGAACTTACAAGAGGAAGTGCCCTGTTGCCACTGAGTATTAAACATTAATTAATGTCAGAAGGCAATAGTCAAATTGCCTCTCCACTTCAGTCACTTGGCAAGGCACAGAAATTGGGAGAGGCTTTAGAATCTGCTGACTTTGCTGGCTCTGACCCTCTGAATGGGTTCTGTAAATTTATGGTCAGTTTTGCTGCTGAATTTTACTTCCTATTAAAGACCGTGGCAAGATTTTGTTTTAGAAATTGAAAGATGAAAGTTTTCAAATGCATAGCATTTTAGAATTGGGTACCTTATTTTAAAAGGGTATTTAATTACCCTTATTTTAAAGGTAAGTTAAAAAAAAAAGCTATCTGTGAAATATAGCATGATCCCAATCATGAAATAAAATATGGACAAAAAATATTGGAAGGAAATATATCAAATTATTAGAAATGAATTCCTATGAATGATTAAACATTTGATGAGTTTATTTCTTTTCTGCATTTTACATGTATTAGTTTCATAAATGGAAAAAAGTGTTAATTTCTAAAAGTTTGTATATTCTCATGGAATAGGTCATCAGTGCCCCAAAATTGACTCAGGGTACACAGAAGAACTAGCTTTTGTTTCTGTTTCTGAGATCTTGGGAATGCTGCAAATTCGATAAGATGCAAAATACTAATCCTTGAATACCACACTGCACTGTTTTTCTTTTTACTGAATGACTACAGATACACTTGTCATTTAAATATACAATTACACTTCTGAATGTGTCACTGTGGCTCAGATCCACCATCAAACCCTTGAACTGATAACAAGACAAATTTCTAGAAGCAGACCTAACAATTTTTTTATTCTGAGTTTAGAAGTGACCAGTTTGAATGAGGCAGGTCATATGAATGGTCAGATGAATCAACTTGGGAGCTCCAACTCATCAAACATTTTATATTAACTCCTAGGTAAATAAGACAGTGACTTGAGGTGGGTGGGAGGGAGGAATCTTTCCTCATTTTGTTCATTCAACTCACTTATTTTGTATTTTTCTCCTGTGAGTTTCTGTTAACTTCCTATTGTTCTTCTCCAGTCAATCTACTCTCCCAAAACTTTGGTTGCCACTTTGTCCATTGCCTTCAACTTCTGCAGGAAATTCACAATTTAACTCTTTTAGATTATGACTCCCCCTTTCCAGTCTAGCATTTATGGTGTACTCAACTGGTTCTGCTTTTAAATAATCTTGTTTCCCTAATACGTCACATCCCCAGTAGTGCCCCTGGAATTTACTATCAATTTCAACCTCTCCAGTTTTTCTTTTTTTGTTTAAATTGATTAAGTAGACTCATTTACCTTTTCTACTTCTTTATATTTTAACTTCTATGCTTAATTCCCTCTTATCTGTTTTATATATTTATTCTTTGCAATGTCTTTTAAAAAAAACCCTTTTTTACACTACACTTACACTACACTTTTAAGTGTGATATATTTTCATGAACTCACTAGTTGGTGAAGCAAGTATTATATCTATTAACAGGTGAAGGAATTTAAGAAACGAAGATCTAAATAAAGGATGTGGAGCTCACTCTTTGCTTTCAAAATCCAGGGTTTGTTCCACTGCATCCCTACTGTGTATGGTGGACATTTGAACCAGAGCTTTGGTCAGTGTGAGGAGCTTATATTAGGCCTGGAAGAAGACACCTATAGTGGGCATGTGGGTAAGGGGAGTTTGCAACATTATTTTTTTCATCATTTACTTTGGTTTTACCTGCTCTCCCTAAACAGCTAGGAACTTCTTGATGGAGTGTATGCGTGTGTGTGTGTGTGTGTGTGCACGTGCATGTGTGCACATGCGTGTGTGCATGCATGTATGTGTGCATGTGTGTATGTGTATGTGTGTGTGTGTGTGTGTGTGTGTGTGCTCCTGATAGCAATAACAGAGGATTTTTAACATCCTAGGCAGTCATCTTGAATTTGTCAGATCTGAGTGAAAAGGACAGCAGCCTGGGTGCAATTGTTCAGGTCTGTAATCCCAGCATATTGGGAGGCTGAGGTAGGTGGATCTCCTGAGGTCAGGAGGTCTAGACCAGCCTGGCCAACTTGGTGAAACCCCATCTCTAATAAAAATATAAATAATTAGCTGAGTGTGGTGGCACATACCTGTAATTTCAGCTACTTGGGAGGCTGAGGCAGGAAAATCATAGTATACAGTATAAGATAAAGCACAAGTTCAGTCTCTCTGGCTGCACTGCCATGGCTACCCATGGTGTCATTGCCCTGGTCAGCAAGGGGTTACACTATGCTGAGTACTTGCCGCCCTCCACCAAACATCCCGATGCTGACCTCAACCAGCAGGGACTGGATTCTCTTTGAAATAACATCAGTGAGGAGAACAGTTAAAAAATGCTGGGCTCGAGATCCAAGATGGCACTTTAGGAGCAACTCAGGATTGCAGCTCCCAGTGAAAGTGCAGAGGGTGAGTGGATGCCACATTTCCGGGCAGATCTTTATTGCCCACAGAACAGGAGATTCCCAGGTGGAGGAGCCCAACGGGTTGCCAGCATGGCTGTTTTGGCCAGCGCAGCTGATTTGGCTGATGCAGCTGTTTTGCCAGTGCCCAGGCATGAAAGCTCTCCATAGAAAATACACTGGTCTGGTTGCCCTTTTAAGCTGGCAATTGTAGCTCTGGGAAGGCAGATTCACCCATTCATCTGATTAAACAGGTCTGAAACAGGGAGCCAGGCCAGGAGATTCCCAGGCAGTGCCATTGTTTCAGCCAGCACAGTGGGTCGCCACACGGGAAATCACACAGATTCCAGCACCCTTTCAGCAGGCGACTGGAACACCTGGGAGAGAGTCAACTATTCAACTTAAAAAGAAAAGGCTCTGAGGCAGGGAGCCAGGTGATCAGGCTCGGCAGGTCTCACCCTGACAAAAACAAGCAAAAAAACCCAGAAATTGGATATGCTTGGGGTTGAGTGTTTCATGGCAAGCACAGCTGAACCCAGGACTGTGCAGCTCGGTGGGGGAGGGGGGTCCACCATTACTGAGGCACTCCACCCCTACGGAGGTAGTCCACCATTGCTGAGAGAGCCTGCTGTTGCTGAGGCAACCCACAATAACAAAGAGAGTCAGCCATTACAGAGGCAGGCCACCATTGCCGAGGCAGTTCTAACCACACCCATATAAACAGGACTGCAGGGAAGTTCACATGGCAGCAGGGTGGAGCCAGCAGCAGGGTGGAGCTGGCAGCAGGGCAGAGCCCACAGCAGCTCAACAAAGCCTCTGCAGGCAGACAGTGACTAGGCTGCTTCCTTGCTAGGCAGGGCAGCCCTGAAAAAAGAAAAAGGAGCAGCACAACAAATACTCATAAATAAAGCCCTAACTCCCCAGGACAGAGCACCTGGGGAAAAAAGGGGGTTTATGAGTTCTGCTGCAACAGACTTAAATGTACCTGCCTAGCAGCTCTGAATGAACAACAAAGCTCACAGCTCAGCACTTGAGCTCCTATAAAGAACAGACTGTCTCCTCAAGCATCTCCCTGACAACCATATATCCAAAGAGTCAACTCTCAAAGGACTGATCAGACTAACATTTGGCGGGCATCATTCTGGGACAAAGATAGCAGAAGAAGAAACTGGTAGCAACCCTTACTGTTCTGTAGCTGCTGCAGATGATCCACAGGCAAGCAGGGCCTGGAGTGGACCTCAGCAATCCTACAGCAGAGGGGCCAGACTATTAGAAGAAAAACTAAGAAACAGAAATAACTTCATCATCAACAATCTGGACATCCAGTCAGAGAGCCAATCTGAAAATCAGCAACTACACAGATGACAGGAGGATAAATCCACAAAGATGGGAAGAAACCAGTGCAAAAAGCAGGAAAATACCAGAAACCAGAACATTTCTCCTCCTACAAGGGACCACAACTCCTCAACAGCAAGGGAACAAAGCTAAATGGAGAATGAGTCTGAGGAAATGACAGAATCAGACATCGGAAGGTGGGTAATGAGAAACTTCCATGAGCTAAAAGAACATGTTCTAACTCAATGCAAAGAAACTAAGAACCTTGAAAAAAGATTTGAGGAAATGATAACAAGAGTGGACAACTTAGAGAGGAATATGAGTGAATTGATGGAGCTGAAAAACGCAACAGAAGAACTTCATGAAGCATGCACAAGTTTCAACAGCTGAATTGACCAAGCAGAAGAAGGGATATCACAGGTTGAAGATCAACTCAATGAAATAAAACGAGAAGGCAAGATTAGAGAAAAAAGCGCAAAAAGGAATGAACAAAGTCTCCAAGAAATGTGGGACTATGTGAAGAGACCTAATCTATGTTTGATACATGTACCTGAATGTGACAAAGAGAATAAATTCAAGCTGGAAAATACTCTTCAGGATATTATCCAGGAAAACTTCCCCAACCTAGCAACGCAGGCCAATATTCCAGTCCAGGAAATATAGAGAACACCACAAAGATATTCTTCAAGAAGAACAACCCCAAGGCACATGATCATCAGATTCACCAGGGTTGAAATTAAGGAGAAAATGCTAAGGGCAGCCAGAGAGAAAGGTCGGGTCACCCACAAAGGGAAGCCCATCAGACTCACAGCTGATCTCTCGGCCGAAACCATACAAGCCAGAAGAAAGTGGGGGCCAATATTCAACATCCTTAAAGAAAAGAACTTTCAACCCAGAATTTCATATCCAGTCAAACTAAGCTTCATAAGTGAAGGAAAAATAAAATCCTTTGCAAACAAGCAAGTACTCAGAGATTTTGTCACCACCAGGCCTGCTCTACAAGAGCTCCTGAAAGAGGCACTACACATAGAAAGGAACAACCAGTACCAGCTACTCCAAAACATACGAAATGCTAAAGAGCATCAACAAAATGAAGAATCTGCATTAACTAATGGGCAAAACAGCCAGCTAGCATCAAAATAACAGTATCAAATTCACACAAAACAATATTAACCCTAAATGTAAATGGGCTAAATGCACCAATCAAAAGACACAGACTGGCAAATTGGATAAAAAGCCAAAACCCATTGGTGTGCTGTATCCAGGAAACCCATCTCACATGCAAGGATACACAAAGGCTCAAAATAAAGGGATGGAGGAAGATTTACCAAGCAAATGGAGAGCAAAAAAAAAAAGCAGGAGTTGCAATTCTCATCTCTGATAAAATAGACTTTAAAACAACAAAGATCAAAAGAGACAAAGAAGGACACTACATAATAGTAAAAGGATTGATACAACAAGAAGAGCTAATTATCCTAAATATATATGGACCCAATACAGGAGCGCCCAGTTACATAAGCCAATTTCTTAATGACTTACCAAGAGATTTAGACTCCCACACAATAATAGTGAGAGACTTTAACACTCCACTGTTAATATTAGACAATTAACCAGACAGAAAATTAACAAGCATATCCAGGACTTGAACTCAGACCTGGAACAAGCAAACCTGATAGACATTTACAGAACTCTCCACCCCAATTCCACAGAATATACATTCTTCTCAGCCTCACATGACACCTACTCTAAAATTGATTACATAATTGGAAGTAAATCACTCCTCAGCAAATGCAAAAGAACAGAAATCATAACAAACAGTCTCTCAGACCACAGTGCAATCAAGTTAGAACTCAGAATTCAGAAACTAACTCAGAATCGCACAGCTTCATGGAAACTGAACAACTGGCTCTTGAATGTTGACTGGATAAACAATGAAATGAAAGCAGAAATAAAGAAGTTTTTCAAAACCAACAAGAACAAAGATACAACATGCCAGAATCTCTGGGACACATTTAAAGAAGTCTCATGAGGAAAATATATAGCAATATGTGCCCACATGAGAAGAGTGGAGAGATCCAAAATTGACACCCTGTCAGCCAAATAGAAGGAGCTAGAGGAACAAGATGAAAAAACTCAAAACCCAGCAGAAGACAAGAAATAACCAAGATCAGAGCATAACTGAAGGAGACAGAGACATGAAACACCCTTCAGAAAATCAGTAAATTCAGGAGTTGATTTTTCGAAAAAATCACCAAAATAGACAGACCATTAGTGGGAGTGTAAATTAGTTCAACCATTGTGGAAGACAGTGTGGCGATTCCTCAAGGCCTTAGAAATAGAAATTCCATTTGACCCAGCAATCCCATTACTGGGTATATATCCAAAAGACTATAAATCGTTCTACTATAAGGACACATGTACACGAATGTTCATTGCATCACTGTTTACAATAGCAAAGACCTGGAATCAACCCAAATGCCCATTGATAATAGACTGGATTGGAAAAATGTGGCACATATACACCATGGAATATTATGCAGCAATCAGAAATGATGAGTTTGTGTCATTTGTAGGGACATGGATGAATCTGGAGAACATCATCCTCAGCAAACTGACACAAGAACAGAAAATGAAACACTGCATATTCTCACTCATAGGCAGGTGATGAAAAATGAGAACACATGGACACAGAAAGGGGAGTACTAAACACTGGGGTCTATTGGGGGGAAAAGGGGAGGGCCAGTGGGAGGGGGAGGTGGGGAGGGATAGCCTGGGGAGAAATGCCAAATGTGGGTGAAGGGGAAAAGGAAAGCAAAGCACACTGCCATGTGTGAGCCTACGCAACTGTCTTGCATGCTCTGCTCATGTACCCCAAAACCTAAAATCCAATAAAAAAGTTAAATAAATAAAAAGAAAAGAGAGAATAACCAAATAGATGCAATAAAAAACAACAAAGGGGAAATCACCACAGATCCCACAGAAATTCAAACCATCATCAAAGAATATTACAAACAACTCTATTCACATAAACTAGTAAACCTGGAAGAAATGGATAAATTCCTGGACACTTGCATCCTCCCAAGCCTAAACCAGGAAGAAGTCAAAACCATGAATAGACCAATAAAAAGATCTGAAGTTGAGGCAGCAATTAAGAGCCTACCACACACAAAAAAGCCCAGGTTCAGATGGGTTCACAGCCAAATTCTACCAGACACACAAAGAGGAACTGTTACCATAGCTCTGGAAACTATTCTAAATAATCCAAAAAGAGGGGATCCTTCCCAAATCATTTTATGAGAACAACATCATCCTGATACCAAAAGTTGGCAGAGACTCAACAAGAAAAGAAAACTTCAGGCCAATATCCATGATGAACCTAGATGCAAAAATCTTAAATAAAATACTGGCAAGCCGACTGCAACAGCACATCAAAAAGCTTATCCATCATGATCAAGTAGGATTCATCCCAGGGATGCGAGGCTGGTTCAACATATGTAAGTCTATAAATGTAATTCACCACATAAACAGAACCAAAAACAAAAACCACATGATTATCTCAACTGACGTAGAGAAGGCCTTTGACAAAATTCAACAGCCCTTTATGCTAAAAACCCTCAATATACTCGATATTGATGGAATGTATCTCAAAATAATAAATGCTATTTATGACAAACCAACAGCCAATATCATACTGAATGGGCAAAAACTGGAAGCATTCCCTTTGAAATCGGGCACTAGACAAGGATGCCCTCTCTCACCACTCCTATTCAATATAGTACTGAAAGTTCTAGCCAGAGCAATCAGGCAAGAAAAAGAAATAAAGGGAATTCAAATAGGAAAGGAGGAAGCCAAATTGTCTCTATTTGCAGATGGCATGATAGTGTATCTAGGAGACCCCATCATCTCAGCCCAAAAACTCCTGAAACTGATAAGCAACTTCAGCAAAGTCTCAGGATGCAAAATCAATGTGCAAAAATCACAAGCATTTCTATACACCAATAACAGACTTAAAGAGAGCCAAATCAAGAATGAACTGCCATTCACAATTGCTACAAAGAGAATAAAATACCTAGGAATACAACTAACAAGGAATGTAAAGGACCTCTTCAAGGAGAACTACAAACCACTGCTCAACAAAATAAGAGAGGACACAAACAGATGGAGACACATTCCATGTTCATGGTTAGGAAGAATCAATATCATGAAAATTGTCATACTGTCCAATGTAATTTACAGATTCAACACTATCCCCATCAAGCTACCAATGATCTTCACAGAACTAGACAAAACTACATTAAACTTCATATGGAACCAAAACAGAGCCCACATAGCCAAGTCAATTCTAAGCAAAAAGAACACAGCGGGAGGCATCACATTACTGGACTTCAAACTAAACTACAAGGCTACAGTAATCAAAACAGCATGGTTCTGGTACCAAAACAGAGATATAGACCAATGGAACAGAACAGAGGCCTTGGAGGCAACACAACGTATCTACAACCATACAATCTTTGATAAACCTGACAAAAACAAGCAATGGGGAAAGGATTCCCTGTTTAATAAGTGGTGTTTGGAAAACTGGCTAGCTACATGCAGAAAGCAGAAACTGGACCCCTTTCTGACACCTTACACTACAATTAACTCCAGATGGATTAAAGACTTAAACATAAGACCTGGCACCATAAAAACCCTAGAAGAAAATCTAGGCAAAACCATTTAGGACATAGGAGTAGGCAAGGACTTCATGATCAAAACACCAAAAGCATTGGCAACAAAAGCCAAAATAGAGAAATGAGACCTAATCAAACTCCACAGCTTCTGTACAGCAAAACTAATAGTCATTAGAGTGAATCAGCAACCAACAGAATGGGAAAAAATTTTTGCAGTTTGCCCATCTTACAAAGGGCTAATAGCCAGAATTTAGAAAAAACTAAAACAGATTTACAAGAAAAAAACAAACAAGTCCATTCAAAAATGGGCAAAGGATATGAACAGACACTTTACAAAAGAAGACATACACGAGGCCAACAAACATGAAAAAATGCTCATCATCACTGATCATTAGAGAAATGCAAATCAAAACTACATTGAGATACCATCTCACGCCAGTTAGAATGGTGATCATAAAAAATCTGGAGACAACAGATGCTGGAGAGGATGTGGAGAAATAGGAACACTTTTACACTGTTGGTGGGAGTGTAAATTAGTTCAACCATTGTGGAAGACAGTGTGGCAATTCCTCAAGGAGCTAGAAATAGAAATTCCATTTGACCCAGCAATCCCATTACTGGGTATATATCCGAAGGATTATAAATCGTTCTACTCTAAGGACACATGCACACGAATGTTCATTGCAGCACTGTTTACAATAGCAAAGACCTGGAATCAACCCAAATGCCCATCGATGATAGACTGGACAGGGAAAATGTGGCACATATACACCATGGAATATTATGCAGCAATAAAAAATGATGAGTTCGTGTCCTTTGTAGGGACATGGATGAATCTGGAGAACATCATTCTCAGCAAACTGATACAAGAACAGAAAATGAAATACCGCATGTTCTCACTCATAGGTGGGTGTTGAATAATGAGAACACATGGATACAGGGAGGGGAGCACTACACACTGGGGTCTGTTGAGGGGAGTAGGGGAGGGACAGCTGGGGGTGGGGAGTTGGGGAGAGAGAACATGGAGAGAAATGTCAGATATAGGTGAAGGGGAGGAAGGCAGCAAATCACACTGCCATGTGTGTGCCTATGCAACTATCTTGCATGTTCTTCACATGCACCCCAAAACCTAAAATGCAATAAAAACAAAAGATAACGCACAAGTTCAACTTTTAATGAGCTTGAAGCCTGGCCAGGGACATAGTCTTATCACATATTATGACAGGTGGGGAAGTGAGGGATGGGTAGTGAGGGTTGAAAAATTACCTGTTGGGTACAATGTTCATTGTTTGGTTGATAGGTATACTAGAAGCCCAGAATTTGTCACTATGCAATATATGCATGCCAGAAATCTGCATTTGCCTCCCCACATATATAAATATAAAAAATTTTAAAAATAAATAATGACAATGCAAAGGGTCAAATGCAGTCAGAGATGCATTTCCAAATTAGCACAATAGCACAGAGAAGGGTGTGTCTGGTCAGAAAAGGCCTCATAGAACAGCCAAAATATCTCATCATAAACAGACATCATCAGAGGTAAATTATTAGTTTTGAAGATGGGCTTTTTTTATATACTAATGTTGCTAGGATTCCAGTTATTGAGGCAAATGTAATACCCACACTTGCTTAATGATAAAATTTTTAATACAAATGTAAATAATATAAATCTTGCCTCTAAACTGAGGTGTTAGAATAACCCATTTCTTTCTTTTTTCTTTTCTTTCCTTCAACATTTATTTTAACTTCTGAGGTACATGTGCAGGTATGTTATATATGTAAATGTATTTCATGGTGATTTGCTGCACACATTAACCCATCACCCAGGCATTAATTCCAGTATCCATCAGTTATTCTTCCTGATGTTCTACTTCCCACCACCACCCCTGCCAGACAGACCTCAGCGTGTGTTGTTCCCCTCCCTGTGTCCATGTGTTCTCATTGTTCCGCTCCCATTTGTAAGTGAGAACATGTGGTGTTTGGTTTTCTGTTCCTGCATTAGTTTGCTGACAATAATGGCTTCCAGCTCCATCCATGTCCCTGCAAAGGACACAATCTCATTTCCTTTTATGGCTGCATAATATTCCATGGTGTATATGGAATTTTCTTTATCCAGTCTGCCACTGACAGGCATTTAGGTTGATTCCATGTCTTTGCTATTGTGAATAGTGCTGCAGTGAACATATGCATGCATGTATTTTTATAATAAAATGATTTATATACCTTATAATCCCAGTGATTACTGAATCAACTGGTATTTCTGGTTCTAGATCATTGAGGAATCGCCATACTCTCTTCCACAATGGTGGAACTAAGGCTATAGAAACCCAAACAGCATGGTACTGGTACCAAAACAGACACATAGACCAATGGAACAGAATAGAGAACTCAGAAATAAGACTACACACTGACAACCATCTGATCTTCAACAAATCTGTCAAAAATAAGCAATTGGGAAAGGATTCCCTATTTAATAAACAGTGCTTGGAGAACTCATTAGCTATATGCAGAAAATTGAAACTGGACCTCTTCCTTACAGCTTATGCAAAAATTAACTCAAGATGGATTAAATATAAAACGCATAACTATAAAAACCCTAGAAGGAAAACTGGACAATACCATTCAGAATTTAGGTATGGGCAAAGATTTCATGGTTAAAACTCCAAAAGCAATAGCAATGAAAGCAAAAATTGACAAACGGGAATCTAATTAAAGAGCTTTTGCACAGAAAAAGAAATGATCATCAGAATGAACAGACAACATACAGAATGGGAGAAAATTTTTGCAAACTATCCATTTAATATCCAGAGTCTACTAGGAGTTAAATGAATTTACAAGAAAAGAACCCCATTAAAAAGTGGCAAAAGACATGAACAGACACTTCTCAAAAGAAGACATTCATGTGGTCAACAAACATATGAAAGAAAGTTCAACATCACTAATGATTAGATACATACAAATCAAAATCACAATCATATACCATCTTATGCAAGTCAGAATGGCAATTATTAAAAAGTCCAGAAACAACAGATGCTGGTGAGGTTGCAGAGAAAAAGGAACACTTTTATATTTCTCTACTTTTTAAAGTCAATGTATATCTGGCACTGAAGCCACCATCACATTGGGCCATAGGAAATGTATTCCCAGTTGTGATTATTGGGGTTCCCCTACAGGACCTAGTGCATCAAGGAGGCCCTCAAGGTGCTGATCTATACTGGTTAGCTCTGCAACCCTTTGTGTGCAGCCCACACAGTTCCTTTAAGTTCCCATGGCTCTGCTGCTTTTGTGTCATAATTAGGGCACAGGACCTTTCCTGGGGCTTGGAGCTGCAGGGTCCATGGTCCAGCCTCCTTTGGTGCTCCCATGTGGTCATCAACTTTGAGGTCCTGCTACCTCACAGAAGATCTGCCACCCAAGAGGACATATGTCTCCATTAATAGAAAGACCTACCCATTTTGTTTCTCTTTTCTAGTTTTGGAGAACATGCTCCTTCTTTCTCCCTTCTGGCCCTCAAGGACATGACTCTTCTCTTCCTGCCCCTTCAGGTACCCTGGGATAACCAGTTTAAAGAATATAAGCTTTGACAAAACACAAGTGCTGTGGTATAAATGTTTGTGTTTTCCTCACATTTACATGTTGAAATCCCAGCCTCCAAGGGATGGTATTAGGAGGTGGAGTCTTTGGGAGGTGATTAGGTCTTCGGGTTGAAGCCCTCATAAACAGGATTAGTTCCTTTATAAGAGACCCAGCAATCTCTCTCATTCCTTTCTGCTACATAAGAACACGGAGAAAAGAGTCATCTATGAACTAGAAAGAGGGTCCTCACCAGACATTGAATCTATCAATGCCTTGATCTTGGACTTCCCTGCTTCCAGAACTATGAGAAATAAATTTCTTTTGTTTATGAGCTACCCAGTCTAATGGCAGTTTGTTATAGTAGCACAAACAGCCTAAGACAACAAGAACATCAGTAACTTTTAGTAGCTTCAGCTGTTTTCCAGCTCTAGCGCACTGTAGTCCTGGCTACTTGCTCGGTATTGAAATGGAATGAGATGAGATGAGTGAGAAAGGAAATAAACACGCATGTGTGCACAAATTAATTTCTCTAAATATTGTTCTGCCACATAAGCAAAGGGATTCCCAGGAAAATCACCTTTGGGAAAAGCTATGATGATAGTGGTGCATAGCACAAGCAGCTAAACCATTGTGTCAGAGGGTAAGCTCAGGAAATGAGATTGAAAAGTTATGAAAATAAGCCATGGATTCTTTGGTTCTGTAGAAAGAACACTGAATTGGGAGTCAGGACACCTGAGGTCAGACCTTAGTTTTCTCACTTATTGTATAATCTAGGAAAAATGACTTTAATCTCTCTGGGCCTCAGTCTCCCCAGATGCAAAATAAGGGGTATTGATGGGTTGATCCTAAACATCCTGTAAGTCTCAATATTGACAACTGGTTTGGTAAAACAGAAGAGGACCTATCATTTTTACAAAGCATCCTAATGATCACCAAATCACTGTCTCTAATATCTGACACATTTAAATTATATTACTTGGTTAGACAGATACAGGGGACAGCAGCGGGTGGGGGATAATGCAAACTGGGTGTAGGAAGCCTCCAAGAGTGAACACGATGTGTAAGCATGGGTGTGTGACATTCAAAACCATCACACTCTGACTGCTTTGGGCCCTTCTTTCTTTGTTCATTTGGAGTTATTTTCACTGCATGTTCCTGCTTCATGTTCAGCTGCACAGGAAGTTTTTGCAATGGGGATGAGAAATTCTAGAAAACAGGAATTTATGGGTGAATCCTTGTATGGCAGTGGTCCAGCTCTTGCTTTGGGTGAGCTGTGTGGAACTGGAAGGAGCCAGTCAACCCTGCACAGGGAGGTGAGGCATGGCTCTCATTAAATCCATCTGCAGTGCCTGCTATTTTAGGGAAGCCAGTGTGAGCAGTGGTAATATTTCACTCCACAAATGGGCCATAAGAAACATTAAAGATGTCATGTACTCTAAAGAAATTGACTTAATGATTCTTCTCACTTAAGGAGGAATTGCTGGCAAAATTCATTCCTTAAATGAGTCCAAATGACAGTTTCCTGCACAAACACAAATTCATGCTAACATGCATGAATTAACAAACATGCTAACATGGTAAATCCTCACTTATCATCGACAAGATCTTGGAAACTGTGACTCTCAGCAAAATGATGTATAACAAAGCCAATTTTACAGTAGCCTAATTGATGTAAACTGGAGCTAAGTGCCTATGGCACATTTCCAGTTACAAAACTATCACCAAACTTCCAAAGAAAGATATCAAAACATTTAAAATATTAAGCATTGCAACTAATGTGAATCATACATACATTTAAGAAATATTAATAAAAAGATAATTATATACTCAGGGTTGAGGGTTGCTATTATTTATTCCAGCAACTCAGGGTGCAAGGCAAGAACTAGTGTGGACAGGACGCTGTCCCATGGAAAGGTGCCTTCACACCACACCCACCCTCTCAGACTGGGACCACATAACGTCACCAATTCACCTAATGTGCACAGCTTTGGGATGTGAAAGGAAGGCAGAGTACCCAGAGAAAACCCACAGACAAGGAGAAAGCATACAAACTTCAACCAGACTGTAGGACTGACCAGGAATCGATTTTTTCCTTCATCAACATTGTAATGAGGCAATGTTATTTGAAGACCTGCTTTTTCAAATAACATTACATCCTCAGATCTCCCCTATTCTGTCTATAAACCCCAACCCTAGGTCCGAGGGCACTCAGAAAGAGCTCAACGTGTGTTTTCTTTCCCAAGAGAAACAGTCACTAAGATGCCCACTTTATAAGGAAGAAATGAAACACTGTCAAAGACTCAGTGACAGCAGCCCGAGCATCATTAACTTTGAGTTCAGTAAAAACGTAGGGAAACAAATTCTAAGTCATCAACATGAAAGCTTTTAGTTATCTTCCCCACTATGGACTGAAATGAAAGTTCAAAATTGAATACTGGATTCTACCTTTTGGATATGGCCCTGGAATCCCCCCTGTTTTCTGGCAGAACATTTACAATCATTGTTAGTGTGTAACCATCACCAAAAGCAAAGACCTTCACCCAAATGTGTAGAGAATCCTCTTTTGCAGAATTTTTCAATTTTGTTCAGCTTCTTACATTGTAAATTGCCAGAGACTAAGTAAGGCATGGTGAAATATTCTTATATATTCCTCACACGAGCTCCTCTAGGGAGGCTTGATGGCTTGTTATTCCATCTCCATAATATGGGGGAGATTTAGAGCCAGATATCAAGCCATGTGTTATAACACATCATCAATAGAAACAGATCTCAGGCAGAGGTATCATATTATTACATAGTAGTGACATGTTTTAAAGAGAAACTAAAAACTGACTACTTGTTTTCTGCAATGATGAAGTACTGATTTGGTTATACATGCATATAATGTATATATATATTACATATTTATATATTTTTATTAGTTTATGCAGCTATAAAGAAATACTTGAGACTGGGTAATTTATAAAGAAAAGAGGTTTAATTGACTCACAGCTCTGTATGGTTGGGGAAGCCTTGAGAAACTTAAAATCATGCCAGAAGGCACCTCTTCACAGGGTGGTAGGAGAGAGAATGAGTGCAAGCAGAAAAAATGCCAGATGCTTATAAAACCATCAGATCTCCTGAGAGTCACACACCATCACAAAAACAGCATGTGGGAACCACCCCCTTGATTCAATTACCTCCACCTGGTCTCTCCCTTGATATGTGGGGCTTATGGGGATTACAATTCAAGATGAGATTTGGGTGGGGACACAAAGCCCAACCATATCAATATTCATACATCATTTTCTTTAAATTGATACAACTAAAGTGATTGGTTGTTTGATTTTACACAATTGCCATTTCATTACTTCTCAGGAGAACTCAAGTTATCTCAAAATATAGCATAATTTCCCCATGCCTTTTTTTTTTTTCTGAAATAGGGTCTCACTCTGTCACCCAGGCTGGAGTGCAGTGGTGCCATCATAGCTCACTGAAAGCTCAAACTTCTGAGCACAAGCAATACTCCCACTTCACCCTCCCAAGTAGCTGGCACTATAGGCTAATCCCATGGTGCCCAGCTAAAAATTTTTCTTAATTTTTTGGTAGAGATGGGGTCTCACTTTGTTGCCCAGGTTAGTCTCAAACTCCTGGCCTCAAATAATCTTCCCACCTCAGTCTCCCACAGCACAGGGATTACCCATGTTAGCCACGGCACCTGGCCCCAGTCCATGTATTAAATGCATTTCTTCATACTCTTAGGTGGTAGGTTGGGAGAGAAGTAGTCTGTAGCCTCCTTTCAATGTCACTAGTTGGAATAGAAAACCCAAACACTTAAAGTCCTGGTGCTTTACTTAGAATGTATCATTATAGGTCCTGTTGGCTGTGGGTAAATAAATGAAAGGATCTAATATCATAGGGTGGGGGGTCATTTTATGATGAATCACCTCAAACAAATTATTGAAATTCTATTTTTAAAATTTTGTGTCCCACACTATTGTACATAAACAAACTATCATTCCTATGCAAACTCAGGAGAGTTGCCACCAATAATAGCTGGTGTCCTCCACAGCAGTTGATTTCCATATTGTTTTAGAACCTGTCATTCTCAGAATAACTTAGACATTTCAGAGGCAGATATGTGCTTCCTTCTAGGACTATGGCTTTTAAACCTTTGTTAGTGTAAAATGTACTTCACAGACACAATCTTACATAGAACTCCAGTATTAGAAACATACTGAAGTGGAGATACCCCAGGAGAAGCAGTGAAGAAAAAACACACAGGCTCCCTCTTGGCCCCACCTCATACCATCTTTAAGGCTCTCTTAGAAGCCTAGACCTCTGCAGAACCCAATTTGAGGGCTGCTGCTCTAGACTAGCTGTAGAACAAGCCAAATCACATACAATTGCCCATATTCTCTGAGACATACGATAAAAAAATGGTAGACTGCAGCATGTGCCTTTTAGCAAAAACCATGCTCGTGTGTATTGGCACATCATCTAACAGGAATTCCCCTAGGACACACCAACCTGAGGGGAGAGCTGAGTTACCTTATAATGGGACTGTTGTACATAATGCTGGCTTGCCCAGTTTCTCGGGTGCTCCTTCAATTACCAAGTTGCTGCAGAGCTGCCCCAGCTGCTGCTAATTTCTCTGAGGACTTGGTGTTACTAACTAAAGAAGTCATGCATTACACTCCTGGTGAAGAAATTGTTTTACCATTGATACAGATGCTGTTGTTATATGTTGATGCTGATTTTCTACATGGTTTCTTTACTACTAGAATGGCTAAGGATCCTCTCAATACACAAGGGTTTTCTCTTTCATATTTTTTTTCCTTCTTCCATTCATTTAATCCTTGGGAAAAGAGAAAAGGCTTTGTGTTCTGTCTTATTCAAGTAGTGTTGAGCATATTGCTTGATAAGTAACTGATTCTTAGCAAATGTATATTCTCTGTAAATATATATTCTTCTAAGATGTTCACTTTTGGAGACAAATGCACAGGCTTCAGAGTGAAGCCGTCATCAGTGTGAATCTGTGTACTGTTTCCTGCAGGTGGTATAATTTGGGGAAAGTTACTTCACCTCTCTGAGCTTCCATTTGCTCATCTGTAAAGTGAGATAGCAATACTTACCTCAGGGCGGTTGTAGGAAAGAAATAATATGGTGTATGTGACTGGTGTGGCATGCAGTAAGTGCTCAAAAAATGTAAGTTCCCTTCTTTTCCCCCTTGAAGAATGAAGTGCTGTGTTACTTGCAGGGGGTTCAGTCTGGGCTCTGCACTTCAAGGAGTCCCTGTAAGCCAGAGATTTGAGCCATTCCATAGGAGCCAGCTGGGAAAGCCTCACCAAAGAGCAGGGTGGGACCCATGGATCTGGGTCCACCATGCTGTTCTTTACTGACTAATGGGATGTTCCCATTACTGACTAATGGGATATTTGTCTCAAGGAGTTTCCAGCAATGTCAAGCAAAGAAAACAGGCCTATGATAAGAATGACACAGTGGACTTTAGGGACTTGGGGAGAAGAGTGGGAGAGGGTCGAGGGATAAAAGACAAATATGTTGCAGCATATACTGCTCAGATGATGGTGCACCAGGATCTCGCAGATTACCACTAAATAACTTACTCATGTAACCTAATACCACCTGAACCCCAGTAACTTATGGAAAGATAGAAAAAAAAGAAAACAGGCCTATGGTAAAGTTGCAAAAATGAACAGGGAGAGGGTAGTGTTAAATAATGAAAACAATCAAGTGTAAAAGGAATGTTAGCAAAATCAGTGTAGAAGTGTGTTATTTGTCCCCAACACAGCATCCACGTCTTCATCTTCTGGGATTACACTTCCAACATCCCTTGAAGAACCACTTCTCACCTTCGGCATATAGTTTGAGGGGGATTAACCCTATCTATTGCTCTAGGGTAGACCCTTCATTGGCTAAAGCCAACAACATATTCAGCCTTCTAGCTGCAACCATTGGTTCAGAGATGGGCATATAACTCAGTAAGAACCAATCAAATATTTTCTGGAGCGTAAGAGGAAACAGAGTTAACTTTCTGTGGAGCTACCACAAAAGTGTGTCTTCTTTTTGGATGGGATATTGTGAAGCTGTATGACATGAACTACTACCATAAGGGGAAAGTCTAGAGCTGCTAGGCCATGGTGTAAAACATGAAGATAAAGAAAGGGGGTTAAGAAATTAAATTAGGTATGAGGAGTATGAGGGGATAAAGTCCATATTTAATGTCTTTGTACTGCTGGATCAAGCCTTTTCTGAAGCCTGTATCCATCTGGACTATTAGATTATATAAAGCAATCAGTTTGAAATCAGTTTTCCTGATATTGCTGCTTATTAACTGTGTATTACTTGGCAGGACCTCAATCTCCTCATCTGAAAGAAAAGGTTTAATCGTATCCTTTTATAGTTGAGGTGATGAATAATGAATAATATATGGAAACTACTGTACTCAAATGACATTTTTAACATAAAAGTGGTTAGAAGGTAATATAGAAGTATCATCTAGAAGAGTGGTTCTCAATTGAAGCTATTTTGTCCCTCAGTGGACATTTGGCAATGTCTGGAGGCATTTTGGGTTGTTACAGCTCAAGGCGGTTAATGGGTTGGGGCCAAGGATGCTGTTTACATACTATGATGCACAATGCAGCACCCTTTTCCCTTGTAACCACCCATAACCAAGAATTATTTAGTCCCAAGCATCACTAATGGCAAAGTTAAGAAACCCAGATCTAGAGGACACATCTACTGATGTCAATGAAGTGCTCAAATTGAGGCGTCCATTGTTTCTGCCAAAACACTATGGGGAAATGAAAAAAGGACACTGGCACAGTGAGCAAGCACATAAGACGGTAACCACAAGGGACAAAACAGGGATTCCCCGACGCTCTGCCAAGGTTATGAGAGATCTACCTGTGAATTTCAGAGTAAATGAAGGTTATAAGAGCCCAGATGAGGTAATGTATAGATTATGGAGCCCTAGAAAGTGTGAGCTTGATCGCTCAATTAGAGCTGATTGCAGTAGAGCAGAAAGAGCATAAATACTGTTCAGGTGGGTATGGAATAAGACACAATCTCAGAACGCATGCTCCCTGCATCTTTAGGTATTGTGAGGTGCAGCACAGTCAAAATGTTGAGAACTTCATACCACGAGAAGTAGAACATCTTAGTATCATTAATGAGCTACTGACTTCCTGTAGGTATTACACTGTTTTATACTAAAAAATACACATACATCTCTGTGCCAAGAGAATTTGCAAATTCTGCCATGATGAGGAAATTGAACACTGCCTATTTCAGTCTAACAGATATTCCTAGACATAACAGAGAGCAACAATTTGTGGTCCTATAAATCATAATCTGGCCCTTTGTAGCAAGGATAATTGTCATGAAGTTGCAGAATACTTTCAGATTTCAGCATTAAATGCTTCCTTTCTCACTCACCAGGTGGCTGGAATGAATTCAGTGTCAGGTACCCACCTCCTAGACCAGGGACAGAATTGCCTGAAGTAACCCAACTACCAACCCCCACAGACCATCCATCTACACAGTATCTAGGAGCCCCATCCACCTTCAGTGAGAGGTAAGGACAAGGGAAAGGGCAAGGGCAAGCTTGAACAGCAAAGCTTCCGTTGCATTAATGCTGATGCTGTGACTTCTTTTCCCCTTTCCCAGTAGGGGAGAAGCTGGATGGAGGAGTGTGTTCATGACATGACGGTCTAATAACTATCCTTTTTTCTGTTCCTCTGCTGACTTAGTCAATCTCCTAAAGGACATATAGATGTGTGTGAGTGTGCATGTGTATATGTATCTGGTGGCAGCTTTAATTATCACCGCTCATTACCTTTTTCCCTGTGCTCATTTTAATTGTCTCCATGACTTTCCTTAGCCACTAGTTTGAAAGCATTTCAGTAATTCTTTTCTTATTTCTATGGGTGAAATCTTTATAATAGTCTTTTTATTATCCATGTTTTAATGTTTTAGTTTGCTACCTGCTGAGATTGCTGTAGTCTTAATCATTACATTTTAAAAGACAGCTGTTAGAAGTTCTTTAACTGCACAAATAACATGCTAACAGCTGAACTAAAAATGAAATAAACTTTTAATTTCCCATGCTTTGCTAATAAAAATCTTAACAATAACAATAATAGCTAACATTTGAAAGCTTACTATGGGCAAATCACTGCACTATGCCCTATATATTTTTCATTTAAGGGTCACATCCGTATGAGACAGGGATTACAATGTTATCTACATCTATTTTGTAGACAAGGAAACTGAGTCATAGAGAGGTCAAGTACCTTGCTCGGGGTCATGCCAAGTGGTGTCAAACAAGGCAGGGCCACACATCCAGCTCAGAACTAGACTGATGCCAGAGTTGGAACTCAGAGACTGTATTCTGATTCTTTCCTCTCTGGTTTCTTCCAGTAATTATCATTATGCACATAATAGTTTTTACATTTTTGCAAACACAGCATTGACAGATTTTATTGCCTATTCTTTCCAGTTAATAGAATACTTAAAACACTTTCCAGGTTGCTATCTGGTATTCCCAATGTGGATCATTTTTGGGATAGTATTCTTGATAGTATATCAATAATAGTATATTCTTCCAAAAAAATTGCTAGATCGTACTTGAATTGAGCATACTTGTGTTATATGATATTTATATGGTTTTCAGTTTTTCATCTTTTTAAAATAAACTAGTGAATATTTTCATGTTTGTAGCATTTTCTACTTTTGATTTATTTCTTGAGATAAATTTCTAGGAGTGAAGTTACTGAATCAAAGGGTAAGTGCCTTTATATATATAAATATATATATTTCTTCAAATGTGTTCTTCGAATGTTTTCCAAAATTATGTTTGGAGTAAACATTTCTTGTGATACTAGGTTTACCATGATTTTATTAACATAGAAATTTATCATTAAGTCTATATTATTTCAATAGTCATTTTCAAGCTATAAAGTAATATAGTTTGTAGATTATTTCCAATGTTTACTTTTCTTTACTTTTTAGAGCACACGGTTGGACTTCCAAACCAATTTGATGAATAATGTTGATAGAATTAAAAGTATGAAATATTTCTCAATTAAGCAAAATGTTCTTTAGAATGTTTATCATTTAAGTTAAAAATAACAACTTTTAATGACTTTCTGCATGAAAAATTAAGCCCCAGATTTTTGTCTTAATATAGTTACTACTGGCCTTTTGATTTTATTACACAGTATATTCACATGTGTGAATATGTGTGTGTGCATGTGTACATATCTACACACCTATCACATATATAATAAACCTCTAAAAATTAATGTGACATGGCAAAGTGCTGGATATGTGCTAGCTAGGTTAGAATATGTTGGCAGTGCCATGATGTACTCAAGCTTATTGGAGTACAAGAAGCTATTCACAAGCCATCAAGGTTAAAAAGTACCTCTGTAGCAGGTCGAATTGTAATTTCCCCCAGAATTCCTGCAGAATAATGTGATTGATTCTTGAACAGACTTGAAAAGAAATATTTCTGACCTAATCCTTAGTCCTTCAGTGATAGCAATCCCTAAGTCTCCTTTTTATTACCAGGATCTGTCTGGTCACCTCATCCATTTCTTTATATATATACACATATATATACATATTTCTTTATATAGATATGGAGGCCTTACAGGGCAGTCAAGGGTGACTGAATTGCACATTTCTGTTCGGAGATCAGAACTGTAGGCACACACTTCTCTGTAAACTGACCCACGTTTCTGGTTCTTTCTATGAATATAAGATGTTATAGATGTTTGCATTATGAGATACAATACTGATGAAAGAAATTATTTACTTCAGTCATAACCTTTATTTCTTTCAGTATTTAACCTTACGTGAAGAATATTAAGACAATGATACATTTGCATTATAGGTGTTTATGAGTAAACTGTTTCCTTTGCTTTTTCACAGTGTATTTTCCCTGTTAGGTACCAAACATCAGCTTTAGAATCTGATTGTCAATATGGAGGAATGGCAGGATCATAAAAATAAATTGCAACCCAAATGGTATAAGGTAGGAATTGATAAAGAGTATCCTATAAACAAAATGCTACGATACATCCTAAAGGCTGAGGTGGTGGTCATAGGTTTTCCCATGATTGCTCCAGATAATCAACATGAAAGCACACAGTAACCATGTTTAAATCATATCTTTTAATTTATAAAGTTGACTTTGAAAAGTGACAGAAAGGTAATGCCTATTTATAAATGTTATATGCTTTGGCACTTTTACTATTTTATTATTAACCTTAGAATTTCCACATATTATAAGTGTTGAACAGATTCCTTATTTTGAATTTAATATAGTGCTTTTAAAAAGTATTGTAAGCATTATATCTCTTTCTGGTTGCTTACTCAAACTATTTTATGCATATTGGGGTATTCAAATAAGCTCTTGATTTAGTCACTAACATGGGTCAAATGTTTAAAGGGTTGAAGAGGTATAAAAATGGCTAAACTATTATAAAAATTCTGACAGACTGTAGAAGAATGGTAAGTCTGCATGAAAGGAATGTTGATCAGCAGCCTATGAGATGGGAATAAAACCACTATGAATTTGAACCCTAGTTTCACCATTAGCTGTAATAATCTTGGGCAATTTAATTCACCTCTCTGCATTTCAGTGTCCTCAACTGTAAAGTGAAGGTAATAACAGAATTCACTTCCTAGGCTTGTTACAAGGACTAAAACAAGTTAATTTATGTAAAATATTTATGACTACAATGGGCAGAGAACAGCAACAAATGAGTATGATTGGTATCAAAGAAATAAAATACCCTAGGGCAAACTGAATAGCACTTCTAGATATAAATACTCAACAAGCTATTACCAGGGAGGAACAGAATTGCACAGGAAATGTGTTACAACTGACAACATTATAATACGCTTGTACTCAATGCTCATATTATAGATATCTCTCATTCCTTTCAATATAGATATGTCCATCATATTCAAAGAAGACAACTTCCTATATAGTTGTACAATGATCCTTGATAACTCAGAGGAATATATAATCTGAAACCTATAGTTATATACTGACGGCAGTACATTGTTCTCTCAAGAGTTTGATCACTGGACTCATTAACTGTTGTACTAAGAATGATGATGTTGGAAATTACATTTACCATAATATGTAGCCATTTGACAATTACTGTTATGATCTTCTGGAATTATGTTTGTTACTCTGTATATAGCTGATATTTTGATTTACTACTATAAGATTTTAGGGAATAGAGAAGGTATCTCAAAAGCAATGGGATGTGAGTTAGGAGCAAAGCATGTGGCCAGGCATGATGGCTCATGCTTGTAATTCCATAATTTTGGGAAGCCAAGACAGGCAGATCACTTGAGGTCAGGAGTTCAAAACCAGCCTGGCCAACATGGTGAAACCCAGTCTCTACTAAAAATACAAAAATTGACTTGGCGTGGTGGGGCATGCCTGTAATCCCAGCTACTAGGGAAGCTGAGGCAGGAGAATCACTTGAGCCCAGAAAGCAGAGGTTGCAGTGAGCCAAGATGGCACAATTGCATTCCAGCCTGGGTGACAGAGTGAGAGTCTATCTCACAAAAAAAAAAAAAAAAAAAGGGCCGGGCGCGGTGGCTCAAGCCTGTAATCCCAGCACTTTGGGAGGCCGAGGCGGGTGGATCACGAGGTCAAGAGATCGAGACCATCCCGGTCAACATGGTGAAACCCAGTCTCTACTAAAAATACAAAAAATTAGCTGGGCACGGTGGCGTGTGCCTGTAATCCCAGCTTCTCGGGAGGCTGAGGCAGGAGAATTGCCTGAACCCAGGAGGCGGAGGTTGCGGTGAGCCGAGATCACGCCATTGCACTCCAGCCTGGGTAACAAGAGCGAAACTCCGTCTCAAAAAAAAAAGCAAAGGAAGTGGTGTTAGAACAACTTGAATTAGAGCTCAACCTTCACTGTTAGCTATATAATCTTGGCCAATTTAATTCACCCCTTTGTATTTGTTTTCTCATATGTAAAGTGGAGGTAATAATAATGTCCATTTCATAGACTTGTTGCAATGATTAAAACAAGTTAATTTATGTAAAATATTTAACACGGTGCCTGATATATAGTATTAGCTGTTAGCTATTATCATTTATAAATGAAAGATCCATTTTTAGTTTGGATTCTAAGAAGAAAGTTATTCTTTCTGTCCAAAGGACTGAAATCTTTTCATCACATAAGCACATTAATAATACATCTCTCAGAAGAATTGAAGTCACAGAGAGGGACAGAGTTGCTGTAAGAACAAGCCAGGCCTAGTGTTAAGGAGGTAGGCCTAACTAGTAGAATTCAAATGGACACAACTGAGTAATTAGCCCATTTATAGAATATTTTCTGGCCAAAGACCACCCAGAATACCCCTATAGTTCAACAAGTTTGGTCTGCTTGTTGCAGCAAGGGATAATGCATCCCATGGGTAACTGTGTGGTCTCAGACACCTCAGTCACTCAGATAAGAAAAAAAAAAGCTTGGTATTTTGTGATTTGGACAATGTTTTGTCTGTTTCCAGATGTGAATTTAGAGTAGTTTTATTTTTGTCTTGATCCATCATGATCACAGAATGGCCTTGTTTAATGATGATGTGTATGAAATTGCTTGTGTTCACAGGAGAACACAAGGCCCAGCTGACAGTACTAGGACAGCTCCTGGGTGGCAGGGGCTGCCTTTCTTTTTTTCTTATAATCTTAATAATTCTTATTTCTGACTGAGTAGGTGACCCCATGTGACCTTCTTATTTCTGACTGAGTAGGTGACCCCCAGTCCTATCTTTTCTAAATGTTATTTTCAGTATCAACATCTTAATTCTGAAATTAACCAGGGGCAATAAAATCATAATTACAACAACAGGATGAATATAACATTAAATACAATTACAATTATAAATGGAATGATACCCAACTTCCATGCTAAAGATAAAGCAGTAGATTGCATTCTTCTAAATTCGATTTTTAAAAATTATACTTTAAGTTCTGGGGTACCTGTGCAGATCTTGCAGGATTGTTACTAGTTATACACATGCCATGGTAGTTTGCTGCCTCCATCCCCCCGTCACCTGTATTAGGTATTTCTCCTAATGTTACCCCTCCCCAACCTCCCCACCCCCTGCTATCGCTCCCCTAGCCCCTCACACCCCAACAGACCCCAGTGTGTGATGTTCTTCTCCCCGTGTCCATGTGTTCTCATTGTTCAACACCCACTTATGAGTGAGAACATGTAGTGTCTGGTTTTCTGTTCTTGTGTCAGTTTGCTGAGAATGATGGAAACCATCATTCTAAATTCTAGATTTTAAATGCCTCTCCATTTTTACAAACAAAACTGATCAACATAAATGTGTTAAATCCATCATACTCATATGTTCAAGGCCAAATTTTGAAGAAAAATTGTTTGGAGACTACGAATCCTCTTATAGTCTGTCATAAAGAATGAAAGAAGGAAAAGTCAAGTGCGTCCTGCAGAGGACTCAGGAGAGTGGGTGGAAATCATGAGGCACAGACTTGTCCTCCCAGGCTGTTCTTTAACCACTGCTTACTTCCCATACAAAGCCCCACAGAACCCAGGGAGCCCCTGAGCCCCCTGGATTAAGGATTGAGAGGTGTCCCATTTCTTGTGTCATATACCAGATAATCTATGCAGTGTTCTAAGGAAGTAATGGGGCTACATTAATTTCTGCAAAGTATATGCAATTCATACCTGACTATCCCTAAATTGGAGGTACTTTTGTTTATGACAGAATGCCATTGTATATTGTACTGCAGCCCTAGCCACCATTTGTAATGTTAGCAAAGCATGGTTGATGATTATAACTTAAAGCAGTTATCAGGACATAGAAAATGTATACAATATTTGGTTTTATAATTCTAAAACTGATCCTACATCTGAAGGAAACTTACAAGGTTATGAAAGTAATCCATATACCTCCAGGAAGTATGGCTCATTTTTCACATCTAAGACAACATTGTTCCTGGGCTCATAGCTGGGTTAACAGTCACGGCACAATCAAACTGTCTACAGGAATCAATGTCAATCTTGAAGACAGAGCAAATTATTAGATCAGTGAGGCTGTGACCCAGAACATAGCTGATGTGCTATTTTTAAAACTTCTCGCTAAAACAATTATCCACACTTTCAATAATTCCTTAGAGTGACTACCTCAGTAGCCGAAAAATGAACAAACCTGAAATGGTCAGATTCCTTGACACTGATTTGATGTGGAAATCAAATGCTTTGGCTAGCAAGAAAAATGCAGTGTCAATTACTCAAACTATGTTGCAGGTTTTACGCTATTCATCTTCATGGTTTAAAGCAAACATCAGTCCCTCATTGTAAATTGGTTGATCCTACCTTCTAATGAATGAACAATGAAAAGGGGTTGTATAAAGGGAAGAAGCACAGATGGTTGGGCTGTGGAGGTGCTGATGGACAGAAGGAGCCAAAAAATCCAAGAAATAACCCTAAAGGGAGTGATAAGGAACAAAGATGTTTCATCCATTCCACAATTAAGGCTGGTCCTGCTATAACAACTATGTTGAGTTACCCACACAGCACACATATCTGCCAGACAGGAAAAATTCACAGAGGAAAATGTCCACCTCTGAATCTACAGACCTCATGCTTAGTTTATTCATTTCATTTCAGAGGAAGCTTTGTGGAAAAAGTCAGAGTATAGTTTCTGTAAATGGAACACAGAACACACACATTCTCAAATATTTAGGTGTGTTACAATCACCTGGAAGGCTTGCTAAAATACAGATTACAGGGCCCTACCCCGCAGACTTTCTGATTCATTAGGTTTGAAGTGGGTGTTGAGATTTTGCTTTTCTAAACAATTCCGAGGTAATGATGATGCTACTGGTCTCAGACCAGACTTTCAGAAAAACAATTCTTTTTTGTTTTGTGAATTCTTTTAGTTGATTAGTTTCTGAGCTGAGGGTAGGCCTCTTTTCTTGACCAATATTCTCCATGTGTGTTCAGTTAATTATAGCAAGTGAATGAGGAAACCAAGGCACAGACAGACTAAATGGCATGCCCAAGTTAGGTCCTTTTTTCCTCTTAGTCTGGCCAAAGTTGAGAACCACTAAAGCCAGTGTGATCTGTCTTTGTAAATGTGAAAGGTACCAAACTACAATGAATTAGAATTTTTGTAGATCTTTTAGAAAACCACTCCAAAGGCTCCATTATAAATGTTCTATTTCCTTTTTCTGACTGCTGTGGAAAAAAAAAAACCTTAGTGGAATTACCTTTACAAATGTATTAATTTATTCTACCCCAAGGATATTATATTCAGTGATTTGGCAAAACTAATCTGAACTAATAACAGGCTGAGACTAAGCAAATTTCCCAGTAGAGAGCTACTTAGCCATTTGGAACAAATAAAGGTTGAGGCATAAAGATTAAAGAATAGCCGTAATGTCCAAAAGAGGTAAGAGTGTTTACAGAGACATCAGCACAGATTGACAAAAATGCAAAGCCAAAGATGTTAAAAAGGAAACGATCACCAGGGAGTGAAAAATTTACCGGGAAATTCTCCATCACTGACAAATACTCAGGTTCAAGAGACATTCTCCATGTGTATCTCTGGATGACTTTTAATCACTATCTGACAACCACACCTTCTGGTTCCGGCCTTTGGTTCTATCCAATGGAGTTAGGCAAATAGTAACTGTGCACTCACTTCCACACTGTTCCTTTAAAAATCCTCAAGCTATTCTCACAGCCTACTGGAAGCAATATAAATGAGTAAAATTGGGGAGAATATAGTTAATAGGTAGTAGTGAGACTTGGTTAACCAAAAAAGTTTATGCTCCATTTAAAGGGGGAGCTGCAACCCAGCTTCAAGACATTGTTGCTCTATGGGATGTGATCCTAGTGTTACCAGATCTTTCAATTTTGCAAGAAGCATCAGAATTCAAACTTCCTGATAAACACTGTGTGAGCCAAATGTAATATGCTCGTAGGTAGAACAGGACCTCTAACTTTTCCTTTGAGACCTTTCCTTAGGCTCTTGGAAGTCCTCCTCTGGTCTTCTTTACCTGGTTATAATTTCATTCTGGATATATACTCTATCCCCCAGTCTCCCCAGAAGCACTCTTTTTTAAGAATCTCTCAGAAGCACAGAATTCTTCTTCCCCTAATTCCTGAAGGACCACACAGATAATGGTTCTATCAGGAATTGTCTTTGACTACTTCATATGAGATACAGTCCATTAGTGATGGGTTTGTTATCCATGGCGAATGGGAGTGACCCAGTATCATACAGCCTCATAAGGGGAGCTGATTTAAGGGGAAGGAGCTTAGGTTCTAGCCTCCCTAGCCAGCTTACTTCTCATACTCACACTTCATCTCAGGCCCCTGGAACGACTTTCTAAAAAATGCATCTGGGCTCCAAGAAAAAAGAATACCCACTGCTCAGAACACAAGACTGCCTGCCAATCCCCATTTGGGCTTTGAGAAAAACTGAACCAATGAATAAAAAGTTTGAAGACAGCTTTGCTTAATTTTTCCAGTTTAGGTACAACTAAAGTATAGAGGGCAGTAATAGTTCTGCAGGTAGTGTGGCCTAATGCTTCTAGCTCCTTTACTATCTCATTTTCCTTCATTTTTTAAAGGGGGATAAGTGAGGGCAAAGAAAAGTTTTGAATATTTAAATTTTTCTTTAAAGGTTTATCTACTCATTCCCTGAGCCAATATTTAGAGTATTTTACATTTGACATGGAGCTTACAGTCTATGAAAGATAGACACACACACAATTTAAAAAGTAGGCAAATAAAAAAATTAAGAATTATATATTATAAAAAGTACAATCTGGAAAATAATCAAGGTAATGCAAATCACAGAGGAAAAATATCTTAGTACTTATTGCATATTTATATTCCCAACCTAGAGTGGAAAGGGGTAGGTGTTGTCCCTTTTTGGAAGAATTTAAGTGTCACGGGATTATATTCACTCTAAGTCCTGGCTTGGCAATGGAGGGGTTGCTCTCATGGTCCACTCTATGCCATTACAAAGCATGTGAAGGCCCTAGTAATGCCTGAAATCTCTTTAGCCCTGGCGGTTCCTTGAAGAAGCTCTGAGTCCTGGAGGAATGAGTACTTTCAGGTATAGGTAGTAGTTACAGGGAAAATATAATTAGCTCACATATAGATAGACACTCAACAGTGTCTATAGATGAGCAGGAAAACCTAGCAAGGTGTTGCAGTTGGGAGCTGAATCAATTTTCATTTCCAACCTTTTCAAGAAGAGACTCTGCTGGTAAATGAGCCAAGTTTAAACCAATTCTGTCCTCCATCCCCACCTCTGCCACCTTGCTGTGGAGCAAGAGAGGCTTGGATAATGTGCCCACAACTCAAAAGCACAGAACAGAAAAGACACCTAAACAGCAAGCAGAGCACTCAGACTCTGGGAGAAAGCTCGGGCTGCAGAATAGAACAAATGGAGTCTCGGGTTAATGGATCAAAACAGTAGGCATTTAACTACACATCTTCAGATGTAGTCCTGCTGTCCTTACTCAAAGGTGAACTTCCAGAAAGTTAACCATCAGGTTGAGAGTATGAACTTGGAAGTCACGTGTGTGTGTGTGTGTGTGAGAGAGAGAGTGAGAGAGAGACAAAGACAGAGACAGAGACAGAGACAGAGACACAAGACTTTGTCCTGAATATCTTCCTGTCCTGAGCATGGATTCAAACATTCACATATTTTTCAAACAATTGTTGTATTTACAAAGTCCTCAGTTTAAAAATATCTCCAGAAATCATTACAGGTCAATAGTTTTAAAATCTTTTCAATCCCATGGTTTTTGAGAAATGGGTTAGTTCCCCTAAATCCCACACATTCACTAAGGCTTTAACAATTCTCCCATTTGCCAGAATCTTCGGGGAAATGTGATAGTGTAATTTGTGGGCACACTGTCTTGCCACCATCAGTTGATATTCTCTCTGAGGAGATACAGAGCATATTCTTCCTCCCAGTTATAGGAAAGACTATGGTAGCTGACTAAAACTAAGCAAGCAGTAACTCTTTGCTTTAGTAAAACTCATGTTTGTCTGAACCTGTGATATTTACACAAGCCTATAGGTACAGGTCACTCATAGACCATTTACAGGAGAGTTCAAACATGGTATCACTTCAGTGGCTGGCATAGGGCTGAGCACAAAGAAAAGTTTCAATAAGTATGTATTTAATAAATGTTTGTTACATAAAATCTCTGATGGAACAGTTTTAAGGTCACAGGCTAGTCTATGACATGACAGAGCTCTTACGTGGTTATATTTGCCATACCTAAAGGGAATTTGTCAATGCGAACTTTATAAACATCAAAAAAAGTGAACATACAAAACAAAATGTTTAAATACATAAATGCCCCCAAATAACAACAATGACTTTCAGATGAACATCTCACACCTACTGTTTACTTTCCTGTAGATAGCAGAGCATTACTTATTCATGATTTATGTCTTCTTAGAAACATCCAATTCCTGGCATTGACGAGGCCTCTTCTTGGTAGAGACTTTTCAAAAACATTTATCATATGAGCGTCTCTAAAATAGTTTTGTTCAGAAAATAAGATCCACCTGCGAACTGCATTTAGCATCATGTGGGGCAATTATTTAAAATGTAAATTTCTAATCAACCACTTTTCCTGAGTCTAGTCTTTGAGAGGAGAATCAGGAATCTATATTTTAAACTCTTCTAGTGATTCTCATGCATATTGAAGTTTTAAAACCACTGCTCTGATACCTTCAAGGTAGAATAAGATAACCTGCTAAAAGAAATAAAAACATGCATTGATCTTATTAAGCCCCCTATCAGATACATAAGGATTTTGTGAGCAGTAATGACTCCATTCTTTCTTCTAATAGGGACTTAAAACTTTGAGATATGAGAAACTTAAAGGCTACAAAAATAAAATCCACATGCAACTATAGAATGAATTGGTTACCACACTTCTCTCCTCCCTCAAAGTATACACAAACCTTCCCTCCAAAGAGAGAACCTAAACTTCTTTCTGGGACCCTAATAAAATTGAGCCTTATTCATTTTAATTTGTGGTAGACTAGAGTGGACTGGGGTGAGCATCTCATATACCTAAATGTTCTCAGTTCTTAAAAAGTCGAAGCCGGGCACGGTGGCTCACGCCTGTAATCCCAGCACTTGGTAGGCAGAGGCAGGTGGATCACGAGGTCAAGAGATCGAGACCATCCTGGTCAACATGGTGAAACCCTGTCTCTACTAAAAATACAAAAAATTAGCTGGGCATTGTGGCGCGTGCCTGTAATCCCAGCTGCTCAGGGGGCTGAGGCAGGAGAATTGCCTGAACCCAGGAGGCAGAGGTTGTGGTGAGCCAAGATGGTGCCATTGCACTCCAGCCTGGGTAACAAGAACGAAACACTGTCTCGAAAAAAGAAAAAAAAAGTCGAAAGTTGAATTTGACCTGAAGATCTTTTGGCATCTCATTCATATTCGCCCTGTAAGAAAATATCAACACCTTAGAGGTAGTAGAGAAGCTCAGAAACCCATTCAGTACTTCCAGGGCTCTCAAGACCCAGTTTGGAGTGGGGCTGGTCTCCAGGGAAGTGTACACAGTAGCCTACCCCTTTAAGAAAAGCCAGGCTGTGGCTTTGCTTTCTCAATATATGTAAACAGCAATATATGTTTCTCGATGTATGGAAACTACTGTTTCCATATTCTGATAATTTTTATGCAATTTCTTTATGCAATTTCTCCTCTCAAAGACCAGATTCAGGTGTTTCTAAGTGGTAGAGAATATTTGCTTTCAGGAAAAAAGAGAAAAATTTGCAAATCACATACTGAATGCCATAAAATGCAGAATACTCATCAACCTGGCTGCTGGAACTTAAAACCAGAGCTAATCATACTCAGCCTCTTCACCCAAACATCAGCAAGCCTAGGCATTCAGGTCGAGAGCACCCAGGTGGGAAGGCAAAAGCCAGGGATGATTGGTTTTAGCCCTGGTCTAGAATGTTAATTGCCTTTTGTTGGCATCTCTAGTACAATATGATTTTCATCCTTACCTTGAAACTCCTGATTTCCCTTATTCACGGTGTGACATAAAGTCCTCTAGGAAACAGAGGTTGGGGCAGGTGAGTCTAGAAATTTCCAATGGCCTTGAGCTGGTTGGTACTACTCCTTACATGACACTACCTCTTGAGAACAAATAGGACAAAATCTTCCACTTATACTAGGTTACAAGACCAACACTTACGCTAAATCAGCAAACAGACTGCGAGGATTCTTTCTTTTTCTTTCTTTCTTTCTTTCTTTCTTTCTTTCTTTCTTTCTTTCTTTCTTTCTTTCTTTCTCTCTCTCTCTTTCTTTCTCTCCTTCCTTCCTTCTTTCTTTCTCTCTCTCTTTCTTTCTAACACTAAAAGATAGGAAATCCTTTTATACCGATATAATCCTACTGAGTTTCTGAAGACTAATAGGAAATTAAGAGGAACTTGCATTACAGGGGAAGCAGTCTCAGTGCATCCACACAGAGTTTCCATGGATACTTATCTTTACAGACCACTTAATCAGGCCAGTAATAAGAATAACAAGGATATAACTCTCTCAAATTCCTTTCCCTATTCTGATGCTACATGGAAAACACATTCTCATGTCTAAGTGGTAGAGAATATTTGCTTTCAGGAAAAAAGAGAAAAAATTTGAAAATCACATTCTGAATGCCATAAAATTTGTTTTTTAATTTTTAGAGCAAAAATTAACTTTTAAAATAAAAATATACACATCTATACACGTATTACAGAAATATATGTATTTGCACATATGTATGTCCATTTTTTTCTCCCAATTTCTACTAGATCCACATAACTTTTGTAAGTCCCATTGCCTTATTTCATAGGATCATTGTGCTTGAATCTGGAAGAAACCTTAGTGTTCAATATGTACATTTTACAGATGAGCACAATGAAGTCTAGAAGGTTCAAAGTGATTTCTCCAAGGCCACATGGCTACAAGTTTACACAAGAATGAAGATTAGAATCCGAATTCCCTGATTCCTGGCTCAGCACTCTTTCAAAAGGATCATGAAATCTTTTTGTTTTGTTTTGTTTTTTCCCCTAGGGTCTCTGCTGAAATCCCGTATAGCTTGGTTTAAAAAGCATAAAAGGTATGCTATAAAAGTAATGGCAGAAACAGCAATGACTTTTACACCAGTCTAATACTTTTAATGCCCCATCTGTAATACAGCCTGGGTATAGAAGACATACCAATAGTGTGATAGAATAGTGTGTTCTAAGAAAAAAACTGTCTTGTTGCTTTTAGAGAAGGCACTGCCCCAAATCATTCAGTAATGACAGAGTTGATAACGGTTTAAAACATGTATCTGCAGGAGGTTTGTAAAAAATCAATGATTTGATGTCTTGGGGTTATTTGACATTTCTCATAGCTCTTGACAACTTCCATTCAATTCTGTGCAATAGGAGTTTATTGAGCATTACTGCAGAGGTAGCTAGTGCCCTGCCCTAGTCCCTTGGTACTCACCTTTTTCTTACAAGAGTGAATCTGTGCCTGAGGGTTTCCAGAGTCAGATCTACACTGGCCGTACGCAAGGTTACCCAAAGCGCCCAGAATTCAATGCCTCTGGGAATAAACCTCAAACAACAATGTAGCTACCATATGACAAATATTCCAGCTTCCTTACCCTCAACTGGGAGAACTTTGAGGCATATTCTGGCAGCCTCCTAGAAGTTTCCAGCATGCACAGAGCGCCACTTTTCCACAGTGAGAGCCTGCTCTTTAATGCATCCTGTATTAGCTTTATTTCATTTCCATTTCCATGCTCTCTGTAGTACTTTCTGGGATTACCACCTAGATAAACTACTTGGATTCAAATCCTCATTTTAGGGTTGGCTTCTGGAAGAATCCAATATAAAACAAGCATATAGTTTGTGCACATAACTGTAGAATAGCAAGCCTTGAGGGATATAAAGGTGGAAATGATATTACCCTAGCCCTCAAAAGGTTGAGGGAAGGAAGGGATGATTAGCCTCCTATATATGCAACCATACAGGTAAGACAAGAGAAGACAAAATATTTTGGGAAGATAAGGGATGTATGCAATAAAAACATTTTCACAAATAAAGGATTCTCACAATGAACAGTAGAATTTGCCATTAAGAACTCAGGGTGAAATTCTCTATAGCATGAAATTTGCAAATAGTCTAAGCAGTCACATTATGCCCATTAAACAACCAATGAAGGTCTTAATTTTCCTTGGAAATACGTGTCAGAGAATTTGTTATTGCTTATACAATGTAAGTTTGCAAGACCAATCCAAAGGGAAAAATTTCATGCAACTAAGACTTGTTTTTTAGTGGCAATAGTAGGCACATAAACCTCCAAACTGGTTGGACCTGATTAATTCCCTATTTTGCATCTTGTGTTTGAAGAGTGTCAAAACTATGTTTTTTATTTTCATTCAGTTCTGTGAAAGTATACTAATTTCTGTGGGAAGCAAACAAATTGAATAAACTCTGTGTATGTCATTAGGTTGACAAGCCAGCCCTTTGAGCTCTCATCTGAGCTAGGGATCATGCCAAAAAAACATGTTGTTTGTAGGTCACAGGCATTGACCACACAGAATCCTATAAATAATTCTTCCTCAGCCCAAGATGAGTTACGAAATAAAATGATATAATAGAACAAGCTGAATAAAACTATGTGATAAGAAACCTGAAGGGCACCCCTGAGCTGAGACAAGGTTGGCTTTTTCATGTTGGCTTTTAGCTGGACTATCTTTTGAGCAAATGATTACTGAGCATGTAGCCTGCCAGGCTCTAGGCACCTTAAAAGCTCTATTTAACTCTCAAAACAGCTTAGTAAAGCAGGTATTATTATCTTTTCATAGTTTAGAAAACTGAAACTCCGGGATGGTCAGTAACCTGCTGAAGGTCATGCAGCTATTTCTGTCAGACCCTCAAATCCAAACTTTCCCTAAACTACCATGCTCTCTTACTCCAGGGCTTCTTCCTGTCATGTGAGAACATGGTGTTTGGCCCCTCCAGAGGTTGCAGTCCTTTCCAGACAGGCTTGATCTTGACCTTTCCAGACTCCAGAACCGTGAAAAATACTTTGCTAACACTTTGATCTTGGACTTTCTAGTCTCTAGAACCATGAAAAATACTTTTCTTTTTTAAAATAATTTACTCAGGATCATATTTTTTATAGCAGCACAAACAGATTAAGAAATTGGATCTAATAACATGTACTTCCAGGGAAAATAAGCCTTCACTTTTTTCTGAGATTATTTTATCTAGTATCAAAAGAAAATTAATAATTTTTTGAGTTATCTAAATTCCATGCAATGTATACAAAATATTTATCTCGAGAATATCTAAAGATATTCTCAAGGAAAAGTTGCAGGGTTTAATATCAAATGATTAAAATGCATTGCTTGGGAAGGATGTGTAACACATTAAATTTCACAGAAGGATGGGGACCTACACAGAAATAATGGCACACAACATGAAAAATACATAACGAAATGGTCTAACTTGACTTAATTTTTATTAAGTAATAAGTACCCTGGATCACATAGCTCTCAGATTTACTTCAAATCTCTTTAAAAATTGTTTTAGCTCTCTGTCATCTAGTTTTGTCAGAATAAAGTTTTTCTACTCTGCATGTATTCCTTGCCTTATTGGGTTTCCCATAAAGTGAACTTTGAGACAGTGATGTGGGTGTAAGCAGCTTATTTGTGAAGTGATCTCAGGAAGCATACTGAATGGGATTAATTCCCAAAGGGATGGGGTGGGATGGGATGGGAAAGGGAGAAAAGTCATGAGGTCTATTAATGAGTGTGTTATCACTATGGGCAACTGGCATTCTATTTTGCTGGTACCCTCTCAAAGACTATATCAAACTACCTGTGGAATTGTCGCACTGGTGAATGAAGAAGCTGGATTATTTATCTACCACCACCCCTCCTTCTTTGGTTGAGGGTTGCTCTTGGGAGTGCTAATGCCCCTGCAATTATAATCTACTCTATTCGTTGATCTAGCATGTTCTTACAGCTGGAGAACAGCCTCAGTCAGAGGACAGAGAATCCTATCCGTTCCGGAACTGTTTGCAAGACCCCTGGGGATAAATCATGAGAAAATGAGCATCTCCCACTCTCTATTGGTATACCTTCTCAAAATGAGGTTCTTTATTCATTTAGTTCTGAATCTTTACTGGAATGACCTAAAAACTTATAAAATGCAAATTTCTAGTTTCCTCCCATTCTGATTAAAATCAGTGATGAGGTTCAGAATTTTAACAAGAACTTCAATCACTCCAAAGCAGGTGGTCTGTGTGCCACAGTAAGAAAAAAGTGTGCAAGTGAAACCAAAGGTTATTAGTTTATCTCCATATAGGCTAATTAGTACCTCAGAGATAAAGATCTCTATCTTGGTCATAGATGTACCTTATTTTTCGGTGTCTCATTTTTCAAATATAAGCTGTTGCTTATAAAGAATATAATGGGTATATGGTTGAGTTAGCACTTTGCCTGTCCAATTCTGAAAAATCCCTTATATGGGGAAACAAATCACTTCTATATCTAACAGATCATGCATCAGGAGGAAAAGTATCAGATACCCTTATGCTAGAGCGATCACATTTTTCTAACACATGGTCTGCTGAAGGAATAAATTTATGGGGAAAGTAGAACAGAAGAGTTGACTTTAGGACAGAGAATAAAGTTACTGTACTTACAAATGCTGGTTAGAAATCTTAGGAAAAAAACCATTTTCAAGCCTGTGCCACAGGGACTGGCAGATAAACTAAAGCAGCTTTGCAAAGCATCAAAGTTAGGCCAACCATTGAGATTGTGTTTTTAAGTTTCCTGAGTTATAAGAAAGGGTGACGCAGTAGTTCAGAAAGCAATCCCTTATATTCAGAAGTTTTTCAATAACAGAATTCCTTTCACATTTTTATCTGTCTACTATGTGTTAGGGAAAGTGAGCAATGAGGACACTGGGGCCATGACACTTGTTCCTCTCTGAGAAAGATACTCTGCAGTCCGAAGGGAGATGGTTATCTATTGTAAATAGTGAAAATTTCAGCTCATGTCTCCTTTCCATGGCTCTAGGTTCTCAGCACCACTTCTCTGATCTCATATCAACAGGTAAGGTCTAAATTCAAAATATCCAAGAATGCTCTTGTTTCCCAAAGCCCTTACGATAAATAAACTGCATAATATGGCCTGTAAGGTACTGCACGATTTGGCCTCTCTACCTTGCCAGTTTCCTCTGTCACTACTCCCCGTCTCATCCTCTGAGCTCTAGCCTTGAAACTCTTTCAGCTCTTAAAATTCTCAGTACCTTTATAGGTCTCGGTCCATGCCAAGCTATCCTCTCCTTCTGAAGCCCTTCACACCTCACTGGTCTTCAGGTATTGGTCTAAATGTAACTTTCTCTGGTCAGCTTTCCTGACCCCTTCAGACAGGTGATTTGGAGCTCCTATAGAATCGTGTTAGGCACTGGGCTTTCCTACTCTTGAAGATTCCTCCTTTCATCATGTTACGTATGTGATGTACCACACTTCCCATTATGAAATTATTCTGCTATAAACATTTTGAAGTAAGTTTTATGATTCTTCTTTTGAAATTTAGCTATAAATATGAAATTAAATTTGTCATCGATCAGGACAGAATCAAGACTTGCAGGTTTGGTTGTGAACTCAGTTAAAATCAGTTGTATGATCTTAGATGAGTTACTTAACCTCTATGAATCTGTTACCTAATTTGAGACGAGGAATTTGCGTAAGTGATCTAAGGGCTCATTTAGCTCTAAGAGTCTATGCTTTTATCATTAAGTGTGAGGAGAGATGTTTTTGGTGGTGGTAAGTTCATGGGGATAGGAGCAGGGCACAGATTCTTTACTGATTTAACATGTGCCACAAAGAATGAGAACACCAGTGGGTACACTGGTCAGAGCTACATACACAAGTATATGTACAAAATATAGTACTAAAACTAAGATAAGGAAAACTATTTATTTTATGTAATGAACAATTTATTAACCTAAAGGAAATTCAGGGTACTCAAATACATTTTCCTAAACAAGATTGACAAATGAAACATGAGTATAATTATTTATAGCAATACTCCCTAAGGCTTGGCATTGGTGAAAACCACATAGAATGTGCTGTAAAAATAATCAGGTGTTTGTTAGAAAAAAATTACTCTCACTGTTTCTATTGTGCTTTGAGAAAGGATACTTAAGTCTTTGGATTTTTTGTGAATATAAATAATTTTTAAATTGCAGAAGACATAACCAGTCTCTAACTTTGTATAAAGAATTCTGTATTTCATACTATACACATCGATAGCTTAATGCAGTCTTTAAACCTAATTTATTTTATCTGATAAAATGTAATACAAGTTCAACACCCAGAAACAGACACTGATTTTGGTGCATAACTTTTCTTTCTAGGCATACACTTGTACAGCCACATAATTCCAAAAAGGCACCATATTTCACGTTTTGCCCAGTTGCAATGGAGCGGTTATCTGGCTTGGAGCCTGCAATATCTACTGGCATGACTCTAACATACCTGGCTTATCTGAGAAGTTAGTGAATCTGATGGTTCACAAAAACCATTTCTATGAATTAATGTGCATAGAGAAAGTGGAAGGAAAAAAGTGATAGCAGATAAGACAAGAATGTCTGCCTTAAATATTTGTCCTTCCACAAATACATGCATTCAGGTCTGGTCCTATGACAAGAAGGGCTATAGGCAGAAACTTAAGACACAGCACCCCACTGATATTCGGGTAACAGTGAGACATCAAGTTTGGGAGCAGGGCTTCTTCTCACCTCTATGTGGAGAAAATATAATACTAGTGGGTTCATATCAGCATCCCTCCTGTGAGTAACACTAGCAGTGGCAGGGTGAGGCAACTTTACATGCTTTTCTTTGCTTGAAGAAACAGATATGCATAACCAAAGTTGATGAAGACAAAGGTGGCTCATTCTCTGGGTAACAAGGCAAGAGACTGCTTCATGAACACAGGTGAAAATCTCAGGCTGAACTGGGCAAATGTGTAGAGCTGTTAGAATCCTCTGTGAACAGGTATGAGCAATAGACACAGATGTTTCAGTTCTTACTGACACCATGACTGTCATCTATATTCGTGTACTGGTGAAACCTGGGGAAACAGATTACATACTACTTTGAAGCCGTTCCCTCCTGCATTCACTTAACTATCTAATTTAAATATTTTCTCATGAGGTTAAATTTTTAACAATGTATTTTTTTTTATCAATGCGTAGTGGTCCACTATGCAAATGGTCAAGAATTTTAAAACCAATATACTATGCCGGGCGTGGTGGCTCATGCATGTCATCCCAGCACTTTAGGAGGCCAAGGTGGGCAGATCACAAGGTCAAGAGATCGAGACCATTCTGGCCAACATGATGAAACCCCATCTCTACTAAAAATACAAAAAAATTAGCTGGGCATGGTGGCACATGCCTGTAGTCCCAGCTACTCGGGAGGCTGAGGCAGGAGAATTGCTTGAACCCAGGAGGCAGAGGTTGTAGTGAGCCAAGGTTGTGCCACTGCACTCCAGCCTGGTGCCTGGTGATGGAGTGAGACTCTGTCTCAAAAAAACCCCCAATACTCTATAGTTTAATATTGGGAATTTTATTTTCCATCATTAACAATTTTGTGATAAATTATCTTCCAGCAAAATCTGTCATATTCATGATTTATGTAAGATAGATTATTAGGAGTGGTTTTTTGGGGTCTAAGATGAATACAAAATCTTGAAAATTTTGCTGAACATTGCCAAGCTACTCTCTCAACAGACTGCCATTTTGTATTTCATCCTCTTAAAAGTAGACTTCCTATAAAGTCTGTTTTTATTAGCTCTGAGATAGATTGGAATGTCAGTTGTTGTCTTAAAGTAAATTATTATAGCACTGCATTGGCTTAGAAATTATGCTTCATGTAATTTTGGAGTTAACATTCAAGAGAAAGTATAATACCTTGGCCAGCTACACATATCAGTGATGGTATGGTTACTACATTTGAAGAGGGATTAATTCAATGAGAGAAAAAGGCATCACAAAGCAGGGAATGAAATTACCAGCTACCTATGCAAAATAATACATTGCATTAGACAAGACACTATCTTTTATAGTTCTTAAAAATATAATATGCTTACTTCAGAGTCTGTCATTATCTTGGAATGGTTGTCTGGGCTTACGCCCCATGAGGGAAGGGAAGAATGTAAAATTCTATGAAGATCAAAGTATTGGTATATTCATTCAACATCATGAAGCATGCTTGGTTTAAAGTACTATAATGCTAATTCTCAGGGAAATTTACAGGAAACATGTGACGTTACCACATGGTATACAGCATAGGAACAAGGTGGTCTGGAAAACAATATAAAATAGATGGCAGATTGATGAAAGCTGGGGTAGAATCTGAAAGATGCCAGATATTTTGGCATATATGGTTGTCACTAGGACTGTCATCTTTGGAATGACAGCTACCCAGAGTCATGAGGAACTGTTACTGGTCTTCTAGTCCAGTCACTCACATAGTGCTAGAATCTCCTCTTCAGCCTCCTACCACTTGGCAAACTGGTCTCTGCTTGAACTCTTTAGTGACAGGGAACTCTATCAGCACCACTTACTACATAAACTATTTAATGAATGAAAAACTCAAAAGCACATGCAAATGTCTTTATGAACTAGAATATGTCTAAGTAAAACCTCTTATTATCTGGTTGATTTGGGACTTACTTTTCGGTAGGAAAGCCGAAAAGCATGAGGGAGCCATAGTAGTCATTTAGACTATAAAGAATCTCATTCCTTTCAATATATTTGTAGAATGCAATTCCCTAATCTCTTTGAAGTGGGGCATGGCCACATTTCCATTGCTTGGGCTAATGAAATGTGAGTGGAACTGACCTATATCAATTAAATATGAACCCATAAAAGCTTGTGTTGTGAATCACCATGTTTGTTTGTTTCCCTTTACCAAAGTGACCATAAAAGCTTGTGGAGATAGAGATACCAACAGGATGGGTCCCCAAGTAATTCTGATGAACACAGCTCTCACACCAACATACATGGGACTGGCAGTGTGAGAAATCAGCTTGTGATGTGTTAAGCCACTGAGATTTAGGCATAGTCTGTTATTATGGCAAAACTATTGCATACTAATTATTAACATCAGTTTTAGCAGAGATTATTTTAAAATGCCAATTTAGAATACATAGCCTGGGTCAATACATGTATTTCATCCAATTTCCTATACATCTACAACTATGATAGCCTACAATCACAATCTGTGTTTAATACCTTATCATTAAAAAAACAAATATAATTGCACTCAGCATTTTGAACTTTTTAAGGCACAAAGTAAATGCATTTTAGCAAATTGTTCACATCTTAGAAAACTACACGCATCTAATTCAGCTTGGGGATTATCACTGCAGAGGCAAAGAGGAAGACAAGATCCTCTATGGAAGGGTTCATGGGTGTTTCAACTATATCAGTTATGCTTTTATTATTTTATTTTAAATCGGAACTAAAGAATGTCAAAATGTTAGGATTTTATATAACTCAGTTGTAAGTACTTGAGTAATTATTAATTTATTTTTTATTAATATAGAATATACTTGAAGTCACTCAAAATAGATTTTTAAATGAATGTTACTTAACAGTTATAAACATCAGAGGAGTTTTTATTATCAGCTAAACCTTCATCAAACAAAATGAGCCTGTATCCAGAGTTCCAGATAGTTGAGATTTACTTAAATTAAGACAGAAAAAATATTCTTTAAGCTCTTAAAGGAAAGCAGATTGTAGAAAGCTCATATTTCAATATTTCTCTATGTCTGAACATATCAGAAAGGACTTTCTTAATCTATGTTTGTTATCCAGTGGAGAAAGTTGACTTCCTGAATGTGACTCAGAGACCAATATATTGCCTACATATTTGTAGTGGAAGAAATCTCAGATTTGCATTTATGTTACATTTAAATCTCAACATTTGACAATGTAGCCTTAAGCGAATCAATTAATTCCTCTATACTTTTTCATTTGAAATTTTAAAAGTGAAGATGAATTTCTATTGCATAGTGTCACTATTATCCTAATGATTTTTTAGTACTCCAGTTTTATACTAAAATACCATACAAATGTCAAATATGGTATATTTAATGATATAATGTCAATATTTGGGGATTTAAAAATCTGAAACCTGAATAACATATGTTACGATATGTGCAGATTTATCTATTTTATTAAAATGTGGAAGGGAGCAAAGGTGCTTTCATTCTAACTTCATCCCTTCTCATTCAAAATCCTTCCATGGTATGTTACAGTTATTATTATTACCATTTTATAGATTACTGGTGAGGCTGTATATCTTTTACTTATGAGATTTGTATTTCCCCCCAGAGTCAGATTGGGTCTTTATTATCTCTGAAAGGGCCAGGTGGGGAGAGAAGGATAAACCATTAAGGAAAATAGGAAAAGGGAGTAGTAGGGGAATTACAGAGAAACATGGCAGGTAGGATATTTCCAGGCTCAACTCCCAGTTGAGTCTAACCACTGATTTCCCTGAGAGCACTATTTCCTTCTCTCCCAATTCCTTGTCCGCTGGGGCCAGACCCATTTTCTTAGTCCACCCTTCTTTTCTCTTCTTTGTGATGATTCATTTTAACAGGGGACTTGATCCCAAATATTCTACTTGTAGAGTCTCAGTGCTGAAGAACAGAGGAACCCTCACTCAATTGGAAGGACATCTAAAGACAGTGGTAAAGGGTGACAGAAATGACAGTTCATTTTAGAACTTAACACTGGTATTTCAATACCATGAAAAGCAGACATCTGAATGCATGTATTATCCTTGTTCTAATATTGCATCACTAGTCAAATGATGTTTAAGTGAGAAAATGCATGCAAAAGTACTTTATATTTGTCATTCCAATTTAAAAGACGCTCAAACATTTTTATTTGTTTGAAACCTTATTCAGTAACCACCTTAATATGTGTTATAAAAATATTTAAGCCCAGCAATGTCACATTTCTAGGGATTAAACTATGCAGACTCCATTTCTTTGTGTCAAGGGTGTGTGTGGTGGGGGGTAGGTTATTTTTCATCTTTGTTGTTTTATACTGGGTAGAAGCTGTTGTTTTTCATTATTTTCATGTTAACATTTATTAATCACCCACCTCTTGGCAAACACTTTCAAGTACATTGCCTCATTTTTCCCCCAAAAAGTTTCCATAAGGAAGTCATTTTTATTTCCATTTCACAGATGAAGCAATTGGGGTCCAAAGAACTTTCCCATGTTTATACTAGCAATAAATGGAAGAGCCAGGACTCAAACCCTGTGCTTTTGACAACAAATTATTTTCTCTTCTCACTTCATTCTATTTAAGGACAAAATTATGATACTTTAATAAGAACTTCTCTAAATAAGTAAAAGAGACTTTATAAAACTTTATGTTACTTAAATATAAAAATATTACTTTAAATTTATATTACTTAAATGCAAAAATCTAAGTCTCAGAAACAGTGCTCAGCCCTGTTTCTGAGACTTAGATTCAAAAGGGTAAAAAGCAAAGCCAAGACACTCGTCTTTCAAAACCTGAGGCACAGAAAACAAGGAGGCAATGAAATGGTATTCAGTGTCCAGAGGTGATGATGTAGAATTCCTGAAGTTCTGGCCCCAGAGAAAGACACTTGAAATCATCAAGTTCTTGCTGAACTTCATGATATTATTTATCTGCAGACTGCCATTTATAACAATCACCTGCTAGGTTTGAGCAGAGAAAAATGAGTTGTCAAAAATAGGCAATAAAAATTCCAAGTATGCACAGCCATCAAAATGATAAAACTGTCAGATCTGTACATATCAAACAACAATTGCATTCATTCTGTCCAATTCCTGGTACTTACTATTGTCTGCTATGGTAACTAAGCTCCACTTAGACTTGCTTTTAGCACAAATATATATAAAAGAGACTTGACTGAGTTACTAATGGTTTCACAGAAAACAAGGTGAAACTGTCTTGAGAGGAATTCACTGATGTCTGGGAAGATCTGTCAAACAGGACATCTCAGCCTTAAGCATTTTGGAAAATATGTCCGGTATTAGCTGTGAGAAGCCACGAGAGACCTCAAGAAGTTTACATTCCTGTTTTTCAGATGTTTCACTCACCAATTACAATGTGTTTTTCTCAGAGAAGTCCTTTTTATGAAAAGAGCCTCAAGCATGAGAGGTGTTGCTGAAATGACAGTGAAAAAAAGGAAAGAGGGAGAAAACGGGAAGAGAGAAAGAGTATCAAGTGGAATGGGAGAGGAGGAAGAAGGAAGGCAGAAGGAAGGGAAAAAGAAAGAGGACTAAGAATGAAAAACACAGACTATTTGCATTTTTATCACTATTTTTAATTTGTTCGGTATGTTTAAATACCTTTATTCTAACAAAAAGTAATGTCGTGAGTTTAAGGAGAAAAAATAATGAGGATGAGAAAATAGATGTCCTCATGTTCATTTAAAGATTGTCAATTTTCTCCTTTTCCTACTCCCTCTGACTTCTCTAGCTTTTGTCTGGCTCAGCATTGTTTCAGCTTGCTGTGATAGAACCGGAGCAGTGAAGAGCTACGACCCATTGGCCAGAAATATCATTGTACACTTGAAATTTTAGTGATTCTGTCTGATAAGTGATAGAAAAGTTTATATTCTGGCCCTTAAGATCGTTATCTTATTTTTAAGGGCTCTGGCCAGGACTACAACCGGGAGATGTACAAAAGAGAAATTTTTCTGAATATCTATTATTCAAGCATTTGGTTTTCAGAACTGCCTGCCATGTCCATTACATATACTTCTCCATCCATTCTGCTTTCCTCTCAGTTAATCCTCTCCATTTCAGCTTTTCCCTGGAGGTCCTCTCCTAATCTACAAACTATTCTCTGTCCAGTGGCGTCTTAACTTTTCCTTTTGGTCTATAAGGAACTCAAGGACTGCCAGGGGCAATGCTGCTCCTGACTTGTGGTCCCCATAAGACCTTTTCTGTTGCCTGCGGCATTGTCAGGCAGCTTCTCTACCACCATTTCAGCCTTCTGGGTGAGTCCCAGTCAGGGTCCTCAGTCAGTCATCAGCAACTTTGAATTGTAGAGGCTGCATGGCATCTATTCTCCTCACCAGCTGCCATAGATAAACAAAGCATCCCCATCAAAACTCTGCTCTTACAATTAAAATCACCAAGAAAATGCACATCAGCATTCCACTATGAGCAGCGTATATGTCTCATTCCCACCCTGTTTCTGTCACACACATTTCAAGCATGGCCCAACAGTCCTGGCTCTACGAAGAACTTAGTGAGATCCAAGTTACAGAAGAGTAGTTACAATGTAAAGCATCCAAAAGGGCAAAAGACATAATGCCTGGGGGGAAAAGGTAGTAACTGAGTAAGTGTTTGTGGAATGAATAAATGCATTCATGAAACAAAAATGGCGTGAAAACATTCCACTGCAAATATCTACAATGGTATCCCTCTCTCCTTCCCTTCCAATTCACAGGTAAACTGAAAGTGTTCCATATAATCCTCCTGCTAGTACAGGAAGACTACAAGAAAAGATCAGCTTTGACTCTATGTGTGAGACTTTCCAAGTTTGGTTGCTAAATATAGAAGTTAAACCCTAGGGAAACAAACATTTATGCAAAATCCCTCCAAAGTGATACTCTCAACACCTAAGATCTACATGAACCTTACAGAAGAAGTAAGCTCTGCTAAACTGAAGCTAGACAAAAAACACAAATATAAGGAAACACTCCACCATGAGCTAAAGACATCAGTCACAACACACAGTTGGATCAGAATGGCAATGATTTCAGATAATGGGACCAGCTGAAAACATATAATTACATTTAATGTAACTAAAGACAAAAGAAACAAAACTATAAGTAAAGAAAATGAGGCTATAAAAATAGATTTTAAAAACACATATAGAATTTCTGGAAATTAGAAAACAGCAACAAGATGGGCTAAGAGATGGAGTAGAAGAATGAGAAGATACAAAAAGATGCTATGGAAAAAAATATTGGAAGCAGCAATGGCTGAGAGTTTTACAGAATTAGTGACAAACATGACTGTTAATATTCAAGATACACAATAAGTCCTAGCTAGTATAAATCAACACCTAGACATATTATATTGAAATTTCAAAGCACCAAAGAGGGGGTATTTAACTTCTTAAATCATGACAAGATTGGAGGGTCAAACAAGGTTGGAGGGTCAACCAACTGCCAATCAGAAAATCTTAAAATCTACCTATAACCTGGAAGCTTTCCCCTTCGAGTTATTCCTTGTTTCTGGACCAAACCAATGCATATCTTAAATGTACTTGATTAATGTCTCATGTCTCCCTAAAATGTATGAAACCAAGCTTCACCCTGAGCACCTTGAGCACATGTTCTCAGGGTCTCCTGGCTGTGTCACAGGGCATGGCCACGCATTTAGTTCAGAAAAGATCTCTTCAGAGTTTGACTCTCTGCATTGACAGTACAAGACTTGCTGAAAGGATTGCTAAAGGATAAACTTCATGAGGAAATTAAAGAAGGAGAGAAATAGTAAGAAAAGAAACTGATGAATACAGGTAAATTCAAAGAAGCCCAACTGAAAAAAAAGTGAAAAATTTAAGGAAAATATAAAAATGAAGGATGACGTACGCTCAAAGTAGCCAAAGAACGGTCATTGATCGTTTAAGAGAATGATGGAGACATGGCTGAACTGTAGTTTGTGCTGTCAGGTATATATATTTAACATTTAAAAGTCATTTTAAAAATAGAAATATAATCTCTGATTTATAACCAATAAAGGAAGGAAATGGGGGATTAAAACAAATTATCAAAATTAGATGATGGTAGAGAGCAAGAAAAAAGTAAAAGTCCACATTTATTCATAATTCAATAGTAAACATTTAAAATTTGTTGCTGTTGTTTGAGACAGAGTTTTGCTCTTGTTGCCCAGGCTGAAGAGCAATGGTGTGATCTTAGCTCACCACTGCCTCTGCCTCCCAGGTTCAAGTGATTCTCCTGCTTCAGCCTACCAAGTAGCTGGCATTACAGGCATGCACTACCACATCTGGCTAATTTTATATTTTTAGTAGAGACGGTATTTCTCCCTATTGGTTAGGCTGGTCCTGAACTCCTGACCTAAGATGATCCACCCACCTCAGCCTCCCAAAGTGCTGGGATTACAGGTGTGAGCCATCACACCCAGTCTGAAGTATTTTTCTGTAAAGTCGTCAACAATGCAATGATGTTCTCTACCACTGCCTCTATCCAACATTACAGGGGAGGTCTTAACCAAAGCAATAACACAAGGCAAAAAAGTAAAAACACGACAATTGGGAAAGAAGAAATAAATCTGCTGCCACTTAAAGACGATGTAATTGTCTGAAAAACACTACAGGCTATATGGCATACGCATAAACTAATAAAGGTTTTTAAAATTTCTTCAAAGAAATTAATATACAATATCAAGGTTGCTTCTATAATGCAGCAGAAAACAACTGGCAAATATAACTATCCCCTAGCAATTCTACTGCTATGTGTCAATCTAAGAGCGCTCTTGCATGTATGCGCACAGAGACAAAAATAAGAATATTTTCTGCAAAAACATTTATGATAGTGAAAGAGCATATTAAGTAAACAAATGCATGAAATCGTTCCTCAGTATATATATTTGCACAATAGAATAAATAGCAACAATTAAAATGAATGAACTGCCAATATAGATAAATCTCAGAAACATAATGTTGAATGAAAGGGCAAGTTGCAAAAGAAGGATCTGGCATAGCATCATTTCCATAAAATTTTCCTAAAATGTTATTTATGAATACATACATATGTAGGAAAACATAAAACATGCATGGAAATCATGCAGGGAAAAGAAGCCCCAAACTTCATACGTATAATGGCTTCTGGCTTCAGGACAATAGGATTTGGGCCATATCTGTAACATTTTGCTTTTCTTGACAAAAAGATTTGAAGCAGATATGGAAAACACTTAAGATTTTTGTCTTGGTAGTAGGTGCAGGGATGTCTTATTTTCTGTGCTTAAATTCTTTCATAATTAAAAAACAGTAAAAAGATATTCATTGGTCAAGTTGACACTTTTTTTAACCAAGTTTTCTGATATCCTTGTTGAAGTACCTAGAATAATGCAGGTAAACACTAAGTGTTTGATGAGTGAAATACATGAGAATCATGAAAGCCACTTTGAGATTCACCTCCTTCCCCCTCAATTTCTTCTGTATTCTACTTCCTTTCCCTTTTTCCTGACTGTTTCTGAGAGAGGTCACTGATACATCCTAAACTTCCATGCAAAATAAGAACAACAATACAACAAGAAAAAGAACAAACCATCTTTCTTCTCCCAGATTTGTAGACTTCTATTTATGTTTGTGTCAGGGTAAGCTACAGAAGAACTAATTTATCTCCCTTGTTGCTGCTCCACTGGCCAAGCTCATCATTCACACATTAGAGAGCTGAAAATCTTCAGAGACTACAGCTTCCAGCAATAAATTAAACGTCTCACTTTGAGGGTTGCTTCCTACTTGATTCTTAAGAAAATTTAAAATAAAATTGCCACAGGGAGGATAAAGATGATGATGGATGACTTATTCCCCAACTTCCCCAGCCTACTTAAAAGAATTATTTTTCATATAACAAAAGAGAAAGCAAACACTGAAAAAGGTACTAGTATACCTTTTAACCTTTTTGCATGAGCAGGAAAAATGATTTTTTCCCTTTATCACAATTTCAGTATGAAGAACAGTAACCAAAAACCACAATATATATATATATATATATATATATATATATATATATATAATTATCATTATTGCCTGAATGGAGTTATTTTGGCATTGTATAGCAAGTTAAATGCAGAGTATTAAGAATATGTGTTTCTTGTTGAGAGATGAGTTCTTTGTTTACCCTTTCAGAGATTTAGCTTAAATTGAGTCTATATGTACCTTCGTTTGTATTAACATATCTGCACCAGCTTTCTCTCCTATCTTTACATGATTCTGCAATACAAACAGGTTCTCAAATATCACCAGAAAATAAACCATTATGAAATATTTGTTCATCTAAAAGTACCAAGCAATGTCTGTAAGGTGAAACTCAATGATCAGCCAAACACCCATATATTTGGCCAAAAATCAGACTGTTCAAAATTATCTAACTATATAAACAGGTAAAGTTATTTCAAGTTGGAGAACATAAATGTTGTAGTCTAAATGATTCACAGGCTTTGTATAAACAACACATGTACTGAAAGTACATTTTTGTTAATGTAGGTAGTGGTTTAACCCAACTTTGTTTTTCTATGGATAACAAAGTGGATCAACACACCTTTCTCCCACAGTCAGCCAAAAAGATGCCATAACATAGAATATGCTACAGCTCACTCCTGGGATGTAGGCTATCTTGCAGTTTCCCAGACAGGAAATTCAGGATGCTTACTTTTCAACTCTTTACACTGTCATATTTTAGGTATAAGCTTTAGGATATAAAAAAAAATCCACTAGACACCCTATCTTCTTGATAAGGCAGATACAATATTATCGCTGGCAAATCAACATCTTATTTTAAGATAACCTGGAAAGCAGTTTTTTTCCCAAATTTCCTAAAATTTTATGTCTCAGTCTCCTCTATAGCAATATATAGAGAGAGGTAATTTAACCAAAGGACTTAAGGTAATTTAACCAAAGATATGCTGGAAAAACTGCTGTCACAAAGTTAGAGCAACTAAACAAAGTAATCCAGGAAAGAAGAAATCACACATTGCACAAGCTCCCAATACCCCTCTAAAGGAGAATGTCCAGTGGAGATAGTAAACTCTAAGATCATTTTTCCTTATTTGGGCTCTAAGGCAAAAGACCATGAACTAACCTAATCTGTAAAATGCCTGGTTTATTGACTTCCGGAAACAGGATATTGATTTTTTAATAAACAATTAAAATGCTTCATTCTCTTTCATAGTTAGCATTCACATCACTGTTGAAAATAGGAGAAATATAATAAAACACCTATCGTACCCAAAGGTGAAGTTTAAAAACATTCTTACTCTATAACTTCCTATTTAAGGAAGTTATTAAACATTTCGAAAAAACATTTTGTATAGTTTATTAATTCTTTACCATTTGTGCTATCAAAATTGAATTATCAACCATAAAATTAAATAATTTTATAACACAATCTAAGTTATCAGAATAAAAACTGCTACTACTATTTCAGTTTGTCCATAAAGGTTAAAAATCCACATACCTCAACAAATATAAAACACGGGATGATGGAATAACTTCGTTGAGTGTTGTTTCCTACAGCCATTTCTCACACCATAGAGCAAGATTGCACCGTCTAAAACTGTCCAGGCTGAAATAGAAATAGGTTGCAGGGTATAAGAACCATATATTGAGAAGTCCCTTAGGTTCTTACATAAAAATATCAGCTACCTTCTAGAGAAGCAGGTTGTGTACAAAAGCAAAATCGTGATTTACAACACAGTCAAGTCAGACTAATAAACATTCCAATGTAAAGCAAATAATATATACTTGCCATGAATAGTTTTACATTCCAAATAAACAGGTCAGAAGCCCCTTGTGCACTCAGCAGGTGGAACGGAATTCTAATTGCCTGGTACTGCATAGTGCCTTACCCCAGTAGACTGCTCTGATGCCATAACACACAATTTCTAATATAAAACATTTGTTACTGTCCATCCTGCATGAATCTCTCTTACCTGTGCCTAATCCTCGCCATTTGCAACCTAGGAAATTGTCTGCCTATGCTCCGGCCTCTCCCTTTGAAACTGACATTTAGTACCAAGATGCTAATCCCTGACTTCCTTCCTTCACCATTATTTGCCCTTGCTCCCTTGAATACACAACCATGAACAACTTTGGGTTAAGATGTCTCTGATCTGTTCACTGGTTTCCCTCAGCCCCGTGTATGACCCAAACACAAAGCATTAAAGCCATAACACATTTCATTTAGCTTATAAGACATTCACTGAATTTACAAGAATGATTTAGCTGGGCAATAGCAGACTGTAATCAAATATTTTATTAGAACATATCTGCTTGCTTTGAACTGAAAATATTCTTGTATTAGGAGATCAATTAGTTTTGGTTCCTCTTAATACAATGAAGTGTTTAAGCTTTAATAAAATTTCTAGTCCAGAGTTTTAAAAATCCTACATCTTTTACTCTCTAGCCAAAGCAATACTGCACATTTCAGATATCTGCTCTTAGAGTTATTATTTTTCATTTGTTCTGTTCCTTTGTCATCCCTACCAACAGTTCTTGTAGATTTTGATTACAGTATGAAAGGCAACATAGGAACTACTAGTCTATTTGAATGCCAAGCTGTACATTTTTAAAGGTCAGACATTAATGTTAATGTCTTCATTTCTATCCTTCCTAAGTTTCTTCCTGCCCTTTTCCAGAATGAAACTTTAAAATACGTATCCTTCCCTTTTGAGATATCAATTCCTCATTTGTCAATAAAAATTTTAATATTATATGCTTTATAAATCCATACCAATCATAGTATTTAAATTAACTTTTAGGCAACTTAATTTTTTTCAACTAAAATTGGATATTATCTGTTATAAAATAATACCCATACTACATCTGTTATTTCACCATTCTATTCTATAATAAGAAAGGACTCTATATGTAGAAAACACTGAATTCATTGGACAATTGTGTATTATTTTAATTTTGCCCTTGCTTAACCCAAATGCCTTAGAATTTACTTAGTATTTATGATATAAATGAACTTTCCTGTTAGCATCAACCAAATGCAGTGCTGTATATCTGAAGGGAAAATTAAATATTAATCATGTTCAAGAAGGCAGAAGCACCAGAAAAAGCAAAGGCACCAGACACCTAGTGTTCTAGATGGCTTCTCCATGCAATTAATAAAGAATAACCACAACGTGGAGAATATAAGACAAGCTTTAGGATATGAAATTCACATTTTCATTCTTCTGGTCCAAAATGTAACCTAGCTTTTTATATGTATACGGCTTACACACACACACACACACACACACACACACACACAGAGAGAGAGAGAGAGAGAGAGAGAGAGAGAGAGAGAGATGGGGGAGTAACTATAGTGAGGTATATTTTAAATATACCAATTCACTCACTTTAAGTGTACAATTCAATATTTTAAATAAACTTGCCAAATTGTGCAACTTTCCATAAAATAGTTTTAGAACTTTTTAATCACCCCTAAAAGAATGATCAAGTCCATTTACTGTTAATTCCCACCATCAACAACTCCTTCAACATATCCCAAAGCCAGGTAATCTAATTTCTGACTCTTCAGATTTGCCTTTTCTGGATATTTTAAATAAAAAGAATAATATAACACATGACCTCTTATTTCTGCATTCCTTCACTTAGCATAACGTTTTTGAGATTCATTCACGTTGTAGCACATTCCATCATTTTTTCCTTTTAATTGCCAAATACATTCCATTGTATGGCAATTGCACTTTTTCCAGCTGGTAGAAATTTAGATTGTTTTGAATTTTTGGCTATATCCAATATTTGGTTGTATCTAATTATGAAAAATCATATTAATAACATATATATATAATTCTTTGTGTGGATTTATGTTTTCTTTTCTTTTTTTTTGAGATGGAATTTCACTCTTGTTGCCCAGGCTGTAGTACAATGGCATGATCTCGGTCACTGAAATCTCCACCTTCTGGGTGTAAGCGATTCTCCTGCTTCAGCCTCCCAAGTAGCTGGGATTGCAGGCACATGCCACCACGCCCAGCTAATTTTTGTATTTTTAGTAGAGATGGGTCTTCTCCATGTTAGGCAGGTTGGTCTCAAACTCCTGACCTCAGGTGATCCACCCGCCTTGGCCTCCCAAATGCTGGGATTACAGGCGTAAGCCACCATGCCCAGCCTATATTTTCATTTCTGACAGATAGACACCTAAGAGAATTGCTGGGTCATACATTAAATTATGTTTAATTTTTTAAGAGAACTACTAAAATGTTTTCCAAAGTAGTTGTGTCATTTTATAGTCCCACCAGTAATGTATGAGGGTTAATTTTATTTTTTCCATCTTTTTTATTGAGGTAAAATTCACGCAACACAACATTAACCATCTTAAAGAATAGTCTGGGGAGGGATAACTTTAGGAGAAATACCTAATACAGGTGAAGGAGGGATGGAGGCAGCAAATCACGATGGCATGTGCATACCTATGTAACAATCCTGCAAGATCTGCACATGTACCCAGAACTTAAAGTATAAAAAAAAATACAATTCAGTGACATTGAGAACCTTCACAATGTTATACAATCACCAAAAGCAAGCCCTGTTCTCTTTAAGCTACCTCCCACTTCTTTTTCTTTAATTGACCGAGTTATATATATTTATGAGGTATAATATGGTGTTTTGATGTATGTTTACAATATAAAATGATTAAATCAGGATCATTAACAAATACATCATCTCATATACTTATTTTTACCACAAAAACATTTAAAGTCCAATTTTGTAGGAATTTTGAAATACAGAATGTAACATTTATTATAATCACCATTCTGTGCAATAAATCATTAAAGCTTATTTTTCCTAACTGAAACTTTGAACCCTTCAATCAACTTCTCCCCTTTCTCCATCCATCTCCCCCTTCCAGCTACTGGTAACCATCATTCCACTCACTATTTCTATGATTTCAACTTTTCAAAATTCCACATGTAAGTGAAATTATGTAGTGTTTGTCTTTCTGTTCCTAGCCTATTTTACTTAGCATGATACTCTCCAGGTTCATCCATGTTGTTTATTTCCCCCCTTTTTTTAAGGCCAAATAGTATTCCTTTACAATATTACATATATCTATATATGTGTGTTTGTGTGTATATGTAGTTTCAATATCTTGGCTATTGTGAATAATGCTGCAATGAACAGAGAGGATGCAGATATATTTTTGGCATACTGATTTCAATTCCTTTGGATATATACTCAGAAGTGGGATTACTGGATAATATAAATTCTATATTTAGTTTTCTGAGGAGCCTCCATACTGTTTTCCAGAATGAATATATTAATTAACATTCCCATCAACAGTGCACAAGCATTTTTTTCTCCATACCCTCACTGACAATTATCTTTCATCTTTTTTATAATAGCCATTCTAACAAGTATGAAGTAATATCTCATTGTGATTTTCATTTGTATTTCCCTGATGATCTGTGATGAGTATATACATACACATGTATCTATCTGTTGGCCATTTGTATGTCCTCTTTTGAGAGCGTCTGTGTAGGTTCTTTGCCCATTTTTTAGATTGGGTTGTTTTATTGCTATTGAGTTTTTTGAGTTCTTTATATATTTTAAATATTAGCCCCCATCCGATTTATGTTTGAAAATAGTTTCTCCCAATCAACAGGTTGTCTCTTAACGCTTCTGTTTCCTTTGTGGTGCAGAGCTTTTCTGTTCGATGTAATCCCATTTATATTTTGCTGTGCTTGTGCTTTTGGGGTCATATCTAAAAACACCTTTTTCCAGACCAGTGTTGTGAAGCATTTCCCCTGTTTTCTTCTAGTAGTTTTACAGTGTCACGTCTTATGTTTAAGTATTTAATCCACTTTAATTTTTGTTTATGGTGTGAAATAAGAGTCCAATTTCATTCTCTGCTTGTGTAGATCCAGTTTTCCCACATCATTTATTGAAGAGACTATTCTTTCTACGCTAGTTCTTTCTTGGCACCTCTGTGGAAAATCAATTGACCACAAATATATGGGCTTATTTCTGGGGTCTCTACACTGTTTCATTGGTCAAAATGTCTATGTTTTACGCCAGGAGTATGTTATTTTTGCTCACTATAGCTTTGTAATAGATTTTAAAGTTAGGTAGTGTAATGCCTTCAATTTTATTCTTTTTTGTCTCGATTCCTTTGACTATTTGAGATCTTTTGTGGTTCCATATAAATTTTAGAATTGTTTTTATTTTGATAGGGATTTCACTGAATGTACAGACTTCTTTGGGTAGTATGGACATTATTTTAAATTTCTTAACTGTTTTAGTTCAGGGTTTTCTAGAGGGACATAATCAAGCAGAATTAATGGAACATATATATATGTGTATGTGTGTGTGTGTATATATATATGAGTTTATTAAGTATTAACTCACAAGATCACAAGGTCCCACAATAGGCTGTTTACAGGCTGAGGAGCAAGGAGAGCCGGTCTGAGTTCCAAAACCGAAGAACTTGGAGTCTAATGTTCCCGGGCAGGAAGTATCCCACATGGGAAAAAGATACAGGCTGGGAGCCTAGGCCAGTCTAACCTTTTCAAGTTTTTCTGCCTGCTTTAGATTCGCTGGCAGCTGATTAGATGGTGCCCATCCAGATTAAGGGTGGGTTTGCCTTCCCCAGCCCACTGACTCAAATGTTAATATCCTTTAGCAATGACCTCACATACATACCCAGGATTAATATTTTGCATCCTTCAATCAAGTTTACACTCAGCATTAATTATCACAACTCCATCCCTTGTCAATGTAAACCCATACACATCTCCTGAGATTATGCATAATCTTCAAATAAAGATAATAATAAGGTCATAATTATGTCTAACATAATGCAACTATCCTTCATACAACAGGAAACGCACCAATCCCCAACCCAAATTGTATAAAGTTAACAATACTGAAATGATGATATGAAGAAATCTCATGTTACATTATAAAAAAGGAAACAAAATGAAGATATTTTCTTAGTACAAGTGTATACGTGCACAAACATGTTTTTAACAAAAGAAGGAATATTCATGGCTATTACAGTCCTCATTTCTGTAGCTGGTCACATGGTCGTAGCTGGTATTGATGATGATCTTCTTCTACTACCCATTCGGTATTCCCTTTGCCTTCAGCAAGCACCTTAGCAGGTTGTGTTATTTTTCCTGTGGAGTGATTCAAACCTTTTCTCCTGAAGGGTCTGGGCCATTTGTAGTGGATTGAGGTGTTATAGTTTCCCACTGACCTTAATCACAGGGCATGGTAATACTAAGAGACACCCTAATGGATTTCCTGTATTCCATGGATTAGGTTGTTGAGTTTCCCATTGACCTTAATCACAGGGCAAGGCAATACTAAGAGACACCCTAATGGATCTCATGCATTCCATACATGCTCTTCCTTACCTCCATTGTGGAGTAGCAGATTGATTTCATTTTGACAGTCCAGGTCAATCACCCAGCCAATACTGTAACTCCCTTCTTAGCCTGTTGACTTAAAGGTAGGAGAAGCCCAAAGTGTCCAAGTGACAATCTTAACTTCTGGTTTAATGGGGTCCTTGTGTCTCCTGGTGGCAGTGTTCCTCCCTCTGGAACTAAGACCTCTAGGCTAGCAGAACATAATGTCACAGGAACAGGAAGCAAAAATTTTGCTAGTGGATTGCTAGGGGTGATGGTGAGGGCTCAGTATTGGTGGTGCCACTTCTACTTCTACCCCTTGATTGCTGGACCCATGAATCCTGTCTAGGGGACAAACAGTACCATATATTGGATGCTGATTCAGAGCATACATGGCCTTCTGGAGAACTCTGCCCCAGTTCTGCAAAGTATTGTCACCAAATTGTCATTGTAATTGTGACTCTGAAAGGCCATTCCACCATTCTATTAATCCAGCTGCTTCAGGATGATGGGGAACATAGTAAAAGCAGTGAATTCCATGGGCATAAGCCCAGTGCTGCACTTCTTTAGCCACAAAACAAGTGCCTTGGTCAGAGGCAATGCTGTGTGGAATACCATGATGGTGCATAAGGCATTCCATAAGTCCACAGATGGTAGTCTTAGCAGAAGCATTACATGCAGGATAGGCAAACCCATATCCAGAGTGTGTGTCTATTTCAGTGAGGACAAACCTCTGCCCTTTCCATGATGGAAGAGGCCCAATATAATCAACCTGCCACCAGGTAGATAGCTGATCACCCCAAGGAACAATGACACATCCAGGGCTCAGTGTTGGTCTCTGCTGCTGGCAAGTTGGGCACTCAGCAGTGCCAGTATCCAGGTCAGCCTTGGTAAGTGGAAGTTAATGTTGCTGACTCCATGTGTAACCTCCATCCCTGCCACCATGGCCACTCTGTTCATGGGCCCATTGGGCAATGATAGGGGTGGCTAGGGAAAGAGGCTGACTAGTATCCACAGGTCATAGGTCATCATATCCACTCGATCTTAAAATCCTCTTCTGCTGAGGTCACTCGTTGGTGAGCACTCACATGGGATACAAATATTTTCACAGTTTTTGACCACTCAAAGAGGTCTATCAACATTAATGATGTATTTTATATTTATATTTTACTATTTAGCCATTTTTACTTAGAAATTTTCCTTGTTAAACTTTAATTTCAAAGATCATTTAATACAGATACTGATTACCTTACTATTCTTATACCAATCCAAATTTTCAAAAGCAATTTACAATGTAAAAAATACAAATCAATGTCAAAATAAAGTTAATATTGGGAATTATTAGAAAAGACTAACAATAGAAATTATATAAATTATACAACTTAATAGAAAACTGGATATAGTCGATTTAAAGAAGAAATATGGATGACTAACATAAAAACATTTACAACCTCATTAATAGGTTATAAAAACTAAAATAATATTTTTTTGTTTCACACCCATGAAATTGGAAAAAGGTGAAACTCACAGGTTGGTCATATGGAGCAGCAAATGCTCTTTTACACAGGTGAAAGAAGTGCTATTTGGAACAACTATTTTGAAGGATTATTCAGCAAAATCTAGTATGGTGCAAGATTCTCATTCATTTCACCACAGCAAACAACAACAAACACCTTTAGTAAAACTCTAACCATACAAAACATACATTAGTTTTGTTTCTATACACTAACAATTAACTATCTAAAAAAGAAATGATGAAAACAAGCCAATTCACAATAGCATTGAAAAGAATACAATACTTAAGAATAAATTTAACTAAAGAGGCAAAATATCTGCATATTGAAACCAGCACATGTTGATGAAAGAAATTGAAGATGACACCAAAAAAAAAGGCATCCCATGTTCATGGATTGTAATAATTAGTATTGTTTAAATGCCCAGACTACACTAAGCGATCTACGGATTCAATGCAATTCCTATCAAAATTCCAATGGCATTTTTCACAGAAATAGAAAAAAATGTCCTAAAATTTCTATGGAACCAAAAAAGACCCCAAATCACCAAAGTAATCTTGAACAAAAGTACAAAGCTGGAGGCATCAAACTTCCTGATTTCAAAATATATTACAAAATTACAGTAATTAAAAACTTTTTTTGCTGAGACTGTTTTTCACTTGTTTTGAAGATATTTGTAATTTTCCACTGAAGCATTTGTATGATGGTTGTTCTATGATCATTTTCAAATAATTTTAATATCTATGTTATCCTGGCATTGGTGTCTTTTGATTATGTTTTCATAATTAGTTTATTTTTGATTCTTGGTATGAAATGTGATTCTTTATTAAAACCTTAGGACATTATAAAGCTCAGAATTTTCTTTTGATCTTGTGTTTAATGTAACTCCCCTGACACTGCTCAAGTGGGTGGAGGAGGAATGTCACTTTGTTACTGTGTGTGTGAAGTCTAGGTTCTCCACTTGGCCTCCCATAATACACGGTTAGGGAGGGGCCCTTGTTATTGCTTGGCAGAGGTGTAGTTCAACATTCCCACTGGACCTCCACTGATACCACCTTGGTGGAGACAGAGGTACTTCATTACTGCCCCTAGGTGGCCTCACAGATACTGCAAGAAGTTGGCATTGTTTTGGTAGTGAAATTTCTGACTTCATATTAGGCGTCCTCTGATACCATCCCAGTGAGGAATGGGAAGGAATGCCTCATTACTGTCTGTTGGAGTAGGAATCCTGGTTTCCCACATATTCTCTCTTAATGTCATAGGAGGGAAGATACTCAGTGGTCATCAAGAAATAAAGTTCTGGCTTCACTTGGCCTTCTCTGTCCTGACCTCAGCAAGAGTGTTGGGAGCTTTCTTACATCCTGGCAAGGGTGGATATCTAAGCACTCAAGTCAGTCTTTTCTAGCAGAGGTGGAGGTAGGGCCTCAGTTTTTTTCTGTGGTGTTTCACTGGGGTCAAGAGGGTTTTTATCTAAAAGTTGTCTGGCTTGTCAGGCTACCCTTTTCCAGGCCCTTTAGCTAGAACAGGCAGGCTTTTCTTGGGGTATTAATTTGTCTGCTTTTATTACATTTGTGGCTGCCAGCTTCTCCAATATCAGTTCTGAGATACTTGAGGCAAAAAGAAAATTCTGAGAACTCACTACTGTGTTGTTTCTTGTGTTCTAAAATCCTTAGCCAGTCTGACTTTTCCTCCAAGCTTTCTACTTGCACTTAGTGAAAGGAATAGGGAAAAGTATGTCTTACTTTATCTTCTCAAAGCAAAAGTCATCACAACTCTTTTTGAAGAACTACCACATATGGCAACCACCAAGATTCTCATTTAGTCCAGCCTTGCTGTGTTCTCATGAATTTGTATTTCTTGATGACTAAGGTTTCAAATTACCAGAACAAGCCACATAATTTATTCATTTGCTTATCCTTAAATCATGTCAGGTATTCCATTAGGTATGACTAGAAGCAATAAACTAGTCAAATACCCTGTATTCTAGGGGCTAACAGATATCAAGAAGAGACTGAAAAACAAATATATAGACAATATAACAATGTATCATAGGCACTCACATAAAAGAAATGATGGCGCCAAAGAATGATCAATTCTAACCCTTGCAGATAGAGATGTGTTATCTATTAGGCATAGTAGACAGTGCCTAGGATCCACAACACTTTTTAGCAGTCTATGAAAATGTTTTAATTTCTTTTAAAATCAGAAGAAAAATTAACTTTTAGGTAGACAAAAATGTTTTCAATATATAATATTGATATGTTCAGTTTTATGCCAATTCAATTGTAAAATACAAATTTTAATTTTTTTTTCATGAAGAAAGGTGCCCACAAAACTGCTTAGGGCCCATGAAATAATGATGCAGCCCTAGTTGGAATAAAAGTAAGTAAAGGCTTGTTAGAGGAGACAGCTTGTCTAAGTTGATTAAAATAGTGTAAGTGTTCCCTTATCAGACAAAGGAGAGAGAGGCGTTTCAGCTAAAAGGAACAGCAGGAGTGAAAGTTTTCAAAGATAAGAATCAGCCTAACATGTTTGTACAACTCTAAAAACAATACCAGGTCAAATGTATGAAGTTCAAGGAAGAGCTATAGATGCTATCAAAATTTATTTATGTACTTGAAGCTCATTATGCACAAATTCTCAGAATACTTTAAGAATAAGAATCACAGAATTGGTTATTTCCACATCAGATAGGAATATACAAGTAAAAAAAAAGGAATCAATATTGACAGACACTGATGTTCCTTGCTAATTAAGTCAAATAAAGCTCTTCATTTCTGTGCATGTAAATATATTATGAATCAGACTTCTTTGGAATATGAATTTCAATAAAAGATTCAATGTTCTTTTATGTGTTCCCATGAAATTTTCTACATAATTTCTTTCCTCTTATTTATGAGAAATACAATCATTCCTAGGTAACTCGGGACAAATAAAAGTGATTACCCTTTACAAAGTATCTGTGTCAATGGTACAGAAAATGGATGATGATGGAGTAGGGCGATAGCAGGAGGGGAAAAACCTCTTTCATTTCTAAACTATGCCAAGTCAGATCCATGTGATCAATCAGGGAACATGCAAAGAACAAAAATGCCCTTTAAAAAGGTCTCCATGACTTAGTGGACCTCTCTGCCCAGCCTTGATGTCAGTTAAATTGCTAGTGGTCAAGTCACAGCCTGTGGTCATTCACAATAGCCCAGCACTTGTGATTTTAAGAAAGCTACAAATTGCTCTTTGTATAGAGAATATGTTCAATTAATCTTTTTAAAATGTCATGATGATTCCATTCAAAATTAGAATGACTTAATAGATTTCACTAAAATAAAAATCTAAAAAGCTAGCTACAATAGGCTCACCAAATATTGTACCTTCAAAGTATGCCCAAGAATTCTGCACTTTGAGCCTACGATGATTTTTGAGCAGTGTCTTTTCTTTTTTCTGACAGGATCTCACTCTGTTGCCCAGGCTGGAATGCCATGATGCCATCACAGCTCACTGCAGCCTTGATATCCTTGATATCTCTCTGGCACAACCAATCCTCCCACCTCAGCCTCCTGGGCAGCTGGAACTACAGCACATGCCACCATGTCCAGCTAATTTTTAAAGTTTTTGTGGAAACAGGGTCTCACCATGTTGCCCAGGCTGGAACAGTGTTTCTCAGTTCTGTCACTGCTGATCCTGCAGGCCAGATAATTCTTTGTTGTGAAGGGCTCTGCTGAACATTGCTGGATGTTTAGTAATATTGCTGGCCTCTGTCCACAAAATGCCAATAGTAGCAATTCTCCCTTTGCCACTAAAGGGTGAAAACTTAACATTTCTGCAGATGTGGATGCATGTCCTCTTCAAGGGGAGTGAGGAAAAAGGCATGGAGACTACCCATGATGGAGAACTGCTAATTTAGGAGGATTGAGAGCAGAGCCCCTAGAATGAGAATTTTTGAGCTGGTGAAGAAACTGCTTTACCTGAGTTTAAGGTCATAGTTTTAGCCAAGGGGAAAACGATATTCCTGCCTAATACCTAAAAGAGGGAAATGTGAAAATTACCTCTCTGTCTTATTGTATTGGAAACAAAGGGCTTCCCAAGCCCAGAGGCTATGGGTGATGTTAAAACACTCTAAACTCCAGAAGAAAGCAGGGCTCTTTTATCCACTAGGTACTAGAGACCCAACTGCTAGAGCTGGCGAGCTATTAAGGACACATGTACACGAATGTTCATTGCAGCACTGTTTACAATAGCAAAGACCTGGAATCAACCCAAATGCCCATTGATAATAGACTGGATTGGAAAAATGTGGCACATATACACCATGGAATATTATGCAGCAATCAGAAATGATGAGTTCGTGTCGTTTGTAGGGACATGGATGAATCTGGAAAACATCATCCTCAGCAAACTGACACAAGAACAGAAAATGAAACACCGCATATTCTCACTCATAGGTGGGTGATGAAAAATGAGAACACATGGACACAGAAAGGGGAGTACTAAACACTGGGGTCTATTGGGGGGAAAAGGGGAGGGCCAGTGGGAGGGGGAGGTGGGGAGGGATAGCCTGGGGAGAAATGCCAAATGTGGGTGAAGGGGAGAAGAAAAGCAAAGCACACTGCCATGTGTGTACCTACGCAACTGTCTTGCATGCTCTGCTCATGTACCCCAAAACCTATAATCCAATAAAAAATTAAAAAAAAAAAAAAAAAAAAGAGCCCGTGAAAATACTGAAGAAATTTTTTAAAGGCATGAAAAAATACGTAAAACCAAATGAATAAATATGTAAGAATATGCCTGAAAAGGTAAATCTCCAGCAATTTCATTAACTATTAAACTTAATCTTCATAACAATTTCATTAATATAAAAAATGATTTGTAAGGAAGTTACTGTTAATTTTTAAAAATCCTTTGCAGAGAAACTATAAATAACTGTATATTAAATTAGTGACTCAAGAAAAGGATTTTAAAAGAATAGTTAAAATCTTTTCATTTTGCTTTGCATTAAAATAAAAGTTTACTCTTAGATGTATTCTTCCTGGGTTTGTTATCCTTCAGATTGTGGCCTCAAAAAGTGAGCACTGAAAACAATCTTAACAACCTTAAAATAGCTCTAGAGGGATTTTGCTTCCAGCCAAGACAAAGTAAGTGGAACTGGATTTCATGCCTGAAACAACTAAGAAATGCAGACAAAAATAAATGAGACAATGGTATTCAAGACCTTGGACATGAGGAAATAAAGTGCAATGATCCCTGAAAGATGCGAACAAACAGAGGTGAGCCCCATGATTGCCCTAGCTTACAGCCTGGAGAGTCTCTAGGTAACGACACAACAAGGGGAATCCAGGCAGGTTGCCGGTGATCCCCCTGAGCTGGGGCACAAATTTCTGTGAAAGTGGAGAGGCCATAGCGTCTCAGGTTCACAAGGCAGAGTTCCAGAGAGAGGGGAGTGCTGCACTGAGAGAGCACTTGGGAGTTTGCAGAGGGAGGGGCCTTGAGTCTTCAGCAGCGTATTGATGAGCACATGCATGGGGAGAAACTACCCAAAGCCCAGGGAGAAACCCTCTAACAAGATTAGAGTAAGTAATAATCAGGGTTTTTACACAGGTCCAAGAAAACTTTCTCTTCCCACCAACCAAAGTAGAAAACCTCCCAGCTAACTCATCAGATATCACTTGTACTTAGGTTTTGATTGAATAATTCAGCATGAAAACTTTTCTCATCCAGGGACCATTAAGTGACATTGAAAAGTACTCCTTGTAGCATGTTTTCTGCTTTTCCCCTTTAGGGTGTCTGTTACCAAATACTGAGTATTCATTGAGATATCTCTTGTTTTGCAAAAGACATCTTAACATGTTATAGCCAGTCTTTGCACTACTGAGTGGTATGCTTTTCCCTCGTGTTGGAATCTCCTAGGAGCAAGTACGTATGACAGCATAATCCATGACCCAGGTCAGTTGAAGGCATCTCTAATAGGAGTTTTACAACATTTAACATGGTGAAATTCCCTAGAAGTTCCTCAAAATTAGGTTGGTTCACAATAAAATGAGATTATGGCTAGAATTAAGCGGGGGTGGTATATTTCTATATAACACCAAATCTTAATTGGAGGTAAGAGGGTTGGAGTAGAAAAGGAAAAATTAAAAGATAAGAAAGACTGAGCTGTGAGAGTTATACTTCATCATATTCCCCGGTACCCAGAGCAAGCCATGGTCCCAAAAGGGAGCTCATGTTTGACACATGTTAAATAGGCATTCTCTTCCTCAGTGGTACTGAGCTACCCCTCCCTGTTCTGGATCATTTCTGTTCAGTACATGATCCCTAAGAACAAATTTAATTTTAAAATTAATTTGCACTTAATTCTCAAAGCTAGAAAAAAGTCCTTTTTTTTAAAGAACAAAGACATGAGGGATACAAACAAATCCAATGAGATTTTAGATGAGTGCAAAATAGATTTCACCAATAGATGGTGTGGAATTTAATAATACACTACTTGAGCTTTCAAGAGAAATCTTCATTCACCTTTAGAGAGTTGCAGAGCTTGTGAAGGATGACAATGTGAAGACCCAGACACAACAGAAGGGTGGCATTGGCACTGCCCTTCTCCACAGTCTCTCCACTCCAGTTTCTCACAGCTAGATCCACAGTCCTGCCCTTGAGCTATCCCTAACTAAGGCAATGAGATACAAAGAATGGAAGACCTACAATCCAGGGGAATCTGAAATTGAGTCAAATCTTTGCAAACTACCCGGATTCAGGAATGCTGTGAGGACACCTGGGCCCCCACATTGTTCTTAAGTGGCTTTTTAGACCCAGGGGTAATTCCAGGTTTCCTCAGGGCTCTCACAGTACACTCTCCTTGTCCAGAAGACCAGTCCTTCAGCTTTGTTCCCATGGCTTAAATCTGGCACATCACAAATACCTCATTCTCTCTCCAAGCCTGGATCCCCACCTGGACCTCAAGTGAGTGACCAGGACTCATCAGCCCTATTTACCTCTCTGAATCCTTACACTCATATGTCTGCTTCACAATTCAGTTCTGTGCCTGAATGGAAAGTCTACAAGACAGTCATTGCTGTCTTGGAGCTGGGGACCCCTAGCTTAGAACACTCTTATCCCTCTATGTTTGCCTAGGAAAATGTCTGTCTGACCTTCAGATCCACAATTAAATGCCACTTTCTTTTCTTTTCTTTTTTTTTTTTTTTTTAAGAGACAGGATCTTTCTCTGTCACTCAGGTTGGAGTGCAATGATGGAATCATAACCTACCATACCCTTGACCTCCCTGGCTCAAGTGATCCTCCCACCTCAACCTCCCCAGTAGCTGGGATTACAGGCACATGCCACCATGCTTAACTATTGTTTTTAAAATTTTTTTTGTAAAGATGGAGTCTCACTACATTGCCCATGCTGGTCTTAAATCCCTGGATTCAAGTGATCCTCCACCTTGGCCTCCTAAAGTGCTGAGATTACAGGCCTGAGTCACTGTGTCTGGCCTAAATGCCATTTCCAGTGGGAAGGCTTTCTTGCCTTCTCAGACTACTTCAGGTCTATTATACACTTTCATCATACTTCTTCCTAGTATGTGATATGGTCTAGCTGTGTCCCCACCTAAATCTCATCTTGGATTATAGCTCCCACAATCCCATGTGTCATGGGAGGGGCCTGGTGGGAGGTAATTGAATCATGAGGGTGGGTCTTTATCATGCTGTTCTCATGATAGTAAATAAATATATAAAGATCTGATGGTTTTATAAAAAGGAGTTCCCCTGCACAAGCAATCTCTTGCCTGCTGCCATGTAAAATGTGTCTTGCTTCCTCTTTAATTTCTACCATGATTATAAGGCCTCTCCAGACATGTGGAGCCATGAGTTCATTAAACCTCTTTCCTTTATAAATTACCCAGACTCTGGTATGTCTTTATTAGCAGTGTGAGAGCAGACTAAAACAGTATGTATTGTGTAATTATTTCATATCTTTACTTTTCTGCACTGTCAGCTTTGCTCCATGAGGCCAGGTCTTGGTCAGCACAGTAACTTCATACAGTGCTTGGCACATAGTAGGTACACAGTAAATGTTAATATAAACAACGTGCCTCAGCTACTCAGCTCCATTTTTTGATTCTAAATTGGCCCTAGATTAGTTTTCTTAAGCTCCAGATCTACTTTTAGGTCTTAGGTCAGTCCTCACTGGGTCTTGAATGAATTCAACAAGATGGTCTTAATCCAGATTTCAGGTCAATCATTTTTGCCTATTCCAACAAGATAGAACTCACTCTACCTTGGACCCTAAGAACAGTGAAAAATAAACTATTTGGAAGTTCTAGATATAAAAATGTAAACCAGAACACATTTCCAAATGTACAATTGAAAGGAGAGATTATTTTATTGAACTCTACATCTGGGATTTTATTGTTACGAAAAAAATCACTTTAGATTTTTTTTTTAAATGTATATACCTTGATTACATGTAACAAAAAGTAAAATGTTTTGTTAATTCTGAGTTCATCTAAAAAAGTAATCCATTTGAGTTAACGACTAGTCTTTTTAAGACAACAGTAAGAATAAGGGTGCCAACCACAAAACTCGGCAGGTGACCTGAAGCAGTTGAGAAGAAAGCAGAAAGCATGATAATATCAAAATTAACTCATGGATAGGGAGTATCCTGAATTACCTTATGGTCTACCACCAGGAGAACTGCTAAGTAGGAAATAACCATCCCCATACTAAAGGGCATTGCCCTGATTTCTTCTTAAAATTGTCCTTATTGTCTACCTCTGATTTTCCACTAGGAAAAAATAGCTGCAAAAAGTAGAAGGGCACAAAGAGATTTGCTTAATTAGAAAGTAGCGAGTTAATGTTTCCTTCAATAAAATCAAAGGCTGGAAGAAAATGAGGTTTTGATGCTCAGTTAAACTGAGACTTTAAAGCAGTGGAGCAAAAACTGAAGTGTGTGCCTGTGTGTGTGCACGCACATACACACACCCACACCCACACACATAAGCACACACTCTAACTCCAAAAGGGAGACATTAAGAAAGTCCCCAGCAAAAGTTATACTTGGTTTAAAGTCTGGGGGGGAAATAGGCCAAGAATATGTTTTCATTGCTCTCAACTTAAAGGTAATGAATATGATTCTTTAAACACACTTAAGTATTTGTATTCTCTTCTTGTCTTGGTTGTAAAACTTCAAACATAAAAAAGCAACTGATGTTATCAACAACGAGAAACCCCTATTACGTTGCCATTACGATCCAGGTTGTAGGGCTGACTATACAAAAGGTCAAGAATTGTTTTGTTCTGTTCTCTCACACTCTTTCAATAAAAAATGTCCATTAATAAGGTTTAAGATGAAATTGGAGTATGTTAAAGTCTATTGTAAAATGGACCATATTTTAGAAAGCTTTTAGTGTTCCAAGTGTCACAATGCCTTTTACTAAACTATTTTGAAGAAGAGCATTGAGAAAAAGGTTCCACTTTATCCATTTACCCACCAATCCAATAATGCTTTAAGTACATTTTGGGTACAAGGCCCTATCTTATGCTTTGAGTCTTGCAAATATGAGTTAAGCAGTTATTGACAGCAGGTAGCTTACAACCTAGCAAAAGTAAATGCAAATGGAAAAGCAGAATCTATTTTTAAAATAACACAGAGAATGAGAATTCACAGGAAGTAGAATTTTTCCATAGATGACAGTTAGCTAGGCCTGTGAGGACAGGTTAGTTATGGAGAAGCTCAGGAGGAAAGAGAAGGAATAAGGAATGGAATGAGCAAAGTATGGAACAGAACATGCCATACAATATCTATGGTATGAAATGAGGGTTAGTCAAGTTTGGCTAGCACATAAAAGACACCAAGAAAAATAGCACTGCAGATAGGGACTAAGCTGTTGAATGCAAGTTAAGGATGTTAGTGTCCCTTTATTAACTATGGCTAAGAGAATGCAAGAGGATGGCAGTGGGTATCCACTGGAGGGAGACTTATTAGGTGCCACTATCATTTAGGACAGAATTAGAATTTATATGATTTGGCTGTGTCCCCACTCACATCTCATCTTCAATTCTAGCTCCCATAATTCCCATGTGTTGTGGGAGGGACCTGGTGGCAGGTAATTGAGTCATGGGGGCAGGTCTTTCCCATACTGTTCTTGTATAGTGAATAAGTCTCATGAGATCTTATGGTTTTATAAAGGGGAATTCCCCTACATAAGCTCTCTTACCTGGCACCACATAAGATGTGACTTTGCTCCTCTTTCGCCTTTGATTCTGAGGCTCTCCAACCATGTGGAACTGTAAATCAATTAAACCTCTTTCCTTTGTAAATTACTCAGTCTCAGATATGTCTTCATCAGCAGTGTGAGAACAGACTAACACAAGAATGATGCAAGAGCTGGCTTCAATCTAGATTTTGTATTTTTGAGATGAGCAGGGAGGAGAGGTAGACAGAAGCTCTTGTTTGAGCCTGGGATTCTCTGAAGTGGTTTAAAAGGGACATTTGTTATGTTATTCAAGTCAGAGAAGGACCAAAGTGCCCTTTCAGAACTCCTGTCTTGTCATGAATTCCTCTTCATTGCCCTCTGATGTCTGTACCAGTTCTCATCTCCAGGGCCACAGTGGTTTCTAATGATGCAAGAGATGAGGATCATTAATTAAGCAGACAGAAAAGAAGCCAAAGATCAAGTCCAGAGTGAGAAACTGCAGAAGGGAGGAAATGCCCCGATAGACTAGAATTCTGAAAAAGCTGCACAGGAAACTCTTTTTGGAGGTGGTGGTTCCAGGATATTAGACAGCCCTTTATGGTCTTGCCTGCAGGGATGTATGTCACAAGCTGTTCTGAGCAGTGGGGAGGCTGTGATACTGTTGTTCTGCCAAGCAAGGCTGCATTTTTCAATTTAAAGCTAAGCTTCCCAGGAGCCAAGCAGTTTGTTTTTCAGAAGGGGAGACAGGAAGAGAAAGTGTGTGTGTGTTTGTGTGCATATTTGTGCGACAAACAGAGACAGAGAAAGACAGAGAGAGATAACAGAGATAGCAATCCAGGAGTTGAGATACCAAATCTATCTGCATGTCTGATCTCTGGAACAGTGTGATTTTGTTTTTTTCTCAATAGATCTTCTGGCGCCCACAGAAATCACTGCCAAGAAGTCCCTATGCCCTAGCGACAGGGTAATTAATTAGTTCTGTTAGACTCTGTTGGAATCTCATAGGAGACAGGAAGAAGAAGTGAGAGGAATTCTCTTTCACCACAGGAGATTTCAGGGCAGAACTGAGATGATGCTGGGGTTGGCCATGGTTTGCCTGCACTGCTGCAGTCAGGGGAGCGTTGTGTACATTGTGGGGCTAAACCAACCTCAGAATTCTGAATGCGTGTGATCATGAAAATTTCACTCATCAATCTCCTTGAAAAACATTTATTGACAGCTTACTAGTCCATACCAGACTTTACAGAGGCCATTGCTTTATATTTTAAGATTTACAGTTAACACTATAATATTTCTGGAGTTAATTTTTATGTGATATAGAGATATACTGACCATTCTTTTTAATATTGCAAACTGCTTTCTTTATCTAGCATTCCTGATTCTCCTTACTCTAATATCTTCTCTTTCATCAATGTCACTTATCACTGGACATAGTATATAATTTCTCTTTGGTTTACTAATTGTCTTTCTTCAATTGTCTGAATGTATTACTAATTTTCACAACTTCTTGCCTGTTTTGTTCAACAGTTGTATAGTAGGTATCTTTTGGAAAGATGATATTAAACAAGTCATTACAAGTGGGAAAAAAACCTTGTCACCCCAAGGTCTATAATGCAGTATTTAACATAGGGTAGGGGGCCAGGAAAGTGTCCCTTGAGAGACTGATCTTTGGATGTACAGGTATTAAGTGAGGGTGAGCAATATATTCCTGTCAAAGGGAATTCTATGTGGGAAGTTTCCAAAGTGAAAGAAAACATGACCATTTGGTTGAAACATAAAGGGCCCAGGCAATGGGGACGTGCAGTGATGCCGGAGAAGAGACAGGGCCTGGGGTGCAGGAATAGATAGGGTAGGTCAGGCTATAAAGTTTGGAATTAATTTGAAGAATACTAAATTATAGAAAAGTTTTAAGAAAGAAAACTGCCATAATCTGATTAGCTTTTATTAAAGATTGTTCAGTTGGCAGAGTGGGACAAGAATAAATACAATAAAGTGGCCAAAGACCCCTATGATCATTTACACAAAAGGAGGTGGTGGCTTAAGAATTTGGCAACAGAGACAGGCAGGTGAGTGAATTCAAAACTATCAAAATAGCCAATAGATAAGAGTCAGCAATTGATTAAAGTGAGAGTCATGGGATGATGTCAAAATGCATTTCCTTGTTTATTTAAATCCCTTACACTAAAACATTCATCTGTCCTCTTTTGTTTCCAGTGGTGATGAACAGAAGATGAACAGCTTTCTGCTTACTCTACTATTAAATCACCTGGAGCCTGCTCTTCAGTCTTTTTATGAATCCCAATTTTTCCTCTCAGCCTTCATTTGGCCCTGAATCAGGCATAGCATGGACAGACTATTCTTGAGAATTGCTTTTTGGTATCTCTTTTTAAAATACCATGCTGAAAGAAAAATGACCAAAATAATATCCTATTGTAAAGTTATTCCCCAAATAAATAGGAGTCCCTAAAAGGATTAGCATCCTTTATTTTCTCTTTGCCTTTCCAACTCCTACACATACTTCAAGGCATAGTTCAGTTTCTATTTCTGCCATGAAGCCTCCTCAGGTCACTGCATTCAATTCACTCAGTTATTCATGACGATCATGCTTGACCCACCAGTAAGCCATACAACACTTACCATCTCAGCCACTGATTTGGTGCTTAACCACAGGCAACATTATGTCAATGACAGAGTGAGAAAATTGCCATCTATTAAACCCTCTTAAACCCAGTCCCTGATTTGCTTTCTGTGTGCTCATATTTTCTTTCCGTCAGACTCTAAAGTTCTTATCTAACTTCCTATAGACATATGTGTTATCCTTCAACCCTGATTATAAACAACAGGTATCTCTGACATACATAATTCTCTATGTCTCTCAAAGCATCTGGCCTGGTGCTTTAAATGTTGCCTAAGTGAACAACACATGGCAGAATTTATGGGTTGTTCCATGGCGAACTGTGGAGAGGATACTAAAAGTTTGCTCCAATGCCCTCTCCTCTCACTCCAACCCCTTTCCTCTCATATCTGCAAAAGACTCTATGATTAATGAGTCATAATATTCATGTTAGAAAGAAAATGAGTGAAGTCAAATAACCAGCAACCCAATTTTATTTTATTTTGTGAAGTTGTTCTCTTTTCATTGGAGGAGACAATACAGAAGTTATAATCATTGGCTACAGATTGTATCACAGAGCCTAAAAATGTTTAGGTGCAAGACAATCAGTAGAAATTCTTGCTTTGGCTAATCTTAAATCAGCATCCTATTTTTTTATTGCATTTTAGGTTTTGGGGTATATCTGAAGAACATGCAAGAGAGTTGCATAGGTACACATGTGGCAGTGTGATTTGCTGCCTTCCTCCCCTTCACCCACATCTGGCATTTCTCCCCATGCTATCCCTTCCCAACTCCCCACCACCACTGTACCTCCCCTATTCCCCCAATAGACCCCAGTGTGTAGTGCTCCTCTCCCTGTGTCCACATGTTCTCATTGTTCATCATTCGCCTATGAGTGAGAACATGTGGTATTTCATTTTCTATTCTTGTGTCAGTTTGCTGAAAATGACCTTCTCCAGATTCATGCATGTCCCAACAAAGGACACGAACTCATCGTTTTTGATTGCTGCATAATATTTCATGGTGTATATGTGCCACATTTTCCTAGTCCAGTCTATCATCAATGGGCATTTGGGTTGAGTCCAGGTCTTTGCTACTGTAAACAGTGCTGCAATGAACATTTGAGTGCATGTGTCCTTATAGTAGAATGATTTATAGTCCTCTGGATATTTACCCAGTAATGGGATTGCTGGGTCAAATGAAATTTTGATTTCTAGGTCCTTGAGGAATCGCCACACTGTCTTCCACAGTGGTTGAACTAATTTACACTCCAACCAGCAGTGTAAAAGTGTTCCTATTTCCCCACATCCTCTCCAGCATCTGCTGTCTCCAGATTTTTTAATGATCGCCATTCTAATTGGCATGAGATGGTATCTCAATGTGGTTTTGATTTGCATTTCTCTGATGACCAGTGATGATGAGCATTTTTTCATATGTTTGTTGGCTTCATGTATGTCTTCTTTTGTAAAGTGTCTGTTTATATCCTTTGCCCATTTTTGAATGGGCTTGTTTGTTTTTTCCTGTAAATCTGTTTTAGTTCTTTGTAAATTCTGGATATCAGCCCTTTGTCAGATGGGTAAACTGCAAAAATGTTTTCCCATTCTGTTGGTTGCCGATTCACTCTAATGACTGTTTCTTTTGTTGTGCAGAAGCTGTGGAGTTTGATTAGGTTTCATTTTTCTATTTTGGCTTTTGTTACCAATCCTTTCGGTGTTTTGGTCATGAAGTCCTTGCCTACTCCTATGTCCTGAATGGTTTTGCCTAGATTTTCTCCTAGGGTTTTTATGGTTCCAGGTCTTATGTTTAAGTCTTTAATCCATCTGGAGTTAATTTTAGTGTAAGGTGTCAGGAAGGGGTCCAGTTTCTGCTTTTTGTACATGGCTAGCCAGTTTTCCCAACACCATTTGTTAAACAGGGAATCCTTTTCCCATTGCTTGTTTTTGTCAGGTTAGATATGTTGTGTTGCCTCCAATGCCTCTGTTCTGTTCCATTGGTCTATATCTCTGTTTTGGTACCAGTACCATGCTGTTTTAATTACTGTAGCCTTGTAGTATAGTTTGAAGTCTGGTAGTGTGATGCCTCCTGCTGTGTTATTTTTGCTTAGAATTGACTTGGCTATGCAGGCTCTCTTTTGGTTCCATATGAAGTTTAAGGTGGTTTTTTTCCAGTTCAGTGAAGAAGGTCATTAGTAGCTTGATGGTGATAGCATTGAATCTGTATATTACTTTGGGCAGTATGGCAATTTTCACAATATTGATTCTTCCTAAACATGAACATGGAATGTTTCTCCATCTGTTTGTGCCCTCTCTTATTTCGTTGAGCAGTGGTTTGTAGTTCTCCTTGAAGAGGTCCTTTACATTCCTTGTTAGTTGTATTCCTGGTATTTTATTCTCTTTGTAGCAATTGTGAATGGCAGTTCATTCTTGATTTGGCTCTCTTTAAGTCTGTTATTGGTGTATAGAAATGCTTGTGATTTTTGCACACTGATTTTGTATCCTGAGACTTTGCTGAAGTTGCTTCTCAGTTTCAGGAGTTTTTGGGCTGAGACAATGGGGTCTTGTAGATATACTATCATGTCATCTGCAAATAGAGACAATTTGGCTTCCTCATTTCCTATTTGAATACCCTTTATTTCTTTTTCTTGCCTGATTGCTCTGGATGGAACTTCCAGTACTATATTGAATAGGAGTGGTGAAAGAGGGCATCCTTGTCTAGTGCCAGATTTCAAAGGGAATGCTTCCAGTTTTTGCCCATTCAGTATGATATTGGCTGTTGGTTTGTCATAAATAGCTTTTATTACTTTGAGATACATTCCATCGATACCGAGTTTATTGAGGGTTTTTAGCATAAAGGGCTGTCGAATTTTGTCAAATGCCTTCTCTGCATCACTTGAGATAATCATGTGGTTTTTGTTTTTGGTTCTGTTTATGTGGTGAATTACGTTTACAGACTTGCGTATGTTGAACCAGCCTTGCATCCCCGGGATGAATCCTACTTGATCATGATGAATAAGTTTTTTGATTTGCTGTTGCAATCAGCTTGCCGATATTTTATTGAAGATTTTTGCATCTATGTTCATCATGGATATTGGCCTGAAGTTTTCTTTTCTTGTTGGGTCTCTGCTGGGTTTTGGTATCAGGATGATATTGGTCTCATAAAATGATTTGGGAAGGATTCCCTCTTTTTGGATTATTTGGAATAGTTTCAGAATAAATGGTACCAGCTCCTCTTTGTGTGTCTGGTAGAATTCGGCTGTGAAGCCATCTGGACCTGGGCTTTTTTTGTGTGGTAGGCTCTTAATTGCTGCCTTGACTTCTGACCTTGTTATTGGTCTATTCATAGTTTCAGCTTCCTCCTGGTTTAGGCTTGGGAGGACACAGGAGTCCAGGAATTTATCCATTTCTTCCAGGATTACTAGTTTATGTGCATAGAGTTGTTTTAATATTCTCTGATGATGGTTTGAATTTCTGTGGAATCTGTGGTAATTTCCCCTTTATCATTTTTCATTGCATCTATTTGGTTATTTTCTCTTTTCCTTTTTATTAATGTGGCTAGTGGTCTATTTTGTTGATCTTTTCAAAAAACCAGCTCTTGGATTTATTGATTTTTTGAAGGGTTGTTCGTGTCTCTATCTCCTTCAGTTCTGCTCTGATCTTAGTTATTTCTTGTCTTCTGCTAGGTTTTGAGTTTTTTTGATCTTGCTCCTCTAGCTCTTTCAGTTTTGACTATACGGTGTCTATTTTGGCTCTCTCCACTCTTCTTATGTAGGCATTTATTGCTATATATTTTCCTCTAGAGACTGCTTTAAATGTGTCCCAGAGATTTTGGTATGTTGTGTCTTCGTTCTCATTGGTTTCGAAGAACTTCTTTATTTCTGCCTTCATTTCATTGTTTATCCAGTCAACATTAAAGAGCCAGTTGTTGAGTTTCCGTGAAGCTATGCGATTCTGATTTAGTTTCTGAATTCTGAGTTCTAACTTGATTGCACTATGGTCTGAGAGACTGTTATGATTTCAGTTCTTTTGCATTTGCTGAGGAGTGATTTACTTCCAATTAGGTGGTCAATTTTAGAGTAGGTGTGATGTGGTGCTGAGAAGAATGTATATTCTGTGGATTTGGGGTAGAGAGTTCTGTAAATGTCTATCAGGTTTGCTTCCTCCAGGTCTGAGTTCAAGTCCTGGATATCGTTGTTAATTTTCTGTCTGGTTGATCTGTCTAATATTGAAAGTGGAGTGTTAAAGTCTCCTACTATTATTGTGTGGGAGTCTAAGTCTCTTTGTAAGTCATTAAGAACTTGCCTTATATATCTGGGTGCTCCTGCATTGGGTCCATATATATTTAGGATCATTAGCTCTTCTTGTTGTATCGATCCTTTTACCATTATGTAATGTCCTTCCTTGTCTCTTTTGATCTTTGTTGTTTTAAAGTATATTTTATCAGAGATGAGATGCAACTCCTGCTTTTTTTGCTCTCCATTTGCTTGGTAAATCTTCCTCCATCCCTCTATTTTGAGCCTTTGTGTGTCCTTGCTTGTGAGATGGGCACAATAATGGGTTGTGCCTTTTATCCAATTTGCCAGTCTGTGTCTTTTGACTGGTGCATTTAGCCCATTTACATTTAGGGTTAATATTGTTATGTGTGAATTTGATACTGCCATTTTGATGCTAGCTGGCTGTTTTGCCCATTAGTTAATGCAGATTCTTCATTTTGTTGATGCTCTTTAGCATTTCGTATGTTTTTGGAGTGGCTGGCACTGGTTGTTCCTTTCTATGTGTAGTGCCTCTTTCGGGAGCTCTTGTAGAGCAGGCCTGGTGGTGACAAAATCTCTGAGTATTTGCTTGTTCGCAAAGGATTTTATTTTTCCTCACTTATGAAGCTCAGTTTGGCTGGATATGAAATTCTGGGTTGAAAGTTCTTTTCTTTAAGAATGTTGAGTCTTGGTCCCCACTCTCTTCTGGCTTGTAGGGTTTCTGTTGAGAGATCTGCTGTGAGTCTGATGGGCTTCCCTTTGTGGGTGACCCGACCTTTCTTTCTGGCTGCCCTTAGCATTTTCTCCTTAATTTCAACTTTGGTGAATCTGATGATTATATGCCTTGGGGTTGCTCTTCTTGTGGAATATCTTTGTGGTGTTCTCTGTATTTCCTGGACTGGAATGTTGGCCTGCCTTGCTAGGTTGGGGAAGTTTTCCTGGATAAAATCCTGAAGAGTATTTTCCAGCTTGGATTCATTCTCTTTGTCACACTCAGCTACACCTAACACCTATCCAAATGTAGATTAGGTCTTTTCACATCGTCCCACATTTCTTGGAGACTTTGTTCATTCCGTTTTGCGCTTTTTTCTCTTATCTTGCCTTCTCATTTTATTTCATTGAGTTAATCTTCAACTTCTGATATCCTTTCTTCTGCTTGGGTTTTTCAGCTATTGAAACTTGTGCATGCTTCACAAAGTTCTCGTGTTCTGTTTTTCACCTCCATCAATTCATTTATATTCCTCTCTAAGTTGTCCATTCTTGTCATTTCCTCAAATCCTTTTTCAAGGTTCTTAGTTTCTTTGCATTTAGTTAGAACATGTTCTTTTACTCACGGAAGTTTCTCATTACCCACCTTCTGAAGTCTGATTCTGTCATTTCATCACACTCATTCTCCATCCAGCTTTGTTCCCTTGCTGGTGAGGAGTTGTGGTCCCTTGTACGAGACGAGGTGTTCTGTTTTCGTGTGTTTTCTTCCTTTTTGCACTGGTTTCTTCCCATCTTTGTGGACTTATCCACCTGTCGTCTGAGTAGTTGCTCATTTTCTGATTGGGTCTCTGAGTGGACATCTGGATTGTTGATGATGAATTATTTCTGTTTCTTAGTTTTCCTTCTAACAGTCTGGCCCCTCTGCTGTAGGACTGCTGAGGTCTACTCCAGGCCCTGCTTGTGTGGGGAACACCTGTAGCAGCTGCAGAACAGTAAGGGTTGCTACCAGTTTCTTCTTCTGCTATCTTTGTCCCAGAATGATGCCCACCAAATGTCAGTCTGATCAGTCCTTTGTGAGGTGACTCTTTGGATATACGTAGGTCAGGAAGCTGCTTGAGGAGACAGTCTGTATTTTATAGGAGCTTGAGTGCTGAGCTGTGAGCTCTATTGTTCATTCAGAGCTGCTAGGTAGGTACGTTTAAGTCTGCTGCAGAAGAACTCATAAAACCCCTTTTTTTCCTCAGTTGCTTTGTCCCAGGGAGTTAGGGCTTTATTTATGAGTATCCGTTGCTCTGTCCTGCCCAGCAGGGAGGCTGTCTAGTCACTGCCTGCCTGCAGAGGCTATATTGAGCTTCTCTGGGGTCCACCATGCTGCCATGGACTCCACTCTGCTGCCATGGGCTCCGCTCTGCTGCCGAGAGTAATTCCCTGCAGTCCTGTTTATATGGGTGTGGTTAGAACTGCTGTGGCGATGGTGGCCTGCCTCTGTAATGGTGGACTCGCTCTGTTATGGCAGGTTGCCTTGGCAATGGCAGGCTGCGTCAGCAATGGCAGAGTACCTCCGTAGGGGTGGAGTGCCTTGGTAATGGCAGACACCCCTCCCCCACCAAGCTGCACTGTCCTGGGTTCAGCTGTGCTTGCTGGGAAACTCACAACCCCGAGCGCTTCCAATTGCAGGGTTTTGTTTGTTTGTTTGTTTTTGTGGGGGTGGGACCCACCAAGCCTGATCACCTGGTTCCGTGCCTCAGAGCCCATTTTTTTTTTTTAAGTTGAACCATTGACTCTCTCCCAGGTGTTCCAGTCACCTGCTGAAAGGGTGCCAGGATCTGTGTGATGTCCTGTGCAGCAATCTACTGTGCCAACTGAAACGTCACTGCCTGGGAATCTCCTGGCCTGGCTTTATGTTTAAGTCCCATTTAATCAGATGCATGTGCTAATCTGCCTTCCAAGATCTTCAATTGCTGGTTTAATAGAGCAATCAGAGCAGCGTATTTTGTGCAGAGTGCCACTGCGCTGCAGTGCCGGCTGAAACAGCCTCACCAACCCAAAAGCCATGCTGGTGACCTGTGGGGCTCCTACACCTGGGAATCTCCTGGTCTGTGGGCAGTAAAAATCCATCTGGAAATGCGGCATCCACTCACCCTCTGTGCCTTCACTGGGAGCTGCAATCCTGAGTTGCTCCTACAGCACCATCTTCTCTTCTTCAGCCCCAATTTTAGATCAATAATTTCACCTGGTTCTTATGCTAAAATTACTCAAAAATAAACCCCTGAAAAAACAAATACTTTTAGTTTTACTTCTTCTTCCTTTTTCTTAATTTTTAGTGAAAAAAATTTGTAATGTTAAAAGGTAAGGATCACAGGGATGAAGAAAACAGCAAAATTTTTGCCAGATGCAGTGGCTCATAATTGTAATCCCTGCACTTTGGGAGGCCGAGGCAGGCAGATCACTTCAGGTCAAGTGTTCCAGACCAGCCTAGCCAACATGGCAAAACCCTGTCTCTACTAAAAATGAAAAAAAAAAAATTAGCAGGGCGTGGTGGTGTCCACCTGTAATCCCAGCTACTCCAGAGGCTGAGGTCTGAGAATCACTTGAACCTGGGAGGTAGAGGTTGCAGTGAGCCAAGATCACACCACTGCACTCCAGCCTGGACAACAGAGTGAGACACTGCATTTAAAAAAAAAAAAGCAAAATTTAAATAGCATTCATTTATTTAAAACTTATAACACAACTCCATGAAATAGATTTAATTATAAACTGCATTTTATAGAAGATAAACATTTACAGATAAACATTACACAGCTGGTAAGTATTCAAGCTAGAATTTATACCCAAGTGTCTGGTCCCAAAGTTTGAGCACTTAGTCACATCAATTTCTTCTCTGGAAAAATAAAAAAGAAAGCAAAGGTCTTAATCTACATACCTGGTCATCAGCTTTCTGGCTGACTGTTAGTTTGCTATCTGATTTATTGGTTCTTTTTAGCATGCAATAAGTGCCCAGGGATGGTGACTCCATGATACATGTCCTGAGTTTTCAGACAAGCACCACAAATTTCTATCAAGATACATTCAATGACTACATTTAGGAGGCCTCCTCTTCTTTTCTATGTCACTGAAGCTCTACACTTCACAGGATGGTAAAAATTATTCCAGGAATTTGTAATTATTTTGTCACCCAACCTGGAATGGTTAATATAAATTAGCCCCCATAAAAGATAGATTTCTCCTGTTTGACTCTGCTGCTATCTCTAAATAAATTTTGAAAGAAGTTTACCACCAGTCACAGTGTTCTCATCCACTTGTCTTTTTTTTTTTCTTTGTCTCAGTACTTTGCTGACAGTGACCTACAGAGTAAAACCTAAATGGGTTCATTAAACAACCTGTGCTTCAGCTGGATGTCACTAGAATGCCACAAGAACAGCAGAATTTCCTTTCCAAGTCAGCACCCCATCACCTGAGTAAATGTATGTAGCTTTGCACCTTGATGAAAAAGCACCTGTTCAATGGACTTCAGCATTACTGTTAGTGTGACAGCTGTGGATTTGAAGCCAGGTCACAACTGGAATGAAGTAAGCAAGCCAGTCCCTAAAACTTGCTGCTTTCCATTTACTCCTTTTTATTATGACGGGTAAATTTTGTGATATGTGTACTGTTTAGCACATGCCAGGTGTTGTATAAACATTTGTTGAATGAAAGCTCTCTTATCCCCAGCATTTGTAGTTCAGTTCTCTATTTTTGTCCTGGCATGTTCAGACACCACCAATTAGGAAGAAACTATGATACTATTCTGTTCAGTAAGAAGGGACTGCTTTTAGAGAACATTAGCAATACTTATTCAACATTCTCCTTGTTCATACAGATAAAAAGATCATTAATTACATCCTGGTCGGCATAGTGAAACCCTGTCTCTACTAAAAAAATTAGCTGGGCATGGTAGTGCGTGCCTGTAATCCCAGCTGCTCAGGAGGCTGAGGCAGTAGAATTGCCTGAACCCAGGAGGTGGAGGTTGCAATGAGCTGAGGTCACGCCATCTCAAAAAAAAAAAAAAAAGCAAAACTCCGTCTCAAAAAAAAAAAAAAAGATCATTAATTACTTAGCTTTGGTTAATTCCCAGAACACCTAATCTGTTCACATCTATATACAGAAAAGCTTAAAATTTAAATATGAGTTAATTTTGACAATTATTTCTTCTCACAGAGAAACCGCAAGGCAGTCAAACAGGCAGCAGTTTGCAGGCTTTATGAGAATTTTATTCTTGAGATTGAAGGAGAAATGTGGATAATAAGATAAGGAGGAGGATGAACCAATCAGCAAGAAAAACCTAAAAATTACTTGTGGGTTCTGCCTGGAAGCCTTAATTAACCACATTCTCCACAACACAGAACAAACCCATCTGGACAACCAAGAACATAAATACCCAGCATGTCGAGCTCTGTGATGGGTCAATGCTAATAAAATGGTAGGTCAAACCCCCAAAGCTTTTAGAAGACCCAGGAAACAAAAATAAAAAGCAATGTTAAGGTTGAAGCTAGAATGTCCCAAACTTAGTCCAATTCTCTCTAGTTTAGCCATCAAGCTAAGAAGCCTCAATGGCTTTAAAAAGGGAGAAGAGAAAGCTACAGAAATGTGCACATATGCTGTTGGCAGAAACTTCACAAATTCTTCCCTAAGTAAATAAAAGCCAGTCACAGAATCATTTGCTTTGCCTTTGGAAGTTGGTCACTTTTGTCACTGCTTTGTGAATGAGCCAAAACTGTTTCTAACCAAAGCATTTATTTAGGGCCTTTGTACTGACAAAGCCTGGGAGCACTCCAGAATCTCCCATCAATTTTGTGTTAGGACAAAGGCAAGGCAGAAGATAATCCTGCTGCTTGCAGGGTAGGGAAGAGGCACTCTCAAGCTGTGTTTAATCATGCAGACAGAACTGGCTGGCCGAAAAGGGAAGATCGCAGCCTTTGGAAAGACTCTTTGCTAGATAGACAGTACCATATGACATAACATGAAATAACTCATCACTTTTCTTTGAATCCTTTAAAATTATTACTATGATTATTTTTTTTTAATGGTAAATATTGAGGCTCAGAGAGGTTAAGTAATTTGCCACAGGTTAAATAATTTACCAGGCTGAAAAGCGTCAAAGCCAGAACATAAACTATGGCCACTGTGCTCTAAAGTTGGAGGGCTTCCTACTTTACCATGCTAGCTCCTCATCCTATACAATGCTTACTTACCTAGGATAGCCAGACTATCAGTATTTTGAGAGGAAAAAAATATTGAAATAAACACTATAAATTAAATACTTAAAATAATGGAGTCTGGGGTAGAAACATATTCCACAAGTCTAGTCCAAGTACCCAGCCTATGATTAAAGTTTCAGAAAAGGACTCATACAGTTTGAAAAAGGCAATAATTTCTTTGGAGAGACAAATGGTCCTACGATGTGGGAAAATCCCCTTATAAGATATTCTTTTGCTCTTCTTTTAATAAAAAGATTCTATTTTGAGTGCTTCCTATGAGCTAGGCGGAGTGAAGCACTCCAGGATTGCCTTAATGAATCCCCATGATAATCTTATAAGGTAGGCACTCTTATTCATAACACCATTTTACAGATAAGGAAACTGTGTCTTAGAGTAGTTACATAACTTGTCCTAAATCAGCAAGCCTTAGTGCAAGGGTACCAATCTAATTTGTTAATGTGGTTTTCAAGGTATGTGGAGACACACAGAAAAATACAAGGATGTAAAACCTAATGAGTTCTTAATATTCTCTGGTTTACCATCAGTGAATAGTTGTGCTTATTTTCAGGTTTGCAGAGAGACACCCCATAACCAATTCTTTCCTCAACTCAATGTATGTCCATATTCTTCTCATTGTCTTTGGTTTCCTCGAGCCAGAACACCTTAGGGAAACTGAGACAACATCGTAACTACTATATATTGAGCCTATATTTGAACACCTGCAGTGAACAAAACACTCTTATGGCTTGTTCCATTTGTAGTCAGCTCTAATAATCGAAAAATTACACTTGTACTCAGCTGACAATGCTGAAATGACTTTTAGGAACCTCCCACTTATATCTCTTATAGGTCAAGGGCAAAAAACCAAGCTGATGAAATGACATTACCAAAAGAAAAGAGGTTTAATGCTATTCACTGAAGCAAAAGTGATCTTCAAGGAAATTGAGAGAGATTCTTTTTCAAGGACAGCTTTAATAGCTGAAGGGGTATAATGTTTTATATCCAGTCAACCATCCAACTACAGACAACTTGTCACACTAAAGTGTTTTAAGGTTTTTTTTTAATATTTCAATGACATGTTAAATGCATACAAGAGGTTAGAGTGAACAAGGAAGGGCTTTATTTCAAAATCACATTTGCATTTAACTTGAAATTCTTTCCAGCCATATGATTTTTGCATAAATATTTATGGGATCCTGATGGCTAATTAGATTATAAGTCTTTTATCCAGGAATTTGTCTAATTTTATCCTCTCCATCAAACCTGAGCTCTATGCTGATCTTCAATCCATGTTAAACAAAATTGTTTTAACAGCCTTTAAGGCTGCATTTTAAATTCTCCCATTGGCTACACTTACTATGTCATGGAATATATAGTCTTTATTTTTGGATGAAAGTTTGAAGACCCAAATCCCAAAAAAATTGATTTCCCATGTGAAAGCTTTCATTTTGATCAAAGAATAATAAAGTGCCAAATGCCTCAAAAGCAAAGAAAGCAAAAAGCATAAATGGGCACTTCATATCATTCCCGCCAGGCAGACTTTTACATCAGTGTCTTCACGTGGTCTCCACAACACCCTTGGAAGTGGAGACTACCATCCCATTTTACTATGAAAGAAAGAAAGGAGGAGAGAGGCTAAGTGACCTGTTCATTATCATTGAAGCAACTAGCAAATATTGTTCTCCACCCAAGCCCTCAGATACAACCCCACTTTTCTAGTTGGAGGAAGTTCAGCTTGCAATTATTCAAATGGGAATAAAATCATTCTTCTCATTTCTAGAGGCTCAAGCTGTCTCCAGGCATGCACTTTGAGAATCCAAATGGGTTTTGCAAAGGTCTTTTCACCTACACTTAGCATGGATGAATCTGGAGAACATCATCCTCAGCAAACTGACACAAGAACAGAAAATGAAACACCGCATATTCTCACTCATAGGCGGGTGATGAAAAATGAGAACACATGGAAACAGGGAGGGGAGTACTAAACACTGGGGTCTATTGGGGGGAAAAGGGGAGGGCCAGTGGGAGGGGGAGGTGGGGAGGGATAGCCTGGGGAGAAATGCCAAATGTGGGTGAAGGGGAAAAGGAAAGCAATGCACACTGCCATGTGTGTACCTACGCAACTGTCTTGCATGCTCTGCTCATGTACCCCAAAACCTAAAATGCAATAAAAAAATTAAAAAATAAAAATAAAAAATAAAGATAATGCTATCACTGCCATCAAATTTTTCTTAGTACATTTTGTTCTAGCACCATCATGTCATAATAAGCAAAATAAATCCTCTTTGTGGAAGAAACTTAAGTTATAGTCTTAAGCATCCAGCTCTGAAGGTATCACTCTCTGGAAAATGATATGCTAATGTTAAACTATCAACACAAAGCTTGGAACACAGTAGTTGCTCATTTCAACCACGTGGGTACCTATCAGTGCCCTTTTTCTTCATGGAGGCATTTGCATAATATCCCTTTGTGCTCATCTGTGGAAGTGATTTATCATCCTTGTCTGCCTGGAATCTTTTGTTCTTTTGCACTCCAGTTCTGACTTTCCACCTCTTTCTACTGGTCTCTATTTTAACCCTTCTTTTTTGTTCTACAAACACTTATTTCTTCATAGAACCTTTAGAAATAAAGTAATATAAGTGCCGAGTTTAAAAGGTCAAATAAAACTACAAGGTTTCTAACTCCAATAGAAGTTTCTCATTTCACCTTTCAGCTCCAAGTCTCCTTGAAATATTTCAATCATTTCTTTGATATTTAGCAATTAGATTCACACATTTAAGAGTAAATAGTGTTACTTGTATTATTATATAGGAGAAAAATCATTTTGACCCTAATTTCAGAGAAAAAAAATTCAGAAGGGAAACTTGCATTTTGAGAGCCTATACTACCATACAAATTTTTCAAATCAACTCAAAATAGTATGAATTTGAGGCCAATGCCTATATTTACGTCTCTATAATAATAGAGACCAAATAGAGGATGATGATTTGTCTTGTGTTTGGAGGCTTTCTCCCCAACTTTACTCTAATTTCTAAATACCTAGATAATTCATTGATTATTTTGAGTCAAATAAGATCTTCTACTTCTATTGAAACTGGAGCTGGGCATCATCAGGATTATATTATCAATTCCATATGTCAGATGGGAGTAGGTTTTTATCCTATAGATTCCTAATTAAACATATTTGACTCTTAAAATTGAGAAAATATGAAAAAAACATGAACTAAATTTAGGGCACATAAACTTATTACATGAAAAGTGAATGAAGAGTCCATTCAGTGCCATGCCTTCATTCACTCAGCAGAACAGTCAGTCCTCCTAACTGTAGGAGAAGCAGTTGGTGCCTGGCATGTACTTCCCTAGCCTTACTGCTTCAGTTGATCTGGCCCAACTCCCACCTGTGCAGTATCTGCAACCTCTATTTACCTGGAGCTATTTTACCTGAAGCAGAGGCTACTTGCTCAGTCACCTGCAATGCATGCTAGAAGTGCTAGAGAATTAAAACTGCTGGAAGCAACCCTCAAACAAAGTTTGAAGGCGGATGGAGTAAAAATGCCTCAGCTTTCCCAACCTTTAGCTGAGAACATTCTGAGCCATGCATTTTACACTGTTTTGGCTTTCCCATCGAGTTAGGTTCCAGTGACTCATGGTGACAGCTGACTTCAGAGTTTATTCTTTGTCAGCTGTCTTCCTTCCCTTTCTCGTTGTCCCACTCCACTACCGGTATTTCCTCTGCTTCCCAAAGAAACTGTTTGTATATGCTTTTTTGTCTCAAGGAATGTTTCTGGAAAGATCCAAACTGAGATGAAAGCCAGCTTCTTCATCTGAATTCTGGTCCCATCGCCTTTCCATCTCACTCTCTCCTCCATGATCTCTTCTTCTTCCTAGGAACCAATCTTTTCTCACTCTGATGAAACCCTCTCTCATCCCTTTTCAGCTATCTTTCTAACTCTACCCTCCTTTTTCCTTTTCATTCAATCTAAATAGTGCTTTGGGGTTGTAATTTTCCCATCTTTACTAATTGCAATCTGGCTTCTTTACCATTTCTCTATTGAAGCTGTTTTTACTAAATATCAACAACAAACTTTTAAGTGCCAAACCCAACTAATACTTTTCTGCTCCTAGTTTACTCAATTTCACTGTAATATGTAACACTGTAGAAACCATTTTCTTTAAGCTTATTTATTTTATTTTATTTTATTTTTTGAGACGGAATTTCCCTCTGTCACCCAGGCTGGAATGCAATGGTGCAATCTTGGCTCACTGTAACCTCTGCCTCCCAGGTTTAAGTAATTCTCATGCCTCAGCCTCCCCAGTAGCTGGGATTACAGGCATGTACCACCACACCCAGCTAATTTTTTATTTTTATGTTTTTAATAGAAATGGCCTTTCCCCATGTTGGACAAGCTGGTCTCAAACTCCCAGCCTCAAGCAATCCACCTACTTGGCTTAGCCTCCCCAAGTGCAGGGATTACAGGCATAAGCCACCATGCCCGGCCCCTTTACGTTTCATTTACCTTGACTTCTCTGACACCACTCTCTTGATTTTCCTCTTAAATTCCGGATTATTTCCTTGCAGGCTGCCTTGCTGGATTCTATTCTTCTGCAAACTATTTAGGCATTGATGTTCCTCAGGGTTTTCTTCTCACAATTTGCTTTTCACCACACATCCTCATCCTGGGTAATTTCATTTATCCACATGGTTTTAGCCATCACAATATGCTAATAATACTCAAATCCATGTATTCAGGATTGATGACTCTTCTAAATTTAGACTCATAGAGTCACCACCCAACTGGACATATTTAATAAATGTTTATAGATGTTTATACTTCATACATCCAAGACTAAACCCCTAGGTTTTTAGCTCAACTCTCATAGAATCTGTATGTTATTTAGTGAAACCTCCATATGCCTAATCACCCATCCTTCCCCTTAGAGATCATGACCAATCCATCACTTGACAAGTGAATTTTACCTCCTGAATGTTTCCTAGATTTGTTCTCTCCTTTCCATCTTCATTAATACAGAAAAGTCAAGTGAAGTGGGGACCAAAAAGTGTAAGTTGGCTTAGGTATTTAGAATCTGTCATTTCAAATCTGTGATTAAAATAGGTCACTACGATTCCTCATTAGCTCCCTCACATGGTATAATATTCTATTCATGTTCCTTATCTCCAGGCTTTATTCCACCCATTAATCCATCCTCAATACTGCAACAAAATGATCTGTCTGTAATAAGTGGGACCATGTCAATGTCAAGCTCACCGATACATAAAAGACAAAGTTTAAGCTTCTTTATATGTCATATAGGGACCTTTATTATCTTAACCCTGCCTAATGCTTGCTATTCAGAATCACTTATATTTCTTAGCAAAATACTAGGCAATAGCTCTCCTTAGCTTTTGAACTCAAGCTATTTCCTCCATCTGGAAAGCCTTCCACTCGCATCCTCCCATTGACAATACCACTCATTCATTAAAACCTCCCTCAGGTATTCCCTTCCTGTGATTCTCAGACCCTATAAGACAAAATTAATCATTATGTCTCATATTTTTTCTATTCTTTGTATTTTGTATTCTTTGCTATTTTACTGTATCATAGCAAGTTCCATTAGTTTGCTTCTGCAGCTATTTCTTTTTCTTTTCCTTTTTTTTTTTTTTTTTTTTTTTGAGACAGGGTTTCACTCCCACCACCTAGGCTGGAGTGCAATGGTGCAAATTTGGCTCACTGAAACTTCCACTACCCAGGCTCAAGCAATTTTCTTGCCTCAGCACCCGCAAGTAGTTGGATCCACAGGTGCACACCACGGTACCTGGTTAAATTTAGTATTTTCTGTGGAGGCAGGGGTTTGCCATGTTGCCCAGGCTGGTCTTGAACTCTTGAGCTCAAGTGATCCACCTGCCTCAGCCTCCCAAATTGCTGGGATGACAGGTGTGAACCACCATGACTGGGCTTCTGCAGCTATTTCTAACACTAGCTGGAAAACCCCTCCACCCACAACAAACCCAGAACCCATGGTCAAATACAAGTAGTAGTATACAGTCTACTACTTTGTAGGGCTTTATGTATTTGTTAGTTAACAGAATTCAGAATTATATGTGCTGAATTCCCATCTTCCTTCTAGACTATTCATTTCATGAGGACAAGGTCAGTATCTCTTTTGTTCTCTGCTATAACCCCAGTGCTAAGCGTGATGTCTGCCAGAAGTGTTCGATAAACACTAATTGACTAATTGGCTAACTCCTTAAAGACAAGGCTTATATTATATTCATCTTTTCTCTTGTATGAATGTGTCCCCCAAAACCCATGTATTAGAAATTCGATCCCCTGGCTGGGCACAGTGGTTCACTCCTGTAATCCCAGCATTTTGGCAGGCCAAGGCGGGGATCACCTAAGGTTGGAAGTTCAAGATCAGCCTGACCAACATGGAGAAACCCCATCTCTACTAAAAATACAAAAATTAGCCAGGCGTGGTGGTATATGCCTATAATCCCAGCTACTAGGGAGGCTGAGTCAGGAGAATCACTTGCACCTGGGAGGCAGAGATTGTGGTGAGCCAAGATTGCCATAGCACTCCAGCCTGGGCAACAAGAGTGAAACTCCATCTCAAAAAAAAAAAAAGAAAGAAATTTAATCCCCAGTGCAACAGTGTTGAATGGTAGGACCTTTAAGAGGTGATTAGGTCATGGGGGCTCTGCCCTTGGGAATGGATTAATGCTGTTATCACAGGTGTGGGTTCCTGGTAAAGGAATGAGTTCACTCTCCTTAACCTCTTGCACATAAATGTTTTCTTGTCCTTCCTCATGGGATGACACAGCAAGAAGATTCTCACCAGATGTAAGCCTCTCAACCATGAACTTCCCAATCTCTGGAACTGCAAGAAATAAATCTCCGTTCTTTATAAATTACCCACTCTCTGGTATTCTGCTACAACGGCACAAAATAGCTAAAACAATCTCCTTTCTCCAGTTCAACAGGACTGGCCCAGAGAGGGCATCAATATATATTTAAATTGAATATCAGTCAACCTATCCAAATGGCCTGGAAAACAAGCAAATAGACTATTTCCTGACAATTAGACAATCTCATTTTCTATGTATAATTTTGCACATTTCTACTTGCTCATCATTATTTTTCGAAGATCATCAAATCAGGACATCCAATGGTGAGTTAGACAAAGAGTGGCAAGCAGATTGCTTTAGTCACGCCAACTTGAGTGGATTTAATAGTAGTGCTTTAAGTTTTGTACTGGAAAGATTCTGATGCCATGTTTGACCTAAGCGTAAGATGATGAATTAGCACTCATTTATGGACTCGGAGAGACAGAAGTGGCAGCACAAGTAAACCAATAGTGGGGAGGGTGACAAGCAATAGTGCCACACAGGAGGCTTCATGGTACATGCTCAAGCATTCATCCAGAATGCCAGAGAACCCGGCAATTCATTCATTACTTAGGATGCTGCTCTGCTATTCTGTATGACTCTAGAATATTTCAAAGCAACACAGATTTCTCTGTCAGTTATGTAATAGCTGATATTTGCCTCTGCTTAAGGACACTAACATATTTTCCTTTGAAAATAAGAAAAAATATTTGAAGCCAAATAAATAAAAAGGCCTTTGGGTGTTTCAGCAAGTTTCTTAGGATAAATTAGATTTACATAAATTATGTTTTATAGTGAATATTGCCATCTTATGCTTAGTTTCCTACTTTCTTAAAGTTGTTTTTCCTCCATTATTCCATCTGGGAAGGGTTCCAAAGAATTACACAGCCAACTCATAATGGCAACAATTTCCCTTATTTTGATGTTATCTAGTTCAGAGTATTTTCTGTAAGCCACACATGGCTTTCTTTTCATCTGATTTGACCTTTAAAAACATGCCATCTGGGCCTTTGCTTAAAGATATAAAGGTATTTCCATTTTATTCTGTTCTCTCAAATATCACATTAAGACTATTAAGGGAAAAAACTTATTTGATTAGAAATGGCAATGTTGCCCCAACTACAAAGCACAGCAGACCAATCATGTAAAATGTATATATGTAAGAGTGAACATATACACCTCAGAACTCAAGCAGAAGGCAGACTGCACCGAGAACAAGCGCCATTGCCCTTAAAGGCATGTTGAAATGTCGTTTTGGTAGAGGGAATCAAATCTGAGGTCACAAACATATCATAAAGAAGCAGGTCACATCCCAACGGATCAGCAGGGAGGTGGATCTGAAGCAGAAACAGGCTGAGTGGCTCTTCCTATGACCCACAGCATAACCATCTAGTTGACAGAGATGGTCAGAGGAGAACAGGATGGTAGATGGACAAGAGTCAGCCATCCGCAGATCATGACACTAACCAACTATGACTTAGAGGTTTTGCTAAAAACCACACCAGATTTTTGAGTAACAAAAATTGAAATCAGGTGCTTAAGATTAAAATAAATAACAAACACAAAACATAACAGATTTTGTGAGAAGGCTTTTGAGATAAGAAGGCTCAACTAAAATTGTGGAATGCTCCAATTTAATTGTTCTGTTTCACTAAACATAGATATATTCTTCAGAAACTAGTGGCCCAAGTCAAGCATAACTAATAGCCAGCAAGGCACCAATTTGAGACCTATAAATAAAAGCTACAAAACTAAAGCAAAAGCAAAAATAAACAAAACTAAAACTGAATTCCCACAACAAAGAAGAAGAGAAGAAAAACTGAATTAAGATTATTTAACAGAAAAGGAACCATCTGATGTAAAAGGAAGGATTCTTCAAATAAATCTTAATAGACACAAAACCATTTTATATAGCTGTAGAATGAGCTTAAAGAACAGATACAGAATTTCAAATAAGTGATTACTATGAGATTATAAAAAATGATAAAAAAAAAGTAGAGTTCAAGAAAGAAATGGAAAATAAAAATAAAAGCATAAAGTCCCTTTAAAATCACATATATAAAATAAACACAACTGAAAACAGAGACAGGGATATAGTGGAGAGGCTTAAGGAAATGACACAAAACAAGTTAAGAAAAAACAAAGATACTGACATGGTTATAAAGATGACAGATGTAGAAGTCAAAGGGAATCTGATATACCTATGATTGATGTTCCTGAAAAAGAGAACAGAAGAAATGGAATAAAAATATTAAAAGAAATAAAAGAAAGAAACAAGCCTGGAATAATATTTGAAACTGAAGATAAAAAAGACATTGATATTTCCCTAAGAAAGCCTGACATACTACTGATGATGCTGCTGAACTCCAAAGATAAAAAAATTCTATGGATGCCCACTTATAAAGAGCAAGGAGAATAAAAATTCTATTGGTTTCTGACTCCTTTCTAGCAACATACAGAATATATATGATATGCAATGAATTAGAATAGAACATAATATAGAATATAATTAAAAACCATAAATAAAATTCTAAAGAAATGAAATGTGACCCGAGAAGTTCATAACCAGCCAAACTGTTCTCCCTGTCTCGCTACCTCTAGTGTAAGCCAGGTACGGAGCTTACTGTAGGGAAGGTAAAGCCCACAGGTCCCAGATGGACTAAGACTTGGTGCACACATCAGTACCCCTGACAACCATAAGACTGTGTAGGCTTAGAGAGTTCTGAAGTTCTTGCAGATAAGTCCCAAAAGTGTTTACCATGGTAATGGTTGTAAGGTTAGGGATTTTTAAAGACTGAACTCTTGAGGAAATTTCATTTACTTATTTATTTATTCATTCATTAAACAAATATCTGTAGAGTCCCTGTTATATTCCAGTTTCTATGCTTTACACACTTAATTCTGGATGTATAATGTATAGAGTTGTAATTATTTCTTTTAAACATAGCTCTGATAACACTGTTTTCCCACTATCTCACAAATGTGAGGAAAACACAGGAAGAAAATGTCAACTGGTTATAATTCTGTGAAGCAAATTTCTGCAAGAATACATAACACTAGTACTTCATATTATCTAAATAGTTCAAATACAATGGTCTTGAAAAGAGTTTTCAATAAAAGGTGGTGGGACATCATAACTTCAGCCAAAGGATGAGGAAGAGAGTGCTAATAAAAGGTTTTTGGGATATCTGGCATTTGAATTACAGACAGATTTGGACATGTGGGGATAAAGGGAGACTGACTTCCAAGCAGAGGAAATTGTGAGATAAAGGCACAGAAATGGGAAAAATTCTAGATATGCCCTGGAACAGGGAATGTTAGATTGGAGAGTACTAGAAGGTAAGGTGGGATGAGTGGAGGGCTTCAAAGGCCAAACTATGGGGTGGGAGTTTTATTCTGCAATTGGTGGTGGTCAAGTGAACATATAGCAAAACCAACACTGTGTTTTGGGTAAGAATAATCTGGCAGAAAATCTTTAAGAGGAACAATAGGAGACCCTGGCATGGGGCTATTTACAAAGCTAATGGAGAGGCTTAGCAAAAGACAGAAAGGGCTTGACCTGACACAATGGGGTAGGGGAGGAGAGATAGAGAGAACATTGGAGATTCATTCCATGAGGCCACAAGGGAGCTGAAGCAACTGTCCCAACAAATGACTGAAAATGAGGTGAGAAAAAGGTGGTGGGGGATGCACATTCCAGGTCTGATTACTTGGGAGCTGCTAGCAATTTCCTTACTCTTTAAGAGCTCTTTGCAGGAGTTGTATATGTAGTTTCATTGCAAGGCAAATGACCAGGGCAGGGTTTCAAGTCAAATAATCAGGGGCACCTAAGTTTCCCATAAATGAGAGCAGAGTCCCCAGGCCATGAAATATGGGAATGAAGTAAAGAATACTGGGCACAAGGGCATTTACTGTATGAGGGTCCAAGGGAGGTACATTCCAGAGAAGAGAGTATGGAAGACTCAACTCATTTACCTATCTTGCAGTTATACTAAGGTGAGGGACCCTAGGCAACTGAGACTCCACTCCATCCACTTGGAGCAGAGAGGTATGTTGGTACCAGCCTAACTGCACACAAGTAGAACCCTCTCCTAATAGCCACCCTCAAGTGAATGGGTATCCAAATTTGACTTCAGTTATGACCATGGTTTGCAGAATGCCCTGAGCCAGGAGAAGGAAAGCCCCTTGGACTTGGCCATGAGAATGTGCTTTGAGGTCAGAACACACCTGGACTTAAATTCCATTTCTGCCACTTAGTGACATTAGGCAAGTGAATTAACTTCACTGAACCACTGAGCCAGGGTTCTTGTTAATATCCCATAGGGTTCTTGGGAGGATTTCACAGGATAGCAAGAGTAAAGTGAATAGCAAAGAGCCTGAGATGTTAGGAAGAATTAATATCGTGAAAACGGCTATACTGCCCAAAGTAATTTACAGAATCAACACTATCCCCATCAAGCTACCATTGACTGTCTTCACAGAACTGGAAAAAACTACCATGAACTTCATATGGAACCAAAAGAGAGCCCGCATAGCCAAGTCAATTCTAAGCAAAAAGAACACAGCGGGGGGCATCACACTACCGGATTTCAAACTATACTACAAGGCAACAGTAATCAAAACAGCATGGTACTGGTACCAAAACAGAGATATAGACCAATGGAACAAAACAGAGGCATCGGAGGCAACACAACATATCTACAACTATACAATCTTCGATAAACCTGACAAAAACAAGCAATGGGGAAAGGATTCCCTGTTTAACAAATGGTGTTGGAAAAACTGGCTAGCCATGTGCAGAAAGCAGAAACTGGACCCCTTCCTGACACCTTACACTAAAATTAACTCCAGATGGATTAAAGACTTAAACATAAGACCTGGCACCATAAAAACCCTAGAAGGAAATCTAGGCAAAACTATCCAGGACATAGGAGTAGGCAAGGACTTCATGAACAAAACACCAAAAGCAATGGCAACAAAAGCCAAAATAGACAAATGGGACCTAATCAAACTCCACAGCTTCTGCACGGCAAAAGAAACAGTCACTAGAGTGGATCGGCAACCAACAGAATGGGAAAAAATTTTTGCAGTTTACCCATCTGACAAAGGGCTGATATCCAGAATTTACAAAGAACTCAAACAGATTTACAGGAAAAAAACAAACAAGCCCATTCAAAAGTGGGCAAAGGATATGAACAGACACTTTACGAAAGAAGACATATATGAGGCCAACAATCATATGAAAAAATGCTCATCATCACTGGTCATCAGAGAGATGCAAATCAAAACCACATGGAGATACCATCTCACGCCAGTTAGAATGGCGATCATTAAAAAATCTGGAGACAACAGATGCTGGAGAGGATGTGGAGAAAAAGGAACACTTTTACACTGTTGGTGGGAGTGTAAATTAGTTCAACCACTGTGGAAGACAGTGTGGCGATTCCTCAAGGCCTTAGAAATAGAAATTCCATTTGACCCAGCAATCTCATTACTGGGTATATATCCAAAAGACTATAAGTCGTTCTACTATAAGGACACATGTACACGAATGTTCATTGCAGCACTGTTTACAATAGCAAAGACTTGGAATCAACCCAAATGCCCATTGATGATAGACTGGATTGGAAAAATGTGGCACATATACACCATGGAATATTATGCAGCAATCAGAAATGATGAGTTTGTGTCATTTGTAGAGACATGGATGAATCTGGAGAACATCATCCTCAGCAAACTGACACAAGAACAGAAAATGAAACACCACATATTCTCACTCACAGGCGGGTGATGAAAAATGAGAACACATGGACACAGAAAGGGGAGTACTAAACACTGGGGTCTATTGGGGGGAAAAGGGGAGGGCCAGTGGGAGGGGGAGGTGGGGAGGGATAGCCTGGGGAGAAATGCCAAATGTGGGTGAAGGGGAAAAGGAAAGCAAAGCACACTGCCATGTGTGTACCTACGCAACTGTCTTGCATGCTCCGCTCATGTACCGCAAAACCTAAAATCCAATAAAAAATTTAAAAAAAAAAACAAAAAACAGCAAATGGGTTTCCGGTGCCCTTCACCCCACACTCCCAAAATACCTGCTCTGTGAGCTGCTGGTTTTCTGCACAGTCACCTCCAATTCCTGAAATGACATCTTCTCTCCTCTCCACATATGCCCACTCTTTGCTTCTCCTTCCCTGGAATTTATTTCTCTTTGTAAATTTCCTAGGTCTCTTTTCCTCCTAAATTTTGCTCTCCCATCTTCTTCAGTCTCTATGCTTTATGCTATTCTGCTCCTTCCCCACTAAGCAAGTATTACTAAAAAGACAGGATGAGCCAAAAAGGAAGCTAATATGAAAATTCATCATCAGGATTCCCAGAGTAATTCAAAATACCATTCCTTAATATGAAGAAATAGGTGCTTTCATAAGACTAAAAGTGACCATTTTTGTAAAACCCACCCAAAGACAGAAAATGGGTGATTCTCACAGAGAACCCTTATTGTGAACAAATACAAGACATTCCTTACAAATTATAAATGCACAGACATTGGAAATATACTAGACCACTAAGCACCAGGTAGAATCCTGCTCTAAGCCACAGAGAACAACTTGTGAGTGAAGTTCACATGAGGCCATCAAACCAGCCAGTGGGTAATTCCGAGCACAGGGCCTCTTTTGTGGGGAAGTTACTCTCAGCCTGCACACATAGTTCCTTTTTAGTTCTACCGTTATCAGGTAGCTGAGCTGTGACCCCACTGTTTTAAAACTGTCAAAGCTGCATTTCACCCTGTAACAACACAGCCTTAACAACATTCTGGTTCTTTTTAATTAATAAGCATAAATCAGAAACAGAAGTTTCTTAAAATTCTTAATGCTAGGTGGAATCAGAACAAGGCTTATAATTGCAAAATAGCAATATCACAAAATAAAGTATCTCTTTTTCACATGCTAATGCCATGTGTTTCTGGTAGCATTTAAAGCTTCACCCTAGGATAATGGCCTGGGTCATCACTGAGAACTCAGGCAGTGTACTCTGTCCTGGCTATGGGTGAGAGGGAGATTAGAGGCAGAGAGCATTTTGTTAATGGCACCTTAGGTAGGCCTCGAATGGGGAGTACGGGAACTCATTCCTTCTAAACTTCCTGCTTGGAAATTTACTGTTCAGCCGTTTTTTCTTCAGCTATGCTTTCTATAATGGTACTTTATTGGTTTCTAAGATTCCTGGGCAATCCAAGAGGACAGGACATGAGACACACGATTTTGAAACATCTTGACTTTCTTTCTGCATAGTTAACAGAAAGTCTCTTAAATTAGACTGGCTGGTAGTTTCTGGGGTGTTTTAGGAGACCCATGCTTTCTACTCCATGGGCTTCTGTCCAAGGAGGCTTAATATCAGGTATCCTTATAAGAGGATATCAAGTATATTACCCTCCTTCATTCAAGACTGCTCTGAAGGCCCTTCTCCAACCACACTAAGAATCTAATTATCTAACTAGTCATTTTTTTCAACAAACATTTATTGAGCATCTACTATGTGCCAGGCTCTGTGCTACCTGTCGAGGGTGTAGAAACAATTAATTCCTCAAAGCAAGAGACACAATTATGCTGCACTATAAGAAATACCAAGAGATATGAAGCACTATGGGAGACAGAAGTAGTAATTAATTTTATCTAAATAGTAGAATGAGGGAAGGAGTCTCAAAGAAAATTACATTTAGGGTTTTTTTAAAAAATTAAGAGGTTTTTTGTTATTTTGTTTTGTTTTGTTTTGTTTTTGAGACAGGCTATTGCTCTATCACCCAAGCTAGAAAGCAGCAAAGCCATCATGGATCACTACAGCTTCAACCTCCTGGGCTCAAAGGGTCCTCCTGCCTCAGCGTCCTGAACAGCTAGGACCATAGGCTCTTGCCACCATACCTGCTATTTTTTAATTTTTTTGGCAGAGATAGGGTCTTGCCATGTTGCCCAGGCTGGTCTTGAACTCCTAGACTCAAGATATCCTTCTGTCTTGGCCTCCCAAAGCACTGGGATAATAGGCATGAGACACCTCACCTGGCCTAGCAACTCTCTTCTTATTCTGATTCTTATTTAACTGACAAAATTGTATATATTGCCAGGCATGGTGGCTCACACTTGTAACCCCAGCACTTTGGGAGGCCTAGGTGGGCAGATTACCTGAGGTCAGGAGTTCAAGACTAGCCTGGTCAACACGATGAAACCTGGTCTCTACTAAAAATACAAAAGTTAGCTGGGCGTGGTGGCAGGTGTCTATAATCCCAGCTACTTGGGAGGCTGAGGCAAGAGAATCACTTGAACCCTGGAGGCGGAGGTAGCAGTGAGCTGAGATCATGCTGTTGCACTCCAACCTGGGTGACAAGAGCAAAACTCTGTCTCAAAAATACATATATTGTATATATTTAATGTGTACAATATGATGTTTAAAATCTGCATGCATTATGAAATGGCTAAATCAAGCTGATTAACATTATGTATTACTTTAAATACTTATCTGTTTGTGGTGAGAACACTTAAATCTACTCTCTCAGCAGCTATTTTCAATTCTATAATACGTTGCTATTAACTAGAGTCCCCGTGATGTACAATAGCTATCTTGAACTTAGTCTTCCTGTCTGAAATTTGGTATCCTTTGACCAGTGTCTCCTCAGTTCCCCTTAGCTACTGGTATCCATCATTTTACTTTCTGTTACTATGAGTTGCAGCAACACGAATGAAACTGGAGGACATTGTGTTAACTGAAATAAGACAGGCACAGAAAGACAAATACCACATGATAAGACTGGACTTTCTCACCATGGCAAGAAAGGAGAATAAGCATTAAGGCAAGAGAAACAGCATGAGCAGAGGCAACAGATGAGAAAGTGTTTGGCATATTGAAAATGCTATGAGTAGTGTGGTTGGTTAGAATGCTATTATATAAATGAATGAGAGGATGGGGAAATAAAATTGGAAATAGACCAGTTTATGGAGGAGTTAGCAAATGGCTCTTCAGACCAGTCATTTTCAAAGTGTGGTTTCTGGACCATCAGCATCAACTGAGAACTTGTTAGAAATGCAGATTCTCAGATGTGAGAATGTGTTAGAAATGCAGATTCTCAGATCTCACCTGTATTTGTCTGCTAAGGCTGACATAACAAAATGTCACAGACTGGATGGCTTCAACAACAGAAATTAATTTTCTCATAGCTCTGGAGGCTGGAAGTCTAAAGTTAAGGTGCAATAGGTTTTTTTCTGAGACTTCTCTCCTTGGTTTGAGATGGCTGCTTTCTCACTGGGTACTCACATGGTCACCCCTTAGTCTGTGTATCTCTGTGTCCTAATCTCTTCTCCTTTCAAAAACACCCATCACTGGATTAGGGCTGACTCCAATGACCCCATTTTAACTTAATTACTTCTTTAGAGGCCCTGCCTTCAAACAGAGTCACATTGTGAGATGTGAGGGGTTAGGGCTTCAATATATGAACTTAAGGAAAGACACAATTCAGCCCATAGCACCACCCCAGACCTACAGAATAAGAAATTGGCAAGGGCAGGAAGGATGAAGAAGAGGTCTCTAGTCTGTCTGGTAATCTCTCTAGATGATTTGACAGACTTCAGTCTGGAAACCAATGCTATAAGTAGGGGGCATCAGAAATTTCTAGTCAGAGCAACAACATGACACACCTGTGCTTTACAAAGAACATGTTTGCATTAATAAGCCAGGGGGGCAAATAAGAGATGACGAGGAAATGAAGAAAGCCATTGATCCATTTACCTTCTCTGTGTGTCATCCAACCAGGCAAATGTTACAAAAGAAAAAAAACACTCAACTCGGATCTCTAGTTGCATAATAAATTTATGAACACCTACCTCACAGAAGCCTTTAATACCCTCAGGCCATCCCACTATACCCCACTCCCTGGGGTTTGCTTTTCCCACTCATACCTGACCCTTGTCATAGTACTTATCACAATCTGATCTCAGTTGCATCCTCTGCCCACTACAATGGGAATTTCTTGAGGACAGGGGCTTTGCCTATCCTGTTCCTCACTGAATCCTTAATGCCAAGAAGAAAAGAAAAGAAAGAAGCCAAGTGAAGGAATTAAAGAAACAACAATGAAAAATGAATAAAAGAGACAGATTTAAGAGAGTGAGTTTTAGGAGAGTATTGGAAGGATTCTGGGACTATTCCTGAATTCTTATCTGGGTGAATGTCCTCAAGTAAAACATGGAATGTAGAAGAACTAGCTGAAGCAGCCAAAGAGACGGGGAGCATCCATTCTGGCCACACAGCAAGCTGGGACAAAGCAAAGAATAATGGTAGAGGAAGTTCCTCATAGGAGTGCCTCTGATCCAGGAGGAAAGGGCCAACTGAATAAAACCAAGTCCAAACAAAAGCATGTGGGGTCAGGTCACATTTAAGTACAAGCCTAGCTGTCCTGGCTACTATAAGCCAGAAGACACCCAAGTTTCAAGTCCTGATGGGTCCTTAACCCATCTAGTCATTTATTTACTAATTCATTCAAAATGCATGACCAGAGAGAGGCAGAATGGCATAGCAGTTAATAGGGCAGAATCTATAGCGAGATTGACAAAGTCTGAATCCCCACTCTACTGTTGTTAGCAGTAAGACTTCGGGCAAGTTACTTAAACTTTATGTACCTCCTTCCACTTACATGTAAGATAAAGTCTAATGAGATAGTCTCTTGGTGAAGGAGGAAGTTGGGATCACCTAGTGAGAGAGATGGTCAAATGGATTTGGATTCAGAAAACTGGTAATGGTTTGGACCAGACACTGGAAGATAAAGAGTACACTTGCTGAACAGGGAGAACCCATGGGCCTGAGAATGAGAAATCTGCAGTGATATGGCCAATCAGCAGGGTTATGCATTTTATTTTCTATATTGTAAGGCAACAAAAGAGCAGCAGGAGAGAAAGTCAACAATGGGGTTGATTTGGGGTGGGGAATCACTGGGTGGGTATAGGAACTGAAATTTCAGGGAGTGTGGGAATAGAAGGTATCAGTGACGGAGGTTCAGGTAAGGATGTCTTCATGCAGAGCTTTCCAATCTCAGTTACTCCCAAACTTCTTTATGGCTTTCCTATGCCCATCCTATTGCTAGATAATTAACTCTACTATTTTTACTTAGTCTCATTGTAAGAACTAAGGATTGGATTCTTTTCTAAACTCGTTCAATAAATGTTTTTAAATATTCATCCATGTACAACCTAGAATACTCCTACTCATCATATGTTAGGAAAAAATCATTATTATTGTTAAGAACTTGGGTTTTACGTCAGTTCAATTTCGTCTAACAGGGAGTAGTAAGATTTGCCATTTGCAGTGTGGTTTTTGGCAAAGTACTTAATCTCTCTAATCTTCAATTGGTAATGATAATACCTACTTCATGGATCGTGCCCAGAATTAAATAAGATAATTCACATTAAATGCTTACCCCGGTGACTGGCGTAACAAGGATGCTCAATAAATTACAGCTATTTTTGTTATATCAGCCCTCCTAGTCATTAAGAATTTATGATGCTAATGATTAAATAACTTGAAGCATAGCCAATACTTTCACAGTGTGGAATCTTCCCTTTTGCCAGAGGAGATTCCCATAGATTCTCCTAGGAGACCGATCTCTCTTCACAATGTATTACGACATGCCATGTTCTTCATAGTTGGTAATTAATGTTTATTTTCTAGTCAAGGAATTCATATTGAAGGAATATGACACTCCTACATAGGGATAAGCTACACAGAAGTGTCATGTTTTCTTCCAAACAGAAACTTCTATAACTGGATCCTTTTGTCACAGGATTCCTGCTAGGCATCATCATTATAAGACCCCTAAGCAAAGAGTGCTGCCTTCTGGGAGATCTTGAGGTCACTTATCGCATGGAGCACACTTTCTATCTCTTTCTCACATCTGCCTGTGTCTGGATATTGCCAGTTAGTTTAGTTTATCACCCTAGTACTGTACTGTTACAGTACATACCAAATTGTGTGAGTTCAATAAGTGTTATTACACTTTTTCACAAAAATGATCCTCCCCACAACTCCTTGGAAAGTAATTGGTTATTATCTTTTTATCCCTATTCTGCCCAACTCTATGTAAGGGTATAACAATTTTACTGGTTTCTGTTAGGTTATCATGTGTCATTAAATAGCTGCATATTGTACCTTCTAGAAGGAACTATTTATCCTTCTACAACAGATGAGAGGTAGATTATGAAGAGCTATTTAAATGGGGAAAAGTCCCTGGGGATAGAGCCTGTTCTGTAAGAATGTAAGGCATCCTCTCCTGCCCCTTAGCCACTTACCAATATATGTAAAGATATAAAAAACATTTTACATACTGATTTACACTTTAGCAACTTCAAATCTATTTCATCCTTGCTGCCTTTTCTGTACCTTTTCTGTTCAATAACAACCAGAAACCTCAACAAACATTTGCTGAATGAATAAAACTCAAATTTGGCTTCAATACATTTCAGTAATCCACTTTCTCTCTTTTACCTTGTTTTTCATTGCTCTAGAAAAAACAAAATCTATTCTTCAAAAGTAATTTCTATGAGAATGTTTAAAACCTTAGTCCTTTTGGTGACACAAAGAGGGGACTAAAGACAGATGTAGGTGGATAGAAAAATAATGATACCTTTCTAGCTCCTTCTGTACTCATACTATCCCTCTCATTTGAGGAGGCTGCAGATTCACAAGCTTTCTCTCATTAGTTCTATTGACTGCCAGGTTGTGGCAGATGCTTATTCCATTTGTTTCATTGAGTAGTTAAGGCACAAAATAGGGAAAGGCTCTCCAGCTGTGGCAGATCATAGACTCCAGCGGATTCCAGATTCAGATCTAGATTCCAAGCCCTCAGTTCTTGGCTCCAAACCCACATCCACTTTCATCTTTTAGTTCAAAATGGTCATTCTAGGGAGACTGTGCATGTGTGGGAATAAGGAGGTTATGAGAACTCTGTACTTTCAGCTCAATTTTGCTGCGAACCTAAAACTGCTTTAAATATAAAATTTATGAACTCTAAAGCATGGTCACTCCATTGGTCAGTTATATATAACTCTTGGTTTACATTTCCATGCCTCCATGGAAGCAAAGTTAACATAGTGGCCATACTCCCAGTTTGAGTGTAACACACTGACTATTCATTTGTTTTGCAGTCACCCTCTGCATCTTATCTGACTACCTCTTCACCACACTGTCAATCCTGAAGGGGAAAAAGAAGACATACTCAAGTAATTAGAATTTCTCTTTTCTTCCAGTCTAAATCTAAAAAGCATGATAGCTTTTTAACTGTCTCTAGACTAAACACATATGAAAGCTTTAGTGTAAGGAACTGTAAGCCCAGTTTCTGAAGACCAACTAGTCAGATTTTCTCTCCTTCATGTCTTTGGTGATGACTTTTTCTCCTTTAAGCACACACCCCTCATCAGCTCTGGCAACGCACACTCTCACAGGTCTCACCGCATGGGAGACAATGCTACTGGCTTCTTTCCAAGGATATAGAGGCGCAGCCAAAGTGGCTAACATTCCATATGGTGGTGAACACAGTTCTGTCTTTGTAATGTATTCATCCCAAGAGGGCTTGTGCAAAATAATTAATTTTGCAGTTGGTGGATTTATCTATTTCTTGTGAAATAATCTACATTCCTTCACCCTTAGAAGACATTGGTATCATTAAACATGATACTTGGATAACATGAAAATATAATACTTAGAAAACATTAATAGTTATGAGTTCTAATGATAAAAACAGTTGCTGGAGACCCCTTCCCTTAATATGAAAAGACAACTATGTCCCAGTGGTAGGATAGACACACAGAAGTGGTCACAGTTCATAAACCGTCAACTTTAATCCTACCAAACCCTAAGGGAAAAACATGAAATTTGAAATAGAAATAAATACATAGGTTCAAATCCTAGTTCTGCTGCTTTTTAACTTTATCATCCTAGGTAAGGTATCATCTTCTCTGAGCCTTAGTCATCCTCTGTCACTGGAGGCTGATAATTCCTGCTTCACAGGCACTTTGTGAGCACTAAAGCAGGCAACAGATGTGGCACACATAGCAGAAGTGCTAATGAGCGAAGTAACTCAGCAGAGGTCACACAGTTAGTGAGAGCCAGGGCTGGGGTTCAAATTTAATAATTCTGGTAGCTAAGAGCATAAGCTTTAAGACCAGACACTCTTGTATCTTGATTTCCTTACTTGTGAAATGGAGGTTGTCATACCTATCCTGCATTCAGAAATAAATGAAATATTTGTAAAGCATTTAGAACAGCACCCAGCATGCAGCAAACCTTCCAATTTATTAATTCTTTCAATAGACAAGCAAGCAGTCAAGCAGATAAGTAGATATAAAACACCTTTTTGTGCCAGGTGCTACACTAGTCTTTGGGATAGAGCAGTAAGTGAAATATAGCCTCTCTGTCCTATAAATTTTAACATTCAGAAACATGACTATGACTTTTAACAACCCAGTGTGTTATGAGGTAGATATTACTGACCTCAATTTACAAATGAGGAAATTGAGGCACAGGAATTCATTTCTCAAAATCACCTCGATGGCAAGAATTTTGATCTGTACTGACTCATATCCTACTTTCCATATTATGGAAAATAATACTGGGACAGACAAGATGGGACAAGATGATAGAGTTGTCTTAATGACTGGATGTGCATAACTTAATTACCCATATGCATGAGGGGTGACGATAATTTACACACACAGCCTCATCAATGCTATCTCTGTGCTGTGTAGGTAGCCTGGTACAGCAGAAAAGCTCAAGATTTATAGTCAGAGGGTCTGGATTTAAATCCTGCCTCTGCCACTTACTTACTACTTGTGAATAGCTTGACAACTTGAACCTGTCTGTTCATTTACACATTGGGTATAACAATACACTCACAGGGCTATTTTGAGAATCAAATGTGGCATGAATATTTAGGAACTCTGTAAACTCCAACACATTATGGAAAGAAACAATATGACTATTTCAGAGGCAAACTATTTTCTTGCATTACATTTTAGTCTCCAGTTATTTCCTAGAGGTAACACATACTAGAAGCTGTACACTGCTCTTTAGAGGATATTCTCGAGCAGCTCACCCCAGACTGCCATGTACAGTATGCAGGCTATGCCTTGTGCAAGGACACCCAACCAAGAAGGCAAATGAAAGTTAAAAAGCAGCCTGCTCTCTGCTCACCAAGCCATTTTCCCCAAATGCAGGACCACCTCCCCCCAGAGGAACTGGTATCCTTTCCTAATTTACCCAAGGCAGAGTACAGGCTCTCAGTGTCCCTAATTATACTTTGTGTTCTCCTGCTTTAATCTTTCCTTCTGCCATCAATTCCTATCCCACTATGTATTTCTTGTCCCTCCAACTTCCATTCCTTGTGCCTGTGTTCTTCTCCTCCCAGACCTTCTCACCTGGTAGTGAAAACCAGCACGGTGCCTCTCCCTGCCAGTTGCTTCTCTTACCTTTACGTATTTCCCAAGCCCAGTGTACTTCCTTCTCTCCAGAACTGCCCCTCAGTCCGCCAAAGAGCACCACCTCTGACTGCCTTCAACACTTAAGGAACGGGCTCAGTGAAGAGCGTATCCTTTTCATTTTTAATTTTAATGGGTACATAGTATGTCTTTGTATGTACAGCGTATATAAGACATTTTGAAAGAAGCATACAATGTGTAGTAACCACATCCAGGTAAACGGGGTATTCATCACCTCAAGCATTTACCATTTTTTTTAGTTACTGACATTCCAATTATACTTTCAGCCATTTTAAAATGAACAATAAATTATTATAAAATAATCACTCTGTTGCACCAACAAATACCAGATCTTATTCATTTTATGTAACTGTAATTTTAGACCCATTAACCATCCCCACATCTCTCACCACTGCCCACTGCCCCCACTACCTTTCCCAGCTTCGGGTACCTATTATTCTACCCCAAGATCACCTTGACTATAAGTCAGAAGAGCCAGATGCTGCCACTAAGAAGTCAGGTAACCACTTTCAAGTTCTCATCATGCTAATATGACCTATAATAACACAACATAATTCCATACATAGAAGTACACAAAGTTCTTAAAACTAAACATACAGATTAAATACAATCCACAAATGAACATATGCTGATCTTATTGATCCAAAAATTGAATAGGAAGAAAGGGATTCATGTGTAAAAGATTCAATAGTACCAAGTAAAGGTAGAGAAATTGGAAACTTCGCTAAGGTGATAAAAGCAGCTTAAAGTTAGAGGAAAAAAGACATTGTCATGCAAACCATGTGTTAAATGGCATCAGATAGGACCAGTGAAGGAGAATCTACAAGGCTTTTGTCCCCCAATTTTAATAGATCCAGTGAAACAGATCTCCGATTTGGTGTACATACATGTATTTACTCTCTCGACTCTAACACTGACTACATAAGCTGTTCATAGGAACATTCTGTTTCCTCCAGGAACTCTGGAGCAATTTGCAACATGCAAGCAGTATATCAGATTCTAGAGGGAAATGAGAAGATGAGAAAATGATTCCTCACTAATTCCTATTTACCCCCCACTAAGGGAGGGAAGAAGAGGAGGAGGAGGTGCTGTAAGAAAAGAACTCCAAAGTAATTAACTCCCACTCAGAGGTGAAGGAGAGAGATTAAAGCTGATGAGGGGGAAAAACATATTAGAGAAACTTTCCTAAATCCCTGTAACTTCAATCACAGAACACACTCTCTGCTTTTGCATTTTGTCTAGTTTCTGACCTACCTCCTCTTCCTAGCACAGCCATCTAAAATAAACCATGGGTGTGTTAATGGACAGGATTTACCTGACTCTCCTGCTGCTCCTTTCTTTGTTGAGAATCTGCTGGGCAGACAGGGGCAGGAAGGGAAAACTGAAAAATGTAAAGGTGAAAATAACTGTACAAGAATGTAACAGCAAACCAGGATCTCCGAGGATGTGAGTCTACAGCTTTTATCAAGAAAGGACTCCTACAGCAATAGAATCTGCAACCTTTAAGCTGGAGGTGACTCAGAGTAGAAGGGAAACATCTTTCTACTCTAATGACCTACATGATTCAGGAACACAACTGGACACAGTATAAACTCCAAATCAACAGATCTTAGGGAGCCAGGGAGAGCAATCCTGAGAGCCCCATTTAAGTAGAAGAGGATAATGTGTCATTGATCTTGAGGTAGTTCATAAAAGTGAGAGAGAAAAAGAAAAACCACCATAGGAAAACCAAACCAAACAACTGGGCCATTTAGCCTGGCAGGGATAAAAATAAGGAGACCCTTAAGAAAGGAGCTGGAAATCACAGTCAACAAGTGCAAGTGATCTGTAAAATGGGGAACGATGTAAGTTGAGCCATATTTACAGGTCCCCTTTGCCTCATAAGCCATACCCAGCCTCACTTCCCACTATTTGTCCACAGATGCCCTCTGAATCTCCCAAGGTTTGTCATTCATCTGCTGTTCCCCTCCACAAGTACCATGCCCAACCCTACCTTGTCCCACCCATTCGCTCTTGCTGTTCTGTTGGACTAGAATTGGAACCCATCCCTACCACATTCCAAACTCTCTTAGTCATTTGCCATACTCTACTCTGATTAACTGAAATTGATCTTTCCCTTTTTCCTATTCTGGTCATGCGTGGTGGCTCACGCCTGTAATCCCAGCACTTCAAGAGGCTGAGGCAGGTGAATCACTTGAGCTCAGAAGTTTGAGACCAGCTTGGGCAATGTGGCAAAACACTGTCTCTACAAAAAAAAATTACAAAAATTAGCCAGGCATGATGGTGCATGCCTGTAGTCCAAGCTACTCAGGAGGGTGAGGTGGGAGGATCACTTGAGCCCATGAGCAGAGGTTGCAGTGAACCCAGATCGTGCCACTCCATTCCAGCCTGGGTGACAGAGCAAGGCATGGTCTCAAAAACTATTTCCTGTTCTTATAGACCACAATTTATCACTTAGCACTTGGACAGTATTATCTGATACTCTATCACATTATTTTCTATGACTTAGCCTTGTCTCTTTAACTAAATAGCCAACTCCTTACATGTTAAACTTTCATATTTTCTATAATTCTTAAGCAGTCAGTAAAGGGTTAATACACAGATGCAGTCAGTTTGGCTTGAAAGCTGGCAGAATCTGCTAGTGGATGCCAACTTCATCATTATACAGAATAAAACTCATGCACATTTCCTAGAACACCAAACCTAAACTTGAGTTTAGTTATGTCATTTACAATCTGTGATTTCCTCAACTATGCTTGAATATTAGTGATTCAAATATTGGAATGCTTTCCATAAGCCAGTTCTACGTGCCACGGGCCTTGTGTGTAGCATCTTACTTAATTCTCACAACTACCCAATAGATGGTATTATGGATCCAATTTTGTAGATGAAGAAAATGAGGCAGGTTGCCAAAACTCAGAGTAGTAAGGCATGGAGCTGGGACTTGCACCCAGATTGTCTAAGCCTGGGCCTAAACCACCGTACTATACTGCTATGTGGCTTAAGCGTCTTTTTATTTTGCTGTAGTTTTCTTCACTTTCCTACAGGGATAAATGCAAGTATAGCAGGCATATAATAGTCAGCCTCCTGGTAAGGAAGGAGGATGTTCTTTAAGCTGAAAACATTGAACAACAGTGATAGAGTGTTATTTACTGAGTGCTCACTTGATGCCAGGCACTACACTAAACCTGGCATTAAATGTCATATCATTTAATCATCATGATGGCCTAAAACTAGCCATGTAAATATCATGTTTAGTAGATCTAACTATTTTTCATTTTTTACAGATAAAGTAATTGGAGCTTAAGTTAAATAATTTATCATGTGAGAAAAGGTTTCACTCAAATTTAGTTCCATCTGATATTGGGAGCCAAATTCAACCTGTTCACTTTCCTGTGTGCTCATGTTACTACAAATTATAGTGCTTTAATGATTTAATTACAGCAAATTTTCTTTTATAATAGACAGAAAATCAGGGGAAATAATTATATCTATATTCTTCCCAGCAGCTGAGAACTATGCTTATTAAAAGGAAAATATTATTAAAGTCTAAGATCAATTTCAAGCATGTGTAATATCAGAGTAACAGACCATGTGTGGTAAAGGAAACTTTGTGGATCAAAGTTGGTATTAATGGGGAAAATTCTATATATGGAAAAAGAAACAATTCATTTTATTCCTAAGACTGTTACTCAAGCTTATCTTTCCATAACACTTTCCTAATTGGAACCTGATTCCCAAGGGACTTCTATCACAGCTAAACACTAATTCAGTTGCACAGCTTTGTAGCATGATTGAATCTATCTGGCGGCTAAATTTAGACATGAGAGAACACAACTATAATCCTTGCTTAAAATTATTCAAGACAGGGACAAGTTCTAGAGACTGAGGCAAAAAGAAGGAATGAAAAAACCCACTTAAGTACTGGAATTCACTAGTGCATTCCTTTTTTTCTTTTTTTTCATTAAGATGTAATCTTTTTAAAAAAATCAGATTTAGCTTTATAGCAAAATTGAGAGGAGGGTTTAGACATTTCTCATATACTCAGTGTCCACACATATGCATAGAGTTCCCCAGTAGCAACATCCCCAAGAGTGGTGCATTGTTACAACTGATGAACTTACAGTGACACATCATGAGTATTCAAAGTCCATAGATTACATTAAGGTTCATTCTTGGCTTGTACATTCTTTGGGTTTGGAAATGTATCCATCATTATAGTATCATACAAAGTAATTTCACTGCTCTCAAAATCTTCTATGCTCTGTCTATTCATGTCTTCCCCAATTCCCAACTCCTGATAACTACTGCTCTTCTCATTGTCTCCATAATTTTGCTTTTCCAGAATGACATATAGTTGAAATCATGGAATATTTAGCCTCTTCAGACTGGTTTCTTTCACTTAGTAATACAAACTTTAATTTTCTTCATGTCTTTTTGTGGCTCGATAGCTTATTTTTTTTTAATATTGAATAACATTTCATTGTCGGGATGTACTACAGTTTATCCATTCACCTTCTGAAGGACATCCTAGCTGTTTTTAAGTTTTGGAAATTCTGAGTAAAGCTGCTATAAACATCCATGTGCAGGTTTTTGGTGCACATAAATTACAACTCCCTTGGGTAAATACAAGGAGAGTGAATTCTGGATCTTACAGTAAGAGTATGTTTAGTTTTTTCAGCAACTGCCAAACTGTCTTCCAAAGTGTCTGTACCATTGTGCATTGCCCCAGCAATGAACAAGAGTTCCTATTGCTCCACATCCCCACCAGCATTTGGTATTCTCAGGGTCCCAGACTTTGACCCTTCTAATAAGTGCGTAGCCCCAGAATACTCTTTGAGGGATTTGTACCCTGTTCACTTCTAGGCATTTAATAGTGTTAACTGATCTTAATCTCCTCATAAGCCTTTTAGGAATCTTAAAACAGGTATTTTGGAAACGGGGGGGGGGGCTGTTTGCAGTTCCCCCTCAGTTTCCAAACTATCTGTATTTTAAAAACCACTGCAGTGTCATCAGACATTACTAGCCAAACGGTCTAAGATAAATGTAGTTATGGAAAGCCAAGCTAATCCCAATACACCACGGCTTCTTTTCTTATGAAATTTCATATTTCAAACATTAAAAAAATAATGAACACAAATATAGCACTTGCTATAAGCCACTCTTCTGAGCACTTTGCTTCAACTCATGCTAGTGCTGGCAACAACGCTATGAGGCAGATATTATTATTATCACCATTTCACAGATAGGGAAACCAAGAGAAAGATTAAGTGATTGCACCAGACCACACAGTTGGCAAATGGCAAAGCTAAACATTGAACCCAGGTAATCTGAGTGCAGAACCCATGGTTGTAACTCTTTATTAACATTTTCTTTCAAAGCAAAGTTCTTCACTACCTTTTTCTCTAGAACTCAGTTCCTCCTCTGAAAAGTTAGGTTACAATATATACCTTTCTCAGACTCCATGGAAAGCTAGCTAAGAAAAAGAGAGTGTTGGCAAACCTTTCATGTCCACATGTAGATGCTGCCGTCTGAGGGAGAGCCTTCGCTAAGCTGACCAAGTGGTCTCCCTGCTCCTCGTGACGACTCCTCTAAATTCTAGCTCCATCTGGCTCACTTTCTGCTTCTACTTCCCTAACAGAATTTCTGAGTCCTGAAAGTCCTCCTCAGGTGGCCCCTTTAAACTTGCTGATCTCAATGACAAACACAGCTGGGGTCAAGGAATTTGGAATTGCCTTAGGAATTAGAGGTTGGGTTTTGGCACCTGTCTTCGCTGCTTTTAAACAAAAATACTGCTTTAGTTACCCTCCTGAGCCTATTTCAAATATGACAGATATTCTCCCCTTAAAAGAAATATTAATGAGAGGATTCAGGAGTTCAGGTAATCTCATTTCTTCTTTCATTCACGCACACACATGGTAATTTCAGAATGAGTTTACAGAATGCTGTACCAGGGCATTACAGTAGGTGATTTTTAAAAACTGCCATCAAGGTCAGGTTAAATCACATGACAATCATTATTAACTAGGCAATTGGCCTTATCCAGAACAAGAAGGAATAGTAGAGGCCATTAGGCACCTATTTCTTTAAAATTATTTCTAATATTAACATGATTATTTATTCTCAACATCAAATTTGTGATGTGTGTACTGTTATCTACATTTTATGCAGGCACAAAATCAGGTTCATGGAAGTTTAATAACCTGTCCAGGGCTTTTTCTGTAAATCTAAGTGACTGATATTTAATGTCAGAAATGTCAAAACCAAAACCCATACTTTTTCAAGTACTTCTTGACTAGTTTATTAAATCTCACTTTTCACCTGATACACGTTCTCTGTATTAGCCTATTCTCCACTGAGAACAGCTGAACACACTTGCACACATGTTGCCAACTTAGTTTAGCACAAGTGATGGAGAATGAAGACAGGTGTCCAGAAGTGATTTTGTATCTTCTATATTTTCAGTCATAGTCTGTTCATTCTTTGTTAGTTGCTTTATTCTTAGTAGTCAATTGAGAATCAGCAAGAACTAAAATCAAACTGAGAAAGTTCTCAGTAAATGTGTGCCAGTCCCATAAAACGTAAGTGCTTAACAACATGTAACAACATGTATCTCATAGTGATATCTACCATCCATAAAGTTCCAGACATTTAATCTAATTCAGGTTTTAAAGCATCCCTCTGAGGTTGGTATATAATTAATTCCATTTTATAGAGAAGAAAACAGGTAAGTTTCCTAGGGTTATGAAGCTGATAAAGGGCAGAGTTTGGATCATGCAAGCTCTGTCTGACCTGAATGCCCCCAATCTGCTCAGTGTCATCTGGATGATTGTCTAAAAGCAGATGCTTCTTACCATGAAAACACAGAGACAATGGAATACTAAAGGGAGATGCACAATAGTTTCTGTACAATATTTTTTGTTTTCCCCAGCTTCATGTCGCATAATTGACAAACTGAACATATTTAGAGTGTAAATTTGATGACATTTGACCTATGTATATACCCATGAAACCATCACCATAATCAAGATAATGAGCATTTCCATAGCCCCAAAAGTTTCATCCTTGTGCTTTATCTACTGCCCTCTGCTTTCTCATCCCCAGGCAGCTACATTATCTGCTGTCAAAATACATTAGTCTGCACATCCTAGAATTTTACATAAATGGAATAATATAAATATATATTATTTGTTGTCTAGCTTCTGCAATTAGAATAATTATTTTGAGATTCATCCATGTTATTGTATGGCTGTTTTTTTCCTTTTTATTGTTATTGCTGAGTAGTACTTCATTGTGTGGCTATACCAGAATCACTTATCCATCCACCTGTAAATTTCTAGTTCTGGGCTATTACAAATATAGCTACTATGAACAATTGTGTACAAGTTTTTGTGTGGACATATGTTTTATTTTCTTGGATAAATATCTAGCAACGGAATGACTGGGTTATATGGTGCATGAGTATATTTTTTTAAGTTTCTCAGCTGTTATTTAAAGCGGATGTACCATTTCACATTATCATTAGTGGTAAATGAGAGTTCCAATTGCTCCATCACTTTGCCAATATTTGATATAGGCAGTCTTAAATTTTAAACAAGGCTCTCTTGAGCCCCTACAGTGTGCTCTATAATGAACAAGTGGGCTTGGGAGTACTAAAGAATTAGAGGACAAAGAACTCTATGCTATGAGGTTCAAAATCTACCTGGGGAGACAATAAAGTAATTAGAACACCTTTAGTACAGATGCATATCTATATCTACACCTATGATCTGTGAGATTATATGATAAGAAGAATTAACATTATATAATATCTATATATGATATGTTAGTCATTATTAAGTAGAGTTGGTTAGGTTTAGCTTCTAGGGATAGATCAGCTTTGCACCAACTTTGAGAGAACAGCAGGATTTGTATTATTTGAAAGATGGGGTTTCAAAGTCCTCTATTGATGGAGTTCACTTGAGTCCATGTTTTAACCTCTCTATTCCTCATAACAGAAGGTTATGTTGTGAATTACCCTCATCAAACAATAAGACAGAGTATTATAAAAACATCTTCTTTCAAAGCTTTCACCAGAGAAGTTTTCAACCCTGCAGATTACATGGATTTAGGCAGACAAATTGATAATACCTACCTCTGTATTTGGAAAGATAACTCAGATTAACTTGGGCACATCAACAGAAAAAAAGTCACCTTCTTGTCACGTGAAATCTGCACTTGGCTGAGTGCCAAACAGCATCTAATTGCCGCCTTGAAGAACGTTCAAGTCTACCATGCCTTTAAAGCAGCAAATGGAAACTAAGTTTGGCACTCAGTAAACTGCCTGCAATAGATTGGTTCAAATGATACACGTTTGGCAAAGAGCAGGTAAGATTATCATTATATCTCAAAGGAAAAATGATTTCTGTGCACTTTTCAAAAAAAATACTCACTCTGAATTTAAAGAAAATTCTAAAAGGATAGGTTGGGAAGAATCATGATTCCAGTGAGGTTTTTCTTCCTTTGAATTTCTCTACATTTGGATACTCTGGGTGGTGTTCCAATGTAAGCCACAGACCCCTTGGTTCTTTAATACTATGGTTCCAGTTTTTCCTTAAAGATATCTCTAGACGCAGAACCCATGTTTTCCAAGAAAAGTCTCAATATCCCAAAGTGCTTATTGTTTTCTAGATCACAGAAAAATTCCTGAACTACTTTTTCTAGAAATTCTGTTAACCTTAATCCTCACCTGCACCTCAGCCCAATATCCCCTATACCATGTCTGAAGGAATTTAATTCTTCCCACTCTCCTCTCCTCTACTTCTCATCCCTCATCCTCTTGAAATGATCCTCTAACTATCTACTTGCTTTCATTCTCCTTGTTTATCCCACCCCTCTCCATGGGCTACTGTCTATCCTATGAGCACCCATCTATCACTGGACACATTACATTTATGGTAACTCACAGTTGCCCTTACAGGCAAACTCAGGCCATCCAATCAGACTCAGTCCATCTGATTTCCAAGCTCAGAGAACTAACCATAAAAATATTCTGCTTCTTGGTGTCTTGAAGACCTTGGGACTAACTTATAGGTAAAGCTACTCAATATTCCTAATTTGGGAGGACTTTCAGATTTTTAACATTTGGTATCAATTTTAGAGCATGGAACACTATTTAGGATTTTGAAAATATAGAGATATATTGATATGTCTTATAGAGAGAACTATCTATAACAAAGAGCTTGAGAAGCTTCAGGAACACTAATTCCTTGGCACAAGCCCAGGTAAATCTACCACACTGATGTTAAATTCAGGTGTAAGGGAAAGAGTGCTTTTATGAGGCCCAAAACACTGTACTTAAGAAAAGCTATTTATATTAAAAGTTACTATTTGCAATTCTGAAAATAGATGTAGACAAATACAGATCTATCTCCTCTGGACAGAACTGAAACACAGCAGTCTTTGAGAGTAACCAGTGCTAACTAGGTATTAGAAGAAAGACTCGCTAGGTATTAATGAAGATGGAAGTATAGTAGTATACAAAATGCAACAGCTCTAATTCAGAGTTTGCCCTGGGTTATATGGGCAGTGGAACTCCAAATCTTTCACCTGCTATACTGGTAATATTTCTTCTTGCCTTCTGTCTGCCCACTTCCATATGCCTTCTTATGTGCCCACTGAGCTTCTTATGCAGCTGATGATAAGTCTTGGTTAGGAGATAAAGATGTGACCTTGAAGACACTTTGTGAAATATATTTCTACTTCAAGGAAAAATGCCAAGATAATTGGGTTTCCAAAGAGAGAGGAGAGATAAATGGAATGTTCTAAAGAATTCAGTGAAAAAAAAAGAGTATTTTTCATAGAAATGTCAATCATTTCACAATAAATCACAACTGATTTTGATTAGCTACAGAAATCATTAACCATGACTGAACATTAAGATGTACAATAAATAAGACTCTACAAATAACTTTGGGAATATACTTCTTTGAAACTATTTTTGTTTTGTTTTAAATTAAATATCAACCTTAAAGCTTCAGGGATTTTGATTCATCTTATTTTTTTCTGGTCTATTAAGAAAAAGAATTAAGCTTTATACAGTTTCCACTTCTGGAAAATGAGACTCATCACAGGGTTCTTGTGAGATAAAAAGCTCGTAGAACCATGCCACGCACATAGCCAGTGCAATGAACTGTTTTCTGGTAATATGATTAAAACCAACAGCTGTAGACTAAGTGAGTATTTATAAAGCAAAGGAAAGATAAATATGTTTTAAAATGCCTGGAAAGGGTATATATCTTTATGATGTATGACAATGTTCCTGCGGTGAGATTAGCCTTCAGTGACAGATCAGGGAAGACTGCCAGATGAGATTCCTTGTTACAACTCAGATGCTACTTCTGAAAAATCCCTCTATGCATGTTCAAAGCATATTGCAAGAACTAACCTGAAAAACAAATGAATACAAAGCAAGTCTCAATGTCTGTTTTCATATAAAGGAAATAAATACTCAAAGTCTGACTATTTGGATGTGCTCCAGCTTTCTAGATAGTATTGGAAAATGCTAGCTCCATGTTGCTTGGGGTGGCACTGACCTTTTTGTCCTTTAAACTACAAATTAATGCAATCACTTAACCATATTGTCATAGCCACATTTGTAATCAGTTTTCAAATGGCTTCCCTAGCATATTCTATATTTAAAGAAGAGTAGATTCTTGGCTAGCATAGTAATAGCAAGGGTAAAAGCTGCTACCTTCTGAAAGAACTCATTAGTTTTACTTAACCACACTCGCAATTCTTACAGCATAGCTGGTTATAAAATTTTTGCAACTCTTGTACATCTAAGATGATTGATCATTTTTGCCTTATTTGAGCACCACTTCCACTCCGTCTGCTGACATTCAGTGTGAAAAATGACTGTACACACACTCAGGTGAACGTAGAATGAAGCTGAGGTAGGTTTACCAAGTATTGACAAAAAACTGCTCCTTGATCCTGTATTACTATTGTAAATATTATTTGCAACTAAAATGCATAGTAATACTCAGAAGAACAGAGCTTTGGTAAGGATAGCCTTTATTTCTTGATGAAAGGTGGCCTGGTGTGCTGAAAAGACAGCCATTCAGGCAGACCTGGCTACAAATTTGGGTTCTGCTATGATGTGAACTTAGACAAGTGATTTAAACCTCTGAGTCTTAGTTTCTTTATCTATGGAATGAAAGAATAAGCCTTGCCTAGTAGGGTTGTTGGAAGCATTAAAGAATGTAAACTGCTTGGCACAATACCTGGTACACAGGAGCTCAATGAATGCTAATTTATTCCTCATCTGGTAAAAAGAAGTTAGATATTGTTTTTAAAAGGCATTGCACTATCCTATTGCTGCATAAGGTTTCAGGTAACAGTATTAACTTGTTAGAAATCCATTCTAGATGCTGGTAATCATTATGTGTCTCAAGTGCTATGGAAGACTTGACAAAGAATATGATCTGACCATCAGAGAGGACCAGTGGTACCAAGAGGCCTTCGCATCTATCTAAAACCCCAAGGATTACAGTTTACCGCTTTGTGAATCAGCCCCATTGATCTTTAGGCAGGTTTAACTTAGAAAATGCTCTTGAAATTGAGTTCTCGTTTCCCCGTAATAGCCATTCACTGATGAATTCCAATTCTGTCCTCTAAGCCACCATATATCCAATGCAATGGATGTGATTGTGGTGATAAGATGAAAAAGTCACTAAATTCTGAATATAATAGGAAGGGCCTCATAGGGTCATATTCTCTTCCAAGGTACAGAGAGTTTTAAGCCAATTGGGATGCGTGGCTGAATAACTGGTCCTTTGTTTAACGATGACCCCTTACTAACATCTGTTGAAGGACAGGAGCATATGGTGGTATAATCATCTCCACTGTTTAGCTGAAGAAATAGAAATATCTTAAGATAAAAGAAGGAGATGGCACTTATTATCTAATAGCCACTTACCTATCCATTTACTCTGCTGTGCCTGTTGGTAACCAACTATGAACAGAAAGGCAAGGATGAGTCATTGAAAAAGAAGCCTTACCAGGATACGAGGCCCTAGCCAATAAGGATATTTATGATGTTTCCTTAAGGTGTAATAAATGTAGATAATACAAGAATAAAGACATTGATAAGATATAGTTGGCTAATGACCTTGAACAAAAATGTGGACATCCAAATTTTATCTCTGCTTGAAATAAGTTGCAAAGCCTACTGCCAGTAATATCAGTGACTCTAGCCATCAAGGCTAACAATAGGAACTCACAAGAATGGATTCCATTGTCTGTTATAGCTAAAGTAAAGGTGCCAACAGGAGAAAAATAATGAAAAATAAACTGTGAGAGATTCCTATTCTTTTTCTCACATGTGGCAGATGATTTTTTTTATTATATGTGCAAATATATTATTTATTCTGAGAAACCATAGTAAAAGGAGGCTGGAACATCTCTTTAGGTGTGAAGATGTGTGACTTAAATTAGTCACAGAAAGAACCTCGAGACCTCTTTTAGCTGGTAAGCAAAAACCCAATAAAATAGAGGTTAAGTGTAGAAAGAAACACCTGCTAACTTCTAATTATGGCAGTAAATAGAGGTTAGATTGGCCGCAAGTGAGGCTGTTGAGTAGCCAGTGAAAACCTGAGTTTTTACCTACATATGACACTAGCTTCCACAATTGAGTATAAAACCACAGAGGAGACAGAAACTGGGTGGTTTGGGTGGGGAGGGAAGTGAAGAAGGATGGGGAGGAGATTATTATTCCAGAGCCCAGAGCCACTGCACTCTCTAAGCTAGATAGAGGGTCAAAAAGCCAATTGAGTTTCTCTCTGAGGTCCGCTGGAAGGCATCTCATCAAGTCTGGCCTCTGGTGATCTGCAGAAGGCAGAAGGATTGTTCTTATGCTGTTAGGTTGGTCCGTACTCCACATACTCACAGTTTTTACTTTCCCACTGGTATTCCCTAATCTACTTCAGGGTTGTCAAGGTGCCAGCTCCTCAATTTCTCCACAGCCCGATCTTTCTCCCAAAAATATACTGGCTCTTTTTGATTGCCTATGGGCATTTTCCTGTCAATTCTGTACTCTCACATCCAGATACATGTCCTGGTAGTTCCACACCCTCCAGGGGGACACTGGATTATGCTCTGCTGCCCTCCACTGGCCACATCTGATGGCCAGCGTTTGCTCTGAGCTCCCTGGGCAGCAGAGTTGGAAGTGGCTTACTCTTGAAGCATCTCCCAGGAGGCCAGTGGGCTGCCACATTGCCAAAGCAGCTTACCACCCTGGAACACAGGATACCATAACATGGGGGAAAGCACCAGTCTGAAGGCCCTGTCCACAAATTACTCTTCAAAGAAGAGGTATCAGCCTTTCATGTACTAAACATACATTGAGCTCTATGGGCTCATGGTAAGGCTGGGGAGACAGGAGATGAAAAAGAAAGAGAAAAATAATCCCAGAAAACTCCTGGTGCTGCATGTCCAATTTGGCTGGCCCATTCCCAGGGGCTTGATTTTAGTATAGGAGAGAAGCAACGGAGCCCCAAGCCAAAGTCCTTCAGGAGTTTCTAGAAACAAAATTCTCATGTCCCATGGATGTCATCCAAATTTGAATTTTACCTGCAATGTCCTTGTCTTTAAAAAGAAAAGAAAACTAAAACATGGCACCAAAGCCAAAGACATAGGGCCTGCCTTCAAGATATTTCACAGTTGGAAGGAGAAAGACAGTCATAGGAAAAAAAAAAAAAAAAAACCTAAAAAATAAGTCATGATGTGGCAAGAGCCAAGCTGCGTGGGATGCAAAGCAAAGGCAATTAATTAAGACTGTGGGAATAAGGTGAAGCATTAAGTGTTGTCTTTCTAAAACAGAAATCTGATCAACATTGTCTACAGGCTCAAATAGAAACCCCTTAGTGTGATCTAAAGTAGGCTTCATAATGTTTCCCCTACCTTCCTTAACAGCTGCTCTCATCATTCTCCAATAACTGCTGGTCCAACTGAAATTCATCTTTATGTCAAACAACATGCAACCTCAGAACTCCGAGAGAGAGACAGACAGAGAGAGAGAGAGAGAGAGAGAGAGAGAGAGAGTTCCAGCTATCCCTCCCCAGTTCAGAGACCGGTCTCAGATCTTCTGTGCTTCACTCCCTCCTCAATTTCTCATCACCTCTTGTTTGATTTATTCAGCTCTCTCTTTTATATCTTTCTCTGGAAAGGCAACTTTAATCTGTAAGTTCTGAAGTCAGACACATTCTCTCTCTTGGATATTTATGTGCTTTCTCTTCAGCTCTCTCAGCTCAGCCCCACTAAACCCAGATACCTAGAACCCAACCAGGCAACACCTATGTCCCATCTGTGAAGTGGCATCTAAGATCCTGGAACATTATTGCTCACAGCAAGTCACAGCCTCTATTTATCAGCTTCCTGCTCATCTCTGTCCTAGGATGTTAGTAAAAAATCAAAGCTACAGCAGCTATGCTGTATCTTAGGTAATTTCTCTGAGCATTTGATTTTATCTTCTTTCACCCATTGATTGGCTACCATTTAAATTGCTCCTTTATGCTTTTTCCTGGAAAATACTGCTAAACTTACACATTCTGTCTCTATTGACAGTGTCCAACAAAGCAGCCCTTGGACAGAGTTAACCCCAACATCCCAGAGTACCACTTAATTTGAAAAGAGAGTCAGACAAAACTATAGTGATTATGAGAATCCTGGTAGGATCAAGGAATGTTTATTGGGTGCTCAGATGTGCCAGGCTCTGTGCTAGGTACATGATGTCATTTGATCTTCACAGTTGCCTTTTTCGAAAGAGGTATTATCTTCATTTAAAAAGAAGGACACAAAGACTTTGGAAATTAAGCTATTTGCCTAAGATTTTCTTTCACGTGTCTGATTTCAGAGCCTGTATTTTTTTTAAGTGAAAGCAAATTTATTAAGAAAGTAAAGGAACAAAGGAATAGCTACTTCATAGGTAGAGACACAACATGGGCTGCTGGTTGCCCATTTATACAGTTATTTCTTGATTGTATGCTAAACAAGGAGTGAGTTATTCACGAGTTTTCCAGAAAAAGGGTGAAACAATTTCCAGAACTAAAGGTACCTCCCCTTTTCAGACCATATAGGGTAACTTCCCGACATTGCCATACCATTTGTAAACTGTCACAGTGCTGGTGGGAATGTCTTTTAGCATGCTAATGCATTATAATTAGTGTATAATGAGCAGTGAGGACAACCGGAGGTCATTCTTGTCACCCTCTTGGTTTTGGTGGGTTTTGGCTGGCTTCTTCACTGCAACTTATTTTGTCAGCAAGGTCTTTAGGACTTGTATCCAGTGCTGACTTCCTATCTCATCCTGTGACTAAGAATGCTCTAACCTCCTGGGAATGCAGCCTAGTAGGTCTCAACCTCCTTTTACCCAGCCTCGATACAAGATAGAGTCACTCTGGTTTAAAAGCCTTTGACATTTCCCCCCTTCTTTTTAAAAGAGAACCCTTAATCCTAAGAGCTATAGAGGATCAAAGATCCATCTTCTGTAACTGCCTCGGATTGAATAGGGACGATGATATCCCTGCCTAACTATGAAGGTCTCTTATATTCAGAGTAGAGAGGAGGTTAGTCAGAAAGCATCAGTATGTTGGAGGCCACTCATAAATCTTCTGTTTCAACAAAAGGTGATATTTGGAATTAGTAAGTGTTCAATTTAAGAAAACCTTCAGTAAGCTTATCCTGCATTTCTACACGAAGAGTACAACAACAATACATCCCACAACAGTAAAGCAAAGTAAGCAAAATTATCCCAAGTAAACTAAGTAAGAAGGCTTTGCATGAACTGGACAACTGGTGGAACCAAGCTGATATGGACTGCTAGCTGATTCCAGTATGTGCCCAAAATTAGAATACCGATTCAGACTTTTACATTACCCATCCCTTTTGTTTCTTCTGAGCAGCAGCCAGAGATCACTGGTGTTTTCACAAGAATAAGCAGAGTTAGTCTAAATTCAGAAAAAAAAAAAAACTAAAAAACAACTGATGAGACTAGAACCTAGTAACAGGCATACTACAGTTCCCAAAACATAATTATTCTCTCAGCGCCTTTACTCTTAACCCCGTGTTTTTTTCTGGTCGCCTGCCTTACAGTCAGTACTCTATAGATACTTATTGGATTTTCTAGATGACACTGACATTTGGCCACAGAACCACATTTGAATTTGTATTAATTCCTAGAGAATCTTCAAAGTTTTGTGCTTTTATAGAATGTCGTTCTCATTCTCTGAAAAACTAGAAGGTCTTGAGTAGAGTCCAAAATCTACTGTTAAGTAGTGAGAGTTACTTAGAATTTAGCATAAAGTGGTTACGCTTAGTGGAGTGACTTACACTGTTATTGTTGCTGCTATTATCTCTTCTAATTAAATCTAAGAAAATTCTACAAGGATAAAGAAATCAAGAAATCCCTTTCATTAAAATGGGATGCAGCTAAGTGTACATTCACGTAATATGACAAAAAGTGTAACACACACATGCCATATGGTGTAAATGCACATTTCACTGTCAGGTTTTAAGTAACAACTGCTAAAAAGGCTATTATGCAGTATGTTTTTTTATGTCTCTTACATCTACTATTTTCTTTTAAGCTCAATTCTTTGTCCTCTCTTATATTCCCTGAGGGAAGAAAAGACACATCTTTCCATCTCAACTGGTAATTTGTACTTCTAAAAGTAAAATCCTGAAAGTATAATAAGACTACATCTGTTGTGTTCATCACTATAGCCCCAGTGTTTGCCCATTGTAGGCGCTCAATAAATAATTGCATACTGAAATCAGTCATCACTCTCACAACTATCACAATCGCCCTCATAGGCTAAATTTATGCAGGTTGCTGATGCTTTGTGTGAATCAGCCTGGAAGCACAGATACATGTATATGCTTAGGCTGTCTCTTTTCCCATACTTTCTGAGGCTACATTTGGAAAAAAGAAAGCCATCTTCCAGAAGTGAGTGGGGCACTTCTTTTCACTAGGGCTTTGCAGTGGAAATGGAGTGAGGTGTCATAAATGAATGTACTTCCAGGACTATGGAGATGGGACAGAATGTGAGAAGGCAGCGTAATCAAATGCAGGCTGGCCCCAGAGTGTGATGCTGAAGTCAACTAGAGAGTCATCTCCAGTGGCTTCAGAACTCAGACTATGCTGAGAAGTATAATTAGCTATAAGAAGTAACACAATAGAAAGGAGACCTCTCTACCACCTCTTAAAAGTACTGAGTAAGTTCATCTAAACCAGACCATTAACAAATTGTCCTTAGCTCTCCCTTTTATAGAGAAGCACGTCTATCAGCATCTACCTACTGTGCTTCTAAGGAGCACAGGAAAAACAGTAACCCCTCACTAACCATGCAGGTCTTCATTAAGCTGGGACCAGCCCTAGCTAAGCACTTTGTACTTAGAGAGGAAGATATGTTATTGTTAAGAGTATCTGTCCCAGAAGCAGATTAAGTTCAAATCCCTGTTATACTGCTGCTTACCCCCAGATCAACCTTTTTCACGCTGTTCTGTGTCCTAAGGCATTAGTCTATGTGAATCACATTAGCTGGCTTCCTTATCTTCCTTCCTCCCAACGGGAAGCACTGTCAGGAGACCGGGAGAAAGGATAGTGAGGTCTGATACTCCTGCCTCTTTCCTTGCAGAGTGACCTTAGGCCAGCTATATTCCTTACCTAAAGATCTCACCCTTTGTAGGTGACCCCACCCACACAGCCATATCTATTTCCTGGATCTTGAGGTTTAAGGTCTTCTTAAATCAGACAAGTACAAGTGTGCTATCTGTCCCACGCTGGGATCCTGGCCTGATACACCATTTATTGGTATGTGTTTGGTGAGTTACTTAACCTCTCTGGGTCTCAGCCTGCTCATTTATGTTGGGGATGATAGTAGTACCCTGGTCACAAGGGTGTTGTGAGGATGAAATGATACATTAAAGCAGTTAGAACAGTGTTCAATGAAATAGTAACTACTGTTATGACAGAAGCTCAGTTTGAGAAGATTTCTCTTTTTTAGCCTCAGATTGGCCTCATTCATTCTCTCATTCCTGTTCTTTTTCTTTCACTTGATTTCAAAGGAAAATACCTATGCAAACACTTCTTTTTAATGCCTCATCTTACTGATCTTTGACACATAATGTGAGACACAGAGAGCTTTGTTTCTGGGTTCCTAAATGAAAACTGAACTATTAAAATGGTTTCTTGCCTAACCCAAATCCACATGGAGGTTAGGTCCAAAGCATAAATATGAAATCAGGCCCTCTGGTGACCAAGATTTTAATCTAGGCAAGTCAACTTGATTTCATCTTATATGAAAACTCTGATGCATTGGTGGTAACTCCAACGTTGACAAGGAATCAGGAAGGAGGAATGCTATGACGGATTAATAATGTCTGCCACACATACCCAAGAAACAGTGATCATGTCAATATCCCTGTTCTTCTCTGTCTAGTGGTCCATTGCACCCTCCAAATCAATCAATCAATCAATCAAATAACCACATAAATAGTAAACAGATATTGATGAAACATATCTTCTATTTGGATGCTTTCCTAGGTAAGGTGGAACACACAAAGATAGGTTAGAATAATTTATTCTTGCTCCCTAGAAGTTTATAATCTGGCCAAAAAGACAAAGCCAAAAGGATAAAACAATGAGATCAGGCTGCCCTTAACTATGAATGCAATAGAAATTGAAAAGGGAGCTGAGTATGGTGGCTCACACCTGTAATCCTACTACTTTGGGAGACTGAGGCAGGCAGATCACCTGAGGTCAGGAGTTCAAGACCACCCAGGCCAATGTGCTGAAGCCCCATCTATACTAAAAATATAAAAAATTAGCTGGGCATGGTGGCATGTGCCTGTAATCCCAGCTACTCAGGAGGCTGAGGCAGGAGAATTACCTGAACCTAGGAGGCGGAGGTTGCGGTGAGCCGAGATTGTGCCATTGCACTCCAGCCTGGGTAACAAGAGCGAAACTCTGTCTCAAAAAGAAAAAAAAAATATATATATATATATATATATATATATTTGCTGGGTGTGGTGGTATACGCCTGTAATCCCAGCTACTCAGGAGGCTGAGGCATGAGAATCACCTGAACCTGTGAAGCGGAGGTTGCAGTGAGCTGAGATCAAGACTGCCAAGCACTAGAGATGTAAAACTGAGTAGAGCTGCTTTGACAGGTGTACAAAAGAGAGAGAGGGAGGGAGGGAGGTGGCGGGGGGTGGGGGGGAGGGGGAGAGAGAGAGAGAGAGAGAGAGAGAGAGAGAGAGAGAGAGAGAGAGAGAGGGAGAGAGAGAGAGAGAGAGAGAAAGCAATAGAGGGGAGAAAAAGATACAAAAAATACAAAATACAAAAATAAACCCAGAAGACTCTAGAAAAGCATCATGGAGGGGAGCTTAGCCCAAGCTCAGTGGAAGGATGGACTATCCAAAAAAGCATTCTAGAAAGGAAAGGGCCAAACAGTGTTCAGAGAAAGAACAGCCTGCTAGATACTCTTCCTTCTCCAAGGCTGTGGCATGTGGCCCTTGCCTCCCACTGTAATCAGCTTTGGACTCTGAGACCAATGTCTTCAGTCAGAACTTAAAATTTCAATTCAATGCTTAGTGAATTGGGCATCAAATTTGTTTTGATAACATTTACGTTAAGACCTGATGCCTTAGTTCTAGAAACCAGAAATTCTTGAGGCCAAGTTTTTACCCTGTCCCCCAATTCTAGTTTTAGAGTATTTGCCTTGCTGCCAAATACTAAGTTGCTCTTCTCATCATATAGATATTTCAAATATCTATTTTGTTTTTACCTGTACTCTCCTTTCTTTGCCTTCATTCACTCGCAATCAATTAATTAACTGATTGATTCAATCTGTGTTAAACAGCAGCTTCTGTGCTGGGCACTGACTATATGGCAATAAAACAAGACACACTTATGTAACCTACAATCCAATGGAAAACACAGATATCACAAACAAGTAATTCTATATTCTAATAAGCACAACAAAAAAACAAGTATGGGGCTCAGTAAGACTGTGACAGAGTATCAGTGGGCAGGGGTTCTACTCCTATGAAGGAGGAGGTCAGGAAAGGCCTCTCTGAAGGTTACGTTGAAATGGAGACTTGAAGAAGTAAGACTCAGCCAAATTATAGGACACTGGGTGGAAAATGGGGGTCAAATCAAGGGAGAGGATTCCTGGCAGAGGAAACAGCATGTGGAGAGTCTCTGAGCTGGCAAAATATTTGGATATTTTGGAAAAACATAGGCAAGAAAATTTGCTAGAGTATAGTGAGCAGCGGAAAGTATATATAGAGAGAATGCTAAAGAGGAAAGCTAGAGCTAGATTTTATAGGACTTCGCAGGCTTCGATGAGGATTTTGGATTTTATCGTTTGTGCAATGGAAAGCCGTTGCCAGACTCTGATGCTGCTGTTTGCCCTCCTGATTTTTTCAATAGTACATTATTTTCAGACTGCTGCCCGCTTTTCAGGACACCTCTGTTGCACCTTGCCTCACCTCCTGGGGTCACCTGAGCTGCCCCTGTTTTCTGCACGTCATTGCCTTTCCCTCCTTCCCTATCCGAGCTTCCTCCTCTCATCTCCTAAGAAGTCCCTTTCCAGGTTCCAGGCCTTCCTCTCTGCCTGCAGCCTCTGCAGGTAAACTTTCCATGTTTGTCTTCATTTATTGCTGGACAGAGACTTCTGTATAATTCTGTACAACAACCAAAAGAGTCACAGACCTTCAAGTTTCTGCAGAAATATGCAAATTGCTTTCTTAAAAGTTTTCTTGTGAAAAAAGGTATGTCCATCAACAGTGCAGGAGTTTGGTTGATTTTCTGTTTTTGTCATTGTTTGGTTTTCTGCATGTGAAAAAGCTTCAGTGACAACAGAGACTGATGTTTTTTTTCCTGTTCTTTCTTAACACTATTATATTTTCCCCCAAGCATATTCAATACTGGAATATTTAAGAAGTTGTAAGAGTTCCTATTAGGAATGCAAATTGTAGTGCCATGGGAACATTTGAATTTTGATTTGTAAAGATCTTGGGATGATAAATTTTCTGGTTCATCCTATAAAAGATCTATTTCCTGCAGAAAAATTAAAAACATAAATAACCATTATATATTCCCTACTCATATCACTTTCTTGTTGCTTCTCTAAAGAGCAAGCAGTATTTACAGAGTATGAAGGCATAAATGTACAAAAACACTGACTCAATTCCTTAGTGTTTTTTTTTGTTTAGTTTTGGTTCAAGTAAATCAGAATCAGTATTTAGTTTTCACACTGGAGGCTACTAAAACATCCCCCAAGGTTAAAAAAAAAAGGATTAAAATACTTAAAAAATCATCAAGAGAATAAAATTCTTCTTATCACTTCCTCTCCCAACTCTGATTACCATTCTATGACCTCCTAAACTTGAATGTCTATGTCTAAAAGAATAACACGGCCATGGTTGAGGTTCCAGGTATATACAATTGTGAACAAATAGAAACATCTTTCAGGATTTTTTTACCTCCCAAAATGAGAAATAAAACACTAAAAGAAAGAGTCCATCTTTTAAGCTGCAAATCATGTTCACTGCAAATAAAAAATATCTGACACAGACATCTGAATGGTCAGTGTTTGCCTAATCCCATGTGAATTACCAGGAACTTGTTTCTGCTGGGTGTATTTTGACATAAATGATAAACAAACAAACAAGCAAGTGCTGCCGCCTGGCATTTGATAATGTGAAGATGAAGTTTTAACACACCTGCTCAGATGTTCCACAGTTAGCTGCCAGCACCACTTCCTATATCAACTGGGAGGAATGAAAATGCACTCTCAGCATTCCTCATTCCCACATTTCCCCCAAAGTGTGAAGCACCATACGGAAACTGTCAAGCTCAGTTCTATACTGCCTGGGGTAACTATGGAGTCAGGTAGGGGTTCTGCATGTGGAGGGAAGGAACTACTGCATGCCAGAAGAAGACAATGATTAAATGCAGGAAGAGAGAGCTTCTGTACTAAACCATCCGAAAGACTGCTAATGACACTGTTCGCATCTGAAGCTGTTAATATTGGCTATTTTTAGATGAAAACAGTAGCCAAACTCCAAAATCTAAAACTGTATCCTATCAGAATATGAATCCAATACTAAATAGGTAAGACAGTAATCTTATCTAAACGATATTCATGAAAATAAACTTTTCTTTTCCTCTGTACTCACTTTTTAATTATATGTAGAATATCTGTTGCCTGTTTGTGTAAATATAAATACACATATACATGTGCTTCATAATGCAATATAGAAAGGACAGAATCTGAAAAGTTGTCTTAACCACCCTGAATACTTTTGTGACACAAAAGTTTCTAGGTGAAAAACTATGTGTTAAGCTGATATGCAGGTTGGATGTTTAAATAACATGGTAAACCTGCATTGTCTTTAAATGTAATTCTCAGTTGCCATGTATGCCTGCTGATAAAGTGTGTATATGGGGGCAGGGAAATTCCAAATGATCCTCCGAACTTCAATTTGTTTAATTAAAGCATATTATGCAGTTGGGAAGGGAGAAGGTGAGGCTGAAGCAAAGCTGTATCTATTTTTAAATATTGGTATTTGAGAGAATACATTTTTTTTCAGTTCTACTCCAAAAACTTTCTGATATTTACGTGCCTCTCTAAATGTCTCATTATCCATGGTGGGTTGGACAGACAGATACCTTGAAACGATATGATTCAATTGGGTCCAGCAGAGAGAAATGCAAGCATCTGCACTGCTATGGGGTCAGAGAGACTCAGAAAATAATAATATGCAGTTTTTACAACTGTGCCATTAGGTTTCAGTACCTGGTATTTGAAATTTTCGCGAAGTAACTGACAGTGCTTCATAGTTTGTCTATCTTAGTAAAGTAAATAAATCTATTTCTAAAAATCCCAGCCTAGCACCAACAGAATATTGACAAATCATACCAAATTGCATTGATTACTTAATGTTATTTAGGCATGCAAATATAGGTATAACAGGAAAATACTGCCCCACAAATATTTTCCCATACAATCTCCAAAATATTTTTATTAAAGAAATTGAGTGCTAAGTAGAAAGGGTCTTATGAATTCATCAGTTACATATAAATTTTGTTGCATAAGCAAAGCATTATTAGCATTACTGAACTATGAAATAGAATTGGGCTACGATAATGTAGAATCAGATATTATAATAATATGAAGAGAAGATTAATTTACTCTTAGCAGAAATATCTTCCTAGCTTTTATTTTTTATTTTCTGAAAATGACTTGAATTGCTTATTTTCTTTTTAATAGCAATAACACTTGTTCTTTGGAGAGTACTTAGGAAATACAGATTTAAAAAGAGAAAGAAGAAAGTCAAAATCACCTATTATCCTACCACTAGTTATGTTTTGGTATGTATCAATTTAGATGTTTTAGTTACACTTTCCATACTTTTCAAAGGGTCATCATCTAACAATATATGATTAATATTCCTTTAGGACATTATTTTTAATAACAAACTATAATTCCATTAGCCCATCTTCTGTGGTTGATTGCTTATATTGCTCCTAATTCTTCACAATTATTAACAGTGCAAAAAGAACATCTTGGGACCATGGCTTTGCACACATACCTAGTTATTTCCATAAGATTAATTCCAAAATGCCATATTGCTAGATCAAAAGGTATACATCTTAAGGCTTTTTATAAACTACTATTAATTATAGAAGTAACACAGGAACATAATTTCTCCAAAAGCAAACACCTATATTTTTTCTTCCTCCATGCCACTCTGCACTTAGTTGTGACCACCATTAGCAATTTCTTGTTTATTCTTCCATATATTACAAAAAAGAAGCATGCTAAATCTTAGCAATACATCTTGGAGAGTTTTCACTATCAGGACATTACATCTCTACCTCAATCCTTTTGATAATTTTACTAGATTTAGTGGTCTGGATATATCATAGCTCATAAAAACTGTCCACTATTGATGGACAGTAGGTTTCATTCAATTTTTGCTATTACAATGGTAAAACATTCTTGTATGTATATTTTGCAAATTTGTGTAAATGTATCAGAATAAAAGAAATTTGCTAGTAAATGGATATATGCCTTTTAATTTTGCTAGATGTTTCCATATTGCCATCTAAATAATTGTATTATTTACATTTTTGTTATTCTCAGCAACACTCAGTATTATGCAACATTTTAATCCTTGTCAATCTGCAAGCTAAGAAACTGTATTATTTCTGTTGTTAATTTCATTTGTAAGTTTTAAATTATAAGTGAGATCTACCACTTACTCAATCTGAAAATCAAATTAAAAAATCCAGTTGAATCATCATATGGATTCTGAAGCCTGTTGAAATTCTTGTTCCTGTTATTTTTCAGCTAATTCGTTAGCTAAAAATTGTTTTGTAATTTACATTCTTTACTTTGTATACATATAAAATAGATGATAATTTAAAACAATAACAAGAGCTGTTTTGTTTTAGTACTGTTAAAAATGACTAACTGGTTTATATGTCTGGGATACTTTGCTGGGAAATTATTGAAAATAAAGCATCCCCACCTTTCCCAAAGCAGAGTCACTCAGTACAACACAATGGCCATTAGTATATACCAAGAATGTAAAGTAACTTTGAAAGTGGTATGTCACAAACAATCTTCCCAGTGGCAGATATTACACATGGCTAGTTGATTATGATGAAAAGGTATTAAAATGTAAGTTTGCATTTAAATATTCCAAATTGTATTAAGAAAGGAAAAAAGAATATACCCAAGAATACTAACAGTGATTATCCATGGGTAGTATGATTACAGATTACTAAATTATAAGAAGATCATGCTGTGGGAATGCTAAAAAATCAACATTAAGTGCTTTGTGCATGAACTTACTATGTAAACCTTTTCAAAAACATAGTAGAAGAATTTTTGAAATTTATGGGAATAATAATTTACTCAATGGGTACATTTTGAATACTTCCTATGTAGCTATGACTGTGCTATTGCCAGAAGTACATGGCATAGCACTGACTTTCTAAGAGAGTACAGTCTTCAATCTACAAAACATGATGAGCAATGTCAAAAGAGAGAAGATAATAAAATACTGATTTAAATGCATCAACTATGCCCTTGGGGAAATCTAAGTTTCAGTTTTCTATTGAAACAATGGTGTTTAATTATATTGTATCAGAGGTTCCCAAACTTTTTGGTCTCAGTACTCCTTTACACCCTTCAAAAATATTGAGGACCAAAAAGAGCTTTTGTTTATGTGTGTTGTATCAATCAGTCTTTACTGTATTAGTAAATAATACTGATAAACTGAAAAAATATTTATTAATTCAGGAATAACACTAATAAACCCATTGCATATTAACATAAAAACACATTTTATGAAAAATAGCTCTTGGAGATGAAAAGAATTCTGGAAATTCCAAAGCCCACAAAAACTGTAGCTTAATTGTTTGGAGTTCATTTATGGCATGAGGTGGGATTTACCAAAAACTAAGAAAGAATAAAGATAAAAGGAATTGAATTACAATGATAATTGGCTTTTAATTTCTCGAAACAGAAATCCACTTGGCTATCTTAAGATGACCAAAATTTTTATCTACCTGGACAGTGCCTGTTGTTCTGGGACGACTACTTAGTTACGAATATTTCCCGTCTTCACAAACAGTCTCAAAGTGGACAATACATTATCTAATCATACTACTTATCCAAAACACTGCATAATCAATTATGCATCACTTATGCATGTGTTTATTTCATTCAACAAATATCTATTGAGCACCTACTAGGTACCTGATTCTCTGCCATCAGTCAGGAATACAAAGTAGAATAAGCCTTTGCAAGATGCTTACTATCTGACAACTCTTGGTCCATAGACAGATCAACTGACTTTTATCATACATTACCCGATACAAGTATCTTTTAACAAACATGATGATGATAATTACTATTTCCAAAAACATAGAATTACAATAGTAGAACATAAAAGTCATTTCTACTTTCAAGGAATTTACACGTTTATAGTAGAATGGAAAAGTAGACAATTACATAAAAATTACTGGGAATATGATAGGTGAAAAAGTAACTTACAAACAGCACGGAAGAGGTGATGGCAGACTTCTTTTTTGCGAGAATACTACTGTGCTTGTATTTAGAAGTACTCTTTAAAGGGCTTCTAGTCTGGCTTTAAAGGAAGACGTTTAAACAGAGGAGCTCATCTGCTTTGTGGTATAGGGTTATCTGTGTTGGGTTCATGGGTTTATTCTTTAAATATATTCAAGAAATACTGTAGTTCTTGAGAATCAGCTTCTATAGAATGATGAATGAAGAAAAAAATATTTGCCCTCGAGGAGTTAATTGTTTTGTTCAAGGGTTTGAAGCACCTGGTCGATTAATGTCTAAAGGATCTTTACTTTGTTTATTCTTTCATTCATCCTTTCATTCTACTTATTTAACAGGATGATCATATATTGGGTAAAGTATTTAATAAGATTTTGGAAAGCAATAACGTCTGATGCTGAATTGTTAGTGATTCCTTTTTTTCCCCCTTTTGAATTATCTTAGAGTGTCCTCAGGTCCTCACTAAATGTGTCAACCACTGTCCAGAGCTGGTTGTGGAGCTGCAGCTGGACCAAAAAGTAACATACAGCAACGAAGTTTCAGGAGCATTGACAGTAAACACTCATTTTCAAGAGAGGACAGAGTTTCCTTTAGTATTAGCACACTAAATTAAAGAGCGATAAATAAAAGACCAGAAAACCCAAGTCACTTACTATATTTTTATGGGAGAAATATATGATGTTATCTAAGCAATCACTGGAGCATTAACCCAGTCCAAATACATTCACATTTTTCTTCACAGAGACCTTAACTTTAATAATCCTCAGAAGCATTCACGACTGCCATCCCACCATACAAAAAGTTAAGAACCACTGATAAAGAATGAGAGAAATGGAAACAAATTGTAATGGAAGAATGCACAGCAGCAGTAAGCTCAGCAAAACACTCACAGGAATGGGTGTCCATTTTTGAAGGTTTAATTGACATATTCATATACCTTTTAGTATATACAATACAGCACACTGTCTCAAAGTGTCAGTTTTGACATCAGGCAGATCTGCATTCACATTTGACTCTGCCAATGTTACTCTGGGTGAATTACTTTGCATTACTAACCACAGTTCTCTTGGCTGTAGAATGGGGAAATAACAGTCCTAACTGCAGGGCTTTAACTATGAGGATTAAATTATAAAGAATCTGGGGAAATACCTGCCTATTATAAGTGCCTAATAAACAAAAACTAGGAACACAATACACACACACACACACACACACACACACACACACGGAACAAAGAGTAACTAATTTCTGATGAACTGTCTTTAAGTTCATTCCATATGTTATCAGAAAATAATTCCTTGAAATTTCTTAAATGTTAGCATATAAAAGTGCGTGTTCTAAAATACATTTCCATAATAATTATATTACTTTAGTGGTCAAAAGTAATGATGTGGCATTTTAAGCAGGTGAGTTGAGAGAAGTGTGAGGAGTTGGGGTAGAAGACTCGTACAAAGGCAGGCAGTTCTGACAATACCTAGAAAATGCAGTCTTAAATAAAAATAAATAAGTAATTAGAAGGTAAAACCTAATTCTTATTCCTTTCCCAGGTCCCCCCTTTAATACACTCAGTCTCATTAGCCTGCCTTTGCAAATGGAGATGAATCATTTTGCATTGCCAAATAATCACTGTCACCCCAAAGGTGAGATCTTCCTATTTTCATCACTTTCCATGTGTGACATTCGTTAAATTAGACCCTTTTATCTTTCCACTTTGCTGGGTTCTTAATTTAGTTAGGGACACATATTAACTCATTTTTCATTAATTTTGTTTTTCAGAATATTGCACATAAGAAAAAATTGTCTAAAATGTGATTCTTGTAAAGGAAGCAATGAGTTCCACTGACCATGTGTCAGAAGGAAAATAATCAGCCACTACATTTTCCCCAAATCTATAACTCTTTGTCGTTTTACTGCAATACATTGAGTAAAAATAATCATCAGTGACTGGATCTGGGAAGCAATTTATTATTGGTCATTAGTGGAAGACTCTTGTTCAATTCTACACAGCACAGACTCCTTCACTGCCTCAAGGGGAGAGGAGGAAGAGGAAGGGCATCTTCTGGTGAGTCACATTTTATTAGCGTACTGTCATCCCTTAGTATCCAGGGGGGATTGGTTTTAAGACTTCTCAGGAATATCAAAATCCACAGATACTCAAGTCCCTTACATAATAATGGTGTAGTTTTTGCATATAACATACACATGCACATTCTCCTGTATATCCTAAATAATCTCTTAATTTCTTACAATACCTAATACAACGTAAGCACTATGTAAATAGGTGTTATATTGTCTAGGGAATAATATAAAGGGAAAAAAGTCTGTCCCTATTCAATCCAGATGTAACCCTCCTCTTTCTCCCCGTGTATTTTCAATCTGAGGTTGGTTGAATTCATGGATGGGTAACCTACAGACAGGGAGAGGTGTGTTAAAAAACTTGCGCTTTGAATGAAGAGACCTTCCAAACAGGCTTTGTGTGAGCAACATGGCTGTTTATTCACATGAGTGCAGGTGGGCTAAGGCCAAAAAGGGCATTGGCAAAGGGCAGTGGGATAGGAGTTGGTTTCATAGGTTTGGGTAGTTTTTTGGGGGGGCAGGGGTGTTGCAGAGTAAAATCAGTTACAGTGGTTGGGGGGTAGGAGGCAAGGCGTATAGTCCAGTTACAATGGCAGGGTTGGGTGAGAGGTATTTACATTATCTTAAGAACTGTTAAGATGGCAGGGTTGGGTGAGGGGCTGGTCTGGGGAAGTGATCAGGGACAATGGCCAAGGCAAGCAGGGGATGGGAGACATCAGCCGAGGCAAGCAGGACTTCAGACTTTCAGGCTTCAGGCTTGCATACGGAGACCTGACATACCTGTTCTTTTATATAGAGAAAGAATTAGAGAAGAGGGAGTAATAACAGGTTTTAGGGGGTGGGGGTGAAGTTTCCCAAGGCTTCTTCCAGCAGGATTGGGGGCGGAGTGGAAATCTAAAAAATGGGAAAGAGTTTAGACTGCTGAGATTTGGGGAAAGAGGTAATATTGTTGGGTTGTTAGAAGGAGCATTTGTCATATTGACTGATTGGTTATTGCTTGTATATTATTTTGTAGGAATTGAGAGATTAATTAGAAAAACACAGGGTTTAAATAAGAGAAGGAGAAATATAGTATTAGAGAAGGTTAACTGTGTGGAGAGCTTTTGTTTTTACGGTGTATGAGGAAGCGTGTGGTATTTATAAGCAACCACTCTTATTAACAAGACTGGGTGTGAGCAGAGAAAGCAAGCCCGATTAAGAGTGAAATCTTAGCTGTAATTGCCTGGAGGAAATGTGTAAACAGGGAACTTTAAAAAAAGCAGGGCAGTAAAAATCAATGAGGGCAGTGAATTTGAGCACAGTTAGAAAATAATAGAAACAGACTATCTGAGGTGTAGTTTAAGTAGCAGGGGTGACAGCATACAGGTGGAGAAGGTGAGGGTCTGAAAGTAAGTGTGTGAGGTGTAAAGAGAAAACTTTGGAGGTTGTGAGAGCTAGAGGGTAAATGGGGCATCACCTGTGATTTTGAGGGATTTTAAGAGTATTAGAGTGGCAGCTGCTGCTGTGCATTGTCATGAGGGCCAGCCCAGGACTGTTAGGTTAAGTTGTTTGGAAAAAAAGGCTACAGGACGTGGGCCTGGCTCCTGTGTGAGAACCCCAACCGCATAGACCTGGATTTTAGCAGTATATAATGAAAAAGTGTTGAGACAGGTTGGGGAGAGCTAAGGAGGCAGCAGTTTTTAGAGCTGTTTTTTAAGGAGCAAAAGGAGTGAGGAAAGGATTTAGGATTAATAGGGTTGGATAAGTTGTCTTCTATAAGGACACATGTACACGAATGTTCATTGCAGCACTGTTTACAATAGCAAAGACCTGGAATCAACCCAAATGCCCATTGATAATAGACTGGATTGGAAAAATGTGGCACATATACACCATGGAATATTATGCAGCAATCAGAAATGATGAGTTTGTGTCGTTTGTAGGGACATGGATGAATCTGGAGAACATCATCCTCAGCAAACTGACACAAGAGCAGAAAATGAAACACCACATATTCTCACTCATAGGTGGGTGATGAAAAATGAGAACACATGGACACAGAAAGGGGAGTACTAAACACTGGGGTCTATTGGGGGGAAAAGGGGAGGGCCAGTGGGAGGGGGAGGTGGGGAGGGATAGCCTGGGGAGAAATGCCAAATGTGGGTGAAGGGGAGAAGGAAAGAAAAGCACACTGCCATGTGTGTTCCTATGCAACTGTCTTGCATGCTCTGCTCATGTACCCCAAAACCTAAAATCCAATAAAAAAAAAAAAAAAAAAGTTGTCTCTAGTGAGTTTATACAATGGCTTAGTTAGAATAGCAAAACCTGGTATCTAGAGGTGAAAGTAGCAACCACACCCAGGAAGGAGAGAAGCTGTTGTTTGGTGGATGGGGTTGGGTTTTGGGAAATTAACTGGATACGGTTGGCAGGGAGAGTGGGTGTATGCTGGTGAAAGATTAAAACAGATGGGGGATAAATTTGGGCTTTGCAAGGGGATACCCCTTTGAGTATAGATGCTGAAGAAGCAGGAGGGTGAATTAAAAGACCATGTTGCAATAGAGGGTGATAACAGAATTTACTTTTAAAGCCTGTGTGGGATGGGGTACTGGGGCTGGGCAGGGTAAGGGTGGTTAGGTTTTAAGGGGATGATGAGGGGTGAATGACTTGTAGCAACAGATGGGACTGCGGTGTTTTACACCCTAGGGTTAAGTTTGGGGAACATAAGGGGAGCTATTGAGGGAGGTATGGGTTTGGGGAGGAGGGTGACAATGAGGTGTGGCTGTAGCCCAGGAATAGTTAAGGAGGCAGACAATTTTGCTAGGATATCTCAGCCTAACCGGTGAACTGGACAAGTGGGGATGATTAGGAAAGAATGTGGAAAGGAGTGCTGGCCTGATTGACACCAGACTTGGGGAGTTTTGAGAGGCCTGGAGGCCTTGCCATTAATTCCTACAACACTTATGGAGGCCAAGGAGACAGGTGCTTGAAAAGAAGGCAGTATGGAGTGGGTGGCCTCCATGCTCCTTAAGAAGGGGATGGACTTACCCTCCACCGTAAGAGTTACCCTAAGTTTGGCGTCCGTGATGGTTCAGGGGGCTTCCAAGATGCTAGGGCAGTGTTAGTCTTTAGCCGCCAAGCCAAGGATTGGAGCTTCAGGAGCTCAGGGAGCAGCAATGTGAGTTCGACAGTCAACTTTCTGTGGGGGCCCCGCACAGACAGGGCAGGGCTAGGAGAAATCCCGGGCTGCTGGCCTTTTTTGGCCCCGTGGCCAGGTTTTTGACACTTGAAGCAAGGTCTGGGCAGGGTGGCTGGATGATATGCAGTCTGGACACCTTGAAGTCTTTGTGAGCTGGTGGTGTGGCTGTGGTTTGTCTTATGGAAAAGGCAAGCATCTGTAGTTCTGAGATGTGCTGCTGCTGGGCATATTTTTCCCTATTATTGAACACCTTGAAGGTGAGGTTGCTTAATTCCTGTTGTGGGGTTTGAGGGCCAATTTCTGTACCTTTTTGTAATGTTAGGGACTGATTGGGTGATAAAATGCATATTAAGCATTTTTTAGGAGAGTAGAAGGATGACATTTAAGTCACTCCTGGTGAGATTATAGGACTGAGTAAAGTATTGGAGGATTTGATGAAAAGGAGCCTAACCAGTGGCCAATTCGGAAAGGTTGAATAAAGGAAAAGGAATGTGCACCCTAACTATGCCTTTGGCTCCAGCCACCTCTGGAAGGGGGGATGGTTGGGGAGGTAGCCTCAGGACTAAACTGTAAGCTGGACCACGTATGAGGTGGGGAGGTGACTGGAGGGGCATAAGGAGGTGGGTTGTGGGCAGAGGAAGAGGAGGAGGCTCGGGGGGGGGGTTAGGTTCTGGATTAGGGTCTGGTTTGGACAGGTGGGGAGGAGAAAGGCTGGAAGGGTTAATGGACAAGGAGGATTCTGGCTTACCGGCAGAGGAAGGAGGGGCAGACAGAAGGGAAGAGAGGAGTAGAGATTAGGGAGGGACTGGTGTGTAAAAAGATGCCTGGGTTTAGGGAATTTCAGACCATTTGCCTGTCTTGCAACAAAAATTGTCTACATTTTGTAAAAGAGAGAGGTTGAAAGTGCAGTTTTTTGGCCAATTGGAGTGGTTGTTTAACTTGCATTGTGGCCATGCGGTGTTACAGAAGAAGATGAGAGGTTTGGGTTTTAGGTCAGGAGACAGTTGAAGAGGCTTGAGGTTTTTTAGAACACAGGCAAGCAGAGAGGAGGGAGGGATAGAGGGCGGATGATTGCCCATGGTTCTGGAAAGGTGGCAGAGACAAGGAAAATGGACACACAACCCAGCCGCTCAACAAGCATCCCTAGATGAGCCTGGGTTGACCCTTGCCGTTGGTGAGTGGTCAAAGAGAGTGTCCTCTACGTCGACCTGCCACCAATATTGTCCATCAGCCTGGTGGGCAAGTGACTAGGGTGAATGTCTCCATGATAGTCAAACCCCTGGGGAAACTGGGTCCCTGGATCCATGACCTACATAGGATTTTCCGATCATAAACCTCAGGCAATAACCTGGTTTACCTGATTTTCCTTGTCTTTGCAGTGGAAAAAGGATGAAACCGAAAGGTGGAGGAAGTGGAAAGGAAAAACAAAAGGATGGGAAAGCAAAAAAGAGAGACTGCTCACCAAAATAGCTGGTGGTGTGCGTCTGTGGGCTGGTCTGATGACCCCAGGTCAGTAGGTAGATCGCTTCATGGAGAAAGCACAAGAATAGGGATGGGGGTTTGGTCTCCTGTAGGAGTTACCCTGTCCTGGGTTTCCGGCACCAAATGTTGAAAAACTTGCGCTTTGAATGAAGAGACCTTCCAAACCGGCTTTGTGTGAGCAACATGGCTGTTTATTCACATGAGTGCAGGTGGGCTAAGGCCAAAAAGGGCTTTGGCAAAGGGCAGTGGGATAGGAGTTGGTTTTATAGGTTTGGGTAGTTTTTTGGGGGCGGGGGTGTTGCAGAGTAAGATCAGTAACAGTGGTGGGGGGAGGGGCAAGGAGTATACAAGTTCAGTTACAATGGCAGGGTTGGGTGAGAGGTATTTACATTATCATAAGAACTGTTAAGATGGCAGGGTTGGGTGAGGGGCTGGTCTGGGGAAGGGATCAGGGACAATGGCCAAGGCAGGCAGGGGATGGGAGACATCAGCCGAGGCAAGCAGGACTTCAGACTTTCAGGCTTCAGGCTTACATACGGAGACCTGACCTGACAAGCTGGATGTATTTGCATTTCATGCTTTTTTTTTCCATCACAATTACTTTCTCCTGACTTCGCAGTATATGTCAGAAATCAGAAAACAAATCCTTCTTCCTAGTCAATACTTAGGACATGAATATTTACCAAGTGGCTCATCATGGGATTATAGACAAAAAGAAAAACAGACACAGACAAAGAGTGCTGGGCTGGGAGGGACATTAGAAACAATTGAATCCAACTTTCTCCATCATAATAGCATTCACAGGGTTTTGTTGCTGCTGTTGCTGGCTCAGTTACATTTTACTAAGCACTTCACTTGGCTTGTCTCTTTAAATACTCACAATTCTCCCTGACTAGCACACTCCTCCCCACACACACACACACCACATCCATCTGTTAGACTTATTTTATGTTTTTAAACACTTAGAGGGATTGAGTAGCTTTCCAAGAGTCAAAGAACTAGTAATTTGTGCCTCCAGGCTTTGAAGCCAGGACTGAGCAACTCCAGAGCCTACCTTTGTATAAAAACAAGCATGTCAAGGACAGCCTTTAAACCCTCATCTACAAGTTAGTGAGCTCTTGTTCTCTTGTATCCAATACTCACTTCTCACTTTTCATATTTGAAAATGGAGGCCGAGAAACTGAGATTAATGAACAAAGGCCACAAAAGTACCCAGTGACATGGCCAGGATGGAACTCAGGAATTCCTGTTCCCAGTTGGTTCCTTTTGAATCACGCATGCTATCCTTGACATTTATATTAAATACACTTTTCCTATTTTTAAAGGGACACACTGTTTTGTGAGGCCACTTGCTGCCGCATCTTGCCTGCTTCTCCTATGGGCCCACTTCATTTCCCATTGTTGGGTCTCTTCTTGTACCCACCATTCACATGCTGATGACTCCTGGGGCTCCCCATCTTTAGCCTTTTTGTTCCCCACTCATTCACTAGTCAGTCCCATTCCCATGAGTTTAGTTATCACTGACAGATCATCTCCACATTTCTGTCTTTTGCCTGAACTAACCCGACCTCTGGACCCTAGAAGGGGTATGCAACTTCCCCTTCTGAATGTTGCAGAAGTGCCTCAATTGACTGTGTCTGATACCAGATGCATCATCCCTCCCAGGGCTCCCCTCCTCCCCCATCTCATTTATTCATTCTACCTGATACTCCCAACCCAACAGGACACAAGTCCATGAGTGCCATAGACTTTTACTTCTAAAACAGCTTCTTATTCTGCCTCTTTCCACTGCTTTTGGTATCATTTAAGACCTTATCATCTGGCACAAACAGATGTTGCAGTAGATTTCCTGCTACACTTCCAATCTGTCTTCCATTCGGCCTCCAGAGTGATATTTCTGAACACAAATCAATCACATGACTTTGCTGCTTAAATCTATCCCTTGATTCTCTATCACTTACTGGGAGAGGGAAAAAAAACACCACCATGTTCAAGTTTGGTGTTATGGACCACAAGGACTTCTGTTACCTGAGCTCTCATCAACACCCTAGTGTCACCCTCTACTCCCACTTCCTATTTTCATTATACAAATCCAAAATTACATGAGGTTTTTCAGACATGCCAAGCTATTTTATATTTTGTGCTTATTGCCTTTGCTGGGAGCCTCTTGCAGAAATACCTCCCCCACCTACCTCTTCCTGGCATCCTGAAGAATTCCTAATCAGCTTTTGAAACAGACCTCACATGTCATCTCTGCCATCTACACATCCTCCTCTGGGTGGCTTCCATTCTGAATCTGGCTATTGTTTCTTGTGTGTCTCTGTTCCTTAGATACTCACTGCTGCATTTTCCATGGTGTATGGTAATTATTTGTATATGTTTGTCTTATGATATAGACAATGAATACTTTCAGGTGTAAAACACATACATAACTTTTAGAGGTTGAATCTTCTAGCACTCACTCAGATATTCTGCATACCCTCAGATTTTAAACATGCTTGTTCATGATTCACAGATGGATTGAGATGTAACACAGGTTCACTTGTATTCTAAACATATCCTTCAAATGTTACATGTGCTCCTACGGATAGTGCAACACTTATTCAGGTGATACATATGTCCCCTAATTGTTAACATGTTCACTTAGATCTGATTTAGATGTTAATCAGCTCACTTGGATGTTACATGCAGGTGTCACACACACTTAGGACAGTGGTTCTCAAAATGCAGGTTCCAGACCAGCAGGCGCAGTGTCACCTGGAACCTTGTTAGAAATGCAAATTCTTGAGTCTGACCCTTAATCTGCTGAATCAGAAACTCTGGGATGAGGTCCCAGCAATCTGCAAGTCATGCAGATGATTCTGGCCATGCTCAAGTTTGAGATCCCCTGACTTGGGTGTTACACACCCTCATTCAGATGTTCTCCCTGCCTGTTCAGATCATATCTTTATTCATGTGGGTGATACACATGTTCACTGAAAAGTTATACATGTCTGCAGCTGTGATCTCCTGGGCTCAAGCAATCCCTCTCTGTTTAGACTCCTTTGTAGCTAGGACTATAGGTATGGGCCACCACATCTGGCTAAGTTTTAAATTTTTTTGTAGAGATGGGGTCTCAATATGTTACCCAAACTGCATTGAAACTCCTGGGCTCAAGCAATTCTTCCACCCTGGCCTTGCAAAGTGCTGGGATTACAGTGAACCACTGAGCCTGGCCAGCTTTTCTAAAACCATATTCACTTAGATGGCAATCAGCTCCAATATCACACACTGCTATTCAGACAGGGCATGGGCTTATTCAGATGTTATACCTGAGATATTGCAAATTCTCATTAGACAGCACATGTGCACATGAAAGCAATACAAATGTTCACTGCATTAACAAGGCTCATTCAAATCTTACACATGTTAAATTATTCACTTTGATCTTTGACATTTGTGTGCTTATTTAGATGTTACCTACCCTTTTGCAGATGACACACATGATCATTCAGGTCTTACACATGTTCACAGATATGCTTCACAAACGTCTTCTGATGTTATAGGTGCCTATTCAGATCACTCTTGTTCATGTAGATGCTCATGGATCATTGTGTCATATGTCCAGTCACTCAGATCCTGTATCCCGTACCAGGTATGCACTGCTAACCAATCCACACTATAGATGATCAAGGAGCAACTCTTGTTATGGCCAATTCCCACTTTGATTATGGTGTTCTTCTTCAGAAAGGTCTACTTGGTCCTCTGATGCTGCTGACATTCCACTGCTTTTGCAGAAGAATGTTCTGGCCCACCCCTTGCCTCATTGCTTTTTTTGTGATCTGGGTAGCCCATACACACCATGGTTTACACAGAATTTATACCAGTTTGCCACACTCAAATACTCTCATCTACTTGAAGAAAATTGTCCCAGCAATTGCAAGGCTTTTGCTGGATTTGAACGTGCTTATAACCACATCTTCTGTCATTTTTGGCAACCCACAGTCATGTAACTACAAGGCATTCACGTTCATTCATTTCAGGGAAGCTTTTGATTGGTTCTACTTCATGATTTTACAATTGCTTTAACCACAATCAATAAGAAAGGCCTGGGCAGCAATACTGGGTCAACATTTAAAGCAAAGAGTATTGATTGAGAACTTATTATGAATTCAGCCTCCTTCAGAGGCCCAGAAATACTTCTCTGCATGTCCCAAATGTTTCCTCCTTCAATTTGTGGAGAAAGAGCTTGGTGTCTGAAGTCAGACTGGTGCTAATTTGAATCTCAGTTCCACTATTTACTGACTATGTAACCTTAGAAAACCATTTAATATTTCAGAAACATAGTTTCTCCATCTGTATAAGGGGGTAATGATGCTTACTTACCCTGCAGCTTTTATGTGAAGGTTTTATGTCTGGCATATAGCATGTGATCAAGGAAGTTTAGCTTTTAAGGATTATGTTATAAGCTAAATAAAGGCAAAAATTATGCTTTCTCACATTGAAACTACCATGATACATGCAGGTAAGGTTTGGACTGACAGGTAATCGCCATTTATACAGGAATCGCCATCACAATTTCAGGAAATATCCAGACCAGGAACCTCCAAGAAGTAATAAGGACAATGCTCTAAAGTCCAGCAGTCTAACAAAAAAATCAGCTACTATAATTCTACCCACAGCTATCAGAAAACTCCCCAGCAAAAGCATAGGAAGCAATGGAGAATGTGTAGAATTCCCAACTATCTCAGATGTTGTTGAAATAAAATCTTGGAATAGGAATTCAGCTGAAGTCCTATCCTATTGATTGAGGCACGTGAGGAGAGAAGAAGTGAGAACATTGAGCTTGGTAAATATGGTGCTAGTGGACCATTCCAGGCCAGACAATTTCAAGATCTGAGAAAGGGACAGACAATTATATAAACACTAACTACAGGTCACCATTCAGACACCTCACACTAGGCCAGATTAGCTACAAGGCCATTGACAACACAGTCTGGAACTTGTGTTCAGGACTGAGACTTCGTGCTACCAGGCATGAGGAGAAAGGATGGGGCTTCTTGAAACTTCCTGCCTAATATCAGATTGCTTTTTAGAATGGAGATAGACTGAAGCCTCACCGTGAGCAGAAAAAGATGGAAGCAAGAAAATGGGAGTGTGGGTTGGTGACAGAGTGGCTGCTAAAGTAGTTTTCCCATGTTTGTGACACTTAAGCCACAATTTGGTGCTTATTGACCAAAAGGATCACCTGGCTGTATGCATTCATTCTTTAAATGAGGCAACCTATGGGCAGTGCTTAGAACCATGCCTGACACCGACTAAAACAACCATATGAGCATTTTATAATATGATGGTATTTATGAATTGATTCAACAGCTGCATGTTTTAGTTTTGGGGGATATAGGAAAATAAAACATAGTCCTGAGCTCAAGGGATCAATAATCTATTAATCTAATCTAATTTTTTACAAGCCTAAAAATATAAAGGAAAGAATGCCCAATTCTGCATGGGTTTGATGAGGTGTGTGTGGTCCAGAGAGCTTCTCTGACATGTTTGAGGGCATTCCTGTGTATTCAGAAAAAGAGAGAAAGTAGGATATTGTGAGAGAACAATAATAACTGCAAAGGCACAGAGGGCAATACATTCAGGGAAATGAAAGAAGCCAAAGATACTATACAGAGAATGGAAAAAGTGCAAGCTATAGAGAAAGGTTAGAACCAGATCACAAAGGCCTTAAGCGTCTTGATAGGAGATTAGACATAAGCCTATGGGTAATAGGGAGCCACGGAAGGTCTTTAAGCAAAAGAGTGGCTCGAGTTGATTTGTATTTTAGAAACATCACTCTGGCTACCATATGAACAATAGCTGGAGAGTTTCAAGGCAGGAAGAAGGGTGCTTACTAGACCATTCTGGCTGTAATTCAGATGGATGATGGTGATGGCTTGAATAAAGGAGGAACAGGAAAGATACAGATGGGAGGCAAGAAGTAAAAATTATAGGATTTGATGATCACACGAACAAGGGCTTGGGAGAGAGAAGTGTATCCTATCATACTTTCAGAAAACTGCAAGTTACAAATCAAATACTTCACTGGAGCTGTGAACGATGGTCTGTTCCCTGGGCGAGGGATCCAGGAATGCTGGCAATGAGTCAAAGCTTCCTGGTCATCATGTATTCTGGGCATTGACTATTTTTTCTGGGATGATAAAGCCCCACAGCTGATCTAGTGAAAAGAGGTAGTCACAATCTCCATTTCATTTGAGCAAAGAAGATGGGAGTGGCTGCCATGCCATAGTGATGCACTAACATGTAAGTTGAATGGATGGATGAAAATTTGGAAGTTAAAGCAGGACATAGGGTTGAATGCAAAATTGTTCCATGGTTGTGGCATGTTTGCTAGATGCATCAAAACAGACAAGGAACTAATTACATGACTTCTGAGTAGGCAGAAAGCTGACATTCTGAAGTTTCAAAGCTCTATTATAGTTCCCATGACCAAAATATTCAGTTAAAAATGTCAGGGCTCCATATTAAGTGGGCACTCAATTGAGTGAATAAGTGAATGAATGAATTTCTCTGAAATATTAAATCTAGCTTTCAAGATTCCCCAATGATTACTTTATCGTTCATATTTTCTACATGGACTTGATGGCAGCCTATTAATAACTGAGAGTGTTGATTAATGGATTAGTATTAACTCAGAGGGAAATTTTAGCATTCCCAGGTTTCTGTATTTAGCTCAATCCTGTTCAAGCTTTTAGTCTATAATTTGGATAAAAGTGCTATTGTTATTCTTATCAAATTTGAAAATGACTCAAAGCTGGTGACTTCCCTCTCTCCTTCCTTTCCTATTCTATGTGATGATCAGGGCATGTCTAATCTTTAAAAGAAAAATGAGAACTAGAGGTAATCTAATTGCTTTATAGCCTTTGAAGAACTAAATAGGGAAAGGGAAGGGAGAAGAGAAGGGGGAGTTAAGGGAGGAGGGAAGGAAAGAAAGGAGAAAAAAAGGATGAAGGGGTTAGGAAATGAGAGAAAGAAAGAAAAAAACAAAATAAAAATGCAGAGAAAGAAGTAAAAAAGGAAGGTAAAATGGGAGGATGGATAGAAGGAAAAAAGGAAAGAAAGGGAAAAAGAAAAAAGGAGATAGGGAGAGAAACAAAGGAAGAGCCTCAAAACACAAACAGGATGGTGATTGTTGAAAGGAATGGAACCAGAAGGGCACCTTGGGCAAGGAGGAGCATCCCTAACAACTGCAAAATTTGAAGAAAGTCATAGTGAAGGGACAAGAACTTTATCCTGTATTGCTACAGAAGGCCAAGACAGGATAAAGGGAGGAATGTATGAAGATAGGTGTTTCTGGGCCGGGCGCGGTGGCTCATGCCTATAATCGAAGCACTTTGGGAGGCCGAGGCGGGTGGATCACAAGGTCAAGAAATCAAGACCATCCTGGTCAACAAGATGAAACCCTATCTCTACTAAAAATACAAAAATTAGGTGGGCATGGTGGTGCGCACCTGTAGTCCTAGCTACTCGGGAGGCTGAGGCAGGAGAATTGCTTGAACCCAGAAGGCGGAGGTTGCGGTGAGCCAAGATCGTGCCATTGCACTCCAGTCTGGGTAACAACAGCGAAACTCCATCTCAAAAAAAAAAAAAAAAAAAAAAAAGAAGATAGGTGTTTCTTTGCTAAATGGAGAATCTTCAAACAATCCAAAATATTGAAAAACTTAACGAATTGACACATCATGAGCTACCAGGGGGTGAGAAGGTTCATTAGAAGTGATCCACCCAAGCCTCAGGGTTGGCGAATGAAATTCTGTCTGGTATAGAGATGGGTCCACATGATCCTATGATCCTTCCCACAGCTATCCTAATGTAGCCAAAGAAACACTTTCTGCCCTCATGTATTTATGAGTTGCCCTAGCTGGCACAGTGACTAAAATTCAGGGAAAAGAAAAGGAAAGGGGAGAGGGAAGGGAAGAGAGAAACTCAGAGGACAAAAAAAGAGGAATTAATTCCTCCACTCATTCATTTTTTTCATCCAACAAATATTTATTTGTGGCTGAATAGGGATGGAATGATGAGTCAAAATAGATACTTTCTGGTTTTATGGTACTTCCAGTTTAATAGTGAGGAAAACATTAATTAAATATTCCTTCTAATGAATGTGTAAATACTAAGATAACAGCTCTAGTAAAAATGTTTTTGCAGAATATATAACAAAAGAGCTTAACTGGGAAAGCAGCAAGGGTGTGTCTAAGCTCAAGCTGCCATAACAAAAGATCATAGACTCAGTAGCAGTAGCTTAAACAACATTTATTTCTCTGGAAGCTGGAAAGTCCTAGATCACAGTGCTATTAGATTTGGTGTCTGGTGAGGGCCCTCTTCCTGGTTTGCAGATGGTTGTTTTCTCACTGTTGTCTTCACAAAGAAGAGAGAAAGAGCAAGTTCCAGTCTTTTTCTCTTCTTACAAGGACACTAATCCCATCATGGAGACCCTAGCCTCATGACCTCATCTAATTTTAATTCCCCTTCAAAGGCGTCACCTCCTAATATCATCACATTGAGAATGAGGTTTCAACAGATGGATTTTAAGGGGATACAAACAATTAGTCCATAAGAGGATGGAAGTCAAAGAAGATTTCCCTGAAGAGGTGAGCCCTGAGCTGGAGGACATGCATGGGCATGGGAATTCATTTCAGAGACAGGATGCAGTGGGCAATGTTCCTGCAGCACGAGGGAGGTAGGGCCCCTGGAAATGCTGAAAGGCAAGTGTGCAGGGGGTACAGAGAGGGAGAACGAGGCTCAAGAGGTATACAAGGCTGGACTGAGCAGTCATTTTATTTAGTAAGGATTTAAACTATGGTGATTCTTTCCCTTATTCACCAAATTTGTGTTGAGAAATTCCTATGTCAAATATCAGTTAGGCACTAAATATATACCAAGAATGGTAAGCACGACAGATATGACTTCCTCATGGTCCTGATGAAACTTTAGAGTCAAGAAGAGCCGAGAGATAGTCAAATAACAACAACAAATCACAGTGCAAAAATAATAGGTTCTGAAGTAGGGAAGTAGAGACTTATAACAGTTTGGAGGACAGGGATTAGCAGAGGCTTCCTAAAGAAAGTAACATTTAAAATGACACCTGAAAGAGAAGTAGACTTTAGCAAGACAAAGATAGAAACACAATGCGTTCTACTTTAAAGGAACAGGTGTACAGGCCCAGAGGTGAGAGAGAGCATGTTGTACTGGAAGAAGATGAATTTTAGAAGCAGCTGAAATAAAGGGTGCAAGGAGAGTGTCAAGAGAAGCAGCTGGGGATGTAAGCAATGGATACATCAAGAAGGGACCCATGCTTCATGTTAAGAAGAAAGAAGGAGGCTGTTAGAATGCATTGGCAAGGAGAAAGCCAAAACCTGGGAGGACAATTAGGAGATTATCAGCATAATTCAAGTAAGAGTTGATGAGACATGAATTATAAGTCAAGACAAGAAAGGAAAAGGAAACTGGAGTGGTTGAGATATATTTAAGAGATAAAAGCCTTTAGATGGAGTAGCTAATTAGCTAAGAAAGCTATAGTAGGCAGAATCATAAGTACCCAAAGATGTCCCTGGCCTAATCCCCAGAATCCACGGATGAGAGGCTATACAAAAAAGGGGATTAAGGTTGCAGATGGAATTAGGTTGCTAATCAGATGACTTTAAATATGGAAATTATCCTATATTACCATGGTAAGCCCAATGTGGCCACAAGGAATCTTAAGGGTGGAAGAGGAAGACAAAAGAGAGAGCCAGAAGAATGGCAGTGTGAGAAGGACTTAGGCTGACCTTACCGGGTTTGAAGATGAAGGAAGGCAGCTATGAGCCAAGAAACACCAGGAAAAGCAAACTAAAAAAAAAAAAAAAAGAATTCTCCCCTAGAGCCTCCAGAAGATATGCAGCCCTGCCAACATCTGGACTTTAGCCTAGTGAGGGTCATTATGAACTTCTGACATCCAGAAATGTAAGATGCTAAATATGTACATTTAAATCACCAATTCTGTGACAATTTGTTAGAGCAGCAATAAAAAATTAACACAGTGAGAGAGAGGAAGGATTGAGGATGATGCCAAGATTCTGCCCTGGGCAACTATATGAGATGGTGCTTCTGTTAGGAAACATAGTAAGGGAGAAACAAGGAGATAGGAGTTGATTCACTTCTGAACACACTGGATTTGGAATTCTGCAATACTGATATCAGGTAAATGCATGGGTCTGAAGATTGGAAAAGAACTCTAGATTAGAGATGTAGATTTAAGATTAATTAACATATGTGGTAATTTAGGCTACCAAGTAGAGGGAGAGTGGAGGGAGAAAGAAGAAAAGGAAAGAGGGGAAAAGGAAGGGAGGGAGGGAGGATAGGAAGGCACTTAGTACACAACCATGAAGAACGCTGGGATTTAGAGGATGGGAAAAAGTGGAAGCACACATAGTTGAAAAGGAGCAGCCAAGAAGAAAGGAAGAAAACCAGAAAGGCGCAGCCACGTGAGGTAAACTTAGAATATGTTTTAAGAAGGAGAGTTGGGTCCTAAGAATACATTACTGTAAGGAGGGAGTGTAAACGTCCCCAGCTCCCAGTTCCGAAGAGGTTCTCAGCTTTTCTTATCCCGAAGAATGGATAAAGGGGCCACCGAGGCGCGGTGAGCTTACTTCGAATAAACATCGTGGACCCAAAAAGTTTTGCAGGAGAGTGATTTATTAGACAGAGGGAGAGAGTGAGAGAGAGCTCCCATACTGTCGTGGGAGGGGAGCCAGAGCAGGATATCGGTTCAGGTAAGCGACCCCTAAATTTTAACCCTTGAGTTATTCCCGACCCAGTCATGTTCTCGTCCAATGAGAGGAGTTCTTTCAAACGTCCTCTGGAGTGATTGATCTTTGACTCTGATACCGGATTGGCTGCTTAGTTCACAACTCTTGAGTCACAGAACCCCCTCCTCCCAGAGCTTTCCGCAGGTATTTAGCGGGGACAAAGGAGCCTCACCTGGCTTTCTCTACCTATCCCACCTGGGAAACGCCGACAAAGAACTTTACATTTGAAACACCTCTGTCTCCCGGATAGAGGCGTGGGGCCAGGAAACTCCTGCCTTTGAAACCACACCCCTCGCGGACCCAGGAAGAGAAGCTTCTATAACACAGTCCCTCATTACTGTTGAGCATTTATAGCAGTTAAAAAACTTAGACCTGAACACTGAACTCGGGGAAGGAGGCCACTGGTACTCTGGAAGCCAGATCAGGATGGGTCAAGCGTGGATTGAGGGAAAGAGTAATCATCCATAAGAAAATGAACAATCTCAATAGAAATCGAACTACATGTGCATGTGTGTGCACAGTTTTTCATCTTTAAATTAGCAAACGTGAAATCTTCTGTATTAAATTTTATGCAGTCCTGGTGAAGAGTCAGGGAAATAAGGACTCTTAGACATTGACAAACTGTACTTAGTGATATGTATTGATTTATGTTCCCCCAACAAAGATACATTGAAGTCATAACGCCCTATACCTCAGAATGTGACCTCATTTGGAAACGGGGTCTTCGCAGATTTATTCAAGTTAAGTCGTAATCTACTAAGGCTCATGTCGTTATATAAAAAGGAAATTTGAATACAGACACAGAGAGCAGGTGTGAAGAGACATAGGGAGAATGCTGTGTGAAGATTGGAGTCATGCTGCCACAAACCAAGGAATGCCTGGGGCTCCCAGATGCTGGAAGAAGCAAGAGATGATCCTTCTCCTACATGTTTCAGATGGAGCACAAACCAGCCAACACCTTGTTTTCAGACTTCAAGCCTCCAGTCTGAGACAATAAATTTTTGTTGTTCTAATCCACCAAGTTTGTGATATTTTATTACTGCAGCCCTGGAAAACTAATGCATCTTGCAAAAAATCTGCCAGTTTAGAAATATGTATCAATTGCTTTTAAAAAAGTAAGTTTGACTCAATCTCAATTAATTTATACTGATTAAAAAACAAGAGACTCAAACAGGAAAGCTCACTGTAATAAGCTTATAATGATGAAAAGTTAGAGAAACTTAAATCAAAATGAAAATAAGAAATTGGCAACAAAACCACATATTTATAATGTGAAATATGATATGTGTTAAACACTATTATCATTTTAGAAGAAAATTGATATGAACAAATGTTCATACTACATGTTTACATAGAAAAGCAGGTTACATTTGGTCCAATATTATTTCAACTTTGTACTTCATGTGTATATCTAAATAACAACAAGCATTAAAGGAAGGCATGAGTGATTTTTATCATCATCTTAATACTTTTCTTGTTTTCTGATTTTTCTACACCGAATATAATCATGAGAATACTAATAGTATTTTTTGAAACATATTTAATTAAACTAGTTACAACAATGTGTTTGGCAAACAACAATTAACAACTATCTATCTGTCTATATTCTAGCTTTATTATTTACTATGTGTTCTTGGGCAAGTCCCTTAACTTTTTGAGCATCAATTTAATCATCTGTAAAGTGGAAATGAGAACTTTCTCATTTGGCTATTGTGAGGATCGAATGATAAAATGGATATAACACACGTTAGCACAATGCCTGCCAAATACCAAGTAGTCAATAAAAGTTACCCACTATTATACACCTGTCTCCTAGAATTAGCTTATCAGGAATCAGAGATCCATGCCAACTCACCAGGAAAGGCAGGCCTTGTGAGTTTTAAATCTTCACGATTTAGAAATGTTATAAGGTGTCAAAATATTTGTTTCATCAGCTGAGTACTAACACTCAGGGATTGAGAATGCAACACAGCAAATTTGAGGGGCTCCTTTGTGTTCGTGTTACTTTCCATTTAAAGTTATAATTTCATTATAAAGGAGATTTCTAGACATGGAATAATAAAAGGCTAAGCAGGTTAAAAATGTTTGGTTACTATAAAATAAATGGCAGCTGAAATATCATTGCCCACCATTTCTCATTGTAATCCTTGCTGTGGTTTCCTCAAAGCATTTTACAGGGTGAGAGCAATAAAAAAATGTCTTTTTGCTCATATAGAGTTTAACAATGGGAAATTTTATTGCTGGTTACTTAAGATGTTCTGATATAGTTATCATAAAAATCAACAGTTGCTCAATATTACAGAACCAAACTCTGTGTTTTATTTTTTTTTAAAGGAAGGAAACACAAAGGAAGACTATTTTCAACTTTTATGCTACTCATCTGGTGATTTCATTTGCCTACTAGATGGCTTATCTGACTTCTATAGAGAGGAGACAATAATTTCACAAGCAAAGAAATATTTTTAAATAATATTTTATTTACTTTAACATTTTTCCATATTTATTTTATTTATTATTTTACATATTAGATAAATATTTATATTATTCATTCTAGCTTTATTTCTCTAGGTCTCACTTTAGTGGCCCTCTAAAACCAATATAGACTGGGTTGAATTTATATATTAAATATATATTTAATATATATTACATTTTAATATTTATTTATTTTTATTGTGTATATTTAAGGCATACATCATGACATTTTAATATACATACTGAAGTGATTACAACTATCTAGTAAATTAACATCCATTATTGCATATATTGGAAATTTGCTGAGAGTAGATTTTTGTACTGTTACCACAAATTCTTCATTGGTCCTCAAAGTCACTTTCTATCTGGACATACCTGCACCGTTTTATTAGAAACTTCTTGATGGTCCCTGCAATATCTAAATTCAACTAGTCATTTCCATGAGGATAGGGAAGGTAGAATTTAAGGCAGGGGAAATTTTGATGTTTCTTTTCATATTCCAAAATTTATCAGTAAGGGTTCTCTTCTAATTTGCACTTGAAAAGTCCTAAAAGCATTGGTTCATTCAGTGTTTACAAAGTCTCTACCATTGTACCAGTCTCTCTGCTTAGTGCTGGCATTGGTCAGAGAGACAGAGATAAATCAAACGCCTGTTATTAATGAGCCAATTTTCAGATTAAAAGGAATGATCAGTTATTTCATTTGTGGAAGAAACATTTGCCTCAGAAAACAATAAGTAGGCAATTCAGAATAAAATAATACCAAATAGTCACTCTTACTTCTAGAATAGATTAAGGTCAATGGTTAGCAACACTGAGTGGGTTAATTTCTCCCTTCCCACTTCCCAGATAATCTAGTATGTAAGACCCTGGAGACTTATTTACATAAAATGTATTGACACTTCATATCATTGTAAATGTGGTTTCCTGTTCATTATGCCACACTTTCTGGGAACAAAGAATGAGTAAATTCAACCCAGTCTGCATTGGTTTTAGAAGACCACTAAAGTGAGACCCAGAGAAACAAAGCTAGAGTGAATAAAAAAGTAAGACCCACAGCAAGCCAAATATCTATCCTAGGTTTTATAAACGTTTCTTTGGCAGAAATAGATATAACTCTTACAACTCTTTTTCTTTTCTTCTCATGATTTCTATGGCTTCCTGAATAACATGTATGGAGACTTTTAGAAGAAAAATGAAGATGACAATGAGAGAAGACTAGCAGAATAAATAAACATAAAAGAAAACAGGAACATTAAAGTACATATTCAATTAAAAATTTCCTTTCTTATATAAAGAGAGTGTCAGTAAAACTTCACTCTTAGTTTTTATAAGAATTATCTGTCATCATAAAAAATAGAAATCCAATCTCAATTTTTTTTTTTTTTTTTTGCGACAGAGTCTCACTCTTTCTGTCACCCAGGTTGGAGTGCAGTGGGATAATCTTGGCTTACTGCAACTTCTACCACCTGGGTCCAGGTGATTCTCCTGCCTCCGCCTCTGGAGTAGGTGGGATTACAGGTGTATGCCACCATGCCTGGCTAACTTTTGTGATTTTAGTAGAGATAGGGTTTCACCATGTTGGCCAGGCTGGTCTCAAACTCCTGAACTCAAGTGATCTGCCCTCCTCGGCCTCCCAAAGTGCTAGGATTATAGACCTGAGTCACTGCTCCCAGACTCTCAAATATTTTTTTGATTTGGGGCTGCTCTCTTTCTCATAATATAATATTTAAATTAGTCATCAAAGCCTTCGAACACTGGGTATAGAGTTTTGTGTGCTGCTGAGAAGTCCATGAAGGAGTATGAGGACCTGCTTATGGATTTGTGGCTATTGGACTACTATACAGATTTTGACCAAAGATATGAAGGTTATCTTCACATTTCTGTTCTCCTCTGTGACTCATACCTCTCATACTAGAACAAATGTTGGGTGAGAGTCTCAGATTTCTATGAGTGGTGGTGTGGTTGACATAGTAATGTATAGCCCAGATCACCCTTCAGGGGAGAATTACTGAAGACAGCCTCCAGATACCAGCATTTTCACGGTCCCTTCAGCTGTAGACAGCTATCTGGCTATGGAACACACCCTTCATGGGGTAGACCACATTTGGTTACTGAGCAAAGTGAGCAAAAATGTCCAGTCATTTTGACCCATTATAGAACAACTCTGATGGAAAATTCCTATCCCAAAGCTCCCTGACAGATGGGCTGAGACTTTGTCAAACATATATCACAGTTCACCTTCTTCCCCTGCCCAATCTTGCTTCCTTTCACCTCTTCCGTAAGTGCCAATCCCTAATAAAACTCTTGTGCCCCAAATTCTAGCCTAATATCTGCTATCAGAGAGCTTAAGCGATGACATGAACTGAGTATACAGAGATAAATGTCCTCAGGTGTTCAAGAAGCTACATTAAAGACAGCAGACAAATGAACATAGTCATCTAATCAATAGATTAAAAGACAAAAAGCACATGATTAGCTTTTCATAAAATCTAACACTCTTTCATGATAAAAAAACACTCAATAAACTAGGAATAGAAGGGAACTTCCTCAACCTGATAAAAGGCATCTACAAAACATTCACAATTAACCTCATACATAAAGATGACAGATTGAAAGTTTCCCACCTAAGGTCAGGAACAAGGCAAATAGACTCTTAGAATTCAGGTCTGGGTTAGGATGAAGACAGTAGAGCGACCCACTTCCACTTTCAGTGAGGGAAGTGGAACCCCAAGAAGCCAGAGTAAGTTCTGGGGACAACCTAAAGAAATGAGTCCATTTTACAGATTACCCTCGTGCCTCTGGCATTTTCTCCTTCTGAAAACAAGTCCCAGCCTCCCCTCCTTTAAAGGGCCTGTCTTTGACCTACTGAGGAATACCTGAACCTATTTTCTAAACATTTTCTGGCCAAAGTTAATGAATTATGACTTCACTTCCAAATAGGAACTGATTTTTTTCTATCGTATTTTTTCCCTCTTTTGTGTCTTTTGTCTTTTAATGTTGGCCCCGACGTTTGTTTCTGAGACTCCATGTCCCTATGTTTAGGATTAAAATTACAGATGGCCCCATCTGGCCATGTGCTCTGTGGATGGATCCCATCCTCTCACCCTTGACACTCTCCTACCTCCTTCTTCTTCCTTACTGATCTCACAGGCAGCCCTGTGAATTAGTCAAGTCACTTTTAGTTTTAAGCGGTAGCAACCCAACTTAAACTAGCAGCAACCCAACTTAAACTAACTTTTGCTAAAGAAAAGTACCTTGGAAAGATATTCTAGAATGTCTTTTTTTTTTTTTTTTTTTTGTAACAAAATAAATAGTTGAACAACCAAATTGAAGGAAATATATCACTAGGCCTTAGAGACAACTGGGGCCAGGGATGTGAATACCATTGTGGACTCTTGATCACCCCCTTCCTCTTATGTCTGCTTCTCTCTGTGAGCCTGCTCCACTCTCATTACAGTGGCATCCTCAAAGCAGGAGATCGTGGCCATCCATTGGCTCCTAAGCTTCCATAGCAGAGAGGTACAGAAACGATATCTTAATTTTAATATGAAAAATCACAAAGAAAACATTCTATTGGCCAAGGAATTAAAAAATAACTAGCTCATGAATCACAGAAATAATGACCATGGCTAATCCATTCCAGAGAGGAGTTCTGCTTACACGGCAAGGATTTTTGTTGCCATTACTGTTTATCTTAATTGGAACACCTTTAGACGGGACAAGCATTCTCTAGCCAGCCTCAGGCCCTGTCACACTGTCATATTCATCAATGTCATACAGCATGACTGTCCCTGAAAAAACTTTGGTTTGTAGCTCAAGGTAGACTGAATTTCCTAAGTATAGGCACTAGGCCAATTTTCCTTTCTCTATACTTAGTACCCCGTCAAAGACCTACATGTCCCAAAGAAATCCTTGAATCAAAAATTGAACAGCACTGTAAAAAAAGTCAAAGAAGCCTTGCAAAATGAACTGTCAAGTCGTACATTAGAAAAGCATGACCTTCTCTTTGAAGCTCTGATTTTTCACTTTCTTCTTTTCTAACAAAAGCCAAGGACTTTACTTGTATTATAATAGTACCAACTGTACAGAATATTGTGTCGATTAAAGATAAAATAGAGCATGTGGTTCTGGACCTATCAGAGCAGCATTCAGTAAAAGTTAATCATCATCATCACTGACACCATCATCATGTCAACATCATCATTGCCATGCTGCTGTCACTCTTAGGAAACCCCCTCTATAGGCATCTGGTGATGCCTAAGAGTTTTAGCTCCTTTAGTACCATTGGTAGGAATTTTCACCATGTACCTTGCTGGGCACAGCATCTCCAATCTATCCAGATCATGGAATTTAGAAAAGAGATTGGGTCCAAGCAGGTCTCAAAAGCACTGCACAGACTGTGTTGCTCCTCCAATGGCTAGAACCACCTGAACATTTTCAACACATATTCCCTGATTAGACAGCCTCCCAGGAATCCCACACAGAAAGCTCTGAGTCAAAGTCCCCTTGTGTACAAAACTTAGAATAGGCCTCATTATAGTGACTGTAGAAAACTCCTCTAAACCCAGCCATTCAAGCCAAATACAATTTATCTTCTATGCTCCATAGCTATTAGATCTACAGATTGGGACACATTTAAACTGCATCCTCCTTACAGATGAACTGTAAGGATTAATTAGGCAGTATCAGCCAAGGTGGAGGGCTCATGAGAATTATGCATGACTGTACTCACTCTTGTTTTCATAAGTCTTGGGAATATTCTTTCCTTCTCTTAGTTATTTAAAATAAAGAATCTGATCATTTATAAGTAAGCAGATGAAAGAATAAACATTTGTATTCAATGCAGCATTCCTCAATCAAGTCTTCTCCTTTGAAATAGATAAAGGAATCTACACTGAGGGTGCTGCATGGTAAGCAATCACTCCTCTTTAGGGGATACTGCTCTATGGTGTAGATGCATTTTTAATACCATTTTGCTTCAATTTTTTGTTAAAGATCTACCTTGAGTTAACAATTGATTTTTGTTAGTCCCTGGAGGAAATGCTTCCAGGAGGCTTCATTGCATTTATTTAAGAGGTTCCTGCTCCTTTATGAAATGCATCTGATTTAATAACAGGAGAAAGAAAAAAGGCTTCATTTACTCTGTGCTATTCTTTCCAGTCAACTTTGCATAATTTTTTTTTTTTTTTTTTTGAGGTGGACTCTTGCTGTCACCCAGGCTGGAGTGCAGTGGCACAATCTCGGCTTACTGCAACCTCCGCCTCCCAATACAAGAGATTCTCCTGCCTTAGCCTCCTGAGTAGCTTGGATTATAGGCACATGCAGCCATGGTTGGCTGATTTTTGTATTTCTAGTAGAGACAGGATTTCACTATGTTGGTCAGTCTGGTCTCGAACTCCTGACCTCCTGATACACCCACCTTGGCTTCCTAAAGTGCTGGGATTGCAGGTGTGAGTCACCATGTCGGGCCACCTTTGTTTTTTTAAATGCTAGAAATCCACTTCTGAATTACAGATCTTAGTGAAACCTGTTTGTTTTGGTAGCTCAACAGTTTTCTTTGTTTTTTCTTTTTTTTTTTGAGATGGAGTCTCACTCTGTAGCCCAGCCTGGAGTGCAGTGGTGCAATCTCAGCTCACTGCAGCCTACACCTTCTGGGTCACGGTTCAAGCAATTCTCCTACCTCAGCCTCCCAAGTAGCTGGGATTACAGGCACGAGCCACCATGCCCAGCTAATTATTGTATTGTTTAGTAAAGATGGGATTTCACCATGTTGGTCAGTCTGGTCTTGAACTCCTGACCTCATGATCCACCCGCCTCAGCCTCCCAAAGTGCTGGGATTATTGGCATGAGCCACTGCACCTGGCCCCTAGCTCAACTTTTTAAATATACTCTCTCCAGATCTGAAAGTATATCAGCTAGAAGTTTTGGTCTGATAACATTCCGTGTGCTTACTATACACTACAACAACTACTGGTGAAGATTTGGACATTTTAAAATGTTTTTGTTAAAATGATACAGTTTAAGCTCTTTATTACTCTATTGGGATTCTCTCAATAGTAACAATGTTCATTGCCTGTTTAGTTTGGACACTGGCAAGAAAGAAATGTTCTTGTGACTGGAACTTTGAAATAGTGATACTTAACTGAGCTTCTTACTTGGGTCTAACAAGGCTGTCTGACATGCTATAAGATAAATTCTAAGGCCAGGCACGGTGGCTTACACCTGTAATACCAGCACATAAGGAGGCCAAGGCAGGAGAATCGTTTGAGGTCAGAAGTTTGAGACCAGCATGACCAACATAGTAAAATCCCATCTCTACTAAAAGTACAAAAAAATTAGCAGGGCATAGTGGCTCACACTTGTAATCTCAGCCATTCAGGAGGCTGAAACAGAAGAATCATTTGAACCTGAGATGTGGAGGTTGCTGTGAGCCAAGATGGCGCCACTGCACTCCAGCCTGGGCGACAGAGTGAATCCATCTAAAAAAAAAAAAAGGTAAATTCTAGAGGGAACTAGTGGATGTACCTGTTCCATAAAGCAGGATTCATTTGCTAATCTGTGCTGTAGAATCAAGTGTTTACAGGTCTTAAACTAGATTCTAAAGAAAAGGCTGGTCCTCAGCCTACTCCTATGCCACTTGTGAAATTCATTTTCCCTCTTTTTTTCCCTTCTAACATTCTGTTTCTTTGAATAGTAATGACAGCAATAAAAATCAGGGTGATGACAATAAGTGTCCCTCACTTGTACATGCTGAGCCATTTGCTTATATTTGCTTCTTTAATCTTTACAGCAACACTAAGAGGAACACTCACATCATCCCCATTTTACAAATAAGAAGGCTGAGATTTAGAGTGATTAACTTGCTTGATCCAAGTCACACATATTTAGACCCTGATTTGTCTCACTCCAAAACCCATACTCTTTACTCCCGAGTAACACATGGGACTAAAATATCCCGGCCAAATAAATAATCGTCATACCAGCATTGTTATTCCAAATTTAAAACCCAGAAAAGGTGAGGAGTGGCCAAGCTTCCAGTGCAAAACAGTAAATGACAACTTTATTTTCATGAGCTCAATTTTGCAATTAAACATATATCCAATCCAGTTTAATGCATGGCAAAGAGAGCTCTATCCCTGCAGCAATGGATTCACAATATGCAATAACATTACCTAAGGTGAACTTCGCAAGGGCAAACCATACTAAAAAAAATTAATAAATAAAAATCCCCTTCAGCAGGGTCAGGGATAAATGCTTTTCTGCTCACCCCAATATCCCCACTCTCACCAGAAAAGAGAAAAAAATTACCCCCAAAATATCTGGGTAAGTTAATGTTATAACTAAGATGAAGGCTAACAGATAAGAAAAATGAATGGCAGAGCAAGTAAACCTAGGGACCGTGAAAGTAACAGGGTCATCAGACACCACTTTCCAAGAAGAAATGGGAACATACAGTATTAATAGGTGGGTTACATGTGGTGTTTTTCATACCCATGGCTATAACCCCTTACTCCCCTCCACAATTGTCTCTAAGGCACTACCCATCTGACAGCCACTACATCCTCCACTCTCAAAAATGAAGCCCAGACATTAATTGTATGTAACTGACTTGATCTCAGAGACAACTCTGCAATATCTAAAGATGCATCAATCAGAGCATTACACCTGCTTAAAATTGCAGATATTTCCTTATCCAGACAAAGAAAAGAGTGGGCTTGTTCCTGCACCCAGTGTTGTGCCTTACAAAGGCAATGCCAGCCAAATTAAGATCCAAGCTTATGCTCCTAGCTCTGTGTCAACTCAGCTACTCACAAGCTTCAGTGGATTCCCCGATAACACATTTCAACATCCCACACAGTCTGGAGATTTCTGCTATTATCTAACCTCCATTCCTTTTTCTGAGATTTAAATACATCTCTTCTCATCTTAAATTAAGCAGAAACAGAATTGGACCATGCCAATATGTAACACAGAGAAAAAAACTTACCATAAGCTATTTCGGATTTCTAATGGGGAAGTATAGGGATAGAGATGCTATAATTCATATAATTCTCGACTTCTTCTAACCCAATTCAGAGACTAGAGGGGAGGAAATAGATTGGAAGGCATTTCTGATTTAAAGTGATGAATTAAATACACGCATTGGCTGGGTGCAGTGGTTTACACCTGTAATCCCAGCACTTTGGGAGGCTGAGGCAGGTGGATCATGAGATCAGGAGTTCAAGACCAGCCTGGTCAAGCTGGTAAAACCCCATCACTACTAAAAATACAAAATTAGCCAGGCATGGTAGTGGACACCTGTAATCCCAGCTACTCAGAAGGCTGAGGCAGAGAATCGCTTGAACCCAGGAGGCGGAGGTTGCAGTGAGCCAAGATCGCACCACTGCACTCTAGCCTAGGTGACAGAGCAAGACACTGTCTCAAAATAAATAAATAAATAAATAAATAAATAAATAAATAAATAAATAAATACACGCATTTAGTTCTGTACCCTCTCAAACCACATTAAATCCCAAGTAAGGTATTTTTTAAATGCATGAACTCACAAAGAAAATGGGACAGAAGACAATAATCTAAAATGTTGGGGGGCTAGAGAGTGGATAGGTGGGTGACAACTGACTTGGTAGACTGAGAAAGCAGAATTCTAAATCAGCAGCAGGAAAAGGCAAGGAACAATCTGTTTTACACCGCATACGTCTCAATAGGCTCCAGAATCAATGGCACCAGGTACTTCTGAAAGGGAGAAAGATGATACGGCTAAACACAGGAAGATGTGTTAGAAGAGTGTTTAGGAAGCAGTTTGCTCCTCCTAAGACTACTACCATCGTTCTTTCTCCATCTTAGTAAAACCTGGAGCTCTATTCCCAGGAATGGGAAGAAAGGGTCTCCAAACAGTTGACTGCAAACTGAATGCTCAGACCTCACCTGTTTTCCACCTCTCAGTTCCCAGAGGTTGGCAGCCATGCGGGGGATTAGAAGAGACTTCTCTGGGGATTGTAACCAGCCAAAGAGAAAAATCTAAAGATATTGATATCAGAAGTTTTGTGTTGTTTGGTTGTTGTTGTTTTTGGTGGGAGTTGGTTTTTTGTTTTGAAACAGGGTCTTACTCTGTTGCCAAGGCTGGAATGCAGTGGTGAAATCATGGCTCATTGCAGCCTCAACCTCCCCAGGCTCAGGCAATCCTCCCACCTTGGCCTCCCAAATAGCTGGGGCTACAGGCATGTGCTACCATGTCTGAAACTTTTATAGAGACAAAGTTTCTCCATGTCAGCCGGGCTTGTCTTGAACTCTTAGGGCAGCCTCCCAAAATGCTGAAATTATAGGCATGAGCCACTGCACCCAGTGTATCAGAGGTTCTGTAAGAAAAGAGTCCATTCAATCACCCTACAGTAAAGACCAGAGTCAACAAATCTCTCCATAGTATGCAGAGATTCTAAATAGATTTGCATTTAAAAAAAACTGAATCATCAGATAGAAGAGAGAAAACAGAAGAGAGGGACTGTCAGTGAAAAAAACTCAAGGAAATTTTCTACACATGAAAGACAAATCTCAGATTTAAAGCTCTGACTAACCTAATGGCCCAGTGTAATGGGTAAAAATAGATCTGTACTGAGGCATTGTATAAAATTTTACAGTCAAATTTCAGAATTTGAGGGAGAACTAAAAGATATCAGAAACTTCCAAAGAGAGAAGAATACAGGCTTTCCAATAAAGAATAGAGAGTCTGAACGGCAATCAAGATGAAAAGATAATAGAGCAATGCCTTCAAGATGCGAAGGAATAGTGATTTTTTATCTAGAAGCCCTTACATGCCCAGCTAGTATTATTTAGTGTGAGGATAGAAGAGAAACAATTTCAGACATGAAAATTCTAAAACAAAACACACAACAACAAAAACCTTCCCCCTTGTGTATCCTTTCTTGAGAAGATACTGAGAGATGTGCTCCAGCAAAACAAAGGAGTAACGTAAGAAAGTAGAAATAATGAATTTAAGGAAACTGAGGCTTTTACACAAGAAAGCAGAGAAGGGAATCTCCAGGATGACAGCAAAGGGAGATGGCAGAATAAAATGTGTGTAGCCTGTGTAGGGGTCACCAAACCACACTGGGCCATGTCAGATGTCCATGGGAATGATTTCTACAGGAAGATAACATGAGTAGAGACTGATGAGAGGAAATTTACTTTAAAACACAGCAAGCAGATGCTTCTAGGGAGGTGAAAGTGGTAGGGAGGATGTCATTTCCTCACCAGCATATTAAAATATTTAACTCTTAATACCATCTGCATATATAACTTTAAAAATATTTTTAATGCTATTTTTATATAAAACATACATGAAAGGATAAGACCCTGAAAATCCAGCACATTGTTTATAGGATGATATTAACTAATCTTTGCATATACAAAAGGGGATTAGAATCAAGCTTCACGTTGGGGATAGGAAGAGGGCCGAGTTTTTCTATGTGAGAAACTGAGAATACTTTTTTTTCTTACTAAGAAAGGAACAAGAATTGAGACAGGAGGGAACCAACATAGAGGAGGGCAAAAAGGAAATAGACTGGAGCAAGTACTAGCAGAAATGGCCAAGAGATTCATCTTTTTCTTTTGAGATGGAGTGTTGCCCAGACTGGAGTGCAGTGGTGCCATTTTGGCTCACTGCAACCTCTACCTCCCAGGTTCAAGTGATTCTCCTGCCTTAGCCTCCCAGGTAACTGGGATTACAGGAGTGTGCCACCATGCCTGTCCGGATTTACTTTTAAGAACAGGCATATAAATACTTTGTTTTGATTGTCTGTGTTGCTAAGGTAAAGCCTTAGCAATTCCAACTTTTGGAATTTGCTTCATACAAAAATTCACACGTGAATAGCTTTTATGGCAAAAGTCATGTTAAGTTCCTAGAGAACCTGGAAGCAGCCCTGGCCTCCTATTAGACATGCGATGGGCTATGAGCCTCTTTCGCTGAAATCTTAAAGACAGAGAACAGTAGCCGTTGGCTTGACTTGCGAGTTAACTTACATGTACCTGGACCATCTCGCACCATCATTCTCTAACCTTAATGCCAATCTCAACATGTAAAAAAATCTAGAAGCACACACAAATCTGATTACAAAAACCTGAAAATCTTAACCAAAGATTTCTCAAGGAGATCAGGAAGGAAGTTGTATTTGACTTCACACAGAAAGATTTCCTAAAACACCTTTTTAAATATCTTTATCTGTCCTCTGGGTTTTCTACATTCTACTCTGAACAGGACCTGCTCACATCGAGCCTTTTTTTGTTGCCACATCTCAGAACTCAGTCTCACTGTCACTTCTCTGACCCTACCTGGAGTCTTTGACAACCTCCTCCTCCTCCTCCACCTCCCTTCCAGACTCTCTTTTCTTCCAGGTCAAGCCGTTTGGCTTTCTCCTAGCTCCTCCAGGTCTACTTTTCACTTATTGGACATTAGCGCATCAAAGGTATGAAAAGGAATGATCATACACATTTGCAAACTGTGTTTTCCCCTCACATATAAAACCAAAAGCTCTTTCTGCAAATGTAGTGAATAGTGGTACAGAACCCATATCCCATTCCCCATCCTCAGGACTAAGACACTGGTTCTCATACCTGTGTCCCTTTTGGAAATGGCCCTTTCTTAGGTAGTGGCCCTGCCCAAGGTTAGGCCCCCCTCCCCAAGTCATACAGGGAGGTTTCTAGATGCAGCTCCCTTGCCTCAATTTGGGATGACTCTGAAGGTCTTTCCCAGCTTTGGAGCTCCTCATGGGATTGTCTGAGGCCTCTTTGGTGACACATTGCAGTTTCACTCCCTCCTCTGTCCAGTCAGCTTCCTACCCCCTCACAGGTGCTATTCTGAGCACATCCTCCAATAAACTTTCTGCACACTAATCTCTGTCTCAGAGAAACTGACCTAAGACAGTCAGTTATAGGCCTCAGGTAACTTAATCAGCATACGTAACTATTTAAATGCATAATATACCTACTAATGTGGCTGCATATGTTTTCAATACATAAAAAAATAAAGAAAACAAAGGCAGCAAAGTTTCAAGTAATACACAAATGGTTAAGACAGGTGGCTGGAGAAACGGGGTGGCTGGTAGAAAAGAGAACATATAGGAAGGAATGAAAACTCAGGGTTAGTCTTGGAGAATTGCCTCTGGCCATCCCTAGGAATCCTGTCTGGTCCTAAGAAGAGAGAGGGGTGTAAGCAGGGATAAAAACAGTGGATTTTTCTCACAAGATCTGTAAGACGTGTAGAAGCTGAGGCATCACTTATTTGGGCTTTGTCTGTCTAACTTTGACATCAATGGAGTGTGAGGAATTTGCCCCGTCAGCAAAGTAGCCATAGCACTGGTCCACTGGGATGCTACCACAGGGCCACAAGGACATATTACAAGAGGTAACACCTCCAGTAATGGGAGTTGGCACAGGTATATCTGTGGTAGTTGTAGCACAGACAAAATGCCCTCATATAATTTTACCAGGTATATCATAGGAAAAGAGGGAAGTCGGGAAGAAGCAGAGGAAATGGCAAATGTAAACAGTGGCTAAGAAGACTCGTTCTAGAACATTCTTGGACCATCCCTTGAAGACTCAATAAATATTCAGAGGAATTTTATAGTAGAAAGATTAAGTTTCCACTTTAGAAATATGTTTTACACACACACACACGCACACACACACACACACCCCCAAAAAATGAGCTGCTATCCAGAGCAAAATAGACAACTAATATTAATTAATAACTCTCCTAATTATATTCCATTGCTAAAGTCAATTGTTTATTTCAACTAGAAAATCTGCCTTATTTAAGACATTAGTACTCAAAGAAATTGATAATGGGTTTGCATTCCCATAAGTGTGTTTGAATTTCAGTTATCTGACATCTCACAGTAGGGAACTGCTATTTGCATTTTCAGGTACAGACATCTGGGATTCAAGCATGAGACTGAACACAATTATCCTTCACAATAAAAGCAAATAGAGCTTGGCATGAATTTGCTAATTGTTCATTCCCACTGAGCCACAATTTTAAGCCAGGACATATACATAAAAGAATAAGTACCAATATGCCCATTCCTCTCACAAAGGCCAAAGTTATCTTCTCAAAGGCAAAGTCACATTATTTCACTCTCTTGCTTTAAAGTTTCCAATAGAGACAAAAACTCAAATTCCTTATTATGGCAAACAAGGCTCTAGATCAGTGGATCCAGGCTTGCGCATGCATCAGAGTGACCTGGAAGGCTGGTTAGAACACTGATGGCTGGATCCCACCCAAGAGTATCTGATTCAGCAAGTCTGGGGTGAGCTGGAGAATTTGCATTACTCACAAATTCCCAGATGATGCTGATGCTGCTGGTCCAAGGACCGCACTTTGAGAGCCACTGCTGTACCTGCTCAAGTCCCTGTTCAATCTTCAGCTTCATCTGACACTCTCCAACTTGCCCCTTCTGCGTCACTGGCTGCCTTTCTGACCTTGAACACCTCCTGCTTATTCCAGTTGCAGAGTCTTTGCACTGATAATTCTCTCTGACTAAACTTATTCTCACTCTGATCTTCACCTTCTCTAAAGCACCTTCTTACTCTATCCCTCAGTTAAAGAAAATCCCCATCCAACCACTCTCCATCTACATCACTGTCCTATTTGATTTTCTATCCCTGGCACTCATCTCTTTCTGAAGGTATGCTATCATTAATTGCTTATATGCTTATTATCTGCCTTCTCTACAGAGAGAAAGCTCCAAGTAGGCAAGGAATTCCTCTGGTTCTCTGTTTATCTGTAGCTCTAGGGGACAAATGATAAATAATTTTTGGATAAACAAGTAAATCTTTGGAGGAGACCAGACAACAGTTTGAGTTTTCTAGTTACAAGAGAGCTTCCATCACTAGGCACCAAATGACTCTACCTTTATTGGTCTTTTTCTGTTACTCTCATCTGAGAACTGTTTGTGACCTGTGTCATCTGTAATTAGAAAATGTATTCCACATGTCATTTGTAATTAGAAAATTAGAACAGGGCTTATAATTTAGTACACAGCTGGTGGAATATTCGTTGTGCTAAGCAGGGAAAGAATATAGTAATATTATCCTTACTCTAACAAAGACAATAAAGCTGTTTTGTTAAAAAAAATGGTGTTGTGAACAAATCAAACATTTTAAAATGAAGCAGAATGCAAATTTATTTTGGAGGCTATTATCTGTGATCTCAGGCATATGACTCTTAAGAAGTCACCAAACTGCAAATCCATAAAAGGAAATGCTAAGTTACAATATTTGAATAATTCAGTTTTCAACCCAAACAAAAATATAAAAGATGTACTTCTCTCAACCACTGGATTATTTAAGAACTCTATCTGTTTTCCCCAGCTCTTGACATAAACCTTAATTTTTATGGCACTCATTTGAGCGGTTTCCTGCAACTGTTGTCCATTATTTTTAGGAGATGCTTAATGTTTGATTCAAATTCAGTGGCTCACAGTAAGTGATCTTCCTTAATTTCTTTTGCTTGGGAAGGAAAGTAAAACATTGTACTTTAAAGACAGTTCCTGCTGAGGGGCTTTAATGACACTTCATAAACTTGTATCCGTAGTTCTTCCTTTCATTATCATTGCACCAAACATGTTTCTATTATTTGAAATTATTTTTTTGGGTAATCACTGGATAATTAGTGCAATACTTAGCTCACCCAGTATACAACCTAACTCACACACTGTTCTCTTGCTGTTCAGTTAAACCTGGCAGAAAACCTACCACATAGTTAAGCCCAGGGAGTACTAAATGAATGAATGACCAACACAGCAATCAAAGAGAACAGGAGCACCAAGTCATAGTGAGAGAAAGGATAGATAGAGGAAGGAAACCTGTTTCTACCATGCCTTGCACTGCCCCATTTTCTCAGAGAAATGTTTTCTTTAAGAGTAGACAGAGCCTTGATGCTTATTCAAAGAGGAGAATATTTGTGGACCTGTTGCTGCAAATGGGTTATCATATAATGTGGCAAAACAAGTTACTAACTAGTTGGGTCTTTTTGGGAAAGCTGCTGTACCTCTATGAACCTTGTTTTTTCTTTCAGGGAAATATTAGTGAGTTAAAATAATTTATGTGATACAAAATTCCATGCTTATCTATTAGATCTATTTCTAATAACTGAAGAAAAATGCTACCTGCCAATGTCATACTTGATTTTTGATAGCTAATCACCTAAACTGAAATACATATATAGCATTCACAAACCATTAAGTTAAAGTATTGCATGTTATTGATCCACAAAGACACTGGATGCCATGTTCACTTTTCCTGCTGCATCTGTATACCCCCTAGGACTTCACAATTGAATTCAGAATTGAAACCTCTAAGCCATAGATTTTTACTATGGCAAGGTCTGAATCATATTTTGCTTCATGTGCTTTCCTGGCTTTCTTTCTTTGTGACAGAAATTATATAGATTACCCTGGCACCCTTTCTCACTTCGTGATTTTTATGGTATATGTGCTTGGAATATCATCACATGATAATAGGATATTAATATTCATGGTTTCATCTCCTTTTTCCTCTCTCCATAAAACAGATTCATATAGATTAGCACTGGCTGCTTCAGTGCAGATACACAAACATGAGCCAAGGCATGGAAATCTGTGTAAGAAACAACTTAACTTAGAGAAAGTAAAACAGAGCAATCTACTTTCATTCTTCAAGCTGAACACGCTGTAAAAATTAAGCAAACAAAAGTCAAGTGTGACAAGGGTTTTAATCAGAGAATATAATGGATTGCCATCATCAAAGTCCATAGGAAAAGACAAGTCTAATCCTGTGAAGGTTTTTTGGGTATTCAGCAATGACCCTCCTCAAGAAACCCACTGTTCTTCAGTCAATTTCTCTACCAAGGGAACTTAGTTTATTCAGGCTAATGAACTGAGAGAAGATATAGGACAGCAAATAATGTCTAAGCTTTACTTTTTTATAGCAGAATATATAAATGATTCAGGTTGCATACAAACCAATAGGTTGGTTTACTCTTAATGAAACATGTAAATTTTTCTTTACATGTAGCCCTGAAAAGTTGCCAGATGAAGAGAGCCTTTTCCCTGCTTAGTGGCCCTTTGCATAACACCCCTCACTATATAGTCATGGAAACAAAACATGCTGCCTCAATTTGTGCAATAGATTGGCTGCAAAACAAATTTCAACCCAGAATCCTATATTGGTGAGCTACAATTGAGTTGGAAGTTCCTTTGAGAAATAACTCGGCACAAATGAGAGTTTTAAAGTATCACTATACTATACAAACATGCCATGATTCATTACTTTGTGCTCAGATCATCTAACCTAGACCCATTCCTCTCCAATTGTCTTTGTTATATCTATATAATAATAGTAGATACCTTTGATTGTCTGTATTTGTCAAGGTATACATGAGTTTGTGTACTGTTATCCCACTTGGTAAATCAATAAGAATTCCTAAACCTCACCAATTTGGACACACATGCTTTCTTAAAGTTTTCATGAATAGCAATCATGAACAGTGAAATTATTTTCTTTAATAAAACGTGAGAATAAAAAGCTTTCATATGGATGCAAGAGCTCCTAAACTTTCCTGTGAATCTTCTCCTGAGTTGCTACAATATTTTCCTTTGTTTTCTTTTCAAATACAAAGCCCATAATGACAACCTAAGATCTGGGAGATATTAACATATATTTTCCATGGCATATGATGTAAGCACCATCTCATTGGCAGCAATTTTATTTGAAAAATGTATTATTTGTCTACCCTCCATCCCAGGCCCAATCCATAGCAATTTTACTGCCAATTCCACTTGCCCAGTATCTAGTAAATGCATCTCTTCCTCTCTATTCCCTCAGTGAATCTTTCTCTCTCACCTTCATTACTTGCGGCAGAGCCTGATTTGTTATACAACAAATCAGTTCCCTTCTCTTCCTGGGCACACAGCTAGACTACACTTCCCAGCCTCCGCTGCAGTTAGCTGAAGCCACGTGATTTTGTTCTGGCCATAATGGAATGTATGTGGAAGTATTTGCTCCTTCTGGATGGCCCATAGACTCCTCTTGACGGTATCTTCCTTTCTCCTTTCCCATCTGTGAGCTGGATGAAAAAAAGACTCCAAAGACCTAGAAGAGGGCTAAGCCACAGCACTTAAGGAAGATGAGGGCTTGAGTCACAATTTGGAGGACAGCTGTCTGTAGAAATGAGCCACCCAACCAGAAACATCTACAGTGGACTTGCAAACATGAGAAGCCAACATTTATGGTATTGACGCCAGACTGTAGGGATATCTGATACAGTAAATAGGCTATCTCACTAATACACTACTAAAATAGCCTCATTTCTCAACTTCTCCCCGCTCTATCCCATTCTCCATACTGATATCATGTGTATCTTCCCCAAACACCACATTTTAACCATTACCCCCATTCAAAAATTATTGATAGATACATTAAATAGACAGTTGCTGAATTTTTATTATGTTCCAAGCTAACCTCTTGCAGAATTTTACAGTTGAAATTCCTTCACCTGGCTTTCAAGGATTTCCATGTGCGTTCACAAGTTTGCCTCTCATTACGCACCCTACCCTGACCTCTCTGTTCCTAATTTCTGGCAATCCAAATTATTCACTATTCCTGACATTGGATTTAGATTGTTTGCCTTCAGGCTTTTGATTCCTTTGTTCTGTTTCTAAACTTTACATTTCTTTTAGGCTTCACTGTAAATGCTATCACTACCAAAAAGCTGCATTTTCCTGAATCTCTAGCTGAAAGTAATCTTTCAGCTGTAATATCTCTCTCTGTCTCTCTGTGTCTGTCTCTGTCTCTCTTCTTTCTCTCTCTCTCTCTCCCCTCTTCTCCCCCAGAGCTCCCACATAATTTTATCTGTTTCTCCAAGTTGTGCAAGTGCATGGAGGATGAATCCACACCTGCCTCACTCCTCACTGGAGCTGACACTCTGGCATATAGTGGGTACTTCATTGAATGATTACCATTTATTTGTTGGGACTTAGCATAGTACCAGAAAGTTAATAGGTCATTGTTCAATGGATGTGAAATCTACATTTCCACCAGGTCACATCAGTCTGCAATTTTTCATACTTCACAACAGCTTTACTTTTTCCCTCCAAATATCTGTTCTTCCTCAATACTCTCTGTCTACATGATGGCTTTCCATCCTTCTGGTTGCCTAAAGCAGAAACCTAAAATGACTCCCCTCTCCCTCACTCCCTGCTGATGCTACTGCCTGAGAAGACCTCAAATGCATCTTATCTTCTTCAGCCACTGCTCCCTTAGTGCAGGCTGACATTGTCACCAAACTGACCTTACCCTGCCTGTAGTCCAGCCCTCAGCCTCCCCATGCCCAAGTCCACTAGCTACACAGCAGCCAGATGTTCTTTCTCAAATCACATCTGATCTTGTTCTTCACCTATTTAAACTGAAAAGGTTTTGACTGATTTCACAATCCCACTCTAGATAAAGTAAGCATGATCTAACCCAGATTTTTGTCAGTTGATTAATTCATTAAGTTAACAAATGAATGCGAAGCACCTCTTTGAAGTGTCAGATACTGTTTTTGGTGCTGGAGGATATAATGGTGAACAAAAACAAAATCTGTGCACTCGGTGAGTTTATATTCTAGGGTGAAGATATGCAGTAAATAAAGGCAAAATAAGTATATCATTTAGCATTCCAGAAGGTTACAAATGTTGTGTGGGGGGAAATGGAGGCAATAATGAAGTCCAAGAGTACAGGTTTGGAGGAAAGACTATGATTTAAATGAGGAAACCAGGGTAGGTGCTCATTGAGAAGGTGTTACTTCAGGTGAAAGAGATGAACCATGCAAACAGAGGAAGTAGCCAGTGCTCAGTCCTGGAAAGAAGCCTCTCTCTCATTTGTATGAAAAGGTCGATCTGATAAGCTCTTGGTAATCTCTGCTTCAGCCACCAAGACCTTCTTCTAGTTCCTTTATGTGCCATTCTTCCTTTTCTGGGCCTTTGCGATGTTATTCTCTCTTTAGAATTCCCTGTTCTTCCCTTCCCTCTTTCCCTATCTAAGTCCTCCTCATCCTGTAAGGGGTTAGCGGGGCACTGCCTGCCATTTTCTCAAACTATACTGGTCATATAAATCACCTGAGGTGAAGCCTGGCAGTCTGCATTTCCAACAAATTTCCAGGTGATGCTGATGCTGACAGTTCATGGGGCATAAGTGTTGCCAGTCCAGAGGGCTGGTCAGTGGTTCTCAACTTTGAATTATATTGGAACCACCTGGGGGACTTTTAAATACCTCCCTCTCCCCCCAACAATGCTCCACCCAGATCAGTCAAATCCAAAATTCTGAGAGTGGGATTCAGATATAAGTTTATTTTCTAGCTTTCCAGGGAATTCCAATGTACAGGCAGGTTAAGAACCTGTGGAGTCTCTAAGATGCCTTCTAACTCAGAAACCTATCACTGGGAGGGCTAGGCCTTTCCAGACAGGACATCACTGATACTGCTTGGTTACGTCACAATCCTACCATTGTAGACACAGGCCTGCAGCACAGTGGTTCTAATCAAGGGCGCTGGAAATTAGAGGTGTAGGTTAACATCCAGCTATATCTTGGGAAAGTTGCTTTACCTCTATCAGCTTAATTTTTTCATCTCTAAAAGGAAAATCATTATATCTAACATGTTGGTTGCTGTTCTATTGCAGGATTTAAAAAACATGATTATGTTCAGCAACTCACAGGTATCGGGAGCCAGGCTTCTGTGGAATTTAATATGAGATTTTGCAGCATCACAGCTTTTTTTTTCCCCCCTGGTTTGTTTTCTTGCTTTCCTCCTGAAAAGCAACCATATGGAAAATAACAATAGCCATCAGGGAAGGCTAGATCAGCTTAAGCACCACCGGGGGAACTCTTTCCAATAGTTAATTTCCTCTTCTGTCCTCAGTTCCCAAAGCTACCTAAGCAGAAGCCCACTGTTTTACTTTGCAAAACATTTGCCCTGGAAAATAGACAGTAATTCTAATAGTCTGTGAGCAGACAGAGTCCTTTTCTTATCCCCTGTCACCCTGCACATAATAAGCAAAGTTGATATACTCTACTCACTAGGAGTAACGCTCTTGTCTGTCTTCATTTGCTAGCAGTGGATTATAGTTTTGATTGCCTTACATGATTCAAACACTCTCTTAATGGAAGCTGCAACAGTAATGAAATCATTAGATGGTTCCACCTAATTAGTAAGTCTTGAGCACATTTGTCTCTTGGTGTTTGGGGAAGGGATCAGAGACTCTGGGAGGCTAGGTTTTAATTTATACTAAGCCTATGGGCACCCTAAGAAGTGACAGCATTTTCCCTACTCTTAGTTCATAAAGTTTCACCCATACCAAATGTTTCCGCATTAGGGCAATCTCAAATTCTAACCCTCCCCACCCTACCAGGCCTGGTCAGCAAGGCTTGAGAAAAAAATATTGAAAATTAATTCATAAATCCAGGTCTTTCCAAAGCTCTTCAGTGATGAATGAAAACTCTGCTCCCAAATACTGCTTTTTTAAGCCCCTACTGGGACCTGTCTGCTCTGTTCACTTCCCCTCAGGCTTCCATCAATACACCTGCTATGTCTCTACACTACTGCCATGAATCTACTGACACTGAAGTATTCTCTTTCTTCTCTCCCACATCCAAAATTTGAGAAGTATTTTCCCTAGAAATAATTTACAAAGACTGATTGGATTCCATAATATCATTAGTATAATTAATTCAGTTAATATATGTAAGATCCTAGAATAAGGATTTGTACATGGTATTTGCTCAATAAATGTTTGGCTTTAATATAACAATTATTGCCCTTATCATAGAGGGTCAAACATATTATTTTCTGAATAGGCTTCTGTGGGTTAATCTGTACTTTAGTCACCTTTTTATTAATAATTGTGTACCTTCTCAGCATTTAGCATTATGTTAAGCATATGCTTTGCCTCAGAGAATTCTCATAACAGCCCTAAGAAGAAAGCACTATTATTCCCCATTTAAACAGTAAACGAACTAAAACTCAGGAAGGTTAAGGAACCTACTCAAGGTCATACAGCTCTTAAGTGCCAGGCCTAGGATTTAAACACATGGCCTTTCTGTCCTTAAACCCTGTTCTCTTAGTCACACCACTCAACTCCCTAACAGAACAATGCTTGGTCTACTCTGTCCACCTTTGCTATTCTCAGCATCCACCAAGAGGAGAGAAAGGAATCTGTTAGTGCCAAAGGGTTTGGAAGGTGTTTTTAAAAAAATCTAGGGAAAACTTTTTACCTGCACTCCAGACAAAGTTTTGAAAGGTGGATTGTGACCTCTCTAGGCAGAATTAAAAAGCGTTTGGCTTTTCAATCAAATGACTTTCAAGAGTCCTTTCTGGCTTAACATTACTCATCTTCTAACTTCCTAAGACTCAATCATGCATACCCTCTTATTAAAGTCCCTTAGTCATTAATGAATCATTAATTTCTACTGATTATATACATATATTACATAAATATATATTTATATTACATATATAAATATATATTATATATACACATACGTATATAATATATATTTATATATACATATATATTTTTTCCCCATCCTATTCAATACAATATCCTTGAGGGCAAGAACCATATTTGTTTTACAAAATGCACATTCCAAACCACAAAAGCCAAATGTCTCCTCTGATTGACCCCACTTCCTCAAATTCCTATCCTAAATCAGATCAAGACAATGATGGTGATATTATATGAAGTAATGTTATTTGCTTATTAAATTCAGGTCCTATCTTTGAGTCTTTTCTTTTTGGTGACTTGTACTGAGACAGAAATATTATATTCTTCAGTTGTAGTTTGAATCTATAAAATAGTTGACTACATTGAGAAGCAAAATTTATGACCTCGCAACAGAGTTGAGGCATCATTGCAAATGAACACTGTCCTTACCGTTACAGAGAACAAAGCTTGAACATTAGCTTTGTCATTTACTAGCTCTCTAGCTCAGGCAAGATATTTAACATATGAGAATTTTCTCATCTGGAACACCATCAGGCAGGGTGAGAATTTATTCACCTTGTATAACTAAAATGTCTAGCTCAGAGTAGTTGTTCAATAAATGGTAGGTGGGTGTTTACAAACGGTAGGCTGGGGAAATTCAATGAACCCACCCAAGTAGCAACGAGCATATCTAAAAGCCAGTTCTTGGTTTCAAATATGATTTTGCAATAAAAAGATCAGGAACCCCTGAAAAATGGCTGATTCTAGGGCAGGGGAATAAAATATATAAGATGAATTTGGGACATCTTTTACTGTCAGAAAGTAAGGGAGTACCCAAGAATATCACTATCATGGGGATATGTCAAAGGAGCCCAGGATCCAACTGAAAGAGCTCCCAAAGGCCAAGGCTGGAACAATTTGAGAAACATGGTGGTATTGGATTATAACCTAAGGTATATAATAAACATCCACGAATCCATACTGACATAAATGATTAAGTAAATAAATGAGGGAAAAGAAATGAATCTCCTGTACAGAAGAATTCCAAATAACTTAAATGGATACTTTCCCCAAACCATGAAGGTTAAGCATGCATGACTCCCCATTCTTTAAGTGTGAAATGTGCATAGTAAATTCCTTCCAAAGTATGGAAGGGGGTGGGGACAAAAGTAATTTGCTACCACAGAGAAGTCTGACATACATTATCTCAGCCAGGTGATCAAGGTTAACATCAATCGTGATAAGTAATATAGATACTCTTGATATGATATAGGTAGAAGAACACTATTTTTCTCCCCAAGACCCATAAGCCCTGTATAATCACAAGAAAGCATCAGACAAACCCAAATTGAAAAATATTCTATGAATTATCTGATCAGTATTCCTCAAAACTGTCAAGGTCATCAAAAACAAGGAATATCTAAAAAACTGTAACAGTCTAGAGGAGTCTAAGGAAACATGAGAAATAAATGCAATGTGGTATCCTGAGTGGGATCCTGGCATAGAAAGCAGACAGGTAAAAATTAAGAAACTCTGAATTAAGCATGGAGTTTAGTTAATAATAGTGTATCAGTATTGGTTCATAAATTGGAACAAAAGTATCATAGTAATGTCAACAATAGGGGAAGTTAGATGACAGTTATACAAGTGTTCCCTGTAATATTCTTATAACTTTTCTGTAAAAATAAAATTCTTCTAAAATAAAAAGTTTTTTAAGTCAATGAATCCTTGCTCAAGGTCTCATTTGGAACAGTATTTTATAACTAAAAATAAAGTCTCATAGTAAAAATAATAGTGGAATTATGTTACACATTTGATTAAGGATTTCCTGTGTATTCTGGAACTTGGACTAATCTAACAGTTTGTGAGTTTTCTAACACAAATAATCTACCTTTTAAACCATCTCATGAGAAGAGGTTACTGAGATGGTCATAAAGAAGCATCCCAGAACACTTGATAATTTCTTCGTACAGAATTCTGGCCAGGGTAGAGAATATTTTTGACCCATTTGTTTGAAATAAAATGCTTTAATGAAAATAGAGAATTTGTTACGTAAAATATTAAGGGTGGGAAACCGAGACCAATTATTCTGAGAAAAGCTCTTTTCCATAAATGTGCCAGAGCAATGTTAAGGATTAATATGGCCGATTTCCAAAAGTATGAAATGAAGTGAGTGCTTGATTCAATGTCAGGGTTCTCATAATATGACATCTACAATACCCTGCAGAGGAGGCATTTTTCAAATAAGAAGTTCTGAATCCATACATGTCTTAGCTACTTAGAGAGAGGTCTGTGCAGGGAGGAGGTTAAGTGCAGTGGAATTCCTTCCTGGCCTGTATAAAAAAGGGTGAGAGCGAAATCCTGGTAACAAGTCCTTAACATGCTCTGCAAGTCTAAAAATTGATTCTCTGGTTGGTATGACAGTTTAAAAATATATCCACAAATCCTTTGACACTTCTTGATATGGTTTGATTGCATCCCCCAAAAGTTCATGTCTTAAAAACTTGGTCCCCAGTGTAGATGTGTTGGGAGGTTAGAACTTTGGCAGGTGATTGGGTCTTAAAGGCAGAGCCCTCATGAATTAATCCACTCGTTGATTATCAATTATCATGAGAATGGGTTGGTTATCATGAGAGTAGATCTGTTACAAAAACCACTTTTGCCCTCTCTCATGAGCCCACTTTCCATGGGACTCCCTGAGCTACCTCAGGACTCTGCAGAGTCCCCAGCAGAAAGAAGGCCCTCATCAGATGTAGTCCCTTGACCTTAGACTTCCCAGCTTCCAGAACCATAAGAAATGCATTTTTTATAAACTACTCAGTCTCAGGTATTCAGTTATAGTAACAGAAGACAGACTAAGATGCACTTCATACCCAGAGTTGGTGTCTGTTTGCTATGCCAGGAGGGCTTTTGTGACTGTTCCAACCAATGGATACAGCAAAAGGGCTGCAGTGCTACCAAGGCTAAGGTCACTGACATACATGTCAATGTGCTCTGACTGGCTCACAGGAATACTTGCTCTCTGGAAACCTGCCGCCTCTGTCTGCTCTGGCCCCACTGTTGGTCTACGTCCAGTGACTATTTGACCATAACCCCATTCATTCAATCATACATTTTTTAAATATTCATTTCATAACCCCATTCATTTATTCATTCATTCCATAAATATCAACCCCATGAGAAACTGTGAACTAGGTTTAGCCAAACCCTTTCTGAATTCTTGCCCCACAACATCCATAATAGATGATAAAATTATTGTTTCTCTTTTAAGCCACTAATTTTTCAGGTATGGTACTATACAGCAATAGCTAATTGGAATAGTCAGTTTATAATTATTCAAGAAAGAGTTGGATTAATATAAAGTATCAGTGCAGGGTAATAATGATGCATTGACTGCCTTTTGTCAAACCTGTCCATAGAATCATAAATCTATAAATTTATATTAATGGCAATGGTGTCTTAGTTTAATACTACAAATATTTACTCATAACCCAGAGCCTCTGCTTTAATTTAGACCATATTTGTTAAGCATCTACTATATGTGAAGCACTGTGACCAGCATTAGGAATTCAATAGTGTAAAAGACAATCATATACCTAGTTTCATGAGCTCACACTCTGGTGAGAGAAACAAACAAAAAGAAGTAAACAGATCAAATGATTACCAATTACGGTAAGTGCTGTAAAGAAAACCACCAAGGTACTTGAGACAATCCTACTTTTGACAGTGTTTAAGAAAATAGTGTTTAAGAAAACCCTGAAGATTATATATATATATAAAATAACGATCAGACAAGTTAAGGGCAGCAGCAGTTTTCCTAGAAGAGAAAAAACATAGGCAAAGGCTCTGAGGTGGGAATATGCCAGGATCAGGGTGGATGGAGCTTAACATGTGAGGAGTGTGGAAGACACAGCTAGTGTTCTACCAGAGAGTGTCTATGCTGTGTTGAGGAGCTGAATTGGAGAAGGGGCTTTCCAGTAAAATATTTTATTTTTTCCTCCTTCCCCCTTGCATGTAAACAGTCATGTGACTGAATCTTGGCCAATAGCATGTGGGTGGAAATGCCACCACTAGAAGGGTCCTCATCATCTCTCCACTCTCTTTGCTTTTAAGCACCAGGTGGACATTGACACATAGAGGGTCTTTGAAATCACTTGTGAGGATGCCATATCACCTTCACTGCAAGGCCCTGAAAGACTGCACAGGGGAGAGGCCCATCCTCTCTTCCACTCTCAGCTTGATCCAAAAGAACAAAGTTCACAAAACTGGAATTTCTTTTAAATGAAAAGAAATAATCATACAGTTCAAGGAAGTGATGTGTGCATTACCTAGCAGCTTTTACACTTGCTGGAAGTATTAATAAACACTTCATATGTTTTAGAAAACATAATCTCCTCAAGTATCTCACTCTGGCTGTGTTAAACAGTTTATGTCAGACTTTTCACCCTTTGGGATATGTAAAAAAATATGTAAAGATCATGTGATCTTTATCAAGCTTAGCCCATTCCTGCTGCCCCAAAAACTGAACTTTGAGCATGACCTAAGGCTTTGTAGCAAATGAGGATTGCAAAGATCTGGTCAACACAATGATACATAAATGACCCAATATAAACCATATTTCCAAACACAAGCCCAAAGACCACACAAGCACTTATATCATATGATAATATAGGGTCCATTATTTTTTTGCCTTGCCTTATAATTGTTATCTATTGGATCAATTTTCATTAGTGAGTCTCTTCTGGGAAAGAATATTTAGACAAAAAACAAATTTCAGGTAAATTTCATTATCTTTCCTCTCTACATTTCAGGATTTAGTGTTCTCAATGCAGTTATAATGTGTCATAAGATGTTCAAACATGTTCCCTAAATGTAACAGTTTAAATCACAGTGTGAAATTACACAGACTAAAATATTTGAGGATTATGCCTATAACCATGTATTAAAATAATTTTTTTGCTATGGTTAAGTATAAAAATCTATCAAAAGGTGTGCTTATTCTGCAAAACTCAGGGCTACCAATACTAAAGGAATATTAGCCTGTATGTGGTCTAATGAGGGCTAAACTAAAATAAACCCAGGTAATCAATGAGCCCCATTTGCATAACTATTCTCTGAAAAGAAAACATCTATTTTTAAAAATTACCTCCTGTCAGAGAATATCTGTAAGTTTGAAGGGATTTGGGGCTTGCAATGAGGTGGTGAATGTTGTTTAATGTGGTCCTTGACAAACATCTGCATGAAATCCGTAGGTTTGTGAAGAAAAACACATATACACACACACACACACACACACACACACACACACACACACACACACATTCTCTCTCTCTCTTTCTGTCTCTCTCTCTTTTTCTCTCGTACACACAGTCCATGTTTTGTCATAACTGTGAATGCCGAAGAAATACTTGCAAAAGGCAGAAATCGATTGGCAGCTAGAAACTACATACATCAACCATGTTTAGGTTTTGGCTACTTCAGCCTTTACCTACCCAATTGTATCACCTAATGAACAAAATGCAGCCATTCACAAGTATTCAAAGCAATTCCAAATAGCATAATTCTTGTCTCTCCTGAAAATTCTAGACTCCAGCCAGCCAGATAGTTATTTCTTGAATTTTCCACCCCAAAATTTTGTTCATATTTGAGAAGAACTGTAGAGGTTATCATATTAAAGCAGTTTGAACTGATTTCCAGAGACCCTGACCAATTATTTGTTCATTTATTCCATAAATTTCAACCTGTGTCTGCTATGTGCCAGTTACAATAACCATGTATAAGGACACTGCATAAATACAACATCATCCTTGACTTTGAGAAGAAAATAGTCTCTAACAATGCAATACATGTTTGAGGAACACAGACTAGAGACAATAAACTCTAAACGACCCTGGGAGCCTCAGGAATCAAAGGAGTTAATCTTACTAGGTTGGTGCAAATGTAATTGTGGTTTTTGCAATTAAAAGTAATGGCAAATCTAAAGAAGATCCCAAAAGAATAAGCTTCAGTTGTTTAAAATGTGACTTGTGCTCCATAGTGATGATATCTGACTGAGTTATTTTTTAGTCAGTTTTCAGAAGTGTACCCTGTAGTGAAAATCTTCAATTCCCGCAAGTCCCTCTCGCTCTCTCTCATACACAGATACACACAAACTGTAGAGCATTTTGCAAGTTATATCTTAATTAAGTTAATGAGATGAAGAGCTCAGAAGAATGCCTTGCACTGGCTAGAAATTTGCCTCTGCTTTCATAGAGGCAATTAGATATATTTCATATCTTACAATTTCAAGATATTTGAATGGCAAAATGAGATCTTCAACTGATTGTGAGACCCAACTATATGTGAGACTACAAAGTTACGCTGCTTTTGTAAAGGGCAGAGCAGAATCTATCAACTCAAAGACATGCAGGTACAATCAGGATAATCCACATTGGGAAGTTAATTATTTAAGAATTCCGGGGGCTTCCTCCACAGTCTTTTGGATTTCTTTAATGGTGGTAAGTCTTCACACTGAGACACAAAGATTAGTTTGGGAAAACAGTCAAAAGCAGTTCAGATTTTGGTTTGGTAAATAAAATGAATTACAGAATGAAGAATTACCACTTTTTTAATGTGGCACATATATACTATGGAATTACTATACAGCCATAAAAAAGGATGAGTTCATGTCCTTTGCAGGGACATGGATGAAGCTGGAAACCATCATTCTCAGCAAACTGACACAAGAACAGAAAGCCAAACACTGCATGTTCTCACTTATAAGTGGGTGTTGAACAATGAGAACACATGGACACAGGGAGGAGAACATCACACACCGGGGCCTGCTGGGGAGTGGGGGCTAGGGGAAGGATAGCAGGGGGTGGAGGGATTGGAAAGGGATAGCATTAGGAGAAATACCTAATGTAGATGACAGGGTGATGGATGCAGTAAACCATCATGGCACATGTATACCCATGTAACAAACCTGCACATTCTGCATATGTGTCCCAGAACTTAAAGTGTTATAAATTTTAAAAAGGAGGGAGTAATTATAAATTGATAAGACTTTTTGTACCTTATAAACTGGCTCTGGGGAAATTTTACATGGGGAAATTTTGAAAGTGTTTTAAGAAATGACATTATGACTGGAATAAATATATAGAGATTCTAAAGTGGCAACTTTAGAGATAAAAACACACATTTAAATGTATAAAATCCCTGTAGCTTGCTACAAAGTATAAAGCTTACACTCATTATTTTTAATGCATTAAAATATGTTAAAATGATTATCTAAATTATTATATATATTTTTAATACTCAGTCCCTATTTTAATAGACAAGTAAAAATTATACATATTTATGTATGGTGAACAGCATGGTGTTTTGCTATATGTATATACTGAGAAATGGCTAAATTAAAATAATTAACATATGCATTACCTCACATACTTTTCAATTTTTTTGTAGTGAAAACACATAAAATGTACTCCCTAAGCAATTTTCAAATATGCAATATATTAACTGTAGTCACCATGATGTACAATAGGTTTCTTGAACTTACTCCTCCTAACTGAAATTTTGTGTTCTTTGACAACCATCTCCCTAATTTTCCTACTCTTAGCCTCTGATAAACACAATTTACTCTCTGTTTCTCTGAATTCAACTATTTGATTCTCCACATATAAGCAAAACCATTTGGTACTTGTCTTTTCGTTTCTAGCTTATTTCACTTAACATAATGTCCTCCAAGTTCATCCATCTTGTTGTGAATGACAGGATTTCCTTCTTTTATTATAGCTGAATAGTATACCATCATGTATACATACCTCATTTTCTTTATCCACTCATTGACTCATGATAACTTAGGTTGATTCCATATCTTAGCTATTGTGAATCATGCTGCAATGAACATGAAAATACAGGTATCTCTTCAACACACTTATTTCAATTCCTTTGGGTATATACCCAGTAGTGGGATTCCTAGATAATACTATAGTTCTATTTTTAGATCATTTTTAAAGCAACCTCCATCCTGTTTTCCATAATGGCTGTACTAATTTACATTCCCATCAATGGTGTGCAAGGGTTCCCTTTTCTCCACATCCATGCCAGCATTTCTTATCTTTTCTTTTTGAGAACTGCCATCCTAACAGGTGTGAGGTGATATCTCATTGTGGTTTTAATTCGCATTGCTCTGCTGATCAGTAATATTCAGCATTTTTTTATATAACTGATGGATATTTTTAAGTCTTCCTTTGAGAAAGGTTTATTCAGGCCCTTTAACCCATTTTTCAATTGGATTTGTGGCTTTGCTACTGAGTTGCTTGAGTTCCTTATCTACTTTGGATATTAATCTCTTATCAGATGTATGGTTTGCAAATATGTAAATTTTTGCAAATTTTAAATCTCATTATTTTACAGCCAAAATGCCTATTCCCTCCATGTAATTATCAGAAGCATTTTATATACACCAAATTCAAAAGTCTTTTACAGACAGGTGGCTGGTGAATTACCAGATCCTTAATTCATAAATTTAACTTGTTATACTTATTTAGTTTCTTATGTGTAATGCACACAAACCCTGAGTGATTCACACAAACTATTTTTTATTCATAAAAACACGTCAAAACCTTTTCGGAGAGTTGCTTTTGTCTCCTTTTGGAGTGCTCATTCTTGAGTGTGTATAAACAAGCAAATTCTTTGATATTCAAATTGATGAAAGCAGTGAAAATGAGAAATGAATCTGTCTGAAAATCATGTGCTTCCTTTTGATACATATTAATGAAAAGAGCACAGACAAAAAAGTTATTTAAGAGACTGTCTATCTTACATGCAATGAAGAACTCTCTTGCTGGTAGAAAACAGATGAAAAAGTTATTTCACAGATAATCACAAAATCAGAATTTTAGTTCTCTCCCCACCAGAAGAGTAAGTGGCTGAAAGTGTGTATTTTTAGGTGGGAGTAATATGGATTAAAGCCCTGACTCAGCAATTCGTTAGCTGTGTGACCTTAAGTTAATTGATGTTTTTGAGCCTTAATTTATTCATCCATAATATGAAAATAATACCAACACTCATTTTAGAAAGTAATTTTAAGAATTAAATAATAGTGCACATAACTTGCTTAGTATACTGCTTTGGAACTTAATTACTGTTGTTACTGTTAATATTTTTAATTTGAGTAACTTTTTTCTGTGTATCAGTTTTCTTGCCTATAAAATGAGGCTGCCACTTAATTGAGCAGTGAGAAATAAAAGAGATGACATAGAAAATATTAAAAATATTTAAATGTTATGCTATTCTGGATATCATTATGAAATACAAAATGTCATTTTGCCTTTATCACAATTAACAGTAAGATGCCTATTCCCCATACTATTTCAGACTGAACATATATTTTAAATAGTTGCATCTCCTCTGTTAGCAGTGGGGGACTGGGTAACTTTAGTCCGGGATGGTTGAGTTTCTCTGGGCTTCACCAACAGATGGGATCACAGTAGCTCTAATAAATCAAATTTCACTGTCTCCTGCCCCATCTGTTCCAGCAGGACCTGCAAACAACCCCACCCCCACTTCCTTAGAGTCTCACTCAGATATGTTTGGTGGCCCCACGAGGTATCTTACGTGAGCTCACAAGTGGCTCTCTGAGTTCTCATCATCACATGGTACTTGTCAGGTTCTACCTTCCCGACTCCAGCTCTCTTGGTCAATGTTCACAGACATAAAAGCTGTTTGAGCAGGCCCCTTGCTGCTAGCATAGCTGCTAATACCATCCCCTTTCCCACATGGAATAGTCATGCCAAGCAAAACGTATCTCAGTGCTCACAAAACCATGGATCTCTAGCTGTGTTCAAGGAAGAAGGCTCTGGTTCCACACTTTCCCCTTCAGCTTTGCCACACCGTTACTTAGAAATGGTGCTTTCCAATGGGCTTAGGTGGGGCAGAGCATGAAGGTAGATGTTTTGCAAAAGCCATCATGTTGTACTCCCTAGACCCACTTTCTCTTCTTCCTCACCTCCAAATTTACTCATGCAAATAGAAACTAACAGCCTGACTAGCTGTTTGTCTGCTCAGGTGTACACAAACATGCTTGGTTATAAAGGTAGATGCAATGTTAGCTCAACCAGACACTCCTTCTGAATGAAAAGAGTATAACCTAGTGATGGTTAAAGCATGTTCTTCAGTAACAGACAGAAGATTCAACCTCCAGCCCTCTTATTTACTAACATAATAACTCTAAATCTCAATGTCTTTTTCTATGAATTAGGAATACTAAGGACACCTTCTAAGTTATTGAGAAAACTGTCAGTAAATGAGTATAAATATATTAAACACTAAGCATAGTTCCTGGCTCATAGTAAGCACTAAAAAGTTGGTAGTTATTAAATAAGGTATTTTTTTACAATATATCTTCACCTTCTTTATTGTGCATTTCCACAATGCCCATTAATATATAATATTTAAAAATACTAAATTTTTCACTCAAATGATATATCTTCATAATGCAGATACCAGTTTATTCATTTTAGAGAAATAACCTACTTTTCTGATCATAAAAATAGGCTTCCAAATAATACTGTTATCTATAGTGTATTTTTACAGAATATTAATATCATTCCTTTTAACCAAGAAAATAGTTGATCAAATAATTTGTTTTTGATCCTTATATATCTAACATTACACTTAAAATTGGATTACTTTTTGGGGATAAGAAGAGGATTCATTCAAACATTTGCTAGTAATGTATTATTTCATTTATTTACTCTAAAGACACAAATTGAGGCCAACAAAATGCTAAGCACTGAACTAGTGCAAGACATACGGGGCTTACAGGGGAGGAGATGGTTTTCAAGGTGAGCAGAACAACACAAACACTGGCAGGATTAATGCATTAAGTATGTTTGGTGTGTTGTCTTGTGCCTGGAAAGCTGGGCTGGGGACACCAGGGCAGGGGCTGGGGGATTGAGTCATGAGTAATCTGGCTTGACTGATATAGTAGGCTCATCTCTGAGGAGCATTACAGAATAACCCCCAGACTTTAGAGTTCCTCCCTCCCTGCCACTCCTCTGTGGTTCACACTTCAGTCCACTCCACTCCCATTTCTAAGCTCACTGGTCCATGGACATGATCACAATCTCCTTATCTGCATCTCCAGCTCTTTCACACCTACTAAACTACCTCTTTGGAGTTCAAAGTTTGAGGAATTGATGAATTCTTTCCCTTATCCCTTGCACATGAATCCCCTTCTAATTTGCTCTAGTACATTTGCCCTGCTCAGGCTATATTCTATGATGCTTTCACTCTCATCTTGTTTATCTTGCATTTTTATAATATTCTGGGTCCACTGCCACCACACTCATTCATCCTGTAACTTGAATCACTCCAAAGGCCACAAGGTTATTGCTGCAGAAAAACAAAAATGTACTAACCCATGCTGTAAGTCTGTGCTAACCTACAGCAGGGGTGCTGCTGATAGCCCAACAATCTCTGATTTTTAAAAATTACCTAAACAAATTTTATCTCAGGATTTGTCCCATACTGTAATAAATCAAACTTTAAAGTGTAAAGTTTTGCATTAAAATCTATCACAGTAACTTACTAGTTTGGTCAATGTCATCAAATAACTTACTCCTTCATCTGACAAACTTCATCTCTAAACTAGAATCAGTAACATCTGCCTTACATCTGTCACGGATGTATAAAGGCCCTAAATGAGACCTGGCAGATCATATTTTTCCCTCCAGCCACACAAATACTGGGTTTGTTCTGTCAGCCTCACTTTTCTCACCTAAAGACTATGGGTAATAATAGTACAAACTTTCCCAGAATATTAAATGATAATAAAATAATGCCTGTAAAGCACTTACTCAGAGACTGGCACTTAAGAAGACTCAATAAATGGAAGCTGTTGCTATTGCTGCTTTTGTATTCTTAGCTTGCCTAAAGGAGAAGTTGCCAACTACAGATACAGAAGGCAGTTAGCTTTGGGAACATGACGTAAATTCCAAATGTATTCCAAGCAAACAATGGCTTTATAATTGACAGCTCCAAAGAGATGCAGTTAGTTGTGTCTACTAGCAAAAGAAGCCTCAAAACATCTATGGCTATTCACTGTACTTCTCCATCTACCCGTGTGATATGGAACCATGTGGCCCAACAATAAACCAGACAGATCAATAAACTTAAAACAAGAATTCTCACATAAGAGAATGTAGGGGGAAAAAACCCAAACCCATCAAATTAGATTATGACATAAAGAGCTTCTGTGTGTGTGTTGAAAATATCTGTAAGTGATTTTATATGACCTAAAGTAGAATATTAAGGGCCAGTGATTACATAAATAATGGAGCAGGAAGATAGCATAAAGTATTTAAGATTATTCGAGACAATGAGTAAGCATAAAACTGCCATTTGAAATGAGAGTGTCTAATCCAATTCTCTAAGGAATTGATTAGCCCATCTTTTGATTTACTTGAAACACTTGGCCAAACTGCTTTCAGAAAGATAAACACAACTGTCTCAGCTGGAGACTTAAAGGTAAGCTCTGTCTTGAATGAAATAAGAACTCACAACAAATTTCATAACCTACCATTTGGTTTTAGAGATTGTCTTTATTAGGTGGGTATCAAAAAGATTCTTCCTGGATTAGCATAGGAGAGGAAAGACTAATCCATTTAGATTTTTTCCACTGTTAGCATAAAAACTCAAAAACAATTTAATGTTACAAATGATCTTCCTGTACGGGATGCAAAAATCCTGCAAGGAAAATAGAACTTAATTTTAATCAAAGTGTGAAAAGCCCCATCCTAATGATAACCTTTTTATACAATCATTGGTTCTAGTTGAACCTTTCAGTCAAAGGAACTTGGAATTGTAGGAACTGAACTATCAGTTCAGGTTAAGCAGCCCACATGGAGCCTTTTGCTTATGAAATGACCACGTTGTTAACCGAGAAGCAAAGAAAAAAGTGCTTAGCTCCCCTCCTGCCACCGATGATCCCTGCCTTCATGCTCACAGCAGGGCCAGGGGCTCTCCGTATCTGATTCCTGCTGGTTCAGCTCCTAATGGCCTTCCTCAATTCCCATTCTGTCTTTTCACTTTTGGCTGACACAGCAAATGCACACAGAGAGGTTTGCAGCGTAGTGGAAGTCAGAGACTTGAAACAAAGAAGGCTCATTTGTTATTTATGTATTTGTTTATTTATTTGCAATTCCCTCCATTTGATGGTCAAGGATTTCGGTGGCCAGCACCTTGGAAAAGCCCTGGAACAAATCAATTTTCAATAACCTCAGGGATCTCAGGGCACTGGATAATAAGCAATAAGTCTTTGTGAAGAACAAATCCTGTCTAAAAGAAGGGTTTGTGCAAAGCACAGCTGAAGCAGGAAGCCCTAAAAGAAATATTACACCTTAACGCCAGTATGCCAATACCATTTTGGATTCTTCAATATGCTTCAGAAATATTTCTGGAATCATATTCTGATGCATGTCAAAGGTTGTGTCCAAATAAATGAATGCATGAGAGGGGCTTGAAAAATTATCTGGTGAATTTAAAGCCTTTGTGAAAATCACGTTATAGAATTCAGGCTGTTTGGGTATTAAATTTCATGAGGAAATTGTAGTCCAATATGGGAAAAAGCATTCACATTAATAATTTCTGAAACTGAATTATATATTAAAAAGGGTTTTTTTTTTTTGGCGTTTTTTTTTAAGACAGAGTCTTGCTTTGTCGCCCAGGCTGGCATGTAGTTAGTGTAGCTTAATCTCAGGTCACTGCAACCTCTGGCTCCCAGGTTCAAGTGATTTTCCTGCCTCAGCTTCCCAAGTAGCTGAAACTACAGGCATGCAGCATCATGCCCAGGTAATTTTTGTATTTTTAGTAGAGATGGAATTTCACCATGTTGGCCAGGCTGGTCTCAGACTCCTGACCTCAAGTGATCTGCCCACCTCAGCTTCCCAAAGTGCTGAGATTACAGGCATGAGTCACCACCTCTAACCTAATAAATGGGGTTTTGTATACCTTTTCCTAGAGATTATGTGAAGTATCAGAGGCCATCATATGCTTCTAATTTTTTATAGAATAAAGCCTTGTCTTCTCAGCCTCATACACAAGGCCATTTATGATCAAGCCCCAGACTATCCTTCAAGATGCATCTTTCTCTACAACTTCCAGATCCTTTACTGCAGCCACACAGAAGTACTTGCTTTTTATTCACTTACTGATTCATACCCTTGTTCATTCATTCAACATACAGACAGTATCTCATCTGTTTCTCCAAAGAATCTTGTAAGGTAGACTGAGGAATGATCATAATCTCTGAAGGACATGGAGATTTCACAAGGACATAAAATTCAAGAGATTTTTGTCTTGGAATTGAGTTGTTTATTTTGGGATGATAACTCTGGAGGCATTAGAGTAGGAGAGTTGATAGTGGACACAGAAGCTATTGTAATGATCCAAGCAAGGAATTCTGTCTAAGTGAATCCTGTGGTGATTGGAACGGAGAGGTATCAATATGAGAGGCCCCTGTTGGGAGGTAAAGGAGGGCTTGATGACATTAAGAAAGGAAGGGATGAGGAAGAAGCCTCTGGGAGGAGACCCAGTTTTCGGGTTCAAGTGATTAGATAATGGTGGCTCGATTAACTGAAATGGAAAGCATAGGCAGTGCAGGTTTGTGAGGGAAGGTAAATATGTTTACACGTTCTCTTTTAGGTACTGTGTGACATCCAAGTTGAGATGCCATCAGGCTATTTAACATGTGAATCTGAGCCCTTCAGAGTGGAGATATCAAAAATGGATTAACATAAAGTACCTATTTTGTGCCACTTCCACCCTGTCCTTTTACTCTCACCTGACTGATCAAAAACTTTAAGTGCCAATTTATTTTTACCACCAGCTTAGAAGTATTTATGAGATAGTTTAATACATGTGACCAAGCCTCCCTGGAAGCAGTTTAGCAAAAACAGCCTCAGTTGACAGTATGCCTACCCTATGTGGAAGATTTTGTCTTAAGCCACAGTGGATTGCAGCTCTGATTAAAAAGTGCAGCTCTTTTTCTACCCACTAAACCTGGGCTTGGCTCTAGAACTTACTTTGGCCAATGTGACATTGGAAAATATGACCTAAGCAGAGGATATAAAAGTTTTTGCACATTGGGGTTTGCCCTCTATTACTGCTGGGAAATCTTCTGCCTCCATGCAAATAGGCCCAAGCCAGCTTCCTATGACAAAAGACAATGCATAGGGAAATCCCAGCCACTCCAGCCATCTCTGTCTTCTCCACTATCTTGTATGTGCCAAGTGAGGCCCTAGACACCCTAGACTGTGGCCTCTCATTGATATTTGGATTGCTATTTGGAGCCATGTCATTCATTGCAGTGGGGGTGGAGATCTGTCCTGTGAGTTGCAGGATGTGTAGCAGTATCTCAAGCTTCTACATACTAGACACCATAGCACTACTTCTTCCCCTATTATGGCAGCTAAAAATGTCTCTAGACATTGCCCAAAGTGTCCCCAGGGGACAAAATCACCACCAGTTGAAAATCATTCATCAAGACCATACATACGGCTTCAAAGATATGTTCATATATATTTTTGTAATAGTAGCAAGTAACATTGATATTTATTATGTGCTTATTCTGTTCAATACACTATGGCATATTTTATGTGAATTATGTTATTAATCCTTACCATAAGCATAAATGCTAAGTATTATTATCTATATTTTACAGATTAAGATGCTGAAGTACAGAAAGGTTAAATATTATGCCCAAGTTGACCTAGCTAGTAAGCAATAAACCAGAAATTTGAATTCAGGCAGTCTGTTTCTAATATAACTCATTTATCTACCACTCAGTCGGATGTCACCTTACTTACCAAAATCCAGTTATAAAAGAATAGGTATAGTGTAACATTTTATTTTTTAAAATGAAGAAAACTATATGTAGGCACAAAGAAAGGCTGCAAGGATAGACATTAAAATGTAAATAGTGGTTATCATGAATGTGCGTTGGAATTACTTACACTTTGCATCTTTAAATTCAAGAATAAACGTCTACCTTCCTTGAAGAAGGTGAAGAGCAAGTGGAAGAGAGTAACACATGTATAAAATAGCTACAAAGCAAGAATAGTGAAGTGAGCACTGGTAGAAGTAAAAATGTAATGTGAAAATTAGGTAGAACATAATTATTTCTGACTAAAAGCATCTGAGAGATGGAGGAACATTTTAGTAGGTACTGAAGGATAGTTAAAATTTTGACAGGTGCACATGAGACAAGAATGTCTAAGATATGGAAGTAGGAATATGCAGGGCATGCTGGTGGAAAGGCTATAAATCTGATGCACTTGAACAAGTAGAAACTAAGGTAAGGAAAAAAGTCTGGGGCTTTCTACTGGAGGATATTTAGTGCCAGAATAAAGAGCTTAGATTTCATGATGAGCTACTGCTCATTGTTGAGGAATAGGATAATAATAATTAAGTGTGTGTGTGTGTGTGTGTGTGTGTGTGTGTGTGTGTGTGTGGAGAGAAAGAGAGAGAGAGAGAATAGTAGGTACAAAGAATTGGTGGAGATGGAGCGAAGAGGCCAATTAGGATAGGAGTTAAAACTTACGGGCAAAATGATTACATCCTTAACTGAGATAGCAGTAAAAACCGAAACAACACTGAATGTTGTAGAGAATAGAGAATGGAAGCTCATCCATATCAGCATTTAAGGGATGATAGAGTGAGATATGCTAGAAAAGTAGACTGCAAGCAAGAAGTAATAGAGGTAAGGTGAAAACTATGAAAGGATCATCTTTGGGAAGTCCTGGGAGAAGACAAAGTGAACCTAGAGTGGCAACAGAGTTCGAATGAAACATTGGATTTACAAAGAGAAGGCTAAGGAGACTGACTGGGTAAGAGTGGATGGATTAAAGGAGACAGGCAGTGGCAGTGAGACAAAAGGCTAAGAGGTTGTGGTTACACAAGGGTTTCAGAATTTCAGGCTTTGAAACTCTGTGAGTTTCAAAGTGAGAACAGTTCTAGTTTGTCTAGGATCAATCAATATTGCTATTAATAGGCATCATGATGGGCCAGTTGTGACTATTATAAATGTTTTGTATCAATTTGGCACTACCAGTAGAAAGACCAGCAGAAAGACAAGATCTGCTGCGTACTCTCACCATCCGTCCTCCCTCCTCTGGATCCATGTTCTATCCTACTCCACAGTACTCAAACGCATCCTTACGATACTCCCTGTCCCAGATGCTGTCTTTTCACACTTGGCTTCACCAGGAACAAATACATGGCAGAAAACCCAGCACCTACTCATTTGGGAAATCTTCCTCACAGATGTCTGGATATGAAAAATAAGACCCAAACGCTTCTTGGAAAGCTCAAATATACATATAGTTTTCATTGCTTTTCTGTCTTTTATATTCATGACTTCATATTTCAGATAAAGTCTTTGCCATTACTCTCCTCCACCTCTCATGGTGGACAGAAAATTCTCTCAACACATGCATATCCTTTTTGGAAAAAAAGACATTGAGAAAAATTCAAATCAATTTGGAGTACACAGAATCACAGATCCTAGGATTTCCTGGAATATATAAGGAAGCTCCTGTTATAGTTGTCTGGTCTGAGTGTAATAAACTCAGAGAACTTCTTATACACTTTTTTTTTTTTTTGAGACAGAGTGGTGCAATCTTGGTTCACTGCAACCTCTGCCTCCTGGGTTCAAGAGGCTCCTGCCTCAGCCTCCCAAGTAGCTGGGACTACAGGCATGCCCCCCAACACCCAGCTAATTTTTGTATTTTTAGTAGAGACAGGATTTCACCATGCTGGCAAGGCTGGTCTTGAACTCCTGACCTCAGGTGATATGACCGCCTTGGCCTACCAAAGTGCTGGGATTACAGGTGTGAGCCACCACACCCAGCGTATACTCTTATCATTATTATTATTTTGAATCAAGGCTCTTATTAGAGAGATCACTTGTTAGCATACGTGTATATATATGGTTATTTTTTATTTTGTTTTTATAAAAAAATAGAATTTTATAATACCTATTACTCCATAACTTGAAAAAGACAATACCATAGTAGTTAAGAGTGCCAACTTTGGAGCCAGCCCACCAGAGTTTAACTCCCAGTTCTACTCCTAAGCATTTGTGTGACCTTGGACAAGTCATTGAACCTATATCTGCTTCAGTTTTCTCAACTGTGTATTGATACCGTGAGAACTTAATGAAGTGATATATGCAAAATACTTGGAATAATGTCTGGCATATAGTGTGAAGTATGTACTTTTAAGCCACTATTATTAATTTTATTTTTCTAGCTGCCAAAAGATAATGAACGTTCTTCCAGGTGAACAGACACAAAGTCACATTTGTCAAAGTGGTATAATGTTTCCATTTATTTAATACTCTATAAATCTATTCAACGTCTTGTTGTTAAGTATTCAGATAACTTTCCAGATTTTAGCTACTAAATGCCATATCACTAGATATATCCTTAAATATTCATATCCTAATTTTTCTAGAATATCTTCCCCAAAGTTGGATTACTGAATGCAAAGGTACACACATTATTAATTTTGAAAATAATTGCCAATTAAGTCCCAAAACTGTTATAGTAATTCACACGACTATTGGCAGTGTTCAAAGTGTGTTTTCCCACACACAGGCCACACACAAGTGCCAGTGCTCAATGAAAACAATATTTTAAAATTGTTTACTGATCTGATAGCTGCAAAATGATATCTTGAGCTTTTATTTCTCTAACCATTAGTGAAATTGAACTTCCCTTGATATGATATTGACTATTTGCATTTTCTAAGTTTCTTGTTTACACACTTTGCTCATTTTCCTATTGTCTATTTCTTATAATTTTGTAATGCTTTTGGATAGTATGTTTATTAACCCATTGTATGCCATATGGAGTGCTATCCTCTTCCTGTATTTTAAGGCATGATTGCCTATGGGTACTAGTCAATAGCCACCCTGTAGTTGATGGCTCTGAATCAAGATTTTTCCTGGCCTCTGAGGATTGTGGCTATTGAAGTATGCTCATTCAATGCAAATGCATTAGGAGATGTGCACGTTTCCTATTATAAAATCAATGCTTCTGTGAATCTCCCTGAAATGAGACAGTGTCACATTAATCTTTATGCTTTACCTAAAGAAAAAGAAGACTTTTCCTGAAAAGGGATTTTTGACTTATTGTGATTTACTATCTCACTGTAAGCCCCATATTTCCTGGATAGCCTTACAACCTGAAGTGGTGTATTCTTCTCTGATATCTTGTAGGAATATATAAGAGACTCAGTAAGAAGTCAACACAGTTTCTGAGAGGCCCAAGGGCTCTAGGATCCCTGTGACTTTTAATTAGCTCAGGGAAGGCCTGGTACCTCCTATCTCGAATGTTCACTAGATCAAGGATTATGCTGTCTTATGTCTATGCCTTTTGTCTTCCCAATGAAATGATGAACTCAGTTGTCATTTTTCATTTTGCTTTTCAGGAGCCCCAGTGTTTTCTTGGACACAGAACAAGGCTACTTGGCATCTCTCCCTATAAGTAAAGATCTATTTATGAACCAGTTTCTCTGGCACATTTCTGCTGACATAGTTCTCAAGACACAGCAAAAGAAGAAATGAAGTTGGCCCAAATGGCACCTGAGCATGGCAAATGGAATAAAGGAGCGTGTGATTCACTCGGTCAGTCAATGCATTTTTTTCTAGCTCCTTCCATAGACTAGGCTGAGATCAATCTACCAGTATGGCACAATTTGAGGAAAACCACAAGATGCTCCTAAGCTAAATCACTTCCTTCAACATTAAAGATTCAGTTTCTAAAGATCTCAGCAATACCTTAGCTTTGATCCGTAGTCTGAGCAAAGGAAATATGACAGTAATCAAAAGGGTCGAGAAGAAAACAAAATTGAAGGGCTGCTCAAAGATAGGAAGGTTTTCTAAACAGACTACTATAGCATGAGCATTATAAATTTATACTTTTAAAAAGCACAGGTATCAAGTATCAAATAGTGAGGAAATCACATGGTTCAGACCTGGGGGTGGATTCATGCTGGCTACCATGAAGCTGCGAAAATGAAAAGAGAGAGAAATTGAAGTGATACCATTGTAAGGTTACAATGGAGACTGCTTGAGCTGATGAAAGGAAGGAATGGTGTGTTCCTGACACAAAGCACAGAATATGTACCACAACATGGCAGAGGGGGTATTGAGAACAAATGTCCACAAACTGGCTAAAAGACAATTTCCTTACACACTGCTCAGATACACCCTTAACATTCTTTATACGATTTTATTTCTCAGTGGACAAATGAAGCCGTTAGGTAGATTATTACTCTATAACTAATTCTGATCAACAGTGATGTGGAAGTATAAAAGACATCCTCAAAACTTGAGAGTTCCTGACTGTCAAGGAGGAATAGTGCAACAGCTTCCTAGAAGGGGCAAAAATCCCTTAATCTAGAAATGGTTAAAAGGACTAAGTGTCTGTATATGAGAGGAGGGGAGTCACAGAGTAAAAATAAGGCTAAAAAACTGTGTGTGTGTGTGTGTGTGTGTGTGTGTGTGTGTGTGTGTGTATTTTTTTTGAGATGGAGTTTCGCTCTTGTTACCTAGGCTGGAGTGCAATGGTACGATCTCAGCTCACCGCAAACTCCGCCTTCTGGGTTCAAGCAATTCTCTTGCCTCAGCCTCCAGAGTAGCTGGGACTACAGGCACGCGCCACCATACCCAGCTAATTTTTGTATTTTTAGTGGAGTCGGGGTTTCACCTTGTTGACCAGGATGGTCTCAATCTCTTGACCTCATGATCCACCTGCCTCAGCCTCCCAAAGTGCTGGGATTATAGGTGTGAGCCACCGTGACTGGCCAAAAAACTATAAATGATTCTGCTGGGGAAGAAAAGATGTATTATCTACGGCAGCATTAGGTTCTCATAAGACTGTGAACCCTATTGTGAACTGTGCATGCAAGGGATCTAGGCTGTGTGCTCATTATGAGAATCTAATGCCTGATGATCTGAGGTAGAACAGTTTCATGTAAAAACCAACCCTCTTCTCCCCCAACTCCAGATCTAGAGAGATCAATGTGACCAAAGAAGGGGGTGGTTCAGTAAGTTCCATTTTAAAGGCCATATACTAATAGCAACATTTAACCAAGATAAAGGCATTACAATGAAATAATTACAAGGATTTGTGAAATTCATAACAGCAAGAATAAACTAAGAGAATAAGAGTTGATAAAACACTGAGAGATGACTATTTACTGGATTTTCTAAGAATTAAAGAGATAAGGAAAAATTGCAGCAGATGATGGAGAAGGAAAAATGCAACTTGACAATTTTCCTATTGCTCTGAGCAGGGGTGGCGGGCAAGTATGAACTGTAAAACTGTCTAGGGGAGGAGGAGGGCATTAACATAACTGTAAAACTGTCTAGGGGAGGGAGAGGGTATCATGCATTAAGAGCAGCAAGGGCCGTCTAAAATGGACAGGAGAGTAGACAAAGACAAAAGCAAGGGAAAAGTAGCTCTGAAAAAAAGCAGGCAGAAAACTGGGAAAATGTCAAAGAAGAAACCATCCTGGGTGAAGTCCACACACAGCAACAGATGAAGTGAAGTTTGTGTTTAGTAGGGCCTCAGTGCAGTGCACTTACAAACACATACATGCGATAGAATGTGTATGTTGAATTTTGTGGTGTAAACCAGTGTTGGTTAGTTAATATAAATTTCTGTAATTTTGGAAGAAGCTGTGAGTTTTTGTTGGTTTTTAACATGTCTGTATCTGGAGGATGTTGCTGATATTTTCTGTAATCCTAGATCAAGGAAAGGGGAAGGCAACTGATATCTATTGAGAATGAACAATGTGCCAGAGATTCACAGACTGCTCAGATGCTCCTCACAACAGTCATATGTAGTAGGTATTATAAGCCCATTTTTCAGTGAGAAATTGAAGGTTAGAGACATGTCAAAGCTAGTAAATGAGAACTTAAAATCATCTGGTGGATTCCAGAGCCTAAGCTCTTCCTATTAGCCTATACCGTGTCCACAAGGCAGTGCAAAGATACTAAAAACTCCTCAAACATCGGGTGGTGTTATCACTCATGGCTTGCACAGCTTTGGGGCCAGTCTCTTATCTGACCCTGTCTTGCTAAAATATGCTTCTTCTTTTTTTTAAGACGGAGTTTCACTCTTGTTACCCAGGCTGGAGTGCAATGGCGCCATCTCAGCTCACCACAACCTCCACCTCCTGGGTTCAGGCAATTCTCCTGCCTCAGCCTCCTGAGTAGCTGGGATTACAGGCACGCACCACCACGCCCAGCTAATTTTTTGTATTTTTAGTAGAGACGGGGTTTCACCAAGTTGACCAGGATGGTCTCAATCTCTTGACCTCGTGATCCACCCACCTCGGCCTCCCAAAGTGCTGGGATTACAGGCTTGAGCCACTGTGCCCAGCCAAAATATGCTTCTTTAGAGCAATCATTTCCAATCTCTAATCCAGTGCATTTTTGGCTCATTTTCTCCCCACCTATTGCCAATTAGGCATCTAGATTCCAACTCTCAGAAGCTCAGTCATTCCATGTATTCATTGCTCTTTGGTTCATTTATTCATTCACTTCCATTCACTTACTCATTACACTTCCATTCACTCACCCATTCCATAAATATCTACTACATATTTAAAATATGTTGAATAAATCAAAGAACAGGAATGTGTCTAGTTTCAACCACTGCCTAACTGCCAAGACCTCCATCAACCTGTTTAGATACTATCTAGACTATTCGTTTAGTTGAATTTTCCTAGTAATTCGGGTCAAAAATGGCTTAAGCTGCTTCCAGTTCTACAGAGGTCAAGGGCATTGAGACCCTTCTTTGGCACTGAGTTTAGTGCTTTCAAACCATACAGCTATGTCTGGCAAGACCTTGGTGCTTCTTTTCTCAGTAGTTCTGACATAGCTTATTCCTTCTGGATCAGTTCAGACCCCTGCTCCCTTAACCCTTTCCATTTTCATCTTTTGCAAGTAGCCCCCTCTGCACCCAACCAGCTTTAAAATCAAGGCTGAGAATCTTCTCAACTCCTCTGGGTGATCTCAGATAGTCCTCAGATTAAGAAGGGAACATAGTAAGCATAACACTTAACACCCTTAAGTAAGTAATTTGGGGCTAATTAGGTAAAGAGACGCCCTGTATGAATGCCAAACATGTGCTCTGTTTACTGTAAAATACTTCCTAGACACATCAAAGAAAAACACATCTGATCCTAAGGTCATTTATATCCTCAGCCAGCACATGCATTTCCATCTGATTCATACTACATGCTTTGATTTTCAATTGAAAAATAAACAGTAAAAATTTGAGTTTCACAATGCTAGACGAGTTACTTCATCTCCCTTCATTTTCTATAAAATGATGGTGCTAAATTAGTAAACAATACATTAATAATGAGTACTCGTGCAGAATTTTAAATTTTACCCTCCAATACATTATCTCAAAACAATTCTCTTTGAGTTACCCGTGTCTTCATTTTACAAATGAGGCAATTAAATCTCAGAGAGGTTAAGAAAATTCTCAGCTGCACAGTGAATAAACCAGAAGTAAGGCTCACACTCAGAACTTTTGACAGAAATCTCACACTCTTTACAGCACACTCTACCACTGCCAAATGATTTCTGTGTTCTCTTTCACAGGAGCATCTAGGAACTGCAAAGTCATCTGGGAGAGAGTGTGGGGATCATGCAGTAGGAGTCAGCAGCAAGGGCGGCCCAAAAACACATGAGAGAGCAGACAAATACAAATGCAAAGGGAGAATTGTCTGTTCATGTCCTTAGCCCACTTTTTGATGGGATTTTTTTTCTTGCTAATTTGTTTGAGTTCCTTGTAGATTCTGGATATTAGTCCTTTGTCAGATGTATAGAGTGTGAAGATTTTCTCTCATTCTTGGGTTGTCGGTTTACTCTGCTGACTATTCCTTTTGCCATGCAAAAGCTCTTTAGTTTAATTAAGTCCCACCTATTTATCTTTGTTTTTGTTGCATTTGCTTTTGGGTTCTTGGTCAGGAAATCTTTGCCTAAACCAATGTCTAGAAGATGGCCAACAAACATATGAAAAAATGTTCAACATCACTAATGATTAGGGAAATGCAAATCAAAGCCACAATGTGATACCACCTTACTCCCTCAAGAATGGCCATTATCAAAAATTAAAAAAAAAATAGATGTTGGGGTGAAGGCAGTGAAAAGGGAACAGTTCTACACTGCTGGGGGGAGTGTAAACTAGTACAACCACTATGGAAAACAGTGTGGTGATTCCTTAAAAAACTAAAAGTAGAAGTACCATTTGATCCAGCAATCCCACTACTGGATAACTACCCAGAGGAATAGAAATCATTATACAAAATAGATATTTGCACAAACATATTTATAGCAGCAAAATTAACAATTGCAAAACTGTAGAACCAGCCCAAATGCCCATTAGTTCACGAGCGGATAAACAAACTGTGATATATATATATATATATATCCATACATGATGGAATGCTATTCAAACATAAAAAGGAAGGAAATAATGGCATTTGCAGCAACCTATATGGAATTGGAGACTATTATATTAAGTGAAGTAACTCAGGAATGGAAAACCAAACATCATATGTTCTCACTTATAAGTGGGAGCTAAACTATGAGAAAACAACGCATAAGAATATTACAATGGACCTCAGGGACTCAGAGGGAAAGGGTGGGAAACTGGTGAGGGATAAAAGACTACAAACTGGGTTCATTGCATACTGCTCTGGTGATCGGCACACCAAAATCATCACTAAAGAACTTACTCACGTAACTCTGTTCCCCAAAAACGAATGGAAAAAAATGTAAAGGGAAGCAGCTCTGGAGAAAAGAGGTAAACAACTGGGGAAAAGTCAGAGGAGAAATTTTCCAGGGTGAAGTCCACATGAAGTGACTAATAAGGCAAAGTATGTGTTCTTATCACCTCTAGTAATCAAATAATTATCTTTAATTCACATTTTTAAAATGTTTAAATCACTCTCATTTATGGAATATTAATCTGGGAATTACAATTTCATTAAACTTTCTTTTGGTCAAAAGCATAATCACTTAAGTTATAGCAATTCCTTAAACTCAAATCAAGAAATAATCCAGAATTATCTTTGAAGACAAAGAAAAGCTCTCAAGTCTCTTGCTATGGTTCTAGATGTTGAGCAGCAGGTCTTTTTGAAAGCTGAATCTACCCTGGCAGGTAACCCACCATTATTTCAGGATGGTGTCCAGCGTGGGGTGAGGGGGAATCTAGCAGATAGTCTCTTGGCTATAGAATATCTGGTAGGCCAGGCAAATTCCTAGACAGAAAAACGTGTCCTTGGAGTGATTAGTAAATGCTTTCTGAATGAACAAGAGGAAAAAGAAACCCTAGTCTCAGCAACTGTCTCCTTGGATCCACAACAACTAATCTTGAATTAAAGAAAACACCTAAATGAACAAAAACTTGCAGCTAAGGAAATTAGAGTTTGGGAGAGAGGGGAACGATTCCCTTCTTGGATGAAGGCTCATCATTTGATGAAATGAGATATGTGGTGTTCTCTCCTTCAAATGCTCTATTTGAAAAAGCTACTAATTATCTGATAAACTCTGATTTATTCTCTAGTGACTTTACCCTTCTTGTAATGTCAGGCAATCCATTCACCCAGTGCTGAATGATTAAGTTTCTCTTCTCTCAGTTCTTCTTCTATAAATTATACTTTCTCTAGAGGTGTACAGTTAGCTTTTCCCCACCTCCCTCCAGACTTACTTTTCCTCATGACACTTATAAAGGCTAATACCTTTTAAGAGTCTAGGCCATAATATTCTCTTTTAACATGGTTAAACTTTCCAAGAATTTTACAGTTCCTTTCAATTGGTTTAGTACATTTTTCCATGTAGTTGCCATTTAAGTGAGTAAGAACTTCTGTTCCAAGCAAGAGAACCATAAAACATTCAATAATTGCTCTCCAAGGAAATCCAGAGACAGAGACTCGGACTCATGTTTATCAGGCAACACTGCCACACCTTACACAGCTTCCCCAGGAGGGACTCTAGGCACGGCTTCAAGTAGTCCAAAGCTTCTTTATGGTCCCAAAGTCCTCCACAGAGTTGCCTCTGGCTGCTGTACCCTAGAACACAAAGACTGTAACAAACCATTTAAGAACATCTGTCAGTATTTCACCCAAAACCAAACCTAGTAGCCAGAGGTAAACCCACATTTAAGGATCTCAAGATAGCTAGACTTCCCATACAAATTTGTGTTCTCTCAATAACAGTACACATACAGAAATAAGAAGATATATGTCCTAAATAGTTTTAGTTTTCCAAAAGCATTTTCTCACCTTAATTTCTTAATCTGTGTTCCATTTGCCTATTTTGTTGTAGCACTATACAAATGAGTCTTTATATTACTATAAAAGAGTTTTATTTCTATGGGTACCACTTAATTTCATCTTCTTTCATATGAATTCCCTTTACCTGGCCACCTTCCATCAAGTAGCTAGAGGGAGGCAGAATTCAGCTCCAACCAGGAAGCATGTTTTAATGTTGCAAGGTCCCACAGTGAAATGGACTCGTATGTACAACTAAGCTCTCAGACATATGCTCCAACTACCAGAGCTCCATGTACCCAAGAGCCAGTGGTTGCAGCTGAGGCACCTCTGCCACACTGAGAGCTGTCCTCTGGGACCAAGCCCCTATACTGGGTGCCATTTTGCACTACGCATTCACAGATTTCCCCTATTCTGGGTCTCTGGAGCTAATGTCACATTTTTAGATGTTCTCTTGCTCTCCTGCCTTTCAGATCTAGTGATTGCTACTGGTTTCTTAAATCCATTCTCAAGAAGCTAATAATTTTTTCTTTTGTTCATTTATCAAATACATTTTAATTAAATTTATAGAGTGTGACAGGTACTCTTCTAGGTCTTAGAGACAAAATATACAGAGTTCCTCATTTTATAATGCTTACATAGTAGGAGGAGGCTGGTCACAAATAAGTAAACAGACATATGAATAATAAGGTACTTATCAGTACTATGAAAAAATGCAAATCAGAGTAAAGAGTTAAAGATTAATGGGCTGGGTGTTTTAGATAGTTATGAGGGGAGGCCTGTCATCAAGTGATGACATTTGAGCAAATGTATGAGGTGGTGAGAAAGGGAGACATTAAAATTTTTGCAGAACAGGCATTCTAGACTGAGCTAACAGAAAGTGCAAAGACTCTGAGATGAAAGTATGTTTAGGATGCTTAATGAACAACTCTCAAGATCCTGGTCACTCACAGCTCAGACCCAATCAGCTGCTATTTTGGATACATCCCTTACAGTTACCAACAAGGGGAAGGAATGGAGCCCTGATGCCTAAAAGGGGAGGCTGGACAGTTTCTTGTTACATAGTGTGAAGAAAGACACTCCAGCACTGAGTGGGTGGCTGGGATTCTTGACATTCATGATTCAGTTCCATGATTCTGTGCAAGCATATATATGAGTCTACATCCAGGTAACCTATCCATATAATTAAGGCAAATGAGACTTGAAAAACATACTTAACTCATAGTGATTATGATCTTGTCTTTATGTTTGAGAAAGGTAGACGTTATCATCAATTCCCAAGCATTTGCATGAAAATAAAATCATGCAGAGAAAGAGAGCTGGAATTTAATTTTTAAAGCAAAGTTTTGATGTATTGATCAAATTCTTTCATTTTCCCACCTCTTGCTATGCTTCTGATTTCTACCATTCATGGATCAGCAACAGCTAAAGATGACATTCTGCAAAAGACCTGATGAAGTTTATGAATTACTAATATAATGAGTCCTATTTTCTGGTTTAAGTTTCAATTTTTTTTTAAAGGAGGTGATGTGATTTGGCTGTGTCCCCACCCAAATCTCTTCTTGAATTGTAACTCCCACAATTCCCATGCGTCATGGGAGGAACTAGGTGGAAAGTGACTGAATTATGAAAGTGGGTTTTTCCTGTGCTGTTCTCATGATAGTGAATGAGTCTCATGAGATCTGATGGTTTAAAAAAAAAAAAACAGGAGATTCCCTGTACAAGCTCTCTTTTCCTGCCGCCATCCATGTAAGATGTGACTTGCTTCTCCTTGCCTTCTGCCATGATCGTGAGGCTTCTCCAGTCACAGAGAACTATGAGTTCTCCATTGAACCTCTTTCCTCTGTAAATTGCCCATTCTCGGGTATGTCTTTATCAGCAGTGTAAAAATGGTCTAATATAGAAAGTAGGAGTGTTATTCAGTATTTTAAAGCTTGACATCTAAGTGGTTTGGTTCTAAGGGCTATGTCAAGCGTATAGACCTTATAGCTTTATATCATGGTTATATCATAAATGATAATAGTAGCTACAGTTTCATTGGTCATGTTGTAGACTCTGTGTTAAGGCAAGTAATTTATCTCACAAAAAAATCTCTGTGGGAAGGGTACTTTTATTATCTCCATATCACAGGTGAAAGATCTAAGACTTAATAAGAGTAAGGAATTGGCATTAACATCACAAAGCTAGTGGATGTCAGAGCTCAGCCTAGAACCTAGTTCCATATGATGCTCCAGTCCAAGCTCTAGAGTATTTAAGAATCAGAGTTCTACTTATGCTATCATCATGAAGCAAAACCATTGGTAAGTATGACTAACTTCATGACTTGATTATTAAGTCCTCTCATTATTTTTCTCTCTTGCTAGATTGTGAACATTTCCAAAGTACATTGTATAGTTGGTAGCTCCTCAAAGGAACTCAGAAAAAAAATATTTGTTGAATGACTGAATACACATGAGGACTGATGGCCAAAGGACTCTGAGATATATCAACTGAGCTCTATTTTAAGATGGAAAGACTTCATGACTTGATAAAACTAGCAGGTAACATGCATTTATTTTGGAATTCGCTCCTTAAGGTTCAAGATGGCAAGAAGCTAAATTGAAAAATAAATCTCTACCAATATATTTACAGATGAACTCTCTCCCTAGGTAACATGGGCATCACCTGATCTCAATATTACAGCTGATTATTGTCTAACTTCAAAGTGGTATTCTAATGTGAGACTCTCAGGCCATGGAGGAGGAGAAGATGGAATGTAGTCAGGGGTTATATGGCCAGAGATGGGTGGGAGAATGGGGAAGCAATCTCTGCAACCGTTTGTAGGTAATAGCAGTTACATAAGCCATGAATTTCAATGTGCCAGAAATTCGTTTCTCATGCTAGTATTTGTGGAGTTCCCTTGCTCCCTCTTCTTGATGTGGGGGTTGTTTTGCAGTCAAGTGTAATGAAATCAGCACTGGCTTAACAGGCTGGAAACTGCCTGTTATCCCAGCCTCTTCAATCACCAGCTGTGGAACCCTGGACAAATCATTTAACCTTAATGGACTTCAACTTTCTTATCTAGAAAAATAAGACAATAGAAACAGAATTTCCCTTCAAGCAATTCTGTGAATCAAGGAGAATTTACAGCTTTTGCCATTTATTAAGTCCTCTCATTAAATTTTTCTCTTGCTAGAATGTGAACGTTTCCAAAATACATTGTATAGTTGGTAGCTTCTCAAAGGAGCTCAGAAAAAATATTTGTTCAATGACTGAATATATATGAGGACTGATGGTCAAAGGACCCTAAGATATATCAACTGAGCTCTATTTTAAGATGGAAAGCAGCATTCATCCTTCTCATATAATAGTAATATTTACCAAATATTTATTAATGAAAATAAATTGTTTCTATTTGAAATTATGGCTAAATAATAAATAGTAAAATAATATGTAAAGTATAATCCTACCTTTATTTAAAAAAATGTAAATGTTAATGGACCAAAAAGTTGAAGAAACATACACCAAACAATTGACGTTGGTTTTCTGGGAAAGAGATTAGGGGGGAAATAAGAGTGATATTTACTTTCTACACTAAGCACCTCATTATATCTACATTTTGAATTTTATCATAGTAGACATATAATTGGTTTAATTCACTTCTAATTGCTAAAATATTTTAATTGTTTCAAACTAGCCTTGCCAGGAACTCTTTGTGTCACATGTTACATGTCAACTCATGCAAAAAACACTAGACCCAAAAGATTGTCTCAAAACTAGAGATACTTTCTTGCTTTTACACCGCAGGAAAAAAAAAATACAGAGATAATGTTTTTTTCCAGTTAATACAAGTGTGAATGAAAAGGTCTTTCTTTTTTTTTAGCTCCTGTGACCCCCAGGAGGGAAGGCTGTGGGCTGATTATTAGAGCATTGGAGTGTGTGGGTTGCCTGGAAGTGATAGCTAGCGAAGGCTAGGAGATGGGAAAATGATAAAGCATGCTTGGCTTACAGAGCTGCTGAACTGAGCAGCGGTACTCTCATCCAGATATTATTCTTGTTAATTGTATCTGATTCCATTTGATTATGTATTTCATGAAATCTAAATGTTGGTTGGGGAGGTCACTGCTCCATGCTACTCATCAGAAATCTCAATAAAAAGGGCACTCCAGAACCCCTTGACAGAGAGTCATGCAAATACATTACCCTTCATGATGACAGATTTGCAGCAGTAAATACGATCACTTTTTTCAGCCTGTGTCTGTAATCATTTCTAGAAGACTTGATGCCATATACCCAAAGAAAAAGCCCTTTCTAACAATGGAAGCAATATAAAATATGGGCTTTCATGTCATGTAAAAATTATAGCATTCACACAAAGAGGAGATTTATTTCTTATGTGTATGCAGTTCTTCTCTCTGTTGTTATTGATGAATGCAAAAAGATAAATGTAACATATAAGGAGGAAATAACAGCAGGATGTGGAACTGACTGCTGACTCTCCATCCAGTTAACAGGGACAAGCTGCTGAGGTTCTCTTCTATGGCTTCAGGGAATCATGGGTGGCAAGAGGGTTACGGAGTGATCAGAAACTCTACACCTTTGAAAATCAGAAGGATTAAATGGGATAAGCATAGATTTTGGGCTCAGACCAGGTTTTTAGTCCAGCGGTCTAGTCTAGCTTTGAAAGCTTACATAAGCTAATTCAGTTTTCTGAGACTTGGTTTGTTCAGCTGTCAATGGGGATACTGATACCTATCTTCCAGTGTGTTTATAGAGGTTAATAATCCATAGTAGTAGCTTGTATGGTACATAGGAGACCCACTCAAAATGTCTTTTGTCTATCTCTTTTTATCTTTGCCATTCATGCTGCTTTTCCTTTTTTCCTCTCTTTTTTTATAGCCAAGCTCTGTCATCTACTTTCCAAGCTCTGTCATTCTACCTTCTGACCTCAAATCTTCAAAACAAGCCAGCAGTGCCATAAGCCAAGACCAGCCAAGTTTACAAGTGAAATAGTTTTCTTCTCTTTTTTATCTTGGGTCTTAAACAACTCAAAAATATGGAAGTATAGTAATAAGTACATGTAAATTTATAAATGAAGGACTAGTCTACATGATCTTTACATTTTCCTCTAGCCCTGAGACAGAGATAAGTAGATAGATGATAGGCAGATAGAGCTCTTATTTAGTTTTTATTTGTACCTTTTGGCCTTGCTTTTACAATGTAAATATAATGTTTATTGACTAGAATATTAGCCAGGTCATGAAATGTTTATTAGCAGCTCATACCACCATGATCAATGGTGTTTCCTTCAATATTTTCAATCAGGACCCCTGCCATACACACCGTTCCTGCATATTTACACCAGTGTTTGGAAAGCTAGGATGTATCCTTTGTGGAAAGAGCAGGGCTGAGACTAGGGTCAGATGAGTGAGGCACCTGCATTGGGCACTAAATTTAAGGTATCCCAAAAAACTCAGTAATCAAAAATCATAATGCAACATTCCATGCGGAACACAATATAAAATGTTAAATAAAGTCAGGAACCAATGCCGCATTTGCTTCTCTCACCCCTCCCTCATCCCAGCCCTGGGCAGAATCTGGGTCTCAAATCAGAATGCAGGAGTTCTGGCCTCAGTTCCAATATCAGTTAGCTACAGTAAGCAAAAGCCTCAGGCAAGTCGCTGCAGTCCCTTAGTTCTCAGTTTCCTTGTGTCATTTCACTTGAAAGTCTGATTAGGTAACTTTTAATGAACCTTTGAACTTGGCACAATTCAATGATTTTCTAAAATATGAAGTTGCTTTATTTGAAGCATCATCAATGACTCACAAGGACAAGTAAGTTCAGTAATTCATTCAGTTATTCAATCAAAAAATGTTTACAGAACACTTACTATATGCCAAGCACTATGTTAGGCACAAAAAATACAAAGTTGGGGACTACTGAAACACATAGAAAGAGAAGACAACCTTAGTGTTAAGAGGTCAGGACAACTTCGCTAGAAAGTGACTCTGACCTAAAAACCCAGAGGAGTTAGGAGAGGGCAAGGATGGAATTCCAGAAAGAGGTAACAGCATGGCCAAAGGCCTGAAGGTAAAAAGCAAAATCTCACTGGGGTAACTGTAAGAAGTTTAGTTTGGCTGAAACATGAACAGGATGGATGGGGGGAAAAAGTCTCTGATTACAGCACAGTAATAGTATTTGCCAGAGTGTGATGCAAAGAACACAAGGTTATGAATCAAACCTTGGTTGCAGTTCCTGCCCTGCTGCCAAATAGCCAGATGACAGGGTTTCCACATCCACTGGGACTGCATTTTAGAACACGTGACAGATTTTTCCATGAAGAAGGGAGGCATTTAATTTCCTACAGAATGTTGTAAATCTCACGTTTGAGATATTTACAGTTTACGTCCCTCAGTACCAAAGAGGTGCTGTAATTAATACAAGTAGTCATTTCCCCAAAACAATCTGCTAAACAGCTAAGTCCCTGTTGTGTGATGCCTATGAGGCTGAAGGTGCAAAGACCAGCCTAAAAGCAAGGAAACGTTCATCTTCCCCAGACAGGTGTGAGAAGTGGGCAACTAGGCAAGTGTTATTGGCAGGTACTCCCAGCACGTGTCTACTCTACCTAGGCTTATGACAGCCGAGCTGGTCTGCTCCTGCCACACTTGTGCCTACTGATTTAATTTCTGCACTTAGGAAGACAGGATTCGAGCCAGCTATTTATAACCATCCCCCCCCAAAAAAATGTTTTAATGAATGCAAAAGCACACCATGTCTGGAGTCCTGAGCATAAAGTCAAAGCTTTACGTTTTTAGCCTCCCTGCTATCACACATAATACTCTCTGTTTATTGAGTGCTTACTCTGTGCAAGCTTTACAAGTAACTCAGCTAATCCTCACACTCCTCTGCAATGGGTTCTAGTATTGCTCCATCTTAAAAGCAGGAGTAATTGAAAGCACAGAGAAGTAAACTATGTGCCCAAAGTTGCACAGTTGATAAGTGGCAGAGCCAGAACTAAGAATTCAATTAATTTAGAATTGTGAATTAATTCAGGTTAACAGCCTGTCCAACTCTAGAGTCTGTGCTCTCAACCACTGTGCTTCATAAACAAGACAGGCTCATCAGTCTACATACCCAAGTGATGCCACTGAGGTATGGCACTCAGAGGCTCCTTAAGTTTCCAGGACACTCAAGGATCTGAATTCTCTGAGCTTCACTTAAGTCATTTAGTCGTAGGGGAGAAGGGCATCTTCTGTATCTGTCCTCAAATCTATCTTTCCATGCTCTTGGGGAAAGGCATCCTTTCTCCCTCTCTCCTCTCCTGCTCTGATTTCCCAAATCCTTTTTTCTTAGACACTGGTTTGTTCCATCTGCTCCCTTAATAAAACCTGTAGTTGAGAGTCACTGTACCTTTTCACTATATCTACAGCCCCATAACTCTTTCTCCTGCTGAACTTCAAAAATGGCTGATAGTTACGCATTGCATGGGTCTTTGTTTTGTTTTGTTTTGTTTTAGCTTCTCATTCCCCACTGAACTCTCTGAAATGATTTCTGAGCACACTGCTATACTAAGGTTGCTTTCCTCATGGTCACCAGAAAACTCTTTTTCATTGTCCTTTTTCAGTTCCCTACTTTCAACCTTTTCAAACTCCCCTCACTTAAAATCATCCTGGTAATTTATACATTTGATGAATGGAAACTGCTGTACAATTATGGAAATGGGCTTTGAGACCTGACTGATACTTCGTAATTTGGTAGCTATGGACAAGCTACTGCGACCTCTCTGTTACAGCTGCCTCAGCTGTAAAGTGGGAATAGGAATCATAGGTGTTGTAGAGATTAAATAGGATTCCACGTGGAGGCATTTAAACAAGTCCTGGCACAGCTGGGACTGCGTCTGTGAAGTCTGAGCACTCCTCCTGATTCTGAGGCTTTCGCTTTCTTGCCAGTTCTTTTCCTTCTTGTCTGAGTATTCACTTCCTATGCTCTTTCTGGGCTTATTTCTCTCCTTAATCCCTAAATTTTGCTAAATGCTGAAATTCAGTTTTTGGCTCTATGCTCTCCTCCTCTTCCCATCTTCTTCCCTAATAAAAAATAGTAGTTGGCATTTACTATGAAATCACTAGATGCTGGGATCCATACTAACGCTTTCCAAGAGGTTCTGGTGTCACCCCAAAATCAATTTCTGCAAAACAGCATTGAGCTTTTTACTTTCCTGAGCTAAACTCCTTCCCCATCCCTCTGTCACCATCAATCCACCTACCAATGGTCAAATCCAAAGCGCTATCTTTGATTTGCCTTCTGTTGCACCCCCTGTAGTCAATTTAAAAACAAACTCTATGTCTTTTTCTCTATTCTGGTATCTTTTATTGGCATTTTAAGATTGAATTCAACATGTTTGGGCTTGGTTTAGTAAAGAACCTAGTTCCTGGGTCTGCAGTGTTGATGGCTGGAACACAGATGATCTGGCTCTCATTCCAGGAGGCCAAGATGCTATGGGCTCTTTAAATGAGATCCTTATGAACTCTCTGGTACAGAGTATTTTTAAAGTTTTCACAAAGTATATTAAATCAGGAAATTCTGACAAGAAAGGGGGAAAAGGGAATTTACATACACTGCCATTCTACTAAGTATCAGGAACTGTGCTAAATGCTGTTGCTTCCGAGATACAGTAATGATCTCACTTTTTAAATATAAAAAAATAATGCCATGATGCTTTTTCCTAGTGGCACTTCAGAGTACAGTTCTTCTTCATAGAGGCAGCTGAGAAAATACATTTTTGTTTTGATTTGTGTCCTCCTGGCACATTTTAACACTGACCTCCAAGTCAGTTGATCACCTTGGAGAAATGGAAGCCATGATTTATCTTCTGTTCTAATGCAGGAATCATCACCTCATGGCTGGGTTTCTCATTCGTTTATTTAATGATTCATTCAACAAATATTTATTGGGTCCCTACTCCATACCAGGCCTGTGCTAAATGCTGGTAATGCCACTGTGAATGCTTCACTCTCACAATGCAAAAAAGGCAGCTATACAAGTGAATGCGGAGGAAGAAGAGGGTGATACAGGAGCGCACAGTAGAAGGAAGGCCCTTCTTAGATTAGCAGGCTTCACTTTCTTCAGTTGTCCTCCAGATACATCTCCTTGTGTCCACCCCTACTGCCACCACCCTCATCATTTAACATCTATATTTCCACAATAAGTTCCCCGCCTTCAGTCTCACCACCTCCAAGTCATCCTCCACACTGTGGTCATAGTCATCATTCTCTAATGCAAATCTGATTACATCTCAAACTTTCTCAACTTTCAAACAAATGCCCTGGCCTTTCCCATAAAATTGAAGCTCTTATGCTTGGATAGTATCATTCACACTTGATTGCTGCTTATGCCTCTTCTTGATGCTGTGCCACTGCAAGGAGCTAAGAACCCACATCTCTTGCTACAGCCACACAGAACCACTTTCAGGCCTTACAGAGATGTTTCTGCCTGGACAGCCCTTCTTTTCTCCTTGTTCTCATTCAAGACTCAGCTCATGTCAAGTTCTCTGAGAAACCTTCTTGATCTTCTTACCCTCCTTGAGTTTGATGACCTCCTTTTGTGCTTCCACAGCATTCTGGGCATATCTCTCTGAAAAACTGACTCTATAGCACTAGTTGTTAATTGGTGTCACCCAGGTACTCTTCACCCTCGGTGCTAACCACATGAGATGGCTTATTGTCACCCTAACTTATCAGGCACTCTCAAATATTTTCTCTGCCTGGAATGTCTTTCTATCCTTTCCTACCTGGTAAAAGACTATTCAATTTTTTAAAGATCACCTGTTCACATCTCCTGGGAAAGGAAAAAATTACTTTTATGCCTGAACTATTGGCACATGGTTTATCATAGAGTTATAGCAGTTAATCAGATTGAATCATAGTTAAATACCTGTTTCCTCGGTGACTGGGACCATTTTTTTACTTTCTTGCCTGTTTTGCCAGCCTCTAGCACATAACAAGTGCTTATACATGTTTTCTGAATGTTGAGAAAATCCAGAAGGAGGGGATGGAGTATACAGCATACACATCAAGATCTCATAGTACAATGTAGAAGTATCCTGCTTTCTATTTCATGTGTGTTCTTTTTGTATTTACAACTAGATCATGAACACTTTGAGGGACAGAACTATGTTACATGTTTTATATGACTTACAATGCTAAATGCAGGATAGGTGGTCAATAAATGCTTGTAAATGGAATCTGAGTATAATCAGAATAAACTGATCTTGCAGATGAAGAAAGAGGAAATATATTGTAAAAAAAACAAATAAAGAGCTCTAGTAAAAGCAAAAATATTCTTGATCTTTTCTTGCCAAAGTTTTCCAAAAAAATGATGAGGGTGTTCACCATGGGATAAAAAGGACATATGCTGACAATTATATTTAAATTCTCTCTATGCCAATTTCACTTGAAAATATTCCTGGAAAGGTCTCTACTTCACTTGTTATTTGAAAATAAGAAGCTCAGATTTAAAGGTATTCTTAATGAATACCTTTAAAAATCATAAAAACAAAGCTATTTTAATAATAAGCATCCCTTTCCCAATTCCCCTCTTTTCATTTTTCTTTATCAAAAAAAGCTCTTCACCTTCAGCTGTGCTGTCTTATGAGTCAAGATCACTTTCATAAGTGTTTCTCAATTAACCTCATGAATATCATGTTTTTTCCCACTTCAAAGAAGTCACAAAATGTTAAAAATAAAAAGGTCCCCATCCCAAGCGGCAAAGAGATGCCCCAACCTGTCATCTCAAAGTGAAGAGAACCCCCCGTGGTGAGGAGCAGCAGTCCTAAGTACTGGATCTGAGCTTCCAGAGTTTACTTCTGTCCGCATCAGCTTGGCTTCCAGATTCCCCACACAGTTTTCCTAAAAATCCAAGGTTCCCCACGTGCACAAGAGCCAAAATATACCTGTCTGCCCATCCCACCTTTCAGGTACAAACAACACGTGAAGGTGGAGAAACTTTCACACGAGGCTCTTTCTAGACCTAAACAACTAATTTGTAAATATGCTACACGTTATCCCAGGAATAATGAAGTCTTTTACGCTCCAGATGTGACATTCTAGCAACCTCAAAACTAGATTCCCACCAGATGATTAGGAGCTGCCAACCGTACACATAGAAGGGGCATAGGAATTCAGTGAAGCCTGCAGAACACCTCCCTCCAGTCAATCTCTTCCTGCCTTCATTGGCCTCTAGTCATACCTCTCCTAAGTGACCATTATCTGTCCCTCTTCTATCTCCCTTTGTCCCAGTCCTGGACTCCTCACACACTGACCCAGTCTCCGCTGTTTCAAAAGGCCATTCGATTTGACGCTTTCCCCGGGTGCAGTGGGTGCACTGCACTCTGAAATCCCGCCCCTGTGGGACTGGCATTTTAGGAAATCTTTTTCTCAGGACCTTTTCCATTGTACCAAAGAGATATTCAGAACCGTGCCTGTCCACCAACTAGATAGCAGACAGCAGAGAATCTCTTCCAGGAAAGAGATCGAAAGGAGAAAACGACATCCCCACAAAGAAAAATAATAACCCAGAATCCTCCACATATTCCACACGTGCGTGTCATAAAACCCTTGGGAAATGGGTTGGGGGAGGATAAAGACCTGGCTTCCCACTGCTGCCGCCACCGCCACAGCAGCCCCTGTCCAGCTCCCAGCGCTGACGCGTGGTGTGCGTGAAGACAGCACCTTCCCCCGGGAGGAGAGATCCTGGCTCCCTGCGTTTCTAGGAGGTGATTATGGCAAGCCTTTCAGTAATTCATCATTTAACCCCGCACTGACCCGAGCCTTACCCCGGCGTCTTTGGCACTAGAGCTCAATCAGAAAGCCGAAGGCTGCCCGTCCAATTTTCCAGGTGACACCCCACCACCACCACACACACACACACACACCCCACTATGTGCCTAGGGCGCAGAGGGGTGGAAGGGAAGGATGCCAGGTGCCCATGCCTGAGGGAAAATCAATGGTAACGCTTACAGCTTGGGGTGAGAAATCCCAATCCGCGCCCGGGTGGGAGAACTTGGCATCAGCTACCTGCAGGGCGCCCCCGCCTGCACACCCACCCAACGAGTGCAGGCTCCCGTTGCAGCCCGGAATGCAGTCAAGACGGTGGAACGGGACGGAGGGAGCCTCCACGCCCCCTTTGTCTCCACGTTTCCCAAATGACATGGAAGGAAAGTTTACGAGCAGGGAGGTGGTAGCTTTCTGCTGGGTCAATCTGACACCTCGCAGGAGGCGACCCTCCCTGGGTTCGTCCTCTCCTCTGCACAGCCCAGCACCGCCTTCATCTGCACCTCAACACCCACAAGCAAGGCATGGGACACCTGCGCCGCCGGGTCCGGCCAGGAGCCTGCCCCCGCCCCCAGCTGCCCCACAGCCCCGCTGCAGCACGTCCCGAGCGGCCAGGCTGCGGGCGCCGCACTCACCTCCCGCAGCGGAGCGTCCTCCCGTGAGCCCTACTGGGCCGTCCGGCTCCCGGGGGCGAGGTGCATTCAGGCGGCGGCCCGAGACACGCTCACCCGGCGCTGCTGCATTCCGCCTGCGTGGGAGAGCCAGCCGGCGAGCGCGCGGCGCGGGCGTGTACGAGTGTGTGTTTGTGCGAGTGTGTGTATGTGTGTGTCAGTGTGTGTGCGCGCGCCCGTGGGGCGGAGGTGCGCGGGATCACAGATCCCGCTGGGCGCCCATCCCGCGCTCTGCCTCCTCCGCTGCCTCCTCCTGGCGCTGCCGCTTGCGCAGGGTCCAGGTTTCAGGATCTCCTGTTTGTTTAATGAAAGGGAAGGAGCAAAAGGCTGGCGGGGAGGGGGCGGAGGAGGGGAGAGGAGGGGAAGGGTGCCGGGCTGCGCATGCTCAAGACAGACTCAGCGCTGGCTCCGGAGCCGAGGCTGAGCTGAGAGAGTGAGCCTGTGGGAGAGGCTAGCCAGCCAGACTGCGTCCAGCCGAGCGGTAGTTGCTCCGCGTGGTTCTCAGGAGGCAGCTGGGAAAACCCGCCGCAAAGGTGCGCCTTGCGCGGGAACTCCTCGGCGCATGCAGTGCTGGAAGCCAGTAGTGGGATCCCCACCCATCCCTGGAGACCGCTACTACCTGGAGTCCTCAGTAACGCGGGGCTGTCCTCTCCCTGTGTGGTTTTAGTGCTGGCGCAGGCGTTCCTGTGGGCCATTCTCTCGCCTCTACCCTGGGGGCAACCGAGATGCGACTCCCCAGAGGTCCCGGAGGAACCACAGGCTGCAGGTCGCCCCGAACTAAAATGAGTTTCCTGATGTGTGCTTCTTTCTTCCCCTCCCAACTTCCACTCCTTTAAGAGCTAGAAAAGGCAACATCCAGTCGGGTCCCACAACAGCTTTAATGGGGAGAAGGTGGGGAGGGAGCTAGGGATAACTCTTCCAAAGAACAAAGGAGGAGTGGAAGGAAGGTGAGTGGCTGAGGATCCCATACTCAGCTTCCTTTGGTGACAGGGTTAAATGGAAGAGACATTTGCCCTATTCAAGAAGGAGAAAAAAAAGAAGAAGAAGAAGAACAATGGGTTCATTGTCCCCCTTGCCTAGAATGCCAACGCAATTCTAGGTCTTTGTGAAGTTTCTGGCTACTTGGTGAAGTGGAAGAACTGTCAACTCGAAAAGAGTCCAGTAAGAGAACCTGAGCCTGCGATGATTGCACCGTAACCTGAGGCCAGGGGAGATGGCAGGTGAGTCTCTGCAAGTGGAGTGGAAACTTCCTGGGTGAGATTGTTCTATGAGCAAAACAGAATGGTTAGGATCCACTCAAGAGCTTCTATTTTCAATCTTTCCCTGTTTAATCGCACTGTCTCCCCACACACCACACTTCATTTTGTCTCCTGCAGAAGAAAAGACGTCCCAAGCAGAAAACTCACTGTAAAGAGATTTCTACCTTCTTTTTATTCATTTTCTGTCCCTCCAGTAAAGGATTACCTTTGGTCCCCTCTGCTATGGAGGAACAGAGGACAGCCTGCCTTGTGCAAATCGTTTCCAAGCTTTCATTAAAGATCACCTCTAAGCATTTCCACTATACAGTGGAAGCGAGCAGATGCCTTCTTGCTGAACTCTGACCCACATCCCATTCATCTTCCCAATAATAATACCAAGTGACACTCGAACAGCAGGACAATTAGATCAAATCCTAGAGCACACCCAGAGGAGAAAAAACAGCATGTCTAAACACCACCAACAGAAACAAAGTTTAGAACAGACTTACAGGAAGGAAAGAATGAAGGGAAAGTTCTTGAAAAGAGAAAGTGCCCTGGATGTAATGGCCGGTTTCTTTTCTCAGTCAGTCCTCTAAAGGAGTAGAATTGCAGCATCTCTTTGCTTAAAGGACAGTGAAAGTGAGTCTCCATCCACCAAGTAAAGGAGATCAGGTTCTCCTGAAGAGCCACAAAACCTCTAATAGTGAACCACATAGGGTATTTGGAGCTCCTCCTTCCCAGCCTGTATTTATTAGGACTTCCCTTTGGTGCTTGGAAGTCATCCAAGATAAATCTGCCTTGTTGTCACATTCCCCTCAGAACAGTAAACAGTGTTTACTGGAATTTCGAGGTGTTAGCATTGGTGGGGCCATTTGTTTCCTTGAGGCAAGAAAGCCATTCTCTTTGCCCTAGTGCGTAAGCAGGAAGTGAGTGACGGCTTTGAATCCATGAAATAAGTGGGGCTGGGGTTTACAGTTCACTCAGTAGGAGACAGTTCTAAGGCACTTTCTCCCATAGTGATAAGTATCCAGGGTTGCCTGGCCAAGAAGCCCACTCTATTTGAGCTTGGCCTTGGGTGACAGGGAAAGGGATACCACTCCCATCAATGCTTAGGAACACCCTGTTCACCATTTCAAAGCAGAAAGTAGCTCCAACAAGGTCAAGGGTGAAGAGGAATTTTTAAATGCAGAATTGCAAATAAAGTGAAATATCTTTATGGTGCGTCTGCTAGGAGATGGTGAATGAGCAGTTCTGGAAGAGATTTTTACTGTTTAGGGACAGTGGGGGAAACACAGAGAACATTAAGCGAGATGATGTACGTAAAGCACTTAACATAGTGCCTACTGTATAACAAGCTCTCCATAACTTGTAGCTCTTATTTTGGTTATCAATATTTTGATTATTAGTTTATTTTTTAAAAAAAAGGCTAAAAACATCTTTTTTTCCTCAGCTTAAACAGGCAAAACAGATAAAAGCCAAAAGCCTTCCAGTTTTCCTTCTGGCTTCCTCCATCACCTCCTCACTCATCACCCTGATCACTGATGTATTCAAATCCATATAATGAAAAGCATGCTATAAAAACGTGTGGCAGTGTGAATGGGGAATAGCTCCAACTCTCACCCTTCCACCCTCAAATCTAGACGTGTGAGATAGATTTGTCTTTCAGTAACATGCCTCAAGCACTTTTTGCCACTCATGTCTCACAGTGATTAAGGACTCCTGCCTGGCAGGGTCTCTTGCTATAATACCCCACCTACACTGGAACACCAAGCTTTGTATTTTTACTCTTTATTTTTATTTTATTTTATTTATTTATTTATTTATTTGCCTGCCTTCTAATTTTAGCTATCAAATGTGTTACTCCTCCTAGATAACAGAATGCCCAAAGCCAATTAATATGCACACATCTGCAGATGGCTTTGAGATAAATCAATGGTAAGAATTTCAGGGGCTGCCAGTATTTTTAATGCCTCTTTATCACAGATTTCAGACTTAGTATTCATTTGCTCTACTTAAAGAATTATCCCTAAACTTTGTACCTCCTTCTACAAACCAGTCAACAACCTAATGGCCTTACTTCTTATGTCAGCAAAATAACCTAATATTGTTGTCTGGATATATATGAAATTACATATTTTTAAAGAAAACTAGCTATTAAATTTTAAATAGAATTATCTATTCAAAACATAGTATCAAGAATTACATAATTAGTAAAAACCAGTAATAAAGCACTGAACATAAAATTCTCCAGAGTTATAATGCCATAGTGATGTCTGGATTCTTAGAAAACTGTATTTTCTTATAGTTTTCTATATGTTTACATATAGTTTTCTAAGAAAACTATACGAAAATTGAATTAGATTATATACAGGTGAGGTAACATAACTGTCATGATACAGTATGTGCAAAGATTCTGCTCTGAATATTTTCTAAGAAATATGAAATATGCCATTTCCATTTGAATTTTCTCTTACCTATAATTTTGGTTCTTTTCAAAAATCACCCTAGTAAGACAAGTAAATATATAATGTTTTCTTCCTGTAGAAATTTCTTATATATAGCAATCTTTTCTGGTTCAATAAAAATGTCAGGCCATTACTGTAAGGGCTAAACTAGTTGTTTCTTATTCTGAGAATTAAAGTGTTTCTGGAACTATCAAAAACTATTCCAAGACTATCCCTACAGCCCTTTGCATATACTCTTACTATAACTCTTAACATCAAGTTCTTTTTTTATATCTGCCTTGTCCCCACTAGGTTGGATGTAAGCCATTCAAGAGCAGGGTTTCTTTCTTTTTTTATGCTTCTAGTGCCTTGTGAAATAAGAAAGATGTATCTGTTCAGTAAATGTTTAAGGAGTAAATGAATAAATACATTGCCAAAAATGAATTTCTGTTGGTAACACGTTGACTTTGAAATAGACTACCAAGTACCATGATACTTGGCATTCCTTATAGATGATGAAGTCAGGAGACACTGTTTTGTGTGTGATTATCTATAAATGGCAGTTGAGATGAGAAAAGCAAATCAGTAGATAGTAGTTTTTAATCCCCTTGGAAACACATATATTAAACCCATTCTAATTTTTCTGGTTCAGAAAGCAAATTAGTTTTGGCTCTAAGTGTACTATTATTCCAAGGATAGATTCATGCTGACCAACCTAATCCACCAAAATAACGTTCTAATGTATTAAACTTTGCCCCTAAGTAGTACAAAATATTTGGGTCAGTCATGGTTAGAACTCTTCTTTGTCATCAAGAAAAGCCAAAAAGTAAAAAGGACCACCCCCAGAACTTTACCTACAGCATTTCTATTATAGCTGTCTTGAATGAAAGGGTCTAGTAAGAAGCTGGTTCTGTTTTCACGGATAGGAATTTGGGTGATGGGGAGCAGGTGGGGTGGAGGAAGGCTTAACTATGAACAGTCTCATCTCTGATCAAAACTACTCTGAGACAGGGAAAGGAAGATGGGAGGACCAGGGGATTGGCATCTTGTTTATCTTTTCTCTTTCATTAATTCATGCATCTAATAAAAGAGTTTCTTAAGAATTATCTGAAAGAGAGAGAGACAGAGAGATCCCAAAAAAGAAGCTGCAGTCTTTTATAGACAAATCTCAGAAATAACAGGCCATCACTTCTGCCACATTTTTTTCAATCATACAGACGAACCCTGGTACTCTCCTCAGATTATCTTAATTTTAGGGTGATTTTTCTTGCTAGAACCCTGGCTGATATAGATTTCAAGAATCTCTTTGTTACTTATGGACTCATTTCACCCACCTTGGACCTAATGCGTGCTGTTATTTCATATGTTCTGATTTCTAGGTTTCTCCATATATCGTGGTTTATAATCCGGGTTAATGCCTCATATGGCCCAGCCCCCAGGATCTATGCACATGTGTTGCTGGAGCTCACACCTAGTTTTCCATGTCTGCAAAAGTAGGACCAGATACCTATCACTGATTCCATCACTGTTTGATTCCACCTTCTGGTGCCATCCCAGTTATCCCCTCTTGCAAGCCTCATTGGGAATTGTGAGAATTGTGATTCAACCTCTGCTGGGTTTTACATCTTGTAGATATTCTACTGTTAGCTCTTCCCTTCTGTGGACTCTGCCCTTATCCAGGAAAGGCAGGTTTGCAAAAGGCCATCTATCTTTTTTTCTCAGTCTGTTCCATACTGGCAATGTGGAACCATTCACCTCCAATGATTGATAAATGGCATGACGTCTGTCTTTATTTTTATTATCTTAAAATGAGAGGGCTGAACTAAATTACTCAATCATCTTTTTTTTTTTCTTTTCTCTTTTTTAGAGACAGAGTCTTGCTCTGTCACCCAGGCTAGAGTGCAATGGAAGGATTGCAGCTCACTGCAACCTCGCCTTCCTGGATTCAATTCTCAAGTCTTATCCTCCCAAGAAGTTTGGATTACAGGCATGTGCCACCACACCAGGCAAATTTTTGTATTTTTAGTAGAGACAGGGATTCACCATGATGGCCAAGCTGGTCTTGAACTCCTGGCCTCAAGCAATTCATCTGCCTCAGCCTTCCAAAATGCTGGGATTGAAGGCATGAGCCACCACACCCCTCCCTCAATCATCACTTTTTAATAGTCTAGTCCAGGGGTCAACAAACTTATCCTGCAAAGGACGAGATTGCATATATTTTAGGCTGTGTGGGCCACATGGCCTCTGTCACAACTACTCTGCTCTACAGCCATGGACATGGAAACAAAATGAGAATGGCTGTGTTCCAACATATTTAAAAGAAAACAAAAACAGGTGGTGGACTGGATTGGCCAACAAGTTATAGATTGCCAACCCTGAGTCTAATTCTTCATTTTCCACACTTCATCTCTGGCATCAGCAATGTGTTGAGTAGAAGGAACTCGAATCTTGCTTTCTGTCCTGCCTGTACGAAAATAATAAGAACCACGAAATTGTCAGTTTAGGATCTCTGCATTAGCGAGTGTGGCTTTCACACTATCTTAAGAATGCATTCAGAAAATTATTTTTTTTCCTTTTTGTAAAGCAATTGGCTGTGTTTTCCACATGGAACAATGGAAGCAAAGGCAACTATACTATTTTTAACCTAAAACCAACATATGTAGCCCTAAAAGTTCAGCGAGAGGAATATTTTAAAGGAAAATAAAAACAATAGTGTGAGCATGATACTCCTATTAAAATGGAGCAGGTAAATATATTCTAATTATGACTAGCAACTTAGGAAAACTGCCTCTAAAGATAAACTCAATCCCAATAAAACAAATACATTCTTATCCAGGCCCCAGGTATAAGAGCAACACTTCTGAGATGAATTCACACAAGTTGAGCTGCTGTCTGAGCATTTTTCCACATTCAGCCCAAGTTATGAAATTCAGCTTATCTAAAAATTTCACTCAAATTTCACTCTGAGTTACAGATTCAATGCAATCCCTATCAAAATTCCAACATGTTTTTTGCAGAAATAGAAAAATCCATTTTAAAATTTATATAAAATCTCAAGGTTATTTGGGGGAACCCAAATAACCAAGACAATTTAGAAAAAGAACAAAATTAGAGGTCCCAAACATCCTAATTTCAAAACCTACCATGAAGCTAAACAAAATACAGTATTAGTGGCCTAAAGACAGACATAAAGATTATTGGAATAAAGGACCCAGAAGTAAATACTCACATATATGGTCAAAGTCATTTTTGACAAAGTTGCCAAGACCATTCAATGGGGAAAAGATAGTTTTTTTCTCAACAAATGTTGTGGCCAACAGGCACAATAAGGAAGTTGGACACTTACACCATATACACAGATTAACTCAAAATGGATCAAAAACCTGAACGCAAGAGCAAAACCTACAGGACTCTTAGAAGAAAACCCTTCATGGAAAAGCTTCAGGACATTGGATTTGGCAATGATTTCTTAGGTATGACACCAAATGCGCAGGCAACAACAGCAAAGGTAGATAAATTAGACTACATCAAAACTAAAAACTTCAAAGGACATCATCAACAGAGTAAAGGGTAACCTATGGAATGGGAGAAAATACTTGCAAATCATACATTTTCTATATCCTATGAGGTATTAATATCCAGACTATATAAAGAACTACAACTCAACAACAGGAAAAAACACAACCCAATTTAAAAATGGGCAAAGGAGTTAAACAGATATTTCTTCAAAGAAGATATACGAATGTCCAATAATAAGCACATGAAAAGATGTTCAGCATCACTAAGCAAATCAAACCCACAATGAAATACCACTTCCCTCCCAATACGATGGCTTTTATCTTAAATAATGGGAAATAAGTGTTGATGAGGATTTGCAGTAACTGAGACCCTTGGTCCAACGGTGGAAATATAAAATGGTGCAGTCATTATGATGGTTCTTCAAAGAATTAAACATAGAATTACTGTAAGATCCAGCAATTCCATTTTTAGGTATATACCCCTAAAAATGCAAGGGACTTGGACAGACATTTGTACACCCACATTCATAGAAGCATTACTCACAACAGCCAAGATGTAAAAGAAATCCAAGTGCCCACTGACAGATGAATGGATAAATAAAATTTAGCATATATATATATATATATATATACACCCACACACAGACATATATATACACACACACATATATAGATACGCACACACACAATGGAATATTATTCAGCCTTTAAATTGAAGGAGAATCTGATGCACACTATAACATAAGTAAACCTTGAAGACTGAGAAATAAGCCAGTCACGAAAGTACAAATGCTGTATGATTCTATGTATGTAAGGTACCTAGAATCATCAAATTCAGAAAAGCAGAAAGTAGAATGGTGGTTACCAGAGAATGCAGGTAGGAGGGAATAGGGAGTTATGGATAGAGTTTCAGTTTTGGAAGATGAAAAATGTTAGATGGATGATGGTGATGGTTACACTTAAAAATGGTTAAGATGGTAAAGTTTATGTTGTGTGTATTTTACCACAATTTTTAAAATTAGAAAAAAAAATTGTAATCACTCCTTCAGTTACTTCCTCCCAGCAAGCTTTCCCTCTCAAAAAAAATAATATTAATGGTACCCATAATCTAGTAAAAACTGGATATTAGGCTGACATTGAGTTGAATTCCAGCTCTGTCAGGAAATGTTTTAGCTACATGCCCATAGGCAAGGTACTCTAAGCCTGTTTTCTCATATACAAAATATGGAAAGTAATTTATCTTAATAAATCATGAGAAATAAGATAACATAAAAGATGTCTGGCAAGAAATTGACAATCAGTAAACAGAAGCTATCAGCAGCAGCATCATTCATATTTCCCATCCAAAAGTTATCTAAAAAACTTGAGGTCATCTTTGGCCTCTTATTATGACCAGTTATCATATTTCATAACACTGACAGGACAATTCTTTTTACAAAACGTTTCATGACTTTTTTCTTCCTCTTCTCAAGGCTGACATCCCAAGTATCATCCCAAACTGGGATAAGAAGGATACGCAAAGGGATCTTTACGTATATATTTAACTTTCCTATAGGAATTAGGCTATGATAGTTATCCATTCATTCTTCTTTTATTTAACAAATAGGTATTGTTTGTGCCGATGTAGTCAATGAAATTGAGGTCAGTACCTCAAGATAGTACTCTGAACAAATCCTGCCTCATATTCTGATTTTGTGTATGTATGTTATTTTCAATTTACAAATGTATTGGGTAAAATAATTTCATGAAAGTTATAGAGGAAAAGCCTTGAGGACTTAGCTAAAAACAATCTTAAGGTGTTGCTGGAATAATATACTTCAGTCATATGAATATTTTATGTTAACCACCTAACTTTGATATAGATATGAGTTAGGATTTTAAGTCATTTAACTGAAGCCTTTAAGAACATGGCTCCTAGTCCTTGCATAATTCCACAGCACTATAATGGTAAATGATACATTAATTCAGCAAAGTGCCTAAACCACTCTTCTAACTAGGAAAACTATCTCAGGAAAATTACTCAACTATATACCAAACTATACAAATCTCTTCATAAAGTACCAATGATAATTAATCACCAACTATCAATTATATTATCATCATCAACAACAGATAACCTTCATCAGAAATTAGTCACCTTTAGTCTAGATAGCTTGGTAAAGCAAAGATTCAATAAAGTTAAGTGTCTGTTGTTGTGGTTTGCAGTTTTCCCCTTTTTGCCAGTAGTGGTATCCATATTTCCTCCAAGAAAGCACTATTCTCCAACAACTAATCCATTTGTTTTGAGTGGGATTGAAAAACCTCCTCCTGCTGCAAGCATGTGCATAGAATTCCAACCTAGTTAACCAGAGTTTCCCATTGCCCTAGTCATTGTGGTGTCTCAGGGAGAGCAAATGATCCAAAATGGGAAAATTAGATTAAAATTCAGAACTTTTGTTCCCATGAAAAAAAGGCATCTTTTTTACTAGACCGCTAAGCAGTTAAAATGCTGTAAGGCTGGGAATGACGGAAGAGAAACCTTAACACAATTTTGAATCCCTAATCCTACTATGCCCTAAAGTGTCACTGGACTTTTTGGTTACTTGAGCAGTTAATTTGTTTTTTGCTTAAGGCATTTTGAATTAGATTTCCTTTCCCTGGCCCCACTGAAAATGTCTTTATGGACACATTTATTTAGGCATCTCTTTAAGAATAAAAATGGTAAATAAAAGGGAAAGCAGGCAAAAGGTGGGGACAGCGTGTAAAGGATCCCAATGGCTGCACCGTGATGGTTTCTAGCCCAAGACATTTTAGGCAGTCTTTCACTTATGAGCATACATCTTATGTGTCCTCTTCTCCTTTTCTGAATTGCCAGAATCGATGGCTGGCACTCTTCAAGGCTGACACCCACCGTTAGACAGATGGAGCTGAGTGGGGCAAGGCAGAGGACAGGGAGACCCTGCCAACTCATTTGGCCTCAGGCCCAGCCCTACTCCATAACCACAGATGCTGTCAATATCCAGCTAAGGCTGGTCTGAGTTCTCTTTACTGTCAGCTTTTCTAGGTCCCTGAAGTTGACAGTAGCTTTGCTCCTCCCAGGCCTGGTGGGTACATGTGCCAAATCACAGCTTTGCAAGAGTGCAAGTGTCCCTTGGCACTCAGGCAGGCTCAAGCTGCCTCTCATCCCAAGGGCTCCTGCACCACAGGGGTTGTAGGGAGAATGCCTGGAACAGCTGTCACCCTTCTGCTTGTCAGACTGATGTGACTGGCTTTGTTGGTATTCTCTCCTTCCCCACAGTTCCCAGAGTTGTCCAGTTTGTGAATGTCAACTTCCCAGAGAAAGAGGAACTGTTCTTGGTTTGTCCTCCTCACGAGGTCCATCTTTTAGTCTGCATCTAAATGTGATCATGTCACTCACTGCCTAACTTTTCAAGGGTTTTCCCAGCCTGATGCTCAAGGTCCTTCATAATCTTGACCAAGGATATATATATCTGCCCCAAACTTCACTATTCACAACCCACCCAAATCTTGTCACCTCCAAGCCAGTCCACATGTGCCAAGTTTTCTCCTATCAGCATCTCTTACATGCAGCTGTGACTTTCCCTGGCTTGTATGCTGAAGTCTTATCTGTCCTTCAAGTGTCAGCTCAGATATCCCCGCATCCAGAAAACGTTTCTGAATCCCCCAAAACAGGCGAGGGGAAATAAAGTACCCCTCCTCTGTGTTCTCACAACTTTCTGGGTTTACTTGTATCCTAGAATCTCTCAGACTGTAACTGCACATTTATACATGGCTATGGTTTCACTATTTTTTTCCACTCCAAAATTTACAGTGAAACTTTTAATAACCATTGTGATAATATTAAGAGGTAGGGCTTTTAGTAAGTCATGAAAATGCAGCTCTACGGATAAGATTAAGGATCTTATAAAAGGGCTTGAGGGTATGAATGTATTCTCTTCTGTCCTCCTACCATTTAAGAATATAGCATTCCTCCCCTTTTTGCCCTTCTGCCTTCACCATGTGAGGACTCAACAAGAAAATTCTCACTAGATGCCGGCACCTTGATTTTGGATTTCCCAGCCTCCAGAACTGTGAGAAAATAGATTTCTGTGCTTTATAAATTAACCAGTCTCAAATATTTTGTTATGCCAGCACAAACAAAGACAACATGCGACTCCTTTTATAGCCTGTGAACAAATTGAAAATAGGAAATGAAAATATGTCTCTCATCTGGTATATAGCAAGTACTTCACTTACATTTGTTAAATAAATAAATAAATGGCATATACATAGTTGTGCTTCCCTATTAGAATTAGAGCATGAAGTAAGATAGTAAAGGCCTGACTCCTAGAAGGTGTTTCATTTCAGGAAAAATGTTACTGCTGTCTTCTGCTAGTTCACATTCTAAGTGAATGTGGATTGTACTGGCCAGGATAGAAGAGCAGGAGGACTCTCACCACTATTTCCTGCCTCTTGTAGGTCTAATAGAGAAGAACTCTTGGCTGTGGAGTATCCCATCACCACTTCCACCAAACCAAATCACTTTATCTCTGTGCCCACTCCCAAAGAGCAGCACATTATGGGTGTATACAGAGCACCAGGGAGCACAGCTCTGCTTTGGCAATCAGTGGTACCAGTGTCCCCACACTGTCCTTGACTGGCAGGGATACCCGGTGGCTACTGTGTCACTGCATGCCCATGGTAATGAGTGTCAGCAATATTGAGGGCAGTGAGACTTCCATGGCACCTGCAATGCTGGCTCAGTGTATTGGTTTTATCCCAAACATTAGGATCTGTGTTAATAATGGTGTGCCACAGCAGTAGTTACAATGTTGAGGCTCCCTTTCCTAGATTGATAGTGTCCACTTGCCAGCAGCCAGAACTAAAAAAATAGAAAACTAAATAAATTAAACCCAAATCAAAAAGTAAAGAATAGAACATAGCTGGTAGAAGAGAGGATCTTTTCATCAATACTTGTGCTACCATCTCATATACCATAGAAAACTGGAAGAAGCTAGAGAATCATTTTTTTCTTCTGTCAATGAGACCATTGCCTCTAAACTAATATGATCTAAGATAATGTTAACACTCTAGGTACTGTACTGAAATATAGCCCCAAACTTTGTGTCCAAATCTTGCTTTTGCTCTGTGTTTCTCACGATGTTGGATACGATCGTTCTCAGCCTAGGGACCATTATCTGTAAAATGGGCATAATAAAGACCCATCCCATTGGATTAATATACGGATTACATAAAATAATGTATATCAAAGTACTTCACAAATGTGGGGTGTGTATCAAAGTGCTTTGCAAATTTGGAGTATGATTCACAGCCACTCTGCAGGGCTTAGTGCTTTACACATAGAAGGTGCTTGAATATGTGTTGAGTTGAAATATAAGAGATCTGTCACTAAACACAGCACCAAAATGTTGCAGGATAAATTGATAGTTCCTTACTCGCTCCACTTCAGGTGATTCTCCTCAGTTTTGGAGAAAGAATTGACATTTATCAGATGGTTTGCAACTGACTGGAAAAAATATATAGGAAGTGACCCTTCATTTCAATGAAAAAGGTGCCCTCTAGGTTCTGAAGCAGGAATCACATTTCCTGGGCATCCTTAGAGATTCTCACAGTTCCACAAAGCTCCTCCATAGACACCCTACAGATGTTTGAGCATGAAGAAGCTACAGAGGGTGGTTGGCTGCATTCACATTCTCTTGACTATTAAGTGGAATAAGGTTGTGTTAGTTGTGAGCAATGGAAGTACTCAACATTGCCAAAGAGGACCAAAAACAAAAAAGCTACACATGGTTTCACCACCCACTGTGAACAGAAAAGGGCAGTCTTGGCTAATTGGCTCTCAACAGATGCCTTGCTAAGGGTGCCTCAGATGATGGGAGTCATGATTCAAGCAAAGCAGGAGTCAGCAAATTCACAATGCCTGCCCAGTGGGCAATGAGAATCTTCGAGGAATGTTAGGTATACATGCAAATACAGACTTCTAGGAGAAAGGTTTTGCAGTAGACCAGAGTGTATGCCCTTTCGAAGGAAGATACTCACAGTTGTCATACAGAAAAAAGACACAGTGTTATCAGATCTTGGTTTTACATGATATCTTTGATTTTCGTAAAAGTTGAATATTTTTGTTTCCCAAAAGGCAGAAAAAGAAGCCCTGCGTTAGTCAAGATAAACAAGCAAGATTTAAATTGTGGTCAGCCAGTGTGATCTTCTGATGAGAGTTTCTCTAAAACTCTTCAGAGCTTTCTTCTTTTGAGGACTTAGCAGGATGTAATAATAAGAATAAAGATTGATAAAATAAAAAGTCCACACAATGGCACATCCTAAGGCCTGTGGATGACTAGATTATGCTGTAGTCACAAGAAAACTATGAAGTGCATCAGGACCATTAGGAAAAGAGCTGTGATATTGTAGGGCACAATTTCCTGTGAAGCAGGGGCAGTATGGCAAATGAGGAGGGTGAAGGCTTTCCTATGCAGCTCCAACAGCATAGAAGCACACGCACACACACACACACACACACACACACACACACACCAGACTAGATCTCATGGACAGCATCACACAGTTAAACCATATGCAGCAAACTCAATAGGAGAGTCCTGTAGGTGAATGGAAAGAGCATTATGCTAGGAAACATAGACTTAACTGCAAATCACCTAGCTTGTAAAATGGTGATTAACATAATGCATTATTTGTAAGGCAGTTTAGAGGATTCAATGAGATTATATGTTTGACACGTAGCATAGTGTTTGCCAAATAGTATACTTGGCTTTAGTAGCTCTGCCTGAACCCAGTCTACAATCAGCACATATGTATGCAGAAACAAGGACGGGACAGATATCACGTCCACTTTATGCACAGGTTGAACAGCATGAGGGGAAAAGTTCTTAAATGTTGACCGAAAGAAAATGTAAGGGAGAATACCCTCTTCTTTCTCTATGTAGGACCATACTTGATTTAACAAGTACAGACTCCTCTGTGGAGCTGCTATGAGCATACATGAAGGGGATAATTTCAGTTAATTTATATTTAATACAAAGTACTCCCCAAAGAAGTAATTTTTAAAATTCATATTTTCTACTTCTTACTGTGTCAGGTTTTGGTAAGTTGAATTTTTCTGGTATGTTCATTGCATTTATATTTCAATTTTATTGTCATAAAATTGTGCACAATGCTATCTTAATTACATTTTTACTATTTGTACAAGATATAATGAGGTCCCTTCCTGACTTACTATTCCTGACATTGGCTATTTGTATCTTTCTTTTTAACAATCAGTCTTTCCAAGGGTTTCTCTATTTTGGTAGTCTCTTCGAAAAAAAAAAACACACACACACTTTTGGCCTTTTTATTCTTTTTATTGTTAATTTTTATTTTCTTAATCTTTGTTCTTATTACTACATCTTGCTAATTTCTTAGAGCTTAATTCACTTGGTTTTCCTTACTTTCAAAAGGTAGATGTTTAATGCATTGATTTCCAGCATATACCTATATGTATATGATCTCTCTATGTATGTATAATTATTTTTATATTTTTAATTGTTCAGATTGACAGATTAAATTGTATATATTGTATACTGTATGACATTTGAAACATATATACATTGCAGAATGGACAAACCAAGACAAGCAACATATGCATTACCTCACAAGGTTGTCATTTTTGTGGTGAGAACATTTTAAAACTTAGCATTTTTTAAGAGTACAATTTATCATTGTTTATTATATAATTGCCATATTGTACAATATAGCTCTTGAACTTATTATATCTAACTGAAATTTTGTAACCTTGGATCATTTCCTCAACCCCTTCCTCCACCACCACCTCAGCCCCTGGTAACCACTATTCTAGTAAGATCAACTTGTTTTAAAAAATTCCACATATAAATTTGTATTTGTCTTCCCATGCCTGGCTTGTTTCTCTTAACATAATGTCCTGCAAGTCCATCTACGTTGTTGCAAATGTCAAGATTTCTTTCTTTTTTATGTGTATATATTTTAATTTATGCATATTTTAAATCCACAAGGACATCATTATACATTCAACATCTACTCCTATTTATGTATAACTTTTCTATTGTCTTTCATTTATTTCTGTATCTCCAAAATTTCATCTGGGATCTCATTTTCCTTCTGTCTGAAATGTACTTTTGAATTTCTTTTAGTGATGAGTTATCACCATTTTTGTTCATCTGAAGATGTCTTCATTTCACTTTCATTCTTGAAGGATATTTTCATAGGGCGAATAATTCCAGGTTGGTAATTTTTCTCCCAGGGCTTTGAAGACATGCTTTTTTCTGGCTTCATTTTTTCTATTGACAATTTAGCTGTCAGCCTTGTTCCTTTAAAAGTACTGTTTTCTTACTGGCTGCTTCTTTTTTATTTTTTGAGACACAGTTTCAGTCACCACACTGGAGTGCAGTGGAGTGATCTTGGCTCACTGCAACTTCTGCCTCCCAGGTTCAAGTGATTCTCCTGGCTCAGCCTCATAAGTAGCTGGGATTACAGGCACATGCCATCATGCCAAGCTAATTTTTGTATTTTTAGTAGAGGCGGGGTTTCACCAGGTTGGTCAGGCTGATCTCAAACTCCTGACCTCGTGATCCGCCTCAGCCTCCCAAAGTGCTGGGATTACAGGTGTGAGCCAGCACACCCTGCTGCTTTTAAGATTATTAAGAAAAACTTCCATGTATAGACTTAACTCATCTTGCTTGGAGTTCATGGGAGTTGTTGAAAATGTGACTTGATATCTTTCATCAGTTTTGAATAGTTTTAGCCACTGTCTCTCAAAATATTGATTCTGGACCATTCTTTTTCCTTCCTTTTGGTTCACTTCCACATGTATCAAATCTTCTAACCATATCCTGCATATTGCTTATGCAGTCTTCTGCATTTTCTATCATTTTGTCCCCTTGTTTCTCATTTTGGGTATTTTTTTCTGATCTGTCTTTCAATCACTAGTTCTTTCTTCAATTGTGTCTAATCTGCAGTTAATCCCATCTATTAAGTTGTTCATTTTGGCTATTTTTTTTTTCATTTTCAGATTTTCATTTGATTATTTTTTAGTTTTCAATCCTCTACTGAAATTTCTAGTCTTATTATACCCTTGGGCATACTTATTTTAAAGTCTTGGTATTAACACTGTACTACTGGGGGTCCTATAAGTCAGTTTCTATTGTTTATCATTTCTGCTGCTTTTCATCTGCATTTTCTTATCTCTTGATTACTTTTACTTTTTATTGTAATCATTTCATTTTATTTCTAGGAATAATTTGAGGCCAAGTCTCTTTCATGGTTAGTTTCTGCCTGGTCCATAAGGCACTAGCAATCTAGAATTCACTTTAATCTAGTTGAATGATTGTTAATATATTTGCTAAGGCTGTTGTAACAAACTATCATGGACTGGGAAGTTTAAACAACAGAAATTTATTTTCTCACAATTCTGGAGGCTAGAAATCTCAGATCAAGGTGCTAGCAAAGTTGGTTTCTTCTGAAGCCTCTCTTGTTGGTTTATAGACGGCTATCTTCTCCTTCATGTGTCTTCACATGGTCTTCCCTCAGTGTGTGTCCGTGTCCTAATCTTTTCTTCTTATAAGGACACCAGTCACATTGCATTAAGGTCCACTCTAATGGCTTCATTTTAACTTAATTACTTTTTAAAGACTCTGTCTCCAAATACAGTCACAGTCTGAGGTAATGTGGGTTAGGACTTGAACATATGAATTTCAAGGGGATATAATTCAGCCCATAACAATGAGTGAATGAGATGACTCAAAGCTACTGACATATTGGGAAGGGGTGCTGTTTACCTCTAGTTGATGCTACTCTTTAGGATCCGAACACAAAGTCAAGAAGTTCACCAAGGTCTGTGCTTTTTGGTGGTCCCTGGAATTCAAGTCCATAGACCCTTAGTTTGATGAGATTCTCAAAATATTACTCAGGTTTGTAATCTCTCAGCACTCACCTTCTGCAATCAGTAAATTCTCAAAAAGGAACAGATCTTCTTCTAGCATAGTAAATATTCCACAACATGTTGGCTGTTGAGTATCTATGAGTAGATTTGTAATATATTTCATCCAAATTTTCTAGTTGGCCTCAGTGAAAGGACTGGCACATTTCTTTCTTTTCATTATCTATCAAGAATGAGAGATTTCCTTGGTAATGTGTATATGTGTTTGAGTGTGTATTTAAATAAACAGGGTTATGTATATTAGTTTATTACAAAATAACGTTATGAAAAATTCAAGGTATAGAGATATGTTTACAGAAAAAATAAACATGGACCTCATTTCCATTTTCCGCTCTCCCACTAAACCTACTTTCTCCAGAGGTGACAACTGTTGACATACTACTGCACATCCTTACAATAAATTTGCTGTACACTTCCATATGAACATAAAATATGTGGTCCATATTCAATAAATGGCATCAGACATACCTTAAGGTCATTTAATGTGTTGTCTTTCTGTGTCAGTTCACATAGATCAACCACATTCTTTTAATTTGTTATATAGAACACTAATATGAATATATCATCATTTATTTACCCATTGCTGCAGGATGAACATTTAGATTATCTTCAATTTTTGCTGTTTGAACAGTGTTGGAATGAACATCTTTATACATGTCTCTTTCTGCACACAGATAAATATTACTCGATAGAAGTATGTGTGCACTTCAGATTTTAATAATTACAAATTTCTCCTCAAACACTTTACCAGTTTATACTTCTGGAAATAAAAATGTATGAGAATACCTGATTCTTAGTACCCTCACAAACTCTAATTTCCCTAAATATTATGAGCATTTTCATTGATAATTTTTCTTTTTCTGTAAATTGCCTGTTTATGGCCTTTGCTCCTTTTACTATTTATGTTCCTGTCTTTTTCATTTCATTTGTATAAGCCTTTTAATATTTACAATAGCATTTTAAAATATAATGCCAAACTGCTGCCTGGTTTTAATTTTTGTGATAATTTAAAATTGTATGTGACTAAATCAATTTTTTCTTTTGTGTTCAAAATTTTTATCACTTTTCTGCATTTTCTTATTGATACAAGTTTTAAAGTCATCATCATAAATTTTATTTTAAAATTTTGTGTATGCTACACTGAATTTATTTATGTAGAAGAATTGTCAACCTAAAATATTGACTCTCTCCCTTCAGTAAAATGCTACCTTTTCATTTATTCAGGGCTTCTCTAGTGTCTTTCAGGAAAGATTTGTAGTTTTTGATGTTTGTATTATATATTTCTCATTTGGCTTGGTTTTTATATATTTGAAAGATTTTACTATTACAAATGCTTCCAAATTTTTATGGGTCAATGTGATTTTTGCTGTATTTTGTTTTCTTGTAGAGATACTTTTACAGTTGAGAAATTTTCTTCTTTCTAGTTTATTACAAATTTTATCAAGAATGAACAATTATTAGATTAAACTTTTTTTGGAATTTTGGGGGATAATATGATTTTTCCTCTTTTAATTTGTTAGTGTGGTGATTTGCTTTAATAGAAATTATTTAATGCTTGACCATTCTAGGATTCCTGAGACTAAACTATTTGATAAGGATTTTGATTTATTATAAAACATTATTAGATTTTCTTAATATTTAAGAAGGATTTTACATGTATTTAATAATAAAATTTACAATTCTCATTTTGATTTCTCTGTCTAGTTTTTGTATCTAGATTATAGAAGCCTCATGTACCGAAGTAAAAAAATTTTAGCTATGAAATGGTTTATATAGCACTGGAATAATTCGTTATTGAGTAAGTTTTTGTTGTTATTTTTAGTATATCTTTTCTAAGCAACCTGTATTTGGATTGGCTTTGCTATAATATATACCTCGGTTTCAATGTATGTCGAAATTTAAAAAAATTTTATTTTAAGTTCAGGGATACATGTGCAGGATGTTCAAATTTGTTACACAGGTAAATGTGTGTCATGGGGTTTGTTGTACCTATTATTTTATCACTTAGGGATTAAGCCTAGTACCCATTAGTTATTTTTCTTAATCCTCTCCCTTCTCTCACCCTCCAGTCTCCAATAAACCCCAGTGTGTATTATTCCCCTCTCTGTGTCCCTGTGTTCTCATCCTTTAGCTCCCACTTATAAGTGAGAATATGCAGTATGTGATTTTCTGTTCCTGAATTCATTTGCTAGGGATAATGGCCTCCAGCTCCATCATGTCCCTGCAAAGGACATGATCTCATTCTTTTTTATGAGTATTCTATGGTGTATATGTGTCATATTTTCTTTATTCAGTTTATTATTGATGGGCATTTAGATTGATTCCATGTCTTTGCTATTTATTGTAAAGAATGCTATAATAAACATGTGTGCATATGTCATTATCATAGAATTTTTTATATTCCTCTAAATATTATTTAGTGATGGAGTTGGTGGGTCAACAGTTGTATTTCTGTCTCTATGTCTTTGAGGAATTGCCATACCATCTTCCACACTGAACTAACTTACACTCCCACTGACAGTGTAAAAGCCTTTTTTTTCTCCACACCCTAACCAGCAGCTGTTATTTTTTGACTTTTTAATAATAGCCACTCACACTGGTATGAGACGGCATCTCGTTGTGGTTTTCATTTGCATTTCTCTAATGATCAATGATGAACTTTTCATATGATTGTTGGTCTCATGTATGTCTTCTTTTGAGAAGTGTCTGTTCATGTCCTTTGCCTACTTTTTAATGGGGTTGTTTTTTCTCTTGTAAATTTGTGTAAGTTCCTCATACATGCTGGATATTAGAACTTTTTCAGATGCATAGCTTGCAAAAATGTTTTCCCATTCTGTGGATTGTCTGTTTATTCTGTTGATAGTTTATTTCACTGTGCAGTAGCTCTTTGCTTTAATTAGCTCCAACTTGTCAGGTTTTGCTTTTGTTGTCTTCATCATGAAATCTTTGCCCATGCCTATGTCCTGAATGATTCAATATGAAAATTTAATCTATTCACATTTATTGTGATTTAAGATACATTGGAACCATTGAAACCATTTGTACAATATACAGTGAGGTCCCTTCCTTAATCTATTCACATTTATTGTGATTACATATACATTGGAACCATTTGGAACTATTTGCACAATATATAATGAGGTCCCTTCCTACTTACTATTCTTAACATTGGCCATTTGTATCTTCCTTTAAAAATCAGTCTTTCCAAGGGTTTCTTTATTTTAGTAGTCTTTTCAAAAAAAACTCTTGGCCTTTTATTCTTTTTATTGTTAATTTTTATTTTACTAATCTTTGTTATTACATCCTGCTAATTTCTTAGAGCTTAATTCACTGAGTTTTTCTTGCTTTCAAAAGGTAGATGTTTAATGCCTTGATTTTCAGCATATACATGTATATATATGCTCTCTCTATATATGTATAATTATTTTTATATTTTTAATTTTTCAGATTGACAGATTAAATTGTATATGTTGTATACTGCATGACATTCTGAAACATACATACATTGCAAAATGGACAAACCAAGCTAAGCAATATATGCATTACCTCACACTGTTGTCATTTTCGTGGTGAGAACATTTTAAACCTTAGCATTTTTTAAGAATATAATGTATCGCTATTTATTATAGAGATGTTATGTCATATAATATAGCTCTTAAATTTAATCTATCTAACTGAAATTTCTTTTGATTTTACTGTTTGCTTAAAGATTTCCCCTTTTTTAAAAATTTATTTTAGAATTCACTAACCAAATTTTGTTTTATTTTTCTTTTCTTTAATGATTTTATGGTTTTCTATGTGCCCTTTGATGGCTACACTTAAAGTTTTATTCGAATTTATTTATTTCCCTCAATATCTAGGGTTAGTACTATAATCTCTTCTTCAATTAAACAATAACATCATATTTTTTCTTCTCTTTCTCTGTACCCTGTCACTTCCTTTGTTAGTTCCATGTTGTTGCTTTTTTTCACTATACATTGACAACTACATAGTCATAACAATATGAATTTATTATTATTTATTGTGCACCACTTTTTTTTATTCCCATGTGTTCTTTTTGGATTATGTCTGTTTTTGTTTTGTTTTGTTTTTTCTTTTTGAGATGGAGTTTCGCTCATTACCCAGGCTGGAGTGCAATGGCGGATCTCGGCTCACCACAACCTCTGCCTCCTGGGTTCAGGCAATTCTCCTGCCTCAGCCTCCTGAGTAGCTGGGATTACAGGCACGCGCCACCGTGCCCAGCTAATTTTTTGTATTTTCAGTAGAGACGGGGTTTCACCATGTTGACCAGGATGGTCTCGATCTCTTGACCTTGTGATCCACCCGCCTCGGCCTCCCAAAGTGCTGGGATTACAGGCTTGAGCCACTGCGCCCAGCCCGGATTGTATCTGTTTTATTGGCATATCCTCAGGTGCTATTTCAAGGGGGCTCTGAGTAATTATATTTTTGAGGGTGCATGTTAGAGAAACAACTTAACTTTTCCACTTATATGCAAATTTAGCTGAAGTGGACTTCTTGAATCAAAATTATTTTCCTTAAGAATGGAAATGATACTAAAGTTTATTGCTACTAAAGTTATTATCATTTACTTGAATTCTAGAAGACATTACTGGCGGCATTACTATTCATATATAAAAGCAAATGAGAGTGTGAGGGATATTTTCATTATCTTCTGGAATCTAGAAAAGTCTGATAAAAATTCTTTTTTTTTTTTTTTTTGTATCTTTGTAGAAGAAATATTTTTTCCCCTCTGGAAGTTTTTAGGATTTTACTATTGTCCTGAAATTTAGTATGGTTTTTAAAAATCATTTATTCTACTTGTTTCTTGGGGACACTTTTCTACTTAAATGTCTTTGGTTTTGTTCAGCTACATAGAAGTGCTCTTTTATCTTTCTTCTGTTAAATAACCTCCGTTCTCTGTTTGTCTCATTCTGAAATAGTTTTTCAGGCACATATGTGTGTCCTCTCCTCTACAGTTTCTCTCAAATTTCTTTCAGTCTGTGTTTTATAAAAATATGTTATTGCATTCAAGGTTTACCCAGGTAATCCAAGATAAACTCTGACTTTTAAGATCTTTCACTTAATCAAACATTTTGTCACATAAAGTAAAATGCACTTTGCTTAATAAGATAATACTCATAGTTTCCAGGCATTAAAAAGTAAATTAATTTTGCAGGGAAGGACATGTTTTCAGCATACTGCAACAAGGCAATCATAGTCCAAAACAGAATACATTCCAGATCACATTTATTTTTCTTTGGGTTAAAATTTATTGGCTCATTGGATTATCTAGACTGACTCTTATGTTCAGTTCAACAAATGCTCAGTCTATAAAATTGGCATTACAGTATTTAATTCTTATCTATTTCATTGGCATATGGGGAAATAAAATGAGCTATGATATATAAAGCATTTTCTGATGGTATCATGGAAAGAATAGAGGGCCTATAGTTTACATTCTAGGTTCTAGAATCAGACATTGGAATTATAGCCAGAGTCTTGCCACTTAATAACTTAGTGACCTTGGTCTCTTCATTTATAAAGGTAGGACATCTATTTTTACAAGTTTGTTATCATAATTAAATGAGAATTCATATAAAAATGACGGACATGCTGCCTGCTGCCTGGCTCACAGTAAGTAAGATTCATCTTCCTCTTTCTGCTCTGCTAAGAAAAGGTTTTGTACACACTCTGTATTGCTAAAAGATGTTAAGATGCAGATGAGCTTAGATCAGCAGTTTTTATTTTAAGCAAGAAAGACAAACATAGATAATAACTATTTAAATAATTAATAGGCTGGAACAAACTATTCACTGAAGCTATGCATGAAAAATAAGAATTCTCTGCCAGGACCTAATTCGTGTCCTTGGTCAATACATTTTTCCTCCTCTTTGTTTCAGGGAAAATTAACAGTATTGTAGGGAAAAAAAGCTTACTCAGGGCCTAGAAAAGCATAAACAAGTAAATTGTACTTATTGCTACTAAAGTTATTATCATTTACTTGAATTCTAGAAGACATTACTAGGGGTATTACTATTCATATATAAAAGCAAATGAAAGTGTGATTCAAAGGACTAATAAATTACTCTAAGTTCACTCCATAGTAGTTCTATTTCCCTTTATATCTCTGGCTAAATGGCTCCATTCATTAGTTCTCCAGACTGATAATATCAAGCCTGTGGATCTAACTACGAGGTGGCTTTTTACTCATGGCCTCTGACAGTATCACAGACTGAAACTCTGATGTCAGGCAGAGCACTCATAAATGAGGGCTTTGACCAAAAGGAAGGCTTGATGAGGACCTGTTTATATTTAAAATAAACTCCTTCTTAACTTCTACCATTTAAGTGGTGGCATTTTTCACAGCATAAAGACTGAATGGTATGTTCCAAGGTAAGTGAGTTTTAGTTAAACAACTTATACATATTGAGGATCTAGGAGGTAAAGATGGATTAAAGATTTAAACATGAGGCCTAACACCATAAAAACTAGAAGAAAACCTAGGCAGTACCATTCAGGACATAGGCATGGACTTCATGACTAAAACACCAAAAGCAATGGCAACAAAAGCCAAAATAGACAAATGGGATCTAATTAAACTTCAGAGCTTCTGCACAGAAAAATAAACTATCAATAGACCGAACCGGCAACCAACAGAATGGGAAAAACTTTTGTAATCTAACTATCTGACAAAGGGCTACTATCCAGAATCTACAGAGAACTTAAATTTACAAGAAAAAAAAACAAAGAACCCCATCAAAAAGTAGGCAAAATCTAAACAGACACTTTTCAAAAGAAGACATTTATGCAGCCAACAAACATGAAAAAAAAGCTCATCATCACTAGTTATTAGAGAAATGCAAAGCAAAACCACATTGAGATACAACCTCACGTAAGTTAGAATGGTGATCATTAAAAAATCAGGAGACAACAGATGATGGAGAGAATGTGGAGAAATAAGAATGCTTTTATACTGTTCTTGGGAGTGTAAATTAATTCAACCATTGTGGAAGACAGTGTGGTGATTCCTCAAGGATCTAGAAATAGAAATACCATTTGACCCAGCAATCCCATCACTGGGTATATACCCAAAGGATTGTAAATCATTCTATTATAAAGACACAGGCACACATATGTTTATTACGGCACCATTTACAATAGCAAAGACTTGGAACCAACCCAAATGCCCATCAACGATAGACTGAATAAAGAAAATTTGGTACATATACACCACGGAATGCTATGCAGTCATAAAAAAGGATGAGTTCATGTCCTTTGCAGGGACATGGATGAAGCTGGAAACCATCATTCTCAGCAAACTGACACAAGAACAGAAAACCAAACACCACATGTTCTCACCCATAAGTGGGTGTTCAACAATTGGAACACACAGACACAGGGAGGGGAACATCACACACCAGAGCCTGGAAGGTAGGGAGCTAGGGGAGGAATAGTGGGTGGGAGGGATTGAGGAGGGATAGCATTAGGAGAAATACCTAATGTAGATGACGGGACAATGGATGTAGCAAACAGCACATGTATACCTATGTAACAAACCTGCATGATCTGCACATGTACCCCAGAACTTAAAGTATAATAATAAAAAAAACCCTCTTCTCTTTATAAATTACCCAGTCTCAGGTATTTTTTAAAACAATGCAAGAGCAGTCTAATTCAGTAACGTTCATGTTTCTCCCCTTACTCTTCATGTCACCATTTTGTGCCTACAAAAGTGAAATAGTGCCTGTCACTATTGCCGCTTTGTGAATTTATATGTAATGAGACTTATTCAGCTTCAGGTCTTATGGATAGACTTCTTTTTCTTAAGAAGCAATATTTACTTTTGGTTTTTGTAAGTTGTAATCTCATCTGACAAACAGCAGGATGAAAATAACTAAGACTGGATAAATAAATGAGTTAATTATGGACTTTCTTATTTCAAAGAAACATTAAATCATAAAGGATTATGCAGAGTTGGGTAATTGTTCTTGATTTTAATTATTAGAATATAGCATTTATAAAAGTGGTACCTTGTTTGTTTGCATAAACCAGTTGCAAGCCAAGTGAGCAGTATTGGTCCCAGCCTAATTCTCATCTCTGCATTCCTCCCTCTGCCAATCCATGGATCTCCTTTTACTCCCCCTGCCTTGTCAGCTCCACCCCCAGGGAAGAGGAGTGCTGCTATAACAAATTGCCACAAATGACACAAATGTATTACCTTACAAATCTAGAGGCTGGAAGTACTAAATGAGTCCTGGTGGGTAAAATCGGGCTGTACTCCTTTCTGGAGACACTAGAAGAGATTCTGTTTTCTTGCATATTCCAACTTCTAGAGGCTGCCTGCATTTCTCATCTCATAGCCCACTTCCATCTTCAAAGCCAGCAATGACTGATCAAGTCTCTCTCACATTGCATAATTCTGGTCTCTGCTTCCATAGACTCGTCTCCCTATCTGACTCTGTCTCGTCTGCCTTCCTCTTATTTTAAACACATTTGTGATTCTATTGCACCCATCTGTGTAATTTAGGTAATCTCCTTGTCTTCAGGTCCACTGATTAGCTACCTTAATTCCATCTGCAACCTTTGCCACATTACAACATGTTGACAGGTTCCTGGGGTTAGAATTTGGGCACCTTTGGATAGGGCATTATTCTGCCTACCACACAAGAAGTAACCCCAAACTGCAGCAGAAGTCACCTCTCATTTCCTTCACCTTCCATCACCCCTTAGGAAGCAGGTGTCTACTATTCTGGCTGCTAATCTGATCCTGGCATCATGGCCAATAATCCACTCAATAAAACCTTCCAAAAAAACAGTCTTCTAAGCCTGTTTTGCAAACACAGGAACATTCAGCCATGCCCTGGTGTTTACATACTATCTATGTCTGCTCTCATGCCACAATAGCAGACTTGAGTGTGAAGCCTGCAAAGTCTAAAATATTTATCATCTGGTCCTTCATAGAAAAACTAAAAAGTTTGTGGGCACCTGCTATACAGAAGTGCTCCCTTTTGGATTTATTCTTTTCCTCAGATTGTAGCCTTTCATTCTCTCTACTGAAAACCAAGAATCTAGAGCAAGACCTCTCCCCATTGGTGGACTCCCTACTGGAGTCTGAATTTCTTGTGCCACAAGCCCTATTAGTCTGCCACAAGTTCAGATCAATTTCTCAACCTCTAGGCTGACACTTTCGGAATCAGCAAACTGTCTTGAGAAAAGAAGTGACAAATGCAAGGTTAGCTTCTTTCCCAATTTCTTTTCCTGCAAATCCCTTCTATTTTAGTAGCCCTCCAATGCCTTCAAACATATATTGTTTTACTTTGTCTAGCTTTTCTAGTTGTTCTCAGTAATAGGATTGATCCAAGCAATCTGGTCTACTATTGCCAGAAGTATATTTTTAGTGCTGGTGTTATATTTTTGTTGCCTCCAAGTCCTTTTTATAGTATCCATATTCCTTTATATTTTATTCTTCTGTCTTTGGGGTTTATCTTATGATTTCTTTATGGCTTTTATAATTTCCTGGGAACTATGTTTTCTTGCTTCCTGAGTAGCTGAGATTACAGGCACATGTCACCATGCCCAGCTAAGTTCTGTATTTTTAGTAGAGACGGAGTTTCACCATGTTGGGTCAGGCTGGCTTCAAACTCCTGACCTTGTGATCCACCCACCTTGGCCTCTCAAAGTGCTGGGCACCTTGCCCGGCCTGTTTTCTTGCTTTCTAATGAGGAAGCTAGGTCTTAGGAAATATTCTGAATTCTACAGCTAATTATTTTCTCAGGTAAACTTATTTTTATTCAGAATAACATTTTTTTCTCTTGTTGTGCACCGATTTACTAGAGTCCTCACTTATTTAATTTTGTCTCTTTTTATCCGTCTTCCAACTAAGCAAAGTTAGACTTGAGAATACATTGGTTGCTTTTAATCTCCCTTATCAGATCAACAATACATTCAATTATTAGTTTTGTCCTTAACTAAAGGAAAAATAGATGCATTATTTCCATTCAAAATATTCCCGCAGCTTCTTCCATCTTCTGGTGTATCGTGCATCATTGCTCTATTCAAGTGAAATATCCTATTCTCACTGCTCATTCTGATTCTGAATTGAATGAGTTCTTAACATTTTTTCTCTTAAAGCATTTACTGCAATGGAAGTTCTTATCTCTCTCATTTTTGATATTTTTCCAGTTTCCTTTAATGAATAGATAGGCAAAAGTGAGGTACAGTGTCTTTGTTATCCCATGGAGAAGCACTGATAATCAGAGACAACTGGTAAGTCTTCTCTGGTTCCAGAGATGTACACAATTTCTTAATTTCTCAGATTGAGTCTGTTTCAAGAGGTGAAGCCTGGATAGGTTCTTTAGTCCAGCACTAAATACGTTTGTGGAAATCTCTCTCACTTTCTTGTATTATATTTCCCATAAATCTTCATTTTTTAAATGTTGTCCTGAAATGTACCTTACATAATTATACTCCTGTTTAGGGACTGTATTTAGGAATTATAAATTAAAGGTCAGCGTCTGCTACCAGTAACAGTTCTGTAGAAGTTAATCCTACAATTATCCAGGGACTGGGTCATTCCCTTCATTCCATAGAGTTAAATGCTTTTCATAAATATTCTACTCGGGGTTTCCAGATTCAAAGGAATGACATGGCTTGTGATATGAGTCACAAAAATGTAAATAGATATCAATGTAAGTACTTGGCATAAATTAAACTTAATTTTATTTAAAATTACTGATTTGTGATTTGATATCCAGGAATTTAGTACAGTCAAGGATTTCTTCTTGTTTTACGAGAAGTACTAATGAGTTTCAACTTGCACTTTGATATTCGGGTGTCTAATAGATAAACAGTGTTGTACAATGGAGTCAGAAGACCTGGATCTGTGCCTGTAACTCTGTGTCCTGGAGCAAAGCACATATCTCTGAATCTCTTGGTCCTCTTCCATAAAATGAGAATGATGATGATCCAATCTTACCTATTTCCCATGTTCACTGAGAGAATAAATTGATATATGATGTATTTTATAAACTATTAAGCCCTATTTATACTTATTTTTGAAACTATTTCAGAATGAAAACTGAGAACTACTCTTTGACAAGGCTAAACTTGAATGATTAATACCCATGTTAATCTCTAATTATTCATTCATTCTAGAATTGACATAGAAAATATTTAATACTTATTTTCTCTGTGATAAGTGTATTCCAGGGTAAAGAAAGAAGCCTATGAGAAATGAAGCTAGGTTAAACTTTAAAGGTATTTTTCAGAAGTGTAAATCCATCCACTCTTCCCCTGGTAACATATCAGACATCAACTATCAGCACATTTCTCAGGTGCTTGAGGTCCACTCTGAATCTTTGAGAAACTTGGGGAAAGTTGAGACCAAAACTTTAAAACAAAAAACAAAATAACTAAGAGCAAATACCATAAGAAATTGACTTCAGATGTTTATTTTCAAAGGAATTTCATGTTAGCCCTCACAGTATGTTAGAGATTTATTTTTTCCTACCAGAGAATTAGAAATATGTATTCTTTCCACCAATGAAAAAGACTCAACTCTGAAAATACAGTTCATGGTGAAAGCCAGAGAAGGGCAGATTACAGTAGAAGATTAGCTCACTAGAATTGAGAATTTTTCTGATATCTTTCAGTAGGAAACATCATTATCTCAGGTGTGAGACTTTAATAATTTGCACACACAGAAAACAGGATGGAGGGTATTCCTGTAAAGGCTGCTGTTATAATGACAGCATCAAAACTAAAGGATGTGCTTGATTTCTTCTAATAACATTGTGAAAATTATGGTGAGTAGATTATTACCTTGAAACATGATTTCTCTTACAATATGATTTTTTAAATGTAGTATAACCCCATTCTATCAAGAAATGTGAGAAATTATCATTAATTACTACAAAATTATAAATTTTTACACAGTTTTTACTAGTATTAGTAGCTGTAAACTTGCTTAGCTCTAGGGTTACAGCTATAAAAATTAAAATAAAAATGTGTAAGTTTTATTTTTCCTCCTAAATTTCATTATATACATATAGAATATTCATTTAATCCTACAAATAAAATGATTATTGTTACAAAATTTTTACTGATACATTTTTATGGTTAATGTTATTTTTTATTAGATGGCTTTCCTGGACATCAATGAATATATGATAAAGATTTAAAATAATTAGAAAGTATAGAATATAGCAAAGAGAAAATACAATGTTACTACCCAGAAATAATTATAGCTTAATCAATATTTTAATTTTTTTCTATGTATCTATCCACCTTCATATATACTATAGTTTCAAATTTCTGGCCATAGTTTGTATTTAGTTTTGTTTTTACTTAATAATTTGATCATTTTTACTTAAAATTTTATAAGCATTATCCATGTAATTAAATATTCTTCAAAAACTTTCAATCTCAAAGGAACATATTATCATATAAATATGATACTTACATATTCTAGTATATTGTTGCACATTTTAGTTGTTTTTATGTTTTTCTGGTTATAAATAATGCCATGACTAGCATTCATATACCTAAATCTTCGTTAGCAGGCTTTATTAATTTATTCAGTTGAGTTTCCCTCAATTATAATTATTCAACCAAAGATATAAACTCTTTTAAAAATATTATACAAATGACCAACCTATTTTGCAGCAAGGTCATACCAATGTTCATTTTTATAACAGGATGTTAGAGTGCCTTTTAAACTATGTACGCCATGCATTTAAACATTTTTTTAAGTATTTACTTGTTAAGTGATAGATGAAAATTGCATGTTATTTTAACATTTATTCCTGATTCATTAATGAAGATAAGCTTTTTAAAAAATCTTTTGAAATATTTGTTCATGTTCCTTGCCCATTTCATCTATTGCTTCTATTTCTCTAATGATTAGTGATGTTGAGCATTTTATCATATGCTTGTTAGCCACCTGTATGTCTTCTTTTGAGAAGTGTCTGTTCCTGTTCTTTAATCAGGTTGTTAGTTTTTTGCTTGTTAATTTGTTTAAGTTCCTTATAGATTCTGGATATTAAGCCTTTGTCTGATCCATAGTTTGTAAACATTTTCTCCCATTCTGTAGGTTGTCTATTCTGTTGATGATTTCTTAAGCCCATAACTTTTAAACAATTTAATTTTTCTACATTTTTGGACTTAATATGTAGTTTCCTATCTCAATGTCAGTTCAATACTCATCTATAGAAATATATAGTTGTTTAGAGCGTTATTTTTAAATACCTAATTCTATATAGTATGAAGTCAAAATAAAACTGTTTTTCAATACCCTGCACTGAATAACTTGTACTTCATTATTTATAATAGTCCTTATATAATACATTTTTATATAGAGTAAGATTTATTTTAGGACTAACTCTATTGTTCCTGTGATGAAGCAGTCCTTTCTTACTCAAACCCCACACTATTGTGATCTCTTCAATTTTGTAATACACCTTAATAATGGTCAGAGAAAGTTCATCTCATATCACACATATTTTTAATCTAGATTTTTAAATTATTTTTTCAAGTTACAAGCGCTTATATTTGAAATGCTATAAAACTACAAATTAGGGAAAAATGATACCTTTAAGATATTTTCTTTGTCTTTTCATGCTAAAACTGGTATAATTTTCTACTAATACAAGTATTAATTTAACATCATCAGATAAAGATTTGTAGTTTTCTTTATGTAAACTTTTCTTGTGAAAATTATTACTAAATATTTTATGATTGTCGTCACTTTTGATAATGGGAAATATGACCCCCATTCATACCCTAATTGCTTACTTTTAGTATATAAGAAAGCCATTGATTAAAAAAATACTTATCTTTGTCCGATCTTTTTGCTGAATTATATTTATTTATTCTAATAATTAGCTTATCTTCTTCCTATATGTGTGTATATGTAGACATATTATCTACAAATAATAATACTTTTTCTCCTCCTTTCAGGTATTGTACCCTTTAGATATATTTATTTGTTTATTGAATTGCTATAAATTCAAAAGCTATGGTAAATGGCCATCATGAAAAAAGAGGGATACGTAGCTTTAATTCCCTATCCTCCTACTTGTAGCTTAAATGAAGGTCTAATGAGAGCTTCTCTGGCCAACACTCTACATAGCTTCCTACAAACCTCTCTTTAATTTTCTTTCATTATCCTGTTAATTTTCTTCATAATACTTCTTACATGAAAACTGTATTTATGCAAAATAGAAATTATATAATCTCCTATTCCTTGTATATATTCTACTGTGGTGCTACACTGTAAGTAATATCGGAGCAGGGATAATGTTGTTTTGCTCCCCTCTGGTATACCCAGCATGTTTCCTAGTCCCTGCTATAGAATTGGTTAATAAATAGTGTGTCTGTTTCTGATATAAATGGAATGGTCTTTGGTGTTGTATTTTAAATAACGATTATATTTATGTTAAGAAATACTTCTATTCCAGCTTTTAGGATTGTTTTTTGAAGAATAAATGCTATGTGTTATTATACAGCATTGCATTTTCAGATTGCACTGAGATTATAACATATTGTCTCAAATCTATTCAGTCTCATTAAACTTATCCAAATTATTGTATAAACTGATTGTCTAATACTATATCATCCTTGAAGTTATCATAGGAATCCTATTTGGTTGTGGGTGGACTGCAAATATACTATTGAGTTCAACTTTCTGGCATTTTTCTAGTTTTTTTTGTTTTTTGTTTTTTGAGACAGGGTCTCAATCTGTCACCAAGACTGGAGTGCAGTGGCACAATCTTGGCTTACCACTTCTGCCTCCTGGGTTCAAACCATTCTCCTGCCTCAGCTTCCCAAGTAGTTGAAACTACAGGCATGCACCAGTAACACCTGGCTAATATTTGTATTTTTTGTAGAGACAGGGTTTCACCATGTTGGCCAGGCTGGTCTCGATCTTAAATGATCCACCTGCCTCACCCTCCAAAAGTGCTGGTATAACAGGCTTGAGCCACTGCGCCTGGCCCTTTCTTGCATTTTATTAAGGATTTGTAGTCAAAGGGAAAATTAACCTATATATTTTTTTCATTGCTGTTGCAATCTCTCTCATGTTTTCATAGTATTATTAAAGAATAAATAAATTGGATACTTTTTCATCTATTTCACAAATGAAACAGTTTATATGTGATGGGAATTATAACTTAGAGAAAATTCATTAGCTAAATAGTCTGTAAGTACTTTTAAGAAGTAATTATTTTGTGACTTTTATAATTTCTCCTACAAATACAGAATCTTTTCCATTTTTCTATTTTTTTCTGAAGTAATTAATGTATGGTCTCATTTTCTTAGTGTAAAATTAGTTTCTGTTCTCTGAAGAATATTCAGTAATATATATAGAAGAAAATGAATATTATCTATAGGCTCACCACCTATAGTTAATTTCTGTTGATATCATATTTCCTTCTAGGCTCTTTCTTACACATTTATTTGTAACTATACATATATTTATATAAAAACTTGGTATCTCTTTGTAGATAGATAGATAGTATTTTGTCATATTTTCAGTTAACACTATATCATGTTCATTTTCTCATATTTTTGAATTTTCTTTGAGAATGTGACTTTTCATGAATGTACAGTATCTGATATCTAAAATAAGTTTCCAGTATTTTACTGTAATAGTAATTTCATAAGCTTCCTTGATATTTGCATGTATATCTGTATACTTAGCATCAATTTTTAGAAATAAAGTTATTTTATATTTAATATCAAAGTGTGTATACAAATTTAACTTTTACCAAAGTGTTTGAAAGGGCATATTCCACTGAGCAATTTGAAACTTTATATTTATTTTTAAAACCATACCAGTTTGAAAAGCAAACTACGCTTCATTGTTTGTTATGTCTTTGATTAATTACTGCCAATTTTTCATACATTTATTTGTAATTTGCCTTTCTATCTTACAAAATTTATTCAACTAATGTGACCAGTTTGATTTGTAAATGCTGTATATAAGTCTTAGCTTGACATTCAGAAATTGTAAGCAAATTGCTCAACATTAGTCAATAATGGAGTAAAGCAAAGATTATAACCTATTTGATTTCTAGGTGCTTAATTGATGTTTCTTTACACTACAATAAATTATTAATATTTCCTAGCCATGTGATCTTCAGCAAAATATTTTACCTCCCTGAACATTGTTGATTATTATACATATTTTAATATATTTATTTATATTAATATTATATATAAATTATATTTATCAAAATTTTCAAATAAAATATTGAATTTTGATATTTCTCCTGAATATTAAGTAATCTAATGCCAAAATCAAACAAATCCTGATTCTAAGGATATTTACTGATAATCCAATGATGTCTGCAGATGGGTTTGACTAAGCTTTTTGAGCTTTTGTATTAAAGGTTTCTGAGAATAGGATGCCTTCCTTCCAACCACATTATCACTGAAGCTGAAGCACCTTCTTTTTCCTGTTCGGTGCTGAATACTTTAAATATATTATAGCAATTACAATTTGTTTGTGCATATATATATATATATATATATATATTTGTGAATAAAACCTTGCCATTAACAAAACCCATTGAAAACAAATTCCATGTCTACTTGCGACTTATCTTCCCTGAGTCCTCAAATACCTAGAAATATTATTTGCATTTATCCTTGTCATATTTCAATATCTCATTGCCAATGTTGAGTGTAGAAAGAGGTGGAAAAGGAGAGTAAATGATAATTGTGAAGCTGGTCGCTGGATGAATTAGTAGATGCTAGAAGAAGGCTGTGCAAAGAAGCTTGAAATAAAGTAGTGGCATTTGAGTAAATAAGTCACTGGTGAGTCTGTCTTTTTCTTTTTTTCTTTCCTATTCTTCAGCCTAAAAGATTTGACTTGCTGGCAAGTATAATAGCTATTATGATTCCTGGCCTTCATTCTCAGAGTGGTGTGAAGCAGTGAGAGAATAACTGAAATTGCAGAGTCCTAAAGAAGATTTGATCTAGCAAAATTAACCTTAAGCTATCTTCTTAAGGTTGGTGTCTTCAGGGATGGGTGATCCATAAAATGTCTACCTCTTTATCAAAGAGGGGCCAACAGGACTTGATAAGGTAGCCCTGTGAAAAGATTAGGCCTGGCTATGACTATTCTTATTCTCTTACCAACCCAAGAAACTGGACCCATTTTCAAAATGCTAAGCTTCAGAGAACTGCTTTTAATTTTAGCTCCTCCCTAGGTCCTGTGAAAACTGTCTCCTCTTTATGGTGATGTAAGACTATTTGGGGCTGAAACTTGGCTTCGAGTAAGTTGCTGGCCCTATTTATCTTTGTTCACGATTTGAGAATTAAGGTACTGACACACATCTAATTCCCCATTCCAGGTCTATGAAAAAGTCTAAAAAGCAATGTTGCTCTCATCTAAGACAGTTATTTTTCTACCATGAATGCAAAGAAATAAAAGAAGCAGAAGAAAGAGTGCACGCTCAGGAAAGAGAATTTCCAGTTAGATCCAGTTCCTTTTGAAGACCAGCTATACTTTTTTGCCCTTACATTCCATGAGAAAAAACATGCATTCTTTTAACAAACGCTCTTCAAAATAAATTAGCTCTGAAAAGTTTCTGCTAGTTTCAATCAAAACAACATTGGCTAAAACTAGCCAGAAAAATTTATTCCATATCTACCTACTAGACCCAGCTATGAATCAAACATTCACTTTTGCAAACACTAAAACTCTGAATATCCTGTTTTCCCCAAGAATACTTCAAGCTCCCAAACTGCTACTCTAATTTTCTTTCCTAAAACATACAAAAAGCAAAAATTTCCCAATAAACAACTTCCTATTATATTTATATAATACTTGAAATTGTGACTTTTTTAAGAGGCCAAAGGGTTATATTGAGGTATTACATGTTAAAGTGTGAATGACCAACAGGTTAAGTCCCCTAGGGATCTTTCTCTTAGAAGTACAGCTTTAAATCTGACTTGTAATTATTGTTTTGGAAACATATTTGAGTTCAACACTGAAAGTAGCTAACTTCCTGTATCTTAATTTCCTTAGCCACAAAATAAAGACAAATATATAACTTTCAGATTTGTAAAGACAAATAAGATAGTATTTTTAAACTATATAGCAAAGTTTATAACATTCAAGTCACATCTGTGACTAGTTACATTAATTAATTTATTCAAGAAGGTATTAAATTTGCCTTACAATAGAAGTCTCCTGCTTGGCCTCATATAAAGAACAATCCTCAAGGCATCAGTGAATTTCTTGGCTAAGGTTGATTGGTCTCACAGTAGAGTGGAAAAATAAAACCCTGTGGTAGAGAATTACAAATACTTGGCACAAGTGTCACCAATCTTAGCTTCTCTGTCTATAGCAGACATTGCTAATAGATCCCTGCACTCTTTCTCATCAACCAGAGACTTGAGAGTTTTCAACACAGCAAGTCCAGGCAGCCATTCTTGACCAATCAGAGCTCACGTCAAGATTAAAGCATGTTTCTATTAATAGCCTAGGACAAAGGTCAGCAAAGATTTTTTGTAAAGGGCTAGAAGATTGTTTAGTTTTGTTTTTTTGCAGGCCATATGGTCTCTGTTGCAGCTACTCAACTTTGTCTTCATAGTACGAAAACAGCCACAGACAATATGTCAATGAATCAGATTGCCTGTATTCCAATCAAATCATATTTACAAAAATAGGCAATAGAGGGCTTGAAACTTCCCAATCCTAGGTTTAGAGGCTCTCTAAAGTCAAGGGGAGTCACGGTAGTGGCAAATCCTGCTGAAGTCATTCAGGAGAGTTTGCAAAGGAGGTGTTTTAGCAGCCTGGCAAGCTGAGGGACATAAAAATAGTCCTTAGACCTGGGGAATTCCCTTGCTCAATTTTTCCTGAAATCCTGTTGATTGAAGTTTTCCCTCAACTCTCAGTGATTGCAGAGGGCTCTGTGCCCCATTTCTCTTGGGTCCTAGCTGATGCCATGGTTCTGTCCCTGGTATTTTTGTTCCTGTTAAAATTCACCAGCTGATGTTTCCTATCCAGACCACTTACTAGGAGTCCAGTTATGTTATATTGCAATACTACTTTTATCCCTGAGTTTGAGGTTCCTTCATACTTACACTCACAATTCAAAAGACCATTCGAGATTCCTATTCCCTCAGCATTTAAAGTAACCCTACAGTGTTCCTTACCCTATGGAGTTACAGATAAGCAATACTAGAACCTTCTACTATCTCTTGGATAATTCTCATGAGTCCACTGTTTTATTGTCTTTAATAGAGAGAAATATGAATGGTTGAGGGTATGGCCTTAAGCAAGTCATTTTACCTTTTAGAGCTGCAGTTCCTCATTCACAAAACAGAGGTGATAATATTACTTTGCTACATACTTCAAGAAGTTATATGAGGCTCAACAGATACATTTTTTTAAACTAAGGCTCAGAAACATTATCCATTAAAACCCCTTTAAAACCAGCTTTAACACTGCCATTAACTCCCACCCACATTATCATAATTACTCACATCCTGTGGCAAACATCAGGGTTAATATTGGAGGAATAAGTCTATTCCCTAAATCAAAGATGTTTGGCCCCATGAGTGTCCTCCTACCTTCATTCATCAGCCTTGCGCAACAGAGAGCACGTAAAGGTCTCCAGATGGATCCTGGTTTTTGTTTCCTTTTTGGCACCCCAGCATCTGCAATCAGACACATACGAAGTTTTATAAATCCTACACAACTATGCCAAGGCAGGTGATAATAAAACATCCTAAGGCATAATGGACTCAAGTAGTGACTATTGCTGGGAAACATTAAGTAAGAATCATTTACCATAATAGCTTTGACTTGGGCAGAAGAGCCCTTCAAATTCCAGCTGAAGTCCTCTTCAAGAAAAATGAGTAACTCATAGCCTTATTGTAAAATCAAAGGTGTTGCTCTCATTCTAAATTCCCTAAACTGCATGGGAAGTCTATATTTGACTTCTTGAATAAATTCAGATATGAGAATACTCCCATAGAACTTTGAAAACATTCATTTCAGAACAATCTACTTTTTCTTCATACATACATTTACCAAATGATGGTAAATTCCACTGTTTTGGTGTTAAAATAAATCCATGACAAGATTTTTTCCAAGGTCACTTAGTTCCTCTGTGAGTTCCCCCCATGAGAAACTCTACTTCTGCCTTTGTAAAGTAAAATTTACAAATATCTGCTTTTTTTCTTCGTGAAGGTATAAAAAGGAACAAATGGAATGATACAAATGTGAGCATTTTGAGGTTGAAAGATCCACATAGCAAAGTTCCACAATTTTTTTTTTTTTGAGATGGAGTCTTGCTCTGTTGCCCAGGCTGGAGTGTAGTGGCTTAATCTTGGCTTACTGCAACCTCCACCTCCCAGGTTCATGCGATTCTCCTGTCTTGGCCTCCTAAGTAGCTGGGACTTCAGGCACATGCTACCATGCCTGGCTAATTTTTTGTATTTTTAGTAGAGATGGGGTTTCACCATGTTAGCCAGCGTGGTCTCCATCTCCTGACCTTGTGATCCACCTGCCTCGGCCTCCGAAAGTGCTGGAATTACAGGCGTGAGTCACAGCACCCAGCCAGTTCTGCAAACTTATAAAATGATCTCCTAAAAGTTAAATTGGAACAATAATCCCCTTGCAAGAAGTGTTTTCTTTGAGATGATTTCTGCAATGAAAAATCTAATAATTCACTTTTTTGTTATCTTCTCTTTTCCTCCAAGAGTCTGCTGCCTCTTATTAAACATAGTCTCCGCTTTCAGCAGTTTTACTAGTACTCTATTGCCTCCTAAACTAATAAGGTGACCAACTGTGAAAAGCAGAACACACATCATTCTTACAAAGTGCATAATGTTTACTCTTCACAGAGCATGATGGTTATAATTTGCACAGTCCAAAACTGACAGTATATTTGGCTATTTTCCCAATTGGGGAAAAAAAAATCAAGCTGTTTCTGTTCAGCTGCGTGGCTCCAGATGCTGGGTACCTTACATTGTGCAACAGCCAGGACCCACTGTTTTTGTTCAGGAGATTACAAGGGTCCTGCATTGTTGAAGTGGAGGATTTTTCACAGAAATCAGTTTAGGTGGGCCAAGTGAAGTGGAGGCCCAGGCAACAACACTGCTGTTGGAGGGTCAATGGGTCTGTCTCTAGAGCCCTCACAGACATGATGAGGGCACTAACAGCACCTTAGCAGGAACCATCACACAAACTGTCATGGACAGCCTGCGGGTGAGGCTCTTGTCCACAGCTTCATGATGCCAGCCATGAAACGTGCCCACTCTAATAGACCAGGCAGTGTCTCCTACATGAGGACTTTCCACTTACGGAGCCCACTGGCCTCCTCCCTAGTCTCCCTCCTCTCTTTCTCTCTACTCTCTAAGCCTAGGCTTCCCAATTCCACCCTTCCCTTTACTCCCAGGTCTGAGTCTTCTGACTGGTCTCCTACCTTGTTTTCCATTTTTATTGTGTAGGGTTTCACTGTTCCTTTAGGGCTTTACTGGTGGACTTCTCAAATGCTGTTTTCCTCTCCTGGGTCTTGCTCTCAAAGCTTACATCAAAAGCTTTGTCTTTCACAACCGTTTCTCTGAACTGGCTGCAAGAGTCCTATTTGGAAGATAAAAATTAAACAGTTTCGCTTTTCACACTGCCATGTGTGTACCTACGCAACTGTCTTGCATGCTCTGCTCATGTACCCCAAAACCTATAATCCAATAAAAAATTAAAAAAAAAAAATTAAACAGTTTCGCTTTTATAATAATCCAACCATTCTCAAAGTATTGAGTCTCTAGTTGAAATGGGGAAAGGAGATAGATGGGATATGAGCTAACCAGCATATTCCTGTATATTATCTCCTTACATCAGCCAGTGCTCTCTTGAGTTTCCTCTAAAGGGAGGAGACCCAAATTGAGGTGATCTTCTTCTGATTTTCATCTCTTCTGCTCAGTGACTTGCCCACAGACTAAGAGGCCACTTCCCACTCATCAGGGGACCAGGAGAGAGCCAAGCAGTCACTGGCAAGGAGCCATTTCCTCTATTACCCAGTGTGTCATGTTAAGAAATATATTGCTGTGAGATACTGTTTTAAGAGTTTTTCTGAAATCATGTCAAGGTGCTAATGGAAGTCTTAATAAAAAGTATACCATAAATGTAACTCTTGAATTAATGAGAAGGCACAGTTCCAAAGTAGGCCAAACTTTAAAAATTATAGTGTAATGAGTACCTTCACACCCCCACAAAAATACTTTTCAAAGAGTTATTTGAGCATAGAAAGATTCTGTAAACTGTCCATAGTAATAACAGCAATACCTTCCCTTTTTTAAACACGTACTCTGTACAAGTGCTTCACATATGATAACTCATCTAATTCACCCACAACTCTAAGTGGTAAAATATCTCCCCATCTTACTGATGAAGAAATTGAGACCCAGCAAGATTAAATAACTTGTCCAATTTCACATAATACATATTCACACAGTCAGAATTCAAACCCTAGATTATATGATTCAAAAAATGTACTTCAGAATAAACTACAAAGCTGGTAACAATAGAGATACCCACTTACCTCCAGAGATTTGCTGCTAAGTTTTGGGGGTACAAGTCATTATGCAGCTTATGTCCCTAGAGTTGGGTGCTAGGCTGCCTTTGTTTATAATCCTGAGCACTGATCTGGGTGGTTGTGTGATCCTGGAATATTTGCTTCTTTGTGCCTCAGTTTACTCATTTTTTAAATAGAGAGGAAGGGATTGTAATAATGTCTCCTCATAAAGTTATTCCCGAGGACTAAATGAGTCAGCATATATAAGCTGCTTATAGTGATATCTTCACATAGTAAACACAGAGATTATTATTGATCTGATGCATTATTAATCTGATCCTGACACAACATATCACATTAAGCAGCATGTTTCTGTGATATATTGTTTCAGATTTGAGAATGATTGTGCTGCATTCTTCTTCTTGACTTCAGAAGAATTTATGGGAATAAGCATCTAATCACATACAAAAATTTCAGAGAATTATCACTTTTTTACACTGCAAATTTTATATAAAATTATATGAACTAGCCATAAGACATCTGAAGAATATATTTTCAGCTGTACTCTAATATAGAATAACATCTAATAAAACAATTACTTTTCACTCGACTGTGAAGTATAAAGCAATTGTTCAAATCTAATGAGTCCAATTTGTTACATTTAAGTCTCATACATGTTTATAGCAGACAGGTGACTTTTTTATTATAAAATTAGAGTGCAGGCTGCTGGATACATGAGAAAATATTAGGGCAGCTAAGGCAAGTAGCTTCTTGCATAAAGCAACCTATCCCAGGTATGCATAATAAAAATATTCTGTTCTCAATGTGTCACCCCTTTTATCAACTATTTTCTCAGTCTAGGTTAGGCAGAAGCATGTGTGCTTTGAATTTCTAAAGAAAAAATGGCCCAGATAATCCTGTGTTTACTCTCAATATATGGCATTTAACAATGATTTAGAAAAAAAAAAGTGAAAAAAAAAGAACACCTAATTAGGTTTGTTTGGAATTCTTTTGAAGAAAGCAGCTACTTCAGCTATTTTAGACAGTGTTGATTGCATTAGTCCATTTTCACACTGGTACTAAAGAGATACCTGAGAGTGGGCAATTTACAAAAGAAAGAGGTTTATTGGACTTACAGTTCCACGTGGCTGAGGAGGCCTCACAATCATGGCAGAAGGGAACAAGTCACATCTTACATGGATGGAAGCAGGCAAAAAGAAAGAGCTTAAGCAGGGAAACTCCCCTTATAGAACCATCAGATATTGTGAGACTTATTTGCAATCATGAGAATAGCATAGGAAAGATCCACCCCCATAATTCAATTACCTCCCACCAGGTCCCTCCCACAACACCTGAGAATGCCTGATGAGATCCGGGTAGGGACACAGCCAAACTATATCACTGACATAAAAAGACAAACAGAAAAGAATATATAATATATATTCATCAAATCCCTATTGCATGTCACTAGCATCTTCATCTTTGCAGATGTTCGAGGTCCAGGTGGTTTACAAATTCATGTTAATATAGGTGCACATGTAGTAAACATATTCCTTTTCAGATTCTAAGTCATTCTCATAACTGCAATCGTTACATTTTGCTATTAAGCCCTAGTTAATTTTTAAACCACATTAATGTAATGTATTTTATTTTAAAATGTAACAAATCTCTTGATTAATTTGATTTACAATATAAATATTAAACATTATCAAAATGCTAAACAACTTACTTTGTAGTTTACATGTAAAACATTTAAACCTTATTTGACTATGCTTTTATCTATTGAATCCTTGCTACCAAATGCATTCTTACATTCACAACCTAGAATTAATATTTTTATCTCAAACATTTTAAACTCAATCATTTATATTTTTATTGGAAACCAACTCTACTCTAGCATTAATTATGTTTGTGCTCAGTTTTAAGCATTCAATTATATTCGTGTTCTATTTCAAGCATGCAGCTCTTTCAGTGAGAATTTTATAGCTAAGAGTGTATCCATGTTCTTTCAATACCTCCATTTTCTGCCTCTGTAATACCATTAGTCATCATTAAGACAGGATTCCAATCAAGGAAAGAAGCATGTAGATAATGAAAATACCAACATAAAGATGAGCATTGTGACACAAAATACTACTTTTACGAATTATTTCCAGCTAACACTACAGAAGTAATATCATCCTCTGCTGAAGATCTTAGAACTCATGAAAGAACATGGACAGTAGCTGGAATCCTGATTTGAGGAATGCTTACTTTAGAAGCTACACCATGAATTTACTGTCAAATACACTGGCTTATAATTTACTAGCTTAATTCTGTGTATACAAATTGTGCACACTATAAAATAGCAGACATCTAAGGCATGAGACTCAAACAAAAATTAAAAATTATTACAATATAAACTGCTGAGAAAATTATTAGAATTTTATAATGTAGTATTTCAAAGCTGAACCACAAAAATAAGAGAGTGAGACCCATTTACTGGGATATTATGAATTCAGTTATAATATAACATATGGTGTAAAATTAAGAAATCAGCTTTTGTACATTAATTATTGCATAAATATTTACTAAGTGCCTATCAGTATGCTGAGGGTTGAATATCTCAAAGATAAACAGGATATATTTCTTAACATCAAGATGCACACCATGCATTCACCAACATATATATATATATCAATACTGACCATTCTATTTGGAAGGTTGTATACTACAGGTTTGTACAAATTACCATGAGTGCAAGGAAATGGAATGACAAATTCCTTGGAACAGTTTGAGCAGTACCACAAAAGAGATGACATTTTGAATGTGGGTTTAAAGAATAAGAAAGAGTTCTCTAAGTGGAAAAGTATTTCATAAAGAAGTAGGACCAACTGAAATTAGATGCCTGGTGGAACAGAGTGAACTTGGAGAATTGCAGAGGGCCTAGGAAGGCTGTCACAGCGGGCATGGTGGTTGGGAAACAGAAGCAGCCGAGTCCAGAAAGGCATGTTAGAAGGAGATTGCAGACTTCGGCACTGTAAACCATATTAAATAGGTTGTATTTCATCCTGGGAGCAAAACAAAAAAAGAGGCCACCTTAGGGTATTCACCAGGAAAGCCACAGATTTGTTTCAAATATATTACTCCAGTACTCACTCTACTTGATGAGAGCACTCAGTGGTTATGGCTTCCTTAGCATCTAGTACCATGCAGACACTCAAGAGACAGTGTCAATTATCCAAGTGAGAGTGGCTTGGGTTGAATGGTCTCAATATAACACGTTGTCCTGGTGTATCTGTGTGTGTGTGTAAGTGTTGCCTAACTCTCACTTGGATAATTAACTCAACATTAACTCAAACATTAACTCAGAAACATTCAGTATAGATTCACTCTGACCTATGTATTAAAATAGATTCTGGGATACAGAGAAAATAAAACAAAATCCCTGACAAATTATCTAGTACTGTTTTCTTTATTCATTCCTTCAATTATCTAGCTATTACTTGAGTGTCTCCTCCAAAACTCATGTTGAAATTTAATTGTCATTTAGTTGCCTACATGGATGGGTTTAATGCCGCTATAGAAAAGCAAGTTCAGCCTTCTTCCTTTTGCCTCTTCTGCCCCCTGAGATGTGAGTACACAAACTTCCTCCCTTCTGGAAGGCTTCACATGCAAGGCACCATCTAGGAATCACAATCACCAAACCTGCAGGTGCCTTAACCTTAGACTTCCCACTTCCAGAACTGTGAGCCAATACATTCTTCATACATTACCCAGTCTCAGGTCGTGTACCAGAGTGGGACAAAACAGACTAAGGGAGACCACTTTAAAAACATCTGAGTGCCTGATGTATGTAGTTACTGCTTTAGGAGATATACAGATAAGTAAACAGGTAGTATAACTGTGTAGGGTGAATGCAAAATGAAACAGGAAAGCATTGATCAGTTCTGTGAGACAATTCTAAAAAAATTTCTACTGTAAGTGAAGTCTGAAATGAGAGAGAAGGATAAATACAACTTACTAGAAGAAGAATGGGAAAAGAAGGGTTGTGGCCTGAGACCTCAGAACAAATAGAGTAGCACTTCTTAGGCCTGTTAAGAAAAAGAACTTTGTTCACCCCTCAGTCTGAATACAGGAGATCAGCATGGCTAGAGAAGAGATTATAAGGTGAGGGAAAGGGAGCTGGAGCTGGAAGAGGAAAGCAGGAGCCAAGTTGTGAAGGGCCTTGCGTTTCCTACAAGGTATGGATTTGATCAATTATGAGGATATAATTGTAAATTTGACAGCTGTGATCTCTTGTCTCTGAAAACCTATGGCCTGGTGACATTGACTGGACATGGTCAGATTTGCATTTTAGAAAGATCACTCTTCATCTCTGTAGAGAATGGGCTGGATGAGGGATTGAGAAGGCCAGAAGCAGAGAGACCTGTCCTGCTCATGGACATATTCCCAATAGGTAACACAGGGCCTGGTGCATAGTAGATGTTCAATAAATACAAACACGGGGTGGAGTGGGGGTCAAAGGTAACCCCTGTTTGTTAACTCTGTAGTCCACCCATCAGCTGCATTCAAAGAAGCCAACCATAAGTTTCTAATAAACAGTCAGTCTATGAGGTTAAATCTTTGCATGTTTTCTTAAATCACTAGGCTAATTATTTTCTGTTTCCAAAGCCTATTAATAGATATTCTCTTAGGGACCTATAAGAACAACTAACATCACAGACTATTAATCAAACTCACTTTTGTTCTCTTTGTCAATATGTACTGAAACTACTGATTTATTATTTTATTACCTTATTCAAAATGTCCTGTACAAAATCCATAGATCTACTTTAAAGCCTTTTGCAAACAGCAAGAGTGATCATCAGGGAAAAGCACGTGGTTTGGAGGCATAAAATCCAGGCTCTACTTCTAGTTCTGCTTCTTACTAGTTCTATGATCACAAATAAATTATCTACTTTCTGAATATAAATTTTCTTACTGCCAAAATGAATATAACAATACCTAATTCATGTGGTTGCAAAGATTAAAGAAGATCATATACATGTAAATTATCTTGTAAAATCCATGGAACTATACCACCAAAAGGCTCCGGGAACTGATAAATGACTTCAGTAAAGTTTCAGGGTACAAAATCAATGTACAAAAATCAGTAGTATTTCTATACACCAATGAAGTTCAAGTTAAAAGGCAAATCAAGAACACAACCCATTTAAAATAGCCACGAAAAAATAAAACATCTAGGACTACATCTAACCAAGGAGGTGAAATATCTCAACAAGGAGAACTACAAAACACTGCTGAAAGAAATCATAGACGACACAAATAAATGGAAAAACATTCCATGTTCATTGATCCGAAGATTCAAGATCATTAAAACGGCAATACTGTTTAAAGCAATCTGCAGAATCAATGCAATTCTTATCAAACTACCAACATCATTCTTCACAGAATTAGGAAAAAAACTATTCTCAATTTCATATGGAATCAAAAAAGAGCTGGAATAGCCAAAGCAATCATAAGCAAAAAAAAAAAAAAAAGGAAAGCCAGAGCCGTCACATTACCCAACTTCAAACTATACTGTAAGGCTACAGTAGCACATAATATTGCCAGATCCATTATGTTTATTGATACAAACAGGTGGAATCTGTATAATTTATACTCTCTTTCCAACATTTTAAGTTCACTCCTCAGAGCATAACTGGCTAAGAAGAGTTGTCAAATGTTCCTGAAGAAGCTGTTCATGATCTCTTGGCACTTTCTTGAGAAATGTATATCCCTTTTAGTCCTTAATTATATATAAATATGTCAAATATATATATGTACATATATTCACTATGTAGTGCTGTTTTCCATAATTAATATACCTTAGTTCACCCCTCAAGAGGAGCACTTACTAATTCATCCCTTGGGAAGGCATATTTCTAGCTGAGAAAAGCTTACACTTAACCACCATTGCATATAAAGTTCTAAGCCCAGGGCCTGGCACAGAAAATTCCCTCAATAAAATTAAACTATTATTATTGCTGTTGTTTAATTGCACCATTCTTAAAGGGTGAATTAGAAATTCACATTTCTAATTCTAAGAATGTACATGGCAAGAGTATGCCCTTCGTTTCCCAAGCACTTCATTAAAGGTCATCTTAGTAACACTTAGCTCTCTCCCTGGGTGCTGCAGGCCTTCAACTTCCCACATAATCAGGGGACCAAATCTTAGTCTGAAAAAATTTCTTTTGTGTGATACGCTAGTTTCCAGATAACCCAAATTGAAAATATAAAATTCTCTCCCAAAATGCACGGCTCAGCCTTGTGAGAGTTCTACTTTACGGAGTACTTAGGCTATGGAAAACTAGATTCACCTTCTTGTACAACCATTCACTTAAAGTAACCTTGTGTAAACTATTTCTCTCACTGAACTTCAGGTTTATCTTCTGTAAAATGAGGATATTAATACTTGTTAATGGTTGCCATGAAAATTAAAGAATGTATTTTTGATAAACATATATCTTCTTATATCTTGCCTGGCATAAGGTAGATGCCCACCAAACCCTAGCCTTCTTCCTATTTGTGTTTCCTGAAATTATGAAGTTGAAGGCAATAAAGACCTTCTAACAGGTCTTAAAGAAGTTTTATTTGCTGTGTACTAGAAGTCAGTGCAGGATTCAGTGACTTCCACTTTCTGCTAAAACTGGGTTATATCAATTTCTGAGTGACAATGAGATACAACTGTGTTTCCAGCTGGTATTTTAGCTGATATACCTGGGCTTGTGGATCTTGATTGGTTTACTTTTCCAAGTGAATGCTTGTTTCCGGCAAACAGTATCAACTCAACATAAGTAATCTCTGTGTCTCCTCCTCTATGGATCTTGCCTCCAGAGCCTGCTGCAGATTTTTCAGAATGGCTCCTTGCCCTCTGAGGGTCCAATTCCATTTTGGAAACAGCGAAAAATCATTTGAATCCAGACAACAAGGCAGGGGATCAAGCTCCTGTAACAAATTCAAAAAATGTTTTTAGCATTGGCGGTAGAATTGCCTTCCAGGATGACTTAAAAAACCCACAGCGGGGTGCATCCATGGGTGTGTTTACAAAACAAAACAATCTCTATGCCTTTTCAAAAAGTATTTTCTCATTGTGAAAATAAGTGCATACTATCATCAGTACATTGGGATGATATTAAAGTGTTTTCTAGGAATTTAGAAATAAAAATCACACACAGTGGCTAGGACTTATATACAGTGGATGTGAACCAGAACTCTTGTGAGAGAAACAGATGTGACTTGGAGGAACTTGGGAAAGCAGACCTAGATTGTGACATTATTTGGTCAGTAGATATCTAACTAATTACAAGTTAAGAGGAGGGAAATATGAAGAGCCAGAAGTTGGCAGCGTTTTATTCATCCCTGTCCAGGCTGAGAAGCATATACTCTCCCATCATTGGAAAGGTGATTTCTGCTGTAGAGCTGGGTGATTTATTGGGTTTCCCCTTAGCCACAATAAAATGTCTCTCAAGACTAACCACCTTCATTTGCTCTGATTCTAGGTGACCTCTGATAACACTGGATGTATTATCCAGGGTTATAGGGCTATAGTCTAACCAGGGCCACAGCGAGGTCTCCCCAAAAATGCCACATTATAAAGACCCTCATAAATCCTCAACCTGTCTTCTGGCAAAAATTACCCTTTTTGCCTACAAAATATGCCCATTGCTGGAAATCTAAGATTGTAGAAAATTATTCAGAAAATCAGAATCATCTTAAACTCACCATCCAGAGATAATCACTGTGACCACATTGATGTATTTCATCTGAACTATTTTTTTACATTGCTGAGATCAAATTGTATATTCAGTTTTCTATGCTGTTTTTTATTAAGCATTAACAAATAGATATTTCATGAATTCTCATAAACTATAAATGTAACCATTAAAATTGTGTAATATCAAGTGAATTTTTCAGTATACTTATTCATCCTCTATTGCCAGATATATTGGATGGTCTCTACATTTTTGTTGTTGTTCTTTTGTAAAGAATACTATAGTAAGCATACTAGTGCAAAAAGACTTATTCTATATTTGGGAGTATTTCCTTGGTTCAAGCCCTTAGGGTTGATTTTTAAGCCGACTTACCTCCTTGTTTCTATATTTAATTGCCTATTGGACTCCTCCACTCCAAAATTCACATGGTTGAAGCAGAGCAGTACCGAAGGTGAGCCCATCCCTTGCCTCAGTCTAGGCACATTGAAGTGTTTTCTGGTTCAAAAGAGACCAATCTTAAAGCATGAGCCAGGGAATTGCTGACAGGGGAAAGTGACAAGGATTGATGGGAGTGAGAAGTTGGTGGGGGAGGGAGAGATGGTGGCCCTCATCTCATCCTTTAAAATCTGGGCCTATGGATCTTGACTGTGTAAACTTTGACACCAGTCAGAGCATGTAACACTTCACTCTATTTCAAAATGTATTAGCTCCTTCATTACCTTGTCAATCCTCAGAATAGTCCTGGTTCTGGAGTATAATAGCTTCTAATATCAATCCCATTTTACTGAGACTCAGAAACAGCTTGTCCAAAGCCAGATATATAACAATGTTGTACTCAAATCCAGATCTGTTCACTGGAGTTTGTAACATTTCTACTTCACAGTGATGTTTCCTCTTAAGTAGTTGTGTTGGAGTGAAAGAAAAAAAATACATGCTACTAGAGCTTTTATTCTTTGTGAATGTGTTCAAGGGGCAATGATGGTAAGCATCAATCTGCAATTCTAAACAAACACAGTTTAAAAATCCCACATGAACTATCACACATTGATCCACCTGAGACCCCCAGTTTGAGTGATGATAGAAACAGATGGAAATTTGCAGTAGTTATGGGAGATTATATATGTTCTGAGGGCTCAGAAGGTCTAAGCACTCCACTATCTATAATTGAAAATGTACTGGAGCAAATGGAAGTTTGTGATCCCATGTGTATTTTATCAGATGCTTTAGACATTAAAGGAATTCTTGGGAAAATTATAAATTGGAACACTCATCACATAGCTTTAACAGAAAAAAAATCATTCTTAGACTTTAGAAAGAAAAGAATAAATTGCCCAAAAAATAATTCATAATAGACTTGCAGCTAGAATTGGTTATGAGAGAGTAATATGGTATAAAAGATAAGAAATAGAATTTCAAAAATGCATGGGAGCCATTGCTAATTCTCTATACAGGAGCAAGAAGAATTGTATGGTGACAGTTAATCATGCTGAATGGAATGCAAAAGAAAGACAAAAATAAGCAATAACAGCATAGCATAAGGCACATGAGGGAGAAGTAGAGGAAATATATTTTTCTTTATCTCCAATTCTATAAGAAGGAAATTCCACTCTAAGTAAAACCAACAAATTGCTTTCACAATAAAAAGTACTATGAAAACATGAAAAAGTGCCTCCATTTTCTCATTTCATAATGAGAGGGACTCTTACAACAAAGAACCTTAGAGCCCATTTTAGTAAACTGTAGCGGCACATTATTTAATTAAGTACTGTAAAGGTACTTTCAGACAAAATGGTGGCAAGGGCTGTCCTTACCCCCAATTCCCAATAAAATGTCCAACAAAGTGTATAAATAGAGTCTACACAGAAGAAATTAGCAATGAGTTCCTGACAGAATGGGCCAAATTAATGGAACCCATTAAAGACCGACCTGAGATGAATTACTAAGAAAGAATAGTATACCAGGAAAGCAAACAGGAGAAAGCCCCAGCTTGAAGGGTAAGAGCTTGAGAACAAGCTGTGTTGCTGGTGGGAAATGTACCCCTGAAACATTTTGTGGACTGGCAGCAATGCGCACAATACTGAAGCCCACTATAGAGATTTGCTCTGGGTGAAAATGTGTAAAACATACAGAGATGTGGGTTTTGCATGTGGTGTGGTACGTGTGTATGCAAATGTTGCAGAGAAGACTTCCATGGGGTTCTACTTTAACAGTAATAAACAAAAGAAAGTCCAATCTTTTAGAGCCAATATTGCTTTTTCTCTCCTCTTTGTTCTTTTTTCCTATCTGCACCTACATTTCCATCCATAAAAAATTTACACAGAAACACACACACTCTCTAATGGAACCACCTGAGTTCCATCCCAATAGGGGTAAGAATATATTGGCACAAAGGAGCTATGAAAAGAAATTCCACTATTCAAAGGAAAGGGGAAACTTCTTTAAGACCTGTTAGAAGGTCTCTACTGCCTTCAACCTCATAATTTCAAGAAACTCAAATAGGAAGAAGGCTAGGATTTGATGGGCACCTACCTTAATGCTGTCTTCGTCAGGTTTTGGTGTCAGAGTTATCTTCTAAAATGAATTGGAGAACTTATACCTTTTTCTATGAGCAAGAACAGTATAATAGCATAGGAATTATCCATTTTAAAGTTTAAAAACTCAGTTGTAAGAAAGTCTATACCCAGTGTTATTACAAGGGAGAACTCTTGGACAATGTTTCCCAATTTTCCTTCTTTTTAAAGTTATTTAAACTTCTTTTTAAGTTACTTTCAAAATGTACAAAGTCCTCACTTGATATCACTGATAAGTTCTTAGAAACTGTGACTTTTAGCAAAATACCAAAACATGAGGCCGGGCACAGTGGCTTATGCCTGTAATTCCAGTACTTTGGCAGGCTGAGAGCGGGGATTACAAGGTCAGGTCATCAACACCATCCTGGCCAACATGGTGAAACCCTGTCTCTACAAAAAATATAAAAATTAGCTGGGTGTGGTGGTGTGTGCCTGTAATTCCAGCTACTGGGGAGGCTGAGGCAGGAGAATCACTTGAGCCAGGGAGTCAAAGACTGCAGTGAGCCAAGATCATGCCACTGCACTCCAGCCTGGTGCCACAGAGTGAGACTCCTGGGGAAGGGAAGGGAAGGGAGGAGAGAGGAGCTGGAAGAGGGGAGGGGAGGGAAGGGGAGGTGAAGGGAAGTGAAGGGAGGGGAAGGGAAAGAAGGGGAGGGGGGGAGGTGAGGGGAGGTGAGGGGAGGGGAGGGGAGGGGAGGTGAAGGGAGGGGAGGAGAGGGGAAGGGAGGGGAGGAGAGGGGAAGGGAGGGGAGGAGAGGGGAAGGGAAAGGAGGGGAGGGGAGGGGAAAGGAGGGGAGGGGAGGGGAAGGGAAAGGAGGGGAGGGGTGGGGAAGGAAGGAGAGGGGAGGGGAGGGCAAGGGAGGGGAGGGGAGGGAAAGGGAGGAGAGGGGAGGGGAGGGCAAGGGAGGGGAGGGGAGGGAAAGGGAGGGGAAGGGAGGGGAGGGAAAAGGAGAGAAAGGATGTTTTTCTCATCAATGTCATAACGAAATAAGTTAAACAAAAAGGACAATATTCGAGAACGTGTTGTGCATCATTTTGCTTAAAGTCACAGTTTACAAGTACCATCTACAATGTTAAGTGGGGACTTACTGTACACAAAATGTTTTATATTTTTGTCCACAACCTACATGTCTCCATTACCAAGACATAATTTATTTATTGTATATTGTGAAATGAGTTGTAAGGTTTTATTCTTTGACATTAATAATTGTAGTTTCTAATTAATAGTTGCTGTTTCTAGCTTACTTCTCATTCTTTTTATTTTTGAGTGTATGTATTTCCATGCTTACAGTCCTTTGGGATGCCCCTAGCTCTGGGTCTAATCACTGTGCTTGTAGTGCCCAACTGGCAACAGGGTCCTAGAGCACATTTTTTCTAACAATTCTGCATTCCATCTGCACCCCTCACTGGTGATTCCCACCAGCAGCGATACCACCACTACACCCTCTCTGTGCCCTGGGAAGAAAATAAGCAGAAAAACTTGTGACTTGGATTTTTAAAATATCTTAAGGGCCATTTCTTAAAGAATGATACTTCAAATCTGCTCTACTTGGTCAAAGTCTTATCACCTCTACTCCTCCATTTCCAGAGAAAATGTTGGAAGACTGTAGAAATTGGCATTTGGAATTATGTGAGGTTAAATAAACTTATAGGATTTACAGTACTTACATTCCTCCCAGAGTAAACACCAGTTAACCACCCCAGAGGTCTCTTGCAAAGTATTTTGGTTAAAGTTACAATTTCCAAGAACCTATCAACAATGTCAAGTGAGGACTTACTTTATGTATTTTTTAATCTTTTGAGTTTTAAATCATGTATTAGGTTGGTACAAAAGTAAAAGTATGGCAATATATACATATATATAGACAGATATAACCCTAAATATGTGGTATGTTTGGAATTATGCCCAACAAGATCTTAGTGTGATAGTCTCTGGATTAAATAATTATGAATGTATTTTCCCCTTAATTCTACATTCTAGTTATTCCATTGTAAAAATGAATAACTTGTGTTTTAAAGTGAATAAAAGAAAAATGTATTCATGCTTTAAACTAAAAATTATACTGTAAGTCATTTATCCAGAGCTAGTAATTAATAGTGAGCACAAAAGCTGGGTAATGGGGATGTTCATCACAATATTTGTCTTTTTTAGTTTTAATTTAAAACTACTTCAACACAAAAATTCTACTCAGAGTATGTAGATACCACTTACCTGTGCATAGATAACAATTACCTACAGACCCCTGCACCCAGGTTAATCATGTATTAAGATTTTCCCAATTTTGCTTCAGATTTTTTTATAATGAAATGTTACATTCAAAATCAACATTTAACCATCCAAATTCCCTGCCTCCTCAGTGATAACAATCCTCATGAAGTTGTTGCGGGACTGTCCTCATTTCATGTTTTTGTACCTTTTTTAATAGGTGTAAATATCTTCAACAGTACGTAGTATTTAGAGGCAACTGTAAAATTTACATGAATGACGTCTTTCTGTTTAACTATATCCAAAAGTTCCTTCTTAATAAAGCATCATGTTTCAAGATTTATCCATGTTGATACGTATATAAATTTATTTTGATTTATATATGCATATATAGCAGGCTATGTTACTCTATTAATATACCATAACACATCTATTATTTTATTAGTGCATAGTTTAAATTAACAGCTTTTCATTATTAAAATGATCACTGCAAGACATCCTTGTACATGTCTCTTTGCACATATGCCAAAGATTATCTCCGTATATATCTAGATGGAGAATTGCTAATCACAAGATAGATATATCAACTTACTAGACATTGCTAAATTACTCTGCAAAGTCAGTGAAGCAATTTATACTCCATCAACTACATATGGGAGTTCCTGTTTCCCCGTATGTTCATCAATAATTGATATAATCGGGTATTTTGGGGGGAGGGGCAGGCATATGGGCATAAAATGGTAACCCAATTTAATTTTTCTTCTTCAATACTAAAATGTTATTTATATTTTCATATAGTTTTTGGCCATTTGGGTCTTATTTGTGCAGTGTCTGCATATATCCTTTGCCTATTTTTCTATTGGGTTATGTGATCTCTCTTTTAAATATGTAAAACTTTTTATATATTCTGTTTGCTAATTATTTATTACTTATAGGCATGAAAGTGTTCTTCCAGTTGTGACTTGATCTTTCATTTTGCTGATGATCTTTTTTATATACAATGTTTTCATTTTAGTCAAACACATTTATCTCTTTCTTGATAGTTGCATGTTCAGTATCTTAAGAAATTATCCAATATCCTGACATTATTTGTTTTTCCTCAGTGTCTGAAAATAACTTTACAGAAGCCAATGCTCCCCTGCTCCCTCTGCCAGTGTACTGAGTTGGATAAACCACTCTACCTGGTGCAATGTCTACGATATTTGATTCTGAAGACATCAAGCTCTTAGGTAGTGCAGCTCTCCTCTCCTTCACTTATAAAGTGTCTCCTCGGAGTCTTAGTTATTATATGACATTTTGTGACTTTAAAACATTTTGTAAACATCAAGTGCTAAGACTTTTGGATTGGTGGAAGAAAAGCAGTTGAGGGTCAAGAGCCCTGTACTCAGCCACCACTCTTATGACAGCAGAAACCATGGCACAAAATATAATATTTTTACTAATAAAATATCCAGCCATAAAAAGGATGAGTGCATGGCCTTTGCAAGGACATGGATGAAGCTGGAAGCCATCATTCTCAGCAAACTAACACAGGAACAGAAAACAAAACACCACATGTTCTCACTTATAAGTGGGAGTTGAACAATGAGATCACATGGACACAGGGAAGGGAACATCACACACCAGGGCCTGTCAGGGCACTGGGGGGAAGGGGATGGATAGGATTAGGAGAAAGACCTAAAGTAGATGATGGGTTGATGGGTGCAGCAAATCACTATGGCATGTGTATATCTATGTAACAAACCTGCACGTTCTGTACATGTATCCCTTAAAGTATAATAAATAAATATTTCTACCAACTATAACTCCCTCATACAACATGTAAGGCAAACTTTAAATTCAAGCATGCTTACAGAAGTTCAAATAGTTTTACATTTACCTAGAACTATTAATATTCTTATTTAATAAATACACATGAAGAGTTGACATTTATGTAAAGACAAAATAATTTGCTTGTAGGAAAAAAGAAATTTCAGCATTCTGAAAATGATAATATGTTTCTTTCAACTGTAACTTTAAATAAGAAACATCAAGTTATACCAACAATATTAAAAGGATGAAAAATAGTAAAAGCCAAAATTGAACAACCTCTAGATATCCTGCCCCTTGAGAAAATTTACAGAAGAAAAACTTTAGGTGACAAGTACCGCCAAAGGCTCTTAGAATTACCTCCAGCATTATCAGGACTCTCCAGCAATCACCATTAAAACGCAGTCATCATTGTATGCTCTCATATGCAGAGTATAAAAATGGCAAACTCATAGAAATAGAGAATAAAGTGGTGGTTACCAGAGATGCTGGTCAAGAGACTGAAATTTTCAATCACACAGGAGGAATTATTCCAAGAGTTCTATTGGACCACGTGGGACTAAACTCAATAACAAACAATATATTTGAAAATTGCTAGGAGAGTTGATTTAAAGTGTTCTTACCACAAAAACAAGTAATTCAGATAATGCACATGTTAAATAGCTTAATTTAGCCATTCTGCAATGTATACGTATAACAAAACATTGTGTTATACACCATAAATATATATATAATTTTACTTGCCAATTAAAAATAAATACATATATACATACATACGTATTTAAAACACAGTAATCATAAGGGGGAGAAAGGCATTGAAAATATATATAATTTCTGAATCAGAAACAAGCACTAAGTCTCTTTGTAGTCAAAGTGTAGTTAGTAATAACATTTAGAATGACCATGAGAGGGGTGTTTTCATAGTAAAAAAAAAATATGTGTCCTATCATGCTCAGAACAGAGTAAATATGTAACAAATTGTCATTTTCATTATTTTTAAAATTATTACAGTCAACAACAAGGAAAAACATAACTAAATTTGAGGGAGTGGAGGGCAAATTACTATACAAATTCTGCAAACAACAGCATTAATTGCCCTGACATAGACTGCACAACAAGTGGAGATTCTAAAACAGATTCTATTTTCAGTGAATGTATGAACAACGGTGATGATGTCACTCTAAAATAGAGACAAGCTAAAAATATAAGAAGAGTAAAAGAATGATGAGACCTCTCCTCAATCCAAATTTAATATTGTGACTTTAACCAGTCACTTAACTCTGACAACTGTCACAATAAGAGGTCTGTCCATTCTAAAGGTAGCACGTAAAGCCGCATATACATTCAGTCTTTAGTTGCAATCCAGAGGACCCCAGGCACTCCACCTTCAGTATAAAGAAGCAGATGGCTTCTTTAATTTAGTTTCCTAATTATACACTCTGTTCTCAAGTGTATAATTTGTCCTGTTTATCAAGAGTTAAACCTCTGCATCCAAGTGTTCCTTCCAACTAAGAGAATGAAAGGAAATCTTCTCTCATTAAGGAAATTACAGGTTTTGAAGTATGTTGATGTTTGAAGAAAATATTGTAACATAATACAGTTCTTTAACATTTTATGTAAAAATTTCTAAATTATTCTGTAATTACCTTGTTTAAAAACTAAGAAACAATGATGAGATTCATAGAAATATTTCTTAATTTCCTTTCCTAAGTCACACAAATGTTCTCATTTTCCATCAGTGATATCACAAATATATCTTTCTAAATAGCACATGGGTTTAACTTCCAAGAAATCCTTTTACATACTCATGGCAATTCTAAGCTATAGTTTCTTATTTGAGCTAAGTTTTAACTTTCTCAAGTTTACATCAAACTAATGATAAAGAATTTAATTTATGTGGAAAAATAAAAGTTACTCTTTTTATTTTTATTTTCACAGACTCTTACAATCCTTTGTAACATAAAATAGATGTGGGAAATACTGAAGCTTCCAATATGCTGCTAGATGTCTCCTTCCTGTATGATATACATACAATTACTAAGTAGAAAATACATTCTGATCCATAACTTTTCTAGAAATACAAAATAATTTTGAGTTCTTATTACAAATAATATTGGACTGATTAATACATGAAAAACCTAGTAGGTGAAACTCATAATTGACCTTAAAAAGCCCTAGGTATTTGAAAAGTGACCTGGAAATAGAAGGAAATGGGAAACATGAGGATGATGAAAAAGTTGATCTCTTGGAATCACATGACATTATTTTAATAAACATTTACTCTCTGACTTCTAGAGAATCAGAGATTCAAAACTGAATCAGGCACAGAATCTGGCCTCAATGAGTTCACATATAATACATAGAGCAAGAAAATACTTATACATATTATATTTCTAGCATTGTACAAACTGCCATAGTTCCCTTAACAGCTTTTGTGTTTGTGTTGTTGTTGTTGTTGTTGTTGTTGTTAAACCCACCAGGCTCTTCTGCTAGCAGTTTCCTGCAAGGCTCCTCCCATCGTGAACTACCTGGGAGAACATTTCCAGGAAAGGCCTCTGGGACACTCAGTCAGCCTTGCCTATTTCCGGTTTCCAAACCTTTTCTTGAATACATTTCTCTCCTTAGTCTCCCCTCGGTCATGACACTTTGAAGCATCTCTGTCTACCTGAGCTTGGCCTTGTCTAAGACTTAGATTCTGGCCCCTCTCCACCCCATACCTCAGAACTACCTGCTATTCTCACTCATTCTTGACTTGGGTGGATCCTGGAACTCCAGCTGGCACTGAGCCAGGGCACTCTCTCGCGCCTGCTGGGAAGTGAGGGAATCTTTTCAATGACCTCATTTTAATAACATAAAGTTTAGAAAGATGAAGGAACACTTAAAATGATCCCACGAGGACATTAAGTTGCCAAGTGCTTGAACAACTGAAAATTATGATGATGATAGCCATCTTTTATACTTAGGTACTCTATCCCTATGTACAGGTGAAGAAACAGGTTCACATTTACAAACTGTGTGAGGCTTGAGAATCTCTTGAACTTGGAAGGCGGAGGCTGCAGTGAGCCAAGATTGCAGCACTGCACTCCAGCCTGGACGACATAGTGAGTGAGTGCAGTGATGCAATCTCGTCTCACTGCAGCCTCCACCTCCCAAGTTCAAGCAATTCTCATGCCTCGGCCTCCTGAGTAGCTAGGACTACAGGCACATCACCTTACCCAGCTACTTTTTTTTTTTTTTTTTTTGTATTTTTAGTAGAGACAGAGTTTTACCATGTTGGCCAGGCTGGCCTCAAACTCCTGATCTCAGGCAATCTGCCTGCTACCTCGGCCTTCCAAAGTTCTGGGATTATAGGCATAAACCACTGTGCCCAGGCTATTTCATTTTTAATTACAGTATCAGCAATATTCACTAGATTGAATCAAGATGGCAAATACTATAATGGAGGAGCTGGAGGCCACTACCATTTAATAATTCCTGATATTAAATGTTTACTATATACCAGGAACTGGGCTATGCCCTTTATAGAAACCATCTCATTTAAATCTCAAAAATAACCCCATGGGATACACAATGTTCTTATCTTCATTTCAAAAAGGAAAAGAAACAACTATGGCTCAGGGAAGTTTAGTAGGTCCCACAACTATTAACCAGTAGAGTTAAAAATACCATGAGTCCAGAGCCCACGTCACCAGTCATCATGCCTAACCATTCTATCAGCCATTCTAAAATTTTGTCAATTTGACAGATGTGGGAATTTGTCCCATTCCTCTTGGCTTAGATGGCATCTCTCCCCTCCTTACCATCCTTGAGGCTCCCAACTCAATCCTTGCTGACACAGTAAAATTTTACAAATAAGTATAACTAGTAAAACTGGATCCCAAAGCAAACTCTGAATTAAATCTTCTTTATCCGTTTTCTGCAATGGCTTCCAATGTCTACTAAAGATATATATCTCTGTTTTATAATCCCAGTATGCTATAATCTCATTCAAAGCCAGAGGAGATATGTATGTTGTATGTTTAAAAGGTATGAAGTGGCAGAAAAGAAAAGGAAGGGGTAACCCTACGTTAGAAAAACTGGATATATTTGATCAGTACAATGATATATTGTGCTATTGTTTAAACAGCTGTTACTCTGACTGTGCTTCTTTGACCTACTTGCTGTAGAATCATTTGAAATGGTTTTTCAATGCAGATAGGTAGGCCTCCCTCTGCCTGTCTCCAAAAATTCTGGAAGGGGTATGGAACTCAGTAATCTTTATTTGGCAATTCAGAAACTCCCCCAATATTTCGGATATAGATGCACAACAGAACCCCTGGCCCCATTGTGCTTATATACTCTAGTATTATGAAATTTTGGTTTTGTAACTGACAGATTGAAGATCAGGATTTGTGTTACCTCAGAGCTTACAGAGTAATTTATTACTCCAATCATTATCAGAATAGATTACTGATATTATGGATACACCAAAATAGTTCAAGAATTTTATGTACTCTATTGTCATGGAGGCCTGGTGTGCAATGATACATACACAGCATGTCCCTAAAAGTAGCAAACAAAATATAATTTGAGTACTTTTTTGCATATTATGTCATACTGATCTTTAATTGCATTAGCCCAAGCACTGTAGAAAGATGCTAATCAGTACTTTGAGTACAAAGTGTTTTACATTCAATAAAACCTTAGGACGCTGCTTTATTAAATCCTTCTCCTGAGGATTCACAGTCATACTAAAATTTTGAGATGCTCCAGTGTGAAAAAAAAAAACTTGTTAACTTTATATAGTATTTCACAAAACAACTTACTTGTGTGGAGGATGAGCTTCTTCCCCTTCTTTTCTGCTCATTTCTTACCACCAATTTGCTTAGCTCTGAATTCATTTACTCCACAAATATATGTTGTGAATATATGCAACAACTATAAGCTAGGCAGTTATGTTAGATCGGAGGATAAAATGATGACTAAACTAGACAGACTCTTCAACAGCCACATTCATTATCATTTGAAATTTGTCAAGTCTCAAAGGTTTCTCATAGCCCAAGGGGCCCTGATGCAATGCAGTCAGCTATATTGCCTCAGTTCCACTACTGACCTTACTTTAGTTACAGCTTTCAAGAGGCTTCAAGAATCTCCAAACAAATGTAGAGCTGCTGCTGAGCTGAGCTTGACAAGCAGAAGAGCTCCCCAGGTGGCTGCATATCCAAGTTAGCCCTGTAACAAGTAGAGTATAACAGAATCTGTTTGGGCATACATGGTGCATGGCTGCTTCAAAACAAGCATTTGAACTAGTTGTTGCATTAAAATTTAACTCGCAAATTTTTGTGCTGGGCAGGAATTTTTTCGTAGCATGGAATAATGCTAATTATTTGTATGGCTATTTTGAACATCCACTGACAAATAATGCAGAAAATTGAGGCATAGATTTGACAGTGCAGGGGGACAATCCTTTGTTATTATACTTTTGTTGTTATTGGCTTATTATTTTTCTCCTAAAATAAGGAGCACAAATGAGTTCACTGAAACAGCAGATCTTCCTTTTATCCATAAGACCATTGCTTTGAGAATGACTGAAAGAATGGCACCTAATTGACATATATGAACTGATTTCAGAGTTTTATTTATTTTTATGGTCATGCCAATGATACATGCTCCTGCTGCAAATTCTCTAATGGCTATATGTATCCTCATATCTGTTACGATTCAGGTGATGATAATTTTGTCTTTGCAAAAGATACCTTCCAACATGGAGAATTGTAACCTATACAGGTTTTATGATTGTGAGACATTAAACTCTGCCTTAGTTCTCTCCTATGGCAGAGGAAATAATACCAGAAATTTAGAAACTGAAATAGGATAAAAAAGTGGTGGTCAAAAGGCTCCTAGTCTTCAATGCACACAGCACAGTGCTGTTAGAGATGTCCTGCTGAAAAACAGAGGAAAATATCACTTCACCTTCACAGTCTCCTAATGCATCGGATATTGTCCAAACTCTTCAATGTGGTTATCAGAGCATGCCACAATTTGTTCCCAATCTACTTATCTTAAACTGCTACTTATAACCAACTGCATCTTAAACTTAGGCTCCTTGTTTCATAATATACTGACCTTTCCTACCTCTTGGCACATGCTAGTTTTTCATTCTGGAATGCTTTTTCAGCCTTAATCCTCAGCCTAGTCATCGAAATCAAACTTGAATCTCATTTCATAAAACTTTTCTAGATCCATCTAGCAATTCAATAAATGTTTTATTAGAGGCTCTGCTGTGTGCCAAATACTAGGCTACATGTTAGAGATTTTGAAAATAATTTTTTCTTAAAAAAATTTAGGGCCGGGCACGGTGGCTCAAGCCTGTAATCCCAGCACTTTGGGAGGCCGAGGTGGGTGGATCACGAGGCCAACAGATCGAGACCATCCTGGTCAACATGGTGAAACCCCGTCTCTATTAAAATTACAAAAAATTAGCTGGGCACGGTAGTGCGTGCCTGTAATCCCAGCTACTCAGGAGGCTGAGGCAGGAGAATTGCCTGAACCCAGGGGGCGGAGGTTGCGGTGAGCCGAGATCGCGCCATTGCACTCCAGCCTGGGTAACAGGAGCGAAACTCCGTCTCAAAAAAAAAAAAATAATTAGAAGTCAGTAAGTGATGTTTGCAATATAACATGATAAATGCTATACTCAAGAAAAAAACCCAGGTCATCTACCGTATGTGTAGTAATTTTTCCATTCTTGCATCTTCTGCTTCACTCAGCTGTAGCTTAAGTGTGTACACCTAAACCTTTAACACCATAGGACTCTTGCAATCCTCAGGAAGAATAACATGACTCACTCTGGTACCCTGTATTCTAGACATCAGCTGGATCCACCCTGCTCATCAACGCAGTGACAGATATTGCTGCCAAATCTTGCACACATCCACATTCTAACTACTAGCTTTCAATGCCTGCGTGCTGTTCCTATTTTTATCTGGCCAAATAATGGAATGCTTTGCTTTGGAATTTGGACAAAACTGACAAAATCAGACCTAGACTAAATTGAATATGTTTGTTTCTTTAAGGCAGCAGAATTATTCTTCATCTGTCTAATCAAGAAGTATTTAGCAAATGCCTACCGTCTGCCAGATACTCTGCTAGGGAGTGTAGGCGCAGCAGGGAAGACGACGTCTGGAATTAAAAGTACATTTTCTTGAGCCATATAAGGTTCAATTCTGAATATGTAAAACAATCTGCAAAATTAAAATAGCTTCTTAGTTTCAAAGTTGTGTGATTAGTTTGGGTCATATAAGCCTATAAGTTCTTCCAGGCTCACTACCCACCCCGCCTACCCCCGACCTCTGCCACTATGGGGCTTTTTATGGAATCCTAACTTTCAGCTGAAGGAGTTTCAAAAGGAATACTAAATAGAAAATATGATGGAAACAATAAAGCTTATTTGGAAGGTAGAATTAATAGAAAGTATTAAAGTAGAAATGGGTGACCTAAGTCCCTTTTGTAAGAGAATGTAAAACATGGGTTACATATAATGGTTGAAAATTCTCTCCCAAAATAAAATTATTAAAGATACCACTCTGTCAATGTGAAGTTTACCATTTAGCATACCAAAAAAAAAAATGCAAGTTGTCTTGTCTTTATAACCTGAATTTGGGGAACTATCATCTGATTTAAAGAGGGAAAATAACAGTAAGCAGGAAATTAACATTCTGTTATCAAAAACTCTAGACTTCAATCTTTCTGCAGAAAATTTTGAAATTTTTTTATTAATCATTTACCTTTTAATATATGAGTTCCTTATTTCCACTGGAAAAAAATCTATCAGTCTTCTAAAATCTATCACTAGTAGAGAGTAAAATATAACTAGATATGGAATATAAGTGCAGTATGTACATATATATTTGCATACAAATAAACTATAGCACTAAACAAGTTATTTGAGGGGCTTGTTTATGATAGCACTTTATGAGATGGTTTTAAACAAAAGGTAGAAGAAACTGGAGCTATTTGTGTTTGTCTCAAGAGAATAAAAGCTTTTCCCTTGAGTTCTCTGATGCATGTAATGTTTGAGATTTACAGAAATAGCATCCTTCTCTCAGGAGAATCAAAGAACCCCCAGGCAGCAAAATAACCCTGCAACATGTAACTAGTAGGTAGTCTGTTTCATCAGTTACTCAAATAAAATGTGCAGGAATTAGAGAAAAACAATTTTAAACTCCATTACAAAAGCACATATTTCCCTAACAGAGCCGATAGTCCATTCTGCTCCACCAAAAGAAATGGCATAGAATGATTCAATTCAATTCTTTCTGCTTTGCCCCTCTGCCCTCCCCAGTTCCCTCTCCTACCCCAGAGAAATTCTAAAGTTCTAGGGGAAGCTTCGCAGTCAAGGACAGCTTTTCACAACATCTAGTCAGCTTGTCCTGCTGTCAACATTGCTGGAAATAGCACTGAATTCTCCAGGTATTCAGGAGCATTCTGACAGGTAATGCTCCAGGTATTCAGGAGCATTCTGACAGGTAAGGGGAATATGAGAGTCCTGAGGTCCTGTTCAAGGGATGCTTTCCCCCATAACAGCACTATATTTGTATCTGTTCCCTTCTTCCTGACCCTCTCTCCTTTTTTGGCTTCTCTATCACTTCTCAAGCCTGGTTTTCCTTGAACACACCTGACTCTCCTTCTCAACTTGTCTTACCTTCTTATGTTTGAAATGTTGGTATTCCTGATGTTTCGTCCTCAGCCCTCTTTTGTGTCCTGTACTCTCTTCTAAGTTAGGCATCCTTAGGTAAGTGACTTCCCCTCTCTGATCCCCACTTACACATATGTGATGGGGTGAAAGAGACTGGACTGGATAGTTTCTGAAGTTTAATCCCATCCTAAAATTCAGTGGTATTTTACTGAATAACCCATAAAGAAGAAATGACAGTGAAGATAGCTGCAAATCCTGAATGAAAATAGATGGGCTCAGGAGAATGGGTCTCGGTAGGGATACCAAGAGAGAACTGGATGCCGCAGCTCAGAACAGGAAGCCCCAGTAACGGTGTGATATTTTGTATTTATTAGAGAATAATTTATTTGAGATTCTTTGTATTTATTAGAGAATCTCAATAGATCCCACTCTCTTTGGGATTCATTTACATTCTCTAATAAATACAAAGGGTCCGTGTGAAACAGGGAAATAGTCACGAAAGGGAAATCAGAGAAGTTGTCGTAATAAGGGGACAGATGTGTGGAATCCTTTTCCTTGCTTCCTAATGCAGAGAAAAGCAAAGTAGAATCAACATTCTCTAAGAGGCAAGTTACTGCTTACCTGGTTTTGCTCCAGGAAGCCCAAGCACAAGATACTTTACTCTGATATTCAATTAGAGCTCACCCAGGATTCAAAACAGTAGTCAAAGTACTCTGCAATCATGGATTCTATAACAAGAGGTTTTCTTAATAATTCCAGGTATTCTGGAACAAAAACTCTACAGACATGGTTTGTGGGTAACTTGCATGTAAAAACGATTTTTTTGATACCTGGATCACAAAGCTACACACAAAAATCATAAAAATTGTTCATTTGGGAGCTAATATAAATGTCCAGCTCTTCCTCACTAGGGACCTGGTAAAAGGCATTCACCAGGTGTGGCTCAAGGCTATAGCTCTGTCCTGGTTGAGTTCCCTTCTTTCATTGTGTAAGTGTTGTTGATCCCTATCTGTGACTCTTTTACCCTGCCTACATGGGATGTCTCTTTTTGTTTGGGAGCCCTTAGTGCTATCTTCTACCTTCTGTCACTGCTCAAGAAGTTTGTTTGTGCCAATGAGTCTACAAAATGCCTGAAGTACATACTTGTTACCCAGGTGTAATGGATCTGGACTGTTCCACAAGACTCAGGTTCAGATAATGTCTTGTCAGCTTCTCATATTTGTTTTAGAACCATGATTCTCAATCGGGGAACCCCAGAAAATGTTTGACCATGTCTGGAGACCACTTTGGTTGTCACACTAAGGGAGTGGGGTGATACTGGCATCTCACAGGTAGAGGCTAAAGATGCGACTTACCATCCTACAGGACACAGAACAACCCCCACAATAAATAATTATATGACCCAAAGTATCAATAGTGCCAAGATTAAGAACCTCCAATTAAAACCAACTCAGAGAGCCACCTGTCAAGATTCATGAGAACTCACCTAGGGACTCTCTCCCACATCCTTCCCTCTCTTCTCTTTGGAGGTTTATTAAGTCTGAAAAAACACTCGTGTGACTCTGAGCTGGGCGTGGGGAGTTGTGCTGCTCAGCCTATGGTTACCTGATGTTGTTCCTGGTGGCCAGGTGGTACCACTGCTCTGACCCACCAGGAATTTGTTCTTACTTCTCGTTTCCCCTCAAGAGCCCCTGATTCTCATCAGAAGTACCTTGAAGTCTCAGGATCCAAGACTAAAAATAGCTTTTTTGCCTTTTCTGAAAGAAAGGAAAGCCAGGGCCTTAAGTACACTGTGCCTTCATTAAACTCTCAGTGAGGGACTCCACATGCCTCTCAATTCTTGCTGATGAGACCACAGCAGTGGAAACAAAGAACAAGGTAAGTTTCCAGTAGGTTCCCCTGCTCTGTTTAAATCTGTAGTAACTTACTCTGATTCTGGTAATGGTACTGCTCACTCTGCCTGCCTTTTCTTGTCTGTGATTCTGCCTGTCTTCTCCTGAGCTGGGCCTTCAGGGGCCTGAATTCTGCCCCTAGAAAGACTGTGCACATCTATACCCTCACTACTGGGATGGGAGATGGGGGGAAAGTGCCACCCTTTAGACACAAGAGTAACTCTCTGGTAGGACCTCAGAGCTACAAATGGGTGCCATGGGGCACTGAGCATGACTCTTCCTGTGGCCTACCTGCCATGTCTCATCCTCACCATTAGTAATGGTCTGAGATTTTCCCATTTATCCATTTCATACTTGATGTGTGTAGACACCAAATGATATGGTTTGGCTGTTTTCCCACCCAAATCTCATGTTGATTTGTAGCTCCCATAATTCCCATGTGTTATGGGAGGAACCAGGTGGGAGGTAATTGGATCATGGGGGCAGGTCTTTCAGTGCTATTCTCCTGATAGTGAATAAGTCTCATGAGATTGAATGGTTTTATAAAAAGATGTTCCCCTGTACAAGTCCTCTCTTGCCCACTGCTATGTAAGAAGTCCCTTTGCTCTTCTTTCATCTTCCACCATGATTGTGAGGCCTCCCCAGCCATGTGGAACTGTGAGTCCATTAAACCTCCTTTTCCTTATAAATTACCCAGTCTTGTGTATGTCTTTATTAGCAGTATGAGAACAGACTAATATACCAACTCTTCACCACAATACTTATATCACTCATTTGTTTTCCCCCTGGGCCTAGAACTCCTTGAGGAAAAAGACTGTTTCAGTTATTGCTACAAAGAGAGCACAAGGCAGAGTGCTTGTACATAAGAAGCACTTAGCATTACAGAATTAAAAATGCACTTGACTAAAATATTTTCCAGTGGAATATTTGTAAAGATTTATTAAGAAAAGTATTAATAGAATGAGACTGGCTATCCAGAATTTACAAGGTGATATTTTTATAAAAAAATAAAAAGACTAATACACAGCTCTTCTGAAGCTTTTACCACAATGGAATAAAAATTAGAAAGAATTTTTTTCTTGCATTTGGAAATTGTGACAGCAAACAAATTCCTCTGTCTTTTATTTTTGGAAGGCACTGATAAAATTTCATGCATCATCATTTGAATTATTTATTTCACAAGGTTAGATGAAAAACTTACCTGTAAGTTAAATAGAAGAGACACAAGAGTGAGTTTTCACAGGCTCACTGGCTTTCATAATCTCAAGAGAGAAATTACTGAAATCAAAGTGTTCTATGGACCTATAAGCAACTTCTCTCCAATGCTCTCTTTAATCTAAAAGCTGCCTGCTTTTAGAGATAGTTCCAAGTTACATAAATGATCAAGGAACTAGCATGCATGTGTATTTCATTTAGAAGAATTCTGGTTTTGTATCATATATTTTTCTGGCTATTGGGTGCTTCTTACTAAACTGTTGAACCACCTGAATTAAGTTTATGGGAGTAAGTTTCAATTCTTTATAATAGCAAATTATAACCTATGTTGTAAGGTAGCTACTCTTCACCTATCTTAAAAAGTGGCATAAAATTATCAATACAATTTATTTTTATTTATTTTAAATAAGAAATAAAGTGACTCAAGTGTTGAATGTGAGAATAATTATTATAGCCAATGTACTTAATCTTAATCTCAGACGTACAAATAAGTAGACCATTATAGTAATATTAACAACTTGACCTAATATATATTTGAATTTCCATTCCACCAAGATAGGTTAAACTTAATCTCACATATTTTGGGGTTCCTATACCTCAAAATAATAAAAGCCATATATGACAAACCTACAGCCAACATTATAATGAGTGGGGAAATACTGAAAGCATTTCTCCTAAGACCTGGAACAAGACAAGGATGCCCATTTTCACCACTCCCATCAACACAGTACTGGAAGTCCTAGCCAGAGCAATCAAGAAAGAGAAAGAAATAAAAGGCATCCAAACTGGAAAGGAGGAAGCTAACCAAATTACTTCTGTTTGCTAATGATATCACATTACACATAGAAAACCCTAAGGACACCTCCAAAAGACTCCTAGAATTTGATAAATGAATTGAGTAAAGTCTGAAGATACAAAATCAATGTTCAAAAGTCGGTAGCATTTATATACACCAATAAAGTTCAAGCTGAAAATCAAATCAAGAACTCAATCTCACTTACAATAGCTACCAAAAAAAAATGCCTAGGAATATACTTAACCAAGGAGGTGAAAGATCTCTGTAAGGAAAACTACACAAAAGACTGATAAAAGAAATTGTAGGTGACACAAATGAAAAAGCATCCCATGCTTACAGATTACAAGAATCAATAGAGTTAAGATGAACATGCTGCCTGAAACAATATATAGATTCAATGTAATCCCACCAAAATACCAATATCATTTTTACAAAAAGGAGCCCAAATAGCCAAAGCAATCCTAAGCAAAAAGAACAAATCTGGAGGCATCACATTACCTGACTTCAAATTACACTGCAAGGCTAAGGTAACAAAAATAGCTGGTACTAGTATGAAAATAGACATATAGATCAATAGAGAAGAATAGAAAACCCAGAAATAAAGCTACATAACTACAGCCAACTGATCTTTTGACAAAGTTGACAAAAATATACACTGGGAAAATGGTACCCTATTCAATAAATAGTGCTGGGAAGATTGGCTAGCCATATGTCAAAGAATGAAACTGAACTTCAATCTCTCACCATATATAAAAATTAACCAAGATAGATTAAAGACTTAAATGTAAGTCCTGACATTATAAAAATACTAGAACAAACTCTAGGAAAAACTGTTGTGGACATTGGCCTAAGCAAATAATTCTTTGCTACAATCAAATGCAACAAATGCAAAAATAGACAAATGGGACTTAGTTAAACTAAAAACCTTCTGTGCAACAAATGAAATAATCAACAGAGTGAACAGACAACCTGAAGAATAGGAGAAAATATTTGAAAACTATTCATCTGAAAAAGGACTAATATCTGGAATCTAGAAGGAATGCAGACAACTCAACAACAACAAAATAACCACATTAAAAAGTGGGCAAAGGACATGAACAGATATTTTGCAAAAGAAGACATACAAATGGCCAAAAGACAGGAAACAAAATGCTCAATATCAGTAATCCTCAGAGAAACTCAGGTTAGAACCACAAGAAGATATCTTATAGTAGTCAGAATGGCTATTATGAAAAACATCAAAAAATAACAGATGTTGTTGAGGATGCAGGGAAAAGGGAATGCTTACACATTGGGAGTGGAAATGTAAATTAGTACAGCTTTTATGGAAACACAATAGTACGGAGATTTACTAAAGGTCTAAAAATAGATATACCACTCCATCCAGCAGTAATTCCACTCGAGGATATACTGAAAGGAGAAGAAATCATCGTATCAAAAAATATTTGCACCCATATGTCTATCACAGCACTATTCGTGATAGAAAAGTTATGGTAGCAACTTAAGTGTCCATCAACAGATGATTGTATAAAGAAAATGTGTGTGTGTATATTTCTTTATACACACACACACACACACACACACACACACACACACACACACACTGGAATACTATGCAGCCAGAAAAAAAGAATGAATTCATGTCTTTTGAAGCAACATGGGTAGAACTGGAGGCCATTATCTTAAGTGAAACAACTCAGAAACAAAGTTAAATGCCACATGTTCTCACTGAGAAGTGGGAGCTAAGTAATTTGTACACATGAACATATGAAATAATACATGTCATAGACTCAGAAGTATGGAAAAGGTGGAAGGGAGTGAGGGATGAAAAATTACTTAATGAGTAAAATATCCATTATTCAGGTGATGGTTACATTAAAATCACAGACTTTATTACTACACATATAGCTATGTAATAAAATGGCACTTATACCCTCTAAGTCTATAAAAATAAGAATTTAGGGTTCCCTCCCCTTGCCTAAGAGTGTGTTTAAAAGAGGGTGATTTATACAGTGCCATGCCATTTTAATGCAATGGGTTGGACTTCCATCTGGTGTTCAATATCATATACCCTTGCAGTTTTTCTCTGAGAATTCTAGGACTACATTTGGTTCCCTGCTATCAATCCACAGAGATCACCACTAAAAGAAATATCTCCCTGCCCCATTCAAGTCAGTTGGCTTTCTCCATTTTTTCCTTTCATTTTATGGACAGACACATAATATATTCTAACCTTTCTGTGTCATGTTGAGACAACAAAATCTCTGCCAAACTGGCTGAGACCCATTCTCTCTAAATTTACCATACCTGTTTCCTCTCTGCCCAAGCTTCCCCCAGAAAGCAAGATACAGGATCCATCTTCCTGGAACAATCCATTCACCTTCTTCTACCTGGGGGTTAGCAAGGTCAACCTCTTTCTCTTCCATCCCAAACATTTTGGCTGTGCCTAAACTCCTCTCCAGTCACCTCAAGGCCTAGGTTTTTGGAGACAAAGTCAGTAAGACTCCTTTGTTTTATCTATTACTCTATCCTGTCCCTGCCTTGAGCAAGGATCACAGAACTGCCCAAATCATTGAATGAGGTAGGGATAGGGGTAGGAGGTTGATGAAGGTGAAATACGCATGGGAAACAAACTGTTAGTATCTCAAAATGTTATCTCACCACACCTACCACATTTATTGAGTATCCTTCCCTAGTCAATATTTTTTGAATTGCCTCCTGTGGTTTGGTTTTGGGTTTTGTTGGCTTTGGCTTTTGGTTTGAGTTTTTGTTGTTGTTGTTGTTGTTTCTGTTTACTTATCTTTCAATCCAACTCCAATGTTTGCCGGAGACAGCTTGGATGGACTGTCACTCCTCCTCCTTACACCCTATTCTGATGCTGCCACTTTCCTTCACATAAGGAGTCTGGGGTTTTGTGCACAGCCCACAGCTTCATTTGTGATTCCTAGCAGATGGACTAATGAGCTAAGTAAGGTTGGATCTTCCCTTCCTCAATCTGGTCATTTCTTTCATCCCTCTCTATTCACTACTCTCAGTGTTCCACATGTCTCTACATGTTTCCATTTTTTTCTCCTACTAAATATCCCATAATACAGGACATTTCTCTCCTAGTACACCATACAACACAGTTTTTTTCTGAGCCTCTCTTCCTCCTGCAAAGTATGTCCTTGATGTTTTATTCACCTCATGGACTGGAGAAAGAGAACCGCCACTGGAGGGTTGATGGGCTGGGGCACTGTCACAGAGTCTTGGAGAAAGGATTATCGCTCAGTCTGGCTCAGGGGCAGTGTGTATGTAACTTGCAAGACGGCCCTGGATTTTTCCAGTTGTGTGACCCTTCCTTATCCTGAGTTGGATATATAGGGGAGGGATTGGTTAGAGTTTTTCATCACCTTCCAAGGGACTAGATTGGGTGGAGCACATGGCACATGATCTAGGAAAGTGCTTCTTAATTCTTCCCCCTCAATAACTCAATTAGTGAAAAGTTGGGCCAGACTTTGTACTACATTCTTTTCTTCATTACTTCCATTGTTAATTTTATTATTTTTTCATATTCTTTTGGATTTTCAGTGGAACTTTCATGGCATATCTATTAAGGAAATCCAATATACCGCCCTGCAAACCCAGAAGTCCCAAAGCTGGACTTTCACCCATACGTATCTAACTCCAAAGCCCCACATTTTCTGCTACTTCATGCTGCCACCTTAAGTGTAGTACATTAAGTTCTGCTCCTTGAATTCATGAGGCTATTTCAAAATACATTCTAATTTTATACTTTATCTTTGATTTCTGTTTCCTGAATTCCTCATTTTTCCATAGGAAAAAATGGGTTTTGTACACTGTGTGGTCAAATATCAAATAATATCAGTGGATGGAAATACTTCCGGAGAGAAGCCAGCAAAAGGCATGAGACACATGGAACATAGAACTTTAACAAAAACATCTGAAAGTGACCTGGGACTCCACAATTGAAATATAATATGACATAAGCAGAAAAAGTCCAGGCTTTAAGTTTTGATAGAAGCAAATCCACCACAAATCCATCTATTCTGCTACCTTGAGCAACAATTCCGAGCCTCAGGTTTCTAATTTGTCAAATGGAGATAACTATGTTCACTTCCCAGGATGGTATAGAAATTAAATGAGTTTATACCTAAGGCGTTTGACAGGCACAGGAAGTAAATGAAAAATAGTAGTTGTCTTAGGTAATATACTATTGATTTCCAGTAAAAGAATACCTAACAAGTTGGCTTAATTAATAATGAAGGTGATTTATTTTAGTATGCAGATGAAAAGTTAAAAGATAGAGTGGGCTTCACATACCATTTAACATGGCAGTTCCTGATGTCATCCCAGGATGCCAATAATTCTGTGGGCTTGCCTTTGTTCTGCTCCTCTCCTTGAGTCAGCTTTGTGCTGAAACTAGCTTCCCCAATATTAATAAGATGGTTCACTGTATTCTCCAAAGTGAGAGAATGAGCACTTGTTCCACAATTACTGGCAGGAGTCATGAGATTCACTCCAGAACCATGTAGCCAAGAGGATGGAATCCACTGATTGGCTCAACTCAGGACTCTGAGTTGGGAACAAAATACAAGCTTACTCTCTTTGTTCTCAAAATATCTACTGTTTTATTTTCCTTCCATTTCTTCTACATACCCTCAGTACTCCTTTTTTTTTTTTTTTTTAATTTTTTATTGGATTATAGGTTTTGGGGTACATGAGCAGAGCATGCAAGACAGTTGCGTAGGTACACACATGGCAGTCTGCTTTCTTTTCTTCTCCCCTTCACCCACATTTGGCTTTTCTCCCCAGGCTATCCCTCCCCACCTCCCCCTCCCACTGGCCCTCCCCTTTTCCCCCCAATAGACCCCAGTGTTTAGTACTCCCCTTTCTGTGTCCATGTGTTCTCATTTTTCATCACCCACCTATGAGTGAGAATATGCGGTGTTTCATTTTCTGTTCTTGTGTCAGTTTGCTGAGAATGATGTTCTCCAGATTCATCCATGTCCCTACAAACGACACAAACTCATCATTTCTGATTGCTGCATAATATTCCATGGTGTATATGTGCCACATTTTTCCAATCCAGTCTATTATCAATGGGCATTTGGGTTGATTCCAGGTCTTTGCTATTGTAAACAGTGCTGCAATGAACATTCGTGTACATGTGTCCTTATAGTAGAACGATTTATAGTCTTTTGGATATATACCCAGTAATGGGATTGCTGGGTCAAATGGAATTTCTATTTCTAAGGCCTTGAGGAATCGCCACACCGTCTTCCACAATGGTTGAACCAATTTACACTCCCACCAACAGTGTAAAAGTGTTCCTTTTTCTCCACATCCTCTCCAGCATCTGTTGTCTCCAGATTTTTTAATGATCGCCATTCTAACTGGCGTGAGATGGTATCTCAATGTGGTTTTGATTTGCATCTCTCTGATGATCAGTGACGATGAGCATTTTTTCATATGATTGTTGGCCTCATATATGTCTTCTTTCGTAAAGTATCTGTTCATATCCTTTGCCCACTTTTGAATGGGCTTGTTTGTTTTTTTCCTGTAAATCTGTTTGAGTTTGTTGTAAATTCTGGATATCAGCCCTTTGTCAGATGGGTAAACTGCAAAAATTTTTTCCCATTCTGTTGGTTGCCGATCCACTCTAGTGACTGTTTCTTAAGGAAAGCTTTTCTAGTCTAGGTTTGAAAGGTGAATAGAGGGTACCCTCTATTCTCAAACTATGCCTAGAATTCTGTACATAGTTTATAAAACTCAGATATTTGGAAATCAAAACCAGAAAGTTCTCTTTGTCTCTGTGTTTTACCCCTGCCTGTCCCTCCTCTGTGATGATCACTTGATTCTTAATTTTTCCTTTCCTCAAGTCAAAAAAGTTAGAAAGTCTTACAGTTATTTAAGCCAAACACTCGTATTTGTCTGTGGAGATGAGATACATTACACACATAATACTTATTTCAGTAATCATCAGCAGTTTCATCTTGATGTGATTTTTTTGCACCTGCTTTGGTATCAGCAATAAACTCTAAGGACCATCTTGCGTATTCTTTCAACAAATAAATAAGAATATTTCTAATCACTAGCCCATAAACACAACAACTTGAGCATGCACCAAATCTTAATATACTCCCCAAGTACTACCTGTGAGAGCTACACTAACTCTTGGTTTGAATTTCTGTCAGCGAATATCATTGACTCTAGGTATTCTAGTTTTCATCAGGCATTTGGGGTTTGATAGTAAACCTAACAATCTTTGGGATTCTCTTCTTGATCTTATAGTTTTAAAATAAAAACCAAATGGCTGAGAACAAAGAAATTCAGCTTTTGTGATCTTATATCAGAGGACCCATAACTGCATCTAGTTACATATCTTGACATATTTTGGCTATTGTTTGTCCAAACACAACATTACCTCACTAGAGCTATCGTTACGTATCAAACAAATCTACAGACAGAAAGACAAACAAGCAAACCTATCTGATTTTTGGAATGCCTTTCTTCTTTTCCTCTCCAAACCTGGAAAGTTGATTTAAGGATTGGTGACATCACAATTTACATACAGTATTTAGCAAGTACTCAGCTGATGGCAACTTTACTCCCTTACTATAAGAAGAAAGCTATACAGACGGTCCCCAACTTACCCTGGTTTGACTTACAATTTTTTGACTTTACTATGGTACAAAAAGAATAGTTACTTGGTAGACTCCTTGACTTAAGATGGGGCTAAACCCATCATAAGTTGAAAATATTATGAAGTCAAAAATATACTTTCAACTGATGATATTTTCAATTTATAATGGATTTATCAGGACATAATCCCACTGGAAATTGAGGAGCATCTGTGTATTCTTCCCAAACTCCTGGTCTGGGTCTTCAATTCTGTTTCTCAGTACAGCTCCAGTGGGTAGTATAGAGGCTTTGTAATAGAGTTCCTAACTGAAATTAAATACATGGGTATTTTCAGCGAAGCTACAAGTAGGAGATCTGTGTTTGTTAGATTAATCTAAACACTGTTCTGTGTTGTTAAAGTTGTCTTGTATTGTGCTGATATTGGATTCAGCTGAAATTTTAAAGGTAGGGCCTTTTGTTTGAAAGCATTTTTGTTAAGAAATGAGTCTAGGCATGGTGGCTCATGCCTGTAATACCAGCACTTTGAGAAGCCAAGGCATGAGGATTGCTTGAGCCCAGGAGTTCAAGACCAGCCTGGGCAACATAGAGATATCTCATCTCTACAAATAATTTTTATAAATAGCTAGGCATTGTGGCATGTACCTGTGGTTCAGCTACTCAGGAGGCTGAGTTGGGAGGATTGCCTGAGTCTTGGAGGTCAAGACTGCAGTGAGCCATGATTGTGCCACTGCATTCTAGCCTGGGTGACATTGCAAAACGCTATATCCAGAAAAACAATAAAAAGAAGAAAAAATGAAAGGAAATGTAATTAATGACAAACCAAGGAGAGGTGAATAAAATTTTGAAGAATGAGGAAAAAATCTGAGTCCTCAAGTACTATTGAAGACGTTTAACCATACCCAAAAATCACCTAGGTAGACAATCCATAAGAGTAGTAATTCCTGACATTGAAAGCAGGTCATCTTCTACACATAGAGTTCTTTTAACCAAGTTCCTTCCTTTAATAATAGTTTGCCTATAACAGTGCCTGGCACAGAGTGGGTGTTTAATATACAGGCATACCTCAGAGATATTGTGGCTTTATTTCCAGACATCCCAGTAAAGTGAATATCAATAAAACAAGTCACACAATTTTTTTCTTTCCCACAGCATATAAAAATTATACTTACACTATATTGATCTTATAATATATCACTTGTGCATTATATCTAAAAAGATGTACATACTTACTTTTAAAATACTTTATTGCTAAAAAGTGCTTACACAGAGACAAAAAGTGAGCACATGCTTTTGGAAAAATGGCAATGGCACCAATAGACTTGCCCATGCAGTGATGCCACAAACCTTGAATTTGTATTAAAAAAAAAAAGGCAGTATCTCTGGAGCATAATAAGTGAATCACAATAAAATGATATATGCCTAAATATGTGTTGCATGAATAAATAATTAATGAGACACCATCTGATTTTTGCAGGCTTTGACACTCCAGTCACCTTCTGCACAAGCAATGGCCTTCAACGTTAGAGATGTTTCTAGATAGATATGCAAAGACTCCAGGAACCAGTGTTAAAAAAAATCTTTTCTCCCATAGCACACCAACTCAGGAGAGATGTAAGCAAGGAGACACGCTGTTAAGGCTGATCCTACCCACTTAGTAATTTGGAATAGCCAGAGTGTTTTGTAGGGGTAGAAGGAAGGTCAAGTAAGTGTAAAAATGGGACTCTTGGAAAGAAAAACATAGCAGGTATTTCCCTCCAAATGTTTTCATATTATATTTTAACCTGGGACAGTCAAATGCAAGACTATAAATAGTGAGCAGGAAACAGCTCTTTTGGGCAGACAAAACAGGGAAGTGTTCTCTGTCACTTTGTTAATCCAACCTCATCTATGCTGCTGCAAGGTCCTGGAGTAGAAAGGCAGCCTTCCAGACTGCATCAAGCTTCCCCAGTTAAAGAGGTCTGCATTCTCTACTCTCTCCTATAAGACCTAAACTCCAGTCCTGCAGCTGCTATGGACATGTGGAAGCTGCAGACCAACAATTTTAAGAGTAAGCAAAGTATTAAGCAAGCTGTCAAAATGAACCACTCTCCCAAGGAATGCACAAAACCAACTATATATCTTACAAATTAGATTTTCTTACCAAGGATAAATATTTATAAAGTAATCAAGACTAAATTATCAGGAAAAACTTCAGAAAATTTGCAAATACACTGAAATTAATCAGCATGCTCCTGAACGACCAATGGTTTGAGGAAGAAAATAATAGGGAAATATTAAAATATCTTGAGTTAAACAAAAATACCAAATACCAAAACTTCTAAGATGCAGCAAAAGCACTTCTAAGAGTGAATTTTATAGCAATAAATGTCTACATCAAAAAAGAGTGAAGATCTCAAAGACACAATGTAACATTACATCTTAAGGAACTAGTAAAACAAAATCAAACTAAGTCCAATGTTAGTAGAAGAAAGAAAATAGTAAAGATCAGGAAAGATGCAAATGAAATAAGGACTGAAAAAAAATCAATGAAACTAAAAGTTGGCTTTTTTGAAATGATAAAATTCATAAATCTTTAAACTAAGGTTAGATTAAGAAAAAAGACAGAAGACTCAAATAAATAAAATCATAAATGAAAAAAGAGGAATTATGACTGATACAAAAGAAACAAAGAGGATCATGAGAGACTAATATAAACAACTATATGCCGACAAATTGGATAACCTAAAATTGATAAATTTCTAGACACATGCAACCTACTAAGACTGAATTATGAAGAATCAGAAAATCTGTGCAGACCAAAAATGAGTAAGTAGATGGAGTCAGTAATTTTAAAATCTCCTATCAAATAAAAGCTCAGGACCTGATGGCTTCACAGTTGAATTCTACCAAACATTAAAAAAAATCTACCAATTTTTCTTAAACTCTTCTGAAAAATTAGAGGGAGGAATACTTTCAAACTCATTTTATGAGCCCTGATAGCAAAGCAACATAAGGACATTACAAAAAGAAAAAGAAAACTAAAGGCTAATATCCCTGATGAATCTAAATGCTAAAGTCCTCAAAAAATACTAGCAAATCAAATCTGACAGCACATTTTTAAAAATCACTCACCATTAGCAAGTGGTATTCATCTCAGGGATGCAAGGACAGTCAAACATACACAAATCTATAAATGTGGTAAAACACATCAATGGAACAAAGGGAAAAAACCATATGACCCCCATTAGATGCAGGAAAAAGCATTTCACAAAATTCAATATTCTTCATAGTAAAACTCCCAACATATTTAGTACAGAAGGAAAGCACCTCAACATGATAAAGGTCATATATGAAAATCCCACAGTTGACATACTCAACAAGAAAAGTTGAAAGCTTTTCCTTTAAGATCCAGAACAAGACAAGTATGTCCACTGTAACCAATTCTATTTAACATAGTACTATAAATTCTACCCAGAGCAAGTAGACAACAGAAAGAAATAAAAGACATCAAATGGAAAGGAAAATGTCTCTGTTTGCAGATGACATAATCTTATGTAGACAAAATCCTAGACATTCCATCAAAAAGCTGTTGGAACTAATAAACAAAGTCAGCAAGTTGCAGGATATAAAATAAACATACAAAAATCAGTAACATTTCTATACACTAACAGCAAGCAATGTGAAAAATAAATCAAGGAAACAATTCCATTTACAATGGCATAAAAAAAAACTTAGGAATAAATTTAACCAAGAAGGTGAAAGATCTCTATGCTGATACTATAAGACATTTATGAGAAAAGTTCAGGAAGACACAAATAAATGGAAAGATATCCTGTGTTCATAGATTGGAAGAATGAAGGAAAATGAATTTTATTAAAATGTCCATCCTACCCAAAGCAATGTACAGATTCAATGCAATGCCTATCAAAAATACCAATGGCATTCTTCACAGAAAGAGAAAAAACAATCCTTAAATTTATATGAAGCCAAAAAAAAACCAAATAGCCAAAGTAATCTTAAGCAAAAAAAGCAAAGCCAGAGGAATTAGACTACCTGATTTGAAAGTCTACTATGCAGCTATAATATTCAAAATATCATGATACTGGCATATGAACAGACATACAGATAAATGGAACAAAATAGAAAGCCTAGAAATAGGTTGACACATTTATAGCCAATTGATCTTTGACACAGGTGCCAAGAAAGTACAATGGGAAAAGAGGCAATTTCTTCAATAAATGATCCTAATATCTACATGCAGGACAATGAAATTGAACCTCATCTCATACCATACACAAACATCAACTCAAAATGAATAAACCTAAGAACCGAAACTTAAAACAATTAGAAAATATGAAGAAAAATCTCCTTGACATTAGTCTGGATAGCAATTTTTTGGATAAAACTTCAAAAGCATAGGCAACAAAAGCTAAAAATAGACAAATGAGATTACCTCAAACCAAAAAGCATCTGCACAGCAAAGGAAACAATCAACAATAAAAAGACAACCTAAGGAATGCAAGAATATATTTACAAACCATGAATCTGATAAGGAGTTAATATCCCAAACATATAAGAAACTCAAACAACTCAAAAGCAAAACAACAAATTATGCAATTAAAAAACAGGTAAATTACCTAAATAAACATTTCTCAAAAGAAGACATACAAATGGCCAACAGGTATGTGAAAAAAATTTCAACATTGCTAATCATCAGGGAAATGCAAATTTAACCACAGAGAACTATCACCTCAGACCTGTTAGAATGGCTATAATCAATAAGAACATAAGAATTGTCAAGTATAGAGGGGGGAAGAAAAGAAATCTTTGCACATGCCAGTGGGAACACAAATTAGTACAGCCATTACAGAAAACAGTAGGAAGTTTCCTCAGATATAAAAATTGGAATTGCCATATGACCTAGCAATCCCACAACTGGGTATATATCCAAAGGAAATGAAATCAGTTTGTCAAAGAGATATCTTCACTTCCATTTTCACTGCAGCATTATTTACAATAGCCAAGATATGTATCAACATAAATGTCAAGGAATCAACATAAGTGTCAAGGAATTGACCTAAGTGTCAATCAAAAAATGAGTAAAGAAAATATGATATATATATATATACACACACACATACACACACACACACACACACACACACAAACAAACAAACAATGGAATAGTATTCCTCTATTAAAAAGACAAAAGCCCTGTCATTTGCAACAACACTGATGAATCTGGAAGATAATATGTTAAGTGAAATAAGCCAGGCACAGAAAAACAAATACCAACTGTTCTCACCTTTATCTGGAATATAAAATTGATCTCATAGAAGTAGAGAGTATAACAGTGGTTCCCAGAGTGGAAAGGAGGATGAAGAGAGGATGGTCAAAAAATATATAATTAAAGTTACACAGAAGTAATATATTCAAGGAGATCTAGTATAAAGTGACTGTAATTAAATGACCACTTAATGTATTATTGAGAAAGGCTAAGAGAGTAGATTTTAAGTGTTCTCATCACTAAAATGGTAACTTTGTGAGGTAATGCATATGTTAATTAGCTCAATTTAACATTTCTTCAATGTAAATATTTCAAAATATTTCATACATGATAAATACACACAGTTTTATCTATCAATTAAAAAATAAACACTAAAGAAGCAAATTTAATTTTAAAAATAAGTCATGAAAAGGGAGAAGGTAGTATAAAAGGGAGGGAAGAAAGGAGGAGGGCTTAAGGAAAAAATTCAATTGTTATTTTATTTTCTACTTGAAGGACAATATAAGTGATACCAGTCACCATTTTCTAAAAGGCAGAGTAATGTAACCATGACTCAGTTTGATTTCTTTTTTTTTTTTTATGGGGAATTTTTTTTTAATTGCATTTTAGGTTTTGGGGTACATGTGCAGAGCATGCAATACAGTTGCATAGGTACACACATGGCAGTGTGCTTTGCTTCCTTTCTCCCCTTCACCCACATTTGGCATTTCTCCCCAGGCTATCCCTCCCCACCTCCCCCTCCCACTGGCCCTCCCTTTTTCCCCCCAATAGACCCCAGTGTTTAGTACTCCCCTCTCTGTGTCCATGTGTTCTCATTTTTCATCACCCGCCTATGAGTGAGAATATGCGGTGTTTCATTTTCTGTTCTTGTGTCAGTTTGCTGAGAATGATGTTCTCCAGATTCATCCATGTCCCTACAAATGACACAAACTCATCATTTCTGATTGCTGCATAATATTCCATGGTGTATATGTGCCACATTTTCCCAATCCAGTCTATCATCGATGGGCATTTGGGTCGATTCCAGGTCATTTGGAAATAAAGATGTTTATTTCTTTAAAACTAAGTACTGTAAATAGAGCCCTCAAAGTAAATAAAATTAAATCTATGAGTTGAAGTTTTTGCAAAGTATAAATTGACTATGTTTTATGTAATTATATTTTTCTACTTCTATCATTTATGTCCCTCAAAGTCCCTCTTCCTTGATAACAGTCATTATTCAGCTGGCCATATCCTTGTGAAAACACCATTAGCCAATTTAGCTGCTGGTAGGAAATCCAGGGCAAGTTGCCCTAAGAGATTTCAAGAAAGTAGGTAGACTGATTTACAAATTCTTTTCTTATGTCTCCTTATAAATTAGTAGTGACCATAGAACAAATGAATTTATATTTTAAAAGAAAAAGGAAAGGAAAAATAAATTTTCCATGTTTTCTTCATTAATCCAAGTTTTGATTGGATTTCAAAGGCCTCCACTTAAAAAATCATTGATTCCCTGGGTTTAAGGGATTATCGTCTGTGGGATTTTTAATTATTTTTGAATCAAAAGATAATTGGATTAAGGATTTGACCAATAAAAGAGAAACTGATTTGATTTTTTTATGTGAGGGATTTCAATTAAAATCTATAGTCCTTATCTTGTTAGTATCTGATAAATTTTGACTAAAAAGGTCACTTTTCCTCCAACGTATAAAGTCAGTCATATGAGCACATATACGTCTTTAGACTTTTCTATGCAATATAGTAAATATGCCCATTAAATGAAGAAATAAATACATAGCAGCTCGAAGTTTGGAAGCTGTGAGTGGCAATGTTTAAATGTCTGGAGCCTCAAGTCAAATGTCATAATCCACATGCCATGCTCATTTCAATAACTCTTTGTCACTGTGTGCGGCCCTGAACTATAATGGGTGTTAAAGGGACAAAAAAAATCAGCCTACATAAAACCACACTCTTGTCTTTTCAAGCACATTTATTTATTTTTTTTTATTTATTATTTTTTATCTTATAAACACAGAAATTTATTTCTCACAGTTCTGGAAGCTGGAAAGTCTAAAATCAAACAAACAGCAGGTTCAGTTGTCTGGTCAAGGTCACTCTCTGCCACCAAGATGGTGTCTTGTATGCTGCATCCTCCAAAGGAAGGAGTCCTGTGTCCTTACATGGCAGAAGGTGGAAGGGAGAAAAGGAATGAACTTCCTCTGCCAAGCTCTTTTATAAAATCATTTACCTCCATTCCTGAGGGAGGAGCCCTCAGGGCCTCTTAAAGGCCCTCACCTCTTAATACTATCATACTTAGTGATAGCATCAAGCAATGTCTGAATTTTGGAGGGGACACACCGCAGCAGCATAATCCCATTTCCAAAAACTTTCTCTTTCTTCTCTCTGTTGTCTCATGTTAGTCAATAAAAATAAGAAAGTATTTCCTTTGCACTGCTACATGTATCTTTACTTCTATTACATAGTTTGTATCTTAGTAATTTCTTTAAAAAGAGCTCATAGGAAGTATATTCCTGTCATTTCCCCATCTCTTTTTTGAATTTACACATTTCTGCATTGTCACCCCTATTCACAGAAGTATTTATTTTACTAATATTGAATATAAATCCTGGTAAAATGTGTGGTCACAATTTTTTTAATTGCATTTTAGATTTTGGGGTACATGTGCAGAACATGCAAGATAGTTGCATAGGTACACACGTGGCAGTGTGATTTGCTGCCTTCCTCCCCTTTACCCATATCTGGCATTTCTCGCCATGTTATCTCTCCCCAACTCCCCCCCCATGCTGTCCCTCCCCTATTCCCCCCAATAGATCCCAGTGTGTAGTGTTCCCCTTCCTGTGTCCATGTGTTCTCATTGTTCATTATCCGCATATGAGTGAGAACATTCGGTATTTCATTTTCTGTTCTTGTCAGTTTGCTGAGAATCATGTTCTCCAGATTCATCCATGTCCCTACAAATGACACAAACTCATCGTTTTTGATTGCTGCATAATATTTCATGGGGTATATGTGCCATATTTTCCCAGTCCAGTCTATCATCGATGGGCATTTGGGTTGGTTCCAGGTCTTTGCTATTGTAAACAGTGCTGCAATGAATATTCGTGTGCATGTGTCCTTATAGGAGAACGATACATAGTCCTTTGGATATATACCCAGTAATGGGATTGCTGGGTCAAATGGAATTTCTGTTTCTAGGTCCTTGAGGAATAACCACACCATCTTCCACAATGGATGAACTAATTTACACTCCCACCAGCAGCGTAAAAGTGTTCCTATTTCTCCAAACCTCTCCAGCATCTGCTGTCTTCATATTTTTTAATGATCACCATTATAACTGGCGTGAGGTAGTATCTCAATGTAGTTTTGATTTGCATTTCTGTAATGGCCAGTGATGATGAGCATTTTTTCATATGTTTGTTGGCCTCATGTATGTCTTCTTTTGTAAAATGTCTGTTCATATCCTTTGCCCATTTTTGAATGGGCTTATTTGTTTTTTTCTTGCAAATCTGTTTTAGTTCTTTGTAAATTCTGGATATCAGCCCTTTGTCAGATGGGTAAACAGCAAAAATTTTTGCCCATTCTGTTGGTTGCCGATTCACTCTAATGACTGTTTCTTTTGCCGTGCAGAAGCTGTGGAGTTTGATTAGGTCCCATTTGTCTATTTTGTCTTTTGTTGCCAATGCTTTTGGTGTTTCGTTCATGAAGTCCTTACCTACTCCTATATCCTGAATGGTTTTGCCTAGATTTTTTTCTAGGGTTTTTATGGTGTTAGGTCTTATGTCTAAGTCTTTAATCCATCTGGAGTTAATTTTAGTGTAAGGTGTCAGGAAGGGGTCCTGTTTCTGCTTTCTGCACATGGCTAGCCAGTTTTCCCAACATCATTTATTAAACAGAGAATTCTTTCCCCATTGTTTGTTTTTGTCAGGTGTATCGAAAATCGTATGGTTGTAGATATGTTGTGTTGCCTCCGATGCTTCTGTTCTGTTCCATTGGTCTAGATCTCTGTTTTGGTACCAGTACCATGCTGTTTTCATTACTGTAGCCTTGTAGTATAGTTTGAAGTTTGGTAGTGTGATGCCTCCTGCTGTGTTCTTTTTACTTAGAATTGACTTGGCTATGCGGGCTCTCTTTTGGTTCCATATGAAGTTTAAGGTGGTTTTCCAGTTCTGTGAAGGACATTGATAGCTTGAAGGGGATAGCATTGAGTCTGTAAATTACTTTGGGCAGTATGGCCATTTTCATGATATTGATTCTTCCTAACCATGAACATGGAATGTTTCTCCATCTGTTTGTGTCCTCTCTTATTTCGTTGAGCAGTGGTTTGTAGTTCTTCTTGAAGAGATCCTTTACGTTCCATGTTAGTTTTATTCCTAGGTATTTTATTCTTTTTGTAGCAATTGTGAATGGCAGTTCATTCTTGATTTGGCTCTCTTTAAGTCTGTTATTGGTGTATAGGAATGCTTGTGATTTTTGCACATTGATTTTGTATCCTGAGACTTTGCTGAAGTTGCTTATCAGTTTCAGGAGATTTTGGGCTGAGATGATGGGGTCTTCTAGATATACTATCATGTCGTCTGCAAATAGAGACAATTTGGCTTCCTCCTTTCCTATTTGAATAGCCTTTATTTCTTTTTCTTGCCTGATTGCTCTGGCTAGAACTTCCACTACTATATTGAATAGGAGTGGTGAGAGATGGCATCCTTGTCTAGTGCCAGATTTCAAAGGGAATGCTTCCAGTTTTTGCCCATTCAGTATGATATTGGCTCTTGGTTTGTTGTAAATAGCTTTTATTGTTTTGAGATACATTCTATCAATACTGAATTTATTGAGGGTTTTTAGCATAAAGGGCTGTTGAATTTTGTCAAATGCCTTCTCTGCGTCAATTGAGATAATCATGTGGTTTTTGTTTTTGGTTCTGTTGATGTGGTGAATTACGTTTATAGACTTGCGTGTGTTGAACCAGCCTTGCATCCCCGGGATGAATCCTACTTGATCATGATGGATAAGCTTTTTGATGTGCTGTTGCAATCAGCTTGCCAGTATTTTATTGAAGATTTTTGTGTGTATGTTCATCATGGATATTGGCCTGAAGTTTTCTTTTCTTGTTGAATCTCTGCCAGGTTTTGCTATCAGGATGATGTTGGTCTCATAAAATGATTTGGGAAGCATTCCCTCTTTTTGGATTATTTGGAATAGTTTCAGAAGGGATGTAAACAGTTCCTCTTTGTGTGTCTGGTAGAATTCCGCTGTGAACCCATCTGGTCCTGGGCTTTTTTTGTGTGGTAGGTTCTTAATTGCTGCCTCAACTTCAGATTTTGTTATTGGTCTATTCATGGTTTTGACTTCTTCCTGGTTTAGGCTTGGGAGGATGCAAGTGTCCCGGAATTTATCCATTTCGTCCAAGTTTACTAGTTTATGTGCATAGAGTTGTTTGTAATATTCTCTGATGATGGTTTGAATTTCTGTGGGATCTGTGGTGATTTCCCCTTTATCATTTTTTATTGCATCTATTTGATTATTCTCTCTTTTCTTTTTTATTAATCTGGCTAATGGTCTGTCTATTTTATTGATCTTTTCAAAACACCAGCTCCTGGATTTATTGATTTTCTGAAGGGTTTTTTTGTGTCTCTATATCCTTCAGTTCTGCTCTGATCTTAGTTATTTCTTGTCTTCTGCTAGGTTTTGGATTTTTTTGATCTTGCTCCTCTAGCTCTTTCAATTTTGATGATAGGGTGTCAATTTTGGATCTCTCCACTCTCCTCATATGGGCACTTATTGCTATATATTTTCCTCTAGAGACTGCTTTAACTGTGTCCCAGATGTTCTGGTATGTTGTGTCTTTGTTCTCATTGGTTTCAAAGAACTTCTTTATTTCTGCCTTTATTTCATGGTTTATCCAGTCAACATTCCAGAGCCAGTTGTTCAGTTTCCATGAAGCTGTGTGGTTCTCAGTTGTTTCTGAATTCTGAGTCCTACCTTGATTGCACTGTGGTCTGAGAGACTGTTTGTTATCATTTCAGTTGTTTTGAATCTGCTGAGGAGTGATTTACTTCCAATTATGTGGTCAATTTTAGAGTAAGTATGATGTGGTGCTGAGAAGAATGTATATTCTGTGGATTTGGGGTGGAGAGTTCTGTAAATGTCTATCAGATTTGCTTGTTCCAGGTCTGAGTTCACGTCCTGGATATCCTTGTTAATTTTCTGTCTGGTTGATCTGTCTAATATTGACAGTGGAGTGTTAAAGTCTCCCACTCTTATTGTGTGGGAGTCTAAGTCTCTTTGTAAGTCATTAAGAACTTGCCTTATGTATCTGGGTGCTCCTGTATTGGGTCCATATATATTTAGGATCGTTAGCTCTTCTTGTTGTATCGATTCTTTGACCATTATGTAATGTCCTTCTTTGTCTCTTTTGATCTTCGTTGCATTAAAGTCTATTTTATCAGAGATGAGAATTGCAACTCCTACTTTTTTTGCTCTTTATTTGCTTGGTAAATCTTCCTCCATCCCTTTATTTTGAGCCTTTGTGTATCCTTGCATGTGAGATGGGTTTCCTGGATGCAGCACACCAATGGGTTTTGGCTTTTTATCCAATTTGCCAGTCTGTGTCTTTTGATTGGTGCATTTAGCCCATTTATATTTATGGCTAATATTGTAATGTGTGAATTTAATACCACCATTTTGATGCTAGCTGGCTGTTTTGCCTGTTAGTTGATGCAGATTCTTCATTTTGTTGATGCTCTTTATCATTTAGTATGTTTTTGTAGTGGCTGGTACTGGTTGTTCCTTTCTATGTGTAGTGACTCTTTGGATATATGGGGGTCACGAGATACTTGAGGAGACAGTCTGTTCTTTATAGGAGCTCAACTGCTGAGCTGTGAGCTCCATTGTTCATTCAGAGCTGCTAGGCAGGTACGTTTAAGTCTGCTGCAGCAGAAGTCATAACCCCCCTTTTTTCCCCCAGGTGCTCTGTCCGGGGAGTTAGGGCTTTATTTATGAGTATCCATTGCATTGCTGGCTTTTTTTTTCTGGGCTGTCCTGCCCAGCAAGGAGGTAGCCTAGTCACTGCCTGCAGAGGCTTTGCTGAACTGCTGTGAGGTCCACCCTGCTGCTGGCTCCGCCCTGCTGCCATGTGTATTTCCCTGCAGTCCTGTTTATATGGGTGTGGTTAGAACTGCCTCGGCAATGTTGGCCCACCTCTGTAATGGTGGACTCTCTCTGTTATGGCGGGTTGCCTCAGCAACAGCAGGCTGCATCAGCAATGACAGACTACCTCTCTAGGGGTGGAGTGCCTCAGTAATGGCGGACACCCCTTCCCCACAGAGTGGGACCATCCCGGGTTAAGCTGTGCTTGCCGTGATACTCTCAACCCCAAGCGTTTCCAATTGCTGTTTTTGTTTGTTTGTTTGTTTGTTTTTGTGGGCATGGGACCCGCCAAGCCTGATCACCTGGCTCCCTGCCTCAGACCCCTTTTTATTTTTAAAGTTGAACAGTTGACTCTCTCCCTGGTGTTCCAGTCACCTGCTGAAAGGGCGCTGGGATCTGTGTGATTTCCCATGCAGTGACCCACTGCAGCAGCTGAAACAATGTCACTGCCTGGGAATTTCCTGGCCTGGCTTTATGTTTCAGTCCCTTTTAATCAGATGAATGGTCTAATCTGCCTTCCCGAATCTCCAATTGCCAGTTTAACAGGGCAACCAGACCAGTGTATTTTGTATGGAGAGCTGCTGCACTGCAGCGCCGGCTGAAACAGCCGTGCCGGCCAAAACAGCTGCGCTGGCAACATGTGGGGCTCCTCCACCTGGGAATCTCCTAGTCTGTGGACAATAAAGATCCATCTGGAAATGCAGCATCCACTCACCCTCTGTGCTTTCACTGGGAGCTGCCATCCTGAGGTGCTCCTACAGCACCATCTTGAATCTACAAGCACGTTAATATCTATCCTACAATGGCCTACCTAATTCTTTAAACTTTACCATTATTTATACTTATATATTTTTATATTCTTGTTTTAAGCTTCTTCAGATTCTTAACAAACATACACCAAATAAACCAGCCTCCAAGGTATTTATGTTTCTCAAGATTTTAAAGACACATCTAAGCACTAATGTTCTGAAAGTATAATCCCCATCAGATTCCTTAGGAGTTTTGCATTCTTAGGGAAGAAACCAAACATTGTATGACTTTCATTCATCTCACCCTCTTTGAGGGATGATGCTGAGGGCACACTTGGGTGTGGCTATTACATGTGATTCAGTACCACTGCTGATGACTTTTTGTTGTGTGACCACTAGTACAGTTTTCAAAGTCTTCCTTCTGTCTTTTTAATACCCCTAGTCATATTTACCCAAAGTGACCTTGCTGGAAACTGTCCTTTGGAATGATCATGTTTCTTTCCCATCCTTGCTCTTGAGCTAGCCCCATCTGAGTTCATGCAGGACAAGCTGGTTTATCCTCTGATGTCATCTCCACACATGGATGGTTCAACTAGTTTTTATCCCTGCAGTCCTAAGAGGCATTTCCCAGAACTGATTTTAGTTTTAGTTTCATATTTAGGTTGGAGAAACAACCGAAGTACTCCCAATGTGACATCTTGGAGCTGATATAGGTTTCCCAACTATGTAGGATATAATAAATTCCCCCATTGGACAGATTTGGGTTTAGTGTTACATTTCATATTACATCCACAATACTGTCAGAGGCCATTCTTCATTTTTTAATCACATTCCAAATTATTTGGTCCTCCAGCCATTGCTGACAAGAGTGTTACTTATGTAGCAGAATGAACTGGGAGCTTTCTGCTACCACAGCCAGTCTGCTTAAGACATACATAGCCTCTGGGACTTTGATTTTGTTTTTCCTGTTTATTTATGTTCATGACACTGTACTGGTTTTCTAAAAGTTAGTCTTTTATGTTTAGCAGTACTAGCTTGGCATACACTAATAATCAATAAAATATTAATTATTGCACTTTTTTTATAATTACCACTTTTATTATTCATCATCCTTCCTAAACTTAATGACCATGCTCTTAAAAGAGCAAAACCCAAGGTTTCAAGAGGGATAAGCAAGTGAAGTCAAATTCTTGTCCCTAAGACAAACTCAAAAGTATATATATATTTATAAATACATACTTAAATTATTTTATGCAATGCAAAATAAGTAACAAATATTTACCACTGTACAGAGTAGAAATTATAAGTTTGACATTAAAAAAAGATGAAAATTCTTCCAATCAGTTACTACATGCTTGTCACCATCATTGGTATTTACCAATCGAAATGAGTAGGTACCAGAAGCTCGATGGATGTTTGTCCACACTGTGGCTGGAGTAATTGTGTGAAACCCATGCCCAATTGGACACCCAAGTGAGTGTTTACATAGATCAAGAACACAGAAAATTGACATCATACTAGACAGGCAGAGCTGTCCAGTGTAGTTTTTAAAGATGTGAAGATTACTGCAGAGTTGAGTTCAAGATAGCTGACTAGAAGCAGCTAGTGTGTGCTGTTCTCATGGAGAAAAACAGAATAGTGAGTAAACCACTAGCTCTTCAAGTGGATCATTAAAGAGACCACATCAGCATTCACCAAGAAAGCAAGAGGACTCATAGAGAATAGAGAAGAATGAAGCCAGGAAGCTGCCTACCCAGGACCAGCCTGGAGCCAGGGGAAGCTTCCTAATGCACAGAAGGGGTGAGTGAGAGTGCCCAGTGATCTGCACTTCCCACATGGACTTTTGCAATCCTGACCACAGAAGCACCCACCCCACAGCCCCTGGGGAATCAAGACCACACAGTGAGCTGCCTGGAGTTTTTCCAGAGGTACTGCTCAAGCCGATGTGGAGCCCCACAGACCCTGGATTGCTAAGTAGCCAAGCACCAGCTACCATGGCCCCTATAGAGGCTGAAGTCACGATGCTGAAGAGTAGTCAGACTGTCCCACTACTCCTCTCCAGGCAAGGCTCAGCTTGGGCTTCCAGCACAGCAACTCAGCCCGTGCCTGAACTGCATTCACCCAGGAACCACCTGGACAGCAGCCCATCCATTTCCCATGCCCACTGCTCCTAGCAAGGCAAAGCTCACCAGCTTGGGCTTCCAGTGCAGCAACCCCACCTGAACATTACAGTAAGTGACAGCTCTGTGTTCCTCCAGGGCAGAACTCCCAGAAGAAACAGACAATGCTTGGCACCTTTGTATGCCCCCAATAGTAAAGTTCAGCATTGCTTTGGTTGGAGGGAAGTATGAGTGTGCCATGTTCCCTACAGTCACGAGTCTCCATTGCCCCAGCTAAGGGGTCCTGCTATCCCTAGTGAAAGGCCCATAGCACAGCTGCCCTGTTCCCACCTGATCATTTCACCTACAGCCCAGAACCTTTCTGAAAACCTAGTCCCCACAGACCTGTGATCTTCCTTCGGGCTCCCACCACCTAAGTATTCCACCTGCCCCAGACTGAGAGTTTGGCCAGTTACTAGGAGACCAGTCTGCCTGCCCCCATAACAGCCACCACCTCAACCCTGGGTTAGCTGGACCCTGATCAAGTCCTTTCAGGACTCATAAATGCTGTTTAGTGGGCCATATAGGGGCTAGAGAACTGGGGATCTACCTATAGCAATCCAAGTCTTCTGGAACCTGACTACTTTCCCCAGAAACTAAGTTTGGGATGAATCAAGCAGCTGACACCACCACAACCAACACCTACTCACACTGGCCCAAAAGTGGAGCATCCCTCCACCCCTTCTTTAAAAGAAACAGTAGTATTGCTATATTGGAGAACAGGCGAGTCTTAAAGCTATCTGTATCAGGTTGAATGACAAGATTGGCGAGTCACAAAACAAGCATTGCCCATGGCTCCGAGCTACATTGCAGTCCAGAGATAGACCACAGTGTGTGCCTGAACTAGGAGTCACAAGCCCTGGAACAGGACCATATTCCTGTCTATCTAAAAGGTGGAGCTAGTTCAACCACCTCACCTGCCTCTGCACAACACCCTCTGCCAAAATTTCAGCATATTTTACCAGCAGCTCCTCCCAGAAACCCTAATCAAGGCTGGTGCCTGCTGTCACTATTGAGACATTGGTGGGAAGTCAGGGAAGTCAGCTCCAGCTCTGCTCAGTTGTGTCCTTCCACCTCTGCACAATAGGAACCTCAGGGCACTAGGCACCCCAATGTCCAGTTGTGCATCTAAAACAACAGAGAGCACCTCACAGTGATTAACAATCAGGTCCACACCCACCTACTTGTGAAGCATCTGGCTCAAACCTGCAAATTCCATCTACTGGCCTGCAGGTTGAGCCATAGAGCCCAATACAACACCTACCAAGAGAAGTGCATATGACTACAGGAGCAAAGCCAAAAGACCCTACCCAACACAACACTTTCCAGAATAAGGAACCAGCATAATAATTCTGCCACCAAAAATATCTGAATGGTGTGATTCCACCAAAGCCTCACTCTAGCTCTCCAGCAATGATCCTTAGCAAAAATAGAGGCATAGAGATAAAAGATGGAGAATTCAAAGCATGGATTGCGGAGAAGCTCAACAATATACAAGACAAGATTTAAAATAAAAATAAACCTCTAAAGCAATTGAGGAAATAATAAAGGAGGTAAGCATCTTAAAAAGAAATCAATTAGAGATACTAGAACTAAAAAACTCACTTAAGGAATTTCAGAATACAATTGAAAGGTTTATCAATAAACCAGATCAAGCAGAATTTCAGAGCTTGAAGACTGGTCTTTCTAACTAACTCCGAGGGAAAAAATTTTGTTTTTAATTTAAAAGATGAAAAATATAGGATCATGTAAAGCAATCAAACCTATGAATTATTGGCATTTCCAGAAAAGGTTTAAAAAGTAAACAATGTATGTATTAGTCCATTCTCACTCTGCTATAAATAACTACCTGAGACTGGGTGATTTATAAAGAAAATAAGGTTAATTGGCTCACAATTCCACAGGCTGTGCAGAATGCATGGCTACAGAGACTTTAGAAAACTTACAATCAAGGCAGAAGGGTAAAAGGGAAGCAAGCACATCTTCACATGGCAGCAGGAGAGAGAAAGAGCAAAGGGAGAAGTGCCACACACTTTTAAACCATCAGATTTCATGAGAATTCACTCACTATTACAAGAACAGTACAGGAGAAATCAGCCCCCACGATCCAATCACCTCCCACCAGATCCCTCCCTCAACACTGGGAATCTCAATTTGACATGAGATTTTGATGTGAACACGGAGCCAAACCATATCATCCTGGAAAACATATTTGAGATAATAGTTCAAGAAAATGTATCTCATTTCGCTGAGTATAGGAAATCCAAAAAACACTTGCCTGATACTATACAAAACAAACATCAGGAAGGCATATAGTCATTAGACTATCTAAGGTCAATGCTAAAGAAAATATCTTAGTGGCAGCTAGAGAAAAAAGTCAGATCATGCACAAACAGAACCCCTTCAGGTTAACAGCAGACTTCTCTACAGAAATTCTACAAGGCAGAAGAGACTGGGGGTCTATTTTTAGCATTCTCAAAGAAAGGAAATGCCAATCAAGAATGTAATACTGGTCAACATGATGAAATACCATCTTTACTAAAAATACAAAAATTAGCCATGCATGGTAGCAGATGCCTATAAACCCAGCTACTTGGGAGGCTGAGACAGGGAGAATTGCTTGAACTTGGGAGCAGAGGTTGCAGTGAGCTGAGATCAGGCCACCGCACTCCAGCCTGGGAGACAGAGTGAGACCCTGTCTCAAAAAAAAAAAAAAAGAAAGAATTTAATACCAAGCTTCATAAGCAAATGAGAAATAAAATATTTTTCAGGCAAGTAATCACTAAGAGAATTCATTATCACTAGACCAGCCTTACGAGAGATCCTTAAGGGAGTTCTAATCATGGAGATGAAATGCCTGCTGCCACAAAATCACACTTAAGTACATTACTCACAGAATCTTTAAAGCAACCTCACAATGGAAACTACAAAACAACCAGCTAACAAAGTTACAACAGGATCAAAAACTCATATATCGACACTAACCTTGAATGTAAATAGTATTAACACCACCCCACATAAAAGGAACAGAGTGTAAGTTGCATTAAAAAAAAAAAGTCTATCATCGATGGGCATTTGCGTTGGTTCCAGGTCTTTGCTATTGTAAACAGTGCTGCAATGAACATTTGTGTGCATGTGTCCTTATAGTAGAACGATTTATAGTCCTTTGGATATATACCCAGTAATGGGATTGCTGGCTGGGTCAAATGGAATTTCTATTTCTAAGGCCTTGAGGGATCGCCACACTGTCTTCCACAATGGTTGAACTAATTTACACTCCCACCAACAGTGTAAAAGTGTCCCTATTTCTCTGAACTGGGAAAATGTGGCACATATACACCATGGAATATTATGCAGCAATCAAAAATGATGAGTTAGTGTCCTTTGTAGGGACTTCAATGAATCTGGAGAACATTATTCTCAGCAAACTGACACAAGAACAGAAAATGAAATACCACATATTCTCACTCATAGGCGGGTGATGAAAAATGAGAACACATGGACACAGGGAGGGGAGTACTACACACTGGGGTCTATTGGGGGGAATAGGGGAGGGACAGCGGGCAGGGGGGAGCTGGGGAGGGATAGCCTGGGGAGAAATGCCAAATGTGGGTGGAGGGGAGGAAGGCAGCAGAACACACTGCCATGTGTGTACCTATGCAACTATCTTGCATGTTCTGCACATGTACCCCAAAACCTAAAATGCAATAAAAAATAATAAAGTCTGTCTGCTGTTCTCAAGAAACCCATCTCACATGTAACGACACCCATCTACTTAATGTAAACGGTTGGAGAAAGATTTGTCATGCAAACAGAAAACAAAAAAGAGAAGAGGCTACTATTCTTTTTTTTCCATCTTTTTTAAATTGCATTTTAGGTTTTGGGGTACATGTGAAGAACACGCAAGATAGTTGTGTAAGTATACACATGACAGTGTGATTTGCTGTCTTCCTCCCCTTCACCTACATCTCGCATTTCTCCCCATACTATTCTTATATCAGATAAAATAAACATTAAACCAACAGTAAAAAAAAAGAACAAAGGAGGGCACTACATAAAGAGAAAAGATTCAATTCATCAAGATAGCTTCCCTACTCTAAATACGTATGCACCAAACATTGGCGCACTCAGATTCATAAAACAAGTACTTCTGGGCCTAGGAAAAGACTTAGCCACTCAATTATGGTAGAGAATATCAACACCCTATGAACATCGTTAGATCATTGAGGTAGAAAACTAACAAAGATATTCTGTACTTAAATTTTATACTTGACCAATTGGACCCAGTAGACATCCACAGAACACTCCACTCAACCAAATGATATGTATTCTTCTCATCTGCATATGAAACATACTCCAAGATCAACCACATGATCAGCCATAAAGCAAGTCTCTAGAAATTCAAAAAAATAAAAATCATACCAACCATACTCTTGGGCCACAGTGGAACAAAAATAGAAATTAACACCAGTAAGATCTCTTAAAACCACACAATGACATGGAAATTAAATTGTTCCTGAATGACTTTCAGGTAAACGACAAAATACAGAAAATAAAAAAATTACTGGAGATAAATGAAACCAAATACGACATATCAAATCTCTGGGAGTAGCCTAAAATAGTATTTGGAAGAAACTTTATAGTATTAAATGCCTACATCAGAAGATTTTGAATAAACAATCTAACATTGTACCTACACGAACTAGAAAAACTAATCCTAAAGCTAGCATAAGAAAAGAAATAACTAAAATCAGAGAGGAACTGAATAAAATTTAGATAAAAATCAACACAAAGGTTCAATGAAACTAAAAGCTGCTTCTTTGAAAAGATAAATAAAATCAATGAATTGTTATTTAGATTTAAAAAGAAAAAAAAGGAGAAGATCCAAATAAGCACAATCAGAAATAACAAAGGTGACATTACAAATTATCCCACAGAAATGTTAAAGATTCTCAGAGACTATTAGGAACACCTCTCTGCCTACAAAAACTGGAGGAAATGAATAAATTCCAGGAAACACACAATTCCAAAGACTGAGTCAGCAAGAAATTGAAACCCTGAACAGATAAATATTGGGTTACAAAATTGAATTAGTAATAAAATGAAAACCAACCAACCAAAAAGAGCTCTAACTCAGATGGATTCACAGCTGAATTCTACCAGATGCACACAGGAGAGCTGGTACAAATCCTACTGAAACTATTCCAAGAAATTGATAATAAGGGACTCCTCCCTAATTCATTTTCTGAACCCAGTTTCACTCTGATACCAAAATCTAGCAAAAACACAACAACAAAAGAAAACTACAGGCCAATGTCCCTGATGAACATAAATACAAAACTCCCTTTAAAAATACTAGCAAATTGGGTCACACGTATAATCCCAGCACTTTGGGAGACCAAGGCAGGTGGATCACAAGCTCAGGAGATTGAGACCATCCTGGTTAACATGGTGAAACCCCATCTCTACTAAAAATACAAAAAATTAGCCAGAACTGGTAGGACACACCTGTAGTCCCAGCTACTCAGGAGGCTGAAGCAGGAGAATTGCTTGAACCCAGAAGGCAGAGGTAGAGTGAGCCAAGATCATGCCACAGCACTCCAGCCTGGGCGTCAGAGACTGTCTGAAAAAGGAAAAGAAAACTAGCAAATTGAATCTAGCAGCACATCAAAAAGTTAATCCACCACGATCAAGTAGGCTTTATTTATGGGATGCAGGGTTGGTTCAACATATGCAAATAAATAAATGTGTCTCACCACATAAACAGAATTAAAAACAAAACCCGTATGAAAACCAGCATCCCTTCATGATAAAAACTCTAAACAAAGAGAGTCACACAATGTACCTTCAAAATAATAAGAGCCATCTATAACAAATACAGAGCCAACATAATAGTCAATGGGCAAAAGCTGGAAGCATTCCCCTTAAGAACCGGAAAAAAACAAGAATGCACACTCTCACCACTCCTATTCAACATAGTACTGGAAGTTCTAGCAAGAGCAATCAGGCAAAAGAAAGAAAGAAAAGGAATCCAAACAGGATAAGAAGAAATCAAATTATCTCTCTTCACTGATTATATGATTCATATAATCATATAATATATGTAGAAAACCCTAAAGTTTCTGCCAAAAGGCTCCTAGAGCTGGTAAACAACTTCAATAAAATTTCAGGGCACAATGTAAACAAATAAATAGCATTTCTATATATCGATAATGTTCAAGCTGAGAGACAAATCGAGGACACAATCCTATTTACAATAGCCATAAAGAAAATAAAATACCTAGGAATACATTTAACCAAAGAGGTGAAGGTTTTCTACAAGGAGAATTACAAAACTCTGCCAAAAAAAAAAAACATAGATGACACAAATGAACAGAAAAACATCCCATGTTTATGGATCAAAAGACCCAATATCATTAAAATGGCTATAATGCCCAAATCAATCTACAGATTCAATGCTATTCCTATCAAATGAATAAGATAATTTTTCAAATAATTAGAAAATACTATTCTAAAATTCATGTGGAACCAAAAGAAGAGTCAAAATAGCCAAACCATCCTAAGCAAAAGGAACAAAGCCAGAGGCATTGCGTTACTCAACTTCAAACTACACTATGAGGCTACAGTAACCAAAATAGCTTGTTATTGGCACAAAAAACTGACATATATACTGAGGGAATGGAATAGACAACCCAGAAATAAAGCCACACAACTACAACCATCTGATCTTCAACAAAGTTGACAATAGCAAACAGTGGGGAAAAAAACTCTCTTAAATAAATGGTGCAGGGACAACCAGCCATATGCAGAAGAATGAAACTGGACCCCTCACCCCCACCTTTCACCATTTGCATATATTAACTCAAGTTGGATTAAAGACTTAAATGTAAGACCTAAAACTATAAAAATCCTAGAAGAAAATGTATGAAATATCATTGTAGATGTCAGCCTTGGCAAAGAATCTATGGCTAAGTCCCCAAAAGCAACTGCAACAAAAAAGTATTGACAAATGGGACCTATTGAAACTAAAAGTCTATTGCATAGCAAAAGAGACTGTCAACAGAGTAAACAGACAACCTACAGAATCAGAGAAAATATTCACAAACTATGTATTCAACAAGGTCTTGTATCCAAAATCTGTAAGTTTCAACAAGCAAAACTTAAATAGTCCTATTAAAAACTGGGCAAAGGACATGAAGAGACACTTCCCAAAAGACGACATACATGTGGCCAACAATTATATGAAAAAAATGCTCAACATCATTAATCACTCAAAACCACAATGAGATACCATCACATACCAGTCAGAATGGCTATTACTAAAAAGTCAAAAAAACAACAGGTATTGATAAGACTGTGGAGAAAAGGGAACACTTATACACTGTTGGTGAGAATATGAATCAGTTCAGCCACTGTGGAGAGCAGTTTGGAGATTCCTCAAATAACTTAAAACAGAACTTCCATTTGACCCAGCAATTCCATAAAAAAATTGTTCTATCAAAAACAAATCATTATATCAAAAGAAAATAGATTGTGCTATCACAAAGAGACATGAACTCACATATTCATGGGAGCACTATTCACAATAGCAACCTAGGTGCCCATCAATAATGAATTGGATTTTTAAAATGTGGTACATATACACCATAAAACACTACACAATCATAAAAAAGAATGAACTCATGTCCTTTGCAGCAACATGGATGCAGCCACAGGCCATAATCCTAAGAAAACTAATGCAGGAACAGAAAACTGAATACCATGTGTTCTCACTTATGAGTGATAGCTAAATACTGGGTACACATTGACATAAAAACAGAAACAACAGACACTGGGGACTACTAGAGTGGGGAGGGAGGAAGGGAGCAGGTGCTGAAAAACTACCTGTTGGGTACTCTTGTCACCTGGGTGACGAGATCGTTTGTAGACCATATGTCAGAGACACGCAGTTTACCCATGTAACAAAACTACACATGTGCCCCTGGACCCAAAAAACAGTCAAAAAAATCATAATTAACATAATAAAGATTACCATAGCTGGATAATGTGTACTTCATGAAACTTTTAGGGCTTTGTTAAAATGTGTCCTAATAAAATTCAAAGCTAAAACTTTAAAAAAATTGAACTAACAGGGCTGAGCACAGCTGGCTCATGCCTATTATCCTAGTGTTTTGGAAGGCTGAGGCAGGAGGATTGCTTGAGGCCAGAAATTCAAGATCAGCTTGGGCAATACAGCAAAACTCTGTCTCTATTTTAAAAAATTAAAAATTAGCCAGACATGGTGGTACACACCTATAGTCCTAACTACTTGGAAGGCTGAGACAGGAGGATTGCTCGAGCTCAGGAGTTCAAGGCTGTGATTAGCTATTATTATGCCACTGCACTCCAGGCTGGATGACACAGCAAGACTCTAGCAAAGAAGGAAAAAGGAAGAAGAAGAAAAAAAAAAGAAGAGGAAGAGGAAAAAGATGAAAGAAGAAGAAGAAAACAAGAAGAAGAAGAGAAGAAGAAGAAAGAAAGAAGGAGGAGGAGGAGGAGGAGGGGGAGGAGGAGAAAAAAGAAGAAGAGGAGGAGGAAGAGGAAGAATAAGAGGAGGAAGAAGAAGAGGAGGGGGAGGGGAGGGGAGAGGGAGGGGGAGGATATCTTAAAGAAAAAAGAATGGAAACAACTAAGGGAATGTTCACCATGGAATATTATGCAGCCATAAAAAAGAATGAAATCATGTCTTTTACAGCAACATGCATACAGCTGGAGGACATTATCCCAAGTGAACTAACACAAGAAAAGAAACCCAAGTACTGTATATTCTCACTTATAAATGGCAGCTAAACATTGAGTGTACACACGGTTACAAAGATGAGAAGAACAGACACTGGTGACTACTAGAGGGTGGAGGGTGAAATGGAGCTCACCTCATACTCTACTGACTCATAGCTGTGTGATAAGTCCCTAACCCTAAGTTTCCTCATGTGTAAAATGAGAATGGTAATAATATACACATATTTCATGGAATTGTCAAAAATCAAACATATATAAACAAAATATATAAATATATGTAAGTAAAAATAATAAATACACTACAGTTTATGCTTTTTACCTTACAAGTTTCTAGACATGGTACCTGGAACATATTAAGCACAAGCCTAGTTATTATTTTTTTATTTCAGTGTGTATTTGGAGTGGTCAATGTGTCTGAGGTGGTGAGTCTGTACTGAGATGCTAATTTCTCAGTGTATATAAAGCAAACCAGAATGCCACACCTTAAAGTTCGTCAAGAAATCAGGAATAGACAGTGGATGGAAATGGTCAGGCCATCCAAGCCCCAGGGATCCCAAAGTGGGCAGTGAGCCAGAGGCTGGTGAAGTTGGTGCTGAGCTTTCATATTTCTCCAAAAACAAGACCAGGGCAAAATCTTGCTCTCCGGGGAGAGTATGTTCTAAGGCCTCTGTAGCCTGGATGGAGGCAGGTGGTTATTGCTGGCTATTAATGTGCAAATTTATTATCTTTTTCTAGAGAATAGTTCCTAAATGAAGCCCCCAGTGTAGCTCCCAGGTGGGCTAGAATGTAGGGCTCTTCCTTTTCTTTTCTTCCCCTTCCTTCCCCTGCCTCTTAGTTGCTCATTCCCATAAAGCTGGGCCCTCCAATTTCAAGGCCTTTTCACAGTGAGGTTCTCAAAAGGTAGCACAGCTGGCAGGTCTCCAGCAGATGCAGATGCTGGAAAATCTCTGTCTAATGGAACTTTCTGTGATGATGAAAATGTACCATACCCACACTGTCGAGCAGGGTAACCACTAGGTACAGGTGCCTACTAAGCACTTGAAATGTGGTTAGTATGTCTGAGAAACCGATTTTTTTATTTTATCTTATTTTAATACATTTTAATAGCACATGCAGCTAGTGGCTAACATATTAGATAGCACAACTTTAGAGACAGATATCCTGGGTTCGAGTCCAAGCTCTGCATTTTCCTGGCCCCATGAAATTGGGAAAGTATCTTTAATTCTCTGAGTCTCAGTCTCTCATTATATATGTGGGTTATATTATTACTGACCTCATAATGCTATCACAAAGATTAAATAAACTCTTAAACAAAAGCAGCTAGAATCAGATATAATCTAACTGTAATTTTTCAATAATGGTAGATATTTTATGCATCAACAAGCATTAAAAATGCTTAGTTGTTTCCCTGCGATTCGGTTGGGTTTGCTCTTCTTAGTGTATTGATTGGTTGAAGTAATCAAACCAAAAATTATGTCCAGCTGATCCTTTGGTAAGCATACAGAAAACATCAACCAGTAGAAATTTAAATGGATGATTTCCAACTGATGGAAATTTAATAAAAGGCATTCTCAACTGTACCTTGGGGCATTAACCAATCATGCCTAGCTGAGCCATGTAGAAACATAGCTAAGCCTTTTTTTAAAAAAAATCAAAAGATAGTTTATTCCAAGGGTGTTTGAAAGGCTGAGTCCTAAGAAAATTTCTTAAAGCAGTTATATATTTTGTTTGATTATGGAAGGGTTGGGTCTTGTCTAAACTGAGATATTTAACAAAGGATAATTGACGATCAGGTATCAAAGGAGTAAATCCATTTGATAATTTTCAATTGAATAATTCCTCTAACTCTGTGCTAAGTGAAATGGGGTCCCAAAAAATAAGATGACATTGCCTCTGTTTTTGAGAATTTTGCAGTGCCGTTAGAGATGCAATTTTTATAATACAAATGGCAGATATACACGGCAGGATAAGTATTACAGGTGTTTAGAGAGAGGAGAGCTCAATAGTGGCTGAAATGGTCAAGGGGCTGTTTGGAGGACAGAAGTGTGCACTTGGTCATAAAACCTAAAAACAGACTCTGCTTATCATCTAGGTGTGAAGAGGTTACAATAGGAGCAATCATTTCTGAAAGCATATGCTTGTGGCAAGCATTGTTTAAATTACATAGGCAAGTATGTGAGTTTCCTTTGTATTCAATTTATCTAACAAATATTCATTGAACATCTAGTGTGTACCTGGCAAAATCACACATCATAGGCAGCTTGTGACTTGCTCAGAATTGTACAGGTGAAGACTGCATGGGGGCGGGAAATCTACCTTAGGTAATGGCAACTTTGTGTCTGCATATTCATAAATCAGAATGTCCTAGTACATAAATAAGTAAACTTACATGGTTATCATGTAACAATTGTTACAGAAATATCACTGTCTCATTATCTAGTGGTGTCCATGTTAAATCATTACTTCATTATGGGTGGGCTGAATGTTTCTGGTTTCAATACCCTTCATTACTTATTACTATTAAAACAGTCACAAGTACAGGTCTATCAAGGCTTCCCTATCTCATATTCTAAGCAACAAATTTGATCTCCAGCCTTGTCCCAGGCCTACTGAATGATAATTGTTGATTCTGCTTTTAACCTTATTTCCAGGTGATAGATACATGCATGAAAAGTTGAGAAGCACTTTTCTAAAAAATATTGAATATTATTGAACTAATTCAAAAACATGGTGCCAGTTAACTCAGCCCTACACCATCAGTTTCATTCACAGCTAGTTACATCTAAATTGGTCCTGTAAAATAGAAAGGAGTAGTGCTTTCAAGGTGAAATGACAAAGGATTCCTAACAGGTACTGACATTCTCTCTTCCTCAGCTAAATATTGAACATGAATTTTTAAGATGTCAATTTAAAGAGCTGACAAATTGCTTTCTTACCTAGGTCACCTACATGACTCTGTATAGTCATCTTTCTCATTAACTGTTTCTTCTTGAAAATTAAAGTCTGAGATGTAAATACAACCTAATTAGTGTAATAAATGATAAATTAGCTGAAGATGAAAGGAGAATTGGAAAGAGTAAGGAAGAAAGAAATATCAAGGAGATTGAGAGAAATGGAGGAAGCCAACTGTTTCCTGGAATCCTTGCTTCCTTACTTCTCAGGGTCCTCCTGTCAGACAATCTGCCTCCCACACCCATCCTGAGCAAGTCATCCACACTTTAGGATGACAGAGCAGACCTTAAAACATGACCCCAAGCCAGGGACGCTCATTTATGAAACACTTTCTAGAGCAAATGAAATTAAATCCATTATTACAAAACTGGAGGCATACATCCTCTAATTGACATTAAAGTTTACTTTTTAAAAAAATGGAATAGAAGTACACCTTTCAGCATGTGATGATTGATTTAAAAACAACTAAAAAAGATCTAGTTTATAGTCATTGACTTTTTGTAGTTATTAGCTGCCAACTAACAATTCCTTATGAAAAAACAAGGGAGGAAGTCATTGTTTGAACATGGTTTCCTGCTCTTATGTAAAAGCAAATATATGAAAATTCAAATCCAATGTCAGTGGCTGTCTTGACCAATCACTATAATGAAGGCTGGGAGTTTTATTTAAATAAATATAATCATATAATCATCAGGAAAGAAAGTATAAAAAGGGCCCTCATAATTGCAGTGTGCTGATAAGTGTTTAACAACTGGCTTTCTGGTGGGGGGAACCCTAACTGTAGCATTTGCTGATTTCCATGACATAAATGCTTCAAATGTGCTGTGTTTCAAGCTGTCGGTGTTGTGTCACTGAGCACAGAATTTGGAAGAGTTGCATGCAATTGGTCTCTGGTTCCCGTGAAAGTCACACTAGCACACCCTCACAAATAACTAAAGGCATGAATTTTTCACTCATCAGTAACTCGGCAACATTTGATGTTTGATCCAGATGTGCGTTTATTTACATCACCAAAAGTCTAGTGGTTCTACTGTTAATCACAGGTGGCAGGGCCAAAGTTTAAACTTCAGAAGAATAAGCACATGAATTTTGAAGTCTGGATTTTCTTTTTCATTTTCGGGATATTAAAAAAATCCTTCAAAGTCTTGCCCTTGTATAATATTCACCTGCACATCAATCATTCTCATGTTGATGTTTTTAATACCTGTTAAAGATGGGGAACTATTATGTGTGGCTTAGGTTTTGCTTTCTTGTATATCTTCCCCTGAGTTTCTGTCACTACATTGGATGTAATCATGAATTCTGAGAAGAGACATGAAGCAATGGCCATGAATATGTATGCTTTGAGTTACTTCATCATAATTTTTGGCAGCAATATTCTTCAAGATTGGCATATAAAGTTGAGGCGGCTGCCTCAAAAATAATTTTAAGCTAGATATTTATAGCATGTATGAAGCAATCTTATAGTTATTTGTCACAGATATTTTAATCATATAATAGAAAATAATATTACTCATGAGTAAAGTTTAAAACACATGAAATCACAAAGCCCTACTGCTACACATTGTGTTAAACTAATAAGACAAACTCTAGTATGCATTTATTGTAATATATGTTAAGATGAAATTTCTCATTCAAAGGAGTGTCTTGTTAGCATTTACTTAAGCATCATTTCTCAATCTTTCAAATAAATACATTAATGATAATATATTTAAAAAACACAATTCACAAAGCCACTAGAAACTAAGGCTATCACACAACCTAATGTCAAAATCTGGAGGAAATTAATAACTGTAAGAAAGATAACATGAATTTAGAAAATTGACCAAAGCATTAGCTCATGGCATTAACCATCTTTGTTTTGTGGAAATAAAAGGACCATGGAAAATAAGGTAGAAAAAAATCTACTATAACCCTTGCAACATAAAGTATTTCTTAAACCAACATAGAGGTACTGCTCCTAGAAATCACTGCTGTAAAATGCTTAGAACTATAGTGGAATAAGAAGACCTCTGAACTCATATAACCACTTTTTCCCATCTCAGTGGGCATTCTTCTACATCCTCTCAGAGTCTATAAATCCTAGAAAACTAATTGTGCAGAAAATAGAAGGAAAGGGTTAAAAAGAAGCACAATTACAAATGGCATGGGGTATCCCTGAAAATTTATTCATATTTTTTAATATCCTAGAAAATTAGGCAGTGAAGGAGAAGTCACCCTTACTGGGTTCATGGCTGCTAAGAAATGAGAATTTTTCTAAGATCTGTGTACATGAATCTTCCTTCTTCTAACAAGAAATCTAAGAAAGAGATTTGATCTCTGTGCAAATAGGAAGAAGTACATAGGCCAAATTAATCACCCTATTTGTTGATAAACACTAAGTCTATGTGATGGTTAATTTTTTGTGTTAACTTGACTGGATGAAAAGATCCCCAGATAGCTGACAAAACATTATTTCTAGGTGCATTAGAATCAATCTAGTTAGAATAGACTGAGTAAAAAAGATTCATCCTTACCAATGCAGGTGGGCATCCTCCAATTCATTGAAGGCCTAAATAGAACAAAAAGGCAAAAGAAAGATGAATTTCCTCTTTCTGCTTGAGCTGGAACATACATCTTCTCCTGCCCTCAGACATTGGCTCTCGGGCCTTCAGGCTTGGACTAGAACTACACCACCAGTTTTGTTGGGCCTCCAGCGTGCAGAGAGCAGATTGTGACAGATCGTGGGACTCCTCAGCCTTTGCAATCATGTGAGCTAGCACTTCATAATAAATCTCATATACATATAAATCACATATGATATATAGAGCGATAGCTATAGATAGATATCTCCCATTGGTTCTGCTTCTCTGGGAAATCCTGACTAATGCAGTCTAGATAATGTCACCTTTACCAAGAATGAATAAAATAAAAATGTAGATATGGAACAAAACAAAATATAAAACTGCAGAATAGGAAAAGGCAACATCCTGGCGACTAAGAGAAAAGCATACCTTTTCAATACTATCAATTGCAAGGTCTAAAAAAAATTCCAGAAAATATTAGTAAAGTGTAAAAGATATGTTATATATCTTAAAAAGCAATGAATCCTTTTAAACGCTGAGATGAGATAAAAGGGGGAAATGGATGAGAAAATAAGGAATTTTTAAAACACAATAGCAGAATTTAAGACCACATTGAGAGAGTAACAAACAAAATCGATGCTGCAGAAAATGAAAGTGATGTCATTTAAAAACTTGAAAACCCTTCTTAAAATGCTGGATTAGTCTGTTCTCACACTGCTATGAAGAAATACCCAAGACTGAGTAATTTAGAAAGAAAAGAGGTTTAATTGACTCACAGTTCTGCAGGGCTAGGGAAGCCTCAGGAAATTTACAATCATGGTGGAAAGCACCACCTCTCAGAGTGGCAGGAGAGAGAGAATGAGTACTGATCAAAGGGGAAAGTCCCTATAAAACCATCAGATCTCGTGAGAACTCACTCTCTATTGCAAGGACAGCATGAGGGAAACTGCTCCCATTATTCAACTATCTCACCTGGTCCTGCCCTTGACACATGGAGATTATTATAATCCAAGCTGAGATTTAGGTGGGGACACAGAGCCAAACTGCATCATTCCACCCCTGGCCCCTCCCAAATCACATGTCCTCACATTTCAAAACACAATTATGTCCTTCTAACAGACCCCCAAAGTCTTAACACATTCCAGCAGGAATTCAAAAGTCCAAGCCCAAAGTCTTATCTGAAATAGGGCAAGTCCCTCCTATGAGCTTGTAAAGCCAAAAGCAAGTTAGTTACTTCCTAGACACAATGGTGATACAGGCATTGGATAAATCCACCCATTCTGAATATAAGAAGTTAGCTAAAACAAAGGGGCTACAGGCCCCATGCAAGTCCAAAATCTAATAGGACAGTCATTAATCTTAAAGTTGTAAAATGATCTCCTTTGACTCCATGTCTTACATCCGGGGCACACCGATGCAAGAGTGGACTCCCATGGCCTTGGGCAGCTCCACGCCTTGGCTTTGCAGGTTACAGCCTCCCTCTTGCCTGCTTTCATGGGCTGGCATTGAGTGTCTGCAGCTTTTCCAGGCACACTGTGCAAGCTGTTGGTGGATCTATCATTCTGAGGTTTGGAGGATGGTGGCTCTCTTCTTACAGCTCCACTAGGAAGAGTACCCCACGGGACTCTGTCAGGGCAGGGGACTCCAACCCCTCATTTCCCTTCCACACTGCCCTAGCAGAGGTCCTCTATGAGTGAGCCACCATTGTGGCAAATTTCTGCCTGGACATCATGTGTTTCTATACAACCTCTGAAATCTAGACAGAGGTCCCCAAACCTCAATTCTTATCTTCTGTGTACCCACAGGCTCAATACCACATGGATGCCACCAAGGCTTGGGGCTTATACTCTCTGAAGCAATGGCCTGAGCTGTACCTCTGCCCCTTTTAGCCATGTCTGGGGCTGAAGCAGTTGGAACTTAGGGCACGATGTCCTGAGGTTGTGCAGAGCAGTCCGGGGGCAGGCCTGGGCCCAGCTCAGAAAATCATTTTTCCCTCCTAAGCCTTTGGATCTATGATGGGAGAGGCTGCCTTGAAGGTCTCTGCCATGCCCTTGAGACATTTTCTCCATTATCTTGATATTTAACATATGGTTTCCCATTACTTATGCAAATTTCTGCAGTGGGCTTGAATTCCTTCCCAGAAAAATGGGCTTTTCTCTTCTACTGCATCATCAGGCTGAAAATTTTCCAAACTTTATGCTCTGCTTCCTCTTGAACACTTTGCTGCTTCAAAATTTCTTCCACCAGATACCCTAAATCATCTCTCTCAAGTTCAAAGTTCTACAGATATCTAGGACAGGGGGAAAATGTCACTAGTCTCTTTACTTAAGCATAGCAAGAAGCACCTTTATTTCAGGTCCCAACAAGTTCCTTATCTCCATCTGAAACCACTTGATTTTCCATATCATGATCAGCATTTTGGTCAAAGCCATTCAACAAATCTCTAGGAAATTCCACACTTTCCCACATCTTCCTATCTTCTTATGAGCTCCCTAAATGGTTCCAACCTTTGCCTGTTACTCAGTTCCAAAGTCACTTCCACATTTTTTGATATCTTTATAGCAGCACCCCAACTGTACCAGTATCAATGTACTGTATTAGTCCATTCTCATGCTATTATAAAAAAATACCTGAGACTGGGTAATTTATAAAGAAAAGAGGTTTAATTGACTCACAGTTCCACATGGCTGGGGAGGCCTCAGGAAACCTACAATCATGGTGGAAGACACCTCTTTACAGGGTGGCAGGGGAAAGAATAAATGCCCAGCAAAAGGGGAACCCCTTATAAAACCATCAGATCTCGTGATAACTTACTCACTATCATGAAGACAGCAAGGGGGAAGCCATCCACATGATTCAGTTATCTCCACCTGGTCCCACCCTTGACATGTGGGGATTATTACAATTCAAGGTGAGATTTGGGTGGGTACACAGAGCCAAACCATGTCAAATGTGGTGACTAAAAACAACCATATATAAATAATGCAAGATACAATTATAGATATGGAAGAATGAAAACAGAGAACAAATATTTCAATTTTTAGTGATGTTTAGTGATATTAGAGGAGAGACCAGAGCAAATTGAATTTCATAAATAAATCAGAATAAATCGAAAAAGAAAAAATAATCAAAGCTATAGTTGAACAAAATCCTTGCGCTTAGGAAAAATAAGTGCATACATTTCTTAAAGGTTCCTAAGTCTAAGAAAAATCTGCTAAAGATACACAACCTCTACCTATCTTGAAGCCTTTTTATTCTTTCTTTTGCCGAGGCTCTGGCCAGGACTTCTAGTACTAAGTTGAATAGCAGTGGTGAGAGAGGGTGTCCTCTTTTTGTTCTGGTTTTCAAGGGGAATGCTTCCGTCTTTTGTCTAGTCCATATGATGTTGGCTGTGGGTTTGTCACAGATGGCTATTATTCTGAAGTATGTTCCTTCAATGCCTAGTTTATTGGGAGTTTTTATTTTAACATGAAGGAATCTTGAATTTATCAAAATCCTTTTCTGTATCTATTGAGATAATCATGTGGGTTTTGTCTTTAGTTCTGTTTATGTGATGAATCACATTTATTGATTTATATATGTTGAACCAACCTTGCATCCCCATGATAAAGCCTACTTGATCATAATGAATTAGCTTTTTGATATGCTGCTGAATTCAGTTTGCAAGTATTTCATTGAGGACTTTTGCATTGATGTTCATCAAGGATATTGGCCTGAAGTTTTCTTTTTCTGTTGTGCCTCTGCCAGGTTTTGGTATCAGTTCATGCTGGCCTCATAGAATAAGTGGGGATGAGTCCCTCTTCCCCAGTTTTTTGGAATACCTTACATGCAGCCAACAAGCATAAAAAATGTTCAATATCACTAATCATTAGATAAATGCAAATCAAAACCATAATGAGATATCTCACACCAGTCAAAATGGCTGTTACTAAAATATCAAAAAATAACAGATACTGGCAAGATGTAGAGAAAAGGTAACAATTACACACTGCTGGTGGGTGTGTAAATGAGTTCAAGCATTGTGGAAAGCAGTATGGCAATTCCTTAACAAACTAAAAACAGAACTACCATTTGACCCAACAATTCCACTACTGGGCATATAACCAAAGGAATATAAATCATTCTACCATAAAGATGCATTTACATGTATGTTCATTGCAGCTCTATTCACAGTAGGAAAGACATGGAATAACATAAAAAGCCTAACAATAGTAGACTGAAGAAAGAAAATACGGTACATATACACCATGGGATATTATACAGCCATTAAAAATAACACTATCTTGTTCTTTGCAGGAACATGGATGGAACTGGAGGCCATTATCCCTAGTAAACTAATGCAGGAAGATGAAACCAAACACTGCATGTTCTCATTTATAAGTAGGAGCTAAATAATGAGAACACATGGACACATAGTGGAAAACAACAGGCATGGGGGGACTATTGAGAAAAGAGGATGGAAAGAGGTAGAGGTTTGGGGAAAAAAAATAAACTGTCTGCCAGGTACGATGGGTCACACCTGGAATCCCAGCACTTTGGGAGGCTGAGGCAGGTGGATCACCTGAGGTCAGGAGTTTACAACCAGGCTGGCCAACATGGTGAAATCCTGTCTCTACTAAAAATAAAAAAATAGCTGGGCATGATGGCACATGCTTGTAATCCAGCTACTTAGGAGACATAAGCAGGTGAATTGCTTGAACCTGGGAGGTGGAGTTTGTAGTAAGCCGAGATCATGCCATTGCACTCCAGCCTGGGCAATGGAGTGAGACTCTGTCTCAAACAAAAAAAGAAAAGAAAAGAAAAACTATCAGGTACTATAATTGGTGCCTGGGTGATGAAATAATCTGCACACAAAACCTCCAAGTCATGAGTTGACCTATATGACAAACCTGCACGTGTACCACTAAACCTAAAAGTTAAAATATTTTTTAAATGAAAGACACAGAATCTCTTGGCAAACCTGAAAAATTTTGAGTAATCAAGATAAATAAATTTTTTTAAATCTTGTAAGCATCTGGACAAGATTACCTATACGTGAACAAACTTACCTCTAATTGCCTTCCAGTGGGTTCCCCCAAAAGAATATTCTGAGACAAGAGTTTGCTGATCCCAGGAGGAACCTGTAGAGGAGTGGGTACATGAAATAAGGAAGAGTGTGTCACCTTTATTGAGGTCGTTACAGACGTAGGCAACTGAAGCTCAACCATAATGGAGAAATCTAGGAATATAAAGCATTATCTTACCCAAAGGGTGAGGAAACTGAGATATTTATCCTGAACTACTAACCACCTCTGGCTAAAAGGTAATGAAGGGATCTTAACTCCTGTTAACTTTAGGCCAGCCCATGTGCTGGCAGAAGTCCTCAGCACAAAGTCAGATGCTTGTAGTAGGACACTGTTGCCACATACTAAAATGGTGAATATTTAGGTTATACGGGGGAGTACTGAAAGCACCTGTGTACAATGATCAAGAACCTAGCTAACCTAAGACTTCCACTGTACAACCACCACAACAAAAAATGCTAGAAGGCAGTGAATTAATATCACCAAAATTTCAAGGAGAAAAGAATATGTATTGATTATTTGATATCCATCCAACTCTTTTATGGGCAAATGCAACAGCCAGACATCTACATATGCAAGACATCAAAAACTGTATGGCCCGCGAGCCTTATCTTTTAAAAAAACAGTTGAAGATTTCCATGCAAAAATAACATTTGATCATGTGCATTTAACTCTTTTGCCTCCCAAATTCTCTTTGAAATTTCAAAGTAGAAAAAATGTACATCCCCAGTATAACCCAGAAAATAAGTTCATCCATCACTAGAAGCTTCAAGGTATAGCAACTTCTACAAGGTATAGGAAAAATAAGATCTGGCTGAAAAACTACTGAGCATCCCAAGGCTCAATGCATGCATATTTAAAGTAACTATATAAGAAGAGATCTAATGTAGGGCAGCTTTCCAAATGACTCCCAGTGATCTCCGCCTTTGGTATTCATACTTTTGCATAATTCCCTCCTAATGTACATGCATGTGTGCTGAACCTAGTGACTTGCTTCTGACTAATAGAATACAGCAAAAATGATGGCATGTCATGTTTGAGATTAGGTTACAAAAGACTATGACTTCCCTTTCGCTAGTACTCTCTCTCCTGCTGGTGCTCTTTCTTGCCCTCTACCTTGCTCACTCTGCCACGTTGTAAGATGCTCTATGGAGGGACCCATGTGGCAAAGAACTAAGTGTAACCTCTGACCAACAGTCAGTGAGAAAACGAGGCCTGCCAACAACCACGTGAGTGAACATGGAAGTGGATGATTCCCCAGGTGAACCTTGAGATGAGACTACAACCCCAGCCTATGCCTTGACTGCAACTTATGAGAAACCCTAAAAAAAGGGGCCCAATTAAGATGCCCAGATTCTTAGCACTCACACTGAGATATTGTTTTAAGACAGGTTTTAGAATAATTTTTTACCAAGCAAATAACATAGCCAGAAACCTCTCCTAACATGGAATTTCAGGACTTGGCAATAAGGCTGGGTCATCAGGATACAGTGGATACATTAAATAAATTTAAGCTCCGCATCAGTACCCATGCTAACCTTCCTTGTGAAGGAGTGGTGTTCTCAGGATGGAAGTGGTACTATTGTGAGCTCCCAAACACTGTGGTCATGCCAGTTAGAGGTCAGCTTCAGACCCTCAGCCATCTCTCTGCTGCTGCCTGTAATGTATCAAGGGCAAGGCAGTGGGAGTGCTCATATTTAGTGTGGGAGCAATAAGAGGGTGCATATTCTGGGGAGAATTTAAATACTATAAATAAAGCCAACTAAAAGTCTAATTTCTGTTATCACCATGTACTGGAAATTCTAAACAATGTCAGGGCAACTCCTCCCCATCAGAGCAGACAGCCCTTACCGCCTCCCCTTTGGTACATCACTGACTGCTATGACAAAGATTTTACAAATGGTTGGCAGAGCTAGACTCCCTGCTGTGCATAGCCTTCTTGATAACTCCATCTGCACTTTTTATGAAAAATTGGATCCTTACCCAACAGATGCCCCCACAGATCAGAGTAGCAAGAAAGAGCTGGAGGAACAGCTAAGGTGATGGCAGCCTCAGCATCAAAGCAAATGAGACTCTTATGATTGACTTCCAGGAGTACACCAGTGTGGCATGCACAGAGTGACCACCCGTATGCTCACCTGTCGGGGGCAGTGTGCATTCTCATTTATTCAACAAATATTTATTGAGTGCTCAACTTGAGCCAGATACTGTTCTTGGAACAGGGAATCAGTAATGAACAGACACAAATAATTGCCTTTGTGAAGCTCGTATTCTAGTGGAAATAGACCAGCATAAATAAATTAACAAGTAAAATATATATCAGATGATGACAAATGCTTTGAGGAATAATGAAGCAGTGAATGAGGGAATAGAAACATGCCAAGATGGTTTATGTTATTTTAAGTAAGGTGCTCAGGGAAGATTTCAGGAAATAGGGGATGTTTGAACAAAGACTCGAGAGAAGTGAGTGAGAGTCACATGAGTATCTAGAAAAACAATCCAGGTAGAAGGATAATTGAGTCCAAAGGGTAGTATTCTCATTCTCACTGTTATCTCAACAGCAACAAGTTTGAGAGGTGGGCTGGAGCAAAGTGAATATGCAGAGAGTAGTAGGAGACTGGGTGGAGGAGCGGACAATAACTTTTGTTTCTCTTCCCCTCCTAAATCTTCTATGAATTCCTGTCATCTGTGGCATCTGAAGTAGGAGCCTACTGGCAAATGATTCTGAAAAATGAAGTGCCCAGCCTTCCTGCCTCCAGGACACTGAGGAGAGAACTCAGGTGGGCAGGAAAAGTGCAAGATACCAACAAGCAATTCAGCACCTTCACTCTCCCCAACCTTCCCTTTTAGGATCTGAAAATAATAAAGCATCAAAAATACCTTCTAAGACCTTAAAACATGGACACAACCTGAAAGCATGAAAGAAACACTTGCCTCCAAGAACACAAGATTTCTAGTTCAATTCTACCACTTGGCCTTCACTAGGCAGGCCCTTTAACCTCTCTGAATCTCAGTTTCCTATCCGGTCAAATGGAGACATATGACAAGTTAGGAAATGTGGGTTCTAATTCTGGCTCCACCACCCACTAGTGAAATGAACAAGCAGTTTTTTTCACTTCTCTGATCACTGATTTCCTGATCTCTAAAATGAGAATTGCATTGGTGACTTAAAGAAAAGAATAAAAATAGACTCCAAAATCGAAATAAGTAAAATACAAATGACAAGGCCTATGGTCCTCTTATTTTAAGAATTAAATGAGATAATAGAGAGGTGATACATATGCTGGCTCATAGTTAGGTTCTCAGTGAATGCTAATTTTTATTACAATTATCTACAAAAACAATCAAGGAATTGGATTTCTTCAAATTTCCTTCCCATCCTCACAGTTCTCAGTATTTATTGTCAGTGGTTCTCTAATGTAGGACTTTTGTAAGTTACCTCTTCAGGAACTCGTGGGATTTACAAATTTTAATTTCCTCTTAAGCTAATTCTATCTGGACACACTGTGGCCAGAACGTAAGAAAAGTAGAAATGCATGGCTGTCCATTCGCCTGTATGTCCACCATCCAGATTCCTGAGCAGGAGCTGAAGTCAAGAGGCAGGAGTTACCACAGGAGGAGACCTTTCATAGATCATTTAGATAAACTCACTCCATTACTTTCTCATTTATTCACCACTTGGCCTCCTAGTCTCACCTGAAAGGGCAACTGCAGGCGGCCGTCCCATTTTCCAAGGCTATTTCAGCAGAGTAAACCCAGCGTGTAGGACTTGGCTGTCACCAAGCAACGTGAGGCCAAAGTCAGAGACAATCAGGAAAGGGGAGAGGAGAGCAGGCAGCCGCCATCCAGTCATCAACCACCCTGCTTCCCAGAGTCCCAGACACAGCCCTGGGAGGAGTGAGAATACACACAGTGTGAATCCATTTTCTCACTTCAGCCCCTCAGGGCAATTTCCTGAATGCAGCCAAAAATGATGCTGAAAGAAAAACTGTTGAAGGAGCGAGGGAGTAAATGAATGAGTGGATCCATACACGAGTACCCTGAACTCTTGGCCAGATTGGAGAGTCACTGATTGAAGGTCATCTATTGATGCACAGCTGACACAGGAATGTGAAACACTCTTCACGTGACCCTTTACTGTGAACGTGAAGAAACAAGCTGCAGGTGTACTCCATCTGAACACGTTCTCAACAGCCACCAACTAGATAAGCTACATGTAAATAATGCTTACTCTTCCTACTCCTCCATTAACCACTCTGTATTAGTCAGGGTTCTCTAGGGTATGTGGTTATATGGATAGACGAAAAGGAGTTTATTAAGGAGAATTGACTCACACATCACAAGGTAAAGTCCCATAATAGGCCGTCTGCAAATTGAGGAGCAAGGAAGCCAGTAGTTGATCAGTCCTGGTCCCAAAATCTCAAAAGTAGGGAAGCCAACTGTGTAGCCTTCAGTCTGTGGCTGGAGGACCGAGAGCCCCTAGCAAACCACTAGTGTAAGTCCAAGAGTCCAACAGCCGAAGAACTTGGAGTGTGATATTTGAGGGCAGGAAGCATCCAGCATGGAAGAAAGACGAAGGTCAGAAGACTCAGCAAGTCTGTTCCTCCCACCTTCTCCTGCCTGTTTTACTCCAGCCATGCTGGCAGCTCATTAGATGGTGCCCACCTACATTGAAGGTAAATGTGCCTATCCCAGTCCACTGAGTCAAATGTTAGTCTCCTTTGGTGACACCCTGACAGACATCTGCAGGAACAATACTTTGCATCCTTGAATCCAATCAATATATTAACTTAATATTTACACACTCCAATGTTTCTTAGAGGAAGAACCAGGCATGTGGACAACAGCTTCTCCACTTGTCCCTCTAAAATTAACATTCACCTAATTATTGATTTATTCATCCATCCAACTGTCATGCTGGACCCCTATTTACTTCATTAGAGATGGCACCAGGTTCAAGAGGCTGAAGAAGAGACCTGAAGCCAACAAACTAAAACATAGGTTTATTTAGGGGAACTTACGGGGTGGTCCAGTGGCAGTGGGTATGGCCACTTATAAGAAACATGTAGTTTATATAGCACTTTCACTTATCACCCTCCCCCTCATCATCCATATGGCAACCCTAATTTATTTACTTATTTATTTGTTTTTGTTGGTTGGTTGGTTGGTTTAAGATCTTGATCTGTCATCCAGGCTAGAGTGCAGTGGTGCAATCATAGCTCGCTGCAGCCTCAACCTCCTGGACTCAAGTGCTCCTCCCACCTTAGCCTCCTGAGTAGCTGGGACTACAGTCATGTACTACCATGCCCACTTTTTTTTTTTTTTTTTTTTAGAGAAGGGTCTCACTTTGATGGCCAGGCTGGTCTCAAACTCTCAAAGTCCTGGACTCTAGTGATCTTCCCACCTCAGCTCACCGAGTGCTAGGATTACAGGCATGAGGTATCAGTTCCAGCCCCTTTTTCTTACTTTCTTGCTGTCAGGTGCATCTGCCATACAGGGTGATTATCCTGGAATGCCCAAGTTAAGTTACTGCTTTCAGATGTGTCAACCCCCCACTCTGCATCCATTTACTGGCCCCAAATTCTTAGCATACCTTTCTCCCACAATTCCCCTGGGGCCAGGTGTGCAGAGGAGCATTGTAGCAAAATATGGCAGCTGGAATTAAAACTACAACAACAATGAAGAATAGTGACTATAATAACAATCACAAAGCTTTTCCAAGTACTTGAGAGTTGATCTTGTATGTGCCACAGCGGGCCCATGGTGGAGGAGAAAGGCAGCTCTCCACAGACCCAACCATCTGCTGTGTTTTGGACATAGGCCACTGTCTGTGCCCAGTCAATGAAGATGTTTGCTGCACACTGTCTATGGGAAGAAAGTGAGATGTTTGGTGGGTACTAGAAAGGACAAGTTTACAGTACTAAACTGATTTCCCCTCCCCACCATGTTGTACCACATGAGGCCGGAGCAAGACACCAGGGGCACCACAACATTTCACAATGAAAAGATGATCATCTCCATCCTGCTGTGCAAGGGCAGATCAGGACTCACCATTCCAGAATTATGACGGGGAGCAGGGAACAAGATGGGTGTGACCCAATATCTCCCTCTAGGCCTTTCCCAATAGAGTGGAAAAACCAAACCACTGAGTCCTGGTTTGCCATTTCCAAGGCCACATAATGATGTCCTCCCCAGTGGGCAGGTTCCATGGCAAGGGCAATAGCAGGTTACCTTGATCAGTGTGCACCCCACATCCATGCAGTTTCTCCATTTCCCCAAAGCTGGTAGCCACTTGGGCTCCCCATGACACTAGCTGTCCGACCAAGGGGCTCAGGATAGACACTAGCATGCCATACCATTAGTTGGGTGCCAACTATAAAATGATGTCTTTCACGGCAGCAGTGAAAAGCTCATTGTCAGGATGTCGGTAATGTTCAGCACAGACAGCATGCTTTGTCCCTAATTCCCAGAGGATATCCTGCAGTTCCTCCATAGTCTGTCACTGAAGAGGAGACATAGGGAAGTCTCCCACATTTGGCCAGGCTGCCTTGCAGCCTGCAACCATTCAGCTAAGACTAGGAATTGTCTGATGTTCATTATTGAAGCCATAGAGGTGCTGCCTTAGGGCTTCATGGCTTGCAATGGATGTCATTCTGCTCATCTTGAGTCCAGAGAGTACTACACTCTTTACCCCATAGATGGAGAAATCACCCCATGTTAACTCTCTCCCCTTCTGCCTGAACCTATTTCCCACTTCCACAAATTACACAGCAGCATATTCCTGCATTATGGCATGCTGCCGCGTTTCAGGTGGGGGCAACTCTTGGGGGCCTACTCCATGTAGACACAGTTGGCTCACCTTTATCTTGGTGGTGACCACTGTGTGTGCAGAGGATACAGGAACCACTATGGGCTCATCTCAGTCCTCACTGTCCTCACTAGAGCTCTCTATGGAGTCCCAGAACAATTTAGTCATAATAGCCCTGACTCATTGATGTGGCAGCCAGTGACCCTTCAAACAGGCTACCTGACAAGCCAAGGTCTTCATTTTGTCACCCTGTGCCCACAGGTGGGAGAGCAAGGTCTCTGACATTTCAGCCTGAACTAACCTGGCACCTCTTTCTAATCATATCTCATCCTGTAACTGATGAGCCCTCACCTGTGCTACAAACTCAGCCTCCTTGGCTATTCAGAGCGTAGTCAGAAGCAACCAGCCAACCACAGCTGCCACAGTCTGGGCACTTTCACCTCGTTGGATTCACCCCTGCAACAGCTTTTCCAGACCTTTCAACATTTCGGGGTATCCCTGTGCTCATGTGTAGGGCCTCATCCATCAAAGACAGTGGCTATTGAGCCCCATACAATGTGGATGGCCAGCCTGGAATTTCCCCCATTGATTTCCCCTTTCCCAATCCCATCTTCTCGGCACCTATGGGATTTTCTCCAACATCCCGGCTAGGTCGCCAATTGTCCGCTGGACAAGTTAACCTCAATAGGAAGGGCACCAGGTTCAAGAGGCTGAAAAAGAGATGCAAAGCCAGTGAACAAAACATAGGGTTTATGTGGGGGGAACTTAGAGGACGGTCCAGGAGAATCACAACCACTTGAAAATAGCATACAGTTTATACAGCACCTTCACCTATCACCGTCCTCCCAGCAACCTCCACGTGACAACCATCATTTCTTAAGTCATTGCTGTCAGGTATGTCTGCCATATAGGTTATGCTTAAGTTATTGCTATCAGGTGTGTCTGCCATAAGGGGTTATTCTCAGGGAATGCTTAAGTTACTGCTGTCACATGTGTCTACCATATACCAGTGTGTAACTATTGAGTACATGCTATGCCTCAGCTAAGAACTGAAAATGTAGCAAGAACATGACCTTATTCAGCCCCAGCCCTCAAGGAGCTCCTGTTTTGGAGAAAGAGACAAATAAGTTAATGCACAATTATAGTATACTATGATTAAGTATTGTGGGAAAGAAGGAAGTGGCAAAGGATGCCAGAAGGAAAGCATGAAAATCAGAAAGACACATGGGGAAACCTTCCAGGAAGAGCTTCACTGGAACTGAGTATAAAAGTGTCTGGAGGAGTTAGCAAGCTGGAAAGGCAGTGATGTGAGGGTGTTAGTGGTTAGCATCAGAGATGGGATTCTAGGGAAACAGCAAGGGGAAAGGCGCAGTGTGAGTCCCGCAGGGAGCTCATCATGAACAGGAGTGTGGTGGAGATGAAGTTTGAGCCTGTAACTCTGAAAAAAGCCCTAAGCCAGAGCCAGAGCCTTGCAAGTCCTCAGCCTCAAAGACCTTGCTGGAGCCATGGAAAGGAAAACTACTGCTTGCGGTGTGTAGTGTGAGGCATACAGTTCAAGGATCAAGACCTGCAATTGATCTGATTGTTTCTTAACATCGTATTCAATTCCAGATGCCAAACTTCACCACACTAAAGCTTCCCTGCACTTTATCTGATATCTAGACCCTCCCTCACCCAGCTATACCATTTCCTATCTCTACAACTTCTACTGTTGTCCCCAGTTGTCATTCATATAAAGGTAGAAGAATAAGGACTGCCAACTCTTTAGGTTTTTAAGTGACAGCAGGACTTTGGATACAATTCTGCTGTAGAGAATTCTTTTATAGTAAGAATAATCATTTGCAATAGGTCTGGGTAATACATTGGCCATAGAAAGATGCTGATGTTTTTTATTAAAAAGAGTGTAAACTGTATTGTAACCTCTACATGTTGCTAATTAAGCATTTTCCACCAAGTCAGAGAGCAGACGGTTTCACAGACTTTACAGTCTTTTGTTTCAGTGCTGCCTTGGTAGGAATCCTGGCAGAAAATAAGTCTGTTCCTTTCCTTATTCATTGCTTACAGAGTAGACTTGATAGATGATTCCCACTGAACTTTTTCAACTTAAGATTTCTGACTCCTTTTGGCCAGGGAAGCCCCAGGTTTGGCCTTCTGGACTTTGAAAGCATGTGAATTTATTTTTATTGGAATTCTTCTGACTAATCATTCTGCTGCTGCATATTGCAATTATCTGCCCAGGTTATCTTCTGGAAGAAGATGTTGCCTCTTGTTTTTTCTATTAAGGACTGGACACTTTCCTGTCCATGATGGTGAAGGGCTCCCCAGTGCATCTTGTCCCTACTGAAACTTCCTAGCTCCATTGTCATAGTAACACTGTGCCTTGGCAAGGAGATGCAGAGGACCTATGATGACATCGAGGGTCAGCTTCATGGGTGTATAACCTATGCATTCACTCAGGGCACTGCACTTAAAAAGGCAAAGAAAGTCTGGGCACTGGGGCTCACGCCTGTAATCCCAGCACTTTGGCAGGCAGTTCACGAGGTCAAGAGATCGACACCACCCCATATCTACTAAAGATACAAAAATTAGCTGGGCGTGATGGTGTGCACCTGTAGACCCAGCTACTTTGGAGGCTGAGGCAGGAGAATCACTTGAACCTGGGAGGCAGAGATTACAGTTAGCTAAGATTGCACCGCTGCACTCTAGCCTGGCAACAGAGCGAGACTCCATATTAAAAAGAGAGAGAAACAGAGAGAGAGAGAGAGAGAAAAGCAAAGACCCCATGCATGCTTGGCTTAATTCTCTGCCATCACCACCTTGAAATCATTGATTATGTTTTCACAAGGGGTCCCAAATTCTCATTTTACCCTAGGACCCATAATCTCTGTAGCCAGCCCTGTTGACATTATAATCCCTTTTAACAACAGGAATCAACTTCAATGTTCCATAAACACTGGTTTTTCAGCTGCAGCAAAGCCAGTTCACTTCTTCCCACAATGAGTGCGTGGCTGCATGCGCCTGGTAAACCAGATTTCAGAAGTGCAGAGGGTACAGATACACCAAGAGAACATGGACAGACATACACCCACACTCAGCTGACCATTGCCAGGCACCACACTCAGCTTTTTTGTCAAACTTCAGCGCTGTTCAGAATAATAAAGACAGAATCGTCAAGGCACTGTGAATGTCCCCACAGCTGTGCTGAGCCCCAGGTGCAACCTCAATCAACCTAAGGGCTGCTCCCCAGAGAGTGGTACTTGAATGATTGGGAAAAAAAACTTACAAAATCACAATTCACAGCAATTTGAATCTGCTTTCAGGAAGTGTGAAAAGTGATGCCTGTTCAATTAGACCTTTTATTCATTTAAATGCAGTACTAAAAACCAGGTTGACAGAACAATGCTCTGTTTTTTTTTCTTTTTAGTCCAAGAACACCTGGCTTGTTAGAAAAGCAACTTGAGAAGAGAAGGCATCTCTCCAATTGTGGAGAGGTTTTATGCCTCATCTCTTTATTCATTTAGATTTTATCCAAAGGAGTAAAGCTGTTTTACAGGATTTCACTTGCAATCACATGACACTCAGTTGCCAAGGATATGAATATGCCTAAAAATCTAGCTACAGAAGAAAAGTAGATCTGGCTGCGTGTGCGCATGTGTATGTACATAAATGCATATATACAGAATATACATAAAATATTTTTCAAGTAGTGTAGAATAATTTTGAAATACTGACTAAAGTTTTCTTAGTCAAAATATTTAAGCAGGCCATGCGTGGTGGCTCACACCTGTAATTCCAGCACATTGGGAGGCCGAGGCAGGCAGATCACCTAAGGTCAGGAGTTCGAGACCAGCCTGACCAACATGGAGAAATCCCATCTCTACTAAAAAAAATTACAAAATTAGCCTGGTGTGGTGGCACATGCCTGTAATCCCAACTACTCAGGAGGCTACGGCAGGAGAAGCGCTTGAATCCAGGAGGCAGAGGTTGTAGTGAGCCAAGATTGTGCCACTGCACTCCAGCCTAGGCAATAGGAGCAAACTCTGTCCCCCCAAAAGATATATATGTATATAGTTAAGGTTATAGATATCTCAGGTATACTGATTTGATCTTTATATGAATGAATTAAATGATCCCATGTACCCCAAAACTATGTACATCTATTATGCATCAATAAAAAATTGTTTAAGAAATATATACACACATAGACTTAATATGAAAAAGGATGTATTATTTCATTAACTTTAAGATTTTGATTACACGTTGAAATAATTATATATATATATATATATCAGAGGCAGTGGCATACTAGAGCTTCATTGGCTTTTGAGTGCTGAATGTACATTTCCAGCTCCACATTCAGTGAAGTTATATTGGTATTTTGAAATGGACCATAATTTCAATAATATTTACATCATGGTATCATGGTGATATAATACAAACCAAGGCATTTTCCCCCTGGAAACCCATATACCAACACACCATTCTATTGAGCTTACTGTAAAAGTTCTAAATAAACTTGAAAATTAAAACACTGTAGATCCAACTAATTAAAACAAAATAAAACTGATGAAGAATGATTATAGTAGGAGTCTCAATTCCATGTAAAGGAAGAGAGGAAGCTGGAAGAATAACATTCACCTCCATCAGCTCCAACCTGTTTCAGACTATCTTCCAGGACAGCACATGATAGCCTAAGACACAGCAGTTAAAATAACACATGTTCTCACAAGTAAGATCAAAATGATGAGCACACATGGACACTTAGAGGGGAACAACACACACTGTGGCCTTTCAGAGGGTTGAAGGTGGGAGGAGGGAGAGGATCAGGAAAAATAACTAATGTGTACTAGGCTTAATACCTAGATGATGAAATCATCTGTATAGCAAACCCTCATGACACAAGTTTCCCTATGTAACAAACCTGCACTTGTACCCCTGAACTTGAAAGTAAACAAAAAAAAAAAACAGTTTTTCCCCCGAGCAACACTGCACCTGAAAATGCAATGAGTATGTATTGTCTGTCTTGGAGCATGGCTACCTAATGTCATGAGTACAAATGACAAAAATAATTACATAAAATACATGCCTTCATTTTCTCAAAGTCAATACTATTAAAATAAACACACTTTATAAAGATGAGGACAATTAAACCAATTAGAACTCTATTTAATTATTCTATTTTGCTTAAGTATATTAAAATAACCTAAACATTATATATAACACAGAGGGAAATAATGATTAAAACTGAATAAGAATGTGGTCATTTTCTTTCACATCAAGTCTAATCACATGAAGGGACTCCCTCTCAACAGGGAACTATGAGAAATTAAACAAAGAATTTATTTCTCAACTGTCTATGGCTACGTAAATTTATGGCCAAAGAGAAAATTGTACCAAATGCATTCTGCAGGGGGAAAGGGGCCACTGCGTTTCATTAATGCTAGTAAAGGTCTTAAAGGAATAATTCAGCCTTTTTTATTTCATCACTTCAGCTTTTAGATATATCACTAACCAGTCTCCACAGCCCACCAAATACTCAACATTCTATTTCTGATTGACTTATTTCTTTCTGCAATTCATTAAAGGAGGAGAACTGGATAGAAGGAAGGAGAAAGTTTATAGAATCTTCAGGTCATACATGTTGTTTAGAAGGAAGGATTCTTTATACTCTTTTTTTATAATACAAATTAAATAAAGCAAATCTGGGCAAAATCTTTTGGAACAGCGAGAAGACAGAGAAGATGCAATACCAGCATAGGTTAAGGACACTAATTGATAGTACTAACCACTAATACTCCAGGGCTACCTACTAATATTCTAGGGCTACCTACTAATACTCTAGGGCTATTAATACTTTAGGGCTGTGTGCCCAGTACTGTTCTGAGTGTATTACATATATTAGCCCACTGAATCTTCAGAACAACCCTATCACTCATAATAAATGGTGATTATTTCTTATGGGCACCATTTTACAAATGAGGAAACTGAGGCACAGAGAGGGTGAGTAACTAAAATATCACACTAAATTATAAAACCAGAAAGTGTAGTTCTAAACTAGACTCTAAGCATCGGTGCTCATACCTCTGTAGTCTGCCACCTAAAGCATGAAATACCTACCTTGAGAACGCCAGAAAGATGCAAATATAAAGCCACCAAACAAATCATTTGGGGCAGGATTTAATGACCCATTTTGTATAGAAAGTTAATCCTATATAAAGTAGCATGCAAATATAACACATTTCTTAGTTTTTTTTTTTTTAAGAAATTTTTCTACCTTCCCAGACTTAACTCTTTTTTTGTCTCCTTAACAAGATGTCCTCTTTCCCAGATCCTGATACAGCTAGCATGCAGAATACAGTGTTGCTTATGAATGAATTTTTCAATGAATAAATGCATCAACCAATTAATCAGTTACCCAATGAGTGAGATAATCGCTATGACATTAAACTTATCATGAGAACTTAGTGAAGCATGCACAAGTTTCAACAACCGAATTGACCAGGCAGAAGAAAGAATATCAGAGGTCGAAGATCAACTCAATGAAATAAAACAAGAAGGAAAGATTAGAGAAAAAAGTGCAAAAAGGAATGAACAAAGTCTCCAAGAAATGTGGGACTATGTGAAGAGACCTAATCTACGTTTGATAGGTGTACCTGAATGTGACAAAGAGAATGAAACCAAGCTGGAAAACACTCTTCAGGATATTATCTAGGAAAACTTCCCCAACCTAGAAAGGCAGGCCAATATTCCAGTCCAGGAAATACAGAGAACACCACAAAGATATTCCACAAGAAGAGCAACCCCAAGGCACATAATCATCAGATTCACAAGGGTTGAAATGAAGAAGAAAATGCTACAGGCAGCCAGAGAGAAAGGTCAGGTTACCCACAAAGGGAAGCCCATCAGACTCAGAGCAGATCACTTGGCAGAAACCTTATAGCCAGAAGAGAGTGGGGGCCAATATTCAACATCCCAAAAGAAAAGAACTTTCAACCCAGAATTTCATATCCAGACAAACTAAGCTTCATAAGTGAAGGAAAAATAAAATCCTTCATGAACAAGCAAGTACCCATAGATTTTGTCACCACCAGGCCTGTTTTACAAGAGTTCCTAAACAAGGCACTACACATGGAAAGGAACAACCAGTACCAGCCACTACAAAAACATACCAAATGCTAAACAGCATCAACAAAATGAGGAATCTGCATCAACTAACAAGCAAACCAGCCAGCTAGCATCAAAATGACAGTATCAAATTCAAACATAACAATATTAACCCTAAATGTAAATGGGCTAAATGCACCAATCAAAAGACACAGACTGGCAAATTGGATAAAAAGCCAAAACCCATCAGTGTGCTGTACCCAGGAAACCCATCTCACATGCAAGGATACACAAAGGCTCAAAATACAAGGATGGAGGAAAATTTACCAAGCAAATGGAGAGCAAAAAAAAAAGCAGGAGTTGCAATTCTCATCTCTGATAAAATAGATTTTAAAGCAACAAAGATCAAAAGAGACAAAGAAGGACATTACATAATGGTCAAAGGCTTGATATAACAAAAAGAGCTAACTATTCTAAATATATATGCACCCAATACAGGAGCACCCAGATACATAAGGCAAGTGCTTAACGACTTACAAAGAGACTTAGACTCCCACACAATAAGAGTGGGAGACTTTAACTCTCCACTGTCAATATTAGACAGATCAACCAGACAGAAAATTAACAAGGATATCCAGGACTTGAACTCAGACCTGGAACAAGCAAACCTGATAGACATTTACAGAACTCTCCACCCCAAATCCACAGAATATACATTCTTCTCAGCACCAGATTACACCTACTCTAACACTGACCACATAACTGGAAGTAAATCACTCCTCAGCAAATGCAAAACAACTGAAATCATAACAAACACTCTCTCAGACCACAGTGCAATCGAGATAGAACTCAGAATTCAAAAACTAACTCAGAACCACACAGCTTCATGGAAAGTGAACAACTGGCTCTTGAATGTTGACTGGATAAACAATGAAATAAAGGCAGAAATAAAGAAGTTCTTCAAAACCAACGAGAATGAAGACACGACATACCATAATCTCTGGGACACATTTAAAGCAGTCTCTAGAGGAAAATATATAGCAATAAGTGCCTACATGACAAGAGTGGAGAGAGCCAAAATAGACACCCTATCATCAAAACTGAAAGAGCTAGAGGAGCAAGATTAAAAAAAAAAAAACTCAAAACCTAGCCAAAGACAAGAAATAACTAAGATCAGAGCAGAACTGAAGGAGATAGAGACACAAAAAAACCTCAAAAAATCAATAAATCCAAGAGCTGTTTTTTTGAAAAGATCAACAAAATAGACAGACCACTAGCCGCATTAATAAAAAAGGAAAGAGATAACAACTAAATAGATGCAATAAAAAACGATAAAGGGGAAATCACCACAATTCCACAGAAATTCAAGCCATCATCAGAGAATATTACAAACAACTCTAGGCACATAAATTAGTAAACCTGGAAGAAATGGATAAATTCCTGGACACTTGTGTCCTCCCAAGCCTAAACCAGGAAGAAGTCAAAACTATGAATAGACCAATAACAAGATCTGAAGTTGAGGCAGCAATTAAGAGCCTACCACACAAAAAAACCCCAGGTCCAGATGGATTCACAGCCGAATTCTACGAGACACAGAAAGAGGAACTGTTACCATTCCTTCTGAAACTATTCCAAAAAATCCAAAAAGAGGAAATCCTTCCCAAATTATTTTATGAGACCAACATCATCCTGAGACCAAAACCTGGCGGAGACTCAACCAGAAACAAAATTTCAGGCCAATATCCATGATGAACATAGATGCAAAAATCTTCAATAAAATACTGGCAAGCTGATTGCAACCGCATATCGAAAAGCTTAACCACCATGATAAAGTAGGATTCACCCCAGGGATGCAAGGCTGGTTCAACATATGCAAGTCTATAAACATAATTCATCACATAAACAGAACTAAAAACAAAAACCACATGGTCATCTCAATTGATGCAGAGAAGGCATTTGACAAAATTTAACAGCCCTTTATGCTAAAAACCCTCAATATACTCGGGATTGATAGAATGTATCTCAAAATAATAAAAGCTATTTACAACAAACCAACAGCCAATATACTGAATGGGCAAAAACTGGAAGCATTCCCTTTGAAATCTAGCACTAGACAAGGATGCCGTCTTTCACCACTCCTATTCAATATAGTACTGGAAGTTCTAGCCAGAGCAATCAGGCAAGAAAAGAAATAAAGGCTATTCAAATAGAAAAGGAGGAAGTCAAATTGTCTCTATTTGCAGACAACATGATAATATATCTAGAAGACCCCATTGTCTCAGCCCAAAAACTCCTGAAACTGTTAAGCAACTTCAGCAAAGTCTCAGGATACAAAATCAATATGCAAAAATCACAAGCATTCCTATACACCAATAACAGACTAATAGGGAGCCAAATCAATAATGAACTGCCATTCACAATTGCTACAAAGAGAATAAAATACCTAGGAATACAACTAACAAGGAATGTAAAGGACCTCTTCAAGAAGAACTACAAACCACTGCTCAACAAAATAAGAGAAAACACAAACAGATGGAGAAACATTCCATGTTCATGGTTAGGAAGAATCAATATCATGAAAATGGCCATACTGCCCAAAGTAATTTACAGATTCAATGCTATCTCCATCAAGTGACCAATGACCTTCTTCACAGAACTAGAAAAAACCACCTTAAACTTCATATAGAACTGAAAAAGAGCCTGCATAGCCAAGTCAATTCTAAGCAAAAAGAACACAGCAGGAGGCATCACACTATGGGACTACTTCAAACTATACTACAAGGCTACAGTAATCAAAACAGCATGGTACTGGTACCAAAACAGAGATATAGACCAATGGAACAGAACAGAGGCATCAGAGGCAACACAACATATCTACAACCATACAATCTTGGATAAACCTGACAAAAGCAATAGGGAAAGGATTCCCTGTTTAATAAATGGTGTTGGGAAAACTGGCTAGCCATGTGCAGAAAGCAGAAATTGGACCCCTTCCTGACACCTTATACTAAAATTAACTCCAGATGGATTAAAGACTTAAACATAAGACCTGGCATTATAAAAACCCTAGAAGAAAATCTAGGCAAAACCATTCAGGACGTAGGAGTAGGCAAGGACTTCATGACCAAAACACCAACAGGATTGGCAACAAAAGCCAAAATAGAAAATGGGACCTAATCAAACTCCACAGCTTCTGCACGGCAAAAGAAACAGTCATTAGAGTGAATCAGCAACCAACAGAATGGGAAAAATTTTTTGTAGTTAACCCATCTGACAAAGGGCTGATATCCAGAATTTACAACGAACTAAAACAGATTTACAAGGAAAAAGCAAACAAGCCCATTCAAAATTGGGCAAAGGATATGAAAAGACACTTTACAAAGGAAGACGTACATGAGGCCAACAAACATATGAAAAAATGCTCATCATCACTGGCCATTAGAGAAATGCAAATCAAAACTACATTGAGATACCATCTCATGCCAGTTAGAATGGCGATCATTACAAAATCTGGAGACAACAGATACTGGAGAGGATGTGGAGAAATAGAAACACCTTTACACTGCTGGTGGGATTGTAAATTAGTTCAACCATTGTGGAAGACAGTGTGGCGATTCCTCAAGGACCTAGAAATAGAAATTCCATTTGACCCAGCAATCCCATTACTGGGTATATATCCAAAGGACTATAAATCATTCTACTATAAGTACACATGCACACGAATGTTCATTGCAGCACTGTTTACAATAGCAAAGACCTGAAACCAACCCAAATGCCCATCGATGATAGACTGGACTGGGAAAATGTGGCACATATACACCATAAAATATTATGCAGCAATCAAAAATGATGAGTTCGTATTTTTTGTAGGGACATGGATGAATCTGGAGAACATGATTCTCAGCAAACTGACAAGAACAGAAAATGAAATACCGCATGTTCTCACTCATAGGTGGGTGATGAACAGTGAGAACATGTGGACACAGGGAAGGGAGAACTACACACTGGGGTCTATTGGGGGGAATGGGGAGGGACAGCGGGGGAGGGGGAGTTGGGAGGGATAGCATGGGGAGAAATGCCAGATGTGGGTGAAGGGGAGGAAGGCAGCAAATCACACTGCCACGTATGTACCTATGCAACTATCTTGCGTGTTCTGCACATGTACCCCAAAACCTAAAATGCAATTAAATAATAAACATCTGGAGTTGAACAGTGCTTGAAATGGTTTATTGTTTGAATAATCCTTGATGGTCTCAGAGTATCAGGATAAGCTTTGAAGGTTTGTAGACTGGAGCCGTAGACCGAGTATGGATAAAATGGGGAAATAATATTGAGAAAGATAAAGGCATTAGTCTTTAATGGTGTACTGAGGATATACCAAACTCAAGACTGTTCACATGATTTAGTTCATTAATTCTTATGACAATACATTTGAAAGATGAAAAAATGGAGGCTTGACAAATCAAATTATTTGCCAAAAGTGATGCCAGCATATAGTGGAGAACTGAGGATGTGAGGCCAACCATTTTAATTCCAAAGCTCTTTAACTACCATCCAGTATTTCAGGGTTAAGTGCAGGATTGAAACAGGAGATAGGGAGGAGGAGAGAGAAAGAATAAAGTGAATATAAGATGAAATTTAGCCAAGAGAGAAGCTTTATCTGTGAACCTCAGTTTCTGCTCTAGTTTGACCTAGAAATATCCAGGCAATTATTTTAATCTCCCAATTTCCTCAGCCGGGATTAAAATAAGCATGACCCAGTTGTCACAGTCCTCCTGACAAGAAAGTCAGTGCTGACATGCAATTAATTCGGGGCTTCACTGTGTGTTAGCTGGAGTTCCCGTAGGGAGGTAGCCTCCTTGGAAGTTCTTTTTCACCTTCTGAGCTGGAGATAATTGCCCCTGTATAGGAAATTCTAAACCTCGGTGCCTTCAGGCAGAAATCTGGCCATTCATTTGCAGAGCCTTGGTACTATCCTGGCAGCTGCAGATGCCTCCTTAGCAGTTACAGCTGTCTGATGGGACACCTGTTCTCCCTAATTGAAGGTGATGGGCAAAAGACTGGTGAAGAAATATTGGCAGCAGCTCCTCTAATGTCTTGTGATTGGACAAAAACTGACAAGGAGCCGCATGTAAAGGAAATACTGCCCACAGTAGCATTTTTTCAGAGAAGAACCAGCCTGAGATATAGTAAATTACAAACACCCAATAGAATCTGATGATGGGCAGGAGAGAAACTCCTTTAGAAAAGAATTCCTAAGGAGAAACTATAAATAAGGGAATAGTGCAATGCCCTCTCCATATTGGCAACACCATACATTTAAAAATCTCCAGCATTCACAATGGCTTTCTTCCTCTACCCTCCTCCCACTTTTTAGTAATTGGTTTAATGGACACTAAAAGCATGATGAGGAACGTAGTGTACCCGATTTATTACTACAGCTCATTTCATAGATAGCAAGCCTATACCTTAATGCTGCATTGAATATATAGGTTACATTTAAAGATCAATACCACTTGACTGCAATTTGATAAATGCTTATAATTTAATTTCTAGTTATGACATTTACTTAATCAAAACTTTGGCAATGAGAGTTTATTCAAGTACAAAATGCAATAAGAGGATTGGAAAAGAGTCAGGGTGAATACTCAGAAACTTAAATGCATGATGTACATTTACTATAACTTAAGTAAAAACTCTTATCTCTTATGTCTTTTAAGAAACATTCACTAGCACTAACCCAACACTTGTGGCAAACATAATAATTATTAACATTTTATATGTCGGGAATCTGGTAGAAGATAGGAACAATCCAGAAATTGTACCATTAATGTAAATAATGAGATTTAATTGTAAATGCCTTATTAACTAATTATATATAAACAATGTCTTCATACTGCATTATGATCTGATACTTTTAATCACTTTAAATATATTTTTAAGTGTAGTTTTTAATTAAAAAGTAAATCACACTCAGGAAAATTTAAAAGCAGCTTGGAAATTGTTCTTCATCTATCTAAAAGTTACTCTAGGTATCTAACTTTATACCCTCAAGTAGAACTATTTTGTTATAAATGATCAAAAATTATTTTTGTCCTGCCCCCCTGGAGCTCCTGAATACAGCATAGTTTTCCTCGTTTCATATTTTAAAGACATTTTGTCCTCCTAGTAAAGAGTTGTACGACAACACATGAAATCTTTTATATTGGTCCTTTTATTTGAAACATTGGGCCTTTAGAAGATTATGGTTAAAGTAAGAAGAAAGAAAACAACTTACTTTTAAATCAACAATGAAAGATGAAAGACCAACACAGAATGTCAATATTTCAACTCAAACTTTTAAATGAGAGTGCCAAAGAAATGTACTCTTCACCTAAAAGACAGAAAATGAGCATGGTCTTGCCATGCCAAGTAGAAAGGATTCTGAAGGCTTTTCTGGTGCTCCTTCCATTAAATCTGTCTTCTCTTTTCTTCCTTTTTCTCCAACATCTCAGGCATTAGCAACTTGCAGAAGAGAATTTCCCTCACTCAAATGAAATGGAGGGGAGTTGATCTGAGCACCCCAGCACTTCATAAATTATTTTTTGTGGACTCTGCCTTAGATTCAGGAAGGGGTTATGTACCCCTAAGCCCCCCATACACACAAACATGCACACACACACGTGCACATACACACACAGAGAGATAGAGGAAGGTAGGTAAGGAGAAAACTTCCTTGTGTGAATACAGCATTCCCCAAGAGGATACCTCCTTCTCTCTTCCAGGCCCCTTATTATACCCAGTTGGAAGAGGGCAAGCCTGAAGAGAGACAGATGGCACCTGTAGATGATGGTCCCATGAACAGAATGTTAGGCATTTTTGCTCTTAGCTTTAGGCCTTAACTCACTTCTGCATTTCTGAGCCAACTAAAAACATCCTACTCTACACTTAACATCAAACTCTTACATTGAAAACAGCCTAAATGCTCATCTATGAGGAAATAGAAAAAAACAAAATTGACATCTTTTTAATTGTACCTTAGGTTATGGGGTACATGTGCAGATCATGCAGGACTGTTGCATAGGTACATACAAGGCAATGTGGTTTGTTGCCTCCCTCCTCCCATCACCTATATCTGGCATTTCTCCCCATGTTATCCCTCCCTGGCCTCCCCATCCCTCTGCTGTGCCTCCCCTGGCCCCCACAACAGGCCCCAGTGCAGTATGTGATGTTTTCCTCCCCGTGTCCCTGTGTTCTCATTGTTCAACAGCCGCCTATGAGTGAGAACATGTGGTGTTTGATGTGAGTTAGCTGAGAATGATGGTTTCCAGATTTATTCATGTCCCTATAAAGGACACAAAGTCATCATATTTTATGGATGCCTATTATTCCATGCTGTATATGTGCCACATTTTCCTTGTCCAGTCTATCATCGATAGGCATTTGGGTTGGTTCCAGGTCTTTGCTATTGGAAACAGTGCCACAATGAACATACATATGCATGTCTTCATAATAGAAAGATTTATAATCCTTTGGGTATATACCCAGTAATGGGATTGCTGGGTCAAATGGAATTTCTATTTCTAGATCCTTGAGGAATCACCACACTGTCTTCCACAATGGTTGAACTAATTTACACTCCCATGAATAGTGCAAAAATGCTCCTATTTCTCTCCACATCCTCTCCAGTATCTGTTGTCTCATGATTTTTTAATAATTGCCATTCCAACAGGCATGAGATGGTATCTCAATGTGGTTTTGATTTGCGTTTCTCTAAAGACCAGTGATGATGAGCATTTTTTATATGTTTGTTGGCCTCATAAATATCTTCTTTGAAAAGTGTCTGTTCATATCGTTTGCCCACTTTTGGATGGGTTTTTTTTTTCCTTGTACATCTGTTTTAGTTCTTTGTAGATTCTGGATATTAGCCCTTTGTCAGATGGGTAGATTGCAAAAAATTTTTCCCATTCTGTTGGTTGTTGGTTCACACTAATGATTGTTTCTTTGGCTGTACAGAAGCTCTGGATTTTAATTAGATCCCATTTGTCTATTTTGGCTTCTGTTGCCAATGCTTTTGGTGTTTTAGTCATAAATTCCTTGCCTATGCCTATGTCCTGAATGGTTTTGCCTAGATTTCCTTCTAGGGTTTTTATGGTGCCAGGTCTTATGTTTAAGTCTTTAATCCATCTGGAGTGAATTTTAGTGTAAGGTGTCAGGAAGGGGTCCAGTTTCTGCTTTCTGCACATGGCTAGCCAGTTTTCCCAACACCATTTATTAAATAGGGAATCCATTTCCCATTGCTTGTTTTTGCCCAGTTTGTCAAAGATCAGAGGGTTTTAGATTTGTGGCATTGCCTCTGATGCCTCTGTTCTGTTCCATTGGTTTATATCTCTGTTTTGGTACTAGTACCATGCTGTTTTGATTACTATAGGCTTGTAGTATAGTTTGAAGTCAGGTAGTGTGATGCCTCTGGCTTTGTTCTTTTTGCTTAGAATGGACTTAGCTGTGCAGGCTCTTTTGGTTCCATATGAAGTTTAAGGTGGTTTTTTCCAGTTCTGTGAAAAAGGTCATTGGTAGCTTGATGGGGATAGCATTGAATCTATAAATTACTTTGGGCAGTATGGCCATTTTCACGATATTGATTCTTCCTAACCATGGGCATGGAATGTTTCCCCATTCTTTTTTGTCCTCTCTCATTTCCTTGAGCAGTGATTTGTAGTTCTCCTTGAAGAGGTCCTTCATATCGTTTGTTAGTTGTATTCCGAGGTATTTTATTCTCTTTGTAGCTATTGTGAATGGGAGTTCACTCATAATTTGGCTCTCTATTAGTCTGTTATTGGTGCATAGGAATGCTTGTGATTTCTGCACATTAATTTTGTATCCTGAGATTTTGCTGAAGTTGCTTATCAGTTTCAGGCGATTTAGGGCTGAGATGATGGGGTCTTCTAAATATACAATTATGTCACCTGCAAATAGAGACAACTTGACTTCCTCCTTTTCCTAAATAAATGCCCTTTATTTTTTTTTTCTTGCCTAATTGCTCCGGCTAGAACTTCCAATACTATATTGAATAGGAGTGGTGAGAGAGGGCATCCTTGCCTAGTGCCAGATTTCAAAGGGAATGCTTCCAGTTTTTGCCCATTCAGTATGATATTGGCTGTAGGCTTGTCGTAAATAGCTTTTATTATTTTGAGGTATGTTCCTTTGATACCTAGCTTATTGAGAGTTTTTAGCATAAAGGGTTGTTGAATTTTGTCAAAGGACTTCTCTGCATCTATTGAGATAATCATGTGGTTTTTTCTTTGGTTCTGTTTATGTGCTGGATTATGTTTATAGACTTGCATATGTTGAACCAGCCTTGCATCTCCAGGATGAAGCCTACTTGATCGTGAGAGATAAGCTTTTTGATGTGATGTTGTAATCAATTTGCCAGTATTTTATTGAAGATTTTTGCATCTATGTTTATCATGGATATTGGCCTGAAGTTTTCTTTTATTGTTGAGTCTCTGCTGGGTTTTGGTATCAGGATGCTGTTGGTCTCATTAAATAATTTGGGAAGGATTCCTTCTTTATGTATTGTTTGGAATAGTTTCAGAAAGAATAGTACCAGCTCCTCTTTGTACATCTGGTAGAATTTGGCTGTGAATCCATCTGGATCTGGACTTTTTTGGTTTGTAGGCTATTAATTGCTGCCTCAACTTAGCTCTTGTTATTGGTCTGTTCAAGGTTTCAACTTCTTCATGGTTTAGGCTTGGGAGGGTGCAAGTGTCTAGGAATTTATTCATTTATTCTAGTTTTACTGGTTTATGTGCATAGAGTTGTTTGCAGTAATCTCTGAAGATAGTTTGTATTTCTATGAAATCAGTGGTGATGTCCCCTTTATTGTTTCTTGTTGCATCTATTTGATTCTTCTCTCATTTCTTTTTTATTAACCTGGCTAGCAGTCTGTCTATTTTGTTGATCTTTTCAAAAAACCAGCTCCCGGATTTATTGATATTTTGAAGGGTTTTTTGTGTCTCTATCTCCTTCAGTTCTGCTCTAATCTTAGTTATTTCTTGTCTTCTGCTAGCTTTTGAGTTTTGTTTTGTTTTGATCTTGCTCCTCTAGCTCTTTCAATTTTGATGATAGGGTGTCAATTTTAGATTTTTCCTTGCTTCTCATGTGGGCTTTTATTGCTATAAATTTCCCTCTAGACACTGCTTTAAATGTGTTCCAGAGATTCTGGTACATTGTGTCTTTGTTCTCATTGGTTTCAAAGAACATCTTTATTTCTGCCTTCTTTTCATTGTTTATCCAGTCTATATTCAGGAGCTAGTTGTTCAGTTTCCATGAAGTTGTGCAGTTCTGAGTGAGTTTCTTAATCCTGAATCCTAATTTGATTGCCCTGTGGTCTGAAAGACTGTTTGTTATGATTTCTGTTCTTTTGCATTTGCTGAGGAATGATATACTTCCAATTATATGGTCAATTTTTGAGTAGGTGCAATGTGGTGCTGAGAAGAATGTATATTCTATGGATTTGGGGTGGAGATATCTGTAAATGCCTATTAGGTATGCTTGGTCCAGGTCTGAATTCAAGTCCTGGATATCCTTGTTAATTTTCTTTCTCATTGATCTAATATTGACAGTCAACCATTATAGTCTACCACTATTATTGTGTGGGAGTCTAAGTCTCTTTGTAGGTAATTAAGAACTTGCTTTATGTATCTGGGTGCTCCTTTATTGGGTGCATATATATTTAGAATCATTAGCTCTTGTTGTTGCATTGATCCTTTTACCATTATGTAATGCCCTTCTTTGTCTCTTTTTATCTTTGTTGGTTTAAAGTCCATTTTAAACTAGAGACTAGGATTGCAACTCCTGCGTTTTTTGCTGTTCATTTGCTTGATGAATCTTCCTCCATTCCTTTATTTTTAGCCTATGTGTGTCCTTGCACATGAGATGGGTTTCCTGAATACAGCATACCAATGGGTCTTGACTTTTATCCAATTTACCAATCTGTGTCTTTTGATTGGGGCATTTAGTCCTTTACATTTAGGGTTAATATTGTTATGTGTGAATTTGATCCTGCCATTTTGATGCTAGCTGGATGATTTGTCCATTAGTTGACACATTTTCTTCATTGTGTAGATGGTCTTTACCATTTGGTACATTTTTGGAGTTGTTGGTACTGGTTGTTTCTTTCCTTGTTTAGTGCTTCTTTCAGGAGCACTTGTAAAGCAGGCCTGGTGGTGAGGAAATCTCTCAGCAATTGCTTGTCCATAAAGGATTTTCTTTCTCCTTCACTTATGAAGCTTAGTTTGGCTGAATATAAAATTCTAAGTTGGAAGTTCTTTTCTTTAAGGTTGTTGAATATTGGCCCCCACTTTCTTCTGGCTTGTAGCGTTTCTGCTGAGAGATCTGCTGTGAGTCTGATGAGCTTCCCTTTGTGGGTAACCCCACCTTTTTCTCTGGCTGCCCTTAGCATGTTTTCCTTCATTTCAACCCTGGTGAATCTGAAGATTATGTGCCTTGGGGTTGCTCTTCTTGAGGAATATCTTTGTGGTGTTCTCTGTGTTTCCTGGACTTGAATGATAGCCTTCCTTGCTAGGTTGGCAGAGATCTCCTGGATAATATCCTAAAGAGTGTTTTCCAGCTTGGATTAATTCTGTCCATAACATTCAGGTACACCTAACAAATGTAGATTAGGTCTTTCACAAAATCCCATATTTCTTGGAGACTTTGTTCATTTCTTTTCACTCTATTTTCTCTAATCTTGCCTTCTCATTTTATTTCATTGGGTTGATATTCAATTTCTGATATCCTTTCTTCTGCTTGGTCAGTTTAGCTATTGAAACTTGTGTATGCTTTGAGAAGTTCTCATGTTGTGTTTTTCAGCTCCATCAAATCATTTGCATTTCTCTATACTGTTTATTCTAGTTAGCATTTTATCTAAACCTCTTTTCAAGGTTCTTAGTTTCTTTGTGTTGGGTTAGCATGTGTTCTTTTAGCTCTGAGAAGTTTGTTATTGCCCACCTTCTGAAGCCTGTCTCTGTCAATTCATCAGATTCATTTTCCATTCAGCTTTGTTCCCTTGCTGGTGAGAAGTTGTGATCCCTTGGAGTAGGAGGAGAGGCATTCTGGTTTTTGGTGTTTTCATCCTTTTTGTGCTAGTTTCTTCCCATCTTTGTGGCTTTATCTACCTGTTGTCTTTGTAGTTGCTGACTTTCAGATGGGGTCTATGAGTGGATGTCCTGTTTGTTGATGTTGAAGCTATTTCTTTCTGTTTCTTGGTTTTCCTTCTAACAGTCAGGCTCCTCTGCTGTAGGACTGCTGAAGGTCCACTCCAGACCCTGCTTGCCTGGGTATCACCTGTGATGGCTGCAGAACAGTAAGGGTTGCTGCCAGTTTTTTCTTCTGTTATCTTTATCCCAGAAGGGTATGCATTGATGCCAGCTTGAGGTCTCTTTTATGAGGTCTCTTTGAGTATACTGGGGTCAGGGAGCTTCTTGAGGAGACAGTCTGTTGCTTATAGGAGCTCAAGTGCTGTGCTGGGAGTTCCATTGTTCCACACAGAGCTGCTGGGCAGGTATGTTTAAGTCTGCTGCAGTGGAACTCATAACCGCCTCTTTTCCCAGGTGCTCTGTCCTAGGAAGTTTGGGCCTTATTTATAAGGTCCTGATGTGCTGCTGCCTTTTTTCATAGATCCCCTGCCCTTCATGGAGATAGTCTATTCACAGTCTGCCAGCAGAGGCATTGCTGAGCTGCCACGGGCTCTGCTCAGCTGCTGTGAAGTTCCTTGAGGCAGGAAGAACTGCCTGAGTATTGGCAGACTGCCTGGTAGTCATGGGTGCCCTTCCCCCCGCTGAGCTGAACCATCCCAGGCCCAGCTGCACTTGCTGCAAAACTCTCAATTCAGAGCATTTCAGATTGCTTGTTTTGTAAGGGTGGTACCCAGTGAGCCAGATCACCTGGCTCCCTGTCTCAGCCCCCTCCCTTTCAGTTGAATGGGCAGCTCTGTCTCCCAGGCATTCCAGGCAATAGTTGAAACAGCCACCCAGATTTGTGTGAGCTTCTTGTGCACCAACTCACGGAACTGGCTGAAGCAGCCATGCTGGAAACTTGTGGCGCTTTTCAGCCCAGGAATCTCCTGGTCTGTGGGCAGTGAAAACTCATTTGGAAATGTGGTTAACACTCACCTTCTGTGTTGTTCTTTCTGGGGAACTGCACTCCGGAGCTGTTCCTATTCGACAATCATGAAACCTCTATCCAAAATGACATATTTAAATTATAACATTTTACTAAGAGTAATTAGGTAGATCATATCAACATCGAAAGATCTCAAAAACATTATGATAAATATGAAATGAGGCAGAATAAGATATATAGTGCTCTCTAGCTTCAGCTTCCTCAATGTTAAATGGATTTATTCACTCAGGAAATCTTGGTTGTGTGCCTACCATGTCCCAGAACTTGGTTCAGGCAATAAAGATACAGCAATAAAAAAAAATGAAACCAAAAAAAGGTCTTCCTTCATAGACTTACATTCATTGGTGTGAAACAGGGATACTGACAATAAACACATAAATTTATGGCAAATCAGATCTATTGTTTTTTAAAAGCTATGAAGAAAAGTAAAACAGAGAATAAAAAAATGTAGCATTAGAGGAAGAGGACTAGAAAGTTTTGCAGATAAGATTTTGCTAGAAAGGTGATATTATGGGCCAGGCACGGTGGCTCAAGCCTGTAATCCCAGCACTTTGGGAGGCCAAGTGGGTGGATCACGAGGTTAAGAGATTGAGACCATCCTGGTCAACATGGTGAAACCCCATCTCTACTAAAAATACAAAAAATTAGCTGGGCACGGTGGCACGTGCCTGTAATCCCAGCTACTCAGGAAGCTGAGGCAGGAGAATTGCCTGAACCCAGGAGGCGGAGGTTGTGGTGAGCCGAGATTGTGCCATTGCACTCCGACCTGGGTAACAAGAGTGAAACTCCGTCTCAAAAAAAAAAAAAAAAGAAAGGTGATATTATAGCAAAGAAATAAAAGAGAAGAGGAGAGAGAAATAAACCTTTGTTGTGACAGATGCACAGATTAAGAATTGAGGTTGTTAGTGAAGCTTTCTCAAACCTATTCTAATTAAAATATATCCTTGCCTATTTCCTCCTTGTTTTTTTTTTTCTTTTGATATGGAGTCTTGCTCTGCTGTCCAGGCTGGATTGCAGTGGTATGATCTCAGCTCACTGCAACTTCCACCTTCTGGTTTCAAGCGATTCTCCTGCCTTAGCCTCCCAAATAGCTGGGATTACAGGCACATACTACCATACTCCACTCAGTTCTGTATTTTTAGTAGAGACAGGGTTTCACCATGTTGGCCAAGGTTTCAAACTCTTGGCCTCAGGTGATCTACCAACCTCAATCGCCCAAAGTGCAGGTGTGAGCCACTGTGTCCAACCTACAAAAGGGTACCTTCTTTTTTCTTTTTTTAAGATGGAGTTTTGCTCTGTCATCCAGGCTGGAGTGCAGTAGCAAGGTCTCAGCTCACTGCAACCTCCACCTCCCGGTTCAAGCAATTCTCCTGCCTCATCCTCCTGAGTAGCTGGGAATATGGGTGTGTGCCACCATGCCCAGCTAGTTTTGTGTTTTTAGTTGACAGGGGTTTTGCCATGTTGCCCAAGCTGGTCTTAAACTCCTGACCTCAGGTGATCTCCCCACCTTGGCCTCCAAAAGTGCTGGGATTACAGGAGTGAACCACCATGCCCAGCCTCCATTTTCTAGTGTAGATATAAAGCATTCTTTATTTTTATATATTTTCAGGCATTTTGGTGGAAATCTACTTTCTGGGGCTGAGAGGCAGACAATTAAACTTGGAACCAAATTTACTTTGAATCAATGTATACTTTTTAAGGGATTTGGTAGAAAAAAATTATTGTTATCGAGTTACTCAAAAATAATTATGCCTAATATACCTAATGCTTAAGCAGGAATCACTATCAAGAACTCTGATATTGAAAAACTTTAGGAGGCTGAATAAAAGCATCTGGCTTGTTTCTGGAGAACAATTCAATGTATGTCAAAATCTCCCTGGCGTGCCTCTCAAATTTATTGTTTAATCATGTTAGCTACAAAGCTAACCATAAAGTTAATGGCAGAAGAGATTCTGTGACAAATGGAAGAATATCAAAATTAATATCTAGAAATAACTGGATGTAAAACCCAACTTCTTAACAGACCTGTGATATTAAGCAAGATAGCTCACTTCTCTGGGACTCAGTTTCCACATTTGTAAATGGAAATATATTCCTTCCTCTCAGGAATTGAAAGAAAGAGTATATAAATGTTTGCTCTAAATCTTTCCCTGTGCTAGATTCTAAGCTCTATAAAGGCAAAGAACATGCCCTGTTGTATCACTCCCAGGGCCCTAGGACCTTTCAGAGGTTATTCTGGCACATGAAAAGCATTCATTAAATTTTTATGGATCAAATTAATGTATATATGATAATATCTGAAATAGTGCCTGGCACAGAAAAGATCTTCACTTAATAATAAATATTAGTTTTATCCTTTTTTTCTTTCTTCCACATTCTAGACACCTTTCTCTGCCTAAACTATTCAACCTAGTCCTATTCTAGTAATCATGAATCTCAACAGTGTTTTTTGTTTGTTTGTTTGGAAGTTGACTAGTCAGGAGTATAATAGGAATCTTCAAGCCATGAACATGAGCCATACACTAAAAATTGACTTTCACCGGAGGGTGACCCCTAGGTAGATCCTGGGTCTCTTTGCCAGCTCTGTATCCTAATGTACAGGTTATACCTCTTTAGAAGTCTTTTGTGATGTGAAAAGAATGGATTGATCAGCTTACCTCACTGAGGGCCTCTATTCAAGTACCCTGCTCCTGAGAAATCTGCACTCTCTGCCCAAACCAGGTGTTCCTCTCAAGGTGTTCAGAGCCCAGAAGAAGTCCACAGCAGGCTATCACAGCCTCCTGGCCAGCAGCCAAGATAAAGTGGCTAGAGGCACAAACTGGGGCCACCTGCTACCTCTCTATGCTTTGCATGGTATCTCAGAGGTAGGAGGTGGGGAATGCAGTACTAACAGTCCAGAGACTGGACTGTTAAAGAAAAGAGATTAAGAAAAGACTGCAGGTATAAAAGCTGTGAAGAGAAGCCCCATAGCATAATGTTTAAGTAAATGCTGAAGTCAGACGTGACTCAAACTGCAACTTCACCAGCTTTACAGCACCTTGGCAATTGCCTAATCTGTCCGTGCCTGTTCCTTCTACATGATTTGATACCAATAGCCAACATCTACCGAGCACACCCTATGGGCTGGATGCTGTTAATACATGCCTGTATTAAATCCTCACAATAACCCAATGAGGTAGATGCCAGAATTATCCTCACTTTACAAATAAGAAAACAAACACATGAAGCAGTTACATTACCTGCCAAATTCCCACAATAAATTCCATTACCTGCCTGGGTTCAATGATCAACCAGCCAGCATTCATGTTCACTACACCATTGTGAGGACTGAATTCAATGATATGCAGAATCATTTCTGGAATGTCATCATGCTTTAGAAGAACCATGACCAGAACTGTCTGGCCAGAAATAAGGAATCATGAAGTTCTATAGGCAGTCAAGTTGGCTAATAATAATTAAAGTTTTGAATTTTGTACTACAAGATTCCTTCCCAAAGATTGGGAAGGAAGGATGGTTGGAGCAGGTGACAGGAAATCAATTAAGAGCACTTTGGGAGGCCAAGGCAGGCAGATCACAAGGTCAAGAGATCAAGACCATCCTGGCCAACATGGTGAAACCTGATCTCTACTAAAAATACAAAAATTAGCTGGGTGTGGTGGCATGCACCTGTAGTCCCAGCTACTCGGGAGGCTGAGGCAGGGGAATTGCTTGAACCTGGGAGGTGGAGGTTGCAGTGAGCTGAGATTGTAACACTGCACTCCAGCCTGGTGCCTGGCAACAGAGCGAGACTCTGACTCAAAAAAAAAAAAGAGAGAGAGAGAGGTTGACTATTTGGAGAGGCAACCAACGGAGAAGGGGACTTGAAAATGGTTCCATGAATCAGTATGTAAGGATAATATCATGCCTTTAAAATCTGGTGGGCTCAGAGGGCCAAGAGTGAAAGTGGGCTTCCAGAAGAGGTGAATGCATCAATTTCAGTCATATTAGATTTAAAAAGAAAGCAAGATGTGGCAACCAGACAGAAGATGACAAGACAGGCTTCTTATGAATACATGAGACTAGATATCACAAATAAAATTGTGTCATTAAAAAGAAATGGAACTCACCTTGAGTAAACCTCTGTTTTTATGTTTTTCCCTCAGCAATCACAATTTATTAGGCTTCAACTCATTATTATTACATTTTAATGCTTTCTTTATATATCTAAGTAGGAGAGCTTTGTGAACAATTAAGAAATTGTCACGTGTTTGTTTTCTGAATAAATTGTTTTGTGAAACAGTTTATTTTGGCAAATTCTTGGGACTTGAGACTTTATCTTGAAAAGAAAAAAGAGAGGTCTTTCATTTAAAGTGGCTTTTCAACTAATACAACTGAAAGAGAAAACAGGAAGGAAAAAAGCTTTCACAACCTTTTATCTGAACATTCTGTTGAACTGTTCAAATTATAAGAACTTATACCCAAGTTCTTAAATTTTAAAAGTGCACAAAATAAACTTTCTGTTCTTCTCAGAAATGATGTGATATTATCACGGCAGGAAAAGAGATTGGGAAGGTTTAGAATATTCTTTAATCTTTTCAATTGATGTCAAATTGAATGGGATACCTGCCTATGTCAGGAGGCTCATTTGCTTCACCCTGTGTCTGCCAAAGTCCAATATGCTAAAAATCTCACTCAGTTGTTCCACTCCATGAAATGCTTTATGCCACCAGGCATTAACTATTGAACTGCCAGTCTCAACTACCACTATAAATAGTCTTAGCCACCCAGAAGAGTTACTTGAGAAATGGCTGCCTTGACAGGAAGTGGTACCTGGAATAATATGATGTAAAATAAGTATTTGCCAAGCATAAAAACAGATGGTAACAAAGGTGAGAAGTCACCCAAAGTATCTTCTTCCCAGAGAATCCTCACCATGCCACATCAGAAAGGGGTACTATCTGTGGTATTGTTGACACCTGTATTGTTCAGCTTCTACATGATTGTGTAGTCCTGGACAAGTTAAACCATCTGGGTTCTCAGTTTTGTTTTGTTTTTAAGGAGAGAAGGAAAGAAAGAAAAAAGGAGTGAAGGAGAAGAAAGAGGAAGAAAAAGAGGGAGAGAGAATGGGAATGCTGCTTTATTCTAAAAATGGGTATTGAAAACTTCTTTTATGCCAATAATTGTGCTTAATAATGGCCGATCAATATTTCATTTAAACCTATGAGTAGGTGTGATGTGGTACTGACAATAATATATATTTTGTGTAATTAAAGTGGAGAGTTCTATAAATGTTTATTAAGTTTAGTTGTTCCAGATCTGAGTTCAAGTCCTGAAAATTAATATCCTTATTAATTTTCTGTCTCATTGATCTATCTAATATTGATGTTGAAGTCTCCCACTATTATGTGGGAGTCTAGGGAGTCTAAGTCTCTTTATAGGTCTTATGTATCTGGGTGTTAGGATTGTTAGCTCTTATTGTTGCATTGATCCATTTACCACTATATCTTTGTTGCTTTAAAATCTATTTTATCAGATGCAAGAATTGCAACTCCTGTTTTTTAATTGTTTATTTATTTTTGCTCTCCATTCGGTTGGTAAATCTTTCTCCATCCCTTTGCTTTGAGTCTTCGTGTATCCTTGCATGTGAAATGGGTCTGGATGCAGCATACCATTAGGTTGTGGCTGTATCTTTTGACTGGGTGATTTAGTCGATTTAAATTTAGGATTACTGCCATTTGATGTTAACTGGCTGTTTTGTCCATTCATTGATGTAAATTCTTCTTTATGTTGATGCTTTTTACTTTTTGGTATATTTTTAGAAAGTCTAATACTGGTTGTTCCTTTCTATGTGTAATGCTTCTTTCAGAAGCTCTTGTAAAGCAGGCCTGGTGATAATAAAATCTCTGAGTACTTGCTTGTTCATAAAAGATTTTATTTTTCCTTCAGTTGTGAAGCTTAGTTTGGCTGGATATAAAATTCTGGGCTGAAAGTTTTTTTCTTTAAGGATGTTGAATATTGGCCCCTACTCTCTTCTGGCTTGTAGGGTTTCTGCTGAGAGATCTGCTGTAAGTCTGATAGGCTTCCCTTTGTGGGTAACCTGACCTTTCTCTCTGGCTGCCCTTAGTATTTTCTCCTTCATTTCAACCCTGGTGACTCTAACGATTATGTGCCTTGGGGTTGCTCTTCTTGAGGAATATCCTTGTGGTGTTCTCTGTATTACCTGGGGTTAAGTATTGTCCTGCTTTGCTGGGTTGGGAAAGTTTTCCTGAATAGTATCCTGAAGAATATTTTCCAGCTTGGATTCATTCTCTTCATCTTATTCAGGTACACCTGTCAAACTTAAATTAGGTCTTTTTACATAGTCCCATATTTTTTGGAGACTTTGCTCATTCCTTTTTATCCTTTTTTCTCTATTTTTGTCTTGTTTTATTTCATTAAGTTGGACTTCGACCTCGGATATCCTTTCTTCTGCTTGATCAATTCAGCTGTTAAAACTTGTGCATATTTCACTAAGTTCTCGTGTTGTATTTTTTAACTCCATTAATTCATTTATATTCCTCTCTATATTGTCTATTCTTGTTAGCATTTTGTCAAACCTTTTTGCAAAGTTCTTAGTTTCTTTAAATTGGGTTAGAAAAAGTTCTTTTAACTCCCAGAAGTTTCTTATCATCCACCTTCTGAAGCCTACTTCTGTTAATGGAACACAGTCCTTCTCTATCAGGCCTTGTTCCATTGCTGATAAGAAACTGTAATCCCCTGTAGAGGGAGAGGTGTTCTGATTTTGGGTATTCTCAGCCTTTTTAGGCTGGTTTCTTCCCTTTATTATAAATTTATCCATCTGTCATCTTTACAATTACTGCCTTTCTAATTAGGTTTCTGAGTGGACATCCAATTTATTGATTCCCAGCACCAGAATCTGAGCAACACACTGCACTGGCTAAAACAGCATTAAGACAGATGGTGCTCTTCTGCCCAGGAATCTCCAGTCTGGCTTCTTTCTTGAGTCCGTAATAGGTGACTCTGCCTTCCCAGAGCTCCAAACGTCAGTCAGTAGGGGAACCAGTCCTGTTTACTCTGCACCAAGAGCTGCCGTGCTGAGGTGCCAGCAAAATTGCTGTGCCAGCCACAAGAGTCACGCTGGCAACCCGTGGGGCTCCTCCACTGGGAATCTTCTGGTCCGTGAGCGACTAAAATCCATTTGAAAGTGTGGTGTCCTCTCGTTCTCTACGCTTTCACTGAGAGCTACAATCCCGAGCTGTTAGTGATCAGCCATCTTGGATCTCTCTCTGTTTCTTCATATATAAAATGAAGGTATAATGACTAGTTTACATATTGTTATTGAAAAATCATATGAACAAAACACATTACAATAGTGCTTAGGCTTTCTATACATGTTATTAATATCTGTTTTTCATTTCTGAGTCATGAGCTCCTTTTCTAACTATGGCGCAAGTACTAACAGAATCCACTTCTCTCTGCATTTCTGCCCCCATTGGAGGGGGTCATAGGGTCATGTATAAAAGTATAAATGGTCAACAATATTTGGCTGGATAAATTTCCTTTTTTTTGACACCTGCTGTACCTTACACTATGAACGTTAAAAATGTCTCTCTGGACTAGTGTACACATGGATTTTGCAACTAAATCCTCCCAAGACAACATGAGCATCAGGCAGAAGGCTGCAGAAAGAGGCACTGAAGAAGAGACCATAGAGGTAATATATTTGAGAGAATGCACTCTTTATCCATTGCCCTAGGAGATTTGCTCCCATATTTTTCTATTCTCTCTTGGCATTTTGTTTTCTTTAGTGTCTGTTCATAAGGACATTTACTAAAGCAGGTTGATCCATCTGTGGATCAACAGGAAAATACACAGATTATATAGATCCTACATATCAACACAAGGAAAGGTAAAGTAAGAGGAGGTATCATTTGGGGACACTGTATTGGAGAAATTCAAGATGGTAGGCTAAATACCTAATCCTAGAGCTGCTATAATTCCAAATTCATAATACTTATCTAAGTAATACAAAATACTGCCTCAATCCCCTTTGAGGCATTCCTAAATTTCTATGCTTCAGACCCATCGCATAAGCCCATTTGACTGTGTGTTGTCCCCAAGTTAGTTGTGGAATCCCAATTAGTAAGTCCTCCTAGAAAACTGTACGTATCACAAATAATTTTAGAGTAACCCCATCTAGAGATGTAGTAAATCATTTGCCAATTTGTCCAAAAAAAACAGATTAAAATATGTATTGTAGAAGGAATACATATATCAGCAAGAAGGAGAAGTGATCATATCAGACATTCTCATATTACAATCATTCAAATGACTTTTTCTCTTGGTTCCAGGTCATAGAAGCTCCCTTTATTTTATACATAAAGATACTAATGTAACACATTTCCAGTGACAAATAATGATAAAATACCTTAGCATTAGACCATTATGTTCCAGATAAACCAAAGAAAGCACATAAATCTGTTTGGTCCCATTCATTCCTTAAACCATTTTAGAGAGCACTGTATCAGTGGCAAGCACCATTCTAAGTGTTGACAATATAGGGATAAAAGACAATCTTCCTGTCTCCAAGGAGATTACATTCTGTCAGAGAGATTTGCCCACCATTTCATGTGTACAAAATATCATTTCAGGTGCTTTAGTAACAGTAGAGATGCCAGGTGCCATGAGAGCACAGAAACATCAATAATTGAACTGGATCTTTTGTAATAATGGAGAGTGGAGGCACATTCCAATTAGACTTATCTACCCAAAAAAAATGCAAAAGATGGGTGAGTTGAGGAATAATGGTGTTTTAGCCTAGGACCCCTAGAAAGCAGAACCTGAAGTGAGAAATAAGGCACCAACACTTAATTTGCAAGGTAAATGCCCAGGACCACAAAAGTAAAAGAAAACGGAGTGGGGCAGGATGGGGGTGGAAGACATGATACAGGGTGATGTAGTGTATTACAATAGCTATAGCTTCACAAGCAGAGAGACAGAGCATGCCACTCAACAAGCATGTTTGCTCAGTACAACTCTGGAAGTGCCACACGTGGGAGTTCACAAGCAAAAGAAAGAAAATGTCAACTTTGCCATCGATCAAGGTTCTCCCAGTGGTGAATCACTGGTCCCTTGACAGCTGCTCAAGAATGCAGATTATACACTAGGGAGTGATGTTCATCCAAGTCTGAAAATGAAGGAATGACCTGAGGCAGGTGGTGTGACGACAAAGATGCAAGCAGTGGCAGACTCTGAGAAGCCACTCGAGGTTTTTGTGACTATAAAATAGAAAGCATGGAAGGAAGACAGGACAGAAAAAGCAGAGATTAACTTATGAAGGCCTTTGCATATACATTTGAAGGGCTTGGATTTTATTTAGTGGGTGAAGAATATTTTTAGAAAAGGGGAAGTCAGCCAGACATTGTTCAAGGTTAATTGATTTTCTAGGTAAAAGTGGAGCTGCATTTTCTACTGATTGCTTCAATATTTAGCCAAGGTTAAAGAAGTTCATTTTGGGATACTCCAAATGTAGATATAAATACAATCAACTGAAATGCAATAATTATACAGAAAGCAGACAAACTGTCAATGAATAAGCAGTGGTAGATGCTCTTGAATGTTTTAACTGAAAATAGAAATTAAATTATTATTTACTCAAACAACAGATGGATACCAGGTCCACATGGTATCTTGAGATGGTCTTGATTTACATGAGTTGGCTGATATCACTGTTGAAACTCTCTAGGAAAGAGCCTTCTTTTCACACCTGGCTTACAAACCAACCACCCTGGAGGATGCAACCATATTTAGTGCTCTTTGAAACACAACCAAGAATAACATCTGGCATTTTGTGAAAGAATGGTTTTTTTCACTGTATAGTAATTACTGTTGTCTAACAACCACCAACATTTCTAGATAGCTTTTCATAATCCATAATCTCTTTTAATCACCATAGCAAGTTTATGAGAAAGAAATTATTGCCCGTCGTACAGATGTCAAAACTCAAACAGATTCAGAAAGACTATAGTGTGCCCAATTCCTACAGCTAATTCATGGTGCCGCTCAAATTTTGGACATTAATACATTTGTCTCCAAAGTGCATGTTTTTTCTGTACTACCTTTTACTGCCTCACTTTGTGTCATGAAAAGACAAAGCTTGGCTTTTGTTGTTGTTAGTTTGTTTATAGTAAGAGTACAAAGCCATAGAATTTGAAAGTCTATTAAAACACTTACACCCATAATTTACCTATGGCAAATTTCTGAGAATCTTTCTCAGTCAGATTTATCTTCTCACATGGCACAAAATCTGGAGGAAATGAGTTGCACAAAATCTGGAGGAAATGATTTCCACAAATCTGATATGAAATTGTTCTTCCCATTAAGGGTATTTAGTTCATACCCTTGAAGTTTACAGAGTTCCCGTGTTTCTAATATTCTGCAATTCACCTTAATGATTTCAGATTTTTTTTAATATCATACCTCATCCTTTAGTTAATAAACCTGAATTTAAGTCTGAGCTCCCTCATTATGTAGGTTTGAACAAATGATTTAAATTATCTGAACTGCCTCTTCCTTGGACGTAAAATGGGGCTAATAGTAGCTTTCTTATGGGATTTCTAGTCTGCTAGATGAAAGATTTATGCAAACACAAAATAGGCCATTGTTTGCCTGAGAGTGACAAGAGCATCGATGATCAGCTCCCCTAGTAGTGCACACAACTATACATGATCCTGTACATGATCCTGACTTGAAGTATCTATCACTCTTGAGTGCCCAATCCTCTGATTTCCTTCAGAGTCAGAATAATGAAAATTTGCCTTCTGAAATAAAGATATTGTAGAGATGAGCTGTGTTCATATGCATGCATCTTAATCTCTATAGTGAAAGAGAAGAAGAATAACCCTTTGTCTACTATGTTTTCTTTTACAGTTAATGTCAAATACAAAAAGAAAAGACTCCTCTCAGACTCCGTCATCTTTCCGGGATCTATTTCTCCAGCTTTGGCTCTTTAGTCTTACCTTTGTGTCTCTCTCCTTTCTGCTCTGATGCTTCTGTTTCCAAGATGAGATTAGCAAACTTAACCCCCTCTCAGAGATTCCTAGCTTTCACTTAACAACTAGATTCTGGTTCCTTCTCATTCTCAACTGATTCAAAAACTATTGCAGAAATTTCCAGATAAGATGAGCTAGAATAATAAATTTATTACTCCTTTTCCCTGATCCCCATTGAAACTACCAATAAACATAAATACAAAGCTGCAAAAACATTTTTAATATTTGAAACTGTAGGGGTGTAACAATATCTGAGGAATGTTTTTTAAATTAATATATTTCCACAGAAAATAAAAGCTTAAATAAAATATAAAATAATAAAATGTCATGATGGTATGAGATTTTTTTTTACTTTGCTTTACTCATACTTGCTTCAAAAAGTTAAATAATGAGCCTGAATCACTCTGTAAACAGAAACAAGATAAAACTTATTTTTTAAAAAATGAAGAAATATTAAACAAAAAAAGTAACATTGACTACATTTTACAACTTAATAGACACTGTAATTCATTTTTATTTTGTCTACTTTTGATCATAAATAGCAATACTAAGCACTTTGAAACATGCTCCAAGGCTAGTAAATAAGATGTAGCATATAATTCCCACAGGAAAAAGACAATATGCATTTTAATGTTCTTCTGGTTAGGCAAAAATGTAGATATTTGAAATATCTTCTAATGAGTTTGGTACTAAAATTTGAAATATGTTGATAAAATACCACAAAACATTTCAACAGCATGGCTATTAAGCTGATTTTAACTTTCCATTTAATCATAAAGAATATACAGATTAAATTTAGATTTATGTTAATGATACAGTCATACAGTCATACAGTCACATCTCTTTTCAGCATTATTATTCTATTTCTTGCAGCATTCTTCATCAGCACTCGACAAAAGGAATTTAAGTCTTTATTTGCTTTTTCAACTTTCTTTTTTCCCAGGGAAATTATGATTCAATAGTCTGCAGGTAAGAAATTCATCCAATTATGATGTTCCAATCTTAAGACATGTCATAAAAGTTGTTTAGATTGACAGTAACATGGAATGGGTAGGGAAGAAGAAAGCAGAGACAGATAATTAGAAAACTCTATTGAAGAGCTTAAGAAATGATTAAACTATCAACACTGAATCTTTAAAACACCCCCAGTATGGTCTATGACCACTGCGCAATGATTTATGAATTTATGTTCCCTTAGATTTTCTTCATATTCACATCTTAATTGTGTTCTATGTCAATTATTGAAACACGCTTTTTTGGAGACTCTTTTCAATCACATTTTTAAATTAGGCTCAGAAACATTATATGATCTCCAAATTTATTTCCTTTATTCTTCTTTCCTTTTTTCTCCTTCCTGCACACTCTATTTGTAGAAACTGCAAAAGCCAATGGTGAAAGTGAAGTAATATACAGACCTTGCCCCACAAAGAGCTCATAGTTGAAAATCAAGTCAAACTTGTAAATAAAAACTTAAGAGTTCCATAAGTGCAGCTTTCACAATGCCCTTAACAGCACAGAGAAGATGAAAAACTCATGTATAACACAGTTAACAGGGAAGAGCCCAGGTAGGCAGTTTAGTTAAGATCTTACTGCAGCAATCTCAATATTAGATCAATGAGACAGAAAATTAATAAGGATATTGAGGACTTGAACTCAGACCTGGACAAAGCAAACCTAATAGACATTTTACAGAACTCTCCATCCCAAATCCATAGAATATACATTCTTCTCAGCACCACATCACACCTACTCTAAAATTGACCATATATTGGAAGTAAATCACTCCTCAGCAAACGCAGAAGAATGGACATCATAGAAAACAGTCTTTCAGACCACAGTGCAATCAAATTAGAACTCAGAATTCAGAAACTAACTCACAACTACACAACTTCATGGAAACTGAACAACTGGCTCTTGAATGTTGACTGGATAAACAATAAAATGAAGGCAGAAATAAAGATGTTCTTCGAAATCAATGAGAATGAAGACACAACATACCAGCAACTCTGGGACACATTTAAAGCAGTGTCTAGAGGAAAATATATAGCAATAAGTGCCCACATGAGAAGCAATAAAAGATATAAAATCAACACCCTATGGTCAAAATTCAAAGAGCTAGAAGAGCAAGATCAAGAAAACCCAAAAGCTAGCAGAAGACAATAAATAACTAACATCAGAGCAGAACTGAAGGAGATAGAGACACAAAAATCCCTTCAAAAAATTAATAAATCCAGGAGCTGGTTTTTTGAAAAGATCAACAAAATAGACAGATTATAAGATAAAATAATAAATAGTTTCAATAAAAAGCAATAAAGGGGATATCACCACAGATTCCACAGAAATCAAACCATCATCAGAGATTGCTATAAACAACTCTATGCACATAAACCAGTAAACCTGGAAGAAATGGATCCATTCCTGGATACTTGCACCCTCCCAAGCCTAAAACATGAAGAAGTCAAAACCCTGAATAGACCAATAACAATGGCTGAAGTTGAGGCAGCAATTAGTAGCCTACCACACAAAAAAAGCCCAGGTCCAGATGGGTTCACAGCCGAATTCTACCAGACATACAAAGAGGAGCTGGTACCATTCCTTCTGAAACTATTCCAAAAAATCCAAAAAGAGGGAATCCTTCCCAAATCATTTTATGAGATCAACATCATTCTGATACCAAAACCCGGCAGAGACTCAACAAGAAAAGAAAACTTCAGGCCAATATCCATGATGAACATTAATGCAAAAATCTTCAATAAAATACTGGCAACCCTATTGCAACAACACATCAAAAAGCTTATACATCATGAACAAGGACACTTCAACCCAGGGATGCAAGGCTGGTTCAACATACGCAAGTCTATAAATGTAATTCACCACATAAACAGAACCAAAGACTAAAACCACATGATTATCTCAATAGGTGCAGAGAAGGCCTTCAACAAAATTCAACAGCCTTCATGATAAAACCTCTGAATAAACTAGGTATTGATGTAATGTATCTCAAAATAATAAAAGCTATTTAAGACAAAACCAACAGCCAATATCATACTGCATGGGCAAAAACTGGAAGCATTCCCTTTGAACTATGGCACTAGACAAGGATGGCCCCTCTCACCACTCCTATTCAATATAGTATTGGAAGTTCTATCAGACAAGAAAAAGAAATAAAGAGCATTCAATTAGGAAAGGAGGAAGTCAAATTGTCTCCATTTGCAGACGACATGATTGTGTATCTAGACGACCCCATTGTCTCAACCCAAAATCTCCTGAATCTGATAAGCAACTTCAGCAAAGTCTCAGGATACAAAATCAACATGCAGAAATCACAAGAATTTCTATACACCAATAACAGACTTAAAGAGAGCCAAATCAAGAATGAACTACCATTCACAATTGCTACAAAGAATAAAATACCTAGGAATATAACTAATAAAGGATGTAAAGGACATCTTCAAGGAGAACTACAAACCACTGCTCAACGAAATAAGAGAGGACACAAACAGATGGAGAAACGTTCCATGTTCATTGCTAGGAAGAATCAATATTGTGAAAATGGCCATAATGCCCAAAGTAATTTATAAATTCAGTGCTATCCCCATCAAGCTACCAATGACCTTCTTCACAGACTGGAAAAAAACACCTTAAACTTCATATGGAACCAAAAGAGAACCCACATAGCCAAGTCAATTCTAAGCAAAAAGAAAAAAGCTGGAGGCATCATGCTACCTGTCTTCAAACTATACTGCAAGGCTACAGTAATCAAAACAGCATGGTACTGGTACCAAAACAGATATATAGACCAATGGAACAGAACAGAGGCCTCGGAGTCAAAGCCACACATCTACAACCATCTGATCTTTGACAAACAGGACAAAAACAAGCAATGCAGAAAGGATTCCCTGTTTAATAACTGGTGTTGGGAAAACTGGCTAGCTACGTGCAGAAAGCAGAAACTGGACCCCTTCCTGGCACCTTACACTAAAATTAACTCCAGATGGATTAAAGACTTAAACATAAAAACCGAACACCATAAAAACCTTAGAAGAAAATCTAGGCAAAACCATTGAGGACACAGGCACAGGCAAGGTCTTCATGACAAAAACACATTGACAACAAAAGCCAAAATAGACTAATGGGATCTAATTAAAATCCAGAGCTTCTGTACAGCAAAAGAAACAATCATTAGAGTGAACCAGCAACCAACAGAATGGGAAAAAAAATTTTGCAGTCTACCCATCTGACAAAGGATTTATATTCAGAATCTATGAAGAACTAAAACAGATTTACAAGAAAAAAAAAACATTCAAAAGTGGGCGAAGGATATGAACAGATACTTTTCAAAAGAAAATATATATGAAGCCAACAAGCATATGAAAAAATGCTCATCGTCACTGGTCATCAGAGAGATGCAAATCAAAACCACATTGAGATACCATCTCATGCCAGTTGGAATGGCGATCATTAAAAAATCTGGAGACAACAGACACTGGAGAAGATGTGGAGAAATAGGAACACTTTTACACTGTTGGTGGGAGTGTAAATTAGTTCAACCATTGTGGGAGACAGTGTGGCGATTCCTCAGGGACCTAGACATAGAAATTCCATTTGACCCAGCAATCCCATTACCGGGTATATATCCAAAGGATTATAAATAGTTCTATTATAAAGATACATTCACATGTATATTCATTGCAGCACTGTTTACAACAGCAAAGACTTAGATCCAACCCAAATGCCCATCAATGATAGACTGGACAGGGAAAATGTGGCACATATACACCATGTAACACTATGCAGCCATAAAAAATGATGAGTTCCTGTTCTTTGTAAGGACATAGATGAATCTGGAAACCATCATTCTCAGCAAACTGACACAAGAACAGAAAATCAAATACTGCATGTTCTCACTCATAGGCAGGTGTTGAACAATGAGAACACATGTACACAGGGAGGGTATCATCACACACTGAGGTCTGGGAGGGTACTAGGGGAGGAAAAGTGGGGGGTAGGGAGTTGAGGAGGGATAACATGGGGAGTAAGGCCAGATATAGGTGATGGGGATGGAGGCAGCAAACCAAATTGCCATGTATATACCTATGCAACAATCCTGCATGTTCTTCACATGTACCTCAAAACCTAAAGAACAATAAAATATGTGTGTGTGTATATATATATATATATATATATATATATATATATATATATACACAAAACAAAAAATAACTACACTCGTGAATTAAAAAAAAGAAAAGTTAAGATGATGTTGAATTGACATTTGAAGGATTAATAAAAGTTTAGCTTATGGAGAAGCAGAAAAGGGCACTCCAGTCAATAGAGGAGCATGAGCAAAGTCATGGCATGTTAGGACAAATGGTATGCACCATATCCAAACCAAGAGCTTTGTGGAATGGAGAAGACAAGAAAGCTGATTGAAACCAGATTTTGAAAGGCCTTGAATTCCTTAGTAAGAGCCTCTTATTTTATTCATCATATAATAGAGAGCTTTTAAATGTTTTTAAATATGGGAGTAAAAGAGAATCTGATCTGTAGTTTAGAAAAAAAAAATGGCTTAGCCAGATGTAGTGGCTCACATCTGTAATCCCAGCACTTGGGAGGCCGAGACAGGTGAATCACGAGGTCAGAGTTCAAGACCAGCTTGGCCAACATGGTGAAACCCCATCTGTACTAAAAATACAAAAATTATCTGGGCATGGCAGCACATGCCTGTAATACCAGCTACTCTGGAGGCTGAGGCAGGAGAAACAGTTGAACTCAGAAGGTGCAGGTTGCAGTGAGCCAAGATCATGCCACTGCACTCCAGCCTGGGCAACAGAGTGAGACTCCATCTCAAAAAAAGAAGAAAGAAAGAAAAAGGAAGGAAGGAAGGAAGGAAGGAAGGAAGGAAGGAAGGAAGGGAGGGAGGGAGGGAGGGAGGGAGGGAGGGAGGGAGGGAGGGAGGGAGGGAGGGAGGGAGGGAGGGAGGGAGGGGAAAGAAAAAGAAAGAAAGAAAGAAAGAAAGAAAGAAAGAAAGAAAGAAAGAAAGAAAGAAAGAAAGAAAGAAAGAAAAGAAAGAAAAGAAAGAAAGAAAGAGAAAGAAAGAAAGAAAGAAAGAAAGAGGAAAGAAGGAAGGAAGGAAGGAAAAAGAAAAGAAAAGGCTCTTTGGGATATCAGGTATAACAAAGTTTAGTAAATGGCTTAGGGTGCATTGAAATAATTTGAACAATTCACGTTTACCAATGATTTGTTTTGTTGCATCCTACTGGAAGTGGACATACTGTTTGATATTTATAATTTAATTCAAAGTTAATTCTCCACTCTTACACCACAGCTGCCATCCAAGAGTACATGAACTTGAGAGATTTAAAATAAATTTAATAATCATTTTGGCATAAATAGAACCAAAATGACTCACTAGCCTCTGTTAGGTGTCAGGTATTCATCCTATATGGAGTGAAGACAGAGAAAAAGGTGAGAATAGGAATGAAAACTCACATTTTAAAATTAGACTCAAATATTTTTTGTCAATAAAACTCTCCTTGAACCATGAAAACAAATGACATGTTTAAAACCATGGCCTATCTCATAAATCATATTCTCTTCACAAAACTATTGCATGCTTTTAATCACCTTATCATTTAGGAACAGGATATGGAAGGCATGGGAATACCACAGTGAATTACAGTAAAAGGCCTTCTCTCCTCTTCTCTCACTCTCTCTAAAAAGCCAGGCTTCCTGCTTCCTTTATGACTAGAGTCAGATGAAGAGACTACAAAAATAACACATGGCATAGTGCTTACCAGCTCTTTTTCATGTGAGGGTCCATAAGAGAATTAACCATAATTGCAGCTTTAGGTGCTCATTGTACAGCATAAATTAACTTCTTATATATCTAAAATGGTACTAACTTGTAGTATTCTTGGGGAAATTGAGAAAATAGTCACTAAAATCATGTTCTGTAGGGCTTAATTCTCTGGTAGAACCCAAATGCTAAATCAGAGGTATGGAAAAAAATCATGGGTTGTTCAAAGAAGAGGGAGCAAGAATATCAAAAATCCTCTTATCTCAAAAATAAACCATCCCAGATCCATATAATTATGAGACTGGAATTTAGAGAAATACATACATCAAGACAATTTTACTTTTTTAAACTATTCTACATTTCCTGAATATAGTGTTAAAAGAAAAACATTAGCCAAATTAAATTTAAAGCAGTTTAATTGAGCAAAGAACAATTCAGTCAGTCTCCCAAGCTCAGAGACTCCAGTGCAGACACGTGGTGAAAGAAGATTTATGGACAGAAAAGGAAAGCGACATACAGAAAACAGAATTCATATACAGAAACAGCGGATTAGTTACAGCTCAGCTTTTCATTATTTTAACGTGGTTTGAAAAGTTGGCCACCTTTGATCAGCCAAAACTTAGTGATTGGCACAAGAGTAGACTACAGTTTTTATATAACACTTTTTAGGTTATAGTTCTCAAAGTACACAGAAACCTTTAGGCCAAGCTTAAAATGTGTAAGGAGGGCGTTTTGGTTAAACTTTGTCTAACAATTCTCCCCTTTTGGTCATCTTCTCAATATTAAGAGGTTGACCAAAACTTTAGTCATTGATGCCACAATCGCCATTGTAAATATACTTATTTGGTGTTTAAACCTACAAAGAAATATCAGAACGTGGGTTTTGTAAGGTGGGAACAAGGAATTTGGGCTACTTTTTTGTGAGAGTTAGAGTCGAGATACCTCCTTATGTGCTGGAATGTCCTGTTTACAGGAGGAAAAACAAAACCTGATCTGTTCTAGAATCTACATGTTTCTTTAAAGTCTTAGTTTGATTGTCACATTTAGCACAAGTGACTCCATTTTGGTTTGGTCTGGTCTGTTGGGGCCTACTGCATGAGCTTAGTCCAAAACAATGACCTCTCATAATTTTGTTTAAAAATTTTCCTTTTGGTCAAGTTCTCACTTAGGTGAGAGGATGACCAAAATTTAGGGCCTTAGCACCTCTCTCAGTTACCATCATTTTGGGTTTCTGGTCTTAACACATCATTCATAGATTATGGTGTCCTCATGGTCACATGTTTCTTTCAGGTTTTATCATTCCAGTTGAAGAGAGGCCATTTGACATTCTATAGATGGCTGCATGCGAACATTTAAAACTTTTGAGAGAATACAGTGCACCAGGGAAACTACTATTATGACTATCAAGAGGATAATATCAAGAGTTTGGAGTATGCTCCTTAGCCAGGGCCCCATAAACCAAACTACCTAAAATCAAATACATCAAAAAAATGAGCTAAAGAGTCTACTCACTTTGAGTAAGCAGTCTCTTGGTTAATCCCCTACAACTGAATTTCTGTAATGCCTGGTGTGATGTATTTCTCCATGGGCAACAAGTGCCAGCAGCTGCACAGATACTTCTCTGTTTAGCAAGTACATAATCTAGAGCAATTCTATTATTTAGCATAACTTTCACAGGAGAATTTAAAGTCTGTTGTGTAACCATAGACTTTGTAGTAAAATCTGCTATAGAGCCTATCATGAGGGATAAATTTCTAATCATTGCCTCATTTATTCCAAACCGTGGCAAAAGGACCTAAGAGAAGATGCCCTTCCAGAAGAGTAAAGACCTCCTGGCAATGTTCTCTTTAACCCATGATGTAGGTTAAGAGGAGTGAGCCAAAGGTTTATCTCAAAAATAATCTATTTCTGACTGATTATGGGGCAATGTATGTTCCATTAAAATTTCTCACCTATACTGAGCTTTCATTTATCTAACAAGGCATAAGTTTATCCATGCAGAAGGTTGGCTGCAAAATACTTCGCATGTAAAAGTATACTCCATGAGTACGCACAAGAGACCTCTTTACACTTCTATTGTTTATAGAGGCATACGCAAGGGAAAAGTGAGTCTCATGATAGTAGAGAAACCTTGACCCATGATCTTGGGGAAAAAGTTGTTTCCTTTAGGTTGCTATATTCTTCTGGGAAGAAATGTCCCGGGTTAGCTTTACCTTAAGGTTTCCAATGGATATAAATTACAAGAGTATGGAGGGATTCTTCTGAGTTGTGAGATTATGAACCCAAGATTCAAGGTCCAAAGGTTTTGCTTCAGTATGGATGACAAGAGCAGTCTTGCTCTGATGTTCTGAAATCTAATCTTTGGATTCTGGATTGTAAAGGGATTGATTATCCTCAGTCGGTAAACCATGAAAAGCTTACTTTAGCTGGTGAAAAAACACTGTGGCATAATGAGTTTCTGTTATAACATCAGCCCTCTTGCATGGGAAAGCTTTTATACAACCAGAAAACTTGCACTGAAAATAACAATTGGATGAAATCCCTCTATAAATGTTTTAATGGCCCATCAGGTAGTGAAATGTACCTGAAGTTTTGATTGTCTTTTCAGGAATATGGGTTTGACAAAACAATACATTGGTCATAAACTATTTTGGCAATTTACAAGTCACCACACCAATATAATATTTAATTTGGATCATTTTATCTTTTTCATTATGAGTCACAGAATGCAGAACTTTTAATTTAAAAAAAAAAAAAAGCTTTAACTTAGGAAGGATAAGGTGGCCATCCTGGTTCTCCATACTTAACATTGGACTTACATTCTCTTGAATACCAGTTTTTCTCCAATTTAGGTGCATAGCACTTATAACTGATAGGTTACCATGGGTAATTTCACTTAGATCATGGAGTTCATTCAAACTGTATCTCTAAACAATTTCAGTATTTGCTGATTTAGCATGAAAATCTGGCAAAGCATTTTATTGTTATTCAATTAAATTTTGTTTGAGTTAGCAGTTTTATAAACCAGTGTTTTTATTAAAGTTCTAAGAATTCTTATCTAGTCCAAACGACATGATTCTAAAGTTATCAGAAACCTGGATTCAAGAGTGCTTTTCAAGGCCCTTTCCATCCTTGCATGAACCTCTTTAAAGACACCATATTCTATGATTTTGCATGCTTGTGAAGTTTTCAGAAACTGCATCATAATACATACAAATGACCAACAGACATATGGAAAAAAATCTTCAACATCAATAATTATTAGAGAAATGCAGATTAAATCACAATGAGATATCACCTCACACATATTAGAATGACTGTCATCAAAAAGACAAAAGTGTTGTCAAGGATGTGGAGAAAAGGGAACTCTTGCACACTGCTGGTAGAAGCTTAAATTGGTGCAGCCATTATGGAAAACAGCATGAAGTTTCCTCAAAAAATTAAAAATAGAATTACCATATGATTTAGCAATCCCACTACTGGGTATATTGAAGGGAAGTGAAATCACTTTGTCGAAGAAATATCTGCACTCTCTGCAGTGCTTGTAGCACTATTTTTTACTATATTTAGTGCATTCTGGACTCAACCTAAATGTTCATCGGCCAACAAATGGATAAAGAAAATGAGGTATATATACACAAGGGAATACTATTCAGCCATCAAAAAAAATCCCATCATTTGTAACAACATGGATGAACCAGGAAGATGTTATGTTAAATGAAAGAAGCAGTCACAGAAAAGCACCAAGCGTTACTGATATGTGGAATCTTTAAAAGTTGTACTTATAGAAGCAGAGAGCTGATAGTGGTTACCAGGGGGCTGGAGAGGTGGTAGTGGACAGATGTTGTGCAAGGAATACTAAATTTCAGTTCGTTAGGAGAAATAAGTTCAAGAGATATACATACAACATGATGATTATAGTTAATAACAATGTGTTGTGTTCTCGGAAATCAGTAAGAGGCTGGATGTGGTGGCTCATGCCTGTAATCCCAACACTTTGGGTAGCTGAGGCAGGAAGATAACTTAAGCTTAGGAATTCAAGACTAGCCTGAGCAACATAGTAAGACCTTATCTCTACAAGAAGAAATTTTTTTAATTAGCCTGGCATGGTGGCACATGCCTGTAATCAGAGCTATTCAGAAGGCTGAGGCAGGAGGATGACTTGAGCTCATGAATTTGAGGTTACAGTAAGTTATCATTGCACCACTACACTCCAGCCTGGGTGATAAAATGAGACCCCCATCTCAAACCAAAAAAAAAAAAAATCAATGAGAGAGTAGATTTTTAAGCGTTCTTAACAAAACAACAATAACAAAATGATGAGTATGTGAGGTAATGCATACACTAATTAGCTCAATGTATCCTTTCCACAATGTATACATCTTTCAAAACATCATGTTGTACACAATAAATATAAACAATTTTTATTTATCAATTTAAAAATAAAAATCTATTTTATTCTTTTAAATCTATTAAAGGAGGAGATTTCTTGATTTTTTTAAAGCTATTATCCTCAGCAAACTAACACAGGAATAGAAACCCAAACACTGCATGATCTCATTGAACAATGAGAATACATGGATACAGGAAGGGAAACAACACACACTGGGCCCTGTCTGAGTGGTGGCACAGCAGGAGGGAGGAATCAGGGTAAATAGCTAATGCATGCAGGACTTAATACCTAGGTGATGGGTTGACAGGTGCAGCAAACCACCACAGCACACGTTTACCTATGTAACATATTTTCAAGTCCTGTACATGCATTCCAGAACTTAAAATTAAATTCCAAAAATAATAATAATTTATTACATAGCAGGTTCAAATGTAAAGAATCTACAGAAGTCAAATTAAGATGTAAAAGGAATCTTGGTAGGAAACCAAGTAAAAAAGTAATTATTTTCTTAAGTTTTTTGCAATGAAATATATCTCTTTTGATGTTTGTACAGGGCACTGAGGAGATAGAATAAGTCATAGGTCTGTGTAAAATAGGTAAATTCCTCCTCCACAAGGCCCCAGATAAAGCTGGAACATCTAAGATTTTTGTCGTACATATAACAATGGTAGATGTGAAGTAAATCCATCTTGCAAAATCTCATTATTCAGAAACCAAATTGTCTTGGCCCTGGTACTGGATGGAGGAAAAAAAATACCATCCCTGAGAATGCATAGATATAATCTACCACTCATGCTACCAGTGTGGTCTAAAAATCCTGAGGCAGGCAATTTGATATAAAATAGTTGGCTATGCCCCATGAAATAGTAAACACAAATTATTTCTAAAAGAATGTAACTGCAATCTAGGCTTCAGAAAATTCCTGTAAAGTTCAAAAGAACATGAGTTCACAGTCAAAAATCCCAAAACACACAAGAACCCAAAGAACAATCACTGAAAGTATCAAAAGTAATAACAAGCAGAGTTGGACCTGCAAAGATTCTAGAAAATGGTATTCCCAGACGCTGAACACAGAATAGCTATGTCTTACATGTTTTAAAAAATTCTTAGAAGTCTTTAAAATGTGAGCAGAAAACCACGAGATTTAGGAATATCCAAACAGATTGGAAATAGAACCAAATAATCCTTCCAGATATTAAAAATATCTTCTGTCTTCCACATAGGATGCAAAAAGTCAGCAGAGAAAGTCGCTCCTAACCTAACAATAAGAACAAGTCAGATAGCCTATAAAAGCAACTAGTCTCCACAGAGAATTGAGGTTGCAAGGTAACCTACTACACTAAAATCCAAAAAGATGGCAACATCCTCCGAGGATAAATGAATCCCACAGCTGTTTCATCTTCGGCAAAGGAGTAAGCCGGGAGGTGGCTCACGCCTGTAATCTCAGCACTTTGGGAGGCTGAAGTGGGCAGATCACAAGGTCAAGAAATCAAGACCATCCTGGCCAATATGGTTAAACCCTGTCTCTACTAAAAATACAAAAATTAGCTAGGTGTGGTGGTGCATGTCTGCACATCTGTAGTCCTAGCTATTCAGGAGTATGAGGCAGGAGAATCGCTTGAATCCAGGAAGAGGAGGTTACAGTGAGCCAAGATTGTGCCACTGCACTCCAGCCTGGCGACAGAGCAAGACTCAATATAAACAACAAAAAAAAAGGAGGTAGGAGGTAGCCACCACAGATGTTGGCAAGAATAAAACATCTGAGGCTTTAATAATGTTAAATGAGGAGTTTGTGTTGGCACATTTTAGAATGACTGAGGGCCCCAAACAAGGGGAATTCTCACCCATCCACAAAATCTTTTCACGAATTTCCACTGAATATTTATGAAAAAGACTAGGGGCAGGACCTCTCCTGCTGAAAAAGACTGTACCCACAGTAAAGACAAGCAGGGCCTGCCTAAATTTGAGGTTGAGAGGAAAATGAGAGCTGACCCCCTAGGCCCCAGACTGTGTGTGTCAAAGAAGCAGAGTCCTCCGCTGCTGGGAGACGGCAGGAAATCCTGCTTTGCTCCTTTGAGGAGGACCACCTCCACCCCATCTCAACCTGGCTTAAAGTCACTAATCTTTTTAAGTGAAAAACATGCTTGCTGTAAAGTTAGTTTTATCACTTTTACCAGATCTTCAAGTATGGGGAAAAACAAATAAAAACCAGCAATCCCAAGTCCACTTTTTAGGTAAATGTGGAGAATAACTCCGTGAAACATTAAAATAGCTTATTGATTCTTGCAATTGAGTTCAGCTACCTGATTATCTAGAATTCACTGGGCCACAACAGGAATCTTTTTCTAGGATAAGCATCAGCACTCTATAGAGAACTGTGGTAGAATGAAAGTACCATTTCACCTAAAGGTAGAAGAGGAAGTTCTTTTCATGCCATGGTCACAGTCTTCTCCACTACTGCCACCAACAACAAAATACCTCCTCCAAATTCCAAAAACTTCCAGACCACTGGAACTAACAGTGGTCTGGACAGATAAGAAAAGAGTGAGAGAGAGAAATTTAGAAGGCAAAATGCCTGTATGAAAAACAATCATATGGAGATGATTTTACTCTTAGATGTGAGTGAGTGATCTAACAGAGTAGGTTAAAACTACAACTGTATATGGAGGGAGATGGAGAAGAGGGCATCCGAAGAGTGAGGGGGCATAATTTAATTTTAATACCTAAGAAATTTGTTACAAATTAAATCAGAAAGTTAACAATAAAAAGTGAAGTTTTCATATGGATTTTCTACTCCCGGTTCAACCAAAACCAATAACCAACATATGCCTTCACTGACACCCACATTTCTTCAGTTACCCTCATTTTATTCAACAAATGTTTATTGAACTACTATTATGTGCCAGGTACTGTTCTGACCATTTAGAATACATCATAAAGATCCCTGTCCTCGTGGAGCTCACATACCAGTGGAGGAAGACAGAGAATAAACAGTAAATATGATAAATGAGTAAATTACTTAATATGTTAGGAGGTAAATGTGATGACTAAAAGAAGGGGAAGAGAGGATGAGAGATCCAAAATGCAGAAAGTTGAAGTTGTATTATGAAACAGGTCAGGGTAGACCTCATCAAGAAAGTCAGATATGAGCAATGACAGAAAGGAAGTAAACCAAGCAGTTAGCTATCTGGAAAAATTCCTGCAGGTGGGACATCTGGTATTCCAGCTGTATTCAAGGAACAGGAAGGAGAGCAAAATGTGGAGCAAGAAAGAAGAAAACTATTGGGATTGGAGGTCATGTCCTCCTTTTTATTCATTTTTATTCCCACTCCAAGATATTAAATCCCACTTCGGGAAATCACACAAATGCAGTGATGGACTCCACCTTGAGATAAATTAACCAACCAGCTGCTGTAACTCAGTTCTAGTTATGTCCTCCCTTCCCCAAATCACATCCCATGGCAGAACTTCCAACTATATTCTTATCAAGGTGGCATTCCTGCCTCCATACCTTCACCCTCCAAAGATGTCCTTGACTCCTATTTTGTTCAGAGAGGAGAAAGACACTGGCTGTGCTACTCCCACGTAATCCCACTCCCCCATCTCATATGGCTCAAAGGGAGACTATCCCCCTACTCAAGGCCAGTCTCTGCACCTGGCCTGGGACCTTAGCACTTCCATTGCCCTCCCTAAGGGACTCCTGAGTCTCCTTCTCTGAAGTTTCCTTACTGAATGTGGATGTCTCTCCTCAATCTCACCCTCCTTGAGCAGTTTTGTTCATGCCATTGCTATAAATTTCCATCTGTATTTTGACGATTTCTCATCTACCTCTGTAGTTCTGAGTTGCTTCTGAGGTCTAAGCAGGCATTCCCAACTGTGTACTAGTCATGTATATTCTAAAGATACATCAGATAAAATGTGTCAAAAATCAAGTATAACTCCACCTCCTAGATATATTAATACTTCCCCCGTTTCCTGTCTCAACAGATGGCATCATTACTCTCTCAGTCATCAAAACTATACAGTCAGCTTCTCTCTTTCCTTTATCTCCCATTTATAATCAGCCAAGTTCTATAAATTCTACTTTAAAAATGTCTACCACATCAATAGATATCTTTTACCAAATACCTGCATTCACAACTCTCACTGGCCACTTCATTCAAAGACAAAAATCCAATCATGAGCATCTTTTACACTGAGCAAGGAATAATAAGCCAAGTGCCATTTGCTGCCTCTACATAGTCATTTTTAATAAATGAGATTTTGATTTTTGGTTGTTGTTTCATTTCTGTTTTTAATCTTCTTGTGCTGAGAGAGGTAAGTGCCTAATTCCATTGAACAATTCATGTGAAAAAGGAGAAATTTATTGGCTTCTCTGCAAATTAAACTCATCTTGAAACCATACCATGATAGAAAAGTTAACAGGGGGAAGCACTTGAATTCAGACTGGAGAAAAATTAAAAGCTTGCAAAGCAAATAAGAGAGTCTGGAAAGAATTTCACAAAGAGAGAGAGAGAGAACACCAAACACCACTGGAGAACAACAATTTTCAGAGGAAGCCTGGAGCTTAGGCTGTCAAAGGAAGGATAGTGAGGAATAGGTAGGCAAGAGTGAGCTATGATTGCACTACTGCACTCCAGCCTGGGTAACACAGCCAGATCCTGTCTCTCAAAAGAAGAAAATGTAAGCAAGAGATTGGATTCTATATCCACCAGGGAGCCATTGAAGAGTTTTTAGTAAAAGAGTAAACTGAGAAATATTTATGTTACTAAGACCCCACTCCATGTTGGTGGGAGAGCTTGGCTTAAGTCATTTGTATTATCTCCCACAGAATTCAGTACAGTGCTTTCAAAGAATGTGTGAAAGTCAGAAATGAATTGTATTCGATTGAAGTAAATGATAGAGACTTTGTGGAAAGCAATGAGTGGCTGTGCTGTGTGCAAAGCACAGTCCTGAACTGCCTAATTTGAAAGGGGATGTATTGGGCTGGTGTAAAGTTGAGATCAGCTTGTAAGCTCCACTCTCCCTGTTTGAAGACTGGTGGTTGCCATGGTTACAGTTGCATGGGTAGGCTTATTTATAGCTGTACACTATCTTTAGTGAATTCCACAACAGATGAGAGAAAAATTCAACTGTGAAGCCATTTAAGTGCATTGGAAGCACTTAGGAAGAGCAATAGAATTAAATATACACCAGAGAATCTCAAAAACACTATGGAGAGCCCCATTTTAAACAACTGTTTTGTGAAGAGTGTTCTGTGTAAATCAAAAAAATAAAGGGGTAGAAACTACCAAAATCTAGGCTTCTGCATGCCCTCTACTAGCTCTGCCTCTACAATTTATAAGCATACGCTCCGGGATAGGTTTTGGAAATAAATAAATTTTCTTTACCACCAATCATGTGCAAGACACCTACAGATATTGGGTCTCTCCTTTCTTACAAAAACAATATGAGATAGGTACTATTATTACCCCCATTCTGCACATTAGAAAAGGAAGTAAAAAAGGTTAAGTGTTTCCCACAGCCTCATAGTTGGTAAAGACCAGAGCTAGCCAAGAGCCCAGGGAGTCTGCTTCCAGTGATTTTAACCACTATGACATACTGCCTTGTTTTAATATGTATAACATAAAGGTCTAGGGACCAGAAGTCATTGCTATATTTACATCAGTTTAAAGTGAATACAAATATAAAGTGATTATTTGATGATGCAGAAGACTAGGGATTCATGCTGCGGAACAAATTCTACCTAACCCTAAAATTTTAAATAAAACAAAAAAGGGCATCCTACTCCTATTTCAAACAGAATGATGGTAGGATTCCTTTATAAAGAAAATTTATCTATTTTATGTCAAATTAAATATAATTTTTAAAAATTGATTGCATGTGTGGGTGCGCACATATATGTTCATGCACACACGCAAAATTTGGGAACATGTCCCATTATGAACCACAAAGTAAAACTATGAATTATTTTTAAAGGTATGGATATTGACAGCTATTGAATGTGTTCATTCATTTTATCTTGACAAGTCAATGAGGCAAGTATTATTGATCCCTAGTCAACAGAGGAAAACCCGAGGTTCATGCTATATAAAACCCTAAACACACATACCTTGTGGGCAGCACAGCTGGACCTGAAACCTAAGTCCCTCTCCTGTTAAAGCCTAAAATTCTTTTTTCCGTATCTTTCTGTGTCATCTTGACTTCAAGGGGACCAAAATTTGGCCAGTTTCTAACTGAGGCTCTCCTCAAAGCCAAGAAAACTGTCTTTGAAAAAACATAGCTGTTTAAAGGAGGATGACAGGTAAAGATTTGCCTGGACAAGTCCTAATTCAATGCAAGAACCACTCACTTTTTGAACAAATGTGTATTAAAATACCATGACTTGGGGTGGAATACATTATTGTAGTATTTCCTATGCTGAGAGTAGTTTTGAGTAAAAATAATATGGTAAAGCTTTGGAATTTGTATTTGTTGTTAGTGATCACGCAATCCAAAAAATCATATGATGTTTGTTCATGCTTTTATCAGATAAATATTTACTAACTCCTTAAAATGTTCCTCTAAGTGTGGTAGGTTCTGGGGATTTAGTGTTGGATAAGACAAACATAATTTTGAATGCCAATGAAAGTGCAATCTTAGACTCAGAGAACATTCAGAGTATTCATTTATTCAACAAACATTACCTAGTGACTTGCATAAGCCAGACAGCATGAGAGGTAATGAGGACATAATGGTGAATAATTCACATTTTTACAAGTAACATTAGAGATCAAACATATGACAGATGACTGAAATATCAGGAGACTCAGCACTCATCCAAGATCCTACAGTGAAACTGGAGTTGAAACCAATGGTTAATAACTGTCTTTTTGACCCCTGTACTTTTCCTGAGGGCTCAACAATGGGAAGCCTCCTACCTTCTCCAGCACTTCATGGTATGACATAATTACTACCTGCTATCTTTTCTTCCAAACTGGGGGAAATGCCAGAAGAAAGTAACATCACATCTTTCATAAAGGTGTTACAGCCACAATTCCGATAACAAAAAATTATCTGGCCCAAAATGTCAGTAATGCCCAGGTTGAGAAACCCTGCTCTAGCCTATCCTCATATTAATAAAAAGGACTATAGAATATTTACAATAAAATAAAAGTCATCCTTTCTGTCTGAAATAAAATATGAACTCACCTAAGGAACTAGGAAGTACTTTGATGTGACTCAGAAAAAAAAAAGTAGAGAATGGGTATCTTGCTATCTTTAAATACTGAAAATGGTGAGGGGCATTTTGAGAGATTATCACCAGTATCAGCTTGAATAAAAGGTTCATATCCTACTGCAATATGATTATAGGTATAGACAGGCCTTGGCCTGCACATCTAACTCATTTCTGAATCTGTATACTTACCAAGTAATTCTCAGACCTCTGTGTGGTTGCATATGTAGATTATTTCAAGGAGAAAAAGGCCCACTTATTGAGTAGCAACAATCATAGGGCAGATGGTCTTTTTGGCCTTCAGATACAAAGTAGTCCTGTTTGGTCTTAAACCAAATGTAGGTAGACCCAAAACTTTGGTCAATGAGGTCCCAGGTCTATAGAATATTATAGTTCAGAGACATAATTATAGAGTCTACTCCAGCCCTTAACTGCTTTCTACCACAGGCACTACTTGCCAACTTCTCACCCCACTATTTTTGTTCCCTATGTAAGTATCTAAGTTAAAATATTGAAGTCCTAGCCTTTGGAGATTTAAGAGATTTTTAATAATGATGTGAACTGAATTAATATCCTAGCAGTATCTGAAATTAGACATGAACACAATAATTATTTCTAGTAATGACAAAATATTTTTAAGATACTACTTATGAAACTGAATCTCTGCCTTGAGGTGTCCTCTGACCAAAAATAATAAACACAAAGAGACTAAAGTCCAACAAATTGGGAAAACTCAGAACATTTTTCAAGAAATTTCAAGAAGAGAAGGTTGTAATGCTAACATAAAACAAAATAATTTGCAACCAGCATGGTCAACATAGCTCATCTCTTAAAAAAAAAAAAAAACACCTCATCTCTTAAAAAAAAAAAGTTTAAAAAAACCAGCCTGCTAGGCAAGGACTTCATGAACAAAACACCAAAAGCATTGGCAACAAAAGACAAAAGACAAATGGGACCTAATCAAACTCCACAGCTTCTGCACGGCAAAAGAAACAGTCACTAGAGTGAATCAGCAACCAACAGAATGGGAAAAAATTTTTGCCGTTTACTCATCTGACAAAGGGCTGATATCCAGAATTTACAAAGAACTCAAACAGATTTACAGGAAAAAAACAAACAAGCCCATTCAAAAATGGGCAAAGGATATGAACAGACACTTTACAAAAGAAGACATATATGAGGCCAACAATCATATGAAAAAATGCTCATCATCACTGGTCATCAGAAAGATGCAAATCAAAACCACATTGAGATACCATCTCATGCCAGTTAGAATGGCGATCATTAAAAAATCTGGAGACAACAGATGCTGGAGAGGATGTGGAGAAAAAGGAACACTTTTACACTGTTGGTGGTAGTGTAAATTAGTTCAACCATCGTGGAAGACAGGGTGGCGATTCCTCAAGGCCTTAGAAATAGAAATTCCATTTGACCCAGCAATCCCATTACTGGGTATATATCCAAAGGACTATAAATCGTTCTACTATAAGGACACATGCACACGAATGTTCATTGCAGCACTGTTTACAATAGCAAAGACCTGGAACCAACCCAAATGCCCATCGATGATAGACTGGATTGGGAAAATGTGGCACATATACACCATGGGATATTATGCAGCAATCAGAAATGATGAGTTTGTGTCGTTTGTAGGGACATGGATGAATCTGGAGAACATCATTCTCAGCAAACTGACACAAGAACAGAAAATGAAATACCACATATTCTCACTCATAGGAGGGTGATGAAAAATGAGAACACACGAACACAGAAAGGGGAGTACTAAACACTGGGGTCTATTGGGGGGAAAGGGGGAGGGCCAGCAGAGTGGGGAGCTGGGGAGGGATAGCCTGGAGAAAAATGACAAATGTGGGTGAAGGGGAGAAAGGAAGCAAAACACACTGCCATGTGTGTACCTATGCAACTGTCTTGCACATTCTGCACATGTACCCCAAAACCTAAAATGCAATAAAAAATTTAAAAAGAACACAACCAAAAAAAGCCAGATAGCAGTGGTGGCATAAGCCTGTAGTCCCCGCTACTCAAGGGGCTGGGGCAAGAGGATCACATAAGCCCAGGAGTTTGAGTGAGCTATGATCACACCACTGTACCATCCTGGACAACAGAGCAACACCCTGTCTCTAAAATAAATAAACAATTAAACAATCTTTAAAAAAATAAAATAAAAGTCCAGCCTTAAAGAGGAAAATATAGCATTTAATGTTAATAAAAGCTAAGCATGGAAAACAAGAACAACTATTATTTGATTAGTACTTTGAGTTTAAACTTCAAAACAACCTAATGAAGTAAGCATTGTGAAAGGATGAGATCAAGACTTAATATCTGAAATTTAAAAAGCACAAAGCTGACTTTATTGCTTATCTAAATAAGGATGAGCTATGCTGGTCAGGCACAACCTCTCCAAGCTGCTGCTATAAGGAGAAAATGATATATCCATAATTAAATTTTATGTGCCAAATAATGTTGCCTCAAAATATATTTAGAGGAAAATATGTTGGAAATGTATTGAGAAATTGACAAAAAGACAGCAGTGAAAGATATTTACAAAGCAAGCAAACAATACATGTCTACTTATGGGGACATGTGTTGACCCACAAGGTGGAGGCCTCCACATTGGCATTAAGCAAGAGGGATCATCAGCATTTAACAAGGAGGACGTGGTCACTTTTGCATGCCCAGACGATTTAGTAGACTCTGAAGTTTCAAATCTATAGAGTGAAATGATCCAGATAGCCCATTCCAAATCTCAGAGTCCCACACCTCTCCAATCAGGTTCTTCTGAATTTGGCGTCGATTTGTTGGAATCGAGAGTTCAAATTTCTCAAGAGCTCTGCTACTCTTCAGTTTTGGGCCTCAGATTTTTCTGTTCTTTCAACTAAAAGAGGTATGTCTCTATATACATTGCTAAGAATGCCCTCTGATTTTCTTATTTTGTCTTCAATTGGTAACTAACCTTTACCCTTTCATTGTCTTCTCCAATGCATCAGTATTAAGTATAATCCATTTCATCATTCTCATAATTTGTTTCCCATACAACTCTCAAATGCCTGAGATATTGCAGCAGCCAAGGCATTTCTTTGCAATATTACACCATCCCAATGAAAATTTCAGCAATTGTGGAAAATCAGAATGCCAGGAGCCATGTACTCTACCTACTTGTTGGTAATGATGTCTTCCAGTTCCAAAACTGCATTATAGAGTCAGCTCCCTAAAACCATGTCTGGTATCAATAGTCATAGGTTTGGCCACCTGGAAACATACTCTAGTGTAGAGATTTGCACGAATCACCCTTTGGAGTGTGATTTCATGAATGACAACTGTGAGAATTAGACAGAGGACAAAGTTTTGAACTATGATATGTGATGCAGTTACAACAGAGGCCTTGCTGATCCCACAGGAACTCTGGAGAAAGAATGGCCCTTCAGAGTTGTCTGAAATTAAAGCAAGGGGCAATCCTCATAACTCCACCTTGACCCTTTATTAAATGTGGGTTACTCCTGTAGAGGGATAAGCTTGGGAGAGAAGGCCCCCTGTGACTGAGGCAGCCGTCCTGGAGAGGAACACCTGCCAGCCATCAGCGCATAACATTCCCAGCAGCTGGAAGAAAGTGTTCTGGAGTGATCTGGGTATTTGGTACTCTACAAACAGAAAATAAAACTTCTTTCTAATGTAATATTTTGTTTTCTGTATAATATTTTACCCTATTAACAGAAATTAGACCTTAGAATTCACAGTAGTGTGAGGGATTTTGTTTTCATATTTTCTAGAATGTTCTGACTCTGCACTTTCGAGCCAGCTAAGTATTTGTTTTAAATTTATATCAAATTGTTTAAGATAACCCTTTTAGCTTTTTCACCCCAATCACCTACTTTGTAAAGAGCTGTTTTCCCAAAATATTTTTAAACCCATCATGCAGCCATAAGTGGATATCCAAATTAATTGAAGATTTTCTGAAAAAAATAGGTAGTCTTGATTGACTTTCAACAAGTAACTACTTGTGGTTAAGAAATAAAAATCATAAATAATATATTTGAAATACCACAGTCTTAGGCCTCTACAAAAAATTTAATATAGCTTGGGATATGGCCAAGGGTTCTGATTTTATAGGACCTTAGCCACTTTATAATGGAAAAAGATGAGGATAGGGAAGCTGTATTACTCAAAAGAGAAAAAGATAATGATTTGTTAATTTAATTTTTTAATTTAGTAGACATTTTATGTTGCTTACCTCGTTTTGTCAGAAATGAGGCTTACATGTGAGTTCAGCAAAATCTCTTTGAAATTAAGATAACGGTCACTCTCTTTCTGTCACCACTTACAGTGGTATTCATTTTTAAGGCAGCAGCTCGGATAAGCCACACTAATTCCTAGAAGACTAAACATCAAATTATCTGAAAAAAAAGGAAAGTTTGACAAAAGATCTGGTTCTTCCTCAACTTTTTTTTAGTACAAAGATAAAGTAATATACTCACTACTTGTGGCCAATGATATAATGATGCTGGGCATTTTTAAAAATCAGAACTCCTTAGCTCCTGAGTTACATTTGCCTTCTTTGTCCAGTTAACAGGACTAAAATCAAAATGAATCAAGAAATAATAAGAAAACATCAGTTGCATTATATTACTCTAAGTCTTATAGCGCGAGCACACCATATTGATGGATACAAAATAAGAGAACAAGCTAATGTCACTAATCTTTGATGAGTCACAAAACCAAAAAGGATGCCAAGATGAAGAACATGGAATAAATATAATTTCAATATTTAATGAAGAGCACCAAAATATAAAACTGATCACTGTGGTCACCTATAAAAATACAGAGATCACTAGGGGCCAACACCCGTTCACTACGTCAACAGGTCAGTTCATCTTGACCAGTTAGTAGATTGGTAAATTAGAGGAATGTGAGATATAGTCTCTGTAGAATATAGCCAGCACTTGATGTTTTATCTCTATAATATCTGTGAGAACAGCATAGAGGAACATCAGTTGGTTCCCAGTACAACTAGATGTATTCGTTGTCGGTTGAATTATTGTACTGTCAAAGAACACTTACGAACCCCCTTGAGAAGTGAGGGCAGAAGGGGTGGGGTAGCAAATATAGATGCAATTCAGATTTTAGAAACCGCTGAGATGAAAATGTTAGTTCTGCCATTATGTCAATCCCTGCTCTGATGACCTGTAGCACCATTCCAATGGGATCTCTATCACATTTGTTCTCTTAAAGTTGGTCTTTGACATTGGATTTCAACATAGCTTCCTAATTGAACTGTCCTTTCAGATTCTGTCCATACCTCTGCAGTCTCTACACTTCTCTGATTATAAAACTCAGTGATTAAAAAAAAACTGTATTTCCTTCTATCATCCTTTAATTTGTTAGAAGCTCTCTTCTTGAACTTTTAGTGTCCCTAAATTCTACGCTGAACTCTTCCTTTGACTAGCCTTAGAATAGCTTTAAATTGAAAATAGTTAATACTCAAAGGCTGTTAATGAAATATGAATTATAAAGGCTGGTATCTACTAAGAAGGACAGTTCTAGTCACAAGCCATGGAGCATTAAAAAGAGTAAAAAGAACAGGAGCACAGAGGTTGTTTTGTAATCAGACCTAAGGGCTGAAAGTAAAAAACAAGTGGAAAGTTAGTGGCCAGGACAGCAACTAAAAAGAGCAGCTAGAAATAAGAGATGGGAACCGGGAAGACATACCAGAACATTCCTCATGGATGAAGGAACTGAGGGGACCTGAGCTTTGTTTGAAATCTTCTATACAGATGTGTGATGATGGCTCAGGGTCAAGTGGAAAAGATGTGGCTGTCAGCTTTCAGGAGTGCCTGAATAACAGCCATGTAGTCTCTCTGTGGAATGCTGCCTGAAGAAAACAATATGGTCTCCCTTCTAGAAGACACTCTGCCTCATAAGCTCACTTACCCCTTGGGATACCACAATTTACACTAGCAACTTTGTCTCGCTACAGATAATAGGATAATTTTGAGTGAACAATATTTAAAACAACAGAAAGAAGTGTGATGGAAGGTCATTGAGGTATGTTCTCTTAATAGGAATAAGAGAGAAAATAAAGACCTTTTAAACAACTGAACAACATAGAATTCTATGCCTGTGTGCCCTAAAGCTAGCTGTTTAATGACAAATTATGTATTTTAAAGAGTGAGAATTATTGCCTTATAACTTAGTAGCCTAAGTCATTATGTGATATGAATTTTTTTCTCCAGCGACCCATGGTTCCAGGAGCTATTGATTTCTAAAATAGTATCCGATATTCAAAATCTTTTAAGGTTATATGATTGCTATTTGAAAGAAGTATGATACAAAATGAAGCTGTAGTGGCTCCTACAATCACATCAAATTTCACATTTCAAGTATAATTAGCATGACATTTTATGGATTTAGCTTGAAGAAGTCTGAAAAATAATCCTCATTTTGCAGAATCAAAGAAAATTAAACATTTAGATAACTAGAAGTTATCTTTGCTCAGATTTTATTATTAAAGTGAATTCTAATTATATCCGCCAAGAAATCCATTCTCATTTGGAAAAAGAAGTTTTTCTTCTCATGAGCTCAATAACTGAAAGTCCATGGGAGTTACATAAAATGTCAAATTTATTATCAAGTACTCATTGGTTTAATTCTATTTTATTCTGGCAAACATCTGGAAAATTATGACAAAATAAATTATTTTAAAAGCATTAATTAGGATTTTGCTTACACATTCCTTCATAAGACAGCAAATATTTACTGAAATCTATTATGCCATCCAGTTTTTATCTTACCAGAGCCAATTATTTATTATATTTTAAGTCATTAGCATACAAAACTTAATAATCATTTACTTTGATGTTTGTTACATGTGAATTCATAAAGGTATTTGAATTTCATTATCTAGCCCTCCTCAACATCAACCAAAGATCAGTAACTTACTTTTTACATTGGACACTGTGATTGGGCACAAAGTTTCTAGAATAACATAAGATTTATAACATAATTATAAATAGTACTTTAATTGAGTCTTGTTAATGTCACTGATGGATATTGGCTAGGGTTTGGTCCTAACACAACGTACACGCATATATACACACACACACTCGAGTAGTGACTATCTGTTTCTTTGGTTGCCATCTGAAACTCACTTTTTATTTCAAGAACCACTTCTCTCCTACTTTTAAACTACCTGGTTTGAGTGAGGTGACCTCTACTTTTCCTTCCAGAGAAAGACACATGACAGGGCCTGGTTAATTATTGTCCATCCTTTTGGTCAAAAATGGCCAGTTGACCAAAGTCATACTAATCAGAGCCCTCCTTGGAAGTTTTTCTGGGACTATTAGGGAATTAGGGGGAAAAGTACTTCTCTCCCAGGATTATAGAGGCTGAGGACCCACTAAGAGAATGTGGTTAAGAACAGCTTTGTAGCTGTATAAAAAGAGTGTTTCTGAGAATGAGTCTAACAGAGGAATGGAGGTCTGAGAAACAGAGAAAACAAAACAAACAAAAAATTCTTAATGACATCAATCTAACCTCACATCCAACCATTTCTGAAAATAGCGACCCCTTCAAAAATCCCAGTTATATGAGCCAATTGACTCCAATTTGTGTTTTTTTGAACTGAGTTTCTGACATTTGCAACTGAATAAATCCAGGCAATATACATACATACCCTCAGACTCATTATCTTCTATTTGTGATTTTTTTCTTATACAAATACACATCTCTATCTCTCTCTCTCTCTCTCTCTCTCTCTCTCTCTCTCACACACACACACACACACACACACACACACACACACACACAGTGTGCTAGAGAAGCTTAGAATTTGTCCTGTAGATTATGACAAAAAATTTTACAGTATGGTTTTCACCTTCATGGCCAACAGGATTTTGCTGAAACTCAGCAACTTTTCATCTGATTGATGTGCAACAACATGTTCTGACTGCTTGCAAAAACTCTTTTAGCCATTGACCCAAACGTGACAATACTGCAAATTGAGCATCAGCCCTCCATCTGGGTAGCTTTATTTCTGCCTGAGTTCTGATAATCAGAAAACTCACTCACGTTTCTTATAAAGTTGGAGTCCCGTAAATTATACAGTCTCCAAAATGTTGGGCCTAAAATGATGTAAACACCTGGAGGTTCTTGCCCATGATTACATAGGCATCTGTTTTCAGTTGGAACTTTATTCCTTATTGATGCCAAGTTGAGACTGGCTTAGTTGTGTATTTTCTATGTCTTTGGCTGACAGAATATTGTCAGAGTTTGCTTGATTATAGCAGAAACTTATAATTGTTTTCAGCTGCAAATGAATGCAAGGCTGACTCCAAAGAGGTACATGTCTTTTGTTTCTTTGATCAGCCGCTTTGGTTTGTGCCATCAAGATGGCATCTATCCACAGCAACTCCAGGTTAACTGCATTCAGTATAATGTATTGTGTTGTATTATTTGACATGTATACTAGTTGTTACATTTTTTTTTCTTCAAGATAGTAGAATTAGGACCATGTTACCAAGTAAGTCCACGTTAAACTTTGAATTTCAAGAGCCAAAGCTAGAGGAGAGGAAAAACCAGAGTTTGAATCTAAGCATAACAGACTTACTGAGTTCAAATCCCAGCTTTTTGGGCAAGTTATCTTACTTTTCTAAGCCTCAGTTTCCTCATCTACAAAGTAAAAATATTTACTAGTATTGCCTTATCAGGTTCATAATTTATTAAGGTTTAATAGGCATTAGCTACGAATGTTAATAGCTAAAAACAGTCAGAAAATATTAAACTATTCCTGAATAAGCATTAATAATCAGTAAACATTATCTGTTTATATTATTACTATTATTATCTAGAGAAGTCCTTTCACCTGAATTTCCTTGTAAGTTCTTTTTTTTTTTTTTTTTTTTTTTGAGTTTTGCTCTTGTTGCCTAGTCTGGAGTATGCAACGGTGTGATCTCGGCTCACCACAACCTCCATCTCCTAGGTTCAAGCAGTCCTCCTCCCTCAGCCTCCTGAGTAGCTGGGATTACAGGCATGTGCCACCACATCTGGCTAATTTGTATTTTTAATAGAGACAGAGTTTCTCCACGTTGGTCCGGCTGGTCTCAAACTCCTGACCTCAGGTGACCCACCCGCCTCAGCCTCCCAAAGTGCTGGGATTACAGGCATGAGCCACCACACCTGGCCTGAATTTCAGACTTCTCAACTACAAAATGGAAGAATTACTGACAACTTCCTAAAACCACTTTTAAACTCAAATGAGAAAACGTACATGAAAGCACTTTATAAAATGTAAAGCATATGAAAATATATAATGGGATTGTTGCCATTTCTGCTTTTGTTGTCTTCATTACTGGCATTGTGGCATACAAAACAATAAGTGTATTTGTATGTATTAAGCATCTAGCACATACCATGTTCTGGTCAGACAAAAATCCTATTCTCTAAATGCTTATAATCATTGAAAAGACATTATAAAGAATAACTTCAAAACATAATACGGCCTTTTTTACTATCTTAACTAGCAAATCCTTTTCATAATAACATAGATAAATGTGGTCTAATAGAATTTTCTATGATAACACAAATATTCTACATTTTTATTGTACAATATGATAGCCACCAGTTATGCATACTACTGAGCAAGCGAGATGTGGCTAGTGTGAATAGAAAACTAATTTTTTAAATTGTATTTTAATTAATCTAAATTTAAATAGCCACACACAACTAGTGGCTACCATATTAAATAGCACATATCTAGAAGGTCTTCAATACCTTTATACTTGTCAGATTTGATAGTTTTTGTGTCATATGCTATAATGATGTGATTTTAGGTTGAAATTCTATTATATTCTAAATTCCATCTAAATGCAATCTTCCACAAATCATATTATTATATTTAATATTTACATGTAAAAATTTATAATTCCAATTTTGAGCCCATTTTCTTATTTCAAATGATTAACATTATTTACTTGAATATTTGTCCTTTTTATAAGAATTATACATCACTCTTGGTATGATATGTTGCCTGAGTCCACTAAAAGCCAAAGAGAAAAAGAAGAAAAATTGAAAAAAAAATTTATATCACCTATATATAAAAATAAATTTTGACATTTTTCAGCTAACAATGAGACATGCTATTTAATTTAAATTAATTTTGTAAGTATAATTTTAAATGCATATTATATTGATATAGACAGCCAAGAATATAATAAAATTTAAATTTAACTGCATTATGGCATAAAATAGATTAAAAATTATTTTACTGTGGAAGTTTGAAATTCTTATATTTTACATACAAAAATATAATCAGAGTGAACAGGCAACCTATAGAATAAGGGAAAACTTTTGCAATCTAGCCATCTGACAAAGGGCTAATATCCAGAATCCACAAAGAAGCAAAACAAATTTACAAGAAGAAAAAAGCAACCCCATCATCAAAAAGTGGGCAAAGGATATGAACAGACACTTTTCAAAAGAAGACATTTATGCAGCTAACAAACATATGAAAAAAGGCTCATCATCACTGGTCATTAAAGAAATACAAGTCAAAACCACAATGAGATACCATCTCATGCCAGTTAGAATGGCTATCATTAAAAAGTCAGGAAACAACAGATGCTGGAGAAGATGTGGAGAAATAGGAACCCTTTTACACTGTTGGTGGGAGTGTAAATTAGTTCAACCATTGTGGAAGACAGTGTGGTGACTCCTCAAGGATCTAGAACTAGAAGTACCATTTGGCTCTGCAATCCCATTACTGGGAATATACCCAAAGGATTATAAATTATTTTACTATAAAGACACATGTGCATGTATATTTATTGTGGCACTGTTCACAATAGCAAAGACTTGGAACCAACCCAAATGCCCATCAATAATAGACTGGATTAAAAAAAAATGTGGCACATATACACCTTGGAATACTATGCAGCCATAAAAAATGATGAGTTCATGTCCTTTGCAGGGACATGGATGAAGCTGGAAACCATTATTCTCAGCAAACTAACACAAGAGCAGAAAACTAAACATCTTCATGGCCAACAGAGTTTTGGCCATGTTCTCACTCATAAGTGGGAGTTGAACAATGAGAACACATGGACACAGGGAGGGGAACATCACACACCAGGGTCTATCAGGGGGTGAGGGTCTAGGGGAGGTGTAGCATTAGGAGAAATACTTAATGTAGATGACAGGCTGATTGGTGCAGTAAACCACCATGGCAGGTGTATGCCTATGTAACAAACCTGCACATTCTGTGCATATACCCCAGAACCTAAAGTATAATTTGAAATAATAATAATAGTCTTTATTCCCACACAAATGAAAGTCAGCTTTACATTCTCCATTTAATATTGATTTTTGAATTATTCTCAACTGTCCTGTGGTACCACATGAGAATTTTGATAAAATGTATACAGCTTACAGATTTGGTGAGGTTCACATTGAAGCAGATTTGAGAATTATTAACATTTTATATGCCTCATTAACTTGATGTATATCCGTTTCTGTATTACTTGTGTCCCCATCTTAAGTAATTGTCTAGCATTAAGAATAATTTTATTCTTATAAATAAGAATAAAAACACTTTATAGCCTGTGTTGGCCAGGTTTACTATGGTTGGCAGTTACTGTTTAGCTCAGTGTTTGGCTGAGTGACTGAGTCATAACACATTCATCTCCACGATGGGCAATGACCACATATTCAAGAACTGTTACACTGTCATCTTTTAAAAGAATATTTTTGACAAAACTACTTTATCTGTTGCCTTTTAATATGTATTTAAACATATTATTATTGTTACCTTTGATAACAAAGTTAAGATGGCAGTAAACTTCTCATCTTATTCTGAAATACTGTTTTCTTCTTTCATTAGTGGTTATATTCTATGTTCTTTCCTAGTGTCACTTAATTTCTTCAGTAGTCAAGCAAAAATTCATTTCAATAGTTTTTCCAATGACTTTTGAAATTTATTAGTCAAATCTTCTTATTCTTGTTTTCTAATCCACCAAAATCTTCTTTTATCTTTATCAGTTTCTTTCTCCTGGTTCCCTTTGATTCACTTATTGTTTCCTTTAGAACTGAATTGAAAGGGTAAGTATATTTATTTTTATTTTTCTAATCAATGATTTTAAAGCACTATATATAATTCCAATTTTGAACCCAGTTTCTTATTTCAGATGATTTAAATTATTTACTTGAATATTTGTCCTTTTTATAAGAATTACTTATCACTCTGGGTATATCATCGTAATTAAATTTACAACTGATATTTAGGCTTAATTTTTCATTTAAATTGTTTTAGTATTTCCCATCACTCCTTTTTGTAAAAAATTACATATAGTGAAATTTACCTTTTTAGGTGTACAATTTTATACATTTTGACAAATGTACATAGTTTTGTAACTATCACAATCAAAATCAATATTATTTTTATCAAAAACTTTCTTGTGTACCCTTCCTACTCCCAGGAGCTAACAACCATTGATCTGATTTCTTTTCCTGTAGTTTTACTTTTCTATATATATTTTCTACATGTCTATACATATTGTTGCATGTATTAGTAGTTTGTTCCTTTTTATTGCTGAATATTCCATTGTATGGGTGTGCCAAAATTTCGTTTATCCATTCACCAGTTGAGGGACATTTGGGTTGCTATATATACATAGAGACCTTTGGGTAGACAGATGTTTTCATTTTTCATAGGCAAATACCTAGGAGTAGAATTGCTGGCCCTATGCTAAGTATATGTTTATCTTTTTAAGAAACTGCCAAACTGTTTTCCAAAATTGCCATGCTATTCTGCATTCCCACCAGCAACATATGACTGTTCCAGATACTCCATACCCTCATATCTTTGTCAACACTTAGAATTGTCAGATTGGGGTAGGGGTGCACAATCAAATGAAGGGGTAGAATTTATTCATTTTTGGTGCTGTCATTCTAATAAACGTGTGGTAGTATCTACTGGAGTTACTTTGCATTTCCCTTATAAGCAATCACGTTAAGTGTTTTTTCATGTTCTTACTTGCAATGAGCCATCCAGTATCTCTCCTTTGATAAAGTGCCTGCTCAAAACCTCAGTCCATCTTTAAAAATTAGGTTTATTATTTTGAATAAATAAGAACTTTGAAAAAAGGTATGATGAAATGCTAAAAAGAATAGACAATATAGAGAGGAATATAAATGAACTAACAGAGTTGAAAAATACAACACGAGAACTTAGTGAAATATGCACAAGTTTGAATAGCCGAATTGATCAAGCAGAAGGAAGGAAATCAGAGGTCAAAGACCAACTTAATGAAATAAAATAAGAATACAAGAGTAGAGAAAAAAGGATAAAAAGGAATGAGCAAAGTCTCTAAGAAATATGGGACTATGTGAAAAGACCTAATCTACGTTTGGTAAGTGTACCTGAATGTGATGGAGAGAATGAATCCAAGCTGGAAAATACTCTTCAGGATATTATCCAGGAAAATTTTCCCAATCTAGCAAAGCAGGACACTATTCAACCCCAGGTAATACAGAGAAAACCACAGAGATATACCTCAAGAAGAGCAACCCCAAGGCACATAATCGTTAGATTCACCAGCGTTGAAATGAAGGAGAAAATACTAAGGCAGCCAGAGAGAAACGTCAGGTTACCCACAATGGGAAGCCTATTAGACTTACAGCAGATCTCTCAGCAGAAACCCTACAAGCCAGAAGAGAGTGGGGGCCAATATTCAACATCCTTAAAGAAAAGAACTTTCAGCCCAGAATTTCATATCCTGCCAAACTAAGCTCCACAATTGAAGGAAAAATAAAATCTTTTATGAACAAGCAAGCACTCAGAGATTTTATTACCACCAGGCCTGCTTTACAAGAACTTCTGAAAGAAGCATTACACACAGAAAGGAACAACCAGTATTAGCCTTTCTAAAAATATACCAAACAGTAAGGAACATCAATATAAAGAAGAATTTACATCAATGAATGGATAAAATAGCCAGTTAACATCAAATGGCAGTAACCCTAAATTTAAATCAACTAAATCCCCCAATCAAAAGATACAGCCAAAAGCTAACGGTATACTACATCCAGACCCATTTTATATCCAAAGATACACAAAGACTCAAAACAAAGGGTTGGAGAAAGATTTACCAACCAAATGGAGAGCAAAAATAAATGAATAAACAAAAAGCAGGAGTTGCAATTCTTGCATCTGATAAAATAGATTTCAAAGCAACAAAGATACAGTGGTAAAAGGATCAATGCAACAATAAGAGCTAACTATCCTAACACCCAGATACATAAGACCCATAAAGAGCTTTAGACTCAACGAGACAGAAAATTAATAAGGATATCCAGGACTTGAACTCAGATCCAGAACAAGTAAACTTAATAAATATTTATAGAGCTCTCCACTTTAAATGCACAAAATATACATTCTCCACTTTAAATGAACAAAATATACTTTCTCCACTTTAAATAAACAAAATATTGATCGGCCATTATTAATACCCATTTTTAGAATAAGGTAATATTCCTGTTCTCTCTCCCTCCTTTTCTTCCTCTTTCTTCCTCTTCTCTTCTTCTTCTTTTTCTCTTTTAAAAAAAAAAAAGGAGTGATTCCAATCTCCACATCATAGGTGGGAAAGGGGCTTCCAAAAAAAAATTAGGTTTATTATTTTACTACTGCATTTTGATATGTCTTTATATATTCTAGTTATAATCCCTCACATGTGTTTTGCAAATATTTTCTCTCAACCTATAGCTTTCTTTTTTTCATTTTTAATAATATTTTTCACTTTATTTATATTTAGTAGCATTTTCCAAAGAGCAGAAGTTTTTTATTTTGATGAAGTCCAATTTATAACTTTTTTATTTTGTGGTCTGGGCTTTGTGCATCCTCTCTGTGTAATCTTTGCCTAATTCAGAGTCTCAAAGACTTGTCTCCAGTGTTTTCTTCTACAAGTTTAAGTTTCAGGTTTTATATTTAAGACTCTAAACACTTTTTGCATTCATTTTCAAATATAGTGTGAGATATGGGTCACTTTTTTTCATATGGACGTACACTTGTTCCAGCACTATCTGAAAAGACTGTCCTTCCTCTATTGAACTACCTCAGCACCTTTGTTGAAAATCAGTTTGACATATTTGTGTTGTTCTATTTCTAGACACTCTATTCAGTTCTATTGATTATACTACTGTCCTTTCACCAATACCACCCTGTTCAGATTACTATAGTTTTACAGCAAATTCTGAACAGTCTTCCAACTTTGTTCTTTATTTACAAAATTGGTTTGGCTATTCTAAGTCCTTTGTTCTTCTATGATATTTTAGAATCAGCTTCTTAATTTCAACAAAGCCTTTCGGGATGTTGATGGATATTTCATTAGATCTATAGATGACTTTGAAAAGAACTGATTTTTTTTCAATGATGAGTCAATTCTTGAACATAAGACTCCTCCCATTTGCTCTTTTTAATTTTGCTCATAACTGCTTTTCATTTTTTATTTTTGATATTCTAATATTGATAATTTGTTAGATTTGATCTTAAGTTTTTTATATTTTATGATTCTGCTTCAAATGGTACTGTTTTTACTTCAATTTCTAAATTTTATTGTTTGTATATTTAAAAAACAGCTGACTTTCTAGTATATTGAGCTTATAATCTGCAATCTTGCCAGATTCATGTCGTTCCAAGTTCTAATAGCTTTCTTCTTAGATTTTGGGGAGAATGTTTGCATTGACAATCAGGTTGTCAAAGACAATTTTACTTTCTCTTTTCTAATCTAATTGTCTTTTATAATTATCTTGTCTTCTTATGCTAACTGAAATCCAGAGTACAAGGCTGAATGGGGGTATAAGAATGAACATCCTTTGTTTTCATTCTTAAAGAAACTGCATTCTGTCTTTCATCATTAAGCATGATATCCGTGGTAGATTCATCATCATTGATGTCCTTTATCAGGATGAAGAATGTTCCTTCAAGTTCTAGTTTAGTAAGAGTTTTAATCAAGAATGGATGTTGAATTTTGTCAAATAATTTTTCTGCATCTGGTCATATAATTTTTCTCTTTTAATCTGTTGATATAATGTTATGCTGTTTTTTAATGGTAAACCAATTTTGCATTCCTAGTACAAATACCACTTTGTTATCTCTATCCCTTTTAAGTCATAATTTCATGTTTTGTTCTCTATTTTTGTTTTATTTATCACTTTAGTATTTCAGCAACTATCTTTGATGTCTACTCTGTTTTAAGCATTGGTCCAGGTACTGAGAAGGGAGTGTGAATAAGACAACAGAAATCCCCTGCCCTTCTTGAGATTATATTTCAGCAGGGAGGAGAGACCTATAATAAAAAGCAAATAAATAATTTTAAATTGTGTAGTAGAGTATCAAGTAATATATTTTTAGGTGCAAGTCATGAAAAGAATCCCAAATCTTGTAAGCTTAGACAATAAGGCATTTCACTATTTTATAAAGCTTAAGTTCAGAAATAGGACAGGCTTCAAGTGTGCTTTAATCATTGGCTCAATAATGTCCTAAAAAACCTGAATGCTTTTCCTCACTCTACTGTTTTCTCCAATGTAACCTTTGCCTAAGACTGATCTTCCCTCCTGGTCATTATTAGGCTGCCAGTGAGCTTGTTCTTGTGGATTGTCTTACTCAGTTTGGAAAGACTAGAACGTTAAAATTACCTCCTAAATTTTTTACAGCTATATTCCCATATGTAAATTAAGTTCTGACAATTAGAATTACCTGCTTGAGATTTGGAAAGCAGGAGTGAGACAGGCTCTATTTCCCCAGACCTTATTTGGCTGTTTCTACACGGTCATGAGAACATGAATTTTCTCTGCAGCAGTGTCTATTCTCCAGTTCCCTGGCTGGTGAATAGTTGTGGGGGTGATTGAAGTAGCAGCATTGACTTTATGCTTTGGTTTGCTACTTCAGGAATCAAAGCTATGATGTCTGTATCCTAGTTCCCTGTGTTTCCAAAGGCAGTTGCAATGGTCAATGGCAGCAGGAGGTTTTTAACTTGTAATAGGTTCAGTAGTGGACTCAGAGGTAGTTGCTTTCCTGGTAGGTCAGTCCTATATTTTTCTGAGAGCCATTCCTAAATGTTCAACCTGGAATCTACTTTCTCAGTGCTTCCAAAAATTTTGAAAGCAATAGTGTCCTATGTTAAATCCATTTATGCCCCCCACCAGATTCTTAATATGATTATCTTCACTGATATCTGGCAACTCATGAAAGATCTAAGGATTGCCAGAGATGCTTATAAGGTGTCAAAGAAGTAAACTAAAAGTCGTATTAGAGATGGATCTGCCCTCCTCATAGGAATTACAGGTGAGAAATTCCTTGCAGCTGGGGGAGGCAACTCATCAAAGAGCCCATGAAGGTGCCCCTGAAAGCAAGAGTCACTTTACATACACACCATGTCTATAGAGCTCTGCTGCTATTTCACCAGTGCCCATGACATAAGACAGTGCCCATGACAGAGTCCATGACATAAGAACTTTATTGCTCCCCTTACCTCATCTTCCCCTTTGTGGTCCAAACTGCGGTTCTCAGAAACAAAGATTTGCAAAATAGAAAAAAGTAAATGTCCTAGATGGAAAAAGAAACAGCACTTTTCTCTCTTCCTCAACTGCAGTTTGGCTGTATTAAAAATGCCCAGCTGGGGAGAGAGAGAAGTTTCAACTTTAAACTGAAACTGAAGTTTTATGTGTTACAGTGGACTTGATATTTTAATTATTAAACTGTTTCATGGCTTAAACTGACCTCAGAATTATGTATTACCTAAGAGCAACTAAAAGAGTAATGGATCCTGCTAGAATGTTCATCCCATGAGAGGATGAGAATTAGCCTTATATACTAACCTTCAAGATACAATGGGTCTCTAAATTAAGTTTCTTTAGTGTTACACTCCATGAACTGTGCTTAGTCAGTATAATGTCACAGTGTTTTTATATTTCACTAATATTTATCCTATTAACAAGAGCTAAGTAGGATGCCCTTACGCAATCCATTATTTTTTTCCATAATCTCTATTCCTTCCTTCCCTTACTCTTCAAAATATATATTACTTTGGAAATTCTCCAACCTTATAGATAAATGCTTATTTTAGAAACTGCTTTTCATATCCCAAACATCAGTTTTCTTCCCTAAATAACTTTTCCCCAGTTTGGCACAGTAGCAATGAGTGCCCTCACATGGTTCTTAAGTGAACAGTGCCAGGCAATCATGGGACTTAAAAGAATGATGCTGCTAGATATTGTGATAAAATGATAATGTATTCTGTTACCAAGATCAGTTGTCACCTTCAATTGTGAAATTAGGATCAGTAATCTCTTCTCATAAGAATGATGTATGGATTAAATTGAATACTATTTAAGAAAGTGCCTCACAGACATTAAGGCACAGAAAAGTTACTTAATGAAAATCGGTTGACTCTAAATCTGATTTGAACTTCATTCTGTGCAGCTCTATCTCAAAATCCCAGACTACAAAATGTCAACGATCTGTAGGTTCCAATAGCATAAAGCACAATTTTACCACTGAGTTTCAAAATTCATTTGGATTAACTAGGCTTTATACCGCAAGGAGAAAGAATGGAGGCCACAAAGAAGAAAAGTTTTTGAAGAAAGATAAACCAGATTGCTAATCAGTAATAATCATTTCCCATGAAATAAATTTATTTTTGACTGAAAATGAATAAGTTGTACTTAACAGCAGGACTTATTACTGCATTAATATAACTTCAGTAAAATGCCATTAACTTTCTCTGCCTCACTTCCTCTATCTTTAAAAGGGTGGTTATGGTTATAGTTGATGACTTTTATGACTGTCAAATTAAAAGTTATGTTCCCAGTGGGAGAGATGGACTTGTGGATTTTAATAACATCTTCCCCCTCCATGCAGTATTGCCAGTGATAGCAAGTCCCTAGGACCTAAATACTGGTATGAATGTAGACTCATATAATAGAGGTTATATTTATAAGTTTGTAAATAGCATTACCAATGTCCCTTATCTGCCATATTGCTCCAAAATTTTTTTCTTCTACAGTTGATGAGAGCAAATTCATTCTTTAACTTTGTAAACAACCTTCAGAACTAATTTCAATGGGAGCAGGCAGGATTGCCAAGATAATAATGGACATCTAGAGAGTATTTGAGAAAATCAGGTCTGAGGTTTTGCAATTCTGGACATAAAGAGAAGTCCCAGGTATAACCAGATTATCTACACAAAGAGAATTTGTCTATGTGAAGCAGAATGTGCTGAAAGCCCCCAAGAAGGTTGTTTTTCTTAATGCCTGATTTCAAAGCAAGAAATCCCACTACGTGAAACTGACCTTTAGTCTAGTAAGCACACTTGGGCTTAAAGATAGTTTGTCTTTCAAAATCAGTTTCTGTTTAGGGTTTCCCTCATGTGCTGTTCAGTATAATTAATCCTGTACCCAGAAAAGCAGAAAGTCATTTCAATTAGGGTACTGTCATTTACAAAACTTTCCACTAGATGATGGACACTCAGAACTCAGAATGCATGGTTGCTATTCTCGGATAGCTGGTGTGGTGATGTTCACTGAAGCACCTTTCTCAGAAATGCTGACATAATAGAGAAGGTGACTATAGTAGTCAGGGTTCTCCAGAGGGACAGAACTAATAGGATATATGTATATACAAAGATGAGTTTATCAAGGAGAATTGACTCACCCTATCACAAGCTGAAGTCCCACGACAGGACGTCTGTGAGCTGAGGACCAAGGAAGCCAGTAGTGGCTCAGTCCAAGTCTCAAAGCCCCAACATTAAGGAAGCTGACAGCACAGCCTTCAGTATGCGGCCAAAGGCTAAAGAGCCCCTGGCACACCACTGCTGTAAGTCCAAGAGTCCAAAGGCTGAAGAAACTGCGGGCTGATATTCAAGATCAAAAAGCATCCAGCATGGAAGAGAGATGAAAGCTGGAGGACTCAGCAAGTCAGCTTATTCTACCTTCTTCCACCTGCTTTTTCTAGCCTCACTGGCAGTCAATTGGATAGTGCCCACCCACATTAAGGGTGAGTCTTCCTTTTCCAGTCCACTGACTCAAATGTTCATCTCCTCTGGCAACACCCTCACAGACACACTTGGAAACAATACTTCTCATCCTTCAATCCAATCAAGTTGACACTTAATATTAACCATTACAGTGAATAAAAGTTAGGTTTTTATGAGTCCTCAGTGGCCCTCCTTGGAAAGCAGTGGAGGGGGCATATAAGTGATGGCTTATATCCAGGACACTGGAATGTAAGCTCCCAGTAAGAAGCTGAAGTGGATATTGCTGGGTACTCTACACAGAGCCCTACAGTGAACTCGACAAAGGTGTCAAGAACATACACTGGGGAAAAGACAGTCCCATTTACTTTTTCTGTGTGCCCCTTCCTCAGCTTTGGTGTGTATTTGCTTTTAGCAGCCCACACCTACAATGCTAATTTGGAAGGCTGCCCTGTGGCTGCTGGAGCCACATTGCCCAAGCCCACAGAAAGTCAGAGGTGCTTGGAATTCACATCCCCAAAGGGTATGGCTAAAGGGTACAAGAGTATGAAAGCTCAGCTGCCTTGCTTTGGAATGGGACAGCAGTGACACAAAATCTCCTTTCCAAAATTCTTCTATAGGATCGAGCTAACACTCTCATCTGCAGGATTTTCTGAAACTGCATACTTGTATGGCTGTCCTCTTTCCTGTTCCACTTTCCATACTATCTTGCTAGTTTCTCCTGGGAACATGTCCTTAATAGGTAGCTCATATACAAATCCTCTTCTCAGGGTCTTATTGACAGGAATAAAAGCAAGCTATACCCAAGCTCTTAGTAAATTCCATAAAAAAGAAACAAATGAAAAATAAAAAACAAAAAACATAAGAGTATACCCATATTTATAGCAGCATTATTCACAATTGCTAAAACAGAGAAGCAACTCCTGTTCATCAACAGATGAATGGATAAGCAAAATGTGGTAGATACATACAAAGCAATATTTTTCAGCTTAAAAAGGAAAGAATTCTGACTTATGCTACAACATGAATGACACTTGAGGACATTATGCTAAATGAAATAAGCCAATCACAACAGGACCATGTGATTCCAGTTATATGAGGTACCTAGACTAGGCAAATTCATACAGACAAAGTAGAAAAGTGGTTGCCTGCAGTCAGGAGTTGGGGGAGACAATGGGGAATTGCCACTTAATGAGTATAGAGTTTCATATTTGCAAGATCAATGGAGGTCTGTGATGAATGGGTGTAATGGTTACACAACAATGTGAATATATTTAATGCCACTGAACTGTCCATTTAAAAATACTTAAGATGGTAGATTCTATGTGTATTTTACCACACTTTTTAAATTGAGACAAAAGAGAAAATGTAAGGATCTGGGGGTCATTCATGGGACATGAGACACTAGCCTTGAAGATATTACAGGAAGTAAAATACTGCAAGGTGCCTATATAGTATCTTCCACTGCTGGCTAAGGAAAAAAGTCTCACATTCCAGGTATCCAGAGCAGGCTACAAAAGGCTGAGAGTCTGGTAACCCTCCTTAGTTTCAATAGGCCTCTTAAAGGTGGCCAGGTTAATATAAGAGTAAGAGAAAGGGGATATCAAGATTGCCAGGTGGTAGAGTGGAGATCAGACACCAGCAGGTCTAAGACAAAACTTTAAAAACAGTGCTATGCAGAAATAGAAAGAACTATTCTAAAATTCATATGAAACCTAAAAAGAGGCCAAATAGCCAATGCAATCCTAAGCAAAATGAACAAAACCAAAGGCATCACACTACCCAACCTCAAACTATACTACAAGGCTACAGTAACAAAAACAGCATGATACTGATTCAAAAACAGACACTTGATAAATGGAACAGATAATAGAAACAAAAAATAAAGCTGCACACCTACATCCATCTGATCTTCAGTAAAGTTGACAAAAACAAATGAGCAAAGGACATGAACAGATACTTCTCAAAAGAAGACCTACACGTGGCCAACAAGCAAATGAAAAAATCCTCAACATCACTAATCATTAGAGAAATGCAAATCAAAACACAATGAGATACCATCACATGCCAGTCAGAATGGCTATTATTAGAAAGTCAAAAAATAACAAATGGTCACAAGGTTTCAGAAAAAAGGTATGTTCAACAGTAACAACATACACTGTTGGTGGGAATGTAAATTAGCTCAGCCACTGTGGAAAGAAATTTGGATATTTCTCATAGAACTTAAAATTGAAATACCATTCAACCAAACAATTCCATTACTGGATAGATACACAAAGGAAAATAAATCACACTTCCAAAAAGACACAAGCACTGCTATATTCATTGCAGCACTATTCACAATAGTGAAGACACCAAATCAATCTAGAAGCCCATCAATGGTGAACTGAAAAAAGAAAATGTGGTACACATATACCATGGAATACAATGCAGGCATACAAAAGAATGAAATAATATCCTTTGCAGCAACATGGATAGAGCAAGAAGCCATTATCCTAAGTGAATTTTTATAGAAACAAAAACCAAATGCCACATGTTTTCACTTATAGTTGGGCACTAAACATTGGGTACTCATAGACATAAAGATGGGAACAATGGACACTAGGGACTACCGAAGGTGGGGAGAGAAATAACGGGGTAAAAGCTGAAAAACTACCAACTACCTATTGGATACTACGCTCACTACCTGGGTGACAATGTCATTTGTACCCCAATCTTCAACATCAAGCAATATACCTATGCAACAAACCTGCACATGTACCCCATGAACCCAAAATAAAAGTTGAAATTAAATTAATAAAATAATAAAAATAGTCCTATGGACTGAATGTATGTCCCACCAAAATTCATATGTTGAAACCTACTCCCCCAATATGATGGCATTTGGAGGCAAGCTTTTGGAAGGTGATTAGGTCATAAGGATACAGCCCTTTGTGAATAGGATTAGAGTCCTTATCCCAGCAGCCTGAGTTTTTTTGCCTCTTCCACTACGTGAGTACTCAGCTAGAGGAAAGTCATCTCCACACCAGGAAACAGGCCCTCCCCAGACACTGACTGTCAATCTTGGCAGATCTTGGTCTTGGACTTCTTAGCCTCTATACAAGATAAATTCCTGTTGTTTATAAGCCTTCTAACCTATGGTAGTTTGTTATAGTAACCCAAATGGACCAAGACAAATAGCATTGGGAATTTATGAGTCACACAGAGATAAGTTCACAGAGATTTACCAGGGAGTGGGCTCAGAGTCTGACAGTTTTTGCATCTTCTAAGGGAGACAGCATGTGTATAAATCACCCCCCACCGCAAAAGGCAAGACATGATGTATATCACAAGGCATAAGCAAGCTGAATATTATGAAAATGCAAAGTAGGAAAAATTCCTTCCAGATGAGACAATTTGCAGCATCTGGGACCATGTGAACAAAAGCATGGAAATGATGTGTTGTAGGCCGTAATTACCTAGAGATTTAAAAGGAGCTGTGATACAAGTTACAAATGCCATGGTATATTGATTAAAGCATTTATTGACTCCAGCTACTTCTGGGACTTACTCAAGTGTTACTCACACTTAAATGTCACACACAGACCCTCAGGCATTGCAAATATTCCCAAGATATACAAAGCCATTTGTTACACATGCTCATAGGTCCACTCCAATTCAAAAGTTTCTATTCCATGCCTGCCAGGCATGGCCAGAATGAGAATATCAGCAAAGCTGGAAGATTCATACTCCGACGGAATTTTCCCTCCTCATAAAATTCTGTCTAACACCTTTTAATCTCAATGAGAAGGCCCAGTCCAATCTGAGTCTTCCACTCTTACCATTGGAAAGTACATACTAACTTGCTTTGTAGACCTTCAGAAACTCACAAGACTAATAAAAACCTTCCCCAAGAAAGATTAGGTTTTGCTTGTCTTCACAGAACTATTAATGACAACTATAGATAGTTTTTGATCACATATGAACTCAGAAAATTTATTATATTTTTATTGATCATAATTCATAACAAAGGCCTACTGTATAATTTGAAAATGAAACCTACTGGGGGAGAAATTACACTCCCAGCCTTCCCAACCAAACCTAAACCTTCTCCAGGGTTTCCTGTTTTAGTGAGTGTCACCACAATCTACCCCACAAGCCCCAGCAAAAGCCTCTATGTCATCATTGCTTCTTTCTATCTCTGTTCACCCACATTCAATTAATTGCCACACGCTGGTGTCTCTGCCTTACTTAAATTTCTTAGTTTTTACCTCTTCTCTCCTTCTTTAGTGGTTACCTTAGTTCAGGCATGACCATGGTTCAGTTAGACCACTCTAACAACTTTCTGTCTCCCCATTTCCATTCTGACCCACTTCAATTGGTTCTCTGTATTACAAGCAGAGTGATCTTTCAAAAGTGCAAATGTTAAGAATAAATTGTAAATGCTTTACATGACAAGCATGCTTTATTTATTAGAGTCTCAAAAGGAAACATGATATACTCAAATTGGGAAACTGAGAATATAATGAAAAAAAATTTTAAAGGAACAGCAGGATTTAGAGCCTAGTTAACAGTAAGGTGGCCAACTTTTTGGGTCAAAACCTAAAAGTTTTCTGAATTTAGGACTTCCAGTGTTAAACCCCAGAAACTCCCAGGCAAACTCAAGTTGAAACATTCACAGTCAGTTACAACCAAAAACCATCACCATCCCATGCCTGAAGGCAAATGAGAAGGGAGTAGCTCAAATGAGAAGGGGTGAGATCCAGAGAGAAAAACTGTACAGAGATGGCCACCTCCCAGGAGCTGTGGCATTTTGAAGACTGGTAGACACCTAACTTGTAAATCCCCAGAAGGAAAGAGGCTAGAATAATAAAGCTCACACTCCTCATGCTCTCTGATCTCTTGCTGGTGTGGCACAGGGGCCTAACCTGAAGGAAAGAGCAAGAGATTACTTGATATCGTAATATGGGTCATCCTGGAAGAAGAAGAAGAAGAGGAAAAACCAGAGGTGGCAACATGAAAAAGATGCAATCTGACATTTTTTGTTCTGAAGATAGACAAAGGGTAGCCAATCCAAGAAATGCAGCTGGCCTCTAAAAACTAGAAAAGTTCAGCAAGTAGTTTCTCTCCTAGAGCCTACAGAAAAAAATGCAGCCCAACTAACACCATATTAGCCCAGTGAGACACATTTCAAACTTCTGACCTCCAGAAGTGTAAGAAAATAAATGTGTGCCAGAGCAATCAGTCAATAAAAAGAAATAAAGAATATTCAATTAGGAAAGAAGGAAGTCAAATTATCTCTATTTGCAGACGACATGATTGTATATTTAGAAGACCACATTATCTCAGCCCAAAGTCTCCAGAAACTGATAAGTAACTTCAGCAAAGTCTCAGAATACAAAACCAATGTGCAAAAATCACAAGCATTCCTATACACCAATAACAGACTTAAAGAGAGCCAAATCAAGAACGAACTGCCATTCACAATTGCTACAAAGAGCATAAAATACCTAGGAATACAACCAACAAGGAACATAAAGGACCTCTTCAAGGAGAACTAAAAACCACTGCTCAACGAAATAAGAGAGGACACAAACAGATGAAGAAACATTCCATGTTCATGGTTAGGAAGAATCAATACCGTGAAAATGGCTATACTGCCCAAAGTAATGTACAGATTCAATGCTATCCCCATCAAGCTACCAATGACCTTCTTCACAGAACTAGAAAAAAACACCTTAAACTTCATATGGAACCAAAAGAGAGCCTGCATAGCCAAGTCATTTCTAAGCAAAAAGAACAAAGCAGGAGGCATCACACTACCTGACTTCAAACTATACTACAGGTCTACAGTAATCAAAATAGCATGGTACTGGTACCAAAACAGAGATATACATCAATAAAACAAAACAGAGGCCTTGGAGGCAACACAACACATCTACAGCTATTCGATCTCTGACAAACCTGACAAAAACAAGCAATGGGGAAAGGAGTCCCTGTTTAATAAATGGTGCTGGGAAAACTGGCTAGCCATGTGCAGAAAGCAGAAACTGGACCCCTTCCTGCCACCTTACACTAAAATTAACTCCAGATGGATTTTTTATTGCATTTTAGATTTTGGGGTACATGTGAAGAACATACAAGATTGTTGCATAGGTACACACATGGCAGTGTGATTTGCTGCCTTCCTCCCCTTCACCTATACCTGGCATTTATCCCCATACTATCTCTCCCCAACTCCCCACCCCACAGTGTCCCTCCCCTATTCCCCCAACAGACCCCAGCATGTAGTGCTCCCTTCCCTGTGTCCATGTGTTCTCATTGTTCAACACCCGCCCATGAGTGAGAACATGCAGTATTTCATTTTCTGTTCTTGTGTCAGGTTGCTGAGAATGATGTTATCGAGGTTCATCCATGTCCCTACAAATGACACAAACTCATCATTTTCAATTGCTGCATAATATTCCATGGTGTATATGTGCCACATTTACCCTGTCCAGTCTATCATCAATGGGCATTTGGGTTGATTCCAGGTCTTTGCTATTGTAGACAGTGCTGCAATGAACATTCATGTGCATGTGTCCTTATAGTAACACAATTTATAATCCTTTGGATATATATCCGGTAATGGGATTGCTGGGTCAAATGGAATTTCTATTTCTAGGTCCTTGAGGAATTGCCACACTGTCTTCCACAATGGTTGAACTAATTTACACTCCCACCAGCAGTGTAAAAGTGTTCCTATTTCTCCACATCCTCTCCAGCATCTGTTGTCTCCAGATTTTTTAATGATTGCCATTCTAATTGGCGTGAGATGGTATCTCAATGTAGTTTTGATTTGCATTTCTCTAATGACTAGTGATGATGAGCATTTTTTTCTATGTTGTTGGCCTCATGTATGTCTTCTTTTGTAAAGTGTCTGTTCATATCGTTTGCCCACTTTTGAATGGGCTTGTTTGTTTTTTTCCTGTAAATCTGTTTGAGTTCTTTGTAAATTCTGGATATCAGCCCTTTGTCAGATGGGTAAACTGCAAAAATTTTTTCCCGTTCTGTTGGTTGCTGATTCACTCTAATGACTGTTTCTTTTGCCGTGCAGAAGCTGTGGAGTTTGATTAGGTCCCATTTGTCTATTTTGTCTTTTGTTGCCAATGCTTTTGGTGTTTTGGTCATGAAGTCCTTGCCTACTCATATGTCCTGAATGGTTTTGCCTAGATTTTCTTCTCTGGGTTTTATGGTGTGAGGTCTTATGTTCAAGTCTTTAATCCATCTGGAGTTAACATTAGTGTAAGCTGTCAGAAAGCGGTCCAGTTTCTGCTTTCTGCACATGGCTAGCCAGTTTTCCCAACACCAACTTCTTTTTAACTTAGAATTGACTTGGGTATGTGGGCTCTTTTTTGGTTCAGTTTCAGGAGATTCTAGGCTGAGACGATGGGGTCTTCTAGATATACTATCATGTCATCTGCAAATAGAGACAATTTGGCTTCCTCCTTTCCTATTTGAATATCCTTTATTTCTTTTTCTTGCCTGATTGCTCTGGCTAGAACTTCCAGTACAATATTGAATAGGAGTGGTGAGAGAGGGCATCCTTATCTAGTGCCAGATTTCAAAGGGAATGCTTCCAGTTTTTGCCCATTCAGTATGATACTGGCTGTTGGTTTCTCATAAATCGCTTTTATTATTTTGAGATACATTCCATCAATACCGAGTTTATTGAGGGTTTTTAGCATAAAGGGCTGTTGAATTTTGTCAAAGGCCTCCTCTGCATCAATTGAGATAATCACGTGGTTTTTGTTTTTGGTTCTGTTTATGTGGTGAATTACGATTATAGACTTGCGTATGTTGAACCAGCCTTGCATCCCCGGGATAAATCCTACTTGATCATGGTGGATAAGTTTTTTGATGTGCTGTTGCAATTGGCTTGCCACTATTTTATTGAAGATTTTTGCATCTATGTTCATCATGGATATTGGCCTGAAGTTTTCCTTTCTTGTTGAGTCTCTGCCAGGTTTTGGCATCAGAATGATGTTGGTCTCATAAAATGATTTGGAAAGGATTCCTTCTTTTTGGATTATTTGGAATAGTTTCAGGAGGTATGGTTACAGTTCCTCTTTGTGTGTCTGGTAGAATTCGGCTGTGAAGCCATCTGGACCTGGGCTTTTTGTGTGTGGTAGGCTCTTAATTGCTGCCTCATCTTCAGATCTTGTTATTGGTCTATTCATAGTTTCAACTTCTTCCTGGTTGAGGCTTGGGAGGATGCAAGTGTCCAGGAATTTATCCATTTCTTCCAAGTTTACTAGTTTATGTGCATAGAGTTGTTTGTAATATTCTCTGACAATGGTTTGAATTTCTGTGGGATATGTGGTGATTTCCCCTTTATCATTTTTTATGGCATCTATTTGGTTATTCTTTTTTTTTTAATTAATCTGGCTAGTGGTCTGTCTATTTTGTTGATCTTTCCAAAAAACCAGCTCTTGGATTTATTGATTTTTTTGAAGGGTTTTTCATGTCTCTATCTCCTTCAGTTCTGCTCTGATCTTAGTTATTTCTTAGGTTTTGAATTTTTTTGATCTTGCTCCTCTAGCTCTTTCAATTTTGATGATAGGGTGTCAATTTTTGATCTCTCCACTCTTCTCATGTGGGCACTTATTGCTATATATTTTCCTCTAGAGATTGCTTTAAATGTGTCCCAGAGATTCTCATATGTTGTGTCTTCGTTTTCATTGGTTTCAAAGAACTTCTTTATTTCTGCCTTCATTTCATTGTTTATCCACTCAACATTCAATAGCCAGTTGTTCACTTTCCATGAAGCTGTGTGGTTCTGAGTTAGTTTCTGAATTCTGAGTTCTAACTCGATTGCACTGTGGTCCTTGAGACTGTTGTAATTTCCGTTCTTTTGCATTTGCTGAGGAGTGATTTACTTCTAATTATGTGGTCAGTTTTAGAGTATGTGTGATGTGGTGCTGAGAAGAATGTATATTCTGTGGATTTGGGGTGGAGGGTTCTGTAAATGTCTATCAGGTTTGCTTGTTCCAGGGTCTGGGTTCAGGTCCTGGATATCCTTGTTAATTTTCTGCCTGGTTGATCTGTCTAATATTGACAGTGGAGTGTTAAAGTCTCCCACTATGATTGTATGGGAGTCTGCATCTCTTTGTAAGTCATTAAGAACTTGCCTTATGTATCTGGGTGCTCCTTTATTGGGTCTGTATATATTTAGGATTGTTAGCTCTTCTTGTTTTATCGATCCTTTTACAATTATGTAATGTCCTTCTTTGTCTCTTTTCAACTTTGTTGCTTTAAAGTCTACATCATCAGAGATAAGAATTGCAACTCCTGCCTTTTTTTGCTCTCCATTTGCTTGGTAAATCTTCCTCCATCCCTTTATGTTGAGCCTTTATGTATCCTTGCATGCGAGATGGGTTTCCTGGATACAGCACACCGATGGGTTTTGGCTTTTTATCCAATTCGTCAGTCTCTGTGTTTTGATTGGTGCATTTAGCCCATTTACATTTAGGATTAATATTGTTATGTGTGAATTCGATACTGCCATTTTGATGCTAGCTGGCTGTTTTGCCCATTAGTTGATGCAGATTCTTTATTTTGTTGATGCTCTTTTAGCATTTGGTATGTTTTTGGAGTGGCTAGTACTTCTTGTCCCTTTCTATGTGTAGTGCCTCTTTCAGGAGCTCTTGTAAAGCAGGCCTGGTGGTGATCAAATCTCTGAGTACTCGCTTTTTTGCAAAGAATTTTATTTTTCCTTCATTTATGAAGCTCAGTTTGGCTGGATATGAAATTCTGGATTGAAAGATCTTTTCTTTAAGGATGTTGAATATTGGCCCCCACTCTCTTCTGGCTTGTAGGGTTTCTGCCAAAAGATGTGCTGTGAGTCTGATGGGCTTTTCTTTGTGGGTAACATGACCTTTCTTTCTGGCTGCCATTAGCATTTTCTCCTTCATTTCAACCCTGGTGAATCTGATGATTATGTGCCTTGGGGTTGCTCTTCTTGCTGGATATCTTTGTGGTGTTCTCTGTATTTCCTGGACTTGAATGTTGGCCTGCCTTGCTAGGTTGAGGAAGTTTTCCTAGATAGTATCCTGAAGAGTATTTTCCAGCTTGGATTCATTCTCTTCATCATATTCAGATACATCTATCAAATGTAGATTAGGTCTCTTCACATAGTCTCACGTTTCTTGGAAACTTTCTTCATTCCTTTTTGCAGTCTTTCCTCTAATCTTGCTTTCTCATTTTATTTCATTGATTTGATCTTCAACCTCTGATATCCTTTCTTCTGCTTCATCAATTCAGCTGTTGAAACTTGTGCATGCTTCACGAAGTTCTCATGTTGTGTTTTTCAGCTCCATCATTTCACTTATCTTCCTCTCTACGTTGTCCATTCTTGTTATCATTGCATCAAATCTTTTTTCAAGGTTCTTAGTTTCTTTGCATTGAGTTAGAACATGTTCTTTTAGCTCATGGAAGTTTCTCATTACCCACCTTCTGAATTCTGATTCTGTCATTTCATCATACGCATTCTCTCTCCATCCAGCTTTGTTCCCTTGCTGGTGAGGAGTTGTGATCCCTTGTAGGAGGAGAGGTGTTCTGGTTTCGGGTGTTTTCCTCCTTTTTGCGCTAGTTTCTTCCCATCTTTGTGGATTTATCCTCCTGTCGTTTGTGTAATTGCTGATTTTCAGATTGGGTCTCTGAGTGGACATCCAGGTTGTTGATGATGAAGTTTTTTCTGTTTCTTAGTTTTCCTTCTAACAGTCTGGCCCCTCTGCTGTAGGACTGCTGAGGTCCACTCCAGGCCCTGCTAGCCTGGGGATCAACTGCAGCAGCTACAGAGAAGCAAGGGTTGCTACCAGTTTCTTCTGCTGCTATCTTTGTCCCAGAATGATGCCCGCCAAATGTCAGTCTGATTAGTCTTTTGTGAGGTGACTCTTTGGATATATGGGGGTCAGGAAGCTTCTTGAGGAGACAGTCTGTTCTTTATAGGAGCTCAAGTGTTGAGCTGTGAGCTCCATTTTCTTTCAGAGGTGTGAGGCAGGTACGTTTAAGTCTGCTGCAGCAGAACTCATAAACTGCCTTTTTTTCCCCAGGTTCTCGGTCCCAGGGAGTTAGGGCTTTATTTCTTAGTGTCTGTTGTGCTGCTGCCTTTTTTTCTTCAGGGCTGCTCTGCCCAGCAAGGAGGCAGCCTAGTCACTGTCTGCCTGCAGAGGCTTTGCTGAGCTCCACCCTGCTGCCGTTGAGCTTCCCCATAGTCCTGTTTATATGGGTGTGGTTAGAACTGCCTAGGCAATGGTGACCTGCCTTTGTAATGGCAGACTCTCTCTGTTATGGTGAGTTGCCTTGGCAATGGCAAGCTGCCTCAGCAATGGCGGACTACCTCTGTAGGGGTGGAGTGCCTCAGTAATGGCGGATGCCCCTCCCCCACGAAGCTGCACCATCCTAGGTTCAGCTGTGTTTGCCATGAAACTCTCAACCCTGAGTGTTTCCAATTGCTGTTTTTTTGTTTGTTTTTGTCGGGGTGGGACCCACTGAGCCTGATCACCTGACTACCTGCCTCAGAGCCATTTGTATTTTTTTTTTTTTTAAGTTGAACAGTTGACTCTCTCCTAGGTGTTCCAGTCGCCTGCTGAAAGGGTGCAGAAATCTGTGTGATATACCGTATGGCAACCCACTGCACTGGCTGAAACAACGGCACTACCCAGGAATCTCAGGGCCATCTTAAAAGGGCAACCAGACCAGTGTATTTTGTATGGAGAGCCGCCGCGCCACAGCACCGGCAAAACAGCCATGCCGGCTAAAACAGCCACTCTGGCCATACAGCTGTGCTGGCAACCCATAGGGCTCCTCTGCCTAGGAATCTCCTGGTCTGTGGGCAGTAAAGATCCATCTGGAAATGCAGTTCCCACTCGCTCTCTGCACTTTCACTTAAAGCTGCAATTTTGAGCTGCTTCTAAAAGGGCCATCTTGGATCTTAACTCCAGATGGATTAAAGACTTTAACATAAGATCTAACACCATAAAAATCCTAAAAAAAAATCTAGGTAAAACCATTCAGGACATAGGCATAGGCAAGGACTTCATGACCAAAACACCAAAAGCATTGGCAACAAAAGACAAAATAGACAAATGGGACCTAATCAAACTCCACAGCTTCTGCACGGCAAAAGAAACAGTCATTAGAGTGAAGCAGCAACCAAGAGAATGGGAAAAAATTTTTGCAGTCTACCCATCTGACAAAGGGCTGATATCCAGAATCTGCAAAGAACTAAAACAGATTTACAAGAAAAAAACAAACAAGCCCATTCAAAAGTGGGAGAAGGATATGAACAGACACTTTATGAAAGAAGACATATATGAGGCCAACAAACATATGAAAAAATGCTCATCATCATTGGTCATTACAGAAATGCAAATCAAAACTACATTGAGATACCATCTCATGCCAGTTAGAATGGCAATCATTAAAAAATCTGGAGACAACAGATGCTGGAGATGATGTGGAGAAATAGGAACATTTTACACTGCTGATGGGAGTGTAAATTAGTTCAACCATTGTGAAAGACAGTGTGGCAATTCTTCAAGGACCTAGAAATAGAAATTCCATTTGACCCAGCAATCCCATTACTGGGTATATATCCAGAGAATTACAAATCGTTCTACTATAAGGATGCATGCTCATGAATGTTCATTGCAGCACTGTTCACAATAGCAAAGACTGAAACCGACCCAAATGCCCATTGATGATAGACTGAACAGGGAATATGTGGCACATATACACCATAGAATATTATGCAGCCATCAAAAACGATAAGTTTCTGACCTTTGTAGGGACATGGATGAACCTGGAAACCATCATTCTCAGCAAACTGACACAAGAACAGAAAATCAAATGCTACATGTTCTCACTCATAGGTGGGTGTTGAACAATGAGAACACATGGACACAAGGAGGGGAGCATCACACACTGGGGTCTGCTGGGAGGAAATAGGGGAGGGACAGCAGGGGGTGGGGTGTTAGGAGAGATAGCATGGGGAGAAATGCCAGATATAGGTGATGGGGAGAAAGGCCGCAAATCACACTGCCATGTTTGTACCTATGCAACAATCTTGCATGTTCTTCACATGTACACCAAAACCTAAAATGCAATGAAAAAAAAAAGAAAATAAATGTGTATTGTTTTAAGACACCAAGTTTGTGGTAATTTGTTACAGGAATGATGGAAACTAAAACAGAAGGAAATTTAGAGGGTGTCTGGTCTAACATCTCAGCCAAGGCATGAGTTGAACCAGAGCTTTGACGAGTATGGGAAGTGACTTTACTCTGCTGACAGTGTGAAGTTTGTGAAGGTCTTTAACCTGGGAAATGGCATACTCAGACCTATGCTTCAGGAATAATACCCTCCCCGACCTCCATTATAGGTGAGATGGGAAGGATGAGCAAATAAACGAAGGAAGACGACTTAGAAGGCCACTGTGAAAGTCGGGTTAAGAGGTACAGGCTTAAAATGAGGTGGAGATAGTAGGAATATAGAGGAAGATAACTGTGGCAGAGATATTATTATGTGATGAATGCAACTCTGTGTTGGTTAGGAGAGCAGAAGTCAAGGTTTTTAAGACTGACTGACTACAATATTGATGCCATCATTAATAGAGCCAATGCAGCATTTCCTGTTGAAAAGGAATATGGTGGAATTAATGAATGAACAAATACTTTTATTTTTCTGACAGCCCTGATGTAATTGGCTCTCCTGTAATCTCTTCTAAAGTAAGATATATCAAGGAATTTATCACAGCCTGTTAAATAATTGTACCTGTTAAATAAACTTTAACAGAGCCAAAAGACTCTTAGAAAACATTTGAAACTCAACTTCTAAATAACTTAAAATGTGAAAAACAAATTATTTGTTTAAATAAAGTCCAAATCTAAAGTCCTGAAAAATAGCTGAAATTCAGCCAAGTAAATTGATGGCATGGGTAATTACAGAAGTGTCCACTATGAGAATACTATAGTTATTCTTCTGTTTCCACTTTCCTTTAAGTTGCTCCTCTTTAGGAAATTTTAAGCAAATGTTTTTGACATGTATAGCAAATTTGGTCAATTTTTCACTCACATACTTCTTTTTTTCATTTAGTTAAGACAGTCTAATGAAGACACTAAACCACTTAGAATATGTCCTATCAATAATAAAAACAGAGTTTGAGCAGATGGTTTTTATTCCATAAACAAGGTGGACATCAATAAGCCATGAATGAGGCAGATTTTTTTTGTGTTTTAGGTTCTATACCCAAGGGAGACCCTGAGATAAGGATATATGGGAAGTGATTTATTAGGAAGTTTCTCAAAGAAAAGTGGTGGAAAAGTAGAGAAGTGGAATAGGAAAAGCAAAGAAACCCAAGCAAGGATATGATACCAAAAAAAGTCCTGCAGTGAGCTCAGTCTGCAGGGGAATTCTGGAGGTTGTCCGCATGGTTGTGGTAGCATAAAACAACAAAGCTGGAATATCTATATTCCCACTTGGCTTAATTTTTGGTTAAGGCTGCCCCTGGCAACCCCTGAAAACACATCTATCTCTCCAGCTGGGCAAGCGAAGTAGGTTCTAGCAGCCTTACAGCAAATGGTACAGGGACTGGCTGCTGGGAATGAAAGTACACCTGGAACCTGTGTACAAGGAAAAGGTAAAGGAATCCAAAGGGACCCAGTCGAGCACTTCGAGTGTCTGTGACAAAACATTACTGAAACTTTCAACATTTTCCATATCATTTGACTAGGAAATGATTCAAATGGTTCAATGGGGTTTCTATATTCACAGGTCTAGCAAACTCACTCTTTAAAAAAATCACCAATGATTTTCGTGTTACCAAATCCAATAAATATCTTTTGTTCACGTCTTACTCGCATTTGTAGCTGTGCCATTGCCTCCCTATTGAGACACAGTCCTCTTCTCTCTCAGCTTCTCTAACGCTGCACTCTTGTAGGTTTCTTCCACTCAGTCTCCTTTGCTGGCTGATCTTACTTTTGCATAAATCTAAAAGTTAGAACTTATTCCCAAGCCTTTCTCTTTCTTTTTAATTCTTTAACCTTTTTATTTGTAAACAATCTAAAAATCTCAGAAAAGTTGTAAATACAATACAAAATTTTTTATCTAAAATATCTGAATGTAAATGGCCAAGAAAATGCCCCCTCACCATTAAATACGTTACTGTGTATTTTCTCCAATAAGAACATTCTCCTACATAACAACAATACAATCATCAAAATTATGAAATGATTGCATAGATACAATCATGTCATATCTAATTCCACCTTTTCTTCCTTCTTCTCATCTATTCCCACAGCTTTAAAGACCCTAACACTGTTCTCCTCATTTTGAATCTCCATTCCAGATCTCTCCTCCAACCTTAAGCCTCACTGCCAACTGCTTTCTTGGTGTCTTTGCTGGAATATTTTTAAAACCGTATCAATTTTAAAGTACCAAAATTAGAAGCTCTGCTGGTTTCTGCATCCTATATTTTGCATCCAGATGGTCAGGACAGTGCCTGGCCCAACCTGATTGTTTTCTAAATTCCTGTATCCAGTCCCAGAGCATTCCATATGGGCAATACTTCCAAATATAGTATGGATAATTTCACTTCTTTCCACCTGCACTGCTAAAACTGTAGTCCAACCCTAGTCTTTCATCTGGATAACGACAGTCATCTCCAGACTAGTCTTCCTACTATTCCTTCTGTCCCCTTAAAATTCAATGTCCAAGTAATAGCAAAAATGATCATTTAAAATTGAATTCTGCCATTTCCCCATTCAAAGACTTTATTAGCTTCCCACAGTATTTTAAGTCCTGTCACTCTCCTGATTAAAACACTTTAGTGACTTTCCATGGTATTTAAAATTAAATATGACAATGTCCTGTGGCACCTGGCCTCTGCGTGCTTTTCTAACCTCATCTCACATTTCCTCTACTTGTTTCACTTTGTCACACAGGATTCTGCCATTTCCCAGACATCTCTCTCTGCACTGGTCCTGGGACACCCTTAATACTAGCTCTCCACATGGCTGACTCCTTCTCATCCTCTTAGGTCACAGCCTAAATATCAACTCCTTGAAGAAGCCCTCCTTTATCCCTCTATCTGTTTATTACTTCTTACCCTATCATTATTTATGGAAATATTTCTTCTTTAGCACTTATCACAATCAATACCTCTTTTGTTTGGTCATCCAATGTTTAAGTGTTCCCTCCAGCAGAAGATAAGCTCCTTAAGGACAGGCATCATATGTGTTGTTCACCATTGCCTCCCTGTTCCCAACAGTGTCTGATTCACATTCGGTGCTGATTTTATGAGTGAGTGAATGAATAAAACAGAGGGCTGCTACATCTTATTTCTCTTTCATTCCTGACAACTTGACTATTTGAGGTCATTTAAAGTATCATCACTTTATATAAAAGACCTGATCAGAAACCAGGCATAGTGGCTCACACCTGTAATCCCAGGCCAAGGCAGGTGGATCACTTGAGGTCAGGACTTTGAGATCAGCCTGGCCAACATGGTGAGACTCTATCTCTACTAAAAATACAAAAAAGTGTCCAGGCATGGTTGCACATGCCTGTAATCTCAGCTACCTGGGAGGCTGAGATAGGAGAATCACTTGAACCTGAAAGGTGGAGGTTGCAGTGAACCAAAACTGCACTACTGCACTCCAGCCTGGGAGACAGAGTGAGATCATATCTCAAAAATAAAAAGACCTGACCAAATCTTAATTATAACCAACAAACAAATTTGCAATCCTGGGGGGAGGGGATTGATGCTTTTATTGTGTGTTGAATTGGTCAGTTAAACAAGGTTTATATATGACATAGAACATCTCAATATGGGTACAAGACTCTAACAGACCTTTTCAATATCATACTGTATCTATTTTAGATAGTCATGCAGATAGTTTCACTGATATGTTCAAACTGTTTTATGTCAGGTTTTCTCCTCAACTGTCCTTATTAATGTATGGTAGATTCAAGGAGACCAACCCCTGGCAACGATTTATTGAAACTAAGAAGTAGTGCTTGACTTTTTAAAATTATTTTTCTCCTTATTTGACAAGTTTTATTTTTGAATCTTTTTTAAGATCCAATTTAGTTGATGGTTTTTGGCCCAATTTCTACATTATTCAGTTAAGCTAAATGGATGTGTTAGATGTGTGAATACTTTAAGACGATACAAGCTGACACTCTCATTTCTAGGAAATTTGTTCTTTATAGTATGCATAGTGTATTAACTTTTGTCAATGCTAATTGAGATTAACAAATTGACATTATAGATGCTATAAATTAGTAAAATGTGACTTCCATCAAATACCATTTATTTATTACTCTAATGATCAATGTAATTAATAGGTATTCATTTTAGAAAATTTGGAAAAGACAGAAAAAGGGAATTATCTACAAAATTTCACCTAGAAATAACCTTGTTATTGCATTTTGCTATATGCTATTTCAGTCTTTTTATTTACACATATACATCTTTATTCCTTCACTTATCTATTCAACAAACACTCATTTGGCATTGCTTGTCAAAAACAAGTCTAGGTGCTGCTAAACAAGACATACATATTCATGAGTCTTACATTCTAGGGAACAGATAACACAAATAAATAAGGTTATTTGGTTAGCAACAGAACACAAAACAAATAATGTGACAGAGTGAAGATCACAAATGGGGAGACAGTGAGGGTTGGCTACTTTAGAGAAGATTAACAGAGAAAACTTTCCTAAGAAGAAAATTTCTGACCTGAGATCTAAAGAATGAGGAAGGGCCAGTCAATGGAGGATGTGCAGGAAGAACATTCTAGGCAGAGGGAACAGCACATGCAAGGAAGGGTCTGGTTGTTTCTAGTCATTGCCATCAGCTTATTGTAGTTGGAGCTAGAAAATTAAAAGGCAAAGACCTCTTATGAGTTGTGCATTTCAACCATCTTTGTCTATACTTTTTTGTTTATGGTATTTTTTACCTTGAGAATTTAAATTTTAGTGTTGTCAAATCAATCTGTCTTTTTTCCTTATTTCTCCCATTAGAAAGTCTTTTACCTAAACTTTATTCACAAAAAACATTCACCCATGTTTTCTTTGGGTACCTTTATTAAGTCATTAATACATCCATAGTTTATTATAATATATAGCAAAAGATTTAAGTGGGAATTTTTCCTAAGTAAATAACTGATGTCTAAGCACAACTTTCTGAATGATTCTTTCTTCTCTTCTTATTTTGATGGTGCTATTAACATATACTTATTTCTTATATTGAAGGCCCATGAAGAGTGATAAGAGCAAGTGACCTAAACAGTTTTTTAGGACATTTATTCTGGAAACAGTTTAAACTGTTTAAACAGAGATGGTCAGGAGCTTGAAAAGTGGAAGGACAATTGAAAAGCTACCGTAATCATTCAGACAAAAGGGATAAGGGCTTGAATTAGGACAATAATACTGAGAATGGAAGAAAAGTCACAGATTTAAAAAAAAACTGAAGACACCAAATAAATAGAGCTCATCAAATAACTGGAAAGTACAGCTGAGAAAAAGATAATCCTGAGTAGAACCCAAAATGTAAAGCCTCCATATCTTGACTAATGTTACTTATTCAGAATCAAATGCCCACTCTTACTCATTTATTGTGAACTCTAATAACATATTGGGACAGTAGAAAATCAACTAATCTTTCTTCTTGGCCCACTGGAAGCAAAAATCACAGAGCCCAGTGACAAACCGAGTGCCATGCTGAGTTCAGTCCCCAATACCATCTATCCCCACTACCTCCTTCAAAACCTTGTTTATCTAGAATTTGCCTCTGTAAGTTGAGTGATGTTCATTTCATCTCCAGCTCTTCAAATCTTCATGCTTGTTTCTTTTTCTTTCAGTAAAAATGATGTGACTTCCTGTGGTCCTCACCTAGATTAGCCTTACCAACAGCAAGAAGGTAACGCTTGGGGTTGTGATAAGTTCTCAGATAGTTCAGTAATTCTTGGCTATAAGTCAATCATCAACTAACTTGATCTAAGTCTTTCTGAGTCTCCAAACTAACAGCCATAGTTCTCTGGTAAATATTTCTCTATAGAAATTCTTCCAACACAATCATGTAGATAAAACAGTTCTCTCTTGAAAACTGGTGGTTTCCAAGGTGAAGGAGGCTATCCACCCTCTCTTCCTCTGCCAAATCAGTTTTTGTAAACAATCAGAATTATAAAAGATGAACATAAACACAGAAATGGCATGCTGTCATCCACTACTAACTGTGGCATTAAATACATAGAGTTATAAAATTATTTATTGTATTTACTGTAAAAATGTTTTTTAGATGAAAAGCAAATTGTGGTTTCCAAGGAAGTGACTATTCCATGGGTGTGGGGTTTTCATCTGATGAAAAAGTTCTGGAAATAGATCATGGGTGATGATGGTTGCACAACAATGTAAAAGTACTTAATATCACTGAATTGTACATTTTAAAATAGTTAAAATGCTAAATGTTATGTGTACTTTATCACAATTTTTCAATAAATATTGATATCATTATCTAGATTTCAAAATGAACTGTCTATAAATATTCATGAGAGCAATGTCTCATTATATTGCCAACATTATGAATTGCATAGTGAATCATATTTCCCTGGAATACTGGCATACAAGAAGTTTCAATCCAACTTTCATCCCTCCCCTGACAAGTGCATAAGATGTCTTTTTTGAATAAACTTTTATTTTAGGTTTAGGGATACATGTGAAGGTTTTCTTCTCCTCTCCCTCCTCCCACCCTCCACCCTTAAGTAGACCCCAGCATCTGTTGTTCCTCTTCTTGCATTCATGAGTTTTTATCATTCTGCTTCCACATTTATAAGTGAGAATTTGATTTCTTTTTCCTCCATTAGTTTGCTGAGGATAGTACCCTCCAGCCCCATCCATGTTCCTGCAAATGACATGATCCTGTTCTTTTTTATGGCTGCCTAGTATTCCATGGTATATACATACCATATTTTCTATATCCAATCTATCACTAATGAGCATTCGGGTTGACACTGTGTCTTTGTTATTTTAAATAGCGCTGCAATGAACATTCATGTGTATGTGTCTTCATGGCAGAATGATTTCTACTCCTCTGGGTATATATGCCCAGTTATGAGATTGCTGGGTTGAATAGTAGTTCTTTTTTTAGCTCTTCAAGAATCACCATACTGCTTTCCACAATGGCTGAGCAAATTTACACTTCTATCAATAGTGTATAAGTGTTCCTTTTTTGCTGCAACATCTTCAGTATCTGTTATTTCCTGACCTTTTACTAATAGCTGTTCCGACTGCTGTAAGATGGTATTTCATTGCGGTTTTGACTTGCATTTCTCTTATGATCAGTGATGTTGAGCTTTTTTTCATATGTGCGTTGGCTACATGTATGTCTTCATTTGAAAAGTGTCTGTTCATGTCCTTTGCCCACTTTTTAATGAGATTGCTTTTCTATTGTAAATTTGTTTAAGTTCCTTATACATACTGGATTTTAGACCTTTGTCAGATGCAAAGAATGATTTTCTCCCATTCTGTAGGTTGTCTGTTTACTATGTTGATATTTTCTTTTGCTGTGCAGAAGCTCTTTAGTTTAATTAGGTCCTATTTGTCAATGTTTGCTTTTGTTTCCATTGCTTTTGGTGTCTTTGTCATGAAATCTTTCCTGATTCCTATGTTCAGGATGATACTGCCTAGGTTGTCTTCCAGGATGTGCATAGTTTTTCCTTTTTTGATACTAAGCTAATTCCAGACTCCATCATAATTTCCTAACTTCATTTTCCTTTTTTGCCTCATTTTCACTTCTATTTTCAATTTACTTTATCTTACTACTAATACATGTGGATTTTTGTAAGATACCTTAAATCATTTTAAGAACTTGACAGAATATAAATAACCTAAAATCAAAATATGACCAGAGAGAGTGTTTGCTCATTTTATCTCTCATAATATGGTCTCCTTTCCTGGTGTGAGCTTCAAAGTGGTCCTTGAATTGAGACCTCCAAGAAATTTTATTAGATATATTATCATTTAATAATTAACTTCCCCATAGTGAACATATTCTTTTTACTGACTTTATTCGCACCTGGCATTTTCCTTTGTTAGTGGAATACCAACCATAGGGCACCATATAATAAATGCAGTGATAAGATGAAATGTCCTTAACTCTGAGTAATAACCACTACTAAGAAATCAAACCACACTTACTCTCTGCCAGGTTTTTACTGCTTTTCAGGCTTACAAGGAAAAAGAGCTTAGCAATGCCTTTTTGTCCTAAAAGTGCAAAAATTTGCTACATTTTAGAAAAAGAAATAATAGACAATTATAATGTACATTCTCCTTTTTATGCCAATTGTAAACATATAAATAATTCCTAGTAGCAGCAATGCAAGCTTTTGTCCTTGGAGTATGGGAGAGATTCCCCATAAAACAGATGCTGGTTACAATATTTTTATTTATTCTTAAATTAAAATCTCCATGTTTTGCCTAAAACAAATATTGAATATGTGGACATTTGGAATATGTCTTGGAAATTAGATGGGTCATCAAGACTGTATTGTTGACTAATACAGTGACAATATTAATGACTTCCACTTGCTCAACAAATATTTGAGCTATATGTACTGGGCACTGTACTATGCCCAGATTAAAACAGTGGGAAAAGATGTTTAATCTTTAGTCAAGGAGAGCGATAAATAAGCAGACAATTCTAATAAACATACTGTATTGTGCTAGGAAGCACAGTATAACTGGTTAGGGAAAATTCCTAGAGGAAGTGACATCTACATTGAGATCTAAAGTCAATCTTACGAGTGGTGGAACTGAACTGAAACAAAGAGCGCTTTCCAGGCAGAGGGATGAGCACATCCAAAACTCCAAAACAGAGGAGAGGAGAGAAGGGTTCATTTGAAGAACAAGTACCTCAGTAGTGCTGGAACTTTGGGGGCAAAATTTAGTGAAGAGCTAGAAACAAACCTGGAGGGGGAAAACAAAGGACATTTTAAGGAATTTGAGGGTCATTAATATCTAGGGTTTATTCTGAGACAACTGGAAACCACTGAGGTTTTAAAGCAAGAGAGCAACATGATCAGATTTACATTTTAGTAGTAAACACCTGGAATCAGCGTTTTGGATTGGATTAGAGGAGAGTAAAGCATATCAACATTTGCAGATAGCAAGCCACCGTAGGAGTATAGGTAAGACCTAACCTATTGTTGCCTAAACATTTTGATCATGCACTCATATCACTAAAATAATTTTGAGCAATGTGCTCTTATTTATGCACAGTTATATATGTGTAAACTATAAATGTGCACTATTGTATTAATAAAACTAATTAACAAAAATAAATAAATGAATTGAAATAAAATAGATAGAAACAAAATTTTATATTTTATTCTTACATCCCAACAGAATTGCCTTACACACATCCCTGAATGTACATGCCACACTCTGAAGACCACTGGCCTGAACCAAGAAGGTGGTGCTGAAAATAGAGGAATGTTAATAAATTGGAGAGACAGATAAGATATACAAGCAACAATATTTGATGGATTAAGATAGAGGGAGAAGAAGTGAAATAAGAAGCACCAGAAACATTTAGGTTTTCAAGTTTGGGTAGCTGGTGCTATATATTGAGTTATGGTACACTAGAGAAAAAATTTTAGGTTTGGCTAAAAAAAAAAAAAGCACCTTTCGGTATATATTGAAGCATATAGAGCATTTAGGTGCATATAGAGCACCTTTTTGTACATATTGTGAGAGAGAAAAGCACAGTAAACACAAGCAGATATGATGATTCATATTGTCAACTTGATTGAATTAAAGGATGCAAAGTATTATTCCTGGCTGTGTCTGTGACTGTGCTGGGAAAGGAGATGAACATTTGAGTCAGTGGGGTGGAAAAGGCAGACCTACCCTTAATCTGGATGGGCAACATCTCCTCTACTGCCAGTGCAACTAGAAAAAGCAGGCAGAAGAAGGTGGAATGAGCAGAGTTGCTGAGCCTTCTGGCCTTCATCTTTCTCCTATCCTGGATGCTTCCTGCCCTCAAATATCAGACTCCAAGTTCTTCAGCTTTTGGACTCTTGGATTTACACCAGTGGTTTGCCAGGGGCTCTCAGGCCCTCAGCCCAACTGACAGCTGCACTGTCAGCTTCCCTACTTTTGAGGTTTTGGGGCTTAGACTGATCTATGACTGGCTTCCTTGTTCCTCAATTTATAGATGGCCTATCGTGGAACTTCACCTTGCAATTGTGTGAATCAATTCCCCTTAATAAACTCCTTTTCATATTTACATGTATCCTAGTAGTTCTGTCCCTCTGGAGAATCCTGACTAATATAGTAGGTATGGAGAGAGTTTATTGGGCACTGACATACGGAGAGACAGAAAAGTCACCTTACCTTTTCAGGTAAACTCGCGAGTCACGGAATTTTTTTTTAGTTGTGATTAAAACTGGGAATTCTCAGGCTGGGCGCGGTGGCTCAAGTCTGTAATCCCAGGACTTTGGGGGCCGAGGTGGGTGGATCACGAGGTCAAGAGATCGAGACCATCCTGGTCAACATGGTGAAACCCCAGCTCTACTAAAAATACAAAAAATTAGCTGGGCACGGTGGCTTGTGCCTGTAATCCCAGCTACTCAGGAGGCTGAAGCAGGAGAATTGCCTGAACCCAGGAGGTGGAGGTTGCGGTGAGCCAAGATCACACCATTGCACTCCAGCCTGGGTAACAAGAGCGAAACTCCGTCTCAAAAAAAAAAAAAACTGGGAATTATCTTCCTGCCAAATACACAAGAATCTCCTTTCTATTTGTGACTGCACAATTAGGGAACTCTATGAGACAGAAAACATTAGGCTATCCTTCATTAAGGTATCAATTTCCCTTAAGAATCTTGGCCTTCCATAAGAATGATACAATGGAATTTGGGGACACTGGAGAAAGGATGGAAGTGGGGAAGGGATAAAAGATTAAACACACTGGACTGAATACTACACAGCCATAAAAATCAATGAGTTTGCGTCCTTTGAAGGGACTTGGATGAATCTGGAAACCATCATTCTCAGCAAACTGACACAGGAACAGAAAGCCAAACACCTATGTTCTCACTCATAGGTGGGTGTTGAACAACAAGAACACATGGACTCAGGGAGAGGAACATCACACACTGGGGGCAGTTGTGGGGGTAGGGAAGAGACAGTGGGGGTTGGGGAGGGAGAGGAGGGTGGGGAGGAACAACATGGGGAGAAATGCCAAATATAGTATGCACCTGAAGTAAAATAAATAATTTTTTTTTAAGACTACACACATTGGATACCGTGTACACTGGTCTGGTGATGGGTGCACCAAAATTTTAGAAATTACTACTAAAGAGCTCATCCTGTAACCAAACACCACCTGTTCCCCAAAAACCTATTGAAACTTAAAAAATTAATTAAAAAAAGAATCTTGGCCTTCAGGTCTGGTATTCTATTAATCCACTACATCAGGGTTCAGTAACGGGTACCATTAGTTAAAATACCTAAAATGTAATGTGTTCCTAAAGCCTAAAATGAAGATAGGCTTTCTGTGACCTCTAAATTCCTGTGCTTCAAGGCAACTCATTTAGAAGCTAGAACATCTATTCTAATATAAGATTTGGGAAGCTCTAACAACCTAATAATATCTACTATTTACTGATTACATCTAATGTCATACAGAGAGCTAATGCAGAAGTCATCTGAAAGCTCCCAATGTCAGTCACTAAGGTCCACTGTGGACCCCAAGAATTACTTTATGGAGAAGACAGAAAAAGTGTAAAGAAAGGACCAAAGCCATATATATACTTTCAACCTTACCTTTAAGATGTTTAACTGATATCTTCCAAATTCTCTCTCAAATGAGAAGAGTAGTGACTATAGATTAATGTCAGATGTGTTACTATGTTTTTTGTTTGTTTGTTTGTTTTTGTTTTTTGAGACAGAGTCATGTTCTATCACCCAGGCTGAAGTGCAGTGGCACGATTTCAGCTCACCGCAAACTCTGCCTCCAGGTTCAAGCAATTTTCATGCCTCAGCCTCTGGAGTAGCTCGGATTACACGTGCACATCATCATGCCCAGCTAATTTTTGTATTTTTAGTAGAGACAGGGTTTCACCATGTTGGCCAGGCTAGTCGCAAACTCCTGACTTCAAGTAATCCACCTACCTCATCCTCCCAATGTGTTGGGATTACAGGCATGAACCACCCTGCCCACCTATATTATCATGTTTTATCTTATGCTAAAAATGCATCAAGATTTATCATTGTTAGAAGACAAGTTGTTATTTCATGGGAGGAGGTCAATTTTCTGGTACAGATACATTCTCACTTGAAGCTTACATTCAGGCAACTGTGGAAATACTACTTGAAAAGCAGAGAAATCTCTTGACAATCACACAGAGAGCATATGGCAAGACTAGGATTAAAACAGGTTCAGCTCAATTTCAGCACTGGTGATCCTCACCATTACAACATGGAGTCTCATTGGCTCACCCAGCAACACTGAGTGAGTGTTGCTCTCATACATGTTTTAAGGAAGGGGAGGAAAAAATGCTGCTATTGCAAAATTTAAAAGTTCAGAGGCAGTGGTTTTCACTAAGTCACCTAGACCATGAGTACAGGCAGTAAAAATAAAAGTAGGTTTCCTACCACCCAGTTCAGAACTTTTACACTATAGCACATATGCAACCACATGCACATGTGCACACACACACCAAATAACAAGAACTCAGCTTTACAACTGCAGACTGCTGATTATGCCAGGCAAGAAATGTACCACCTTACACTGAAAAAGCTGTGAAAGCAGAAAAATCAATCTACCATTTTAATGAAAAATGTGAGAAACTGAGAAGATGAGGTATCGTGCAATCACTCTGGGCAGATCTGGCTGTTTTGCTGTTAATCATTTCTCCACAGTGCAGTCAGCACAACTAAGTCTATTCAGTGTATTATTGGGTCCACTGTAGAGACACTCTAACCAACTGGGATGAGATTATCAAACCATCATTGTATCCTAAGGACCAGGAACTGTGCACAAAATTGCAGTTTTCAAGTAAAAAAGATTAACGCTAGGAAAAAAACAATCATTTTCCCCAAGCGTGGGATATTGAAATTTTCTGACATGACAACTTACATTCTAGCAATTACAAATCTTGGATTTAACATAAAATCTTATACCAAATCTGGAATCAATCTTCAATCTCCTTCTGTTTAAAGAAAGTACCAATAAGATAATACCTTATAACCTCTCATTATAAGGTTAATACCTTATAATGAGAGTCTTAAATCTGCTTATAGATCTAATTATTTTTCTTTATCTTTGCCTTCTGCTCCCAAAATAATTTAGAGACCTCAGCGACTGCCTCAGAGGCCATCACACTATCCTTCCTAGTGTTTGACACTTAGGAAATCATTCTGCTGAGTTACCTAATCATTCTAGTAACTGAGTTACCTAAAGAATTGGTAGTATTTTCTAGCAAGTTTCTTAGATCCACCCATATGATCTTTTTGTATTAGGGTTCTCTAGAGGGACAGAACCAAGAGAGTGTGTGTGTGTGTGTGTGTGTGTGTGTGTGTGTGTGTGTGTGTGTGTATGTATAAAATCTCATCCCACTGTGTGTATACACACACACATACACACACACATACACACACACACATACACACAGTGGGATGAGATTTTATATATACACACACACACACATATAGTAGCAGCAATATAACATCATGATTTATGATGTGAGATATATAATATATATATATATAATCACAAGGTCCCACAGTAGGCCATCTGCAAGCTGAGGAGCAAGGAGAGCCAGTCTGAATCTCAAAACGAAAGAACTTGGAGCCTGATTGATGTTCAGGGGACAGGAAGCAACCAGCAAAAGAGAAAGATGTAGGCAAGGAGGCTAGGCCAGTCTTGTCTTTTCACATGTTTCTGCATGCTTTATATTCTAGCCCAGTTGGCAGCTGACTAGATGGTGCCCACACAAATTAAGGGTGTGTCTGCCTTTCCCAGCCCACTGAGGGTCTTGCCCAAATGTTAATCTCCTCTGGCAACATCTTCACAGACACACCCAAGATCAATACTTTGCATCCTTCAATCCAATCAAGTTGACACTCAGAATTAACCATCACACCAATTAAATACTTAAATACCCAGGATCTTGAAGCAAAAGTCTAAGTACTGGGAGACAACAGTCAACAATAGTAGACGCAATAGTGCCATCAAGGGCCCATCTCCACTAACTCCCTCTACTAGTCTCACAGCTCCACACTCTTTATATCCAAGAATCCTCCATGGGAATAGATGTCACTGGTGGTGCATCCAATATTGGTGCCCTTCTTGAACAAAGGATAGCATTGGGTTACCAACTTCAAGAACTGGTCCAAGGTAGAGATGTCAAGTTTCAGCATCAACCCAGCAAGCATACCTAAGATCCCTTTTCTCAATGCCATATTCCCTTTCAAGAGAGTCAACTAAAGCAGGGGCTTTCTTCATATTAGTTCAACTATTTTCTATTGCTTAGTGAAGGAAAAATCCAGAACACAAAAACAAAAAGATGCATTTGCTGAGGAGTAGAATATTTTCTCTACTTTATTTAGCTAAACCTTAATCTCATTCCAGTTCTAAACATCTTTAGCTTTTTGTGACCTCCTCCCCTTACACTCCGTCCCAAGGCTGAGATAATTATAACAATATTCTTTTTAAATTCACTTTGTATGATACAGATTTGCTACCCCGATACTGCAGCAGCCATGGCTTGGGCTTTAGTGGCCTCTGCACATGTGCACTCTGTGTTACCCCACCTAGAGCCCAGTCTCCCTGTGCCCTCTGTTAGTGCCATGCTCTCTCCACCACCTAAAAAGGCAGCTGTTTGCTTTTGTATATAAGGTATTAATCTGATAATACCTTATCTCATTTGTTACTTACCTTCTCAATTGCAGCAGCAAAACCACATCATGATTCACTAAGGCTCTAAGTGACCTCACGTTTGGCAATACTATAACAGGACAAAAACCTCACTGACCACAATTTTGGTCCTCTAAATGTCCATCCTTAATATACTGGCCACAACATCTGAGACTTCACTTGTTCTAGGTTCTTCTGGTTTGGATGTCCAATCTGGTTCACTGGCAAATCTACTGACCAGTCTATCCTCAGGACCAATAGTGGTCTCAGACAGTTAAATATTTGTTATCTCAAAAGCTCCTACATTATGATATGAATGTGTCCCCCTGTCAGATTCTTCTAAGAGTGATAGACAGAATTCAAGTCTGTGTGCATGCAATTCAAGTCTGTGTGCATGCGATTCAAGGCTACTTTATCCCAGTCCTATTGTTTGGGGTAAAGAAGAATCTCTTTGGGATAAAGGAACCCCAAATAATCTCTAGAAAGATCATTCTCGGCCAGGCGTGGTGGCTCATGCCTGTAATCCCAGCACTTTGGGAGGCTGAGGTGGGTGGATCACGAGGTCAAGAGATCGAGGCCATGGTGAAACATGGTGAAACCCCATCTCTACTAAAAATACAAAAAAAAAAAAAATTAGCTGGGCATGGTAGCACATGCCTGTAATCCCAGCTACTCAGGAGGCTGAGGCAGGAGAATTGCCTGAACCCAGGAGACGGAGGTTGCGGTGAGCTGAGATCGTGCCATTGCACTCCAGCCTGGGTAACAAGAGCGAAAATCTGTCTCAAAAAAAAAAAAAGAAAGAAAGATTATTCTCTAGAAAACTACACTTCCTTGCATAGATTTATCCTGTTTCTACATTTCAACATATCCTTTTACCATATTTAGTACCTGGGGGTAAAATTTTTACTTCATATTTAGAGCAAGTGGGTGAAACTCTAAAAGAAAATTTGCAGAACATAAATTAACTCTTCTAATTCTTTCCATCAACTCCTTCCAGAAAAACAACTACATCTGCATAGACCAAATGTTGAGTTCGTACACTAGATGGTCAATTTTGTACAGATTAATGAAAGCATATTCATTCAAATAATCCCATTAATTTGAGATTTCTCATGAAGTCAGATGATTTCCCTGTATCAGGTGAAGAAAAAAAATGCCACCTCAAACATATTAAAACAAAATGACAGGGAGACTAAATATGGTATCAATCTTCCATCTCTTCTAAGTACATTTTTAAAGCACTCCTAGAAGTATCAGTATATGCATATCACAACATTCTTCATTCATTGTTGGGTCCAATTATTGTTGAATATTTTATTTTGCCAAATAGCTGCCCTAGAAGAATTTACAATCTAGTAGCCACAAAATTTCCCTAGTTATAAATCATTCTGTTTATTGGACTTCTAATTATATAATACTGCACATGTACAAAAGAAAGTCTTAGGTACATACATTATGAAGCATAACAAATAGATATCCTATGACTCTACCATCTAGCTTAAGAACTAGAATATTCCAGCATCCTTGTATTAACCTGCATGCCCCTTTCTTATCCCCACATCTGCCTCCTTCCACATCCCCACCAGAACTAACCACTATCCTGAAATTTTGTTTTCATCATTCCTTCGCTTCTCTTATAGTGTTATTCCATATGTATGTATTACTACACATTAAATTAAGCTTTGCTTTTTTCAAACTTTTTTTAAAATGGCATTGTACTATATGAAAAGCATGTTTTGTAATCTGCTTTCTTCACTCAGTATTAAGTTTTAGTTGTACTAGCTGTGTAGCTGTGATTTGTTCATCTTCACTATTGTATATTATTCCATTTTATTTATGTAGTCGCATGATAATGGGCATTTGGGCTGTTACCAGTATTTCTTTATTACAAATAACACTACTAGGAACATTTTTACACATGTGTGGTGTTTATAAACAACAGTTTCTCTAAAATATACCTAGAAAGAGAAATGCTGGGTCCTGGAGTATATTCAAGTTTACAAGTACTAAAATAATTTCCAAAACGACTGTATCAATTTATAGTTCCCTTAGCAAGGTATAGTTTTCCATTGATCTATACTCACTTCAACAGTTAATATTGGCAGATTTGTCTTTTAAATTTTGTGAGTGAATGTGAATATTATATCATTGCAATTTTACATTTCCTTGATTATCAATAAAATTGAGCACATTATCATATATTTACCAGCCATTTGGATTTATTTTGTGAATGCTGTCCAACTCTTAGAAATTTTTATATCAGATTGCCTGTCTTTTTCTTACTGATTTGTTGGTGTGATTTATATATTAAAGATTCTAGTCCTTTGTCAGTTACATGTGCTGCAAATTACTTTTCTTAGTTTATGACTTGTCTTTTCAACCTCCTTATGGTGTCATGTAGTGAATAAAAAACATTTATTTTAATGTAATTGAATTTATCAATATTCTCTTTTATGATCAACTTTTTTATGTCTTAAGAAATCATACCCACCCCTGAGACCATATAGGTAAGAAATCACCGTTCTTATAAGTTAATTACTTGTCCTTGCAAATAGCATAACTATATTTTTTTTTAAACTATTCTATAATTTTGGCCAGTATTTGCCAAAGTGTATTCCTAGGACCACCTTCATCAGAATCATGTAAGTGATTAGCATTTTTTAAATGCTAATTCCCAGGCTCCACTTGTTTTTTTCAGCAAATATTTAAGTAGCTTTTATATGCCAGGTTCTAAACCTGAGAATACCAAAGTAAAGAAAATAGACAAAATTCCTCAAGATCATGTGACTTACATGTATGGGCAGAAACAACAAATAAATAAAGTTCAGTCTGACCATGGTGGCTCATGTCTGTAATATCAGCACTTTGGGAGCCCAAGGAGGGCAGATCATGAGGCCTGAATCACAGGAGTTCAAAACCAGCCTGGCCAAAATTAGTGAAGTATGGTGAAACATACCTGTAGTCCCAGCTACTCAGGAGCCTGAGGTAGGAAAATTGCTTGCACCAAGGAGATGGAGGTTGCAGTGAGCTAAGATTGTGCCACAGCACTCCAGCCTGGGCAACAGAGAGAGGCTTTGCCAAAATAAAATAAACCAAAACAAAGCAAAATCCATAGTATGCCATCTTGCCATTTGTCTTCCTCCCTTTATTTCTCTATTCTAGGATTCCCAGTTTTTCTGACTCAGGTCTTTTACACTGAGTATTACACTGTGGCAAAGATATCTTCACGGACATTACCAGAAAACTGCAACTGTGACATATGTTTCAACCTTGAGGATTTCATTTTAGGAAGAGCTGTTAGCATAGGGCAATGAGCAAGGTGCTAGTAAACTCTTGTAAATTCTCAAATTCTCACCTCTTTTAACATATAGAGCAAGTAGCCTCAATAAATATTTCTGTCAATTTAGCAGAAGCCCACCATCTCGATTGATGCTTAAATATCTGATTAGATTATATATACACTAAGTATTAGTGCAGTTACTCCAAAATGTGAGGCCTTTGCTTTTTTCAAGAAATAAACATTTTTTCTTATTCGACAAAATCAGTGTTGATTTAAAGGCAAATTTAGACCTTACAGTTTGAACTTACAATTGAAATATTGAAACGATGAGTTTGTGTCCTTTGTAGGGACATGGATGAACCTGGAAACCATCATTCTCAGCAAACTGACACAAGAACAGAAAATCAAACACCACATATTCTCACTCATAGGGTGTTGAACAATGAGAACACAGGGACACAGGAAGGGGAGCATCACACACTGGGGTCTGTGGGGGGAACTAAGGGAGGGACAGCAGGGGGTGGGGAGTTGGGAGAGATAACATAGGGAGAAATGCCAAATATAGGTGATAGGGAGGAAGGCAGCAAACCACATTGCCATGTATATACCTATGCAACAATCTTGCATGTTCTTCACATGTACCCCAAAACCTAAAGTGCAATAAAATATATTTTAAAAAAGGAGTGAAAATGGTGCAACGTAAGTATTTAATAAATGTTAGATCTCAAAAAAGAAAGAAAGAGGAAAGAAAAAGAAGAAAGAAAGAAAGAGAGAGAGAAAGAAAGAAGAAAGAAAAAGAAGAAAGAAAGAAAGAGAGAGAGAGAAAACGGATAATTATGGAAGCTGTACTTACAGGAAAATTCAAAGATTGAACCAAGACAGAAAAAAAGATCCCATATCTAATATTGCTTATGGCTTCTGTGCATATTATTCATTTGCAATTTAGCTCCAAAATCCATTTATATTCTCACTTGTGTATCAAGGGATGACAGTCTGGGAACTACATTTCCCAGAATCTTTACAACAGAGTTTTGATTAGAGGATGCCAATGAGAAGGTTCTAATCTTGTGCATGATTAGAAGGTAAGAGAGAAGGAACTGCCATGTCATTTCTCCCCCAGCAGCAGTGGATGGACATGTGCTCCTGTATATATAGGACCTCTGCATGAGCCTCCCAACTTGGTGCCACAGGAATTCTGTGAGGTTCCTGTAACTTTTGACTTTCCTAAAAGTGAACCTGAGATCTAGCAATGGCCTCCCCTGAACTTGTGTACGTCTAGCTTTTCCAATGGTTTTGAAAACACCCAATTACCTATATTAATTCCTTTTTGCTTGAAAAATCTACAATGGTTTCTGTTTTCTAGGCTAAACCTTGGATAATAAACGAAATGAACCATACCATTCCACTTCATTTTCTTTCTCTCTTGATTTCTAAATTCCCAAATCAGAATTAATTTGATTAGTAAGCTTCAAACACAGATGACTCCTTCCCCCATTCCCAGACTGGAGATCCGAAACCCCAGAAAATCTAACCTTTATGTAAAATGATGATTCAGAGCCCAATAGATCCTTTGAACTATAGAAGAAAAAAAAAACATAAGAATTTTTATTTTGTTTTATTCTTACTGTGACCATAAAAGTTCCATGATTTATTAATTTATATGTACACATACTGAGCAAGATGGCCTTTTTAAAGAATTATGTATTTTAACATCTGATTTAGAAAATTAAATTTGTAAACTTTAAAGGCATATATCTACTAAAGGCCCATTTACTGAACATCAGAAATATGTCTTCCAATTTAGCATCTGTATTAGTTTTGGGGGCTGTCATAATAAAGTACCACAAACTGAGTGGCTTTAAACAACAAAAAATTATTGTCTCAGTTCTGAAGGCTAGATGAGGAAGTCTAAGATCAAGATGTCAGCACAGCTCTCTGAAGGCTCTAGGGAAAGATCTGTTTCAGGATTTTGCTGGCAATCTTTGGTGTTCCTTAGCCCGCAGGCACATCAGCTTGATTTTCCTTATATGTGCGTATGTCTCTGCGTTCAAATTTCTCCTTTTTTAAAGACATTAGTCATATTAGATCAGGATCCATCCTAATGACTTTATTTTAACTTAACTAATTAAATCTACAATGACCCTATCTCCAAATCATTCACATTCTCGGGTCCTGAAAGTTAGGGTTCCAGCATACCGTGGTGAGGAGACATGATTCAACACGTAACAACATCCTTCAAAACTGTCTCTCAGCAGGGTCAAAGCAAGACAGAGAAATACTGATAGGCTGCAAGCCATATTCTCAAGCTGGTAAATTCCTAACCATAAAATAGAAATATATTTTAATCCTTTTTCTTCTCACATATCACTGAACTGAAAAAAAATTGGCAACTCTAGATTACCCACGAACATGGGTAGTTTGGGGCAGACAAAGTAGCACCAAGCAAGTTATACAAAAGACCATGTACTTGAATTTGCCAGTGATGTAAATTTGCACAAGAAATCTACTCTCTAAACTCCAAGTTCTCCATCAGTAAAATAGAGAAAACAACTTCTATACCAGCAGCAGTTTCATAATTTTGAAACAGGAGAATTCCCTGGCACCCCCATCTCAGGACGTGCAACAGGGGTGTGGCTCATCTGTTTGGCCATACTGTGCACTCAAACCTCTCATGAGATGTCCAGGGGTGGGAGCCTGCGACTCCCAAAGCACAAGCGAGTGTGTGTTACAGTGCACTCCTTTAGCGTTAGACATCCCATAATTTATATTGGGACTACCTGCTATTTTCATTTTTTATATAATATATATAACTCCATTATTGAACATAAATTATGATGTAATCATAATTTCCTTTTTAAAAATTCTTTACGCAAAACTACAGTAACAAAATATAAGAATATTTTAATGAGTAATTTTTATACCTATTATACTATTATCCCTCATTTTATTTGTGCTGACCAAAATGGATTTTTCTTTCATCTGTGAAAATTCACTGGTAAAAATATTGTATGTTATAGTTGTTTCAAAGAAGCTTTTTAATTAATAGTAAAATTGAACATGCTTTAATAAACATCTCCATTTACAATTTTTAGTGTATATAAAATGTCCCATTATAGCATGACATTGGGATGTTGTCTTTTTTATATTACTACATGATAAAGATAATAATGCCTTATGGGTCAGTTATATTGCAAATAATCCCAAAATATTTGTATATATTTTGTAGTGCTTTTATAATATCCATAAGCCTTATATTTTTAAGCCAACAGCTGTGAAAATCTTTTTCTTTATGACTCTGCTTCTGCATATAGATTTAGAAAACCTTTGCCCAGCCTAAGGTTAGGAAAATACCCAATTTTATTTTTGAGGTTTTCAGTTTCATATTTTACATTTAGGTTTTTTCTTTAATTATAAAAGCTGTTATATATAGCATATAATCCTAAAAAATTCAAGACATATAGAAATTAATAAAAGAAAATGTCTTTTCCAGACTTCACTTCTCCCCACCTCAAGTCCCATGTCACAGAGAGGTTTGATTCGGAATACATCTTTCCAGATCTTATTAAAGTATGTAAATATAAAATACTTTCTTTGTTGTTTATCTAAATTTCCTAATGTGCATAAATGAACACATATTGCTCACCTTTAAAAGAAAAAAAATAGAAGCTTTGAAAAAAACGACATGGAAATTATTTCAAGATATCTTAGGTATATCTCTGGAATTGCATGGGCAAAGGAAGACAGAGATACCCTTAGTCGGGAGAAAGGCAACATTTGGTTGCATATTGCAATAGAAATAGGTCTATTATGTCTATTGCCAGATTTATTACTATTCAGTTGGACAAAAACTAACTAGCTCAGTTCTTGGCACACAGTAGCTGCTCAATAAATATTAATTATTAATTAATTAGACAATAAAGTAGTTTCCAGGAAACATCATTTGGGACTGGAGATTCTTGATTAGGAAGCTGTGAGGGTACAGGTGGTGTTGTCATTGCTTCTTCCAACTAACAGTTGGGAGTTTTAAAGAGAAAGGAGGCTATGGGAGGTGAAAGGCTGGCTATGCAGATGGTGTCAAAGAATGTAATTTATGTTTCTGGACCACAGTCTAAAACACCAAAATGATAAGTTTTTGGCTGAAAATGCAGTGCATGTTAGTAATTCAAGGAAGCATATGTTTGTCCAAAAATGAGCTAACCTGATTCAAAGGTCCTGAAACTGAAGGAGGGGATCTGGACACAGGGTGAAGTTTTGTCTCAATTAAGCTTAATTAAGCGAAATCATTGCACTGATTTTATCCTAGCCACTTTTTCAATGACAAGAAATACCTAAGAGCTCTTCTAATCTTAATATTCAATGTGTCTCTAAAGAGGGAGGGAGAAAATAAGAAACTGAAGTATGTATCCACATATTATGGAGACCCAGGAGAAAAGACCTGGTACACAGTGGTGCCACAAAACAGCAAGTTTAAACAGATTCAGAAACAATAGTCATGACCTTAGATGATTATACACCATTATGTAGAGTGTTTAAGTAGAGAACAAAGAAATCGTGATACTGTAAAAACGGAAAATACAAATGCAACATCCTTGTAGCCCTCAGACTTGATAGGCAGCTGCATGAAAATGGAATATTGTGACTTATGTGAAGGAAGGAGAGGAATAATTTTATTGGGTGTTGATAAGATATACACCTGCTCAAAGATTCTTAAATGTGAGGATGATACCTAGAATACATAGAAAAGGATAAAAGAAGAGATCAACCCTAATAATGTATTTATCCATTCATGCATTCAACCTGGATGATATTCAAAACATTTATCAGTGGGTATGGTATAGCAAATCGGAATGTAAGCTTCTGCCCATCAAAAGAGATACCAGCTTTAACTAATAGCATAATGGTGTGGGGCAGCTGGTGCACATGTGCAATCTGTCATGCCTGCATTCAGCAGTTGAGCATGTAAGAACAGTGTGTGCGTGCGTGTGTGTATGTGTGCATGTGTGTGTGTGTGTGGTGTGTATGTGTAAAACTACAGGGAACACTTTTAACCACATATATTCTCATCTTACATCACATGTTAGGTCAAAGTTATTGCTAATAAACTTTTAAGATTACATATTTTCTCATTAAGAAAAAATTCTGAACCCCTCATTTAATTTAAAAATGAATTTTACTATAAATATTTGACTTAATTCTGTTTAACCAGTTTAAACAAAAACCCACAAGTTCTTTTATATCATGTTTTATTTATTTTTGAAATATTGGAATAAAACATCCAGTAATTGTATGTATTTCTCCATCCACGCCTTTCTGAATTTTGAAAGAGCCAATCCCTCAAGATTAATCCTAAATGGCTAACTGTGCCTAAATTCAAATTAGACCAAAACAGCCATTTGCTGACTAGAAGTCACACATGTACTGAGTTCCAGCAGAACCTGCACATCTTCTTAACTTTGGAACTTTCATAGCTACCTGTGTTTATGCCACCTGAGCTAATCAATAGGCTGTGACCTACACTGGCCAATCAGAACCCAGCAAACATTGACCACAGTTGAACAATCACCAACCAATCAGAGTAAGCAAACTTGAATACTTCATTTACATAAGTGAACCTGAGCAGAAACTATCCAGATAAAAGACAAACCCTCCCTTTATTCTATGGAACACGGCTTTATTTTTCAACAAAGTCTGCTGGTTTCCACCAAACGCGCCTGTTGCCCTAGTTTGCAATCTGTTCACTGAAATAAATCATGTTTCCTCTAATTTCAAATAACTTTTGTTCATACCTTGCATATATGATATATATTTATCTTACCTTTACACATAAAATCTAATTTAAATAGGCATTAAATTAGTAAGGTCTCAAAAGTTTCTTTGTAGATTTGAAATCAGTGTCCCATTGTTCTTCAGCACTATCCTTCCCAAGGAGAATTCTGAGCCAGGAAGATTTTTATTCCTTTGCAGGAAAACATCATATGCAATGAAACTGTTTCCCTTTCATCTGAGTAAATTTTGCCAATAACTATCCAGGTGTGGTTTTCATTTTAATTTTTACTTCTCTCTTTCACTTTTTATAAATGCCTTTCAGGAAACATTTCTGTTTTTGTCTCTGATTTCTGCTTTCTTTTCTGTCTATCATTTCCTTATACTATCTTATTTTTCAAAAGGCCTATACCACTCAACCAACAGTTTTTTAAAATATGTACATATGTTTTATAACGTGTTTTTGTTTAAATATAAATATTTCTAAATATATTCTATAATAAATAAAATATATTTTATATAAATATATATGATGAAATATAAATATTTTAAAATGTATACTCTATATATATGTTTGTGTGTGTGTGTGTGTGTGTGTGTATGTGTATATATATATATATATATATATGCACATAATTTTTAGTCTCAGCCTCTGAGTCAGGCTACTTCCTTTTCCTGGCTCTGATGCAATTTTTCTCTTGGCCTCATGTGGTTGTGGCAGATGTTGCTGAGGTTGTTTCTGTTGCTGTTGTTTTCATCATCAAATGAGAAGCAGTCTGCCTAGGTAACATGTTTTTCAACAAACAGGTTTTTTGGATTTCCTGGACTTTGTTCTATGTACATTTAGGCAATGATAAAATCCCCTTTCTGGTATCTATAAATGAAGGGAAAGTTGCTGTATCCAATCAGGCTAATAAGTGGCACATCTGGGATAGGAAAATAGCTCTTTTGACTCCATTCTTTTTCTTGATGCTACACTATAAGATGAATCTAATGTACCCAGGTTTAGCATTGTGACAAAGCAGTGATGCTGATTTTACAAATGTATGTCTACGTACGTGCATATGTAAATATATATAATTTATAATGACAGCCTGTTCTGAAAATACTATTCTATAACAGAAGAGGATTCAAAATAACACCAAAACCAAGAAGAAAAAGTAACGCGAAAGCCAAAGATGATATAGTAAAATATATCGTTACCGACATGATGTGAGCAGAGGCTCCGTACAGCTTATACAAAGAGTAATCCAAAGAGTAGTATACATTGAAGTAAATCAAAGGACTTCTTTCAAATTCATAATATATGCTTGATAATCCCCCTCCCTTTGGCTTTCTCATTTGCCCTGAAAGAGGCTGGAGGATTATGTAATTGCAAAATGAAATGCAGCACAAAGGGTGATTTCTTTTTCATTTTATGCCATCCATTAAGTGATCCAGTTTTCAGCAATGTCAACAATCATTAAGAAAAGTCAAAGATTAAATACTGTATAAAAACATACGGAGCAGGCAAATGAATAAATTAGTTTTTAGGACTTGCAGATACTTGATAATGGAATGTCCCATATGTAAATTAAAAACTAATTTACCTGCAAATAATGGTGATATGAGCAATACAGAAAACTATTGCTCTGCAGTACATTTCCTGTATGCCTTTTATGGTCCTTACATGGCATGTCCTTTATGTTATACATGTTTATAATCTTGATTCTTTGGGGGATTATGGCCATACAGGATCACCTTGAACTCAACTTTGTAGAAAAGTCTGGAAACCACTCCTACAATAACATTAACCTCTTCACTAGCCTTCCTAAATATTTAATAAGCACAAAATTGTTAAGAAGTCAATTAGCATGACCTTACAGTCTCTCTAAAAGTTTAAATGCAAGTTTTTTGCCATTTAATTGTAAAAATATAACTGAAGACTCAAGATGGCGCTGTGAGAACAACCCAGGATTGGAGCCCGCGTTGAATTCGCAAACGGTGAGTCAGTGCTGCATTTCCAGACTGATCTTTGTTGCCCACAGAACGGGGAAACTCCCAAGTATAAAAAGACACGGGACGCCAGGCAGTAGGTCTGCCTGGCGAAGCCAGCAGCCGGGGCGGCGGCGGCCGGCCCTACCCAGCAATCCCCACAGGGCGCGCTTGTCCGGGTGCCTTGTTGAACCGGCAACCTGAGACTTGAGAGGGCTGGACTTGAGACTGAACGAGACTTGCACAATAGCCCAGCCCAGGGGATTGCAGGGACAGATCGTTTGGGATACCCAGTGGGACGAACAAAACCGCGATTTCAAACTATCCCGGGCAGACGGTCCCAGACGCTCTGTGGGGGAGGGGCGTCCACCACTACGGAGGCAACCTGCCCCAACTGATATACACGCCCACTGCTGACGCAGCCAGCCGTTGCCGAGGCAACCCGCCCCAACTGAGATACACGCCCACTGCTGACGCAGCCAGCCGTTGCCGAGGCAACCCGCCCCAACTGAGATACACGCCCACTGCTGACGCAGCCAGCCATTGCTGAGGCAACCCGTCCCTACTGAGATACACGCCCACTGCTGACACAGCCTGCCGTTGCTGAGGCAACACGCTACAATGAAGAGACTCTGCCGCAGGGCGTGGCGGAGACCACAGCAGAGCCGGCAGGAACAGCGCGAATCACACAACAGCAGGGCGGAGCCTCGGCAGCCAAACAGTGGCTAGTCTGCCTTTGAGCTGGGCAGGACACCTGATTGGACATCCAAAAATAAAGCCCAAACCCCTCAACACAGAGCATTTGAGAAAAAAAAAAAGGGTTGTTTAATGAGCTGTGTTGCAGCAGAATCAAACATAGCAGCCTAACAGCCCTGAATGAACAACAGAGTGCACAGCTCAGCAATTAAACCCCTATAAAGTACAAACTGTCTCCTCAAGCAGCTCCCTGACCCCTCTATATCCAAAAGACTGTCATTAGGCAGGCATCATCCTGGGACAAAGAGAGCAGAAAAAGAAACTGGTAGCATCCCTCGCTGTGCCACGGCTACTAGAGGTGCACCCCAGACAAGCAGGGTCTGGAGCGGACCTCAACAGTCGTACAGCGAAGGGGCTAGACTGGTAGAAGGAAAACCAAGCAACAGAAATACTTCATCATCAACATTCTGGGTGTCCACTCAGAGACCCAAACGAAAAGTCAGCAACTACGCAGACGACCAGCGGACAAATCCACAAAGATGGGAAGAAACCAGCGCAAAAAGGAGGAAAACACCCAAAACCAGAACACATCGCCTCCTAGAAAGGACCAAAACTCCTCACCAGCAAGGGAACAAAGCTGGACGGAGAATGACTGTGACGAAATGACGGAATTAGACTTCAGAAGATGGATAATGAGAAACTTTTGTGAGCTAAAAGATCATGTATTAAATCAATGCAAAGAAACTAAGAACCTTGAAAAAAGATTTGAAAAAAGATTCGAGGAAATGATAACAAGAATGGATACCTTAGAGAGGAATATGAATGAATTAAAGGAGCTGAAAAACACAATACGAGAACTTCGCGAAGCAAACGCAAGTTTCAATAGCCGAATTGACCAAGCAGAAGAAAGAATATCTGAAGTCGAAGACCAACTCAATGAAATAAAACGAGAAACCAAGATCAGAGAAAAAAGCGCAAAAAGGAATGAACAAAGTCTCCAAGAAATGTGGGACTATGTGAAAAGACCTAACCTACGTTTGATAGGTGTACCAGAAGGGGACGAAGAGAATGAATCCCAGCTGGAAAATACTCTTCAGGACATCATCCAGGAAAATTTCCCCCACCTAGCAAGACAAGCCAACACTCAATTGCAGGAAATACAGAGAACACCACAAAGATATTCCGCAAGAAGAGCAACCCCAAGGCACATAATCGTCAGATTCAACAGGGTTGAAATAAAGGAGAGAATACTAAGGGCAGCCAGAGAGAAAGGTCAGGTCACCCACAAAGGGAAGCCCATCAGACTCACAGCAGATCTCTCGGCAGAAACACTACAAGCCAGAAGAGAGTGGGGGCCAATATTCAACATTCTTAAAGAAAAGAACTTTCAACCCAGAATTTCATATCCAGCCAAACTGAGCTTCAGAAGTGAAGGAAGAATAAAATCCTTTGTGAACAAGCAAGTACTCAGAGATTTTGTCACCACCAGGCCTGCTTTACAAGAGCTCCTAAAAGAGGCACTACACATAGAAAGGATCAACCAGTACCAGCCATTCCAAAATCACACTGAATGCTAAAGAGCTTCAACATAATGAAGAATCTACAACAACTAACAGGCAAAGCAGCCACTTAGAATCAAAATGGCAGTATCAAATTCACACATAACAATATTAACCCTAAATGTAAATGGACTAAATGCACCAATCAAAAGACACAGACTGGCAAATTGGATAAAAATCCAAAACCCATCAGTGTGCTGTATCCAGGAAACCCATCTCACATGCAAGGATACACAAAGGCTCAAAATAAAGGGATGGAGGAAGATTTACCAAGCTAATGGAAAGCAAAAAAAAGCAGGAGTTGCAATTCTCATCTCTGATAAAATAGACTTTAAAGCAACAAAGATCAAAAGAGACAAAGAAGGCCATTACATAATGGTAAAAAGATCGATACAACAAGAAGAGCTAACGATCCTAAACATATATGGACCCAACACAGGAGCACCCAGATACATAAGGCAAGTTCTTAATGACTTACAGAAGGACTTAGACTCCCACACAATAATAGTGGGAGACTTTAACACTCCACTGTCAATACTAGACAGATGAACCAGACAGAAAATCAACAAGGATACCCAGGGCTTGAACTCAGACCTGGAGCAAGCAAACCTGGTGGACATTTACAGAACTCTCCACCCCAAATCCACAGAATATACATTCTTCTCAGCACCACATCACACCTACTCTAAAATTGACCACATAATTGGAAGTAAAGCACTGCTCAACAAATGCAAAACAACTGAAATCATAACAAACAGCCTCTCAGACCATAGTGCAATCAAGTTAGAACTCAGAATTCAGAAACCGACCCAGAACCGCACAGCTTCATGGAAACTGAACAACTGGCTCTTGAATGTTGACTGGGTAAACAACGAAATGAAGGCAGAAATAAAGAAGTTCTTCGAAACCAATGAGAATGAAGACACAACGTGCCAGAACCTCTGGGACACATTTAAAGCAGTCTCTAGAGGAAAGTATATAGCAATAAGTGCCCATATGAGGAGAATGGAGAGATCCAAAATTGACACCCTATCGTCAAAATTGAAAGAGCTAGAGGAGCAAAATCAAAAAAACACAAAACCCAGCAGAAGACAAGAAATTACTAAGATCAGAGCTGAGCTGAAGGAGATTGAGACACGAAAAACCCTTCAAAAAATCAATAAATCCAAGAGCTGGTTTTTTGAAAAGATCAACAAAATAGACAGACCACTAGCCAGATTGATTAAAAATAAAAGAGAGAACAACCAAATAGATGCAATAAAAAATGATAAAGGGGAAATCACCACAGATTCCACAGAAATTCAAACCATCATCAGAGAATATTACAAACAACTCTATGCACATAAACTAGTAAACCTGGAAGAAATGGATAAATTCCTGGACTCCTGTGTCCTCCCAAGCCTAAACCAGGAGGAAGCTGAAACTATGAATAGACCAATAACAAGGTCTGAAGTTGAGGCAGCAATTAAGAGCCTACCTCACAAAAAAAGCCCAGGTCCAGATGGGTTCACAGCCGAATTCTACCAGACACACAAGGAGGAGCTGGTACCATTCCTTCTAAAACTATTTCAAACAATCCAAAAAGAGGGAATCCTTCCCAAATCATTTTATGAGACCAACATCATCCTGATACCAAAACCCGGCAGAGACCCAACCAGAAAAGAAAACTTCAGGCCAATATCCATGATGAACATAGATGCAAAAATCTTCAATAAAATATTGGCAAGCCGATTGCAACAGCAAATCAAAAAACTTATTCATCATGATCAAGTAGGATTCATCCCAGGGATGCAAGGCTGGTTCAACATACGCAAGTCTATCAACGTAATTCACCACATAAACAGAACCAAAAACAAAAACCACATGATTATCTCAATTGACGCAGAGAAGGCATTTGACAAAATTCAACAGCCCTTTATGCTAAAAACCCTCAATAAACTCGGTATCGATGGAACGTATCTCAAAGTAATAAAAGCTATTTATGACAAACCAACAGCCAATATCATACTGAATGGCCAAAAACTGGAAGCATTCCCTTTGAAATCTGGTACTAGACAAGGATGCCCTCTCTCACCACTCCTATTCAATATAGTACTGGAAGTTCTAGCCAGAGCAATCAGGCAAGAAAAAGAAATAAAGGGTATTCAAATAGGAAAGGTGGAAGCCAAATTGTCTCTATTTGCAGACGACATGATAGTATACCTAGAAGACCCCATCGCCTCAGCCCAAAAACTCCTGAAACTGATAAACAACTTCAGCAAAGTCTCAGGATATAAAATCAATGTGCAAAAATCACAAGCATTCGTCTACACCAATAACAGACTTAAAGAAAGCCAAATCAAGAGCGAACTGCCATTCGCAATTGCTACAAAAAGAATAAAATACCTTGGAATACAACTCACAAGGAACGTAAGGGACCTCTTCAAGGAGAACTACAAACCACTGCTCAACGAAATCAGAGAGGACACAAACAGATGGAGAAACATTCCATGTTCATGGTTAGGAAGAATTAATATCGTGAAAATGGCTATACTGCCCAAAGTAATTTACAGAATCAACGCTATCCCCATCAAGCTACCATTGACTTTCTTCACAGAACTGGAAAAAACCACCATGAACTTCATATGGAACCAAAAGAGAGCCCGCATAGCCAAGTCAATTCTAAGCAAAAAGAACACAGCGGGGGGCATCACACTACCGGATTTCAAACTATACTACAAGGCTACAGTAATCAAAACAGCATGGTACTGGTACCAAAACAGAGATATAGACCAATGGAACAGAACAGAGGCACCGGAGGCAACACAACATACATACAACCATACAATCTTTGATAAACCTGACAAAAACAAGCAATGGGGCAAGGATTCCATGTTTAACAAATGGTGTTGGGAAAACTGGCTAGCCATGTGCAGAAAGCAGAAACTGGACCCCTTCCTGACACCTTACACTAAAATTAACTCCAGATGGATTAAAGACTTAAACATAAGACCTGGCACCATAAAAACCCTAGAAGGAAATCTAGGCAAAACTATCCAGGACATAGGAGTAGGCAAGGACTTCATGAACAAAACACCAAGAGCATTGGCAACAAAAGCCAAAATAGACAAATGGGACCTAATGAAACTCCACAGCTTCTGCACGGCAAAAGAAACAGTCACTAGAGTGGATCGGCAACCAACAGAATGGGAAAAAATTTTCGCAGTCTACCCATCTGACAAAGGGCTGATATCCAGAATTTACAAACAACTCAAGCAGATTTACAGGAAAAAAACAAACAAGCCCATTCAAAAGTGGGCAAAGGATATGAACAGATACTTTACGAAAGAAGACATATATGAGGCCAACAATCATATGAAAAAATGCTCATCGTCACTGGTCATCAGAGAGATGCAAATCAAAACCACATTGAGATACCATCTCACGCCAGTTAGAATGGCGATCATTAAAAAATCTGGAGACAACAGATGCTGGAGAGGATGTGGAGAAAAAGGAACACTTTTACACTGTTGGTGGGAGTGTAAATTAGTTCAACCATTGTGGAAGACAGTGTGGCGATTCCTCAAGGCCTTAGAAATAGAAATTCCATTTGACCCAGCAATCCCATTACTGGGTATATATCCAAAAGACTATAAATCGTTCTACTATAAGGACACATGTACACGAATGTTCATTGCAGCACTGTTTACAATAGCAAAGACCTGGAATCAACCCAAATGCCCATTGATAATAGACTGGATTGGAAAAATGTGGCACATATACACCATGGAATATTATGCAGCAATCAGAAATGATGAGTTCGTGTCGTTTGTAGGGACATGGATGAATCTGGAAAACATCATCCTCAGCAAACTGACACAAGAACAGAAAATGAAACACCGCATATTCTCACTCATAGGTGGGTGATGAAAAATGAGAACACATGGACACAGAAAGGGGAGTACTAAACACTGGGGTCTATTGGGGGGAAAAGGGGAGGGCCAGTGGGAGGGGGAGGTGGGGAGGGATAGCCTGGGGAGAAATGCCAAATGTGGGTGAAGGGGAGAAGAAAAGCAAAGCACACTGCCATGTGTGTACCTACGCAACTGTCTTGCATGCTCTGCTCATGTACCCCCAAACCTATAATCCAATAAAAAATTAAAAAAAAAAAAATATATATATATATATATAACTGAATTTTTCTCTGATTCAGTCACCTAATAACCCATCAAAAATTTGCTTCTTAATTCTAGGCAGATTATTTAGCTTATGCTTTGCTGGTTTGAATAAAAACAAAGTAATTCAAACAAATTTCCTTTCACCCCCTCAAGATTATATAGGCAAAAGCCACTTGGATTCATGTCCATTGACTTTTAAATTATGTTTTATTTTTTCTTGATATAAAATTGTAGTTAAATTATATTAATTATAAAATTTTTTAAATACAAAAAAAGAAGAAAATCATAGGCAGTATTTCCACCATTAAAAAAAATTGTAGTTAAAATAGACATTTAGCTCAGATAGTCATTCTTTTTTTTTTGAGATGCAGTTTCGCTCTTGTTACCCAGGCTGGAGTGCAATGGCGCAATCACGGCTCACCACAACCTCCGCCCCCTGGGTTCAGGCAATTCTCCTGCCTCAGCCTCCTGAGTAGCTGGGATTACAGGCACACACCACCATGCCCAGCTAATTTTTTGTATTTTTAGTAGAGACGGGGTTTCACCATGTTGACCAGGATAGTCTCGATCTCTTGACCTCATGATCCACCCGCCTCAGCCTCCCAAAGTGCTGGGATTACAGGCTTGAGCCACCGCGCCAGGCCATATAGTCATTCTATATATATTTACTCTAACTTTACCATGTACTGTTCTAAGTGCTATAAAATATGGTAGTAAGCAAGAACAAATTCTTCCCCCCATAGAGTTAACAGCATGATAAGAAATGAAGACACTGAGCAAGTAATCATAATTTGATTGGTAGTTCTGAGACAGTAGTTCTAGATACTTTAGGTGCATTTAATCAAAGGTTCACCTAGTGTATGATTAAGAAAGAGGTTCCTTGAAGAACTGATACTCTCTCCTTCCACTAGAATGCAAGCTCCACAGAGGCAGAGATCTCCTCACTGTAGTTCCCAGCACTGATAAGTAGGTGTAGACACTTAATATAGATGTATTTTATGAAATACTATAGCTAGAAATGTAGAGAAGTAAGCGAAGTCCAAAGAAAATATAGGGATCTATGTTAAGGATTTGGCACTTCAAATATTAGGAAACCACTGAAAAATTTTAAGCAGGGATGTAACATAATCATATTTATATTTTTTAAAAATATTTCTGTAACAATAAATGGAGAATGAAATAGAAAGGGACAATAGTGAGCCAATTCAGATGCTATCTAAGTAATCTACATGAAAGACAATGGTGACAGGGACTAATGAATGGCAGTGGGATTAAAGAGAAGTGAACAGATTTAAGAGATATTTGGGCATAAAATATAGGGTTCTTGGCCATTGGTTGAATGAGAGAAGGAAAGAGAGGGAAAAAACAAAAATCACTCTAGCGTTGCTGGCTTTTTAAACTAGGGAGACGGTAATACCATTTGATGAGAAGCCGACAACTAATGTTGGTGCAGATTTGTCAGTGAGGATTGGATGTGATGGATTACACTATAAATATGTGGAGTTTGAGGCACTAATGAGACTTTCAGATAGAGATATTCAATAGGCAGCTGTAAATACAGGTCAAGAACCCTGGGAGAAGATCCAGGCTAGAAATAGACTTTTTAGGATTGTTAGAATATAGATGCTAAGTGAAGCAGTGAGAATGAGTCACATTACTCAGAAAGAATATATACAGGAAAGAAAGAAGCAAGCCTAACATCAACTCCTGAATTATTACAATATTTAGATTGGATTAAAGGGGGTAGAACTACCATAGAGACTGGGAAGGATCAACAGAGAGGAGTAAAGCAGCCCAAGAGAGCATGCTGTCATGGAAACCAAGGGAAAAGGCTTTCAAAAAAGAGAGAATGGTCAATAACACTGAATGCTACTGAGAGGGCAAATAAGGATGGGAAAATGACTGCAGGAATAAGTTACAGGAAGACCATTGGTGAACTTAATGTGTGCAGTTACAGTAGCATGATAAAAGATATTTTAGAATAGACAGGAAAAAAAGGGAGAGAAGAAATGGAGATAATTACTTAGATTTATTTAAGAAACTTTGCTGTGAATGGGAGGAGAGGGGTGTCTCTCCTCCCATTCACAGCAAAGTCAGACAGATTTATTTAAGATAGGAAAGACATCATCAGTTTAAATATTTATGGAAGTTTATAATAGAAGGGGATGTAGTGAGGATTCAGAAGCAAGAAAGTATAAATTATTGGTGGATAAAATAGGTGGGAAAAATAGATAAGAGGAGAGACAACTCTTCAAATAGGTGAAAAATGAAAAACAAAAGGAAAAGCAAGATTGTAGGTTAACAAATTTGGTGAAGGGAAGTTCACAGAAGTCTTATCAGAAGGCATCTATTTTATCTGTCAAGTAAGAGGTACTGTATCTTAATTTGCTTAGAGTACTATATAGGAATAATTGGGAAAAGGAGGTGCCGGAGGTCTAAGGAGAAGAAAGTATGAAACAATTGGGTAGGGCCAGAGTTTGAGTTGCCAAGGAAGCTGGTAATTATAAATTTTTAGTGACAAAAATTTGATCAGATTGTGAATTTTTGCTCACAGAATGAGGTAGCTGCATACAGGCAAGGACAAAGGTAGACTTGAGTTAATTCAGGGTTGGGTTTTTCCAGATACATTACATAAATAAGGGACAGGAGAGCATCATGCATTTCTGATTCATCTATGTTGTGGCATGTAGCTTTAGCTAATTTCTTTCAATGGCAAGTATTTCATTTTATATATATATATAAAATATGTATATACACATACTATATTTCATGTATTCATTCACCAGTTAATAGACAGTGAATTTTGGAGGTTTGGGGGCTGTTATAAATGATGCTACTATGAAAATTTGCAAACAAGTCTTTTCTTGGGTAGGTACCTCGGAGAAGAATTGTTATGACATCTACAAAGTATAGGTTTAACAGTTTTATAAAACTGAAACTGTTTCCAGAGTGACTGCTCCATTTTTCATTCCCACAGTAATGTATGAAGGTTTCAGTTTCTCCACATTCTTGCCAACACTTGATATTATTAGTCTTTTGGATTACAACCATTCTAGTGAATATGTAGTGGTATCTCACTGTGGTTTGCATTTGTATATCTCTAAGAACATTTTAAGATGCGCTGGGGCATTTTTTTTCTCTACTTTGCTTTACTGGACTGGCTCTATTTTTAATTCAGTTCCTTGATCTAATATGTCAAATCAAATTTCTTCAGGAGTTCATGTTTTCTTTAACTGACAGCACTGCGTAGGAGCATTTCTGTTTCCTGCTGAAAACTGCTCTCAAAAAAAACATGGTTTCTTCTGCCTCTTTCTTCTTTTCTAATTTTATCTTTCAGAATCACTTCATAATTTCTGTGTCAGATACCATTCTGTTTTGTTTGGCTTTATTTTTCATCTTTGAATGGAAATAACTTTAACCTGGACTTTTATTTACCCTCAAAATGATCTGATTAATTTCTTCCTAGGTCTCTTCCCTGATACCTTGAACACCATTAATGTCCCCTTAAACTCTAAAACAAAAAAGGTTTCTCAGTCTTGCAGCCTGAGAGAGGATCTGGGAATGGGAGAAATTTTAGCAACTGTCTTTCACTAACCACTTCTTTGTTGAGAAGCCACACCACCTTTCTGTATTTGATACTCCACTCCTTGTACTCAGTATGACTGAGGGAATCCTTCTTGCTGATATTACTGCCCATCATTTTGGGGGTGACCCCATCTCATTAGTGAGAAGTCATGTCAAGAAAAAGCCTGACACCTGCTGGTTTCCTATTTGGTATCACCATGTTACTCTCTTAGCCCCATCAGAGCCATGCCCAAATGCTATTGATCTGTGGTGAAGAAAGAAGCTCCAGGTGGCATGGCCCTCGCTATTGATTCTTCCTTTGTCCATGAAATTTATTCATCTTACCAGGATTTTCACTGTAGGTAGAGTGAGCCCTTTTGACCTGCAGATTCAGGGGGTTTTCCATTGAGTAAAAAATTTTTTAATGCAACTTACTTTCCTTTTGTCCTGATTTCTTTATATGGCATGTATTTATATTTTTAATATCTGCCATATCTATTATTTTCCTATCATCTTTATAGTTCATTGCCTTTTCTCTATATTCCAAGAAAGCATCTCAAAACTGTCTTCTCCATAATTGTATAATTTCCTAAAATCTTTTTTTTATTGCATTTTAGGTTTTAGGGTGCATGTGCAGAACATGCAAGATAGTTGAATAGGTACACACGTGGCAGTGTGATTTGCTGCCTTCCTCCCCTTCACCCCCATCTGGCATTTCTCCCCATGCTATCCCTCCCCAACTCCCCCCCACACTGTTCCTCCCCTATCCCACCCAATAGATCCCAGTGTGTAGTGCTCCCCTCCCTGAGTCCATGTGTTCTCATTGTTCATCACCCACCTATGAGTGAGAACATGTGGTATTTCATTTTCTGTTCTTGCGTCAGTTTGCCGAGAATGATGTTCTCCAGATTCATCCATGTCCCTACAAAGGACACGAACTCATCATTTTTGATTGCTGCATAATATTCCATGGTGTTTATGTGCCACATTTTCCCAGTCCAGTCTATCATCGATGAGCAGTTGGGTTGATTCCAGGTCTTTGCTATTGTAAACAGTGCTGCAATAAACATTCGTGCGCATGTGTACTTATAGTACAACAATTTATAGTCCTTTGGATATAAATCCCAGTAATGGGATTGCTGGGTCAAATGGGATTTCTATTTCTAGGTCCTTGAGAAATTGCCACACTGTCTTCCACAATGGTTGAACTAATTTACACTCCTACCAGCAGTGTAAAAGTGTTCCTTTTTCTCCACATCCTCTCCAGCCTCTGTTGTCTCCAGATTTTTTAATGATCGCCATTCTAACTGGCGTGAGATGGTATCTCAATGTGGTTTTAATTTGCATCTCTCTAATGGCCAGTGATGATGAGCATTTTTCATATGTTTCTTGGCCTCATATATGTCTTCTTTTGTAAAGTGTCTGTTCATATCCTGTGCCCATTTTTGAATGGGCTTGTTTGTTTTTTTCTTGTAAATCTGTTTAGTTCTTTGTAAATTCTGGATATCAGCCCTTTGTCAGATGGGTAAACTGCAAAAATTTTTTCCCATTCTGTTGGTTGCCGATCCACTCTAATTACTGTTTCTTTTGCCATGCAGAAGCTGTAGAGTTTGATTAGGTCCCATTTGTCTATTTTGGCTTTTGTTGCCAATGCTTTTGGTGTTTTGGTCATGAAGTCCTTGCCTACTCCTATGTCCTGAATGGTTTTGCCTAGATTTTCTTCTAGGGTTTTTATGGTGCCAGGTCTTATGTTTAAGTCTTTAATCCATCTGGAGTTAACTTTAGTGTAAGGTGTCAGGAAGGGGTCCAGTTTCTGCTTTCTGCACATGGCTAGCCAGTTTTCCCAACACCATTTATTAAACAGGAAATCCTTTCCCCATTCCTTGTTTTTGTCAGGTTTATCCAAGATTGCATGGTTGTAGATATGTCGTGTTGCCGCCGATACCTCTGTTCTGTTCCATTGGTCTATATCTCTGTTTTGGTATCAGTACCATGCTGTTTTAATTACTGTAGCCTTGTAGTATAGTTTGAAGTCCAGTAGTGTGATGCCTCCCACTGTGTTCTTTTTGCTTAGAATTGACTTGGCTATGCGGGCTCTCTTTTGGTTCCATATGAAGTTTAAAGTGTTCTTTTCCAGTTCTGTGAAGGTCATTGGTAGCCTGATGGGGATAGCATTGAATGTAAATTACTTTGGGCAGTATGGCCATTTTCACAATATTGATTCTTCCTAACCATGAACATGGAATGTTTCTCCATCTGTTTGTGTCCTCTCTTATTTCATTGAGCAGTGGTTTGTATTCTCCTTGAAGAGGTCCTTTATGTTCCTTGTTAGTTGTATTCCTAGGTATTTTATTCTCTTTGTATCAATTGTGAATGGCAGTTCATTCTTGATCTGGCTCTCTTTCAGTCTGTTATTGGTGTATAGGAATGCTTGTGATTTTCGAACGTTGATTTTGTATTCTGAGACTTTGCTGAAGTTGCTTGCCAGTTTCAGGAGTTTTTGGGCTGAGACGATGGGGTCTTCTAGATATACTATCATGTCGTCTGCAAATAGAAACAATTTGGCTTCCTCCTTTCCTATTTGAATACCGTTTATTTCTTTTTCTTGCCTGATTGCTCTGGCTGGAACTTCCAATACTATATTGAATAGGAGTGGTGAGAGAGGGCATCCTTGTCTAGTGCCAGATTTCAAAGGGAATGCTTCCAGTTTTTGCCCATTCAGTATGATATTGGCTGTTGGTTTGTTGTAAATAGCTTTTAATATTTTGAGATACGTTCCATCAATACCGAGTTTATTGAGGGTTTTTAGCATAAAGAGCTGTTGAATTTTGTCAAAGACCTTCTCTGTGTCAATTGAGATAATCATGTGGTTTTTGTTTTTGGTTATGTTTATGTGGTGAATTATGTTTATAAACTTGCGTATGTTGAACCAGCCTTGCATCCCCGGGATGAATCCTACTTGATCAAGGTGGATAAGCTTTTTGATGTGCTGTCGCAATCAGCTTGCCAGCATTTTATTGAAGATTTTTGCATCTATGTTTATCATGGATATTGGCCTGAAGTTTTCTTTTCTTGTTGAGTCTCTGCCGGGTTTTGGGGTCAGGATGATATTGGTCTCATAAAATGATTTGGGAAGGATTCCCTCTTTTTGGATTATTTGGAATAGTTTCAGAAAGAATGGTACCAGTTCCTCTTTGTATGTCTGGTAGAATTCGGCTATGAACCCATCTGGACCTGGGATTTTTTTGTGTGGTAAGCTCTTAATTGCTGCCTCATCTTCAGATCTTGTTATTGGTCTATTCATAGTTTCAACTTCTTCCTGGTTTAGGCTTGGGAGGACACAAGTGTCCAGGAATTTATCCATTTCTTCCAGGTTTACTAGTTTATGTGCAGAGTTGTTTGTAATATTCTCTGACGATGGTTTGAATTTCTGTGGAATATGTGATGATTTCCCCTTTATCATTTTTTATTGCATCTATTTGGTTATGCTCTCTTTTCTTTTTTATTAATGTGGCTAGTTGTCTATTTTGTTGATCTTTTCAAAAAACCTGTTCTTGTATTCATTGATTTTTTTGAAGGTTTTTTTTTTGTGTGTCTCTATCTCCTTCAGTTCTGCTCTGATCTTAGTTACTTCTTGTCTTCTGCTAGGTTTTGAGTGTTTTTGATCTTGCTTCTCTAGCTCTTTCAATTTTGACGATAGGGTGTCAATTTTGGATCTCTACATTCTTCTCATGTGGGCACTTATTGCTATATATTTTCCTCTAGAGACTGCTTTAAATGTGTCCCAGAGATTCTGGTATGTTCTGTCTTCATTCTCGTTGGTTTTGAAGAACTTCTTTATTTCTGCCTTCATTTCATTGTTTATCCAGTCCGTTTATCCATTGTTTATTCAAGAGTCCGTTGTTCAGTCTCCATGAAGCTGCATGGTTCTGAGTTAGTTTCTGAATTCTGAGTTCTCACTTGATTGCACCCTAAAATCTTTTCTATGTCCTAATTCTGATTTTAAATCTGAAATTATATTTTTAATTTAATTAAACTCTAATCCAGGTCTTTATTTCTGCATGCCTTTCAAGAAACTCTTTTGTTCATTCCCAGTATAATATTGTCTTTTGCCTTGTATCATAATCAATGTAACACTAAGTATTTAGTAAATCCCAGAAATAGATATTATCAAAATTTTTTGTAAAACCTATAGCAAATTTGTATCAAAATATTTGTGCTGCTTCTGCATTTTTAATGTCTCTGTTTTGCCATCCTATTTTTGAAGAGTCTGATACTGATTTTTCTTTACTTCTCACTCTGTAACTAGAAGAGGTCTATCACAACCTAAGTGTTCCCTTGCTGCCCACCTAGCTGTTGTTGGAATTTCTTCAGTGATAAGCAGGAGTGCTTCTTTACATGCCTTTACATCACAGTTCAGTGAACCAATGGCAGCTGTAGCAAAGAAACTTCATGTGTCATTTTCTCCTCATGTTTTGTTACACAGTTGTAATAGAGGCCAGCTTTCTCTTGAGAGCTTTATGCTCAGCCCAGCCTCCAGGCCAGTAACATGGTTTGGCCCATCTAAGCCTCCTCCCTGGACCTTCTGTTGAATACTAAGGCCCTGCCATGCTGCCAACCTTTTGCTTGATTTAGCAACTGTGCAGACCCTGGAGCTGCCTGCAAATGTCCTTGCTCCAAAACAGCAAAAGGGATTCTGAGTGACTTATTCCCCTGCTACATCCCAGCTCACAATTGTCTCTCCCAAAAATGACATTGAGGTGAATTTCTACCAGTTGTTACTGTCTCAGAAAGTGCAGCAGTGGTCAACCTTTAGATTTTCTTCTCCTTTAAACTTTTTTTAACTCCAAAAAGCTGGAACAATTTCTTTGCTCTAAGAGTGTTAAGTCTCCTAATCTTTACTGATGGTAACTTATTTGTCTCCTCCAACCAATCTTGGGCTCTCATGAAATACAAAAATACAGATGCGCATACACATGCATATGAATTCACAGTGGTCCTGGCTTTAACAGAAATGTGTTTAACTCTGTATATGCTATGAGTTCATATGTATGTGTGCATATGAATTATTAGCTTATCATGATCTTGACTTTAATGGAAGTGTGCTTAATTCTGTGTATGCTACGAATTCATATGTGTATGTGCATATGAATTCATAGCATACACAGAATTAAACACATTTCCACTAAAGCCAGGAACATGATGAGCTAATAATATCACAATCAACTGTCATTATCCTGGAAAGCCAATGCAATTAGGCATGAAAACAAAATCAGTGTTATAAATATTGGCAAATATATGCTAAAAATAGTGTGATAGGTCTAAAGACAAGAAAATTCATAATAAAACTATATAGAAACTGATAAGAGAATGTATTGTTATTACAACTTGTAGTTGGGTGGAACACATTAAAAAACTTGAATATTTTTACCCTCTTTTGATTATTTGAAATGGTGTATATATGTGTGTGAATGTGTCTGTTAGACAAAAATATCAAAATGTCAACAGAATCTTTGAGTGATAAGATTACAAATGCTTTTTCCCCTTGTCTGTATTTTCCAAATTCTCTACAATGAACAGACATTGTTTTTATAATAAAAGGACGTTTTAAAATAATAAAATGGCAATGAATGTTAACATGCGCACCTACATTAGTAACTCCTTTACTATTCACTAACTTTAGTGAATATTTAGAAATACATTAAGAAAATCCTTCTTGAAATAACAATTCATGTAAAAAGATTATTTATTCTTTATGATAGTGCATCACCTCAGCCCAAAAACTCCTGAAACTGATAAGCAACTTGAGCAAAGTCTCAGGATATAAAATCAATGTGCAAAAATCACAAGCATTCGTCTACACCAATAACAGACTTAAAGAAAGCCAAATCAAGAACGAACTGCCATTCACAATTGCTACAAAAAGAATAAAATACCTTGGAATACAACTCACAAGGAACGTAAGGGACCTCTTCAAGGAGAACTACAAACCACTGCTCAACGAAATCAGAGAGGACACAAACAGATGGAGAAACATTCCATGTTCATGGTTAGGAAGAATTAACATTGTGAAAATGGCTATACTGCCCAAAGTAATTTACAGAATCAACGCTATCCCCATCAAGCTACCATTGACTTTCTTCACAGAACTGGAAAAAACCACCATAAACTTCATATGGAAACAAAAGAGAGCCCGCATAGCCAAGTCAATTCTAAGCAAAAAGAACACAGTGGGGGGCATCACACTACCGGATTTCAAACTATACTACAAGGCTACAGTAATCAAAACAGCATGGTACTGGTACCAAAACAGAGATATAGACCAATGGAACAAAACAGAGGCACCGGAGGCAACACAACATATCTACAACTATACAATCTTTGATAAACCTGACAAAAACAAGCAAGGGGGAAAGGATTCCTTGTTTAACAAATAGTGTTGGGAAAACTGGCTAGCCATGTGCAGAAAGCAGAAACTGGACCCCTTCCTGACACCTTACACTAAAATTAACTCCAGATGGATTAAAGACTTAAACATAAGACCTGGCACAATAAAAACCCTAGAAGGAAATCTAGGCAAAACTATCCAGGACATAGGAGTAGGCAAGGACTTCATGAACAAAACACCAAAAGCATTGGCAACAAAAGCCAAAATAGACAAATGGGACCTAATGAAACTCCACAGCTTCTGCACGGCAAAAGAAACAGTCACTAGAGTGGATCGGCAACCAACAGAATGGGAAAAAATTTTTGCAGTTTACCCATCTGACAAAGGGCTGATATCCAGAATTTACAAAGAACTCAAACAGATTTACAGGAAAAAAACAAACAAGCCCATTCAAAAGTGGGCAAAGGATATGAACAGACACTTTACGAAAGAAGACATATATGAGGCCAACAATCATATGAAAAAATGCTCATCGTCACTGGTCATTAGAGAGATGCAAATCAAAACCACATTCTAACATCTCACACCAGTTAGAATGGCGATCATTAAAAAATCTGGAGACAACAGATGCTGGAGAGGATGTGGAGAAAAAGGAACACTTTTACACTGTTGGTGGGAGTGTAAATTAGTTCAACCATTGTGGAAGACAGTGTGGTGATTCCTCAAGGCCTTAGAAATAGAAATTCCATTTGACCCAGCAATCCCACTACTGGGTATATATCCAAAAGGCTATAAATCGTTCTACTACAAGGACACATGTACACGAATGTTCATTGCAGCACTGTTTACAATAGCAAAGACCTGGAATCAACCAAAATGCCCATTGATAATAGACTGGATTGGAAAAATGTGGCACATATACATCATGGAATATTATGCAGCAATCAAAAATGATGAGTTTGTGTCGTTTGTAGGGACATGGATGAATCTGGAGAACGTCATCCTCAGCAAACTGACACAAGAACAGAAAATGAAACACCACATATTCTCACTCATAGGCGGGTGATGAAAAATGAGAACACATGGACACAGAAAGGGGAGTACTAAACACTGGGGTCTATTGGGGGGAAAAGGGGAGGGCCAGTGGGATGGGGAGGTGGGGAGGGATGGCCTGGGGAGAAATGCCAAATGTGGGTGAAGGGGAGAAGGAAAGAAAAGCACACTGCCATGTGTGTTCCTACGCAACTGTCTTGCATGCTCTGCTCATGTACCCCAAAACCTAAAATCCAATAAAAAATTAAAAAAATTAAAAAAAACAAAGGACATCTGAAAAAGAAACCCAGCCAAGTGTAAGTACAACCTGAAAAATGAAAACAAGAGTAAAGAGCTAAAATCCTTCACAAAGACCTTGCAGGTTTGTATATAATGAGATTCAGGATTTAATAATAGAAAACAATATTAGTGTAAAATGTGTATAGTAATGTCAAGTTGGGATGAAGTGCAAATAAGACTCGCAGCTCCGCAGAGTTCTCTCTTATGTATTCTGATTCCTTTGCTCGCCTATCCCCAAATAGCCTGGGAAAGTGCCACACATTCTGAGATTCAAAAAATATTTGTAAAGATAAATGGCAAAATAACTTTCCAAGGGTCACTCAGCTCTTTTCCAGGAAACTAGTGAATACTAGAATAGACACCTGGTGCAAAGTTCTCCAGATACAGATTCCAAATTTAAGTTAGCAAATTTTTGTCAGAATATATGAAGTGCTCTAGGCATTTATACATACTTTAGATAATTTAATTTCATAATGTATTCAGGAGATAAATGTCTTTTTGCCAGAATAGGTATGAGGACACCTCGGATCTTTAAAGTGATGGGTCTTACTCAAAATGAAGAGCAGCGTGAGTAACGCTCTCATGTGACAAATGAACAAATAGAAGTAGACGGAGGAATGGCTGTTGAAACCAAGTAAGAGGTTATATTTGATGTTAGAGTGAAAGTGGTGGGTTTCCTCATTAAACAAGGCCCAAGGACTAAGATGCCAAGGACACCGTGGTTTTTAAAAATTGTAAGCCCTGCCTTTTCATTCATGGTGCTTACAGTCTAGTTGGAAAGACAAACATTAAGCAGATAACCTCATTAGAATTTATTTTAAGTATTAAAAAGGACTATAACAGAGAAACTTGGGTAAATAGAAGTTTTCCAGGTAAGGAGTACAGGTAAGATCATTCCAGGTAGCTGACAGTATATTTCAAGGCAGTGAGACAGGTAAAAGCCATGAAAATCTGAGACAACAAACAAGAGCCAGCTGGTATAAGTGGATGGTGACCAAGAGCAGATGGTGGCAACAGATGAGACTGGAGGGATAGGCAGGGCCTGATCACAATGGGACTTGTAAGGCATCATAAGGACTTTTTTCACTCTACCTTTATCCAAGGAGGAAAGTGAAGCCAAAGAGTGGTTTTAAATAAAGAAGTAGCACAACACAATTTCCTTTTTTAAAAGACTAAAATACCTATAGTGTGGAAAAAAGATGAATGAGGGAAAAAGTAAATATGGTATGATGGATATCTCATGTGTGCTGCCCTTTACCTCCCTTCTAGGTTAACACTTCCTCAAAATCCTTCAGGTTATTTCCCCTGTGACATTCCTAGCCATGTAGTTAAAAAAAGATTTACCCTACCTTAATTCAATGAATGAGCCTTAATGATTTACCTCAGTCAGCAAAGTCCATCCCTCTGACTACAGAGAACACATGACCCAAATTGGGTAAATGGCATATGAGAGGGTGTTTTCTAAGAAAGACCCCTGGGAAAGCAGCTTTGTCACCATTCTATAAAACCACTGAGAGAGATGTTCTCTCTTGTCTAAGATCATAACAAAGAAGCATGAGGATCTAAGACCTCCTGACAGCCCCCGTTTTTGACAGTGTGAGCCAGCTTCAGCAGCAAGATGAAACAGTAGAATATTGAGAGGAGAAATAGAAATAAACCAGGATTTTACTGACATGCCGATATGCCCAATAAAGTTTTGCCTGAATCCTGCCCCAACTCTGGCCTTTTCAATTACATAAACAAATAAAAGTTTTTTTTATTGTTTAAGCTGCTTTCTGTTATTTGCTACCAAAAGACTCCTATAGAGACATCTCTCAGGAAGCTTTATTCCAGGATAAACATACCATTAGCATGGGCTAGGGTTGTAACAATAAACATGTGATAAATGTGATAAATTTCAGTTTTATTTAAGAGCTATACTTAACAGAATTGGTGAGGATGGGTTTGAAAGAGAAAGGGATGACAAGAGTGATTGTCAGGGTCGGGAGATGATTGAAAAAGGAGCTGGCTTCAGACCACTTTTGGGAAAAGAAGTTAGAGAAGATGATCATAGTTTTAGAGTCTGAGGACCCTCTGATATAGCCAAGTAGAAATAGCATGGGCAGCAGAAATGCAAGCACCTGAGGAGGAGTCATAAAATAGTACTACCCAACCAGCTGTTTCTTTCTCACTTCAGATATGAAAGAGCAAGATCGTACAATCTCTTAAAGTCAGCATGTTCTCAGCCTCTGAAATTACAGGTGAGTGACCAAAACAAACAGACAAACAACAAAACAGGGCAACATAATCTTTGTTTAACAAAACAGGCAAAGAATAGTATTTCCCATTCCTTATAAAAATTATAGAAATGCTAAGGAAAGTAGGAATTGAGTGTGAGGGGGAAGGAGTGGGCCCTGAAAGGGGAAGAAACTGAGAACATTAGCACATTAGTGATTCAAAAAAGAGAAAAATTTCAGCTAGTAACACTGTGAATGGGGTCTTTTTGATCCATTATTACACTACTGTTTCAAGATCTTTGAGGAGGTCGATTTTCTGGCTAGAAAACTCTGTGGCCAGTGATACCTTTGACTAAGTTCTTGTCCTGCAACCAGGAAGAATGAGGTAGGCAGACAAGTGGAGGGTGAATGAGATGAACAGGAACTTTTCTGAGTGTTAGAACAACTCAGAGGAGAACAGTAGTGGGTCTTCTCACTGTAGGCAGGTGGCCCCATCAAGTGTTCAGCTCTTAGCAGACAGGAGACCCTGGAGATGGTAGGTCCTCTGCAGCTGGTGTTCCCGATGTCCCTGCAGGTCTCTGAAGTTCTCAGCAGAGAGGATAGCTCCTCTCTACAGCTGGTCTTCCCATCCCCTCTCTTTCCTCTGCCCTACTCTGACTGAACCCAGGGCTTTTATGGATGTCAGAAGGGAAGAATGCATGTTGATTGGTCATAGGCAGCCATGGGAGGACTGGAAAAGGCACTATAATTCTCCATTCTGGTGGACAGGTTTGGCAGCCCATCCCCCAGCCTTCACGCCTTCCCTGACCTGTAGGTGGGGCCTTACTGGAGACTCTCCCCCTTCCACCTAGGAGCCTGTCTGCCTTCAGTAGCCCTCCATGGTGCCCAGGCAGCTCGCATCAAGGAGCACCTGCAGGCCAGCACCCAGTCACCTTTGTCTCCCCTTCAGTTTCCCCTCTCATGCTGGTTGGTGCCCAAATTGCAGAAGGGGCCAAGGTAGCAGGTGGCTGGCATGTCAGCACTGCCCTGAGCTGTGTATATACCCAACCAAGCTGTGACAGTACCTGGGCTTGGCCCCAGCCCTGCTTCAAGATTGGGGTGGGTGCTGAGAGCAGGGAGAGGCCAGGGAGTAGGAGCAGCACCCCCATGGGGATGGTGGGGGGGCCTTCCCACTCCATGGTGCAGACAGTACCCCCACCCTTCTTGGCAGGGCTGCAGCTGCCACAGTTGTGGCAGCAGATCTGAGCCTCCCTGTGCTCTTGTGGGGGCCAGGAGAAGGGAGAATCTCTGCTGTCCTGGATACAGCTGCAGTCACCTGATGATCTTCAGTTGCAGACCCAGGCCTCATGCTCCACTTAGCAGGAAGGAGCTGTGTATAAGTGGGAGCCCTGCCTCTTCTGAATTGGAATGGGAGCTCCCCAGGTGACCCTGCAGCTACCCAAAATGCACTACAGACCCCAGCCTCCTGTTCCATGGAAGAGGTGGGACCCTGCCTTCCTGGGATGTGGAAAAAAACAAAGATTAGAAAGCTGAAATGTGAGCAAATAAGGAAGGCAAGCCAAAGAAACCAACTCTTACTAACATAAAAGGGGAATGATTTCAAAGGATTTTAATGACACACAGAATCAATAAAAGCCTGGAAAGTTGGGTTTGGAAATAGATGGGAACCAACCAAGCTCCATGAGGCAAAGAGGCAGGAACTTTAGTCCATCCTGTGGATAGAAGAGGCTCTAGGGTATGAAGAACTTCAAAGAACTGCCAGCCATTGGTCCTGTCCCACTTGCTCAAGTTTCAAAATTTCAGGAGACAGCATTCAGTTCCCCAAGCTTGAAACAATATTGCCAGGATCCTTGAATAAATTCTGCTAAACTATAAGTTCCTTAAGAGTCAAGACCAAGTAATATATAATGTGCATGTAATATATACACAGTCCTGCCATGCTTACAACAGTAGGCTTTTTTTTTTTTTTTTTTTTTTTTTTTGAGACAGAGTCTCGCTCTGTCACCAGGCACCAGGCTGGAGTGCAGTGGCACAATCTCAGCTCACTGCAACCTCCACCTTCTGGGTTCAGGCAATTCTCCTGCCTCAGTCTCCTGAGTAGGTGGGATGACAGGCATGTGCCACCATGCCAGTTAATTTTTGTATTTTTAGTAGAGACGGGGTTTCACCATGTTGTGGCCAGGATGGTCTCGATCTCCTGACCTTGTGATCCACCTGCTTCGGCCTCCCAAAGTGCTGGGATTACAGGCAACAGTGGGCTTTTTTTTTTTAAGGCAGCTACTCAATAAATGCTCATTGAATTAATGACTGAATGAAAATCAAAATCATGTGGACACTAAATAGGCTATATTTAGAATACCCTTTCAGATAAATTAATGACATGAAATAAAAAAATAATTACTTCAACACTGTCTTCAATCATTCACAAATGCCCTTTTATTTGCTTTTATTTCTAAGAGATTCCTCAGTTCCACCTCTTTCTCTCCATTCTCATTTCCACAATGTGAGTTCAGGCCCATAGCCTCTCCCTGCTTAACAATAGCAGTGGATTTAAAACTTAGGTAGTCCTCTACATAGCAGTTCAAGTGATGCACTTATGCTTTTTAATTACTTTATCTGTTTCTGCTTAAAACATTTCAATAACACATATTGCCTACTTGAACATGCATACTGGCATGGTCATACAACATATGACATACACACACAAACAAATTTTTGGCCTCCATGTGCAATTCCTGAAAATTCTTTTTTTTTTTTTTTTTTTTTTGAGACGGAATTTCGCTCTTGTGACCCAGGCTGGAGTGCAATGGCGCTCGGCTCACTGCAACCTCCGCCTCCTGGGTTCAGGCAATTCTCCTGCCTCAGCCTCCTGAGTAGCTGGGATTACAGGCACATGCCACCATGCCCAGCTAATTTTTTGTATTTTTAGTAGAGATGGGGTTTCACCATGTTGACCAGGGTGGTCTCGATCTCTTGAGCTCGTCATCCACCCGTCTCAGCATCCCAAAGTGCTGGGATTATAGGCTTGAGCCACCATGCCTGGCCAATTCCTGAAAATTCTTATTCTTCCATACCTTTGCTTGGCCACCATGCCCGGCCAATTCCTGAAAATTCTTATTCTTCCATACCTTTGCTTGTGCTATACCTCCATGGTCCTTAACCTACTTTCCACCTGCAGAAAGCTATCTACCCTTTCAAGCTCAATTGCCTTGAGCATTATGTTTTATTTGTCCATATTCCACTGGAATTCTATGAGCTTTTGGGGACTCAGAATTGTGTCTAACTTACTTTTGAATCCTCTCTCATATTTATCACAGTTGCTGGTACACTGTAAGCCCTTTGTAGAAAATTTTAAATATTTTAATTAGCTGATGAAGGCACAAAGTTACTGTGACTTTTCAGAGTGTAAATGAGCTATAATACTACTAAAATTTCCTATCATTTAAGGCTTACTATTCATGGATAGATCTTCAAGTAGAAAAATTACATTTTACACAGAACTTTCTTCTCTCAATCTCTGGAATTACCTTTCATAAATACACAAAACTGATTTTGACACAATTGTGTAAGTTGAGTGCTATTCTGACTACCATAATTTCATGCAACAGCCAGAGATTAATGATTGAAGACAATTAACTCACTGGAAAATGGCAAATAAAAGCCAAAATAGAAGTTGAGTTTCATTCGTTTCTGATAAGATTAATTTTATAAGGTTTATAAGTGGAAGTGATAGATACAGTCACTCATGCATCCTTATCAGAATCTCTAAATAAAAATTTTCTAAATGGTGACACTGGTGCTTGAACTCAATATAAATGAAAATGCAACTGTAGATTTGCCAACTTTAGACAACATTTACTAATTATCAAAAAACAGCTGTATTGGAGATATTTCTACATTTGGAATGAAACTCCAGGAAGTCCTGCTTTGCCCCTTATTAGTTGTGTGGCTTTGGCTCCAAAACAAACTTTCTGATTGTCTATGCCATCTTCTTTATCTACCAGATAATTAACACACCAGATTATCATGAGACTCAAATAAGTAGCAAATATTAATGTGTTTTGTAAACCACAAAATGATCATGCAATTTGAAGACATAACAGAAAATCTCCGTTGACAAAGTTAAACAGTAATTCAGGCTCAAAAATAGAAGGATGGTCATCTATCAATGCAGGTTCAAAGTTCTCAGCAGAGCTTTAAAAAGTGGTACAACAAAGATCTGGGAGCTTACATGAATGTTCATTTCCCTTTTGAGCCACTGTCTACCAATAGCTCATCATGTTTATTTCTTTTACAATGGCACCAGAAGATAGGGGTAATCATGCTAGGTATATTTTTCCTACAAGTGGTACAACAGAGTAGTTAGAAGCTTGAGGGAGAGAATCCAAGATGATCTAATAGGAACAGCTCTAGATTGTAGTTTTCAGTGACAATGCAGAGGGTGAGTGATCACCACATCTCCAAACAAATTTTTACTGCTCACAGACCAGGAGATTCCTGGGCGGAAAAGTGCCACAAGTCTCCAGCATGGCTGTTCAGCTGGCACAGAGGTCTCTGCACAAAAACTCACACAAATCCGGGTAAACTTTCAACTGGCAACTGGAATGCCTGAGAGACAGAGTCTCCCATTCAACTGAAAAAAATGGGGCTGAAATGGAGCTAGGTGATCTGGCCAGCAATTTGAAATGCTCTGGATCGAGAATTTCACAGCAAGCACAGCTGGACCCAGATAGTCCAGCTCAGTGGGGGAAAGTGCATCTGCCACTATTGAGGCAGTCCACCATTACTGAGGCAGATCGCCATTACCAAGGCAGTTCTAATTATACCATATAAACAAAACTGCAAGGAAGTTCACATAGCAGCTGGGTAGAGCCCATGGGAGCTCAGCAATGCCTGTGCTGGCTGACTGTGACTAGGCTACCCCCTTGCTGGGCAGGGCATCTGTGAATAAAGGCAGCAGAATGAAAGGAACTTATAAATAAAGCCCCACCTTCCCAGGACAAAGTAACTGGGAAAAAAAGGCAGTTATGAGATGCACCGCAGCAGATTTAAATGTACCTGCCCAGCAGCTCTGAACAGAACAACAGAGCTCACAGCTCAGCACTTGAGCTTCTATAAAGGACAGAATGTATCCTCAAGAAGCTCACCAACCCCCATATAACCAAGGAGACACCGAATAAAGGAGAGCTCAGGCAGATATCTGGCAGGTATCCTTCTTGGACAAAGATAAAAGAAGAAACTGGCAACAACCCTTAGTGTTCTGCAGCTGCTGCAGGTGATCCCCAGGCAAGCAGGGTCTGGAGTGGACCTCCAGCAGTCCTACAGCAGTGGGGGCTTGATGGTTAGAAGAAAAACTAAGAAACAGAAAGAAATAACTTCATCAGCAACAAAACTGAGGTCCACTCAGAGACCCCATATAAAAGATGCCTACCACAAAGACCACAGGTAGATTAATCCAAAAGATGGGAAGAAACCAGTGCAAAAATGGTGAAAATACCAAAAACCAAAATGCCTCTCCTCCTCCAAGCAATTACAACTCCTCACCAGCAAGGGAACAAGATTGGATGAAGAATGGGTCTGATGAATTGACAGAAACAGGCTTCAGAAGGTGGGTAATCACAAATTTCTCTGAGCTAAAAATCATATTCTAACCCAATGCAAAGAAACTAAGAACCTTGAGAAAAGGTTGGAAAAAATGCTAATGAGAATAAACAGCTTAGAGAGGAATATAAAACAACAAATGGAGCTGAAAAACACAACATGAGAACTTCATGAAGCATACACAAGTTTCAATAGCCAAATCGACCAAGCAGAAGAAAGGATATCAGAGATTGAAAATGAACTCAGGGGAGGGGACTCAAGATGGCGCTGTGAGAACAACCCAGGATTGGAGCCCGCGTTGAATTCGCAAACGGTGAGTCAGTGCTGCATTTCCAGACTGATCTTTGTTGCCCACAGAACTAGGAAACTCCCAAGTATAAAAAGACACGGGACACCAGGCAGTAGGTCTGCCTGGCGAAGCCGGCAGCCGGGGCGGCGGCGGCCGGCCCTACCCAGCAATCCCCACAGGGCGCGCTTGTCTGGGTTCCTTGTTGAACCGGCAACCTGAGACTTGAGAGGGCTGGACTTGAGACTGAACGAGACTTGCACAGTAGCCCAGCCCAGGGGATTGCAGGGACAGATCGCTTGGGATACCCAGTGGGACGAACAAAACCGCGATTTCAAACTATCCCGGGCAGACGGTCCGAGACGCTCTGTGGGGGAGGGGCGTCCACCACTATGGAGGCAACCTACCCCAACTGATATACATGCCCACTGCTGAGGCAGCCAGCCGTTGCCGAGGCAACCCGCCCCAACTGAGATACACGCCCACTGCTGACGCAGCCAGCCGTTGCCGAGGCAACCCGTCCCTACTGAGATACACGCCCACTGCTGACGCAGCCTGCCGTTGCTGAGGCAACACGCTACAACGAAGAGACTCCGCCGCAAGGCGTGACGGAGACCACAGCAGAGCCGGCAGGAACAGCGCGAATCACACAACAGCAGGGCGGAGCCTCGGCAGCCAAACAGTGGCTAGTCTGCCTTTGAGCTGGGCAGGACACCGGATCGGACATCCAAAAATAGAGCCCAAACCCCTCAACACAGAGCATTTGAGAAAAAAAAAGGGTTGTTTAATGAGCTGTGTTGCAGCAGAATCAAACATAGCAGCCTAACAGCCCTGAATGAACAACAGAGTGCACAGCTCAGCAATTAAACCCCTATAAAGTACAAACTGTCTCCTCAAGCAGCTCCCTGACCCCTCTATATCCAAAAGACTGTCATTAGGCAGGCATCATCCTGGGACAAAGAGAGCAGAAAAAGAAACTGGTAGCATCCCTCGCTGTGCCACGGCTACTAGAGGTGCACCCCAGACAAGCAGGGTCTGGAGCGGACCTCAACAGTTATACAGCGAAGGGGCTAGACTGGTAGAAGGAAAACCAAGCAACAGAAATACTTCATCATCAACATTCTGGGTGTCCACTCAGAGACCCAAACGAAAAGTCAGCAACTACGCAGACGACCAGCGGACAAATCCACAAAGATGGGAAGAAACCAGCGCAAAAAGGAGGAAAACACCCGAAACCAGAACACATCACCTCCTAGAAAGGACCAAAACTCCTCACCAGCAAGGGAACAAAGCTGGACGGAGAATGACTGTGACGAAATGACGGAATTAGTCTTCAGAAGATGGATAATGAGAAACTTTTGTGAGCTAAAAGATCATGTATTAAATCAATGCAAAGAAACTAAGAACCTTGAAAAAAGATTTGAAAAAAGATTCGAGGAAATGATAACAAGAATGGATACCTTAGAGAGGAATATGAATGAATTAAAGGAGCTGAAAAACACAATACGAGAACTTTGCGAAGCAAACGCAAGTTTCAATAGCCGAATTGACCAAGCAGAAGAAAGAATATCTGAAGTCGAAGACCAACTCAATGAAATAAAATGAGAAACCAAGATCAGAGAAAAAAGCGCAAAAAGGAATGAACAATGTCTCCAAGAAATGTGGGACTATGTGAAAAGACCTAACCTACGTTTGATAGGTGTACCAGAAGGGGACGAAGAGAATGAATCCCAGCTGGAAAATACTCTTCAGGACATCATCCAGGAAAATTTCCCCCACCTAGCAAGACAAGCCAACACTCAATTGCAGGAAATACAGAGAACACCACAAAGATATTCCGCAAGAAGAGCAACCCCAAGGCACATAATCATCAGATTCAACAGGGTTGAAATAAAGAAGAGAATACTAAGGGCAGCCAGAGAGAAAGGTTGGGTCACCCACAAAGGGAAGCCCATCAGACTCACAGCAGATCTCTCGGCAGAAACACTACAAGCCAGAAGAGAGTGGGGCCAATATTCAACATTCTTAAAGAAAAGAACTTTCAACCCAGAATTTCATATCCAGCCAAACTGAGCTTCAGAAGTGAAGGAAGAATAAAATCCTTTGCGAACAAGCAAGCACTCAGAGATTTTGTCACCACCAGGCCTGCTTTACAAGAGCTCCTAAAAGAGGCACTACACATAGAAAGGATCAACCAGTACCAGCCATTCCAAAATCACACTGAATGCTAAAGAGCTTCAACATAATGAAGAATCTACAACAACTAACAGGCAAAACAGCCACTTAGAATCAAAATGGCAGTATCGAATTCACACATAACAATATTAACCCTAAATGTAAATGGACTAAATGCACCAATCAAAAGACACAGACTGGCAAATTGGATAAAAATCCAAAACCCATCAGTGTGCTGTATCCAGGAAACCCATCTCACATGCAAGGATACACAAAGGCTCAAAATAAAGGGATGGAGGAAGATTTACCAAGCTAATGGAAAGCAAAAAAAAGCAGGAGTTGCAATTCTCATCTCTGATAAAATAGACTTTAAAGCAACAAAGATCAAAAGAGACAAAGAAGGCCATTACACAATGGTAAAAGGATCGATACAACAAGAAGAGCTAACGATCCTAAACATATATGGACCCAACACAGGAGCACCCAGATACATAAGGCAAGTTCTTAATGACTTACAAAAGGGCTTAGACTCCCACACAATAATAGTGGGAGACTTTAACACTCCACTGTCAATACTAGACAGATCAACCAGACAGAAAATCAACAAGGATATCCAGGGCTTGAACTCAGACCTGGAGCAAGCAAACCTGGTGGACATTTACAGAACTCTCCACCCCAAATCCACAGAATACACATTCTTCTCAGCACCACATCACACCTACTCTAAAATTGACCACATAATTGGAAGTAAAGCACTGCTCAACAAACGCAAAACAACTGAAATCATAACAAACAGCATCTCAGACCATAGTGCAATCAAGTTAGAACTCAGAATTCAGAAACTGACCCAGAACCACACAGCTTCATGGAAACTGAACAACTGGCTCTTGAATGTTGACTGGGTAAACAACGAAATGAAGGCAGAAATAAAGAAGTTCTTCGAAACCAATGAGAATGAAGACACAACGTGCCAGAACCTCTGGGACACATTTAAAGCAGTCTCTAGAGGAAAGTATATAGCAATAAGTGCCCGTATGAGGAGAATGGAGAGATCCAAAATTGACACCCTATCGTCAAAATTGAAAGAGCTAGAGGAGCAAGATCAAAAAAACTCAAAACCCAGCAGAAGACAAGAAATTACTAAGATCAGAGCTGAGCTGAAGGAGATTGAGACACGAAAAACCCTTCAAAAAATCAATAAATCCAAGAGCTGGTTTTTTGAAAAGATCAACAAAATAGACAGACCACTAGCCAGATTGATTAAAAAGAAAAGAGAGAACAACCAAATAGATGCAATAAAAAATGATAAAGGGGAAATCACCACAGATTCCACAGAAATTCAAACCATCATCAGAGAATATTACAAACAACTCTATGCACATAAACTAGTAAACCTGGAAGAAATGGATAAATTCCTGGACTCCTGTGTCCTCCCAAGCCTAAACCAGGAGGAAGCTGAAACTATGAATAGACCAATAACAAGGTCTGAAGTTGAGGCAGCAATTACGAGCCTACCTCACAAAAAAAGCCCAGGTCCAGATGGGTTCACAGCCGAATTCTACCAGACACACAAGGAGGAGCTGGTACCATTCCTTCTAAAACTATTTCAAACAATCCAAAAAGAGGGAATCCTTCCCAAATCATTTTATGAGACCAACATCATCCTCATACCAAAACCCGGCAGAGACCCAACGAGAAAAGAAAACTTCCGGCCAATATCCATGATGAACATAGATGCAAAAATCTTCAATAAAATATTGGCAAGCCGATTGCAACAGCAAATCAAAAAACTTATTCATCATGATCAAGTAGGATTCATCCCAGGGATGCAAGGCTGGTTCAACATACGCAAGTCTATCAACGTAATTCACCACATAAACAGAACCAAAAACAAAAACCACATGATTATCTCAAGTGATGCAGAGAAGGCATTTGACAAAATTCAACAGCCCTTTATGCTAAAAACCCTCAATAAACTCGGTATCGATGGAACGTATCTCAAAGTAATAAAAGCTATTTATGACAAACCAACAGCCAATATCATACTGAATGGCCAAAAACTGGAAGCATTCCCTTTGAAATCTGGTACTAGACAAGGATGCCCTCTCTCACCACTCCTATTCAATATAGTACTGGAAGTTCTAGCCAGAGCAATCAGGCAAGAAAAAGAAATAAAGGGTATTCAAATAGGAAAGGTGGAAGCCAAATTGTCTCTATTTGCAGACGACATGATAGTATACCTAGAAGACCCCATCGCCTCAGCCCAAAAACTCCTGAAACTGATAAACAACTTCAGCAAAGTCTCAGGATATAAAATCAATGTGCAAAAATCACAAGCATTCGTCTACACCAATAACAGACTTAAAGAAAGCCAAATCAAGAGCGAACTGCCATTCGCAATTGCTACAAAAAGAATAAAATACCTTGGAATACAACTCACAAGGAACGTAAGGGACCTCTTCAAGGAGAACTACAAACCACTGCTCAACGAAATCAGAGAGGACACAAACAGATGGAGAAACATTCCATGTTCATGGTTAGGAAGAATTAATATCGTGAAAATGGCTATACTGCCCAAAGCAATTTACAGAATCAACGCTATCCCCATCAAGTTACCATTGACTTTCTTCACAGAACTGGAAAAAACCACCATGAACTTCATATGGAAACAAAAGAGAGCCCGCATAGCCAAGTCAATTCTAAGCAAAAAGAACACAGTGGGGGGCATCACACTACCGGATTTCAAACTATACTACAAGGCTACAGTAATCAAAACAGCATGGTACTGGTACCAAAACAGAGATATAGACCAATGGAACAAAACAGAGGCACCGGAGGCAACACAACATACATACAACTATACAATCTTTGATAAACCTGACAAAAACAAGCAATGGGGCAAGGATTCCATGTTTAACAAATGGTGTTGGGAAAACTGGCTAGCCATGTGCAGAAAGCAGAAACTGGACCCCTTCCTGACACCTTACACTAAAATTAACTCCAGATGGATTAAAGACTTAAACATAAGACCTGGCACCATAAAAACCCTAGAAGGAAATCTAGGCAAAACTATCCAGGACATAGGAGTAGGCAAGGACTTCATGAACAAAACACCAAGAGCATTGGCAACAAAAGCCAAAATAGACAAATGGAACCTAATGAAACTCCACAGCTTCTGCACGGCAAAAGAAACAGTCACTAGAGTGGATCGGCAACCAACAGAATGGGAAAAAATTTTCGCAGTCTACCCATCTGACAAAGGGCTGATATCCAGAATTTACAAACAACTCAAGCAGATTTACAGGAAAAAAACAAACAAGCCCATTCAAAAGTGGGCAAAGGATATGAACAGATACTTTACAAAAGAAGACATATATGAGGCCAACAATCATATGAAAAAATGCTCATCGTCACTGGTCATCAGAGAGATGCAAATCAAAACCACATTGAGATACCATCTCACGCCAGTTAGAATGGTGATCATTAAAAAATCTGGAGACAACAGATGCTGGAGAGGATGTGGAGAAAAAGGAACACTTTTACACTGTTGGTGGGAGTGTAACTTAGTTCAACCATTGTGGAAGACAGTGTGGCGATTCCTCAAGGCCTTAGAAATAGAAATTCCATTTGACCCAGCAATCCCATTACTGGGTATATATCCAAAAGACTATAAATCGTTCTACTATAAGGACACATGTACACGAATGTTCATTGCAGCACTGTTTACAATAGCAAAGACCTGGAATCAACCCAAATGCCCATTGATAATAGACTGGATTGGAAAAATGTGGCACATATACACCATGGAATATTATGCAGCAATCAGAAATGATGAGTTCGTGTCGTTTGTAGGGACATGGATGAATCTGGAAAACATCATCCTCAGCAAACTGACACAAGAACAGAAAATGAAACACCGCATATTCTCACTCATAGGTGGGTGATGAAAAATGAGAACACATGGACACAGAAAGGGGAGTACTAAACACTGGGGTCTATTGGGGGGAAAAGGGGAGGGCCAGTGGGAGGGGGAGGTGGGGAGGGATAGCCTGGGGAGAAATGCCAAATGTGGGTGAAGGGGAGAAGAAAAGCAAAGCACACTGCCATGTGTGTACCTACGCAACTGTCTTGCATGCTCTGCTCATGTACCCCAAAACCTATAATCCAATAAAAAATTTAAAAAAAAAAAAAAAAAAAAAGAAAATGAACTCAATGAAATAAAACAAGAAGGCAAGATAAGAGAAAAAAGAGGGAAAAGAAATGAACAAAGCTGCTGAGAAATATGGGATTATGTGAAAAGACCTAATCTACATTTGATAGGTGTACCTGAATGTGACAGAGAGAATGAATTCAACCTGGAAAACATTCTTCAGGATATTATCCAGGAGAACTCCCCCAATCTAGCAAGGCAGGCCAACATTCAAGTTCAGGAAATACAGAGAACACTGCAAAGAAGAGCAAACACAAGGCACATTATAGTCAGATTCACCAGGGTTGAAATGAAGCAAAAAATGCTAAGGGCAGACAGAGAGAAAGGACTGGTTACCCACAAAGGAAAGCCCATCAGTCTCACAATGGATCTCTCAGCAGAAACCCTACAAGCCAGAACAGAGTGGGGGCCAATATTCAACATCCTTAAAGAAAAGAACTTTCAACCTAGAATTTCATATCCATCCAAACTAAGCTTCATAAGCGAAGGAGAAATAAAATCCTTTATGAAAAAGCAATTTCTCAGAGATTTCATCACCATCAGGCCTGCTTTATAAGATCTCCTGAAAGAAGCACTAAACATAGAAAGGAACAACCAGTACCAGCCACTCTAAAAACATAGCAAATGGTAAAGAGCATTGACACAATGAGGAAACCATGTCAACTAATGGGCAAAACAACCAGCTGGCATCAAAATGGCAGGATCAAATTCACACATAACAATATTAACCTTAAATGTAAATAGGCCAAATGCCCCAATCAAAAGACACAGACTGGCAAACTGGATAAAAATCCAAAACCCATTGGTGTGCTGTATCCAGAAAACCCATCTCACATGCAAGGATACGCATAGGCTCAAAATAAAGGGATGGAGGAAGATCTACCAAGCAAATGGAGTGCAAAAAAAAAAGCAGGAGTTGCATCCTAGTGTGTAATAAAATAGACTTTAAACCAACAAAGCTCAAAAGAGACAAAGAAGGGCATTACGTAATAGTAAAAGGATCAATGCAACAAGAAGAACTAATGATCCTAAATATATATACACCCAATGCAGAGGTACCCAGATACATAAAGCAAGTTCTTAACAACCTACAATGAGACTTAGACTCCTGCACAATAATAGTGGGAGACTTTAACACTCCACCGTTAATATTAGACAGATCAATAAGACAGAAAATTAACAAGGATATCCAGGACTTGAACTCAGACCTGGAACAAGCAAACCTGATACACATTTACAGAACTCTCCACCCCAAATCCACAGAATATACATTCTTCTCAGCAGCACATCAAGTCTATTCTAAAATTGACCACATAATTGGAAGTAAATCACTCCTCAGCAAATGCAAAACAACTGAAATCATAACAAACAGTCTCTCAGACCACTCTAATCTGAGTGCAATCAAATTAGAACTCAGAATTCAGAAACTAACTCAGAACCATAGAACTTCATGGAAACTGAACAACTGGCTCTTGAATGTTGACTGGATAAACAATGAAATGAAGGCAGAAATAAAGATGTTCTTTGAAACCAAAGAGAATGAAGATACAACATACCAGATCTCTGGGACACATTTAAAGCCATCTCTAGAGGAAAATTTATAGCAATAAATTCCCACATGAGAAGCAAGGAAAGATCTAAAATTGACACCCTATCATCAAAACAAAAGAGCTAGAGGAGCAAGAATAAAAACACTCAAAATCTAGCAGAAGACAAAAAATAACTAAGATCAGAGCAGAACTGAAGGAGATAGAGATACAAAAAAACCTTCAAAAACTCAATAAATCCAGGAGCTGGTTTTTTGAAAAGATCAACAAAATAGACAGACCACTAGACAGATTAATAAAAAAGAAAAGAGAGAATAATCAAACAGATGCAATTAAAAAATGATAAAGAGGATATCACTACAGATTCCACAAAAATACAAACCATCATCAGAGATTACTACAAACAACTCTATGCACATAAACCAGTTAACCTGGATGAAATTTATAAATTCCTGGACACTTACACTCTCCCAAGACTAAACCAGAAATAAATCAAAACCCTGAATAGATGAATAACAAGGGCTGAAGTTCAGGCAGTAATTGATAGCTTACCAAGAAAAAAGCCCAGGTAGAGATGGGTTCACAGCCAAATTCTACCAGACATACAAAGAGGAGCTTGTACCACACCTACTAAAACTATTCCAAACAATCCAAAAAGAGGGAATCCTCCCCAAATCTTTTCATGAGAGCAACACCACCATGATACCAAAACCCAGCAAACACTCAACAAGAAAAGAAAATTTCAGGTCAATATGATGAACACTGATGCAAAATTCTTCAATAAAATACTGGCAAACCTATTCCAACAGCACATCAAAAAGCTCATCCATCATGAAAAGTAGGCTTCATCCCACAGATGCATGGCTGGTTCAACGTATGCAAATTCATAAATGTAATCCATCACATCAATGGAACCAAAGACAAAAACCACATGATTATCTCAATAGACGCAGAGAAGGCCTTTGACAAAATTCAACAGTCCTTCATGCTAAAAACTCTCAATAAACTAAGTATTGATGGAACAAATCATAAAATGGAAAAAGCTATATATGACAAACCTATAGCCAATATCATACTGGATGGGCAAAAGCTGGCACTAGAAAAGGATGCCCTCTCTCACCACTCGTATTCAATATAGTATTGGAAGTTCTAGCCAGAGCAATCAGGCAAGAAAAATAAAGGGCACTCACTTAGGAAAGGAGGAAGTCAAATTGCCTCTATTTGCAGATGACATGATTGTATATTTAGAAAACCCTATAGTCTCAGCCCAAAATCTGAAACTGATAAGCAACTTCAGCAAAATCTCAGGACACAAAACTAATGTGCAGAAATCACAAGCATTCCTATACACCAATAACAGACTTAAAGAAAGCCAAATCAAGAATGAACTGCCATTCACAATTGCTACAAAGAGAATAAAATACCTAGGAAAACAACTAAAAAAGGATGTAAAGGACTTCTTCAAGGAGAACTACAAACCACTGCTCAATGAAATAAGAGAGGACACAAACAGATGGGGAAATATTCCATGCTCATGGTTAGGAAGAATCATTATTGTGAAAATGGCCATACTGCCCAAAGTATTTATAGATTCAATGCTATCTGCATCAAGTTACCAATGACCTTCTTCAAAGAACTGGAAAAAACCACCTTAAACTTCACATGGAACCAAAAGAGAGCCCATATAGCCAAGTCAATTCTAAGCAAAAAGAAAAAAGCTGGAGGCATCATGCTACCTGACTTCAAACTATACTACAAGGCTACAGTAATCAAAACAGCATAGTACTTGTACCAAAACAGAGATATAGACCAATGGAACAGAACAGAGGCTTCGGAGGCAAAGCCACACATCTACAACCATCTGATATTTGACAAACAGGAAAAAAACAAGCAATGCAGAAAGGATTTCCTGTTTAATAAATGGTGTTGGGAAAACTGACTAGCCATGTGCAGAAAGCAGAAAATGAACCTGTTCCTGACACCTTACACTAAAATTAACTCCAGATGGATTAAAGACTTAAACATAAGACCTAACACTGTAAAAACCTTAGAAGAAAATGTAGGCAAGCAACCCCAAGGCACATAATCGTCAGACTCACTAGGGTTGGGAAAAGAAAAAGAAAAAGAAAACCTAGGCAAAACCATTTAGGACATAGGTACAGGCAAGGACCTCATGACTAAAACACCAAAAGCATTGACAACAAAAGCCAAAATAGACAAATGGGATCTAATTAAACTCCAGAGCTTCTGCTGGAGCAAAAGAAACAATAATTAGAGTGAACTGGCAACCAACAGAATGGGAAAAAAATTTTGCATTCTACCCATCTGACAAAGGACTTATCTCCAAAATCAACAAAGAACTAAAACAGATTTACAAGAAAAAAAAACAACCCCATTCATAAGTGGGCAAAGAATATAAACAGACACTTTTCAAAAGAAGACATATATGAGGCCAACACACATATGAAAAACTACTCATCATCACTGGTCATTAGAGAAATGCAAATCAAAACCTCATTGAAATACCATTTCATGCCAGTTAGAATGGAGATCATTAAAAAAATCAGGTGACAGATTCTGGAGAGGATGTGGAGAAATCAGAACACTTTTACACTGTTGGTGGGAGTGTAAATTAGTTCAACCATTGTGGAAGACAGTGTGGCAATTCCTCAAGGATCTAGAAATAGAAATTCCATTTGACCCAGCAATCCCATTACTGGGCATATATCCAAAGGATTAGAAATTGTTCTTTTATAAGGACACATGCACACGAATGTTCATTGCAGCATTGTTTACAACAGCAAAGACCTGGAGCCAACCCAAATGCCCATCAATGATAGACTGGACAGGGAAAATGTGTCACATCTACACCATGGAATACTATGCAGCCATAAAAAATGATGAGTTCCTGTCCTTTGTAAGGACATGGATGAACCTGTAAACCATCATTCTCAACAAACTGACACAGGAACAGAGAATCAAGCACCACATATTCTCACTTATAGGTGGGTTTGAACAATGAGAACACATGGACGCAGGGAGGGGAGCATCACACACTGACATCTGTGGGGAAGGACTAGGGGAGGGACAGTGGAAGGTAAGGAATTGGGGAGGGATAACATGGGAAGAAATGCCAGATATAGGTGATGGGGATGGAGGCAGCAAACCACATTGCCACGTATGTACCTATGCAATAATCCTGCATGTTCTCTACATGTACCCCAGAACCTAAAATGCAATTATATATATATATATATATATATATATATATATATATAAAGATTTAAAAAATAAAATAAGTTAAACCTCAAAGATGAAAAAAAAAAAAAGCTTGAGCTCTGAAATCAGATGTCCAGGGTTGGGTTCCTTGCTCTAATCATACAAGCCTTGGCAAGCTTCTTCATCTCACCAAGCCTCCATTTTCTATTATTAAAATTTATCATATTATACTTTTAGAGGTCAGAAGTCCAAAATAAATCTCACTGGGCTACAATCAAGATTCGGCTGTGGTTAGATCCTGCTAAAGACTCCAAGGGTGAATCTGTTCCCTTGTTTTTTTTCAGCTTCTAGAGGCTGCTTGCACTCCTTGGCTCATGGCCCCCCTCCCTTCATCTTTGAAGCCAGCAGCAAATCATATTTCTAACTGTCTTCTATCTTCGCATATCTGTGACCACAGCAGGGAAAGGCCCTATGCTTAGAGGGACCCATGAATTTACATTGAGTTCATCCAGGTAATCTAGGATAATCTCTGCATCTCAAGATCCTCCATCTGATCATCTCTGCAAAGTCCCTTTTACCATGTAAAATAGCATATTCTTAACAAGTTACAGGGATTAAGATGTGCACATCATTGGGGGCTATTATTCAGCCTATCACAGCCTCTCATAGTGTTAATCTAAAGATGAAACCATTATGAGCACAATATTGTACAGAAGACCTCTATCATTTATTCATCTTGTATAGATGAAACTTTATATCCAATGGATATCAATTCTTCATTTCTCCCTTTGCCCAGCCCCTGGATACCACTGTTCTACACTCTGCTTCTATGAGTTGATAATTTTAGATACCTCACCTAAGTGGACTCACCTAGTATTTGTCCCTTATGACTGGTTTATTTCACTTAGCATAATGTCCTCATTAAATTGCACACTTTAAATGTGTACAGTTTTCTCTATATCAATTATACCTCAATAAGTCTATTTTTTAAAAGATGAGATGTTAACATATTTAAAGTATTTAGAACAGTGCCTGCCACATACAAAACATTACCTAAGTATTCATGACTATTGTAAGTATAATAATCACAGTTCTGTTTTGTCTAAGCCAGTTAGCTAACAGAGATGTGGAAAAAACAGAAGAGGCAAATGTAATTCCAAAATAAGCTGCTACACAATCAGTGCTGAATTTGCTTTTAGAAAAAGGAGGTGAGGCCTACTGCCATGCCCCTTCCCGCAATGAGTCGCATAGGAAGCTGATCATTTTCCAGGTACTGATTCCTCATTAGCCAGATCCGTATAAGTTGATGTTGCACAATATCAACGTTTAAGAGCCTAATTTGGGTGCAATGGCTCACTTCATGTTTTCTTTATATTGTGACTATTCAACTTGATCACAAATGTTCTTCCTCAGGATAAAGTGGAAAGAAAATAAACATTTCAGAGCACTCATTACATAATGGTACTCTGCCAGATATTTCACAAACAACACTTCATAAAATCTTCACAATACTCCTAGGAAGTTGGTATTCTTGTCCCCAGCTTCCAGATGAGAAAACTGAAGTTTGGAAAGGTTAAATAATTTGCCACCATCACAGAGTAGTAATTGGTGAGGCCAGGTTTCCAGCATAGGACTGTCTGGTCTTTCTGACCCTGTGCCCGTGGTCTTTTCATTACACACATCTCATAAAACTCAGAACATGTATGTAAGAGAGGCATCTTCCTGAATTCTGCCAAAAAGAAGAGATCTATGAGTTTGGGGAAGTCAAACATCTGGGAGTCATCTTAGCACCTCCAAAACAAGTGTTGGGAGTAAATGACCTCTGTCATCCCTATAGAGCAGGGTTTCTCAGTCTTGACACTAAGACATTGGAGCCAAATAATCCTTTGTTGTGAGGCTTGTAGGATGCAGCCTCTCACTCAGTGCCAGTAGGAGCACTCCTGCCCCATTTGTTACACTAAAAATGTCTCCAGACATTACCAAATGTTCTCTGTGCAACAAAGTCACCCTCAGTTGAGAAACACTGCTCCAGCCCAGCATTCTACAATTCTGAGACCTTCAACACAAGAAAGGAGGACAATGGCTTGGTATAAATAACTTAGGTCAACATTAGTCTGAGACCAGTTAAGGGCCAAACCTACAGTGAAAATGAGAAGCTTTGGTTCTTCTCTCCTGGTCTCTCCATGAAGCAGTGGGCTGATGGGCTCAAAGCTAAGTCATGAATATCCAATAGTGATAGATCCACACAGCAAAACTATGTTGTATTTATATTTCTAGTCAAATTAATGTTGGTCGCACAGACAAATTAGTTAGACAAATTTGAGAGCCACTATTTGTGGTTCCAGGATTCTCTATTTTGTGTAATGTTATTTTATCAGTATGGTTATCCTATGTATAAATTCTTAAAGGATAAAAATCACTTATAATCTTTATAACACACATATATAATCACATTTATATAATCAACATTTATATATACATAACATATATGTGGATTATATACATGTGTACATCTGTATATGTAATTTATAGTAAGCAACACATATATGAAATCACATTCAGCTTCAGAGGTTGTCTTTTTAGTCTGTGTAAGCAGTGGTAGTTATGGTTAACAGCTCAGGCTTTGGAGTCAAGTTTTTCCCCGTTGAATCACTGTTTTGCTTAGTGACCTTGAGCAAGTTATCTAAAGTTTCTGTGCCTGTTTCCTCATCTGTAAAATAGAGACAATAATAGTACCTCACAAGTTTTGTAAAGAATTAAATTATTATGAATTGAGAGAAGATGGTGCTGTAGGACCAGCTCAGGATTGCAGCTCCCAGTGAAAGTGCAGAGGGTGAGTGAGATGGATCTTTATTGCCCACAGACCAGGAGATTCCCAGGTAGAGGAGCGCCACAGGTCGCCAGCATGGCTGTTTTGGCCGGCACATCTGTTTTGGCCAGCGTGGCTGTTTCAAACAGCGCTGCAGTGCAGCAGCTCTCCATACAAAATACACTGGTCTTGTTGCCCTGATAAATTTGCAATTAGATATCTGGGAAGGCAGATTAGCACATTCCTCTGATTAAATGGGACTGAAACATAAAGCCAGGCCAGGAGATTCCCAGGCAGCGATGTTATTTCAGCCAGCGCAGTGGGTCGCCACATGGGAAATCACACAGATCCCGGCACCCCTTCAGCAGGTGACTGGAACCCCTGGGAGAGAGTCAATTGTTCAACTTATGAAAAAAAAGGGCTCTGAGGCAGGGAGCCAGGTGATCAGGCTCAGCAGGTCCCACCCCCACAGAAATAAATAAATAAATAAAACAGCAACTGGAAATGCTCCGGGTTGAGAGTTTCATGGCAAGCATGGCTGAACCCAGGATGGTGCAGCTCAGTGGGGGAGGGGCGTCCGCCATTAAGGAGGCACACCACCCCTATGGAGGTAGTCTGCCATTGCTGATGCAGCCTGCCGTTGCTGAGGCAACCCGCCATTGCAAAGGCAACTGCCATAACAGAGAGAGTCTGCCATTACAGAGGCAGGCCACTATCACCACGGCAGTTCTAACCACACCCATATAAACATAGCTGCAGGGAAATACACAGAGCAGCAAGGCAGAGCCCACAGCCGTAGCGGGGAGCCCAGGGAAGAAGGACAGACCCAAGAGCAGCTCAGTAAAGCCTCTGCATGCAGGCAGTGACAAGGTTGCCTCCTTGCTGAGCAAAACAGTGCAACGGCTACTCATAAATAAAGCCCTAACTCCCCAGGACACAACACCTGGGGAAGAAAAAAGGGGGTTTTATGAGTTCTGCTGCAGCAGACTTAAACGTACCTGCCTAGAAGCTGTAAATGAACAATGGAGCACATAGTTCAAACTTGAGCTCCTATAAAGTATGGACTGTCTCCTCAAGCAGCTCCCTGACCCCTGTGTATCCAAAGAGTCACCTCACAAAGGACTGATCAGACTGACATTTGGTGGGCATCATTCTGGGACAAAAACAGCAGAAGAAGAAACTGGTAGCAACCCTTACTGTTCTGCAGCTGCTGTTGGTGATCCCCAGGCAAGCAGGGCCTGGAGTCCTAAAGCAGAGGGGCCAGCAGTCCTAAAGCAGAGGGGCCAGACTGTTAGAAAGAAAACTAAGAAACAGAAATAACTCCATCATGAACAATCTGGACATCCACTCAGAGACCCAGTCGAAAAATCAGCAACTACACAAAGGACAGTTGGATAAATCCACAAAGATGGGAAGAAACCAGTGCAAATAAAAGGAAAACACCTGAAACCAGAACATCTCACCTCCTACAAGGGATCACAACTCCTCACCAGCAAGGGAACAAAGAAGGACAAAGGAAGAATGTGACAAAATGACAGAATCAGATTTCAGAAGGTGGGTAATGAGAAAGTTCTGTGAGCTAAAAGAACATGTTATAACTCAGTGCAAAGAAACTAAGAATCTTGAAAAAAAGATTTGAGGAAATGATAATAAGAATGGACAACTTAGAGAGGAATATGAGTGAATTGATGGAGCTGAAAAACACAACATGAGAACTTAACAAAGCATGCACAAGTTTCAACAGCCAAATTGACCAATCAGAAGAAAGGATATCAGAGGTCAAAGATCAACACAATGAAATAAAATGAGAAGCCAAGATTAGAGAAAAAAGCACAAAAAGGAATGAACAAAGTCTCCAAGAAATGTGGGACTATGTGAAGAGACCTAATCTACGTTTGATAGGTGTACCTGAATGTGACGAAGAGAATGAATCCAAGCTGGAAAATATTCTTCAGGATATTATCCAGGAAAACTTCCCCAATCTAGCAAGGGAGGCCAATATTCCAGTGAGGAAATACAGAGAACACCACAAAGATATTCTGCAAGAAGAGCAATCTCAAGGCACATAATCGTCAGGTTCACCAGGGTTGAAATGAAGGAGAAAATGCTATGGGCAGCCAGAAAGAAAGGTCGGGTTACCCACAAAGAAAACTCATCAGACTCACAGTAGATCTCTCAGCAGAAACCCTGCAAGCCAGAAGAGAGTGGGGGCCAATATTCAACATCCCTAAAGAAAAGAACTTTCAACCCAGAATTTCATATCCAGCCAAACGAAGCTTCATAAGTGAAGGAAAAATAAAATCCTTTGCGAACAAGCAAGTACTCAGAGATTTTGCCACCACCAGGCCTGCTTTACAAGAGCTCCAGAAAGAGGCACTACAAATAGAAAGGAACAACCAGTACCAGCCACTACAATAACATACCAAATGCTAAAGAGCATCAACAAAATGAAGACTCTGCATCAACTAATGGGCAAAACAGCCAGCTAGCATCAAAATGGCAGTCTCAAATTTACACATAACAATATTAACCCTAAATGTAAATGGACTAAATGCACCAATCAAAAGACACAGACTGGCAAATTGGATAAAAAGCCAAAACCCATCAATGTGCTGTATCCAGGAAACCCATCTCACATGCAAGGACACACAAAGTCTCAAAATAAAGGGATGGAGGAAGATTTACCAGGCAAATGGAGAGCAAATATATAAGGACAGTTCATAATGCCTTACAAAGGGACTTAGACTCCCACACAATAATAGTGGGGGACTTTAACACTCCACTGTCAATATTAGACAGATCAACCAGACAGAAAATTAACAAGGATATCCAGGACTTGAACTCAGACCTGGAACAAGCAAACCTGATACACATTTACAGAACTCTCCACCCCAAATCCACAGAATATACATTCTTCTTAGCACCACATCACACCCATTCTAAAATTGACCACATAATTAAAAGTAAATCACTCCTCAGCAAATGCAAAACAACTGAAATCATAACAAACAGCCTCTCAGACCATAGTGCCATCAAGTTAGAACTCAGAATTCAGAAACAAAATCAGAGTCACATAGCTTCATAGAAACTGAACAACTGGCTCTTGAATGTTGACTGGATAAACAATGAAATGAAGGCAGAAATAAAGAAGTTCTTCAAAACCAGTGAGAATGAAGACACAACATACCAGAATCTCTGGGACACATTTAAAGCAGTCTCTAGAGGAAAATATATAGCAATAAGTGCCCACATGAGAAGAGTGGAGAGATCCAAAATTGACACCCTATCATCAAAATTAAAAGAGCTACAGGAGCAAGATCAAAAAAACTCAAAACCTAGCAGAAGACAAGAAATAACTAAGATCAGAGCAGAACTGAAGGAGATAGAGTCACAAAAAACCCTTCAAAAAAATTAATAAATCCCAGCGGTGGCTTTTTGAAAAGATCAACAAAATAGACAGACCATTAGCCAGATTAATAAAAAAGAAAAGAGAGAATAACCAAATAGATGCCATAAAAAAACGATAAAGGGGAAATCACCACAGATTCCACAGAGATTCAAACCATCATCAGAGAATATTACAAACAACTCTATGCACATAATCTAGTAAACCTGGAAGAAATGGATAAATTCCTGGACACTTGTGTCCTCCGAAGCCTAAACCAGGAAGAAGTTGAAACTATAAATAGAACACTAACAAGGTCTGAAGTTAAGGCAGCAGTTAAGAGCCTACCACACACAAAAAGTCCAGGTCCAGATGGGTTCACAGCCGAATTCTACCAGACACACAAAGAGGAGCTGGTACCATTCCTTCTGAAACTATTCCAAATAATCCAAAAAGAGGGAATCCTTCCCAAATCATTTTATGAGACCAACACACCCTGATACCAAAACCCAGCAGAGACTCAACAAGAAAAGAAAACTTCAGGTCAATTTCCATGATGAACATAGATGCAAAAATCTTCAATAAAATACTGGCAAGCCGATTGCAACAGCACGTCAGAAAGCTTATCCACCATGATCAAGTAGGATTCATCCTGGGGATGCAAGGCTGGTTCAACATATGCAAGTCTATAAACTTAATTCACCACATAAACAGAACCAAAAACAAAAAACACATGATTATCTCAACTGATGCAGAGAAGGCCTTTGACAAAATTCAACAGCCCTTTATGCTAAAAACCCTCAATAAACTTGGTATTGACGGAATGTATCTCAAAATAATGAAGGCTATTTATGACAAACCAATAGCCAATATCATACTGAATGGGCAAAACTGGAAGCATTCCCTTTGAAATCTGGCCCTCTCTCACCACTCCGATTCAATATAGTACTGGAAGTTCCAGCCACAGCAATCAGACAAGAAAAATAAATAAAGGGTATTCAAATAGGAAAGGAGAAAGCCAAATTGTCTCTATTTGCAGACGACATGATACTATATCTAGAAGACCCCATCATCTCAGCCCAAAAACTCCTGAAACTGATAAGCAACTTCAGCAAACTCTCAGTTTACCCATCTGACAAAGGGCTGATATCCAGAATTTACAAAGAACTAAACAGATTTACAAGAAAAAAACAAACAAGGGCAAAGGATATGAACAGACACTTTACAAAAGAAGACATACATGAGGCCAACAAACATATGAAAAAATGCTCATCATCACTGGTCATTAGAGAAATGCAAATCAAAACTATTTTGAGATACCATCTCACACCAGTTAGAATGGCGATCATTAAAAAATCTGGAGACAACAGATGCTGGAGAGGATGTGGAGAAATAGGAACACTTTTACACTGCAGGTGGGAGTGTAAATTAGTTCAACCATTGTGGAAGACAGTGTGGCGATTCCTCAAGGACCTAGACATAGAAATTCCATTTGACCCAGCAATCCCATTACTGGGTATATATCCAAAGGACTATAAATCATTCTACTATAAGGGCACATGCACTCGAATGTTCATTGCAGCACTGTTTACAGTAGCAAAGACCTGGAACCAACCCAAATGCCCATCGATGATTGACTGGACTGGGAAAATGTGGCACATATACACCATGGAATATTATGCAGCAATCAAAAACGATGAGTTTGTGTCCTTTGTGGGGACATGCATGAATCTGGAGAACGTCATTCTCAGCAAACTGACACAAGAATAGAAAATGAAATACCTCATGTTCCCACTCATAGGTGGGTAATGAACAATGAGAACACATGGACACAGGGAGGGGAGCATTACACATTGGGGTCTATTGGGGGGAATAGGGGAGGAACAGTGAGGGGGGGAGTTGGAGAGAGATAGCATGGGGAGAAATGCCAGATATAGGTGAAGGGGAGGAAGGCAGCAAATCACACTGCCACGTGTGTACCTATGCAACTATCTTGTATGTTCTTCACATGTACCCCAAAACCTAAAATGCAATAAAAAAAGATTTCATCAATTTATATACCCACAAAAAAGTAATAATAATAATAATTACATTATTTAATACACGTAAAGCAACTTGGGTGGTGCCTGGCACACAGTATTCACTCTATGTACATTAACTATTACTGTTATAAGTCAAATATACTCTTTAAAAATTTGTGTGTTTTTAATAAAAAATATTGATTATTTGGTAGTCTGGTCGTTTTACTGAGTAATGTATCATAAACACCTAAATCTTTTTCTACAACATGATCCTTAATAGGATCAATATAACTCATTTAGTATAAACAGTTGATTAGAGGACACTGAAGAAAGTTGCAGATTTGGGATATTGAGAAATATTACAATCAGGCATGCTTGAACATCTGTCTCATTATTTCCTTAGGATACAGTCCTAGAAGAAAAATTGTCAAGATAAAAGATATATTTATTTTGAAGTATTTTGATACATTTTAGGTCCCAGGATTTCTATCACCCAGAATTCTTCGTGATACTTTATTCTTGGCTTATTATGAAAGAGGCCATAGGCGACTGCTTATAAGCAAAGTGGTTAGGTTGGTGCAAAAGTAATTGTGGTTTTTGTCATTCAAAAATAATGTCCTATCCAGGGACCTGGATGAAGCTGGAAGCCATTATCCTCAGCAAACTAACGCAGGAACAGAAAACCAATAAGCTCTCAGCTATAAGTGAGAGCTGAACAATGAGAACACATGGACACAAGGAGGGAATCAACACTAACTGGGGCCCAGAAGGGGAGGGCAGGGGTTGCAGAGAGCATAAGGGAAAAGAGTTAATGCATGCGGGGCTTAATACCTAGGTGATGGATTGCATGGTGCAGCAAATCACCCTGGCACACATTTACCTATGTAATAAACCTGGACATGCTACACATGTACCCCAAAACTTAAAAAAAAAATAATTAAAAAGAAGAAAAGAAAAAAAAGTAATGTCAAAACCAGAATTACTTTTGCATCAACTTGATAGCATAATCAAATCATGGTACTGTGTTCCCCAGCTACTCTGAACAGAAATGTGATGCTGAATTGCAAGTTGTGGGTGATGTGAACTTCCAATGAAGGTGATTTGCTGATGGATGTAGGCTGGCTATCATGCCGGCTCCTCTCCAACCCCATTCCATTTGAGGTACCAGTGTTCTTCCAATATAACTAACTCCAAATACAAAAAGCATTCTCTGGCCCTGAGTGTCAGAAATCCTTAGCTTCAAACTGTGATAAATTTAGGGAACTCAGAGCAGCTGCATTGACACACATTTCTCAGGCTATCTCTCTTCATTTACTCCATTCATGGAGAATTCTTCTTGTCATGGTGTTACAGCCCTTGTGTCAGGAAAGACTTGTATAATTTAGAAATGTGTTCCTAAAATAGTGAAAGGGCTAAAATGTCTCAGAGGCATATAATGACCTCAAAGGACTCCAACAAGAGGAACCTTGCCAGAGAGAGCTGATCACATGGAACTGCAGATGAGGCAGCAACATGAATGGGATCCAACCCATTAGTCCAACAGTTTATACCTGCATGTAATTAAAGGGACACCAATAAATAAGTGCTTTGATATTTAGAGAAGTGAGATGTAAAATCATGGATTCATGGAACTTGATATCGTAGGACTCTTCAAGGTCATCTATTCTAGCCAGTGGTCAGCTGTTGCTTGAATTTCATTTACAATTGTCTTGGTAAGTGATCTTCAGTCTCTGCTTGGTTATTTCCAGTAGCAGAGAACTCACCACTTCCTGCAGGTGATTCTCTTCTTATAATACCTAATTTTTGTCTTGGTTTTGGTTTTGGTTTGAGGCAGGGTCTTGCTCTGATGCCTAGGCAGAAATGGAGCAGCAAGACCACAGCTTACTGCAGCATCAACCTTCCAAACTTAAGCAATCTTCCCACCTCAGCTTCCTGAGTAGCTGGAACTGCAGGTGCACAGCACTACATCTGGCTAATTTTTGTAGTCTTTGTAGAGATTGGGTTTCTACAACTGTCATAGAAACATGAGGTTTTGCCACGTTGCTCACGCTGGTCTTGAACTCCTGGATTCAAGTGATCTGCCTGCCTCAGCCTCCCAAAGTTCTGGGATTACAGGCATGTACCACCATGCCTGGTCTTAGAATATCTTTCATAACTAGAAATTTCTTCCCTATTAAGATCCTGAAATCCATCAGCCTAAACAAACAAAGTGTTTGAAGGATTGGTGGGTGATACAGGTGTTAAAAAATAGTAATTGTAACAGCTAGCTCCCTCTTAAGGAGGGAACTAACTTTGTTTAGAAAAATACTTGATACCCCATTTTACTGACAAAGATGAAGTCCTAAGGGCTTATAGTAAAGTAAAACCAAACTGTTATACCTTAGAAATTAATGAAAACTAGTGGGTGGAATGAGCGGTCTAAGGTTGGTGGTGGAATTTGTAGTAGGCAGAAGGGGACTAAACAAGACAGCCAGACCTCAGATCCTGTAGGGAAAAGGTGGCCAGTTAGAAATTCCCCGTGCCAAACACCACATGTTCTCACTCTTAAGCGGGTGTTGAACAATGAGAACATGTGGACACAGGGAGGGGAGCATCACACACCAGGTCTGTCGCGGGGAACTAAGGGAGGGACAGAAGGGGTGGGAGTTGGGGAGGGATAACATAGGGAGAAATGCCAGGCATGGGTGATGGGGAAAAAGGCAGCAAACCACATTGCCATGTATGTACCTATGCAACAATCCTGCATGTTTTTCACATGTACCCCAAAACCTAAAATGCAATAAAATATATATTAAAAAAATAAAATAAAATAAAGTTCCCATGCCATAGGTCTTTTAAAAACAATAGTCTATTTTAAATTGACTTTATTTCTACAATATAAAAAATACATTGGTATAACACTTTAACAAGCAATTTGGTGAAATATATCCAATTTGCAATTAGCTGAGAATAATCCTAATTCTTGACATCCATCCTGAAAAATTGAATCAAATGTGAACATGCAAAAAATTGGAAGCAATCTAAATAATAAAACAAGGATTGTGAGGTGAATTATGGTACAGCCTCTTGGTGGGATATTTTACAACTATTAAATATGATGTTAAAGATCATTTAACATGGGAAATGTATGACAAAATGTTTTTGAAAATATAAGAAAAATTATTCAGAATTACATAAGTAAACAAAATGACAAAGAAATTCTATGCATAGAAAACATTTTGAAATACATTTAAAATGTTAAGAATCATCATCTCTAATGGTAACTTTCTCTTGTTTTCCTTTTTATATTTTTACATAGCAAACATGTTTAATACCTAGAATTAGGAAATCCTAACAATCTATACTTAAACATCAATGTTAAGCTTCTCTTAAATTGTCTTTATTGCTGGGTTCTTCTGCAACTAGCTGAGAAGGAAAGCATGATTAGAAAGAAGAAGATTATGATTATAAAAAAGAGAATCCAGCTGTCCTTTCTTTTAGACTGAACTCTGACACCTGGCCAATTCACTTCATCTTTTTTGTTGGGAATATGATGAGTTAGTGAATATAAAAGCTCTCTGGATTACATCCTTATAAAATTACAAGAAACTGTCACTGTTAGACTAGAATCTAGAGGTGGTCACTTCATTCTTCCATCTTGCACTATATTCTTTTGGAAATGGCCACTTAATTCACTCTTGGAAAATATATTGCATATGGGTCACATTTTTATATAGCGTACATTGTGCTAAAATTTATACACTGGGATAAAATTCAGAGTAACAAACTAAAGTTGTGTATTATTCTGAAAACAAAATATGTGAAGGGTCCCAAAACCAGTGATTTGGTTTAACAGCATGTGCATGTGTGATATGTGTGCAAATGTTAGTGTGTACCCATGTGGTGTGTGTGTGCACATGTGTGGTTTGTGAGGTGTGTATGTGTTTATGTATGTGTACATTGAGGAGACCTTGAGAGCCAGAAATGAATTTAGAATTCCTATTGCCCTATAAAGAGTTTTTGGTTTTATGGGGTTTTTTTGTTTGTTTGTTTTTTGCTTTACTATCCATGGCATATCTGGACATTAAAACAGAAAATTTTAGGACCACAGTTTACAGATTCAAGTTCTTGGGACTTGAAATTATCACATATAAATGACTTGATGAAGCAGGCCATTCACTGAAATCTGATTACAATACTTTAATCTTTGAGCAAAATTCAGAATAAGTCCATCTTTTGTTCCTTCAAAAAGTCAGGGAAAGAATCATTAGAAACCCACATATAAAGCAGTTTCAAGTGATCATTAAATAACTTTGCAGTAATATTCAGATATATACTGAATTTGCACTGAATTTGAGATAATATTCAGATGTATATACTGAGCAGAACACAAGACTTGAGACAGAAGCACGAAGTTATATTCCTAGTTTCAGTAACTACAAGGCCTTTTCTGACTACCCACTCAGCAAATGGCTCTTCCTCGTAACTGGTGCCACTTCATTCTACATTCTACTCTACTCTTTACTTCCCCACATGACTGAGGCCCATCTGGCTATCCTTTCCCATTGCCAATCCCTCCCAACTCATTGCCAATTCTATGACTGGTTCCTTTGGCTTCTGAATTCTTACAACTGTATGCCTTCCCAATCCCAGCCTGTACCATTTAAATGAGATCAAGCTCCCAGCTTGGCCCCCCACAAAAGATTATTCTGGCCATGTCTCAAAGTGGACACTACAGAGCCAAGATAACATTTTTAAGTTATTTAATGTCACCAAGACTTGTAGAATAAATGATATCTAATGACCTTCCTTGATCTAACATTCCATGGTTCTATGACAACATGATAATACTACTAATCATAAATATAGTTATTACACCTGACATTTGTGTAGGGGCCAGTTCTCAGTGCATTTTAGCTCACATTATCTTTGACTCACACAACAGGTAAATAAATCAGGTGTTATTATCCCCATGCTTCAATCCAGATTGGAGATTATATTATTTATTTTTCCAGAACAGTGAAACTCAGAGCCACATCTACTGACTTCAAATTTTAGGTTTTTTTTTTTTTAAATCCACAGAATAGAAAAATGAGGCAAAACTCTATTGCTGTTTATTCACAGTGGAAACAAGAGATCTGTATAATTATGGTATTCCAAAATTTCAAATATCAGTAATGTGACTTTTTCAGACTAGATTCAAATTCTTTTGGGTCTAATAAAGCATTTCAGCTCTTATTAAGCAAGCCGCATGTCTTGCCCGGAGGAGAAACTGGTAGAGTTTCAAAGACGCTTACTGAGCTCAAAGGGAACAGAATTGAGAACAGACTCTACTAGCTTGCCCAAATACAGAGCACCATGAGACTCATCTTTTCTACAATGGCACAAACTCTTGGCAGTCTCTAGTTCTGTATTAGTTTTCCATTACTGCTATAACAAATCATCACGAACTTAATGGCTTAAAACAGCACATATATATTCTCTTATGGTTCTATGGCTCAGAAGTCTGAAATGGATTTCCCTGGACTAAAGTCAAGAGGTTGGCAGGGCTGGTTCCTTCTGCACTCTCTAGAAGAGAATCATTTCCTTGCTTTTTCTAGACTTTAGAGACCACCCACATTCCTTGGCTCCTGGGCCCCCTCCTTTCATCTTCAAATTCAGCAATATTGCATATCTCTACTCTGTCCTCACATCTTTTCCCCTGGCCACATCAGGAAAAGGTTCTCTACTTTTAAGGGAGCCTGTGATAAGATTATGGCCACCCAGATAATCCAGGATAATCTCCCAATCTCAATGTTCTTAAAGATACTTGCAAATTTCCTTTTGCCATGAAAAGTAACATATTCACAGGTTCCAGGGATTAGAATGTTGCTATCTTTGGAGGGTCATTATTCTGCCTACCACAATGACTCTTTTTTATTAATCTTACTACAAGTGATAAAAGCTGAAATGTATCCATATTCCTTCCATAGATCATATACCAATGTAGGAACTTTACATACCTTACCACAAATTTATATAAAAATACCACATGATCATTATCACTATCCCCATTTTACAGTGAAACTGAGACTCAAGGGCTAAGTTACCCTACAAGCTAGTCAGAGGCAGAGCAGGCTTCTAAACTGCTGTAAAACTACTGTGTACAGCAGAAACAGCCATTTCAGAAGGCAATCATTTATTCCCAGGCATAAAGCTGCCATGTAGCTAAGCTCAGCTGGAAGCCTGGCAAAGATTTCTGCACCGGGGAATCCCTGCCTATCCAGATTCCCAACTTGCAGCCTGACACTCCTCTGTGGTGGCCCATTTCATCCACAGCACAAGTGAAATCTGGAGATTAAGATGGCAAAAGCTCCCTATAAGGAAAACTCTTCTAACACCTCTCTAGACTCGACGCTTTTGGTAACACATGGCAAATATGACAGGTTTCCTGGGCATCTGCTACTACTTGGCATCATCACATTCCACAATCAATTTTAAAATTGTCATTTTTGTCCCATTGAGTCTTTAAATAGCACCTCCCAACAGCCAGGCCAACTTCTGCAGCTTTTGCTTTCTACTAAGAGCATGTGAGGGCTCTCACGCTATTGAAAATAAATGCCATCGAGTAAGTGTTTGCTGTGATGGTTAATAGTGAGTATCAATTTGATTGGATTGAAGGACACAAAGTATTGTCCCTGGGTATGTCTGTGACGGTGTTGCCAAAGGAAGCTAACATTTGAGTCATTGGACCAGAGAGACAGACGCACCCTCAATCTGGGTGGGCACCATCTAATCAGCTGCCAGCTTGGCTAGGATAAAACAGGGAGGGAGAACGTGGAAGGACTTGGCTTGCTGAGTCTTCCGGCCATCATCTTTCTCCCGCACTGGATGCTTCCTGCCTTCAAACATCAGACTCCAAATTCTTCAGCTTTTGGACTCATGGGCTTACACCAGTTGTTTGTCAGGGCTCTTGGCCCTTTGGCCCCAGACTTAAGGCTGCACTGCCAGCCTCCCTACCTTTGAGATTTGGGGACTCAGTCTGATCCACTAGCAGCTTTCTTGTTCCTCAACTTGCAGACAGCCTATCGTGAGACTTTACCTTGTGATCATGTGAGTCAATTCTCCTTAATAAACTCCCTTTCACATATACATAGATCCTATTAGTTCTGTACCTCTAGAGAACCCTATCTAATAAACTTGTATACTTTTGCTTTGTTTAAATTACTTTAAGGACATTGACAATGAAGACACATAATTCAAAATATAATTTTCTAAAACAATATCATATGTTCCAAGCACACAAAACATAAATGCCATCTTCTTTCTGAAAGTTGCGGAGCTAGAAATGCACATGTCACGTTAGTGCCAGGACCAAAAAGTGAGAGAATAAAGGAAATGAAATTTCAAATGCTAACATTTATTGAGCACTTTCTGTTTGCCAAGTGCTTTGGAAAACTAATCTCATTTAATTCATACAATAGATATAAGTAACCCAATATTACCAGTCAAAACACTGAGCCTTAAAGAGATTAAGTAACAGGTCAAGGTCACTCTGCTGGAAATCAGTGAAGCCTGAGGGTGTCTGGCCATGAAACAATCCACTGCACCACACACCCAACAAAAGAGACCAGGCTCAAGAGTCAGCCATGATTTATTTGAAGGCAGGGTGACTTGGAAAAATATATATATTTACTTTCTTATAGGCTGTGTGAGAGACAGGGAGCATTAAGGCTAAGGTAAAAGGCAGGCAGCTGCCCCTGATTTAGTTCCAGCCATCACAATCCCCATGCACCTAACAGCAACAGTGACAGTAACACCTTGTAATTACAAAGCACCATTCTCAAAAATGCTCAGAGCTCTTTACCAACACATTCACATCCATCTTCCCAAGAGCTCTGGAATGGAGCAGACAGCACAATTACCTTCCTTTTACAGATAGAGAAGTGAATGCATTTGCCCAAAGACATCCAGGGACACAGGGACCAGCAAAAACAAAAGCCCTCAAACTCCGCTGTTACCCATTGGCTATAGGAAAACAAATTCAACACCCTGGTCCCAGAGACCCATGGGTGAAACATCTATCAGTCAGCCTTGCTATGCTCTGTAAAACTCCCTGTGAAAATGACACACATGTCCAGAAATACGTGACAGAAAGGGTCTCTGTATCCCTCATCCCTCCAGATACTCACTCCTGGTACAGAGACCTTTCTTTTGATAAAGAGCACATTTGCATTATTGAAAAACAGTCTTGGCCAGAGAAAAGTTTAGTTGCCAAATTAATGATTTATCCCAAAAAATCTCAAAGCCATGGCCAGAAAGGTCCTCAATACCAATCCCAAGAGGGATGTTAGAATTTGCCTCTCTGACCTTGACTACAAGAAGCACCAGTTAAACAAAAATGTGAGCCTGACTCCAATTACCAGAGTTACAAAAGGCTTCCATTGCGCTTACATACAAGTCTCAAAATTAAAACTACTACTGTGTGATAGGCACAGTGGCATGTATCTATCATCCCAGCTACTTGGGAGGCTGTGGCAGAAGAATTGCTTGAGCCCAGGAATTCAAGACCAGCCTGAGCAATAGAGTAAGACCCCATCTACAAAGAAAATACTACCCACAAGACTTAGCACTCAAGAGCCATGCCAGCTTCCTAAGCTGCAATGTTAGGCCAAGCATTGAACTATTCTCACCTCCTAAGGAAAAAGTTCAGTGGTACTGGTTTCTCCCTGAGTGAGGTTACCATCATAAAAATTTTGAAAGCTAATACCTGATTTTAGAAATGCTACAGTCTTAAATGTAAATTTAATGAAAATATTATGTTATTTTGTTTGGCTTGTTGCTCCTAGACTTGATGAATAAGATTGGGGGCTTTTAGATTAATAAAATAGGTTTTTCCTACCCCACTTTTTCCCAATTTCTGATTAATAAAATCTAAAGGAAAATAGAAAAGAAAAGAAACAAAAGAGCAATCTGAATTAAAAGAAACTGAGACTGACGTTTCAAGAAAATTCTGCTACAGTGACAGTAGATGAGAATAAAATAAAACAAAAATGGAACACAATCTGTTGGAAGAAAGTGGCCAGAATCTAAGGAAAAATTGACAAACAGCCTCCCCAGCCCACCCCTGAGCTTCAGTGGTCAGAAGAAAGAGATGGCCAACTCTCAGTCTCCTAGGCAATCTCAATTATAACTACAAAGACATCATTTATAAAACAAGAAAATCAAGTCTGTCAGGATAGTAAAGGACTAATATGACATGACAAAATAGGATTCATTCCAGGAATGTATGCAATTATGGCTCAATATTAGGAAATCTATAATTCATCACATTAATAGGTCAAAGGAGAAAGCCATCTGATTGCCTCAATAGATGTTTTTTTTAAAGCAATTGATAAAATTTTAAGTATATGACCTAGAAATAGAAAGCTATTCTTTAATCTGAAATGGAATAGCTATAATCAAATTAATCAGAAACATAATACTTAAATATGTTTGTATTTAATACTTAAATACTACAATATTTTTATTAATATAAAGATGGAGACAAAAATGTCCAGCATCACAACTAATATTTTAATCTTCTGGTAGTTTTAGACAGTTAAATGAAACCAGTAGAAGTAAAAAGAAACATAATATTAAGAAGCAGGAGAGACTTTATCTTTACTTGCATATAATAAAAATATCTATCTGAAAAAAATCTAAGACAATCAACTGAAATAAATACTGAAATAGGAGAGTTGAGTAATATGGCTATTTCAAAAACTAAATATTTCAAATCATAGATTTGCTATATGCCAGTTATAACTATTTTCTTCCCAACACTTGAGTACATGTTACTGAGTTCTCGCTGAGGTGTAATGCTGGGGCCTGCACATGTTGAGAAAATCCAACGAAAACTGAGGGTAAAAGTAATATGGACACATGAACAGAACATTTCAGAAAACTTAAAGATACCAAAAGAGCACCAGTTCTCTATCTTATAATGCTCCAAACTACAATGGCAGGGTTGAGAAAAGGTAAGAAACATTTCAAGGTGACCACAATTGTATGAATAAATGGTTACTTACAAATGGGAAGAAGCAGCATACCCTTCCCTTTTTTGACAGAACGTTCTAAAGTTTCATAACAGATGGCATCTTTAGCACACTGTCCCACATCCAGGCATCAACCTGCTGATTAGAGCACAACTATGTCTATATATATCTGGAGTTATTTCTTTACTTACTTTTCAAACCCTGGTCTTTCAACAGCGAATCAATCCATGAGCAAGAACGTTGTCTTATTCCTTTTACCTGAGAATTAAAATACTGCTACTCACTCAGGGACTGCGCTATGCATTTATCCATTCATACATTATCCAACAAGTGTCTCTTCTGTGCCAGTTATAGGCTAGGCACTGTTGCTGGCTCATTCATCCAACAAGTGTCTATTCTGTGCCAATTATAGGCTAGGCAGTGTTGCTGGTTATTAGTGGAAGAATATGAATCAGTTGGATAAAGAAGAGACTTCATAGCTTAGCGGGATATTGAAACAAGTAGAAAGGCTATTTTAATACAAAAAGCAAATGTGTGCTAAGGGAAGCACTAGGAAGTAGTACTACAGTAGAAAGGAGAATCTTCCAACCCTTGTTGAGGAAGGCGGTGCAGACAGACCTGAAGGATGACCAAGAGTCGAAAGACAAAGAATAGGGTGAAGATAGGGAAAGAAGATCTTGACTCATTTTCTTCATTTATTGCATACAAGATAGCCACACCCTCAGTTAACATTCTCATACCCAAGGGGAGATCTTCTAATAGTTGAGCCTGTTTAGCTGATGCAGACACTGTCACATGCAGTGTTTTTTAGCTTCCTGGAGATTTCTGACAGTGCTTTAAATAATCATTTTGGAACTAACAGAAGTTTCAAGTAGATATGATGAATTCTAGGCAGAGTGTTTTTAAGAGCTTCTTTATCCTCTGGGGCCAAAACGCCTTTCAAGGACTGTTCGAGCAATCCTCATTGCTAGATGACAAACCTCATGGTTACCAAGGATGAGAAAACCATATGAAGAAAATACTGTTTTGCTCTTCAGTAAATGTTTGACATTTACTGAATGCCTGCTGGGTCTGATAGCAAAACTCCAAGGACAAAGAAACGTTATGATATAGGCTTTTCCCATCAGGGCTTATAACAAAGATTGCTTAGGCTCAAATCAAGGTCTGCTACCATGGTCAGCATTTGAAGCATGCAGCCTAGAAAAGAGCAGCTTTGTAGATTTGGACAGTCTTATTGCCTTCTGTCCAGTAGAATGTGAGTGTTATAGAGCAAACATTTTTGCTAATCTCCTGAGAACCAGTACTTCTGTCCAATTTCAACTGATCCTCAGCTACTACAAATACTATTTTATTAATATATTACTGCTGGCCCCCTCAAACATCATTTACATTTTAAATAAGAAAGACATATTTATTATCAGAAAGTAGTTACTATCATGGCTCTCTAACCTGAAATATTTACATGCATTCTGCTACATCCTGAAAGAACTAATTCCAGCATCACTCTTATTAATTACAATAAAATTGGTTTTGAAGTGAGTTTATATTAAACACATAGACTGCTGAAAATATGACATAATTGTTGATCTCCAGGAATAAGCAACTTTTGTAAATTATTACAAAGAAAAACATAACTTTTTATTCTAAAATTAGGAATAAAATGAGGATGTCTACTCTTACCATATCTATTAACATAGTACAAAAAGTTCTAACTGAAGAAGTAAAATTGTCTTTATCCTAAGACAACATGATTGTTTATGTAGAAAATTCTAGTATGTGAAGACAGGAAAGGAGAAGAGAAGAGAGGAGAGATTAAAACAGGAGAAGAGAGGAGGAGGGGAAGGGAGAGGAGGGAAAGGTAAGGGGAATACTAATAAGTAAATTTATCAAGTTCAATACTCAAAAACCAAGTGAATTTGTATATACTAGCAAGAAGTAATTAGAAATTGAATTTTTTTTAATGTCCATTATGACAGCAGCAAAATGTATGAAACACTTAGGGAAACATCTGATAAAAGATATGCAAGACTTGTATACCGAAAACTAAACTGGTAAGAGAAACTTAAAAAGAGATATAAATCAATAGAGAGATATACTGTGTTCATGGATCAGAAGACTTAATAAGATGTTAATTCTTTTCAAATTGATGCATAGATTCAATGCAATCTCGATCAAAATTCCAGGAAACATCTTTATAGAATTTGACAAGCCAATTATGTAATTCATAAGGAAGTGCAAATGGCCTAGAATAACTAAAACAAGCTTTTAATAAGAAAAAAGTTAAAGGACTTACATCACCTGACTTTAAAACTTAGCACAAAACTACAGAAGTTAAGACACTGTGGTGGGGCATCAGGATCAACATATCATTTGTGTGTATATGTATCAAAACTTACCAAAGTATATACTTTATGTACAGTTTATCATATTTAATTATACCTCAATAAAGCTGTAATAGAAGAATATACATACACATACATATATCAATGTGTTATTTTAAGGTTGTAAACACTGATTTTTATTTTATTCTGTATGCTTCACTTTATTTTATAACTCCTAAAAATAAATTATATTTAAAGCCAGACAAAAATGGTAATTTTTACTTAATATTACATTTAAAATCAGACAAATAACTTTCTAGTCTTTGTATGCTTTTATTTTTGTATAAGTTGTAAAAAGTATAAACATACAATTAAATAATTTGATTTTTTTTTCACCATGTTATGTTATCATCTATCTGACATATAACAGACTTTTGGTTATATTATGCTATAAATCCATAACATTCCATTGTATAGCTGGACGACAATTTACCTAATCATTTTCTTTCATTGAATGTTTAAAGTTCCCCCTCTCTTTTTCTTCCTCTTGATGTTATCTTTAACTTTCCTTTTTTTTTTTTTTTTTTTTTTTTTGAGACAGAGACTTACTCTGTTGCCCAAGCTCAGTGCAGTCTCAGCTCTCTGCAACCTCCATCTCTCAGGTTCAATTGACTCTCCTCTGCCTCAGCCTCCTGAGAAGCAGGGATTACAGGCACGCACCACCACAGCCAGCTAATTTTTGTATTTTTAGTAGAGACAGACAGGGTTTCGCCATGTTGGCCAGGCTGGTCTCAAACTCCTGACCTCAGGTGATCCAGCCGCCTTGGCCTCCCAAAGTGCTGGGATTACAGGCATGAGGCACCGCGCCCAGTCTGTTATCCTTAACTTTCAAAACTGCTTTCATGCACATGACTTCAATATTTTTTTTAAATACAAGTATATCTTACCCAATTGTCTTCCCAAATAGAGGCATCAGTTTATATTTTCCTCAGCAATATATTAATGTGTTGGTTTTATCATAATCTTGTCAGTTTTGCACTGATTTCTTTTGTTTCTCTTTGGATATTTTGGAGTGAGGAGTGTAGGATAGAAGTAACCAGAAAAACACAAAATGATTAACAAAGTTAAGCATTTCTCACATATTTATTTTCTTTATTTTGTCCTGTGTAATGGTATTATGATTATCTCATTATCACAAGAAAACATTTACAGTCAATTATTTCAAACGGTGATAAAGGAAAGAATGGAAACACATTTGTATAAAACGAATGAGGAGGGAAATCATATATTTTACTAAAAAGGGCTAGTGGTGACATCTTTAGGTAGGCAGATGATAGCACACAAATGTATGAGCTATGATTAATTTCCTAAATCCAGAAAACACCCTTCTGGGGATGGAAGGGAGGGTGAAATCAAATGCCTCAGATCTTTAAGTGGAGCAGACTTGAGGACAGTTGGCAAGCCAGGTAGCAAATGCACAGTCACCTCCTATATCTAGCCAGTTGTTATCACGCAATAACCTGCAACAAGATCTTCTGATTTGTTTTAAAGCTGTCTGAATTCTTGGCTATGATTTGAAATCTCCCCTATTTTTAAAATAGTACATATTAAATAAAGAACAGACTTTGTATATTCAAACAAAGTATATCTCAGGGCTGTTTTGGACCTGCAGACTCCCAGTTTTAATTCTGGGTTGAGCCTCAGTCTGAATATATTTTACTTGAGTTCCAACGCTTTTCTGGAGTATTCATTGTCATGTATATGAGTTGCTCCTCAACAGAAAAGACTTTCCATGAAGGACATCTGGTTAGTAATGGTGTATTGAGCACACGTACTTATCTCGGCTTATTCCTGAAACTCTACCAATAAGAATAAAGAAATTTAAAAGGTGAAATTCCATAAAGACTGAAAAAACAGTAGAGAAAATCATACTAATAAAGATAACAGGAAAAGAGACAACACAGGTAAGATTCAAGGTGTCAACAAATTTTTGGAGGTTGGAAAATGGAAGATTAAATGATTTTCAACTAATTCTTTTCCTTTTTTTGAGACAGAGTTTCGCTCTTGTTACCTAGGCTGGAGTGCAATGGCACGATCTCCGCTCACTGCAACCTCTGCCTCCTGGGTTAAGGCAATTCTCCTGCCTCAGCCTCCTGAGTAGCTGGGATTACAGGCACACGCCACCATATTTTAAACTGATTTTAAAGGCTGAGGCACAGCTTGGCTTCATCATATCTAAAATTGGGCATGTAATAGATATTCCTCTGAAATGTGTGACTTTTGTGGTGTGGTTTTTTTAATATATATAAATTTTATTATGTATACTTGACTTTCACAACATGATGTTATAGGATATATATAGACAGTAAAATGATCACTGTAGTGAAAGAAATTGACTTGTCTCTTATCTCACAGTTACTCATTTGTGACAAGAGCAACTAAAATCTATTCAAAAATAATCCTTAATACAATATAATTTTATTAACTATTGTCTTCATGCTGTACATTAGATCTATAGATTTGTTGATCCTACATATCTGCTTCTTTCTATCCCTTGACCTACATCTCCCCATTTTCTGCCCCCCTTCCTACCCTCACCCACCCCCTGATAAACATTATTTGATTCTCTATCTCTGTAGGTTTGACCTTTGTTTTTATTGTTTAAGAGTTCACATAAAAGTAAAACCATGCAATATTTTTCTTTCTGTGTCTGGCTTATTTCACTTACCATAATGTCTTCCATATCTATCCATGTCATGGCAAATGACAAAATCTCCTTCTTATTTAAAGCTGAATATACACGATTTCATTGGGTGTGTGTGTGTGTGTGTGCGCGTGCACGCACGTGTGTGTGTGTATTACATATTCTTCGTTCATTTACAAACACAGGTTGTTTCCATATCTTGGCTATTGTGAATACTACAATAAACACGGAGGGTGGAGATAGCTTAACAAGGTGGTGATTTCCTCTCTTTTGTGTATATACTCAGAAGAAGGGTTGCTGGGTCATATGGTAACTCTTTTTAATTGCCTTAGGAACTTACACACTGTTTTCCATAATGGCTGCACCAACCTACCTTCCTACCAAAAATGTATCTTGGCTCCTTTTTCTCCACACCCTCACCAACATTTGTTGCTTCTTGTCTATTTTATAATAGCCATCCTAACCTCCCACCCACCTACCCTCACCCACACCCCTGATAAACACTGTTTATCAGTGATATTTTATAGTGGTTTTAACTTGCATTTGCTCCCAATGGTTACTGATGTTGGGCACTTTTTTATATACCTTTTGGCCATTTTTATGTCTTTTTTATTGAAATGCTTTTTCAGGTCCTTTGCCCATTTTTTTAAATTCAGTTATTTGTTTTTCTTCTATTGATTTGTAAGAGATTTTTATAAATTTTGGCTATTCGAACCTTATCAGATACGTATTTTGCAAATATTTCCCAATCTATAGATTACCTTTTCATTTTCTTGTTTCCTTTGCTGTGTAAATGCTTTTTAGTTTGATATAGTATCATTTATTTATTTATTGCTTTTGTAGCCTGAGCTTTTAATGGCCCTGAGCCAAGGCCAATGTCAAGGAGCTTTCCATTTATAGTCTCTTCTAGGATTTTATGGTTTCAGGGCTTACATTTATGTTTTTTATCCATTTGGAGTTGATCTTTATGTATGGTATAAAATAAAGGTCCAAATTCATTCTTTTACATGTGGAAATCCAGTTTTCCCAGCACTATTTATTGAAGAGACTATCATTTCTCATTGTGTCCTTTTGGTGCTCTTGTCAAAAGAGTTGACCATATATATTTGGATTTATTTCTGGGGTCTCTATTCTATTTCAATGGTCTTTTTTTATACCAGTATCATACTGTTTTGATTACTATAGTTTTGTAATATAATTTTAAATCAGGAAGTATGATGCCTCCAACTTTGTTCTTCTTTCTCAATAATGCTTTGGCTATTCAGGGCTTTTGTGGTTCCATATACATTTTAAGATTGTTTTTTCTATTTCTGTGAAGAATGTCATAGGAATTTTGATAGGAGTTGCATTGACTCTGTATATGACCTTAGGAAGTGCGGACATTTTAGCAATATTAATTCTTCCAATTCATGAATACAGGATATCTTTCCATTTATTTTTATCTTATTCAATGAAATGTATGACTTTTAAATGCAAAATCAACTATGTTCCTTTAATATTTAAGAAAATTATATGGTTTCAAATATTTCAATTATTTCATTTGATATAATTTTCAAGATTTAAGAAACTAATATACATAGTTGTCCTGTTTTCAATTTGACAAGATGTTTACTAAGAGACATGCCCAAGCTTACAAAATTACATCCCCAATTTGCAAAGTATTAAAAAAAAGACAATAAAATTCTCTACTAAGAAAGATTATATTTAGGAAAATATATTTTAAGAATGTTCATAATAATAATAGCTACCATTTACTAATCAACTATTATGTGCCAGGCACTGTGTTAAATGCTTCATGATGCTACATTATCTTGGATGTAATTATCATGTTTTTCCAATGAAGTATTATCCCTAGTTGTTGTTGTTGTTGTTGTTGTTGTTGTTGTTGTTGTTGTTTGAGATGAGGTTTTGCTCTTGTTGCCCAGTCTGGAGTGCAATGATACGATCTTGGCTCACTGCAACCTCTGCCTCCAGGATTCACAGGATTCTTCTCCTCAGTCTACCAAATAATTGGGATTACAGATGCCCACCACCACGCCTAGCTAAGCTTTTGGTTTTTTTGTAGAGATAAGTTTCACCATGTTGTCCAGGCAGGTCTCAAACTTTTGACCTCAAGTGATCCACCTGCCTTGGTCTCCCTACATGCTGGGATTATAGGAGTGAGCCACGGCACTTGGCCCATCCCTAGTTTTTAAAAATATTTAATTGACAAATAAAGATTGTATATATTCAAGGTATATATGTGACAATTTGATGGATGTATACATTGTGTAACGATTACCACAACCAAATTAACATATCTGTCTCCACCCAAGCTGTACATTAGATCTCCAGAACATATTCGTCTTCTAACTGAAAGTATGTTTGTCAAGTCATATTTTAATTAACAAATTACTTGTTAAGCATTTACATATTTCTGAAGATTCTAATCTGAACCTACTGGCAGAATTCAACTCATATAAAAGTCTTATTTGAACAATGCCCTGCATTTTTGTATTTAAATACTAAGGGAATATTCTAATTAGCCACAAGCTACACCACCTCCCTGTGGTGTTACACAAAGTCCATTATACTCAATTACGCTGCCTCAGTCTACAAACATTTGAGTTGTTGAATTCCGAATTAAACCAAAATGAAAAAAAAACTACTGTGAGGTTACAAGTACAGTCAATATAATCTTTATGCTTCAGAGGGAACTGAATTTAAAGTATGACAGGATATTCAAAGAGACTATCCTGAAATTTGAGCCCAGTATAAACCATTCAAAATTTATTCAGTATAATCAATTAATATTTGTAGTACTGTATACTGGTCAGGAAGAATGGAGAGCAAAAAAAGTTAACAGCATGACCCCAGGTTTAAGACAAGTAAACACTAATTGTGGCTATAATTCTATCTGTATCTGCTTAAGTCATCTACACTTACAGCTTCAGCATTTTTGTCTGGGAAACAGAGATAAGGCTTACCTTTGTCATAGTGGAATTAGGAAAGCTTAGTTTAGAAGAGAGAAAGTTCTTTGAAAAGGATACATAAATAGCCTTAGTACATATTATAGTCTTAACACTAATGTATTTAGGAAAATCCAATTAGGTATTAAGACATTGCTCTAGAAAATCCATTTTTCTTTTCTTAATCAAAGTACAATTTTCAAAGAAAAATTGCTTTTATCCCTAAATAATCTTTCCAGGTCCCTCTGGCTTGTGAGGTGTTAGGTCTCAGCAGTTTTCAACATGAGCTCCTCTAAGGTAGGATCTTGCCATCCTCAGGGGGCAGATGCCATCAAGAATTCTTAAAGACAAACGCCTTTTTCAAATACATGTTAATGCCAGTAGAGGCACAAACCAACCTAACAGAGAAATTTTAAAGGCAGGAAGGACTAAAAGAAGCTTTATATTTTGTACCTACATGGCAACAATTTTCTTTTTCCCTCGTTCATATTGCCATGGCAATAAACCGACTAATCTAACAGTTAATAAATAGGTGAAAAATGGCACCAGACAGCTATTTATTTCATAGATTTATAGGGCCTTGGCCCATTGACTATGTTGGCAACATGGAGCACTTCTTGCCAGTTATTCTGCATCAATAAATCCCAAGCAGTTCCAAACTATTGGCATTTTGGGATGCCAAAGCCACTTCCTGTCACGTTCATTTTTCAAGCCTTTTCCTACTGCCTCACATGAAGAGATTCTGTGAAAAAACAACTGGAAAAGATATTTATCTTGCTCGCAGGCTTTCAGTGTACATGTAGATTTATTGGTCAAGAAATGCCGGAGACATCAACCCTTTTTTAATTCCATATTAAATTTTAATCTAAAGAAATTCACAGAAAATATGAAAACAGACATAGAAATCAAATTTCTTGGAGCTGTTTTCAATTTAATTCAAATACAGCAATGGGCAAAGACACTTAAAAACTTAGGGCTCAGCTTTTAAAAACTGTCCTATAGCAAATAGAAGTGGAACTCAATTGACTGAATAGCAAGCTCTATAAAACTTATTCAAGTGGCAAGAGACAGTATTTTGTCTCTGGAGAACGGGGTATTTTGAAAATTCTTTCAACTTACTACCATTTAAAGGGAGAATTCTAAGAAAAGAATTTAATGTTAGAATACCTGGGATCATAATGAAATATGCTGGGGCTTTTCAGTGTACTAAGGAAAAGAAATTTGTATAAGAACATCTGTTATAATTTTGAAGAGAACACCTCGTTAATTGCTGCATTCTGGAGCAATAAAATATATTTCTAACCAATGAATTTATGAAATTAGCAGCTGAATTTCTGGCTAAAACTTTCTGGCTAAAGATTTTGTTCTCTTTTTTACTTGCACTAATACAGAATATGAGTTTATGAGTCACATTTACTCATTAATAGAGTAATGAATTTTCTCTTTAACTACAGATCAAGGCACTTTTAAAAGCCTATAGCAAAAGGAATCCTCCCACTTAGAGAAATCACTAAGCAGAAGGCTGCCAGGCTCAGCTCCAATGTTCCTGGGCAGAGAGCTTTTAAATGACTATGCAAAGTTCATGGTATGCCGATCTAATCTAGTTAAAACCCTGAAATTCACAAACATACCCAATGCTGGAGACTGCAATACTCAAATGTCAAAAATTTGGGGGCAGCTAAATGAATGCAGACAATCTTCACAAATGTGAGCGTATTTTAAATCCTACCCCATAATTTGAGCTGAGAAAGCCTCTTTTGTCACAGGGCCCCATACTTCCCCTTTAGCACCAGTTGGTTATAAAAATAGCCTGCCAGGGAATAGAATGTGGTCAGTGGTGAGATGTGATAAAGCAGCTGGTGTGTTCCATTAGGCTCATGAGCTGGGAAGATCCCTCAGAGCTGATTTTGGGAGCAACAGCCTGCTAGGAGCAAACATAGATATTTCACCTAGATTGTTAAATGTTTTTATCAACCAAATAGCTAATGAAGGAATGTTCTTTTTCATAGAAGAATTTCTACTAATAACGTAGAAGAAATAAGGGAATTGGAAAATCGCCCATTTTGTAAACCCTAATGAATAAAGGATATGAATCTCAATGGAAGCTAAGACCAGTAAGCAACAATTGACAGTGAACTTTACAAAAGACAGTCAGCTAACACCATCTGAACCCACTAATCAACCTTAAAATAGCATTAAAGTGGAACAACCAGTCATTCTGTGCTTTACCACCTGTGACTTATTCTTGCTGGAGTAATTGAATTTAAATCTAGTTGAGCCTCTAGATCAAGATACCAAGTCTACAAGAAATTCATAAAATTGAGGATGATGTTAAATGACACTATGAGGATGCAACTTCAAAATGAGAAAACCGTTATGGAAAAAACGTCCCAGTTTCTTAAGAAATAAATGACATGCCAAAGTAGGGTAGGAGGTTCCTGTTAGAGATCAAAAAAGACTTCAGAGCCTCCGGCAGCCTATGCAACGTTGGAACCTTATTTGGATACCAAATCAAACAAAGCAACTGTAAAAAGGCATTTTTGAGTCAAATGTGGGAATCTTAAAAAATTTTATTTAATCAGATGGTGATGTTTTTAAATCCTTAGCTATTATAAATATACTACAATTGCTTGAACAACACAGAGGTTAGGGGTGCCAAGTCTCATGCAGTTGAAAATTTGCATATAACTTTTAACTCCCCTAAGACTTAACTACTTATAGCCTACTTTTGAACAGAGGCCTCATCGGTGACATATACAGTCGATTAGCACATATTTTTTATGTTACATGTGCTTTGAACTCTGTTGTTACAATAAAGTAAGCTAGAGAAAAGAAAATGTTATTAAGAAAACCATAAGAAAGAAAAATATTTTTACTATTCCCTAAGTGGAAATGGAATATCACAAAGGTCTTCATCCTCATCATCTTCACATTAAGGAAACTGGAGAAGAGTACAAAGATGAGAGGTTGGTCTTACCACCTCAGGGGTGGCAGAGGTGGAAGAAATGGAAGAGAAGGCAAGAGAGGCAGGCACACGCAGTGTAATTTTTATTGAAATAAAAGTTATATATAAGTGGACCCATGCACTTCAAACCCATATTGTTCAAATGTCAATCATAAAGTGTTTATGAGTGAAATATTTCATGGATTTGCTCTATGCCACCAGACTATAAAGATATGGGGGGAGGGCAAAGATGAAACAAGGTTGGCAAAATTTAATAACTGTCGAGGTTGGTTAATGGGTACATTTCACTATGCTACTACTGTGTGTATTTGAAATACTGCATATAAGAAAACTAAAAAGAGAGAGAAAGAATTGCTGTGGAAGGCTGTTCCCTTTATTTAGTCCCCACTAAAAGAACCCACGAATAGAAAAAAAGTATGCAGCAGGGAAAATGGACAGAAAAAGGGAGAAAAAGCAAACAAGAGGAAGAAAACTATGAGAGCTGGGAAAGTAGCCACAGGTCGTTTTGGTCTCTCTAAAGGAGAAGATGTGAATTCACCATTATGACTGACTCTGCCTTTTTTAGGGAAAAATACTCCCATTATCAGCCCTTGGGCTAATCACATGTTCTCACTCTTCATTCTTGGTGAAAAATGATGAAATTTATGTGAATGCAGATATTGAGCTTGAAAAGATAAACTTTATCTATTGCTGATGCAGATTATTGTAAAAATGTATTTTCCAGAGTGATGTCTCTAAGCCTTTATTGTTTCTTTTTAGAGTAATTTTTTTCTTTTTCATACATGGATTTAAATAATACTACTGTTTTCCCCATGGAAATTATTTCTCCCAGGGAAAGGGCAGGTATATTGAGAATTGATTATGTAGATAAGGATATGAGACCCCTAGGGTGGCAGAAATATAAGTAAGCATGTTCTTAAGTGCTTTCGAAGTAAATTAAACTGGCCGGGCTCGGTGGCTCAAGCCTGTAATCCCAGCACTTTGGGAGGCGGAGGTGGGTGGATCACGAGGTCAACAGATCAAGACCATCCTGGTCAACATGGTGAAACCCCGTCTCTACTAAAAATACAAAAAAATTAGCTGGGCACGGTGGCGCATGCCTGTAATCCCAGCTACTCAGGAGGCTGAGGCAGGAGAATTGCCTGAACCCAGGAGGTGGAGGTTGCGGTGAGCCGAGATCGCGCCATTGCACTCCAGCCTGCGTAACAAGAGCGAAACTCAATTTCAAAAAAAAAAGAAGTAAATTAGACTAGGCTTAGCACAACTCAGCCTGGACTGGAATGCTGCCACCCTTTTCTGATATATGCCATGTAGTACTCAAACTAAAAATCCCTCAATGGGCAGATGTCAGATAATTGTAACTTGGTATAATTACCCTGATGGGAGCCATTGGTCAAGATCACTTACCTGTGGAATTTCTTTGAAAGGAGTAAATGTTTTCACTATCAGCTGTTCCAAGAAATAATAGATCCTGGAGTCAAAAATGGGATCTAAAAAGACAGAGTCTAGAGAAACAGATAAATTCCTTTCTCTCTCTGGAAACTGAATCTGGCCTCCAAGTGTCACCAGCCTTGAGGCCATCATCTGTGACCTAGCCTCATGGATCTAGGCCTATGGAGCTAAAAGAGTCCTCATCTAGAAATGGTTTTAAGTTGCATGTTCTATATGCCCCTTCCGATGTCCTTGAATCTTCATTAGAGTTTTGCCAGTGTTGTGACCAGGTTTTAGCCATTTCATGGGGACACTCCAGAAAGGGTTTGTGCCAGTACTCATGCAGAGAAGAAAAACAAAAACAAAAACACAAAAAATTACCAGTCAGGAACTACAGTGACCTAAAGCAGAGAGAGAAGAGACTCAGGTACATATCAGGGCTGGGCGTGGTGGCTCATACTTATAATCCCAGCACTTGGGGAGGCCAAAGTAGGCCAACCACTTGAGGTCAGGAGTCAGAGACCAGCCTGGCCAAGATGATGAAACCCTGTCTCTATTAAAAATATAAAACCTGGTGGGCAGATCACCTGTGGTCAGGAGTTCAAGACCAGCCTGGCCAACATGGTGAAACCACATCTCTACTAAAAATACAAAAGTTAGCCTGTAATCCCAGCTACTCAGGAGGCTGAGACATGAGAATCACTTGAACCTAGAATCGGAGGTTGCAGTGAGCCAAGATCACACCACTGCAGTCCAGCCTGGGGGACAGAGCAAGACTCTGTCTCAAAAAAAAAAAAAAAGAATTAGCTTGGCAGGATGGTGCACATCTGTTAATTCCAACTACTCCGGAGGCTGAGGCACAACTATTGCTTGAACCAGGAAGCAGAGGTTGCAGTGAGCTAATATCATGCCTCCAGCCTGGGTAACAGAGTGAGACTCTGTCTCAAAAAAAAGAAAAAAAAGACTTCGAAACTAAATGGCTCAACACTAGGACAGAGTTTTTAAAACAGGTAAGCATCTGGATTTCTAAAGAACCTGGTGAAGATCATACTTATTTCTGGAAGCCAGAGTGGAAGCATGAAGACTTTATGATGGAGAGTATTAATGCAAATGTGTTCTCGCACACTAATGTGACACATACTAGTTAAAATTATAAAAGGAAAATTTAATTTTAGTGTGGATTTTTAAAAATTAAAAAGCAGTGCATTCAACTGCAAAGAAAAACATGCTGCAGCTGAAGCTGTGACCAAAAAAGAAGTTCAGAAAGAAAACAAAACCAAAATTAACTTTGTTAGATATATGTATTCACACGTGTGTGTGTGTGTGTGTGTGTCTATGTGAGTAACTGATACAGAATTGCATCAGCCTTCACTATATCCACAGCTCTTAATGACAAGGAAGTGGAAAAGGATTTTGTTAAATATTAAAATTTGTATCAGACCCCTGATTTTGCTGGTGGCCAAATGCTCTGAATATTGTGGCTTGATTCGATTTGGAGAACTGTAGTGTTCATCAGTTGATGCCATCAGGCCTCAGGACACAGTACCTTATGATAAACAGCAGAATTAAGCTCTTTCAGAATGAAAACATTGTGAACGCAAGTGACCAACCTTCCCAGCAGATTCCAATTAGAATGACAGTAGCCCAGACTTGACTCTACCTTTACTACAGAAACTCTGACGGGAATTTTGGGCATCTGACTCTAGTTAGCCTCTGCATAACATTCCTTATTCCCATCTCTAAGATGTCAGCTGAGAGTCACTTACCTGACAGAGTCTAAGATTGAATGTTAGTAGGTGACAGTGGCCTCCTCCCAGCACTTGATTCTCCTCTCACCTCTTCACCCAGGTGTCCTAACCAGGCAGGAATTCCGGTTCTTGTGTCTAGCTCATTCCCATACCCCTGCTCTTATCAACGCACACTCAGCCAAGGATAAATTATCCCTTATCCTATCACCTTCTGTTTAATCCCCACCATACTTTTCCCTCCCCACAAATAATCAAATGACTATAGACTTTTCTGATTGTCTCTAAACAGATCAAATTTCTTGGCAAAATCTCATCATATAAATTCATAGGAATTATCAGTTGAATAATTGACCAACAACTCATTGTCCCCATCTGTCTGCCCAATACCACATCAAGTCCTAACTACACTTCCCAACATATACCAACCTTAGGATTTTTTTAACTTACTAATTTTATTACACCATCATATATATTGCTTATTATGTCCCTGGAACTGGTCTAAGTACAGCTACAGAGATTAACTCATTTAATCCAATCAGCAATCAGATTGACTGTTTATTATGTACTAAGGTATTAGACACTGTTAAGGGAACAGAAAAATATAATTCCCTAAACTTCAAGACCTTGAAATGTAGTTGAGTAGATAAGACTTAAATACAAATAACCACAATACATCAATCAGTGCCATATAAGTGGTTCAGACAGCAAGTTTCATAGGAGCTTAGAAGTGGGAGAAAGATATAACTGACACATAGTAAATGTGCAGTCAATATTTGACTGAGTTAAATTGAATCAGGGCACTTAATATTGAAAATAAAGACAGGTGGAGTGACATGAAATTTGACACTGTGTAAATGTGCAGGAAAAATGCATGTTTTCCTGCATTATATGCATGTTTTCTTTTAAATAGGTTTTTACTTAAAATAATATAAAAACATATTAAAGGGACACATATTCTTAAACAATATCATCACTACACATGGAAATTCCTGCAGGTGGTGTATCTGATAATATTCTAAAAATATGGTCATTAATTATAATTCATTCTGCTTTTTGATAGAACATAATTGTAATTGGCTTATATTCTGTAGGGTTTTACTTAATTTGAGCCTGCTGAAAAAATGTTGTCATTTGATTAACAAAGTTTTTTCTCTCATGTTGAATGGTTTTCTGTTTATTTCAAACCCCCAAAAAAGGAGACCATGACACTATTCTAAAAGTTGACAATGAAAATTCAAAAAGTCACATTTTGGGGGAAACAATTCAAAGGCAGTACCGTAGACATGAAGGAATGGCGACAAGACTCTCTCTCACTTCTTTACTGTGACATAGATTCATAAATTGAGATTAGCATACCTAAAATATCACTAACGGTTTAGCACACTAGTACGATTTTCATGGCAGAATCTCAGAACTGAAGTATTCATGTTAAAATGGCAAGCCCATAAATTGAAGCAAAATGTTCATATTAAAATGGAAGGCTTATAAATTAAGATTCTAGGTAGCAATACCAGCATCCCAACCTAAATGAGGTCTTAGAATTTCCATTTGTAGTCAAGAAGAAAGGAAAAGATCTTGCAGAACAAGAAAGCAAGGGCTCCTTCTGAAAAAGGAATGACACAATGTAATGAACATATTAAAATGAAACATATTAAGTGACCTGGATAAAGAACAGACTACCATAAATATTGGCAGCATAGAGCAGGGAAAAGGACAGTCAGGAAGCCAGGGTTCATACTGGTGTATCCCTCATTGATTAGATGAAGGGCCCTGGCCGCTTGAGAAGAGATGAATAGGTCTGGGATGATACTGTTCATTAAGATCCTTACTAGACTTCCTGCTGTGGACTGGCCCCTAAGGAGCCTCTGACTATTACTGAGCTTCCCCTGAAGTTGCTGCTTTGACCCAGCTATGAGGGTTGCTCTCCTGGTGAAAGCATTCTCTTTGAAATAAATAAATTGGTATATACTTCCCACATTTTCATCTTGAAATCTGGTTATCCTGTATTCAAGCTTTCTGAGATGTAATCACAGTGTAGTTTACATTATTGACCTGTGCACCCCCATACTGTGAGACCACTTTAATTACAATAATCACAACTAATATTTATAGCATTGTGTACCATGTCCCAGACACTATATTAACAATGTCTGCCCATCCCTGGTGGTGAGAAAACATTTGTTAATGTATTTATCTAAGGTCCTAAATACAGTATCTGGCACATGGTAGATGCTTAATAAGTATGTTGAATAGGTGAGCAAGCAAACCTTAAAAACCCAAGAAATTCCTAGCCCTGCCCTTCTTGGGGAAAAAGCCTTCACAGTGAAAGAAAGAATCTGCCCTCCTTGGTGCCCTAATTGCAGCAGGTGGAATGATGAACACTGGCCCACTTTTCATGACACTATCTCTACCTTGGCTTTCTTAACTTCAACCACTTCCTGTACATCAGGTCTAAAATATGAATTAGAAGAGTCTAATTCTTACTCTCTTTATGTCTCAGACTAGAATATACAACATCCCATGCCTGATGAATATTAATATATGTTGAATCAGAAGGGAAGTCTTTTTTAAGCAACATAGAAGATTCAACACATGAAAGAAATTTGCAAAAGCCAAATATGAGTGTGAGTTCAGAGTCAAACTCCAGTTTCCAAGAAATATAAACACTAATCTGAGTTTGAAACCTTTTGGCCAGAAAAATCTCACTGAAAAAAATGATAAAAGATTTCTCTAGATTTAACTTTTTTTTTTTTTAACTTTTTTCAAGGCTGTTTCTCAGTGCAAAAGATTTAGCTTTCTTTAGGTGTCATTCTGAGATGAGGGAGAAAGGGAAAGGGATAGTTACAGAAAACCTGTTCCTGAAAAAGTCCCAATATTCACACATTTATTCATTTCATAGGTAGTTTTTGCAAATCTATCATGTGCATGACACCTTGCAGGGCACTGGCTATATAGTGATAAATAGAACCTTGTAGTCTGATGGGAGAGACACAGAGCAATCAGGACTGTGTGGTCCCTGTTTCTTACAGGAAGCTGCAAAACACAAGAAGGTCACTTACCTTAGCTGGGGTACCATACCTAGACTGGATTACACACAGAGTGAAAGGGTCATTCTGCAAATAAACATTTCAGCACACTCTTTAGAGCAAGGGTGGCACTTGAAATATCTTCTCAGGCAATGCCAAAGCCAATGCTGAAAATCTTTGAGTGAAAACCAAAGGCAGATTGAGAAAATTCTCCTCTGCACTAGTGTACTTAATGATATGCTTTTGACCACCTAGGAAAGATGTTCACCCATGAAAACTTAGCCAACCAAGGCCTAAAATAACCTGATGGTTTCAGGAAACAAGATCATCTGTACATTTCCTTAGTGTAATCCAAAAAATTTACTGAGGTGAAGCCTCATCAACTTATTTTCTTTCTAAATTCCTATATAAAACTACTCTTAATATGTTTTTAAATGCAGAAATTCTTTATGCCAGAGTACGGCATGAATAAAAACACTGTAAATGCAGTTTTGCATACTTGTTTCTTCATGGGCATCACAAGTATTTGACATAATAATGATACAGATTTTGTCCCACTGAAGAAAAAAGAGCTTAAATATAGGGTAAATGACAAATATTTCACTATTTGTGTGTTCCCATCAAACGCTACAGATTCCAATAGTTTAACCTGGAATAATGTAGTAGTTTTCCTTTTTCTATTCAATTAGTCTATGACTGCATATAGTAGATTACCAATGCAGTTGATAAAATAATATCCTTTTAAAGGAACCGGTGATTTTAATGCTTCTAGTTAAAAAATAAATAAGATTGCATTAAGTAGGTTACTAATGGGGTTGTTAAAATGTGATCCTTTTAAAAGATACTGGAGGTTTTAATGCTTCTGGCTAAATAATAAATATTACTAGAGCTACAGACTGCATATTTGTGTTCCCCTAAAATTCATATGTTGAAATCCTAACCCCGAAGGTATTAGGAGATGTAGTCCTTGGGAGGTAATTAGGTCATGAGAACAGAGACCCCGTGAATGCAATTAGTGCTCTTATAGAAGAGGCCCAAGAGAGATCCCTTGTCTCATCTGCCATATAAGGACACATCAGAAAGATGGCAGTCTATGAACCAAGAAACAGGTCCTTAACACACACAGAATCTACCTGTGTCTCCAGAACTGTGAGAAATAAGTTTCTCTTGCTTATAAGCCACTTAGTTTATGGTACTTTGTTATAGCAGCCCAAACCGACTAACAGCTAGCACTAGTGTCTTAAGTATGACTGTGCAGCAAGGAAAAAAGAACATGATCAAGGACTGAGCTAGTACAAAATTGGTGGCTCTCCATCTTCAATTAAAAAGCATTTGTTAATATTACAAAAAAGAAATAGAAAGTTAACATGGAAATAAATCATGTCAATATTTTGCCAAGTGTACCAAGAGTGGTAGGAAAACTAGAAAACGTTAGCTCAAGAAAAAATTATTGTAATTTATATAGAAAGTCATTGCTATAAGAGTCAAATATTCCCATTTAAAAATTATTATGTCTCACTGGATAGTTGCATTGAATTCTCTTATTGCCAAAGTAAATGCCAAAAATATAAGGCAAAAAGATTAAGGAGAAAATAAATTATCAAGATTTCTACTTACAGCAATACAGTAGATAAAAGTCAATGAGTAGCCCTCAAACTTGAAATCAAAACATATTGATAGAATTATGAAATGAACAAAGTCAATTCAATCCAAAACCAAACTGGAAAGAAAGTAAAGTATATGTAGAGCCCAAAAATAAAATGAAAGCAGGAATCCCAGGAGTAATCAAACACCAAAGTTAGCTTTTATCCTAAGATTTCTGGTTAGCCCTAAAGACTTTAAGCTTACATTTTGAGGCTATGAAGATCCCAACACAAAGAAGATAAAACCTATGATTTCCTCAAAATGAGTAAACCATTTGTTCTAACTACATATGAAAGCTAGGACTCAGTCTAGATGAGAAATGAATCCCACTGAACAAAAAGGAACAGCAAAATCTTGCCTGTCTTTACCTTGGCACTAGGTGGAGAGAAAAATATCCCTGTGAATTATTAACAAGCTAGTTCTCACATAAGTTTCTAGCCTCCGTTCACAACACCTGTGTCAGTCCTCAATCAGAGAATTCAATTCTAAGTGGCTCAAGGTTGGTAGTTCCATTGGCAAAAGCCAAAGGTAATTTTATCTAGAGGAACTCAACTTCAATCCAGAACTCAGAGTTCCAAAGAAAAAGAAGAGTACACAATAAAAATATTACAAAACACACAAGAGACAAAAGGCACTATGAGCAAGAAACAAAATAGATCCCAGAAAAGGCTGCAAAGGCTGCAGGTAATATAATTGTCAGGCACTGAAAATAAAATAACCATATTGACTAAGTTTTAAAAATAACAAGGGAACTGAAAATATAAGAAAGAAACAAGAGACCATTAAAAAAAACTATTAAGCATACTGAGCTGAAACAAAATAGAGTTATAGAATTCAATGTTAAAATAAATGAAATTGAAACCTCAATAGAGGAATAAAAGAGCAGAAAAGATGCAGCTATAAAGAGAATTGGTGGTCTACAAAATTGATATTAAAAATTATCCAAAGTGAATTCAAGAAAAAAAATGAAAATAGTGAATAAAAGGTTAAGAGCCAGGGAGGATAGAGCTAGAGTTCTAATATATATGCAGAGTTCCAGTTAAGACAGGCAATATTTGAAAAAACAATGACTGATATTTTTGCAGAATTGACAGAAGACTACTTCTCAGATCCAAGAAACCCAATATATCCAGGCTTTTGGATACTTGCAGAATAATATGCTCTCAGATACATCACTGAAACTGCAGAACATGAAAGGAAAAAAATAAATACAGACAGAAAGAGAGGACAAAGTGCCAACAAAGGAATGACAATTAGATTGACAGCTGACTCTTCAAGAACAATGGGATGCAGAAAATAGTGAGATATAGACAATTACTACAATGTGCTAAGAGAAAATAACTGCCAATCTCAAATACAATAAAATAGTGCAACAATCTTTTCAAAACAAAGGAGCCCTACACATAACAAAACCTGTACTTTGCCTTTAAAAACTGAAAATTTACCAAAAACAAATCCTCTAAAGGATATACTTCCTCAGAAGAAAGATGACTACAGGTAGTCTGAAGAAATGGTAAGAAAACATATTGGTAAATATGCAGGTAAACCCAAGCAAAAAAAATTTACTATGTAAAACCAGATTAAGAATATATTAAATTATAAAAATGTAATTTCAAATTAGTGGGGGAAATGATAATCATTCAATCAATAGTATTAGGAAAACTGACCATTTTGTTTTTTATTGTACTTGGGCTCTGGAGTACATGTGCACATCCTGCATCCTGCAGGATTGTAGCATAGGTACATATATACCATGGTGGTTTGCTGTCTCCATCTCCCCCACCTGCATCGCCTACATCAGGCATTTCTCCCGGTGTTATCCCTTCCCATACTCCCCACCCACTGCTGTCCCTCTACTCACCTCCCCTACACCCCCTCCCACTTAGCCCTGTGAGTGTTGTTCCCTTCCCTGGGCCCAGTGTTCTCATTGCTCATCACCCGCCTATGAGTGAAAGCATGCGGTGTTTGGTTTTCTGTTCTTGTGTCAGTTTGCTGAGAATGATGATTTCTAGATTCATCCATGTCCCTATAAAGGACATGAACTCATCGTTTTTTATGGCTGCATAGTATTCCATGGTGTAGATGTGCCACATTTTCCTTGTCCAGTCTATCATTGATGGGCATTTGGGTTGGTTCCAGGTCTTTGCTATCATAAACAGCACTGCAACGAATATACATGCGCATGTGTCTTTATAACAGAATGATTTATAATCCTCTGGATATATACCCAGTAATGGGATTGCTGGATCAAATGGAATTTCTATTTCTGATCCTTGAGTAATTGCCACACTGTCTACCATAATGGTAGAACTAATTTACACTCTCACCAACAGTGTAAAAGTGCTCCTTTTTCTCCACATCCTCTCCAGCATCTGTTATCTCCTGATTTTTTGATGATTGACATTATAACTGTTGTGAGATGGTATCTCAATGTAGTTTTGATTTGCATTTCTCTAATGACCAATGATGATGAGCATTTTTCATATGTTTGTTGGCCACATATGTCTTCTTTTGAAAAGTGTCTGTTCATATCCTTCGCCCACTTTTGAATGGGCTTGTTTTTTTCTTGTAAATGTGTTTTAGTTCTTTGTAGACTCTGGATATTAGCCCTTTGTCAGAGGGGTAGATTGCAAAAATTGTTTCCCATTCTGTTGGTTGCTGGTTTACTCTAATGATGTTTATTTTGCTGTGCAGAAGCTCTGAAGTTTAATTAGATCCCATTTATCTATTTTGGCTTTTACTGCCATTACTTTTGGTGTTTTAGTCATGAAATCCTTGCCTATGCCTATGTCCTGAATGGTGTTGTCTAGGTTTTCTTCTAGGGTTTTTATGGTGTTCGTTCTTATGTTTAAATCTTAATCCATCTGAAGTTAATTTTTGTGTAAGGTATAAGGAAGGGGTCCAGTTTCCACTTCCTACATATGGCTAGCCAGAAGGAAAACTGACCAGTCATTCTTTAAAATACATGTCTGTTATTCAAGTGGATAAACAAACTGTAGTATATATATTTATGATGGAATACTACTCAATCATGAAAAGAAATGAATTAATGGCATTTGCAGCAACCTGGATGGAACTAGAGATTAATATTCTAAGTAAAGTAACTCAGGAATGGAAGACCAAACATCATATGTTCTCACTTATAAGGGGGAGCTAAACTATGAGGATGCAAAGGCATATAAATGATACAATGGACTTTGGGGACTAGGGGGAAAGGGTGAAAGCAGGGTGAGGGATAAAAGACTACAAATTGGTTTCAGCATACACTGCTTGGGCGATGGGTGCACCAAAAATCTCACCAATCACCACTAAAGAACTTACTCATGTAACCAAATACCCCCTGTTCCCCAAAAATCTATGGAAATAAAAAACAAGTATTAAATAAATAAAATAGATGTTTGTTATGGACCGAATTGTGTTACTTGCAAATTTCATAGGTCAAGGCCTAAACCCCCACTGTGATTATATTTGGAGATAGGGCATATGAAAACATAATAAAGGTTAAATGAAGTAATAGTGTAGACCCTAATCCAATAGACCTGGTGTCTTTATGAAAGGAAGAAATATTAGAGACCTCTATCTCTCTGAGCAAGCAAAAAGAAAGGCTATGTGAGAACACAGCAAGAAAGAAGCCCTCTACTAACCAAGAAGAGAGATGTCACAAGAATCCTGCCCCAGCTGCATCTTTACCTTATGGACTTCTAGTCTCCAGACATGAGAAAATAAATGTCTGTTGTTTAAGCTACACAGCCTGTGGTACTTTGTTATGTCAGCTAGCTGACATATGTAATATCTTAGGTGTGATTTTTTTAATTCCAGATGTATTAAAACTTAAATATAAAATTAAAATGCTAAAACCTAATGAATATATGCAAAGTTTTAAATATTTTGAATGGCAGTGATATTTCTAAGCACAATAACAATGAAAATGCAAAGAATAACACTGATTTAATACCAACTTTTAAATTTATGGAAAAAACATAAGAAAGGCAAAATGTAAATGGCACACTTGGGAAACATATGTAATATAAATGAGCAAGAGATAATTTAAGAATTTGTACAAACCAATGTGAAAAAGGAAACAACTACAGTTTACAAATAGGGAAAGCATATTATCAGACAACTCACAAAAGAGTGAAAACAATGGGTTAATAAACATGAAAAGTAAGCAACATTCTTATTAGTAAAGATCACCAAGGTTATGATTACAAGTGATCAATATTGCTTGTAAACAATTAAGATTAAACTATATTTCCCATAGTTTAAGGGAGTATGCAGGCATATTTGACAATATGTAGTATGTTTTTTGGCTTCATCCTTTCATCTTGACTGGAATTTAACCTAAGAAAAAAATTGGACAAGAATGCAATTATATATATGAGTATCTGTGTGTATTTGGATGTTCATTATAGGGCTGTTTCAAAGAGGTAAAGAAAGTAAAATGTTGAGACTTGTTTTTTGGTGCAAAACTGATTAAATAAATAAAAAAAGAACCTACAGTGGGATATCATCAAATCTTTATAATTTGTGATAACAGAGAAAGATACTAGCATTATATTAGTAAATGGCTATTATCTTGTAAGTAAAGCAGGCTAAAAACAGATGAGTGATGTCACCATGTTTGAAAAAATATATACATATGTAATATATAGATTCATACTTGAGTAACTAAGTAGGCCCTAGTATAAAAGGAAGACTCAGAATATTTTTCTGTCATTGCAGCTGCACAATCAAAAAATACTCCTATGCAAAACTTAAAACTCTAAACCACATTTGTTGATGATGTAATTCTCCATAGTTTTATATATTTCAGAGCTCATTATGTTTGATGGCAATTAGGCTAAAACATGCTCTAATTCTTCATATCACCATCATGTTCAAATTACACATATACTTGATGAATGGACATGTTACTCGTCCCAAAGGAAAATACTGATTTAATACTAATCAAAATTACTAACATGTGCATTCATCAAGTTCCCATGAAAAATGCTTTCTTAGCTTTATTTTCTCAGTTTTTTTCAGAAAAATAATTTTGATTTTAAACTTCTTTAACTTCTGCATTTACATGATATTCAAGTTTTGATAGTTTCATTGCTTCTTTAACCAGTACACCTCGACATATCCACCATCCAAAAAGTAAAATTCACTATGTTGCCATTCAACCAAAGATTACCATGCCTGAAAAAAGAAACCCGAAAAGTAGAATGCATAGTGAGGAAAAAAATGTATTAGAACTGACGCAAATGTTATTAGTAGTAGACAAGAACATTGAGAGACTCATTGTAATTTATACATTCAAATGAACTTGCAGAGACACAGAAAATATTTGAAAGACCCAAATTGCATTTCTAGATATTATAATTTCTAGATATTATAACTACAATACATAAAATAAAAATACACTGATGGGATTAATGGTATAAAAGAAGTTGAAGAAGAAATGATTAGCAAACTGAAGGACATAACAATAAAATAATCCAAAAAAATGAAGGGAAATGATAAGTTTTGAAAATAATATCACATTAGGGAACTATGAGACAAATACAATTGTATTAATATGTGTTTTCAGAGGTCCTAAAAAGGAGGGGGAATAAAATTAAAATTAAAATTTTTTGAAAAATGTATAGCTGAAAATTTTTCTAAGTTTGGTGAAAATTATCAACCCACAGATTCAAGAAATTCAATTAATTCCAAGGAAAATAAATGTGAACAAAATTACACCAAGACATGTCATCATCAAATTGAAAAAGATAAATCTTAACAGTACATATTCAAAAGACCAATGAATCCAGGAGTTGGTTTTTTGAAAACATTCATAAGATAGACATTAGCTAGACTAATAAAGAAGAAAAGAGAGAAGACTCAAATTAAAAACAATTAGAAATAGTGAAGGGTATGTTACCACTGACCCCACAGAAATAAAAATAACCAAATAACCATCAGAAACTACTATGAATGCTTCTATCCACACAAACTAGAAAACCTAGAAAAAATAGATAAATTCCTAGGCATATACACCTTCCTAAGACTGAACCAGGAAGAAACTGATTTCCTGAGCAGACCAACAACAAGCTCCAAAACTGAAGCAGTAATAAATAGCCTATCAACCAGAAAAAGCCCAGGAGCTGATGAATTCACAGCCGGATTCTACCGGATGTACAAAGAAGAGCTGCTACCATTCCTACAGAAACTATTCCAAAAAATTGAGGAGGAGGGACTCCTCTCCAACGTATTCTATGAGGCCAGCTTCATCTTGATACTCAAACCTGGCAGAGACACAACAAAAATAGAAACCTTCAGGCCAATATCCTTGATGAATATCAATGCAAAAATCCTCAACAAAATACTGACAAACTGAATCCAGCAGCACATCAGTAGCTAACACAACACAATCAAGTAGGCTTCATCCCTGGGATGCAATGTTGTTTCAACATACGCAAATCAGTATTTATGATTCATCACATAAACATAACTAAAACAAAAACCACATGATTATCTCAATAAACACAGAAAAGGCTTTTGATAAAATTCCATACTCCTTCATGTTAAAAACCGTGAATGAACTAGGTATTGAAGGAACATACCTCAGTAAGAGCTATCTATTACAAACCCACAACCAACATTACACTGAATGGGCAAAAGCTTGAAGTATTCTCCTTGAAAACTGGTGCAAGACAAGGATGCCCTCTCTCACCACTTCTATTCAACATAGTCTTAGAAGTCCCAGCCAGAGCAAGCAGGCAAGAGAAAGAAATGGCATCCAAATAAGAAGAGAGCAAGTCAAACTATCTCTATTTGTAGACAACATGATTCTATATCTAGAACATCACATAGTCTTGGTCTAAAAGCTTTTTAAGTTGATAAGCAACTTCAGCAAAATTTCAGGATTTAAAAAAGTCAATGTATTAATACAAAAACCACTAGCATTTGTATACACCAACAGCCACCAAGTGGAGAACCAAGTCAGAAGGGCAATCCCATTCACAATTGCCACAGAAAGAATAAAATACCTATAATACAGCTAACCCAGGAGGTGAAAGAAACCTACAGTAAGAATTATAAAACTGCTGAAAGAAATCAGAGAAGGCACACAAAAAAATGGAAGAACATCCATGCTCATGGATAGAATGAATCAATATCATTAAAATGGCCATACTGCCCAAAGCAATTTACAGATTCAATGCTATTCCTATCAAACTACCAGTGACATTCTTCACAGAGCAAGAAAAAAACTATTTTAAAATTAATATGGTACCAAAAAAGAGCCCTAATAGCCAGAGCAATCCTAAGCAAAAGCAACAAAGCTGGAGACATGATGTTACCTGACTTCAAACTATACTACAGGACTACAGTAACCAAAACAATATGGTAGTGGTACAAAAACAAGCACACAGACCAATGGAACAGAACAGAGAGTCCAGAAATAAGGCCACATACCCAAAACCATCTGATATTCAACAAAACTGATCAGAAAACAAGTTATGAGGAAGGATTTCCTATTCAATAAATGATGATAGGATAACTGGCTGACCATATGCAGAAGATTGAATCTGGACCCCTTCCTTATCCATATATAAAAATCAACTCAAGATGGATTAAAGACTTAAATATAAAACCCAAAACTATAAAAACCCTAAAGACAATTTTGGCAAAGGTTTCATGACAAAGACACCAAAAGCAATTGCAACAAAGGCAAAAAATGACAAGTGAAATCTAATTAAATTTAAGAGCTTCTGTACAGCAAAAGAAACTATCAACAGTGTAAACAGACAACCTACAGAACAGGAGAACATTCTGGCAAACTATGCATCTAATAGATGTAACATCCAGTATCTATAAGAAACTTAAGGGCCGGGCGCAGTGGCTCAAGCCTGTAATCCCAGCACTTTGGGAGGCCGAGGCGGGTGGATCACGAGGTCAAGAGATCGAGACCATCCTGGTCAACATGGTGAAACCCCGTCTCTACTAAAAATACAAAAACTCAGCTGGGCACGGTGGTGCGTGCCTGTAATCTCAGCTACTCAGGAGGCTGAGGCGGGAGAATTGCCTGAACCCAGGAGGTGGAGGTTGCGGTGAGCCGAGATCGCACCATTGCACTCCAGCCTGGGTAACAAGAGTGAAACTCCGTCTCAAAAAAAAAAAGAAAGAAACTTAAACAAATTTGCAAGAGAAAAGAAACAGTCCAATTAAAAAATGAGCAAAGGACATAAACAGACACTCTTCAAAAGAAGACATACAACAAAAGAAGACAGCCTACAAGCTTATTTTTAAAATGCTCAATATCACTGATCATTAGAGAAATGCAAATCAAAACATCAATGGGATACCACTCACACTAGTCAGAATGGCTATTAATAAAAAGTCAAAAAATAACACATGCTGGTGAGGCTGTGGAGAAAAAAGAATATACACTATTGGTGGGAGATGTAAATTAGTTCAACCATTGTGGAAAGCAGTATGGCAAGTCCTCAAGAGCTAAAAGCAGAACTCTTTGCCCCAGCAATCCCATTACTGGATATATAGCCAGAGGAATATAAATCATTTTACTATAAAGCCACCTGCATGAGAATGTTCACTGCAGCACTATACACAATAGCAAAGACATGGAATCAACCTAAATGCCCATAAATGACAGACTGAATAAAGAAAATATGGTTCATATATGCCATGGAATAGTATGCAGCCATAAAAAAGAATGAGATCATGTCTTTTGTGGGAACACAGATGGAGCTGTTATCCTCAGCAAACTAACACGGGAACAGAAAACCAAATACCACATGTTCTCACTTATAAGTGGGAACTAAATGATGAAAACTTATGAACACAAGGAAGGAAACAACAGACACTGAGGTCTACTTGAGGGGGAAGGATGAAAGGAGAAAGAAGAGCAGAAAAGATAACTATTGGATGCTGGGTTTAATTCCTGGGTGATAAAATAATCTATATAACAAACCCTTGTGACAATAGTTTACCTATGTAACAAACCTTCACATATACCCCCAAACCTAAAATTTCAAAAAAGATTTTTAAAAACCTTCATTTTTCTATTTTTTAAAAAAGAGAAGCTATTAAAAAACACATTCACTATATGATATGTTCATTATGTTGATTGTAGCTACTGTTTCATTCTCTCTCTCTCTCTCTCTCTCTCTCTCTCTCTGTGTGTGTGTGTGTGTGTGTGTGTGTGTGTGTGTGTGTACTTGAAATTGTATACTTAAAATATGTGTGGTTTATTGTATGGCAAGTATACCCCAAATAAAGCTCTTTTTAAAATCTTGTTAGATTATTTTGTTCTTTCAATAAAGCCCTTTCTGAAAGGGCAGGTTAAAGACATGAGCATAGGTCTTCATCTCTATCATAAATCTCAGAATGCCTTTTTGTTTTCTTTTATATTGCCTTTGCTTCTGTGCATAATCTTAGACAATGTAGTCTTTCTTCTCTGTAGGCTGGTATAATAAAAAGAGTATTGGGTTAGAAGTTAGAACTAAATTTTTTTATTTTTATGTTTTGTGGTTTCATAATAGGTGTAAGTATTTATTGGATACATGAGATATTTGGATATAGGCATGCAATGCAAACTAATCACATCAGGATAACCGGGGAGTATCCATTACCTCAAGCATTTACCCTTTGTGTTTCAAACAACCCAATTATACTCTCAGTTATTTTTAAATGAACGATTAAATTACTTTTTACTATAGTCATCCTGTTGTGCTAGAATTATTATTCTAAATGTTTTTGTACCTATTAACCATCCTTCCTTCCCCTCTAACACTGCACCACTGACTACCCTTCCTATCCTCTGGTATCAATCCTTCTACTCTCTATCTCCACGAGTTCAATTATTTTAATTTCTAGCTCCCACAGATAAATAAGAACTTGTGATTTTTATCCAAATCAAATTTCTCTTTTTGTACTAAATAGCTGTGTAACACTGAACACTTTACTTAAACCTTCTTGAATTCACTGCTCTCATCCAAAAAAATCAGGTTGGACTGCATGATCTCTTAAATTTCTTCAGCATCTATGCTTTCCTACAAATTAGATCAGGAGTACCACAGAAAGACTTCCCCTCAAAACTGATTCCAGAGCAACAGCAGGACTTGCATCTGGGCATGATTAAATCACCTACCATTCAAAATAAAAACAGGAGTAATGAAAACAGAAAGAATATTTGGCACTGAGTCCATAAGTGTCCACCTGCTGTACATTCAAAGACAATCAGAAAAGGAAAAGTAGGGACCTGTAGATTGGACAGCAAATCAGGGAAGTCATTAAGGCTACAGTAACAAAGCAGGCAGCTCTGCCCTGTCATCCTGGGTAAGACACAGACAAATGCACACAGGGCTGGCACAATGAGGCCCATTTTAAATCACAGATCAGGGCTTTGGACTAAACGGCCTGTGAAGGCCCTCCTTCTTGCTCCAGCACTCTCTGATTTGCATTTTTATTGTAGAGTAAGGATTAAAATGGAGACAGATGAACATTTTTCACACCCAGTCCCAGTTTAATGTGAAATGTTTCTGCACAAAAATGTTTAATTGCTTTGCAGAAGTCACAAAGATGATTAAATGCCTCTTTCCTCTCCAAATGTGTATAACTATTAACTCAGCTTGTAGAATATAGAAAACATGATGTTTTGGGATAATCTAGAAAATGAACATGAACAATATTCTCTGAAATAGCTATCACTGGTATCTAATTTAGCAAATGCCTGCTGAATGTTACTGTGCTCATTTCTTCTTTTGTCTTTGGCTCTTAAACAAACAAAAGGTTGGACCAATTGTTTCAAAAAAAAAAGTTTTTGTAGAATGTTACCTAGATTTATGGGTGGGTGTGGCAGATACTCCCAAGAGCCATTCCTCTTTCACCTGCCTGCTTTCACTAAAGGTTAAACACATTCCTAGCCTATCCCTGAAGCTGCAAGTGGCTATATGACACAATTCTAGCCACTGGGACATAAAGAGAAGTCAGACTGGGGCTTTGGGGAACTTTTGCTTTTTCTGATGAGGCCTAGACACCCCCATTATCCATCTCAACCCACCCCATAACACTTGTTTCCTACACTGAACACAGGTGTGATTTTGGGGCTGACAGCAACTATAGCACAACAATGAAATTACATGTCAATATGCCAAGGACAGAAGAGGGAAAAGATAGAAAAGGCTTTGGTCCTGACTGGCATAACTGATTCAAGAAGATAAATAAGCAAATAAACAGTTATTTGCTTAAGCCTCCATTAGCCAGGCTAAGTAGTAGACTACCTGTCTACTAGCTGTAGCAGAATCTATTCCTCTTTAACACAGTAGTCTTAAAGAAAGGATTAATTGCCTTTTAGTTTGAGAATGTGTCCATTGCTTGCCAAACAATTAAAATTGATCATTAATATTTCTTAGTATTAAGAAGACCATCATTATTTAAAAGGGCTTGGTTAAACAAGTCTTGGTTTCCATCAATATTTCAAGAAGGAAATATTAGCATATATTTGTATCTCAGATAAACAACACATAAATACATGATTTGTATGTATGTCATGATCAAAGCCATAGTAATAAGTCTTTCCTACTACTAAGGACCACATATAAATATTTGGCATTTGCATGTTATCTACCTCAAAAGTCATAGTCATTTCATTCATTCATTCATTCATTCATTCATTCATTTAATAAATAGTTAAAATGCCTACTAGACACTGATATCTCACATATTCTCAATGGATAAGTACAGGAATTTGTCAATCTTTGTCATCCAATATGCTTTAAACTCTAAAACTACATTGTCATGATACGAAGGAAGTGAACTAGTTATGATTTGTCAAGTTATTTTAGCAATACTAAAAGTTTAGATGAAGGAAAAGTAAACCTACTCTGCAAAATACCAGATAATAAAAATGTCAGCCTTTATACACCATGTTGCCACTATTCAATTTTGTCATTTTAGCACAAAAACAGCCATAGATAATATGTAAATGAATTAATGTCACTGTGTTGCAATAAAACTTTATTTATTAACACTGAAATTTAAATGTTATGTAATTTTCAGGTGTCACAAACTAGTCTTCTTTCTGATTTTTTTCAAACATATAAAAATGTGAAAAAAAAAAAAAAACCTCTTAGCTCACAGGTCATACAAAAACAGGAGTGAACCAGATTTGGCCTGCAAGCCATATTTAAATAAATCCTCCTCTCACTTTTCCCCTAAATGCTTCAGTCACCTGATTATGCCTTACAAAATAAGCAAGGGGAAACTTTCAAAACCTCACTAATATTTCACTGTGTAGCTCTAATAAAGTGTTCAAGAGAATCTCTGAAGTATACTGCTTTACAAATCAGTGATTCTAAATTTCTTAATTCCAGCTTTCATTTATGTGGAGGAAATCAGCCTTGTTGCATAGCAATAGGCAGAATTACCATGGATGCATTATGATCTGAAATCACATTTGCACTGACAGCTGATAATCCCCACAGAAGCTGCCTCCATAGCACCAGGGAGTACCCATTTATCTCTGTGCTCAACCCTGTTATCTTCCCCCAGAGCTCACCCCATCACCGGCTGGTTTTCTCATGTCATATAAGAACCTTGGCAGAGTAATAAAGGAAGGCATTCTTTGGTTAGCACATGATTTTAAGTGACTTCCTTGAGTTTAGTCTGGCCACTAGAGAGATTTACATAGTTTCATCATTCATATAGAAGCTAATGGGACATCAAGGTTTTTTAATAATAAAATAGCACCAGGCAGAAAAAACACTGCTTTAGCATTCCTCAGCAAAAAAAAAAAAAAGACAAGACAACATTAATTGTAGAGTATATTAAAATGATGCTTCTTGTCATTCTAGGGCTCAGCAGCAAAACCTCAAAGAATGACTCAGGCATTGTTTTTTACTATTGTCGTATTTATTAAGACCAGCTTCTATGCACATTTCACATCAGTAACTAACACAAATTGTCTTTGTATGATCAAGTATTTTCTGATTCCTTCATTTTACTGAACAGAAACAGAAACCAGCAGATTATGAAAGAGCTTTGAGCATCTTCTTCCCCCAACACCACTTTTGTCTCATTCATCTGACCTATAACCCTGGCACAACCCCCTTTCGGGACTGGAGCTCTGCCCACATTTCTATTATTTTTGGCTGGAAATCAAAGTCACCTATTAAATGAAGGTGACTTTGATTTTCAGGATTAAGAAAGAGACTTGAGATATCTCCACTTCAACATTAATTGCAGCATTACTCAAAATAGCCAAGATATGGGATCAACCTGTGTCCATCAACAGATGAACAGATAAAGAAAACATTGGTATATATTCACGATGGAATACTATTCCATCATAAAAAAACATATAATGAAATGTTATTTGTGATAGCATGAATAGAACTGGAGGACATTATGTTAAGTGAAATAGGCAGGCACAGAAAGACAAACATGTGAAAGCTAAAATAGTAAATCTCATGGAAGTAGAGAGTAGAATGGTGGTTACTAGAGGCCGGGAAGGGTAGGGGAGAAGGGGGGATAAGGAGACATTGGTTATTGGGTACAAAAATACAGTTAGAAGGAATAAGATCTAGTGTTTAGTAGCACAATAGGTGACTATAGCTAACAATATCTTATTGTTTATTTCAAAACAGCTAGAAGAGACGATCTGAAATGTACCAAACTTGAAGAAATAATAAATGTTTGAGGCAAGATTACCCAGATTTCATTAGTATAAGGTCTAACCACACCTTGGACAGCATGGCTACCTCCCTGACCCACATGTACACCTCTGGAGGATCTTTCAGAATTAGAAAACCTGAAGTGGCTGGAAGGACAAATGATCAACCCCTGCGCTCCTAACTAACCTGAGACATTCTTCTATTGTTTCTTATTCTGGCCTCAATTGACAAGGTCATTGGACTTTGTAACTGACTTTGGCCCAACCTCCTGACTCCACACCCTATGACCCCCTCTTGGCTTGTAAACTTACACCCCCTCCCAGCTTGCAAAAAACTGCCAACTGTAACTTCTGTAACTTTCCACTGTTCACCCCAAACCTATAAAACCAAGTCCTATCCTATCGCCCTCTGCTAATGCCCTTTTCAGCCTCAGCCCACCTGTACCCAGGTGAATAAACAGCCATATCGCTCACACAAAGCCTGTTTGGGCATGGGGCGGGGGGAGTCTCTTCATTCAGCATGCGTGTTTTAACAATCAGGACACATTTTATGCTTGTAGCAAAATATCACATTAGCCCAATAATATATTCAACTATTTATATTCATAAAAATTAAAAGAATGAAAAAGAAAGAGACTTGAGGATAGCTAGGCAGTGAATGACTTAGTGAACAAAACTACTACTAGCAAGGCACTATGCAAAGCTCTTCATATATCTAATATCTTATCACATATTACACCTTTAACTCTCAACAGTATCATCAGATGTTTTATCACTATTTTATACACAAGAAAACTAAAGCTTAGAGTATTTTTAAAACTTAATCAAATTAACATTTCTGGTAATGAGCAATGTTCCTTCCACTGTACCATAATTCCTCTTGGATTCTAGTTCTTTCCAGCTCTTCCCTAAGAATGAATTTATCTCCAATTTCTCCATATGAGTATGGGAGGAACTCCCAAAATAGTCACCACTTAGCAGTGGATACTCTGACATCTAAATATTGATTCTGGATTACCTGGAACCTTTTCCCTCCTGGATGAGACTTGAGCATATTGTTTGAGAAGCCTAGCTGCTTGTTCCAGACCAAGCCTCTATCCCTGGATAACATCTCCACCCTCTATTGCGTACCTTGGTAAACAGATCCCACTCCTTTCTTAACAGCCCAGTGTTTCCGGATACCTATTATACCCAAACCATGTGTACTTGAGCCACATTATTGCATTGTAAATCTCTGAATGCATAGTTCTACCAGGAAGAAAGAAGAGCATTTTTCCCACCTTAAACAACAAAAAACAAATTGCATGATATGATTTGATATAATTAATTGTGAGTTTTTCTACAAAACAGAACATTCCAAAGAACTTTTTATGATTTTTTTTCAATAATACATCTTGAATGCCAGGTCCTGGAGAGTAAAGTCATGTACCCAAACAGACACATGGATCTTTAATTATGTATTTAAATTATTAAAACTGTTTTCAAATCTAATGCTCCCAAATCCAAAGTTTGAATAAATCTGCTACTAGTAAATTGTGTACCTGCCTCAACTGTAAGAAAGCCTTCATTTATGTTGCACAATTACAACACAGCAATCAGTCCAAGTCTGAAGTTGTCTTTAATGTCTCTTCACCCCTTCAGTGGTGCCTTATCCCTAGACATTCTATGACTGTCATGTATCACTCAGAGCTTCCCATGGATCCCCCTTGTATTAGTCCATTTACATGCTGCTTACAAAGACATACCTGAGACTGGGAAGAAAAAGAGGTTTAATTGGACTTGCATTTCCACCTGGCTGGGGAGGCCTCAGAATCATGGCAGGAGGCAAAAGACACTTCTTACATAGCAGCAGCAAGAGAAAATGAGGAAAAAGCAAAAGCAGAAACCCCTGTTAAAACCATCAGATCTTGTGACACTTATTAACTATCACAAAAATAGCATGGGAAAAACCAGCCCTATGATTTAATTACCCCCTCCTGGGTCCCTCCCACAACACGTGGGAATTCTGGGAGATACAATTCAAGCTGAGATTTGGATGGGGACACAGCAAAACCATATTACCCCTAAACTCCAGAATTTTCTCATTCCCCATTTTTGTCCCTATTGTAATTATCTGTTCAGAGTCTCATTTTCTTAGTCATATTCTGTATTTTCAGCCATAAAAGAGATATTCGTAAAATTTTTAAGTATAAGTTCCTTAGTATATCTCTCCTCAAAGGTAACAAATTATCAGTTTGTCTTCTAAGATTGGAATAGAGGTCTCTGATCAGAACAAAGAGAGTCAAGGTAAAGGATTTCAGGTGACCATGGAGGCACAAAAGGAGCAAAACTTGGCAAATGGCCAGAGACAATGACAGGTACAGATGACAGGCATCCAGCACCCAGGGATTCAGCTGGCAGCTAATTGACAGGAGAAAATAACGAGGCAGGTGGCTAACAGCACAGGCTTAGCTGCCTGAAGTTAGGTCAGCACAGGGTCAAAAAAGCAACAATGGAAGTCATAGGAATAAGGAATCAATAGAAACAGAATGGTTTTGCAAAAAGGCTGCATTACTGTATTATTTCCCTCCAGCTTTGGAATGGCTTTGTCCAGATGTGGTTAATCTCCAGAGTCCTGAAAATGATAGTATGCAAGAAGTTCAAGTGAGAAGACACCAGACAGTGTATAATGGACTTACGTTAGTAAAATCATGGCCTAAGCCTGGTTAAAAAACCTTAGTTATTACCTTCCTTCAGGAGAGTCCAAATTTTTAGTATAGGCAAAAACATAAAGACTGAAGCCATTTTAAATGTAATGGTCAAGTGCATTCTATAGCATGGAGATAAATCCCACCTTACAGAAGAAAGTTGGATGGGGAATTGAGAAGGATAGTCAAGAAAGGTTTCACAAAGAAGATGATACTTGAGCTTGATCATAGTGCATAAATAAAATATTGGTCATAGGAATAAAGGCTTTCTAAAGTGGGATACAGCAAGAACAAAGGCAAAGAGGTTTGAAAGTATACATTGTACTTGAAGAATTTTGGATTCTCTACTATGATCAGCACATAATATGGTAAGAAGCACTTTTTTAGGGGAAGATAACACTATAGGAGCAGCTCAGGATTGCAGTTACCAGTGAAAGCACAGAGGGTGAGTGGACCCCACATTTCCAGATGGATCTTTATTGCCCACAGACCAGGAGATTCCCAGGTGGAGGAGTCCCATGGGTCACCAGCGTGGCTGTTTTGGCCAGCGTGACTGTTTCGGTCAGCACTGCAGCACAGCGGCTCTCCGTACAAAATACACTGCTCTGGTTGCCCTGTTAAACTGGCAATTGGAGATCTGGGAAGGCAGATTAGCCCATTCATCTGTTTAAATGGGACTGAAACATAAAGCCAGGCCAAGAGATTCCAGGGCAGCCATGTTATTTCAGGCGGCGCAGTGGGTTGCCTCATGGGAAATCACACAGATCCCGGTGCCCTTTTAGCAGGCAACTGGAACACCTGGGAAAGAGTCAACTGTTCAACTTAAAAAAAAAAAAGGGCTCTGAGGCAGGGAGCCAGGTGATCAGGATCGGCGGGTCCCACACCCACAAAAACAAACAGCAACTGGAAACGCTCAGGGTTAAGAGTTTCACAGCAAGCACAGCTAAAACCAGGATGGCCCAGCTCTGTGGGGGAGGGGTGTCCGCCATTACCAAGGCACTCCACCCCTACAGAGGTATTCTGCCATTGCTGATGCAGCCTGCCATTGCCAAGGCAACCTGCAATAAAAAAGAGAGTTCGCCATTACAGAGGTGGGCCAACATTGCCGAGGCAGTTCTAACCACACCCATATAAACAGGATTGCAGGGAAATACACACAGCAGCAGGGTGGAGCCAGCAGCAGGGCAGAACCCACAGCAGCTAAGAAAAGCCTCTGCTGACTAGGCTCCCTACTTGCTGGGCAGGACAGCCCTGAAAAGAAAAAAAAAATGGCAGCAATGCAACAGATACCCATAAATAAAGCCCTCACTCCCCGGGACAGAGCACCTGGGGAAAAACAGGCGGTCTATGAGTTCTGCTGCAACAGACTTCAACGTACCTGCCTAGCAGCTCAGAATGAACAATGGAGCTCACAGCTCAGCACTTGAGCTCCTATAAAGAACAGACTGTCTCTTCAGGAAGCTCCCTGACCCCCGTATATCCAAAGAGTCACCTCACAAAAGCTGATCAGACTGACATTTGGCAGGCATCGTTCTGGGACAAAGATAGCAGAAGAAAAAACTGGTAGCAACCCTTACAGTTCTGCAGCTGCTGCAGATGACCCCCAGGCAAGCAGGGCCTGGAGTGGACCTCAGCAGTCCTACAGCAGAGGGGCCAGACTGTTAGAAGGAAAACTAAGAAACAGAAATAACTTCATTATCAACAATCTGGACATACACTCAGAGACCCAATCTGAAAATCAGCAACTACACAGATGACAGGTGGATAAATCCACAAAGATGGGAAGAAACCAGTGCAAAAAAGGAGGAAAACACCCGAAACCAGAACACCTCGCCTGCTACAAGGAATCACAACTCCTCACCTGCAAGGGAACAAAGGTGGACAGAGAATGAGCATGATGAAATGACAGAATCAGCCTTTAGAAGGTGGGTAATGAGAAACTTCTGTGAGCTAAAAGAACATGTTCTAACTCAATGCAAAGAAACTAAGAACCTTGAAAAATGATTTAAGGAAATGGTAATGAGAATGGACAACTTAGAGAGGAATATGTGTGAATTGATGGAGCTGAAAAACACAACACGAGAACTTCACGAAGCATGCACAAGTTTCAACAGCTGAATTGACCAAGCATCAGAGGTCAAAGATCAACTCAATGAAATAAAACAAGAAGGCAAAATTAGAGAAAAAAAGCGCAAAAAGGAATGAACAGTCTCCAAGAAATGTGGGACTATGTGAAGAGACCTAATCTACATTTGATAGATGTACCTGAATGTGATGAAGAGAATGAATCCAGGCTGGAAAACACTCTTCAGGATATTACCTAGGAAAACTTCCCCAACATAGCAAGGCAGGCCCATATTCAAATCCAGGAAATACAGAGAACACCACAGAGATATTCCTCAAGAAGAGCAACCCCAAGGCACATAATCAGATTCACCAGGGTTGAAATGAAGGAGAAAATGCTACGGGCAGCCAGAGAGAAAGGCTGGGTTACCCACAAAGGGAAGCCCATGAGACTCACAGATCTTTTGGCAGAAACCCTACAAGCCAGAAGAGAGTGAGGGGCCAATATTCAACATCCTTAAAGAAAAGAACTTTCAACCCAGAATTTCTTTTTTTTTTTTTAATTTTTTATTGGATTTTAGGTTTTGGGGTACATGAGCAGAGCATGTCAGACAGTTGCGTAGGAACACACATGGCAGTGTGCTTTTCTTTCCTTCTCCCCAGGCTATCCCTCCCCACCTCCCCTTCCCACTGGCCCTCCCCTTTCCCCCCAATAGACCCCAGTGTTTAGTACTCCCCTTTCTGTGTCCGTGTGTTCTCATTTTTCATCACCCACCTATGAGTGAGAATATGCGGTGTTTCATTTTCTGTTATTGTGACAAGCCCATTCAAAAGTGGGCAAAGGATATAAACAGACACTTTACAAAAGAAGACATATATGAGGCCAACAGTCGTATGAAAAAATGCTCATCGTCACTGGTCATCAGAGAGATGCAAATCAAAACCACATTGAGATACCATCTCACACCAGTTAGAATGACAATCATTAAAAAATCTGGAGACAACAGATGCTGGAGAGGATGTGGAGAAAAAGGAACACTTTTACACTGTTGGTGGGAGTTTAAATTAGTTCAACCATTGTGGAAGACAGTGTGGCGATTCCTCAAGGCCTTAGAAATAGAAATTCCATTTGACCCAGCAATCCCATTACTGGGTATATATCAAAAGACTATAAATCGTTCTACTATAAGGACACATGTACATGAATGTTCATTGCAGCACTGTTTACAATAGCAAAGACCTGGAATCAACCCAAATGCCCATTGATAATAGAGTGGATTGGAAAAATGTGGCACATATACACCATGGAATATTATGCAGCAATCAGAAATGATGAGTTTGTGTCGTTTGTAGGGACATGGATGAATCTGGAGAACGTCATCAACCCAGAATTTCATATCCAGCCAAACTAAGCTTCATAAGTGAAGGAAAAATAAAAGCCTTTGTGAACACGCAAGTACTCACAGATTTTGTCACCACCAGGCCTACTTTACAAGAGCTCCTGAAAGAGGCACTACACATAGAAAGGAACAACCAGTACCAGCCATTCCAAAAACATACCAAATGCTGAAGAGCATCAACAAAACGAAGAATCTGCATCAACTAACAAGCAAAACAGCCACCTAGAATCAAAATGGCAGAATCAAATTCACACATAACAATATTAACCCTAAATTTAAATGGGCTAAATGTACCAATCAAAAGACACAGACTGGCAAATTGGATAAAAAGCCAAAACCCATCGGTGTGCTGTATCCAGGAAACCCATCTCACATGCAAGGATACACAAAGGCTCAAAATAAAGGGATGGAGGAAGATTTACCAAGCAAATGGAGAGCATCACCCTAATACTAAAACCAGTAAAGGACATAACCAAAAAGTAAACTACAGACCAATATCCTTGATAAACATAGATGCTAAAATCCTTAACAAAATACTAACTAACCAAATCCAACAATCCACCAAAAAGATAATCCACCATGATCAAGTGAGTTTCATACCAGGGATGCAGGAATGCTTTAACATGCACAAGTCAATAAATGTGGTATATACCACATAAACATAATTTAAAACAAAAATTACATGATCATCTTAATAGATGCAGAAAAAGCATTCAACAAAATTCAGCATCCCTTGATGATTAAAACGCCCAGCAAAATCAGCATAAAAGGGACTTACCTTGATGTAATAAAAGCCATCTATGACAAACCACAGCCAACATAATACTGAATGGGAAAAGTTGAAAGCATTCCCTCTGAGAACTGGAACAAGACAAAGATACCCACTCTCGCCACTCCTCTTCAACATAGTAGTGGAAGTCCTAGCCAGAGCATTCAGACAAAAGAAAGAAATAAAGGGCATTCGAATCAGTAAAGAGGAAGTTAAACTGTCACTGTTTGCTGACGATAAGATCATTTACCTTGAAAACCCTAAGGACTCCTCCAGAAAGCTCCTACAACTAATAAAAGAATTTAACAAAGTTTTCAAATACAAGATTAATGTACACTAATCAGTAGCTCTTCTATACACCAAAATCAACCAAGCAGAGAATCAAATCAAGAACTCAACCCCTTTTACAATGGCTGCAAAAATAAAATAAAATACTTTGGAATTTACCTAACCTAGGAGTTGAAAGCCCTCTACAAGGAAAACTACAAAACACTGCTGAAAGAAATCATAGATATCAAAACAAATGGAAACACATCCCATGCTCATTGATGGGTAGAATCAATATTGTGAAAATGACCATACTGCCAAAAGCAATCTACAAATTCAATGCAATCCCCATCAAAATACCACTATCATTCTTCACAGAATTAAGAAAAACAATTCTAAAATGTATATGGAACCAAAAAAGATCCTGTATAGCCAAAACATGACTAAGCAAAAAGAACAGATCTGGAGGTATCACACTACCTGATTTCAAATTATACTACAAGGCCGTTGTCACCAAACAGTGTGGTAGTGGTATAAAAATAGGTAAATGGAATAGAATAGAGAACCCAGAAATAAGCAAAAGACTTATAGCCAACTGATCTTTGACAAATAAACAAGAACATAAAGTGGGGAAAGGGTACCCTTTTCAACAAATGGTGCTGGGATAATTGGCTAGCCACATGTAGGAGAATGAAACTGGATCCTCATCTGGCACCTTATGTAAAAGTCAACTCAAGATGGATTAAGGACTTAAACCTAAGATTCAAAACTATAAAAATTCTAGAAGATAACATTGGAAAAACCCTTCTAGACATTGGCTTAGGCAAGTATTTTATGACCAAGAACCCAAAAGCAGATGCAATAAAAACAAAGATAAATAGCTGGGACCTAATTAAACTGAAGAGCTTTTGCACGGCAAAAGGAGCAGTTAGTAGAGTAAACAGACAACTCACAGAATGGGAGAAAATCTTCACAATCTACATCTGACAAAGGACTAATATCTAGAATCTACAAACAACTCAAACAAGTCAGTAAGAAAAAACAGTCCCATCAAAAAGTGGGCTAAGGACATGAATGAACAATTCCCAAAAGCAGACATATAAACGGCCAACAAACATATGAAAAAAATGCTCAACAATACTAATAATCAGGAATATGCAAAGCAAAACCATAATGTGATACCACCTCACTCCTGCAAGAATAGCCATAATCAAAAAAATCAAAAAACAGTAGATGTTGGCATAGATGCGGTGATCAGGGAACACTTCTACTTGCTGGTGGGAATGTAAACTAGTACAGCCACTATGGAAAACAATGTCGTTCTACTTAAAGAACTAAAAGTAGAACTGCCATTTGATCCAGCAATCCCACTACTGGGTATCTACCCAGAAAAAAAGAAGTCATTATTCAAAAAAGATACTTACACATGCATGTTTATAGCAGCACAATTCACAATTGCAAAATTGTGGAACCAATCCAAATGCCCATCAATCAAAGAGTGAATAAAGGAACTGTGCCATATATATATATGTGATGGAATACTACATAGCTATAAAAAGGGATGAATTAACAGCATTTGCAGTGACCTGGATGAGATTGGAGACTATTATTCTAAGAGAAGTAACTCAGGAATGGAAAACAAAACATCAAATGTTCTCACTGATATGTGGGAGCTATGCTGTGGGGATGCAAAGGCATGAATGATACAATGGGCTTTGGGGACTTGGTGGGGAAGAGTGGGAAGAAGGCGAGGAATAAAAGACTGCAAATATGGTGCAATGTATACTGCTTGGATGATGGGTGCACCAAATTCTCACAAGTCACCACTAAAAAACTTACTCATGTAACCAAATACCACCTGTACCCCAATAACTTATGGAAAAATAAAAAACAAAAAATAATTTTTCTTTAAAAAAATCTCATGTACCCCATAAATATATACGACTACTCTGAACCCACAAAAAGTTTAAAACTTTTAAAAAATAATGCATCAGTCCTGGAACACAGCTTCCTAGAAACATACTGGCTCTGTTGTGGCCAAATACCCCATGCATATTAAGTCTCCAGATTCATCCTTATTTCCAGCTACATATAGAAAGTGATCTTTTCTATTACACTGATCAGAAACAAATCTCCATTATTATGCTCTCAAAAACCTCAATATTCTCAACAGAAAAATAAGATAACAAATCTACCTTACAGGGTTGTTGCAGAGGTGAGTTCTGATTTTGTGGATGTGTTCTGTAAATTTTCAATTACTACATAGTTGTTAGTTGTTATTAACTGTATCAGATCTCGAGTTTAATGTATACTTAATGATACATAGGACTAAATTGCAAAATGATTTTTATCTCATGAGGTTGCCATGAAGGCTGATTATTTAAAATAAAATGAAATTTTAAAATCTTAAGGCAAAGATTTTTTTAATATCATTACATAATTTACATAAAAGCAATGGTATCACCTCCCCTATGTGAAGTTGGGAGAGGACTGGGCCATTCTCCTTGGAGAGAAGTGGGGTGGCTTTTAGGAGGGCAAGGACTTCCTGTGACAATGCATCTCACGATATTTGGAGTGACTATTTAAAAAAAGAACAATAATGATATACAATTAAAGTCCTCAGCCACATTGTAGAATTTTGGGGGATGCTTGCTCCAACCGACTGCTGTCACCTTCACCATTCCAGTTTTTAAATCCTGAGTCAAGCCAAAAAAAAACAAAACAAGAAACAGATAAAGCCATGCTAATCTCGTCTTGTTTTCTGCGGAAGTTAGGTTTTGTCAAGAAAGAGTGTAACACAACTAAGTAACAGTCCACCTAGAAGCATTTGGACAATGGAGGGCCAGACTCGGCATACTCCTGCTTGCTGATCCACAGCTGCTGGAAGGTGGACAGAGAGGCCAAGATGGAGCTGCTGATCCACACAGAGTGTTTGCCCTTGGGAGGAGCAATGATCTTGATCTTCATCACACTGGGCACTAGGGTGCTGATCTCCTTCTGTATCCTGTCAGCGATGCCAGGGTACATGGTGGTGCTGCCAGACAGCACTGTATACAGCTCTTTGTGGTTGTCCAGGTCATGCTCCATGATGGAGTTGAAGGTAGTTTCCAGGATGCCACAGGATTCCATTCCCAGGAAGGAAGGCTGGAAGAGTGACTTGGGGCAGCAGAAGTGCTTGTTGCCAATGCTGATGACCTGGGCATTGGGCAGCTCATAGTCCTTCTCCAGGGAGGAACTGGAGGCTGCCATGGCCATATCCTGCTTGAAGTCCAGGGTGACATAGCACAGCTTCTCCTTCATGTCACGCATGATCTCCCACTCAGCCAAGGTAGTGAAGCTAAGGCCACACTGGGTAAAGATCTTCATAAGGTAGTCAATCAGGTCTTGGCCAGCCAGGTCCAGATGCAGAATGGCATAGGGGAGGGCATCCCCTCATAGATGGGCACAGAGTGGGTGACCCACATCACCAGAGTCCATCACAATGCCAGTAGTATGGCCAGAGGCATATAAGGACAGCACAGCCTGGATGGCCACATACATGGCTGAGTTGTTGAAGATCTCAAACACAACCTGGGTCATCTTCTCACAGTTGGCCTTGGTGTTCAAAAGGGCCTCAGTCAGCAGCATGGGGTGCGCCTTGGGAGCCACATCCAACCCATTGTAAAAGGGTGCCAGATCTTCTCCAAGTTGTCCCAGTTGGTGACAATGCCATGCTCAATGGGGTACTTCAGGGCGAGGATGCCTCTCTTGCTCTGGGCCTTGTCACCCACATAGGAGTCCTTTTGACCCATGCCCACACCTTATGTCCTGGTGCCTGGAGTGCCCCATGATGGAGGGGAAGACATCCCAGGGGGCATCATCGCCTGTGAAGCCAGCCTTGCACATGCCAGAGTCTTTGTCAATGAGGAGTGCAACGATATATCATCACTCATGGTCAGCTGGTGGCAGGTGTGGATCAGCTAGAGAGCAGCGAGAGCAAGGCTCTGTGTTTGCTGGGGCGGATGCAATCTCAGCCAGAAATATATGATATTTTAACAGACAAAATTTGTATTCTGATGAGCTGGCTGAATAATATTCATAAAATTGTACATATTCAATGTAGTACCTACATAAATACAAACAGAAATTCTAACCCTTTCATTGTAAATAATGGAATAAAGAAAACTAGGCTGCTAATGAGAATTGAAATGGATGTGTTTCTCCCAATCAATAATATTGTGTGAATCAAAAAGGCATTAATTTCACTGTTATGTATTTGGAGTGATACTGTACGGGCATTGTTTTAGAAGAAAATTCTGTTCTGAAATGATCAATCGAAGCCAGATAAAATGCAGAAGAGTGCTGCTGTTTGAGACTCTAAGTTTGATAATCAGTTCACCTGGAGGGAAAACATTCTAGTTTTCATATCTTTGCAATATTTTACAACTGTGCTCAAGAGAAGCCTGGGTGAAGGAAAATGAACACTTTAGCAGCAAAACCCTTAAACTCATGGTAGAATAATAATGAGACAGTTGATTCAGAAGGAAATCAGAAGTAAAGAAAAATTTGCAGTAAGGGTAAATAAAATGAATTCATATTTCACAAGAATACACATCTTTAAGAGGAATAATACATGTTAGTAAGGAGAAAAAACATTAAAGAGAACACACGTGGTTGTAAGGGGAAAAAATATGTTGACAACAAAGTCAACTCTCTGGGTAACCCAAGCATTTAAGGACATCAGGAAATGTAATTTCTTAAAAGAAATTTTTGTTTAAGAAAGAATTACCTATTAATGGAAGTTTTGTCTGAAAACATGGGGGCCAGGAATAGAGAAACAGAGAATCATTTTACTCTAGAATAAAGCTGCAGATCTATGCACTGGTGATCTTTAACAAAGGATCTGTTTAGAAATGTAAATCTGTTTCCACTGCTCATGGTGCTTAATATTTCCAGGGATTTCTGGCCATTCTCTTCCACAGAGGCCCTGGCATGACAGCATATACTGAGTGGGATGACCATTAACAAGAAAATGTGGGACGAGGATAATAATCAATGCCAGCTGTCTTGTTATATGATCAAAGATAATTTTTAAAGCCCAGATATTTTCCTTTATTTGGTGTTATGGCAAATGAGCTCATTTTTTAGTAGATGAAAACACATGACTATATATTTACCCCTAAACACTTAAAAGGGAAACAGAAAGCCATATTTTTCAAGAGAAGCACACTTGGCTTGGCTAGACTATAGATCACATTAAGTGGGGGCCATCAGGCAAATGAGCCCAGATTTGGGACAACAAATTCTGTCAATGGATTTGCTCCATTAGACTTGGGTATAAACTACACCAAAATAATAGGATTTGGTTCCATGTGAGAACAAAATTATGGAGCTACAAAAAAAAAGTGCTTCTTCCCATTACAATCAACTACTAAAGGATTCTGCAAGTGAAATGCACTAAAATGAATTAGTTGTATAACTGTTACTCTTTCATTAAAATGATTTAATAGTTCTACAAATGTCATGGCATTAGCACTTTATGCAAAGCTATAAAACAGTAACAAGTAAAAAAATTCAACTGCCTTTAAAAGTCAGCACTTTTGGACTATGTTTATGAGACTACATGGTCACTTTGTGATGTGAAATGGCAGCATCGCTAAGATAAATACTGCTTGCTGGCTAGTTTTATTTTGGGCAGGAGGCCATTAAAAGAATGAGGCAGCAGAATTCATCTTTCATTTGGATGGGCTTCAACCCCCCATTTACACTGACTAACTCATCATAAAATATCTCTAAGGAGAAGAGAAGCTTTTGGAGTACTTTCTTAAGAAATTATCTAATAACGTATTTTTACAATGTTTAAGGAGAAAGTTAAACATTTTTACAATATTAACAAAGTCTAACCTTCTCCTGTCAGGGCAATCCAAAAACTTATTTACAGGCAGGTAATAAACAGGTAATATGTCATGGTGAAGCCCTATAAGATCCATGAACAACATAAAGATTATAGTTAATAATAATGTATGGTATTTAGAATTTTTGCTAAATGAGTAAACTATAGAGGCTCCTGCCACAGAGGGAAAAAAATGGACAACTATGTGAGGAATGATAGATATGTTAATTCATTCCATTATAGTAATCATCTTACTATATATATAAACATACTATATATAAATATACACAATATAATTTATTTATAAACAAACATAATATACACAACAAAATTTATTTAAATAAATAGATTCCTAACAAATGACTTTTTTAGAAAAACAAAGGACACATCTATAGGTGCTGTCCCTGTTGACAACTCATCCCCAGTCCATCAGACCTCCAAATAAATATTAGATGTTTTCTATCCTCAGTAGTGTATGATAGGTAGGTGATGCTTATACTTTTTGTTTGTTGTTGCTTCCAAAACTGTTACCCTAAACAAAATGTTGATAAGAATTAATAACACACTTAGGCAGGACAGTAACCCATAAGGTTCCACAAAGTTTAAATTATTCGTTGGACACTTGCCAGTTGCTAGGGTTTAATGGTAACAATTGCCTGGTGATGCAGTTGGTATTCATATTAAAAGTAAAGATGTGGATTGCCAAAATTCTGACTGTAAATGGATAAGATGTAAATAGCTAATACACTGCTGTCAGCAGTCCTTCAGGAGCTGATGCTGCATAAGAGATTGACTAGCCAAAAAAAAAAAAAAAAGTCAAGGGGCACAAAATAAGTCTTCTCTTTTCTGTTACCAGCCTTATTCACATATGACCTAAGCTACTCTTTGACTCATATGTTTAGTAGCATGCCATGCAGAGGAAACAGCATGAGGTTATAGGAAACATTGAATTTGGAATATTAAGATCTGCAATAAAACTCTGGCTTGACCTGAGGAAATTATATAGCTCATCTGAAACCAGGAGGCTGGACAGGAAGGTGTGAGTATCCTATTATCACAGAATAATGCAAGGCCACTAGTGGTTGGCTCAGCAATTGTCAATAGACATCAGAGGATACAGAAAAGCTCCTGTGTGACCCTTCAACATCTATCTAATTGAACTGATGTGGAAGTCTTGTCACAGTGAATTAGAAATGAGCCATGTGTGATCTCACTTCAATAATAAGCTAATTTCATTTATGTTTTAAATTTCTAAATGAGACATTAATCTTATCATTTTTTAAATTCTATATTTTAATTACAATTATTAGCTCCCACCAATACCTCTGTTCCTTTATTATTAAAATCTCCTCAACTTCAAAGGCAGGATAACTGAGGCAGGAAGAAAAGATGTACCAAGTCAGTGTCAGAATGAAAACAAGCATTTGTGAGATTGGTTCTAACTACAGGGTCTTTGGTTATTACCAGATGCTTTCATGTGAAGTTCCATCATATAAATATTTCCCATAGTTGTATGAAAAAAATTAATTTTGCTGCCTACATCAGAAAAAGCAAGTATTGATTAAGCTTGCAATCAATGTCTAAATGTTTATGTAGACTTTGGGATTTAAAAGATCACATGTAGATGGCATAATCTCCGAACTCAAGAAGTTTACAGTAAGATTAGGAAGGTAAATATATAAATAATTCTCAAAGTATAGTTTGTAAGAATTACCCGGGAAGCTTGTTAAAGATGCAGATTCCCAGGCTCCACACCTAGACAGACAGATTTAAGAGAGTAGATCTGGGTGGGTTCAGTAATCTGCATTTTTAACCGTATTCATGTTGGTGATTCTAATACACATGGTCGGAAGACCACACATTCAGAAATGCCAGTGGATAATAGCTCAGGCTCTAGAATCTAATGGTCTGGGCTTACTCAGATTCACTACTCGCCAGCTCTAGGGCCTTAACTAAGCTACTTAAAGTCCTCTTGGTTTCAATGTTCTTGTCTATAAAATAAAGATAATAATAGTACATACATGTCTGGTGGTTATAACATTGTACTCGGTAAGCACTTAGTGAAAACTGCTGTTTGTTGTTATTAATACTACTGAAACACTAGAAACTGACCAAGTGCTAACTGCCCTGACGTTGCTCCTAGAATTTAATAAATGAAAAGAGAGTTCTGGATGAGGAAAGCTTTAAGAAGGAAGAAGAGCCTGTAATCCCAGCTACTCAGGAGGCTGAGGCAGGAAAATTGCCTGAACCCAGGAGGCGAAGGTTGCGGTGAGCCGAGATCGCACCATTGCACTCCAGCCTAGGTAACAAAAGCAAAACTCTGTCTCAAAAAAAAAAAAAAACGAAAACTTTGTATTATCAGAGAAAAGAAGAAACTCTGGGTGAAGGGGACATAACAAGCAAATTATCAAAGAAGGTGAGAATGAGCTCAATGCAAGAAGTGCTAGGAAAGTGGAGGGCTGAGTTGGGGAAAAGTGGGAACTAAGTGGTCAGATGACCCAAGGCTCAACAATTCATTATTTGAAATACCTGTTTTAAGAAGCAACTACACTAGCTATAGAGCCCCATATTAAGAAATGGGATACACATGAAACAGAGTTTGCAGAGGAAGATCCAAGATGGCCCTTTTAGGAGCAGCTCAGGATTGCAGCTCCCAGTGAAAGTGCAGAGAATGAGGGGACACCGCATTTCCAGAGAGATCTTGATTACCCACAGACTAGGAGATTCCGAGGTGGAGGAGCCCTATGAGTTGCCAGTGCAGCTGTTTTGACGGCACTGCATACAAAATACACTGGTCTGATTCCCCTTTTAAGCTGTCCAGGAGATTCCCAGGCAGCACCATTCTTTCAGGCGGCACAGTGGGTTGCCACACAGGAAATCATACAGATCCTGGCACCCTTTCAGCAGGCGACTGGAACACCTAGGAGAGAGTCAACCATTCAACTTAAAAAAACAAAAAGGCTCTGAGTCAGGGAGCCAGGTGATCAGGCTCGGTGGGTCCCACCCCCACAAAAGCAAACAAAAAAAAACAGCAATTGGAAATGCCCGGGGTGGAGAGTTTCACAGCAAGCACAGCTGAACCCAGGATAGTGCAGCTCGGTGGCGGAGGGGTGTCTGCCATTGCCGAGGCACTCCACCCCTACAGAGTTAGTCCACCATTGCTGAGGCAGCTTGCTGTTGCCGAGGCAACCCACCATAACAGAGAGAGTCGGCCATTACAGAGGCGGGCCACTGTTGCAGAGGCAGATCTAACCACATCCATATAAACAGGACTACAAGGAAGCTCAACAGCAGCAGGGCAGAGCTCAGCAAAGCCTCTGCAGGCAGACAGTGACTAGGCTGACTCCTTGCTGGGCAGGGCAGCCCTGAAAAAAAAAAAGAAAGGCAGCAGCACAACGGACACTCAAAAATAAAGACCTAACATCCCAGGACAGAGCACCTGGGGAAGAACAGGCAGTTTATGAGTTCTGCTGCAACAGACTTCAACGTACCTGCCTAGCAGCTCTGAACGAACAACAAACCTCACAGCTCAACACCTGAGCTCCTTCCTCAAGCAGCTCCCTGACCCTCGTATATCCAAAGAGTCACATCACAAAAGACTGATCAGACTGCCATTTGGTGGGCATCATTCTGGGACAAAGATAGCAGAAGAAGAAACTGGTAGCAACCCTTACTGTTCTGCAGCTGCTGCAGGTGACCCCCAGGCAAGCAGGGCCTGGAGTGGACCTCAGCAGTCCTACAGCAGAGGGGCCAGACTGTTAGAAGGAAAACTAAGAAACAGAAATAACTTCATCATCAACAACCTGGATGTCTACTCAGAGACCCAATCTGAAAATCAGCAACTACACAGACGGCAGGAGGATAAATCCACAAAGATGGGAAAAAACCAGCACGAAAAGGAGAAAAACACCCGAAACCAGAACACCTCTCTTCCTACAAAGGATCACAATGCCTCACCAGCAAGAGAACATAGCTGGACAGAGAATGAGTGTGATGAAATGACAGAATCAGAATTCAGAAGGTGGGTAATGAGAAACTTCCGTGAGCTAAAAGAACATGTTCAAACTCAATGCAAAGAAACTAAGAACCTTGAAAAAAGATTTGATGCAATGATAACAAGATTGGACAACTTAGAGAGGAATATGAGTGAACTGATGGAGCTGAAAAACACAACATGAGAACTTTGTGAAGCATGCACAAGTTTCAACAGCCGAATTGACCAAGCAGAAGAAAGAATATCAGAGGTCGAAGATCAACTCAATGAAATAAAATGAGAAGGCAAGATTAGAGAAAAAAGCACAAAAAGGAATGAACAAAGTCTCCAAGAAATGTGGGACTATGTGAAGAGACCTAATCTACATTTGATAGGTGTACCTGAATGTGACAAATACAATGAATCCAACCTGGAAAATACTCTTCAGGATATTATCCAGGAAAATTTCCCTAACATAGCAAGGCAGGCCAATATTCAAGTCCAGGAAAAACAGAGAACACCACATAGATATTCCGCAAGAAGAGAAACCCAAGGACAAATAATCATCAGATTCAACAGGGTGGAAAAGAAGAAGGAAATGCTAAGGGCAGCCAGAGAAAAAGGTCAGGTTACCCACAACGAGAAGCCCATCAGCCTCACAGCAGATCCCTCGGCAGAAACCATACAAGCCAGAAGAGAGTGGGGGCCAATATTCAACATCCTTAAAGAAAAGAACTTTCAACCCAGAATTTCATATCCAGCCAAACTAAGCTTCATAAGTGAAGGAAAAATAAAATCCTTTGTGAACAAGTAAGTACTCAGAGACTTTGTAATCACCAGGCCTGCTTTACAAGAGCTCCTGATAGAGGCACTACACATAGAAAGGAACAACCAGTACCAGCCATTCCAAAAACATACCAAATGCTAAAGAGAATCAACAAAATGAAGATTCTCCATCAACTAATGGGCAAAACAGCTAGCTATCACAAAAATGGCAGTATCAAATTCACACATAACAATATTAATGCTAAATGTAAGTGGGCTAAATGCACCAATCAAAAGACACAGACTGGCAAGTTGGATAAAAACCCAAAACCCATCAGTGTACTGTATCCAGGAAACCCATCTCACATGCAAGGATACACAAAGGCTCAAAATAAAGGGATGGAGGAAGATTTACCAAGCAAATGGAGAGCAAGAAAAAGCAGGAGTTGCAATTCTCATCTCTGATAAAATAGACTTTAAAGCAACAAAGATCAAAAGAGAAAAAGAAGGACATTAAATAATGGTAAAAGGATTGATACAACAAGAAGAGCTAACTATCCTAAATATATACAAACCCAATACAGGAGAACCCAGATACATAAGTAAAGTTCTTAATGACTTACAAAGAGACTTAGACTCCCACACAATAATACTGGGAGACTTTAACAATCCACTGTCAATATTAGACAGATCAACAAGACAGAAAATTAACAAGAATATCCAGGACTTGAACTCAGACCTGGAACAAGCAAACCTGATAGACATTTACAGAACTCTCCACCCCAAATCCACAGAATATACATTCTTCTCAGCACCACATCACACCTATTCTAAAATTGACCACATAATTAAAAGTAAATCACTCCTCAGCAAATGCAAAACAACTGAAATCATAACAAACAGTCTCTCAGACCACAGTGCAATCAAGTTAGAACTCAGACTTCAGAAACTAACTCAGAACCGCACAGCTTCATGGAAACTGAACAACGGGCTCTTGAATGTTGACTGGATAAACAATGAAATGAAGGCAGAAATAAAGAAGTTCTTCAAAACCAATGAGAATGAAGACACAACATACCAGAATCTCTGGGACACATTTAAAGCAGTCTCTAGAGAAAAATATATAGCAATAAGTGCCCACATGAGAAGACTAGGGAGATCCAAAACTGACACCCTATCATCAGAATTGAAAAAGAGCTAGAGGAGTAAGATCAAAAAAACTCAAAACCTAGATGAAGACAAGAAATAACTAAGATTAGAGCAGAACTGAAGGAGACAGAGACACAAAAAACCCTTCAAAAAATCAATAAATCCAGGAGCTGGTTTTTCGAAAAGATCAACAAAATAGAACACTAGCCAGATTAATTTTTAAAAAGAGAGAGAATAACAAAATAGATGCAATAAAAAACGATAAAGGGAAATCACCACAATCCTACAGAAATTCAAATCATCATCAGAGAATGTTACCAACAACTCTATGCACATAAACTAGTAAACCTGGAAGAAATGGATAAATTCCTAGACACTTGCATCCTTCCACGCCTAAACCAGGAAGAAGTCAAAACCATGAATAGACCAATAACAAGGTCTGAAGTTGAGGCAGCAATTAGGAGCCTACCACACAAAAAAAGCCCAGGTCCAGATGGGTTCACAGCCAAATTCTACCAGACACACAAAGAGGAGCTGGTACCATACCTCCGGAAACTATTCCAAATAATCCAGAAAATGAAAATCCTTCCCAAATCATTTTATGAGACCAACATCATTCTGATACCAAAACCCAGTAGAGACTCAACGAAAAAAGAAAACTTCAGCCCAATATCCATAATGAAGATAGATGCAAAAATCTTCAATAAAATACTGGCAAGCCGATTGCAACAGCACATCAAAAAGCTTATCCACCATGATCATGTAGGATTCATCCCGGATATGCAAACTGGTTCAACATATGCAAGTCTATAGACGTAATTTACCACATAAACAGAACGAAAAACAAAAACCACATGATTATCTCAATTGACACAGAGAAGGCCTTTGACAAAATTCAACAGCCTTTATGCTAAAAACCCTCAATAAACTCGGTATTGATGGAACGTATCTCAAAATAATATAAGTTATTTATGACAAACCAACAGCCAATATCATACTGAATGGGCAAAAACTGGAAGCATTCCCTTTGAAATCTGGCACTAGACAAGGATGCCCTCTCTCAACACTCCTATTCAGTATAGTACTGTAAGGTCTAGTCAGAGCAATCAGGCAAGAAAAATAAATAAAGGGTATTCAAATAGGAAAGGAGAAAGCCAAATTGTCTCTATTTGCAGACGACATGATAGTATATCTAGAAGACCCCATCGTCTCAGCCCAAAATCTCCTGAAACTGATAAGCAACTTCAACAAAGTCTCAGGATACAAAATCAATATGCAGAAATCACATGCATTTCTATACACCAATAACAGACTGAAAGAGAGCCAAATCAAGAATGAATGGCCATTCACAATTGCTACCAAGAGAATAAAATACCTAGGAATACAACTCACAAGGAATGTAAAGGACCTCTTCAAGGAGAACTACAAATCACTGCTCAATGAAATAAGAGAAGACACAAACAGTTGGAGAAACATTCCATGTTCATGGTTAGGAAGAATCAATATCATGAAAATGGCCATACTGCCCAAAGTAATACACAGATTCAACACTATCCCCATCAAGCTACCAATGACCTTCTTCACAGAACTAGAAAAAACCACCTTAAACTTCATGTGGAACCAAAAGACAGCCCTCATAGCCAAGTCAATTCTACGTAAAAAGAACACAGCAGGAGGCATCACACTACTGGACTTCAAAATATACTACGAGGTTACAGTAATCAAAACAGCATGGTACTGGTACCAAAACAGAGATATACACCAATGGAACAGAACAGAGGCATCAGAGGCAACACAGTGTATCTACAACCATACAGTCTTTGATAAACCTGACAAAAACAAGCAATGGGGAAAGGATTCCCTGTTTAATAAATGGTGTTGGGAAAACTGGCTAGCCATATGCAGAAAGCAGAAACTGGACCCCTTCCTGACACCTTGCACTAAAATTAACTCCAGATGGATTAAAGACTTAAACATAAGACCTAACACCATAAAAACCCTAGAAGACAATCTAGGCAAAACCATTCGGGACCTAGGAATAGGCAAGGACTTCATGACCAAAACACCAAAAGCATTGGCAACAAAAGCCAAAATAGACAAATGAGACCTAATCAAACTCCACAGCCTCTGCATGGCAAACTAAACAGTCATTAGAGTGAATTGGCAACCAATAGAATGGGAAAAAATTTTTTGCAGTTTACCCATCTGACAAAGGGCTGATGTCCAGAATTTACAAAGAACTAAAACAGATTTACAAGAAAAAAACAAGCCCATTCAAAAGTGGGCAAAGGATATGAACAGACACTTTACAAAAGAAGACATACATGAGGCCACCAAACATAGAAAAAAGTGCTCATCATCACTGGTCATTAGAGAAATGCAAATCAAAACTACATTGAGATACCATCTCACGCCAGTTAGAATGGTGATCATAAAAAAATCTGGAGACAACAGATGCTGGAGAGGATGTGGAGAAATAGGAACACTTTTACACTGCTAGTGGGAGTGTAAATTAGTTCAACCATTGTGGAAAACAGTGTGGCGATTCCTCAAGGACCTAGAAATAGAAATTTCATTTGACCCAGCAATCCCCTTACTGGGTATATATCCAAAGGATTCTAAATCATTCTACTATAAGGACACATGCACATGAATGTTTATTGCAGCACTGTATACAATAGCAAAGACCTGAAACCAACCCAAATGCCCGTTGATGATAGACTGGACAGGGAAAGTGTGGCACATCTACACCATGGAATATTATGCAGCAATCAAAAACAATGAGTTCGTGTCCTTTGTAGGGACATGAATGAACCTGGAGAACATCATTCTCAGCAAACTGACACAAGGACAGAAAATGAAATAACGTATGTTCTCACTCATAGGCAGGTGTCGAACAATGAGAACACATGGACACAGGCAGGGAAGCACTACACACTGGGGTCTGTTGGAGGGAATAGGGGAGGGACAGCGGGGGTGGGGATTTGAGGAGAGATAGCATGTGGAGAAATGCCAGATATAGGGGAAGAGGAGAAAGGCAGCAAATCACACTGCCACGTGTGTATCTATGCAATTATTTTGCATGTTCTTCACATGTACCCCAAAACCTGAAATGCAATAAAAAATAAATAAATAAATGGGATACACAAAGAGTAAACTTATAGTGCTCTTCTTATGGCAAAAGTAATTCTTTCTTTACAGAATAATTTATTACACGGAACTTTAATTCATGGACTGGGTTAGCACACTTAAAACACATTTTGATTTACTAAAGACAATTCAACCCTTCAATAAAGGACTCTGAACTTTTTTGAAAACAAGGGATTATCTTACTCATTACAGGAACTCCAGACTCTAGCACAGTGTTAGGAACATGACAATAGCTTTATAAACAAATGGTTGCCAAATTAAACAGTCATATATGTTGTTATGACATCGAATGAGATATCTGTGAAAAAAGAAGGTTTTTTTTCTTTTTGAGAACTTTCACATCCATTTATTGTTCATATTTCTAGGTGAAACTATTGCTTTGAAAATGCAGCCAGATTTTCATTTATACTGTATTAGTTGTAATACATTTAATTAAATATTGTACATGTCAATAGTCAAACCGGATAATTCAATTTAAAACACACTGAACTCTAATTTGACTTATAGTTATCTGAGTAACTTCATTAAATTCATAATGTGGTAGTTGAGTATAGCACAAAGCACTGAGGCACTAAAAACCTATCTTTTTCCTCTTCTCTTCTCTCCTCATTGATAAAGGATCCTTGTAGGTTAACTGACAGTTGCAATGTGAACTTCCAGGAAATAAGTACATCTTCGAACTTTCAGAATAGCAGTATCCCAAACTGGTTCCATTGACATGAATTTCCTTTCTGACTTAGCATATTTATCTTTCTTTACCTTGGGAAGTAGTATTAAAGGAACATCTGGGCTAGTTCATTCTTTTTCTTTGACTTGCCAAATATTATCTTCAAAATTAAGTCATGACCATAAGGTACTTAAAACATATGGGTCAGAAGTTCATGAGGTTACCCACATCCTGCAGACAGAGCAGCTGTGCTGATCACCTGTAAAGTACAAACTAAATGTGGATCATGGGATTATATTGTTGAGGAATCAGAAATCTAGGCAAGGAGAAATGTCCACATTGGTCATTAAAATAATCATTACAGTAGAAAAGATCTGCCTTAAAAACACACACACATGCCAGAAAATAGAGATTTACCTAAAGTGAAAATTTTATATCACTATGCCACAAAATAAGAACTACAATAAAATATTGCACTAATAGAATATGTGATGAACTAGAAATTGTGTCTTTGCTCCCACTACCATATTCTCTCCCTATTTTTGTGAACTGGGAATAAAATGCCCAACTTAAGCTTCACTTTACAAATATTATTCCGGTTAGTATCCCAAAGGGGAGCTATCAGCACATCTCTTTTAATTGCCTCCTAGGGAACAAGACAGAAATATTTGGCCTATTAAAAACAATGGATGCATTCACTTCTGTACTGGCCTGATGGGGACCCTGTGCTTCCATTTACAACTGTTAGGTTCATTCAGCTCTTTGATTACCTTCTATCAGAACGTCCGCAACCAATTCAAGCCAATCGTGGGAGATAATTAAATTCACAGAAACAGAAGCAGTTTTTATGGCCACACCTGCTTAATGTTCCCAGTCTATTTTCACACACAAGTAATTAACAGTGTTCTCTGTCAGCAACTCAGACTTCCAGTTACACAGAGGATGGTGGTAAGAGCTCTGGGTATTGCCTTAGAATGAGCAGCCAGGTCTGAATTTGTGTCCCAGCTGACACACTTATTGCTCCAGCTAATACATTTAGTTGTGCGACCTTCAGCATATTTAATCTGTCTAAGCCTCAGTTTTCCTGTTTGTAAAAGGTAATAACACACACATCATGAGAACATTGATAAAAAATATAACACATGGCATGTATTCAACTAACATCAGTCCATTTATAAACATTGCTCAAAAATATGTTAGAATAACTATAACTTTGATTAAAAACCAGACAATAATGGGTTCAGATTGTTTTAGTTTTACAGACTAATTTGTCTTATAAGTTCAAATGGTAATGAGTTGCAACAAACTGGCTTCCAGTGGGTATAAATATGCCCTTAAAAAGAAAGACTGTACGATTCCACTTATATGAGGTATCCAAAATAGTCAAACTCATAAAAGCAGAAAGTAGAATGGTAGCTGTTGGGGGCTGGAAGAGGGGAGAAAGGGGGAGTTGTTGTTCAATGGGTATAGAGCTTCAGTCATGCAAGATGAATGTGTTCTAGAGTTCTGCATTTGTACAGCATGGTACAATAGTTAACAATACTGCATTGCACACCTAATTTTGTTAAGAGGGTACATCTCATGTTAAGTGTTCTTACCATAAAAAATGAGTGTGGATATGTTTATTATCTTGATATTGGTAATAGTTTCACAGGTGCATGCATATGTACAAACTCATTAAATTCTATATATTAAATATGTGCAGCTTTCTGGATATCAGTTACACTTCAACAAAGCTGTGTTTAAAAAAAGAGAGAGAAAGAAGAAAGAAACAGAAACACTTAGAAAGCCTCTACACAGCATCTGCTCTCTATCCCAATAACAAAATACATCATGGTAACCAGAAAGCTCTGCAGTCAGCACTTTGTCTCAGCTGCTTTATCTCACTGTAAGGAGCCTATTTCCTTTCTTCTACCCACCTTACACAATTTTTCCTTCAAGACTCAGCTTAGACATCTCCTTCTCCAGGAAACACCCCCTCAAGTGCCCTCTCTCATGTGCCCTCATAGTGCCCTGTTCACACCTTTACATTTTCTTTCTTTCAGTTTAACTCTCTAGAACCATGTCTTCTCCTTGTATCCCCAGCACCTACCAAGTGCAGTGTCTGGCACACAGCAGGTGCACAATAATGACTGTCAATTGACAGAATAGACACTGGCCTCAGAGTCAGGGAGATGGAATGAAATTCTGACTCTACCACTTACCTGTTTGCCTTTTCTAATACTGTGATTCCATATGCCCACATTAGCCATGCTCTCTCATAGCACAAAATAAACATAAAGATGAAACAGAATACCACAAAAGGAATTGCATCTGCCTTTGTATTAAGTCTCTGCCAGCTGCTTTTCAGCATAGGCAGGAGCAGAGTAGTACCTTGAACTAGACATTTGTTCTTCAAAGAATCACTTGAGTGTTCTCTCTTGTGAATAATGAGCATGCAACTTTACTCTGGTGAAAATTACAATAGGAATATTTGTGCCTTGCCAAGTCAGACCCCTCACAACATCCACTTGCAAGCAGAACCTGTGTCTGTTGAAGAAAGTGGACCAATCTGTATATTGTATCTTCCAGGAGAAAGGGATCTGATCCCCAAACCCTGTTCCCTTAATCAAAGTCAGGGAGAACCAAGAGGGTAGACTAGGGTGGCCCAGAGAAAAGAAAGGCAAGGCCTCTGGAATAAAATTAACCGTGGAAAGATATAATCTAGGCCAGTGACTGGGGCTTAACAAGCCTGAGACTTGGGAGTCAGGAGGCCTGGTAACAGCACAATGCATACTGATGCCAGAGCCTCTTGGGACTCAGCCATCCTAGACAGTGTTGTTAGGAGATGTTTAAGTAGGGACTATGGCAGTAATGATCTTGAGCCCAACTTTGAGATACCACAGGGGTCTGCACAGGAACTTGAACATTCAACATATTGCAAAGGGAAACATCAGCATCTATGGGACCCAGTTTCAGCAGCAGTGCCATGAGTTAATATGAAGCAGCGATCAGGGTTCCCACTCCCCTCTAATTCTGGTATTATTAATAGAAGGAGAAATAATCCTCCCCAAAATTTGGGCAGAGTAAAGCTTTGGAGTTCTTGGAAATTTTTAAGTAGGGGCAGAAGCCTTAAGGCAAACACTGGCTATCTTCCTACCAGGATACCTGGGGTCTTAAAGAGTTTGACAATAGTAAGGTGACAGGATATTTGTACCCCAAATGAATGAAGGAAGTGGTATCAGTGACACTGATGCAACAGTAGGATCCACACAGCCCCACACAGGATCCAAACAGAAAGAGCAAGCACCAGCCTGTCGGAGAAGCCAGCGTAGTAAGAAACAGGCATCAGGCTCTTAGAAGCATGGAACCGCCTCCTCTGACCCCAGACACTTAGTTTATTATCTTCTTTTTTAGATTTCCAGATAAAGAAATCTTGTGATGTCCCACTCCCCAGGCCAATTTAAATAATAAAAGGAAAATTTTAGGTAAGAATAGTGTATGATACCTACAACCAAGAAACATTGAGGTATTTCAAATCATTACACAAAGGGAACTAGATAGGGGAAGAGCAGGCTGTTCCCATGACTTCTCTCATGTGTTGGACGAATGTACCGAATAAATCAGCTCATGTTGCCATGCTGGCCAAGTATAGGAGCACTGCCATCAGTAGCCCATTTTAAGAACACCCCTGCCACATCAGGAAAAGTGGCATTGCCCTTGTTGAAGTCTGATTGCCTCAACAAACATGGAAATAAATGCTGGTTCTACTTCCCAGGCTTTACCCACTAGCATGCTAGATCTCTGGACTAATTGGTAAGTCAAAGTCTCCTGACAACCTAACCTTTTCCTTTTCTCTTTCTTCTTTGTATGTGCCTGAAATAAACATAAATCTAACAATTCCCTTCATCAGACCTATTTCAACTACCAACAGAGAAATTGACATCACTCTGTAAGATGAGCAAATAAGAAAAAAAAAATCACTAAACATGTAAAGTGATAAAGCAAATCAGATAAGGGGAAACCTGAAGAACTAGGACAAAGCACCCCTCTGAAACAAGTTGGGGCTGTGTATTGTGGCTCACACCGATAATCCCAGCACTTTGAGAGGCCAAGGCAGGAGGATTGTTTGAACCTAGGAGTTGTCAGCCTGGGCAACATAGTGAGACTTCCATGTCTCCAAAAAATTAAAAATTAGCTGGGTGTGGTGGCTCCCACCTGTGGCACCAGCTACTCAGGAGGCTAAGTGAGAGGATTGCTTTAAACTGACAGGTCAAGGCTGCAGTGAGCCATGATCATACCACTGCACTCCAACCTGGTTGCTGGAGTTAGGTCTTGTCTCAGAAAAAAAAAGAAAGAAAGAAAAACTGGTGATCAGTAAAATGTAGTCACCAATGTTAACATATACAGTAAAATTTAGTACAAATTTTAAATTATCATTACACTACCTAACATAAAAATTATAATTTTCTAATCTTAATTTAAAGCCCCAATGTAAAACAAAAAGTGGCAAGTGGGGAAAAGCAGTGAGAAAGTCAAGTAATTCCAAATTTCTCATTTTCCACAGTCAGGAGTAGGCTGGAGTCAGGTCCTACTGACTCAGAAGAGCTGATGTTGCTCTTCTCTTGCCAACTCCAAGTTCACAGTTATTGTGTTGATAGCTTGAAATCTGCCTCAGAGGAAGCATTTACACCATGGAAATCAGCCAATTCTACAGATAAGGCTTTTGTTTATTTTCCAGAGTCACTACTCTCCTCCAGGATATAGTCAGTAGTTATGTGTGTAGGGGAAGGGGAGGTGGTAGAAGATGCCTAACATAAAATTTGTCACTTCCATATATATATATAATGTATTGCACTTTAGGTTCTGGGGTACATGTGCAGAACATGCAGGATTGTTGCATAGGTACCTGCACGGCAATGTGGTTTGCTGCCTCCATCCCCCAACACCTATATCTGGCATTTCTCCCCATGTTATCCCTCCCCAACCTCTTTATTTCTGCCTTCATTATTTATCCAGTCAACATTCAAGAGCCAGTTGTTCAGTTTCCATGAAGTTGTACAGTTCTGAGTGAGTTTCTTAATCCTGAGTTCTAATTTGATTGTACTGTGGTCTGAGAGACTGTTTCTTATGATTTCCATTCTTTTGCATTTGCTGAGGAGTGATTTACTTCAATTATGTAGTCAATTTTAGAGTAGGTGTGATGTGGTACTGTGAAGAATGTATATTCTGTGGATTTCAGGTGCAGAGTTCTGTATATGTCTATTAGGTTTGCTTGGTCCAGATCTGAGTTCAAGTCCTGGATATCCTTGTTAATTTTCTGTCTCATTGATCTAATATTGACAGTGGAGTGTTAAAGTCTCCCACTATTATTGTGTGGGAGTCTAAGTCTCTTTGTAGGTCATTAAGAACTTGCTTTATATATCTGGGTGCTCCTGTATTGGGTGCATATATATTTAGGATCGTTAGCTCTTCTTGTTGCATTGATCCTTTTACCATTATGTAGAGCCCTTCTTTGTCTCTTTTGATCTTTGTTGGTTCAAAGTCTATTTTATCAGAGACTAGGATTGCAACTCCTGTTTTTTTGCTCTCCATTTGCTTGTAGGTCTTTCTCCATCCCTTTATTTTGAGCCTATGTGTGTCCTTGCATGTGAGATTGGTTTCCTGGATACAGCACACCAATGGATGTTGAATGTCAGCCCCCACTCTCTTCTGGCTTCTAGGGTTTCTGCTGAGAGATTCACTGTGAGTCTGATGGGCTTCCCTTTGTGGGTAACCTGACCTTTCTTTCTGGCTGTGCTTAGCATTTTTTTGCTTCATTTCAACCCTGGTGAATCTGAGGATTATGTGCCTTGGAGTTGCTCTTCTTGAGGAATATCTTTGTGGTGTTCTCTGTATTTCCTGGACTTAAATGTTGGCCTGCCTTGCTAGATTGGGGAAGTCCTCCTGGATAATATCCTCAAGAGTTTTTTCCAGCTTGGATTCATTCTCTCTGTCACATTCAGGTACACCTATCAACGTAGATTATGTCTTTTCACATAATCCCATATTTCTTGGAGGCTTTGTTCATTTCTTTTCACTCTTTTTTCTCTAATCTTGCCTTCTAGTTTTATTTCATTGAGTTGATTTTCAATTTCTGATATCCTTTCTTCTGCTTGGTTGATTCAGCATTGAAATTTGTGTATGCTTCGTGAAGTTCTTGTGTTGTGTTTTTCAGCTCCATCAGGTCATTTATATTCTTCTCTAAGCTGTTTATTCTCATTAGGATTTTGTCAAACCTTTTTTCAAGGTTCTTAGTTTCTTAGCATTGGGTTAAACATGTTCTTTTAGCTCAGAGAAGCTTGTTATTACCCACCTTCTGAAGCCTGTTTCTGTCAATTCATCAGACTCATTCTCCATCCAACTTTGTTCCCTTGCTGGTGAGGAGTTGTGATCCCTTGGAGGAGGAGAGGCATTCTGGTTTGGGGTGTTTTCATTGTTTTTGCACTGGTTTCTTCCATCTTTGTGGATTCATTTACCTGTGGTCTTTGTAGTTGGTTACTTTCAGATGGGGTCTCTGAGTGGACATCCTTTTTGTTAATGATGAATTTATTTCTTTCTGTTTTTTAGTTTTCCTTCTAACAGTCAGGACCCTCTGCTGCAGGACTGCTGGAGGACTCCAGACCCTGCTTGCCTGGGATCACCTGCAGCAGCTGCCAAACAGTAAGGATTTCTGCCAGTTTCTTCTTCTGTTATCTTCTTCCCAGAAGGATACCTCCCAGATGTCAGCCTGAGCTCTCCTTTATGAGGTGTTTCCTTGGATATACAGGGGACAGGGAGCTGCTTAAGGGACAGTCTGAGCCTTACAGGAGCTCAAGTGCTGAGCTGTGAGCTCTGTTGTTTCATTCAGCACTACTGGGCAAGCACGTTTAAGTCTGTTGCAGTGGAATGCACAACCGCCTTTTTTCCCAGGTGCTCTGTCCTGGGAAGGAGGGGCTTTATTTATAAGTTCCTGGTGTGCTGCTTTTTTCAGAGATGCCCTGCCCAGCTAGTCACAGTCTGCCAGAAGAGGCATTGCTGAGCTGCCGTGGGCTCTGCCCAGCTGCTGTGTTAACTTTCTTGCAGTTTTATTTATAGATGTATAGTTAGAACTGCCATGGTAATGACGGACTGCCTCAGTAATGGCAGACTGCCTCAGTAATGGTGAATTGCCTTGGTAATGGTGGATTGCCTCAGTAATGGCAGATGCCCCTTCCCCACACAGAGCTGGGCCATCCCAGGTCCAGCTGCACTTGCTATGAAACTCTCAATCCAGAGCATTTCAGATTGCTGGTCTTTGTAGGGGTGGGACCCACCGAGCCAGATCACCTGGCTCCCTTTCAGTTAAATGGGCGGCTCTGTCTCCCAGGCATTCCAGGTGCCAGTTGAAATGGCTTCCCAGATTTGTATGAGTTTTTGTGAGTTTGTATGCAGAGACCCACTATGCCAGGTGAAACAGCCATGCTGGAAACTCATGGTGCTTTTCAGCCTGGGAATCTTCTGGTCTGTGGGCAGTAATAACTCGTTTGGAAATACAGCGATCACTCGCCTTCTGTATTGTTCTCACTGGGAACGGCACTACAAAGCTGTTCCTATTTGGCCATCTTGGATCCACCTCACCAAAATTTGTCATTTCAAGCATGCGATCCAATAGTATTAATCACATTCACAATGTTGTGCAACCATCAACATTATTCATTTTTAGAACTTTTTCATCATCCCAAACAGAAACTCTGTATTCCCTATAACTCCCCTTCTTCCCCTCCACTCAATGCCTGGTAACCACCGTTCTACTTTCTGCCTCTGAATTTGGCTGTTATCACACCTCACATAAGTGGAACATACAATATCCTTTTGTATCTGACTTACTTCACTTGGCATAATGTTTCGAGATTCATCTGTGTTGTAGTATGTGTCAGAATTGTCTTCATTTTTAAGACTGAATCGTATTCCATTGTTTGTATGGCCCACCATATTTTGTATGGCCATTCATGGAAGTAGGTACTTTTTAATATTTCTTAGTATAAAAACATGTTTAAATGATTTTTAATACTCACATAAATGAGCAAAGATCAGAACAAACTCTGGACTTTCTGCTAATAAGATCTCAATTACTTAGAAAATAAAAGAAAATGTTGTAATCCACAGTCAGTGAAATGGGTCATACTGTTATCACTGACATAGTTAAGGACTCCCAGCATGTTGTGTTAGCAGCCCTCATCAAGAGTCTTGGCTTGATGAGGAGTTAACAGATGAAGAAGCACAAACACATTGAGCACCTGTTCAATTCCATGAACTGTGCTTCGTACAGTCACATACATCATCTCATTAGTTCTTATGAAATAGATATTCTCTATATTAAAAACCTATAGGCATTATTTGAGCCACCATTGTGTACATCAATATTTATACCCTTTAATGATATCAATGAACTGGCTATTCCCTGTTAATTTATCTACTCCAAGTTGCAGTTCTTTCCACTATGAGAACACAAAAAAGAAATCAGGCTTTCAGCGGTATATTGATGAGAACAGAAGAAAAGATTTTCAAACAATTTCTATAAGCACAGTGATACAGTTTGGCTCTGTATATCCACCCAAGTTTCATCTTTAATTGTCATCCCTAGATGCTGAGGGAGGGTCCTGGTGGGAGGTGATTAGATCGTGGAAGCAGTTTCCCCCATGCTGTTCTCATGATAGTGAACATGTTCTCATGAGAGCTGATGGTTTTAAACTGTGGTACTTCCACACTCTCCCACTGTCTCCCCTGATGACATGTAAGATGTGCCTTGCTTCCCCTTCACCTCCCACAATGATTGTAAGTTTCCTGAGGCCTTCCCAGCCATACAGAACTATGATTCAATTAAACCTCTTTCCTTTATAGATTAGCCAGTCTCATGTAGTTCTTTACAGCAGTGTGAAAACAGACTAATACACACAGGCTATTTGCACTCATTTCACAATACTGAGGAAGAAAAGCCACTGTTTCTGATAAGAAAAAAGGCTTAGGTGGTCCAACTTACCAACCCAGTCAAAAGGCAAGAACCCGGTTTAAAAGACATGAAATAGAGTAATTCAACTAGGAAATGCAAATACAGTATCTAAAGAATCAGACTACCAGATAGACTAAAAGTTGTGAACAGTAAGCAACTATCATGGCACTGCATGATTTCCTTCTAGCCATGCAGCTATTTGCTGTCCTTATAGCCATGGAGCTATGATTTCCTTGTGTCCATGGAGTTACATGGTTTTCTCAAGCCTGTGAAGCTGCATGGTTCCCTCATGCCCATGGTGCCACATTGTTTCCTCATGGCTGTGGAGCTGCATGGCTTCTTCATGCACATGTAGCATCATGGTTCTTATGCCCATGGAGCTGCATGGTTTCCTCAGGCACATGGAGCTACACAGTTTCCTCATGCACATGATGCCACATGATTTTCTCAGGCCAAGAGCCTGCATGGCTCACCAATGCCCATGGTGTTGCATGGTTTCCTCATGCCCTTGGAGCTACATACTACCTCATGCACATGAAGCTGCATGGCTCCTCATGGCAGTGGAGCTGCATGGTTCCCTCATGGCCATCATGCTGTATGGTTTCCTCATTGCCATCAAGTTGCATGGATTCCTCATGCCCATAGAGCTGCATGGTTTCTTCATGGTCATATTCCTGCATCATTCCCTCATGCCCATGGCCATGATGAGGCACAGGGAATAGAGAGGGGCACAGTGGTTAGGGACCTTTTAGGACATATATGTGTCCTAAAAGGATTTAGGCAGACCTCACACGGCAAATATTCCCCTAACTGTGCTCTTTTGTCTTTCAAAGCAAACAAGCCAAAAAGATGGAGGCCATTGTTTTCAATATTGGCAACATATTGGAATCACCAGTGCTGCTGTTAAAAAGCACTACTGCCCAGGCCCAGCCAAGACCAACTGCAGCAGAATCTACAGGGGTATAGCCAGGATTGAAAGCAAATAGCATAAAGGCATAACTTTGAGTAAGGGACTGAAAACTTGCACAGCTGCATCAGAATAAAGGGGCTACTACCTCTGCTATAGCCTCTCTTGTGACTCTCATTCCAGGGAGCAAAAGACCAAAGAAAACTAACAATACATGAAAGACACATAGATGTTTCATAATCTAAGCATTGAAATGAAAAGCAATGCAATGCAGGCCAACTCCAAAAACACCACTTCAACCAACATTAAACCAGTTATTTAAATCTACCATGAAAATTGCCTAAATCTTCCACTGGTTTCACTTCTTCCACTCAGTTCTTTCTGCTGCTTTTGATTTTGTTTTCTCTCTAGAGGGGATCCCTGTGGATTGTACCAAACAAGCTTATTCTGGTTGACTCACTGCTGTTCAGACACTTGCTAAGATTATCTAGCTTCAGTGGAATTGTTGAGGGGGTTCCCAGTTCTTTCAGAGATAGCAAACCCATAACGTATTGGAATATTATCAGGAGGCTGCTGTAACATCACAGTTATTAATACATTATCTTCCCACAAACAGGTGACAGGGACAAAAGCTTTGACTAGCCTGGAGCATGACTGAACTTGATTTCAGCTGGATGCCAATGCCAATGAGCCAATTTTTTTTCACTTCTCAAAAATAAATGAACAGTTCAGTTTATTCGAAGAGTGAAAGATTAAAAATACCTCCTAGTCTGAGTACGGCATTCTCCTTGAGAATACAGAAAAGGAAAGCGAACTAGCAACTATTGGATACCAAATGAACTCCCTCTTGAAAAATAGAAGCTGCTATGGGAAGCTTTAGTGAAACCTGCACCAGCTGCATGGTGCTATTTACCCTTGAGGTGTTACTAGATGAGGCATCTGTTATGGGTTGAATTGTACCCCCAAAAAAGATGTTGAAGTCTTGTCCTCTAGTATCTGTGAATGTGACCTTATTTCAAAATATGTTCTTGCAGATGATCAAGTTAAGAAGAGGTCATCAGGGGAGCCCTAATCTAATATGACTGGAGTTCTTACTTAAAGGAGACATTTGGACACAAAGACAGACATTTACAAAGGGAAGAAAATGTGAAGTCACAGGGTAAATATCTACCTGCTAAGGAATGTCAGAAGCTACTGGAAGCTAGGGGAGAGGACTGGAACAGATGCCTCCCTCACAGCCCTCAGAAGGAACCAACCCTGTTGACACCCTAATTTCAGACTTCTAGCCTCCAGAACTGTGAGAAAACAAATGTCTGATGTGTAAACCACCCAGTTTGTTGTACTTTGTTATTGCAGCCCTGGGAAAGTAATACAGCATCCAAAAAAGTATTGGTTTAAAACCTAGTGAACAATTCAAAACCAAACCACAAAACCAAGCCCTAGGTAAAGAGATACGTTCAAGATATCGCGCCAAAGAAGAGAGGTACCAGAAAAAGCTGACTAAAGAAAGTTAGAATGCTAGGAGCAGGGGTGGGATTGGGGGAGGGACCAAACATAAAGACAGAGAGAAAGCAGGCTCACTTCATAAACACAGATTTAGCTCCTACTGTGGGCTAGGCACTTTCCTAGGTGCTGGGGATACAAAGGTGAGTAAGTCATACCCTGCCCCCAAGGAGTCATGTGTCATCTGCCCCATTAGACTGTGGTCAATATCAAGTGCCAAGATAGCAGCAAGCAGAGTGGTGTGTGGGTATAAAGGGATGGGAGGTACTCATATAGCAATGTGGGTGTTTGGGGAAGTCTTCCTGGAGAATAGGATATCTAGACTCAGTCTTGAAGAATGATATATTGACAGGGCAGACAAAAAGAGGTCTATTTGTATAAAGAACCCAGGGTCCTCTTGGTACTGTGTTAAGAGTGTCTAGTAGGTTGTGATTCTTTTTTAAAAGGGAAGAGGCGGCCAAGCGCAGTGGCTCACGCTTGTAATCCTAGCTTTGGGAGGCCAAGGCAGGTGAATCACCTGAGGTCAGGAGTTGCAGACCAGCCTGACCAACATGGAAAAACTCTGCCTCTACATAAAATACAAAATTAGCCAGGTGTGGAGGCATGCATCTGTAATCCCAGCTACTCAGGAGGCTGAGGCAGGAGAATTGCTTGAACCCAGGAGGCAGACATTGCAGTGAGCCGAGATCATGCCATTGCACTCCAGCCCGGGTGACAGAGAAAGAGCCCATCTCAAAAAAAAAAAAAGGAAGAGGCATACTTACACACACATGCACATCCACACACACTCTCTCTCTCACACACACACACACACACACACACTTGCACATAAATCACCACAGGTTTGGCACCTCCAGAGCTAGGGAGCATCCACAGAAATAAATAACCATCAGTAGCAACAGCCACTTTACAGAGCAGAGGGGACCGTGGCCAATGGGTGACCCCTGTATATGGGTACCTGAGATCAGGAGAAAGGCAGTAAAACGATGCACACCAAGTGGAAACTGGTTGTGCTTGTTAGACATATGCATGACATGCTCTGCACCACTGCTGCCTTTGAGAACTATCAGAAAAAATACAGAGAGAACTTTGCAGGGTTCATGACAGCAAAGTTGGAGCAGAGCCAGAGAAATCAGAATAGAAACTTAAATAATGTGGATCTCATAGTGTTGCTGTAAGAAATCAAGCACAAGTAGAGCAACTGGAATATACCACCCCCCACTCCATCTATCAATGTTTGGTCCAACCCACATTTGCTTTTACTTTATCATCTTGTGTTAATTTGTCATCATTATCACTTACCCATATTCATTTCTTAAAAGCAACCTATTTCAGGAATGATGGCTTCGTACCACAAATGAGGCTGCTTTAATGATTCCAGTGAGTGGCGATCTAATGGGATCTCAGCAGCTGTGAGCCTGAGCACAGACAAGCTCTGCAGCAGCCTCCTTTGTGCAGCAGCGCTCTCTAATTCAGTCTAATGGAGGAGTTGGAGGTATTCTCCTTCTGCCTTCCTGATGATATTAACGTCTTCATGAAGTTAATGAAACTGCTAACCCAGGCCAATGTGAATCACTTCCTGTTTAATATGAAAATTTTCTATTTGGAGTCTTATGCAAGCACTAGGGTTTACTATTGTTGTAATAGCTGTGTCTGTTATTGTGTATAACAAATTTCCCTTTCTTTTCTATTCTAAGACCCAGAATCAGAGACTACCAAGGACCTGATCTGATTCAGATTCCTTGCAGTGGTGGAGGACCCCAGAGGAAGTTGGTTAAGGAGGTGCTCCTGGTTGGGTCAGATCCTTTATGGTCTTTACTGCCCCCTGCTGTCCTGGGGAAGGAGGAGCGGCTCTCCAACACTCTTTGGGAGATGGAAAGTACCAGAAGACAAAATATGAAGAACTATTCTTATTATCACTGACTGTATGCTTTCCTGTTTAATACTTACAAATCCTACAGGGTAGGTCTTACTACTATCATTTTGTGTATGAAGAGACCTATCCTCTAGTGGTAAACCAGCTTACCTAGAGTCGCTATGGTATGGGAGTGTCAGATCCAGGACAAGTCACGAGTCCGTCTGGTTTGCCACTGTTGTTTGAAGACAAGGTACAAAAAAATGCATGCATTTTAACACCAGAGCAACTTAAGTTACTTAAGTGAGTCAAGCTCCATTTCATCTGCAAAACATAAATCATTTCTTCTACCTTGAAGGGCTGTTGTGGGGGTTAATAACAAGGTAGGCGAAGCACAGGACCTTGAATACAGTGGCTGTACAGTAGATGGAGGGTGCTATTGGGGGCCAGAGACAGAAGGTGGACAAGGGTAGGCCTTCCTGTGGACACTAGTGGCTCAGTGCTTGCTTCATTCAAGTCCCCAGGAGGTTTTAACTCAAAGTCTGGGCTCAAAAAATATACTACAATGCTCAGATAATGATACCAGCACATCTGAATAGCTCTTTACCACTTATAAACCAATTTTGTGTATATTTTATTTAATCTGTATGAATATGTACCTGTAGATGCGTAAATATGCTACAGCTAATTGAAGAAACATGCAATATATCCAGCATTATACTAAGCACATAAAATAATGGCTGGATTTTATCTTCATAACAACCCTATAAGTTTTATTACTTCTCCATTTTCTGGATGAGGAAACTGAGGCTCAGAAAGACTAAGAAAACTTCCCAAAGTCACATTGTATTAGCAGAGCTAAGACTGAACACTGGCCCATGTGACTACAGTAAGTATTTCTCCCAACCATTGGGCTACATTGCCTTCTTCTGAAGCAGAAAGATAAGTATTACATTTTCACTATATAGACAAGGAAATTCTAACTCATGTAATAGTGATATGGTTTGGCTCTGTGTCCCCACCCAAATCTCATCTTATAGCTCCCATAATTCATACATGTTGTGAGAGGGGCCCAGCAGGGATGATTGAATCATGGGGCAGGTCTTTCCCATGCTGTTCTCATGATAGTGAGTGGGTCTCATGAGTTCTGATGGTTTTTAAACCAAAAGTTTCTCTGCAAAAGCTCTCTTTTTGCCTGCTGCCATCCATGTAAGATATGACTTGCTCCTCCTTCCACCATGATTGTGAAGCCTCCCCAGCCATGTGGAACTGGAAGTCCAATAAACCTCTTTGTTTTGTAAATTGCCTAGACTCAGGTATGTCTTTATCAACAGCATGAAAACAGACTAGTACGGTAAATTGGTACCAAAAGAGTGGGGTGCTGCTAAGAAATATCCAAAAATGTGGAAGCGACTCTGAAACTGAGTAACAGGCAGAGGTTGGGACAATTTGGAGGGCTTAGAAGAAGACAGGAAAATGTGAGAAAGTTTGGAACTCCCTAGAGACTTGTTGAATGGCTTTGACCAAAATGGTGATAATGATATGGAAAATGAAATTTAGGCTGAGGTGGTGCCAGATGGAGATGAGGAACTTCTTGGGAACTGGAGCAAATGTGACTCATGCTATGTTTTAGCAAAACGACTGGCAGCATTTTGCCCCTGCCCTAGAGATCTGTGGAGCTTTGAACTCAAGAGAGATGATTTAGGGTATCTGTTGGAAGAAATTTCTAAGCAGCAAAGCATTCAAGAGGTGACTTGGGTGGTCTTAAAGGCATTCAGCTTCAAACGGGAAACAGAGCATAAAAGTTGGGAAAATTCACAGCCTAACAATGCAATAGAAAAGAAAATCCCACCTTCTGAGGAGAAATTCAAGCCGGCTGCAGAAATTTGCATAAGTTGAGGAGACAAATGTTAATCACCAAGACAATGGGGAAAATGTCTCCAGGCAAGTCAGAGACTTTTGCAGCAGCTCCTCCCATCACAAGCCCAGGGGCCTAGGAGAAAAAAGTGGTTTTGGGGGCCAGACCCAGGGTCCCCATGCTGTGTGCAGCCTAGGGACTTGGTGCCCTATGTCCCAGCTGCTCCAGCCATGGCTGAAATCGGCCAACATAGAGCTTGGGCTGTGGCTTCAGAGGGTGGAAGCCCCAAAGCTTGGCAGCTTCCTTGTGGTGTTAAGTCTGCAGGGACAAAGAAATCAAGAATTGAGATATGGGAACCTCCACTTAGATTTCAGAATATGTATGAAAATGCCTGGATGCCCAAGCAGAAGTTTGCTACAGGGGTGGGGCCCTCATGGAGAAACTCTGCTAGGGCAGTGGGGAAGGGAAATGTGGGATGGGAGCCCCCACACAGAATCCCTACTGGGGCACCACCTAGTAGAGCTGTGAGAAGAGGGCCACCATGCTCCAGACCCCAGAATGGTAGATCTACCAACAGCTTGCACTGTGTACCCAGAAAAGACTCAGAAGCTCAATGCCAGTTCATGAAAGCAGCCAGGAAGGAGACTATCCCCTGCCAAGCAAGGGGCAGAACTGCCCAAGACCATGAAACCCACCTCTTATATCAGCATGACTGGGATGTGAGACATGGAGTCAGAGGAGATCATTTTGGAGCTTTAAGATTTGACTCCCCTGTTGGATTTCAGACTTGCATAGGGCCTGTAGCCCCTTTGTTTTGGCCAATTTCTCCCATTTGAAATGGCTGTATTTACCCAAAGGCTGTACCTCCATTGTATCTAGGAAGTAACTAGCTTGCTTTTGATTTTATAGGCTCATAGGTGGAAGGGACTTGCCTTGTCTCAGATGAGACTTTAGACTTAGGCTTTTGAGTTACTGCTGAAATGAATTGAGACTTTGGGAGACTGGAAGGCATGATTGGTTTTGAAATGTGAAGATATGAGATTTGGAAGAGGCCAGGGGCAGAATGATATGGTTTGGCATGTCCCCACGCAAATCTCATCTTGTGGCTTCCATAATTCCTACATATTGTGGGAAGAACCCAGTGAGAGATGACTGAACCCTGGGGGCAGGTCTCTGCTGTACTGTCCTCATGATAGTGAATGGATCACACAAGATCTAATGGTGTTAAAAATGGGAGTTTCTCTGCACAAGCTCTCTTTTTGCCTGCTGCCATCCATGTAAGATGTGACTTGCTCCTCCTTGCCTTCCACCATGATCATAAGGCCTCCCCAACCATGTGGAACTGTAAGTTTAATAAACGTCTTTCTTGGCCGGGCGCGGTGGCTCAAGCCTGTAATCCCAGCACTTTGGGAGGCCGAGGTGGGTGGATCACGAGGTCAAGATATCGAGACCATCCTGGTCAGCATGGTGAAACCCCGTCTCTACTAAAGATACAAAAAATTAGCTGGGCATGGTGGCGCGTGCCTGTAATCCCAGCTACTCAGGAGGCTGAGGCAGGAGAATTGCCTGAACCCAGGAGACTGAGGTTGCGGTGAGCCGAGATCGCGCCATTGCACTCTAGCCTGGGTAACAGGAGCGAAACTCCAACTCAAAAAACAAAAACAAAAAACAAATAAACGTCTTTCTTTTGTAAATTCTTGGGTATGCCTTTATCAGCAGAATGAAAATGAACTAATGCAAGTAGGAAACTTGTTAAAAGACTCACAAGGTGTGTTTGGCAAGTTAATGTAGGAGGATTTGAAGTCTTTAAACTAGGATAAATTTTTAACATAAATCTAAAATAATGTTCACACAAAAAGGTTCCAGGTGACAGCTGAAGAATTTAGTGAAACTTATCATTGTTCCAAGCCATTAGTGTGCAAAGATAAATTAATAATAATGGGAAATACCAATTATTCATTGAATCTAGAATGAGGTGAGGAGAAAAATATTATCTCTTTGCAAATCTGGCCCAGTACTTTCACTATAAATTAAAATCTATGATAAATCACAAAGAAATTGGATAGACATCTGCAGCAGATATTAAATTACCAAAGAAACTAGAGGGGACTCAAGATGGCGCTGTGAGAACAACCCAGGATTGGAGCCCGCGTTGAATTCGCAAACGGTGAGTCAGTGCTGCATTTCCAGACTGATCTTTGTTGCCCACAGAACGGGGAAACTCCCAAGTATAAAAAGGCACGGGACGCCAGGCAGTAGGTCTGCCTGGCGAAGCCGGCAGCCGGGGCGGCGGCGGCTGGACCTACCCAGCAATCCCCACAGGGCGCGCTTGTCTGGGTGCCTTGTTGAACCGGCAATCTGAGACTTGAGAGGGCTGGACTTGAGACTGAACGAGACTTGCACAGTAGCCCAGCCCAGGGGATTGCAGGGACAGATCGGTTGGGATACCCAGTGGGACGAACAAAACCGCGATTTCAAACTATCCCGGGCAGACGGTCCGAGACGCTCTGTGGGGGAGGGGCGTCCACCACTACGGAGGCAACCTGCCCCAACTGATATACACGCCCACTGCTGAGGCAGCCAGCCGTTGCCGAGGCAACCCGCCCCAACTGAGATACACGCCCACTGCTGACGCAGCCAGCCGTTGCCGAGGCAACCCGTCCCTACTGAGATACACGCCCACTGCTGACGCAGCCTGCCGTTGCTGAGGCAACACGCTACAATGAAGAGACTCCGCAGCAGGGCGTGGCGGAGACCACAGCAGAGCCGGCAGGAACAGCGCGAATCACACAACAGCAGGGCGGAGCCTCGGCAGCCAAACAGTGGCTAGTCTGCCTTTGAGCTGGGCAGGACACCTGATCGGATATCCAAAAATAAAGCCCAAACCCCTCAACACAGAGCATTTGAGAAAAAAAAAAGGGTTGTTTAATGAGCTGTGTTGCAGCAGAATCAAACATAGCAGCCTAACAGCCCTGAATGAACAACAGAGTGCACAGCTCAGCAATTAAACCCCTATAAAGTACAAACTGTCTCCTAAAGCAGCTCCCTGACCCCTCTATATCCAAAAGACTGTCATTAGGCAGGCATCATCCTGGGACAAAGAGAGCAGAAAAAGAAACTGGTAGCATCCCTCGCTGTGCCACGACTACTAGAGGTGCACCCCAGACAAGCAGGGTCTGGAGCGGACCTCAACAGTCGTACAGCGAAGGGGCTAGACTGGTAGAAGGAAAACCAAGCAACAGAAATACTTCATCATCAACATTCTGGGTGTCCACTCAGAGACCCAAACGAAAAGTCAGCAACTACGCAGATGACCAGCGGACAAATCCACAAAGATGGGAAGAAACCAGCGCAAAAAGGAGGAAAACACCCGAAACCAGAACACATCGCCTCCTAGAAAGGACCAAAACTCCTCACCAGCAAGGGAACAAAGCTGGACGGAGAATGACTGTGATGAAATGACGGAATTAGACTTCAGAAGATGGATAATGAGAAACTTTTGTGAGCTAAAAGATCATGTATTAAATCAATGCAAAGAAACTAAGAACCTTGAAAAAAGATTTGAAAAAAGATTCGAGGAAATGACAACAAGAATGGATACCTTAGAGAGGAATATGAATGAATTAAAGGAGCTGAAAAACACAATACGAGAACTTCGCGAAGCAAACGCAAGTTTCAATAGCCGAATTGACCAAGCAGAAGAAAGAATATCTGAAGTCGAAGACCAACTCAATGAAATAAAACGAAAAACCAAGATCAGAGAAAAAAGTACAAAAAGGAATGAACAAAGTCTCCAAGAAATGTGGGACTATGTGAAAAGACCTAACCTACGTTTGATAGGTGTACCAGAAGGGGACGAAGAGAATGAATCCCAGCTGGAAAATACTCTTCAGGACATCATCCAGGAAAATTTCCCCCACCTAGCAAGACAGGCCAACACTCAATTGCAGGAAATACAGAGAACACCACAAAGATATTCTGCAAGAAGAGCAACCCCAAGTCACATAATCGTCAGATTCAACAGGGTTGAAATAAAGGAGAGAATACTAAGGGCAGCCAGAGAGAAAGGTCGGGTCACCCACAAAGGGAAGCCCATCAGACTCACAGCAGATCTCTCGGCAGAAACACTACAAGCCAGAAGAGAGTGGGGGCCAATATTCAACATTCTTAAAGAAAAGAACTTTCAACCCAGAATTTCATATCCAGCCAAACTGAGCTTCAGAAGTGAAGGAAGAATAAAATCCTTTGCGAACAAGCAAGTACTCAGAGATTTTGTCACCACCAGGCCTGCTTTACAAGAGCTCCTAAAAGAGGCACTACACATAGAAAGGATCAATCAGTACCAGCCATTCCAAAATCACACTGAATGCTAAAGAGCTTCAACATAATGAAGAATCTACAACAACTAACAGGCAAAACAGCCACTTAGCATCAAAATGGCAGTATCAAATTCACACATAACAATATTAACCCTAAATGTAAATGGACTAAATGCACCAATCAAAAGACACAGACTGGCAAATTGGATAAAAATCCAAAACCCATCAGTGTGCTGTATCCAGGAAACCCATCTCACATGCAAGGATACACAAAGGCTCAAAATAAAGGGATGGAGGAAGATTTACCAAGCTAATGGAAAGCAAAAAAAAGCAGGAGTTGCAATTCTCATCTCTGATAAAATAGACTTTAAAGCAACAAAGATCAAAAGAGACAAAGAAGGCCATTACATAATGGCAAAAGGATCGATACAACAAGAAGAGCTAACGATCCTAAACATATATGGTCCCAACACAGGAGCACCCAGATACATAAGGCAAGTTCTTAATGACTTACAGAAGGACTTAGACTCCCACACAATAATAGTGGGAGACTTTAACACTCCACTGTCAATACTAGACAGATCAACCAGACAGAAAATCAACAAGGATACCCAGGGCTTGAACTCAGACCTGGAGCAAGCAAACCTGGTGGACATTTACAGAACTCTCCACCCCAAATCCACAGAATACACATTCTTCTCAGCACCACATCACACCTACTCTAAAATTGACCACATAATTGGAAGTAAAGCACTGCTCAACAAATGCAAAACAACTGAAATCATAACAAACAGCCTCTCAGACCATAGTGCAATCAAGTTAGAACTCAGAATTCAGAAACCGACCCAGAACCGCACAGCTTCATGGAAACTGAACAACTGGCTCTTGAATGTTGACTGGGTAAACAACGAAATGAAGGCAGAAATAAAGAAGTTCTTCGAAACCAATGAGAATGAAGACACAATGTGCCAGAACCTCTGGGACACATTTAAAGCAGTCTCTAGAGGAAAGTATATAGCAATAAGTGCCCATATGAGGAGAATGGAGAGATCCAAAATTGACACCCTATCGTCAAAATTGAAAGAGCTAGAGGAGCAAGATCAACAAAACTCAAAACCCAGCAGAAGACAAGAAATTACTAAGATCAGAGCTGAGCTGAAGGAGATTGAGACACGAAAAACCCTTCAAAAAATCAATAAATCCAAGAGCTGGTTTTTTGAAAAGATCAACAAAATAGACAGACCACTAGCCAGATTGATTAAAAATAAAAGAGAGAACAACCAAATAGATGCAATAAAAAATGATAAAGGGGAAATCACCACAGATTCCACAGAAATTCAAACCATCATCAGAGAATATTACAAACAACTCTATGCACATAAACTAGTAAACCTGGAAGAAATGGATAAATTCCTGGACTCCTGTGTCCTCCCAAGCCTAAACCAGGAGGAAGCTGAAACTATGAATAGACCAATAACAAGGTCTGAAGTTGAGGCAGCAATTAAGAGCCTACCTCACAAAAAAAGCCCAGGTCCAGATGGGTTCACAGCCGAATTCTACCAGACACACAAGGAGGAGCTGGTACCATTCCTTCTAAAACTATTTCAAACAATCCAAAAAGAGGGAATCCTTCCCAAATCATTTTATGAGACCAACATCATCCTGATACCAAAACCCGGCAGAGACCCAACGAGAAAAGAAAACTTCAGGCCAATATCCATGATGAACATAGATGCAAAAATCTTCAATAAAATATTGGCAAGCCGATTGCAACAGCAAATCAAAAAACTTATTCATCATGATCAAGTAGGATTCATCCCAGGGATGCAAGGCTGGTTCAACATACGCAAGTCTATCAACGTAATTCACCACATAAACAGAACCAAAAACAAAAACCACATGATTATCTCAATTGACGCAGAGAAGGCATTTGACAAAATTCAACAGCCCTTTATGCTAAAAACCCTCAATAAACTCGGTATCGATGGAACGTATCTCAAAGTAATAAAAGCTATTTATGACAAACCAACAGCCAATATCATACTGAATGGGCAAAAACTGGAAGCATTCCCTTTGAAATCTGGTACTAGACAAGGATGCCCTCTCTCACCACTCCTATTCAATATAGTACTGGAAGTTCTAGCCAGAGCTATCAGGCAAGAAAAAGAAATAAAGGGTATTCAAATAGGAAAGGTGGAAGCCAAATTGTCTCTATTTGCAGACGACATGATAGTATACCTAGAAGACCCCATCGCCTCAGCCCAAAAACTCCTGAAACTGATAAATAACTTCAGCAAAGTCTCAGGATATAAAATCAATGTGCAAAAATCACAAGCATTCGTCTACACCAATAACAGACTTAAAGAAAGCCAAATCAAGAGCGAACTGCCATTCGCAATTGCTACAAAAAGAATAAAATACCTTGGAATACAACTCACAAGGAACGTAAGGGACCTCTTCAAGGAGAACTACAAACCACTGCTCAACGAAATCAGAGAGGACACAAACAGATGGAGAAACATTCCATGTTCATGGTTAGGAAGAATTAATATTGTGAAAATGGCTATACTGCCCAAAGTAATTTACAGAATCAACGCTATCCCCATCAAGCTACCATTGACTTTCTTCACAGAACTGGAAAAAACCACCATGAACTTCATATGGAACCAAAAGAGAGCCCGCATAGCCAAGTCAATTCTAAGCAAAAAGAACACAGCGGGGGGCATCACACTACCGGATTTCAAACTATACTACAAGGCTACAGTAATCAAAACAGCATGGTACTGGTACCAAAACAGAGATATAGACCAATGGAACAAAACAGAGGCACCGGAGGCAACACAACATACATACAACTATACAATCTTTGATAAACCTGACAAAAACAAGCAATGGGGCAAGGATTCCATGTTTAACAAATGGTGTTGGGAAAACTGGCTAGCCATGTGCAGAAAGCAGAAACTGGACCCCTTCCTGACACCTTACACTAAAATTAACTCCAGATGGATTAAAGACTTAAACATAAGACCTGGCACCATAAAAACCCTAGAAGGAAATCTAGGCAAAACTATCCAGGACATAGGAGTAGGCAAGGACTTCATGAACAAAACACCAAGAGCATTGGCAACAAAAGCCAAAATAGACAAATGGGACCTAATGAAACTCCACAGCTTCTGCACGGCAAAAGAAACAGTCACTAGAGTGGATCAGCAACCAACAGAATGGGAAAAAATTTTCGCAGTCTACCCATCTGACAAAGGGCTGATATCCAGAATTTACAAACAACTCAAGCAGATTTACAGGAAAAAAACAAACAAGCCCATTCAAAAGTGGGCAAAGGATATGAACAGATACTTTACGAAAGAAGACATATATGAGGCCAACAATCATATGAAAAAATGCTCATCGTCACTGGTCATCAGAGAGATGCAAATCAAAACCACATTGAGATACCATCTCACGCCAGTTAGAATGGCGATCATTAAAAAATCTGGAGACAACAGATGCTGGAGAGGATGTGGAGAAAAAGGAACACTTTTACACTGTTGGTGGGAGTGTAAATTAGTTCAACCATTGTGGAAGACAGTGTGGCGATTCCTCAAGGCCTTAGAAATAGAAATTCCATTTGACCCAGCAATTCCATTACTGGGTATATATCCAAAAGACTATAAATCGTTCTACTATAAGGACACAGGTACACGAATGTTCATTGCAGCACTGTTTACAATAGCAAAGACCTGGAATCAACCCAAATGCCCATTGATAATAGACTGGATTGGAAAAATGTGGCACATATACACCATGGAATATTATGCAGCAATCAGAAATGATGAGTTCGTGTCGTTTGTAGGGACATGGATGAATCTGGAAAACATCATCCTCAGCAAACTGACACAAGAACAGAAAATGAAACACCGCATATTCTCACTCATAGGTGGGTGATGAAAAATGAGAACACATGGACACAGAAAGGGGAGTACTAAACACTGGGGTCTATTGGGGGGAAAAGGGGAGGGCCAGTGGGAGGGGGAGGTGGGGAGGGATAGCCTGGGGAGAAATGCCAAATGTGGGTGAAGGGGAGAAGGAAAGAAAAGCACACTGCCATGTGTGTACCTACGCAACTGTCTTGCATGCTCTGCTCATGTACCCCAAAACCTATAATCCAATAAAAAATTAAAAAAAAAAAAAAAGAAACTATGTACTTCAAGACTTTTATGAACATGGAAAGCTTTAAGAGAGGTGGGTTTCTTTGTGGATTGTTTAATGGATTCATTTCCTATTTAAAATGTTCTAAGGAACAAATGTAATGCCTCCCACTCTTTAATTCCTTTCGAATACTGAGGGTTTTCTAAGAACTAGACTATGAGGAAGGTGTCTCCAGCACTTTCTCCAGGCTTTATCGATGTCATCATATCAGACACATAAGGACACAGTGATACAGAAAGGTAATGCCTAAATACAAATGTAATACATTGCAGTTACAAGTCCAACTTGTGACTTTGGCTTATGACAAATCACAGTTAAGTTATAATTATGAAAATCATTAAATCAGAATGGAGAGGAGGACCTTATAAATATGAACTTTATCTTTAAAGATGGCTAAGGTTTCTATATATCTAAGATCTACTTTGTATTTAAAATGAATAGTGAAAAGAATATAAATACTACACAAATAAAATAACACTGTGTTTCTTAAAAGTTGCATCGAAAGGGAAATGTTTTCAAAATTACTGGACATCTTGCTATTTAAAATAACCCTATAATTTGTGCTTTCCCTCTATAAAGTAAAAAGATAACTTACTATTCCTTCATTCTTACATTTTATTTTTATTTTAAATTTAAATTTTTTGTTTGATTGAAAATATTTGTATTTTTTTCAATCTAGATGTTCAAGGCAAGAAAGTAAAATTAAGGAGTTTGCCTTAAACAGACTCACCTGCTTTCCAAGGAGAATTTTCCCTTTCTGTGACCACAGCATGAATAAAGACACACCTGTCCATTCAGCAGCACTGGACAGGGGAGTTGTCTGTATTTCATAAGCCACTATGGGTCACTACGATATACCAACAAGAAAGACAGATGCTAAGTGTCTGGGAGCTAGGAGGGAAGTCTCCTATCCATTATAAGATACTCTATTGTGGTAGAAAGGGAGAGTCACCTTGATAAATAATAGATATCCCTAAATCTCAGCCTCTCCACTCCAAGCTTGTGCCATCTATTGACCAATCAAGAGACATAATACCCTGCACACCACACTCCCTTTTCCCCTTATTTCTGCTATCTCCTTCCGACTCCTGTTGTGGCATGATGTGTGTTAGAGTGAATTCCTTGACAAAGAAGCCAACGTAGCTATTTTTATAGTTGTGCCTTGAGGTAAACAGAAACTGGGAGTTAGAAGCAACTTCTTTCAGAAAAGCCAGGAACAGATCCACGTACTCTCCACACCTTTGTTTGCACCATGACTCCTAAAGCAGACCAATGAGTCCAGGGTGTCCACGTGTGAGAGCAAAGCTTTCTCTCTTTCCCAGCAAGGATGCTTCAAGTACCCAGCAAGTACAGTAGCTATCCACCGAGCCAGGGGAAACGTTCAGTCTCTGTCTCAGTCATGAGGGAAAATAATGCTGACATTTTAGTGTATACTTTTGTCTGGTTGAACAAACCCCTTTCTTCCAGAAAATAAGGCTGGCTAAGATGTTTTTATTTTTAGATATCCTTATGGGATAAAATCCATCCAGGCAGCCTAGAGAGGGTAATCCATAAATCAGACATCAGAGCTAAGATTTCATTGCACAATAACTGTGAGCGGGGAGAGAAGCATGGCAAGCATTCACTTTCCCCCTGCATGGTCTCAGACTAGAATATCGCTGGAGCTGAGACTAGCTTCCAGGCAGACCTATGAAGGTTGGCTTCTGCCTCTGCAGACAAGAAGTCCAACAGGAAGTAAGATTCATATTTCTATAGCACCTTCCTGATCTGCAGTTTTTAAAATAAAAGGGAGGGTTCTTTTTTTTCTAATTGTATACCATTGTCTAAATGTTGGTCACTATTATTATATGGAGTACATGCAAGAAAATTGAGAAGGAAAATGTGCCAAAGGTTTATTGCATGCTGTGAAGAAGACTAAACCTGGATTCAGAGGCCTGGGCTCTCCCACTGCTGTATACAACCAAGCCCTCAGCTCACTCACATAGGCTCTCAGCTTCTCTGTAAACCAGGGTGACTGGAAAGGTGGCAGGTCGGCAGCTCCTGTCTGGTGAATTTAATCACCTTTAAATGGGACATCTGCTCTCCAGGTGGCCAGGGTCCTGTCACCTTTTTGGCTCATACCTGGTTCTCCCATACACATTTACAATACCAGCCTAGCCCTGAAAGCATTTGAGCTTGAACTTAGAGAATCTCAAGGATCTTTCCCCATTTAAAAAAAAAAAAAATCCACAATGTTTTGACACATGGTATCAACCATTAATGCTCCTTCTTTCCCTCACTACTTGGATGTCTCAGCTTGAGCTTCATTTTGAAAATGAAGAAAGAGATAAAGGTAGCCTAGCAGGAGAAAGGAAATAAATAAGATACGACACGGGGCAGTGTCACTCCACATTCTGGAATTGCAAGCAGTTGGGCCTGACTACAGAGAAGGGTGTAGGAAGTCAGGTAAGCGGAAGAGAAAAACTGAGGCAAATACTGAAAGGACTTGTGATTTAACTGAAGGCCCTGAACTTTGTCCTGAAAGCTGCAGACAGATGGGGGAGCAGGGAGGGGCATTGAGGGCTTTTAATCTGTTAAATTTCTATTTTAAGGCCATCATTTTGAAGGCTGCATGGAGGATGAGCAAATACGTTCCCCACCAGCAAAAAGTACTTTCCACAGCAGTAAAATGATGGGCATAGATTGAAGGTTCACAATACTGTTTGCATATAAGTATCACATGAGACCGGGCATGATGGCTCACACCTGCAATCCCAGCACTTTAGGAGGCCAAGGCAGGAGATCAACTGAGGTCAGGAATCCAGACCAGCCTGAACATGGAGAAACCCTGTCTCTACCAAAAATACAAAATTAGCTGGGAGTGGTGGTGTATGCCTAGAATCCCAGAAACTCAGGAGACTGAGGCAAGATGATCGCTTGTACCTGGGAGGCAGAGGTTGCAAGTGAGCCGAGATAGTACCATTGCACTCCAGCCTGGGTAACAAGAGCAAAACTCTGTCTCAAAAAAAAAAAAAAAAGAATCACATGAGAAGCTTGTAACAGTGCTGATAACCTAGCCTCATACCAAGAGATTTTTATTTAATTGGGTGAGGAGTATGGGGGGCAGAAGGGGCAGGTAGGGGTGCTTGTTAAAGTGTGAGACTCTCAAAGTCTCTTCTTGTTCTGAAATTCTATCAACTACGTCAAGGGAGGTCCCCATCATTCATATTGAAGAATGGTGAAGAGCCATTTCCTTTGCATCTTCAAACCCCAAAACCAGAAGCAAGGTTTAGAAAGATGTCCCAACAGCTTATGTCACTCTTCTTTAAATTGCTGTTTTTCTTGATCATATCTAGTTTCTCCCTGAAAAAGTATAGAATTATTTCATATTCCAACTCCTATTATAGAATTCTACACTGTCAAATCATTTTGATGTGAAAAAAATACCAGCACCTCCCAAATTAATGGAAAACAAATATAAAATAAACAAAACCAATTCACAACCAATAAAGGATTGCTTTAAATCAGTAAATGGGCATATATATCAATCCTTAGTCTGTGTAACATTTTCCAGAGTGAGTCATCCCAGGCTTGTGGGTGAGCAGACTCCCTGCTCATTTGCTGCCTCTGTCTTCTAGTCAGAACCTGAGGGTGTTTACTTTCTTGCTTGTTTTTCTAAAGCTAATATTTATTGGGTAATTCGCATAGGCCAGGCATTGTGCCAAGGGCTTTACAAATAAGTATCTATCACCATTGTATTAATAAGCAAACTGAAGAGAGGACAAATAACGCAAGGACGCCTAGCTAGTAAGAAGCAGTGCTGGAATCTGAGTCTGCAATCATGCCCCCTAAGACCATGGACTTCATTCACCATGACCCTACACTCTTTCAGCCCTCCTTCACAGCTTTCTAATTTTATCTTGTGTCCTACCCTAACCCGTGGAGCCAGATTCCACTCTGAGTTCACTGAAGGTACATGCAGAGGTAGATTAAGGGTACACACACCCCTGAGACCGTCCCCGCTGTTGGGTGATCTACAAGTTTGCTGTCAATAGGGCGCCCTCTGCCGTTTACACAATGTAGATATGTGTTAAGAATAGAGGACCATGAAAACTCACTTCTCATGAGGAAACCGATTCTTGAGATCAATATATCCCTTATAAACAAACAACTGTACCTCCCCATCATAAAGAAAACACTCCTGCTCGACAGATCAACCCAAAAACGACTTCAACCCAAAAAAGCCAAAGGCATCAATCTCATTTTTCAAGATGGATTATATCCAAATTCAAGCCATGAAATCATTATGGTGGTCCTGAAGTCAGTCTCCCCACCTGCTGTTAGATGTTACGTTGCTGTGTTTGCGCTGTTCACCCTGAACTGGTGCCTTAGCCTTTATAACCACTGAAAGTGTGATTATGAGAAGAGGGAATGCCTTCTACCTTGGGCATCATAATGATTCTGAACTTGCTGCTAAGAGCACAGCCCTGGATGCTTGCTTTCTTTACCCAGAAATTATAAAACATTTAGGAACTCCTGGGGCACGTTAATCATAAAATATTCAGCAACAGCTGTGGCATATTATTTACTGACATGCTGGACCCAGAAAATATGGCGCCTGTATCGCATCACGTGGACTGTTACAGCGTGACTGGAGGCACTATTTTATGGTCCTTTGCTTCCAGGCTACCTCTCTCTCTCATGTGGTATTTCTCCCCAGCATGTCATAAGCATGGGGGTACCAGTACAAGCTTAAGAACAGGTTTGTGCTCAGAGTTTCCTGGAGAAAGTAATTTCTCACAAAGGCAGCCTGGTCATGCTGGGATGGGGTTGTATCCATCTCCTCCGGAACTGCACAGGTGAGTCACAGAGGCAAGGGAAGAATAGACAAGGTCACAGTTGAGGCAGGAATTGTCTGGAGGATTGTGAGAGCACCTCCTCTCTCCCTGGATTCTGTGCATGTAATCAACACAAACATACACACACACACACAGACATGCACACACAGAAGCTTCCAGCTGCTTTGCTTCAGAAACTGACAGAATTCCTAGAAGGAATAGCAGACCAAAAATCAGAACACGCAAGTTCTTTCAGGCAGTCAAACAATAAATAAATAATCAACACCTTCTCTGCCAGGCTGTGCACCAAGCTCAGCCACCATATGATTCTTGTGCCCTGTGATCCTCAGTATTCTTATACGGAGTAGGCTTCGGGGTGGAGGAGACAAGAAAGTCACTTGGAGAGCTGCTGAGAACTACACACCCTCCTGGCACTGAATTCTGGCCAACAACTGCCCTTTGCAGCCCAAGCTCATCCCACTCCCAATTGCATCCTATTTTGGAAAAGTTCCTCACTGGATATAGCTCCACCCCTTCAAGAACTGTAAGCTTAGATCCTTTATGCCAGATATCCTGGCTATTTTATTAATAACACTCACTTTGACTCTCCAAAGTACCTCAGGTTGGGATATAAATTATCTAGTCATTCGATAAAAGAACACTTCTAGATATACTGTGACTTTAACACACCCTCGCAAAGATGCCAGGGCTTCAGAATCTTCCCTCCTCCCCCAAAGAAATCTCCCCAACTATTTTGAGATTCCCAATTGGGATGTCTCATAAACGTCTCAGCCTTCACGTGGCGGCTTCCATTCTTCCTCCCTCCTGTTCTCCTTTCCCCAGAGTCTCCTAGAAAAGCTACGGGAATGTGAAGACCCCTTGCCATAGCCTCTGCCTCTCCCACCACTGAGGGTGCCGCCCACGGAGGCCTCCTCCAAGGCCTGACATAATAGCACCTTCACTGCCCCCAGTTCTGCATACTGAAGGGGGAGAGTCCCACCTACCTCCTGTGCTGTGCTCAGGAAGGAGGCGTAGGCAGCAAAGCCCACTCAGGCCCCCAGCAACTCCCAGGGGTCATTCTTGCATAACATCTAGCCTCACTGCTGATTTCTCCTTTTACAGAGACCACAAAATCATGACCTCTCAGCCAGACCTAAATTGCTGGTGTGTTTTTGTTTTTGCTTTTTACGTTGAGCCAATGTTTTAGAATTTGATTTTACATAAAATCACTGATGTGCTGAAGAACCACTCACAAGAGCCAAAGGTTACATTTTCAAGAATTTTGTGAGTGGCCATTACACATAACTGCCATTAAAACTTAAGTTATATAAACATATATCTAAATAAATTCTATGAAAAACAAAGGAACAATTAGGTTACAATGATGGTTGTACAACTTGTAAATATACTAACATTTTGAGAACACACAGGATGAATTTTATGGTATAGAAATTACATCTCAGTAAAGCTGGGTTGCTTTGTTTGAGACAGGTTCGCTCTCTGTCACCCAGATTGGAGTGCAGTGGCACAATCATAGCTCGCTGCAACCTTAACCTCCCAGCTCAAGCGATCCTCCCACCTCAGCCTCCAGAGTAGCTGGGACTACAGGTGTTGGAATAACAGGCATGAGCCACCACATTCATCCTAAAGCTATTAAAAAATAAAATTTTGTAAAGGTAACAAATACTCAAAATTCATCCCTTGCTAATTATTTTATTACAATTTACTGTGGCCTATGTTCTTGTGGTAATTCATACCTACTGCATATGTAGAGTGAAAATGCTATCTAATGGAATGCCATTGCCTGTCTCTTATGATTCCACATAACATCCTTTGGTGGCTTGAACTAAGTAAAGTTGAGGATATCGACACCATAGAAATAGGTAAATATTATAAATAAGGACTTGGTTCATTGTTTTTTGATTGTCTATACTTAAGAAAGTAGTGGAGAAAATCCTAATAATGCAGATTAAACTTAAACCTGTGTTATGCCTGTAGTCTTTACATTGAGAATAGCACAAAAAATGGACAAAATATTCTTCCAGTATCTAAAAACTACTATCCATTTCAGAAAAGAAGTCACTCACGTCCCTGCTAAACAAGTACAGTTATAATATGAATGTTGGTTGATATTTTCGTGAACCATAACAAAACAACAAAAGCAAAACAACAAATATATTAGAACTTCCCTAATAATCAAGCTTTTATTCATAGTCTGGTTATGTGACCCTATTGTTGGCGGTTGAATTATAAAACCTGATAATAGATTTAGTAAGAAATAGCAAGTCACATGTAAATTTTATAAGTATTTGCAAACTGTATGCTACTATGCATTCTAAAATTCAGTAAAATTATGTACACACACACACACACAACACACACACACACATTGTTATTGAACACTTACCAGCACACCATTGTCTAAAGTCCTGATTTCAAGGCTTCTCTTGAAAAACTGAATCTAATATTATTGCCTATCTGCCCACCTAGTAGCTGAAGTTGAGGCTCACCTTATCCTTGACCTCATTAGATAGATAAGATGGCTTATCCCCCTTTAGACAGGCATGCACTCTCTCTAGTTCATGCACAGTGCCCACCTCTGCCTACTGTTTTGCACTTTGCTTCTGTTTTTATTATCTTCCTGACTCTTGCAGGTTTCTGAGTTTAAACCCCTTCTCATAGGCTCTTTCCCTGAGATTCAGACACAAGTCTCTAAAATGCTGATCAGAGCACTGAAAACTGAAACAGACACAATACCGATCTCCTATGGCCCCCGCAGATGTCCACACCTAATCCCCAGAACCTGTTACCTTACATGGTTAAAAGGATTTTGCAACTGTGATTAAGCTAAGGAATTTAACATGGGGAGATTATCCTAGATTATCCAGGTGAGTTCTATATAATCACAAGGATCCTCATAGGAGGCAAGTGAGAGGATCAGAGTCAGAAGATGGAGGTGTACAGACAGAAGCAGCGGCTGAAGTGATGTGCTTTGAAGATCAAAAGGCACCATGTTGCAAGGAACACAGTTGGCCTCCAGAAACAGAGGAGTGCAAAGAAACACTCTCCTCTTGAGCCTCCGGAAGGAAGGCAGCCTTCCTGATACTTTGATTTTAGCCCCATAAGACTCATTTCGGACTTCTGACCTCCACAACTGTAAGATCATAAATGTGTGTTGTTTTAAGCCATGATGTCTGTGATAATATGTGACAGCACCACAGGAAATTACTATACTTTAAATTCCCTTCCCTAACACGTATATTCCCTCTGCCCAAACTCTCTTCTGTCTTTCGAACCAGCCATGTCCCCTCCTAAAGTTTTGTAATCAGGCTCTTCAGACCAAGAACTATGTTTTTGCTTAAAATATTAACTTCAATTCTATGACAGGGGATCAAGCAAGAGCAAGCAGGGAATCCACATTTTGCAGGGGACTCCCATCCCTCCGTCTTATTGTTACATCTGGTACTCCTCAACATTCTCTTTGTTCCCCTGTAGAGTGAAAGGGGTAGTGGTGTAACCACAGCAGCCTGTAGTTACATAGACCAGACTTCCTTCCAACTTGTTCCGCCTCAACCTGCCTCTGAATATCCCACTTCCAACTCTTTTTGTCCCCCCAATTTTCATTCTCTGTCTCCCCTCCTACTTTGACTTTCTAGGCCAACTGACTCACCCATCTGATATTTTGGCTCTTGATCTTCTTCTGGCTTTGTTTTCTTTAAACTCCATCTAGCATGCTCCTTCCTGCGGTGGTGTTTCCACGAACTGGTAACTCAGAAGTAAAACTCCCCTTAATCCAAGCCTGGAACCCCTCCCCATTTCATGGAAACTGATCTTAATCCCTGGCACCATCTCAGCTCAGCTGGAAAGAATTCAAGGACTTACAGATGATGAAAATTAAGTGTTCTTGGAATATATCCTCTTTATTCACAGAAGTATCTGAGAATTCAAATTCCTATCATATTCTCCTATGATAATATTTTAAATCACAGTGGACTGGCTCAGTCCATTAAAAACATCACTTACATCACTTGCCTGTAATATAAACAAGCTACAGAATTCCCCTGCCTTCAAAGTCACAAACAGAAAGAGATTGTTGAGCTCCAGGTCAGGTTTGGGCAAGATTCTGAGTGAGTTAAGTTGTATTTGATTTCTCTTAGTCCCTTTTCTCTATCTGCCTTCATACTTAACTAAATCAAAAACTCCCCATCACCCCAAACACCAGTTGAACTGTAGACTGCAGTGACCAATTTGGTAGCCACCAGTCACACATGGCACTTGAAATGTAGCTACAATTGAGATGTCAGTGTAAAATACTAGATTTCAAAGACTTAATACAAAAAAGAACATAAACTATCTCATTAATACTGAACATTAATTAGATGTTTAAATAATATTCTAGATACATGGAGTTAAAGTATATTATTCAAATTAACTTCACCTGTCTTCATTTTTATTGCAGCTACTTGAAAATTTAAACTGGTGTCTGTGGCTCACGTTGTTGGGTGAATGTGTGTGTGTGTGTGTGTGTGTGTGTGTGTGTGTGTGTGTGTGTGTGTGTTTTGAGAAGGAGTCTTGTTCTTTTGCCCAGGCTGGAGTGCTGTGGTGGGATCTTGGCTAACTGCAACCTCCACCTCCCAAGTCCAAGCAATTCTCCTGCCTCAGCCTCCTGAGTGGCTGGGATTACAGGCGTGCACCGCCACAGCCAGCTCATTTTTGTGTTTTTAGTAGAGAGAGGGTTTTGCCATGTTCGCCAGGCTGGTCTGGAACTCCTGACCTCAGATGATCCACCCACTTCAGCCTCCTGAAGTGCTGCGATTACAGGTGTGAGTCACTGCACCTGGCCTCACATTGTATTTCTACTAGAAAGTACTGCTCTAGACCCTTCTATTCAACTTGCGCATTACCTCGGAGCTGTTAAATGCAGAATCCCAGATCCTATCCTTGTCTGCAATTTGACAAGATCCCCAGGTGATGCATATGTACATTAGAATTTAAAAAGCACAGTTCTGGGATCAGAAAGCTTTTTCTTTAAAGGGCCAGAGAACACACATTTTAGACTTTGAGAGTCATATGGTCTAGGTCACAACTCCTGAACCCTATCATTGTAATATATGCAAATGAATGGGTGTGGTCATTTCCAGTTAATATTCATTTACAAAAATAGGCCCCATGCTTTTCCCATCCCTGGGCTAGACAGGGATTTCTTGAACTTTAGTATTCACTCCCCTCACCTGGGGAGCTTGTTTAAAACACTGCTTGCTGGGCACCACCTTCAGAGCTTCGGTCTGTCTCAGGTTTGGGGAAGAATCTGGGAGTTTACATTTGAGCAAGTCTCCAGATGACACTTATGCCTCTGGACCCAGGATCACACTTTGAGAACTATTATTCTAGCATAATAGTTTTGTACTCTGGCTGTACCCTAGAATCATCTAGCATTATTTTTTAAAATAGTGATGCCCGGATCTCACCCCAGACCAATGAAGTTACAGTCTGTAAGGGTGGTCCTCAGTGGCACTGGCGTGTTGTAAAAGCTCCCCAGGTGATTTTAGTGTGCAGCCAGGCACTTGCCCATTACAAAATTACCAACTACTCCCTAAATAAGATGTCAAGGTATTAGGAAAACAGAAACATTGATCAACTAAGTTACAGTCATCTGTGAAAGACCTATTGCACCCTAACACACCAAAGACATAAGTATTTTATGAAGAAATTTCTTCTTGTAATTCTCAAATTGATAGAACAGACAGTGTGACTAGGCACAATTTTTTAAGTTTCAGATTGCTTGGGGATATACTTTTAAGTGAGCAGAAAGAATCATAAGCTATCATGATTTTCTTACCTATACTTTCTGTTTTTGATTTCACAAAGAAATCAACAACAGCAAATACTATGGTCTAGTTCTGACCTTGCTGATAAACCAGCTGTGTGACCTTGGATAAGTCACTTGAGGCTGGGCTTCCCTGACTGTAAAATGAGTGGGCTGGCTGCTGTGCCTTCTAGCTCTAAGCATCTTTGCTTTATGATATGTATTTTATGAATCATGAATTTTCAAAAAACATTTTGAGATTTTGTTTCTTTTGCGGAAGCAGTGGAAATTAAGATCAAGGCAAGAGTGAAGGTAATTGCTTATGAAGAGATACTGGTATGTGAATTTTGTTTATGGGGCATCTCACCACTGTGCAGCTTGCCAGCTTTATGGACCACTCTCTGAAATCAGAATCATGGCCAAGGCCAACATCAGGTACATGAGATTTCAGCTACTGTGCCAAGGTCTCAGCTACCTTGGGGAGAGACATTTCAGGGTGGGGAGGAGGGAGTAAATTAATCTTAACCATGTATAAATAAAAACAGACTCCTGGGAAAGAGGTTTTATCCATGGACTAAAGTAAAATAGACCCAAGAGAAGTCAACAGAGATACCCGACCACTGGTATGGAATTTGGCTAAGAAGAAAATGGCAACTGCAACATATAGTTGAGGAGGGAATAGGGTCACCACGAGAACCAGAGGAAAACAGCTTAGAGGGAAAAGGGGTGAGTAGATATAATTGGCTTCCTGCATGTATATTTTAGGCCTGACTTAAAAATAGTCCAAATGTCCTATGAAAAAACAGTAAATTTACAGTAATAAGATCAGTTCTGATTCTTTGGGAACCCCTAAAGCACAAAGGGGCCTCTATTTCTAGACAGACAGTCTGGACTCCAGGAGTCATAATTTCTACATAAGGTTTTAAGAAAGGCAGTTTTTTCAACTTCACTAATATTCTTTCTACTGAATAGTCTTTTTCTCATACTGCCATGGGACCCGTTGTCCAGTTTTTTATTGTTTACTACTCTAATCTCAATTTAACAAGAAGTTAATAAAACTGATTTCGTGAAAAAACAAGTAGAATGACTGGCAGCAGTCTATGAATTCTATCTTTCATCAATAATGGATGTGAATCGGTGTAGGGTGAGCCAACCTCTTTCTCCCCTTGAGGTCCTGCCTGGATTGATAAAATAGAAGCTTCCACCAACACATCCACCCTCCTGAGAAACTTCCATTAGTAATTCAACCCTCTTGTTCTGGAGGAGAAGAGGAACCACTTATCTGATTGTTGAGATTGGGGCCAAAAATGCACCACTCATACATAATCTCTTGCTGAGCCCAGAGAACCAAAATGAGACTAAAAACTGAAGAGTTACAGAACTGGGCTGAAATTACTAAGCATTCCTGTTAGCAGGGAGGAAATTTGAAAAAGATATAAAAGTGACAAATATTGAAGAAAACAGTAGTAGTTTATGTTTACACTCCAATAAAGTATATATTTGTATTTCTTTTTCATCTGAAATGCTATAATCTGTTACATATTAGTCTCCAATTTGCCTTTTTCCCTGAATAATGTGTCACTGGAATCCCCCAGGTCAGTATATGTAAATCTGATTCACTCTTTTTAATATTCATACAATTTGTAGTGAGGATTATTCTAATTCATCTATTCACCTATTAATGTTCAGATTGTTTTCAGTTCTTTTCTTCTTGCCGCTATAAAACAACAAATAAACATCCTTTCTCATCCATCCTTAAACACTTCTGTGTTTTCTTGTCTTTTTTTTTTTTTTAGATGGAGTCTTGCTCTGTCACCCAGGATGGAGTATGGTGGTGCATTCTCAGCTCACTGCAACCTCCACCTCTGAGTTCTCCTGCCTCAGCCTCCCAAGTAGCTGGGACTACAGGTGCCTGGCAATTTCTTAAATACTTGTGATTTTTATTATAACATAGATTCCGAAAAGGAATTACAAGGTCAAACGACATGACATATTTTAAACCTTGTCAGATGTTGCCAGATGTTTTCCCAAAAGGTTGTAGCAATTCACATTTCAACCAGCAATGTGCAATTACCTACTTTCCCTTTTCACTAACAGTGTTTCTCGAGTTTCCCATTTTTACCATATTAATGGCTTAATTTTTATTCCCCTCAGTATTACTGAAATAATGTATCTTTTCATGAATTTACTGGCTACTTGCATTCTTCTTTTTGTGACTTTTTGGTGTATTTTGCCCATTTTTTCTACTAGGTTATTTGCCTTATTCATATCCATTTATAAGAAGTCATTGTTTATTACAGTTGTTAAATTCTGCCTTTCATAGGTGTTGAAATTTTTTTTTCTTTTTGTCTCTGATCTCTTGCTTTCATTGATGTGATATTTAACCTTACATATTTGTAAGCTTTTTGAAGTTTAATGTATCTATTTCTTATTGCAGCACAGTTTCTTATCTGACTTAGGAAGTTTTCCCCACCCAAGGTTGTGAAAATATGCTCCTAAATTTTATTATTTTACCTTTCTACACTGAAATCTTTAATATATCAGAAACATTTTTGTTGAGGTAAAATTCACAGACACAGAAATGCACAGCTCTTATGGGTAAAATTTGATCAGCTTTGACAAATGTATATATCCACCAAAGCCTGTTGAACTAGAGGACATTTCCATGTCTCCAGAGAATTTCTGTAGACCTTCTTGTACTGAATTTGCAGCCCTCATTGGCAACAACTGCTCAGATTTCTATTACATACATTAATTTTGTCTATTTTTGAACTTCATATTAATGAAATCACACAGTGGGAATTCTTTTGTGTTTCACTTTTGTTCTGTCTATATGTTTTTGAGGGGGTTTTTCCATATTATTGCCAACCTGTATTCCATTGTTTCAATATACAAGGTTTTGTTTATTAGTTCTCCTGTCAATGGACATTTGGGTTGTTTCCAGTTTGGAGCTCTTATGAAGAAAGCTTCCATGAACATTCATATACACATCTCTGTGTGAACAGACTGGATATATGTTTTCATGTCTCCTTGGGGAAATACCTAGGAGTTGATTTGCAAAGTCTTAGGATAGGCAAAGGTTGAGGAAGTGTCAAAACTTTTCCCAAAATGCCTGCACCATTTGTTATGTCCACAAGCAAAATATGAGATCTCCTGCTGCTTCACATCCTCACCAACTTTGGGTGCTCTTTTAAATAGCCAAGTCAATTCTAAGCAAAAAGAACAAAGCTGGAGGCATCATGCTACCTGACTTCAAACTATACTGCAAGACTACAGTAATCAAAACCACATGGTACTGGTACCAAAACAGAGACATAGAACCATGGAACAGAACAGAATCCTCGGAGGCAATGCCACACATCTACAACCATCTGATCTTTGACAAACCTGACAAAAACAAGCAATGGGGAAAGGATTCCCTGTTTAATAAATAGTGTTGGGAAAACTGGCTAGCCATGTGCAGAAAGCAGAAACTGAACCCCTTCCTGACACCTTACACTAAAATTAACTCCAGATAGATTAAAGACTCAATTATAAGACCTAATGCCATAAAAACCCCAGAAGAAAACCTAGACAAGACCATTCAGGACATAAGCATCAGCAAAGACTTCTTGACTAAAATACCAGAAGCATTGACAACAAAAGCCAAAATAGAAAAATGGGATCTAATTAAACTCCAAAGCTTCTGTACAGCAAAAGAAACAATCATTAGAGTGAACCAGCAACCAACAGAATGGGGAAAAAAATTTGCAATCTACCCATCTGACAAAGGACTTATATCCAAAATCTACAAAGAACTGAAACAGATTTACAGGAAAAAAAACAAACAAACCCATTCAAAAGTGGGCAAAGGATATGAACAGACACTTTACAAAAGAAGACATACATGATGCCAACAAACATATGAAAAAATGCTCATCATCACTGGTCATCAGGGAATTGCAATTCAAAACTACATTGAGATACCATCTCACACCAGTTAGAATGGCGATCATTAAAAAATCTGGAAACAACAGATGCTGAAGAGGATGTGGAGAAATAGGAACACTTTTACACTGTTGCGAGTGTAAATTAGTTCAACCCTTGTGGAAGACAGTGTGGCGATACCTCAAGGACCTAGAAATAGAAATTCCATTTGACCCAGCAATCTCATTACTGAGTATATATCCAAAGGATTATAAATCATTCTATTATAAGGACACATGCACATGTATGCTCATTGCAGCACTGTTTACAATAGTAAAGACTTGGAACCAACCCAAATGCCTGTCAATGGTAGAATGGACAGGGAAAATGTGGCACATATACACCATGGAATACTATGCAGCCATAAAAAATGATGAGTTTGTGTTCCTTGTAGGGACATGGATGAATCTGGAAACCATCATTCTCAGCAAACTGACACAAGAACAGAAAATCAAACACTACATGTTCTCACCCATAGATGGGTGTTGAACAATGAGCACACATGGACATAGGGAGAGGATCATCACACACTGAGGTGTTTGGAGGTAGGGGGGATTAGGGGAAGGACAGTGGAGGGTAGGGAATTGGGGAGGGATAGCATGGGGAGAAATGTCAGATATAGGTGATGTGGATGGAGGCAGCAAACCACATTGCCATGTATGTACCTATGCAACAATTCTACATGTTCTTCACATGTACACCAGAACCTAAAATGCAATAAAATATATAATATAAATAAAAATAAGAAATTTTAGACATTTTAGTAGGTTTGAAGTGGTCTCTTATTGTTATTTAAATTTACATTTATTTAATACTGTAATTTACTATGTTTTGTCCCTTTTCATGCCCTTAGTGCCACTAAATGGGGTTCTCTTTTGTTGTTGAATTGTATGAGTTCTTTATATGTAAATATATGTTCTTTATATTTATGTCAGACATATGTATTGTGATATGATATATGATATCTTCCTTCCCATCTCTGTCTTATCTTTTTATTTTGTTAATAATGTCTTTTAATGAGAAAACATTTAAATTTTGATAAAGTCAAATTTGTCTATTTTTTTATTTATGATTAGTGCTTTTCATAAGAAATCTTTGTGTATTCCAAGTTAACTAAGATATTGTTTCCTTATAGACACTTTATAATTTTACCTTTTAAACATAGGTCAATTATGTATCTTCACTTAAATTTTGTTTATAGTTAGGTAAGTGTTAAAATTCATTTTTTTCCCATGTCTATTCAGTTATTCCAGCACCAGTTGCTGAAAAAGAATTATTTCCTCATGAATACTCACGGTGCTTTTTTCAAAAATCAATTAATTGTGGCCAGGTGACTCACATCTGTAATCCCAACTCATTGAAAGGCTGAGGCAGAAGAATTTCTTAAGGCCAGGAGTTCAAAACCAGCCTGGGCAATATAGTGAGACTCCATCTCTAAAAGTTTTTTTAATCAATTGATTGTATATGTGGCTTTATATCTAGACATCTGTGCTTCTCCATTTATTAATCTATTTATCTACTTGTTCCCAGGCCAATACTATAGGCTTAATTATCATGGCTTTATAGTAAGTCTGTAAATCAGACTTTGTTTTCGTGATTCTAGGTCCTTTGCCTTAATTGTGAATTTCAGAATCAAGAGGCCAATTTCTACCCCCCTCAAAAAAAAGGGGGCTCTAAAATTTTGATTGGAGTTACATTCACTCTATAAATAAGTTCTGAAAAAATTGACATTTAACAATATTGAGTCTTCCAATTTATGAAATGGGTGTTTCTTTATTTAGATTCTCTTTAATTTTTCTCAGCAATGTTTTATAATTTTCAGCCCACAGGTTTTATACTTCTGTTAAATTTATTCTTATATATTTTATATTTTTTAATTATTGTTATATATTTTATTTAAATAAAATATATATTTTACATTTTGTATATTCTATTACAAATAGAATTGCTTATTTGCTTCCAGTATGAAATGTAGTTTTGTATATTAATCTTCCTCTCTGTTACCTTGCTGTGTTCAATGATCAGTTTTAATAGTTGCTTTGTGGATTTCTATATACCTAGTCATATTGTCTGCAAATAAAGATTATTTTACTTCTTATCTTTTTTGCCTTTTATTTCTTTTACTTGACCTACTGTACTGGCTAGGCTCTCCAGGAAAATATAGAATAAAACTAAAAAGGGTGAAAGTTATCAGGTACAAACACATTTCAGAATGTTACATTTATTGCTGATTAACCAACATTTTATCTTCTTTATTATTCTTTTTTTTTTTTTTTTTGAGACTGAGTCTTGCTCTGTCACTCAGGCTGGAGGGTAATGGCATAGTCATGGCTTACTGCAACCTCTGCCTTCCGGGTTCAAGTTAGTCTCCTGGCTCAGCCTCCCAAGTCTGTGACTACAGGCATGTGCCACCACACCTGGCTAATTTTTGGGTTTTTAGTAGAGATGAGGTTTCACTATGTTGGCCAGGTTGGTCTCGAATTCCTGACCTCATGATCTGCGCACCTCGGCTTCCCAAAGTTCTGGGATTACAGGTGTGAGTCACTGCCCCTGGCCATTTTATCTTTCCTAATGTCCCTTTTATCTCCATACCTAGTGACAGAACTACAAAATATATGAAACAGGAACAAAGGGTGGAATAGTTAAATCTTCAATGTGATAAAGATGATCTATTTTAAAAATACAATTAACTAAATTATTAAATAATATTTGAAAAAAGGTAAGGTCTTTTAAAAGGTTACATTCATCATGTCCAAATTTCCGAATCATGAAAAGTATTTTTCAATGTGATTTTATTTTTTTTTCTTTTTATTTATTTATTTTTTTATTTTTTATTGCATTTTAGGTTTTGGGGTACATGAGCCGAACATGCAAGACAGTTGTGTAGGTACACACATGGCAGTGTGTTCTGCTTCCTTTCTCCCCTTCACCCACATTTGGCATTTCTCCCCAGGCTATCCCTCCCCACCTCCCCTCCCACTGACCCTCCCCCTTTCCCCCCAATAGACCCCAGTGTTTAGTACTCCCCTCCCTGTGTCCATGTGTTCTCATTTTTCATCACCCGCCTATGAGTGAAAATATGCAGTGTTTCATTTTCTGTTCTTGTGTCAGTTTGCTGAGGATGATGTTCTCCAGATTCATCCGTGTCCCTACAAACGACACAAACTCATCATTTCTGATTGCTGCATAATATTCCAGGGTGTATATGTGCCACATTTTTCCAATCCAGTCTATTATCAATGGGCATTAGGGTTGATTCCAGGTCTTTGCTATTGTAAACAGTGCTGCAATGAACATTCGTGTGCATGTGTCCTTATAGTAGAACGATTTATAGTCCTTTGGATATATACCCAGTAATGGAATTTCTATTTCTAAGGCCTTGAGGAATTGCCACACTGTCTTCCACAATGGTTGAACTAATTTACACTCCCACCAACAGTGTAAAAGTGTTCCTTTTTCTCCACATCCTCTCCAGCATCTGTTGTCTCCAGATTTTTTAATGATCGCCATTCTAACTGGCGTGAGATGGTATCTCAATGTGGTTTTGATTTGCATCTCTCTGATGACCAGTGATGATGAGCATTTTTTCATATGACTGTTGGCCTCATATATGTCTTCTTTCATAAAGTGTCTGTTTATATCCTTTGCCCACTTTTGAATGGGCTTCTTTGTTTTTTTCTGTAAATCTGTTTGAGTTCTTTGTAAATTCTGGATATCAGCCCTTTGTCAGATGGGTACACTGCAAAAATTTTTTCCCATTCTGTTGGTTGCCGATTCACTCTAGTGACTGTTTCTTTTGCTGTGCAGAAGCTGTGGAGTTTCATTAGGTCCCATTTGTCTATTTTGGCTTTTGTTGCCAATGCTTTTGGTGTTTTGTTCATGAAGTCCTTGCCTACTCCTATGTCCTGGATAGTTTTGCCTAGATTTCCTTCTAGGGTTTTTATCGTGACAGGTCTCATGTTTAAGTCTTTAATCCATCTGGAGTTAATTTTAGTGTAAGGTGTCAGGAAGGGGTCCAGTTTCTGCTTTCTGCACATGGCTAGCCAGTTTTCCCAACCCTATTTGTTAAACTGGGAATCCTTTCCCCATTGCTTGTTTTTGTCAGGTTTATCAAAGATTGTATAGTTGTAGATATGTTGTGTTGCCTCTACTGCCTCTGTTTTGTTCCATTGGTCTATATCTCTGTTTTGGTACCAGTACCATGCTGTTTTGATTACTGTAGCCTTGTAGTATAGTTTGAAATCCGGTAGTGTGATGCCCCCCGCTGTGTTCTTTTTGCTTAGAATTGACTTGGCTATGCGGGCTCTCTTTTGGTTCCATATGAAGTTCATGGTGGTTTTTTCCAGTTCTGTGAAGAAAGTCAATGGTAGCTTGATGGGGATAGCGTTCATTCTGTAAATTACTTTGGGCAGTATAGCCATTTTCACGACATTAATTCTTCCTAACCATGAACATGGAATGTTTCTCCATCTGTTTGTGTCCTCTCTGATTTCGTTGAGCAGTGGTTTGTAGTTCTCCTTGAAGAGGTCCCTTACGTTCCTTGAGAGTTGTATTCCAAGGTATTTTATTCTTTTTGTAGCAATTGTGAATGGCAGTTTGTTCTTGATTTGGCTTTCCCTAAGTCTGTTATTGGTGTAGATGAATGCTTGTGATTTTTGCACCTTGATTTTATATCCTGAGACTTTGCTGAAGTTGCTTATCAGTTTCAGGAGTTTTGGGGCTGAGGCGATGGGGTCTTCTAGGTATACTATCATGTTGTCTGCAAATAGAGACAATTTGGCTTCCACCTTTCCTATTTGAATGCCCTTTAGTTCTTTTTCTTGCCTGATTGCTCTGGCTAGAACTTCCAGTACTATATTGAATAGGAGTGGTGAAAGAGGGCATCCTTGTCTAGTGCCAGATTTCAAAGGGAATGCTTCCAGTTTTTGCCCATTCAGTATGATATTGGCTGTTGGTTTGTCATAAATAGCTTTTATTACTTTGAGATATGTTCCATCAATACAGAGTTTATTGAGGGTTTTTACCATAAAGGGCTGTTGGATTTTGTCAAATGCCTTCTCTGCATCAATTGAGATAATCATGTGGTTTTTGTTTTTGGTTCTGTTTATGTGGTGAATTACGATGATAGACTTGCGTATGTTGAACCAGCCTTGCATCCCCGGGATGAATCCTACTTGATCATGATGAATAAGTTTTTTGATTTGCTGTTGCAATTGGCTTGCCAATATTTTATTGAAGATTTTTGCATCTATGTTCATCATGGATATTGGCCTGAAGTTTTCTTTTCTTGTTGGGTCTCTGCCGGGTTTTGGTATCAGGATGATGTTGGTCTCATAAAATGATTTGGGAAGGATTCCCTCTTTTTGGATTATTTGGAATAGTTTTAGAAGGAATAGTACCAGCTCCTCTTTGTGTGTCTGGTAGAATTCGGCTGTGAACCCGTCTGGACCTGGGCTTTTTTTGTGTGGTAGGCTCCTAATTGCTGCCTCGACTTCTGCCCTTGTTATTGGTCTATTCATAGTTTCAGCTTCCTCCTGGTTTAGGCTTGGGAGGACACAGGAGTCCAGGAATTTATCCATTTCTTCCAGGTTTACTAGTTTCTGTGAATAGAGTTGTTTGTAATATTCTCTGATGATGGTTTGAATTTCTGTGGAATCTGTGGTGATTTCCCCTTTATCATTTTTTATTGCAACTATTTGGTTGTTCTCTCTTTTCTTTTTAATCAATCTGGCTAGTGGTCTGTCTATTTTATTGATCTTTTCAAAAAACTAGCTCTTGGATTTATTGATTTTTTGAAGGGTTTTTCGTGTCTCAATCTCCTTCAGTTCAGCTCTGATCTTAGTTATTTCTTGTCTTCTGCTGGGTTTTGAGTTTTTTTTTATCTTGCTCCTCTAGCTCTTTCAATTTTGACGATAGGGTGTCAATTTTGGATCTCTCCATTCTCCTCATATGGGCACTTATTGCTATATACTTTCCTCTAGATACTGCTTTAAATGTATCCCAGAGATTCTGGCATATTGTGTCTTCGTTCTCATTGGTTTCGAAGAACTTCTTTATTTCTGCCTTCATTTCATTATTTACCCAGTCAACGTTCAAGAGCCAGTTGTTCAGTTTCCATGAAGCTGTGCGGTTCTAGGTTGGTTTCTGAATTCTGAGTTCTAACTTGATTGCACTGTGGTCTGAGAGGCTGTTTGTTATGATTTCAGTTGTTTTGCATTTGCTGAGCAGTGCTTTACTTCCAATTATGTGGTCAATTTTAGAGTAGGTGTGATGTGGTGCTGAGAAGAATGTATATTCTCTGGATTTGGGGTGGAGAGTTCTGTAAATGTCTATCAGATTTGCTTGCTCCAGGTCTGAGTTCAAGCCCTGGATATCCTTGTTGATTTTCTGTCTGGTTGATCTGTCTAATATTGACAGTGGAGTGTTAAAGTCTCCCACTATTATTGTGTGGGAGTCTAAGTCTCTTTGTAAGTCATTAAGAACTTGCCTTATGTATCTGGGTGCTCCTGCATTGGGCCCATATATGTTTAGGATAGTTAGCTCTTCTTGTTGTATCAATCCTTTTAGCATTATGTAATGGCCTTCTTTGTCTCTTTTGATCTTTGTTGCTTTAAAGTCTATTTTATCAGAGATGAGAATTGCAACTCCTGCCTTTTTTTTGCTCTCCATTTGCTTGGTAAATCTTCCTCCATCCCTTTATTTTGAGCCTTTGTGTATCCTTGCATGTGAGATGGGTTTCCTGGATACAGCACACTGATGGGTTTTGGATTTTTATCCAATTTGCCAGTCTGTGTCTTTTGATTGGTGGATTTAGTCTATTTACATTTAGGGTTAATATTGTTATGTGTGAATTTGATACTGCCATTTTGATGCTAAGTGGCTGTTTTGCCCGTTAGTTGTTGTAGATTCTTCATTATGTTGATGCTCTTTAGCATTTAGTGTGATTTTGGAATGGCTGTTGCTGGTTGTTCCTTTCTATGTGTAGTGCCTCTTTCAGGAGCTCTTGTAAAGCAGGCCTGGTGGTGACAAAATCTCTGAGTACTTGCTTGTTCGCAAAGGATTTTATTTTTCCTCCACTTATGAAGCTCAGTTTGGCTGGATATGAAATTCTGGGTTGAAAGTTCTTTTCTTTAAGAATGTTGAATATTGGCCCCCACTCTCTTCTGACTAGTAGAGTTTCTGCCGAGAGATGTGCTGTGAGTCTGATGGGCTTCCCTTTGTTGGTGACTCGACCTTTCTCTCTGGCTGCCCTTAGTATTTTCTCCTTTATTTCAAACTTGTTGAATCTGACGATTATGTGCCTTGGGGTTGCTCTTCTTGCAGAATATCTTTGTGGTGTTCTCTGTATTTCCTGCATTTGAGTGTTGGCCTGTCTTGCTAGGTGGGGGAAATTTTCATGGATGATGTCCTGAAGAGTATTTTCCAGCTTGGATTCATTCTCTTAGTCCCCTTCTGGTACACCTATCAAACGTAGGTTAGGTCTTTTCACATAGTCCCACATTTCTTGGAGACTTTGTTCATTCCTTTTGCGCTTTTTTCTCTGATCTTGGTTTCTTGTTTTATTTCATTGAGTTGATCTTCGACTTCAGATATTCTTTCTTCTGCTTGGTCAATTCGGCTGTTGAAACTTGTGCCTGCTTCGCGAAGTTCTCATATTGTGTTTTTCAGCTCCTTTAATTCATTCATATTCTTCTCTAAGTTATCCATTCTTGTTATCATTTCCTCAAATCTTTTTTTACATCTTTTTTCAAGGTTCTTAGTTTCTTTGCATTGATTTAAAACATGTTCTTTTAGCTCACAAAAGTTTCTCATTATCCACCTTCTAAAGTCTAATTCCGTCATTTCATCACAGTCATTCTCCATCCAGCTTTGTTCCCTTGCTGGTGAGGAGGTTTGGTCCTTTCTAGGAGGCGAGGTGTTCTGGTTTTATGTGTTTTCCTCCTTTTTGTGCTGGTTTCTTCCCATCTTTGTGGATTTATCCACTTGTCGTCTGCGTAGTTGCTGACTTTTCAATTGGGTCTCTGAGTGGACACCCAGATTGTTGGTGATGAAGTATTTCTGTTACTTGGCTTTCCTTCTACCAGTCTAGCCCCTTCGCTGTATGACTGCTGAGGTCCACTCCAGCCCCTGCTTGTCTGGGGTGTACCTATAGCAGCTGTGGAAAAGCGAGGGATACTACCAGTTTCTTTTTCTGCTATCTTTGTCCCAGAATGTTGCCTGCCAAATGTCAGTCTTTTGGATATAGAGGGGTTAGGGAGCTGCTTGAGGAGACAGTCCGTACTTTGTAGGAGCTCATTTGCTGAGCTGTGAGCTCTGTTGTTCATTCAGGGCTGATAGGCTGAAAAAAACCCCTTTTTTTCTCAGATGCTCTGTCTGGGGTGGGGGGTTGAGGCTTTCCTTGTGAGTGTCTGCCTCGCTGTCCTGCCCTGCTAGGAGGCAGTCAAATCACTATTTGCCTGCCGAGGCTCCACCCTGCTGGTGTGAGGTTCGCCCTGTTGCTGCAGGTTCTGCCCTTTTGCTGCAGTCTCCGCCCTGTTGCCACGGTCTCCACCCTGTTGCCACAGGCTACGCCCTGTAGCGGAGTCTCTCTGTTGTACCGGGTTACTTCAGCAACGGCAGGCTACGTCAGCAATGAGCGTGTACCTCAGTGGGGGCTGATTGCCTCGGTAATGGCGGACGCCCCTCCCCCACAGAGCTGCACTCTAAGAAACCTCCTCACAGGAAGGGTTTGGAATCGCCATTTTGTTTGTCACACTGCGCTAGCCCAAACGCTTTGTCCCTGGGATTTCCTGGGCTGGCTTGCTGCCCAAGTCCTGTTCAGTCTCAAGTTTAGCCCTCCCAGGTCTCAGTTTGCTGGTTCAACAGGGCACCCGTAACAGTGCGCTTTTGTATGGAGTGCTGTGGAGCGCCTCTGTGCTCCGGCACGGGCCAGAGCCGCACCGGCTGCCGGCTACACCAGCCGAGACCTCTGCCTGGCGTCCTGCGTCTCTTTTATACCTGGGGATTTCCCCGTTCTGTGGGCAACTAAGATCCATCTGGAAATGCGCCCCCAACTCACCCTATCCACACATCTAGCGAGAGCTTCAATCCTGGGTTGTTCTCACAGTGCCATCTTGAGTCCTCCCCTCTCAATGTGATTTTAGTTGACAGATTCTGAGTTTATTTTGGCAGACCTGTAATTCACAAATGAAGAAATTAAAATTGTGAATAACCTACTTTAAAAAATTAAACCTGTTAATAATCAAAGAAACTTAAAACCATAATGAGAAAACTGCAAGTTCTAGTTAAGGTGCTTCTGCGGGGCTTTGACAGGTCCCTATACTTCCTTTATTACAGAGATAATCACTGTAAAATGAAACTGTCTATATATTATCTTATCTCCTATTAGATGAAATCTTTGTGAGGGTAGGATTAGTTCAATAAAAACATAAAGATAAAAATAATTAGAATGCCTAGGAATTGTCAAAGACAAAAAGAATTAGGCACTCTTACATACACTGCTGGTGGGGGTATAAACTGATAAAACCTTTCTCCAGAGCAATTTGGCACAGTGTCAAGCGCCTTAAAATATGCATAAACTTTGACCTAGCAATTTCATTTCAAGAAATTTTGTAGCTCTATTACTAGGTACAAAGTTAAGGAAATAATTCATGTGCCCAAAGATTTCTACATAAAAACAGGTACAAAATATAGGTAATGTGAGTGTCCAAAACTGAGAAATAAGTAAAATAAATTATGATGTTTATAATGGAATTGTATAATAGAATTTTATGCAGTTATTAAAATTTGGTTCATAAATGTTTTACTGTTCTTTACAGATACATTTGTAATATAGTAAGTGAAAAAGAAGTATAAAACATCAAATAGTATTTGAATACATCTTAAAAAATAGCTCTAGCTGAGGGTGGTGGCACACACCTGTAGTCCCAGGTACTCAGGAAGCTGAGATGAGATCACTTGAGCCCAGAAATTCAAGACCAACCTGAGCAACACAGAAACATAATGAGACCCTGCCTTTGATTTAAAAAAACAAAACAAAAAGTAGCTCTAGATGAATTTTTTAAAAATCACAGAGATACATCAAAATGCTGTATTCTCAAGAGCAGTTTGTTCCTTATACCCATTCATTCTTTTATTCTCTATAAAACTGGGGATTGGAATTACAGGTAATGTTATTTTGCTTACCTACAGTTCTTTTTTTCTCTACCATTAGTGAATATTGCTTTTGTCACTAGGAAGAAAAACATAATTTTAAGAGAAACAATGGGAGACTCCAAACACAGTATGTATTTTGGTCATATGTTTCCACCCAATTAGCTTCAAAACAGCTGTCTTTCAGTTAATTGCTACTTCTCTTCCTCACTCTTTTCCCTGGTGCAGATATCATGTGGATTTGTGGTAGGCTTACAACTCCTCATCCTCTCCTCAGCACATCTATTCTTTTGATCACAACTCTAGAAGGTGTGTGTCACGTGGACAGCAATAGCAAAGGGATGAAGCAGCTTATCAATGTCACCACAGAGTCAAATAGAAGATAAAAGACTAAACTGAGAACAAGGATCATTTGTAGCAGGTATATCCCAGATTTCAGCTTTCATGTAGAGAAGAAATCAAGGGAATATTGTAATTGCATTTATTGTCCATGTGTTAGAAAAAAGAGAACTTGTCTCCTTCCCAACTCCCTCTCACCCCAAAAAATTTCTGCCATTATTTTATGTTTGCTTTGCTTACACAAATAATAAAAGGTGCATGTTTCTTGCTTTGTTTTTATTACATAAAATTATGTAACGTCATTAGTATAATTTTAGCCCTAACAACTGACCACATTTGACCATTGCCTGGAACCACAAGCTTCTTTTAAACCTTGAGCTAAAAAGCACAGTTTATTAGGATGTGATACCCCCTTCCAAAGTTAGTTATTCTATTGGGAAAGAAATTGTTTGCTTCAAGCTCCCATTCTATCTTTTGTCCTCTGCAGGACTGTAGGATGTTGAAACTAGAAAAGATCTTAGATAATAAGAGTTATCACTTTAAGTGCTCATTCAATAACAGGCACTATTCCAACAGCCATGCATATACATTAATACATTTAATTCTTACAACTCTAAGTTAGGTTCTACTACTCATTACAAAGATCAAGGAACTGAGGCAGAGACAAGCTAGGTTAAATTGTTTAATGTGACACAAAAAGTATCCCAGGATTAAAGCAGAGGTTATATGAAATTGAAGTCCCCTCAGTTTCCATGCTCTACTGCCTCTTTGTCATCAACTGTGTATCTGGCCCTCATAGAGAACACCAAGTACCATTCCCTTTGTGGAAAAATCAGGAAGCAGATTGCAAAAGTAATACATCATTCATGCATATGTCTTTTCTTTTTATTTATGGCTTTATTCTTTATGTGCCAAATATTCCTTCATTTATCATGGCTTCTGCCTGTTGTGCCATCCTTAGATTTTCACACTTCAAGATAATATAAATGTAAATAAGTATAGGTATAAATATAGACATAGTCACCTACATTAAGGCCAGTTCTTCTGTATTTATTTACTTGTTCTATATCTGATTTACCTCAGTTTTTTTTAAACATTTATATCTTCAATTCAGGTGGAATTTATTTTAGGTAAAACTTTTTTCCAAACAGTTTTTTCCTCTGCTGTCTAGCATGACTTATGATATATTTCTTCCTTCCTACTTATTTTAAGTGTGATTTTTACCACATGGGTCTGTTGAAGTCTCTGCCTTCAATTTCATTAATATGTCTATTATTAGTCCATTAACACACCTTTTTCCATATTCTGATTTGTAACACATTGTAATATGTTACTGGACAAAACTCTGTCAAATTATCATTCTTTTAGAAAGTGTTTCCAAATAGTTTGAAGACAACTGTTATCAATTGATATAATTTCTCTTTTAAAAATGTGGTGTTCATTCCTATTCATCTTAGTACTGGAAGTCCTAGCCAGAGCAATCACGCAAGAAAAAGAAATAAAAGGCACTGGACGGTGGCTCACGCCTGTAATCCCAGCACTTTGGGAGGCCGAGGCAGGTGGATCATGAGGTCAAGAGATCGAGACCATCCTGGTCAACATGGTGAAACCCCGTCTCTACTAAAAATACAAAAAAATTAGCTGGGCATGGTGGCATGTGCCTGTAGTCTCAGCTACTCGGGAGGCTGAGGCACCAGAATTGCCTGAACTCAGGAGGCGGAGGTTGCCGTGAGCCGAGATCATGCCATTGCACTCCAGCCTGGGTGACAAGAGTGAAACTCCATCTCAAAAAAAAAAAAAAAAAAGGCACTGGAATAGGAAGAGAGGAAGTCAAACTATCTCTGTTTACAGACCATATGATTTATACCTACGAAACCCAATAATCTCTGCCCAAAACAATTTTATCTGCTAAACACCTTGAGAAGAGTTTCAGAATACAAAATCAATCTACAAAAATCAGTAACATTTTTATACACCAACATTCAAGCTTATTGCCAAATCAAGAATGCAATCCCATTCACAATAGCCTCCAAAAGAATAAAATATCTAGGAATACAGCTAACCAAGGAGGTGAAAGATGTCTAAATGAGAATTAAAAACATTGCTCAAAGACATCAGAGATGACATAAACAATTGAAAAAATTCATGGATAGGAATTATCAATATACTATGCTCCAAGGCTGCAGAAACCAAAACAGAATGATACTGATATAAAAACAGACATATAGACTAGTGGAACAGAACAGAGAGCCTAGAAATAATGCTACACATATACAACTATCTGAATTTCAACAAAGCCAGTGAAAACAAGCAATGGAGAAAAGACTCCCTATTCAATAAATGGTGCTGGGATAACTGACTAGCCATATGCAGAAGATTGACACTACACCCCTTCCTTACACCATATACAAAACTCAACTCAATGGATTATAGACTAAAACGTAAACTCTAAAACTATAAAAACTCCAAAATAAAACCTGGGAAATATCATTCTGGACATAGACCCTGACAAAGATTTCATGACAAAGAAACCAAAATCAACTGCAACAAAAAAAAAAAACTGACAAATGGGACTTAAACTAAAAAGCTTCTACAGAGCAAAAAAAAACTAACAACAGAGGAAACAGACAACAACATCCAGAGTCTCTAAGGAACTTAAACAAATCTACAAGCAAAAACAAAAAAAATCAAACAAAAGACATGAACAGAAACTTTACAAAAGAAAATATACATGTGGCCAACAATAATATGAAAAAATGTTCAGCATCACTAATCATTAGAAAAAGGCAAATCAAAACCACAATGAGATACTATCTCACATCATCAGAATGGTTATTATTTTTAAAAAGTCAAAAAATGATAGATGCTTTTGAGGTTGCAGAGAAAAGGGAACACTATACCCTACTGGTGAGAATGTTAATTAGTTCAGCCATTGTGGAAAGCAGTGTGACGATTTCTCAAAGAACTTAAAACAGAATTACCATTTGACCCATCAATCCCATTATTGGATATATACCCAAAGGAGCATAAATTGTTGTACCATTAGGATGCATGCAAGTGCACAATCATCACAATACAATTCATAATAGCAAAGACATGAAATCAACCTAAATGTCCATCAATAGTAAACTGTTCCAGGCACATTGGCTCATGCCTATAACCCCAGCAATTTGGGAGGCCAAGGCAGAAGGATCGCTTGAGTCCAGCTACACAGGAGGCTGAGGCAGGAGAATTGCTTGAACACAGGAGGCAGATGTTGTGGTGAGCCGAGATTGCACCACTGCACTCCAGCCTGGGCAACAAGAGTGAAACTCCATCTCAAAAAAAACAAAATAAAACAAAACAAAAAATCTGGAAACAACAGATGCTGGAGAAGATGTGGAGAAATAGGAACACTTTTACACTGTTGGTGGGAGTGTAAATTAGTTCAACCCTTGTGGAAGACAGTGTGGTGATTCCTCAAGGACCTAGAAATAGAAATTCCATTTGACCCAGCAATCCCATTACTGGGTATATATCCGAAGGATTATAAATCGTTCTACTATAAGGACATATCCACACGAATGTTCACTGCAGCACTGTTTACAATAGCAAAGAGCTGAAACCAACCCAAATGCCCATAGATGATAGACTGGACAGGGAAAATGTGACATGTATACACCATGGAATACTATGCAGCCATCAAAAACGATGAGTTTGTGTCCTTTGTAGGGACATGGAGGAACCTGGAGAACATCATTCCAGCAAACTGACACAAGAACAGAAAATGAAATACCGCATGTTCTCACTCACAGGCGGGTGTTGAACAATGACAACACATGGACACAGCGAGGGGAGCGCTATACACTGGGGTCTGTTGGGGGGAAATAGGGGAGGGACAGTGAGGGTGGGGAGTTGGGGAGAGATAGCATGGGGAGAAATGCCAGATATAGGTGAAGGGGAGAAAGGCAGCAAATCACACTGCCACATGTGTACCTATGCAACAATCTTGCATGTTCTTCACATGTACCCCAAAACCTAAAATGCAATTAAAAAAAAAGATTCTAACCAGGTCCATCCATTCATTTGTTCCTCTATAACAGGCAGTGTGCCCCCTGCTAGCACCCGCCTCCTTCTTCCAACTCTGTTGTTTTCCAGTAGCCTTTGGTATAAACAAATATAAAAATATGGGAGGGTAGATACTTCTGTTGTCTTAAAAAAATCATTGATTGTGCAGAAAAAATATAAGACTCTGGGTCCCTAAGATGGCACAGATGTCAAGGAAGAGGAATCAGAGTATGCTGCATTTTCTTTTTTTTTTTTTTCAAATACCTATTTCATATGGTAAAGTATGGGTGTGCCAGTAAGGGAAATGATGAGGTGTTTCTAAATCCACCTTCTCTCAATTAGCTTTTTTCTTTTATCTTCTTAGGTGGTATAACAGTTTTAAGATTTTCTTTTGTGCATCTGTACACATATTCATGCAAATTTGGGGAAGGCTATGTCAGAGGCTGCTAACCTAATACAACTTTAAACATTGCAACATTCAATAATTAGGCCCAATGAAAGCCAGTGACAAATATAATACACACTGACTTTCCCATCCTTCCCCTACACCACACGTGAACTTATTCCACACAAATTGTAGAAATGCTAACCTGGGAATTCACAGATGTCAAGTGGGAAAAGTTGGCTACAATCAGCCACAATTTTTAAAATACGCCTTGCATTTATTTAAGGTTAATTAAGAGGACGAGTTTTGTCACTAGGCCAAATACCTCCTCTAACTGGAGGAAACAATCATTCAGAGCATGTCATTAAAGGTGACAGCAAAGATTTAATGTCACTCTACTCTTTTTATATTTGCTGGTTGTAATTGTCTTTATGTGGGCTTTTTATAATGCTTGAATCAAAGAAGTTAAAAAAATAAAATAACTAGTATCCATGTTCAGCATCCCTTTTCAGGTGTAAATGTGTTCCTAAGATATTTTTCCTAGAAAAAAATACTAACTCTATAAAACAATGCTAAAAGAGCAGAATATAATCTGGGTTATGAACTAGCAGTTTATACTATTAAATGATGAAGATTATTCATTAATAAGCTAGATACAATTGACAAAAAAAGTACATTTTACTTCTTCCAAGTGTAATCTGGGAAAGAATATTCTCTTAAAAATATTTGACTTGGTTCTTCAATAACTGAAGCACACTGTTTAGTTCTGAGGGTCATAAAATCTGTCCTATGGATATGGTTATTCGGAATCTTGTATTTGCAACTACAAGTTACTAAAAATATTGAAGGAAGTAGCACAGGGTTACAACAGATGCTCAGAGCTGAAATCCTATGCCCAGAAACTGCTGTTGCTTTTGAAATCACCCTCTTCGCTGAGTCAGTTGTTCATGTGCATGTCTGCTAGGGTGCAATGATCATTTTGTGCCAAATTTGGCAGGTGGTGTCTTCACGCTCCAAAGTGAGGAGAGAATCTGTCTAAAAATATCTTTCTTCCTTATTCACACAGGCACCATATTATTCTGAGAAGGAATACATCACTACCAACCATAGGATGTGTATGTGTTTTTGTTTATCTCTTGTACCATTCCTTTTTCCAAAAACTAAGATTTATGTTTACACCATATTTTTGGATTGAGCATCTAAATGCACCTGATTCGTGAACCACAGTACCAAACAGATGTTGAAGGAATTAATGATTCAGCAAAGCAACTCAGGCTCTCTTTCCCAGGAATTATATCGCAAAATTCTCAGTGCCTGAAGCAATTGGCTTATTTTCAATACCAGTATGTTTTTTGTATAATTCCTGTTTATTTTCATAATGCTCATCCTTACCTAGATATTTGATTGTAGTTTATGGAAGCACAACTTTCTTTGCCAACACAGCTCTGTCCTGCTCACAAAGACCTTATCCTGTATATTTCTCCCTAGGATCCTTCTCACTAACTTTGCTCAAACCTTGCCCTCTGCCCCAGATGACCTCCTTATCATTTTACAACGATCCACCTCATTTAGGTCCCAGCTCAAAATTTGTCTCTCATGAGAATCTTTCCCAGGGCCTGCCATCCCTTTCCATCTGTTTTCACCCCTCAGTACACATATCCTAGGTCTGTGCTAGACACACTGATATTTCTAATCTCCTTTCATTATAGTCGTTTTCCTTTCATTATAGTCTGCTTGTGGTACACATATATTTTATATCTCCTCAATTACAAATCCCTTCAGAAAAACACCTGTTCTATCTTTTGGACACACTTCCACTTCCTCATATGGTCAATTTTCCTATGTTGTATATAGTAAAAACTCAGTGAAGCTGTCACCATTCAGACATCACATTTCACAATGTATCAGCCAAAGCTCGAAGCAGTTTTTTCTTCTTAGTAGTCTTCAGGCAATCTATACAGGCCTTTGAGTCTCTATCTTTTATATCTGGCACTTCATTATCACATATTTTTCACTTTAGCAATATATTCTAAATGCTCATCTTCTATAATGCTGTCCTAACAGGACCTAGCAAGTAAGCAAGTAATTGTGTGTGTGTGTGTGTGTGTGTGTGTGTGTGTGTGTGTGTGTGTGTGTGTTTTCTTTCTATGTCTAGAGCTTCTTCCCACTTGTCCAAAAATAGACTCTTCAAGGAAAAGGTGTAGCTTCACAAAATCGTCTTTATTCTAGGACCAAAATAGACCTCCTTTGAATTTGATTATTGTTCAGGGTAGAAAATCGACCACTGTCCTACTCCAAGTTCCCAAATATAATATTAAAAGAACTTGGTAAGAGCCTTGTAAGGCAGAGTAAAGTGCTCAGAATTTTTTTTCTAATGTCATGAGAAGCCACGAGAGTACTGTAAGTAGAGTGGAGCTTTCTGAAAGATCACTCAGGCTACAGAGGGGAGAACAGACGGTAGGGATAGATGACGATTTCAGAAGGAGGCCATAGAGTAAATAGTCCACATGAGAATGGCTTGGACCATATCAGTCTTTCCTAAGAGCATATGGGAAAATAACCCTAAAATATAAAAGTGAATAATGATTAAAAGGAAATCCAATGTATTTTCTTACTGCAGACTTGGGGAAAGGACACAGAAGTCAAGTCAACAAGCCCAAAAAATCTGGAACATTTCTCTACTGCTTGTGCATGAGGAAGCTGAGCGGTGTGGATGTGGATCTAACAGAGTAGATAAGACTGTCCTACCACACCCTGATGTCTGTCTTATGTCATTGTATAGGATGGGATTCAGGAGACTTCCTCACGTATTGGAAAATGTTGCTGAAAAGTACTCCTGGCCGTATGTCAAAATTTTTCCCTAAACTACACCATACCAAGCTGAGAAGGAAAATTAGAGTCTACCTAATATATTTTCATCTCAAACACCAGCTGTCATTCATCCAAAACCATAGGAGCCAAGCATCTAGTAGGAAAAGTTCACCTGTGGTGTGTTTATGAAGGTATTCTCTCAATATTCTTCAACCAACTACATTAACTATCCTAAATGTGATCTAATATACATAGGAAACTATTTTACAAAGATAAAAGGTGAGGAAATAATGCTTTTGATCCCCTCTGTGCCAAGTTCTGGTAGTTATTTGATATTTTATGGTCATTGTCTTACACATTTCTTCCATCAAGCCAGCAGTGTAGTTCTGACTATCCCATTTTATAGAAGAGTAAGATGAAGCACAGAAAAGGCAGAGACACACAGCCAATGAGCAGCAGGGCCCAGGTTTGATTTCAAAGCTTATATTTTATGGAAGCCAAATACGAAACATGGCCTTGATTTCTCCAGAAGAATAAAGTTGGTGTTTACAAAAGTGAACAATTGTCCCTTAAAATATTATAGCTTTGAAGATGGCAGTTTAGGAGCAACTCAGGATTGCAGCTCCCAGTGAAAGCACAGAGGGTGAGTGGACGCCGCATTTCCAGACAAATATTTATTGCCTACAGACCAGGAGATTCCCAGGCAGAGAAGCCCCACACGGACCAGCACAGCTATTTTGGCCAGCGCTGCTATTTTGCTGGCGCCCCAGCATGGTGGTTCTCCATACAAAACACACTGCTCTGGTTGCCCTTTTAAGCTGGTGATTGGAGCTCCGGGAAGGCAGATTCGCCCACTCATCTGATTAAACAGGGGACAGAAACAGGAAGCCAGGCCAGGAGATTCCCGGGCAGCACCTTTGTTTCAGCCAGCACAGTGGGTCACAGCACAAGAAACCATACAGATCCCAGCACCTTTTCAACAGGTGACTAGAACACCTGGGAGAGAGTCAACTGTTCAACTTTAAAAAAAAAAAAAAAGGTTCTGAGTCAGGGAGCCAGGTGATCAGGCTCAGCAGGTCCCACCCCCCCCCAAAAAAAAAAACAGCAATTGGAAATGCCCCAGGTTGAGAGTTTCATGGCAAGCACAGCTGAACCTGGGACAGTCCAGCTCTGTGGGGGAGGGGCATCCACCATTACTGAGGCACTCCACCCCTATGGAGGTAGTCCACCATTGCTGAGGCAGCCACCAGCACCGAGGCAACCTGCGATAACAGAGAGAGTCTGCCATTACAGAGGCGGGAAACCATTGCCAAGGCAGTTCTAACCACACCCATATAAACAGGACTGCAGGGAAGTTCACAGGGCAGCAGAACAGAGCCCACAGCAGCTCAGCAAAACCTCTGCAGGCAGACAGTGACTATGCTGCCTCCTTGCTGGGCAGGGAAGCCATGAAAAAAAGGCAGCAGCACAACAGAAACTCATAAATAAAGCCCTAATTCCTCGAGACAGAGCACCTGGGGGAAAAAAAGGTGGGGGTTAGGAGTTCTGCCACAGTAGACTTAAAAGTACCTGCCAAGCTTCTCTGAACAATGGAGCTCACAGCTCAGCACCTGAGCTCTTATACAGGAGAGACTGTCTCCTTAAGCAGTTCCCTGACCCCTGTATATCCAAAGAGTCGCCTCACAAAGGACTGATCAGACTGACATTTGATGGGCATCATTCTGGGACAAAGATAGCACAAGAAGAAACTGGTAGCAACCCTTAATGTTCTGCACCTGCAGCAGGTGATCCCCAGGCAAGCAGAGCCTGGAGTGGACCTCAGCAGTCCTAGAGAAGGGGGGCCAGAGTGTTAGAAGGAAAAATAAGAAATAGAAATAACTTCATCATAAACTGGACATCCACTCAGAGACCCAATCTGAAAATCAGCAACTACACAGACAACAGGTGGATAAATCCACAAAGATGGGAAGAAACGAGTGCAAAAAGGAGGAAAACACCCTAAAACAGAACACCTCTCCTCCTACAAGGGATCACTACTCCTCACCAGCAGGGGAACAAGGCTGGATAAAGAATAAGTGTGATAAAATGACAGAATCAGACTTCAGAAGGTGGGTAATAATAAATTTCTGTGAACTAAAAGACCACGATCTAACCCAATGCAAGGAAACTAAGAACCTTGAAAAAAGATTTGATGAAATGCTAATGAGAATGGACAACTTAGAGAGGAATATGAGTGAATTGATGGAACTGAAAAACACAACACGAGAACTTCACGAAACATGCACAAGTTTCAACAGCTGAACTGCCCAATCAGAAGAAGGGAAATCAGAGGCCAAAGATCAACTCAATGAAATAAAATGAGAAGGCAAGATTAGAGAAAAAAGCGCAAAAAGGAAAGAAAAAGTCTCCAAGAAATATGGGACTATGTGAAAAGACCTAATCTACGTTTGATAGGTGCACCTGAATGTGACGAAGAGAATGAATCCAAGATAAAAAATACTCTTCAGGATATTATCCAGGAAAATTTCCCCAACCTAGCAAGGTGGTCCAATATTCAAGTCCAAGAAATACAGAGAACACCACAAAGATATTCCTCAAGAAAAGCAACCCCAAAGCACATAATCGTCAGATTTACCAGGGTTGAAATAAAGGAGAAAATGCTAAGGGCAGCCAGAGAGAAAGGTCAGGTTACCCACAAAGGGAAGCCCATCAGACTCACAGCAGATCTCTCAGCAGAAACCCTACAAGCCAGAAGAGAGTAGGGGCCAATATTCAACACCCTTAAAGAAAAGAACTTTCAACCCAGAATTTCATATCCAGCCAAACTAAGCTTCATAAGTGAAGGAAAAATAAAATCCTTTGTGAACACGCAAGTACTCACAGATTTTGACACCACCAGGCCTGCTTTACAAGAGCTCCAAAAAGAGGCACTACACATAGAAAGGAACAACCAGTACCAGCCACTACAAAAGCATACCAAATGGAAAAGAGCATAAACAAAATGAAGAATCTGCATCAACTAATGGGCAAAACAGCCAGCTAGCATCAAAATGGCAGTATCAAATTTACACATAACAATGTTAACCCTAAATGTAAATGGACTAAATGCACCAGTCAAAAGACACAGACTGGTAAATTGGATAAAAAGCCAAAATCCATCTGTGTGCTGTATCCAGGAAACGCATCTCACATGCAAGGATACACAAAGGCCCAAAATAAAGGAATGGAGGAAGATTTTCCAAGCAAATGGAGAGCAAAAAAAAGGCAGGAGTTGCAATTCTCATCTCTGATAAAATAGACTTTAAAGCAACAAAGATCAAAAGAGACAAAGAAGGACATTACATAAAGTAAAAGGATTGATACAACAAGAAGAGCTAAGGATCCTAAATATATACGGACCCAATACAGGAGCACCCAGATACATTAGGCAAGTTCTTAATGACTTACAAAGAGACTTAGACTCCCACACAATAAGAGTGGGAGACTTTCACACCCCATTGTTAATGTTAGACAAATCAACCAGACAGAAAATTAACAAGGATATCCAGGACTTGAACTCAGACCTGGAACAAGCAAACCTAACAGACATTTACAAAACTCTCCACCCCAAATCCACAGAATACACATTCTTCCTACCACCACATCACACCTACTCTAAAATTGACCACATAATTGGAAGTAAAGCACTGCTCAGCAAATGCAAAACAACTGATATCATAACAAACAGTCTCTAAGACCACAGGGCAATCAAGTTAGAACTCAGATTTTAGAAACTAACCCAGAACTGAACAGCTTCATGGAAACTGAACAACTGGCTCTTGAATGTTGACTGGATAAACAATGAAATGAAGGCAGAAATAAAGATGTTCTTCGAAACAAACGAAAACGAAGACACAACATACCAGAATCTCTGGGACACATTTAAAGCAGTCTCTAGAAGAAAATATATAGCAGTAAGGGCCCACATGAGAAGAGCAAAGAGATCCAAAATTGACACCCTATCATCAAAATTGAAAGAGCTAGAGAAGCAAGATCAAAAAAAACTCAAAACCTAGCAGAACACAAGAAATAACTAAGATCAGAGCAGAACTGAAGGAGACAGAGACACAAAACCCTTCAAAAAATCAATGAATCCTTGAGCCAGTTTTTTGAAAAGATCAACAACATAGACAGACCACTAGCCAGATTAATAAAAAAGAAAAGAGAGAATAACCAAATAGATGCAGTAAAAACAATAAAAGGGATATCACCACAGATTCCACAGAAATTTAAACCATCATCAGAGAATATTACAAACAACTCTAGGCACATAAACTAGTAAACCTGGAAGAAATGGATAAATTCCCAGACACTTGCCTCCTCCCAAGCCTAAACCAGGAAGAAGCTGAAACCCTGAACAGACCAATAACAAGATCTGAAGTTGAGGCAGCAATTAAGAGCCTACCACACAAAAAAATCCCAGGTCCAGATGGGTTCACAGCCGAATTCTACCAGACACACAAAGAGGAACTGGTACCGTTCCTTATGAAACTATTCCAAATAATCCAAAAGAGGGAATCCTTCCCAAATCATTTTATGAGACCAACATCATCCTGATACCAAAACCCGGATGAGACTCAACAAGAGAAGAAAACTTCAGGCCAATATCCATGATGAACATAGACACAAAAATCTTCAATAAAATACTGGCAAGCCCATTGCAACAGCACATCAAAAAATTTATCCACCATGATCAAGTAGGATTCATCCCGGATATGCAAATCTCGTTCAACATATGCAAGTCTATAAATGTAATTCACCACATAAACAGAACCAAAGACAAAAACCACATGATATCTAAATTGATGCAGAGAAGGCCTTTGACAAAATTCAACAGCCCTTTATGCTAAAAACCTCAATAAACTTGGTATTGATGGAACATATCTCAAAATAATAAAATCTGTAAATGATATACCAACAGCCAATATCATACTGCATGGGCAAAAACTGGAAGCATTCCCTTTGAAATCTGGCACTAGACAAGGATACCCTCTCTCACCACTCCTATTCAATATAGTACTGGAAGTTCTAGCCAGAGCAATCAGGCAAGAAAAAGAAATAAAGGGTATTCAAATAGGAAAGGAGGAAGTCAAATTGTCTCTATTTGCAGAAGAAATGATTGTATATCTAGAAGATCCCATTGTCTCAGCCCAAAATCTCCTGAAACTGATAAGCAACTTCAGCAAAGTCTCAGGATACAAAATCCATGTGCAAAAAATCACAAGCATTCCTATATGCCAATAACAGACTTAAAGAGAGCCAAATCAAAAATGAACTGCCATTCACAATTGCTACAAAGAGAATAAAATACCTAGAAATACAATTACCTCTTCAAGGAGAACTACAAACCACTGCTCAATGAAATAAGAGAGGACACAAACAGATGGAGAAACATTCCATGTTTATGGTTAGGAAGAATCAATATTGTGAAAATGGCCATACTGCCCAAAGTAATTTATAGATTCAACACTATCCCCATCAAGCTACCAATGACCTTCTTCACAGAACTGGAAAAAACCACCTTAAACTTTATATGGAACCAAAAGAGAGCTCACATAGTCAAGTCAATTCTCAGCAAAAAGAACACAGCAGGAGGCATCACACTACAGGACTTCAAACTATACTACAAGGCTACAGTTATCAAAACAGCATGGTACTGGTACCAAAACAGAGATATAGACCAATGGAACAGAACAGAGGCCTCAGAGGCAACACAACGTATCTACAACCATCTAATCTTTGACAAACCTGACAAAAACAAGCCATGGGGAAAGGATTCCCTGTTTCATAAATGGTGTTGGGAAAACTGACTAGCTATGTGCAGAAAGGTGAAACTGGACCCCTTCTTAACACCTTACACTAAAATTAACTCCAGATTGGATTAAAGACTTAAACATAAGACCTAACACCATAAAAACCCCAGAAGAAAATCTAGGCAAAACCATTCAGGACATAGGCATAGGCAAGGACTTCATGGCCAAAACACCAAAAGCATTGGCAACAAAAGCCAAAATAGACAAATGGGACCTAATCAAACTCCACAGCTTCTGCATGGCAAAAGAAACAGTGGTTAGAGTGAATCAGCAACCAACAGAATGGGAAAAAATTTTTGCAGTTTATCCATCTGTCAAAGGGCTGATATCCAGAATTTACAAAGAACTGAAATAGATTTACAAGAAAAAAACAAACAAGCCCATTCAAAAGTGGGCAAAAGATATGAACAGACACTTTACAAAAGAAGGCATACATGAGGCCAACAAACATATGAAAAAATGCTCATCATCACTGGTCATTAGAGAGATGCAAATCAAAACTACATTGAGATACCATCTCACGCCAGTTAGAATGGCAATCATTAAAAAATCTGGAGACAACAGATGCTGGAGAAGATGTGGAGAAATAGGAACACTTCTACACTGTTAGTAGGAGTGTAAATTATTTCAGCCATTGTGGAAGACAGTGTGGTGATTCCTCAAGGACCTAGAAATAGAAATTCCATTTGACCCAGCAATCCCATTACTGGGTATATAGCCAGAGGATTATAAATCATTCTACTATAAGGACACATGCACACGAATGTTCATTGCAGCACTGTTTACAATAGCAAAGACCTGGAACCAACCCAAATGCCCATCGATTATAGACTGGACAGGGAAAACGTGGCAGATATACACCATGGAATATTATGCAGCCATCAAAAACAATGAGTTCGTGTCCTTTGTAGGGACATGAATAAACCTGGAGACCATCATTCTCAGCAAACTGACACAAGAACAGAAAATGAAATACCGCATGTTCTCACTCATAGGTGGGTGTTGAACAATGTGAACACTTGGACACAGAGAGGTGAGCACTACACACTGGGGTCTTTTGGGGGGAATAGGGAAGGGACGGTGGGGGGTGGGGAGTTGGGGAGAGATAGCATGGGGAGAAATGCCAGATATAGGTGAAGAGGAGGAAGGCAGCAAATCACACTGCCACATGTGTACCTATGCAACAATCTTGCATGTTCTTCACATGTACTCCAAAACGTAAAATGCAATTAAAAATAAAATATAAATAAATAATAAAATATATATAATAGCTTTATTTATTTAAAAAATAGAATGAATATTGAATCTAAAAAGTTTAAATGATACAGGAAATGTTCACTCCCACTTAAGCACAACTTGGGTGAGAATCTCCAAGCTTCAGTTCCACCATGGGCCTTCTTATATTTCTGTGTGTACTGATCCTTCTGGCTAGAATCCCTTTCCAGATTCATCCAAACTCCCTTCTCTCCCTGGTAAATTCATACACATCCTACAATTAGTCCAAGTTCCTTCAACACCACCCCTGTATGACTTCCCCTTGCTCTCCATCTTTACCTAATCAGACAGAACCACTCCCTCCTCCACCTCCCTCTGCCTCCGAAGGCACTCCTATAATTTGCTGTTTATGAGTTTCTCTCCTGCACTGAATTATAAGTTCTAGGAGGTCAGGGGCCAAATCTTATTTATCTTTACATCATAAGCACAAATGCCAGGGCACAGTTTGCAGCTAAACCTCACAGCAGGAGAAGATATATCATCTCTGTTATTATGTAGAGAGGTAGCATAATGTGGTAGTTTAACTCTGGAGCCAGATTTCCTGGATTCCAACCTGGCTCTGCCTTTACCAATTGTGACTTTTGACAAGTTAATTAACCGCTTCATGCTTCAGTTTTCTCATCTGTAAAATGGAGGTAATAATAGTACTCATCTCATCGTGTGATATTATGATGATTTAATAAAGTAGGATTTCTAAAGATCTTGGAAGAGTACCTGGTGCTAAATAAATGTTTTTAAATATTTATAAAGTAACTGATTCAAACCTACATCCATGTCACACCATTCAAAAGAGAGCAGACAGCCCACACTGAAACTCTTGAGTCTGCTTTTCCTTCCAGTCGTTTTTAACCAGGTATTTGTCCAGTGAGTGCATATGGACAGCTAATATAGTTCCCGAGGCTTAAAATAAATTTTGTAAATGGAATTGATTTTAAAGATCACTGAGTTTAAGCTTCTCATTTACTGGGTAAGAAAACCAAGATGAAGTGATTTTCAGAGGCCACAGGGCTCATTCACGACAGGGTTTCATTTGCCAACCCAGTGTCTTTCCACACATTCTCAGGCAATACCAGAAAGCGTGTCCATTGTTAAAATTATTTGGAAGAAAAAGTAAGCAAAACTTGTGCGAGCACAGAGCCAAGACTGATTAGCAGCTGTTCTTATGCAAAACAGACAGACCTCATTATTTTTTAACCAGAGTTAGATTCCACTCCTTCTTGTGAACTATTGTGCCCTTCTCCTTGGATAAAAATTACCATGAGTTTTAGAAAATGCCTCAAATTGCTTAATGAGTGGCAGGAAGAATTACAGAATGTGAAATTGCCTTCGTGTCATCTGGGGAGAATTTCTTCAATGCTATGCTTCCAAAGGGAAATGACAGATGATTGTTCATATTACAACAAACATGGGGATATCATGAAACAGAATGCAGAATGTGCAGGCCTTTTGTTTTGTGTTACAAGTGACATTGCAAAGAAATTTCTCACATTTGAGGATACTTCAGGCAATACCTCCATTTTCTGGAGGTCAAATTCATGACTTCTGCCCCTAGAGGTACTTCAGTGGGACATTTTAAGATTTAGTGAAAACAGTACAATAAGTTATTTACTGGGGATAGGTGCAAAATGCCTGAAAATATATAAGTACTTAAGTCTGCCTGAAGACCTATAGGAGGTTGGTGCCTCCCTAAATAACTGTAATTAGGCCAATATACTTTAAACATACAGAATCACTAACATTTTTTGCTGGATCTAGTTAAAGCCACATTTTACACAGAATTTGTTTATTTCTTTAACATTTTTACAGCACCTACTATTCAACAGGCACTGTTCTAAACAAGTGCTAGTTTAAGCACTACTCACATGCATTCTTTAAATTGGCTGCTGGCATTGTAGATAACCAACTTTCAAGCACAGAAATTAGTTCTAATGTAAATATTTTATTCTGTTTATCAAAAATCTACTGTTCCATTCTGTTACTACCATCAGATCAGTATACTTAGGCAATAAAGATGTGTCAAAAGGAAGAATGCAAGCTCATGCACTCAACAAATACATACTGAAAGTCCATTGTGTCCTGAGCCTTTGCCACACACTGGAGTTACAAAGGCAAATCACTGTTCTTCCCCTCCAGGAGGACACAGTTGCAATGGATGACAGTTGCTTCATCAACTCTGTTTTCCCTCCTCTTTTTCTGTTAACAGAACCTCTTTGGGACTGTAAGTCATGTGGCCTCAACTCTACCCCCAAAGTGCTCTTCTGTCTATACAGTGATTATTTCAGAGATGAGCATGTGACCCAAGTGAGGTGAATCAGAAATCTGATTTGGGGAACTGAAATACATAGGACAAGAAGTTTTATGCCCCTTCCACAATCCCAGGCACTGAAGACCATCCATGCATGTAAACTTGGAGCAGCTGGTAATCACTTTGTGAGGAGAGAACCTGTCTACCAAGGAAGGAAAACAGATAGAAAATGGGAAAGGCTATACTAACTTAGGACATTACCACCAACAGTGTGTGTTCCCTTTTCCCCATGTTCTCACCAATGCTTGCTGTATTTTGTCTTTTTTGTAACATCTATTCTAACTAGAATGAGGTGACATCTCTTGGATTTGATTTGCATTTCCCTAGGGATTAGCAATGTTGAGCATTTTTTAACATACCCGTTGGCCATTTGTATGTCTTCTCTTAAGAAATGCATATTACCGTCTTTTGCTCATTCTTTAATTTTTAATTTTGTGGGTACATTGTAGGTATGATACAGGAGCAAAAAAAGAAATTATTTAGGCAATTAGTGAAGGTGAGAGACTCCTCAGTAAGCCTTCCCTTCTAACCGAAAGCAGTCCCCAAATCATTTCTTTTTGAACAAAGAACAGCCCGTAAAATCGAGCTGCAGACATAAATAAGCAAGCTGGAGGCTTGCATAGGTTAATGCCGGGAGCTGTGCCAATAGGAAAAGGCTACCTGGGGGATATGCATGCTCAACATGGAAGTCTCCTCTTCCCTTTTCTTTGTGGCCATGTGTGCAGTAAAAAAGAAGGTAACATGGCAAGGGCTAGGAAGAAACCCTTCTGCATAATAAAAGATTAGGGTGGGATGGCCAGCTTCTTCCTAAGCTATGCAAACAGCACACCTGCTCTGACCAATCTCTTGGGCCCTATGTAAATCAAACACTGCCTCCTCAAGCTGTCTATAAAACACTATGCATTTCACCACAGAAATGGAAGACCAACTCAGGAGCTCCTCTTTCTTTGCAAGACAGCTATTTTCTTTTCTCTTTCTTTTGCCTACTAAACCCCTGCTCTTAAACTCACTTCTTGTGTGTCTCTGTCCCCAATTTCCCTGGCATAAGATGACAAACCTCAGGCATTTACCCCAGACAATGATGCCATTTCAGGTATATATGTTTATGGGGTACACGGGATATTTTGATACAGGCATCCAATGTGTAATTATTGCATCAGGGTAAATTAGGTAAAAATCACCTCAAACATTTATCCCTTAAATTATAAAAAATCCAGCCAGGCACGGTGGCTCACGCCTGTAATCCCAGCACTTTGGCAGGCCGAGGCCGGTGGATCCCAAGGTCAAGAGATCGAGACCATCCTAGTCAACATGGTGAAACCCCGTGTCTACTAAAAATACAAAAAATTAGCTGGGCACAGTGGCGCGTGCCTGTAATCCCAGCTACTCAGGAGGCTGAGGCAGGAGAATTGCCTGAATCCAGGAGGCAGAGGTTGCGGTGAGCCAAGATCACGCCATTGCACTCCAGCCTAGGTAACATGAGAGAAATTCCGTCTAAAAAAAAAAAAAAAAATCCAATTATACTCTTTTAGTTATTTTTAAACATACAATTAAATTATTATTAATGATAGTCATCCTGTTGGGCTATTAAATACCAGATCTTATTAATTCTTTCCATTTCTGTATCCATTAACCATCCCACATCCCCCCTTTCCCTTCCACACACATCCGTGGGGTGTTGATTCACCAGCTGAAAACTTTGTGGCTGGTGGCACTTTTGCCCAAGTTTTGCTCAGGCCCACTGAGCTTGTTCCACCAACTCAGCCTGGCAAGCTGTCCCTGGCTCACACTACTGAACCATATCCCACACCTGCTAAGGGTGAGCCAGGCACAGAGTGGTGAGGGGTGCATGAGAAAGTGAGCACAGGGTCTGGCCACTGTGCACAGCCAGGCATGCCAGCTGTGGCAGGGCAGGCAGTTCCAGGTGCCAGCATGGACACCAGCTCCCTGTGAGGCTGTGGCTGGACCAGGCATATGGCAAGCAGCTTCAACAGCTGGCACCAGGGATTGCAGTGGCACCTGGGAGCTTAGAAATGCCAGAAATTTCAGAGCCCCAAAGCAGGTGTCACAGCTCTAGCTTGGGGAGCTCTTAGGTCTCGGATACCCAAAGGGCCACAGCTTTTCTTTCCTTCTCTCTTCTCTCCTTATCATTGCCCACAATGTGCTGAGCAAGTGGCATGTTTCAGCCCTGTTTGTATTACAGTTCTTTCAACCCCACCATTCAGTGAGTCCCAAGTTCTTATCCTACATCAAGGAAGAATGAGTTATGTGGACAAGTGGAGGGCGAGCACAGTGAAGAGGTGATTTACTGAGTGACAGAACAGCTCAGAGGAGACCCACAGTGGGTATAGCCTGTGGGTCTCAGAGGAGACCCACAGGAGGACAACCTCCTAAGGCAGGTTGTCCCCACATCTGCTCAGCTCTCAGCAGAGAGGAGATCCACAGTGCATACCTCCTCTCCTCAGGCAGGTCATCCCCACATCAGCTTAACTCTCAACTGAGAGGAGATCCACAGTGGGTAGTTCCTCTCCTCAGGAAAGTCGACCCTATATCTGCTCAGCTCCCAGCAGGGAGGTGGTCCACCATGAGCAGCTCCTCTATTTAAGCAGATCATTCTGACATCTGCTCAACTTTCAGCTGAGAGGAGACCCACAGTGGGTAGCTTTTCCCCACAGGTGGGTTGTCCCAATATCTGCCCAAATCTGGCTGAATCTAGGGTTTTTATGGGCTTCAGAGAGGAGGAAGTGCATACTGACTGGTCCACAGGTGGCCATGGGTGGGCCCAGAAAAAGCACAAGTTCTCACTCTGGTCCATGGAACTGGCAGCCTGGCCCCCAGGTTCTGGCTGGGACTTTCAGTACTATGTTGAACAGAAGTAGTAAACATGGGTATCCTCGTCTTGTTCCAGATCTTAAAGGAAACACTTTCAACTTCTCCCCAGTTAGTATGATGTTAGCTGTGGGTTTGTTGTATATGACTTTACTGTATGGAGATATATTCCTCTATTCTTAATCCGTTGAGTTTGAGTTTTTACCAGGAAGGGATGTTGAACTTTGTCAAATGCTTTTTCTGCATCTTTTGAAATGATCATATGGTCTTTGTCCTTGTTTCTGTTATTGTGATATATCACATTTATTAATTTGAATGTAAATTGCTATGACCATTATGGAAAACAGTATGGAGGTTCCTGAAAAAATTAAAAATGGAACTGTCATATGATTCAGCAATACTGATACTGAATAAATATCCAAAGAATATAAAATCAGTATGTTGAAGATATATCTGCACTCTCGTGTTTATTGCAGCACTATATGCAATAGCCAAGATACAGCATCAACCTAAGAGTCCAATAATAGATTAATAAATGAAGAAAGCATGATGCACATACATGATGGAATACTATTCACCCATTAAAAAAAGAATGCAATCCTGTAATTTGTGACAACATGGATAAACATGGAGTTCATGATATTAAGGAAAATAAGCCGGGCACAGAAAGATAAAACTTACATGTTCTCATTCATATGCAGAATCTAAAAAAGTTGACCTCATAGAATTAGTGAATAGAAGAGTGGTTAGACTGGGAGTGGTGGGGAAGGCGGGAATAGGGAGAAGATAGTTAACAGGAACAAAGTTACAATGAGAAAGGAAGAATACATCCTGGTATCCTGTTGCACAGTAAGGTGACTAGAGTCAACAATAAGGTATTGTATATCTCAAAATAGCTAGAAGAATTATGTATGTTATTAACCACAAAGAAATTATAAATATTTGAGGTGATGGATATACTAATTGCTCTTAATCATCATACAATGTATATACAAATATCACACTCATAAATCTATAAAATTAGTATATCAGTTAAAAATAAAAAGAAACAGGAAGGGGAGACAGCAATTTGATGGCATCATCTAAACCCCTAGGTTTATTCTTGAAGACAGATCTTCTCTGCCTTTTATTAAACCAATTTTCCTTCTGGCTTAGGCCAATTTGAGTTGTTTCCTCTTGTTAATAGAGCATTTGTTTCCACAGTGATATTTTCTAAAAATATGGTAGTTCTACAATCAGAAAACATGAGTAGTAATTCAAAGGGCAGCACATAAGTCACTATGTAAAACTGCCATTTGAACTCAATACAAAGCAAGCTTGATGCTCCTGATGATGGACTGATGGCAGCATACAGAGTGGCAACTGTTACCAGTTACATCCAACCCTATCTTGAGTTTGAGCTCTCAGTCTCCCTCCACTAACCATACACCACCTTGCTCTCATTAGAATTTCACAGGAAGGTCTGGAGTCCTGTCTGAGTCTCCTTCCAGTGACTCGGGGCTTGAGAACCACAGATAGAATGACAAGTCTGCTTGCTCCTGTAGACCTAAGGCTTATCCCCAAAACCTTTCTTGACTCAGTTCCTCAGTTCCACCTCATGCTGAGCCCTCCAGCTCCCTCAGCCCAGCCTCCTGGTGCTAATCAAGTGTTACAGATTACTAAAGTCCCTGGATCCCACTGCCACTCCCCACTCTGAGTCTGCCCCTCAAAGCCAGGGACAGATACCAGGCTCTGCCTCATTCTAGGGCCAAACTAATTTCTGAAAATACTACATTTTACTCTCCCTCCCCTCCCCACACCCACCAAAAAAAAATGTAAATCAAAATTAAAACAATGTTACCTATAAAATAAACATAAGAACATTTAGAATTTCACAATAAGAGGCTTAATTCCCCGTATTTAAAATAAGATCAGTTAAATAGGGGAAATCAACTTAAGAAATTTATTGTGCAACATGGTAACTATAGTTAATAATATGTTGCATGCTTGAAAAATGCTAAGAGAATGAATATAGTGTTCTCAGCAAAAAAAATGATAACTATGTGAGGTAATGCATATGTTAACTAGCAAGATTTAGTCATTCCACAATGTATATATGCTTCAATAAAACATGTTGTACATGGTGAATGCATACAATTTTATCTGTCAATTTTTTTATTTAAAATAAATGAGGGCCAGGTGCAGTGGCTCATGCCTGTAATCCCAGCATTTTGGGAGGCCAAGGCAGGTGGATCACAAGGTCAGGCATTTGAGACCAGCCTGGCCAACATGGTGAAACCCCATCTCTCTTAAAAAAATAAAAAAATTAGCCAGGCATGGTGGCATGTGCCTGTAATCCTAGCTACTCAGGAGGCCAAGGTGAGAGAATTGCTTGAACCTGGGAGGTGGAGGCTGCAGTGAGCCAAGATTGTGCCACTACACTCCAGCCTGGGCAACAAGAGCAAAACTCTGTCTCAAAAATATAAATAAGTTAAATAAATCAATAAATAAGGAAAGATTTTCCTCCTCTCCTTTTTCTTAGACCATTTCCTTTAGAAACCTTAAAATTGTAAGCATAGTCTCCTCTCTTTGAAATGTATATAAATCTTTTCCAAAATTAAAAAGGTTTTTGTCAGCTTTATGACCCAGAAAATCTTTCTCAAAGACTTGGGAACCATTTCTTAGAAATGTAAACATGGAAGGAGACAGCGCCCCTATCTCCCAGTTTCTGTGGGCAGGTAGGAGCCTAATTTAGGCAGGCACAATCCTCCAAGCTACAAAACTACCTCCTGTCATCAAGATATCAGAGGTTTGTTTTTCCTCTGGATAAAGCCAATTAGCTAACACAGATGGTCACCTCAATTACCAAGTAAAGTTAGAACGAATGATGTGTGACAAATCGTGCTGTCAATTCTTCTGACCTGGGGACTAGTCAGGTATTATTTATCTTGAGAACATATCTGGAATGGGTTGCATCTGCTAGGCTATAGAAAGAGGTGTGATTTCTTTCCATCTTTGTGGTCTCTTGGAGGATTTCCTGTGATGCACATCACATTTGGATTTAAAGCTTATTCACTAATGAAACAGTTGATTTCCTCTTCAACCTTTATGGAAAAGATTTCTTGAGCTGGAAATTTTTGTTTTTAGTTATATTTGCCCAACAGTGTTTGAGCATAAAGAAATCTCACAAAATTCTGAGTCTAAATGAGAACACATGGACACAGGGCACCCAGAGACAGGGGCACTGTCTCTTCTCTGCTGCCATGTGAGATGTGCCTTTCACCTTCCACCATGATTGTAAGACCTTCTCAGCCACATGGAACTGTAAGTCCATTAAACCTCTTTCTTTTGTAAATTGTCCAGTCTCAGGTATGCCTTTATCAGCAGCGTGAAAACGGACTAATATATCCTCCTTGAGACTCCAGCTCAGCTCAGGCATGGATCCTTTACCTACCCAGCCACCCCGCTCAAAACCTTTCTCTCCCTAACTTCCCTTGACCCCATCACACACTGGGGACTGTCAGGGAGCTGGGGGGAAGGGGGGGAAGAGCATTCAGACAAATACCTAGTGCATGCAGGGCTTAAAATCTAGATGATGGGTTGATAGTTGCAGCAAACCACCATGGCACATGGCACATGTATACCTATATAACAAAGCTGCATATTCTGCACATGTATCCCAGAACTTAAAGTACAATAATTTAAAAAAAATTCTGTGTCTACACATCATGACCACTGAGATGCTTTCCTCCAGTTTTTAGATATTATCCTTACCTTAAGAAAATTTTTGCTCCAATTTTGCAAGTGCCCTAAACACATGCCTAGTCTGCCTATTGAATAACGGAGCCCCAACCCTTCCCCGTTACCTTGCAAGAAAGCTCACCTGGCATCTCGTAAAATCTGATAAGGCACTAACAACTAACTGAGTTGTAGATACGAACCACCCATGGGTTCATCTTCAAAAACCCACACATGCAATCTAGTCAAAAAAAAAAAAAAAAACCAGCATGGCCTCTTCGGGGGAAATGATACCTGCTTTCCTGCCTTCTTCATTTTGACAAATGTGATGTGTGGCTGGGAGCCATTTTCATAAATGTTTCATTCTCCCTCCTCCAGGCACAGTATTGCCAGAGCATGAATTATGACCAGCTTGGCCCACGAGCATCTTTCTAGGAGCACATTCTTTCTAATTTAGGGTCACGGTAGTGCCTCCAGTGGCACAGACTGGGTGGAAAGCGCTCAGGGTCAGAAGATACCAGCAGCCTCTGCATCTGCTGACCAATCCATTGCCTGAGACTTTACCAGGCAATGTATTTATAATCTTTGCTCAAAGCCAAGATTAACACAGTTTTCTTTCCTTCCTGCTTGGTAGCAAACATAAGGAAATCCTGCTGCAACTGACTTCTCCCACTTACAATTCCCTTTTCAAGCTCCATTTACTTTATGACATATTTGAAGAAAAATTATTGTTCATCCTTTTTAAAAATGGCAAACAACTTCCCTCGCTGCTGAGTGATAATATTCATAATCGTTGCCAATCAGGAGAATCCATTTGTGGGCATTTCCTATTGCAGCTGTAACCACAGCACTGGAGGGGACAAGCGAGGAAAAAGAACATGACGCAGCCCCAAATGCACAAGCTCTGACAGCCTCATTCATTTCACCTGGCATCCCTCTCCCTTACACATTTCTACTTTGCACCATAAAACCATCCACAGAAGATGCTTAAATTATTGAAAGGTCTTCACAAAATATTTCCACAGTACTTAGAAAAGTAGAAATTACTGAAGTGGAAAAATTGATCCATATTTTAAAGGAAACCCTCATTATGAGATGAAGCAAAATGTATTAACCCTGAGAGTACTGCACTTTGGAGGATTCTGCTTCTCTGATATGGTTCAGCTGTGTCCCCACCCAAATCTCATATTCAACTGTAGCTCCCATAATTCCCACAAGTTGTGGGAGGGACCTGGTGGGAGATAACTTAATCATAGGGGTGGGTCTTTCCTGTGTTATTCTTAAGATAGTGAGTAAGTCGAATGGGATCTGATGGTTTTATAAAGAGGGGTTTCCATGCACAAGCTCTTTTCTCTTGTCTGCTGCCATGTGAGATGTGCCTTTACACCTTCCACTGTGATTGTGAGACCTCCCCAGCCACATGGAACTGTAAGTCCATTAAACCTCTTTCTTCTGTAAATTGCCCAGTCTCAGATATGCCTTTATCAGCAGCTTAAAAATGAACTAATACATCCTTCTTGAGGCCCCAGTTCAGCCAGGCATGGTTCCTTTACCCACCCAGCCACCCAGCTCAAAACCTTTCTCTTCCTAACTTCCCTCGACCCCATCACCAAAACTGTCACCTTTTATCTCTTAAATATGTATTAAATGTGTCCCCTCATCCCTAACCCCACTGTCAATGCTTTGATTCAAATCACTGTTCTTTCTTTTCAACAGTAACTCTCTCATTGTTCTCAAAACAGGGCTCCCAGACCAGTAATGTGGGCATCCCCTGAGAACATTTTTAAAAAGCAAATTCTCAGGCCCTACCCCAGACCTACTACATCAGAAATTCTGGAGTGGCCCCAGCAATGCATATTTTAACAAGCTCTCTGGGAGGTTCTGTGTGTAGTAGCTGGAGGACTTCTACTTTATTACAATAGCCCCCTAATGAATCTCCCTGCTTCCTGTCTTGCCTCCTTCCCCTTGCATCTTTGCTGAATGAGCTTCCTAAATTCAAATATTGCTTATGTCAGTTCCCCAACATAAAATCCTTTAGTGCTTCCCTCTAGCCCTCTAGATAAGATGCTGACTGCCTCTAACAGTATATAAGGCCTTCCCTAATCAATAACTTTCTTTCCCTTCTGGTGTTGTCTCACCCTGACCCCAAGTACTCTATGATCCAACCATACCAGACAGCCCTCCTGAATATGCTTGTCAAAGTGCATGCTGTCACCTCAGCTGCAGAAGACATGGAGAGGACAGGGAAGGTGTTACAGAGGCAGAGTTCCTTGTTTGGGTCCAAAAATAAAGGAGATGGATAGCTCCTGATGGATACAGAGATCACTGAGATGCTACTGTGCCCTTAGGCACATGTTGTAGGACTCAGTGACTTCTAAGTTCTAGAATCCAGCATCTAGCAGAAGCCTATGTCAGCAGATACTTCACTGTATGGGGCAGGAGACCTGGCACCAATGGCTCAATTCAGTCTATGGCTTTCATCCACAGTATTTGTCAGTGATCCCCATGTGATAGTAAAAAATCGAAGATAAAACATATATTTTGGTAAACCTGTTGGGTGACTAAGAACTCCTATGAACCGAAATATGTATAACTTACCCAAGAATCTTAGCTATAGAGATGGAGACAGAAATGAGAATATTATCTGGTAAGATTCAGCTCAAAAACTAAAACTTCATGTATAAAGTTATCTCAGCTGCTTGGTTTCCTTTTGACCAACAACAACATCACTGAGTTTGAGTCTTGATAATTTCCACACCCTGTGGGTTGAGTTGTTACTATCTGACAAAACTGGAGGAACTGCAAGAGAGAAAGATACTGTTCTCATTTCTACAGAATGTCTTTAAGTTCTTCTAATACTTAGCACAGGTGCCCAGATGTTGATAAGCTGGTTACAGCACAATCAAAATCAAGAAAAATGCCCCTATACTGTTCTGACAGTATATCTGCAGAAAAAATCCTGGTGGCAGTTAGTCACAGTGGTCATTTAAGACACATTGGGGGTACAGGCATTGGGTAAATACAGCCATTCCAAATGGGAGAAATTGGCCAAAATAAAGGGGTCAGAGGGCCCATGCAAGACCAAAATCCAGCAGGGCAGTCAAAATGTAAAGCTCCAAAATGATCTCCTTTGACGCCAGGTCTCACATCTAGGTCACACTGATGCAAGAGGTGAATTCCCATAGTCTTGGGCAGCTCCACCCCTGTGGCCTGGCAGGGTACAGCCTCCCTCTTGGCTGCTTTCACAAGATGATGTTGGGTGTCTGCGGCTTTCCCAGGCATCCAGTGTGAGCTGTGGGTGGATCTGCCATTCTGGAGTCTGGAGGACAGTAGCCCTCTTCTCACAACTCCACTAGGCAGTACCCCAGTAGGGACTCTGCGTGGGGGCTCCGATCCCACATTTCCCTTCTACATTGCCCTAGCAGAGGTTCTCCATGAGGGCCCCGCCCCTGCAGTAAACTTTTTCCTGGGCATCCAGGTGTTTCCATACATCTTCTGAAATCTAGGTGGAGGTTCCCAAACCTCAATTCTTGACTTCTGTGTACCTGCAGGCTCAACACCACATGGAAGCTGCCAAGGTTTGGGGCTTCCATACTCTGAAGCCACAGCCTAAGCTCTACGTTGGCCTCTTTCAGCCACAGCTGGAGCAGCTGAGATGCAGGACACCAAGTCCCTAGGCTGTACACAGCATGCGGACCCTGGGACCTGCCCACAAAACCACTTTTTCCTCCTGAGTGTCTGTGCCTGTGATCGGAGAGGCTGCCTTGAAGGTCTCTGGCGTGGCCTGGAGACATTTTCCCGCAAGATCTTGGGGATTAACATTAGGCTCCTTGCTACTTATGTAAATTTCTGCAGCTGGCTTGAATTTATTTTCAAAACGATGGGTTTTTCTTTTCTACTGCATCGTCAGGCTACAAATGTTTTGAACTTTCATGCTGTTTCCGTTTTAAAATGGAATGCTTTTAACAGCACCCAAGTCACTTTTTGAATGCTTTGCTGCTTAGAAATTTCTTCCACCAATACCCTAAATCATCTCTCTCAAGTTCAAAGTTCCACAAATATCTAGGGAAGGAGCAAAATGCTTCCAGTCTCTTTGCTGAAACATAACAAGAATCATCCTTGCTCCAGTTCCCAACAAGTTCCTCACCTCCATCTGAGACCACGTCAGCCTGGACCTTATTGTTAATATCACTACCAGCATTTTTGTCAAAGTCATTTAACAAGTCTTTAGGAGGTTCCAAATTTTTTCACATGTTCCTGTCTTCTGAGCACTTCAAACTGTCCCACCCCCTGCCTGTTACCCAGTTCCAAAGTTGCTTCCACATTTTTGGGAGTTTTTTCAGCAATGCCCCACTTTACTGGTACCAATTAACTATATTTGTTCATTTTTACACCGCTGATAGAGACATACATGAAACTGGGAACAAAAAGAGATTTAATTGGAATTCAAGTTCCACATGGCTGGGGCAGCCTTAGAATCATCGTGGGAAGTGAAAGGCACTTCTTACATGGAGGACAGAAGAGAAAAATAAGGAAGAAGCAAAAGCAGGAACCCCTGATAAACCCATCAGATCTCATGAGACTTATTCACTATCACCACAATAGCATGGGAAAGACGAGCCCCCATGATTCAGTTACCTCCCCCTGGGATCCTCCTACAGCATGTGGGAATTCTGGGAGATACAATTCAAATTGAGATTTGGGTGAGGACACAACCAAAACATATCTGTTACTATAATGAAATCAATTAACATATCTACCAGCAAACTGAGAAGGAGGCTATATTAACATTAGCAGCTTGTAGATAAGGAAAGTGATGTTTAGAGAGTTTTAACCTACCCAAGGTCCAACAGCTGGTCATTGTGGGACAGCAATAGTCAGACCAGGCAGTCTGCCTCATGGAGCCTGAGTGTTGAATCACAGGGCTTTGTGGCTGCCATATTATCTGTGAAAGCCTGGGTTTCTGAGAAGTTCCTTGAATATCACAGTTAGCTGATCATCTTTCTCTCCTTTCATTGCTAATAAGAAGTCAGAACCAAACTGAGGGAAAAGACCAGTTCGCACAGTGGAGGATGGCTCAGCTCAGATAGTAAGCAGATACTTACCTCTTAGTCAGAGACAGACCCATACCTCTGCTCCTTCCCTTAACTGCCAGCTAACTCACCTCTCAGAGTCCCAGTTTCCCTAAGTGGAAAAGAGTATAATACTATCTGCTTAGAGTCATTGTCAGGAAAAATCAGATTAATTAATGTATGTTGCCTTGTCAGTATACTGATGGTGCTGTGTTTGATGAAAAGACACCACCCTTAAATAGTAAGGATAAGAATTTTTATTTAAAATGTTTGTTCTGGTATTATGCATGCACACCCACATTGGATAGCCATGTAAAATGTGCGACTGTGAGTTGTAGCCAAAGTTTGAAAATCACTGCTCTAATCCTTCCTTCCTCCCAACCCTTACATCTGAGATCTTTGGGGTCCCTGATCACTCTTTGCTGTTTGTCTCGCGATGAGAAATAGAATCACCTTATCCTCAGGATTTGAGCTTCCTACCATAGCCATTAGGATAGAGTGTAGAGTGAATGTTGTGTCCCTCCAAAAACTCATAGGTTGAACTCCTAACCCTCAATGTAATAGCATTAGGAGGTGGGACTTCAGGAAGTAATGAGGTCATGGGGGTGGAATTAGAATTAGTGCCCTTATAAAAGGAACCCCAGAAAGCTCTCTTGCCCATTCTGTCATGTCAGGACACAAACAACGTGAGTGTCTATGAACCAGAAAGTAAGCTCTCACCCAACACCAAATCCAGGACTTCCCAGCCTCCAGAACCACAAGAAATAAATTTCTATTGTTTATAAGCCACCCAGTCTAAGGTAGTTTGTTATAGCAGTGTAAATTAAGACAAGAATATGTTCATCACATTAAATTGAAAGTCTTCTTTATGGGCCTTTCTGGTTTGAGAAAAAGAAGCACTAATTTTTTGACTTCAAAGTGTCCTAAACAAAGTGGCAGAAATTTAAAGTCAGATTCTCAAATGCTGTCCACAGGCATCTCTGAACATAGTAGAAATCCCAGCACAGATCTCAAATCCCAGCACAGTTAGCTAACAACTCTGAGTATCAAAAAAAATTTCCTAAATGAGTGTGGCTGATGATTGGGACCAATTTCCTGGCCTTGTTTCTTTGTTCGCTTTCCTCAGTGTATATCCCATTCTTCCAACCGCTTTTCACTTATTCCTGTACTTCCTCAAATCTTTCTATTCTTCCTTTGAGCCAAATAACTAATTGGAATGCAAAATGCTGATTTATAATTATTCATCATGTATTTTAATGACAATTACACAAAACCAACATCCTTTAGTCAATTTGAATTAGCCCAACTCTTTAGTAATTGGGTGGTTGTCAAAACAGTAGTTTTGATAACAATTGCTTCCACTTTCCATCTGCCATTTATCCATCATCAGTGGTGTTAAGCTGGCATTGAATTTCCCAAGTTCAAGTAGTACATCTACATGTCGTGACTTATGGGGCTGTCCTTTGATCTGCTAATCATGCAGGCTGATAGTAGAAACTGCCATACATTCAGAAGGCCTACTCACAGAAGCAAATGGATCTATTAACAACCTGAAACACTGATGCAGTCATTCAGAGCCAACAGTGCCATTATGTACACAAAACAAGATGAATGGTACAACATATGAAGCCAAGCAGAAACCTTTCCAATACATGATGAAAAAGATACCTGATTTACTGTAAATGCAAGGGACAATTGTCATTCTATGATATATGGTTATTTTTCTTCACTGCAGACTATAAGAGAACACTTCAATCATGTTAGCTGAGGGATTTTTTTTTTTTTTACTTTTACCATAATAATTATTATGGACAGATTCATTTGGGGTAAAAAATGGTCTTTCAGAAAAACACTGGGGGATTGCAGCAGAGACCAAGGTATGGGAGCAGATGTGCATTATAAAGCAATATGCAGCATAATGAGAAATGCATTCTTCCCTATCCTATTAATTGTTAGCACCACTTAATAATCGAGAACTGCTGACCCCTCCCACTCTCCAGCTCACAGATATTTGCATATTGTAACGCATGATGTCCCAAACACAAGCTCAACTCTCTGCAATGTTGAAAGCCAGCATTTCAGTAATGCTAATCTAAACTTTACCTGTTTCCTCTGCATTGTCTATAACTCAACTTGTCAAAAATACATACTTTCTAATTAGTGAATGGCTGGGTATATGACACAATGCAACTGATTAACTATTGTGTAGAAATTTTAACTGATAATTATGAAGATGAATTTAAAATGTAGAAAATGCTATAGATATAAGGTTAAATAATAAAAGCAGAATTCAAAACTGTCAGAATACTAGGATTACAGTTATATAAAAATGCAGTTGGAAATAGAGAAGAGAAGAAAAAGGTAAGCTGCTGTATTGATGCGGAGGATGACAAGCAATTTCTTTTGTCTTTTGAAAATATCCTTTAGTGTTCCTAGGTTATTCTTATAATAAAAGCTATTTTTAAAATTAAGCCCACCTCTTATGAAAAAGTTAGTTACCCCTTGCCATAAAATCCACACAATAAAATCTGCATGTGATAAATGCTAAAACTTTTTTTTTTCAGGTTCAAAAATAGTGCTGGAATCTGCCAGGGAATTGGCTTACATTATTCAATGTCAGGCACATTTACACTCATGTGTATTAGTAATCCCTTTGGTTGACTTTTCCTTGCTGTTGTCATGGCAACCGTTTCCACTGCCATTAGTACCTCTAGGGCCCAGCCTTGTTCACATATTTTTTGGCTGTTTCTCTTCTAACATAGCAATTAATACTTATTGCATATCTGTATCTGAAGGCCTGGTGATGGTGACCCATTGTTTTCCTTGGAATTGCTGAGTGTTTGGTTTGCTTCTTTTCTGCTTTGCAGGTACTTCTGTTTCTTTTTGACGGTTCTTTTCACTAAATATAACAAGCCTCTTTACAGTTTCTAATTATTAGGTTGGTGCAAAAGTAATTTCTGTTTTTTCCTATTGAAGGTAATAGCAAAAACTGCAATTACTTTTGCATCAAACTAATACATACTATTTGCATTATTTAAAGTTTTTTTACATATACTTTGTTTCCCTATCAAATAACGTTCTCTCCATTATTAATAAAATAGCACATTTTCATAGAGCTCACTTTATATTTTTTATTTTATTTTTGTTTTTTAATTGAGACGGAGTTTCGCTCTTGTTACCCAGGCTGGAGTGCAATGGCGCAATCTCGGCTCACCGCAACCTCCGCCTCCTGGGTTCAGGCAATTCTCCTGCCTCAGCCTCCTGAGTAGCTGGGATTATAGGCACGCGCCACCATGCCCAGCTAATTTTTTGTATTTTTAGTAGAGACGGGGTTTCACCATGTTGACCAGGATGGTCTCGATCTCTTGACCTCGTGATCCACCCACCTCGGCCTCCCAAAGTGCTGGGATTATAGGCGTGAGCCACCGCGCCGGATCACTACCACAGAAGAGAATAAAAATACTTTAGGAATAAAGACTTTAGAGTGGTTCTAGACTAATAATGATAGCCTTAATTGTATAGGCTGAATTGGCATACCCCCATTTACAAGAAGTTCACAAAAGCACAAGATCTCCCTTTGCATTTTCTGACAAATGGAGTCATCTAATAATCCTTTCTAATGAAGATACTGCCACTACTGGCTACCTTTTTTCACTTGTCAAATTAATTTTTAATAGTAATTAGTGCCCAGTATGGTGAGGTTGCTGTAAGATGGGCTTATTCGTAGACTGCTGAATAAAGAATCCGTGTCCACCAACCTTTACTTAAGCAATGCTCCCTATAAAACCTTAATCAATATTTACTCCCTTTGGCTCTGTAATTCTTGTGGGAATCTTTTCTAGGGTAAAAGTCTAAAATGTAGGAAAAAATTATGTATATTGTTGACTGTCACATCACTTACAATTTTTAAAAAGGAGAGCCATCTAAATATCTAACAACAGGAAAAATACATGATACACCTACAAGGTAAAATAATATGCAAATAATACATCTATAATGGCATGGCAAGTGCAAATGATATAATGATAATAATTAGAAAATGTCAATTTAAATAAACAGATGTGGTTATTCATGATTGTGCAAAAACAATAAATTAAGCCGTAAGCCCCCGAAGAACAGGAACTATATTTGTCTTACCTACCTTGCAAGAGAGAAAAAAATAATTTTCTCCTCTACCATTTCTGGGTTATTAGTTATAATGGACCCATGTAAAAAAAAAATGTTAACGAGAGGGGAATAAAGCCATTTATTCACATGTATATTTCACATATACATGGGAAATACCCAGGGAATGAGGGATTCTCAAAAAAGTGCCTTTAAATTCCAGCTCATAGAGTATCTTTAACAGAGAACAGCAAATTTTTAGAGAAGTGCCAAGACAAAGGAAAAGAATTTTGAGCCTCTAGGGGTGGCAAATTTGGGGAAGGCAAATAAATGGCAGATACAGGTTAGTTAGTAAAGTTTGTTCTATAGATTCCTCTGGTGCCATCTCCAGGCTGTTAAAACTCAAAAGTTGTCTTCAGTGGCTAATATTTGTCCTCCCTGTTAGAGAGGGAAGACAACTTTGTCTTTATAATCTATGTCCTTCCAAGAAAATAGGGAGAAAGCAGAGAGTTTTTCAGATACCTGCTTCTTCCCTATGGCCTTCAGCTCAAATTAATCCTCATACCGGAGTGGCACATTTTGAAATGGCATATTCTGAGCTCTTATAACCTTGTATCTATATAATCTACCATAATAGCTATACATTTTTGTAGTATCAGATGAAATGGATGGATGGATAAATATGTGTAGCAGAAAGAATAAAAAGTAATACATAAATTTTTTAAATAGTTATTTTCAGAGATGATAATTTTGATGTTTGCTAAGTAGTTCTTTACTTATGTTTCCCATCTTAATAACTTTTCAAGACTTTTTGGAGGAATTAAATTAATTCAAAGCTTCTGCCTTTCCTGTGGAGAGAATATATATCTACACCATCTATAGAACCCGTCAAATAATCAGGGTCGGTTCCAGTGATCAGTCTTCATACAGCATGCATTCTCAATCCCAATTCCATATAGGGCTTTATCTACTTCATTCTGCAGGACCAAATGCTTTTAAAGTAGGTAGAAAAGCTACATAAACTCTAAAACTCCATACATGTCTGAGAATTCTGTACACTATAATTAAGTTTGTTATTTTATAAATTATCTTCCCAATATATGAATCAGATCACTTCTACCTTCAAAAATCTTTCTGCCTAACAAATAAAATTAAACTCCTCAGTCTTATTCAAGGCCTTCCAAAACCTTGTTCTAACGTATATCCCCAGTTTCCTGTCCCATCACTGTATTACCCAAAGCCTCATCAGATTACTTACCATTTGCTCTGTATACCATGCAATGTCTTCCTACATATGTCCACATCTCCGACCCACTGTCTTCAGCCTTTGCTTGAAAGGCTGTTTTTCCCTTTCCTCTTGTCAAAATCCTTCAACACTAGCTCAAATACCACCTTCTCAAGGCCATGAAGATGTGGTCAGTGATGAAAAGCAGTCTGGAGAATGCTTAAAATTAAAGCCTTTTTCCATTTCCAAATAGGAATTTAATGTCTGGTATCAAATCAATCAAAAATCAAAGTGTCTGATATTCATTAGCCTTCTAATTAGAATCTACTGTGAGCAAGTGATAGACAGGCTTTTTACCTGGGAGAGGTTCACTCAACTCCATTGTGATAGAGGTGTGCATGCTCACATGTATGCGTGTGTAACATGGGGGTTCAGGTTCAGAGTGAATGTAGCCATAACTCTGCTGCAGCATGTGCGCATGTGTAGGGGATGAGGAAGAATAGTTCATACTAACTAGAATTTTCTGGGATTGTGGAACCATTTCCTAGTGTTTTTTTAAAGAGTTCCAAAATTGAAGATTGTAATGAGAGAGAAGAGAGTAGTAATTTTCGAGTCTGGTAGATGGGCCAAGAATAGCATGTAAAGGAAAAATATTAATTTCAAAGGACATTGGTTTCCATTTTTTAAAGCACACTTGGAAAATCTACCAAAAGATGACATTTTTAAGTGTTTCTCTTTTATAATGACTGCCTGATATTAGCCTTTACCCTGCCAATGAGCATACACGGGAGATAAAACCACCAATCCAGAAAAACACCAACTGTCAGAAGAAACTGACACATGGCAACCTCAGTTAATTCAGACACAGAAACGCCTTTACTAAAGCACCATGCTCTTGTTTCTCCTTCCTCCTGGGGTGACACCTCAATGCTGCCAAATTAGTTTCTCTTGGCTTGCAATTGTCTTTCTGCAGTGTTTTAAAATATCTAGAATATTTTCATTATTATATGTGTTCAAATTTTCATATCTATCAATAAAAGCCATATATAATACCCTCTCCCTATTTGTACAAAAATATAATCCAAACAGTTCTTTTCCAATAGAAGCAGTGTGCACATTTCCTCATTTTGTATTTCCCTAATTCCCTCAATAAGCTGTAAGAGAATTATACCTATATTTCATCTCCCAATGCCTCTTTTCACTGATTTATTGGAGGATTGCTAGTTCATGCTATTTCAAGGGTCCAAGTAATTGATTGATGCTGACTGGTTTTACTCCATCTCTCTGGAAGATTGAACAAAAAGAAATGGGATTAAATCACATCTGAGAGGAAATTCTGAGACAGAAGAAAAGCTTCTTGAGTGTATAAATCAAACATTACTATGGTTTCTATAAAGGTTATAGAACACCAGTCATCATAGTTCTTTACAAAAGAGTTAACTCTATTTTTAAAGCCCCAGCTTTGTTGGAAGAAGTGATCTTGTCTTGAATGAAAAACCTCTTAATCCTTTTTCTTTTTTTTTTTTTTTTTTTTGGGAGGAAGGGAGGAAGGCAGGAAGGGAGGGAAGGAGGAAGGGAGGGAGGAAGGAAGGGATGAAGGATGGAAGGAAGGGAGGAAGAGGGAAGGGAGGGAGGGAGGGAGGGGAGGGAAGGAATGAAATCAAGCAATGAGAGAGACATTGCCGACCTGGATCTAGAGGTTTACAAGTTGATTTCTTTATTTTTTTCTTTTCTTTTTTTTGAGAGAAGGAAAGAAAAAGAAATGAGTAAAGGAGAGGAAGAAAGAGAAAGAGAAAGAGGGAGGGTGAAGGGAAATATTGCTTTATTCTGAAAAAAAATGGGTATTAATAATGGCCAATCAATGTTTCATTTAAACCTATGAGTAGGTGTGATGTGGTATTGACAAGAATGTATATTTTGTGTATTTGAAGGGGAGAACTCTATAAATATTTATTAATATTTATTATTTTTACTTGCTCTGGATCTGAGTTCGAGTTCTTGATATCCTTATTAATTTTCTGTCTCATTGAATCTAAGTCTCTATGTATCTGGGTGTTAGGATCATTAGCTCTTGTTGTTGCATTGATCCTTTTACCACTGTATCTTTGTTGCTTTAAAATCTATTTTATCCGATACGAGATTTGCAACTCCTGCTTTTTATTTATTTATTATTTATTTTTGCTCTCCATTTGGTTGGTAAATCTTTCTCCATTCCTTTGTTTTGAGTCTTTGTGTATCCTTGCATGTGAAACAGGTCTGGATGTAACATGCCGTTGGGTTTTCACTGTATCTTTTGATTGGGGGATTTATTCAATTTAGATTTAGGGTTACTGCCATTTGATGTTAACTGGCTGTTTGATTCATTCATTGATGTAAATTCTTCTTTATGTTGGTGCTCTTTACTTTTTGGTGTATTTTTAGAAAGGCTAATACTGGTCGTTTCTTTCTGTGTGTAATGCCTCTTTCAGAAGCTCTTGTAAAGCAGGCCTGGTGGTAATAAAATCTCTGAGTACTTGCTTGTTCATAAAAGATTTTATTTTTCCTTCAGTTGTGAAGCTGGATATGAAATTCTGGGCTGAAGGTTCTGTTCTTTGAGGATGTTGAATATTGGCCCCCACTCTCTTCTGGCTTGTAGAGTTTCTGCTGAGAGATCTGCTGTAAATCTGATAGGTTTGCCTTTGTGGGTAACCTGACCTTTCTCTCTGGCTGCCCTTAATACTTTCTCCTTCATTTCAACCCTGGTGAATTTAACAATTATGTGCCTTGGGGTTGCTGTTCTTGAGGAATATCTTTGTGGTGTTCTCTGTATTACCTGGGGTTGAATATTGACCTGCTTTGCTAGTTTAGGAAAATTTTCCTGAATAATATCCTGAAGGGTATTTTCCAGCTTGGATTCATTCTCTCCGTCGCATTCAGGTACACCTATCAAACGTAAATTTGGTCTTTTCACATAGTCCCACATTTCTTGGAGACTTTGCTCATTCCTTTTTATCCTTTTTTCTCTAATCTTGTCTTCTCGTTTTCTTTCATTAAGTTGGACTTTGACCTCTGATATCCTTTCTTCTGCTTGAACAATTTGAGTGTTTAAACCTGTGCATACTTCTCGGAGTTCCTGTATTGTATTCTTCAGTTCCATTAATTCACTTATATTCCTCTCTAAGTTGTCTATTCGCAATAGGATTTCATCAAACCTTTTTTCAAAGTTCTTAGTTTCTTTACGTTGGGCTACAGCATGTTCTTTTAACTCACAGAAGTTTCTTATTATCCATTCCCTGAAGCATGATTCTGTTATTGGGATGCGCTCATTCTCCATCAAGCCTTGTTCCATTGTTGATGTGGAACTGTGATCATCTTTAGAGGGAGAGGCATTCTGATTTTGAGTATTCTCGGCCTTTTTACACTGGTTTCTTCCCATCATTGTAAATTTATCCTCCTGTTGTCCTTGAAATTACCAACTTTCAGATTAGGTCTCTTGAATGGACGTCCAAGTTATTAGTTCCCAGGGCCAGAATGGCAGCGTTAAGACTGATGGTGCTTTTCTGCCCAGGACTCTCCTGTCTGGCTTCCTTCTTATGTCCATAATAGGCAACTCTGCCTTCCCAAGGCTCCAAATCTCGGTCAGAAGGGGAACCAGTCTCGTTTACTCTGCGCCAAAAGCTGCCGCGCCGAGGTGCCATCACAGCCGCTGCACCGGCCTCAGGAGTCATGCTGGGGACCCGTGTGGGTCCTCCAAACCTCAGTTGGAAGGGGAACCAGCCCTGTTTACTCTGCTCCAAGAGCTGCCACGCTGAGGTGCCGGCGAAACCGCTGCACTGGCCACAAGAGTCATGCTGGCAACCCGTGTGACTCCTCCACTGGGGATCTTCTGCTCTGTGAGTGACCAGAATTTGTCTGAAAGTGTGGCGTCCTCTAGTTCTCTGCGCTTCCACTGAGAGCGGCAATCCTGAGATGTTAGTGATCGGCCATCTTGGATCGTTCCCTCTTAATCCTTTTCTACACAAAAATGTTACGGTTGACAATATTAAAGCAGCAGAAATGGCTAATGGCTTACTCAATATCCATTCTTCCTTCTTCCTAGCTAACAAGTTCTTCCCATGCTATTAGAGATGGTCATGAAACCTGACCAATAAGATGTAAGCAAGGCAACTGGGAGGAGCTTCTGAGGATGCTTTTCAAAAAAGAACCAGACTCAGCTGGCAAACTCCTTTTACCCTCTGCCCTTTGCTCTGTCTTTGCCCATTATTCTAACTAAAAGGCAAACTCAAAGCCTAGAAATAGAGCCACTGTCTTGTGGCTATAAAGAAACTACACACTAAACAGCAGAGAAGGAAGACAGAAGGCACTTTGAGTCAGTGCTCCAGCCAAGAATGGCATCTTCTACACTTATTGTTACAGCAGAAAATTAAACCCTTTCCTTGTTTAAACCACTTTAATAGGGGTTTTCATTATTTACAGCCAAACTCAAAGCCAACTGACACAGTTACATTCTGCCCTCACTCCCATTGCAACAGATGTGGTGTCCCAACTCCTAACAAATGCCATTTATTCCACTTGGAATCTGGATTTCCTCCTCCTTACCTTCCCAAGGAATTCCTCTCTCTCTCCTGCATTTTCTATTTCTCCCTTTCTACTTCATCATTATCATTAGCATGAGCATCCTCTAGTGACTACTGTCTTGAAAGAAACAAAGAAAGACAGAGTGAGGGGGAGGGGAAGAAAGGGGAGGAGAAAGAAAAGAAATGAGAAAGGGAGGGACAGAAGCAGTGGGTTGGAAGGAAGGAAGGAAGGAAGGAAGGAAGGAAGGATCTCTTGATTCTGTGTCTCCTTCTAGCTACCACCTCATTTCTTGAAGTTTTTCTGAAGTTGCTATTTCACTTCCTCACTTCCCATTCTCACCTTGAGGCATTTCTCAGCCTTTGATTTAGATCACTCAAATAAGACCACTTGTGCCAAGTCACTTAAGGTCTTCTTATGGCCAAATCCAAGCTCCCTTGTCACCTTTGGCTTGACCTGTCAGCAGCACTGGCCATCAGCAGCAGATCACTCCCTGGTTCTTAAAACTGGATACCTTTGGCTTTTGTGGCACCATGTACTCCTGGATTTCCTCTACTCTCACTGACCCTTCTCCTTTGCTGGATGCTTCTCTGTTCAGCTTCATAGGAGCTCTCCAGGAATCAGTCCTGGGTCTTGTTGCAGACAAAATAATGGCCCCCAGAGTTATTCACATTCTGATCCCCAGAACATGTAAATGTTTTACTTCACATGGCAAAAGGGAGTTTGTGGGTGTAGTTAAGGAGAATTGGAAATAATCCTGGATTATCCAGGTGGGCCCAATGAAATCATAATCATCTTTATAAGGAAAAGAGGGAAACAGGAGAGTCAGAGTCAGAGTCAGAAAAAGATGTGACAGTGGAAACAGAGGTGGGAATGATATACTTTAAATATGGAGGAAGGGCCACAAGCCAATGAATTCAGGTAGCCTCAAAAGGTGAGAAGGATTCTGCCTTAATGTGTCCAAATGGAGCTCCGCCCTGCCAACATCTTGATTTCAGCCCAGTAAGACACAGTTGGGACTTCTGACATCCAGAACTATAAAATAACACAATTGTGTTGTCTTAAGCTACTAAATTTGTTGCAGCAGCAATAGGATGCTACTACAGGTCCCAATTCCTTCCTTCCTTTTTTTTTTTTTTTTTTTTTTTTTTGAGACAGAATCTCACTCTGTTGCCCAGGCTGGAGTCCCATGGCACGATCTCAGCTCACTGCAACCTCCACCTCCCGGGCTCAAGCGATTCTCCTACCTCAGCCTCTTGAGTAGTTGGAAATAAAGGCATGTGCCACCACACCCAGATGATTTTTGTGTTTTTAATAGAGTTTTACTATGTTGGCGAGGCTTGTGCAGAACTCCTGACCTCAGGTGATCCACCCACCTTGGCCTCCCAAAGTGCTGAGATTACAGGTGTGAGCCACCATGCCCAGCCTCCAATTCCTTCTTTATCTATATATTTTTCCTAAGGGACCTCACAATGTTCTATAGCTTGAAAAAAAAATCTGTATTATAAGACTACCAAATCTATCTCAGCAATTCTCACCTCTCTTCAGGATTCCAGATTCATATATCCAAATTACTACTCATGAGCAAAAAAAAAAAAAGTAGCAACCCCTTTACAAAATGCAGACATACCTGAGCCTACTTTTGTCTGAATATATTGCCTTTTCAGTTTGTCTTCATCTTCCTGTACTCCTCACGTGTGATAAGGCAGCATCTGACAAGAATGAGGGTCCAGAGTAGGCCACCATCCACTTCATTCATTCTTTCATCCAATCATGGTTATTGACCCAACCTAGAATGTGCCAGTTCCCATGCCAGTCCCAAAAGTGGATAAGGCATACTCCATCTTGTGTGTTGAATAAATATCCTAAACTCCACACAGCCAATATCCAAATGAGAACCCCTGATTTTACCATCTCATCCCACACACTAGCACCTCCTAAACACACACACACACACATACACACACACACACACACACATTTTGCTTCTTCCCCAGGCTTCCCCATCTCTGGAAACTGTACCATCACCCAACCAGATGCTCCTATCAAAAACCTAAAAACTTACTTGCATTCATTCCTCTTTCCCTCAGTCCACACATCCAGCCTATGAGCAAATCCTTTCAATTCTACCTTCAAAACACACCCCAAGTGCATTTGCATCTCTCCATCTCCATTGCTTCCTCAGCAGTCCAGGCTACCACCATTTCTCATATGGAATATTGCAACCACCATAAGAATCTATTCCCCACACAGCAGCTAGATGTACATTTTTTAAATGCAAATGAGGCCATGTCATGCCCCTACTTAAAACCCACGAATGGCTTCCCATTGCACTTAGAATGAAAGTCAACCTCCTTGTGCCACCTTTCACAGACTTTCCTGCCTCCTCCTCACTCTCTATTCTTGTCTTGTACCTGGCTTGCCTTGCACCAGCTACACTGGCTTTTTGAACATGTCAATCTCCATTTTGCATCAGGACTATTTTCACTAACTTTTCTCTCCACCTAAAATGCTTTTCCCCTGATTTTCTTTCTCAACCTTTAGGTCTCATTTCAAATGTCACCATCTCAGGGAGGCTTTTTTGACCACTCTATATAAAACAGCTATCCAATTATTCCCCGAACTATCTCCCTTAATTCTTTGTATAATATATATTCTTATTTGATATTTTTCTGGTAGTTGATTCTGCTTCCCCCTAGAAGACTGTAAAAGTTATGACAGCAGTGGTCTTGTCTTCTTTACTGTTCTATGCCCAGGTCTTTTTAAATTTTTCTGGTACATAGTAGGCAGTCAACAAGTATTTGCTGTCTGAGTGAAATTTTTGCCAGGACCTGTCATTACAGTTAGGAGCCACTCTTATCTAGTCATTATTACCAGATGTCTTCACTGTCATTATATGTAACAAGTACCACTATATTTTATTTCCATGCTTGCTCTTTCTGTCACCTCTACTGGATGTGAAATTCTTGAAAATAGAAATTATAATACTAATGCAGGGAGTGACTGGTCAGACACCATAGGTGAATGAATAAATGAATCAATCAATCAATTAATGAATCCATGAGACAATGAATAAATTATGAATAAGGAAAAGAGAGCAAGGTACTTCTTGCTTTGTCATTGTATCCTCACTGTAGTCTCAGATGCTACCTCACTACACATGATGGACACATAAAGATACAAACTAAATTAGCTGGTAGCAAAGTCAGACCAAAACAAGCTTTGTTAAGTCTGCATTCTGTAAGGAGGCTGCTTATATGACTCTACTTTTCCACTCTGGCCAGTCCAATACTCAGGGCAGATCCACCTGTAGCAGATATCAATGTAGAATAACACCCTAAGGATTTTCTGCTTAGGAACACTATAAAGAGTTTAAAAGGATTTGTGGGGAATTCTTAAACCTTCATTTTGTAATGAGAATGAGATACAGTTCACTAAATATACTAATATATTAAAAGCCATAAAATTTTAGAATGGATTCTGATGTCTCCTTTCACTATGAAACTAATAATAAAATAATTGCATTAGCATTTGTATAGCTAACATTATGGAGAATTTACTAGGTTCCAAAACTTCTCTAAAAGCTCTACATGATGTGTGTTATATCATTATTCTTATTTTATAGATAACATAACTGAGTTTAAAAAAGACAAGTTCACACAGCTATTCCTTGGCAGTTCCAGGACATAAACCTGTTAATCTGACTCTTGAGCCCACAAGCTTAACGAGTACACTTGCCTGAATTAACTAGCAGGACCAGGGACTGACCAGACTTTTTCAAGCGGTTCTCTCTGGACCCTCCCCTGAATGGCTTGGTAGGTGTGGTGCCCATCTCAGCTGGCCTGTTCCCTGCTGGGATGTCTAGATGTCTTATGCTTACTCCAGGGCTCTTATTATGAGGACTTGACTCTCTGCCTATTCAAAGAGCTGATTTTGTCATATCCTAAATCCCTACACATCTGGCTTTGCTTCCCTCTTATGGGTTCTGGGCAATGCTGCTTGAGGTAGAGCTCCCTGGCTCTCCACGCTGGGCTGTCTTGGCCCTGGTTTATCCCTTGCTCTGTAGCTGAGCTCTGGCAGCAGGATTAGCTTATTTCAAAGACACTGAGATGTGAAGAGTGCATATCCACTTTCAATGGAAACTTAAAATGACTCCCTCACTGGAGAAAAATACAGAGGGAAGAGCATTTCCTTTGAAAAACCCTCTATTAATCCAACATAAAATGTTTAATTACTTCCTGCCCACTTTTGTATAGGTTATTCTAGAATACTATAATAGGACACAGGTCTTTTTAATCACAGTTGGTAATTCTTAATTGAAACACTACAGTTAACTAACTCATCAGGAACTTCCATTTCTTAAACATTTCAATCCTGTAGCTCAGAACAAGAGCATAGTTGTACCTTTTCCCTCAGATAATACTCCCCTGGAACAGACAGTAATACATTTGTCTGTCACATTGTTTGCTTTGGCATTTGACCATTTGCCACAATGGAGGTGAGGATGACAGCGATAAAAGGCGAAAAGTACAGTTCTGCTAGCTTTTCTTCCTACTAAAAAAAAAAATAAAAACCACATGTCCTCTATGTCATATGCCTTTGCTTTGGGTTCACAATACTATGGGGTTATTCAAAAAAGCCTCAGTGAATTATTGCTAAACTGAGAAGGAAAATTCACCTAGATAAGTCATAGCTATCAGTCATGTTTTTAAACAGATACAGGCATATTTTTACATGACAAATAAAAAGACATGTGAATAAGGAATATGCTGAAAAGCTAGAAAAACACGTCTACATTCAAACCACTACGACCTCCTCCCTCACTGAAGGCATGAGGGTAAACTAAAGAGAAGCCATGTCACTTAAAGAAAATTGAGGCCCTAGGCATACTAGCAACACAGCCAATCACAATTATCAAAAATAATTCATGTCCATGTTGCTTAATACACAAGACATTGCTTATATCCAAAAAGAAATATAGGGTTTGGTGGTGTGGTAGCTTCTCACAGCTGTCAGAGCCCTGTTCCTTATCAGTCCAGGAGGAATGTAATTAAAGACAATAGCCAGAGCAGCTGTATTGGAGAAGCAAGTCATTTGTCTTCCCCCTCCCCAACCCCTTCTGTTCACATAGTTAATCTGAACATAGCATCAGCTCCATTGGCAAGGCTTCTTCAAAAGGAGAGTAATAGAAAACATCTATCTGTTTCCCACTGTGGATTATGAAGGTTAAAAAAATACTTGCTCTTATCTTGCTGTTACATGATATAAAATGCAAATAATTTAGGTCTAGAAGTTCAAAAGGTCCTGAGAAGAAGGCAGGTTTTGAAGAATACAAAAAGTAATAATCTTTAGGAACAGAGAGAATCTAGGAAAAAATGGCTTATATTCAGTGGTGTTCTAGAAAATGTTTAACAACACACTGTCCAGAGGTAAAGCCCTGATTTGTAACATTTTTTCCAATTTCTGTGGCATAAGTACTCCCACCATGGCTGATTGCAAGCTACCCATGTGGCATCATTGAATGCTGAGAATCTTAACAGTAGATTAAGTGAGAAGAGATGCACAGTCAGATGCCATTATATAGTCTTTCCTCTACACAGATACAGATGGAAATAATCTCAAGGACATAGTAGTGAAATGTGGTAAAACAACTAAGAAGTAGTGAATTCTGAATATTTATTACTTTTGTTTGTGATATAATTTATTGAAACTTTATGTAATTCAATTTTTTATAATGGCTATGTTCAATTACCACCTTGAAGAATTTCTGAAAACAATCATATTTCACAAGCTGTGCAAACTGGCTGCAGCCCCCCACTCTCTACACTCTGGCTGCCCTGTTACTAGAATAAATAGCCCTCTTGTTATAACAGGTGGAAAAAAAACACAACAACAATATTCATTTTCTTCAGCAGTGGAACTCCATCACTTCTTTAATAATTTTCCCAAGACCTATATTTCCAGAATGATCTCCCTGAAGCCAGAAAGAGAGTAATTTGGGAACATCTTTATGCATTGTTACTAAGACAAAGAAAACCCAGGCTCTTTTCATAATTGGTTGTGTTGCAAACATACTGCATTTTGCAGCGCTTTCTTCTTCATGTGCATGTAACTAGATGCCAATAGGAAATTCTGTCTGAAGCACTGAGATAATAAATTTCAAGTGAGGCATAAGGCTATGCCATGAACTGGCAAAACGGGTGATTCTAAATGGCTGATTTTAGACTTTTATTTCTGGGAAGATGGAGTTGACATATTTTTTCCTATCCCTCTCACTAAGCACAACTAAAAATCCTGGAAATTATATCTAAAACAATCAAAAGTTCTGAAAGTTGGAGAGAAGACAGACCAGCTAGGGAATAACAGGGGAGTCTGCTTGCTTTCCTTTTTGCTGCATACATCCCAGACTAGCAGCTGGAGGAGCTGGCAACCCAGAAACACCAATGAGTGCAGACTAAAAAGGCCCCCAACAGCCTGCACGTCTAGCCAAAGGACCTTATGATGACACAGCTGTCTGTATCTTGACTAGGTTGATGACCATTTCCCAGCTGTGAGATTGCACTATAGTTTTGTGAAAGGTTACCACTGCAGGGCAACTGGGTAAAGGGTAGAAGGGATGTATCTCTACTATTTCTTACAACTGCGTGTGAAATCTACAACCATCTCCAAATAAACAATTTAATTTAAAAACAACTGTAGGCTGGGTGCAGTGGCTCATGCCTGCAATCCCAGAACTTTGGGAGGCCAAGGCAGGTGGTTTGCTTGATGTCAGGAGTTCAAGACCAGCCTGGCCAACACGGTGAAACCTCATCTCTAGTAAAAAGATAAAATTAGCCAGGCAGAGTGGAGTGCACCTGTAATCACAGCTACTAGGGAGTCTGAGGCAGAATTCCTTGAACCCAGGAGGCAGAGGTTGCAGTGAGCCAAGATTGCATCACGACACTCCAGCCTGGGCAACAGAACAAGACTCCCTCTCAATAAACAAACAAAAAAACCAACAAAATCAACTGTGTGTGTTTCCTACTCCCTCAGCTCCATCAGGATATAAAAGGGTTAGAAGTCACAGATTAGGAGATTTGGGAGAAAGCTATTGGAGTGTATACTAAGAGGCCTAACTCCTCTCCCAAGATGGTAAACTAGAGGATGTTTTCCCTATCCCTGCAAATAAAAATAGAGGGGCTTTAAAAAGACCACTTGGAAAGCTTGCTATTTGGTCTTTAGAGATGGGGACACATAGACTAACTTCCACCTGAAAAAAATCTAGAATGAAAACAAGGTATTATCATACTATAGTACTTTTCTACAACCCCTTGTATTTGAATACAAAATTTAAAAGCATGTTAAGATACTTTAAAAAAGAAGACTGGTGCAGAAAACTGTACTTTATTCTATCACTGACAAGATCTTATGTGCAGAAAGCATTCAAAAATCTTTCCAGAGGCTAAACACAGTGGCTCACACCTGTAGTCCCAGCACTTTGGGAAGCCAGGGTAGCAGGATCACTTGAGGCCAGGAGTTTGAGACCAGCCTGGGCAACAAAGCAAGAATTGTCTCTGCAAAATAAAAAATAAAAAAATTAACCAGGCATGGTGGCATGTGCCTAGAGTCCCAACCACTCAGGAGGCTGAGGCCAGAGGATTACTTAAGACCAGGAGTTGTAGGCTGCAGCGAGCCATGATCATGCCATTGCCCTCAAGCCTGGGTAAAACAGCAAGACCCCATCTCTTTAAAAAAAAAAAAAATCATATGGTTATTTTTTTGAAAGGACAAACCACTCTGGCCCTTTCTTAAAACTTTTATTTGAAATTTAACTGTATAAAAAGGGCATAGCCATCATCTACTCATTTAACAAATATTAATTAGTATGCTGAGGGACCTATCATAGTCTCCACCTATAAGGAGCCTTAGAGTTCTAGCTACCTGTATTGGTTATATCAAACAGTCAACATCTAAGCCATAATAGCGATAGCTAACACTTATTAAGCAACTATTGGATGCCATGAATTTGACATACATTACTTCACTTAATCCTTCAACAATCCTACAAGGGAGATACTGTTATCTACATTTTCTAGAAGGGAAAAGCTGAGGCTTGTAGAGAGGTTGATAAGCTTTCTGAGGTCACTTTGGTAAAGTGTAGAGCCAGAATTAAAAATTATGTCATCTGACTCGAGAACTCAAACTCTTATCCTTATCATAGCCACACATAAATTTCAAAGTATACAGGCTCAGGCATGAAGCAAAGGTAACAAAATAAAGCCGATAAGGAGAGGAACCAAACTGAGATCGAGAGTTCCTTATTCACTTGGAAATAAAGTAAGGGCTGGGGGTAAGGAACCTGCTGTGGAAACTGGCCTCAAGGAAGACACATCCAAGGTCTGGACTAATGCAAGTTTTTATTCCAAGGTTCACAAAATAGGGAGTCTCAGGCTGCTGCTTCCCATGGCCCCATCCAAACAGACTCAGGAGCTGAAACAGCCCTGAGCTTTAGGAGTTCAGATGCAGGGAGCTGAGGGAGAAAATAGTCAGAGACTTTAGGGAAGACACAAAAGCACTGCAGACAGTGTGATTACACCAGAGTTTACTGATGATGCTAAAACCCATCTATTAATACTCTATTAGAATGAAGAAATCAGCATGTTCCCAATGTACTGTGGTATTTGAGAATGCCACCACATAAGTCTAGAGGACATAGCTCTGAAAATTTTAAATTTCCTGAATTTTAAACAGAAGACCTATAATACCAGCACTTTGGGAGGCCAAGGCAGGATGATTGCATAAGCCCAGGAGTTGAAGACTATCCTGGGCAACACAGCAAGACCCCATCTCTACAAAAAATTAAAATTAGCTGAGCGTGGTGGTGCATGCCTGTAGTCCCAGCTACTTCGGAGGCTGAGGCAGGAGGATGGCTTAAGGCCAGGAGTTGGAGGCTGCAGTAAGCCAAGATTGCACAACTGCACTCCTGCCTGGGTGACACAGTGAAACTCTGTCCCTGGGGAAAAAAAAGACAGGTTCAGAGGAAGATTTGCTGTGTCAAAAGCATGAGAAGCTAAGGGAAAGGGTTGAGGGTATGAGCTTCTGAATGGTACTTTGAAGTTGTTAAGTAGATGATCCATGCCACAAAAAATCAAGGATGTTTCTGAACACTTACTAGCAAATGCAACTTCTTGTAAATAAAAGATCTTTGCAAAAACACAGACTAAATGGAATATTGTAAAAATCTTATATCTAAATAGAATATGTTATACGACCTTGAAAATCTCATTTTAACTGTTTGGGCAACCATTTGCCATCTATAAAGTTCTGCCCAGAACAATTAAGAGAGAAAACTGTACACTAATTTACAGAAAACTGTACATTAATTCTTTATTAATGCTGTTGACTATTGTGGAAATAAATGTGATATAATTATCAAACTATCAGATTATTGCCTGAGGCCAATTAATCTCAGAACACCAGACAAGATGTTAAGGAAGCCATGGCAAGAATCATTTGTTGTGAAAGCTATTCAGGGTTACTGTGCTTCATGACTTCCACCTGACCCCTCACCTCAGCATGACAGGGAAGTGAAGCAAGACAGAGGGAGGAAACAGCCCTACTGACAGCAGAGGAGTGACATTGCCTTTATATATAAATAAAACATATTATTAGGTCATGGCTGACATTGAATAGGTAACTTACTCAAATGACATTACCATTTCATTCTCTATAATTTGATGTGGTGCTTTTTTTAATAGCACCCTGAACAGATATACATTTTCTATTTACATTCAAAAACACAGCAAGTTCTCTTTCCACCAGTATGGCTCTTCTGAAAGATGAAGAATGAGAAGAAGAAGGCATTGGGAAACCACCCAGATCCCCAGCCTTAACTGCACTCTGCTTCCATTCGTTCTCTGCCTCTGTGAGCCCATTTTGCCTGATGCCAGGGCTTTTCCTGCTTTCCTTTCTATTTTAGTTACTATCACTGGGACTGTGTATCATGTAATCTTTCCCTGTCTCTCTCATCCTCAACCTTCCCTTCTATGTGATACCTCAAAGTACGTACAAGGTGCATTTTTTTAGGGTGTTTCTGTTCATCACTATGAGAAAACAAGAGTTCACCAAAGCAACAAATACATATAAACTACAAACTGTTAAGACTCCCCTGAGGTCCTCTAGTAGTTGTACTTTTGGTAGAGCACAGTTCTTGGTATAGAGAAGACTCAATATATGTTTGCAGAAAGAAAAAAATGCACTACCATTTAGTAGATTATTGTATGTATGTATCTCTATAAAATAAGGCTCAAACTACCTTAAAAGAGAGGGAAAAGGTGGAGGGGGCTTATTGCATATTTGTATGAAATGATCTGCAAGATATGTTAGGTGAAAACTAAATGTAGAACAGATAGAGTTTGTGTACAGATGGGAGAAATGGATACTTAAATGTATTTACTTGTAAATGTGTAAAATATTCCTAGAAAGGTATGCTAGAAGCAGACAACACAGCTTGTCTCAATGGAAGAGAACCGGGTGCCTGGGGATCCATGGCAAAAAGATTTCTCCCTACAGTTCCTTTTATATCTTTTGAAGTTTTATTCTTTTCTCTCTTGGCCCTTTATCTGTGAATGTATTCACTACTCAACAGATTAAAATAACAGATTTTAAAGTAAAGAATCTAAAGAGAAAATGAGTAACTAGGGTTCTGTGACCTCTAGGGCAGTTACCAGAGTTAGAACTCCATATAAGTTCTTTACCAGAGCCTTTCATAAAAATAAAGTTCACTGCATAACTTAGAGTTGCCACATTTTCAAAGGGGTGGACATGTGACCTAGATTAATCCCTGTGTTTTTTCATAATAGTGATATTTTAAACATAGCAAGAATTATTAGCACCATTTTCAAAGAAGACTCTCTTCTCTGAGTTTACTAAGTCCTCTCTTCTCCAGTTTACTAGGGCCTGAAACACTTTATTTCCAAGGATAGACGCATTTTTATTTCCTATTTTCACCTGTGTAATATTACCTAGCTACCAAAAATCTTGGAATTCCTCCATTTTTAAGGACAATGTTCAATTAAAATTTGGCTTCCCCTTTTGTCAAGAATTTGATTAAGATATCTATAAGTATAATGATGTTGGTGTGGAGTTAATAATTTGTCTTTTCTAAAAGCATATCAGAGATATCATCAAAGGATTCTAAGTCATCAGTCTCATATCATTCAGGATCAATACCTTCACCATTAATGACACATAGGTATCATTCTGGGAAGAACACTATGTCTGGAGATTGATAAATGAATTTCAAACAAAGAAGAGCAGAAAACAATCCATACAAGCTCGAAGAAAGCTTTTAAAAGCAGGCAAAACCAATTGTAATATTCTAAAGACATTTCAATTTTAAGGTGAAATTAAAAATTCACCTTATGTCTTTTCTAATTTGAAAGTGAAACATCTGAAGAAAGACGCCATATACATCTTCTAATGATGTTAATATCTTAACCATTTATCTGACATTTTAACTGTATAACTTTAGAATAGAACAAAAATCTGTAAACACCAGTCTTTTTACTTTTAGGCAAAGAATGATAGGATATTGGACCATAATTATAAATATGATATTAGAAAAAAATACATGAAGGCTATTTTTTCTCAAAATACATCATTAAAATTCAGTGCTATGAACACTCACTTAACATGTGCACTGTAATTTCTGTATATAAAATAAAAACACAGAGCAGAAAATAAAAAAGGAAAGCCTACATAAGGAGATCATAGGTGATGCCTTGGTTTATATATTAATATCCTTTATTATTATTATATTTTAAAACGATTATAAACAAATGCTGCTGCTAGTATCTTAATTTATATACAGATTTTAATGTTCCACATATTTTCATTTTAATAAACATTTAAGCACAATTCATGCACTTTTCAGAAAATATATCTCATAAGGGAGTAAAAAAGAAGACAAAAACATTTATAGAACTACAAAAATTCCAAATTCCTCCAGCCATTTGATTATGCATTTTTATATGAGTAGGGAAAAAAGTGGAGTTCTGCTTCTAGCAATGGATGATGCATATGTTTAGAATAACCCTCCTGTGGAGAACAACTACAAGCTGTTTTAAAAGATATTGGCCTCAAAGAACTACCAAGACAGTGAGAAGTTGGCGGCCAAGATCTAGGAGATAAAGGAAACCAAAGAGATAATTCACCCGAATTTAGAGCATTTTTCCCCTCCAGGCAAATTGCCAATTCTGAAAACGAAAATGACAAGTGGGAGGCAAGAAAGTAAGCACAATTTTCTTCATTTTCACAGGACTAAGAGAATAAATATTTGAGTTCAAGGCTTCCCAAAGAGAAGGGTCTCCAGCATATACCCTACACTTTCAGTGAGGTTCTGAAAGCTTGCACCCAAAGAATAAGGGTGAACTACAAACTAACCCACCCAAGGACTGAAGCCCAGATTTGAGTCCTCTCAACTTCTGAAAGGATTAAGTTGATCTATCCAGACAAGCTATAGCAAGAGCTAAAGGAAATCTTCCCTGGAGAAAGAAAACAATGCCCAAAACCTCAATTTTTCTCTAAAATTCTTTATTAAAAATATCTGGCACTCAATGAGAAAAAGGTTGAAGAGAGGAGCATGTCAAAAGATAAGATCTATGTGAAAATCAAGAAAAAACATGCTAGAAACAAACTCACAAGAGATACAAATATTGGAGTATCAAAGACAGACAAACTATTACTATGTTCAATCAATTAAATGAAAAGATAGAGAATTTCAGCAGGAAACTAGAAAGCAAAAAATAAATCAAATGAAAATTCTCAGAAAGTCTAGAAGTGAAAAATAAACATTTTAAATTGACAGTACAATAGATAGATTTAACAGAATGAATATACCTGAAGAGATAATTAGTGAGGTAGAATATCAGAAGAAAATATACAGGCTGAAGCATGGAAAATCAAAATGATGAAAAAATGCAGCAAAGAACATAAAAGACACATGAAATATGACAAAATGGTCCAAGAAGAAGAGAAGGAGAGTAAAGCAGAAGGAAAAATTGAAAACATAATGGCAAAACTTTTCCCCAAAAAATGATTAAAAAAAAACAAGTGCTAAAAACTCCAAGATGAATAAATATAAAGAAAATGGTGAGGAGTTGAGTGGAGAGATTATCCAAGATGGCTGAATAGAAACAGCTCTGGAGTACAGTTCCCAGAAAGAATGCAGAGGGTGAGTGATCACTGCATTTCCAAACAAGTTTTTACTAACCACAGACCAGGAGATTCTCAGGTAGAAAAGCACCACAAGTCTCCAGCATGGCTGTTTCCATTGGCACAGTGAGTCTCCACACAAAAACTCACACAAATCTGGATGGCCATTTCAACTGGCGCCTGGAACACCTGGGAGACAGAGGTGCCCATTCAACTGAAAAAAAAGGGGGCTGAAAAAGGGAGCCAGGTGATCTGGCTTTGCAGGTCCCACTCCCACAAAGACCAGCAACCAAACGCTCTGGATTGAGAGTTTCACAGCAAGCACAGCTGGACCTGGGATGGTCCTGCTCTGTGGGGGGAAGGGCATCCTCCATTACTGTGGCAGCCCAACACTACTGAGGCAGTCTGCCATTACTAAGCCAGTCCACCATTGCCAAGGCAGTCAGCCATTATCAAGGCAATCTGCCATTACTGAGACAGTCTACCATTACAGAGACAGTCCACCATTACTTAGGAAGACAGCCATTACTGAGGCAGTTCTAACTATACCTCTAAACAAATCCTCAAGGAGGTTCACACAGCTGCTGGGCAGAGCTCATGGCAGCTCAGCAATGCCTCTGCTTGCAGACTGTGACTAGGCTACCTCCTCTCTGGGCAAGGCATCTCTGAATAAAGGCAGCAGCATTTTGGGAACTTATAAATAAAGTACCACCTTCCCAGGACAGAGCACCTGGGAAAAAAAGGCAGTTATGAGTTCCACTGCAGCAGACTTAAATGTACCTGCCCAGCAGCTCTAAATGAAACAAAAGAGCTCACAGCTCAGCACTTGAGCTCCTATAAGGGATAGACTATCTCATCAAGAAGCTCCCCAATCCCATATATCCAAAGAGACACCTCATAAAGGAGAGTTCAGGCTGACATCTGGTGGGTATCCTTCTGGGATGAAGATAACAGAAAAAGAAACTGGCAAAAACGCTTACAGTTCTACAACCACTGCAGGTGATCCCCAGGCAAGCAGGGTCTGGAGCAGATCTCCAGCAGTCCTAAAGCAGATGGGCCTGACTGTTAGAGGGAAAACTAAAAAACAGAAAGAAATAACTTCATCATCAACAAAAAAGGATGTCCACTCAGAGACCCCATCTGAAAGTCAACAACTACAAAGACCATAGGTAAATAAATCCACCAAGATGGGAAGAAACCCAATGCAAAGAAACAGAGAACCTTGAAAAAAGGTTTGAAAAAATGCTAATGAGAATAAACAGCTTAGAGAGGAATATAAATGAAATGATGGAGCTGAAAGACACAACATGAGAACTTCACGAAGCATACACAAGTTTCAATAGCTGAATCGACCAAGCAGAAGAAAGGATATCAGAGATTGAAGATCAACTCAATAAAATAAAATGAGAAGGCAAGATTACAGAAAAAAGAGTGAAAAGAAATGAACAAAGCCTACAGGTAATATGGAATTATGTGAAAAGACCTAACCTGTGTTTGATAAGTGTAACTCAATGTGATGGAGAGACTAAATCCAAGCTGGAAAACATTCTTCAGAATATTATCCAGGAGGACTTCCTTAACCTAGCAAGGCAGGCCAACATTCAAGTCCAGGAAATACAGAGAACACCACAAAGATATTTCTCAAGAAGAGCAACCCCAAGGCACATAATCATCAGATTCACCAGGGTTGAAATGAAGGAAAAATTGCTGAGGGCAACCAGAGAGAAAGGTCCAGTTACCCACAAAGGGAAGCCCATCAGACCAACTGCAAATCTCTCAGCAGAAACTCTACTAGCCAGAAGAGAGTGGGGGCCAATATTCAACATCCTTAAAGAAAAGAACTTTTGACCCAGAATTTCATATCCAGCCAAATTAAGCTTCATAAGTGAAGGAGAAATAAATTTCTTAGGAACAAGCAATTGCTAGATTTAATCACTACCAGGCCTGCCTTACAAGAGCTCCTAAAAAAAAAGCACTAAACATAGAAAGGAACAACCAGTACCAGCCAATCCAAAAACATACCAAATGGTAAAGAGCATCAACACAATGAAGAAACTGCAACTAATGGGCAAAACAACCAGCTGGCATCAAAATGGCAGGATCAAATTCACACATAACAATATTAACCCTAAATGTAAATGGGCTAAATGCCCCAATCAAAAGACACACACCGGCAAAATGCATAAAAAGTCAAGACCCATTACTGTGCTGTATCCAGGAAACCCATCTCACACACAAGGATACATATAGGCTCAAAATAAAGGGATGGAAGTAGATCTACCAAGCAAATGGAGAGAAAAAAAAAGGAGGAGTTGCAATCCTAGTCTCTGATAAAATAGACTTTAAACCAAAAAAGATCAAAACAGAGAAAGGAGAGCATTACATAATAGTAAAAGGATCAATGCAACAAAAAGAGCTAATGATCCTAAATATATATGCACCCAATACAGGAGGATTCAAATACATAAAGCAAGTTCTTAACAACATACAAAAAGACTTACACTCCCACACAATAGAATGGAGACTTTAACACTCTACTTTCAATATTAGACAGATTAATAAGACAGAAAATTAACAAGGATATCCAGGACTTGAACTCAGACCTGGACCAAGCAAATCTAATAAACATTTACAGAACTCTCCATGCCAAATCAACAGAATATACATTCTTCTCAGCACCACATCACACCTACTCTAAAATTGACCACATAATTGGAAGTAAATTACTCCTCAGCAAATGCAAAAGAATGGAAATCATAACAAACAGTCTCTCAGACCACAGTGCAATCAAATTAGGACTCGGGATTAACAAGCTCACTCAGAACCACATAACTTCATGGAAACTGAACAACTGGCTCTTGAATGTTGACTGAATAAACAATAAAATGAAGGCAGAAATAAAGATGTTCTTCAAAACCAATGAGAATGAAGACACAACATATCAGAATCTCTGGGACACATTTAAAACAGTGTCTAGAGGAAAATTTATAGCAATAAATGCTCACATAAGAAGCAAGGAAAGATCTGAAATCAACACCCTATCATAAAAATTGAAAGAGCTAGAGGAGCAAGATCAAAAAAACTCAAAGGCTGGCAGAAGACAAGAAATAACTAAGATCAGAGCAGAACTGAAGGAGAGAGAGAAACAAAAAATTCTTCAAAATATCAATACATCCAGGAGCTGGTTTTTTGAAAAGATCAACAAAATAGACAGACCACTAGCCAAATTAATTAAAAAGAAAAGAGAGAAGAATTAACTAGATGCAATAAAAAACAATAAGGATATATCACCACAGATTCCACAGAAATACAAACCACCATTAGAGATTACTACAAACAACTATATGTGCATAAACCAGTAAACCTGGCAGAAATGGATAGATTCCTGGACACTTACACCCTCCCAAGCCTAAACCGGTAAGAAGTCGAAACCCTAAATAAATAGACCAATAATGAGGGCTGAAGTTGAGGCAGCAATTAATAGCCTACCAATCAAAAAAAGCCCAGATCCAGATGGGTTCCCAGCTGAATTCTACCAGACATACAAAGAGGAGCTGGTGCCACTCCTTCTGAAAATATTCCAAACAATACAAAAAAAGGGAATCCTTCCCAAATCATTTTATGAGACTAACATCATCCTGATACCAAAACCTGGAAGAGACTCAACAAGAAAAGAAAACTTCAGCCCAATATCCATGATGAACATAGATGCAAATATCTTCAATAAAATACCGGCAATCCGATTGCAACAGCACATCAAAAAGATTATCCATCACAATCAAGTAGGCTTATCCTGGGGATGCAAGCCTGGTTCAACATATGCAAGTCTATAAACGTAATCCACCACATAAACAGAACCAAAGACAAAAATCACATGATTATCTCAATAGATGCAGAGAAGTCCTTTAACAAAATTCAACAGCCCTTTATGCTAAAAACTCTCAATAAACTAGGTATCAATGGAATTTATCTCAAAATAATAAAAGCTATTTATGACAAACCCACGGTCAATATCATACTAAATGGGCAAAAACTGGAAGCATTCCCTTTGAAATCTGGCACTAGACAAAAATGCCCCCTCTCACCACTCCTATTCAATATAGGACTGGATGTTCTAGCCAGAGAAATCAGGCAAGAAAAAGAAATAAAGAACATTCAATTAGGAAAGGAGGAGGTCAAATGGTCTCTATTTGCAGATGACATGATTGTATATTTAGAAGACCCCATCATCTCAGCCCAAAATCTCCTTAAACTAATAAGCAACTTCAGCAAAGTCTCAGGATACAAAATCAATATGCAGATTCACAAGCATTTCTATACACCAATAACAGACAAACAGAGAACAACATCAAGAGCAAACACCCTTTCACAATTCCTACAAAGAGAATAAAATACCTAGGAATACAACTAACAAAGGATGTAAAGGACCTCTTCAAGGAGAACTACAAACCACTGTTCAATGAAATAAGAGAGGACACAAACAGATTGAAAAACATTCCATGCTCATGGTTAGAAAGAATCAATATTGTGAAAATGGCCATACAACCCAAAGTAATTTATAGATTCAACACTATCCCCATCAAGCTACCTATGACCCTCTTCACAGAACAGTAAAACCTTAGACTTCATATGGAACCAAAAGAGAGCCCGCAAACCCAAGTCCATTCTAAGCAAAAAGAACAAAGCTGGAGGCATCACGCTATCTGACTTCAAACATACTACAAGGCTACAGTAATCAAAACAGCACGGTACTGGTACCAAAACAGAGATATAGATCAATGGAACAGAACAGAAGCATTGGAGGCATCACCACACATCTACAATGATCTGATCTTTGACAAACCTGACAAAAACAAGCCATGGAAAAAGGATTCCCTGTTTAATAAATGGTGTTGGGAAAACTGGCTAGCAATGTGCAGAAAGCAGAAACTGGACCCCTTCCTAATGCATTACACTTAAGTTAACTCCAGATGGATTAAAGATTTAAACATAGGATCTAACACCATAAAAACCCTAGAAGAAAACCTAGGCAAAAACCATTCAGGACATAGGCATAGGCAAGGACTTCATGACTAAAACACCAGAAGCATTGGCAACAAAAGCCAAAATAGAAAAATGGGATCTAATTACACTCCAAAGCTTCTTCACAGCAAAAGAAACAACCATTAGAGTGAACTGGCAACCAATAGAATGAGAAAAAAATTTTGCAACCTACCCATCTGACAAAGGACTTATATCAAAAATCTACAAAAAGCTAAAACAGATGTACCAAAAAAAAAAAAAAAAATTCAAAAGTGGGCAAAGGATATGAACAGACACTTTTCAAAAGAAGACATTTATGAGGCCCACAAGTATATGAAAAAATGTTCATCATCACTGGTCATTAGAGAAATACAAATCAAAACTACATTGAGATACAATCTCATGCCAGTTAGAATGGTGACCATTAAAAAATCTGAAGACAACAGATGCTGGAGAGGATGTGGAGAAATAGAAGCACTTTTACACTGTTGGTGAGAGTATAAATTAGTTCAACCATTGTGGAAGACAGTGTGGCGATTCCTCAAGGCCTTAGAAATAGAAATTCCATTTGACCCAGCAATCCCATTACTGGGTATATATCCAAAGGATTATAAATCATTCTATTATAAAGACACATGCACGCATATGTTCATTGCAGCCCTGTGTACAATAGCAAAGACCTGGAACCAACCCAAATGTCCATCAATGATAGACAGAACAAGGAAAATGTGGCACATATACGCCATGGAATACTATGCAGCCATAAAAAACGATGAGTTCATGTCCTTTGTAGGGACATGGATGAATCTGGAAACCATCATTCTCAGCAAACTGACACAAGAACAGAAAATCAAACACCACATGTTCTCACTCATAGGCAGGTGTGGAACAATGAGAACAACACATGGACACAGGGAGGGAAGCATCACACACTGGGGTCTGTTGTGGAGGAATAGGGGAGGGACAGCAGTGGATAGGGAGTTGAGGAGGGATAACATGGGGAGAATTGCCAGATATAGATGAGGGGAGATGGAGGCAGCAAACCACATTGACATGTAGGTACCTATGCAATGATCCTGCATGTTCTGCACATGTACCCCAGAACCTAAAGTGCAATAAAATAAAAAATTATAATAAAAAGAGTACGAAGAAGAAGAAAGAAAATGGTGCCTTAGCACACCATCATCAAACTGCTGGAAAACAAACACAAAGGGAAAACCTTAAAATCAGCCAGAAGAAAAGCAATTCATTACATGTAAAAGAACAACAATAAAACCATCAGCTGATTTCTGAACAGTGATGTGGGGAGGCAGGGAGGAGAAGATGATAAAATAGTGTCTTCCATGTGCTAAAGGAAAAGAACTCTGAATACAGAACTCCACCAAAATATCATTTGAAAGTTAAAGTAAAATACAGTTAATGCAAAAACTGCAAAAATTTGTAATCACAAGTGCACTAATATAAAAGGGGAAAGAAAAATAATCTCAGAAAGCAACTTTGAGATATAGGACAAAATACAGAATGATAAGAACAGTAAATGATGTCAGTATATCAAGTGCATGTTAACTACAAAATAACAGTAATAATGTCACGTGGAGCTTAAAATATGTCATTATATGGAATCAACCTAAATGCCCATCAACTGCTGCCTGAATATTAAAAAAATGTGGTATATATACACCCATGGAATACTATTCAGCCATAAAAAAGAATGAGATCCTGTCCTTTGCAGCAACATGGATGGAGCTGGAGGCCATTATCCTAAGTGGGAGGCCATTATTCCTAACATGGGAATGGAAAACCAAATACTACATGTTCTCACATATCAAATATGTACAGACACAAAAATGAAAATAATAGACACCAAGGCCTCCTTTGGGGTGCAGGGTAGGAATAGGAAAAGGATCAAATAACTACCTATCAGATACTATGATTTCTACCTGGATAATGAAATAATCTGTACACCAACTCCCTATGATATGCAACTTACCTAGATATCAAACCTGTACATATACCCCTGAACTTAAAATAAAAATTAAATAATAAAATATATTATTAGAATCCTTGACATTAGTAGTATACAAGGCAGGTGGGAGCTGTTCTTCCATCTCTGCATTACCTAAAACTAAAAAAAGTAATAATATAGAAAATACTTGTATAAATCCAAAATGAATGTTAATATATCATTTAATCCCGAAATGAGTGGTAAAAGAGACAAAATGGAATAAAAACTGACTAATAAAAAGAAGGCAAGAAAGGGAGAAAAAAGAGGATAGACTAGCAGGACAAGTATGTATTAAAATGGTAGGTTTAAACTCAAATATATAAATAACACATTGAATGTGAATAAATCAAATGCATAATTAAAAGAAAAAATGTCAGACTGGATTAAAAATAATTAACTAAATTATTTAAAATATACACCATAAGTAAATGATGTTGAGAGTGAAAGTGTAGAAAAACTACATATGCCAAGCAAACACTAACGAAAAGAAAGCTGGTGAATCCTCAGTAATATAAGGCAAAGCAGATTTAAGGCAAGAAGTATTACTGAAAACAAAGAGGTACATTTAATGGGATAAAAAATAAATCCAAAGGGAAAATATAATAATTTCTAAATTTGTTTGAGTCTAAGAACATTACCTGAAAATATATAAAGCAAAGACTCTGGCAGAAATAAAAAAAATAGAGAAATCCACACCATGGTTGGTGATTTTAACACACTGTTCTCAGTAATTGACAGGAAATTCAAATAAAACATCAGTAAGACTACAGATTTGAACAGGAATAACAAACTACCTAATGGACAGATATAGAACAGTGTGCCCAATTAGTGTCAACTACACTTCTTTTCAAATATCACTGAATATTTACTAAATTGTGCAAAATCTGAGCCAAAATTCAAGTTTCAACAGGTTTCCAAAGATTTAAATAATGCAAATTATGTCTTAACTAACCACAGTAAAATTAAGCTAGTAACATCAAAAAGGCACAGTGGCTCATGCCTATAATCCCAACGTTTTTGAAGGCCAAGGCAGGATCACTTGAGGATCACTTGAGCCCAGGAGTCTGAAAGCACCCTGGGAAACATGAAGAAACTTTGTCTCTACAAAAAAATTAAAATATTAACCAGGTATAGTGGTGAGTGCCTGTGGTCCCAGCTACTCAGGAGGCTGAAGCAGGAGGGTCGCTTGAGCCCTGCAGGTGGAGGCTGCAGTGAGCTGTGTTTGTGCCACTGCACTTCAGCCTGGGCAAAAAAGTGAGCCCCTGTTTCAAAATAAAAGAAAAAGATAACTTTAAAATCCTCATATGTGTGGAAATTAATCAATACCCTTATAGATAGGCCATGGGTCAAAGAAGATAACTGAAGTGGCAATAATTTTTTTAAAAAAGCTATATATCTATTTTTGTGAAGAAGAACTAAAGCCACATGTAGAAGGACATTTATGGCCTTAAATGTATATGTTAGAAAAATTAAGAAGGCTAAAAATCAGTACTCTCTGCACTCATCTTAAGTTGGAAAGAGAAAAGGATGTCAAATTAATTCCAAGGTAGAAACATGGAAATATTAAAGATAAAATTAAAAATCATATGAGAAGATGAACAAAGCAAAAAGTTGGTTCTCTGAAAGCCCTAATAATAAAATTAACAAATACCTATCAAGACCAAGAAAAGAGAAAAAAACAGGAATTAAAAAAAGAACATCAAGTATGGCTCCTAGAAACATTCAAATATAATAAGGATATTATTAATAACTTTATGCCAATAAATTTGAAATGATAAATGGACTAATTCCTAGAAAAACATAACTTAGCTAAAGTATGGGGGAGACAGAAAATCTGAATAGTCCTATAACTAATAGATATTAAAGATAGCCTAATTTTTAATAGCAATATATTATAAATATTTCCATGTCATTTAATATAGTTCTTCAGTGATAAAGGAGATTTATTATTGTAGTAAGATTGAGTTTTAAGTTTTGCTAGTTCTTAACTATGTGACCTCTGATAAATTACATAACCTCTTTATGTTATTTATCAGAGGTCACACAGTTTTTTTAAATATCGATCTCATAGATGAGATAGCACATCATATACTTAGTAGATTGCCTTGTATTTAGTAAATGTTTGATAAGGATAGCTATGAGTATCTTTAATGACTTCATGGTAGCCTATTTTCTCCTCTTATAAGTGCTATAAGAAAATCCTTATTTATGAAGGAGGATCCAAGATGGCAGATTAGACACAAGTCCAGCGCACAACACCCAGCGAGAGAGATGCAGAAACCAGAGACCTCCTACCTGCAACCGAGGTACTAGGTGCATTTCAACAGGTCTGGTCCAAGGGTGAGCAAAGCCCACTCAGGGCAGACTGAGGTGGGGAGGGTTGCTGCTACACCCAGAAAGTGCATCTGACCAGTGAATTAGAAGCTCCACCTCTGGAGCTCTGGTCCAGATATAATGCCTGGAGACAGAGGGAGCTGTAAGTGGGAGCAGCTGAGTGGTCCCTACCCCATGACTGGAGAGAGAGAAAGCTGAAAGGGGGAGATTGCTGGGTGTGGCTTAGTGGATCCCTACCCTCCCCCACAAACCCCAGAGGGCTGAATCTCTGACCCTAGTGGGTTGCATAGCCAGTGCCAAGTCTGAGATGAATTCTGAATCATCCAGCCTAGTGGAAGAAGGGCACAACCACCACTAGAGGGGTGGGACTGGGCTACATGTTTTAACAAAAAACACAGGAAGCCTACATAGCAACAGGATGGCGTTCTTGACAACCCAGCAGACCTGCAGGTCAGCAGAAGAGGTGGGCCTAATCTCCCAGCATAAACAAAAAAGGCACAGGAAGCTTCCCTAGTAACCTGAAGGAGTCCCTAGAAACTCAGTAGCACCCCGCAGGCAGACAAGCAACCTCAACGAGCAGCTCTCTGACATCACAGCCTGGTAAATCCACAAAGATGGGGAAAAAACAGCACAAAAATGGTGGAACCACCAAAGACCAGAACACCTCTTCTCCTTCAAGGGATCACAACTCCTCAACAACACAGGATCACAACTTGACTGAAGAGTGCAAAGAATTGACAGAAAAAGGATTCAGAAGGTGGGTAATAACAAACTTTTCAGAGCTAAAGGAACACGTTCTAACTCAATGCAAAGAAACCAAAAACCTTTAAAAAAGGTTAGACAAAATGCTAACTAGAATAACCAGCTTAGAGAAGAACATAAACGACTTGATGGAGTTGAAGAACACAGCATGAAGCAAACACAAGTTTTAATAGCTGAATTGATCAAGCAGAAGAAAGGATATCAGAGATTGAAGATCAAGTCAATGAAATAAAAAGAGAAGACAATACAAGAGAAAAAAGAGTGAAAAGAAATGAACAAAGCCTCCAAGAAATATGGGATTATGTAAAAAACCTAATCTACGCTTGATCAGTATACCTGAATATGATGAGGAGAATGACTCCAAGCTGGAAAACACACTCCAGGATATTATCCAGGAGAACTTCCCAAGCCTAGCAAGGAAGGAAGGAAGTTCTGCCAAATTTCAAATTCAAGAAATACAGAGAACTCCACAAAGATATTCCTCAGGAAGAGCAACCCCAAGGCACATAATTGTCAGATTCACCAGGGTTGAAATGAAGGAAAAAATGCTAAGGGCAGCCAGAGAGAAAGGTCAGGTCACCCACAGAGGGAAGCCAATAAGACTCACAGTAGATCTCTCAGCAGAAACTCTACAAGCCAGAAGAGAGTGGGGGCCAATATTCAACATCCTTAAAGAAAAGAACTTTCAACCCAGAATCTCATATCCAGACAAACTAAGCTTCATAAGTGAAAGAGAAATAAAATCCCTTATGGACAAGCAATTATTGAGAGATTTTTGTCACCACCAGACCTGGCCTACAAGAGCTCCTGAAAGAAACACTAAGCATGGAAAGAAACAAGTACCAGTCACTGCAAAAGCAAACCAGTTGGCAAAGACCAAAATGCAATGAAGAAAATGAGTCAACTAATGAGAAAGAAAACCAGCCAGTAACAAAATGGTAGGATCAAATTCACACATAACAATATTAACATTGAATGTAAATGGCCTGAATGCCCCAATCAAAAGACACAGACTGGCAAACTGAATAAAAAGTCAGAACCCATCAGTGTGCTGTATTCAAGAAACCCATCTCACATACAAAGACACATATAGACTCAAAATAAAGGGATTGAATAAAATTTACCAAGCAAATGGAGAGCAAAAAAAAGCAGGGGTTGAATCCTAGTCTCTGATAAAATGGACTTCAAACCAACAAAGATCAAAAGAGACAAAGAAGGACATTACATAATGGTAAAAGGATCAAAACAACTAGAAGAGCTAACGATCCTAAATATATACACCCCCAACACAGGAGCAGCCAGATACATAGAGCAAGTTCCTAATGACCTAAAATGAGATTTAGACTCCCACACAATAATACTGTGATACTTCAATACTCCACTGTCAATATTAGACAGATCAATGAAACAGAAAATTAACAAAGATTCCCAGGACTTGAATGCAGAGCTGGACTAAGTGGATCTAATAGACATATACAGAATGCTCCACCCCAAATCCACAGAACAAACATTTTTCTCAGCACCATATTGCACATACCCTACAATTGACAACATCATTGGAAGCAAATCACTCCTCAGCAAATGCAAAAGAACAGAAATCATAACAGTCTATCAGACCACAGAACAATCAGAGTAGAACTCAGGATCAAGAAACACACTCAAACCTGCACAAACACCTGGAAACTGAACAACTTGCTTCTGAATGTTGACTGGACAAACAATGAAATGAAGGCAGAAATAAAGATGTTCTTTGAAACCAACCAGAATGAAGACACAACTTACCAAAATCTCTGGGACACCTTTAAAGCAGTAACAAGAGGAAAATTTATAACAATAAATGCCCACCAGAGAAGAGAAGAAAGATCTAAAATTGACACCCTATCATCAAAATTGAAAGAACTAGAGAAGGAAGATCAAAAAAACTCAAAAGCTAGCAGAAGACAAGAGATAACTAAGATCAGAGAATAACTGAAGAAGATAGAGACACAAAACACCCTGCAAAAAAAATCAATAAATCCAAGATCTGGTTTTTTTAAAAGATCAACAAAACAGACAGAATGCTAGCCAGATTAATAAAAAAGAAAAGGGAGAAGAATCAATAGATTCAATAAAAAACAACAAAGGGGATATCACCACTGATCCCACAGAAATACAAACTACCATCAGAGATTACTACAAACAGCTCTACTCCCATAAACCAGTAAACCAGGAAAAAATGGATAAATTCCTAGACACTTGTACTCTACCAAAACTAAACCAGGAAGAAGCTGAAACCTTGAATAGACCAATAACAAGGGCTGAAATAGAGGCAGCAATCAATAGCCTACCAACCAAAAAAGGCCAGGTCCAGACGAGTTCACAGCCGAATTCTACCAGACATACAAAAAGGAGCTGGTTCCATTCCTTCTGAAACTATATCAAACAAAACAAAAGGAGGGAATCCTCCCTAACTCATTTTATGAGACCAACATTATCCTGATGCCAAAATCAGGCAGAGACTCAACTAAAAAAGAAAACTCCAGGCCAATATACCTGGTGAACATTGACACAAAAATCTTCAATAAAATACTGGCAAGCCGATTGCAACAGCACATCAAAAAGCTTATCCATCATGACCAAGTAGGCTTCATCCCAGGGATGCAAGACTGGTTCAACATACACAAATCCTTAAGTGTAATCCATCACACAAACAAAACCAAAGACAAGAACCAAGTGATTATCTCAATAGATGCAGAGAAGGCCTTCGATAAAATTCAACAGCCCTTCATGCTAAAAACTCTTAATAAACTAGGTATTGATGGAATGTATCATAAAATGATAAAAGCTATATATGAGAAACCTACAGCTAATATCATACTCAATGGGTAAAAGATGGAAGAATTCCCTTTGAAATCAGGACCTAGACAAAAATGCCCTCTCTCACCACTCCTATTCAACATAGTATTGGAAGTTCTAGCCAGAGCAATCAGGCAAGACAAAGAAATAAAGAGTATTCAATTAGGAAAGGAGAAATTCAAACTGTCTCTATGTGCAGATGACATGATTGTATATCTAGAAGACCCCATCATCTCAGCCCAAAATCTTCTCAAACTGATAAGCAGCTTCAGCAGTCTGAAAATACAAAATCAATGTGCAAAAATCATAAGCATTCCTATATACCAATAACAGACAAACAGAGAGCCAAATCAAGAGCAAACACCCCTTCACAATTGTTACAAATAGAATAAAATACCTAGGAATAAAACTAATAAAGGATGTAAAGACCTCTTCAAGGAGAACTATAAAACCACTGCTCAGGGAAATAAGAGAGGACACAAACAGATGGAGAAACACTCCATGCTCATGGTTAGGAAGAACCAATATCGTGAAAATGGCCATACTGCCCAAAGTGATCTATAGATTCAATGCTATCCCCATCAAGCTACCAATGAACTTCTTCACAAAACTGGAAAAAAACACTTTAAACTTCATATGGAATCACAAGAGACCCCACATAGCCAAGACAATCCTAAGCATAAAGAACAAAGCAGGAGGCATCACACTGCCATACTTCAAACTATACTACAAGGCTACAATAATCAAAACAGCATGGTACTGGTACCAAAACAAAGATACAGACCAATGGAACAGAACAGAGACCCCAGAAGAAACACCACACATCTACAACCATCTGATCTTTTACAAACCCAACAAAAACAAGCAATGGAGAAAGGATTCCCTGTTCAATAAATGGGGTTGGGAAAACTGGCTAGCAGTGTGCAGAAAGCAGAAACTGGACCTCTGCCAGTCACCTTACACTAAAATTAACTCCAGATGGATCAAAGATTTAAACATAAAACCTAACACCATAGGCTGGGCATGGTGGCTCAAGCCTGTAATTCCAGCACTTTGGGAGGCTGAGGCAGTTAGATCACGAGGTCAAGAGATCGAGACCATCCTGGTCAATATGGTGAAATCCCATCTCTACTAAAAATACAAAAAATTAGCTGGGCATGGTGGCACATGCCTGTAATCCCAGCTACTCAGGAGGCTGAGTCAGGAGAATTGCCTGAACCCAGGAGGCAGAAGCTGCAGTGAGCCAAGATCAAGTCATTGCACTCCAGCCTGGGTAATGAGCGAAACTCCATCTCGGGGGGAAAAAAAACAACCTAACACCATAAAAACACTAGAAGAAAACGTAGGCAAAGCTGTACAGGACATAGGCATAGGCAAGAACTTCATGACTAAAACACCAAATGCAATGGTAATAAAAGTCAGGATAGACAAATGGGATCTAATTAAACTCCAGAGCTTCTGTACAGCAAAAGAAACAGTCATTAGAGTGAATCAGCAACCAACAGAATGGGAAAAAAATTTTCCAATCTACCCATCTGACAAAGGGCTAATATCTAGAATCTACAAAGAATTAAAACAGATTTACAAGAAAAAAACAAACAACCCCATTCAAAAGTGGGTGAAGGATATGAACAGACACTTTTCAAAAGAGGACATATATGAGGCCAACAAACATTTAAAAAATGCTCATCATCACTGGTCATTAGAGAAATGCAAATCAAAACCACACTGAGATATCATCTCATGACAGAATGGCGATCATTAAAAAATCGGGAGTGGAACGATCCAAGATGGCCAATCTATAACAGCTTGGGATTGCAGCTCTCAGTCAAAGCACAGAGAACTAGAGGATGCCACGCTTTCAGACAAATTCTGGTCACTCATGGAGCAGAAGATCCCCAGTGGAGGAACCACACAGGTTGCCAGCGTGACTCTTGTGGCTGGCGCAGTGGTCTTGCTGGCACCTCGGCATGGCAGCTCTCAGAGCAGAGTAAACAGGGCCGGCTCCCCTTCTGACCGAGGTTTGGAGGACACACACGGGTCCCCAGCACAACTCCTGAGGCTGGCACAGCAGCTGTGATGGCACCTCAGCACGGCAGCTCTCAGCGCAGAGTAAACGAGACTGGTTCCCCTTCTGACCGAGGTTTGGAGCCCGGGGAAGGCAGAGTCACCAATTATGGACACAAGAAGGAAGCCAGACAGGAGAATCCTGGGCAGAAAAGCACCATCAGTCTTAATGCTGCCATTCTGGTCCTGGGAACCAACAACTAGGACACCCACTCAAGAGACCTAATCTGAAAGTTGGTAATTTCGAAGACAACAGGAGGATATGTTTACAATAATGGGAAGAAACCAGCGTAAAAAGGCTGAGAATACTCAAAATCAGAACGCCTCTCCCTCTAAAGATGATCACAGTTCCACATCAACAATGGAACAAGGCTTGATGGAGAATGAGTGCATCCCAATGACAGAATCACTCTTCAAGGAATGGATAATAAGAAACTTCTGTGAGTTAAAAGAACATGTTGTAGCCCAACGTAAAGAAACTAGGAACTTTGAAAAAAGGTTTGACGAAATCCTATTGAGAATAGACAACTTAGAGAGGAATATAAGTGAATTAATGGAACTGAAAAATACAATACAGGAACTCCGAGAAGTATGCACAGGTTTAAACACTCAAATTGTTGAAGCAGAAGAAAAAATATCAGAGGTCAAAGTCCAACTTAATGAAAGAAAACGAGAAGACAAGATTAGAGAAAAAAGGAATGAGCAAAGTCTCCAAGAAATGTGGGACTATGTGAAAAGACCAAATTTACGTTTGATAGGTGTACCTGAATGCGACGGAGAGAATGAATCCAAGCAGGAAAATACCCTTCAGGATATTATTCAGGAAAATTTTCCTGAACTAGCAAAGCAGGTCAATATTCAACCCCAGGTAATACAGAGAACACCACAAAGATATTCCTCAAGAAGAACAACCCCAAGCCACATAATTGTTAGATTCACCAGGGTTGAAACGAAGGAGAAAATATTAAGGGCAGCCAGAGAGAAAGGTCAGGTTACCCACAAAGGCAAGCCTATCAGACTTACAGCAGATCTCTCAGCAGAAACTCTACAAGCCAGAAGAGAGTGGGGGCCAATATTCAACATCCTCAAAGAACAGAACCTTCAGCCCAGAATTTTATATCCAGCCAAACTAAGCTTCACAACTGAAGGAAAAATAAAATCTTTTATGAACAAGCAAGTACTCAGAGATTTTATTACCACCAGGCCTGCTTTACAAGAGCTTCTGAAAGAGGCATTACACACAGAAAGAAACAACCAGTATTAGCCTTACTAAAAATACACCAAAAAGTAAAGAGCACCAACATAAAGAAGAATTTTCATCAACGAATGGATCAAACAGCCAGTTAACATCAAATGGCAGTAACCCTAAATTTAAATCGACTAAATCCCCCAATCAAAAGACACAGCCAAAACCCAATGGCATGTTACATCCAGACCTGTTTCACATGCAAGGATACACAAAGACTCAAAACAAAGGAATGGAGAAAGATTTACCAACCAAATGGAGAGCAAAAATAAATAAATAAATAAAAAGCAGGAGTTGCAATTCTCGTAGCAGATAAAATAGATTTTAAAGCGACAAAGATATACTGGTAAAAGGATCAATACAACAACAAGAGCTAACGATCCTAACACCCAGACACATAGAGACTTAGATGCAATGAGACAGAAAATTAATAAGGATATCAAGGACTCAAACTCAGATCTGGAACAAGTAAACTTGATAAATATTTATAGAGCTCTCCACTTCAAATACATAAAATATACATTCTTGTCAATACCACATGACACCTACTCATAGGTTTAAATGAAACATTGACTGGCCATGATTAATACCCATTTTTTTTTCCAGAATAAAGCAATATTTCCGTTCACCCTCCCTCACTCTCTCCCTCTTTCTTTCTCTCCTTTACTCATTTTTTTTCCTTCTTTCCTTCTCTCAAAAAAAGAAATCAACTTGTAAACCTCTAGATCCAGGTCGGCAATGTCTCTCTCACTGCTTGAATTCCTTCCTTCCCTTACCTCCCTCCATCCCTCCCCCCTTCCTCCCTTCCTTCCTTCATCCCTTCCTTCCTCCCTTCCTTCCTCCTTCCCTCCCTTCCTGCCTTCCTCCCTTTTTCCTTCCCTCCCTAAAAAAAAAAAAATTGAGAGAAAACAGATGCTGGAGAGGATGTGGAGAAATAGGAACACTCTTACACAGTTGGTGGGAGTGTAAATTAGTTCAACCATTGTGGAAGACAGTGTGGCAATTTCTCAAGGATCTAGAAATAGAAATTCCATTTGACCCAGCAATCCCACTATTGGATATACACCCAAAGAACTATAAGTCATTCTACTATAAAGACACATGCACACGTATGTTCATTGCAGCCCTGTGTACAATAGCAAAGACCTGGAACCAACCCAAATGCCCATCAATGATAGACTGGACAAAGAAAATGTGGTACATATACACCATGGAATACTGCACAGCCATAAAAAAACGATGAGTTTCTGTCCTTTGTAGGGACTTGGATGAATCTGGAAACCATCATTCTCAGCAAACTGACCCAAGAACAGAAAGCCAAGCATCGTATGTTCTCACTCATAGATGGGTGTTGAACAATGAGAACATGTGGACTCAGGGAGAGGAGCATCACACACAGGGGACAGTTGGGGGGGTAGGGGAGAAACAATGGGGGTGGGGGGTGGGGAGGGATAATCTAGGGAGAAATGCCAGATATAGTATGCACCTAAAGTAAAATAAATAAATTTTTTTTAAAAAGAAAATCCTTATTTATCCACCTTTACAAATATCCTTATTTTTTAGGATAAAATCCCAGTAATAAAATTGATGAATCAGATGACATTCATGATACATAGGGCCCAATTTTGCTTCAGAAAAGCTAAATCAGCCCATGTTTCCACAAACAGAATGAAAATGCTCATTTTCCTACACCCATACCCAACTAGATATTATCCTTTTTTGCCAATTTATTAGGACAATGTGGCAGATTCATATTTTATTTATTTTTTTACTCTTTATTATTTAGTAAGTATGGCATTTATTAGATCTATTGGTATCTGTAGTGGTCCTTTAATAAATTGCCTTTTTATATCTTTTGCCAGAAGAGATGAAAGTAAATCTGGTGCAAATAACAAGGCCCAGTGGTCAAGGAGTCACAAAGCAAATCCCATCTGAAGATTTTTTAGCCAGTCTTCCCTTTCTGAGGACTCAAAAATTGTTTGCACATGGGCCTTCTTCTCCCATCCATTTTCGCCTAAGATACTTTTAACTTTGAATATTTATTTATCAGAGCTCTTTATAGGGCCTCAAGCAATCCTCCTGCCTGGCCTACCAAAGTGCTTGGCTCCTTATATGGCTGTTGGTTCTTTTAAATCTACTTAAGCTGGTGTTTATTTACTTTCATTCTTATTTAACAATAAAAATACAAAGGCCAGATGCGATTAGGCACTCTTGATATCGATACATATGACAAAAGACTAATATCCAGAATCTACAACGAGCTCAAACAAATAAGCAAGAAAAGAACAAAACAATCCCATCAAAAAGTGGGCAAAGGACATGAATAAATAATTCTCAAAAGAAGATATACAAACTGCCAACAAACCTATGAAAAAATGTTTAACATCACTAATTGTCAGAAAATGCAAATCAAGACCACAATGTGATATCACCTCACTCCTGCAAGAATGGCCATAATCAAAAAATCAAAAATAATACATGTTGGCATGGATGTGGTGAAAAGTGATTGCATTTATACTGGTGAGAATGTAAACTAGTACAATCACTACAGAAAACGGTGCAGAAATTCCTTAAAAAACTAAAAGTAGATCTTCCATTTGAGCCAGCAATCTCACTCCTGGGTATCTACCCAGAGGAAAAGAAGTTATTATACAAAAAAGATACTTGCACATGCATATTTATAACAGCACAATTTTGCAATTGAAAAAATATGGAAGCAGCCCAAATACCCATCAGTCAATGAGTGGATTTTTTTAAATGTGGGGTTTTTTATCCAAGAATTGATTGAAAAAAAAAAAAAAGAACTCAGCACTTTGAGAGGCCATTTTTTTGATGAGAGACACACACGCACACACACACACATACACACACACATACACCCACAAAATGGAACACTACTCAGCCATAAAAAGCAATGAAATAATGGCATTTGCAGCAGCCTGGATAGAATTGGAGACAATTACTTTAAGTGAAGTAACTCAGGAATGGAAAACCAAACATGGTTTCACTCATAAGTGGAAGCTAAGCTATAAGGACGCAATGGCATAAAAATAATAAAATGGACTTTGGGGACTGAGGGTAAAGGGTGACAGGGGGTGAGGAAAAAAAGACTACACACTGAGTACAGTGTATACTGCTCGGGTGATGGGTGCACCAAAATCTCATAAATCACCACGAAAGAACTTATCTGTATAACCAAACACTAGCTGATCCCCAAAAAACCTATTTAAAAAAATGTTAAAGTATGAAGGCCATGGATTGATCTCTGGTTGTAGCTTTGATCACATCCTAAGGGTTCTTTCTTTATTTGTTTATTTTTGGAGAGATGGAGTCTTGCTATGTTGGATAGGCTGGTCTTTTTTTTATTGCATTTTAGGTTTTGGGGTACATATGAAGAACATGCAAGATAGTTGCATAGGTACACACGTGGCAGTGTGATTTGCTGCCTTCCTCCTCTTCACCCACATCTGGCATTTCTCCCCATGCTATCCTTCCCCAGCTCCCTCCCCACTGTCCCTCCCCTATTCCCCCCAATAGACCCCAGTGTGTAGTGCTCTCCTCCCTGTGTCCATGTGTTCTCATTGTTCATCACCCATCTATGAGTGAGAACATGTGGTATTTTGTTTTCTGTTCTTGTGTCAGTTTGCTGAGAATGATGTTCTCCAGATTCATCCATGTCCCTACAAAGGACACGAACTCATCGTTTTTGATTGCTGCATAATATTCCATGGTGTATATGTGCCACATTTTCCCAGTCCAGTCTATCATCAATGGGAATTTGGGTGGGTTCCAGGTCTTTGCTATTGTAAACATTGCTGCAATGAACATTCGTGTGCATGTGTTTTTATAGTAGAACGATTTATAGTCCTTTGGATATATACCCAGTAATGGGATTGCTGGGTCAAATGGAATTTCTATTTCTAGGTCCTTGAGGAATTGCCACACTGTCTTCCACAATGGTGAACTAATTTACACTCCCACCAGCAGTGTAAAAGTGTTCCTATTTCTCCACATCCTCTCCAGCATCTGTTGTCTCCAGACTTTAATAATCACCATTCTAACTGGCGTGAGATGGTATCTCAATGTAGTTTTGATTTGCATTTCTCTAATGGCCAGTGATGATGAGCATTTTTTCATATGTTTGTTGGCCTCATGTATGTCTTCTTTTGAAAAGTGTCTGTTCATATTCTTTGCTTATTTTTTATTTTTCTTGTAAATCTGTTTGAGTTTTTTGTAAATTCTGGATATCGACCCTTTGTCAGATGGGTAAACTGCAAAAATTTTTTCCCATTTTGTTAGTTGCCGATTCACTCTAATGACTGTTTCTTTTGCTGTGCAGAAGCTGTGGAGTTGGATTAGGTCCCATTTGTGTATTTTGGCTTTTGTTGCCAATGCTTTTGGTGTTTTGGTCATGAAGTCCTTGCCTACTCCTATGTCCTGAATGGTTTTGCCTAGATTTTCTTCTTGGGTTTTTATGGTGCCAGGTCTTATGTTTAACTCTTTAATCCATCTGGAGTTAATTTTAGTGTAAGGTGTCAGGAAGGAGTCCAGTTTCTGCCTTCTGCACTTGGCTAGCCAGTTTTGCCATCACCATTTATTAAAAAGGAAATCCTTTCCCCATTGCTTCTTTTTGTCAGGTGTATCAAAAATTGTATGGTAGTAGATATGTTGTGTTGCCTCTGATACCTCTATTCTGTTCCATTGGTCTATATCTCTGTTTTGGTAACAGTACCATACTGTTTTGATTACCATAGTCTTGTAGTATAGTTTGAAGTCTGGTAGTGTGATGCCTCCTGCTGTGTTCTTTTTGCTTAGAATTGACCTGGCTATGCAGGCTCCCTTTTGGTTTCATATGAAGTTTAAGGTAGTTTTTTTCCAGTTCTGTGAAGAAGGTCATTGGTAGCTTGATGGGGATAACATTGAGTCTGTAAATTACTTTGGGCAGCATGGCCATTTTCACGATATTGATTCTTCCTAACCATGAACATGGAATGTTTCTCCATCTGTTTGTGTCCTCTCTTATTTCGTTGAGCACTGGTTTGTAGTTCTCCTTGAAGAGGTCTTTACATTTTTTGTTAGTTGTATTCCTAGGTATTTTATTCTCTTTGTAGCAATTGTGAATGGCCATTCATTCTTGATTTTGCTATCTTTAAGTCTATTATTGGTGTATAGAAATGCTTGTAATTTTTGAACATTGATTTTGTATACTGAGACTTTGCTGAAGTTGCTTATCAGTTTCAGGAGTTTTTGGGCTGAGATGATGGGGTCTAGATATACTATCATGTCGTCTGCAAATAGAGACAATTTGGCTTCCTCCTTTCCTATTTGAATACCCTTTATTTCTTTTTCTTGACTGATTGCTCTGGCTAGAACTTCCAGTACTATATTGAATAGGAGTGGTGAGAGAGGGCATCCTTGTCTAGTGCCGGATTTCAAAGGGAATGCTTCCAGTTTTTGCCCATTCAGTATGATATTGGCTGTTGGTTTGTCATAAATAGCTTTTATTATTTTGAGATATGTTCCATCAATACCAAGTTTATTGAGGGTTTTTAGCATAAAGGGCTGTTGAATTTTGTCAAAGGCCTTCTGTGCATCAATTGAGATAATCATGTGGTTTTTGTTTTTTGTTCTGTTTATGTCGTGAATTACATTTATAGACTGGCGTATGTTGAAGCACCCTTGCATCTCCAAGATGAATCCTACTTGATCATGGTGGATAAGCTTTTGAAGTGCTATTGCAATTGGCTTGCCAGTATTTTATTGAAGTTTTTTGTGTCTATGTTTATCATGGATATTGGCCTGAAGTTTTCTTTTCTTTCTGAATCTCTGCCTGGTTTTGGTATCAGGATGATTTTGGTCTCGTAAAATGATTAGGGAAGAATTCCCTCTTTTTGAATTATTTGGAATAGGTTCAGAAGGAACTGTAACAGTTCCTCTTTCTGTGTCTGGGAGAAGTCAGCTGTGAACCCATCTGGATCTGGGCTCTTTTTGTGTGGTAAGCTCTTAATTGCTGCGTCAACTTCAGATCTTGTTATTGGTCACTTCATAGTTTCAGCTTCCTCCTGCTTTAGGATTGGGAGGACACAAGTGTCCAGGAATTTATCAATTTCTTCCAGGTTTACTAGTATATGTGCATAGAGTTGTTTGTAATATTCTCTGATGATGGCTTGAATTTCTGTGGAATCTGTGGTGATTTTCCCTTTATTGTTTTTTTATTGCATCTATTTGGTTATTCTCTCTTTTCTTTTTTATCAATCTGGCTAGTGGTCTATTTTGTTGATCTTTTCAAAAAATCAGCCTTGGATTTATTGATTATTTTGAAGGGGTTTTCGTGTCTCTATCTAATTTAGTTCTGCTCTGATCTTAGTTATTTCTTGTCTTCTGCTAGGTTTTGAGTTTTTTTATCTTCCTCCTCTAGCTCTTTCAATTTTGACAATAGGGCGTCAATTTTGTATCTCTCCACTCTTCTCATGTGGGCACTTATTGCTATATATTTTCCTCTAGTGACTACTTTAAATGTGTCCCAGAGATTATGGTATTTTTTGTCTTCCTTTTCATTGGTTTTGAAGAACTTCTTTATTTCTGCCTTCATTTTATTGTTTATCCAGCCTACATTCAAGAGCCAGTTGTTCAGTTTCCATGAAGCTGTGCATTTCTGAGTTAGTTTCTGAATTCTGAGTTATAACTTGATTGCACTATGGTCTGAGAGACTGTTTGTTATAATTTCAGTTCTTTCGCATTTGCTGTGGAATGATTTACTTTCAAATATATGGTCAATTTTAGAGTAGGTGTGATGTGGTGCTGAGAAGAATGTATAATCTGTGGATTTGGGGTGGAGAGTTCTGTAATTGTCTATCAGGATTGCTTGTTCCAGGTCTGAGTTCAAGCCCTGGATATCCTTGTTAATTTTCTGTCTGGTTGATCTGTCTAATATTGACAGTTAAAGTCTCCCACTATTATTGTGTGGGAGTCTAAGTCTCTTTGTAAGTCATTAAGAACTTGCCTTATGTATCTGGGTGCTCCTGTATTGGGTCCATATATATTTAGGATCCTTAGTTCTTCTTGTTGTATCGATCCTTTTACCATTATGTAATGTCCTTCTTTGTCTCTTTTGATCTTTGTTGCTTTAAACTTTATTTTATCAGAGATGAGAATTGCAACTCCTGCTTTTTTTGCTCTCCATTTGCTTGGTAAATCTTCCTCCATCCCTTTATTTTGAGCCCTTGTGTATCCTTGCATGTGAGATGGGTTTCCTGGATACAGCACACCGATGGGTTTTGACTTTTTATCCATGTTGCCAGTCTGTGTCTTTTGATTGGTGCATTTAGCCCATTTACATTTAGGGTTAATATTGTTATGTGTGAGTTTGATACCGCCATTTTGATGCTAGCTGGCTGTTTTGCCCATTAGTTGATGCAGATTCTTCATTTTGTTTATGCTCTTTTCCATTCGGTATGTTTTCGTAGTGGCTGGTACCTGGTTGTTCCTTTCTATATGTAGTGCCTCTTTCAGGAGCTCTTGTAAAGCAGGCCTGGTGGTGGCAAAATCTCTGAGTACTTGCTTGTTCACAAAGGATTTTATTTTTCCTTCACTTATGAAGCTCAGTTTGGCTGGATATGAAATTCTGGGTTGAAAATTATTTTCTTTAAGGATGTTGAATATTGGCTCCCACTCTCTTCTGGCTTGCAGGGTTTCTGCCGAGAGATCTGCTGTGAGTCTGATGGGCTTCCTTTTGTGGGTGACCCAACCTTTCGCTCTGGCTGCCCTTAGCATTTTCTCCTTCATTTCGACCCTGGTGAATCTGACGATTATGTGCTTTGGGGTTGCTCTTCTTGCGGAATATCTTTGTGGTGTTCTTGTATTTCCTGGACTTGAATATTGGCCTGCCTTCCTAGGTTGGGAGTATTTTCCTGGATAATATCCTGAAGAGTATTTTCCAGCTTTGATTCATTCTCTTCATCACATTCAGGTACACCTATCAAACATAGATTAGGTCTCTTCACATAGTCCCACATTTCTTGGAGAATTTGTTCATTCCTTTTTGCACTTTTTTCTCTAATCTTGCCTTCTCATTTTATTTCCTTGAGTTAATCTTCGACCTCCGATATCCTTTCTTCTGCTTGGTCAATTCGGCTGTTGAGACTTGTGCATGCTTCACGAAGTTCTCGTGCTGTGTTTTTCAGCTCCATCAATTCACTCATACTCCTCTCTAAGTTGGCCATCTTGTTATCATTTCCTCAAATCTTTATTCAAGGTTCTTAGTTTCTTTGCATTGAGTTAGAATGTGTTCTTTCAGCTCACGGAAGTTTTTCATTAACCACCTTCTGAAGTCTGATTCCGTCATTTCATCACACTCATTCTCTGTCCAGCTTTGTTCCCTGCTGGTGAGGGGTTGTGGTCCCTTGTAGGAGGTGAGGTGTTCCAGTTTCGGGTGTTTTCCTCCTTTTTGTGCTGGTTTCTTCCCATCTTTGTGAATTTGTCCACCTGTTGTCTGAGTAGCTGCTGACTTTCCAATTGGGTCTCTGAGTGGACGTCTGGATAGTTGATGATGAAGTATTTCTGTTTCTTAGTTTCCCTTCTAACAGTCTAGCCCCTCTGCTGTAGGACTGCTGAGGTCCACTCCAGGCCCTGCTTGCCTGGGAACACCTGTAGCAGCTGCAGAGCAGTGAGGGTTGCTACCAGTTTCTTCTTCTGCTATCTTTGTCCCAGAATGATGCTTATCAAATATCAGTCTGATCAGTCCTTTGTGAGGTGACTCTTTGGATATATGGGAGCCAGGGAGCTGCTTGAGCAGACAGTCTGTACTTTATAGGAGCTCAAGTGCTGAGCTGTGAGCTCCGTCATTCATTCAGAGCTGCTAGGCAGGTATGTTTAAGTCTGCTGCAGCAGAACTCATAAAGCCCATTTTTTTCCTCAGTTGCTCTGTCCCGGGGAGGTAGGGCTTTATTTATGAGTATCCATTGCACTGTCCTGCCCAGAAAGGAGGCAGTCTAGTCACTGCCTGCCTGCAGAGGTTATGTTGAGCTGCTCTAGGTTCTGCCCTGCTGCCATGGGCTCCACCCTGCTTTTGTGGGCTCTGCCCTGTAGCCATGGGCTCCGCCCTGCTGCCATGGGCTCTGCCCTGTAGCCGTGGGCTCCGCCCTGCTGCCATGGGCTCTGCCCTGCTGCGGTAATTCCCTGTAGTCTTGTTTATAAGGGTGTGGTTAGAACTGCCGTGGTGATGGTGGCCAACCTCTGTAATGGCTGACTCTCTCTGTTATGGCGGGTGCCTCGGCAATGGCAGGCTGCGTCAGCAATGACAGAGTACCTCTGTAATGGCGGACACCCTTCCGCCACCGAGCTGCACCATCCTGGGTTCAGCTGTGCTTGTCATGAAACTCTTAACCCCGAGCATTTCCAATTGCTGTTTTGTTTGTTTTTGTGGGGGTGGGACCTGCCAAGCCTGATCATCTGGCTCCCTGCCTCAGAGCCCGTTTTTTTTAAGTTGAATAGTTGACTCTCTCCCAGGTGTTCCAGCTGCCTGCTGAAAGGGCACCGGGATCTGTGTGATTTCCTGTGCGGCAATTCACTGTGCCTGCTGAAACAATGTCGCTGCCCAAGAATCTCCCATCCTGGCTTACTGTTTAAGTCCCATTTAATCAGATGAATGTGCTAATCTGCCTTCCCAAATCTCAAATTGCCGGTTTAACAGGGCAACCAGACCAGTGTATTTTGTACGGAGTGCCGCTGCACTGTGGCTCTGGTCAAAACAGCCATGCCAGCAGCTGCACTGGTGGTCCGTGGGGCTCCTACACCTGGGAATCTCCTGGTCTGTGGGCAATAAAGATCCATCTGGAAATGCAGCATCCACTCACCCTCTGCGCTTTCACTGGGAGCTGCAATCCTCAGTTGCTCCTATAGTGCCATCTTCTCCTCTATCCCAGGCTGGTCTTGAACTCCTGGCCTCAAGCAACCCTCCTGCCTGGACTCCCAAAGTTCTGGGGTTACAGGACTCCCAAAGTGCCATGTGCCCAGCTGTCTAAGGGTTTTTATAGGGAGTTTTCTCATTATCATTATTTTCTAAATCTTTGCATCTGTAATATTTTTTCATCATATCTGAATTTAGCACATAAATATGTGTATGTAAGAAAAAAATCAGAACAACACAATTACTAACTCATCTATTGGGTTTTGATCATTGTAGAATATTAAACAAAGCACATAAAAACCATACTAAAGGATATTTTGGACTAGAGTAGGGTTTTTGTTTGCTTATTCTATTCGAAAGTTAAAGAAAAAATATGGGAACAGGGAGAGTATGTAAGTTCTAAAGGGCAAAAATTATGCATATTTACTTTTTAAAAGTTATATTCAGTTGCAATAATACTGTATGCATTATCAAATAATGTTCATTTTTATTTTATCAAATGTTCCAACATACCAGATATAATCTGTAATGCTTAAGCTTAGAAAATGAGACAATTCCAATGCCAGGTCATGGACAGGCACCAGCTGCAGCTGGGTCTTTACTGATGTCAAGTGGAAAACATGTCATCACAACCAACTTCCCTGGGGTCCGTTTTATTGGGATTAGAAATTACTTCCATGATTAACAATGTATGTAGCATTGTTTATATTGTAGCATTGACATTTTAGAAATTGTTGACATTTCTAAAAGAGCCATCTGATAAGAGATTTTGAAATTATTTGAACTGAGGATCACCCTTGGCTTCCTGTCAAATTAAGCTCATGTTAAATGCCTAGAGAGGGAGGATGAAGCCCAGAACAGGCCTGTAGGAATGAGGCACTGACAGAACCAAGGCATTTACTAAAACTTTTACATTGCACCTTTGCAGATGAAAGCTATGTGTAAAATCTGTACCACGTAAGAGAAAAATCCTAATTACAAAATTAAATGTTAATATGCTCTCTCATGAGTAGGTATATAATCATGTCAAAGGGATCAGATTATGCCTTATCCAATGAGATACAGCAAATAGGCTATGAGAGTTTAAAAAAAAAAAGAAGCAAAGTAACAAAACACAGGCAAAATATGCAAGTGCAAGAGGGATACTGATTTCAGCTTTTTTCAAGTTACCCTGTCCCCTCTAAAGCATAACTTTAAAAAGCCAATGCCTAAGAATCTCAGGCATTGGCTTTTTCAGATGCCACAGGCATAGAGGATTCCTTGATCTCATCATTTCCCAAATTGACATAACAGTGGCCTGGGAAACACTGTTTAGACTACATTTTGTAAAAGAGTATTAACCAGTTTAAAATATATTGCCAAGTAGTGGAACACTATATATATTAATAATTATGTCAGGTATTTTATATAGACTTTATATATAAAATATAAATATATGTAAAATATATTTATATAGTATATATTTTGCAGATGAAATCTATGTGTAAAGTCTATAAAATATATTTATATAGTATATATTTTGTCATTATATATATGTATACAGTCAATCTTCATTATTCATGGATTCCATATTGGTGAAATCACCTATTTGCTACTGTTTACTTATAACCCCAAAATAACACTCAAGACACTTTCCTGATCACTCTCAGACATATGCAGAGCAGATAAAAATTTGAGTCCCCCATACTCATGTTCAGAGCTGAGGTCAAACAAGGCAATATTCTGCCTTCTTGTTTCAGCTTTTTTTGTAAAAAAAAAATATTTGTAAACAAATGTCTGATACATTTTGCCAAATATTTAAGGCAAATATTTGTAAACAAATGTCTTTTTCACATTTTATTTAGTGCCATATTTTTGTGCATTTCATTGGTGATGTCACTGTCTAAAATGGCCCCCAAGCATAAAACTGAGGAGCTATCTAGTGCTCTGAAGAAGAAGGATATGATGTGCCTTACAGAGAAAATGTGTGTTAGATAAGCTTCCATCAGGCCTGAGCTATGGTGCTACTGACTGTGAGTTCCATGTTAATAAACCAAAATTATATTAAACAGTGTCTTTAAACAGAACACACATAAAACAAGGTTATATATTGACTGATTGACAAAAATGTTGTGAGCAGAAATTCACAAGATCCTAATTCTGTATTCTTCTAGTAGCAATGGCTCAGTATTTACTAATTCAGTGTTTGTAGCAACTTTATAAACTATTACTACTGTAAATAATAAGAATGGATGATATACACAAATGAATCAAAAAAACTTTAGGAATTTTAATTTCTTAAGCTGGAGAAATTAGTCTGAATCTGAATAAGAGCCATCTCTGGTAGACGTTCATTCATTCAATCAATAAGTATGAATTGAGTTCTTACTCTGTGCTGGGTATGACACTCTAATGCAAGCTTGTCCTACCCACAGCCGATGGGCTGCATGCAACCCAGGACAGCTTTCAATGTGGCCCCACACAAATTCATAAACTGCCTTAAAACATTATGAGATTTTTTTTACCATTTTTTTTTTTTTTTAGCTCATCAGCTATCATTAGTGTTCATGTATTTTATTGTGGCCCAAGACAATTCTTATTCCTCCAATGTGGCCCAGGGAAGCCAAAAGATCAGATACCCCTGCTTAATCACTTTAGCAAAAATATACACTGTCCTGACTTTCTGAAAATTTGTGGTCTAGCCAGCAGGGCCACCATTTGCATATGTTATATAATGCACAGCCTGAGTGGAGAGCACGGGCTTAACCAAATAATCCCATTAGTGAATTAATTATTGCAAGCTTGATAAATGCTCAGAAAAAAAAGAACATGGTTCTCTAAGAAGTCACCCCACTTAGATGGAAGATGGAAGGTGGGGTGACTATTCCAATCAGAAGATTGAGCAAAAACAGCATGACATTCCATAGAAACAGAGAAGACCATCAGACCCAAAGCAAAAGAAAAGAAAAATGATACAAACTAAAGCTGGGGAGACAGGCAGGGGTAAACCTTATAATCCAAGCTTTATAAGCCAAGCTAAGAAATTTTGGTTTTATTCCAAGCACAATGAGAAACCACTAATAAGAGAGAGGTGATTAAATTATTTACCTTATACAATCACTCTAGCCACAGCATTCCTGGAAGGCAGAGGAGGTGGTCAGAATCAATGTGGGGAGAACAGTTAAACTATCACAACCTCCCTCAAATGTTCTTAAGTATAATTACAGCCTAACAAATGCATAAACATAAATGTACAGAGCAGAGCTGACCTTACACAGAGGAAGAATGAGGGGAAAAATCAGCATGCCATAATCAAGAGTTTTATAGCCCTTGCTCTAAAAGTTATAAACCATGGGAATACTGTGATGACTTCTTTTTATAAATACATATCTGAATTTACTTTCAAATGCATACTTAATCTTCTTTACTGTAGTTTCCCATTTTCAAAAGTTATATTTGAGTCTCCCTTCAAATGTCGCTATTCCCCCTATTTTCACAAAATCTGCTTTATGAAAGTAAGCCACTTTTTGAATGTATAAGATTGTTATAAGTACAATGACTTCCCTCATCTGTGAATCCCAAAGCAATTTCTGGAAAGGAAGGAAGTGGCAGGGAATTTTTAGTTATAACCATGAATTAAAGGTAATCCATATAATTCATGATTTAAGACATGTAGCTTTTGGCTGTGGATGCTCCCCTTTTTCCTGTATCAGACATATTTATAAATGGTAAAAGTGTTTCTGAGGAGGAAGTGAGGAAGGAGAGGGAAAGGAACAATGGGCCAAAGAAGAAGGGAAAAGAGAAGAATACTCCTTCCCACATGACTTTGTTTGTATCCTGATTTGGTCTTGTTTGGATCCTGAATTGTAAACAGACCTTCTTAAGATGAGCAGGGAAATTTGAATATGGACTGGTGGTATTGTATAATCTTGAGACATTTTGTTAGATGTTATAATGCCATGGTGGTATGTAAAAATATATTTAAGGCCAAGCATGGTGGCTAAGGCCTGTAATCCCAGCACTTTGGGAGGCCAGGGAAAGAGAATCACTTGAAGTTCAAGACCAGCCTAGGAAACATAGCAAAAAAAAAAAAAAAAAAAAAAGAAAAAATTAGCTGGGCGTGGTTGTGTACCTGTAGTTCTAGCCACTTGGGAGGCTGAGCCAGGAGGATCGCTTGAGCCCGGAGGTCAAGGCTACAGTGAGCCATGATTATGCCACTGCACTCCAGCCTGCATGACAAAGTGAGACCCTGTCTCTATGAAAAAATAAAATAAAAATAATTATTTAAAAGTTTTAACTGGAGATGCAGACTCAAGCATTAGGTGTAAACTAACATGATATCTAGGATTCGCTTTCTAATATTCCAGAAAAGAGATAAGATAAATAAAAAGTGATTGGCAAAACACTAGTAATTATTGAGGATGGGTAATGGGACATAGTGATCATTATACAGTGATGGATCACTTAACCACTGGGATAGATTCTCAGAAATTCATTGTTGGGTGATTTTGTGGTCATGTGAATATCACAGCGTGAACTTAACAAAGATCTAGATGTATAGCCTACTGTACATCTAGGCTATATGGTATACGCTATTGCTCCTAGGTTACAAACCTGTACAGCATGTTACTGTACAGAATGCTGTAGACAATTATAAAATGATGGTATTTGTATATCTAAAAATACCTAAACATAGAAAAGTACAGTAAGAATATAAAATTATACTCTTATATTCAACCACTGTTGAATATACAGTTCATCATTGACCAAAACGTCATTATGCAATGCATGGCTGTACATGCTCCTTACTTTTACATGTGCTTAAAAACTGAGGCAAAAGGAGACCGAAGCCAAATTGCAGTGGTCTGAGGAGTGACACAAAAATACTTTCATGTTTTTCTATCTCAACATCATCAATGCATCTTTACGAAATGCTAAGCCTTTTTCTAACTGGAATTTGGGACATTAAGACAGCGAATTGTGTTCATGGTTGGGAGGGTGATCTGGCTTGGCTGTGTCCCCATCCAAATCTTATCTTGAATTATAGCTCTAAGGCCTATAATCCCAACACCTTGGGAGGCCAGGGAAAAAGAATCACTTGAAGCCAGGAGTTCAAGACCAGCCTAGGAAACATAGCAAAAAAAAAAAAAAATGAAAAAATTAGCTGGGCATGGTTGTGTGCCTGTAGTTCTAGTTACTTGGAGGGCTGAGCCAGGAGGATCACTTGAGCCCAGGTCAAGGCTGCAGTGAGCCATAATTCTCAGGTGTTGTGGGAGGAACCTGGTGGAAGATCATTGAATCATGGGGGCAGTTTCCCCCATACTGTTCTGGTGGTAGTGAATAAGTCTCACAAGAGCTTATGTTTTTATAAGGAGTCTCCCTTTATTTGACTCTCTCTCTCTTGCCTGCTGCCATGTAAGGCATGTCTTTCACCTTCCACCATGATTATGAGGCCTCCCAGCCATGTGGAACGGTGAGTCCACTAAACCTCTTTTTCTTTACAAATTACCTAGTCTTGGGTATGTGTTTATCAGCAATGTGAAAACAGACTAATACAGAGAAGATATTGGTGCAGCCTCATTTTTATGGAGACAGTGGTCTAGGAACCCCAGGAGGTGGCCAATAGCAAGCACACAGCAGTTGCTGATAGAAAATTGAGCACCAGCCAGGAGCTCTGCCATGCTGGCGGTAGAGACAAAAGTGATACGATGGATTTGTGGAATTTGTTACAATTCCTTTAAAGTCCCAGAAATGACTAGGGGAGGTGAACATGGTCAATGACACACTTACAGTGTGTTCAGCAGACTGAATGCACAGACTCAAGCAGGCTTGAAAGGGGAAGGCATGCCCTGGGGCTGGACAAGCCAAGAGCAGGAAATTAGATACACATGCAAATAAAAGCTAACACTTACAAAGCACTCACCTGAGCCATGCACTGTTCTAAACCCTTTACATTTATGCCTCTAACTGTGAGTAGATATCATTCTATTTGACAAGTGCAGAAATGGAGGAACAAAGAGATTCTGTAGTTTGCCTAATCTGGCAAATTCTAATCCCTGTTTTTGGCCTCTATTCTATACCATTCTTTACCCCAAATACACACACACTCTTCGGAATAACAACCAGATAGATACTCAGACATGTTTGTAGGTGAATGTTTTCTTTGTGCTTGTCCATTTTTTAGGTTTTGTGAGTTAAACATATTATTTACATCTTTATTTTTAAATCTATAAATACATGTTTTAAATGAGGCCCTTGTTATAAATTCTCAAAATATTAATGAGAGATTTTGTCTCCATTAAGTGAAAGAAAAAGTTCTTTCTGGAAGCATTTTTGAGGTATGCTCTTGAAAGGATGTTCCCTAAGAATAGGAAAGGATAGTGAGATAGAAAATGTGACACAAGCATGGGAGAGCACCAGGAGAATGCTCCCGAGTGGTCAGAGACCTCTTGACACTACAACAGAGAGATGGGATTAACAGTGTGGTGAACTGCAAAAATGGCCAAAACTGTTTCCACCCCAGTATCTATGCTCCCTTGCAACGAGACTTTGCAGGATGAGAAGGACCCCAGAATGGGAAATAAAAGCCATCCAAAATACTTTCTATATCTCTATTTTACTTTGAACAAGCACTGATCCAGGTAGATAACCACGTTAGAAGGGCAGATTTGCCATGGGAAATAAAAGATGAAGGAACCACTCATCATGCAGAGCTGCAAAGCTCCTAGCGAGGCCACCAAGGATCATTGTCCACTCATTTCTCCTCTTTCTCAAAGCCAATAAGACAGTCTTAAGATTCAAATGTCAAGGAAGTCGATTTCATCTTCATACTATTTTCCCACTGTTCATATTACCATGGAGAACTGAGCATGGCCACTGGATAAAGATAACATTTCTATTTCTTCTTTAGTGTCATTCCCTGTGAGGATGTTTCTGAACTATGCAAATTTTAAATGTTATGTATTTAACAATATGTGGGGAAGCACAGAGGGGATTTTTAAGTTATAAATAAACTATGAAAAATGTATGCGGTAGTGTTGAAACAGAATAGCCCTTATGAATTACATTATTCAGAGTCCCTCTCTCCTCCATCACTCCTATGGTCACACCATAGTCATCTCCTAAAGCAACATTCACTGATTTAGACCATAGCTTCCTAGTCTTCTGACCTCATTAGAAATTCCAATCCATTGGCTCATCCACCTTTCCCCAGACATCAGCCTATCCTAGCTTCCTGCTCGTCCTATGCAATTCACATTCCAAGAACTAACATTTCCATATTTCTTTCAATTCCTCACATTTCCCTAACTAAACTCCAGTGCTGGATACATCCAGTCACCCACCTGCCCTATGCACATACCTGAGCTTCTGATCATATTTGAGAAAAATCCCCAAACTCTTCTCTAGTCAGCTTGATCTGCACTATCACTACTGTGAAGGCTAATTTTAGGTGTTAACTATACCTCAAAAGCTGATAAAGCATTATTTCTGGGTGTGTCTGTGAAGGTGTTTCCAGAGGAGACTGGTGTGTGCATCTAGGAACTGAGTGGGGTTAGATCCACCCTCAGTATGAGTAGGCACCATCCAATCAACTGAGGGCCCAGACAGAACAAAGAGACAGAGGAAAGGCAGATTCACTTTTTCTCTGGGACATCCTTCTTCTTTTGCCTTTGGACATCAGAACTCCAGGCCCTCTGGTCTTGGGCTTCCAGGACCTGCACCAGCATCCCTACCACCGCCACCATGTTCCCAGGCCTTCAGCTTCATACCAAGTTGTGCTACCATCAGCTTCCTTAGTTCTGAGGCTTTCAGACTTGGACTGAGCCATGCTACCACATCCCTGGGTTTCCACTTGCAGGTACCCTATTGTGAGACTTTACAGCCTCCATAATCATGTGAGCTAATTCCCCTAATAAATCCCTCATCAAATATCTATATATCTAAACAGCCAGCCTCTGTATCCACAGGTTATAAATCTGTGGATTCAACCAACTGCAGACAAAAAATATAGTATTCAGATTGAAAATATAGTATTTGCAGGATGCAGAACCCGTGGGTAGAGAGGGTTGACTTCCTGTAACTATAGGTTCAGCCAGGCCAAGTGCAGGACTTGAGCACCCATGGATTTTGGTATCCATGGGGGGGTCCTGAAACTAATTCCCTGTGAATACATACCAAAGACAACTGTATATTTATATTTATACAGATATTAATATATAGATACATATTCTATTGGTTCTGACTCTCTGAAGAACCCTGACCCTACAACTGCTTAAACCTTAAACATTTTTCCACTTTATTCAAACATCTAATCTCCCCTTTAACCTCCTCACTCCTAGCAGATAACCTCACCTCTTACCACAGAGAAAAAACACTATCAAATGAAAACTCCATCAACTTTCCTTTCCTCCTCCCCTCCTGTTATGATTAGGAGGATTAGGAGGACTCTCGCCTCCTGTCTAAAAACTATGCTTCTAACCTATGTTCTGGAACCCATTCCCCCAACATCTTAGAGTCTTCCAGCTGGTAAATAACAGCCCACCCTCACTCCAACCTCACTTCCCATATCTCTCTACTGACTCCTTCAGATCAGCATTTGAGCAGATCCAAGGCTTTCTCTAATGTGATAGTTAATTGCACATGTCAACTTGACTGGGCTAAGAGATGCCCAGATAGGTAGTTAAATGTTATTTCTGGATGTGTCTGGGGGGCGTTTTTGGAAGAGACTGGAATTTGAACTGGGAAAGTAAAGATTACCTTCCCCAATTTTGGTAGGCATTGTCCAGTCCACTGAGAGCCTGAAGAGAATAACAAGGCAGAAGGTGAATTTACTCTCTCACTGCTTGAGCTTGGACATCCATTTTATCTGGTCCTCAGATGTTGGGGTTCCTGATTCTTATGTCCCCAGACATCAGCACCTGATTCTCAGGCCTTAGAACCCAGACCAAGACTTACACCATCAGTCCCTGGTTCTCAGACCTTCAAACTCATACTGGGCTTTATATCATTGGCTCATCTGGTTCTCAGGGCTTTGGGCTTAGACTGGAAGTTACACTGGCAGCTTTCCTGGGCCTCCAGCTTACCAATGACAAATCTTGGGATTTCTCAGCCTCCATAATCAAAAAATCAAATCCTCATAATAAATCTCTTTCTCTGTATCTATCTGTCTATATCTAATATATCTTTCATCTTACAAATATATACATATACACATATACATATATGTGTATATGTGTGTGTGTGTGTGTGTGTATCTCCACTCCTGCCTCATCTACTGTCTTCTCTTTTCCCTTCTTCACAGTTAAACTTCTCCAGATAGTTAGAAACATTTACGATCTCTATTCATCACCATCCACTCTTTCCAATCTGAGTTCTACTCTTACTAGTCCTCTATAACAGTTATCACTAAGATCAACAATGGTCACCGTGTCAAAATCCAGTTGGAATGGAAAACTAGAAAAATCTCCACAAGGAGCTTAAATCAATCACCTTGTCATGATTGCCCATCTTCCCTTTAAAAAAAAAAAGTGAATGTAGAAATTACAAAAACTGTCACCTTATCACAAAAACTCCAACTGAAAATAGCTTGCAGTCACATTTACAGAGCAACAACAAAAATTTAGCAAAGCTAAGTACTAAATGTAGATGTTAAGAAAATATCGTAATACATAAAGCTTGCTAAGAAAGCCACAGATTTGTACTTGTTTTAATCCTTTTCTTTAATAACTTTCACATGGTTAAATAATGCCTGCTTGTTAATAACTAAAACAAAAGGTATACAAAGAAAACAATCATCCAGATCAAGTAGCCCACCCCCATCCTCTGATCCTTAATAAAAACCAGTGAAATATTTTCCCACATCTTCCTCCCAGTCGTAAAAATATGCACAAGCATGTAAATACATACATAGTGGTTTGGCTTGTTTGCTGTCTAGCTATTTGGTCAGTGTGGTTTGTTTGTTTGGTTGGTTGTTTTCTTCAATAGGCTTTATTTTCTAGAGCAGTTTTAGGTACACAGAGATATTAAGCAGAAAATACACAGGGTTCTCATATGCTCTCTTCCTCCCACCCCAACATCGCCTCCCCCACTATCCGCATCCAGCACCAGAGCTGTCCATTTGTTAGCAATGAACCTATATTGGCATATCATTATCACCCAATGTTCATAGTTTATATTAGGGCTCACTCTTGGTATTATACATTCTATAGGTTTTGACACACATAATATAATATTCACAGTGATAGTATGGTACAGAATCATTTCATGACCCTAAAAATCCTCTGTGCTCTGCTTCATCCCTCCTGCCTTCCTAAATGCCAGCAATCACTGATCTTTTTACTGTCTCTATAGTTTTTCTTTTTCAGAATGTCATGTAGTTGGAATTATACACTATGTAGCCTTTTCAGATTGGCTTCTTTAATAAGGCTTTACAATTCTTCCATGTCTTTTCATAGCTGGGCAGCTTACTTCTTTGTAGTGCTGAATAATATTCCATTGTCTGGATGTAGCACAGTTTGTCAGTTCACCTAGGAAGGACGTCTTGATTGCTTCCAAGCTTTCACAAATATGGGTAAGGATGCTATATACAACCATGTGCAGGTTTTTGTGTGAACCTAGGTTTTCAACTTACTTGGAAATACCAAAGAATGCAACTGCTGTCACGTATGACAACAGAATGTTTAGTTTTGTTAGAGGCTCCCAGCCATCTTAGAAAGTGGCTGCACCATTTTGCATTTCTACCAGCTGTGAACAAGAGTTCCTGTTGCCCCAGGTAAGTTTGATTTTATAGAAATAAAATAATTCTACACACAGTACATCCTCCTTTTTTCTCTTAATACAAATCATCGATATCCCATAAACCACTGATAAAGACATTCTTTTGTCTTAATAATTTTGTGCATATATATTTTATATATATGTTTGATTTTACGTATCTGTATAATTGTACATACATGTATGATTTTACATATATGATAGCATACATATTATTTTTAAATTCGGACTCCTTTCTTTTACCATGAGCAAATTAAAACCTCAATGCCTTCATTTTCCATTCTCTACAAAAAGAAATTTGGTGAAAGTTTATTAAGATGTATAATGTGTTAATAACTATACCAGTTATACTAAACACTAATGTTATTATTGTAGGAAAAAGGTTATTAAAGACATTGAAATGAGCCAAAGAAATTACTAAGTGTCTGTCTAGCACACCCTTCCAGGTTACATTAAACTCTCATCATCTTTGAGCTATTTTACTAAGTTGTAGAAAGTAGAAAACAATGTAAATTATTTCTGTCCATAAAAATGCAAATTAATTTTGTCTAGTAGAATCTAACTGATTTTTCCCTCATAGATAGATCTGTTTTACATCAATTTGTAAATTCATTCCAGTATTCTTTTTCTATATAATGTGTGGTTCTTTTAATTTCCCTTTGAACCAACTGTAACATTTTAACTGCCTCCTTCATTAATTAATGAGGTAAATAAACTCTTTATACATGTTCATTTTATAACTGTATGAGAGTCACGATTTTTTTTTTTTTTTTTTTGAGACGGAGTTTCGCTCTCATTACCCAGGCTGGAGTGCAATGGCGCGATCTCGGCTCACTGCAACCTCCGCCTCCTGGGTTCAGGCAATTCTGCCTCAGCCTCCTGAGTAGCTGGGATTACAGGCACGCGTCACCGTGCCCAGCTAATTTTTTGTAATTTTAGTAGAGGCGGGGTTTCACCATGTTGACCAGGATGGTCTCGATCTCTTGAGCTCGTGATCCACCCGTCTCGGCCTCCCAAAGTGCTGGGATTACAGGCTTGAGCCACCGCGCCGGGCCTAGAGTCACGATTTTATACATATATTTTTTTAATTACATTTCAACACTATTATTATAGTGGGTTTTTTTCAAGAAGAATGCTTGTGAATCAGAATGTATGCCCACTTCTTTATATGTACAAAGATATTCTCGCAAGGCAACTGTGCAGAATATATGTGAAATATATAACACAAATACCTTCATTGTGAAAAGTGCTTGAAGAAATCAGCATACTTGAAGAAATCAGCATAAATCAACATTAAGAACTCGGCAACAACCAAGAACTGGAGTTAAACACTAAAATACCATAAATCTGTATCATGTAAATAATTACAGCTCTAGGTTATGAATACAAAGAAAACAGGTTCTGAAATAACACATAATATTTTTAAAATAAATTTAACTACAATGGTAAGTCTCTAAAACCCTTCCATGCCCAATCCTTTAGTAGGCAGGAAATCTGATTTCATAATTACTTTGGAATATAAGAAAGAGATTTCTCCTACATGCCTGAAAAACTTTCTACAAAAAAGGTACCATTAAGGAGAGGACAGACAGCGTACCTCCTTGTTCTCGCAAATATTCATGAGCAGAGAATTTCCCTCTGGCAGCTCCTTTCTGCAGACCTTGCCTAAGAACAGGCCTTCTTGTTGAGCCATAGCAATCATCTGCCTAAACTAAGGGATCTAACAGGGTCTAGCTAATCTCTTATCTGTGTATGCTGAAAGATAATTGGCTTGATTCAGATTTGGCCGTTTTTATAACAGCAGTAAGAAATGGTAAGGAATATCCACTATTTCCTCAAAATGTGTGGCAGGAAGAGGTTCTGAATAAAGTGGATTTAAAGTAGATTATACAAGACTTACAAAACGAATTAACCTGATTGTGACTCAGCAATGTCTGAGCACTTACAAATCCATAAATAAGCACACCACCCATGCCAAGATTAATTTTTGAATGAAAGGTAAATAGCTCTAGGAGGACAGGGCCTTTGATCAGTATCTTGACAAATGAAGTACTGTAGTCCCCCGCTTATCTGCAGGGGATACATTCCAAGACCACCCGTGGATGCCTGAAATCGTGACTCGTACTGAACCCTATATATACTATGTTTTTTCCCTATACATACATACAATAAAGTTTAATTCACAAATTATGCACTATAAGAGATTTAAAACAATAATATAGCAGAACAATTATAACAATATACTATAATAGTCCAGGCCTGGTGGCTTATTCCTATAATCCAGCATTTTGGGAGGCCAAGGCAGGCAGATTACTTGAGGTCAGAATTTCGAGACCAGTCTGGCCAACATGGTGAAACCCCATCGGTACTAAAAATACAAAAATTAGCCAGGCATGGTGGGCGCATGCCTATAATCCCAGCAACTCAGGAGGCTGAGATAAAAGAAATCACTTGAACCCAGGAGGTGGAGGTTTCAGTGAGCTGAGATTGTGCCGCTGCACTCCATCCTGGGTGACAAAGCAAGATTCTGTCTCAAAAAAGAAGGTGTGTGTGTGTGTGTGTGTGTGTGTGTGTGTAAAACGCTGTAATAAAAGTTCTGTGAATATGGTCCCTCTCTAAATATCTTATTGTACTATACTCACCTTTCTTGTATTGATGTGAAATGATAAAATGCCTACATGATGAAATGAAGTAAGGAAACAGACTGTATGAGATTTCATCATACTACTAGCACAGTGCTCAATTTAAAATTTATGAATTGTTTCCGGAATTTTCCATTTAATATTTTTGTACTGTGGTTGACCACAGGTAACTGAAATTGCAGAAGGCAAAACTACAGATAAGGTGGGAATACTGTAATTAGTATAACAGTGACTCACTAGCCCTGCTGTAGGAAAGTATCCTAAGAAACTACAAGGAATTCACATCATATAGGCCCATTTTTTTCCCACTTAAAAGAGAAAAAGATATACCACACTTGAATATTTAATTCTTGAAATGAATTTATAAATATAATTCTGATTCATATTTCCATTTCTAAGAAACCTTAAGAATATATATCATTCTACCCAGAACATTCGCTTCTCAGAAAGAAATCAAGTCTTTCCCCAAAAGGATCAAACAACTATTTTTCATGAAATCCAGTTAAATGCTAACCAGATATTAAGGCTTCTCAAAAGTTTATATCCATCTAGACCAGAAGTTCCCAAACTTTGTCTTTAAAGGGTCAGATAGTGTTTTTGGCTTTGGAGACCATATAGTCTCTGTCATAATGTTAGAAGCGTTAGAATCAGATCAACTCCATCTTGAATAGGGGCTAGGTAAAATGAGGCTGGGACTTGCCAGGCTGTAGTCCCAGGAAGTTAGGTATCCCTAGCCTCGAGATATTTACAGCTAAGGGAATGAATTGATAACATTTACTAAACTGATCTAGACTCAGGAAGGTTCTGATATCCCAATATATTGAGAACAGAAAAATTCATAATTTTGCTTTAAAGATAATAATATCAATTACTGTAAAATATAGTAATTAAGAAAAAATAATCCTTTATCACAAACTGTATTAGTCCATTTTCACACTGCTGATAAAGACATGCCCAAGACTGGGCAATTTACAAAAGAAAGAGGTTTAATATTCTTACAGTTCCACATGGCTGGGGAGGCCTCACAATCATGGCAGAAGGCAAGGAGGAGCAAGCCACATCTTACGTGGATGGTAGCAGTCAAAAAGAGAGCTTGTGCAGGGAAACTCCCGTTTTCAAAATCATCCAGTTTCACAGCTCACTATCACAAGAACAGCATGGGAAAGATCTGCCCTCATGATTCAATTACCTTCCACCATGTCTCTCCCACAACACATGGGAATTCAAGATGAGATTTGGTGAGGGCACAGTCAAACCACATCACAAACCCTTATAAAAGAATACATCTCCCCATAATATAAACAAGCCGTGTTACCTAGGGCGGGCGCGTCCCTCCTCTCACTTTCAGGAATGCCCTGCTCTGCCTATGGAGTAGCCATTCTTTATTCTTTAACCTTTTTAATGAACTTGCTTTCACTTTACTCTATGGACTCACCTGGAATTCTTCCCTGCACAAGATCCAAGAACCTTCTCTTGGGGTCTGGATCAGGACCCCTTTCTGGTAATAATAACTATTCATAGTTGTGCAAAAGACTTAAGATATGCCAACAATTGGGCATGGCTGTGTGCCAATTAAAATTCATTTACAAAAGCAGGTAGAGAGAGAGAAATTTAACCCTGGGGCCACAGTTTGCTGACCTCTTTTTCTAGGCCTTTCTTCTAGAACTCACAGTTCATGCAAAACCAGGTGTGAGAAGAAGAGCAGTAAATATTATATTCCCTATGTGTCCCTATTTTCAGAGCTCAGGTTTCTTGTGCTTTCCCTAAAACTGTTTTCTAAATCATGCAATAGCTTCTCAAGCAAGCATAGGAGAAGCTCTCTGTCTTGCTTGATAATATTCCATACAGTTCCTCTGAGTCAGTGAAGAAGTGAAGATGCAGAGGACGTTTTCAGAGACGTCTTCCGTATTAAGCAACTCAATCATACTCACTTCAAAGAGATTTCCTGGCTTAAAGGCATTTTAACTTGAAGTGCCACTTCCTTCTCAAAGGATATCAAGTACCAGGGTATCTTAGGCTGCCATCTTGTGGCAAATTGGAATATGGACAGGAAAATCAGTGGACCAAGGCTGGAACAAGCTGGAATGCCTACAGGCTCTTTGTAACATGTGCTAGACTCAGGGGCTTTACAAGGAGACGAGAAAGCCATAGTCCCTTGCCCTCAGGGAGCTTACGACTCTTGGAGAAAAGATAAATATTAAACCGAAAAATCACATGAACATAAGTAAAATTACAACTGTGAAACCATGGTCTGAAGGAGTTGTCTAGCATGCTTGTAAAGTGGATAAAGGGGATTCAGCCTAGGCAGGAAAGGTAGAGAAGACTTCCCTGAGGGTAAGATGATTCAACTGAGGTCAGAGATGAGTAGGGATTTACCAGGTGAACAAGTGAGAGAAGATGGTTCCAGAGAGAGAAACAGTAACTATAAAAAATCATGTGGCAGAGAAAATCTAGGGGGGACTCTGGTATGAGATAAGGCCAGGAGGTAAAGAAGGGTCAGATGGTGCAGGGCCTCAGAAGGCATGAAAGGGGGTGATTTTCTTAATCCCATAATCAGAGTGAACCTCAAAAATTGTTTAAGCAAGGTAGAGTGACAGAATCAGGTTTACATTTCAAAGATCACACTCTGTATCAATCAGGGTCCAATCAGGAAACAGAAACTATGCAGCAATTTGAACAGGGAAAATTTAACATCAAAGATTATTAACTTTTTAATAGGAAATTGGAGTCACAAGGGATCGTCTGTGAGAAATAAAGAAAACTGGAGACAAGAGAAAGAATGACAAACATAGCAAATATAAGGGATGGCCACTAACCAAGGAGGAGCCTCCTACTGAAATCTAGAGCTTGTTGGAAATGCCATGGCCGTGGCTTACTGGACACAGAAATCTCAGTGGTGGAACTTATTGAAGATGCACCCTCCAGGGGACCAGCGAAAGCCATTCAAAAGGAGGTAACTCCCTGAAGGCACTTCACTATGAAACTGCCCAAGAGCAGTTTCGTGCCACAGGAAGCTTCTGGCCACTGGGTGCTGCTGGCCATGGTGCACTACAGGAGCTGGCCTCAAGATCCTGGTGCCTGAGAAGCTGCCCACAGGAGTTGGGCGATGGGGAATCCGTACACACTTCAGGAAGCTGTGGAGAGCCAGAGAGCCAGAGAGTCAGACAGCCCAACTAGGAGAGAAAACTCCTTCCTCCTCCAGTGTCTCTCCAGTGCCCTCTGCTGACAAAGCTTAGCAACATGCCAGCTGGCAAAGGAAACCTATTTAAAGGACCCAGCCAGAGAAGGCAATGCAGAGTGTATTTGAAACTGAGGGGCCATAAATTGATAACCAGCAAACATTGGCCTCATACATGGAAAGCTTTCTAGAAGAAGAGTAAGAGTGGATGCAAATAGACCATTTAGAAGGGGCTTAAGTAGCCCAAGAGAGGGAAGAAAAGGTGATAATAACCTATAGGTTCTGGAACAAATACATGAGCAAGCTCCCCATGGACTACGGGAAGGACACCAAATAGCATGGCTTATAGCCCTGTGCTTACTGACCTTGCAGAAGAGCTGCCTCGGAAGGCATGGCTAAGAGAGCAAGGAGAGTCAGCTGTCATACATGGGTCCTAAGACAAGAGATTGGCAGTATCATCTGTGTGGAGTCCATTCTTTGTATACAAACGGCAAAGTAGTAGTATTGCTCCTGAAAGACAGACTTGCCAGGCTTCACAAGAACATCAGTTGTAACAAAAGCCACGCCCAATCCATGCAAACACTATCACCAAAGCCAGGCCCACGAGCGCAGACCTTTGGATCTAAAAAATTACTAGACAACAGCGAGCATGGCTTGTAATAAGGCCTTTTGGCTAACAGCCAGCAATCCTGGCCTTTTGGGGCTTCATACAGGCCTTCAGCCTACCTGCTATCTCAAGAAAATGGGGTGGGGGGGTCCAGGAGAGGAGGTGAAGTGCCACAGCATGTCTGAGTCATTTCTCATGTCTCCAAAACATTAAATCGCCAGGCGTAAGAATGTGAGTACCCACTGAGAAGCCAGGGTTGATGTAAATTTATCAATGACTATAATTTACTACTTAAACACAAAAATAAGCCTTCATAATGACTTCCTTTAGGAAATGGAACTATGGATAGAGAGAAAAGTAGGGCAAGTGACTATTGCTTTTTAAATAAACCATTCGGTGCAGTTTGATTTTTTTTTTTTTTTCTTTTTTTTGAGACAAAGTTTTGCCCTTGTTGCCAAGGCTGGAGTGCAATGGCATGATCTTGGCTCACCACAACCTCTGCCTCCCAGGTTCAAGCCATTTTCCTGCCTCAGTCTCCGGAGTAGCTGGGATTACAGGCATGCACCACCACACCCAGCCAATGTTTTAAGTATTTTTAGTAGAGATGGGGTTTCTCCATGTTGGTCAAGCTTGTCTCAATCTCCTGACCTCATGATCCGCCTGCCTCGGCTCCTGAAGTGCTGGGATTACAGGCGGAAGCCACTGCACCCCGCACCAGTTTGATTTTTTTTCATGACTTCACCGAAAGCGGAGAGGAGTTTTCAATCGGATAGAGAAAGTTACGTGATTTTGACATTGGATTGGAATTTTAATAACTCAAATAAGATTACTCTTGGATCTAAAAGTAAGTCGAAGACTTTTTATTATCTGAGAGTGACCAAAGAAGTTATAGGATATGCCTGAGATGGTCAGTGGGGAAAGAAGTTTGCCTCTGCTGGTACTCCTCTGAATTCAGCTCTCTCAAAATAATGGCACACACAGGAAGTGTGCTGAGAAAGAATGGCTTCGAATTGAGCTCTGCTGGTTGGTGGAACCAGGATTTCGACATATCTGAATGCAGGGATAGTTGTCCTTTCTGAGAATTGAGTAAGCTCTTTTGTTCCATGAAAGCGTTGTTTGCTTGTAGACTGGTTTGCATAATGCTGCAGCACCGAACTAAGTAAGATTCTTCTCATTTTGGAAGTGTGAATCCATATCTCAAAATCAATAGTGAAACAGACCATCCTGGTGAATTTGCAAAGGAGGACTTGGCTAAAACCTTGAATACATCATCTGCCCATAAAGAAGATATAAGTCGTCAAAGAGTAGAGATGGGAAGAGAGGTCAGGTGAGGATCCTTTGAAGAGATATGCTGAACCCCCAACCAAAGGAGGTGGTGAGAGGCCTGCCTCTAACCTCAAGCTTACCAAAGGGGGCCTCCAAGGGACCACTGAGGGAGCTTTCAGTCCAAGGAATGCAGTGTGCTGCTGTTTGATTCTCATCCAAGAAACGTGGAGAACAATGGTGCCTTTCAGGTGTGGCAAATTTTCAAGGATTTTTTTTTTTTTCTTGTGGAGCCATTTCAAAGTTTCCTTAAGCAATGCCTTTCCTCCAGCAGACTCCTGACAACAACCCCCTCAACTTATGCATCTGACAGTGAGGCTCTAGCCGGCTTCTGCTGGGCTCTCACCTTCGAGAGGAAGTGTCTTAAGAATTTTTTTCAGGAGAATTGCCTGAACCCAGGAGGCGGACGTTGCCGTGAGCCAAGGTCACGCCATTGCACTCCAGCCTGGGTAACAAGAGCGAAACCCTGTCTCAAAAAAAAAAAAAAGAAATAAATAAAAAATTTTTTTTTCCAAGTGGCCAGCTCCCTACCACTGACCCGCTTGGCCCACGAAAAACTCACTCATCATTGCCCTTTGCCATATGGACAATTTGTTCCTAAGTCTAATTCAACCAACGAGATAGAAACTGCAAAGTTTTAACAGCTCAGTCGCCAGCCATAAATAACAGTGCCAGGGGAGAATAATGTTTCAACTATAAGGAGACCAAGACAAGGAAACAATTTACATTTCTTGTTTGTGTGAGTGGGGCTGCAAAAATAGCCCATCAGATATACAACCATATTTTAACAAATTTCCTATTGGTAGACAGCTAGACTGCGACCAATATTTTACTAACAGGAATTCCTACAAAACAAACCACCAGACTCAAGCCAGCCCCTGAACCTGGATGCTGACCAACGCAGGGAGAGAACGCCCGCCCTGAAGACCTCGGCGCTTGCGCCGTGGAGCCGGCTCCGCAGGTTTCCGCGGCGCGCATGCGTTACGCCATTACCGCTTTTCACGTGGCTCTTCCCCGGTCCCGCGCGCCTCCCGCGGGAAATGCAAAATTGCCTTTTCCTTGCCTGCGGAGCCGGTTTCCCGAGGGTGAGCGGTGGCTTCTGGAAACACCAGGCCCCGCCGGAAGCTTACGCACCCCCGCCTGCCTGGGGACTGGGTGGGACTCCAGGGAAAGAGCTGAGGGCCCGCCTCCGCAGCCCCACCTGCTCCGGCGAGGTGCGTGGTATTCGAGTGTAGATTTGTTGTGAGGGTTAAAGACCCTAAAGTTCTTTGCCTTAAAGAGCATAATAAATCGTGGCTGTTGTTACCTGCTTCCGTGACTTCCGGTGCCTGAGATTTGGTTCTTCCTCTCCAGGATTAATTTTCTTTGCTCAGTCATCTTCCACCTGCTCAAGAATTTTAACCAGTTGCCACACCTGCGGCCTTCACTTTATCCCTTCTTGGCTGGGCCTTCTCCTTCAGCCTATCTCCCCAATCATTTATAAATACCCTCCTGTTCTCTGTGTTCCTACCTCTCCTATTCCTCTTCCCCATCATGAGAGTTATCAAAGGTTATCACATTTGTCTCTTCTCCTCCCACCCCATCTACCCAACTCACTGGAATCTGGCTGCTTCTACCCACTCATTCAAACTGGCTCCCGGCCAGGTCCTCAGCGACCTTGTCATGCAACTCAATGAGCAGTTTTCCATGCTGCCCTCTCTGCAGCTCGTGACACATCTATCTGAAATTGCTGTCCCTCTGTCATCCTCAACACTCGCAGTCCTGGTTTTCCAGCCTCCCTGCTCACTCTATTTGCCACAAGTGTGTCTTTCTTGCCCTGCTCGTTTCTGTTGGCTCTCTGGACATGTGCTTCCTGTTTTTTTCACACCCCACACTTTTATGGGGTGAAGATCTCTTTAATATCGTTGTTTTTGCTATGCTGATGATTCCCAAATCTGTACCTCCAGCCTAGATTTTTCTTCAGAGCTTCAAACTCCGGGCTATCCCACAGGCACCTTAGACTTAGCACCGCCAAAACGTATCTTTTCTAGCAAATCTGCTTCAACTTCTGTACACTTTCTTCTTGGTCCCTCTTCTCACTGGATAGCCTCATGTGCTGTCTCAAGCCAGAAACCCAGGAGCAACCTTAAACTCCTCCCTCTCCATCATGACCAGTTGTGAGTCTGGTTCCCTAAGAAGCAGACTCCGAGACTTTGTAGGTGGTTTAATTGAGTGACACACTCATGAACAGTATCTGTGAGGGCTGAAGGACACAGGACAGAGATGGGTGTTAAACAGTTAGTAAGGTTTAAACCAGGGCCTCATTCAATCCTATGGGAAGCTCTGGACCCAGGAAGGTCCTTCAGAGTTGTTCCATGCTGAAGCCAGGAGCCACACACACACTGCCCAGTCAACCTCTCACTCAGTGTGGGCTACTTTTGGGAGGGGGCATGACCCTGGGTGAAGTGGCTCTCTCTGCTGAGGGCAATTCCTGGAGATAGACTTGGGTTAAGAGCCATCAGCCATCAAAACTCCCAGCATCTGGAGGGATGAGTGCCAAGTCTTAGAGGGAATCCAAGTGTCACAGCATAGAACCCACTACACCCCTCATACTCATCACTAAGTGTTTTACCTGTTTCTACATTTTAATTTTCAAATAAAATTCCTCCCTTTTCAAACCACTCTATCTGAGGCACTGTGGCCAGGACAGAGGAATGGGCTGAGCAGACACAGTGCCAGTGCTCAAGATGCTTACAGTCTAGCTGAGTGAATAACCACCTATACATATATTTTTAAACTGCAATAAGTGTTCTTACTGTATAACAGGGGAGGCTGTCCCTGTCAGGGAGTGACATAGGAGCATGGAAAGGTTCCCTGAATAAGTATGCTTTTCACTGGAATCCTAAAGATGAACAGCAGTTAACTAGATGTGTGCTTAGTTGGGTGGGAGGGGAGTGGGAAAGTGTAGACAGGCAATCGGAACTGCCTGTGCACAGGTCCTGAGACAGGAGGGGTAAGGCGTTCAAGGACCTGAGAGGCCAGTGTCTCTGGAATGCAGAAACTAAGGAGGAAGAATAAAAGATGAGGATAAAGAGGCATGCAGGAGCCAGATCCTGCAGAGTTTATATGTGAGCCTTTTTTTCCTAAAAGTTATGAAAGCCACTGGATGGTTTTAATCTCTATGTAGTACAAATGCTATGTCTTAGTTAAGCAGAATATTCAACTGCCTACAATCAAAGTAGATAAAATGGATCATATACATCTGCAAAATGGTTTCAAACTAAATTCTGTTCATGTAAAATGCCAGGGGCAAAAAAAATTTGTAATGCAGATATCATTATTACAATAACCTGCTTCTCTTTCTCTAGAGGCTACTTGTAGTCGCTCTAAACAATAACACCTAGCTATTTTTCATCACTTACTAAATGCTAAGTGTGTTCCATAAAATATCTGGCTTAATATAACACCTTTAGATGGTACTATTTAGAAACTGGGTTCAGATAGTATAATTTGCCCAAGTTCTCACAGTCAGTAAATGGCAGGCACGAAGCCAGTTGTACAATTATAAAGCTAAAGTTCTTGATTGCCACATTGAAGTACCCACTTAAGCTTTGGGAAATACTCAATTTCACGACTTTCAGTATCTCCATGCTGCCCTGAACTTCCTTCCACCATGCCCTACGCAGTAGACTCCCTTTGTAAATCAATGCCAACTTGACGCCAGCCCAGGTTTGGAATACACATGTCCTTAAACACCATACAATGAACCACAGCTACCTTTTGAGGGCCACCACTAGAACCAGGGCCCTTTCTTCTGGCTGATCCCACCGGGTATTTTTTCTCCTCCTTACCAATCCATGATTCGGATGCTCTAATCTCTGGCAGCTGAACCCACCAGTTCTAACTATATATGCTAACTAATATATGCTAAAGAAATGTAAATTTTCCTGAATATGAGCCAAAGAAAAACAAAGAGGCAAATCCACTATAGTAGTCTACTAATCATGCAGATAGTGCTTTTTCTATGTTAAATCTCCCCGTCTATTCTTAATCAAGAGTGTATAGGTTCCAAACTGCCTGTGCATAAACAATTAGGAAAATATCCACTAGATGTCAGCCTTGAGCTGCAATGAGGCTTAGGGAGTGCACAAAGAGTGGAAAACTAGGGGGTTTGGGTGATTTCTTTTGCACTGTGAACTAAGGCAGGAACTGTAGTTAGCTTTTTGTTCCTATGGGTCCCCTTCTCATTCAGGGTAAAACCCAAAGTCCTTAGAATTGCCTGTGACACCCCACTGCACCCACTCTTCCCGCCTCACCCACTTGAACCACACTGTCTCCTGAACACAACTGAAACTTTTCCTAGAAACACCTGTATGGTTGACTATCAGATTCAAAACATGCTGGTCACCTTACCAGAGGCCTTCCGAGACACCCTTTCTAAAATAGCGCCAGCCTGCACACCCCCATTCATAATGCTTTGCCCCCTTACCTGACTTCTTTTTCTTCAAAGCACTTATCACCACCTAACATACGATATTTACTTAGTTACTAGTCTTCCTCTGGAATCTCTGAAAGAAAAAACTCTGTTCACTGCTTTACTCCCAGAGCCTAAAACAGTGCCAGGCTTATATTAGGCGCTTAAAAAATACTCATCAAATTGTGTTCGCAGCCGCCGCCCAGCCGCCTCTCCCTCGCTGAGCTCCAGCCAAAGGAGAAGCGGGGTAAGTAAGGAGGTCTCTATACCATGACTCGTACAAAGCAGACTGCCCGCAAATCTACCGGTGGTAAAGCACCAGGAAGCAACTGGCTACAAAAGCCGCTCGCAAGAGTGCGCCTTCTACTGGAGGGGTGAAGAAACCTCATCGTTACAGGCCTGGTACTGTGGCACTCCGTGAAATTAGACGTTATCAGAGAAGTCCACTGAACTTCTGATTCACAAACTTCTCTTCCAGCGCCTGGTGCGAGAAATTGCTCAGGACTTTAAAGCAGATCTGCGCTTCCAGAGCGCAGCTATCGGTGCTTTGCAGGAGGCAAGTGAGGCCTATCTGGTTTGCCTTTTTGAAGATACCAACCTTTGTGCTATCCATGTCAAACGTGTAACAATTATGCAAAAGACATCCAGCTAGCATGCCACATAAGTGGAGAGCGTGCTTAAGAATCCACTATGATGGGAAACATTTCATTCTCAAAAGAAAAAAAAAATCTCTTCTTTCTGTTATTGGTAGTTCCGAACGTTAGACAATTTTTTTTTTTTTTTTTTTTTTTTTTTTTTTTTTTGAGACGGAGTTTCACTCTTGTTACCCAGGCTGGAGTGCAATGGCGCGATCTCGGCTCACCGCAACCTCCGCTCCTGGGTTCAAGCAATTCTCCTGCCTCAGCCTCCCGAGTAGCTGGGATTACAGGCACGCGCCACCATGCCCAGCTAATTTTTTGTATTTTTAGTAGAGACGGGGTTTCACCATGTTGACCAGGATGGTCTCGATCTCTTGAGCTCGTGATCCACCCGCCTCAGCCTCCCAAAGTGATGGGATTACAGGCGTGAGCCACCGCGCACGGCCCCATTAGATAATATTTTTTCCATGGGGTCAAAAGGTACCTAAGTATATGATTGCGAGTGGAAAAATAGGGGACAGAAATCAGGTATTGACAGTTTTTCCATTTTCATTTGTGTGTGAATTTTTAATATAAATGCGGAGATGTAAAGCATTAATGCAAATTAAAATGTTTCAGTGAACAAGTTTCAGCGGTTCAACTTTATAATAATTATAAATAAACCTGTTAAATTTTTCTGGACAATGCCAGCATTTGGATTTTTTTAAAACAAGTATATTTCTTACTGACAGCAACTAAATGGTGTTTGTAGCATTTTTATCACACAGTAGATTCAATCCATTCACTGTACTTTTCTAACTGAGTTGTCCTACATGCAAGTACATGTTTTTAATGTTGTCTGTCTTCTGTGCTGTTCCTGTAAGTTTGCTATTAAAATACATTAAACTATTAAAAAAAACCTCATCAAATAAATGATCTTAATTCAAAGATATTCAGAGAAGAGGCCAGTTCAAAGAGGCATTCATTTGTTTTCATTCAGTAGATACTTATTAAATACCTATTATTCTTATTAATGAGAAACACAGTAAGTGTTTGCCCTTAAAGAATCTCGGGGAGAACGCTTGCACAATTTTAAAAGGCTTTACAAAGACAGAGATATATGGGCCAGGTGTAGTGGTTCATGATTGTAATTCCTGCACTTTGGGAGGCCAAGGAGGGAGGATTGCTTGAGCTCAGGAGAGTGAGACTAGCCTGGGCAACATAGTGGACCTCATCTCTATTAAAAATTTTAAAAAAATAGCCAAGCATTGTGGCATATGCCTATGGTTCCAGCTACTTGGGAAGCTGAGGTGGATCATTTGAGTCTAGGAGATGGAGGTTGTAATGAGTAATGATTGTGCCGCTGCACTCCAGCCTGGGCAACAGAGCAAGCCCCACCTCAAAAAATAAAAAAAAAAAAAACGGTCAGGAGAGAGGTGAATATAACAGTTATGGCTGCCCACTATGAAAAACTGTGAAACAGCAGAAACATGATGCATGCAGCATCTCTCTAGGCACTTCATTTACTCCCTGCCTCCAAACGATTGTTCATTCAGCTCTTAAAACCTCCAGAGGAAGATGTTTCTGGGGTAGAAACCTTTCTTTGTGATTAATCAGATTCCCTTTTCCTGCATTAAATGCATTTTCTTTTGCATTTTATTTTGCTTTGTCCTCAATGACAACAAAGACCATGGGTTACCCTTCTCCAGATTCCTCCTCATGCACATTTTACAGTGTTCTTGCCTTTGATCTTCAATTCAGTTGAGAATTGTTTTATGCCAAAACTCATAATTAAGTTTCATGATTGCCATATCCATTTACCCCATTCCTATACCTCATGCCCTTGGAAAAATGTAATAATCCTCATCCTTTCTACAAAATATTTTGAGACAAAGTCAGGAAAAATAATTCACCATATGCACATGGCTTGGTCTCATCAAGCCATAGGAGTGAATCATAGGCTGCCTTGGACCCAGCCCAATGCAGGCTTCTCCAGCTCCTCTACCTTGAGAGGGGCTGGTATTCTGGAGAACAAAGAGGGTGGGAAGATGCTTAAGCAGATTATCACTTGATACAATGATTTTCTTTAAAAATAATACAGGTGACTAGCAAATATTAAGTGATTTTGCCCTCCAAAACGGTTTGTCTGAAATGCTGATGACTTCCTTTTATGTAAGATGCATGAGTTTCAAGTAGAGAATATTTTGGCACCTTTTCCTAATAAATCTACAACCTATGATTTATTGAGATGTTTTCTCTCCTGCTAAAGAAAATATAGTCCTGTTTCTTGGCAGCTGACAGCACATGAATGCTTCCCTCTGAAATCTTCTCTATTGCTTTCAACCAGAATGGAACACATCCCATGCATAATTCTGTTAATTTATTTATTTTCCTTATGGAAACTGTCCAAATAAATGTGGTCACTTGAAAGGTGCCAATACAATTAAAGTAATATACTCATTTCAATCGATTTTATTTTACCCTAAAACAACATATTTACATAACCAGTTTGCTGAGAATTTAAAGCCTGTTCAGATAAAAAGCCTAATTACACCCTAATAAGTTATGAATATTGGCCCATGACATTATTAGGTGACCTTAGCTGCCTTACAATATTAGGCTGTAAGCAAACTTCAGCCAGGAGTAACACCTTAATGCATTCTCAGTAACAAACTGGCCAAACTCTTCAGACTGAAGTGTTTATTGTAGTTCTAATTTCAGCCTAGAACAATATGTAATGTTCCTCTTTTTTTTTTTTTTTTTTTTTTTTTTTTGAGACAGACTCTCACTCTGGCCAGGCTGGAGTGCAGTGGCACAATCTCAGCTCACTACAGTCTCCAACTCCCTGTTCAAACAATTCTCCTGCCTCAGCCTCCTGAGTTGCTGGGATTACAGGCGTGCACCACCACGCCTGGCTAATTTTTGTATTTTTAGTAGAGACGGGGTTTCACCATGTTAGCCAGAATGGTCTTGATCTCCTGAGCTCATGATCTGCCCATCTCAGCCTCCCAAAGTGCTGTGATTACAGGCGTGAGCCTCCGCCACCCGGCCTAATGTTCCTTTTAAGTGATTCTATCAGGCAGCTAGAAACCAGAATGAGGATAGAGACTGCCCTTTCAAAGGTAATGACAGTCACAGACTGATCAGCAGAATATAATTTTTGAAATAAGAGAACAATTGTTCAGAAGAATATCTTATTTTAGAAATTTGGCAAATGAAAGATCTTCATCCACTCCTTTCAAACTACATGACACAATTGGACTTACCTATACTTTAACAAATGTGTTATCCAGCCTTTGTCTCTGGGCTGGGATCTGTAATACCCAACTTGCCTACCTTCCACGTGGTCCTCACTTGGTCCCTACTGAAGATACACATACCTCAATTCAGTGTGTCTACAACAGGCCTCAGAAGCAGTACAGGTTGAGTATTCTGTAACTGAATACTTGGGACTAAGTATTTGAGAGAAGTTTTTCAGATGTTTTTTCAGATTTTATAATATTTGCATTATACAGGTTGAGCATTTCCTTAAAGTGTCTTATCAGCGCTCACAAAGTTTTGAATTTAGGAGCATTTCAGGTTTCAGATTTTTGGATTAGGGATGCTCACCAGGGAGCAGCCAGGTTCAGTGGGCTCTGTTTTAACTCTGCATATTAGGCCTCAGAAGCGCAAACGAGGCTGTGGCTTCAAACTGGACCCTATGTTCTGACCCAGAGGCCCTGGCTTCTCTGCCTCCCCTCTCCTTGCTACCTGCTCACTTGAGTTGGAGGTGACCAGAGAGGGAAGGCACTCCATCCCACTGCTCTTCCTGGCTGAGGATGTGACCAGGCCTGCAGGCTTCACTGCTAGCTGAGAAAATGGACTCTACTCCTGTTCAGCAAACCTTGCTCACCTACCACCACATCAGAGCATGCAGGTCCCAGGGAGACAGGAGGGCCTAAGCCACGTTCGCCAGCCAAATTTACTAAATGCCCTACTTTGGGGGGATTTATTGAACACAAGCTCAGCCTATAATAAAGGTGACACTTTGTTCTCCACTTGCTGACAATCCTTGTATGAACTCTCCATGAACCGCTAAACTGGAGGGGAAGAAGAATGGGTTGCATCAAACCCACCTTGAACCCCTGATACATTTTTTATGCTATGACTCAGATCTAATGTGACAGACACAAAAGAATTCAATTTGAAAACAAGTACCCACAATGAGATCGAGGCCCTTGCTGCCAACACGGCAGCTGACTGGAGAAGCTACATGAACTTGGGCAGTTGGCCCTGGCCTATGCAGCTGGTCACAACAACTGTTATTGTGATGTCAGATGGAATAAAGCACAGCTTTGTCTGGAATCCTCTGGTGCCCAATGACAAATGAGACTAGAAAATAACAATCCACTCTGTTTCTTTTTATTTATTATACTTAAGTTCTGGGGTACATGTGCCTAACATGCAGGTTTGTTACATAGATATCCACGTGCCATGGTGGTTTGCTGCATCCATCACTCCATCATCTACATTAGGTATTTCTCCTAATGCTATCCCTCCCCAATATCCCCACCCCCATGCTACCCCTCCCCTAGCCCCCCATCCCCTCAACAGGCCCTGGTGTGTTATGTTCCCCTCCCTGTGTCCATGTATTCTCACTGTTCAACACCCACTTATGAGTGAGAACATGCAGTTTTCTGTTCTTGTGAAATTGACAATCCATTCTAAGACTCAGTAGCTTTTCTTTGGACCACAGAATCAGTAAATAGAAATCTGGCCTGGAGCAAAGACACAGATGGGAGATGGCCTTAGATCTATCTGCAAGGCAGTTCTGCTTCCCAGGGACTTTGACATCTTGGTGGAGAGGGCAAGGCACCTGCTAGAACCAGGAAAGGGTCCCCTCAAAGGAGGCTTCTTCATGCATAAGTGAGAGCCACAATGGCTAGACTGGGCAGACTTCTAGTGGGGAAGCTTCTGGAGAATGGGCATAGTTCCCTTTCATTAATCAGCCACATTGAAGGACGAGTAATCAAGGCTGTCAGAGAAGAGACAGAGAAGCACCCGGAGAGAGCGGTCTTAGAACACTCTTGTATTTCCTGTCCCAGTCACTGGCACCACTTGTGACTTGCCCAACTCAGAAACCTGGCAATCATTTGTTCCCATCACAACCCACAGACAAGTTGACCCTCAATAGCTCAGTTACTGCTTTAGTTTAGGTACTCCTCTCACCTGGAAAAATTCAAGGGCCCTACCAAATGGTCCATCTGCCTCTGGTCTGTTAACATAGTATCCTTTAAAATATCTCAGTGGCTCTCTATGACCTTTGATATAAATGTCATATCAAAATCATTCAATATCTCTAGCAGCATCTTGCCTTAAATTCTGTTATTCAGTTGACTCAAATGGCCTTCAAATGCCAACTTAAGCAACACTTTCTCTAGTTTTCCGACAGCCTTTCCCCAGATTGTGAGATATTTCTCCTCTATGTTGCCCTATCATCCTTTCTTCAATCTGAGCATGATGTATCTATCTCCTCCACCAAGGGAAAAGTTCCTTAAGCACAGGGACCACATCTTTCATCTCTGGATTCATAATGCAGATGGCTAGCACAAGAGGGGAAGCTCTCCAAGTGCTGGCAACCCAAAGATGAGTAAAATGAGTCCCTGACCTTAAGAAGCACAGTCTAGTCTAGAATAGAGTTACACAAATAAACTGCAATATAGTGCAAGTACTAGGGCAGATGCAAATCTAAGCAGCTTCCATCTCCACGGTTCCATCATCTGATACATAACACTAGTCACACTACTGAATGTTTGTTTGTCTCCTAGAACTATGAGCCTGAGATATGGGGTAGGAAGAGGTGGGGAAGTAGGAACCTGTATTTATCTTTGAATCCTGAGTGCCTCACATAGAATCTGGCACGTGTGTGTGTGTGTGTGTGTGTGTAGTAATTTATCATGCCCTTCCTCAGGGATGAAGGAACCAGGGAAAGCTAAAATTAGGAAATTGACATTCTCAGTGAACTTGAAAGGCATCTCTCAGAATGAAAGGGAAAAGTAGTGCTCCAAGACACACAGCATGGGCAAAGGCATCAAGTGGCAGAGCATTTGGGGAGGGCCTTTTGACAAAAGCAATTGATTCTAGGAAGATGCCCAAAGTAAATTCGAAGTGTGAGGACATTCTGCCATTCCAGTCTACCCTCTCAGGGATCCTTGGATATCCTAAGAGAGGCACAGTGAGTTGTGGTTACCCTAATCTCCTAGTCACTGCTTATGAAATACACTGACGGATCCTGATCTACAAAGGACAACTATAAATCCTGAGACAACATAACTCAGAGGTGGCCACAAGAACAACACACAAAATTTAGCATGAAGTTTTTTTTTTATTCACTACAGACCAGGGAATAGCATGCCCCAAATTCAAATAGAATTGAGGGTGAGACCATAATGGTCATTCTGCCTATTTGGGAATCATGATCTATAATTTTCTTAGCAGGGTTCAATAAAAGAAGCTATAATAAACATGTCTCAGAAGAAAAACGAGCTCAGTGATTTCATGTAATAGAACTGCACAGTTAACAACGGTTCTGTGGAATATTTTACATAACATGACCCATGCCTTTTAGCTGATGGAATCACAATAAACCAAACCCTTTAACGTGCATGAAAGGCAAAGAATGAAATCGAAATGTTTTGTATTTTTATTTTGATTTATATTTTTAGTTTATGGAGGCTTGAGGGCACACGTGCGTGCACGCACACACGCGCGCGCGCGCGCACACACACACACACACACCCAACAAGTACACTTTCAGCAAGCTGAATTTACTTTTTTTTTTTCGAGAAGGAGTCTCACTCTGTTGCCCAGACTGGAGTACAATGACATGATCTCGGCTCACTACAATCTCCACTTCCCAGGTCCGAGCAATTCTCCTGCCTCAGCCTCCCAAGTAGCTGGAATTACAGGCGCCTGCCACCACGCCCAGCTAATTTTTGTCTTTTTAGTAGAAACAGGATTTCACCATGTTGGCCAGGCTGGCTTGAACTCCTGACCTCAAGTGATGTGCCTGACTTGGCCTCCCAAAGTGCTGGGATTACAGGTATGAACTACCATGTCTGGCCTTGAATTTTCATGTATTTTGTTGTTTGCCCTGCTTCTCTAACCAATAAGCTAGAATCAGGCTATCACCTGCTCAGAGGAAAGACGTGGATCATCGAGTTCAAAAGACAGACTTGCACCCCCTCCCCTATCCTGTTTATTATGCAGAAGATCCTGAGTAGCTCCATGCCCCTTGGTGTCTATAGATGCTGCACTGTTCTGTCTCAGAGCACGGAATCTTGCTAATGGTTTAATTTGAATACATAGTTTAAAATCTGGTACATAAAATTTCTAAAATACAGATGAATAAGTAAAATAATCTGTCCCTGTTATCTAAAACTTTTAAAATAGGAACACTGACTAGAATATTCTTTATATCAAATGAGATGTGATTTTGCAGCCCATTATTTTATATCAAGAAAATTAAGTTAAAGGGATAATAAATTATGAATGAAGAATTTCAGAATGTCCCAAATGTGGGAAGAAAGGAAGAGAGACAGAAGCAATATGGAGGAGGGAAAATGATAGTACCAAGAGAGCAGCACAAGGTCACCGTAAACCTCCAGGGACATGAAACTGCCTAGTGTTTTGGGGTTGCACAAAGTCTACCATGATGAAGAGCTGACCAGGTTATAACTCCTTCCTCATCAAAATTCAAATATAGCTATATGTGAAATGTTCCATAAAATGTCAAGTCTGGTTATATAATGAGTCAGTAAGCAAACTGACTACAAAAATTCCATGACAGTAATATTTGCAGAAAAATATTTCCAGCCAACTGATATTTATTCTGCATAGGGCTAGAAAAAAGAAAAAGCTTGTACCGTCTTTATATTCACTATTTGCATTATTAGTAAAAATATTTATAGGACACTAACATCGAAGTTGTAATAATGTTTTCTTAAATTCTAATTTATTATGGCTCCTATAAAATATGTGATTAAGCATCTAAGAGCTTTCCAAAATGTTATAAAAACATTTTAAAATTATTCATTTGAAAGTGTTATCCAATGTTGTATACACTTTAATTTTCAATATAAAAAGGTAACAAGATGAACAATTTATGATTTTATGTATTCATGCAGGTTGAAGAGGAAATGATGCTGAATCAGACTCCCAAAACCCAAACATCTGGGTAACAGAGTCAAATATTTTAAAGACAATTTATGTATGCCTGTGTGTAGATGTGTACACTTATTCCAACTACCATAGGATTATCCAAAAACTGATCTGAAAGTGAGAAAAAAAGTAGGATAGCTGATTGTCTCAATCCTTCAAATTCAACAATTCCATCATTTCTTCTCTTACAACACCATGCTACATGCTACATTGAACATCCTACAAGTACAGAACCAGTACGACCATTTCTTTCTTTCCTTTTTTTTTTTTTTAAGACAGAGTATTGCTCTGTCGCCCAGGCTTGAATGCAGTGGCACAATCATGGCTCACTGCAACCTCCACCTCCTGGGTTCAAGCAATTCTCCTGTCTCAGCCTCCCAAATAGCTGGGACAGGCACACACACACAACCAGTTAATTTTTGTATTTTTAGTAGAGTCGGGGTTTCACCATGTTGGTCAGGTTGGTCTTGAACTTCTGACCTCAAGTGATTCACCCGCCTCAGCCTCCCACAGGGCTGGGATTGCTTGCATGAGCCACTGTGCCCAGCCCATTTCTTTCTTTTTTTTTTTTTTGAGACGGAGTTTCGCTCTTGTGACCCAGGCTGGAGTGCAATGGTGCAATCTCGGCTCATCGCAACCTCCGCCTCCTGGGTTCAGGCAATTGTCCCGCCTCAGCCTCCCAAGTAGCTGGGATTACAGGCACGCGCCACCATGCCCAGCTAATTTTTTGTATTTTTAGTAGAGATGGGATCTCATCATGTTGACCAAGATGGTCTCGAGCTCTTGACCTCATGATCCACCCGCCTCGGCCTCCCAAAGTGCTGGGATTACAGGCTTGAGCCACCGCACCCAGCCCTATTTCTTTCTGTCTGTAGCAACAACAGACATTGTTCTAATCTCTGGCTTCAACAAGCTAAAGCTAACAGACAAGGGGAATCTGGGTTCCTCCCAAAGCAGCTACGATTAACTCCTATGAACACTGTTTTGGACAGTTGGGCCCTGAAGAGCACACTCAGAAAAACAAGAATATTTGAGGTCATTTCCAAACCCAGTGCATCAGGGCCAACTTTAGAAAGGCTCACTTGACAACACAGCCACAATTTTATGCCTCATACTGCTCAAACAAATGCAGTGCTACAGTCCACCGAAGATCTTAATTGAAAGGAAGTTAGAAAGGACTTAGCCAAGGAACACTTTGAGACCCAACTAAAACCCAAGGTTTAGTTTTAGTTTGATGAAAAAGTGGTCACCCAAACAGTTATTTATTTTTCACTTTCACTCTTAATTCTGTGAAAAGTCTTCTGAAGACCAACTTTAGTTTCTGTCCAACCTAGGACCTCATCAACTGGTGCTCAGGGCTTTTTCAGAGGGTGCAATTCTTTCTATTCTGTTTTTGAAGAACTGGTGAGGCTTGTTTTCTCTGGGTGTGCTTCTTATTCCCCAGAACGTGTACCATTTCCTTTGATCTTCACAATAGTCCTCTGAGGCGGACAGCACAGCCAACCCTCTCCATTTTTACTGATGAGAATAAACAGATGACTTGCCAAGGGTTTTCTTGTAAGTAAAGCTAGGATACTAGAGCCAGATGTTCAAGTCCAGAACTTCAATCATTTAATGTGAAAACATCAAAAAAGGGGTGTGACTGCTAATTTACTAATAAATCTGTTGATCCGAACATTTGGATAATATAACCCACACGTGAGTTATTCCCCTTTGAGGCTGGCTACAATATTAATCCTAACCAGTATTTAGAGTTCACTTGCAAACGATGGCCACAAAGTTGCCCTTACCAAACATGTAACTGGCCCGCCCTAGGAAACTATTTTTCTGGTGAACAAGAGAAAAGAACTAAAAAATCCACAGCTGCCGTGAGAAAGAGTGACCTAAGAGAAAAAGCTGCAGGAATCACATAACCTGGGGGTAGGGCAGTGGGGGACAGTGGGAGGGCGGTGCAGTGGGGGGAAGAATTCCCAAGGAAGTCACAAGGAAATGTATATAATATTTGTACTACCCTCAAGATTTTAAATATAAGAAAAAAACCATTTATGTTTTCTTACATGGCACAGAAATATAGATGACTACACACTATTCAAACTAAAACTGCATGATTAGGAGATTCATATTTAGGATAGATTTAATTCCTCTTTATGATGACTGCTTTAAATCTAACAAAAGAGATTCATCATCCTCTACTTTCACCTGAGGTTTAAAAGTAACTTTTAAAGGCTCGGGGGTGGGGATTTCCCTTCCTTCCTGGGCAGGATACGCCGGCCTGACTGCCTCGTGTTGTGGTTCTCTGAGCTCATCAGAGTAGAGCTCACTGATGGGACCCACAGATTCACTCCTGGCAATGATGTCCACGCCCATCTCCCTGACACATTCCTCACCTTCTGCCACTGTTCGGTCCTTACCTTTCCTGAGGCTACGCATCTTAAAAGCTTCCTTGGAGGGAGCTGCGTTAGAAATAGATTTCTTAAACCTCTCCCCTGACTGTCTCAGCCTCTCCCCTGACTGTCTCAGCCTCTCCCCTGACTGCCTTAGCCTCTCTCTCCTCTCCGGGGTCACTATTCTAGTTCTAATTCTGTTCACTTTCTTGTCAAAATTCTGCCGTGTCTTCTGCATGTTTTCTTTGGAAAATGCCTTCTTGATATTATCAATGCGCTCCTTGCCTGACTTCCTAAGCCTGGCAGATCTGCTTTCTTCAACATAATATTCTTCATCCGAGGAGAGGTCTACTGGGGGATCAAAGACATCATCAACATCCTCTTCCTGATTCTCAGTGAGGTTTCTGTCTTTAACAACAGACAGGGATGTCGGACACCGAAACTTCTCCTGAAGGAGAGAGAAAAACAAAGCATATTAGTCCTTCCTTTGCACTAGAGATCAGGTCTTCTACCTTCTGGCCATGCCTTGTAAATCGTCGCCATGGGCCATTTATCCTCTGTCCACTCCTTAAATGTTAGCATTTCTTAGGGTTTATCTTACCTTGGCCCTTTCTTCTTCTTCATCTCCCAGGCTCACCCTGAGCAACCTTATCCACTCCATTTTTCAGATCCAATTGTAAGTAAACTCACAAGTATTTTATCTTCACTTCCCCTATCTCCTAAGATGAATATGCAGGTGTGAATGATAGGCAGGCTGCTCCACAGTTTGAGAGGTAACATAGTCACCTCGAACTTAGCAAGTCCAAAAATCAAGGCCCATTCACCATCCTCTCCATTTCTACTTCTTTCCCTGTACCTCTCAGAACTAACACCCATCCAGGTGCCAAATAACACAGAAACTCCTGAATCATCATCCCACATATTTCCTCTCCCTCTCATTCCATATCCAACTGGTCACCAAGCTTTGTCGATAATACCACCTAACAACTCATCTGCTCCTCCTCCTTCCTCATTCCTTCTCCCAATGTCTTGATTGTGGCCCTTGTCATCTCAGTCCTGAACTTGTATACTGCCTCCTCATTGATCCTTCTACCTCCAGAACATCACCTAAGTGCTGTCTGAAAAATATTACTAAAGCATGGCTTTGATCACATCTTTTCTCCGCTTTAAACTTTGGAAAGCTCACCAATACTCAAAGAAGAAAGTTCAAATTTTTCCGTATGATTAGAAGGCTCCTCAGCTTTAGCTAAACCCACTTTCCCACTCTTCCAGCCCAGAAACATATAATCATTCTCAATTCCTCAAGCACAAGATGTTTTCATCCCTCTATGCCTATGTATAAGTGATTTCTGATATCTTCCTTTTTTCATAATGACGGGGTCTCACTATGTTGCTCAGGCTGGACTGGAACTCCTAGACTCAAGGAATCCTCCTGCTTCAGTCTCCCAAGTAGCTGGGACTATAGGCACATGTTACCATGCCCAGAAGTTTCTGATATCTCACATGCCCCTTACCTCTTTTTGGCTTTGTAAATAAAATCTTTCTTCAAGAATCAATTCAAACGTCCCCACCTTCCCCACATGGCTAACTCTATCTCAAATTTACACATACATACCTTTGTTTATAACATTTATCACAGTTTGAATTGGAGCTTTACTCAAAAATATGTGTCTCCTGGAGGCCTCCAGATTCCTTGAAAGCAGAAATCATGTTACATTTTATGCCCAGCATCTATCAGAGTGTCTTGTACATAGTAAGCACACTCAATAAATGATTATTGAACCAAACAGGTGTACAGCCTCCTTCAACCAAGCTATTAAGCACCACCACAAACCAGTAAATTTTCTGGTTCTAGAAACTGCAAAACTTCTTTGAAGACAGAAGAGTGAAAGAGCTTATATTCTTGGAGACAGACAAACAAGTAAAATCTATATAGCATGTTAGATGGTGATACCTGCTAAGGTGAGAACGAAAGCAGGGAAGGGGTACATGCAGTGACAAAAAGGTGCTGTTTGAACTACAGTGGTCAGAAAGGCCTCACTCATATGGTGACACCTGAGCCTAGACCTGAAGGCTGTGTATAGATCTGGGAATAATAGAGAAACAGTGGGGAGGGCCGTGTGATCAGAGCAGAGTGATCAAGGGCCAAGAGCGGGAGACAAAAGGTTAAGAGAGAGAGCAGGTGGCCCAGGTCATGCAAGGCTCTGTATCCAATGGTGAGGACAGTGACTTTTATTCTGAGCATAAAAGGAAGGCTTCTCAATGGCTTGCAGGAAGCCGGGCACGGGGGCTCATGCCTGTAATCCCAGCACTTTGGAAGGCCAAGACAGGAGGATCACCTGAGGTCAGGAGTTCAAGACCAGGCTGGTCAACATGGTGAAATAGTCTCTACTAAAAATACAAAAATTAGCCAGGTGTGGTGGCACATACCTGTAATCCCAGCTACTCAGGAGGCTAAGGCAGAAGAATCACTTGAACCCGGGAGGTAGAGGTTGCAGTGAACTGAGATTATGCTACTGTACCCCAGTCTGGGCAACAGAGCAAGACTCCATAATTAATTGATTGATTGATTAATGGCTTGCAGGAGAATAGTGCCAGGATCTGAACATTATAAAAGGATCACTCTGCTGAAAACAGTGTGTAGGGGCAAGAAAAGAAGCAGGGAGAACAGGTGGAGAGCACTGAGGCAAGTGAGTACTGGGTAAGGGTGCTGACAGGGTGGGGAAGAGAAGCAGCCTGATTTGGAGCTGCTTTGAAGGTAGGAGCCAACAAGATTTGTCACTAGATTTGGATGTGCAGTGCCAGAGTGTCAAGAACAATCCTCAAGTACATGGCCTGAGCAGATAAAGGATAGATCTGCCATTAACTAAGATGGGGGAGATGGCAGGAAGAAGACTGGAGGGGAAGGATAGGGTCTGAACATGCTGTCTTGGAGACACCCACCAGCCATGCAAGCAGAGGCACTGAGCAGGCAGCTGAGCAGACGAGTCTGGAATTCAGAAGAGAGGGCTGGGCTAGACACCCAAATTTAGGAGTCATTGACGTAATGACAGAATTAAAGTCATGAGACGAAATGAAAGAGATCGCCAAGAAACTGAGTGAATGGGTCTATGCTCTGTTTTACTCAAAACTCCTTGGCACCAAGGTGTGTTTCAGAATTCACAATATTTCAGACTTTGGAAATAATATGATTTATTACATAACATTCCCAGCAAGATCTTGGAAGAAACATTTCTGTGGCAAAAAAAATATATGAATATTCACACTAAGATGGGATAAAAACTATAGCCTCCGGCTAATTTAGGTCAAGTTTTTTACGGAACAATTTCAGGTCAACTTAGGTCTTCCTGTCAAATATGTTATTAAAAAAATATTTTTAAGAATTTTTTAATGTGAGTGCTGAACATGGATTTGGGACTGGTAAAAAGAAGAAATGAGAACAACAAAAACAAAAAAGACAAATACTAGCCAGTGAGGCAGGGGCAACTCCCAAAGTGAGTAGTAATCCCAGAAGTCAGGGAAAAGTTTCAAGAAGAAAGGGAGGGGCTGGGTGCAGTGTTTCATGCCTGTAATCCCAACACTTTGGGAGGCTAAGATGGGAGGATCACCTGAGGACAAGACCAATCCAGGCAACAAAGTGAGACCTCATCACTATGAAAATTTTAAAGTGTAGCCAGGCAAGGTGGTGCACACTTGTAATCCCTGCTACTTGGAAGGCTGAAGAGGGAAGACCATTTGCCCCCAGGAGTTGGAGGCTGCAGTGAGCTATGATTGCAAGAAAGAACTCTAGCCTGGGCAACAAAGCAAGACCCTGTCTCTTGAGAGAGAGAGAGGCGGAGTGGGGAGAGGGAGGTCTAATTGTGCCAAATGGGTCAAAAAAATAAGGATGAGAATTGGATTTGGGACATGACACACACTGGAGGCCTTGAGAGCCAGCCCAACCGCAGCAGCTAGAGGAACCCAACTGACTATTTAGGGAGCATATCCAAAACTAAACAGATGAAACTTGAAAAATTAAGAGATTTTTAACGGAACCACAAGTTAAAATTTCTAAAAGAAACTGTGCTCCCACATGAAATCCAGATTAAATCTATTCAATCAAAAAATATATAAATATATACAAAACACATTTATGCATATTCTAAAACCTATCAGCCTGATAGTCAAGAATATATCCCTGGAACCTTATTTCTTTGGATATTTATTTAAAATTAAATTCTTTGGCTATAGGATTAGAGAGTTTAGGAGCTAAAAAAAGGCAGGGGTAGGCGTCTCATAACTCTCTGATGAATCAGTTAGAAGCAGTGAAATTATTCCTCTCCTTTCCTGACACCTGCTGCAGGGAGTAGCTTCAGCAACACAATGTGGGTTGGTACGGCCTGAGAAGGTATAATTAGAAAAGGAAAGAGCCAAAAGTTAATTACTGTTAGGTAAGGGAAAAAACACAATCTTGCTGTGAAGAAATCAGATATAGCTTAACCCAGGAATCACATACCCCTCTTTAAGTACACAACAAATAATATAAAATCAGGCTTTAAAATAAAACAAAACAGGGGTAGAGTAAAAAAAAAAAGTACTTGTTATGTGGATCTATTTGTTGCAACTCCAATGAGACTGAGATATGAACTAATGGTGAACAGACTGTTATAATAATTGAAGATTGCAGATGTTGAATTATAGTTGATTTCCAAATATAATTTTGTCTTTTAATATAAAACTCCAGGTAAAAAGACCATTTTTGTAACAGAATAAATACTGTGCATCAGAGTACTGTGGGCTGGACTGAACATCAAAGTAATATAGCTAGGTGGTGTGAAGGCGATCTGATTGCAGTATCTGTCACCTCACTGATGGCCAAGGTTGATTCAGCTGATCTGGCTGGCTAGGCAGGTGACCCTTCCTTCCTCGCCTCTCCATATGTGTCCCTCCTGAAGCCACACACTTGGTCAAAAAGGACGACCATCTACGATAGAGGAGGACTGGTCTTTTTGGGTCAAGGGTATACAAGTAGCTGTGCTCCCCTGCTAGAACCTCCAAACAAGCTCTCAAAGTAATTATGGCTGAATTGCTTGGTTTCAAGTTAATTTTAGTAGAAGGACAATCTGAATATAACCACTTATACACCTTAACAATGATGATTAATTATAACTAATTTTAACTGCCAAGAATAACCATGTGACCATGTATACAGTGTCCTAACATCTATGGCATCTTTGAATCAGAGTTATATGTCCATTTATCTTTTCTCTACAAGCTCTCCCATTATAAATGATAGCAATTACTTTTTGATGAACTTCTGCTTACTCTGAACAGCTTAATTATACAGAATCTTTATTTCTTACAAGAAAAGAGATGTGCCCTAAACTAGCACCCCTCAGCTGCTTTAAATAACTACAGGGGATCAAAGAAAGGAACAATTAGCAGTAAGTCACAGGGACTAAACAGGTGAACATAGAAACATCTTAAAGTTGAAAAAAGAGTTATGTCAATGAACAGAGTCAATGGAAACTTTTCAGAAACTTTTTTGCTCTTGCTTTTGTAAATCTTGATTGGCACTTAGTCCACTGCTTTGCACAAAGGTTCTCAGCAGTGGTGAATGTCAAGTATGTTTCCTGGCCATGCGCCCATGCCAGTGGAGGGTAAGATACACCCACAATTGTGAATGCCTTCAGAAGGTGAATCAAAGAATGGATACTACATTTCCCACTACATATACCAACTGGGAACTGGCCTCTAAAAATCAGGTGACTGATTTTTTTCAATTTTTCAATTTTTTTTTTCTTAAGACAGGGTCTCACTATCACCCAGACAGGAGTGCAGTGGCACAGTCATGGCTCACTGTAGTCTTGACCTCCTCAGGCTCAGGTGACCCTCCCACCTTAGCCTCCTGAGTAATAGGGAACACAGGCACACAACAACATACCTGGTTAACTTTTGTAATTTTTATAGAGACAGGGTTTTGTCACATTGCCCAGGCTTTGTCTTCTTTTCCCAAATTGTTAAGCCTATAGAAGGGTTTCTAGGGACATGAAAGGAAAGGGAAATGACAAAGAATTTCAAATGGCATAGTCTGCCCTATCTACCTTTGAAATAAGCAACTCTTCACTCTCTTCCCTATTATTTTTTCCGAATAACCTACAGGCTCTTAAAACAGATCTGAAATACCACTCCACCATCACAGTGTAACCTTATCAGTCAACAGAGGGCTATGGAGAATTGCCTAGTGTGTAAAGAATGCCATGGGGAGTTATGGGCCACATCCCTCATGTTTTACAAATTATCTTCTACATAATCCAACTGTGTTCCTATTTCATTTAGTTTATATTCTTCTAGAGTTTTTCCCCTATGTACATAAGTACTTGTTTTTAAAATACAGGTGTCATTTTAAAAAACAACACTTTATATGCACCAGGAAACATCCTTGTACACATTCCTGATTTTATGCATAGAACAAATTCTTTGACATAAAATTTTGGGCCCAAAAAGTTTGTGAATTTTTAAATTTCTTAATATGTACTACCAAATTTGCCTTTTGAAAATGTTATATCAATATTTCTACCAACAGAATATGAAAATGTTTTTTTCCAATTCTTAAATTAACCTGTAAGTATAGGTTTTAATAATTGCCAACATTTAAATAGGTGAAAGTAGAATTTTATTCTTATTTGTGTTTTGTACACTGCCTGATAATGACAGTTTCCCATTTTTCTACTTGAAGGAATGTTCCATTTTTTCCTTTTAACTGTAAGAGTTTTAAAAATACACCATAGATATTATGCATTTGCCATGAATATGTTCCTATTTCCAAAAAGATGAGTGCCAAGCACAGAATAATATGGGAACTTAGCTCAATACACAATACCACACACACACAAAAATTATATTAAATCAGTTAAGTAAAAAGATTTTGTAATCAAACATAAGTAATTATTTATGTGACTCATATATTTGTATAATATATTGTTACTATAATAATAAGAAAAATAAGAATAACTGCCTCAGTGTTCACTGGGAAATAGCTATTATTGTGATCTGTATGTAAAAATTCCAATATACAAATCACGTTCTGAAAAGTTTAGGGCTGTTTAGGGCTTTACAGGCGCTCCATGTAAGTGGGAAAAAAAATACACTGTGGAGCTACTGGTTGTCAGTCTCTTCTTTTAGAGAACAAAGAAGTGTTTTAAACTAGAGGTTTCTGAGTCCTGTTTTAGTTCGAACATTTTCAACGTCTGTGAGAGGGCACCATGCTAATAAGGCTAATATGCAGAAAGGGCCTTACCAATATTAACTTTCAAATGCAAGAAATAGCCTAAGCTATGAGCCACAGTTCATATTACACAAAATGGTTGAGAAGTTCAAAATACCAAAATGACAGATAGTACTTCGGTTAACACAGCAATGGTTTTACCCTGAGATCTCTGTAATACAGAACCCCATTGTATTAATATATACAATAGTTAAGATGTGACACTGGAAACCCGGGCTATGACTTTTTTGCAATTAAAAGATGCAAGAGATTATAACAAGCAAGCTGAACACAAGTGCAAGCTTACCTGGAATATTACCACCCGGAATTTGTTTTTCTTCATTATTTCCTCTTGCTTGACTTCAACTTTTTTAACATGAATTTGTTGCTTCTCCACCCGGGATTTCACATCTTTAATGTGAGCACTGACTTTTTGGGTTTTCTCAAACAGCTTGTTAATGATATGGCCTGTATTGCTATGTGACTGTGAAAGCTTCAACAGGTCAATCTGGACGGATTTTATGGCATTTTCCATTTCCCTGTGTCTCTCTTCTATTCTCTTCTGGCTTGCCTGCACACTGTCCACGATGGAGGCTACTTTGTCCAGCACAGTCACAATGGTAAGAGCAGCATCTTGGTCTTCATCTTCTGTAACACTTGATAGGCGATTCTGGTGGATTTTATCAGCATTTGAAGCAGATCCATTATGTTCCATTTTACTTATTTCTCAGCGAAAGATGTCCTAACCACAATCAATTCTGGCACTTGGAGCAAAAAGTCAGCTTGATAACAGGCAACAGGGTTGTTTAAAGAGTTGGAAACCCCACCCCTGGAGAATGGTCAAGTATTTATAACTACAAATGCCCATATGTGACTGTTCTGCAATCTGAACCCTTGCAAAGCACAAGGGACTGTTCCAAACATGCTTGCTGACTGACTAAGGGACTCAAATAAGACTGCGTGGGTAGAAGAGGAAAAGTTTTTTTTTAAAGTTCACTAAAGCCACTATGCAACTAATATTAAACCTAGAAACCAAATGATCAAAAAAGCTAACTCCGAATGTTGGGTAAAGCTTTTGCCTTTAGATCATTTCATTCAGTATTTGTAATAGCAAAGGGGAATTCTTAACTAAAATCTGCTTTTTCTACTAATTTCACATATTAAATATACTGAAACATTAATATTGAAAAATTTGGTAAATAAACACACCAAAACAGAGGCCATATAGTGAAAACATTATATTATAACATGCCTTTCCAAACAAAATATTAAAATTAATAATTTTTAACATATTCTTTAAATTCTACATGCATACTTTTGAATATCTAAACTACTTGTTAAACAGCTTAATACATTCTACTCACACTTCAGATCTTTAAACACCAATAATCTATGAATATTAATCTATTACTACAGGACAAATTTGGATAGAGGTCTTAGATAATTTTTAAGTTCACTCTAAGAGCACCAATCATTAACAATTATTTTTGTATTTTATTCACAAACACTGATACAATTTGTTTATGTTAAAACAAATATTTTCTTTAAAAATGAATGTGTATTAAAGTAGTTTAATGGGTAGAATAGGCTTTATTCCAATCTGTTTGTTAAATAGCCTATTTTCACAATATCTAAATCTATTTTTCATTGATCTGTTCCCTCATTACTAACATACTTTTTCAAATTATTAGAATTATTTTTTCAAAGGGAGGAATAACCAAATTCCCCAGTCCATATATCTTATAAGTATTTTACACCTAACACACACAGCTTTACAGTTCATGCGATTGGCAGTGTCTAAAAAATCAGTAACTAAATCTCAAAAACATTTAAATATCTATTTAAACACAGTGTCTTCTAGATTTTTTTGTAAGAAAAGTAATCTGTAAACATCTTTACCTTTAGTTCATGCTTGGTCATTTGCTGTGGTCATTGTGGAAGAAGTGGATATGACTATAACCATTTGTGAAGTGGTCCATCTTTGTAAAAATATTACATTCCACGGGTAAAGAACAAGTCTTAGAATTACCATGTGGTACAAATTTGTGAAAGCAATTTCTGTATTTAAAAACATAAAACAAAGACTACTAAACAGTCCCAAACTGTTGTAGCTGAATATTCTAAATACGAGCCAACAGTACTACACTAAAAATGTCCAAAAATAAGGCCTCTGAAATAAATATTTCCATTCTTTAAAAAAAGACATAATAAATGTACATCACATGGTCAGCGTACATATAAAAGTCATCAGTTTAAACCATTCTGGATGACGTATCTGAAGTAAAATGACCTAGGTTTTGCTTCTGTCGACGTCCTCTATTGTTTTTGGGGCATTTTCTGTTGCATTAAAAAAAAGAGAGAGAGAGAAAAATATTGTTTTGATGATTTTGTTTAGGATATTTCAAATGTTTCCAAAGTAATACATATTTCTCACATAAAGCCACGGTGCAAGCAATTACATGAAAGGGAAATGAGATGGTATCTGTTGCCAGACAAGGTGAAAATGAACACAATTCAGACTGCTACCTCCCCTACAAAGCTGGGAGTTGAGAGGATTAGATATGTAATATAGGTACTGGCACAAGCAAAACTCATTCCCAGTGTCTATTCTACTATGTATGCATCCCTGCAGATATCTCACCCTTCCTCCAGCCTAGAACTCCCTAGTCACAGTGACTTTTTTTAACATGAATTTGTTGCTTCACCACCCAGGCTTTCACATGTGAAACCCCTGACAGTAAAAAGGACTCTGGCCTATGTACTTTCCCTGAGCATTATGACAAGACAGCTCTAGAATGACAAGAACAACTTAGATGAAGGAAGAAATCAGGAAGAAGTGTGCTTGTTAACCTCAGCTATGACTACATAGAAATGTCTACTGATTTTAGACAATGATTCAAAAGAAGCTGTCCACACCCTGCTGGGGCAAATCACAGAAGCCCATAAGGAACTGTCACACTGAGTATGAGGGACATTCATTAACTCTGCTCTCATTTTCCATGTTTCTCCACAGCAGCACAAATCTCACTGTGTTGGAACTGCTCTTGTGCCTGTACACTAGATTGCAAACACAAGGTGCTGTGTATGCAATGTAGAATAAAGGGGCTGAGATGAATTCTGGGCTCTGCTAACTAACTGTGCGACCTCAATTCTCCTACATGTAAAATACTAAATGAGGAGTTGGACTAGCTTCTAAAATCTCTGCCAGCAAGAAATTTACAACCTAATGAAAAGCAAGTCTTACAGCAATAAGCACTCCTCATTTTGTTCAACTTCAAAGAGTACAGCTTTGCCTTGAACTAAAAGCGTTGATGATACTTCCATTTTGTTTATGGTTTTCACAATTTTCCCTCACTAATCCTCTTTTAAAAGTCTGAGGTAGTTAAAGTTGGAATCATCTCCATTTCACAAATGAGAAGACTAGTTGACAGATCAAGCAACCCTCTTTTATTGTCACTAACTCACAATGACCTCCAATTTCCTAGCACCATGGTTTTTAAATCTATAAAACAAAGGCGTTTAGTTAAGGTGATATTCAAGGTTTCTGCCAATCAGTCATTCCATGAGACCGAAAACATGAAAGGAGATTCCAAGAAGAAAAGAAGAAAAAGTGACTCATGCAGTCTTGATAAACAGGTCAGTGGGAACATCCTTTTAAAGAAGATTCCTACATTGTAACAGCCACCATGGTATATGTCAACAGCTGTCCCATAATGGACTGTGTGGGAGAGATACTTAAAAATTCAATGGAAATAAATCCAAGTACATAAATATTCTAAATCCAAGATAGCAAGATATTCTAGGGGAGGAAATACCACAGTAAAAAGACAAGCCTCAAGGAGAAATCTGTGATCAATTCAATGAGATAGCTCTTCAATCACAGAGACAGTGGGCAGTGAAGACACTGTGACACAGTTAGAAATACACTGTGATGTCTAAGTGGCTATGAGGGCAAAGAGGAGGGATTTGGAGTATAAACAGAAGGTACGTACTTCAATACTGCCTGCCAGGTAATTTTAATTGAGTAGTTGAGGAGTACAGCACAATGGGAACAGAAGGACAGAGCTGGGTAAAAGACTGTTGTAAGAGGCCTTTCCTAGCTCTAGGACCTTAGACCGAGGTACTTCTTTTCTCAGGGCTTCAGTTTCCCTACTTTTTTAATTGAAGGGGTTGAACTCAAAGTGGCTTCCCATTGACTCTAACATCCTTTGAGCCTCTTAAAAATGGCACTATCTTGCTAGGCACGATCCCAGCACTTTGGGAGACCAAGGCAGGTGGATCACTTGAGCTTAGGAGTTAAGATCAGCCTGGGCAACATGGCCAAACCCAGTCTCCGCAAAAAAAATACAAAAATTAGCCAGGCATGGTGGTGCATGCCTGTAGTCTCAGCTCCTCAGGAGGCTGAGGTAAGCCCAGGAGGTGGAGGTTGCAATGATCTAAGATCATGCCACTGCACTCCAGCCTGAACGACAGAGTGAGACCCTGTCTCAAATAAAGGCACTATCTCCAGGCCTCAAACATCATCCCTTACTTTATCTTAATTTTTCTTCTGCCTTCCAAATCATTTATTACCTCACTCCTATTTAACTCTAATGTCTTAAATGGTCTTCCCCCTACCTCACATGTCCACTACTCCAGTGAATTTTTCAGATGACCCATTAATACTCTAAAAAAAATACCAAGTCCTTCTCCTGCTCAAAAACCTTAAACTGCTACAAAATCAAGTTTGAACCCTGCTCCTATGCAATGGTCATACTGGGCAAACATCTTTCCCAAGATGACTTAGCATGGAACCTTTCAGTGGAAAGAGGAATGAATGGGAATCAATCTGAATCCAAACCCAGACAATTCTACTTACTAGCTGGATGATCACAGGCAAATTATTTAACCTCTGAGCCTATATTAAATGGCTATAGCCAGTCCTGCTGTTTAATGTTTTTTCCCTGTCTTCTCTGTTATCATTATTTGTTACCTCATTATGTCCCTACTTTAATCTACCACCCAATTTTATATTCAGCAGTCTTGCCTAAGGGCAGATCATCTGTTCTGTGAAATAAAGCGCATGACTTTAGTGCCTAGGTGTTATGAAAAATATCTGTTACTCGGAGAACTTGTTTTTAATCATTTCTAGATTTATCATTTCAGTTCCCAGGTGGTTGAGACTACTGACGGTCTGGCTTCTATCCAGACCTTGGATAGAAGGGCCATAAATCCATTATGACCTGCCAATATCTGTAGTTGATATGCTTCAACCCTCTGCCCAGAATAATTCAGGGAAGTGGAGAGATGAAGCCTATGAGACTTCTGAACTGAACCTTAAAGAAAAAGGTAAGCAGGAAGAAAAGACATTAGACTGGGAAGCACAAAGACAACACGAACTTGCTGGATTTACTTTGACTTTTCTCAAGTCCAGTTCAGTCTGACTTACGTATTTCCACTCAGTTTAGCAAAGACCCATTTTATGCCATTGTACTCCAAATAAGCCATTTAATTTGTGGCAAATTATTTTATTTATAATAGAGAATTTTAAAGCTTATTACTTATCACTGCAATCCAGAAAATGAAGTAATGCCAACACAATAATACCACAATAAAATTACCTTCGGCATCTGATTTCTTCCTTTCTTACTATATCAACTGTGAGTAAAGTGCATTCTTAGGGCATAAAATACCTCGCAGTTGTGCAGGCCATAAAAATTTTCTGCGTGGCTCTTCTACACATGTGCAGATCATTCTAGAAATTCTGAGCCAGTCATGGTGGTTCACGCCTATAGTCTCAGCTACTCTGGAGGATCACTTGAGCCCAGGAGTTCGAGGCTGCTGTGAGCTCTAACTGCTACTGCCCTACAGCCTGGGTGACAGAGGGAGGCCCTGACTCTTTAAAAAAAAGAAAAGAAAAGCTGCTACTAACATTATTTTCCCAGAATTCAGTGCTCAAAGACTGTATACAATTCTCAGATCCCTAAATTCCTTTATCTCATTAACTATTCTCACTCCCTCTCTGCCAGTAGCCAAGATATACCTGTAACACTGGCAATTAGTTCTTACCCATATTCTAAAGAAGGATAGGAAGAGGCCACTGAAAACCTCAGGGAACTGATCATAGGATTTTTCCTAACAGATTGGTGGCCTCAGAGCATCTATAAACAAACAGCTGCCTGCCTCTAATTTTAAGTGGTATTTCTTACATCATTACCTACCTTGTTATGCACATTACAATTGCTACTATAATGGCGATCTGTACAGCTCCAATAATCGCTGCAATAAGAACATGAGTGAGCTTTTGCCTACTTGGCACTACATAGAGAATACTAAAGTCAGTCTTTTCACAGTGCTGTCCAGTGTAGCCAGATTCACATCTGAAAAGGAAAAAAATATATATTCCTATGAAAATTACAAATTTTGATGCTCCCAAGTTTTTACATTAAAATATACAAAATAGTAATAAAATTTAAACAGGAATAGGAAATCAAGCATTTTCGTACAATCTAGGGGGAAAATGCCATTTGTATATTTCCCTACTGTCTTTTTGTTATATCTACATGGTGCTTCTTTCACCTAAGTTATATCACAATAATTTTAAAGTTGCTAAATATTGTTAATATATCTCTTTTTCGTTATTGCTGCTTTTGCTTTTGGTGTCATATCTAAGAAATTACTGCCTAATCTAAGGCCACAACGATTTACTAATTTTTTTTCATTTTTTAAATTAAACTTACTTAAAAATTGTCAAATAAAATTACATATATTTATCATGTACAACAGGGGTCCCCTATCCCTGGCCCATGACCACTATTGGTCCATGGCCTGTTAGGAACCAGGCCACACAGCAGGAGGTGAATGGTGGCCAAGTAAGCAAAGCTTGTCTGCATTTACAGCCACTCCCCATCACTTCCATTACCACCCGAGCTCCACCTCCTGTCAGATCAGCAGTGGCATTAGATTCTCACAGAAGCACAAACCCTATTGTGAACTGCACACACAGGGATCCAGGTTATGTACTCCTCATGAGAATCTAATGTCTGATGATCTGTCATTGTCTCCCATCAGGCCCAGATGGGACAGTCTAATTGCAGGAAAAACAAGCTCAGAGCTCACACCAATTCTACATTATAGTGAGTTGTATCATTATTTCATTATGTATTACCATGTAATTATAATAAAAATAAAATGCACAATAAATGTAATGCACTTGAATCAGCCCCAAAACATCACCCCCACCCTCAACCCCCAGTCCATGGAAAAATCTTCTTCTATAAAACTGGTCCCTGGCACCAAAAAGGTTGGGGACCGCTGATGTACAACATGACATTTGGAAACATATAGACATTGTGGAATGGCTAAATCAAGCTAATTAACCTATGCATTACCTCGTACAGTTACCATGTTTGTGGTGAGAATACTTAAAATCTGCTCTTAGCATTTTTAAAAAAATAGATACATATAATTTCTAAACAGAAATATAATACTCGATCCAGTAACTGTACTATAGCTAGCTTATCTATTCCCAGTTCTAAGACATGTTCATTATTTTCAATTTTTCACAATTATAAATTACATGTGGTAAACATCTTAGTGAATATGCACTTTTCTATATTTAGTGTTATTCCTTAGGCCTAAATACCTGAAAGTTAGACTATTGAAAAAGTAGATATAAACATTTACAGTTCTCTAAATGGAGCACCAAATTATATTCAAGACACTTTTCAGTGTATAAAATATAAACATGTAAGATGCAGGGGAAAGATGAAAATAAGTTATTAATGACAGAAACAATGTCAAGCAGTCAAGGAGGTGCTAATCTCAGAAATTATCTGAATTTCAATTAAAAGTAGATAAAAAGGCAACTGCATCAGCTGATGATAATTTGACAGAGAGAAATATTTAAGACACTTAACAGACAATTTACATTTTTAAGCTGACAGAAGTGAAATGTACAAATTACCCAGCCTTCAGTTATAATTGATTAAAAAAACATTTGAAGTGTAAAAATGGTGTATGTATTAATGTCCCACAACTCATTAAAAAAATAATTTGAGGCAGTTTATCATAAAGCACACACACAAAAAATAATGTGAGAGGAGGAAAACAGGAAAATCCAGGGGAGGTGTAAGTCTATCAATCCAGTCTCTGAGGTTCCTAGACACCTCCCAGTACGTTTCACACTGGGCTCTACGCTTCCCAGCAAACAACAACAACAAAAAAAAACAAGCAGTTGACAAAGGTACTGTAGGGCATGTAAAATGGTCTGGCAGTTCCTCAAAATGTTAAACTCTGGGTTACCATTTGGCCCAGCAATTCTACCACTAAGCTTTACGCAAGTGAAATTAAAACACGTTCACACAAAAACTTGCAAATCATCATTCAGAGCAGCATTTTTCATAATAACCATAAAGTGGAAAGAACCTAAATTTTTCTGATGATGAGTACATTAAATACATACGGTATTATCCATACAGTGGAATAGTATTCAGCCACAAAAATGAAGTACTGATATGTGTTGTAACATGGATGAACCTAGAAGATATTATGCTAAGTGAAAAAAGCTAGACACAAAAGACCTCATTCTATATGGTTCAATTTATATACACTATCCAGAATAGATAAATCTATAGAGATAGAAAATAAATTAGAGGGTGCCTAGGGCTAGGGAGCATGAGGAGATTTGGGAGTAAAAGCTAAAGGGTATGAGGTAACCTCTTGGGGAGATGAAAATGTACTAAAATTGATTGTGGTGATAGTTGTACAACTCTGTGCATATACTAAACACCAATGGATTGGGAAGGAAGGAAGAAAGGAAAGGAGGAGAGGAAAGGAGAGGGGAGAGAGGGGAGGGAAGGGGAGGGGAGGGAATAGGACAGTTGATACAAAATACAATCTACATAAAATAAAATCAACCAAGTTGTTCAAAAGAAGCACAGTTATTACTGTTATGAAAGTTAAGGGAACTTTATCTCATTGGTCCTCATTTAAAGAGGGCACCTTCTAACATAAAGAACATTATCCTCAACAACACAACTGCAGTAAACTCAATGATATAATGAAGTTTCATGGGATTTTTAAAATAATGTCCTTCACGGTATGCTAATGGCCAATAGTCAAAGCTCAGTAAAATAAAAATGGTTCCATAGGGAGCTGTAACAATGTCCTAGATATGCAGCACTCTAATGGTTTGGCTTAAGCCAAAGATTAAAATCAGAGAATCAAAAAGAATGTATAGGCCATGTATCATTCCTGCAGTTCTCCCTGGATATTATTTTCTCCAACTGACTTTTGGTTATACTATCTGATATGGTTTGGCTGTGCCCCATCCAAATCCCACCTTGAATAGTAACTCCAACAATTGCCACGTGTCATGGGAGGAACCTGGTAGGAAGTGATTATGGGGGTGGGTCTTTCCTGTACTGTTCTTGTGATAGTAAATAAGTCTCACAAGATCTGATGGTTTTAAAAACAGGAGTTTCCCAGCACAAGCTCTCTCTTTGCTGGCTGCTGTCCAAGTAAGACGTGACTTGCTCCTCCTTGCCTTCCTCTATGATTGTGAGGCCTCCCCAGCACATCAAACTGTGAGTCCAATTAAACCCTTTCTTTTGTAAATTGCCCAGTTTCAGGTATGTCTTTATCAGCAGTGTGGAAACACTCTCCCAATACCTACAGTACTAACTTCTAGGTTATTTGTTTTTATTCTGTTACTGCTTAAAGGCAGATCCAGGGGTTCAGTCCTCCACCTTCCACTTTCAACCCACACACCTCCCACAGGCAATCCTATTCACTCCCACTGTCTCATGTGTGAATTCATCATCCATTTACCACAATTATTGAGCACCTGCTATGTGCCACCTACTGTAGTGAGCATTTGGGATGTATCAGTGAACAGAACAGATAAAAGATCCCTGGCCTGCTTACCAGCTACCAGGAGAAGAGTGTCAGTAAACAAAGTAAGTGAATTAAATGGTTATGTTAGAAGGTGATATGTACTACAGGGGATGTAGGTTGTGGGGTGTTAAGGGAAACTGCAAACAACAGATAGCCAGGAAAATTGCAGGAAGGAAGGGTTGCAATTTTAAATAAGGCAGGTAGATTATTTAAGAAAGTGACCTGTAAGTAAAGATTTGAAGGAGGTGAGGAGTCTGCTATGCAGACAATGGGAGGACAGCGTATCAGGCAAAGGAAGAGCCAGCGCAAGTTCCCTAAGGTGGGAGCATCCATGCATGCATGGCATGCCCAAGAACAGTAGGTGTGGCTGGGAGGAGAGCAAGACAGAGAGGTGAAGAGACAAAACTGCGTAGGGTCTTCTGCATTTAGTGAGATGAAGGAACTGCTGAAAGGGTTTCAGCAGAGGAATGATATGAACTGACTTTTATTTTAAAAGGCTCACTCTGTACTTTGGGAGGTGAGGCAAGTGGATCATCTGAGGTTGGAAGTTCGAGATCAGCCTGGGAAACATGATGAAACCATCTCTACAAAAAATGCAAAAATCAGCCTGGCCAATGTGGTGAAACCCCATCTCTATTAAAGGTGGTGCATGCCTATAATCCCAGCTACTCAGAAGGCTGAAGCACAAGAATTGCTTGAACCCAAGAGGCAGAGGCTACAGAGATCAGGCCACTGTACTCCAGCCTGGCAACAGAGTGAGACCCTGTCTCAAGAAAACAGGCAGAAGGCTCACTCTGTCTGCTGTTTTGATTATGGACTGTAGAATATAATCACGGAGGCTATTGCAAAAATTCCAGGGAAATGTTGGCCTGCACTAGGAATAGCACTGGCAATGGAGAGAAGTAATCAAATTCTGGAGATATTCTGAAACAGAATTCCCAGGTGACTGGATAAGAAAGAGAAGTCAAAGATATATCAGAGGAGTGTTTTGTCTGAGCAACTGAAAAGATGAAGTTGGAATCAACTGAGATGAAGAAGGTGGCAGGTAAAGCAGGTTTAAGGAGGGAGAGCAGATCAGAAGATCGGCTTTAGTCCTGTTGAGATTGAGGTGTCAGACATCCATGTGGAAATGTAAAGGAGGCATATGGATCTACAAGTTTCAAATTCAGGAGAGAAGTCTGGGATTTATGTAAATTAGGAGGAATTATTAGCATATGTCATGGAAAGCCCTGAGACTGGACAGAATCTCTAAGAGAAGAGGACTAGGACTGAACCCTGATACACTACTACATTGAGAGGTCAGGGAGCAAAGTGGGAAGCAGCCAAGAAAACTGGAATGTCCAGCAAGGTAGGAAAAACAAGAGACAGTATAATTCTTGACAACAAGTGAAGAATGCATATCACACAGGAGGGGGTGATCTACTGTGTCAAATGCTACTGATCATTCAAAAGTAATGTCACAGTAAGTACTGACCATTGAATTTAGAAATGAGAACAGTGTCAGTGAAGTGTTAGGGACAAAAGCTCGTTGGGGTGAGTTCAAGAGAAATCGGAAGTGAGGAACTGGAGATAGACTTTAGACAACTCTTTCAAGTTCTATGAAAGAAAGGAAAGAAACAGGACTGTAGCTGGTGGGAATGAGAATGAGTTTTTTCCAAGATGGAAGAAATAAAAGTTTATCAATTTATATACTTGATATATACTGATATCAAGTTCTATGATACAGAGAAAAAGGGAGAAGATTGCTGGTAGGTGACAGTGAAAGGGTGTGGAAGTTCTCCTCATATTGTTCCATTTTCTCCATGAACTTGGAAAGAAGATCAATAGCCAAGAGTGAGGATGAGAGCGCAGGTACTGCCAATCTGAGGAGAGAGGAGAAGGTACAAAGTAATCCTATAGGGGAGGAGGGGAATGGATCAACTGCAGCTGTAGAATGACTGCCCTGGCAGAACAATGGGCCCACCTTGAGACCTATAGGTATGTCAGTGTAAGAAGTTAATCTGGTGGTGTGCTTTTCACCGACAGCCATGTGCAGCTGCATGTACAGGTATGCAGTGTGTGGAGAGCTGGGATGAACTAGGACTATGGTTTTATCAAGTAAGTATGATGAAGCAACAGAGGAATGAGGGATTCAAATAAAAGGGAACTATAATGATTGGCCATGGAATTTATGCCAACGAGGGGAAGAGAACATCCAGGGAGTGAGGGACACTGAAAAGGTGAAAGGATCAATAAACTGAAGGGCTAGTGGGATAGAATAGCTAGGTAGAAACTAGAATGGATATGCTACAGAGGGAATGATTCTCAAATGTATGTCTTCAACTACATCTCTCTCATCAGTTCCAAAACCAAAATATATCCAGAGCAGCCCACTAGATATCTGTAAGCAGATATCCCACAGGCATCTTAGACCAAGCACATCAAACTGAACATATCATTTCCCCCAAAACCTTCTCCCTCTTTCCAATGCATTTCCCACTCAATCTTGCCTTAGCCAGAATCCCAGGAGATTCTCCTGACTAACCTCTACCAGGTTAGTAGACTAACCTCTACCAGTTAGTCTCCTGACTAACCTCTATCCAGCTAACCTCTACCAACCCTCACGTTCTCATGTTCATATCCAACCGAATGGGTCAGTCACTGACATTTGTGAGTTCAACCACCTAATGATCTCTCTGCAATCCATTTACTTTCTCAACCTCTCAACAACTCCTTTATACTTAATTCAGGCCCTTACTTCTTATTAAGTCTTCTAAATTTTCTAATCTACTTTCCACAATGTCACCAGAGTGGCCTTCAGACTTGATCGTTTCATTGCTACTTAAAATCCTCTAATGGTGTCTTACTGCCTTTAAAATAAAAGCCAAGCTCCTGGGATGGCCCAGACGTTCCTGTAAGACCTGACCCTTCCTCCAAAAATGTCCCCCACCCATCTTCGGACTGAAGTGCCTTTTCTGAAGTCCCAAATCACCTCATGTATACCTATGTATGATAGCATTGTTCATATATAATTACTTGTCAGTCTCTTCCACCAGACCATATGCTTTTTAAAGGCAAGATCCCTGGATTCCCATCATATTTGAATTTGACACCCCAATATCAGAGAGAATTTGGCATTAATAAGTCAATCAATCAATGAATCAAAAAACAGGTGGGGTGCGGTGGCCCATGCCTGTAATCCCAGCACTTTGAGAGGCTGAGGCGGGTGGATCACCTGAAGTCAGGAGTTCGAGACTAGCCTGACCTACATGGCATAACCCTGTCTCTACCAAAAATACAAAAATTAGCTAGGGATGGTGGTACACACCTGTAATGCAAGCTACTAGGGAGACTGAGGCAGGAGAACCGCTTGAACCTGGGAGGTGGAGGTTGCAGTGAGCCGAGACTGTGCCACTGCACTCCAGCCTGGGCAACAGAGTAAGACTCCATCTCAAAAAAAAAAAAAAAAAAAAAAATCAATGGTGCCATAATGCTAGAAGATTTTAACCTAATAATAGGACTGTGGCTCAAAACTGTTTATTCTTGCCTGTTTACTGCTATGCAAACACATCTCCCTACTAGCAGAAGTGCAAATGATATCATGGCCTGATTCCTACAGATATTGCGCAGACTCAGACAAAAGAAAAAGATCAACTGCTTTTAAGGAGTTATAGTTGTGTAAAAAAGGGATTCTTTGGCATTTAAGATACTCCTCTGGTATGAAAAAAAGGAAAAAATGTATCATCATTACATGTCATTCAAAAATATTTACTGAGTACCTAGTGGGCTAGGTCCTGCACTAGGCACAGGGGAAACAATGGTTAACAAAACAAAGAGCCCCTGACTAATGGGCTCACAGTCTAGTAATATCAACTGCTATTCACTAAGCAGATATACATACCAGGTATTAGGCAAGCACTTTACACATATTATCATGCTTAATTTTAACAACATATGAGATAGATACTATAACTATTCTACTTTAAGCAAGATGAAAATGAGGCTTAGATATTTTATGTAACTTCAAAAGAACACACAGCCAATAACTGGCAGAGTCAGTGTATCCAATTCCAAAGCCTTTAACCTGTATACCATTCAATCTTCTTACTTTCAATTAGTAAAATACTAGAAAATGACCTGGTATCACATCATTATCAGAATATGATCCTTTCTCTCATCCTTCATTTAAGTATCTTGAAAGATGCACCATCCTAAGAGAACCAGATCCAAACTTCTATCAAGATATCCATGCCACTCTGGCACAAACATGGAGTCAACTGTAAGATTTGATTTTAAAACTGGCCTGGGCCAGGAGCAGTGGCTCACACCTGTAATCCTAGCACTCTGGGAGGCTGAGGCAAGTAGAGTGACTGAGCTCAGGAGTTTGAGGCCAGCCTGGGCAACAAGGCAAACCCCATTTCTACTAAATATGTAAAAAAAATTAGGCCAAGCAGGGTGGCTCATGCCTGTAATCCCAGCACTCTGGGAGGCTGAGATGGGCAGATCATGAGGTCAAGAGATCAAAACCATCCTGGCCAACATGTTGAAACCCCATCTCTACTAAAAATACAAAAATTAGCTGGGCATGGTGGCATGCATGCCTGTAGTCCCAGCTACTTGGGAGGCTGAGGCAGGAGAAGCACTTGAACCTGGAAGGTGGTGGTTGAAGGTGAGCCAAGATCACGCCATTGCACTCCAGCCTGGCGACAGAGCAAGACTCTGTCTCAAAAAAATAAAAATAAAAATAAAATAAATAAAATTAAAAAATTTTATATATATATAAAATTAGCTGGGCATGGTGGCATGCGCCTGTAATCCCAGCTACTTGGGAGGCTGAGGCAGAAGAATCGTTTCAACCCAGGAAGTCATGGTTGCAGTAGGCCAAGATCACACCACTGTACTCCAAGTCTGGGCAACAGAGTAAGACTTTGTCTTTTTTTTTTTAAAAAAAAAAAAAAAAAGGAAAAACAAAAGAAAAGAAAACTTGGTCTGTTATTGTTCATACAGCTGAAGTTTTTAAATGTTCACAAAAAAAAAAGAAGAGGAGGAGGAGGCTAGCCCCCTTCAAAGACAAGGAGAACTTTCAATCAGGAAAAAGCAAAAGTCTTACAAAGAAGTATTCAACCATTAACAGTTTACAGTGTTTTGTTTTGTTTCTTGTTATTTAAGCAGGAGGAGAAGGAGGGAAAAAAACAGGAGCAGGGAACTAAAGAAGTAGAAGGATCCAGGAGACTGTATTTTCAATTGCATCTTCTTATTTTTTGGAAAGAAAGATTCACTAGCTTCTAGGTGGACAGAGCAAAAGAAAAGTATAATATTTATCCATGATTTGATGTGTTGACTAAGAAAGGAAAAAAGGATCTGGTCAAATTCTAGGAGGCAAGGGTGAGCAAAATGATAGCAATGTCTCTCTGTCCAGAAACATCACCTGTTCAGCTGGACCAATGTCAAGTATGTGATGAGCTCCTTGCAGCAGCAGCAAAAAGGTGTTTCCACAGACAGGCAAGAGCACCAAAGAACACTAAGTTCATTAGGTTGGGTATCAGAAAGTCTGAGACTTCGTTTTCTTTTTTTTCAGCTCTATTTCTAACTTGCTGTTGACCTTGAACAAGTTACATAACCTGTCTGGAATCAGGGAGTTGAGGATTTACGCCCTTTCCATCTCTCAATTCACACCTGGTTCTTCATCCCCATCCCCATATTTTTAGAAATCTATTTTGGCACATATTTTATTTGAGTTACATGTTCTCTGTTCTTAATACAGTCTTCAGTCACTCAACCACCTTGTGACAGATTGCCTAAAAACCAAAATAGTGTTAAAATATGGCACATTTGTTTTTTATATTAAAAAATGTATATTATATTTAAAATGTTAAGCCCATAATCTCAAAGCTCTAAAAAAAATTGGTTTTGTTTTCTGCATATTACTTGCTAGTTTTTTTTTTTCCAAATGATGCTGCTGATTTTTTACTTGTCTACTACAAATAAATACTACTTTTTGGTAATATTTAGTCTACATTTCATTCCCTTCTATAGAGCAACAATCATTGATCAAAAAAATGCTCACCACTGATCTGGAGACACTGACTTACCTACAAGAAGCCTTCTGAGTAGAATAGATGAATTCACATTTTCCATGGATGCAGTAACCATTGAGGTTTTCAGGGCAAGGCATGTGGTTTCCAATATAAACATCTTCTCTTTGATCACTAGCATCTTAAAAGAACATAAAGCAGATGGTTCAAAAATGAAATGCAGACTGAAAAATACAGACTTTTTAAATGTTCTGCAACAGCAAATGAATTCACCGCCCCCCCACCCCCCCCACCCCATCAACCACCTACTGGGCAATTTGAAAGGGAAATTTTTCAGATAAAGGGTTAGATAAGATCCAGGGTCCCTTCTAATTCATATAACGCCATAAATACAGCAGGTAAACTGTGTAGATTCAAAGCATTTAAAAATATTTGCAAGATGTGACCGCTAGGAGTTACTGTTGTTTAAAAACAATCTGGCAAAGAAAACTAAACATCTTATCTAAAGAAATAAATGCCAACTCTAGAAGAAAGTTCACCTCTGTGACAGAGAGATGTTATATTTAGAATTGGCTTTTGGGGAATGAACTTAATCATTTATTTGAGGGTTATGAAATTGAGGCCAAAGAACACTGAATGACAGAGAGCAAGTTATGAGATTCTGAAACTTTAGAATGAAAGGTTTATTTTTGGAATGAAAATTATCAAGCATATTGATTTTTTTCCCAAGTGAAGTAGCTTTGCTGTTCTTTTCATACAGTTTTTCTTAGTATATGGTCATTATTTTAAAAATTCAAATAATATAGAAGTTAAAAAAGAAATTCAAAATAACCTGAGATCTCGACCTCCAAAAACCTGTCAACATGTTGATGAACACCTGCTCAGACTTAGGTTTAATGATTTGAACTGAACTGAAGTGAAGAAAATGAAGAGAGTCAAGAAGGAGAGAGAGAATGGGTCAGGAAAGATGGAAACATAGAAACTTGGTCTTCAAAATCAATCAGATTAATTTACTCATTAGTCATTACATATACATCACACACGGACATAAGCACACACACACAAATAAATTTGGGAATGGATTTTTGTACTTTTTTTTTGGCATATGCACCAGTACATTAATCCTAAGCTCCATGGACCCATAGTTCCCTGATATTTACAGGCCTGTCCATGTGCAGGAAAAATCCCCAGGCTTCCTGCCATTTCTATCTTACACAGATTCTGTGCACTACAGCTGTACCTTCAGCATACTACCCTCGTAAACCTGAGACTTCATAACTGTAAATTCAGAATAATAGGACCTACATTTCATGCAGTTTTGAGAGGAATGAGGGAGATAACAAATGCATGTACCAAAACAACCAGCTATTTATATAGCACATCATGTAACATCACAGGGTCTATCTCCCCAAAATATAAATAAAAGGTGTTAATAAAAATTTTAAATGTTAATAGAAACAAATTAAAAAGGAATGAAACAGTGAGTTATATGTATGTGTATGGGAAGATCAAGAGGAAGATCAAGGGAGAAGTGAGAATAGATAGAGGTGCCAAGTATAAAAAACCCTGAGAACTAAAAATGCAGATTTTCTGAGGTTAAAATTTACATACAGACAGAAAAAAAACCTTAATGATTATTAAGCTCAGGGACAGTGGAACTAAAGCAGAGAGAAACCAGACCAAAATGATGTTATTTTTCCTCAAAGTATATATATTTACATTGTGCTAATTTAATTTATGCCTAGAAAGAGAACAGATCCAAAAGTCAGGGAACCTTACATATAAATTCTCAATTTTAAAAATGTCCTTACTGCTTTTTGGCCTCGTTCAAATCAGTTCTCTCTGAGGGAACTGAATGAGACCAGCACTACCCAACATAGGTATAGTACAAGACAGACATGTAATTTTATATTTTCTAGTAGCCCAGATTTTAAAAAGTAAATAGAAACAAGTAAATAAATTTTAATCATATAATTTCACCCAATATAGCCAATAAATATCATTTTCACATATTACCAATATTAAAAATTGAAATATTTTTAATTTTTAAAATAAGTCTCTAAATTCTGATATTTTACACCCACAAAATATCTAAATTCTGACTAGTCACATTTCAAGTGCTCAATAGCCACACAAGCCTAGTATCTATCATACTGGAAAGTGAAAAACAGATCACTAATTTATCATCTACTGATCATCTTGTACCTGCTGGGTACTCTGCTAGGTGCTGGGAAAACATATTCTGTCATCAAAGGGCTTATAAGGTCTCATCTAGCTCCCAGACTATAATTCTGTCATGGCAAAGGCCCTCTTTTGAGTTGCTATGATCCTGAGCAGTTACTCCTTTATTATAACACTCACAATACTGCTTGTTTTATTGCTATTTGGGTTTTTTAAGTTAGCCTCTACCATAAGATTGTGAGCTCCTTAAGAATCTAGCTGCTTGTGTTATTCATTTCTGTATAACTCCTAACACTTAGCATGTAGTACATACAGTGGCTAAGAACACAGCTTTAGAGTCAGACTGCCTAGGTTTGACTCCTGATTACAACACTCTCTAGCTGTGTGACCTAAAGGCAGTTAGTTACCTAACCATTTCTGGCCCTCAGTTTCATCTGAGAAATGAAGGTGACAATGATATCTGCTTCTTATAGTGTTGTTTTGAGGCCTAAATGAGATAATACATTTCGTGTATTAAGAATATAATAAGTGTATATTTAAGTGTATAGAACTTAAAACAGTGCCTGGAAAACAATAAGTACTTAATAAATAAATATTACCAAGTATTGTTACATGTTCAACAAATGTTTGTTAAATGAATAAATTCTAATTTTCTCCTGGTAAAGGGAGAAAAAAATAGTTATAAATTATAACTTTGTTGTTTTCCATTGACAAAATTATTATCCAATTAAAGGTTTCCATCTTGAATCCCTTAGTGAACTGGACTGTTTGTAGTAGTCCCATCCTGTGTTTCACAAGAGGTCAAACCTTAATTAACATATCTTTTATTTATTAATATTTGTGATCCAAGCAGAAGACTTTCCTAAAGTAATTTAGGTTTGATGAGAAATAGTTTATCAGAAGCCAAATAACTGAAATCAAATATACTTTTCTTGCTACAGTTTCAAACTAAAAATGCTATTCTACATTCCCAATCAGGCCACAGGTAAACTGAGGAAAGTGGTCATCTCCCATAGCATTTCTCAAAACATGGCCATGAAAGTGTGTAACAACAGAACTACAGAGACTAACGTTATGCACCAACCTACAATAATAAAGTCCTATAGGGTATATAGCAATAGGACTGTGCAGGTCTGTAGAGGCTGTGGTAACATAGTAATCTACCATAAGAAAGTTCTTTAAACGGCAAAGAATTTCAAAAATAATGCAGAGCTGAAAGCTATCAGAGGACTCAGCTAGGTGAAAACAGAAATAGTTAACTACATTAAAAACAAGGTTTTGAGAAATTAATAGAAAAAGCATGGCACCAATAAGCATATACTGAATAAATTAATGAAAGAATGTGATATCAAGCTGTAGGCAAAGTGAAGCTATATAAAACATGAACATGTCTAATAAGGCTTTGAACCCTGTGACAACGTACAAATTCAGAGTCTAATATTCCACTCAATGCCAACATTATTCATCCCATTAGGGATACATACTATTTCTGGGCATAGCCACATGCTCAGCTAAGCTACAGAGAATATAAAGAAAGAGCATGCGTGGTCCTTGCCCTCAAGAAGCTTATAATCAATTTAGAAAATCAACATACACATATGAAAAGCTGAATAACACAAGGGAAGGGGACCCATGGGGCAGTTTACAATTAAATGGCAAAAGATGGTTTTATAACACTAGGTGCTAAGGAAGCTCAAATTGAAAGGAGAACTCATTGTAGACTAAAAGATTTATTGATTATTGATAGGGCAGGACTCAAGTTAAGACTCAAAGCATAAATAGATTTAGACAGAGGAGTGGTAGAAGCCAAAGGGAAGGTATAATGCATACAGCATTCTCAAGAACAAAGAGTAGGAACCTATGTAGAGTGATACATTCAGACTGGAGAAGGGTAGATGTCAAAGCTGGAAAAGTAGGCTGAAACTAGATTATGAAAAAATTTGAATTCTAGGTGAGAATGTTTTCTTCACCATATATACAAGGAAGATAAAGGCCTTTTGAAGAGCAGCACAAGGAAAGCCCGGTTTTACATGAAAAGTAGTTTACAGTAGTTGCCTAGAGCTGGTGGTTAAGCAAATGGGGAGTGACTAATAATGGGTGTGGAGGTTCCTTTAGGGGTGAAGAAAATATTCTAAAATTAGATTATTATAACACTTTAACAACTCTGTAAATATGCTAAAAAAAACACTGAATTGTATACTTTAAACAGGTGAACTTAATGGCATGCAAATGGTATCTCAATAAAGATGTCAAAATAATTAACTGGATACCACCATACAAGATAATGGAGCAGGGGAACTAGGAAGACCATATATATATCAGGTGACCAATTAAAAGGTTACTACTAGCTAGGCATGGTGGTACATACCTGTAATCCCAGCTACTTGGGAGACTGAGGCACAAGAGTTACCTGAACGCAGGAAGTGGAAGTTGCAGTGAGCTGAGATCATGCCACTGCACTCCACCCTAGGCAACACTCAGCAGTAGGAATAGATAGCAGACACAGAAAAAATAAACATGATTTGAAGATGTTTTGAAAAGTGAATGAGCTCAGAAACTCAGATCTGGAAGGGTCCTTGGAGGCCATCTGGTTTGATAAAGGAATCTCTCTAGTTTTATAACCCTCAGAGCCTATGTCTACTTGAACACTTCCAGAACTCATAATACACTTGATTAATAACTGCTAAGTGAAAGAATATCCTACTGATGTTACTTATGAACCATAATATTAAATAGCCAGACAGATAACTAACTCACCAATGGTGAGGCTGTTGAGCACAGCCAGGTTACTGAACATGAAACTAGAAAAAAAAGTATTAAAAATAACCATAATAACATTGGTAATGAACTCAGTAACATAGTGTTTAATATTCAGAGTGATCTTAGGTAGTAGATATTACTGCTCCTAATTACAGATGTGATCAATGAGGCTCAGAGAAATCAAGACACACAGCTATTAGGCATAGACCAGGTCTGACTCCAGAGGGCAAGCTCTTAGCCATTACAGTATCATTTCTCCAAGCTATCCTAGGAAAAGATAAAAAAAGATGTGTAAGAAAAGATAAAAAGCAGAATGGCCAAGCACCTGCTCTCCAGGCCAAGTAAATTAGCCAACTTCAAAAAGGAAAGATAAAAAGGCTCAAAAGATGTAACATACCATGGTTTCAGAAACCACAGCAGAGATGTAACATGCACACAGTAAGAGCTGAGCACAGAATGATCCTGCCTAAACAAGCTCTTAGGCAAGTGGTGACAGGCTCTAAGAACAACAACTGCAACTGCTAGGCTCTGAACAATGTGTGTGTGTGTGTGAGAGTGAGAGAGAGAGAGAGAGAGAGAGAGAGAGAGTGTGTGTGTGTGTGTGTGTGTGTGTGTGTGTGTGTAATATAAAAAGTATACTTGGTCACCAAATGGCTCCTTTCACCCACAGAGGCATTCAGAAACAATTCCACCACCAGCTGCAGTGTTTTCAAATACAAAGGATAGTTATGGTTCTAAGGGATGATGTTATGAGAAAACCCAGTACCAGATGGCTTATCTGCAAAGGCTTGTTCCACTAGCTATCTATCCTGGTTCATCAATGTACAACCAAAATAAAGCATGAGGAGTTGCTATTAGCAATGGAGACATGCACCTGGAAGGTAAACTGAGGCCACAACTATATCAACACTGCATCAGTAACACTAGGGGGCTCATTATTTCTTTAAATCTCTATAGTTTAAAAAAAAATTCAAAATATGCTACCCTGCAGCTCCCCAGCCATCATCACTAACATATCCTTCCACATATCCTTCCCTAACCACAGTCTGCTTGGACTCCATTAAGGAATTGTCTTCCTCTATATAAACTCCAACCCATACTCCAATGCCCCTGACTCCCAATTCTAAGCCGCACTATCCTCCATACCAGCCCTGATTCTTCCTTTCCTAGCCTGCTCACTCTGCCCAGAGAAACACCTTTTTAATATGAATAAGTTTATCTACCTCCTTGACTACTCCCTTAGAAAATACTCCTTTCATCTTCCTGACCTACCAAGACCACATTACTTCCTAGATTCCCTTCCTTCCCTCTTCCCCTGATGTGCTCACCACTGTCACTTACAGGCCGGCATTCCACCCTCAGCTCCCCACCACCTTACTCTCTTAGGGGCCTGCTAATCATCCTCTGCATGACTCTCCACTCCAACACACTCCATGACATTCTCTGATTTCCTTCATTGATCTTAGCACCTGGCTCATGGTCTTTTCTTTTGATGAGGCACATTTGTCAAAATCATTTTTAAAAGGGCATCTCAAAAGACCTGGACTGAAATATCTAAACAGTCACCAGTAATGGAAATGATATCAATATCTCAGTATCTCAGGTATCCCTTGCCAGAAGCAGGAGGCAAGACTAATGAGGCTCAAGGATGAGACCAAACATGGGGAGGGGGTTGGGAAAAGGTGAAGCTCAGGAACGAAGTGAGAATGTCTTCATAATAATAAAAAGGGTGATATGGTTACATTACAGGCTATATGAGCATATCTTTGAATCTAAATGGTCACATTAAAATGACATATGCCACAAAGGAACTTCCTCTGTGATGGAAATGGTATCGATATAAGATGTGATATATGTGAGGTGCATCCATTGGTCAAGATTTGTGCATTTCAGTGCTATAAATTTCACCTTTAAAAACTATAAAAAGAGAATAATGATAATCACATGGGTGGAGGTATACAAACAAAGAATGATAACGCTAACAACTGTTGAAGGTGGGTTCTGGGTATATGAGGGTTTATTAGGCTATTCTATTTATGTATCATAGATATAAGTTTTCTAAATGTCACATACCCATCTCCCATACAACTCATGCTCAATCATCATATCCTTTATGACTTTAGCATCTACAACAGAGCTTCTAACACTCCAATTTCAATATTTACCACAGGTTTTCTGACAGCCCAAGAAAAGCTCTAATTCAGCATCTATTCTAGCCATACAAATATTCCATCTCACAAGCACTCTTCCCTAAGAACTAAGCTTTAAAAGACATTTCTTATTGAGCACTATCTTCCCACCTTCTTGCTGGTACTGTGTTCCTGCTTTTCACTTTGTAGCCTCCATCCCCAGATCACTGCCTTACCTACCCAATCTTTGCTGTGTGTTGCAGACGTGGATATTTACTAAGGGCCTCCTATAAATGATGTGAGAACAACAACAAAAAACAAAAACAAAAAGCAAATGAGGCAAAAATAAATTAATTAATACAATAAAAATAGAGTTACCTTTTAACCTCTATTTCCTAGGAGAACATTTTTACAATTTGGGTTTCATCTTTTATCTTTCATGAAAGAAACTCCTTGGTCCAAGATGTTCAATGATACCCTTGTCTTCCAATTCAAGCATAGTTTAGTCCTGGTCTTCTAATATCTTTCTGTAGCTATTTAAGCTACTGGCCATCCTTTGCCTTGTAGCTTCTGTGTACTCTTCTTGATTTTCTTCCTCTCAGTTCTCCTTCTGCTTCATCCCAAGTTGGGCCTTCTCTTCCTTCTAAATAATAGTGCTGTCCAACAGAACTTTCAACTCTAAAAATGTTCTACATCTGTGCTATCCCATATGGTAGTCACTGGTCATATGTGGCTACTGAACATATGAAACAGGGCTAGTATACTTTTAATTTTTATTTTTTGAAATAGAGTCTTGCTTTGTCACTCAGGCTTAATGTAATGGTGCAATCTCAGTTTATTGCAGCCCCAACCCCTGGGTTCTAGCCATCCTCCAAGACAGCCTCCTGAACAGCTGGGACCACAGCGCATACCACCATACCCAGATAATTTTGTTTAAAGACAAAGTCTCACCATGTTGTCAAAGCTGATTTTAAATTTAAATAGCTACATGTGGCCAGTAGCTACTACACCAGATAATACAACTCTCTCTCTCTCATTCATTCTTGTGGCTTCAGTTATCACCTCTATATCCAAAGACTGACTCACAAATTTATACTGAACAAAGTAATCTAGATGAGTTCCACAAGCACCTCAAACTCTAAAATACAATCAATCACCTCCACCATCAATTCCTTCCTTACCTTATTCCAAAAACCTTTACCTACCCATAATATCTTTAGTTCTGTGAAGAGAATTCATCATCTAAGTCATCGAGCTTGAAGTCTTAAGTCATTTTTAACTCTCTATCTCTCATATCTAAGCAGATGTCTATTCCTTTTGACTTTATCTAACTGATAGCCCTGCCTCCATTCCACTGTGTATAATAAGCATCATGTTCCCGCCAGGTATCATGCTTTCAAATGATTAACTGTGTAGTCTTGCTTTTTTCAAATATATTAATGATTCCCCACTGCCCACGAATAAAGTCTAAATTCCCTAGAGTAGCATAGGATTCAACGATCTACACAATCTGGCCCCAAGCTATCTTTCTAGCCTTGCCTTCCACTTCTACCTGTTAAGCCACCTACTCTCCAGCCCAAAGGATTCCTTACCTTTCTCCAACACATCCTGTCAGAACGTTGTATGCATATCTATGCTCATGCTCTCCTATCCTCCTTATATATCCTTCTGACTCCTGTTCAAAATTAACCATCCCTCATGGTTCATTCAAGTTCCACTTCTTCCATGACATTTCACAGATTCCCACTGTTCCCCACCAAAGATTAATCTCGATTTTTCTGAATTCCCGTTGTATATTTAAACTGTACTACATTTATAGCAATAATCAATTACTATTTTGTTAGAAGTTGGTTATCTGCATTTACTATATCACAAGCTCTTTAAAGATCCATATATTTTAGCTATCTTTCTAACCACAAACAGTAAAATGACCAGTATAAATTAGGTACATACTAAATTATATCTACTATGATAATTTTATCTAAATTACAGATCAATTCTTATGTGTAAAAGATTTCCAGTACCTCAAAAGTGTCCTAGGCTCTAAATTATCCATTATCAATGGCACACAAGTGCTTCGGAACACACAATTCTCCAAATTTTCGTAAGTATGAGCTTCCAAATGCTGAAAAACAGCCTTCCTATTCTAGTCAGGTACTATCAATATAGTGAATAAAACTGAAGCTCATCTATTTTGTCTCCTATGAGAATACAGGAGATTTTCTATTTTAAATACAGCACTTTGTATCAACATAGGAGACATATTTCAGGAGCTTGTGGGTTATAACTGAGGTAGGTTTGATATGATTCCAGTAAGAGAAGTAACAAATTACTCAATGATAATAGCAGCTACCAATCGTTGAACACTTATGAGTATGTCCGACACTGTTCAAAGCACTTGACGTGTATTATCTCATTTAGTTTTTATGAATCTCTATGAAACAGGTATTATTATCACTCCCATTTTACATATTGTTTAGAAATTAGGTATAAAATGTAGATCACATATCTTTTAATAGTATAACCGAACAAATGCATAAATGATACACTTGTGATACTGCAATTATATAGAGGTCTTGGTCTAGAAGGCTAAAGGCATAGACCTGTTTTAGTTAACTAGATACAACCTCACTGATCTTCAATCTTCCCACTGATCATTACCTAACAGACCAGTTATAAGAATCAAACAAAACAATGGATGTGAAAACAAGCAAGAAGAGCAATGGCCTCAAAGTCAAGGAATCTGGAATCCAGCCTCTGCTCTGACCTCTACTACATGAGACCTTGTGTAAATACAACCCACTGCTTCTTTGAGCCACATCCACTCTTTAGACAAGCACAGTACCTACTTAAGTGCCAGATATTCTGCTAGAGTTAGGGATACAGAGTGAACATGACAGACAGGTTCTCCACTCCTCACAGAACTCATAGCCTAGAGAGGGTTACAGACAAATATGAAGGCAGTTATAATAGAGTAGGCTAAGTGTTCAGAGAGGGGAGTATACAGGAAAGGTACCTAATATAGACTTCAGAGTCAAGGGATATTTCCCAAAAGAAAATTACTTCCAAGCTAAGATTAAAAGGATAAAAAGGAATTAGTCATGAAAGGAAATAAACAGTTTCAGGCAAAAGGAACAAGGTTCAAAGACCTGGGCACAGGGCAAGTGTTAACAGGAGATTCTAGAGGAGTAAAAGAGGATTTTTATAAAACATATTGAGAGATCTTTTTGTATAACTTCTTACAACTGCATGTACATCTAAAATTATCTTAATAAAAATTTTAATCAAAGAAAGCATATATGAGAGTACCTTACATATGAAGAGATGAACTTCAACTGTTTCTGTTACTATTAAAAGTAATAATTGACTGTGTTAGGTATATTACTATAGAGAGCAAAGTTAGGGGTGTTATTATAATGGAAACAGAACTAATAAGGACAGCTAATGACCATATTTCCATAGTTGACCAAAATTTGGAGAAGCATGATTCAGTACCTTTCACGTCTGGTCGATACTGTAGTCCATCATCTTTCTTTCCCAACAAACTAGTGTCATCTGTATCTATAAGAGAAAAGGTTTTCAAATTAAGGTATATACAATGGTTAGGCCATATCATGATATTCCCAATAATTCCAAATTATTCCAAGTTCTTCTTAACCTCTGTCCACTTATCCTGCTCATGTTGTCTACCATTCTCTAAATGCCTCGAGGCATCCTAGGTGTAAGTGCTCTTTGCATGATGAATAGTCAATTTCATCTATACTTCAGCTCCAAAGTTACCTCCTTTAAAAACTCTTTCCTATGCAAACTAAAGCAACACACACTCTGAGAATAAAGGGTTAACCCTTTCTTTCTCAAAGGACAACTGCCTCAAGATTTACCTTCTCCTGCCACTGTTTCCCTGGAAACATCAGATTAAGATAAATGGGGAATCTCAGCTGTGTTATGAAACACTTACTATAAAAAATGACCCCTGATTTGAGAACTGCACCTGGACTGAGAAGACTATAAATGAGCCATAACCACGTGTATAGAGGCACAAGCTTCCCAATACTAGTTAGGGAGGCAAAGAAAAGACATAATTAGATTTGTGGATGAAAAATTACAGAGGGGACTAAGACAAAACTTAAGGACCAATCACTCCAAAAGATGCATTTTAATTAAACTCTCAAGCTTGACTGAAATGGTTTGGGTCTGTGTCCCCACCCAAATCTCATGTCTAATTATAATTCCCAATGTTGGAAGACGGGCCTTGTGAAAGGTGACTAGATCGTGAGGGCAGACTTCCCTCTTGCTGTTCTCATAATAGTGAGTGAGTTCTCATAAGATCTGGTTGTTTACAAAAGTGCATGACACCTCTCCCTTCGCTTTCTCTTCCTCCTTCTCTGGCCATGTAAGATGTTCCTCTTTCCCATCCACTATGATTTTAAGATTCCTGAGGCCTCTCAGCCATGCTTCTGGTACAACCTGTGGAACTGTAAGCCAATTATACCTCTTTTCTTTATAAATTACCCAGTCTCAGGTAGTTCTTTACAGCAATGTGAGAACAGATTAATACACTGACCAACTGCTCTAAACTTGAAATTCCAAAGAATACCATTCAAATATGCATCTTTCCTCGGAGAACATAGTCCTTCTCTAAGCTAGCCTTCCCACCCAAGCTCTAAATGCCAACCCATTGGGGTGGCGGGACCATACTTCAAGATAAAGGCTAAGTAGGACATCAGCCCCCAAGGGATCCCCGTCAGCAAATGGTGTTGCTCTATCATGCCCATGCTCAACTCCTACCTAGAAATTGTCTGATGAGCTTCTTGGATATTCGTTGGTAGTTTAGACCAGAGGTAACTGTATAGTGTGTCACAAATAATTTGTTACCAATATAAAGTAGCAAATTTTGGTACTTTACAACCTTTTTTACAACCTTTTCCCCTTAGCTCAGATAAAAGCATAATATCCCTTTAATAAGTCTAAAAAGGGAAGAAGTGGGGAACTAGTAAGCAAGAAAGATGTACAATTCTAGTCCATGAGAATGCACAAGGCCCACATATTTACATATGTAAATATGTTCTGAGGAAATGTTCTGAGGAAATGATCCGTCTTCCCAGCTCATCTGAGTATTACTGAGGAAAGAAGATTGAGAACCTCTTGCTTTAGAGACTGAATATTTCTAATAGGGGTGGAAAACAAAAACTCCCTTCTTATATGGTATCATGGTTTCTAAGCTAAAACATAAAGCAAGAAGGGCAAAAAGAATTTTAAGCTAAAACCAATAATTTTTCTTTACATTCTCTAACTTCACACCAAAATCTATAATCGCACATAATATGCACAGGGAAAAATGACACAGATAATTGGAAAACAAAGTAAACTATTATGTTCTATAAAAAGAGGTTTAACAGATTTATGGCAATAACATAGTTTTACTGTAATTAAAATAAGTTATCAAACTCTTAAACAGCTATAATCATTCCAAATTTGAGATGACCTTAGAACTATAAATAATACTCATAATTTCATGTTAGGATCAGCTAGCAACCAAGAACTAAACAAAAACCAAGAAGCACGGTTTGTGTCTTGAGAAGATGAAAATAAATTTTTAAAAAGTCTAAATTAGTAATAAAAATAAATTCTGAAATATGAAGTAATAAAAGAAAATAAAGCTTCAAGGATTTCCCATTTTACAAATTTGAAATACTACCACATGTACAAATAAGATTATATGCATACAATAATAAAGACGGGTCTCTGAATAAATAAAATGGATTTTACCTGTGCAATGGCCAAGATGCCTTATATCAATTTGCTCTTGCTTTATACAAGATGCTTCTCGAACAAAACAGGGATTATTATAGGAACTCCCATCAGAAGCACACACAGGATTAAAACTGTATCCACTGCAATCTATATTACATACACACCTGTTGGAAAAGACAAAAATTACCTACATTTTATAATAAAAATATTTCACAATGCTGCAACAGCAAAAAAGGACCAATTCTTTCTTCTGTTTTCTGTAACAGAAGTCAATATATTGTTTTAAGTCACCGGTGAAAGCTTAAGCAAAGAAAATACCTAAAAAAAATGTATTTTAGGTGAGGATTTAGAGTTAATTTCATCACGATACTATGAATCCAGTGGTTTCTCCAGAATTTTCAAATCTAGATAAAGTAATCAGGAGATGTCAAATATCAATGACATTAATTAAAAAGCAAAATGGCATAGGGGAAAGAACACAATTATGAGTCAACAGTCATGATTCTAAATTCTACCCCTATTTATAATCAGATTTGTGTCCAAATTCTCCCTCTAAGTCTTAGTTTACTGATCAGTGTAACAGAGGTAACAATAATGGCCAGGCATGGTGGCTCATGCCTATAATCCCAACACTTCAGGAGGCCAAGGCAGGAGAATCACTTGAGCTCAGGTGTTCAAGACCAGCCTGGGCAACAAAGCAAGACCACATCTTTACAAAAAAATTTAAAAACCTAGCCAGGCATGGTGGTGTGCACCTGTGGTCTCCACTACATGGGAGGCTGAGGCAGGAGGATCGCTTAAGCCTAGGAGGTTGAGGCTGCAGTGAGCCATAATTGCACCACTGTACTTCAGCCTTGGGGACAGAGTGAGACACTGTTTCAAATAAATAAATAAGCTACCTTACCAAATAACTGGGAAGGTTACAAACTATAATAGATATGAAATACGTAAAACAGAAACCCTCAAAAGTGTTTTCTAGCTACATATCTTCCTACGTAAATGAGTGTCCACTGAACACTGAGTGTGATACTACAGAGAAGGCCAAAGAAGTCCAAAGCAAGGTCACATCCCTCAAGAATGGTAAAATCTAATTGGGAATAGAGAAACAAAAATAAAAATATGGAGACTTTCCTGTGTATGGCAACACAGAGGACTAGAAACCTTTACTGACCATCCTGATAAAAACAACAAAAAAATACTGGACAAACACTTTAAAACGTTCTCTTAAATACATTCATAAGTTGGTAAGAAAGCCAAGAATATTCAGGACAGAAGTTATAGGAACACAGGAACAGAGAAAGGTCAATTGAGCTCTCTAAAGCTGATTTTCACTTTGAAGGCATTTGCCAAACTGGGTAAATGTAATTACCAGTTTTTTGGCTTTTTGGGCCTCATGTGGTTCGGCGTATCCTTACCCAACTTTCATTTTGAATGGTAGCTCCCACAATTCCCATGTGTCATGGGAGGAACTTGGTGGGGGGTAATTGAATTATGGAGGCAGGTCTTTCCTGCCCTGTTCTCATAATAGTGAATGAGTCTCATGAGATTTGATGATTTTAAAAATGGGAGTTTCTCTGCATAAGCTCTCATTTTGCCTGCTGCCATCCACATAAGACACGACTTGCTCATCCTTGCCTTCTGCCAGGATTGTGAGGCCTCCCCAGCCACATGCAACTGTGACTCCAATTAAACCACTTTCTTTTGCCCAGTCTTGGGTATATCTTTATCAGCAGTATAAAAACAGACTATTGAATGTCTATTCCCTTGAATTTCTCTGGCATAATCTGCAAGATCTTCACTGTCTAAAAGAAAATATTTTCATTTGACATGATGTTGCATTAGAAGAAAAAAAAAAGAAAAAGAAAAAGAAAAAGAGCCCCTAGGCGATCAGTCTCCAAAAAAAAAAAAAGAAAAGAAGAAAAAAGAAAACAGACTAATACAAGGCTCTGAGAACAGAAGACAAAGAACACTGACCCACCTAAGGTAGGGAGCCTGGAGACCCTAGAAAAGTTGGATCTTTAAAATGTACATTTTAAAGATATGGAAATTAAAATACATGATGATAATGATAGCAAATAAGTTTGGAGGAATTGGAATTCAAATGTTTAAGGAGAATAGTGACATTAAGGAAAATTAGATTGTGATAAGCTCCAAAAGAAGGCAAGAAAGGAGAAAGAAAAAGGAAAAGACAAAAGTATAAAATAACAAAAAAATTAAAATATAACAAAAAATTAAAATATATATATATATATATATATATATATATCCCTCAGCATGAAGGTAAACTGAAATGAGCTCTCCTACTCCAAAGGGACTATTTAAATAATTTTAAAGGAAGGTTGCACTGAGGCCAGGCTCACACCTGTAATCCCAGCATTTTGGGAGGCCAAGGCAGGTGGATCACAAAGTGATGAGTTCGAAACTAGTCTGGCCAAGATGGGGAAACCCCTTCTCTACTAAAAACACAAAAATTAGCCGGGCACAGTGGCAGGCACCTATAATCCCAGCTATTCAGGAGGCTAAGACAGGAGAATCGCTGGTAGGTGGAGGTTGCAGTGAGCCAAGATCTCACACCACTGCACACTTGCCTGGGGACCAGAGCCAGAATCCATCTCGAAAAGGAAAAAAAAAAAAAAGTTGTACTGAGCCATAGCTTTGAAAAACAAAAATCATCTCCCCTGAGAACTCAAAGTCACAAGCTAGCCCTCACATAGATAATTACAACTTAAAATACTACTTGGTTGTTCTGAAAAATCTCAAACCCAGAATTAAGTCTTAGGGGTCAATGACTGGAAGAGGCTCTAGGCCAAGCTTGTCCAACCCACAGCCCAGGAAGACTTTGATTGCAGTCCAACACAAATCCATAAACTTTCTTAAAACATTATGAGGTTTTCTCGTGGGTTTTTTTTTTCTTTTAGCTCATCTGCTATCATTAGTTTATTTCATGTGTGGCCCAAGACAATTATTCTTCTTCCAATGTGGCCCAGGGAAGTCAAAAGATTGGACACCTCTGCTGCGGGCAAATGACAGAAGCAAATGCAATCTTCTCTGAAGAAACTCAATTTTATCCTAGAACTCAATGATTTTCCACAGATATAGTTCTGAGAAAAATAAGCAGCTCAGCCCACAGAGACACATTCAGTCACATACCCACAACAGAAAGATAAAACACCATAATGAGGAGAACAATTCAATTTTTATTTATTTTTTTTAATTTGTTATTGTATTTTAGGTTTTGGGGTACATGTGCAGAACATGCAAGACAGTTGTATAGGTACACACATGACAGTGTGTTTTGCTTCCTTTCTCCCCTTCACCCACATTTGGCATTTCTCCCCAGGCTATCCCTCCTCAGGCCCCCGCCCTGCGCTGGCCCTCCCCTTTTCCCCCCAATAGAACCCAGTGTTTAGTACTCCCCTCCCTGTGTCCATGTGTTCTCATTTTTCATCACCCACCTATGAGTAAGAATATGCAGTATTTCATTTTCTGTTCTTGTGTCAGTTTGCTGAGAATGATGTTCTCCAGATTCATCCATGTTCCTACAAACGACACGAACTCATCATTTCTGATTGCTGCATAATATTCCATGGTGTATATGTGCCACATTTTCCCAATCCAGTCTATCATCGATGGACATTTGGGGTGGTTCCAGGTCTTTGCTATTGTAAACAGTGCTGCAATGAACATTCATGTACATGTGTCCTTATAGTAGAACGATTTATAGTCCTTTGCATATATACCCAGTAATGGGATTGCTGGGTCAAATGGAATTTCTATTTCTAAGGCCTTGAGGAATCACCACACTGTCTTCCACAATGGTTGAACTAATTTACATTCCCACCAACAGTGTAAAAGTGTTCCTTTTTCTCCACATCCTCTCCAGCATCTGTTGTCTCCAGATTTTTTAATGATCGCCATTCTAACTGGCGTGAGATGGTATCTCAATGTGGTTTTGATTTGCATCTCTCTGATGACCAGTGATGATGAGCATTTCTTCATATGATTGTTGGCCTCATATATGTCTTCTTTTGTAAAGTGTCTGTTCATATCCTTTGCCCATTTTTGAATGGGCTTGTTTGTTTTTTTCCTGTAAATCTGTTTGAGTTCTTTGTAAATTCTGGATATCAGCCCTTTGTCAGATGGGTAAACTGCAAAAATTTTTTCCCATTCTGTTGGTTGCCGATTCACTCTAGTGACTGTTTCTTTTGCCGTGCAGAAGCTGTGGAGTTTGATTAGGTCCCATTTGTCTATTTTGGCTTTTGTTGCCAATGCTTTTGGTGTTTTGTTCATGAAGTCCTTGCCTACTCCTATGTCCTGGATGGTTTTGCCTAGATTTTCTTCTAGGGTTTTTATGGTGCCAGGTCTTATGTTTAAGTCTTTAATCCATCTGGAGTTAATTTTGGTGTAAGGTGTCAGGAAGGGGTCCAGTTTCTGCTTTCTGCACATGGCTAGCCAGTTTTCCCAACACCATTTATTAAACAGGGAATCCTTTCCCCATTGCTTGTTTTTGTCAGGTTTATCAAAGATTGTATGGTTGTAGATATGTTGCCTCTGTTTTGTTCCATTGGTCTATCTCTCTGTTTTGTTACCAGTACCATGCTGTTTTGATTACTGTAGCCTTGTAGTATAGTTTAAAATCCAGTAGTGTGATGCCCCCCGCTGTGTTCTTTTTCCTTAGAATTGACTTGGCTATGCAGGCTCTCTTTTGGTTCCATATGAAGTTCATGGTGGTTTTTTCCAGTTCTGTGAAGAAAGTCACTGGTAGCTCGATGGGGATAGCGTTGAATCTGTAAATTACTTTGGGCAGTATAGCCATTTTCACGATATTAATTCTTCCTAACCATGAATATGGAATGTTTCTCCATCTGTTTGTGTCCTCTCTGATTTCGTTAAGCAGTGGTTTGTAGTTTTCCTTGAAGAGGTCCCTTACGTTCCTTGTGAGTTGTATTCCTAGGTATTTTATTCTTTTTGTAGCAATTGTGAATGGCACTTCGTTCTTGATTTGGCTTTCTTTAAGTCTGTTATTGGTGTAGAGGAATGCTTGTGATTTTTGCACATTGATTTTATATCCTGAGACATTGCTGAAGTTGCTTATCAGTTTCAGGAGTTTTGGGGCTGAGGCGATGGGGCCTTCAAGGTATACTATCATGTCATCTGCAAATAGAGACAATTTGGCTTCCACCTTTCCTATTTGAATGCCCTTTATTTCTTTTTCTTGCCTGATTGCTCTGGCTAGAACTTCCAGTACTATATTGAATAGGAGTGGTGAAAGAGGGCATCCTTGTCTAGAGCCGGATTTCAAAGGGAATGCTTCCAGTTTTTGCCCATTCAGTATGATATTGGCTGTTGGTTTGTCATAAATAGCTTTTGTTACTTTAAGATACATTCCATCGATACCGAGTTTATTGAGGGTTTTTAGCATAAAGGGCTGTTGAATTTTGTCAAATGCCTTCTCTGCATCAATTGAGATAATCATGTGGTTTTTGTTTTTGGTTCTGTTTATGTGGTGAATTATGTTTATAGACTTGTGTATGTTGAACCAGCCTTGCATCCCCGGGATGAATCCTACTTGATCATGATGGATAAGTTTTTGATTTGCTGTTGCAATCGGCTTGCCAATATTTTACTGAAGATTTTTGCATCTATGTTCATCATGGATATTGGCCTGAAGTTTTCTTTTCTTGTTGGGTCTCTGACGGGTTTTGGTATCAGGATGATGTTGGTCTCATAAAATGATTTGGGAAGGATTCCCTCTTTTTGGATTATTTGGAATAGTTTCAGAAGGAATGGTACCAGCTCCTCTTTGTGTGTCTGGTAGAATTCGGCTGTGAACCCGTCTGGACCTGGGCTTTTTTTGTGTGGTAGACTCTTAATTACTGCCTCGACTTCTGACCTTGTTATTGGTCTATTCATAGTTTCAGCTTCCTCCTGGTTTAGGCTTGGGAGGACACAGTAGTCCAGGAATTTATCCATTTCTTCCAGGTTTACTAGTTTATGTGCATAGAGTTGTTTGCAATATTCTCTGATGACGGTTTGAATTTCTGTGGGATCTGTGGTGATTTCCCCTTTATCATTTTTTATTGCATATTTGGTTGTTCTCTTCTTTTTTATCAATCTGGCTAGTGGTTTGTCTATTTTGTTGATCTTTTCAAAAAACCAGCTCTTGGATTTATTGATTTTTTGAAGGGTTTTTCGTGTCTCTATCTCCTTCAGTTCTGCTCTGATCTTAGTTATTTCTTATCTTCTGCTAGGTTTTGAGGTTTTTTTGATCTTGCTCCTCTAGCTCTTTCAATTTTGACGATAGGGTGTCAATTTTGGATCTCTCCATTCTCCTCATATGAGCACTTATTGCTATATATTTTCCTCTAGAGACTGCTTTAAATGTGTCCCAGAGATTCTGGCATGTTGTGTCTTCGTTCTCATTGGTTTCAAACAACTTCTTTATTTCTGACTTCATTTCATTGTTTATCCAGTTAACATTCAAGAGCCAGTTGTTCAGTTTCCATGAAGCTGTGCAGTTCTGGGTTGGTTTCTGAATTCTGAGTTCTAACTTGATTGCACTATGGTCTGAGAGACTGTTTGTTATGATTTCAGTTGTTTTGCATTTGCTGAGTTGTGCTTTACTTCAATTTTAGAGTAGGTGTGATGTGATGCTGAGAAGAATGTATATTCTGTGGATTTGGGGTGGAGAGTTCTGTAAATGTCTATCAGGTTTGCTTGTTCCAGGTCTGAGTTCAAGCCCTGGATATCCTTTTGATTTTCTGTCTGGTTGATCTGTCTATTATTGACAGTGGAGTGTTAAAGTCTCCCACTATTATTGTGTGGGAGTCTAAGTCTCTTTGTAAGTCATTAAGAACTTGCCTTATGTATCTGGGTGCTCCTGTATTGGGTCCATATATGTTTAGGATTGTTAGCTCTTCTTGTTGTATCGATCCTTTTACCATTATATAATAGCCTTCTTTGTCTCTTTGATCTTTGTTGCTTAAAGTCTATTTTAACAGAGATGAGTATTGCAACTCCTGCTTTTTTTTGCTCTCCATTTGCTTGGTAAATCTTCCTCCATCCCTTTATTTTGAGCCTTTGTGTATCCTTGCATGTGAGATGGGTTTCCTGGGTGCAGCACACTGATGGGTTTTGGATTTTTATCCAATTTGCCAGTCTGTCTTTTGATTGGTGCATTTAGTCCATTTACATTTAGGGTTAATATTGTTATGTGTGAATTTGATACTGCCATTTTGATGCTAGCTGGCTGTTTTGCCTGTTAGTTGATGTAGATTCTTCATTATGTTGATGCTCTTTAGCATTTAGTGTGATTTTGGAATGGTTGGTACTGGTTGTTCCTTTCTATGTGTAGTGCCTCTTTCAGGAGCTCTTGTAAAGCAGGCCTGGTGGTGACAAAACCTCTGAGTACCTGCTTGTGTGCAAAGGATTTTTTTTCCTTAACTTATGAAGCTCAGTTTGGCTGGATATGAAATTCTGGGTTGAAAGTTCTTTTCTTTAAGGATGTTGAATATTGGCCCCCACTCTCTTCTGGCTTGTAGAGTTTCTGCCAAGAGATCTACTGTGAGTCTGATGGGCTTCCCTTTGTGGGTGACCTGACCTTTCTCTCTGGCTGCCCTTAGTATTTTCTCCTTCATTTCAACCCTGGTGAATCTGACAATTATGTGCCTTGGGGTTGCTCTTCTTGTGGAATATTTTGTGGTGTTCTCTGTATTTCCTGCATTTGAGTGTTGGCCTGCCTTGCTAGGTGAGGGAAATTTTCCTGGATAATATCCTGAAGCGTATTTTCCAGCTTGGATTCATTCTCTTCGTCACATTCTGGTACACCTATCAAACGTAGGTTAGGTCTCTTCACACAGTCCCACATTTCTTGGAGACTTTGTTCATTCCTTTTGGCGCTTTTTTCTCTAATCTTGGTTTCTCGTTTTATCTCATAAGTTGATCTTCGACTTCTGATATTCTTTCTTCTGCTTGGTCAATTTGGCTGTTGAAACTTGTGCATGCTTCGCGAAGTTCTTGTATTGTGCTTTTCAGCTCCTTCAATTCATTCATATTCCTCTCTAAGTTATCCATTCTTGTTATCATTTCCTCGAATCTTTTTTCAAGGTTCTTAGTTTCTTTGCATTGATTTAAAACATGTTCTTTTAGCTCACAAAAGTTTCTCATTATCCACCTTCTGAAGTCTAAGTCCGTCGTTTCATCACAGTCATTCTCCATCCAGCTTTGTTCCCTTGCTGGTAAGGAGTTTTGGTCCTTTGTAGGAGTCGAGGTGTTCTGGTTTCAGGTGTTTTCCTCCTTTTTGCGCTGGTTTCTTCCCATTTTGTGGATTTATCCACCTGTCATCTAAGTAGTTGCTGACTTTTCGATTGGGTCTCTGAGTGGACGCCCAGGTTGTTGATGATGAAGTATTTCTGTTACTTGGTTTTCCTTCTACTAGTCTAGCCCCTCCACTGTATAACTGCTGAGGTCCACTCCAGGCCCGGCTTGTCTGGGGTGCACCTATAGCGGCTGCAGAACAGTGAGGGATGCTACCAGTTTCTGTGTCTGCTATCTTTGTTCCAGAATGATGCCTGCCAAATGTCAGTCTTCTGGATATAGAGGGATCAGGGAGCTGCTTGAGGAGACAGTCTATACTTTATAGGAGCTCAAGTGCTGAGCTGTGAGCTCTGTTGTTCATTCAGGGCTGTTAGGCTGCTACATTTAATTCTGCTGCAGCAGAACTCATAAAAAAAACATTTTTTCTCAGATGCTCTGTCTCGGGGGGTTGGGGTTTTCTTTATGAGTGTCCATTGCGCTGTCCTGCCCAGCTAGGAGGCAGTCTAGTCACTATTTGCCTGCCGAGGCTCCACCCTGCTGGTGTGAGATCCGCCCTGTTGCTGCAGGCTCTGCCCTGATGCTGCAGTCTCCGCCCTGCTGCCACGGGGTATGCCCTGCAGCGGAGTCTCTTTGTTGTGGCGGGTTGCCCTGGCAACGGCAGGCTGCGTCAGCAATGGGAGTGTACCTCAGTAGGGGTGGGTTGCCTCGGTAATGGGAAATGCCCCTCCCCCACCGAGCTGCACCGTCCTGGGTTCAGCTGTGCCCGCAGTGAAACTCTCCACCCGGAGGGTTTGGAATCGCCGTTTTGTTTGTCCCACTGCCCTGGCCCAAACGCCACTTCCCTGGAATCTCCTGGCCTGGCTCACTGTCCAAGTCCCGTTCAATCAGATGGATATGCCAATCTGCCCTCTCAAGTCTCAGATTGCTGATTCAACAGGGCACCCGGACCAGTGTGTTTTGTGCGGAGCACTGTGGAGCACCGCTGAACCGGCCGCCGGCTGCACCAGCCAAAACCGCTGCACTGGCTTCCCGTGTCTCTTTTATACCTGGGAATTTCCCCGTTCTGTGGGCAACAAAGATCCGTCTGGAAATGCGGCCCTGACTCATCCTCCGTGCGTTCACCGAGAGCTTCAATCCTGGGTTGTTCTCACTGCGCCATCTTGAGTCGGTCTCCACAATTCAATTTTTAAAAGAACCAAACAGAACTTCCAGAAATAAACAATGTATCACTGGATATAAGAAACTCAACAGGCAGGTTTAACAGCAGATTTGAGAAATCAAAGGAGAGTTAGAGAATTGGAAGACAGGTCAGAGGAAAATAACCAGACCACAGCAGAGAGTCAAAGACGTGGTACATATTTTAAAAAGAGACTCAGAAGAATCAGAAGACGGTCAAAGACATGGTGCATATTTTATAAAGAGAAATGGAGGAGTCAGAAGATCTAACAAAAATCTGATTAGCATTCCAGGAGTTAAGAAAATCAGGCATGAAAATATTCTCAGCAACTTCTCTTCAAACTTTCTAAAACTAAAAAAGATACTTATCTAAATATCCAAGAAGCCCAATGAATCCCAAACAGGATTACTAAAAATGGATCCACAAACTGAAATATCATTGTGGAATTTTATAACAAGAGAAAGAATATTTTAAAAGCAGCCAGGAAGAATAGAAAGATTACCTTCAGAGAGTAAGAATAAGAAGGAAAACTGACTTTTCAAAAGCAATACTGAAGTCAAACTGTTTATAGCTAAAAGTAAAATAGTATCTGCTATGTGCTATTCTAAAGGTAGTAGAAAAATGATCCTTTAAGGAAAGTCTGAGACGCAAACACAAATGAAGAACAAAGGTCTAAATACATGGGTAACGTTAACAAAACACCAGTTGTATAAGAACAACAGTGCTCTGTATGGTTAAATTTTTTTAAGCTGGAAATTAAAATACATGATGATAATGATAGCACACACGTTAAGAGGAATTGAAATTCAAGTAATTAAGGAGAACAGTGACATTAAGAGATTTAGATTGTGATAAGCTCCAAAGGAAGGCAAGAAAGGAGGGAAAAAAAGGAAAAGCAAGACAAAAGTATAAAATCAGAAAAAAATTAAAATAGCTCAGTATTTATATTTAAGTAGACTAAATTTTCCAGTTAAATAACAAAGGTAGTTAGGCTAGATAAAAATGCAAAAGCCAGCTCTATGTTGCTTGTAAGATACATGTTAAAATGATGATACCAAAAGTTGAAAATAATAGGAAAGTGAAAGAGATATATTGCCCTCGGTATAGAAGAAACCTAGTATTGTTATATTTAATATCTGATACAAAAGACTTTAGGGCAAAAAGGATTATAGGAAATAAAGAAAGTGTCTTCATAATAATAAAAATATTTTACTCAACAGGATAATATAATAATTCTAAATATTTTAAGATAGTCTTAAAATCTATAAAGTGAAAATTGATAAAACCACAATAAGAAATTGCCAAATCTGAAGAGGCACAGTGGTTCACGCCTGTAATCCTAGCACTTTGGGAGGCTGAGGTGGGCGGGTCATGAGGTCAGGAATTTGAGACCAACCTGGCCAACATAGTGAAACTCTGCCTCTACTGAAAATACAAAAAATTAGCTGGGTGTGGTTTCAGGCACCTATAATCCCAGCTACTTGGTAGGCTGAGGCCAGAGAATCATTTGAACCCAGGAGGGGGAGGTTGCAGTGAGCCAAGTACTCCATCCTGGGTGGCAGTATGAGACTATCTGAAAAAGAAGAAATTGCCAAATCCACCATGATAGATTTTAACATACCTCTCTCAAAAACTCATATACCAAACAGATAAATATCAGCAAAACTGAAATCTTTACAGGTAAGATGACTCAATGCTGGGATTTGCTTTAAATACTTCCCAAAAAAGGTAAGGAAGGAAGAAAAGATGTAACAGAATTAGTCTTCTGAAGATGAATAAATGGGGAGGAATCCACCGATTTTCTCCTCTTTTGTTTGAAGATTTCCTTTATTAATGATGAATTAAAAGCCTAAATGTGAAAGTCAAAAACTATTAAAGATTTAGGAGAACAAATATAAGACTGAGAAATCTGAAATAAGGAATGCCCCATAAAGAGAATAAGAAGATACAAACAAAAAGATAATTATAGTCCATATAATCAACAAAGAAGTAGTATCCAGAATATATAAATACAAATCAATTTTTTAAAAAATATAAGTAATCAATGGGAAAGGGGAGCAAATAAATAAATAGAAATAACAAAGGAAACATACAAGAACATATGTGAAAAGATATTCAACCTCATTAAGAATCAGAAAAATTAAAATTAAAATCACAATGAGATACCATCCACACTCACAAAATTGGCAAAAATCAAAAACAAGGACAAAACCCAAGTACTAGAAAGGATGAGGAACTAAGGGAACTCTCATACTCTGCTGGTGGGAAAGCTTACCAGGACAGCAACTTTGGAAAACAGGCATTCTGATGAAAAACTAGACTTGCACATGCTCAACAATTTCACTACTAGGCAAGGCCTTGAAAATCTCCTACATATAGGCTGGGCATGATGGCTCATGCTTGTAATCCCAGCACTTTGGGAGGCCGAGGCGGGCAGATCACTTGAGGTCAGGAGTTGAAGACGAGTCTAGCCAACAAAATGAAACCCTACCTCTACTAAAAATATAAAAATTAGCCAGGCATGGTGGCAGGTCCCTGTAATCCAGCTACTCAAGAGGCTGTGAGGCATGAGAATCATTTGAACCCGGGAGGTCGAGGTTGCAGTGAGTGGAGATTGAGCCACTGCACTCCAGCCTGGGTGACAGAGCAAGCAAGACTCTGTCTCAAAAAAAAAAAAAAAAAAAAAAAAACAGAGAGAGAGAGAGAAAATCTCCTACACATGTACACCAGAAAATGTGTAAGAATGTTGACAGCAGTATTATTCATGAGAACAAAAGACTAGAAAAATCAAAATGTCCAACAGTAAAATGGACTGTAAAAGAATGTGGTACAGGCAAACAATCAAATTCAACGAGCAGTGAAACTGAATTAACTACAGCTAGGTGCATCAACATAAACGAATCTCAAAAACATAATGCTATGTAAAAGAAGATCAAGAAGAATACATACAGCTGATTCAATTTATACAAAATGCAAAAGCAATCGAAAGCCAGATTACAGATTATTAAGGGATCTATCACATGTGATAAAACTATAAAGAAAGCAAGGGAATAATTTCTGCAAAGTGCAGTATACCATGTGGCTGAGAGGAGATGCAATTAGAGAGGGACATGGGGGGCCCTAAAGTACAGTCAGCCTTCTATATCCTCAGGGCCGACTGCAGGACTTTGAGCATCCTTGGATTTTTGTATCTGTGGGGGGTATCAGACCAGTTTTCCACAAATACTGACAAATACTGTTCTGCTAAAATTCTGTTTCTTGCCTTGGGAGGCAGATTCACAAAAGCTCATTTTATTTTGCACATTAAACCAAATGTGTAAGTTTCAGCTTTCATACACTTATGAATATATATTTTAAAATTTAAAAATTAAGGCAGCAGAAAACAATTTTAAATTCATAAGAATATTCACTAAAGTCAAAAAAGATATATTGTACCAAAAATTTAATTTCTGGAAAACAAGAAGTGAAAGGACCAAAGAATGTTTTGGAAAGTTAGCTAATCACAGAAGGTGAGTTCAGGTAAAAGTTTTGCATAAGAAAAGGGCACAGATAAACGCAGAGAATAACAATCTACTATGCATGGGTGAAAACATGTGAACAAATATTTAGTCATAGCATCTCTGTATCTAAACAAATACTGAAAGAATGCCATGCTGAAAAGGACTTTAGAAATCCATCTATTCTAATCCATCTATTCAGTGCAGGGATCCTCTCAGCAGTATTTGTGACCTTATTGTTACATTGCTCCTTCCAGAGCATTTGCAGCCATAGACAACTTGCTATCTCACCGAGGCAGTACACATCATGGGTGAGTAGTTATTACCTGGGCTGAGCCCCAAACATGCATCCTAATTAATTTCCACCCACTGACTCTAATTCTGGTCTTGTAACAAATGCAAAATATCATTTAAATGTTCAAAGATAATCATCATATTGCATATAAGTTTTCACGTCAAGTTTATTGAATGATTCCTTATTTGTTATAGTATCCAAACCTCCCCATCATCCTGATCACCCTCCAAATTCAGTAGGTCATAATACTAGGCCAAGAACAAAACAAGGACTACAATACAGAGAAGCTATTACCTTAACGTTCGGGACACTATGTTTACATAACACAGGCATGATTGCATTAAATTTCTGGTAACCACATCAAACTTTAGACACATACGCAAGTTCTTAATATACTCAACTCTGTAGGTATGGCCTGCAAAACATGTGACCACTATTGTCTGGAACCCAGGGTTAGGACTTCACATTTATCTCTAATATTTTAGATTATCTATCTCAGCATGCTGAAATCTTTTGGACTCTAATTTATCATCTAACATCTCTTCTAGATTGACATATTCATCATGTTGACAAGTCATCAATAAAAGCACTGATTAGAACAGGATAAAGAGAGCCATGTGTCACATCCGAAGAAACCTACCTTCCATGTTTATAAAAAAAATTAATCCATTACTGAACATCTCTTAAGGAAAGTTGTTGGCAGCTAGAATTGCAGCTATCATCTGACCGGACTTCCTATGTCATGTATACCAAGCCAGATTGATGATTATCTTGCTTAGGTTCATATACAGTACAATTAAGGCCCAGCTCTGGTACCGTAATCTTATCACACTATCAAAAAAGAAAATGAGGTAGCTTTAGCATGCTCTTACTAACAATCTCAGCTTGCACTCGGAAATAAAGTTAATAAAACAGAAGACTTAAAAAGAAATGTAACGCTAAAAGGTCACTTTGGCCCCGTTACCAAAGTAAGTGACAATGCTTTTTTATGTTAAACAAATGTACAAAGACTTTTCCCATTACTTAAATAAAACTTGAGGTATTAAATTAATTTTGAAACCATCCTGCTCGATTTTCCAAGGAAAGACCACATTTCTCCTCATTTTCTTTGTTCCCAGTTTCTCTTCCTCAAGGCTCAGCATAAAGGGGAAAAAAATCACACAACAACCACTTTCATTTAACAATTTTCTGAGCCCTACAATATGATGCAAGGTTTGCATAAAAACTGCCAGGATATTATCCCTAGAAATAGGCTTTTAAAAATTCAATCTATTTTTTCTACTAAAGAAGAGTATTTCTGATTCTCTCAATAGGGTCTTGATATACACATACTATTAGTTTTACTTTTGAAATAAATGACACGCTTCTAGTACTAATAAACATAGCCTGATCTATATACACACTGCTACATTTTAGAGAGCCCACGCTCATTTCTACAGAAGATATTGTCTTTTAATATATCAAAATAAAACAAGGTTTTTAAGATACCCTCCAAATTCCAAATTACTATATTAAATGTCAAATCTAAATATGTATTTGTCTTTAAAGGAGTAATACAATCATAAAAATATTTGACAATGACTATTATCATGGCTATAGGTAAGCTGCAGTGAAATAACATGAGACTAGCAGAATAAAGAGGGTCAAATCAGGCAAAGGAGAAGACAAAATTTCAAAGAGCAATCTGGTAAAGTTAACAATTTTTTTTAAAAGGTAACCAGTCATTTAATTAGATTATTAGGATATTTAAAACACCAATTTGTGAGGATAAATTCCATTTGTCGGGGCAAACAGATCGCAGGTAGCCCTGGAGCTGAGGAATAGCTTTGATTTTTGGTAAAACTTGTGAGTCCACAGCTTTTTGATCAATCTTGCGCTGCTCTGTAATCTCGTATTTCTCTTTTTCTGTGTCGAAGATCTCACCTTCCTGGTGTCTGGGCTTCCGCAGCTTCTTCTTCTTGAAGTAAGCATCAGTAAGATGTTTTGGGATTTTTACATTGCTGATATCAATTTTGGTTGAGGTGGCAATGACAAATTTCTTGTGCGTTCTTCGCAGAGGAACTCAATTGAGAACCAGAGGTCCAGTCACAAGTAACAAGCCACTAGCCAGCTGCTTCAGGAAAACCACCCTCTTGCCCCTGTGGCATCCAGTGAGGATGATCAGAATGGTCCCAGGGGTAATGCTGGCTCGCAGTTTTCTCACATGCTGACTAAAGGGTTTTCTGCCGTGGTTCAACAGCTTTCGAGGCACATCTTCAGTAGGATAATACGTAGGCATTTTGCGAAGTTTAACCACCCGGGTACTGCCGTTTTTGTCACCACCAACTGGTTTTGTAACAGTTGCAAGAACCTTCCCCTTCTTTTTCTTTTCAACCTTGGATTTAGCCGCTGAGTACTTCCTCTTGTACATGGCCTTTCTGGAATACATGGCAGATTGGGAATACCTGCCAGTTCCTCTGACAAGAACAGGATTGCGGCTGCAATGGGGCTTCCCCTTCTTGGGCTTTTTAGCCTTGAGGCTACCCTTTTTCACTTTGCTACCAGCATCAGCCTTCTTGGCTTCAGGTTTCTTCTCTTTAGTATCCAGCTTCTCAACTTTTTCACCCGCCATCTTGCAAGATGGGAAAGACAACAATCTTTTTAGTTGTTGAGTTTTGTTTTGTTTTCGAGACACAGCTTCACTGTGTCGTTCAGGCTGGAGTGCAGTGGCATGATCTCAGCTCACTGCAACCTCCACCTCCCAGGTCCAAGCCCGCCTCAGCCTCCCAAGTAGCTAGGATTACAGGCACATGCCATCATACCCGGCTAATTTTTGTATTTTTGGCAAAGGCAGGGTTTCACCATGTTGTCCAAGCTGGTCTCGAACTCCTGGCCTCAAGTGATTCCCCCTCCTTGGCCTCCCAAAGTGCTGGGGTTACAGGTATGAGCCACCACGCCCAGCCTGGTTAGATTTTCTGGTAAATTCCTATTAGTAAAGGAAAATGAAAGACAGGTAATAAAAGGGATGATCCAAAAAAGGGAAGTGCTTCTTTCCTTTCAATATGCCCCAAGGAATAAGAAATATTTATAAACGATATGAATTAAGTAATTAAGGAAAGGGATAAAGACAAAGCCTTCACTAAGCAAAACCAATTTCTTGATTCATGGAGAACACAGTTCAAAAACACAAAGGTGAAGAAAATGGAGAAGTAATAAAAAATGAATTAAGAAACAAGGGGGGAAAAAGTAGAGCTCAACCTAGAATAAAGGCACTATTTGCTGTCACTTTATCATATATTAAATATATAGAGAGATGGATGGTTTAAAGCAGGGATCAATCCTAGCAATTACAGCAGTGGGTCAATCCAGACCTATGCTTGTTTTTGCACACCCAGAAGCTAAAAATGGTTTTCACATTTTTAAAGAGTTAGCTATGGTGAAGATCACATGTGGCCTGGTAAACCTGATACAATTACCATCTAGCCCTTTACAAAAAATTTTGCCCACCCCAGTCTAAACAATGAAAGTAGGCAAAACTGGGATGGCAATAAAATAGAAATGGCAGTTAATGGAAGACAATGTCAGCAACATAGCAAAATACATACCAGTCCAATAAGAAACAAGTAATTACTTGTTTAACAAGTGCCATTGTTATAGTGGGCATTGCAGCTCAACCAGGAAATGCCTTGTTCAAATGTATGAAAAAAGACAGTGCTCCTCAGTGGGATGGTACCACTGCTTCTAAGACTAAGAACTGTGAAAACAATCACTGCTGTTTTCAATGGCATACAAAGAAAGAAGATTAAATTATCATCTCAAGTAAAGTCCAGCTCAGTGAAACAATAAGCAAAGGAAAAAATATTAGATTACAGAGGCCATGGATACTACTGATTATAGTGATTACAGCTGTCTGCAGACTGGCAAGCGTAGCAGAGGTCATGATGCCCAAAGCACAGAAGCGTGCACTCAAATGAATAAAAATCACTCTTCAGTAAATATGCTAAATTCAAAGCATTTAATTACATTTACTCTGCACCTACTGTGTGGGTATAGTCACATTTGCCTCATCTAACCCTGACAACTATAAATTATCAGTATGGAAACTGAATATGAAGGAAATCTAAAAGCCCCAGATCAAAAAAAAAACTAGTGAGGGGCCGAGACCAGTGTTTTCTCTGTTCATTACAGCAGTTATACCAAATAAATGTCTAAGCATGGAACTGCCATATGAAAAGGTATTTTTCATGTTTACCATAAAATTTTTCATTAAACTCTACCACATCCACTTCTAACACTTCCACTTTTCTTTCTAACACACCAGAGACACTCCTGCCTCAAGACCTTCTCTCTTCCTGAAACACTCTTCCCCAGACAGCCTCCTGGTTACATCCCTTCCCTCAACGTTTTTTTCTCAAATCTTAAAAGAATCAAAAATAAAGCTAAACACTCATTTAAAAAGTTAGAAAATGAACAACAGAAAAAAAATCCAAATAAAAACAAAAGGAAGAAAAATACATATCAACAGAAACTTAAAAGTTACAACAGAGGTTAATAAAACCAAAAGTTGGTTCTTTGAAAAGACTTTCGAACTGATAAATGCAAGCTTTTCTGCAGGCTTTTTCCTGAGAGAAAAAGCAGTATCAGGAATGAAAAAGACTAAAAATTTCACAGGGATAATGATTTAAAAGATAATAAAATGGTGGCTCACGCCTATAATCCCAGCACTTTGGGAGGCCGAGGCGGGTGGATCACAAGGTCAAGAGATCGAGACCATCCTGGTCAATATGGTGAAACCCCGTCTCTACTAAAAATACAAAAATTAGCTGGGCATGGTGGTGCATGCCTGTAGTCCCAGCTACTTGGGAGGCTGAGGCAGGAGAATTGCTTGAACCCAGGAGGTGGAGGTTGTGGTGAGCCGAGATCGCGCCATTGCACTCCAGCCTGGGTAACAAGAGCAAAACTCTGTCTCAAAAAAAAAAAAAAAGGATAATAAAAGGTTATTGTAAACAACATTATGCCAGCAAGTTTGAAAACCTAGGTGAAATGATAACTTTTAAAAAATACGATTAAGTTCTAACAAAAAAAGAAACAGAAGCTGAAGGGTACCCTAATCATTAAAGAAACTAAATCAGTTGTTCTTAAAAAGTCCCTTAAAGATAGCATCGGATCCAGGCTTTTTTTAAAAAGACAATTTATAAACACATCCATTCTAATTTTTCAAAAGTAGGTATTAAAAAAAAAATAAATAACAGACTCACTCTCTGTCTCCCAGGATGCAATGCAGAGGGGTTTGAGTGATTCTTTTGTCCTAAGCATCCAAAGCAGCTGAAATTACAGGCATGTGCCACCATGGACCCAGCTAATTTTTTTTTTTTTTAAAGTAGAGACAGAGTTTCATTGTATTGTTCAGGCTGGTCTCGAACTCCTAACCTCAGGTGATCCACTCACCTCAGTATCCCAAAGCACTAATATTACAGGTATGTGCACCATGCCCAGCCAAAAGTAGATAATTTCACTCTTACACAAAGTCAACCAGAGACTAGAAAAAAAACACTCCCTAACTCATTTTAAAAGGCCACATAACACTAAAAAGTAAACAAAGAATAATTATAATTCATTGACTACAAATGAATCAAAGAGAAATCCATGAGTCCTGACTGATAGAAAAGAAAATCTCACTCTTTCAATAGACAGAATACCAACTAATAATGCATAGGTACAAAAAGAGGCTGCAATCATAAAATAAAAGTAAAATGCTCTAAAAGTGAGTACTCTGAAAACAAAAATGAGCTCCTGGAAATCGAAAGTTGTAACAGAAATGAGAAACTCATAAAGTTGAAAAAATCTCTCAAAAAGTACAGCAAAAAAACTTTAAAACAGAAACCAGGGGGGAAAAAAGATAAAATAAGGACTAGTCCAGCATGTCAACATCCAAATCATAGGAGTACCAAAACAGAAAAAAGAGGAAAGGAAATCATTAAAGAACTAATTAAAGAAAGTTTTTCAAAAGAGAAGATAGTAAGTATGTAGGAAAAGGCATAATATTGTCAAATATCATTACCCTGGAGACCACAAGAAGACTCTACATGCTTCAAGAGAGAAAAAATTATATACAAAGGATCAAGAATTACAATAGCTTTAAGCTTTAACAGCAGCACTGGAAGCTAGAAGACAAGAAAGCAATGCTTTCTTAATTCTCAAGGAAATTTGTCTCACACCTAGAATTATGCACTTGCAAAGTTCTAAATGAAATATTAGGTGTAGAATAAAAATACTTAAACACTTCAAACAAGGTTTCAAATGTTTTTAAAATCTTATACCTTTTCATAAGAAGCTGCTTAAAGAAGCAATAAAATGGGAGAGTAAAACCAAGAAGTTAAAAGCAAAAATAGAAGAAACACAGTATCCTATATAGGAGGGAGAGACAAAGGAATTTCTTGGAGGATACTAGTGGTATAACAAAAAATATCCTTGGTCTTTGTTTCCAGTTCTTGCTATAGAGTTCCCTTGACATTTCTTGAGTGATAGGACAGTTCTTATATTCTAGTGAGATAACACATAGGGTGAGGGGGTAGGGGGTTACCAGAAAAACCAAACACAGTGATTAGAAGGTTAGAACTTCTCCCTCCAAGCCCCACCCCAATTCTCCTACATCTGGGAAGGGGACAGGGGTTGGATATTAAGTTCAATCACCAATGGCCAGTGAGTTAACCAGTCATGCTTACATAATAAAGCTTCAGTTTAAAAACTCAGAATAAGGGGGGTTCAGGAGCTTCCGGGTTGGCGAGCACATCTCAGTGGTGCACTTGACTCCATGGGGACAGATGCTTCTGCACTCAGGACCCTTCTGGACCTTGCTTTATGTACTTCTTCACCTTGCTGATCATTTGTATCCTTTACAAATAAATAATAAGTATAGTGCTTTCCTGAGTTCTGTCAGCTGTTTCAGCAAATTAGGTAGGGCATGGGAACTTCAAGATTTATGGTCATCTGGGCAGAAGTGGGGGTAACCTGGGGACCTCATTTGCAGCTGGTTATAAAATGGGGGCAGTCTTATGGGACTGAGTCCTTAACCGTAGGTCTGCACTAACTCCAAGTAGTTACTGTGAGAATTTAACTGAATTGTTGGACATCTACGTAATGTCAGAGAATTGGAGAATCGATTGTTGTTGGAAAAGATATCATACTGAAGGGAGATCCTGGGATAACAGCTATATACAAGATGCAGAGGGTAATCAGTCCACAATGAAATAGTTTAACTCTGTAGACAGCTGTGTGGATGGCCAGCACTACCAAGGTGCCTAGTGCTATCGTACCCAACTTCCAGTCAGAAGGCAGACTGCCCAGATAAGCCTGGCCCAGATTCTTATCTGTAGTTGGTTTGTCTTGTACATAAGATAATGAAGTCCCTGCTCTCCCCTTCACATTTTGCTGAAAGAACCAACTCAGCACACTCACTTAATTGACATACTCCTGACAGCTGAAGGTGTGCTATGGGGAGATTAGAAGTAAACAACACAGAGCAGAGCAGTCCATTCTGATCACATTTCTACCAGTGATCCATACATTAGAATCCCTTCAGATGCCTCAACTGTAGTGAGCCTACCTATCAGATGCCTCAATTGTAGTGGGCCTACACTCTCCATGACTCTGTGACTCCAATACTCATGGCTTCGTCCACTGACTTCCCCAAAGGGAACCTTGTAAACTCTTTGGGCAGCTGAAAACCAGACTCTGCCCCGGAGGCTGTTCAATATGTCTTCTGTAAGCCTTCCTCTCTAAGGGGGCACTATTGTCCTTTCCTTCCATGGCTAGGTTAACACAAGGTACTGGAAATAATAGCAGTATTCTATTTTGTGCCCTAGGTATTACGTACATATGTGGTTTTTAATTAGTATTCTTTAAATTGCACATGTATGTTTAAACACTTCTGTATGCAGTATACATTTTACAACAAAGATTTTAAATAAGGTACAGAACTATGTGTATAGTGTGATGCCATTAGTTTTAAAAAAGAAAAAAATATTTGTACATATTTCCTTGCACGTACATAAAATAGCCCTGGGAGATTAAACAAGAAACAGATCACAGTAACTGCCTCTAGTGAAGACAACTGAGTGACTGGGAACATGGGTAGAAATGATACCTTTCATTCTAGAGCCTTTTTAAGCTTTTGAATTGACAACACTAAATTTCAAAGGCATAAATGCATATATACATACATAAATGAATGCATAAATTCAATGGCTTCTATGATTTAGCACTATAATTCTGGCAAATCACAACTCCAAGTCTTTAAAATAGGGATAATATCTCAAAACACTGCTGACAGGATCAAATAAGATTTTGTAAAAAGCCCTTTGAAATCTATCAAATTCTGTGCATATCTGAATTGTATTATTATTTCTGAAAAAATCCATCCTTTTGCTTCCTTTTTTCTTAACCCTAAATAGAAAGTGCCATTTCTTCTCAATATAGTAAGCTTATTTAGCAGTTAGGAAAACATTGGCTTAAACTAATTCATGTCAGGTTACTGAGATTTAACACACACCTAATAAAGCCTGCAACAAATTCAATATAGTCTTTTCACACATATTAAATCCTTACAACCACCATGTAAGCAGCTCTAAGTGAATAATAAAGGCCTAGTGTTGATTGCCACTAATTCAATAAAGGCCTAGTGTTGATTGCCACTAATTCAACAAAGGCCTATAAAAAGACCCATCCTAAGATACCCAACCTTATGGCCAGTTTACCCAAGACAGAAATCAGCAAGACAAAGTCCCTGCCCTCAGGAAGCTCACAGTCTACTTAGTGCTACACAGAGGTAGTTTTTCAAGACCAAGAAGAAACACAGAATATGATCATATAACTTAGAGGTACTGTGGGAGAAAGTACCTAGGCTTCCAAGAAGAGGTAGTGAATCTGACCTAAGTCATGCAGCATCTAAGTCTAGAAGGAGAAGTAGGAGTTAAAACAAGCTGATAAACAGAAATGAGACTTCAGGAAGAGGGAATAATAGGAAAAATGGGTAAGAAAGTGTTCAATAATAACAGGGCATTCAGAAAACTGCAAGAGAATGTAGGGAGAATCAGTTTTGGATTTTAAAGGCAAAACTCTCTTACTGGTAACTGTCAAAGGACTTTAGGAAAATATTTCTGAAAAAAGAAGCCTGTCATTACTAACATCCAGATTATACTTTGGACAAAATAATGTTTGTGTTTTTAAAAAAAAAAAATTATTTTTTCATTATAATATAAGGGGCTACAGAAGGAACTTATTAAACCTAAAAATAGTTTTAAACTATATATCCAGGCCAGGAACAGTGGCTCACGCCTGTAATCCCAGCACTTTCGGAGGCGGAGGTGGGCAGATCACAAGGTCAGGAGTTCAAGACCAGCCTAACCAACATGGTGAAAACCCGTTTCTACTAAAAATGCAAAAAAAATTAGCTGGACATGGTGGTGCCCTCCTGTAGTCCCAGCTACTGAGGAGCTAAGGCAGGGGAACTGCTTGAACCAAAGCGGTGGAGGCTGCAGTGGGCCATGATCATGCCACTGCACCCCAACCTGGGCGACAGAGCGAGACTCTGTCTCAAAAAAAAAAAAAAAAGTATATATCTCTCTCTTATATATAAGAATAAGGGAGTGCTAATGACAAAAATTACTGCCATCTCTGATTAGGAGGAAATAAGAGCAGAAGAATAGAAAAGGTACTTCTTCAGTTCTTTTTTTTTTTTTAAGTACATGAAGCTTCCAGAAAGGAGAATATATTGCAGGACACAAATGTATTGCATTACTCTGTTTACACAGGAGAAAAGATATCATTGTACCTTCTGAGGGACAGACTCGTCAGATTGTAGTACTGACGAGGAATCTGCATCAAAACAGAAAATGGGACCACAAATGACTAAGATGTCCAGCAGGGGGATTACACTGCTTATCCATGTTGTCTGTCACACTCTGCACCTATGTGATTCTCTGAGCAACTCTGAAATATAGGTATCACTCAGGGGGAAAAAAATGGAAATAGCATCTCCAAAAAGGAGACTGACATCAAAGAGGCAGAAGAGCAGGGGCTAGTTCCATAAAGTGCATTGCAGACAAAGTTCAAAAGGAATAACTGGAGGATTTTTATAACTCAACTGCATTGGCATTAGGCCTGATGATCCTATAGATTCCTCACACCATTCCTGGGTAGGGATTTAGGTTGAGTATATAAAAAGCACCAAAGTGAAGGAGTCCTATGATTATGTGGCCCCACTGTCCAGAGAAACAGCTGATGGCCATCTTACAGCAATAACTTCAGCCTTGGACAGATTAGAAATACTGTTTAGAAACAGAGGGAGTGTGGTACTAAGAATATATGGTTAAAGAATATAAGTTGCTGTACAGGAAGTGCTGTTTTCAAGTTTTAAGACCAAGCAGGAAGTCTATGCACTGTTTCACAGTGGTCACAGTGAAATACTGAAACCCACAGTGAAATACTGAAACCCACTTATTTCAAGACCCACCACTCAAGGGGTCTTGAAATATGGGGAGTGAAATATGGGGAGTCATATTTCTTGGAACCTCAACCACCTACACCTCTAGGTATAAATTTTAAAGGTAAGCATTGATGAACATAACTGTCACAAACTCATGCAAAGCCCACAATGTCGTTGAAGAAATGCAGTGAGTTTCAGGAAGGGAGGGTTGTGGGGGGGAAGCCTCTTAGAAGCAAAAGTAATTTAAATTATAAGTAAATTAAAATAGCCATTGAGCAGACAATAAAGATAAAATACATGCAATAAATAAAGTTCATGCACTTCACTCAGAAGAACCTATACACTCTTATTTTACATTTAGAACTTATCTCTATTGAGATACAGTTTCCTATTCCAGGGAAACAGTGTTTGTTTCCTATTACAGGGAAGCAGAGAAGCAAATTAAAAGTTGAGGACATCTATTACAGTCAAACTCATTGCCAAGGCACACTGACAGTACCATAAGCAGCAGCTAATGGCCTTATTAGGGAAAAGAAAACTTATTTTTAAAAAACAGATATGAGAACCCCAAACACAAAGCTAAATGAAGCCTTAAGTGCAGCAGGGAAACAACTACCACACATCATTGACCTCTACATGTGTGTGCACAACACAATAGATTGATTCCTTGTCATAAGACCTACGTTCTGGTTCTCCATTCAGCCTTTTCTGAATTCACCATCACCTATAAAATCAGGATAATACTTCCTTGCCCTTCTACCAAACAGAAGTGCCCAGAACAGCTTAAAAATATACACGTGTAAAAAATGCTCTGAAAACTGTAACATACTACATGATATGTAACAGTAAGAATATGTTAATATGTTCTATATATTCTGTTTAAGAAGGCAAAGAAGTATGTAATGTATTTAAATCAATTTCACTTAAATGGCTAAATAAAAAATAGTACTTCTCTTAATAGCAGAAAATTAACTTACACAGTACCATTTATCCTCTCACCAAAATGCCAGATTTTTTTTTAACAACTATCAGCAAGAGAAAGAATTTTTAAAAGCAAGAGAAAGATTTTAGTCAGCCGGGCACGGTGGCTCACGCCTGTAATCCCAGCACTTTGGGAGGCCGAGGTGGGTGGATCACGAGGTCAAGAGATCGAGACCATCCTGGTCAACATGGTGAAACCCCATCTCTACTAAAAATACAAAAAAATTAGCTAGGCATGGTTGGGCGTGCCTGTAATCCCAGCTACTCAGGAGACTGAGGAAGGAGAATTGCTTGAACCCAGGAGGTGGAGATTGCAGTGAGCTGAGATCACGCCATTGCACTCCAGCCTGGGTAACAAGAGTGAAACTCCGTCTAAAAAAAAATAAAAAAAAAAAAGATTTTAGTCATTATTTGCAAATCAGATAGGTTAGATAACATTTCTTCTGACAGGAAAGATATATCAGATTGAGTAAAGACAAAGTATGTTTGATTTTCTGGGTTGGTTTGTTTGTTTGTTTTTGGAGACCGGGTCTTGCTCTGCACCCAGGCTGGAGCACAGTGGCACAATCGTGCAGCCTAGATCTCCCAGGCTCAAGCTTTCTAAAGTGCTGAGATTACAGGTGTGAGCCACCACAAGCTGGCCTAAAATAACATTTTAAATGAATACTTATACCTAAAAAAATACATGCAATACACATCTATTATAGTTATACTATAGAGCAATACTTTTCAAACTGTAGGTCATAATCACTAGTAGATTATGAAGTCAATTTAGTGGTTCACTGCCAGTATTTCATAAGAAAATAGGATAGAAAATATTAGGGTACATTGCATTTAATAAAGGTAAGTACTATTCCAGAGAATTTTGTTTGACTTAATATGTATTAGTACCATGTGCATATACACAGGACTGCTGGATAGCAATGTAAATGTATTTTTCACATGAGGTGTAATCAAAAAAGACTGAAAGCCACTGGTAAGAAATTCGATAAAAAGGTATTTAGTTTCTAGATGCCAGCTAAGAATGAACAGAATTTAAAAGCAGCTAGTACTCAGAGTGACCAAAACTTAATACAGAAGTAAAGAAATCACAGCTAGGACCAGGGTGATGAAGAGGGCAGTGTTTTAAAAAAAAAAAAAAAAAAAGTCACTGTGCAGCAGTCCTCAAAGTAGGAAAAACACAACAGCATTACATCCGGGAACTTTTTCTTTAAAAGAAAATTATAGAGAGGCAGATGGTAAGAAAAGCACTGTATTGGTAATTAGAAGAATATGCCCCATCAAACCCTCTGACTTTACTCCTCAATGGTTTCATCTTTAAAATGAGAGGATCAGACTAGAAGATAAATATTAAGATCCTAACTTAACACTCTGATTCCAATGGAGTTCATAATAATTAAGTCATAACAGAACTACTTAAATTACAACTGAGCTTTTCTTCTTAATAACTAAAAAGTTATCTTTTAATAAGAAAATTATGTAACATCTTAATAAATAATAGGTTTTTATATAAAAATCAAGACTTAATGGCGAATGTCATATTTCTGCTTCTTTCCATATTCCAGATCTAAACAGCCCAGCTGGATGGGTAAAAATTACCCTTAGATACATTACTATTCACCTGGTAGCAACCATGAAAAGCACATGGAAGGTGCCTGAGAGAGTTATATAACTGCATATAACTTTCTTAGTACCATGGCCCACTTAAAAGTTAAAAAAAATAAATAAATAACCACTGAGATACATTGGTAAAACAACTGCAACCAGTAATAACTGTTTTACAGATGAAAAGATTCAATATTTCCAAAACTTCCTTTTGTTTCTTTCCATTGAAGGATCAAACACTTTAGATTAATCACTTTTCTCCCGGGAGGAACCTCCACCTTCTCCCAGACCCTGGGCCAATAAAAAGAGTTCCCTAGAGTTTCCTCTGGAATGACTGACTTTTAGTTTCTTCCGGCACCCGTGAAATTCAAACATAAACCATTAAATCTCCCAGATGGAGAGAGCAATGCGAAGGGGGCATGGCGCTGGGAAATTCTTGCCCTTAAAACTACTCCAGCTTGTGGACCCAGAAAAAGAACACATTCCCTCAGTATCAACTGCTTCCTTAATGCTTTCCTCTTATTGCATCAATTTCCTTGCCTGATGTTGGCTGTTTGCCACTGTCTATGTACTCCTTAGCCTGCTGTTAAGAATCTGCATGCTCCTTACTATTGGTAAGCCCTTCCATGGTCTATGACCACTTCCTTACGCTTAGAGCTGGTATCTACTGGAATAGAGGTTGCAAGCTCTCAGATAAATAGACACACACAAAATTAATTTAGTACACACAACAGAGTTGCTCTGATTGGGAATAGGCTACACATTACATTATGAGGAGGTGCTTACATAAAGATATATATTTTATTATGTAGATGTCTAGAATCCCTGGCCTCAAGCAATCCTCCTACCTAAGCCTCCCAAAGGACTGGGATTACAGACATGAGCTACTGAACCCAGTCTATCATGTAGATGTCATATTTGGAAACACTTCTGAGACAAGATGGAATATGTTTCAATTCTAGGCAAAAGACCTCCATCTTTTTAAATTTAGGCATAAAAATGATAACAAAAAATGCATCAAATAGGGCTGAATAGAGGGACCGTCAAAGGAATAAAAACAGACCAGTAGACCAAACCAGTCAATCACTGACAGCTATTTTGACTCTGAAGACCACTACAGAACAGTACTAAGGACAAATACAGACACATACACATATATTAAGGTGTTTCATCATGCCATATCATTAATACAAAATAAAGGAAGAAACAGCATAATATCTATCGTCTGTTCTGTGTACATACTGCTCGTCATTTCTCTCTTGTTTTAGGCCAGTTTCTGCTTTGGAAAACATGTTCTTCCAAATCAAACCACTCTGAATGAAATTAATGAGCATAGGCAGATCTATGTGACCACTGTGCAGAAACATTAAGTTCAGGTTTTGTTTAGTTCACTTTTTACTGAACTTACTTGTCTTTTGCCAATTCTCACCCACTGTGAAATATAGACCAAGTAAATTAACACAGTTTTATCAAGTGCCACCCAAATACCTGATTTTGTACATATTACTGAAAATTGAGTGTGCTTAATTTGTAAAACTCACTTTGGGCATTAATGCTAATTAGATCATATTACTACTGTTCAGTGAAAGGTTAAAATATGCAGTTAAGGGCTGAATAAATATGGAACTGGAAAATACACACCAAAAATACGTACAAGTAAGGAAGAAAGCACAAATATCTTATAGAGATAAATAAGTCTTCTAAAATAGACACTAAGTGGAAACTGAGGAAGTAAAGATCCATTTATGCTCCCAAGTCCTAAAGTCAACATTAAAGCTTTTAGAATCAAATATGCAAAAAGCAAGCACCACAGGAAAATCAAAGAAGGATGAGATTGGAAATGAACAGAATACTGATGAAAGGAAACATCAAACATGACTGTTGATAAATGTCTGCAGCCTTAACTGTTCTACAAAAGAACACCATTTCCTACACAGAGTGAATGGGAAATTGGACAGACAATGTTGTCAGCTACAAAACCCACCTTAATGAAGGCCAAAAATGAGTGAGAAAAGCATTTGGTATAAAATACATAAAACTATTGGGGGAAAAAAAGGCATAGATAAAATCAGGAAAAGTATAAATGGATTATCATTCTAAAATATAGCACACTGATCTAAATAGCCATAGTATTATACCAACTTAAAGAGAAAAGTCAATAGACTAGCATTAAACAAAAAGAAAATTCTGAAAACACACAAAAGATGCAGAACCAGGTAAATGATACCTTTTCACAATATAATCACAGTGGTGATTAAGCTCTAAATAACTATGTCCCCTCCCCTCAACCAACTCACCCAACATTTTCTGCATCTTCATCACATTCAGCTTTGTATTTGCAGGGTCCGCACTTGGAGTGTTTTCTATGAACTTCTGCCCCTGACCCTTCTTCTTCTGTTTAAAAAGAAAAATCAAATGTTCAACCAAAAGTTGGGATTCTTTCCAGATGTTTCATGTTCTCAGTAGTCATTATCCTGTTTCTGGGGAAAATGTACCTCAGCTCTTGAAGACAGTCACTTCTAAAATCTACCAATGCTTTAAGTTCAAAAATGTTGCCAGTACTGAGTACAGCATATTTTGTGAGGAAAAGCAAGTATTGGTGCTGGCAAAATAATCCCTTAAACTCTGTAGGCAGGAACAACACAGTAGGTTTGACAACGAATTGCTTTTTTAAAAAATTGCCATATAATTCTGAATAAGAGAGAAAGAAAAGAGACATGAGCAATACATTTTACTCCTGTGATTACCCACCCGTTTCGATCAGCCTGTGCAATACTGGTCAGCAGATAAGCGCCTAACCACAGTAGAACGTAACTCTCACCTTTCCCTCACATCAGTTTCATACCTGTCTTTCTAACTACATAAAAACTAATTTTAGAGTTAAAAGAAATACTTATCTCCAAATTTTAAAATGCAAAAGGGTCTCTTTAAAAAGGACTTTTCCTATTTTTCTACTTGGCAACTTAGCACAGCCAAAAATACCTAGATACGAAAGTATGCAGGTCTCCTAGGACCTAATACTTTCAGCCCCAAACTCATCACATCTCACAATAAAAGGGCCTTACATTTTGTGCGTCTTAACTAGAGTGAATTATATCCTGATAATCACAAACTGGGCAGGGAGATCAAGTCTGAGATCAACCTAAGGATTTCAGTTCATTCAAGGGATTTCCCTTGAATTGGGGTTGAAAAAGAATACTATTCAGGAGGTGTCCTGTAACAAAGAAGGTGTTAAAAAGGTACACAGATCTGCCATGCCTGTTTGGTGTCTGCCTGTACCTTAAGTACAAGTATTCCCCTAAACTCTCATTAATACTCCCAAACAGATTCCAGGGATTATCACCCTAAATAATTCTGAGGCCCCCAAACATAATATTCAGAAATACTACAGTTACCATGAGCTTACTAAGGTCCGTATATTAACTGGAGCAAACTGCTTATCCCTTCTAACTTATACTCCCTAAAAAAAACTGTCAACCTACATCCTCAGGACAAGATATCCAGTATTGTTTCATCTTATTTTGTTTAAGACAGGGTCTTACTCTGTCATCCAGGCTGTAGTGCAGTGGTGTGATGACAGTTCCCTGCAGCCTCAACTTCCTGGGCTCAAGCAACCCTCCCTCATTAGTCTCCCAAGTAGCTAAGATTACATGCCACCACACCTATTTTTTTTTTCTTTTCTTCTTTTGGTAGAGACAGGGTCTCACTAGGTTGTCCAGTCTGGTCTTAAACTCCTGGACTCAAGTAATCCTCCCACCTCAGCTTCCCAAAGTGCTGGGATTTTAGGCATGAGCCACTGCACCCAGCCCAACATTGTATTATATAAGCAATATATAATATAGGAATGACAGTTTCTTAACTGAATACCTAACCACAGGGGCTAGACTACATGATCGCCTAAAATCTGTTCTAGCTCTAAGATCCAGAATTTATTATCAGACTCTTCAGATATGATTATAAAGCTTCTGCTTGAATATGTCCATCTAAATCAAATTCTGTTTGACAGCTATAATCATTTTTTGTTTTAGCTGAAACTGTCATCCTTGAACTTCTCCTTATGACAGTTCTCCTATTCTCTAGATCTTCAAAGTCCCTTCTAACTCTGAAACTTTAAGATTCTATAAAATGCAGAAGTCTGAAGTGAGGTTTCAGGCAGTTTTGAAAGGATCAGAACTGAGTTTCCATTTGCTTAAGTGTGAGTTGTACCAAAGTGGGTGTTCTTTGGTGTATCCCCATAATACCTCAAACATTATTTGGTATACAGTACATACTCACTAAGAATTATAGTCTCATTAGTCAATGACATAGATTAGTCAATCTCAATTCTGATCATTTAAATTCCATTATATGCTTTACCAAATGTTAATCTTTTAAACAACAGAAATAATTAATTCATATATTTGTAAAATAAAATCAAAAACATAGACAGGAAATTGTTAAAGGTTTAAATTAAGCTCTAAACTCCACAAGTTTTTCTCCAAGTCTTCCTTTTTCTATGTACAACTCTTTCTGGAGTTTTTAACCCTGCACATTGAAAATTCCTTAAGAGCAAAACCTTGAAAGCAAGGGGCGGGAAAGAGTTACAAATACTCTGGTCCAAGCTAAAATCATTGGGGGGATGATCCCAAGAAGAAGTTAAATTGATGCAACCTCAATTTAACAGAAACTACAACATCTTTCCCTTTGTCTGACAACAAACTTCCAGAGAAAAATGCAAGAAATAAGAATGCCTAGAGCTGAGAGGAAGAGTTGGGTTAGGAGTGATGGCTAAGGAGTACATGGTTTCTTTTTGAGGTAATTAAAATGTTCTAAGAGTGACTGTGGTGATAAATATATAACTCTGTAAATATACTAAAAGTCACTGAATTGTACACTTCAAGTGACGAATTGTATGGTATGTGAATTATAACTCAAAGCTGCTTTTAAAAAAAAAAAGAAGAAAGAAAAAAAAAAAAGCAAATACCCTCTAAGAGGTACTTGTAACTTACCTCCTTCTCCAGATCCGGATCCATTATCTGAGAAGGAAAACAAAGAATGAATATGAACATTTTTTCCTGGAAATTTCATCTTATCAAATAATAAAATTTCCTAAAAATAAAACTGTGATATCCATTCTCAGATAGTCCTTTTCTCATATTTTTGATATCTTATAACTTATTCTTACATACCTATTTTATGCTGCTCTCAAAATATAAATTGCTTAGATATATAATCATCTATATTTCATACATCTTTCCATCCAATTAAGGACATACCCAGATGCTTTGCAGAGTAAAGACAATAAATACTGTAAAGCAAATGGCTAAATATAAATAACTTTAATCGACTCATTTAAAAGGTAGGAGAAAAATTTTAGTTTTGTTAAAGCTTGAAAGAAATAATGAATAGGCTGCTTTTATTAGAAAGGCAGGAAAAGAGCTTTGAGTCTTGCTCTAAAAAAATCTTCTTAATGAAATCTGTGGATAAAGACTAAAAGCCAAAAGATAGGAAAAGTCCAAAGGTTTAAGAAGCAAAGAAGCAAAGGCTTGAGGTTTTCATGTTACCAATGAAATTAACTTCCTCTAGAAAATCTAATCAAATGGAATCTCAACTAACTTGTTTCTAGTGAAATTTTAAAATGCCTTCCTCAAGATTACCAGAAAGAAGCCAGTCTCAAGTATAATTAGTGTAAAAAAAGTATTCTATAATCCTAGACGAACCAACATATTAGTACAGAATATGTTGAAAACAGGGTAATGATGTAAAATCATCAGCATGAAGCCATTTAAAAAAACAGAGAGAGCAAGTGAGATATTTGACACTTCAGCACTTTCCAGGGGAGAGGATACCCTGGATCCTAAAGAACCCATGCCAGCCCTCCAAATTGTCCTCTAGAGCAGAAGACAACACTCAGAACAATATTGTTCCCTTCCCTTCAAGCTCCTTCAGACAATAATCAAATTCCCAGATACTGCAGAAACAGGAGAAGTTCAGAAAATATATATTGTATGCAGTACCAATTGTAAAATCTTCATGGGATTTTATGGAAAACCTTAAACTATGTTCTATTTTGATGAATCAACCATAAAATGACATTTTCTCTGAGTAAATAAGAAGGAAATGAAAGAGTAATGGAGCAGAAAAAAAAGGAGGAGGAAGGAAACTCAACTTAAAATTGTTTTTATGGCCAAATTCTTCTTAGGAAAACACCCCTTTCTTCTTTCTATTCCACATACAATGATTGGGCACATATTTTGTACCAGGCACCACGGTAAATGAGAGAAATAAAATTATAAATAAGACATATTCTCAGTGCATGGGATACTCCCAATCTTTTTTTCAAACCATGTCTAATTTTAATAAATATAAAAATCTCATACCTTCCTTTGTCATTTAGAATTCTTAAATAAATTAAATACTGTGGCTACTCTGATAACAACATAGAGTTCTCCCTGTAGGTTATATTTTGTAAATGGTACGCACACCTTCCCCAACCCACACGATTCCATCCCACCCGGAGATTGTGAAACACATCCCTAGGCAAGACAGTACCTTCCCACTGAGAAAGCACTGATCTGGCTGGAGGCACTTATGTCAGATGAATGAAATACAATATGGTATATATATAGCGATACATCCAAGGTGTAAACAAACTCTGCCAGGAGATGTCACAGAAGAAAGATTTCACAGAGTCTGAGAAGAGGCTTAAGACCAACATTAAGCATAAGAAAAAAGTTTTCAAGAAAGGAAAGGAGAATGGTATTTCTAGTTCAAGGAATAGTATCCACAAAAGACCAAATAACATAAAACACTGCCCACTTAGAAAATAAAATCAACATAGCGTCTTATTATTTAGTTCATTCAATCCTTATTTAACAACCCCAGGAGATGATACCCACTTAACAAGTTAAGGAATTGGGGCTCAGAGAGGCTAAGTGATTTGTCCAAGGTGATACAGTAAATAAGGCGAGGTCTTGTAACCCCAGTGTAGTGCTCTTTCCAATCTACCACTCTGCCACCTAATGTTTAACATTGACTGCTTATCAAAGCACTTAGTGTCTTAAGCATATGCTCCTCATAAGTGAAGGATAGTTAATTTGAGATTAGAAAGAACCTCTGGCCAGGCACGGTGGCTCAAGCCTGTAATCCCAGCACTTTGGGAGGCCAACGCGGGTGGATCACAAGGTCAGGAGATTGAGACCATCTTGGTCAACATGGTGAAACCATGTCTACTAAAAAAACAAAAAATTATCTGGGCATGGTGGCACGTGCCTGTAATCCCAGCTACTCAGGAGGCTGAGGCAGAATTGCCTGGACCCAGGAGGCGGAGGTTGCGGTGAGCCAAGATCGCGCCATTGCACTCCAGCCTGGGTAACAAGAGAAAAACTCCATTTCAAAAAAAAAAAAAGAAAGAACCTCCATATTCCTCTTTAATTTCTAGATGATTCTGTGAAACAATGTACTTAAAAAAGCATATGAGAACCACACCAAATCATAGTCTACTAACCTAAAAACATAATAATTTCTCCAAGCACATGACTATTTTAGTGTGTATAGAAAGAATTTGGCCTTACTCCAAGAGAGGTCTGGGCTTTGCCCTCTGCTTCCCAAAGCTAACCTATGTCATACCTGATCAGAGCATAGTTGTTAAGGGAGGGTACTGACCACAGTGGAACTTAGTGTTGGAGGTTGGGCCACATCTAAGTCTTGGAATGCGGGTGGTTACACTAGAAAGACCAATCATGTAGAGCAGAGTGGGGGCTATGGGTCACACAGTATTAGGGGACCCAGAGTCTTCAATTAACCACACATCCAACTAATCAATCATACTTATGTTAATGAGCCCCAATAAAAACAATGAATAGCAGGGTACGATGGCTCACACCTGTAATCCCAGCACTTTGGGAAGCCAAGGCAGGCAGACTGCTTGAGCTCACAAGTTCAAGACCAGCCTGAGCAAATGGCAAAACCCTGTCCCTACAAAAAATACAAAAAAAAAAAAAATGATCCTGGTGTGTTGGCATGTATCTGTAGTCCCAGCTACTCGGGAGACTGAGGTGAGAGGATCCCTTGAGGCTGGGAGGTCAAGGCTGCAGTGAGCCATGATCGTGCCACTGCACTCCAGCTTGAGGGACAGAATGGGACGCCCATCTCAAAAAAAAAAAAAAAAAAAGATAAAACTATGAACACTGAGGCTCAGGCAAGCTTTCCTGGCTGTCAATATTCCATGAGCACTGCCACACACTGTAACTGGGAGGAGTTAACACCATCCATGACCACAGGGAGAGAAAACCAGCAACTCTATGTTTGGAACCTTCCCAGAATCTGTCCTAGGAATCTCTTTCTTTGGTTGACTTTAACATGTATTCTCTCCCTTCATAACCACGCATATAAAAGCTGTCAGTGAGGCTGTGATCACTTCTAGCAAATTATTGAGCTTAGGGTTAGCTGGGGAACCTCTTGATCTCAGCTGGTGTCAGAAGTGAGAACAGCCTTGGGGACTGTCCCTTTGACTTTGCAGTTGACCCTAAAATGGTCGCATTTAGTAAAAGGGAAAATTTCTGAGCACTGTAACATATAGGGAAAGAAAGGAAATGGAAATCCCATAAGAATCACCTTTACCTTTACCTACTAACCTCACTACAATAATTCAAGTTACCTCACCTGCATCTCTATCCCCGAACATTAATACAAACACAAGTCAGAAAATAACATTACTAGCTCCCAAAATCGACCACAACCAATTCTGCAAGGAGAAAAAATGAAGTAAATACAAACTACGTGGGATGAAGCGGTGGCAGAGAAAATAAACTTGGAAAGCAACAATCTGTGATACTGCAAATGACTTTCCACAGAAATTGCTCACCTCTTTTTAAAAAATCATCAAGACAGATCCCCTATCATTCCCCACCTCAAAACTCATTCTTCTAATGTTTAAATCATAGAACAAAGGACATACAAAAAAAGTAAGTCCCTACAAAAAGGGTGTTAAGCCTTAACAATGTAGTAAGGAGTAACCTAAGTCCATATAAGACCACCTGGGGTTAAAAAGCAACAATGTGAAATGAAGGCAAAAAAGATTTCCCCCACTCCTCTCCACAACCACCACCAATCCATGCAGCAGTCATAGAAATATACCTCTGACTCAAAACTCCCTTTTAAAATGGCTCCACCATATTTTCCAAAATGTATTCAGAAGAATATCATACATACCAGAGTAGCATGGTCCTCTTGCTACTACCGTTATCTCTTTCTGGTGCTTACAAGCAGCCCTTCTGAGAAAGCATTCATTTTGATAAGTGTCCCCATTTGATCCACAGACAGGAATGTAATTTGTATGGCACTGCAAAAGAAACAAAAATAAATTCTCAAAACTAGGCATGAATATTAATAGTTTATTTCACATTCATGAATGCAATACCATAGCATTATAACAAACTTCACTACTGAATAGTCTGGCTGTTTTTTTTTTTTTTTTTTGGTTTAAAAAAGAATTATGCTACTTCTTCATACATTTTTTCACATTTATCAGGAAAATAACTACCGCCTGTCCATAAAAATGAGAATGAAAATCTTTACCTATTTCATTTGCTTGCTATGAAAAACCACTAAGATAATAAGAGGAAATTCTTGAAAATGTAAAGTGTGCTACATATGTAATAGCATTTTATTATTATCAAAATTCATTTATTCATTCAAACCTAATCATAAAAATAGAAAAAATTCATTTATTCAAAACATCTAGTAGGCAAAGTCCCAAGGTAAATAGTATAGAAGACACAAAAAAATAAAAGATGATCTCTGCTCTCAGAAACCTTACAATCTTGTAAGAGAGACATACAAGTAGGTAAAAAGCCAATTGTGCAAAGCTAAATCATGTACCAAATCAGTAAGCATGTAATGCCTAATACCTATTATTGCAGGCTTCAGTATTCAAGAAAAGCATCCTCAGAGAAAGTGGAATGTAAACTGAGCCTTGAAGGATGAGTAGAAATAAGACAGATAAAGAAGAAAAAAGGTGATACAGGTTTGAGAAATGACACTGTACCTGCATGTTTAAAAAACGTTAAAACATCTACATGTTAAAAGTATCATAAGTGACTAAAGTTTTCAATTCTGGGGAAAATACTACAACAACATAATACAAGTTATTATTATTAGTTAAAAAATAGATCATACAAATTAATAAAAATGGGACCAAAGACAGACATGAAATGTTTACAGAAAAATTACAAATGGCCAGTTAATGTATAAAAAATTACTGATCTTCACCAGCAATCAGAGTTGTCCACTAAGATGCTATTTCTAACTTACAAAATTGGCTATTAAAAAATTCAATTAGGTGGGCATCCCACTACATCAGTTTTGGTCAACTAAATTTCAACTTTGGGGGAACATAATTTAAGAATATCTTTCAAGAGTACTTAAAAAAGAAATGTGGTTTTTGACCCAGAATTACACAGTTAGAAATCTATGTAGACAAACATTTATTACAGCCATTTCCAACAGAAATTTATAACATCAATAATATAAAAATCGTAATATCTAACAAGACAATGTTTAATTGAGGTATGCTGTATCTGTTCAAGACATTAATATTACGGTCATTTAGAATTACCTTTTGAACTTGAACAATCCAACAAGCAAAAAGCAAATAATTCCATTAAAAAGACAGCAAAGGACATGAACAGACACTTCTCAAAAGAAGACATATAAACATAAAAAAATGCTCAATATAAACATGAAAAAATGCTCAACATCACTAATCACCAGAAAAATGCAAATCAAAACCGCAAAGAAATACCATCCCACAAGAGTCAAAATGGCTATTATTAAAGAGTCAAAAACAATAATAATAATTCCCCAGATGCTGGGGAATGCTACACAGGTGGTAATGTAAATTAGCTCAACCACTGTGGAAAGCAGTTTGGAGATTTTTCAAAAGAACTTAAAACAGAACTACCATTGAAACCAGCAATCTCATTACTGGATATATACCCAAAGGAAAATCAATCATTCTACCAAAAAGACAAATGCACCCATATGTTCTTCACAGCACTATTCACAATAGCAAAGACATGGAATCAATCTAGGTGCCCATCAATGGTGAATTAGATAAAGAGCATGTGGTATACATACACCAAGGAATACTACACAACCATAACAAAGAAGGAAATCGGCTGGGCGCAGTGGCTCACGCCTGTAATCCCAGCACTTTGGGAGGCCATGGAGGGCAGATCATGAGGTTAGGAGTTTGAGACCAGCCTGAACTTGACTCCGTCTCAAAAAAAAAAAGAATGAAATCATGTCCTTTGCAGCAACATGGATGCAGCTGGAGGCCACTATCCTAACTGAGGAACAGAAAACCAAATACCTCATGTTCTCATTAATGTTAGTAAATATTGGATACACATGGACATAAAGATGGGAACAACAGACACTGGGCACTAATCGAGTGGGGAAAGAGGGAAAAGGACAAGTGCTGAAAAACTACCTATTGGGTACTATGCTTACTACCTGGGTGACAGGATCATGCAATAAACCCATGTAACAAACCTACACATCTACCCACTGAAACTAAAATAAAAGTTGGGGTTTAAAAATAATAATTGTAAAAAAGAATTACCTTTAAAAAAAATTGTATGACAAGAAAAGCTAACAAAGTTAGGCAAAAAGCACATATATAATTTCTGGGAATTCTGTGCTATTTTTAAATGTATTACATATTCCAAAGAGCTAACTGTGAATTTTTAAAATAATATGATAATATAAAATAAAATATAGCAAGAAAATAAAGTATAGTTATAGCCCATTTAGAAAAAAATGGATATGCATAAAATAAATCCTGGAATAAAATGTCAATAAATTTTTCACATTACCTGTCTTCATGGTTTCCTAGTTCCCTATTTAAGATTTTCCGTATTTCCCTATTTTTTTTCAATGAGCAAAACTTACCTCTATCATTTGTTTACTTTTAAAAAGTGATCAGATTTACTTTATGAAGTGTACTTATGGCATGCTATCACAGGTCAAGCACTGGTTAAAAAAAAAACTTCTAATAAAATATTTTATAACCTAGTCGACTTTGCTATACATTCAGTATCAGCAGAATCTTACAACAACTTTTATTAAAATTATATTTTTATTTTAGGAAGGCTTCCAGTTATATACATATTTCTCCAATTTTTCATGGATCATCTTCCTTTCTTCTCTTTTCCTAAAATTTGCACAATAACTAACATGATGTCTGCATTAGTAAATATGTTACTCTGTAATTATACAATAGATAATTAGCCAAGAAAACTACTGTGAGCTCCAAGAATATCAAGTGCTAAATCTATGAACTTTCCAATATCCCACTTTCATTTGCCAACAAATGCTTACTGACTTTCTAATGTCATGCTCACAAAGGTGTCAATATCGCCCCCTAGCGGTGCCTGTCACTGTAGAGGCATTTTTGGTTGTTGCACTGACAGAGGGACATTACTGTCATTTAGCAAAGATTCCAAGGATGCCTGAAGTACTGCAAAGGAAAGGACAGTTCCATACAACTTTTGAATGTCTCTCTGGCTATTCACGTAGGAATTTTGACAAGACTTTTCATAATACTACAAATAACTCTGATCTGTTATACCTTATTCTAATGTTGGTTTTTATTCTAGCATCTAATGTACACTTACATTTTTGTTTTTATGTACTCCTGGTATGAAATTGCTTTTAATTTTTTAAATGCAAACATTCATCATAAGCAGACATAAACATCTGATGACTGTGTTTTCTTCTAGGGTAATCATACTCAAGCATTTACATTCTGAAATATTTATTTTATTATAAATTACTTTTATTTCTCCTTTATATTGCAATCATGCATTATATCTGTTTCTTTAATCATGTGTTTATATAGGTTCGTTTATCTATAAATTTTTTAAGGACAGTAAAGAAATTGAATATTAAAATGAAGCATTAATTCTGATAGGGCTGAGAATCTTAACATTTATTAAACAGTTTTTATCTAGTAAGCATTAGTCTAAAATTTTAAATGTCCTAACTTAAATATCATAACCATGTAAAGCACATAGCTTAATGCTTAGAGCTAAGGTTATGAAGTCAAAAATGTTTGAATTCAAATCCTGGGCCCACCAACCGTGTGACAATAGGCTAGCACCATCACCGTGTTCAATGGTGTACAATGGTAATTACAATAGTACCTACCTAACAAAGCTGTTAGGAGGATTAAATAAGAGAATCTACCATCAGCATTTCCATCTGACCATAGTACATTCTCAATAACCATTAGCTATTTTTGCTATTGCTATTATCATTTCTCAGTCACTAATAAGTGGAAAAGCCACAATTCCTCACAAATGATGTATTTTAACCACCACACACTCAAGTTAGTTAGAGATGGTACTGTCATCTCTAACATGGCGATACTGAGCAGAGGACTTAATATCTCTGAAATTTACCCTCACAGGCACATACCTAGGAGTGAGTGTGAGATGGGAGAAGTAGACCTGCTGTTGGTCATTCTCAGTTTCCATGGGTCTCTCCCGGAAGCCTCTAATTATGCTAATGGACAAATTATGGGATTTGGACAATTTTAACAATTTGCAATTTCTGACTTATGCACTGATGCTGGATTCTAACTCTAACCTACAGTCTGCTTCCTCTATATTGCCACCTTGCTGGGAGGAAGAACTCTCCCCTATACCTTTTCTTAAGCCAGAAGAATGTGATGATGTTGCCAGCTATTTTAAGTAGTTTAGAAAGATGGAGCAGTGTACAATTCCGGAACTGCATCCATTCAAGCATTTGTTGTGTACCCACTGGGTATCAGGAACTTTGCTGAATACAGCAAGTAGAAAATAATAACAAGGTTGTGATGGTTAATTTTATGTGTAAACTTAACTGGCCCCCATGGTGTGCAGATTAAACATCATTTCTGGGTGTATCTGTGAAGGTATTTCTAGACAAGATTAATATTTGCATCAGTGGATCAAGTGTATCAAAGCAGTGTGTCCTCTCCAGTGTGAATGGGCATTATTCAATCCACTGAGAAACTAAATAGAATTCTTCTCCCCTTCTGCTTGACCGCTTGAGCTGAGACACTGATCTTCTCCTGGTACCCAGGCCTTCAGTCTCAGATAGGAACTTATACCACTGGCTTTCCTGGGCTAGTAACAAATCACAGACTGCCGGACTTCTCAGTCTCCATAATCAAATGAGCCAATTCCTTATTGCTCGCTCACTCTCACATTCGTGTGTGTGTGTGTGTGTGTGTGTGTGTGTGTGTTTCTGTTTCTCTGGAGAACTGTGACTAATATAAAAGGCTAACAAGACTCAGGCATGGCACCTAGCAAGAGCAGACATTGATAAATACAGGAAGAAAGTCACATAGTTAGAGAACTCCAGAACAAAGACAAAGAAAGAAAACAGGAAAAAAAGTCATAGACTCTACTCCATACAGAGTTTTCAGGGAAAGATGCAGTATTAATCATTTTTCTGTATACCAAGTTAACAAAAGTGGCTTTGTTTATATATGTGACAAGATAATAGCTCTTATTTAGCAGACTGAAAAACAACAATCTTAATTTTTATTTAAAATCCTGTTATCTGTTAAAATGTATTTAAACAATGTCCCAGAAAGCTTATATTTAGTACTAAAAGCATGCTGAATCACAAGCAAGTTTTTAAAATGAATTGAAAGATATTGCTGAAGCATCCAGCAGAGAAGGGTTTAATGGGCATGTAAGGTCATTGTTTTTAAGCTGGCAATAACCTAAGTCTACCTTGAACAGATTTATAATCTTATAAAGAAGGAGAATGGTCAAAGGAAGGTTCACTCAGTAGCAAGATCAAACTATACTGTAAACCCTGAGGCAGTTTGCTCCTACAAGTCAAGGAACCAGACTTTAAACATCTTTACATCCTCAGCATCTAGTCTCATACCTAGCACAAAGTAAGCACTAGATAAATGTCTAATTATTTCAACTCCTAACATATTTTCCTTCCCTGCTTTGCCACAAGGTAAAAATGAAAGGTTTCAGACAGATCATGGAAGGATTTTCTAGTTGTTCAAGTATATTTCCTAAAAGGTCAAAAAGGCTATTTTTTATAATCTTAGAGTGTCAGGGAAATACTTTTCTCAAAAAATGAAGAAAAGCAGGGCTGGAGGCAGTAGCTCACACCCGTAATCCCAGCACTTTGGGAAACCAAGGTCAGAAGATTGCATGAGCCCAGGAGTTCAAGACCAGTGTGAGCATCCTAGCGAGGTCTCAGCTCTACAAAAAAAATTTTTTTAATTAGCCAGGCGTAGTGATGCATACCTGTAGTCTCAGCTACTCAGGAGGCTGAGGTGGGAATATCATTTGAGCCCAGGAGGTCAAGGCTACAGTGAGCTATGATTGTGCCCCTGCACTCCAGCCTAGGCGACAGAGTGAGACTCCATCCCAAACAAAAAGACAGATGAATATGATGTGAAAATCTAAAATGTCTTTGTGTCTAAAACATAAACAAAATAAAAATGAAACTAAGATGTACAATTATTTTTGTCAATTAAGAATATATAGTGTTAAAAAGAAAAACAAAAAATGAAATTAGAATAACTTGTTTAAAATACAAAATACAGAGTTTAAAATATAGTTTTTTGGAATCTATTCTTCCTGAGAAAAAACAATCTCTGAGATAAATACTATTAAATGATTTAATACTTAAAAGGGGAATTAAAACACACGTTTATATACACACAAAATATTTCTAGAAGGAATGCAAGAAGTAATTGATGCTGCCGCTGAGAAAAGCAACTGATAGTCTGGAGGGGAAGGCTTTTTTGTTATATACCTTCTTATATTGTTCAAGTTGTTTAATATGGTCATACATTACTCTTTCTAAAAAAAAATTAAAGTGGACAAGCACAGTGGCTCATGCCTGTAATCCCAGCACTTAGGGAGGCCAAGGCGGGCAGATCACAAGGTCAAGAAATTGGGATGATCCTGGCCAACATGGTGAAACTCCATCTCTACTAAAAATACAAAAATTAGCTGCGTATGGTGGTGCGCACCTGTAGTCCCAGGTACTTGGGAGGCTGAGGCAGGAGAATCACTTGAACCTGGGAGGCAGAGATTGCAGTGAGCTAAGATCACACCACTGCACTCCAGCCTGATAACAGATAGAGATTCTGTCTCAATCAATCAATCAATCAATCAAAGCAGCAGCTTCTCTTGAGTTTATGAATTAATGAATATCAAATGCTCAGCACAGTAAGCAATATATATATATACATATATTCCAATATTGTATTATACAGAGTATATACATATGCATACACATATATGTCTTTACAAATCAACATGAGGGAAGAAGAAAATACTTCAAAAACTAGACAAAGAATATGAAATATTAATTCACAAAAAAATGGTCAACAAATACACGAAACATTTTCATTTTCTCTAGTAATCAAATGCAAATAAAAATTGTTTTTGCCTTTCAGATTTATAAAATTTGAAAGGACACTACCAAAAGGTTGAGGGGAAATCGGCCATCTGATATGAGGCTACTGGTGAGAATGTTAATCTGCACACGAGCATCCATTGGCCCAACAATTCCACCTCAAAGAATTTAATCTAAGGAAATACAGCAGCTGAAGAGGGGAACAGCCCAGGTCTTCCCCACACAGGGTAGCTAAATGTCCATCAATAAATCCCACCATCTTTCTTTTAATGAATCAGAGAACAGAGTTGAGGACAACCACAGCCACTAAAAAGTGAGAGGGAAATCTCAAGGGGAGTCCCAGGTTCCGCATATAAACACAGAGCACATCTCTGGCTGACCCCTGAACCACACATGAGGCGGACTCCAAGTAGCCCCACTGAAGCTAAAAGAAATGAATTGATATTCGTGTTGCTGCCCAACACAAGTAAAACAGAATCTGCAGTTTAAGTTCAGCCAAAAATAATAATAATCTTCAAAGGAACATAACAGAACTCACACACTCTAAACCATATGATTCACAATGTATAGGGTAAATCCAAAGCTACTCTAATATGAAGAAACAGGAAAATATGATCCATTCTCACATGAGAAAACAATCAACAAAGGCAATACCCGAGATGTCCTAGAAATGGACCTGAGCAGACATATTTTAGAGCAACAATAACACCTACACTCAAGGAAAATATGCTTATAGTCATTGAAAAGAGGAAAGCCCAGCAGGTAAATAGAAACTGCAGATTCAAAACATTAAAAATCTGCAATTAAAAATTCACTAGATGGGAAGAATGGAGACGACAGAAGAAAGGTTTAGTGAACCTGAAAACAGATCAATAAAAATTATCTAATGTAAAGAACAGAAAGAAAACATTCAGGAAAAAATGAACAGAGCATCAGAGACCTTGAGACAGTATCAAAAGGTCTAACACACGTCATGGAAGATTACAAGAAATAATGGGCAGAAAAAAATATTTTAAGAAATAATGACAAAATATTTCTCAAACTGAATGACTAACAAATTTATAGATTTCAGAATATCTGCCGACCCCAAGCATGATAAATTCAAGGAATACCATACCATAGTACTTAATAGTCAAACACAGTAAAGAGAAAATTTTGAAAGTAGCCAGAGAAAAGTGACACATTAGGTTCAGGGGGAAAACAGTTTGAATTATCACCAACTTCTCATTTCATTCTGGCTAAAGTCACCTTCCATGTTATGCAGAACTCTATGGAAAGGCACTCCTGGCAAAGAAATGATGTTTCCAGCCAACAGGCAGCAGGAATCGGAAGCCAGCCAAAAGCACCTAAGAAAGCTTGGCAGAAGGTGGCTGATGTGAAAACGCCCAAGAGAAACCCTCCTCTGATTCTGTGTAATTGAATGTAAAGTCCCTTTTGACCATGAAGAAACTGGCTGGACAACAGTATACCTACCTACCCTTCCTTCTTTACCTAAACTGTACACTTTTTTAAATTACAGTTTTCAAAGACTTTTCATATGCAAGCTCTCTTTCCAATTTTGATTCTCATTACAGTATCCTAAGTAAGGGTAGGAAACATGCCTTCTCTTTTCTGACAGAATACTGACGCAAAGAAAATTACGTGAGCTCATACAGAAATTTGCCTGAGGTCACAGGGTACTAGAAACACTAACTCTCCCATGCTGTCATTCCTGATTTCTGTACCCTTTCTTACCCTCAAAATCCAAATGGTGGGTAACTTTAGAATAAAATTGTAAGTGGAAAAAAAATTCTCGTTCCTTGTTTGTCTCATATTAAATCTGCCATCAGAGACTATCTTGTAAGAAACATTCTGAAGTCTGATTAAAATTTAATCGCAGAAAATAAAAGGAAAGAATTAAATATAACATATTTCCCTTGTTTTACTTTTTTAGACAACAGAATCACAACTAAAAGAGCATCTGAAAAGCAAAAATATTTACACTCTTAGTTTGAGGTTCCACTTGCTATTCCAGCTCTAACCTTGACTTACCCGAGTCTCCAAGTCAGTCAAGTTCTGAGGCCAGAAGAGATGAGACAGCAACAAATAAGAATGGAAGGGAAAGAGACAGACTAGAAGGAGAAGAAAAGGAAAAAGATGCCAACATTTAAAATAAGAGACTCTAGTTCAACCTGTACCTTCTTTCCTTTCAGTGACAATTATGCCTTACATTTAAATAGAAATTTGATATTTTTTCAAAGAATTTTCATATCTACTATCGTCAATTTGTCCTCTCAATTCCATGCAAGAGCATGGAAGATACAACTAGCAGGGCATCATCTGACAAAAAAGAACTGAGGGGCTGTGAACCCAATTTCTTTATGGGGTTCAAGGTGTTTTAGGGTTTTTAATTTGAAGAATTTAGAATTACAAAATATGAATATAAAACTTTTCAAAAGAGGTTGGGTTTCCTCACCTGAAATTGGCATGCACATTTCAAACCATCTCCATCTTCTTTACAGATTCCTCCATATTTACATGATGACTCATCACAAACTCTTACATCAGACTCCCTCACATTTAATTCTGCAAAAGAAAAAAAATTGTTTGACATATATATTTGGCTTTCTATATACAAATGTGTGTTTATACATATATATATGTGTGTGTATATATATACATATATGTGAAAAAGTCCTTAAAATGTATTGAGTCCCCCCATTCAGAAGTGTAATAAGATATAAATATACAAAAAGAAATTCCATAAGACACAAAATGCTCAGTATTCCCCAAACAAAATCCTGCATAATAATGAGCCTAAAAGTAACTCAAAATAAAATTCAAAATTTCAGGACTTAACATAATTTCCAATGGTAAATCTGTAGAATTTTTCTATTTTGCCTTCTAAGACCTTAAGATAACAATCTTACTATTTCTTATTTAAGATTTTCAATTATTTTTCTAGTAAGTTACTTTTAAGGCTAATGAGAATTAAGAGTATTATTAATTAAACGAGATAAAAAGTTATCTTAATTCTTTTGTTTGCAGAATAAATTCTGGGTGATCATTATTCATTCTAGACAAACTATTTTAACTAAAAAAGAACAATGAATTTGAATTTCATACAATAAGTATATATGGAGTATTTATGTACACAGAATTAAAGAGATTCAAAATCTTAATGGACTTAAAACTTTTAATGGATTGATTTAAGTTGACTCTACCAAAGCAAGCAGAGCCAATCAACAATACCAGAATTTTGTAATCATTTTGCTCCTGCTCTGACACTAAGCATCAAATTAAGCTTCAAAGTTAACGCTTGAAGTAAAGCCACCAATCATGTGAAACTGGGTGAAAATTGCTACACTGCAATTTTCATGTCCTTTGTATGGGGAATGAGAACTTACAAAAACAAATGCACTTAGGCAAATAATAAAGAAACAAATGACTGTCTATTAAAAAAAAAAAACCCATCCCAGTGTATCGATTGAACACATAAGTCTGGGAGCACAGAGAGTCCTGGATTAACTCCTGATTCTGCTGCTCGAAAGCTGAGACTCTGGGAGAACAGCAAGGATTCCTGTAACTCCAGATCACGATGAGATCTTGGCAAAGAGATCTAAGGGAGCACTTCTCCAGTTACCCCATTCCTGGTGGTTTTCTATTTAGATTTCAAAGCAGGACTCAGTAAACTAAATCAAGGGAATTCTATGTCCAGTGACAACTGTCCTAGTGACATTTCATTACCTCTCTCTACCCCATTTGTTCTCACTGCTGTGCAGTGGTATCTTGGGTATCCTACTCCCAACTGACCCTCTGAGGAGCTGGCAGTACTTGAGTACCTGAATCCCTAAGGAGTTGATAATCAACAGTACTGACTTGAGAAGTCACCATCAACTAAGTACTGCATGAGGGCAAGATCACATCTAGATGGGTTACAAAAATAATGTCTCCCTTAAATAATCTCAGGTGGGTTACAAAAATTACTTTCCTTAAATGATCTCAGGTGCACAGAATTGGATTAAAGTTCAAACATTCACCAAAAAAAAAAGGGGGGGGACATGAGGGGAAACTTAAAGCAAGAGAAAGCTAACAGAAGCATTTCGTTATTCTTACTGTTTCACAAACTACTCCAGGTAGAGAAGGCCATCTTTTCATTCCTCCTCATCCTGCATGTGGAAGTTTTATGTCCTTGGTTCTCCTCATCTTTGCTGTCTCTCCCCTTTCCCCTTGATCATTTGCTTTAGCTCTTGAGGCTCAATCCTAGGTATACGGTTTTCCCCCAGTGACCCACACTTCTGCTAGGAACTTGGACAAGGTCTGGTTCCAATTACTGTAAAATACATATCTTTAGACCAAAGGAAGATTACAAAATATTAATAAAGAGCTGTCCTGGAAAAGAGGGTAAGAACATACAATATCTGCTCAACTAAGAGCTTAACCAAGTTTAGGGGCCAGAGAAATAAGAACTGCACAATTTGACTAATAAAATGCAGTGCATTTGTCTTTTCTCCTTTCTTTGTAGGCTTCAAGTTCACACCAGTTTCTATTACAATAAGACATAAAAACAACAATAAGTAAAGTTTTTATTTTGTCTATGAGACAAGATGATGGTCTGAGTTATGACTTGCTACCTTAAGACTCTTAATTGTAATGTTTTACCTGTTGTACTTGACAGGTACAGAGGATTGCAAGCTAGAAACTAAACCATCCCTGCCACGAAGATTCATGTTTGGTAATCCTGATGAATGTTTTTATGAGGGACTACAGAATACTTTAGGGGAATAATCATCCCTGCTAAAGTGAGGCACAAAACTTGGTCCCATTGGTCAGGCACGGTGGCTCACACCTGTAATCCCAGTACTTTGGGAGGCCAAGACAGGCAGATCACCTGAGATCAGGAATTTGAGACCAGCTTGGCCAACATGGTGAAACCCCGCCTCTACTAAATATACAAAAATTAGCTGGGCATGATGGCGCACACCTGTAGTCCCAGCTACTTGGGAGGCTGAGGTAGGACGATCGCTTGAACCCGGGAGGTGAAGACTGTAGTGAGCAGAGATTGTGTCACTGCACTCCAGCGTGAGTGAAAGAAAGAGACTCTGTCTCAAAAAAAAAAAAGGCAAAAAAAGCTTGAGAAGCAATCCCAAGGATAGCCCCTTCCCAAGACTTGGTCTGCTCCTTCAGCCCAGCCCCAAGAACTCAAAACAGAGACAGAGGAGCTACAACAAAGAAACTAAGGAATGGTTTTCACTAAAAACTGAAGTGACAAGTTCTGCTTTGATGCTCATAAGACATAATATGTGGAGAGAAAGGAGCTGGGACACATCAACGGCCCCTGAAAATCCACAATGCATCTAGCAGATGCACAAGACCAAGGAGATGGTACTGTCAGGCAAAGAGGTAGACCTCAGCTATCTGACAGGAGGTACCAATGTGCAACTACAGAGGCAGCAAACACCACAGGAAGAAAAAGACAGGTGTCATGTAGCAGTGGCCAGCATGCATTAGTGAGCCCACATCAAACACAATTTGGTGACTTCCGGAATAAATCTGGAGGGAAGCATTTATGAGGGAGCTAGATGCCCTATATTAATAGGTAAGGGTAAAAGTCATGAAATTCTGATTACTCTGGTTAGTCATATTTTATTTTATGTCTATCTTGCTATCAAATGCATGCTAGTGTAAATGTAATTAGTTTATCATCAGAAAGCAAATTCTAAGCATCTATTAGGTACCTAATACTATGCTAAGAATTTTGGACACACAGAAAAATAATGTAACAGGGAGCATATGATCTCACTAATAAATGCGACAATTAGTGATGAATTCAATACAGTCTATAATTAAGGGGATAAACGTGTCATACAGTCTATGACTGCTGTAGGAGTTCAAGAGGTAGGGAACAAAACTGGATTTGAAGCACTGGGTGCAGTGTCAGAAAAAGCAAGACTTGTATTGACCTTGAAAAATTAGTAAGCCTTTTTTATTATAATAAAACTAATATAAGATCATTATAGAGAATTTAAAAAAGGTATTTTAAACAAACAATGTTCTAATTGCCCACAACATACAAGTAATATTAGACAAAAAAGAAAAGAGAATGTTTTCATTTAGGAAAATAACTAAGTGAAAGTAGAGAGAAAGTCATTTCATAGTACACACAAACAATATAAATATCATACTACATACAAACAATATAAATATCAATGGTTCCAAAACTATGTTCCTCAGGAACACTGGTGTCCTGGAGTAGGGTCGACCTTCATTAAAATCAAATATGAAATCTTCTCATTTGCAAAGGAAAAAAATCAACAACAAAAAAACTGTTCTCATTTTTAAGGTTATTTTTTTCCTTTGTTTCTTAAACCTTTAATATCTGAGATTATTTCAGGTTTGTTGCTGGCTATCAACTAACATCAGATGATTTCAGATATTTTGCTAGCTAGCAGCAAAAGTATGTTCAACAAATAGTTAAGGAATATTAATACAAATATTCCAACAATGTTTCATGAGAACACAGGTCATGAATGTCACAGCTCATGAATGGACATTTTAAATTGTTTTGTAGTTATGGCGGTCACTACTGAATGCCTACCTTGCATCAATTCTCCCCTTTTTACTTAGTAAAAGAACTCCAATTTTGTTCAGGGAAACAAGGTACCCAACTAAATAAACTGTATTTCTCAGCCTTCCTTGTTCTGTGTTCATATGTAGACAATGTCCCTTCCTCCTTCATTCTTCCTTTTTTTTTTCTTAACTGGAGAGCAAACCTATTGCCTAAAGTTGCAGTGGCCTAAAGATGACAGAGCAAAAAGACCAGAAGCAAGAGAGTAAGATGGAAGAATCATAAAATCACCATACCTCCTGTGGATTTCCTCCTTCTAGACTTTCCATTACAGAAATAATATATATAAATGAATACATTTTTTTAAAGCCCTTATCATATAAGCCACCACTGGTCACACCACTGATACAGGCAGTTAAACATAATTCCAGTAGAATGATTGTGTGTAAATGTAATTAAGATAACTATTTCTAAGCAATGGTCTTAAAAAATTTTCGTGTTGACCAGGCACAGTGGCTCACGCCTATAATCCCAGCACTTTGGGAGGCAGAGGTGGGCAGATCATGAGATCAGGAGTTCGAGACCAGCCTGACCAACATGGTGAAACCCCGTCTCTACTAAAAATACAAAAAGCATGTGCGCCTGTAATCTCAGCTACCCTGTAATCTCTGGCTGAGGCAAGAGAATCACTTGAACCTGGGAAGCAGAGGTTGCACTGAGCCAAGATCGGGCCACTGCACTCCAGTCTAGATGACAGAGCAAGACTCTGTCTCAAAAAAAAAAAAATTATGCTACATCGTAGTCCACGTGATCAAATTAATTTATCAAGAGAACCATGACTTGCTGATACTCTGTCTCCTAAGAACTTTTTTTCTTTTTGAGACAAGCTGTCACTGTTTCCCACACTGGAGTGCAGTGATGTGAACACGGCTCACTGCAACCTCTGCCTCCTGTGTTCAAGCAATTCTCCCACCTCAGCCTTCCAGATAGCTGGGCCTCAGCCTTCTGAGTAGCTGGGGGCCACAGGTATAGACCACCATGCAAAAAATTTTTGTATTTTTTGTAGAGATGAGGTTTCACCATTTTGTCCAGGCTGATCTTGAACTCCTGGGCTCAAGCCATCTGCCCGCCTCAGCCTCCAAAAGTGCTGGGATTACAGGCACCACACCCAGCTGATTTCTAACAAATTCGAGAATAGAATCACTGCCTTAGCTTAAACCCAATACAGAGGGAATCTATTTTGGGATAATCTTCTGAATGTTCTTTCTTTTCAAGTATTCTGTATAGTACCAGGCATCAAGAGGACATTCTGCTACGTGTCAATGATTATGATGATTACAGACATGCCTTTCTGAAACCAAAATGAAAGTCCAGTAAAATGGATGAGCCATTACTAAGGCCCTCAAAAATCAATTCTCCAAATAGAAACATTTTACAAAAAGAAGCACTCATAGAGTTGCTCAAAACAAAAATATTTTGTTCTTCTTGCAAATCTGCCCCACAATTCTCAAAATGTAAAACTTGTCTTGAGGATTTCATTAACATTTCAAAGCTCAGAAACAATACACACTAGCAGCAGAAACCCTGCTTTCTATGAACCTGAGCTGCCCAAATTCCCAACTTTTGGTAGAAACAACTAGGTTCAGACTGTGATTCAAAATGAGATCCCACAGCCTTCCAGAATGATATGACTTTCCTTCCATCCCTCCATTGAGAAGAATGTAGTTCTGGGGATCTTATGAGTTAGTTAACACTCATGAAGAGCCCAAAGGAGATAAAATTCATTAGATGTTACAATACAATCCAGGGTTTCTCAATCTGGGCACTGCTGACATTTGGAACCAGATAATTCTTTGTTGTATACTGGAGGATATTTAGCAATAGCCCTTGCCTCTATCCATTAGATGCCAGTAGGACCACACCAGCTGTGACAACCAAAATTGTCTCCAGACATAAGCAACCACCCCCTTGGGGGACAAAACTGTCCCCAGTTAAAAACCACAGTAAAGGGAAAGCAAAGACTTTATATCTAATTCTCTTACACAATTACTATAAGGAAAATTAATCAAATAATCGGCAATCTCAAAAGAGCTGAACACACTTCCACAGCTATTCTCTACTTCAATAAAGGAACCTAAATATATTGATTCCAAGTATATGTTAAATTCCCCTCCGTTAATAGTACCTTAACCTCCAGTAGGCCTCGCTTCTTTCTTCTTCCTATAGTAACTCCTCTTCTTCAAGGTCAAAGCAACCACCTATTCTAAAGATCCAGTGGCTTTTTTCTTAAGTCCTTGAATCCTTTTCTTGACCTATCTACAGCAGTTGACACTTCTGGCCTCCCCTTACAACCAATAGTCTTCATTATCCCCCCAACTCTCTGATCTCTTTCATTTACTCACTCCTTTTTCCTTCTCCTATTGCGCAGTACTTGTCAATAACATCTTAGAACTTATCTCCAACTTAGTCAACTCTCCAAATTCACCAAAATGTGGCATTCTCTTTAAAACCTACAGAAGAATGCCTTTGGCACAATGAATTCTCAAGGCTACTAGGCCCTCTCTAGAATATCCATGAGCACTTTAGCTCCAACTAGGGTAGCTGTTCTTGTGCTTCGAGTCAGTTATATATATGTTACCCAGCCTATGTAGTTGCTACTATAATTATGTGATTTCAACATTTCATATGAGTGAAAACAAATTACTTCTGTAAAAACTAAACTGAAAGACTTGAATAAGGTGAGCTACTCTTTTTTAAAAACCTGCAGTTACATTTAGAATTCTACATCTACAAGTCTTTAGTTTCCTTTTTAAAGGGATTAAAACTGGAATTTGTGATCAATGCATTATACAAGTGGTTTATTATACAAGTGGTCTATTCAAGAAAGTAGAAACTATTCCAAAGAAAAATTACGGGCCCTCTTTCAAAATATTTAATATGTATATGCTAAGTTAAAATAAAATGTTACATGCATTTATGAATCATTTTTGTGACTCCCTACTTTAAACAACTGTCTCAATTAACCAAATAACTACCAGATTCTTATGGGACCAAGACAAAAGATCCTTACTGTATAGTAAATGTTCCGCCTTCAGCCATCCTATGTGTCATGTCATTTTGTTCATTCTCTGGCAGTATTCTCATTCACACCCACCACTTCAAGTCTTCAGACCTGGTTTTCCCCTCCCTATTAAAGCCATGTCATCCGTTTTTGCTAGTGCTATTTCCAGTCTTCAGAGCATCGCTGGGGAAAGTCCTATAAATTAATGTTCCCTAAGGCCTTATTAACATGTGAAAACCTTTAGTTCATCTCGAGTAGATTCTGTATTGACTCCCCACAGAACATGTTCAAACTTTTCACCTTGTCCTTCAAAAAAAAATTTTGATGCGTTTATACAGTCTAGATGTTAACAGTATTTGGAGAAATCTTCCCTTTTTCAGAAAAGCAAACCAATCCAATCTGATAGGACCCTGCTGGATGGTTTCACTCCCAGAACAAGCCCAGTTTGTTCTTAAACCTGTACCCAACTGCCTACAAAACAATTCCATGATCTCTACATTGAAAACAGCAGAAACATTAAAAATATTTAAACATTTAAAATATTGCACACCAGGTAATGGTGTGATACAACCACGGAATATTATAATGCTATTTAAAGATATATATTATGCAATATGGAAATAAGCTTTTGAATGTTAAAGTGAAAATGCAGACCACAAAACTATACACATAGACTATGATTATATATTTTAAAAAACCAGACAGGCTCTGTGATGCAAGCCTCTAGTCCCAGCTACTCTGGAGGCTAAAGCAGGAAGATCATCTGAGCCCAGGAGCTGAAGATCAGCCGGGCCAGTATAGTGAGATTCATTTCAACTACATACACACACACACACACACACACACACACACACACACACAAGCACGCACACACACACACACACACACACAATAATCCAGCCAGATTAAAAACTGGTAACAGTACCTCCTTATAGCAGTTGAACAATGAGTGATTTCTCCTAACAGTAACTTGTTATAGCAGTTGAACAGTGAGTGATGTCTCCCCTTTTTAAGTTTCTATATTGGTTATTATTTAACGGGGAAAAAAAACTCAATGTGATTTCAAAGAGAACCCCAGAGACAGTTAGCTATGCAACAAAGTATAAGTTTAGAGATCAGTAATTCACATGTTAGTTCTCCTTTCAGAATAATACTTTTCCTTGATACTATAGCAATTAGACAATGTATTCAAAAGCAATTGTGCCTAGACCTAGAACAGATAGGTATACAACAAAGATTCACTTGTTTTCATTTCCCAGCTATGACTCCAACTCCCCAACCAATCTGAGGGGTACCTCTAATGACACAAGTCACTGAAAATTCATTTCAGGGTATAAAATCAAGCAATAGATTTAGCAAATATTGACGTCAAGTTTCAGGAAATCAGAAGAATTAAAAGTTAAATCCTCTTCATCTTGTTTACTAATCATATTAGTCATCTTCTAGTATAAAGATATGAGTAGGAAAAAGAAACTTTACTTAATATCATATGATACAAAACCAAAAACAGTCTACATTAATATTAAAAAGCATCAACTTCGAGATGACTAAAACTTCTCTAAGCTATACTTAACAAAAGAAATTTCACATATGTCACACAATCATCTGACTCCGATATTTTTCATTCCATTTTGCATACTACTGCCAACCACCCTTTGTTAAACCATACTTTGCTCCTGTCAATCCTCCACCCCCACTCCTGCAATCTTTCCCCGCTGCCTACTTCAATTCTAAATGCCACTATCAGGATTCTTCAGGCAAGGTGACAGGGAGAATAACTACTGCAAGATCAGATGGAAGAAAAGGCCGGGATACAGAGTTAAGCATTGAAGGCTCCCAGGGTATTCCCAGGCCTCGCCAGTCCTAGCGGAAGATCTCAGAGCTGTGACACTCCCTCACAGGTGTTTCTGATCTCTGGGATTCTGACACTAGCTTGGCAAACCAGTATGTTTCCTTCATACAGATCCATAAACTGAATCTGTTATGGTGCAGTAATTAAAATTAATGATGAAAAATCTCTACAGTTCCTGACATGACACATTTAAAGGCAGACTTTTTAAAATGTATGTAACACAAACTTTTTTTAATACCTATTTTAAAAATCTGGAAGGTATACTCACCAAAATATGAAACACAGTTACCTCTTGGTAGAATTTAAATCTTCATTATTCTGTATTTTTCTGAATTGAGTTTTACAATTTAAACTTGTATTAATTTTAAAATCAGATAAAGCAATTACATGCTCTAGCATATAAGAACCTAGAACATTATGCAAACAGGGTACAGTGCCTCATGCCTGTAGTCCCAACACTTTGGGAGGCCAAGGCAGGAGGACTGCTTGAGCCCAGGAGCTTGAGATCAGTCTGGGCAACATGGTGAAACCCCTATGCAAAAATTCGCCAGGCATGGTGGCACATGACTGTAGTCCCAGCTACTGGGGCACTGAGATAGGAGAATTACTTGAGCTGGAGGTCACGGCTGCAATGAGCCATGACTGTACCACTGCACTCCAGCCTAGGAACAGAGAACTTGTCTCCAAAAAAATAAAAGAGAGGAAAATATTATGTTAAAAGAAAGAAGTCAGGCACAAAAAGCTATACATTGTATTATTCCATTTATATGAAACATCCAAAATAAATAAATCCACAGAGAAAGTCTCTATGTGCTTACCAGGAGATAGGGGTGGGGAGTAGTGGGTCTGATTGTTAACAAGTAGAAACCTTTTGGGGTGATAGAAATGTTCTATAATTAGATGGTAGATAGTGATGATTACTGCACAATATAGTGAATGTACAAAAACCACTGAACTGTATACTTTAAAATGCTGAATTTTACATTATGAAAATTATCTCAAAAAAAAAATAAAAATAATATTTAAAATCATATAAATCATGCTACTTAAATTTTGGAGAAACTGAAACCAAAAAAAATTAGGCTGGGCACAGTGGCTCACACCTGCAATCCCAGCACTTTGGGAGGCCAAGGTGGGCGGATCATGAGGTTAAGAGATTGAAACCATCCTGGCCAACATGGTGAAACCCCATCTCTACTAAAACAAAATACAAAAATTAGCTGGGTGTGGTGGCGCACACCTATAGTCCCAGCTACTCAGGAGGCTAAGGCAGGAGAATTGCTTGAAACCTGGGGGTTGCAGGGAGCCGAGATCACACCACTGCATTCCAGCCCAGCACTTTGTGACAGGGCAAGACTCTGTCTTGAAAAAAAAAAAAAAATTAAAAGCAGGCATTAAAATATGCTTTTTAAGGGGCACACCCTGGCATCAGACCACCTTGTTCATTCAGCATCCTGGCTCTATCACTTATCACAGCTGTGTGAGCTTAGTAATTTGCCACTTCTGTGCCTCCATTTCTTCATCTACAAAATGGGGACAATAACAATACCTATCTCAAAATTCTGATGGAGGATCAAAGATATTTAAAGTACTTAGAGCAAAATAATAATGCACATTATAATGCACATAATAATGTGTATTAAATAATTTTGTGCAATAAATAATGCACAAAATAATAATGCACTCAATTAAGCATAAGCTACTGTTGTTTTCTGTTAGCACCAGTTCTAATATATAGGTATAGAAAAATGAGCACTCTAACTGTGGAAGCACATAGTGGCATGACTTCTCATGCTTCCATATGTACTGCTATTTTAATTGTCTTAATCCTTTTATCCAACATTTCCAGGAAATTATAACAGATATAAAAGAAAAACATACAAAAACCCATGTCCAAGATTGTTAACATCAGCATTTTCTGGAAAACAATCTAAGTGTCCATCTATTGGGAATTAAATTATTGACATAATATTACACAGACATTTGTATAAACATATGTAGTGATATGCAAAGACAACTAAGACCTATTGTGAGAAAAAAACCACAGTGTAAAACTACACATATAGTTATAATCCCATTATTTTGCAACACACACATGTTCCCATATATAAGATTTTGCAGGCATATTCAATATATTTCCTTTATTAAACTATTTTTAAATCAATAATAAATCCAAACACAAGACCAATGTCCTCTGGTTCTATTTCTAACCACTATCCCTTAGTGTCTGCAATACTAAGTAGAACAGGAGGTAGCTAGAATCCAGGGAAATCACCCACAAAGACAAAAATCTATATAACAACTTGCATATTGACACTGGAAAACCTGGTATTAATTATTTGAAAAGAGAATTTTTTTAAAGACATCACAAAATTCTGGTACATTACGAAGAGTTCCAGACTTGGAGTTACAATTATTTGATTAAGTAAACGTAACTATATGATCTTTGCCAAGTGCTAATCTGAGAATCCCAGTTTCCTAGAATTAAAAAAAAAATGAGTATAATAATCCCTCATTGGATTGCAATGGTTATAAGAGATCCTTACAAAAGAACACTGCAAACTATGAAGAAAACAAACTGCTACTCTTTGACTGAAACCACCAAAAACAAACTTAAAAAGACACTACCATAACTAGAAACACTAACAAATTCTGTTGTAAAACAGTGATTTAAAAAAAAAAAAAAAAAGACTAAGTCTAAAGAAATGAGAATTAGGATGTGCTTATGGTATAAACTTGAAGTAAACAATAATGGTAAACACAAATGTACCACCTGGAAAACATCGCGAACCACTTTAGAGAGAGAAGCAGGCCGGGTGCAGTGGGTCAAGCCTGTAATCCCAACATTTTGGGAGGCCAAGGTAGGCAGATCACTTAAGGCCAGGGATTCGAGACCAGCCTCTCCAACATGGTGAAACCCTGTCTCTACTAAAAATACAAAAAAATTAGCCCTGTGGTGGCAGGCACCTGTAATTCTAGTTACTCAGTCGGCTGAGGCACAAGAATTGCTTGAACCCAGGAGGCGGAGGTTGCAGTGAGCCAAGATCATGCCACTATACTCCAACCTGGGTGACAGAGTGAGACCCTGTCTCAAAAAATACTAATAAATAAAATGTTTAAAAATTTTTTAAATGAAAGTATTAAAGAGGAAAATGGAAAAAAAGCTATAGAAAATTAATACAGGACACTGAAAGATTGAGCTGACTTGTGAGTAATAATCTAAATATATCAATTGGGCTATAAACAACAGAATTGATACAGCAATATCAGCAGTTTAGTTTCATTTGCAAAACTATATTAAATAAAATCTGACAAGGCAAAAATAAACTGAACTTAAAAATCCCTAGCCAGGTACAGTGGCTCATCCTGTACTTTGAGAGGCTGAGGCACAAGTATCACTTGGGCCCAGGCGTTCAAGGCCCACCTGGGCAACACAGGGAGACTCCGTATCTACAAAAATAATTTTAAAAAATTAGCTGGATGTGGTGGCACGTGCCTGTGGTCTCAGCTACTCAAAAGGCTGAAACAGGAGGATCAATTGAGCCTGGGAGGTCAAGGCTGCAGTGAGCCATCATGCCACTGCACGCCAGCCTTGACAACAGAGGGAGATCCTGTCTCAAAAAATAAAAATAAAACATCCCAAAAGGAGATCTGACCTCTGAACAACAGTGGCTTCAGCATAAACAGAAAATGCAAAGTAAAACAACATGAATATTTTTTAAAAGTTAACTTTTGTGACTCATGCCTGTAATCCCAGCACTTTGGGAGGCTGAGATGGGTGGATCACCTGAGGTCAGAGGTTCAAGATCAGCCTGGCCAACATAGTGAAACCCCATCTCTACTAAAAATACAAAATTAGCCAGGCGTGGCAATGCACGCCTATAATCCCAGCTACTCAGGAGCCTAAGGCAGGAGAATCCCTGAACCTGGGAGGCAGAGGTTGCAGTAAGCCAAGATCTCACCATTGCACTCCAGCCTGGGCAAAAAGAGCAAAACTCCTGTCTCAAAAAAATAAAAAAGTTCAAAATGTTTTTGATGAAAAACAAAATAATTCAGTATAAACATTGAGATTAAAGAAAAGAATCATAATCATCACAGATTTCCTCTTTATATTTTTCCATATTCTTAAATTTTCTACACAGATTATATACTGCTTTTGTAACAAAGATAAAAAGGTGTGGGTTTTTTCCCTTTTTTAATCCATGGAAACTAAAGACTCAGAATATCTGTACAAAAATGAGAGAAATTGAGCTGTGGTTGAAAATATAACAACCTGCCAAAGTTTTTAAAGGTACAAGAATATGTTAAGAACTTTAGAACCTTAAGTGACTTCTGAAAAAATGACAAGACTACTGAGCCATGGAAAATGATACTTTTTAAAAACAAATGAATTTGAATTGTAACAAAGGATTTACAATAAATTAAGTCACCTAATAATCCAAAAGCATATACTGAGAGAATTTTAAGATTTAAGCATGGAATTTCCAAGTACATGAGAAGTATGCCAAGCTCCTAAATACTCAAGAAGCTCGTAAGAGAATTAATAATATGAATAAAGAAAATAGTTAAGTTAAAACAATGTCTGTAACAATGTAAAAAATGGGGGGGATAAATAGGTTGAAGTCCAGCTTAAAAGAAACTGAGAATTTAAATTCCATAAAGAAACCACACTTATAGGGAAAATGAAAGATAACAAATATGAACTTAAATGAAGATGGCTGGTTATAACAAAGAAGACAATAACAAATGTTTGAGGATATGGAAAATGGAATGTTCACACGTAGCTGATGAAAATGTAAAATGGTGCAACCATTTACAGCAGTTTGGCAAACCTTCAAATGTTAAACAGAGTTTTACACGGGTAGCAATCTGGAAAAACTCTGGACAGCAGTTTGGCAAATCTTCAAAATGTTAAACATAGAGTTACCACGTGACCTAGCAATTCCACTCCTAGGTGGAATACATACACCCAAGAGACATGAAAACATATGTTTACACAAAAACTTGTACATAAATAGCCACAGTGGCATTACTCATAACAGTCAAAAAGTAAAAACAACAAAAATGTCTATCAACAGATGAATAGATACTGAATAAACAAAACATGGTATCATCGAGACAATGAAATATTAGTCATAAAAAGGAATGAAATTCTAATACATGCTATAACATGGATCAACCTTAAAAACATCATGCTAAGTGAAAGAAGCAAACTATAAAAGGTCATATTATATGATTCAATTTATATGAAATGTCCAGAATAGACAAATCTACAGCAAAAGATAGTAAATCATGGCCAGGCTTGGTGGCTCACGCCTGTAATCCCAACATTTTGGGAGGCAAAGGCAGGCAGATCACTTGAGGTCAGGAGTTCAATACCAGCCTGGTCAACATAGTGAAACCCCTTCTCTACTAAAAATATAAAATTAGCGAGGTACAGTGACAGGCACCTGAATCTCATGCTGAGGCACAAGAATTCCTTGAACCAGGGAGGCGGAGGTTGCAATGAACTGACATTGATAACCTAGACAATAGAGACTCTGTCTCAAAAAAAAAAAAAGATAGTAGCTCAGTGGTAACTCTATGTTTAATATTTTGGATGTTAAACATAGAGTTTAACCTATGTTTTTAACCTCTGGATGAGGAGAGGTAGGGATTGGGGAGTGATTGCTAAGAATGCAAAGTTCCTTGGCCAGGCACGGTGGCTCAAGCCTGTAATTCCAACACCTTGGGAGGCCAAAGTGGGCAGATCACCTGAGGTCAGGAGTTCAAGACCAGCCTGGCCAACATGGGGAAACCCCATCTCTACTAAAAAATACAAAAACTGGCTGGGTGTGGCGGCGGGCACTTGTAATTCCAGCTACTTGGGAGGCTGAGGCAGGGAGACTCACGTGAACCTGGGAGGCAGAGGTTGCAGTGAGCCGAGATCACGCCATTGCACTCCAGCCTGGGCAAGAGATCAAGACTCGGTCCATTAAAAAAAAAAAAAAAAAATAGTTCCTTCTTGGGAAGATGAAAATGTTCTAAGATTGATTGTGGTGACAGCTGCACAACCTTGTGACTACAATCAAAAACACTGAATTGTGCACTTTAAAAAAAAGATGATGATGGAAAGTAGCACAGGTATCAATTACTTAATTTAATGTAAATGAGTTGAATGCCACTGAAAGCAGAATGATCTATAACTCTATTGGGAAACAAATCCCAACACTTAAAAACTAAAATATAAACACAAATCTAGAAAAGGACAGGTCCTATGATAACTTGAAGAGACACTTTAAATCTACTTTATACACAAAGGTAAGTACAACAAATTATAATACAAAATAATGTTCAATGTATATGTCCTTCACAGAATAACAAAAATATAAGAAAAAACTAAAAAACTGTGAAAAATAAACCTATCACTATAAGCAGAAGTTTCACTATTTAAGAGGAAAGGACAAAGCAAAAAATTTTAAATATGGAACTAAAATTAAACACAAATTAACCCTCTCCCCTTGCTAGGGGCCAACTTGACAGAGCCAAGTTCAAGAAAAGAAAAAATAGACAGACTGGCCGGGCATGGTGGCTCAAGCCTGTAATTCCTGCACTTTGGGAGGCCGAGGCGGGTGGATCACGAGGTCAAGAGATCAAGACCATCCTGGTCAACATGGTGAAACCCCATCTCTACTAAAAAATACAAAAAAATTAGCTGGGCATGGTGGTGTGTGCCTGTAATCCCAGCTACTCAGGAGGCTGAGGCAGGAGAATTGCCTGAACCCAGGAGGTGAATGCGGTGAGCCGAGATGCGGAGCGCCATTGCACTCCAGCCTGGGTAACAAGAGCGAAACTCCACCTCACAAAAAAAAAAAAGAAAAAATAGACAGATGATAGAGAGAGAAAGAGTAGATACAGGAAGAGAGACTTATGGAAAATGTGGTAATATCTTAATTGGGAAATCTGGATGTACTATTACAACATTTTTCTAAGTTTGAAATTATATGAAAATAAATTTAAGTAAAACTAATAGTGAATATAACATGGAGACTGAGAAGTCCAGGAAATAACTCTTCTGGAGTTGAATCCTTCACAAAACTTGTTTTCATACTAGAATACAAAGATACACCTAGGTTTTTGTTTGTTTTTGTTTTTTGTTTGTTTGTTGGTTTTGTGAGATGGAGTTTCTATCTCGTTGCCCAGGCTGGAGTGCAATGGTATGATCTAGCCTCACTGCAACCTCCACCTCCTGGGTTCAAGAGATTCTCCTGCCTCCGCCTCCCAAGTAGCTAGGATTACAGGCATGTGACACCATGCCCAGCTACTTTTTGTATTTTCAGTAGAGATGGGGTTTCACCATGTTGGCCAGGCTGGTCTCAAACTCCTGGATCACTCGCCTCAGCCTCCCAAAGTGTTGGGATTACAGGCTTGAGCCACCACGCCTGGCCACACCTAGTTTTAATATGAAAACCTAGAGATTACATATAACACATTTTTAGACCATAATGCAAAATCATAAAACAACCTGTCTGTAACATATATAAACTCATTTGTTTCACAATGATGAGAAAAATTTTATCATAAATATCTATGGAGTTTAAGAAACATAATGATCTATAACCACCTAAAAAATTGAGAAAGAGACAAAAGGGGAAGTTTAAAACTAAGGGATAAAATTAAGGAAATTAAAAAAAAGATATGGAAAAACATCAGAGACAATGGTATAATCAGAGATAGGAGGATAGGTTTCAAATATAAAAAAGAAGGAAGTGGATTCAAGGATAGCGTTAAGAACAATACAGTGGAAGTTACTAGGAATACAGGTAGGAGAGGAGTTGAAACCAGAAGAACTAGGCTCTGGAGAAATAAGGTCTCCAATTCAACTTTGTAATTGTGAATAACAGGAGTGAGGGAATGTATACCAATTTGACTCTCCTTCAAACAGGCTCTCCATCTCAAATTAAGAGCATCACAATTCACCCCACCGTCTATAGGAGGAGATCCAGAAGTTAAGGCCGAAAAAGATCAATGAAAGAGCTGGCTGGTTGAGGACTGGGCAAAGTAAAGAGCTCGTGCCTCAGTAGACAGCACTGACTGATTTTTGCTATGTGGAAACGAGAGCCCAATATTGACAGTACCTCCAAGTTTAGAAGAGAATGCAGGCCAGAAGTGGTGGCTCGTGCCTGTAATCCCAGCACTGTGGGAGGCGGAAGCAGGTAGATCACTTGAGGTCAGCAGTTGGAGACCAGCCTGGCCAACATGGCAAAAACCTGTCTCTACTAAAAATTCAAAAATTAGCCAGGCATGCTGGTGTGTGCCTGTAATCCCAGCTACTCCAGAAGTTGAGGTAGGAGAATTGCTTGAACGTGCGAGGCAGAGGTTACAGTGAGCTAAGATGGAGCCACTGCACTCCAGCCTGGGCAACAGAGCAAGACTCTGTCTCAAAAAAAAAAAAAAAAAAACAAGAGAAGAAGGCAGAAAAACAGATTGCCAAGTGAAACCTCCAGATTTTTTTTTTCTTTTTTTTTTGAGATGGAGTTTAGGTATTGTTACCCAGACTGGAGTACAATGGCACAATCTCGGCTCACCACAACCTCCGCCTTCTGGGTTCAAGCAATTCTCCTGCCTCAGCCTCCTGAGTAGCTGGGACTACAGGCGTGCACCACCATGTCCAGCTAGTTGTATTTTTAGTAGAGACGGGGTTTCACCTTGTTGACCAGGATGGTCTTGATCTCTTGACCTTGTGATCCACCCACCTCAGCCTCCCAAAGTGCTGGGATATAGGCGTGAGCCACCGCGCCCAGCCAAAACCTCCAGATTTTTAATGGCTAACAACGAATGTAACTTTCTTCCCATTTCTACTGTTTTCTTTCCTCATACCACCAGTCTCTTCCCTTCTCTGTTCCATTTTTACCAATTTCAGTCTTTGTTTTCTAAAACCACAATGTCACACAAACCCTTTAAAAGCTTCGTGATGTCTTTTTACCAAATGCCAAACCTTCAGATGGGCCTTGAAGACCTTAATGTGGTTGCAGAATCTCCTGCCTTAATCCCTGCAACTTAGTGTTTCGAAAAGACTGCCTTCTCTTTCCCACCTTTGTGCCTTTCCAAAGCTATTCCTTCAGCCCTTCCCAACTCTCATCGGCTTCTATGTTCATTCAGCCATTAATCCATTCCACAAATAAATGTGTAATGGGCAAGTAACTTTGTGCCAGACACCAATCTGGGCACTGTCAATACAGCAGTAAACAAAACAGACAAAAACCTTTGCCTTTATAGAGCTACATGCAGAGACAGAAAACAAGTAAGATGTATAGTAAGCCACACAGGAAAAGATGTTTTGGAGCAAGAAACAAAAGGGCCTGGCGCAGTGGCTCATGCCCAGCACTTTGAGAGGCCGAGGCAGGCAGATCATGAGGTCAGGAGTTCGAGACCAGGCTGGCCAACATAGTGAAACCCCGTCTCTACTAAAAATATAAAAAATTAGCTGGTGTGGTGGTGTGTGCCTGTAATCCCAGCAACTTGGGAGACTGAGGCAGAAGAACTGCATGAACCCCTGGAGATGGAGGTTGCAGTGAGCCGAGATCACATCATTGCACTCCAGCCCAGGTGACAGTGCAAGACTCTGTCTCAAAAAAAAAAAAAAAAAGAAAAGAAAAGAAAAAGCAGGAAGAGAGGTTAGGGTGTGAGAGAGATATTGTAGATGGAAGGTGGAGAAGGCTGTAATTTAAGGCACCACTGAAGGTGACATTAGAGCTGTAGGAACGCCTGAAGGAACTGGGACAAGAAGGTTCCTACAACACCTGTAGGAACTGGGACAAGAAGGTTCCATGCCAAAGGAACAGTAACAACAGCAAAGGCCTCAGGCAAAAGTGTGTCTGATGTTTCAAGGTGCTGTTCTACTCTTCCCATACAGTCCAGCTCGAGTGCCACTTACTTCAGGAAACCAGTTTTGATTCCTACAAATCAGAATTATTCATTCCCATGACACCATATCTGCATCTTCCTTAGGGCATCTTGTACAGTGGAAATCCTCTTTTCAAACATATACAAGAGTGATTATTGATCTATTAATCAAAAAAGTTAAAGCAGAATCCATTTAAAATGATACCTATTTTCACCATTTTAGCCTTAAATACATAATTATACATTCATTTCCTAGTGTAGCACCAAGACCTTTTTTTTGGGTATGAGTCTGCCAAACGCAGTTCCCCACTCCCTTGGATAAGCCATATGCATAATCCATTAGATCTACAATGTCCATTTTCCTTTCCTTTAAGTAAAACACAGGCTTAAAAACACTTGCAATGTTTTCTGAGAAATCCTTCCAAAAGTTTACAGGGTTTCTCCACTCTGTTTCAGTTGTCTTGATCATAATTTAATTCATTCAGAGGCAATTCTTTCAGCTTCTTGTCTTTATCAAGTCTTTCCAAAGCATTTCGTAAAAACAACTTTTTGTATTCATATTTCATTGATTGGAGTAATATTTATTAAATTATACTCATAAGTACCACTGGTATAAATAAGTTTGAAAACAAATACAACTGACTCTTGCTTAGTAAGCAGAAAAATCAAATGTTACACAAACAACGAAAGCTAACCTAGTATTTGAGTATCTGTGCGCTTGCTATGGGAATTGATTAGTACGTTTACTAAGGGAATGGTTACTCCAAGATGTCAAAATCAAGCCCAGCAAAGGATCTGATTAGACATTTCTCCAAAGAAGATATATAAATAGCCAATACATTCATTAAAAGATGTCATTAGGAAAATACAAATAAAAACGACATTGATACATAACTTTATACCCACTAGGATGGCCAAAATCAAACAGACATATAATAACAAGTGTTGGAGAAGATGTTGGGGAAATTAGAATCTTCAAACGTTGCTGGTAGAAATGTAGAATGATGCAGCTTGGCAATTCCTCAAAATGTGAAACACAGAGTTACCATATGGCCAAACAATTCCACTCCGAGATATATACCCAACAGAACTGAAAACATGTGTCCATACAAAAATTTGTCCATGAATGTTACGGCAGCATTATCCACAACAGTCAAAAACTAAAAACAATCCAAATATCCATCAGTAGAGAAATGGATATGCAAAATGTGGTTTATCCATACAATGGAATATTATTTAGCCATAAAAAGGAATGAAGTTCTGACACCTGCTACAACATGGATGAACACTGAAAACATAATGCTATGGGAAGGAAGCCAGATACAAAAGAACACATCTCATATTATTCCATTTGCATGCATATCTAGAATAGGCAAATCCATAGAGACAGAAAGCAGATTAGCAGTAACCAGGGGTTGGGGAAGGGAAGAATGTGGAGTGACTATTAACAGTTTTAGGGTTTCTTTTTGGGATGATGAAAATTTTCTGGAATTAGAGAGTGGTAACAGACAATTTTGTCAATATACACAAAACCACTTAACTGTATACCTTTTAAAAAATCCTATCTTGTTAGTGCCCAATAAATGCTTATTGATGGGGAATGCAAGGAAAGCAAGCCCAGACACAGTAAACAGAAACGTCCACTGTATATTTCTGTAACAGGCTAACCACCTCTGTAAGATTATAAGGCCCTTGAAGGCAGGGAAGCCCTCTCATATATTTCCCTTAACATCTAGTATATTAGATTACGCTAAGCAGTATTCAATCAAGGTTTGCTAAATTAATTATTATCCATCCACACTTTACACATCAGGGATCTGGAAGAAAAAAAGCCCTGCCCAAGATTCCACATTGATTAGAAAACCTTACTTTTTATTCCCGAGAATCTTAAATTGCCACAAATAAGGCACTTCTCGTAATCTGACATTGATATTATCCATTTATACCATTCCAACCACCACATAACAATCCAGAGGACCCACTTCTAGTTAAAACCCATTTCAAATTCTCCACCTTGTATCTATCACCAAATGCCACTTATTGATCTCTCAGTATGTCCTTCTACCTCTTTAACCATATTCCCCAGGATAGAAATGTCCTACATTTAGCCTCATTTGTTCTTCTCAAATACCCTAGAGCCAAAAAGGACTATTATCATCTTCAGGTTATAAATGAAAACCAAGTCAGTCTAAGGTTACCTGGTCTCCTGAATTCAATTTTATCTTTCTTCATATATGTCATGAATAACTGGGAACTTTCTGGTAAGTTAGCTTTTAAAAGAATAAGCATAACAAAAAAATAAATAAAATCAAAGTTTTTTTATTAATCGCAGTAAATCTAAAGTCCAGAATGAGAGTGGAGAACTTGGGCAAGAGGACAACAAAAAAAGTCTTGTTCCAGCCTGGGCATCATGCCAAAGGCGTCTCTCCACTAAAAATACAAACAATTAGCCAAGTGTGGTGGCACGCACCTAGAGTCCCAACTACTCAGGAGGCGGAGAATCACCTGAGCCCAAGAAGCTGAGGTTGCAGTGAGCTGAGATTGCGCCACTACACTCCAGCCCCGGCGACAGGAATGAGACCCTCTCTCAAACAAACAGACAAAAAAGTGTTGCTTAGAACAAGAAGAGATAAACCAAAGGCCCGCTGCTTAGGGAAGATGCAATATCAAGAGACAACAGGGCCATTCCCTGTGCTTCATCTTCATCAAGGAACATGACCTTCAAGCTAGGGAGGACAGAAATCTGATAAAAGGAAACCAACTACTTCTAAGGTAAGTGGCATGGATAGGGGACAGTAACAGAATATAGAGCTAGTTCAAAAGAACTCACATTCCATGATACTGAAAAAACTTTTACATCTGCCTTAAAATCTACCACTAATTACCTAAGCTACCCTGACAAGGTGCCAGATGACCAGAAATAAAAGAATTCGTCCTCAAATTTCAAAAAAGGGGAAATGCAGTCCAGGCGTGGTGACTCATACCTGTAATCCTAGCACTTTGGGAGGCTGAGGTGGGCAGAATGCCTGAGCTCAGGAGTTCGAGACCAGCATGGGCAAAACAATGAAATCCCTTCTCTACTAAAATACAGAAAAACTAGCCAGTTGTGGCAGCGTGCATCTGTCGTCCCAGCTACTCGGGAGGCTGAGGCAGGAGAATTGCTTGAACCCAGGAGGCGGAGGTTATGGTGAGCCCAGATCATGCCACTGCACACTCCAGCCTGGACAACAGACTGAGACTGTCTCCCGCCCCGACAAAAAAAAGGCAGAATGCAGATCCAGAAAAACATCTATGGGTAAACCTGCCATGCAACTGCTGAAAAATTCTAAAATGGATAAATAAGTTTTTGAATAGGGCAAAAAGAGAAAGCCACCAACAGCTCTTTATTAAGGCAGGCTATGTAACATGTGCTTTTTATTTTGCAGGATTACTAAAATGGAAAGAGGGAGGACGAGAGGATGATACATATACATAACTGAATCTAATAAGACAATCTGAAATAATCTTCTAAATAATAGGCTGCTGAACAAGATGGGAAAATGTTGAACAGCAGAAGCTCAAAAATCTGTTAAATTCAACTAACAGGATGCATAGCTAGTTGAACATCTGGTTGACTAACGTAACAACATCAACCAAGTTGGTAAAAAGTCTCCAGTAATATATCACAGTGTTCCATCCTTTTTCACAATCTAGACAACTTGTATTAATGTAGTAAACCCATAGACCTCTTCATATTTGCAAGTGAAAAAAAAAAAACCTGTGAGTGACCCAACACACACAGCCTGACAGAATCAGCTCCAGAAAGGTCACAGTAGGCTGAAATGATAGTCCAAAACCAAAAATGAAAATTTACAGGGAGTCAATGGCAGCGTTTAGTTTTAAAACTGAAATAGGCTGGGCGCAGTGGCTCACACCTATAATCTCAGCACTTTGGGAGGCTGTGGTGGGTGGATCACTTGAGGACAGGAGTTCAAGATCAGCCTGGCCAACATGGTAAAACTCCATCTCTACTAAAATACAAAAAAATTAACTGGGAGTGGTAGTGGGTGCCTGTAGTCGCACCTACTCCAGAGGCTGAGGCAGGAGAATCACTTGAACCCAGGAGGCGGAGGTTGCAATTAGCTGAGATCGCACCACAGCACTCCGCCTGGATGAGAGTGAGACTCCATCTCAAAAGAAAAAAAAAGAGATGACACAGTAAACTTCAGTTTGTGTGGGGAAATCTAGATAATAAAAGCTACTAAAAAAAAAACTATGCACAATTTCAAGCTGCATTAATAGATGTGTGTGTCCAGACTGTATTACTATGATTCTCAAATTTAGCAACTAAAACTTTTTTTTGCCATATGAATCATTCCCAGGTCTTTATCCTAAAAAGTAACAAGAATCAGCCAGGTGCCATGGCTCATGCCTGTAATCCCAGCACTTTGGGAGGCCAAGGTGGGCAGATCACGAGGTCAGGAAATCAAGACCATCCTAGCCAACATGGTGAAACCCCATCTCTACTAAAAATACAAAAAAATTAGTCAGGCATGGTGGCCCACACCTGTAGTCCCAGCTACTTGGGAGGCTGAGGCAGGAGAATTGCTTGAACCCAGGAGGCGAAGATTGCAGTGAGCCAAGATCACACCATTGCACTACAGCCTGGGCAACAGTGGGAGACACTGTCTCAAAAAAAAAAAAAAAGTTACAAGAATCTACAAGTATCATTTAGTTAAAACTCTAACTTTAGACCCAGTTATTCAAGTATATCTCATTGCTAGAAAACATTTTATTTTATCAGCTTAATTTATTGACATTTATATCAGTGATAAATATGCTTGAAAGAAGACTCAGGTATTACTAAATCCAAGTCTCTTTTTTAAAAGGAAAGGAAACTAAGAGAAATTAAGTAAGTTGCCCCAAATTACACAGCTGCTTAGCAAGGGCCATGACCCCTAGATCAGTCCCCTTTTTCCCACATCATGTGGCGCCCGCCCCTCTTCAATGCATACCCCAGGGTGACTAACTGACCCCCAGGCTTCACACACACATACAACACACAAAAACACAGGTTCACTTCCCAGGCCCTGGGACTTTTCCTGCCCATATTCACAGACCCGAGGTCACTCCAAGCCCCCAGATCCCATCTCAGAACCCAAAGAACACATACGCGCCTAAACACAGACAGTCACTCTGCATCGCCAACACGTGTCCTCAAGGTATCCAACCTTCTATTCCCTTTATTTCCTTTCTTAAAACTTGTACTATGCAAGTTAGAAAGCGTACACAAAAACATCCCATTAACACACACTATATTTTGCTAAGAACAAATTAGCTTAGCAAGAACAAATACCCAGGACACAGCCAGAAAACTATTGACATGATGTGATCACTTACAAGTTTGATAATATTTGTTACATAAAAAGCACTCTAATATACAACTGGTGTTTATTCTTAAAGTGTGATTATGTAAGAAAGCATTACCCCATATCTCACACAACATCAGAAAAATAAAGGAAAAGTTATTTCACGGATGGAAATGCTTTTAATGGACATGCCATTGCTCACTGTGCTCAAAACTGCCCTTCCCCTCATAAAACATCACCATATGAAAATTATTAAAAGATGTATGGCCTTCAAATCTAAACAGCAGGCCAAAGGCTTGCTTCATTTAGGGTAGCATAAGCATCTGCGCTTATGCTCCTTCCTCACTTTTCCAGAAATAATGCCCCTTCGAGAGCCCAAAGGTACAAAGGTTGTCAGGCAGATTCCTACTGGCCTGACGTCCCTCCTTCCTCCCCCTACTCCACCTTGGTTTAAAGAAGACAAGAGAAGGCTCCGAAATGATAAAATGGTAAGTTAGCAAGAATGTGGCTTATGATCACTAGCATCTGCTAGGCCAGCTCCAGGTGGACTTCCCCCCCCCCCCCCCAACCCCCGTCCCAGGAGACCTGAATGCCTCTCTGTGCCCCAGGGCCTTAATCCTTGTTTGCCTCTGGGACCCTTTTAGAAAGGAAGAGGGAACTTTACTGCCGGGACCCTCCTCCCCAGTGTTATCCATTAAAGCCCCAGCAAGCTCTTTGTTTCCAACAGCTGTGAGGGGGCAAGCGGCCTTGGAGAGAGGGGACAGGTCACTCCCTTGCTCCCACTACTGCCAATATCCAGGCCTTCCCGCAAAACACACAAACACGGGCAAGGCATCTTCCCTGGGACCCAGTTCTCTCTTTCCACACCACTTTAATAACCCAGGGTTACACCTTGCTACACAAGGGCACTCCCTGAGACCTAATTTCCTCTTTCTACACCCAAAGCCTACACAGGATGATGATTCCCAAACCCCCTCCCTTTGAAAAGACACAAATGGGGTTCATTACAGGGCACCCATCCCTCCTCTTCAATGAATACCCAAGGGTGACTAACTGAGCCCCAGGTGTGTCACACACACACAACACACAAAAACACAGGATCACTTTCTAGGCCCTGGGACATTCCCTCTCATATCCACAGACCCGAGGTCACTCCAAGACCCCAGATCCCATCTCAGAACCCAAAGAACACACACACGCACCCGCATACACACACTCACACAGTCACTCTGCATCGCCAACCCGCATCCTCAAGGCAACCCGTTCCCTTTATTCACACGACACCCCCCCCCCCAGACCCCAGTGCCTTAAGGAAGACCCTCCCCAGCACATGGTCACTCCCCCGCCCTTACCCTGCCCAGCCCCTCGCCCTCTCCCACCCACCGCACTCCGCGCACACACACACACAGATCCCTGCCTGGGGCCGCCCTCCCTCCCCTGAGCCTTCACAACACAAACACGCGCTCCCGCGAGCACACCCACGACCACGCCGGGAGCCCCTGTCTGCTGCTCTGCCTCGCCGGCCCCGGCCCCACCGCCTCCCCACGAGCCGGGCCGCCCTCGCCCGGCCACTCGACACACTCGGACGCACGCACGGCCACTCCCATCCCCAGCGCCGGTCCCCAAGCCACACCGCACCCTCGCGCCCTGCCCTCCGCCCTCGCTCACCCACCGGCCCAGATCCCTGGGACCCCCACGCCGGTGTCTTTCCCAGCCTGGCCGACCGCAGGGACCAGGAGGGAAGCGGCAACAGAGAGGTGGTGAGACCTAGGGCCGGCTCCGACCCGTCCTACCTGAGCAGTTGATGCTCTTGCCTTTGCCGCCGGGACAGTCCCCGCCGCCGCCGCCACCACTCGGGGGCTGGTTGGACGCGCGGCTCCCGGGCAGAGAGAAGGCGAAGAGCAGAAGCACCGACGTGTAGCAGCAGAAGGCGAGCGGGGGCGCGGCAGGTAGCCGGAGCGGCGCCTCAGCGGCCGCGGTGCCCATGGCTGGCGCCCCTGGACGGCGGGAAGCGCAGGGAGCCGCAGGCCGGGGGCATCCAGCCGCGCGCCCACAGCCCCGCCACTGCCTCGGCGCCTCCTAGCAGCCGCGCCGCGGAGCCGGAGAGCAGCCCCTCAGCATCCCCGCCCCACCCGCAGCGCCCGCCAGGCCCGGGCCCGCGGCGCTCGGGACGGAGTCGGTGGGTCTGGGCGCGTGCGAGGGTCGCGGGCGCGCGAGGGTGCGCGCGAGGGTGCGAGCCGGCGTGGGGGAGACCGCGGCGAGGGGAGCGAGCGGGCGCGCGCGCGGCGGGCGAGGGTCGCGGGCCCGAGGCAGGCCCAGCCCCTCGCTCGCCTCCTCGCCTTCCCTTTGTGTCCGTGGCCGTTGCCACCGCGTCACAAAGACCCCGGCCCGCCCGGTGAGGGGCGCTTGACGGAGTCGCCGGCGGGAGGGGTGGCTGCGACCCCGCCCCGCGCACACCCCCAGCGCCCGAGCCGACAGCTCCGCCCCCGGCCACGACCGGCGCCGCCTCCGGGGGAGCTATTGTTCCTGCGGCGGGGCGGGGGCGCGGGGGCCGGGGTTGTGGCCACCCCTCGGCAGTAGGCAGCTCTGTAACTGACGTGTTTGCCGCCCTTTATGAGCGTTTTTGAAGCGTTTCCTTCGCCCAGCAGCAGGACTGGGAATGAGGGCAGGTGGTCTGTCAAATATCTGCAATACTTTTTAGGTAAAGAAACAGTCGCAGAAGAGGTAAAGGTGACTTGTCCAAGGTCGCCCACCAAGAAATGGGCAGGACCAGGATGGGAGCCCAAGTTCTGACTCCTGCCAGGCAGTTCTCAGAGATGTTGGGTGAATGGTTACATTTCTAGTTTCCTCACCCCCCACCTCATTCCCATAGACTCACATACAATTGAGTTGAAGATAGTTTTATAAAAGTCTGTATTGCCCTCTCCCCACAACAATAGCTGAGATTTAGAGAGGATTTTCTATATACAAGGCCTAGTGAAAGCTCTTAATGTGCATTCTCTTCAATTCTTTTTTTACAGGCCTAGGAGGGAGTTTTCATTCTTATCTCCATTCTACAGATGAGGAAGTTGGGACCCAGAGAAGCATAGTGATCTGACTCCCAGTCCAGTGCTCTTCCTACCACATCCTGCTAAATGATACCCAGACATAGGTAATAAGATCATGGGCTGAATTTTGTGAAAGTCCTCTGCCTTTTTCATACTATTATATTGCCTCCCACCCCAGAAGAAATTTTAAGTCTTATTGAAAAACTGATCAAGTTGATTCATAAAATTAAGAAATGTGTGAAAAGCCACTACAAGCAAAGCCACATTAGGAAAAATGTCTTTAGTGCAAATATGACAGTATACTTAATATAAAGGTGTATGTCAAGAAGAAAAAGTTGACATTATAGAAAAATGGGAAGCTTGACTCTTATTCACAAAAATTACAAACAATAAATACATGAAAACAGATTTGAACCCACCAGTAATAAAAGATTAAAACCACAAAATCCTGGCCGGGTACAGTGGTTTATGCCTGTAATCCCAGCACTTTGGGAGGCCGAGGTGGATGGATCACCTGAGGTCAGGAGTTAGAGACCATCCTGTCTAACATGGTGAAACCCCCGTTTCTACTAAAAATACAAAAAATTAGCCAGGCATGGTGGCGCATGCCTGTACTGCCTGTAATCCCAGCTACTTGGTAGGCTGAAGCAGAATTGCTTGAACCCAGGAGGCAGAGGTTGCAGTTAGCCGAGATCAAACCATTGCACTCTAGCTTGGGCAACAAGAGTGAAAGTCCATCTCAAAAAAAATCAAAATAAAAATAAAACCCACAAAATTTTTTTCCCTTTGGATGATTAACAAGAGTTAAAAGAATTGGCAGACTAAGCACTACTTATTTATATATTTCAGGAGGGCAATTTGTGTATCAAAAACCTTTAAAATGTGTTTACTCTTTAGCAATTCCATTTATTGGAATTTATCTAAAGGATAACTGGACAAGCACACAAAAGTGTATGCATTAGGATGTTCATCACAGTCTTTATAACTTTAATGTCCATCAGTGGAGACTAATGTATGGTACATCTTAGCACAATGGAGTGCTATACAGCTTTAACATTGATGACAATTAGGTTAGTGTTTACTGATGTGGAGAAAGCAGGATACTAATGAGTAATAGGAAAACCCTATTTTTCTAGAATATATATGTGTACACATCCATAGGAAAAAATGTGAAGGACACTATCCAGCAATACATTAATGGTGGTTATGCCTGAAAGACCAGCTTATAAGTAATAATTACCTGTTCTTTATATTTTTCTATATGAACTGAATTTTTTTCAATGAAATATTTTTGTCTTTTTTTTAACTGTATCTCACTTTGTCACCCAGGCTGGAATGCAATGGCGTGATCATGGCTCACTGAAGCCTCAGCCTCTCAGGCTCAAGCAATCGTTGCACCTCAGCCTCCTGAGAAGCTGGGACTATGAGTATGTGCCAACAGGTCCAGCTAATTTTTTTTATTAGAAACAGGGTCTCACTATGTTGCCCAGGCTTATCATTTCAAAAAGCTACTTCCTTCTGGCCAGTGCGGTGGCTCACACCTATAATCCCAGCACTTTAGGAGATGGAGGCAGGTGGATCACTTGAGGCCAGAAGTTTAAAACCAGCATGGCCAACAATTCTCCTACTGTCTCTACTAACAATGCACAAAATATTAGCCAGGTGTGGTGGTGCATGCCTGTAATCCCAGCTACTAAGGCTGAGTCATGAGAATTGTTTGAACTGGGAGGCAGAGGTTGCAGTGAGCTGAGATCTTGCCTTCACTCCATCCTAGGTGACAGAGTGAGACTCTGTCTCAAAAAAAAAAAAAAACCACTACTTTCTTTTAAATTGTACTTTCATCATACTTTTTATATAAATAAATTTACATTTTTTAACATTTTATTATCTCTATAAACTGTTAGCTGCATGCTAATAGTTACAAAAATTGAACTTCTGGCTTTGCTCAATCCTATGGGATCTCAGATTCCTAACTGCTAGACCACAGCTAAGGCTTCTCAGACCACTCCTTCAGCAGCTTCTCTGCTAAACTTGACCTCTTCCATACTTCTTTCCTGACCTGTGTTTTGGCTCTCCAAGCCCCAGTATTCTGCCTTGAATTTTCATTTCACTGCTAACCATAGCCCAGGAAGAAATACTAAGAGAAGTCAATTATTAAATAAAAAGCAAAACATCGGCGGGTAGGTGGGTGGCTCACATCTGTAATCCCAGCACTTTCTGAGGCTGAGGCAGGAGGATTGCTTGAAGCCAGGAGTTCAAAACCAATCTGAACAACATAGACTTTGTCTCCACACACAAAAAAATTTTTTTAATTAGCCAGCATAGTGGCATGCACCTGTAGTCTCAGCTATTAAGGAAGCTGAAGTGGGAAGATCAGTTGAGCCCAGGAGTTCAAGGTTACATATGAGCTATGATCATGCCACTGTACTTCCTCCTGGGCACTGGGCAACAACAGAGCTAGACTGCCAAAAAAAAAAAAAAAAAAGCAAAAAAAAATCCTGGGGCCCTAAGTCACAAATTAATTTACATCTGCATCTTTCCCCAAATCAGCTAACACAGATTTCTAGAAAAGAACTCTGCATCAGAAACAGAATTGTCTGACTTTGATGATATAATCTCTGAGAGGTAAAGGTTGTTAGAGGTGAATTAATATAACACCCATGACATGCTTTAATACTGGTGACCCCAAAATATCAGATAGCAAAAGGCTGTGGGACTCACTACATAAAAACCATCCAGAGAATTTTAAAAGAATGTAGATTTCCAAACAGTACTCTAAACAGTCTAGGTAATGCCCAAGTATCTCTTATTTATTTTAAACTTCTCTAGGCAATTCAGATGCACTGTCAAGTCTGGAAAACCCTGACCTAACCTTGATCAGTCAGTTATTGCTCCATAACAAACCACCATAAAATCTCAGCAACATGCCACAATGAGCATTCATTTCTCATAAGGTCTAGAGATTGGCTGGGGATTGGCTGGTTGATCTAGGCTAGGCTTGACTGGAGGGCTCTGCTTCAAGCTAAGGTTCAGCTGGGTTTGGCTCCTGTGTGCTGGTTGAGCTCTGATTCACTATTCTAGTATTCATTCTGGGGCCACAGCTGATGGGACAGTAGATACCCAGGACGAACTCTTGTCATTAAGATGGCAGTGGTACAAGGCAGCATACTCAACTGTGCTAGCACTTTGTACATGCTGCTTGTATATGTCTGCTAACAACTCACTAGCTAAAATCAGTCCCAGAACTGAGCTCAAAGGAGATTTATTCTCTTATGCAGGTAAGTGAAAGGGAGTGGATAGGAAGTGAATATTTTTAAACGAAAATTGATCCAAGATTTTTGTTTAAAAATATGATGTTATATTGAACATCATTAGTTATGCTCTACGGGAGTACTTTCAGTTGCAAGTAACAGAAAACCCTATCCAGGTTAAGGGATTTATTGGCTCAGATTTTTTATTTTTAAATGTCAGAGATAGTCTTATGAGTTGATTTCTGTTCTCAATTAAGCTTCACTCATAGAAAACATTCCATTCCTTCAAGAAAACCTTATGAGCATTTGCTGCACACCACAGTGGACTCTGGGGGCAAGAGATCCTGCCCTCACTGTGTGGGAGAGAGGGAGGCACCTGAAAATTAACAACTACAACTCAGTATGATAAATACTAAATATAAATGGAGTGAGGGTGGGATAGATGTAAATGGCAAATCCCATCCCATACTCCCAGCCCTGCCAATATCCTGGCTTTCCTAGACCTCCTGCTGGAGGGTCCAGCTGCATAACGAAGTCCTGATAAACAGTAATGAGACACTTTGGGACTAACAAATTGGCCCCAGTAGGAGTCACAGTGCTTGCCCCAGAAACAGGGGAAAGCAATGATTTATGGTGCAGCACTGCAAAGCCAGGGACTGACCTCTGATCCAATTTGTGAAATTGGACCCCAATTTCTAGAGGGGGGATCTTTGCAAAATGGATATGTGATTTATTCATTCAGCAAATTTGTACTGAAGGTACAAATTACCTAGTGCCTGGTAATATACAGTGGTAAGTACAACAGACCTGATCCCTATCCTTAGGAAGTTTACAGTCAAATATGAATCAGTTATACAGATAAAAGTAAAATTGCAACATGGTTAACAAATACAATGAAGTGGAAGGTCAGAGAAGTTGCTCTAAAGGAGTGATGCTTGTGCTAAGATCAGAAGGAGGAGTAGAACTTAACCAGGTGAAGAGGGAGTGCTCCAGGCAGAAGGAACACTTTCCTGTGAGCAAGAGCATCTGAATGCCAGCCAGTTTACTAAAAACCTACAAAAGCAAGGTCAACTTGTTTAGGACTTCATTCATCGATTCAACCAATATTTACTGGGCACCTACTGTGATCCAGGCACTGTATACAGAGAAACAGCAGTGAACAAAACAAAGTCCCTCATTCTCATAGAGCTTATGGTCTAATAGGGGAGACCTGATAATAATATCAGTGGGAGAGAGTAATTGCTGGATTGAGCCGTGATCATAATACACCGAGGACTTGCTATGACCCAGGTATGTCTATGTCCCAGGCACTTCGCATTTGTTGTCATTAATCTTCCCACCCACCTTTTTGGTAAGTATTATTTCCATTTTATAGATAAGAAAACAAAGGCCTAATGAGGTCAAGTACCCAAGGCCACAAGGTGAAGAAGTTGGAGTCACCTGGTTCGTTCTGACTACAGAGCCCCACCACATCACTAGCAGGAGAAGATGGAGAAGCATCATCATCTAACACAAAAAATCTGAAGCAAAAAATTGGCATTATCAAGACTGCAGGCACCAAAGAGTCTTCGCAAGCCATCCTGACCCCCTTGCAAGAGTGTCAGGAGATTTTCTTGTGTTTCTTGTGATTCTATTCAAAGATTCTTGTGATGACATTGGTGGGGAGTCTGGCTGAAATCACTGTTATTCTTATCCACTTCCCCTAACTGGTCCTCAATTACACAGACAAGGTAGAAGCCAAGAAGGCAAGGGTTACAGAACAAAAGCGCTATGGGAATGCAAAAAGGCATCCTAACTCTGCCTGAAGGAGAACAGGCTTCATCACTGTCATTGTCGCTTCTCACCCAAACAGTCCCTGTGAGTGGGTAGAGAAACCGAGGAGACATCTCTGGGTTTTTCCGGCAGGTCTTCTTGTCATTCAATTGTTCAGCATTGCTCTGAATACAGAAGTAACGTTTTTCTTGATCTGTCAGCAAATGGAAATTTTCAGCCGCAATTCAAAAATTTCTCCAAGGGTTTTACCTCATAAAGGAGTGTACCAAAGAAATAGCTTCTCTGAGCAAGACAATCACATGTAAATGGAAGTAGGAGGTATAGCATAGTAATTAAGAGTGTAGGCTCTGGAACCAAACCATCTGGGTTTGCATCTTAGCTCTGCTATTTGCCAGCAATATGAACTTGGCCAAATTACTTAACTTCTTGGTGCCTCCGTTTGATCATCTGTAACATGGAGATCAAATTTTTATCTGCTTCATAAGGTTATTGTAAGAATAAAGTGGGTTCATAGATGTGATGTGTGTGAAGTGCTTATAACCATGTTTATTACCTCATAAGTACTCAATCATTAGCTACAAGTGGGAGTCGCATACTAAGCACATAATAAATGTTAGTTATTGTTAGTGGCAGTTGCCATTAACTGTACTTATATACCAAACTAAGAACTCTGCATGTATTATCTAATGTAATACAACAAAAAACCTAGTCTTTTTTTTTTAGAGACAGGGTCATACTCTGTCACTCAGGCTGGAGTGCAGTGCAGTGACATGATCATAGCTCACTGTAACCTTGAACTCCTGGGCACTAAAGCAACCCTCCAGCCTCAGCCTCTTGAATAGCTATGATTATAGGTGTGCACCACCATGCCTGGCTAATTTTTTAATTTTTTTTAAGAGATGACGGTCTCACTTTGTTGATCAGGCTGATTTTGAACGCCTGGCCTCAATTGATCCTCCCATCTCAGCCTCCCAGAGTGCTAGGATTACAGGTGTGAGCCACTTTGCCTGGCCTGAGAAGGTACTATTATCTTAATTGTATAGATGAGAAAACTGAGGTTTGGAGAGGTTAGGTAATTTGCCCAAGGTTACATAGTTAATGGGCAACAGGGCTAGGACCAGGTCTGTCTAACTCCAAAGCCTAGCCTACACTTTGAATCAAAACCCAAAACGTTAAAGTCAACAGTGAAAAGAGCTCATCTGGGCTGGCTGGGTACTAGAGAGACCTGCAGGATGGCACCCTGGTAACTGGCAGAGGCAATCAAGCTGCTGGGAGGAAAAGTTCTGACAAAAAGCCAGGTGGGTCAAAGGGAAGGACAAGAGGTTTCAGCTGAGAACCTGGGAACTTGAGAATGGCATCCACTGAGCCAAGAATTATGAAAGAGAGAGAACACAAGGAGCTAGGTACCTGAAGGAATTGCAGTGAGTCAAATGGAACTAAATAATTATATTTTACCACTGTGTGTGTTTAAGTATGTCAGCTTGCCTCTGTATGTATACATATGTATTGACCATATGCCATTGGCCTGTGTGTACATATGTAATGAGTGTATCAGCTTGCCTCTGTACATATGCATAAGTGCCAAGCATATGTCATTTTACTCTGTGTACATATGTAAGGAGTGAGTATATATCAGGTTGCCTCTGTGAGAAAGTGTATGTATGTATATTGGAGTATGACAGCTGGGCCCTGTGTTTGTACATGCACATTTACATGTGTGTATTCATGCATCCATTACTGTATTTATCAACTCATCTGTGTATGTACATGTAAACTTGAATCAACAGATTTTTAATTATTCTCCCTTGCTCCCAGTTAAAAATTATTACCTAAAGTCTAATGGCCTGGGGGTTCAGCATAAGGGTCAATATTGTTGGACTCAGCACTTAGTCTAGTTTCCTGATTAAGGGAGATGTAGAAGTGAAACAACATGACCAAATTCTGAAGCTATTTCTCTCAGCACAGAACAATAGTAATAATACATAAGGCAGCTTTGGTAGTGGTGACTTCAACAACGATGAGAGCAGGGGGCAGGGCAGGGCATGGATCTTGGTAACAATACCCCCATTCACCCAGCATTCATCCAACAATGTTTAGAGATTGCACATTATGTGCTCGGTAACCATGTTAGGCAGTGAGGATGCAAAGGTGAACAAGATAAACACCATCCCTGTCCTATAGTCTAACAGGGAAGTCAAACTTTAAATGCGAAGGCTTTTGCAAATGATTGTGAATGTATCCGACCCCATACCATACCAGGCACTGGGAGTATCAAGGAAAGCTTCCAGAAGAAGTGATATTTAAGCTGCAGCGCGAAGACTAAAGAGTTAGAAAGTGGTCGAGGCAGGTGGATCACGAGGTCAAGAGATCGAGACCATCCTGGTCAACATGGTGAAACCCATCTACTAAAAATACAAAAAATTAGCTGGGCACAGTGGCGCATGCCTGTAATCCCAGCTACTCAGGAGGCTGAGGCAGGAGAATTGCCTGAACCCAGGAGGCAGAGGTTGCAGTGAGCTGAGATTGCACCATTGCACTCCAGCCTGGGTAACAAGAGTGAAACTCTGTCTCAAAAAAAAGAAAGTGGTAGAGAGGGAACAGTATTCTAAGAAAAAAGATCAATGTGTAAAAATGCAATAAAGAATATGGCAAGTTCAAGAAATAGAGAAAAGGCAACCATGGATGAAGTCTGGAAAGTGAATGACAGAATGAAGTTGGGGACTTCAGGAAGCAAGAGGCAGATCATGTGGACCTTTTAAGCTAGAATAAGGATTCAGACTTGATTTCAAAATCATAAGCAGGGAATAACCTGCTCAGATTTGTGTTTTTAAAAGGTCACTTGGTTAAATGGGTGAACTATAAGTTATGTTAATTACATCTTATCAAAGCTGTTACAAATCATTTGGGCTGCAGTATGCAGAATGGATTGGAAAGGCAGAATATATGCAGGGAAACCATGAGGGGGCTATCACAGTGGTCCAGATGAGTGAGGATGCTTGCTCGGACTAGGGAAGATGGGGAAAAGTAAATGAATTGAATTTAGGGGGTAAAATCAGCAGAACTTGGTAACTGACTAGATGTGGGAGGTGAGGAAGAAAAAATATCAAGCAAGGGTTATCTCCAGATTCAGTGGCATTTAATAAAATAGGAAACTCTGGACAAAAAAGCAGGTTTGGCAAGAAAATGATGAGTTTAGTTCTAGTCACAATGAATTTGAGGGGCCAGTGAGGCATCTGGATGGAGGTGTCCAGTAGCAGTTGAATTTATAGGCCTGGTGCTCAGAAGAGAGATTTATGCTTGGCATATAAAGGTGGAAGGCATCAGAGGGTAAATTAATTGAAGTCATGAAAGTGAGTGTGATGATTTAATGAGATTTTATAGAATCAGAGAAGAGGACTAGGCTGAAGCTGAAGAACACCGACAGAGGTAACTAACTGTGACAGAACTGTCAGAAAGTTCAGAAGGAAAGCAGGAAAGAGCAGTGTCATAGTGACCAAGGAACAAAAGTGTTTCAAAAAGCAGGATGTGGTCAACTGGTCAAATGCTGCTGATAGGTAAAGCAAAATGAGTCCAGTGAATACACTTACTTACAAGTCATCAGTGATCTTAGTAAAAGCTGTTTGGTAAAGTGGTAGGAGCAGAATCCAGAAGAGTTTGTTGAGACTGAGTAAGAAGTAGGAAGTAGAGGCCAGGAGCAGTGTCTCACACTTGCAATCCCAGCTCTTTGGGAGGCTGAGGCAGATGAATCACTCGAGGTCAGGAGTTCGAGACCAGCCTGGCCAAGATGGTGAAACCCCCGTCTCTACTAAAAATATAAAAATTAGCTGGCCATGATGGCAGGCACCTGTAATCCCAGCTATTTGGGAGGCTGAGGCAGGAGAATCCCTTGAACCTGAGAGGTGGAGTTTGCAGTGAGCCAAGATCTCGATACTGCACTCTAGGCTGGGCATAAGAAGGAAACTCCATCTCAAAAAAAAAAAAAAATGAAGTAGGAAGTAGAGACAGAATGTTTAGACAGCTCAGCTGTTAAGGGAAGAAGAGAAACAAAGCTAAAGGTGACTGGGAAGAGAAAGGACTTTTTAAGATAAGACTATAAAATATTTAAATGATGATGATAAAAATCCAATAAGGAAGCAACGGGAGACTTGAACATAACAACACAAGAAAAAGGATAATCAGTTGCATAAGATTCTTGAGAAGACAAGAAGGAGTGGAATTCAGAGCACAGATAGAAGACACTTTCTTCTTTGTAGTAAGAAGGAAGGTAGAATGGGGGCTGATGGAGGTAGTTTGTAGTTAGGATTCTGAGATTCTGAGGAAATTACTGGATCACAGCTTCTATGTTCTCCCAGCAGAGCTTAGGAGAGATGGATAGCACCAGAGGCAACCTAAAGCCCTGATGCTTAGGAGGAGGAAGTTAGGAGTCTTTTCTCTCAGGTGGGTGTTGGCTGGCATGGGGAAAAAAACTGTCCCCTGTACTCCCCACCCCAGCAAAGGAGTTCTAAGGGAGATAATCTCTTTTTTTTGAGACGAAGTTTTCGCTCTTGTTACCCAGGCTGGAGTGCAATGGCGCGATCTCGGCTCACCGCAACCTCCGCTCCTGGGTTCAGGCAATTCTCCTTCCTCAGCCTCCTGAGTAGCTGGGATTACAGGCACTCGCCATCATGCCCAGCTAATTTTTTGTATTTTTAGTAGAGACGGGGTTTCACCTTGTCGACCAAGATGGTCTCGATCTCTTTTTTTTTTTTTTTTGAGACGGAGTTTCACTCTTGTTACCCAGGCTGAAGTGCAATGGCGCGATCTCGGCTCACCGCAACCTCCACCTCATGGGTTCAGGCAATTCTCCTGCCTCAGCCTCCTGAGTAGCTGGGATGCAGGCACGCACCACCATGCCCAGCTAATTTTTTTGTATTTTTAGTAGAGACGGGGTTTCACCATGTTGACCAGGATGGTCTCGATCTCTTGACCTCGTGATCCACCCGCCTCGGCCTCCCCAAGTGCTGGGATTACAGGTGTGAGCCACCGCGCCCGGCCGGGAGATGATCTCTTAAGAAACATGTGGTAAAAGGAGTCTTTGCCTTCTAAGTAGCCAGCATGATTTGAGGTAACCTAAATTCAGATGTTCTCAGACCCAGCATACCTTCTTTCCATATGAATGCTGACAAATAGTCAAGACTGATTTAATCTCCACTTTGCAAACTTCAGTGAGATGACGGAATCAGATAAGGATCATCAGTGTATGCCAAAACCATTGGGTGAAAGGTTATGAGGAGACAACATTCACTGGCTTAAAGCATCACCCCACCTTAACTTACTAGCCATGAGTGAAAATGACTTTATAATGGAGAGATCTGACTACTATTGCCTCCACTAGGTGATCAAACTTAGGGACAATTTGCCACCATGGGTCTCCTGAAATGATGCAATGAGAGGTTTGTGACATTTATCTACATGATACCCTTGCTGACAAAGTTGAACCTGAATCTAATCATGAGGAAGTAATCAAATAAATCTAGAATGTGAGGGTACTTTATAAGGCCTGGACTTGAAAAGAAATTTAATGTCATGAAAAACAAAAGATAAGAAGAGAGGTTTGTTCTAGATTATTTAGACTAAAGAGACAAAACAACCAAATACAATAAACCTTAATTGGATTAGAAAAAAATAAACCACAATAAAAGATATTAAAATAGGCACGGTGGCTCACACCTGTAATCCTAGCACTTTGGGAGGCCGAGGCAGGCAGATCACTTGATCAGGAGATCGAGACCATCCTGGCTAACACAATGAAAGCCTGTCTCTACTAAAAATTCAAAACATTAGCCAGTTGTGGTGGCACAGGCCTGTAGTCACAGCTACTCAGGAGGCTGAGGCAGGAGAATCGCTTGAACCCAGGAGGCAGAGGTTGCAGTGAGCCAAGATGGCGCTACTGCATTCCAGCCTGGGTGAGGGTGAGACTTCGTCTCAAAAAAAAAGGTAACTGCAGAAATATGAGTGTAGACTATTAGATGATACTGAATTAATGTTAATTTTCCTAGGTGTAATGATGGGATTATAGTAATCTAGGAGAATTTTCTTATTTTTGGTAGATACATGCTGAAGTATTTAGGGGTGAAGTGTCATGATGTCTATAACTTTCTTTCAAATGGTTGAAAGACAGAAAGAGAGGAAAACGAACCGTTCATTGATAAATGTAGGTAAAGGGTTAAGAAAAGATTAAAATAAAAACAAACTCTGTGCAAACTATTTCTTAATTACTTCACCAAACATTTTTTTGCCATGACCTTGAATAACTTTATGCTTATAAGCATGAACTGTGCTGCTTAATGTGCTAAATTAGATTGAAATCTTTAAAAGCATCATAGCAAGAAAATTGCTCTGCAAAGCTTTTTAGACATAAAAGAACTTATAATTTGTGTAGGAGTATAAGTAAAGATATGGTAAAGTGGGAGAGCAAGCCACAAAATAATAAGAATGCTTTCCTGGGAGTCAGAAAACCTTTGAGTCCAGCACTGAAGACTAGAGATGCCATTCTCCTCATTTGCAGAGTGGGGCTAATGGTATCAGCTTCATCAGCCTACTGTACAGGTACAGGAGAAACAGTATACGAAAAGCATTTACAAACTAGCAATGGGTATGCAAGTGAAAAGATTTTAATTATCACGACATGATAATGTCCTATTAGCAGTGGTTCTCAAACATCATATACATAACAAGTAAATGGGCAGCTTGTTACAGGCGTACATTCCAATCCCACCTCAGAGATCCCGATTCAGTAGGTCTAGTTTGCTTTGTGAAAGCACCCCAGATTCTCTGTTGCAAGTGATCTGACAGCCACACTTAGATAACTGCCTCACAGGAGGTTAGAGTGATCTCAATTCTTGATATATATCAGTTAGTCCATGGACTAACTGAATCAAAATCTGCATTTTAGTAAGATATCCAGATGATTCCTATGCATACTAACAGTTCAGAAACACTAATCTAAATGGCAAACCTAATCGACTATCTCTTTTTTTTTCCCTTGTTCACTAGTCCTCAGTTTGCTATTAGATGGAATTGGGGTTGCCATCTTAGCTGTTGCTGACACTTACAACCTCACTTAGCTATTCTCTCTGCCTTTTTTTGCTTCAGGCCCCTCAGTCTCCTGGCAGATCTTTACGAACATAACCACCCAATCAGTGTGCTGATTTTCTCCCATGTCATAAGCAGACCAGTCAAAGCCTACTGAGTTGGAATCTAAATCTAGTTAAGCTATTTACTGGCTATGTGATTTCTTTTTCTTTATTGTGGTGAAACATGACACAAAATTTACCATTTTAACCACTTTTAAGTGTACAGTTCAGTGGCATTAAGTACATTCACGTCACTGTGTAGCCATCACCACTATCCATCTCCAGAACTTTGGGTATATAATTTTGAACAAGTCACTTTAACCTCTCCAAGCTTCACTTACTTCTCTATAAAATATGAATATTGTTACTTACATCTGCAGACTATTTTAAGAATTAAATGAAATAGTACATGAATATGCCTAAAGATCACAGATGTTCAATAAATCTGACTTCCTTCATTTGAAGTAGGTTTTCAGCTAGCCCTAGTTTTACAATAGAAATCATTTACTATAATCAATTGATTAGAATTTTTAAAGGACATACAAAAATCTACATATTCTGGGCCCATGATTGCCTTAGAATGGGGAAATTTATAAAATAGAAGTGTCCTATAATCTATAGAATTGGACAGTTTGAAATAAACAGTAGTCAATTACATTTTGTAGGGAAAATGACAATTGGAGCAGCAACCTTTCTGTTCCCATTGTATAGAAATTCTTGTATTGCCTATATTTAGATTGCATTTATAAACAGTTTAAGTATAATACAATAATTATCCTCCTATCAGTAACATTCAAGAATGTTGCTTTCAACCTTGGGGCTGATCCACTTGCAGATAGTATTTGAATTCATTTATGTACACATTACCTTTTAAGGAGGTGAAATTGAAAACTTGGGTTACATGTAGTAAATTGAAAAAGTTAGTTTAATTTCAGAATTAGACTAATTCAAACATGAATCTAGGGATCTTCTCCAACACCCTTATCTCACAAAGAAATTAGTATCCAGAGAGACCTAGTAACTTGACCACAAAGCTGGGACCAGAGCCCAGGTTCTAGTTGTTCACTTGACCTTGAAGAATGGGTAACACTTCAGCAGTATAGGTGATGGGAAGGGGTTGCAGAGAAGCTAAGAGCATTCCAGGTAGAGGATTGACAGTAGAAATTTCACAGAACCTGGCTTTGAAACTGAGACTGATGATTGTGTTCAAGGAGTGTCAGAGTGGGAAGGCTGGGAGGCAAATTAAGATGAGGTTTTGTGACGGGAGAAGAGATAGTCTTAGGCTCTTGTAACACAAAAAAACAGAATAGAGGGTTAGAGGTTTTGTGGGTTTGTTTTTGTGGGATTTTAGGGGGTTTGATTTTACAGTTTTCAAGGCTCTTTATATTGACATTCTCACGAGATCATAGAAATCATGAGAAGTAGGTATTTTGCAGATGATGGTCTAATAGGAGGTCACATCTTTGCAAAGCTAAGATTTGAACTCAGATGCTGAATATAAAGGCCGTGTATAGGCCAGGAACGGTGGCTCACACCTGTAATCCCAGTACTCTGGGAGGCTGAGGTGGGTTGATCATGAGGTCAAGAGATCGAGAACATCCTGGCCAACATGGTGAAACCCAGTCTCTACTAAAAAATACAAAAATTAGCTGGGCGTGGTGGTGTGCACTTGTAGTCCCAGCTACTCAGGAGGCTAAGGCAGGAGAATTGCTTGAACCCAGGAGGCAGAGGTTTCAGTGAGCTGAGATTTGCACTCCAGTCTGGCGCCTGGCGACAAAGCAAGACTCTGTCTCAAAAAAAAAGGGCTATGTATTATAATTCTTTTTTATTAATATTTTTAAACGTTTTTTAAAAAATATAGAGTCTTACTATGTTACCCAGACTGGCCTTGAACTACTGGGCTCAAGTGATCCTCCCGCCCTTGCCTTCCAAAGTGCCCCGAAGTGCTGGGATTACAGGCATAAGCCACCACTCCCAGATGTATTGCAATTCTTTTTTCTTTCCTTTTCTGTTTTTTACTTTTCTTTTTTGAGATAGAGTCTTGCTCCATCACGCAGACTGGAGTACAGTGGTGCGATCTAGGTTCACTGCAAACTTTGCCTCCCAGGTTTAAGCCATTCTCCCACCTCAGCCTCCTGAGTAGCTGGGATTACAGGCGTACACCAACACACCTGGCTAATTTTTGTATTTTTAGTAGAGACAGGGTTTTGCCACATTGGCCAGGCTGGTCTCAAACTCCTGACCTCAGGTGATCCACTGCCTTGGCCCCAAAAAGTGCTGGGATTATAGGTGTGAGCCACCACACCAGACCTGTATTGTGATTCTTTTTTTTTTTTGAGATGGAGTTTTGCTCTTGTTGCTCAGGCTGGAGTGCAACGGTGCAATCTTGGCTCACTGCAACCTCGCCTCCTGGGTTCAAGCGATTCTCTTGCCTCAGCCACCCAAGTAACTGGGATTACAGGCATGTGCCACCATGCCCAGCTAATTTTTTGTATTTTTAGTAGAGACGGGGTTTCACCATGTTGGCCAGGATGGTCTCCATCTCTTGATCTCGTGACCCACCCACCTCGGCCTCCCAAAGTGCTGGGATTACAGGCATGAGCCACCGCGCCCGGCATGTACTGTGATTCTTAAAAGCATGAACTCTCGAGCCAGACCACTTGGGTTCAGATCTCGCCATCCCTACGTAGAAGCCATACGACCTTGAAAAAGAAAATAGCTAAAATGTATATTATTTATACCAGGCAGTATTCTAAATACATACATCACTCATTTAATCCAACAACGCTTTGAAGGGTCTTCTATTATTATCACCATTTTAAAGCCTCCCCAACCAAATGAAAAACAAATTTAGAGGAAGGAAAGAAGTAATGAAGAAATGTCTCAGCAGAAAATGAGAAATGGGGATGCATTTGTTCCCTGGGTTCCCTGTTCCTTGATTTGCAATATAATCTCAACTCCCTGGTATCTCCCTAGTTCCCTTCCCACTTGGTGTGATTTTGTGATAGATTAGTGTTCCTCCACTCCTCACCTTCTTAGGTGGAGTCGACGTCCCTCCTCTTGACTAAGAGCTTCATGCGGTGGCCAAGGAGATGTTAGCAGATGTAACACTGAATCATAAATGTTCTTCTATAGTTGGGCTTGCCCTTTTGTACTTCTGCCCTGAGAAAAGCTTCCCCTGGATAACTCCTGCCCGTCCAGCCTGGGAATAAGGGTGACCACAGGAGACATTTGCACAGTCATACCCCAGATTTCTCAATGCCTGAATGACTGTAGTGACTGCCCTCCAGTCCCACAGAATATTGAAGACCACCCAGCCCATTCCAAGAAACTCTTTGGAGACTCATAGATAAGAATCTAAATCTATAGGCACCTCACCAGCACAGCATCAGCCTCTGAATTTCCTTTTTGTTTATGCTGGAAGCTGAACCAGATGATGAGACAGAAAAAGAATTAGAGCCTTACCTTCCACTGCCACTTAGAGTATTTCCATCATAGCAAGTAGTCTTTTGATTAAAAAAAAAAAAAAAAAAAAAAAAAAAAAATGTCTTAAAATAACAAGATTTTGAAGTTTCCCCATAGAAAAGAAAACAAACCAGAGCCTGCTTAAACCTCTTAGCAGTCACCAGGAGTTAAGAAAGAGAACCCATATTCCATTTCCCTATCTCATGGACTGACTGTGTCAGTCCTTTAGTAAGCATGCATGGTTAGCCTTTTCCCCCAAAACTGTCTGTGTTGTAAAGGCATTTTAGAAGTGGCACTACAGATCCTCTAATTCAGAAATAAAAAGATCACCATTCTGTCCATTCCAATCAGTACCTACAGTGAGAGAACTTTCATATGCAATCTGGACATCTAGATAATGCAGAAACCAAAGTTTTCCACCTAATGATGATAAACTTCGCTGTTAGGTTAATAATCAGCTTGCAAACCTAACAGTTGTATTGGGTAATAGAGGTTCAATAGATGTGTTCTTTTAAATCTTGCATAAATCACTTCTATAAATTGAAACTCATTCTAAATGCACCAGAAGCCTATTTAAAGAAATACCATGTTGAAATTTTTCATAAAGAAAATAATCTGAAAGTAGAGCCTGAGATGAGGTTAAAAAAGAAGAAGGGAAACAATCACACTCTTGTATTTGTTATGGAAATTTTAGATATTGAGTGTTCCTAAACCACGGTACACCTGGGATACTTCCCCTACAGGGCAGCCTCTTTAAAGGAGGGCACCCATATCCCAAAGACAACAATAATGTTAAAATGCTTTATATCAGTCTTTATTTTAAAAGTGTTTTACCAACATATACTAATCTTCACAACATTCGAGGGAGGTAGATAAGTATTACACCACTTTCACGGATGGAGAAACTGAGACAGAGATTAGTAAGTTGTGTTGAGGGGAATAACATATGACATAATTAGGAAAAGAATTTGTTGTAGTCATGGATCACTGATGACCTTTCCTACCATTTCTGAGTCCCATCAACACAAAAAGCAGCAGATGCAGCATAGAAGCAAGTCATCAGTAGTCTGGCTAGCCTAAAGCTAAACATTACCTTGTTGATACCAGATGTTGAATATGCTGTCCTTTGGCAAGCATCCCCCTCACATGCATTCTTACATGCTTCCACCTCGAAACAGGAAAGAGTGGAAGCTGTTGTGAGTGTAGAAGGAGGGGGCGGAGGAACAGGGCTGGGAAAGAAGATGACAGAAGAGAAAACATGAACTGATATAAAAGCAAAGGCAATAACAAACAAGAGGACCCCCTGGGAACCAGTCCAACAGAAAGAAAAGCCACAGCAAAAGAGAAGATTCATTGATTTGAAAAGCCCAGACATCCAGAAATGCTACTCAAAGGGTAATTCTTAGCAATGACATTCAAAGTCACTCCTCGTGGCTTTGCCAAATATAATCATCAGGTCCTTCTGACATTCCCAGGAGGCAGAATCATTCCTTTCCTCTGGTCCAGTCCAAGTGCTGATGTAATTGACCTGACACTCAAGACGCTGTTGACAACTCAGATGTACCCTCCCACCATGCCACCTCTCTTCCTCTGCATGTCAAGTCTCTTCAAAACAAAACAATGCATTTAATATTCCCCCTGCAAAAATCCTAAGACATTTTCAGAGATTGTGATGCATAATAATGTAGGATTCCATGTTTGAATTTTTATAAAAAGGGCATGATGTGGATTAACAGCCCCTCTCAGCAAATGCTTATTTATACAATATGGAACATTTTTTTAAATTGTGGATACCAACTCTCTAGAGATAAATTGGAGCACAAGAGAAAGAAATAACTTCTCCTCGTCTTCCTAGTGGGAAGCAAATATAAGGGATGGTGAATGACATCCCACTGGCTGCAATGGAGGTACTGATGGCAGAGGAAGCACCAAATGAGTAGGTGACCAAGGACCCAGCAGGGAGGGTCTAAGTCAGATGAACAGGTGGAAGCAGCAGCCCAGAGAGCTGAAGAGGCAGAAGTCAGAGAAAAGACATAGTAGCCAAAGAGAAGCATGGAGGTATTGGTGTTTGAGGTTGAGAGGGAGGCATAGCACTGATCTGTGTCTAGGCCTTCCTAGGACATGTTGGAGCCAGAAATACATCCTTTCTTCCTTTATTTCAGTCAGCGGCATCATTCTTTCAGACATGTGGCTTTAAAATCTCATCCCTTCTCTCCAACAAACATGGTCAACTGCCACGCCTTACTGATTCTGCTTTGGCAATAAATGCCCTTTGCACTGGTCTCTCTCGTTTGTTTGTTTGTTCTTTTGAGATGGAATCTTACTTTGAGGCTGGAGTGCAATGGAGTGATTTTGGCTCACTGCAACTTCTGCCTCCCAGGTTCAAGTGATTCTCCTGCCTCAGCCTCCCGAGTAGCTAGGATTACAGGCACCCGCCACCATGTCCGGCTAATTTTTTGTATTTTTAGTAGAGACAGGGTTTTTACCATGTTGGCCAGGCTGGTCGCAAACTCCTGACTTCAGGTGATCCACCCACCTTGGCCTCCCAAACTGCTGGGATTACAGGCCTGAGCCACCGTGCCCAGATGTCTCTCTTGTTTTTACTGCAACCTCTTCTGGACCCTGTTATCAACTCATCCTACCTAACCAGGGACAAACCCTGCTACCTGGTATCCCTGACTCCAGTCTTCTCTCCACTCAATTCCTTCTTCTACTGTTCTTCCTCGAGTACAGTTCTGATCATGTTACTGCCCAAATTTGGAAATTCTCCATGCTCTCACTGCCTCTCAATTATGTGTCTCATTATCTTAAATCTTCAACAGGACCTTGCATCTAGTGAAATTCCTCTGGTTTCCAAATCTCCACCTACCAAATGCCAACTTTGAAGACTTAGCTCCAGTGCCATTTCCTCCATGAAGACTTCCTTCAAGCTTCTTAGCTCTCTGCTGAGGTACAAGTGCACTTTGAAAACATGCACGGATCAAGCATGATAGCTGTTACATTCCCTACTGGGCTGTGTCCATAACTTCCCAAGGTGAAGGATGATGAACTGTGTCTTAATATTTACCTGTCTATTCCCTACAGCACCTACCAAGAGACGGTTATTGCATTTCTACCTCAGGTCAGAAACTGCTCAAAAGTGAAATGAATTATGATATACTAGTTCACAAATGGAGACACTGCAACAAGTACCCTGTAATGTGACCTGGCTCTCAGGATAAAACCAATCCATGATAAAGCTCAAGGAATGGGACAAGGGCAGGCAGTTTGGGCTACACATTTTTGAGTCAAGAAATCTGGGATTGAGGTTCTGCTTTTTGTCATTTGCTAGCTACGGCTTGGCACCAGGTGGTTCTTCTCTGAGCATCATTTCCTTCCTTCTGCATGGCTTCACGGGATTAAGAATAAAATGAGACACATTTGTGAATGCTACATCAGTGATTCTCAATCCCAATTATGCATCATAATCCCCTGTAAAGCTTCTGAAAAGTACAGAGGACAATTCCCCAGCCCAGGTCAATTGAATCAGAATCCTCTGGAAGTGGGACGCAGTGTGACTAATTATCTATAAAATGCTGTTTCTAATGCATAGCCAAGGTTAGAAGCTACTGTTATAAACTCATAAGTACCATTAACAGTAGAGCAAGGTGCTTTAGGCTGCTGGTTTAATTATCCTCTATGTGTAAAGTTAGAAATTAGTTCAATGCTTTTATAGTTCCTTAAAATACACTACTGTGTGAAAGCATTTTTTGTGTTCTTCTGCATTGTTTTCTGTATGGTTATAAGTTCTGAGAGAGAGAATTATATCTAGCACCACTGTACATAAAGACATACCTAAACCAAATTTTTGAGAAAAAATAAAAACTTCAGAGTCCTCTGAAACCTTGCTGTTCAGAAGTATGGTGACCAAACAAGCAGAACTGGCATAAACTAGGAACTTGCAAGAAATGTAGAATCTCAGACCCCACTCCGTACCCTGCATATTAACGAGGTTCTTAGATGCGTCAATAGGTGAAGCAAAGGCAGTCTTTGCTCAGTTCATATATATGTTTAGGGTCTGCTGTTCCCTGTCCTAATCCTGAAAAGGTAAGAGGGCATGAAGCATTGGGTTCTGTCTTCTACAAACCACTGAAGATTGGGGCTTTATCCCGATGCTTCTTTCTCTAAAGGGTCCATTTGGTAAAAACTAAATTAAGAACATAAATCCTTATAAAAGGATCCTTTCTTTCAAAGAAGACTAGTCTTCACAGGCTTCTTTCAAATAACCAATTCCTCTAAGACACTGAAAATATAATTCAGTGTTTAAAATAAATTCATATCCATTTTAAGTTGTGTGCAGTGCATAAATAGTAAGTATATGTGCACCTTACCGAACTTACAGTCCACAGCCCCCAAATTCCAAGATTATGCAGGAGGAAAGCTTAGCCATTGTAGTAAACAATTTCTCCCTAATTGACCCATGCTCTCCAGCTGATTATGATGTGGGCAGTACCCATCCAAGACTATACAGACAACATAACCATGGAGCTGTAGCAGTCTTGGAACATTATCTAGCCTAACTCCCTTGTTCTGTGGACAGGAAACACCACATCAAGGGTTAAAAGGACTTACCCACATTTATATAGCAACTTGAAGGAGAGTCAAGCTTAGAATTCAGGCCCTGACTCCAAGACCTATACCCACTTATGTGGACTCTGCCACATATACTCCTCTTTCCCCACCACATGACCTTGAACTCTGATTGTCAGAAACTGCTGATCTGCCTTGACACGTGTCATTTTGCTGCTTCCAGGTCTTGCTGTCTCCAACTCCCAGGGCTGTTTGTAACAGGAGGCTACAGGAGAAGCTATACTGCAGCTCAATCAAAATATCCATTTATCAATCCATATTTCCAAATATGTTGGTAATGGATCCTTAAAAGGCCCAATGCTAACTATGTAAAGCCAGCTACAAAGCATTACTACTGGCTAGAACCATGAGCATGGCGAGGGAAGGGCCTTTCCTTCGGTGGCTAAAGACTAAAAGCAAGGGCAGCCATCAACTTAGTAGTAAAAGCTGTGAGGAAACTACAGAGAAGACAAAACTGGAGCTCAGCTGGGAAGGCAGCATCTTTAAAAAACATACACAGTGTGACTATAAAATTGCAATTCTATTTTTTTTAGATAAAACCAACATAACAGAATATAGAAATCTAAACAAACATTTCTCCCTCAAAGCAGTTACATCCTTAGTTCCAACAAAACTACCATTGTTGGAAACTTATTTAGAACACCCCTCTTTGGGGAAAAGCCTTAAAAGGTGGTTTATGACCCACATTAGAAAATACCCTTTTAAACACTGGGCTGTTTAAAAACAGAAAATCCATACTCAGAGGATTCCACTGAGAAAATAAAAAAGGTGCTGCTGCAGCTCTCACGGAGGTTTCCGAAAGACCTCTACCAAGTTCTGAGCAACAGCATCACCACTGGAGAAACATGTAGCCTCCCGGGACAGCCACTTTCGATGGGAGGGCATTCATTTGGATAGAAAAGTTCTGTTGTCTGTTTAAAAAGAAAAAAAGTATCAGCCACACTCCTTTATAGTCACACTTGCATTTGATTAAAAAAAATACAACAACAACACTCACACATGGTTCTTGTATGAATTCTAATTAAGAGACATTACATTCAGAATTATAGCACTCATAGTGATAATTTTCAGAAGACTATAACAGCTTCTTTGCCACTTAAGGGGTACAGAGGGTGCAGCTGTTTACCTGAATGAATTCTTAAATAAGTGACTACTACCACTCTAATGTTCCTAGTTGTAACTCTGTTACAGGTTACTGACCGCAAGTCCATGTTCCAGACATTCTTTGCCAACACAGATTAATTACAAGACAGCCACCCCCAAAGTCTTAGGGTGAATTGGGAAAGGGCCGGTTAAATGAGGAAACAGGCCATTCCTTGGTAAAAGTTTGCAGTTTTCTTTCCCAATACATCTTCTTTTTATTGAGAACTTCCATTTTTATCCTGTGTTCCTCCTCTGCCATCTCACACTCTCGCTCTATCTGCTGGATTTTGGCCACATGCACCTCATTCATTTGTATCAGCTGCAGTTGTAAGATGGACATTTGTTGATGGTGTTCTTCCTCATGCATCTTTTTTAAAGCACCTTCCTGAGAGGTTTTGCTCCTGTAGTTTTTATTGGCTGTTATTCTGACAGCTGAACACGAGGGTTCAGGTTGAGAGGTCCCCTCACATACTGGAAAATGTATGAACTCTTTCTCATCATCGCACAGTTCTCTATTTGAAACAGCAAATGATTCTGAAAAACAGTAGCAGAAAACATATATTCAAAGATTTTACAGGCAGAGAAAAAAAAATCAATCCTATTTCAAATGACAGGGTCCCTCATTACAGGATGTATCTAAAATCATGTCTGCTTTGGCCTTCATGTCTACAGGGACCCTGGCCACACTTGTCTTTTTAAAAACCCACAAATCAAAAGCAACATTTTCTTAAGAAATAATGACAAGGGGTTTTGTTAGGTTATTTCTAGAACTTCCAAGTATGGGATCCATGGTCAGAAACCATGCTTATCAAGAACAGAGATCTTGTTACGTTGATATTCTAAATTGAAATGTGCCCAACTCTGACAGTGTAGGACCACAATGCAAAGCCAGTGTGGATCTTCAGATTAGGTTCTCTATCAGTCTCATCACCCTTTGCCAACTTCTCATTTAGCCACGAACACTTATATGTAATCTTTGCAAGAGTGCTAGTGCTGGTTTCTGGTCACAGGTGTTAGCCCTTACCCTGGAGCGCCATCTTATAAATGTTCTTCCTTGAAAGATGAGTCACATTCCCTGGCTTAACTGCCTCACATACCATTTCTCTTTACTCTCCAGCACTGCCACTGGGGAGTTATCAATGTCCCTCTTATTTAATCTCTCCCTGGTACTTGACTATCCTTGAAATTTCTTTCCTCCATTAGCTTCTAAACAATAACTCTCCTAATTTCTCTAGAGCTGCCTTCCTCTCTGATTGCTCCTTCTCAAGTCTTCTTGATGTACTGAGACTCTCGCTCTACTCACCTGTTACCTTTTCATATTCTCCTGGGAATTCCTGTCTGTGGCTCTGTTCTTAATCCATCCTAAGTAAACTCATAACCTGTCCTGACCTTTCTTTCTTGTCTGACTCTTCCAAATGACTTGCACAACCGTCAATCCTACCACAAGCTATTCACATCCTTTATAAGATGCTTTTTTCATAATTCTGTTTCACGGTTCCCTCTGCTTAAAGTTAGGCTGCCTGTCCCTCCACTTACTATAGTCTTGTTTTTTTTTACTTTCCCTCAACTCCTACTCGTTCAACACTAATGCCACTTGCCCTGTGAAACCTCAGCTGTCTCCTTTATATGTACTCTTCTTTACAACACTTAACACACACAGTATTGTTTCGGCACCACGAAATCCTTTTTTTTTAATCCTTTGGTACCAGTTGCTTAGTTTGGTACACAATAGATGCCTAGTAAATGTTTACTGGATGAACCCTTGAATATAAAGGGAAGAGAGTATGGATGCAAAAGGATACCACCTGTGGTAGATGCTATGTTTGCCCTGATTTTTTAATAGAGCAGTAACATTCATGTCAATTAAGGGAGTTTCAATAAGGAAACCACTAACTCCACTAACCCATGGAGTCTTCTAGCTGTGACTCTAAGGCTTTCTTGAGAAGCTTTACATTTCCAATAATGAGAATCATCTCCTTGGAGAAAAACAATGCCAATTTATTAACAGAGTTGATTACATGATTATGTCCACTCTATTATTCTGGAAGATGGGATGCTGCGAATTTTAACGGCTACTGGGGGAAACCTAATTGATAATACCCTGTTAATAAAAGGAAAATGGCTACTGTTTAATTATTCCACTCAAAGAGGTAAAGTAGCAACCATAACTAGTCCCTAATTATGACTAAAGAAAACGTAAAAATCTTACTTCTGGAAGAGAAGGTTAAAAAAAAAAAAAAAGAAAGAGTACCTCTGTGCCATCCAGAAATAATGAAAATGTCTCCTGGAAATCTTTCCTAGAGACAGCTCTGGCCTCACGTACATGTTCTTCCTTCATGCTCCCATCACCTCCTGGGCCTATCTCTGGCAGAACACTTGTGAAAACTGGCAGTTTACCTCCCTTTCAAGTCTCTGAGTACTTTGAAGACAGAAACTGCTTCTGCTCTTCCTCACGCAGAATCCAACACAGGGCCTGGCATAGTGCTGGGCATGTAAGAAATGTGTATGGGATGAATCACCTGCAGTGGGTCACATCCCTCTCAACATAGCCCAACCATGGGGAAGGAACAGTGATCTGTGTGGGTAACCAAGACAAAGGACAAAGGAATGGGAGAGGGTGAACACCGAGAATACAGCCCTCAGCTGTGAGCTTCAACTGCAAAGAGCATTACCTCACCTGTTTCCTTTCTCGTTTGGGATCTGAAAATGTCTTCTTTGAAGACTGGACACATTAGACATTTTGTGGTAACTCTAGTCTCTTTTCTCTTTGATTTCATTTCAGGGGATAGTACTGGATACTCCTCTGAGTCCTTAAAGTTCATCCCCTCATAATGCTGCTGTCTTGCCCAATTTCTTTAGTTTCTTTTTTTTTTGAGATGGGCTCACTCTGTCACCTAGGCTGAAGTGCAGTGGCATGATCTCAGCTCACTGCAACCTCTGGCTCCCAGGCTCAAGTGATCCTCCCACTTCAGCCTCCAACTAGCTGGGACTACAGGCATGTACTACCATACCTGGTTAATTTTTTGTATTTTTGCTGGAGACAGGGTTTCACCATGTTGCCCAGGCTGGTCTCAAACTCCTGAGCTCAAGCGATCTGTCCGCCTTGGCCTCCCAGAATGCTGGAATTACAGGCATGAGCCACTGCACCAGCCTCTTCTAGTTTCTAAATTCTCACTTTCATTTCAACAATTCCAGGCGTCAGGTACCTGATGATGACAATGATGATGACAGCACCCACTGTTTTTTGAGCAGCTAACCAGGTCCTAGGCTAATGCTTTATAGCATTACCTCATTTAATCCTCACCCTATGAAGGAGGTATTATTAGAGAAAACCAAATACAATATCCAAGGTCACATGACTAGTTGAAAGAAACAGGATTCTAATCTAAGTCTGTATGACTCCAAAATCCAACTCAACCACTACAATACTCAGCCTCCGACTCTTCCACTTGTTCAGCTGATCACTTATGTATCTTAAAATGCAGCCTCCAATTTGTATCCACCACAAAACCATCTCTTATTAAGAATATGGGTGTGTATCCTGCATTTTGATCTCTAAGTTTCTAGATCTGTGAACATAAAGACAGTATGTTTGTGTCTAGGAGCAGAAAAATGACTCTTCTTTAAAAACTATTCCTTGGCTGGGTGCGGTGGCTCACACCTGTAATCCCAGCACTTTGGGAGGCTGAGGCGGGTGGATCACGAGCTCAAGAGATCGAGACTATCCTGGTCAACATGGTGAAACCCCGTCTCTACTAAAAATACAAAAAATTAGCTGGGCACGGTGGCGCGTGCCTGTAATCCCAGCTACTCGGGAGGCTGAGGGAGGAGAATTGCCTGAACCCAGGAGGCGGAGGTTGCAATGAGCCGAGATTGCGCCATTGCACTCCAGCCTGGGTAACAAGAGCGAAACTCCAAAAAAAACAAAACAAAACAAAAAACTATTCCTTTTGGTTTAAATGTGTGCTAACATACAAATTTTAAAGGAAAAAAAGGCAGGCCTCTTAAGAAGACTCTGGAAGAAGATAGGGCTTCAAACTAGTGAAGCCCAATGGTATAGTTAAGTAACTTTCACACACATATTAGTTCCAATGAATAGAAACTACTGTTCAGATGGGAAGAATCTTCTCTTAATTGGAAAACGACTAGCCTAGGAATGGCACTGTGCTGCAAATATACACCATGTAATCTCTCTCCAAGGTAAAACAAAGCCACCTGAAGGAGAAAACAACTCAATCTTACGCAAAAAGGGTAGGAAAGTCCAGCAGATTTCCTGGGATCTGGAAAGCCAAGGGGATATTCTTTAACTTGGACAGTTGGAGAAAGTTTATTATTAGCAGGAAAAGCCTACTATGACAATAAAAGAATGGGAAGGAAACTGCAAACAGGCCAAATCCCAGATATAGGAAATAGGGCTGACTGGGAAAGTGGATAAATAAGATATGTGGATGCATGCTATGGCGTATAATACATTAACTAAAAGAAAGAAACTAGACTTACACATTGCAAGGGAACTGATCTTTTTTTTAGATGAATTCTGGCTGTGTCACCCAGGCTAGAGTGCAGTGGTGTGATATTGGCTCACTGCAACCTCCACCTCCCAGGTTCAAGCAATTCTCCTGTCTCAGCCTCCAAGTAGCTGGGATTACAAGTGTGTGCCACCCTGCCTGGCTAATTTTTATAGTTTTAGTAAAGACGAGAGTTTTGCCATGTTGGCCAGGCTGGTCTTGAACTCCTAACCTCAGGTGATCTGTCTGCCTTGGCCTCCCAAAGTGCTGGGATTACAGGCATAAACCACGGGGCCCGGCCTAGGAATTGATCTTTAAAACAATATTTTAAGTGAAAAAAGCAGAGAAAATGGTATCTCTAGCACTAATTTAATCTACATAAAATTTAGAAGAGATGCACACAAAACACATGTAAAAGAATACACAAGCACATTACAATGATTCAGGTGCAGGAGAAGAGAATGAAAGAATGGAATAAAAATATAAGAAACACATAACTAATACAAAAGAAAGGTTTTTCACAGACCAGAGAGCCTGGTGTGCCAGGGCTGAGGAAATGTAACTCAGTCCTCTGGTACCAGAGTTCTTACCCCAAAAGATTAGGATTGGACTAAATAGTAATAATAATGGAGTTTATTTAAAAAATGTCTGGCTGGATACAATGGCTCACGCCTGTAATCCCAGCACTTTGGGAGGCCAAGGTGGGCAGATCACAAGGTCAGGAGTTCAAGTCCAGCCTGGCCAACATGGTGAAACCCTATCTCTACTAAAAACACAAAAATTAGCCGTGTGGGGTGGTGCAAGCCTATAGCTCCAGCTACTCTGGAGGCTGAGGCAGGAGAATCACTGGAACCCAGGTGGCAGAGGTTGCAGTGAGCTGAGATAGTACCACTGTATCCCAGCCTGGCAACAGAGCAAGACTTCGTCTCAAAAAAAAAAAAAAGATCTGAACAGTGTTTGAGGGGAAAAAAAAAAGAAATGTTCACAGTTATCAAGTATCACTTTATAGCATAGAATGTGAAATTAAATTTAAATTATCCTAAGACATTTGGGTGCCACTCCAAAGCTTAGTTTTCTTAAATGTATTTCACCTTTGGTCATTCTAGCCTCCCAGCCACTCCTAGCAAATTCTTTTGGCTCCCTTAGTTGGTTCTGCACACAGTTGTCCTCAAAATAATGGAAGATAAGTGCAAAGTCAAATTATCATACATCATAAAATCTGCAGGGTGTAAACTGTTTTAACATATTTAAGAAGGAAATACTGGGGTTTTTTTTTTTTTTGAAAATATTAATCTATTCCTAAGTGTTATACTTAAGTTTTAAGACTAGTATGTTCAAATGCAGATGGACACTTTCAGAAAGTCACTACCAAAGCTAAGTATATCCAAGAGACAGTGATCAAGATGACACAGTTGAAACTATCTCATACCAAAAAGTAGTTGGAGAGAGGCCTCTAGTGGAATACTACTAAGGTCCATCCTGTTTAACAGTTTTATCATAAATTCCAACAAATTTCTGAATACCTAATTCTGTAACAGGCACCCTGTAAGGTGTTGGAGCAGTACTGTCCAACAGAAATACAATATAAGCTATTTATATAATTTTAAATATCCTCAGAGCCATATTAGAAAACTAAAACAAAAAAAAGGTAAAATTTATTTTGGTGATATATTTTTAAATCCAATATATCTAAAATATTATCATTTCAACGTGTAACTATAAAAGTTATTTCATGATTTTTTTTACATTTTTTGGTACTAAGTCTTCAAAATGTGGTGTGCACAATTATAGCACATCCTAATGTGGCCTACCCACATTTCAAGTGCTTATTAGCCTCATGTGGCTTGTGGCAACTGTATTAAACAGCACAGTGTTAGAAATACAAAAGTCACACATACACATTCCTTATGTCAAATACACAAGATGTAATGAGGGCCATAACCCTATAGCAGATTTTCCACCTTTTTCCCACCAAGTCCAAGAAAGAATGATTGACAATTCCAGACTTCTTTTTCTTTCTTGAAAGAAAACTGAAATGCAAAATGACTGAAATGAACTCAAAGTTGTTTTCATTGTAAAGAAAGAGTTCCAGTACCCTACCTACTAGTATTAACAGATTTCCTTTGGACACATTTCCCAGGTGACAAAGCACCAAGGTTCTCTACCACCCTCCAGATGGGACCTAGACACAGGAGCAAGGAGCATTTGACTGTGCTTTAATAACCACCAGCAACAAGGGAAGTCCCCAGTGTCATCTATGTATAAACATCCAATTTAAAATAAATCCCTTCACACTTGAATCACTATTAAATGGCACTACAAGGAAAACACTGAGAATCTACCTTTATTCCCTTCTTGCTGAAAATTTATAAATTATGTTTATGAATAAATAAATTACATCATTTCTTCTAAAAAGAAAGAGAAAAAAAATTGTGAGATGAACTTTCCTAGATCCTACCCCAGAATTTGAAAATGGGGAAATAAGACTGTCTGGGTCCAATACACAATAATCCAGATCACAGGTTTAAAAAATAAACAGAAATCAGCTCACAACAGCATGTTCCCCAGCAGTATCTCCCAGTGAACATAAGCAACATAAAGAGAAGCCCTGCTGATCCACTCCTTCCATCCTCCACAGCCTCACAGAAGCTAAATGGCTCTGAAGCCAGCAAGATAGACAGTAACTCGCTGAAGCTATCATCATCTCCAAAACAAGGACACCATTAATTAGCAGCGGGGAGCCGTGCACTACAGAAGCAGCAATGAGGAGAGATAATCGAGAGTTGGCAGTGTCCCTATGACCTGTCTGCTAGGAGGTACCCTGGCTTGGGAGCTCCAGGATGAAAACCCAGACAGAAGATTCATACACTGGAAATTAACGAATGAGGTGCATAACATAAACCACTATGGTTACCCAACTAGCTTCCTGGACTTAACCTTGGTCAAACGATCAGTAAGCAAACTTTTGATTGTAATTTGCTTCTCCAGGATTGTCTGCCTACAGGACAGAAAAAAAGGTGCTAATCAAAAACATGTATTTGATGCAGTTGATAATTATCTTTTCCACTCTATACAGATAGCATTCCTGGCTTTAGACTACTTCTTGTTACTTTTAATTAACAGGAGCCAGTCCCTCAGAGTCAGTCTACTCTAGAGAGACTGACAAGTGAATTTCCCTTCCTGCAAGCTGAGAACCAGACTCTCCTGGGGAAGTGCTTGCTGGGTCCTCGAGGTACCTTATGAACAATCCTCTGTCCCCCACCAGGAACCATTTTCTGCTTCGGTTTCTTTCCTCTGCAAACTGCAAAGAGCACCTCACTAATAACAACTCCATTAATGCATTATTAGTTAACAGATAACTTATTTTTCTTTATGTTTAAGTAAAAATAAAGTCTCTAAGAATGAATTTTTACATAAACTGGCTACTTCCTGTCTGAAAAGCAGGAATTTCAGGAAATTTATCAATGTGCATTTCTACCCTACTCTTGCCTAGAGACATCCCCTAATTCCAACCTTTTGAAGCTATGACACACTATCATTGTATCCTTCATTATATGAGTGTTTTTTTCCCTTAAGAATTATGTATGACATCTTCTTCACTTTTTAATGAAAGTATACTAAAGTTAATTTTCTTCAGAGTTTCTCAAGATCCCTAGGGTACCACAAACCAAAACTGTGGATCACAATATTACAATGGCTAAAAATGCTGGGTTTTAATCTGGATGAATGCTAAAACAGGTGTTTATCATATTAGTCTCTGTAATTTTTTTTTTAAGTTTGAAATAGTTCACTTTCTTAATATGGCCATTTGAGTGGCCTACTGTGGTGCTGTGAACAACATAAGGATATCCAAAAATTTTTTTTGAAAAAAGTGAAATTGAGTAGATGAATATAAATCTTCATAAAAATCTCCTTAACATATTTGAGATAGGTTGAGATAGGCAACTGCAGTGCCTCACTAATAACAACTCCATTAATGCATTATTAGTTAACTGATAACATATTTTTCTTTATGTTTAAGTAATAATAAAGTCTAAAAGAGCTAGCACAATGATGTAAACAAGTATTTTTGTTTCTATATACTGTATGACTTTTTTTTTTTTTGAGACAGGGTCTCACTCTGTCGCCCAGGCTGGAGTGCAGTGGCGTAATAACAGCTCACTGTAGCCTCCACTTCCTGGACTCAAGTGATCCTCCAGCCTCAGCCTCCCGAGTAGCTGGAACTACAGGTGCACACTACCATGCCCAGCTATCTTTTTCTATTTTTTGTAAAAACAGGGGTCTCACTTAGTTGCCCAGGGTAGTCTCAAATTCCTGGGCTCAAGCCATCTTCCCGCCTCAGCCTCCCAAAGTGCTGGGATTACAGGCGTGAACCTCTATATGACTCTGAATGTCCTATATAATCCTGAGATTTTGAATTAGGAAAATTGAGTTTGATACAAAAGTTTCGTTTTTAGAAGTTCCCTCAAAAGGGGGGTTTTAAAATTAAAATGTCAAACAGGTACCCCGTGAAAGCATGCACACTGGCATCAGGAACAGATACCTTGGGCCACCGCGTCGGGGTGGTATTCGGGCTCCTCCTCCGGGGGGCTCTGCAGGAAGTAGAGCTGCTCCGGAAGCATGCTGGCGATCTTCTCCTTCCCTAGGACGTGAGTACTCAGCAGCGGGCTGACGCTCCGTTTCACCTTCTCTCTCCTTTCATGGGCCATAATTTTTTTGGTCCGAGCCTTGATGTTCTCCCAGCACTTCTTCAGCTGTTTGAAATCCCGCAGGGACACGCTCGGCTGAGAGTTGTATTCGTGGGCCAGCGCCTGCCAGGTACGCTGCTTAAGGGCAATAGTTCGCGCATCACTTTTCTTACATTCCAGCACATATTTGTACTTTTCTACTAAAGCCAGCAGGATGCTCTTTTCCAATTCTGAGAAGTATTTGGCAGGCTTTATAATTTCGTTGTTTTGCATTTTCCACTATATTTCTTTTGGCCGCTAACTATCCTGTAAAAAAGAAAGTTTGAAGCAATGATTACCAACTCTAGCAAGAACAATACCCGCAAATCACTGAAGCTTAATTCCTGACTTGATTCCCTGGTCTGAAATACAGTACTTTCTTTTCCATTATTGTTGAATTATGATATTCAGGACTCAGAAAAATATTTAGAAATATACTAGGAATGGGGTTTTACCTCAAAGTGGATTGTTGTGGCCATACTGGGACTATCTGGTATATAACGGCAAAAAAAAAAAAAAAAAAGAAAGAAAGAAAAAAGAAAAGAAAAAGAAAGGAAAGAAAAGTTGAACATTTATAGAGAACTCTGATTTCTTAATTTATTTTTCTTTAATGTTAGGGAACTGATTATTCCCCCCAAATCATGTTAGCCAGTTTTAGAACTAAACAGCTTTCTCAAAGTTTTGTCACAGCTGAGAACAAGAGAAGCCATCATGTAATCAAATATAAAAGATGATGTACAGCTGGGTGCAGTGGCTCACACCTGTAATCCCAGCACTTTGGGAGGCTGAGGCAGGTAGATTGCTTGAGCCCAGGAGTTCAAGACTAGCATGGGCAACATGGCAAAACCCTGTCTCTACCAAAAAAAAAAAAAAATAGCCAGGTGTGGTAGCACGCATCTGTAATCCCAGCTACCTGGGAGGCTGAAGTAGGAGGACTGCTTGAGCCCAGGAGATCGAGGCCATAGTGAGCCATGTTTGTACCACTGCACACCAGCCTGGATGATAAAAGGAGACACTTTCTTAAAAAAAAAAAAATGATGTTTTCATCATTCTGTGTCATGTACCTGGAGCAACCCCAACCTCAGTTTCTTCATCTGTAAAATGAAAGGTTGGAGACTGTGATCCCACAAGTCTGAGGGCTGCTTTTAAAAATCCTAAATAAACAATGTATATAATGTTAGATGTAAAGGTCCTAGGCACTTAGACACTGAGTCCAGTGTTCCTCTTTACATCCCCCAAGTCTTTTCCCCACTGAGAGAAGTAAAGGTCAGAAAGGTGACGTGGATTGCACAAGATCACAAAGATGGCAACACGGAAAGTGCAGAACTTGGACTGCCCTAGGAGTCTGGTATTCTTAGAATCATTCCACAACTGTCTCTCAGCCTCTCGCCTTGGGTGACTCCAAATGACTCCACTATGATTCCCGTAAGTCACCTTGTCATCCTCCACAGTGCTGAGTCAGCATCTTTCACACAACAGGTGCTTAGTGAATGTCTTATTCCAGTGAAGTGTATGAAATCTGTGTGTGCTTTAGGACTCCACACTTTGCCCACATCTTTTAATCACAGAGAGTTTCCTATAAAATTAACTTCTCAAATATGTTACATCAAAAACATAGCTAATCTATGCTGACTGCAGCAATAAAGTAAGCATTATTGGAAAGGGCCAATGTATTCCCAGTCCTTCTTACATTCTCCAAGCCTCTGATTTCTCAGAGTAACAGGCAAGCATCAAGATACTAATGAGGCAGTCCATTTAAAACTGACCAATCGTGTCAAAAAATTAGGAACCAACTTGAAAAGATTCCCACTAGCCAAAAATGGTGTCATTTGAAATCAAAGGTCATGGGTACACAAGGATTAAGTTACTTTCTCAATCTTTGTATGTTTCAAAATTCCATAATAAAAAATTAGTGGGGGGGGGGCTGTGACTTTTAAATTTATGGTACACTAATTTTAAATCACACTATTTCCAGCCAGCTACTCACACACTATGCCTAGGAAGGGGTTTCTGTAGTTGTGGATGGCTGAAATCTGTTTGACTGAGACAGGAGAGGACTGGGACAGATCAGAGAACCTTTAAATTGAGGCCAAGGAGTGTGGGCTTTACATGAGGGTGATAGAACCTGCTCAGGGTCTCTCACTCTGCACCACCTCATCCTAAAAGTTGTCATTACTAGAATGAAGTACTAGGGTAACCTGTGTCTCCAAATACTAGGTACCCTGCTCTACATTCAAACTGGACACATCAGGTATCAGAGACTGAGAGGTTTAGACATATGTCAAAGGTGGTTTGGCCCTCAGGTCCTGAGCAAAGCTAAAAGAGTGGACATTTATCTTTGGGGATGTGTCCCTATAACGCTAAATTCCCATGCTCGTGCTTTGATTATGTTGTTCTAATATCCATACAATGATACCCAATCCAGGATCCTTTTTCCTCAAAGGTCCCAAATTAGTTTTTTACCCTCATCCATATTTCCATTCCCTATAAATCAATGTTCCCCAAACTGAAATTTATTAACATACACCCTGTACAATATTATCTCTTCTATATCATCTCTGTCTGCCAAGATATCTATGTCCAACTTTACTTTCTGTAGTTTTTGTTAGGAAATGAATAGACACACTGACTGTTCTTAAATTACACAGCTCGCACAGCAGATTCTGATCCACTTCCCCAACCTCAACCAACGCCTCTGCTCCAGATGTCAATATGCCAACTTTCCCCACTCCTAAGAATTGCTGCTATAAGGATTAAGAACTCTGATTCATAAATGAAAAAAGTATTACTCCCTATTTTGTTGTTGTATGTGATGCTACTTTACATATACATTATATTTGTATATACACACACTTTCCAAATAAATATCTTTCTTCTATCTTATTTCTTCAAGAGAAATTCCTAGGACCGTTGCACCAAAAGATAAAAACACTTAAGACTTATGTTATATCCCCAACTTGTCCTTGTAAACTAGTGCACCAATTACATTTCTAGTAACAGCACATAAGCATATCCATTTCCCTATTTCGTTTTTTTTTTTCTTGTTCTGTGCCAACTGTGGAAGTAAAAAATGTCACTTCATCGATTAATGGTATATGAATTTCAGCTCTGAGGTAAGCAAGCCACACTCTGAACAAAGGTCCTGTGATCCTTGGTGGGACTGAAATTACATGGAATGAATTTCAAGCAATGTAATTCTTCCTCACGATGTGTGCAGTACCTCTAGCTGCCACCGGGTGGTAGTGGACTTGTGGGGAGTCTAAATTTCACAAAGGCTCTTGCCCTACATGCGGCCAACTGAGTCTCAAAGTAACAATAATGATAGCAATAATGTAACAGCAGATAACTTTTCTTGAGCCCTTATTGTAGGCTAAACATAACAAATATTTAAAATGCACAATATCATTTTACCCTCCCAAAAACAGCCTCTGAGAGCATTTGTTATACTTGAATGTTTTCTGTTAAAAAATACATATATATACATGCACATATATGCATACATATATTTACATAAAGTACCAGAAGAAATTATACAACTGCTCTCAAAAGCAAATATTTGCAATTACCAACACCTGGGGACCATTAATAGCCTATTAAGTAAACTGTTATTTAATCACTAGCTAAGTAAATCCAAAGTTACCAATTTACTTTGCTTAATTTCGTAGAACAGCAGAGTTCCTTGGGCCTTGTGGTTGCATTCTGCCTGGTTATAAAGGGATTCTGATACAAGGCAATGTAACCTAAAGGTTCCTTATGGATTCTCAACAGCCTTGTGAAATAGGCTGCTTGTCTCCTTTAACCAATTACTATTCCCATTTCCCAGATAAGAAAACTGTGGCTCTTACTCTGGTCACACAAATATTAAGTGGTCTGACTTACTCCAATGCCCATGCTCCTTAGCTGTCTTGTTTCAGACCTAGTGACAGCCTCTATTCCCCAGCTCAAAGTATGGCCATTAACACTCTAATCTAATCAGCTGGGAAAGGGCCCAGGGTAGGGCAATTTAGGTGGGGTGTATCTCCATCTATTGGCTCTTTCCCCACTCATTTCCCTCCCTCCATCATCTTTTCCCACTTTCAAACTTAGGGCCCATAGTCCTCCCACATGTACCTTCCTCACTCTAACCAGAGCTCTGAAATAATTTCTGCCATGATCCAATAAGACTGTATGTTTGGGCTGGGCGTGGTGGCTCATGCCTGTAATCCCAGCATTTTGGAAGGCCAAGGCAGGTGGATCACCTGAGGTCAGGAGTTCAAGACCAGCCTGGCCAAAATGGTGAAACCCCCATCTCTACTAAAAATATAAAAATTAGCTGGGTGTGGTACCACATACCTGTAATCCCAGCTATTCAGGAGGCTAAGGCAGGAGAATCGCTTGAACCTGGGAGGCAGAAGTTGCAGTGAGCCAAGATCAAGCCATTGCACTCCAGCCTATGGCTTAGTAGCAGAGTGAGACTCTTTCTCAAAAATAATCATAATGACTGTATGGTTGAAGAATAACTGTAGAGATCTTACAGAGCTTTAACATGCATGGTCCGTGCCTCGGGAATGCTGGCACTCCACCTAAGCATGTAAACAAATACTTCCCAAAGTAAGAGATCTCCCCAGCAAAGCTTATTAATGCTTATTAATAGAAACTTTGAGACTCAAAAGCATACTCTAGCTTAAAACTATTCAGCAATGTCCATAATTGGTTACAGATGACAACATAACAAGCGTTCCCTGCTGCCTCAGCTTTTATTAGGAAAGGAATAGCCTTCCATGTCCCCCAATTCTGCTCAGGAGCCATCATCTCTTGTGTCTGCTGTTCTGCTAGACAGTGTGTGACCCATTCTTATGCAGGACTGTAGGGCAACATGGAGGCCAGTGACCCTCACAAAGTGGGTTCTCAGTAAACATTTTATAAATGTAGACATTTTCATACAGGCATAAAATAGCCTACCGTGCACACGGTATCATACATGACAAAACAGTACGTTAGATGCTGCATTAGCTGGGTGCGGTGGAGTGCCTGTAGTCCCAGCTCCTTGGGATGCTGAGGGAGGATGATGACTTGGGCCCAGGAGTTAGAAACTATAGTGAGCTATGATTGTGCTTGTTAATAGCCACTCCACCTCAGCCTGGGCAACATAGTGACACCTCCATCTCTTAAAATAACAAAAGGTACATTAAAGTAGAAATGGTCAAATAAAATAGCAAAATCCAAATGAAATGGAAGTTCCCCTTGGGCTAGGCAAAGACCCATAGATAGGCCTAAATAAAAAGGCACAATTCCAATACCCATAGAAGAACAAAAAGGAAAAAATTAACGCAATTTCAAAACACTAATATTAAACCACCAGAAACAGTAATGCATACATTTACTATCCAACTTAAAACAAAAATCCATCTGATTATAGACTAAATATTTGTGTCCTCCGAGATTCATGTTGAAGCCCTAACCCCCTAGTGGTTGTATTTGGGGACTGGACATCCGGGGAAGCAATTAAGGTTAAATAAAGTCATAAGTATGGGGCCCTGGTGTCTCTACTTAGTGCCTTTTTAAGTAGAGACACCAGGAAGCTGGCATGCCCCCCACCCTTAATGGCTCACAAAGAGGACAAGGTCATGTAAGAACTCAGCAAGATGGCCACCACCTACAAGCCAAGAGAAGCAACCTCAAGATGAAACCTACCTGCTACACCTTGATCTTGGCCTTCTCAGCCTCTAGAACTATGAGAATCCAATTTCTGTTGTTTCAACCACACAATCTGTGGTATTTTATTATGGCAGCCTGAGCAGACTAATATACCATCTAGTGATTTTTTTTTTTTTTTTTTTTTGAGACAGAGTTTCGCTCTTGTTACCCAGGCTGGAGTGCAATGGCGTGATCTTGGCTCACCGCAACCTCCGCCTCCTGGGTTCAAGCAATTCTCCTGCCTCAGCCTCCCGAGTAGCTGGGACTACAGGCACACGCCACCATGCCCAGCTAATTTTTGTATTTTTAGTAGAGACGGGGTTTCACCTTGTTGACCAGGATGGTCTCGATCTCTTGACCTCGTGATCCACCCGCCTCGGCCTCCCAAAGTGCTGGGATTATTGGTGTGACCCACTGCGCCTGGCCCACCATCTAGTGAGTTTTAAGTCCACCAAGGGTGAAACTAAATCCTAAAGTCTGAGCAAAGACTAGAGAAACTTGTCAACATTTCATGTTTCTTACCCTTTGTGGAAACAGTTCTTTGAAATTAATATTCAGAATGGGTACCATGACTGAAGAGCGTGGCACTGGAAACTCAGACTTCAGGATATTAATGGACTGCTGATCTTAAAGTAAAGTGAAATGAACCAAGACACTGGATGCAGAAAACCTGAGCTCAAATCCAGACTTTAGCCCTCACCCAACCATGTGACTTTGGACAACCGATCTCTAATACTTCATCTGTGAAATGGAGTTACTCGCCTGCCACCCCGACCCTGCCCCATTCCCTCTGCACAACAGTTCCACAACATGAAGAAAGAAGCACAGACTAGAGCTTCAATCACTTTTAGTTCTTTCCACTCTTCCCACCCACATTAAACTGCTTCCAAAAGTAAAATAATGCTCTGTGTGTTTGTGTGTATGTGTGTGTATATATATATATGGGGTGTGTGTGCGTGTGTGTGCGTGTACACACAGTTATCGGCTCTTTATTTCATACACACACAATTCAACAAATATTAATGAACTCCTGCCAAAAGCTCAGCACCATTCTAGAGTATGTGGGAGATACAGGGACAGGCTGAACTCTCCAGCCTAGAAAGAGCGCTGACATGCACAAACTGAGAGGCACGCTGAAACAGACACCAGAAGAGAGGACAAAGAGCCTTGAGCACGCAGAGGAGGGAAGAGGTTCACTTGCATTCTTCATGAACAAGAGGACATTTGAGCTAGATCTTTAAGAATGTATAGGATAAGAATGGAGAGAGTTGAAGGAGATCATCAGATACATAATTGATAAGAAAAGGCCCAGACTCTGAGTGGGGATGTTATTGGAAAGGAGGAAGTACACACCAAAGTCCCTTCCCCTTCCTCTTCCCCTCCCCCGCCCTTTCTTTCTTTCTTTTCTGAGAAACAGAGTCTAGCTCTGCTGCCCAGGCTGGAGTAGAGTGGCGTGATCTCAGCTCACTGCAACCTCCACCTCCCAGGTTCAAGCAATTCTCCTGCTTCAGCTTCCCAAGTAGGTGGGATTACAGGTGCCCATCACCACACCCAGCTAATTTTTGTATTTTTAGAGAGATGCAGTTTCACTGTAGGTTGGCCAGGCTGGTCTTGAACTCCTGACCTCAGGTGATCCAGCCGCCTGGGCCTCCCAAAGTGCTAGGATTACAGGCATGAGCCATCACACCCAGCCAAAGATTGTTTCAAAGGAAGAAATGAACAGGATGTATATGTGTCCACAGAAGGGTAGGGGGATCAACAGAAAGCAGAGGCAGGGAGTATATACAAGGATTAACCGAACACCTACCCTGCAGGCATCAAGGAGAATAGTATTCCTTAAAGTCAAGGAGATCACAGACCAATGAGGACATCACAGTCCTGTGAAGACATAATGTACCACGTGCATTGTGGGACAGGCTGGTGCAAGGCAGTGTGATAAGCACAGTGACAGAGATGAGCCCAGGGACATACTCCAAAATTGGGGGGAATCTAGAACAGGAACCTTAATTCCCACTTGAATAGACTGAAATTAGATTAGCTTGAGAACAAAGCAGGGCCACAATGTGGGAAGGAAGGACTTAAAGAGCATATTCAGAAGTGGTGGGTGAACCGAAGGACATGTGGCAGCCCTCCCCACAAGCAAGGCCTGGCAAGTAACAGGCAATCCGTTTGCTCTAAAGAGAGAAAAGCTATTTCCTACCCTGGTCTGTTGCCTGTCTCCTGACTCAACACCTCAAAAATAGCATTTCTTTTAAACCACAAAGGACTTGGGCAGGGTGTGACGGCCCACATCTGTAATACCAGAACTTGGAGAGGCTAAGGCAGGAGGACTTCTTGAGCTCAGGAGTTCAAGACCAGCCTAGGCAACAAGGCTCCATTGCTATAAAAATTAAAATTAAAGAATTAGTTGGGCAAGGTGGCATGTGCCTATAGCCCCAGCTACTAGGGAGGCTAAGATTGGAGGATCCCTTGAGCCCAGGAGTTTAAGGTTGCAGTGAGATATAATCATGCCACTACACTCCAGCCAGTGACAGACCCTGGCTCCAAAAATAAAAGGAAGTATCAGAGGTTAAAGACATGGGCTTGGACCCATGGCCTCAGATCCCAACCCCACCACTACTTCTGAGAGTGGAGCTTTAGAAAAAGAAAAAATAAAAATAAATTTTAAATAAGGACCTCAATTTAATCCTCTCACTTTATAGTTGAGGAAACAGGCTCAGAACAAAACAGGGCTTCCCTGCAACAGAGGTTACAGGGCTGCCCTAGTAACAGAGGAGGGTCTGAAATCAAGCCTTCATCATTTGCTTTCCAACCCCTCTCCTAGCTCTCCCACTTCAGAACCCCCTCACCATCAAGATGCCCTTTTTGCTAGGTATCTTCAAGCCTCCCCCACTGTACCATTTGAAAACTCCAGGGCACTGCTCTCAACTCTGTCATTCATTTTGTGACATTTGTCTTGGCATGACTTCTTTACTTGCTGTCAATTCCTCATCTCTAAATTAGAAAGCTCAAGGGGGTATTCTCTAAAGTCCTATGCAGTACTGTTCATCGGCATTAGCACTGCCATTAAAATGGTTTTTCTGCAACCTGATTTCCACAGTTCACTGCCAAAGACACATAGTTGGTATTTTCTGATTATTTGTGAGGCTGGTGGAACTACTAGCCAATGAAAGAGAGCATTACAACAGAATGAAGTGATCTCAGCACTTTAGATGACCTTGCTATTTTGTTTAAGGCCCATACACAGGTTTAACTGTGCAAGTTAAGCAGTTCCAGGTGAAATGGCAAAAGCAGGTGATCTGATTTGTTGGCCACAGCTCCTCGAGAGTGCCTGGTGTACATCAAGCACTCAATAAATATTTGTGGAATTTGTTGCCGTAACCAACCTGCTTGCCATTTGCATTTTTTCACTAATTATTGCTAGATGTTTTATTATTTTAAATTTCTCCTCTTACAAAGGATTTATCATAAAATAATCGTCTCCTTCTTGCAAATATTATTACAGTTCAAAGGAGGTAGAAATGGCAATGTTTTAAGAACCTCACTACCACTATGAGGTATGAATCCCTTCAGGATTTCATTCTATCCAGAGGTAAGAGTAATCACACGATACTCTTACATGCAGACACATGTACATACCTGTCTGCCCAGGATGGCCACTCACCGAAACCCTCTCTCCCTCTCCACCTTTTTTTCCTTTTCAGGAGTTTTCCAGTCAAATCTAGCACTGAACTTGCTTCGTCTAATGCATTACCTCTCTACCAGTTTTCCACCCACTCCAAGCGGCCATGTAACTAGGAAGTGTTTATTTTCATCATCTGTGCCTGAGTGTGACTGTGTGCATGCAGAACTAGCCTTCTGTTGGAAGCCCGGGCTCCCCCACTTTCCCACACTCACAGTCCCCTCTAAACCAGATGAGAGTTCTTAAAAGTCCTGACCCCTTCCTTCCCTTCCCCCACACTCCATCTTAAACCATCCCCACCCACAGCTTCCCTGAAATGCCTTTGGAATCATTATTAAAGCATCTTCCACAGAAAGCACTGCTGAAAAACAGAAGGTCCCCTTCTGTAGGTGTTCCCACTCCAACCTGCTTCTTGTCTACTAAGTGCACTCTTCTCCACTCCCACCATTTCAGCTACAACCACCAGCTCTCAAGTCTTCTCTAGGCCAAGGGTACCAAGTATTTACCTCTCGCAGCACTCAGAATTACTCTGCACTGAGATCTATCCATCTTCTAAAGGCTCTCCCTATCTGACGGTGAGCTCTGAGGCAGGGAACTACATTTTATTTGTATCTTTAGCACATAGTAAATTCGCAATGTTTGTTTAAAAAAAAAAGTTGAGGGGGGACCCAGACACAGTGGTTTACATCTGTAATCTCAGCACTTTCGGAGGCCGAGGCAGGAGTACTGCTTGATGCCAGAAGTTTGAGACTAGCCTGGGCAACACAGTGAGACTCCATCTCTAAAAATAAAAATTTAAAAATTAGCCAGGCATGATTATCTATAATCCCAGCTACTTGGGAAGCTTGAGATGGGAAGATCACCTGAGCCCAGGAGTTCGAGGCTACAGTGAGCAATGATTGTACTATCATACCCCAACCTAGGTGAGAGAGCAAACCCTGTCTCTTTCCAAAAAAAAACAGGCTTGATGACTGTAATCCCAGCACATTGAGAGGCTGCGAGGTGGGCAGATCACCTAGGTCGGGAGTTCGAAACCAGCCTGACTAACATGGAGAAACCGTGTCTCTACTAAAAATACAAAATTAGCCGAGTGTAGTGGTGCATGCCTGTAATCCCATCTACTTGGGAGGCTGAGGTAGGAGAATAGCTTGAACCAAGGAGACAGAGGTTGTGGTCAGCTGAGATGGTGCCATTGCACTCCAGCCTGGGCAACAAGAGTGAAATACCATCTCAAAAAAAACAATAAAGTGGCAGTGTTGGGAAGAACCTCTCTTCCAAGCCCCAGCCTCTCTCCTTAGCATCAAACACATTTCCAATCATCTAGAAACCATTTCTACGCCCCATCATAGGCATCTCAGAAAACTCCCAATTCTCCATACCCAAAAACAAACTAATTATTCCCCTACACCAAGATCTCCTGATTTCTGATGATGTCAGCCACATCAACCTGGCTTCCCAAAGCAAAAGCATCAGTGCAATCTTCAATCACATGCAACTAATTAACAAGACCTATTGTTACCCCAACATCTGTTCCCTCCTCTCCCATTCTCACTGTCCACTTCTGAGGTCAGACCTAATCTCCAAAATGATCTCCCAAACTTTCAGCCCTTTTTCCACACAACTACAAGGGTCTTATTAAAACGCAGTGATCAAGCCACAGGCCTCCTTGTAAACCTCAGATGTCTCTCCCATTGCCTAAGTGATAAAAGTCTAAACTCCTCACATGGCATTCATGGCCTTTGTGGCTCTGGCCCTGATTATAGCACTGCCTCCAGCCCCTTATCCTCGCCATGTATTTTTCAACCTAACCAGACCAAACTCACCTTCATGCCCTTGAATCTGCTGTGTTCTGATGTTCTGATACCTCTGTATACATGTGGTTTCCTTTAGCTGGAATCCTTTACCCCAAGGCCACCAAGGGCCCATTTTCAATCTTTTTTTTTTTTTTGGAGATAAAGTCTCACTCTCAAAGTACTGGGATTACAGGAATGAGCCACCGTGCCTGGCCCATTTCCAATCTTCAAAGCGCAACTTTCATGTAATTTTTGTGAAATCTTCCTCAATTAATACTCAGTCTGTTATGCTTATTTTCTTCAAAACAGCTTCTTTCTAACATGAATTTGAAGCAGCTTACAAATTACATACACACTGCAACTACTTTTTTTTTGAGAGAGAGAAAGAGAAGCTACTATCAGGGCAAAGATAAGACAGAGGTAAAAGAGATCAAAGCTAGGTGGTACAGGAGCATTCAAAACCTGTGTCATGGCTGGGCATGGTGTCTCATGCCTGTAATCCCAGCACTTTGGGAGGCCAAGATAGGCAGATCACCTAGGTCAGGAGTTCAAGATCAGCCTGGCCAACATGGTGAAACCCCATCTCTACTAACACTACAAAAATTAGCCAGGCATGGTGGTGGCCGCCTGTAATCCCAGCTACTCGGGAGGCTGAGACAGGAGAATTGCCTGAACCCAAGAGGAGACTGCAGTAAGCCAGGATCACACCACTGCACTCCAGCCTGGGCAACAGAGTGAGACTCTGTCTCAAAAAATAAGAACAACAAAAAAAAACCTGTGTCATAAGGTCTCATACTCATCTTGTTAGCTATAGATTGGCCCTGAGTTCTCATTGGCTCATAATGAGTTACTCTTCTATGAGCTTGCTGCCAGTTGTACATGACTGTACTGTATGTAGCACTTCCCATATTTTTTGCAATTTGCTCTTTGCGTCCATCTCCCACACTGGACTGGGAAATCCCTAGGGAAATACATAATTTCTGAGTCATTGCTGTATCCCCAGAATGTAACACATGATTCAGCACACGACTGGAGCTCAGCAGACATTTGTTAAATGAATGTTATCACAGACAGGGAAAACAGTACTAGTGCTTGTTGAACTGTATGCCAGATACGTGAAAAAACATTACTTACCCTCACAAAAAATGTACGAAGCTAACAAATGGTTCAGCTAGGATTCAAACCCCAAACTATCTCTCCAAAGCAATTGCATTTCCAACTATGCATGGTTTTCCCTACCTTCACCATCGCTACATACCCACATACTCTCTGCTTCAATGCCTGGTTAAAAACAAAACAAAACACTCTTCTCCCAGACGTCTTTCCTACTCGCTCAGGACAGGAGTATCTGAGTCCAGCCCCTGATCTTCCACAGTATGTGAAATAGCAAATCATCACAAACCAGGAGAGGAAAGGGTACCCCTTTGGTAGCTGAGAACTGAATAGCCTGCTGGGTATTTGCAGATGATGGGGTGAAGTCCTCAGCTCCTCCTTCTCCTGCCTTTCCCCACAGGTGCAGTACCTGGGCCCTTCCTCCCTCTCTCTTCCTTCTTCAGGATCCAAAGCCTTTTAGTTCTCCCCATTCTAAACTGAAACCCAAAATAATCTCCTCAGGCCCATTACTTCTCTGACTCAGTGAACAGTATTGAAAATGCACTTCTCCATTATACTAGTGAGGCCTTTGTATTTTAAGCATCTCATCAAACATTAGGGCTGGCAAGCATCCCGTGTCCTGAAACACAAGAATTTTGTGAGAAGCAATAATGGCATTCTAGGAGGCCCCCACAATCACCTCACCCTCCATCAATCTGAATATTTTTCGCCTGGCCTGAGAGTAAAAAGAGACATCCCTCCCCATCCCCTGACCCAGCAGCCTTCCTCCCCCAGCCCGAGTCTCTAAGGGATGGATGACAGCTGGCCAGCAATCCTGGTCCAGAATGCTACAGGGGAGGGATGGTGAACCCTGGTGCCTTCCTCTACATCTACCAGGACTTCAGAATCCTTCTTCTCCCCTCAGTGCACCCATGTCTCTCTCTGTCCCCAAACTCCCACGGCCGTCCTTAATCCTAACTCAGAAACTGTTTTTGAATTAGTATTCAGCAATTTCCTTGGAATACAACAATCTTCTCTGACATGCTGAAAGGCACACTCTTTAGCCCTGATATTATCCTCTCTTCAGTTTTAATTGTATGATAAATATATCCCTGCATCCTATAACCACTCTCCTCGATACTGCAGGAACGTCTGTAATCTTAAATGTTATATCACACCTAAGAAGTACCTAATCTCCTGAATCGGTATAGAGAGACTAAATTCTTCACTATTTCGTATTCCTAAATAAAGATTATTGATGCAATTTACAGTAACTACCTCATACCGCCAGTGTGATGATTCAGTGATAATTCACGCCAACTGTTTAGTACCTAGGACCTGGTACACAGAAAGTGCTCAAAATTTAGCTGTTATTATTTACATACGTTATATTTCACAATAGTACCTGAGGGTAGATATTATACCACGCCCCCCCCCACCCCCGCCTCTAATTTACAGAAACAGTAGCCCAGGCTCGGAGTAAAGGAGCTTTCCCAAGGTCAGTCAAGCAAGGATGTGATGCTCAGCCTTCATCCAGCAAGTAAGGGACCCCTCCCGTTACACTCGGGACAGGGGAGGGGGCACTGGGGGTCTTAAAGGAGACAAGTATGGAAAAGCACCGAGCACAGTGATCAGCACACAGTGGGGACGCTGGGATGGGAAGACCGCGGTACTGCGGGTCACCCACAAGCAGCTCCCTGAGCCCGGGAGTCCAAAGCCCACCCCACTCCCCACCCTGAGCGCGCCACTGAGTCCCCCAGAGGCCCGCGCCCCGGGGCTTTGTAGGCAGCAGGCCTGCCCTACTCACTGAGTCCCATCGCGGCGCGCGGAGGCGGCCGCTCGGCTCCCGGCCTGCAGAGCGGGGGTCGCAGCGGCGCGGCCGGAAAGCCCGCCATGCCGGCCCCCAGCCCGCGGCCCCCGCGCGCCCAGCCCGCACCCCCCACCGGCGCCCCCGCCCCGCTGCGGCCCGCCCGGAAAGGGAGCCTCCTACCTGCAGCGGCGGCCGCGGCGACCGGGGGAGGGGCCGGCGAGGCGCGAGTGCGGGCGGCCTGGGCTCCTCTCTCAAGCAGTGCGGCCGGGAGGGCCGCGGGCTCCCGAGCGCCGGGCGGCGGCGGCGCGCCCCCGGCCGGCCAGGCCCCGCCGCGCGCGCCGCGGCCACAAAGCCCGGGCGCCGCCTCCCCCTCGCGGATCGCCAGCCGCCTGCCAGTCCGTCGGCGCCGCCGAGGAGGGCGGGAGCGCGGTCCCGTGCCAGTCCCCACTTCCCAGAGCTGCGGCGGCCGGCCTCCCGGGGACTGGGGTGGGGCACGGGGTGTCCCCCGCCCACCTGCCGGTCTGCACAGACCGCACGGCTGACCTCCTCGGGCTCACGTCCTCGTGCTGATTTAGTTACCTTTCTTCCCCACCTTTGCAGAGGAGCTCCTGAAGGGGCCCGAAAAACAGTTTATTTCTACGAACAACAAAACAATACATTTGTCACATGGGATTTGGCGGCCATGGACACGAGTTAGTTCAGTCCAAGTCCCCCAACTGAAATAGATCCTTTTCTTTTAGGACTCCGAGGTTCTAGGGACAGCCAATCCGTCTGTACTAAGTTTATCATAAACTTATGTTAATTTGCGGAATGTGCCTCCCCCAGGACCGCGACTGTGCCCACTGGAGCCCGGGACACTGTGCTGACTAAGTGGGAATTAATGCGTGTGAAAACAACAGCTCAAACTGTCGGGACAAGGCACCCTTTACTCCTCCCGCAAGCAGAGTGGCTGGGTGTTTCTTTTGCCCTGGATCCGTGGGGAAGATTTCAAGCCCAGATAAGGGCAGAGAGGGCTTTTTAACTTTTTTTTTCCCCAAGGTGAAATTCACATAACATAAACCTTAGTAAAAGTGAACGATTCAGTGGCATTTATTACGTTCATAACGTTAAGCAACCACCACCTCTAACTTGTTCTGAAACATCCATCACTCCATTAAGTAGTAATTCTCCAGTCCATTCTTCCTCCAGACCCTGGCAACCACTCAGCTATTTTCTGTCTCTATGAGTTTACCTTTTCCGGATATTTCATATACACGGAACCATACAATATGCGGCATTTTGTGTCTGGTTTGTTTGACTTACCCTGTATTTAAGATTCCTCTATGTTGAGGCGTGGATCAGTACTTCATTTTTATGGCTGATGAATATCCCATTGTATGTGCATATTACAATTTGTTTATTCATTCATCACTTGATAGGTATTTGGGTTATTTCCACCTTTTGACTATTGTGAATAGTGCTGCTCTGACCATGCCTGTACACGTATTTGAGTACCTGTTCCCAGTTCTTTTGGATATATACCTAGAAGTGGACTTTCTGGGACATAGGATAATTCTATGTTTAATTCTTCCAGGAACTGCCAAAAAGTTTTCCACAGCAGCTGAATCATTTTACATTCCCACCAGCAACGTTTGAGGGTTCCAAGTTTCCACAACCTTGTCAACACTTGCTATTTTCCGTTTTTGTGTTTTAATTCCTTGAGCATTTTTGAGACTGTTGCTTGCCCTCCTGACTCACACCATCCATAGCCCCAAAATAAAAGCTGATCTAGGTCTTCACGATGTACAAAGAATCACCTAACCCTTTCTTCCCCCAAAAAACAATCAGTGGCAGAAGCACCAATAAAAATAAAGACCCTAGACTAAGACCTATACTTGCTAGTCCTCGTTCTTTTTTTTTTGGGGGGGGGGGGACAGTCTCACTCTGTACCCCAGGCTGGAGTACAATGACGCAATCTTAGCCTACTGCAACCTCCACCTCCCGGGTTCAAGCAATTCTGCTACCTCAGCCTCCCGAGTAGCTGGGACTATAGGCATATGCCACCAAACCCAGATAATTTTTGTATTTTTAGTAGAGATGGGAATTCGACATGTTGGCCAGGCTGGTCTCGAACTCCTGACCTCAAGTAGTCCTCCCACCTTGGTCTCCCAAAGTGCTGGGATTACAGGCAGCTCATTAGTTATTTTAATCATAATTTTTCTGATGTCCAGAAGACCTTGAAATTGTCCAGAGAGCCTGGAAATTAAGATTATGCCAGGGGAGTTGCTACAGTATACTGGTAAACAAATTATGATACCACACTGAAAGCCAAGACTGTACATCATTTCCACTTGTTTTCCACTTAGTGCCATAAGTCCATGAAGATTCCCTTCTTAAATACAGATACAGTCAAGGGAAAACTATTGGGTGAGAAATTAGAAGGTCAATTCAGATTGGAAGTTTGATTGATAAAGTGATGCAGTGTGGAAAAAGCACTAGATTTATGTGAACTAAGTTAAGCTCCTGAATCTCAGTTTTCTCATTTCTAAGATAGGACTATTATGCCTACCTGGCTGGATAGATAAAAGCTTTTAGTCTTAACTTCAACAAATCATCAGTGTTATTTTATTGATTTAAATAATGATTATTGTGGCTCATGCCTGTAATCCCAGCACTTTGAGAGGCCAGGGCATGTGGGTCGCTTGAGACCAGGAGTTCAAGACCAGCCTGGGCAACATGGCAAAACCCCATCACTACCAAAAATACAAAGACTAGCCAGTCTCATAACCTGGTCTCAAAATAAATAAACAGATAAAATTTTTAAAATAAAAAAAATTATGCTGTAATAAATAAATAAATAATGATGATTGACATGAGCTACATGTAGAAGTGCTGCTAAGGAGACATAGGAAATTCATCTTGAGTCATGTATCTCCTCCTCAGATTAAGACAGCAGATTATCTTTAAAACTAATGTGGCAGGGTAACTACTCAAGCCTACAATGTGGTGGCTGCCTCCCCAGCTCTCTCCTTGTTCCATGACTTAGTACTGCATGCTACCTTGGACAACTTTCTTCTTCTTCTTCTTTTTTTTTTTTTTTTTTTTACTTTGGATCACTTAAATCAAACTAAGTAGGTTTTTGGAAAGCAATAAATGTGAGCTATTTTATCAATAATAAAGCTATTATAACTTCTCTATAGAAAGTGTTAACAGAAAGGCAGTGTCTGCACAGAGTCTAGAAAAAGAAAACCATAAAGAACTCATCCACGTGACTTGTCCCTTCCTCAAATGCTGGAGGGTTCCTTCAGGAGATCCATTCCCATGATGGAGATGACTGACGATGCATTATACTTCACAGGTTGCTGAGAGTAACTCTACATGTTGTCTCTTTTTTGCTAGGATCCAGGCTCACCAAAGAGTCTTGATATAGCAGTTGATTTCAAGGAAGTTTTTTTTTTTCTTTTTATTCCTTTTAGAGACAGGATCTTGCTCTGTCATTCAGGCCAGAGTGCAGTTCATGATCATAGCTCACTGCAGCCTCAAACTCCTGGGCTCAAATAATCCTCCCACTTTAGCCTCCCTAGTAGCTGACACTACGGGAGCACACCACCATATCCAACTAATTTATTTTTATTTTTATTTTTGTAGAGAGGGGTTTTGTTTTGTTGCCCAGGATGGTCTTGAACTCCTAGGCTTCAAGCAATCCTCCTACCTTGGGCTCCCAAAATGCTGAGATTACAGGCAATGAGCCACTGTACCCAGCCTGGTTTCAACAAAATTTTCTTAAAGAAGGGAAAATGCCCTGAACATCCAACTCTGAATACTCTAGAATTCTGTGACAGTACAGCTGTCTTTGAAAATTTATCTATTGGTGTTTAGCTTATCTATCTGTCTGTTATGATTTTAACTTGCCAAATCCAGTCTCCCCAAAGTCTAATTACACATGGATGTTAGAGACTCTTTCCAAAAGGCTCTTTTGGTGGCAAAGAACAGAGACTCATCCAAACTTGCTACAGCAGAAGGCTGTTTATTTCATCTTAGGTATTGAAAGATAGGAATCCAAATTGAAAAGGACTTCACAGGACTTAAAAGCCACTGGGGGCCTTGTGCAGTGGCTCACACCTGTAATCCCAACCATTTGGGAGACAGAGGCAGGTGGATCTCTTGAGCCCAGGAGTTTGAGACCAGACTTGGCAACATTGCAAAATCCCTCTCTACAAAAAATACAACTATCAGCAAGGTGTGGTGGGAGGCTGAAGTGAGAAGATCATCTCAGCCCAGGCAGGTGGAGACTGCAGTGAGCTGTGACTGTGCCACAGTACTTCAGCCTGTGCCACAGAAAAATACCCTGTCTCTAAAGAAAAAAAAAGGCACTGGGAGGTTAGTGTGTCTTCACTCTTGATGCCCAGGCTGGAGTGCAATGGCACTATCTCGGCTCACCACAACCAAGCGATTCTCCCGCCTCAGCCTCCCGAGTAGCTGGGATTATAGGCACGCACCACCAGACCTGGCTAATTTTTTTGTACTTTAGTAAAGACGGGGTTTCTCCATGTTGGTCAGGCTGGTTTCAAACTCCCGACCTCAGGTGATCCACCCACCTCAGGCTCCCAAAGTGCTAGGATTATAGGCGTGAGCCACTGTGCTGGCCTTTTTTTCTTTCTCTTTCTTTCTTTCTTTCTTTCTTTCTTTCTTTCTTTCTTTCTTTCTTTCTTTCTTTCTTTCCTTCTTTCTTCCTTCCTTCCTTCCTTCCTTCCTTCCTTCCTTCCTTCCTTCCTTCCTTCCTTCCTTCCTTCCTTCCCCTCTGTCCCTCCCTCCCTCTCTCTCTCTCTCTCTCTCTCTCTCTCTCTCTCTCTCTTTCTTTCTTTCTTTCTTTCTTTCTCTTTTTTGATGGTGTCTCACTCTGTTGCCCAGGCTGGAGTGCAGTGGCGTGATCTCAGCTCACTACAACCTCCGCCTCTCAGGTGTCAGGTCCTGCCTCAGCCTCCTAAGTAGCTGGGATTACAAGTGCACGCCACCACTTGTATTTTTGGTAGAGATGGGAGTTTCACCATGTTGATCAGGCTGATCTTGAACTCCCAACCTCATGATCCTCCCGCCTCGGCCTCCCAAAGTCCTGGGATTACAGACATGAGCCACCGCAACCAGCCGTCTCTCAGTCTTTTTGTGTTGTTACACTGCTCTCCCTCTGTTTACTGTTGCTGTACTTGGTCATCATAGATACCCCAGCCCAAGGTCAACAAGGGAACCTCCTCCTTGTCTCTTGGTTCATATTTACCCAGACAAAAACTATGGGCACAATCCATCGTTTCAAGCCAGGATGTAAGCTGGCAACCTATGAATTGACAAGTTTCAGATTAGAAGTCCACTTCTAATCCCATCAGATGTTATGAGATGGAGAGGCAGTATCACCTGGTACAAAAATAGCCACCTGGCACAAGCAAGGGCTGTGAGGGTATTCACCAGAAGTTGGCATGGGTAGGTAGATACACTGAAGTCATTCTATTAATATGCCCATATTTTCTGAGCCAAAAATTAGGAGAAGTTGTATAAAAATTATTTGGGATCCACTCTGATGGTAGAGGCAGTCTGGATGATGCAGTTCAGATGCTGAAATATTGCACCTTCTCAAGTATTTTGAAAGCTAATAAGAATAAAGAAACAAGATCTTTGAAATTGAGACTTCCTGGAAAATCTGTCACTACAAAATAGTAGGTATCAGCCAGGTGTGGTGGCTCACGCCTGTAATCCCAGCACTTTGGGAGGCTGAGGCAGGCAGATCACTTGAGGTCAGAAGTTCAAGACCAGAGTGGCCAACATGGTGAAACCCTGTCTCTACTAAAAATACAAAAATTAGCTGGGCATGGTGGTGCATGCCTGTAGTCCCAGCTACTCAGGAGGCTGAGGCAGGAGAATTGCTTGAACCCAGGAGGTGGAGATTGCAGTGAGCCGAGATCACGCCATTGCACTGCAGCTGGGATACAGCGAGAGACTTCGTAACAAAAAAAAAAGTAGGTGATCTTATAAAGCAGAGTACCTACATCACAGAATTGTTGAGAGGATGAAATGAATTTATATATATAAATCAATTTGATGTTTTCTATATAAATATTAACTATCATCATCACATATTGGAGAACTGGATAATCTTTGATCTGTGCTTACTCCACCAAGGTAGGTACAGTTATCCTGTTAGGTAATCTCTGACTGCCAATCTGTCTCTGCAGATTTCTCACAAATGCAACATCAAACAACAGCCAAGCAGAAAAATCACTTTTAGGAAGCTTCAGGAAATAGCAGTGATGCCCTCTATGATCTTACCAATGTATGCATAGAGTTAGTTTTCTATCTCAACATCCCCTTCCATAAGTTGAAACTATTCTTCAGATTGCCAGACATATCCAAATATCTTTTATAATAAATGAGTATTGAAAGAAATTAAAATACCTCAACCTGCAGAATCCAGCTGTCCAGGGAGCAAATGAGAGGAAGAGCATGGAGCGCTGAACAAGAGGCTACAGGTAGAACTGTTGAGAAGCCCAAAAGCCAGAGCTGAAAAGCAGCCTAGAAGAGTGGCTGGCCAGGAGGTCGTGGGAGACAGAGTCAGAATGAAATCCAGGCTGCACGAAAATTCCAGGACTCACGCATTTCAAATGCCTACACCCCACCTTTTCCTGAGGCCCACTTTGTAAATGGCTAGACTTGCAAGGTACTGGCCACTGGACTTGCTTGTGCCACAGCAATTTGATGTTGAGGTGGTTTTGGTGAACATATTCCAAGCCCATAATACATGGACTCTTAAGCTTTTACTATTTGTTTTTGGAGTACTTGATCACTCTAAATGATTGGTATCTAGGTGTATAGTTATTTATTGTTGTACAGCAAATTACTCTAAAATTTAGAAGTTTAAATCAACCAACATTTATAATCTCACAGGCTCTGAAGATCAGGAAGTAGCTTAAATAAACAGTTCTGCCTCGAGGTCTCTCCTAAGGTAGCCAGCAAGATGTCACCTGGGGGAAGAGTCATTTGAAGTCTTGCCTGGGGTTGGAGTATAGACTTCCAAGGTGGTTCACACACTCCCAGCTGTCAAGTTAGTGCTGGTTTTTAGCACGAGTGCTTAGTTGCTCTCCATCTATCTGTTGCTGAAATAGAAATTTGAGTGAAAAGATGAGGGTAGCAGCGACTAATGTTGAAACAACTGTTCGGGATCAAAAGCAAACTCTTTGTTTTTTAGACATCAGTCCTCCCTGTCAGCTTCCCCCAGACTGTTTGAATAACCTCACAAAAGGGTGACGTCCTTCCCCATAGCAAAGTATTCACAGACAAATTTTAAGAACCCCACACTAGATGCAGCAGCTTTGTACTATGTCAGGTTAGCTAAGCTAACCTGGTCCTGTTTCCCAGAATTCTATTCCTCACATATAGTTCTGGCTTAGCCACGGACATAGACATTCTGGGTAACATTTGGAAGGTGGAGATTTCGAAGCTGGAGGCATGTCTTCTACACTCTGAAGGTCTTCCTGGACAATAGGCAGTGGGACGTCGTGTCATGATCACTGGCTAACCTTATGCTGTGGGGCAGCACTGGGTCATGCAGCTCCTTTAGCTTCTCTGAGTCCTGAGCCACGATGAAAGCATGAACATCAAGGTTAGAGTTGGTGAGAGACAGAGGCAGGTTCTAGTGTTCCTTGTGGGCCACAGTTTGTCCTCACAGGTTTTAGTTTGTCCGTGACTGTGTCCATATTCAATTTCCTTCCCATCTGTCAATCTGGGCCACCCACAGCAACTTCAGGCTTAGCATTAGACTCAGAGGCAACAGCAGCCTACACAGACTGCCACCACTGCTGCTGCAAACCTATGTTACTTTCTATAAAGCTGCTTGAAACTGTTCATTATTTCTAGAGCTGTTCTGCCACTAAAAGCCTGTGAAACCTTGGGTAAGAGGATTGATGTCTGAAAAACAAAGAGTTTGGTTTTGATCCAGCTGTTTCAACATTAGTTACTACTATCCTCATCTTTTCACTCAAATTTCTAATTCAACAATTTTACTTCTCAGTGTCTTTTCTAGAAAACCTTGCCTGTGATTACCAAGAGGCATGTTCATTGCAGCTTTGATTATGGAAAATAAAAGGGAGGCAGGAGGAAGGGAGAGAGGAAAGAAGGAGAGAGGGAAAGAGAGAAAGAAAGCAAGAAAGAGAGAGAAACATTGGAAACAACTTAAAAGTTCACCGATAGAGAAATGCATCAATAAACTGTGGTATTTCATAGGACTGATAAAGCATTGTATTGATGTGCATTTTTGTTTGTTTGATGATTGTTGGTTTGGTTTGGTTTTGCCAAGCCATTTTGACTCCACAGTTTTAAACCTGGTAAACATTTTAGTCCTGGGCACATTCCCACACAAGGACATTCTGGACTTTATTTGCTTAGAGACAGGGTCTTGCTCTGTCACCCAGCCTGGAGTACAGTGGCACATGACATGATCATAGCTCACTGAAGCCTCAAACTCTTAGACTCAAGACTCTCAAGTAGCTGGGACTGCAGGAGCATACCACTGAGACAGGGTCTTGCTGTGTTGCCCAGGCTGGTATCAAACTCCTGACCTCAGTCCTCCTACCTTGGCCTCCCAATCTTCCTGCCTTTACCTCTCAAAGTGCTGGGATTAGAGGCATAAAGCACCATGCCAACCAGCAAAGGACATATTAACCTATTGTTAACTCTACCACAAAATGAGCAGTTAGCACATAAAGACAAAGCTAAAACAGCAAGAGACCAATGGAAGATGACAAGATGGTGTGATTCTTCTGGAGCATCTGAAAGGATTTGCTTACAGTGTTTTCATAAGTTAAGAATTAAAACAAACTATCAGTACTGTGTCTAATTTATAATAAATATTTCTGGTAGAAAGAATTAATACAAAATAAAATTGACAATAGCTAAAACTGCACATGGTAAATGTGCAATTTGACAAGTTGAATCTAAATTTATCTGCAAGAGAAAATGTTCAAGAATAGTGAAGAAATTTTGCAAAAGATTCAAGATGGCACTCACCCTATCAGATAGTATTCTATAAACTTACCAAAATTAAATCTGCATGTCACTATGCAGGATTAGACAATTAAACTCAAAAAATATAATAGAGCCCTGGAAAGACTCTTGAACATGCAGAAATATCATTCATTTAGACCATAGAGGAAAAGATTAATTAGTCCACAAATGGAGTTTAGATAATCAATTACCTGTTTATAGAGAAATAACATTCCTATGCTGCATCATGTAAAAAGAAAGATTTCAGATGGATTTTAAAGCTACCTGTAAAAAAAAAAATAGGTATTAAAATAAAATACAGCACTTGTTTGTGTTATCAGAGAAGGAAATACAGACATCTGGTCCTTGAATAACCTGTCCTTCAACATCCTTTACTTTATTTCTAATTTTGATGAGAAAAAAATTGGTTTTCTCTTTCTTTCTTTCATTTTTTTTTTTTTTTTTGAGACTGAGTTTTGCTCTGCTGCCCAGCTGCAGTGTAGTGGTGCGACCTTGGCTAACTGCAACCTCTGCCTCCAGGCTCATGCGATTCTCCTGCCTCAGACTCCCAAGTAGCTAGGACTACAGGTGTGCGCCACCACGCTTGGCTAATTTTTTTTTATTTTTAGTAAAGACGGGTTTTCACCACGTTAGCCAAGATGGTCTTGATCTCCTAACCTTGTGATCCACCCACCTCAGCCTCCCAAAGTGCTGCGATTACAGGCGTGAGCCACCACGCCCTGCAAAAATTGGTTTCTTATGTGTCATTTCACTTAAAGTTGCAGTTTACGAGAGCCTATTGACAATGTTAAGTGAGGACTTAACGTATTTTCTTATGTAAAATACTAAAAGCAAAGACATACAGAACAATAAATATACCTATGTAAAAATTCCTTTCTACACACATAGTGCCCAGATATTGATTTCTAATATACATTCTCCAATAAAAGGGACCAGGATTCTTTTTTTTTATTGCATTTTAGGTTTTGGGGTACATGTGAAGAACATGCAAGATTGTTGCATAGGTACACACATGGCAGTGTGATTTGCTGCCTTCTTCTCCATCACCTATATCTGGCATTTCTCCCCATGCTATCTCTCCCCAACTTCTCACCTCTCACTGTCCCTCCCCTGTATCCCCCCAACAGACCCCAGTGTGTGATGCTAAGGGACCAGGATTCTTTGAAAAAATAGCTGAGTCTAGGACTAGGAAATATACAGGATAAGCATTGTGCATTTTGTAGTGTGTTAGAAAGTAAGGAAGAGCTAAAATACATGCACGGTTATGAAGATGTGTTGAAGGGACACAGGAGTTAATTGAAGGTGGTCCCAATGGTCAAAACTGGACCAATTTGAGCAACAAAATAAAGTAGCATTGAATTATTAATGTAACTCAAAGTATACAATCAATAACCATGAGTCCATACTGTACAAATAAATGATTGAATAAATAAATAAATAAAATAATAGGCAAGAGTAGGCAAATCTCCCATGCAGAAGAATTCCAAATAATGTGTGAAGATACAAAACATAACTCCCCACCCTTAAATCTGGGTTGTACAGTGACTTTTTTTTCAAAGGGTACAGTATAGAAAAGGGGGAAAAAAGAAGGATAACTTTACCTTGGAGAAACCTGACAAATGCCATTTCAGCCAGATGATCAAGGTTGATATCACTAGTGACAAGTCATGTTGACCGTCTATACCCTTGAAATAGTATGATCAGAGTGGTACTACTTACCTCTTCGGGTTTCCACCCTCAAACCCAAACTCCAGTCCAATCATTAGAAAAACACCAAACAAATCCCAACTGAGGAACATTCTACAAAATACCTAATGAGTATTCCTAAAAATATCAAGGCTATCAAAAACAATAAAAGTCTGAGACATTTTCACAACCCAGAGGGGCATAGAAGACACCATGATTATACTTAATGTGCTATTGTGAATGGGACTGCTCAACACGAAAAGGACAATAGGCAAAAATGAAGAAAATCTGAATAAAATATGGGCTTTAGTTCATAATGTGTCAGAATTGGTTCACTGACTGTGACAAAGACACCATTCTAATGTAAGATGTTAACAATAGAGAAACTAGGTGTGGGATATACGGGAGCACTGTTCTATCTTCAGTTTTTCCATAAACCTAAAACTACACAAAAACAAAAAGTTGACTTATAAAAATTGACTTCTATGTTATAGACACCCTTAACAACACTGAAAGACAAAATCAAAACAATGAAGTACTATTTTCAGATGTCAGATTCGCCAAAATTTAAAACTGGTTGGAAAAAGTGGGTTCTTTCTTGGAAGTGTAAATTTTCCAAGGGCAGTTTCTGTCAGAATGTTAAAATGTGTAACCCTAGGTATCTAGAGAACTACTACTTTCACGTATGCAAGAAAGGGCATGCACAAGGGTTTCCTAAAGCACCATTTAAAAAAGGCAAAACCTAACAGCTATCAAAAGGGAAATAATTAAATAAGCTATGCAATAGTCATATTTAGAACACCTAGAACACCATATTTTATTGACTCGAGGATGTGACCCACTATAGCCTTTATTATTTTATACATCATTAAGAAAGAAAAATGTTCCTAATTAAGCTGTGACACAAAGCTTTTTTCCATTTATAGTTTTTATTTTATACTTATTGAAAAAGCGAATTAAGGCTTAAGACATATTTAGTTCCATATTATCCTTATACATAAATTAAAAGTATTCATGAAATAAATTGATTACCACATAGCTAAATGCTCTTCTTAGAGTCTGACCCTTCTGTATAATGTTTAGACTCAGAATCATCAATATGCCAGGCTGCTAACCTCCATTCTGCAAGTTTTGATGCATTCCCAGCAGGCAATGACAACTACATCACTATTGCTGCCTGGCTAGCTGACAGCAACTGCAAGATGTATACCAATTTGAGAGATCATAAAATGTGAATAAAAAAGTGTGCTTTAGAATAATGAAACAAGAGTATTTTGCAGCAGCTAAAGGAACTGAGGAATTCTAATTCATGTTGCTAAGAAAAAATCGCAGGTTGCTAAAAATAATATGCTATATGAGCACATTTATGGAGAAAAAACAAAACAAACCTCTATATTTGTGGGACATTCACTGAAAATTTGGCTACTCAAATTTTCTTTCTTTCTTTTTTGAGACGATGTCTCACTCTGTCGCCCAGGCTGGAGTGCAGTGGCACAATCTCGGCTCACTGCAGCCTCCACCTCCCAGGTTCAAGCGATTCTCCTGCCTTAGCTGCCAGAGCAACTGGACCACAGGAGTGCACCACCAGGCCCGGCTAATTTTTTTGTATTTTTAATGAGATGGGGTTTCACCATATTGGGCAAGCTGGTCTCAAACTCCTGACCTTAGGTGATCCGCCCACCTCAGCCTCCCAAAGTGCTGGGATTACAGGTGTGAGCCACCCCACCTGGCCTCAATTTTTCTATACTTGAAAATTCTGTACTTTAGATACTCAAAAGGTAACTTTCCCAGACTTCCTGTTAAGAGGTCATGTGATAAAGCTCTTGTCAATGAGCAGTAGGCAGACATTCCCTTAGGCTCCTTTTCTTGAATGAAAATGTAAAACTTCACAAGAAGATGACTTTTGGGCTTTTCTTATCCAGTACATGCACACAATTCCTTGAGAAGCAGCCATCATCTTATGACCACGAAGACAAAAGTCAGATGCTGGGAGTGGTGAACTGAAAGATAGAAGGAACCCTAAGCCCCTGAGGCCATTGTTGAGCTGAGCTGCTATGCACGCCCTCTGTGCCCTGCCTGCTCCTGGGCATCTTTCTTTTCCTTTTCTTTATGTGGTAAAATATACATAACATAACATTTACCATTTTAACCAGTTTAAAGCGTACAGTTCAGTAGCATTAAGTGCATTCACATTGCTGTGCAACCATTTTCGCCAGCCAGACGCTTTCATCATCCTAAACTCTGCATCCATTAAACACTAACTCCTCATTCCTGCCCTACCTTCAGCCTCGGGTAACCATTATTCTATGTTCAGTCTTTGTGTATAATATTTGACTATTCCAGGTAATTCATGTAACTGGAATCACACAACATGTGTTCTTCGGTGTATGGTTTATTTCACTTAGCACAGTGTCTTCAAGGTTTATCCATGTTGTAACTTGTATCAGAATTTCACTCTTTTAAATGCTGAATAAGATTCCGTGTATACCACATTTGTTTATCCATTCATTTTTTTTTTTTAATCATTTATATAGGGACATTTGGTTTGTTTCCCCCCGGGGCTTTTTTTTTTTTTTTTTTTTTGCTTTTTTTCTTTTCTTCCCTCCTCCCCCCCTTTTCTTCTTCTTGAGACAGGGTTTTGCTCTGTTGCCTAGGCTGGAGGACAGTGGCGCGATCACAGCTCACTGCAGCCTCAACCTCTCAGGCTCAAGCGATCCTCCAACCTCATGATAATGATTATAATAGCACTTGCCATTTACTGGGCTTTTTCTGCGTACCAGGCACTGCGCTAAGCCCTGATACGTACTACGTCATTTAATCTTGACAAAATCTCTGTGATGCACACGACTATAATCAGCTCCATTTTAAACAGGTAGAGATTGAAACTTGGGCAGGTAACTTGCCCAAGGCCACCCAGTCACACCAGACACTGGAATCTGGGTCTGTCTCACTGCAAAGCACCAGTTCTTGACCACTAGGGTTAACTGAAAAAAAGCAAAATCAATAGACTTCATGTGAGCAGTAAAAAACGCATCGTGTGTAAACTCAGGTCAGTCTCTTATGGATTCTCTTTGAGTACCCGCCGGACACCCACTAAACGGCCCCACGAGCACTAACCCCTCGGAACCCTAGCGGACTCCTGCTCCAATCCCTTCCGTGTTTTCCTTGTCACCGCAGTCTAAGCTCCGCGGGCTCCTCCCCTTCTTAGCCACTGGCTCCTCGTACGCAAGCGCACCTTGACCCGGAACTTGACCACCGTTCCGCGAGTCTCCCAGAGCGGCGGCGCGAGCGCGGAGGGAGCGCGCGGAGCCGGGAGACTCACGAAGGTGGGCGGGGCTTCTGCCTAAGCTGCGGGCTTCGCGGGCTTTGGGTTACGGAATGAATGGCGTGGACCGTACTTCTCAAATGGAAGGAGTCGCAAGAAGTTTCTAGTGCGCTATTGTTTCATCCATCCATCCATTCATTCCAGAAGTATATGCATACAGTATCAATGACTGCTGTGTGCGGGCACCCATCTAGCACAAAGAGTGTGCTCCCTGCGTACCCGCACTTGATAGATCAGCAGTTCAGGCAGGAAAGGGGGACTAGGGGATGTGAAAGATGTTCCTTGAACCTCCCCCCTTGCTCACAACCCCCACTTCCCTATCCTCCCGCCTCCACCGTCAAAAGTCATATACGAGATGTCTGCACCTAGCAGGAATGGCATCAGGTTGTCTCTAGAGTTACCATTCCATGCTCCTCTGTTATCCAGAGGACCCGTACTTACTCCATCCGCATTCATTTCAGGGTCCTGTAATGGTCTTTTTTAGTCAATGTCCTCTTAAGAATGTATGATCTAGAAAGGTGGAGACAAGGTCTTGCTCACAGTTGAGTCTCCTCACAGTTGAATACCCAGATCGTAACCTGGGAGGTGGAGGTTGTAGTGAGCTGAGATCATGTCATTGCACTCCAGCCCGGGCAACAGAGCGAGACTCCGTCTCAAAAAAAAAAAAAAAAAAAAAAGGATGGATGAAAAGCTTTTTGAAACTGGGAAATTATGAAATAGTGTGTATAGATAGATAGTCTGGCTATTTCTTAATGAGTTAAAGACCATATATTCTAGAATAAAGTGGTTGTGAAGCTGAACAATGGCAGCAGAAACCATTTCTACATTTTAACATTTGTAAAATAATCAGAGGAGTGGTAGGTGTCGGGAGGAAGAACTAGGATGAGCGACATGAAGCAGACATTGAAGAAAAAGGATGGCTCTTTCCTCATGCGATAATAGCTCAGGTTGCTGCAAATGCAGGAAACTATTCAACTTTTGAGAAAACAGAATAGATAAAAAAATAGTTTGGCACAAAAATGTACAAATAAGCAAGCAAAACAAAATTATTACTTTTCTTCCTTTCTTTCCCTCCCTCGCTCCCCCTTCTCTTTTCTCTACCCTGGGAACCAGTGTGGGGATCAATGGTCTGCCTTCGACAGGAAGGAGACTCTCTTTCCTCTCCTTATCTTATGGTAAAGAGTTCCAACCCTCCTAGAGTGTGAGCTACTAGAAAGCAGGACTTAGCCCATCTTTGTATGCTACATGTCACATAGCCCACTGTACAGAGTAGCTGCTCATTTATGTATCTTATATTGAGGTAAATCTGAATCTTACCTGGGCCAAACTGTGTCCTCAGCCTCCCAAAGCGCAGGGATTACAGGTGTGAGTCACCATGCCTGGCTCCATCCATCCAGTTTTATAAGCAAGCATAGTAATCTGGTAGGTTCCTTGATACTATCCCCACCCCTACATTCCCATATCCAATATATTATCAAGTCTTGTCAATTTTATGTCCCCCTCATTTCTCAAACCTGTCTGTGTCACACCATCTCCACCAGCACCTTAATCCAAACTTTTACCTGGGTTAATGCTATACCTACCTCAATTTCATTTTTGCTTGTCTACCAATCCATTCTCCTCAGAACAGAATAATAATATTCTTAATATGGAAATCTAATCTGTCATTTGATCCTAACACCTCTCAATGATTTACTTTTGTTTCGAGGATAAAGACCAAAATCATCAGTGGGACCTACGGTGTTGCCCTGCCAAAAGCTCCACTCTATTTTACTTTCTTCTCTCCCCTTTTTCTTTCTGTCTTACCCACTGGCCTTTCAGTTCTTTCAAAACACCCTTCTACTTCAGGGACTTTGTACATGCTATCCCCCTACTTCATTTATTGTTTTCCTTGTTCTTCAAATTCTTAGCACCTGCATATCCTCTAGGTCTCAGATTTAACATCACTTCTTAAGAGAAACTATCTCTGACTTCCAGACCAAGTCATGACAAAGATGAATTCTGCCTAAGTAAGCATGATTAAAGCAAAAGTGGTGTTCAGAATTCCACTTGCTCCTCCTGGTGCACTCTTCACTTTTCTCTGCCATGCTCTGTGGCCAAGGAGGCTGATCTGTGTGGACTACACCAACATCTCCCTGGCCTCCCTGGCCTCCCTGGCCCTCAAAGCAAATGAGGGTGTCAAGGTGTTTATCTTCTGTACCCCCAAGCTGGGTCGCTGCAGTCTGGCTACTCCATCAACCAAATGACCGCTATAGCTTCTGTCAGGCAGCTGTTTCCATGGAGGTTTCTTTGTCGTGGAGTTCTAGGCACTGCTCCCTCCTCTTTCTCCTCCAGGCTAAGGGGTGCCATCAACAGTGCGGTCACATACTACATTATTACTTCTGGTTCCCCTAATCCCTGCCCACTCCTTTGTAAATAGTTCATGTATTTAACACTTCTCAAATTACCCTCTTGCTATATGTACCATCTGTTTTCTCTGGGACCCTGACTGCGACATTGCCCTGGGGAATTTTGGGTGTAACTAAAGTTTACATCCTTGGAGTCAAAACTTTTATTTATGGCCAACGAAAAAGGATTATCTAGTCTTTTATATTTATAAAATGGAACACTATACGGTTACTGAAAAAGGTTGTTTTTGAAAATAGAAACAGGATATAAATACGTTGAATTTGGTCTCAAGTTTATTTTTAAAAATTATCACTAATGTGTGTCTATAGTCAACAGATATGCTTCAAAATGTTAATAGTTGCTTTCAGAGTGACAGGATTACTTTTTTGTCTATTATTTTCTCTGTTTTTCTGGTTTTCTACAATAATATTACATTATTACAGTAATAATAAGGGTATATATAATATATATACATACATACATGCTATTTTAAAACATTTTTAATTGATCCAATTATTCAAATTATAAAATTCATTATTTAATTAAAGTATAAATTAAACAAGACAAATAAAGTATATTGCATAGAACACTACTTGTACAAGATGGACATTCACTGTCAATAACAATTTATTGTGACAAATAAATGTTTTCCAAATTTCTCTGCTTTATTAAACAAAATACAGAGAACAAAAACTAACCTTTTCTGGATGCTTGGGAATATTAATTATTATATTGTACTTTAATAGAATGATGCTGTGAGCTCATTTAATTCAGTTCTTTCATTTAACATACCAAGAAAAACAATCTGTAAAATAGAATCATCCCCAGAGAAGTTAAGTGACTTCCCTGAGGTCATAGACAACTAATTAGTGCTCTCAGCCCTTTTCTTTTTCTCTCTAAAGACCTCCTCCAAGATCTACTTCCTTTCCTCCAGAGAAATACTTCTTTTTCTATATTTGTCACTACTCTCAACTTAGTTAATTCTATTACACATTTTTTTTTAGTAATTAACCCTATGTCTAACTCTGTAATACTACATTATATATATTTTTCCTTCTCTCTCCTTGTCTCAGTTCTATTTTGATTCTGGAAATAGATGTTATCAAGTGAAATGAATGCTAATAATACATAACAGTGAAAGAAAATAAAATAGATTCAAAATAAATTTATATTTAAGAATGACTTGTTGCAGGTAGCAACTATCTGAGGTTGGTGATGCAGTTGATAAAAAGAATTTATCAAGGCACACTGGGAACCGTGGCTCACTCCTGTAATCCCAGCACTTTGGGAGGCTGAGGCCAGCAGATCGCTTGAGCTCAGGAGTTTGAAGCCAGCCTGGCCCACATGGTGAAACCCCATCTCTACTAAAAATACAAAAATTAGCTGGGTGTGGCAGCACATGCTTGTAATTCCAGCTATTTGGGAGGCTGAGGAGGGAGATTCACTTGAACCAGGAAAGCAGTGGTTGTATTGAGCTGAGATCATGCCAGTGCACTCTAGCCTGAGCAACAGAGTGAATCAGACTCCATTTCAAAAAAAAAAAAAAAAAAGAATTTATCAAGGCAGTATGAGAGAAAATAGTAAAATTCATTGCAAGAAAGCAATGAGCAGATCTGCAAGAGAGGAGCTGACTGCAAAGAGACACAGGCTTTTCTGGGGTTTTACAGGATGGTGCTTGTGCTGGAGAGGGCTATGTGCGGAACTGATAATGCCTAGGTTGCAGTGAACTGACTTGCATTTTTCTATCAGCTGAGTGTCTGGTGATAGCTAGGTGCAGGAATATTGCGAGTTATTTGGGCAGGAGGGCTATGTGTCCTGGACCATGAAGACAGGCAGACTCACAGCTTATCTGCTTTTTCTTTTTGCTTTTTCCTGCTCCTTCCAGCCTGACTCCTTTTCCCTAATTAGGATTCCACATGAATGCCATCAACTTTTAGAGCCAATTACCATGTCTTGTACTCCCTTTCAGAAATCACACAAATGCCTACCATCACCTTTCTCCACCTTTTTTTTACTAACAGTACTTTTGTAAGGTATAACTTATGAATTAAAAATGAATACATTTAAGTGTAAAGCTTGATGAATTTTGACAAATATATACATTTGTGCAACCATTACCCAGATCAAGGTAAAGAAATTTCCTTAACTTCGGGAAATTCCCTTATGTCTCATTCCTGTCATCTTCCTTCCAGACCCCATGAGACACCCCACTATTCTGATTTCTATCACCATAGCTTGGTTTTGTCTGTTCTTGACCTTTATATAAGGAATAATACAGTGTGTACTCTTTCATTGTGTGTATAAGCTGTTCATTTCTTTATATTGCCAGATAGTATCTTACTCTGTGAATATACCTCAATTTATTTATTTGTTCTGTCAATAGACAATTGGGTTATTTCCAGTGTGGGTTATTATAAATAAAGCTACTATAACTATTCCTGCACAAATCATTTTTGGACATACAGTAAACTTTCTTAAAACATGAGTGTCTTTTCACGATTTTTTTTTTTTTAGTGATTTTATGTGTTCATTTTATTTTATATAATTCTTCTTCTTCTTCCAATGTGGCCCAGGGAAGCCAAAAGACTGAACACACCTGGATATGCCCAGGAGTAGAATTGCTCCATCATGAGGTAAGTGCATGTTTCACTTTCTAAGAAACTACCAGTTTTCCAAAATGGTTGTTTATTTTATATTCTTTCCCATTACCCCACATCCTCACCAATGCTTGGAATTGCCAGTCTTTTAAATTTTAGCAATTTTGGTGAATATGTGTTAGTCTCTCACTATGATTTTAATTTGTTGAGCAACTTTTCATACATTTAGCAGATATATTTTGTGCGTGTGAAATATCTGTTCAAATCTTTACCCACTTAAAAACTTGAGTTGTCTTTTTATTATTGATTTTTAAGAGTTCTTTAGATATTCTGTTTACCTGTCCTTCATCTTTTCCAGTCTGTAGCTTGCTGTTTCACTTCTTTAAAGTGTCATTTAATAAACAAAAATTTTTAACTTTTATGAAGTCCAATTTATTGACTGTAGTGAATTGTGTTATAAGACACAGTTATCTGGCCCAGCACAGGGACTCATGTCTGTAATTCCAGCACTTTGGGAGGCCGAGGCGAGGAGATCACTTGAAGGCAGGTGTTTGAGACCAGCCTGGGCAACATGGCAAAATCCCATCTCTATCAAAAATACAAAAATTAGCCATGCATGTTGGCACATGCCTATAGTCCCAGCTACTTGGGAGGCTGAGATGGGAGGATTGCTTAAGCCGGGGAAATGGAGGTTGCAGTGAGCTGTGTTCACACCATGGCACTTCAGCCTGGGTAACAGAGCATGACCCCCACAATCCCCCAAAAAAGACTTTTGCAAGGAACAAATTGATGGGGTTTGCTCTATTAGATATTAAAATATTGTATGAAGAGGCCGGGTGCAGTGGCTCATGCCTGTAATTCCTGGACTTTGGGAAGCTGAGGTGGGTGGATCACTTAAGGTCAGGAGTTTGAGACCAGTCTGGCCAACATGGTGAAACCCCATCTCTGCTAAAAAAATACAAAAATTGGCTGGGCCCGATGGCTCATGCCTGCAATCCCAGCACTTTGGGAAGCCAGGGTGGGCAGATCATAAGATCAAGAGATTTCAACCAGCCTGGCCAACATGGTAAAACCCTGTCTCTACTAAAAATACAAAACAATTAGTTGGGCATGGTGGCATGCAACTGTAGTCCCAGCCACTAGGGAGGCTGCGACAGGACAATCACTTGAATTCAGGAGGTGGAGGTTGGAGTGAGCTGAGATAGTGCCACTGCACTCCAGCCTAGCGACAGAGCAAGACTCCATCTCAAATACATATATATTGATTATATATAAAAATACATATATATGTTTATATTTATATGTAAATACAAACCATATATATACACACACGAAAATTAGCCAGGCAAGGTGTGGTGACAGGTGCCTGTAATCCCAGCTACTCTAGAGGCTGAAGCAGGAGAATTGCTTGAATCTGGGAGGCAGAGGTTGCAGTGAGCCAAGATTGTGCCACTGCACTACAGCCTAGGCAACAGAGCAAGACTCTGTCTCAAAAAAAAAAAATGTATAAAATACATAATTTTAAATGTAGGTTACTCCAGATAAATTTTTAGCAAAGAAACAGAATAGAATTCAAATATAAATAGGTATTTCTAAGCTTATGGCCAAGGATGTACAAGTCCATAAATGATACTGAAACAACTATTTAGTCATTGAGAAAATAAATCAAATCCTTACCATATATTAAGGCAAAAATAAATTCCAGATGGAGCTTAACATTAAGAAATCATATGAATATTAAAAACGAAAATGAAAATTGTAATCTTAATGAATATCTTATGCAAATGCAAAATAATGACAGATTAACTGTGTAAGAATTGTCTTCTGCCTGAGTAATAGGCAAAAATAAATGAGAAACAAAACAAATGAGATACCAATTTTGCAGGATCAGATTAGGAAAAAATTATTAATAAAAAACACTGTTGGCTGGGTGCAGTGGCTCACACCTGTAATTCCAGCACTTTGGGAGGCCAAGGTGGGTGGATCATGAGGTCAAGAGATCAAGACAAGCCTGGCCAACATGGTGACACCCTGTCTCTACTAAAAACACAAAAATTAGCTGGGCATGATGGCACATGTCTGTAGTCCCAGCTACTTGGGAGGCTGAGGCAGGAGAATCGCTTGAACCCAGGAGGTGGAGGTTGGAGTGAGCTGAGATCATGCCACTGCACTCCAGCCTGGCAACAGAGTGAGACTTCGTCTCAAAAAAAAAAAAACAAAAACAAAACTTCTTTGTGTGACTTAATGTGTACCCTGGTACATTATTAGTGCACATTTATATTGGTATAATCTTTTTGAAGGACAGCAGTTAGAATTTTAAATGTGCAATCCTTTTGGTTTAGAAATTCCACACCTACATATATATTCTAGAGATATACATGTACATAAAAAGGCATATGTGAGGGAGTTCACTAGAACATTAATTTTGATAAATGTTTAAAAGTCATAAAGTAGGCCTGGCATGGTGACTCACTCGTGTAATCCCAGAACTTTGGGAGACCCAGGTGGAAGGATTGCTTGAGCCCAGGAGTTCCAGACCAGCCTGGGCTATATGGTAAGGCTCCACCTCTATTTAAAAAAAAAAGTTGAAAAAAGTAATAAACATACTGTATAATACTGTATTTCATGGATTCTAATGTGACATCAATTGTAAGACCCACCATTATTTTGTATACCAATAAGAAAAACAAATAATTCTGCCAATTGAACTATGACACAATATTACGTAGACTATATATTTATATTTAATGAAATAGATCTTTTAGACTTATTTGACCTAGATTTATAAGTCATATATCACTTTTTTGCACTCATAAAATGGAAAATATAAAGGAAATAAATGAATTAAAATACTCTTAAAACAACTTCGCAGGCTGGGCATGGTGGGTTACGTCTGTAATCCCAGCACTTTGGAAGGCTGAGGCAGGTGGATCGCCTGAACTCAGGAGTTTGAGACCAACCTGGGCAACATGATGAAACCCCGTCTCTATAAAATATACAAAAAATTAGCTGGGCATGAGCACACGCCTGTTGTCCCAGTTCCTCAGGAGGCTGAGGCGGGAGGATCACCTGAACCCATGAGGCAGAGGTTGCAGTGAGCCGAGAGCTCACCACTGTACTCCAGCCCAGGCAACATGGTGAGACCCTGTCTCAAAACAAAACAAAACAACTTCACATTACGTTAAGTCCGACTGTTCTGAATCCCTTTTGAGTCAGAGTCATCAGTGATGTGCTTTTTCCCTATGAAGTTGTCCCATGTGCCATCCGAAGCATTGGTGATACAGCATGTCTTTAAAAAGTGTTCCTCTGTTTTAGTTTCCATTGAATTTTCTAGCAAACTGACACCCATTCTCAGGTTTTGATGCACATGTAAAGTCTGTGTTGTATTAATTCATTCTCACATTGCTATAAAGAAATACCAAAATAGCTGAAACTGGGTAATTTACAAAGAAAAGAGGTTTAGTTGGCTCGCGGTTCCACAGGCTTTACAGGAAGGATGGTGGCATCTGCCTCAGGAAACTTACAATCATGGTGCAAGGCGAAGAGGGAGCCAGCATTTTACACGGCTGGAGCAGGAGGGAAGACGAAGAGGGTGGAGCTGCTACACACTGTTAAAAAACCAAATCTCACGGTAACTCACTCACTCACTATCACCAGAATAGCACCGAGAGGATGGTGCTAAACCATTCATGAGAAATCACCCATGATCCAGTTACCTCCCACCAGGCCCCACATCCAACTCTGCAGATTACAATTGAATGTGAGATGTGAGATTTGGGTGGGCACACAGATCCAAATCATATCAGAGGTTTTCACATTAAGATGTGAAAATTTGTATGTTAAAAATTGATGAAATATGTGTGTTATATAGAAATATCTCTTCAAGTACATATTAAATGAAAATAGCAATTTGCATAAAATACATACAATATTATTCCAGCTATAAAAGAAAAAACTAAGAGTCTCTATGGCAGACACTCTAGATTGACCCACCAGAGCCATTTATAATCCTCTCTTCTTTTTAACTTCTAACAGCTTCATTGAGATGTAGTTTGGGTACCATGCAGTTTATCCATTTTAAGTGTATAATTCAATGATTTTTAGTGAATGTATACTATTGTGCAACCATCACCATAATCCAGTTTAAAAGCACTTTCATCCCCATATGTGGTTAGAGAAAGCGCCAGGAAGTGATCAGCGTTTTGGTTAAGACTGCAGAGTAGCCGTGGGCTTGTGGAATGGCTGGGAGCAGTTTCTATGCTGAAGGAATGGCATAAAGCTGTAATTCCATATATATTTCCTTTCATTTTATCATTCAAGAAATCTGCATTACTGTCTAAAATGAGCAGGCTCCCACCAAGCAAGAGGACTACCTTCCCTTTGCCTCTACATTTGAAAGCATGGTAGGGACAGCATTACAATGCACTGCAGTGAGTACAACAGAGGAAAATGCTGGTAGGGGTTAGGGTGGGGACTGAGGTGGGGAAGGGGATTATGGAATAAGGTGGTGTAGGTCATGGTCCAAAAATACACTTACCAGGGAAAGGGGACTCAGGACAGACTCTATACCACGTATATCCTTTGAATCTATGAATTTTTGTGTGATTTCCTCCACTGTCTTCCACACTATTCTGTACTAAACCCATCAGCTCTTAAAATGTGTTGTAACTGCCAGTTTGGTTGTTGGTAATCTCCACTAGACTGCAAGTTCACTGTGGGCACAGACTAAATCTTGCTCATAATTAAACCTCTAGTTCTGGATTGGCTGCTGTTTCTGAGGCAGTATCAGGAGAAGGGAGATAAACTAGGAATTGGAGCCAGGTGTGATTGCTCATGCCTGTAATCCCAACACTCTGGTAGGCTGAGGCAAGAGGATAGCTTGAGTCAGGAATTCAAGGCTGCAGTGAGCTAGGATTATGCCACTGCACACCCATGTGGGTGACAAAGCAAAAACACTGTTTAAAAAAAAAAAATCCTAGGAATTGGGTGCTTTTGTTGATCAGCTATCCTGGCCAGTCACAGAGAGAACACTGCAAAGTCACCAGACATAGAGAGGTAGGTCTACAGCCATACCACCCTGAACGCGCCCTGGAAGCTAAGCGGGGTTGGGCCTGGTTAGTACTTGGATGGGAGACATGGAGCGGTAGGACCAGACAATGAAAAACAGCAATAGCAACAAGAAACTTCCCACAAAATGAGCCTGCAAACAAAACCCAAAACATAAATCTACTCCTGAGAAATAAATGGATAGAGCAAATAAAAATATTTAATATTCTCAAATAAATGAAAAACAATCCATAAAAGAAAACCAAATAGGCCATGTGTGGCAGCTCACATGCATAATCCCAGCATTTTGGGAGGCTGAGGCAGGAGGATCACTTGAGTCCAGGCGTTTGAGACCAGCCTGGATAACATGGTGAGACTTTGTCTCTATAAAAAATACAGAAATTATCTGGGTGTTGGGTGCTTGCCTGTAGTCCTGGCTACTTGGGAGGCTGACGTGGGAGAATTGCTTGTGCCTAGGAGGTCAAGGTTATAGTAAGCCATGTTCATGCCACTGCACTCCAGCCTGGAACAGAGCCAGACCCTGTCTGGAAAAAAAAAAAAAAAAAAGGGGAGAGAGAGAGAGAGAGAGAGAGAGAGAGAGAGAGAGAGAGAGAGAGAGAGAGAGAAACGAAATAATGAAAGAAAACTACTGGAAATGAAAATTATAATAAAACAAAATCTCAAAGAAAGGTAAACTATAGACTGAATTCTTAAAAAAAAAAGACTTGGGAAATAGTACTGATGAATTCATTGAAAGCATCCACACAAAAAAAGATTCTTTTAAAAAAATTTAAAAAGCAGTTAAGAAACACAGAGAGTAGTTTGAGACATTTCAAAGTATATTTAATAGTGAATAAAGTATACATTATGTTAATTATACCTCAATAAAACTGTTTTAAAAGTTATCTATCTATCTATCTATCTATCTATCTATCTATCTATCTATCTATCTAATCTACCTACCTACCTACCTACCTATCATCTGTCTGTGAATTCCAGAATAAAGGGAATGATGGAAAAATGATACTGAGTATACAGCTGCTGATCATTTCTAGAACTGAATAAAGTCCAAGTTCTCTGAGAGAAAGCTCTAGATACACTCTAGTGAATCTGCAAAATAAATGAGAAACTATTAAAAACTATAACACAGAAGTAGAGAGTACATGCATTGGAAGTCCTTCTTTATCTATCCCCTTAATCTCATGTCCTGCTCCACAAATCGCTAATAAAAGTTTGATGTATGGGTGCACATGTATAACTGTATATTTATGCAAATATATTATGCAATTTGTTATGCATCTGTTTTTGCTTTGTTTGAATTGATAAAAGGGATCATACAACGTAACTTCTGTGTAATGTTCTCTTTTCATGTAGCAGTAAACCGTGGAGATCTTTACATGTGACTCTGTTTTTTTAAATTGTGAAATTTTCCTTTTTAAATGCTATTTTTAAAATAATATTTAATTTTTTTCAATGTCAGAGAAAAATAAAGACTCATAATCCCATTGTTCAGATACCACTGTTGATATTTTAAATAGTAAAAGAAATAAACATTCATAGCTAGCAAACTTTTTTACAGTTCAGAAAAACATAAAAACTTTAAATATAACGTGTTTTTTTTCCCAGAACTCTGCTTATTTATTTATTATTCCAGGCCTCTGTTTATACATTTATGAATATATGTTATTGGCAAGGTGTGGTGGTCATGCCTGTAATCCCAGCACTTTGGGAGGCCGAGGCCGGTGGATCACCTGAGGTCAAGAGTTCAAGACCAGCCTTACCAACATGGTAAACCTCGACTCTACTAAAAATACAAAAATTAGCTGGGCGTGGTGGCAGGGGCCTGTAATCCCAGCTACTTAGGAGGCTGAGGCAGGAGAATTGCTTGAACCTGGGAGTTGGACGTTGCAATGAGCCGAGATTGCACCATTACACTCTAGCCTGGGCAACAAGAGTGAAACTTCGTCTCAAAAACAAAACAAACCAAGACACACACAAAAAAATGTTGTTTATATGGATTTTTCTTTTGTTTTAAAAAGTTTTTTTTTTTAGAAAGATAAAGAGAAAAGGGGGAGAGAGAACAGGAGTCTTGCTCTATTGCCCAGGTTGGAATGCAATCTTGAAATAGGTATTAAAAACCTCTTTTATGCTGATGATTGTGCTCAAACGGCGGAGACAGGAAGGAATAAGGAAAAAAAATAACAAACAAACAGCCAACCAATATTTTGTTTAAATCTGTGAAATGCTGTGCAAGTGCTGAAGAGTGATTTGCTTACATTTATGTGGTCACTTTCAAAATAGGTGTAATGTGATACTAAAAAAATGTATGTTCTGTGGACCTGCGGTGAAGAATTCTATAAATATTCACTGAGTCTACTTGTTCCAGGTCTGAGTTCAAATCATAAATGTCTCTGTTAATTTTCTATCTCGTTGATCCATCGAATATTAACAATGTGGTGTCAAAGTCTCCCGCTATTAGTGTGGGAGTCCAAGTCTCTTTATAAGTCATTGAAAACTTGTCTTATATATCTGGGCGCCCCTATATTGGGTACATATATATTTATGATCATTGACTCCTATTGTTGCATTGATCTTTTTATCATTATGTAATGTCCTTCATTTCTTTTAGTCTTGGTTACTATTGTCGTCTATTTTGTCAGAGATGAAAGTTACAACTCCTGTTTTTTGTTTGTTTGTTTTGTTTTTCTTTCCTCTCCATTTGATTGGTTAGTCTTCCTCCAACCTTTTGTTTTGAGTCTTTGTGTGTCCTTGCTTATGAGATGGATCTGGATACAGAGTGCTGATGTGTTTTGACTTTATTCAGTTTGCGTGTCTGTGTCTTTGATTGGGGCATTTAATCCATTTAAATTTAGGATTAATATTAATATTTGTGGGTTTAATATTGTCATTTAATGCTGGTTGGCTATTTTGCCCATTAGTTGATATAAATACTTCATTCTGGAGATACTCTTTATCTTTTGGTAAGTTTTTGGGATGATGATACTGGTTGTTCCTTTCTGTGTGTAGTGTTTCTTTCAGAAGCTCTTGTAAAGCTGGCCTGGTGGTGATGAAATCTCTGAGTGCTTGCTTGTTCATGAAAAAGTTTATTTTTCCTTCATTTTTAAAGCTTAGTTTGGCTGGATATGAGATTCTGGGTTGAAAATTATTTTCTTTGAGGATATTGAATATTAACCCCCACTCTCTTCTGGCTTGTAGGGTTTCTACTAAGAGATCTGCTGTAAGTCTGATAGGCTTCCCTTTATGGGTAACCTGACCTTTCTCTCTAGCTGCCCTTAGAATTTTCTCCTTTGTTTCAACCCTGGTGAATCTAACAATTATGTGTCTTGGGGTTGCTCTACTTGAGGAATATCTTTGTGGTGTTCTCTGTATTACCTGGAGATGACTATTGTCGCACCTTACTAGGTTAGGAAAGTTTTCCTGAATAATATCCTGAAGAGTATTTTCCAGCTTGGATTCATTCTCTTCATGACATTCAGGTACGCCTATCAAACGTAAATTAGGTCTTTTCACATAGTCCCATATTTCTTGGAGATTTTGCTCATTCCTTTTTACTTTTTCTTTTCTAATCTTGTCCTCTCGTTTCATTTCATTAAGTTGGTCTGTGACCTCTGATATCCTTTCTTCTGCTTGATCAATTCGAGTGTTAAAGCCTGTGCATACTTCTCGGAGTTCTCGTATAGTATTCTTCAGTTCCATTAATTCACTTATGTTCCTTTTTAAATTGTCTATTCTCGTTAGGATTTCGTCAAATCTTTTTTAAAGTTCTTAGTTTCTTTACATCGGGCTAGAACATGTTCTTTTAACTCACAGAATTTTCTTATTATCCACCTTCTGAAGCCTGATTCTGTTAATGAAATGCACTCGTTTTCCATCTGGCCTTGTTCCCCTATTGATGAGGAACTGTGATCCTCTGTAGAGGGAGAGGCATTCTGATTTTGAGTATTCTCAGCCTTTTTACGCTGGTTTCTTCCCTCATTGTAAATTTATCCACCTGTCGTCTTTGTAATTACCAACTTTCAAATTAGGTCTCTTAGTGAACGTCCAACTTGTTAATTCCCAGGGCCGAAATATGAGTAACCCACTGCGCCGGCTAAAACAGCGGCATCAAGATTCTTGGTGCTTTTCTGTCCGGGAGTCTCCCGTCTACCTTCCCTCCCTAATCCCTTCTTCAGTTTTTTAAAGTTTTGAAAGAAGAGGAATCATAACATTATTTCACATGTTGATTTTTACCTTAGTAATATAACTTGGAGATCTTTCCATATTACCCCATTTGAAACGATAGCATTCTTTGCTTTTTAATGGATCCATATATTTCATAATATGGAATACACTATATGTAACTATAACCATTTACTATATAGGAGATACATTGTATATAACCACAACCATTGATATCCTCTAAAATTTCTTTACCATTTTTCTAAAAACAAATTTTAAGTTGTTTCTAGTGTTTTGCTCTATAAGCATTACTCATACTAAACGTCTTTGTTCATATATCTCTGTACATCTGTGAATTCTTTTTGGTTTTGAGATGGAGTTTCACTCCTGTTGCCCAGGCTGGAGTGCAATGGCATGCCTCGGCTCACTGCAACCTCTGCCTCCCGGGTTTAAGTGATTCTCCTGCCTCAGCCACCCTAGTAGCCGGGATTACAGGTGCCTGCCACCACGCCCAGCTAAGTTTTTAATATATTTTTTAGTTGAGACAGGGTTTCACCATGTTGGTCAGGCTAGTCTCGAACTCATGACCTCAGGTGATTCACCTGCCTCAGCCTCCCAAATTGTTGGGATTATAGACATGAGCCACTGTGCTGGGCCATCTGTGAATATTTTTTTGTTGGACAGATTTCTAGATTTGGAATTTCTGAGTAAAGGCACATGGGCACTTCAAATTTTAATTACCACTTCCCTCACAATTTCTGGTCCAGTTTCCCTCTCAGAAACCTGCACCAGTGTACCCTTCTAACAGTGTATCTGAGTGCTTTTTGCTCTATCTCCTATCAATACTGGGTGTTTGCAATTTTTAAAATGTGTGGTGGCTCAAGCCTGTAATTCCCACACTACAGGAGGCTGAAGTGGGTGGATCTCTTGAACTCAGGACTTCAAGACCAGCCTGGGCAACATGGCAAAAACCTATCTCTACAAAAAATATACAAATTAGCAGGATCTGGTCACACATACCTGTAGTCTCAACCACTTGGGAGGCTAAGGTAGGAGGATCACTTGAGCCTGGGAGATGAAGGCTGCAGTGAACTGAGATTGTGCCACTGCCCTCCAGCCTAGGGGATGGAGCCAGATTCTGTCTCAAAAAAAGAAAAAAGTTTGCCTGCATCATGGATAACTTTTATCAATAATAAAAGTGATATTTTATTATTTTTAGTTACATTTTTCTACTTGCTGGGAAGAAGGATATTTCATAAGTGTGAATTTGAATTTTCCTTCAGGCCCACTTTTTTGGGAGTTAGTTTTTGAATGCATGATGTGTGTGTGTGTGTGTGTGTGCGCACGCGCGCACGTGCAATAGTCTAATGCTTGTCTTTTATCTATCATTATATATTTTTTATCATATCAAAGCTTGAAATTTTTATAAAATCTAATGGTCAAAGGATTTAGGGTTTAGTAATTTGCTTGTAAAAGCCTTCTACATGCCCCCCAAAATATTGTTTTATATTCTCTCTACAGTTTTTTTTTTTTTTTTTTTGAGATGGGGTTTCGCTGTTGTTACCCAGACTGGAGTGCAATGGCATGATCTCAGCTCACCGCAACCTCCACCTCCTAGGTTCAAGCAATTCTCCTTCCTCAGCATCCTGAGTAGCTGGGATTACAGGCATGCACCACCATGCCCAGCTAATTTTTGTATTTTTAGTAGAGACGGGGTTTCACCATGTTGACCAGGATGGTCTCGATCTCTTGACCTCGTGATCCACCCACCTCGGCCTCCCAAAGTGCTGGGATTATAGGCGTGAGCCACTGTGCCCGGCCCTCTATAGTTTTTTTTAAACATTTAGATGTTAGGTTTGGATATAAATAAAATTTTGATATCCAGACCCATAGCTAATCATCTCAACACCATCTATTGAATCATATTTTCCTTCACTGACTTGAAATGTCACATTCATCATGTACTAAATATACATATATCTGTATATCTATGCACGCCATATGTGGAGATCTCAGATTTCCTCCTGAAAGGAGAGCAATTACCAACTCCGCTTCTTGCACTCTGAAATCCATCAGTGTTTTCACTCTAAGGCCTTGCTTCCCATGGGCTGCTACCACTCAGTGATTGAACACTGAAGAGACACTAAAGCAAAACTTTCCTGGAAGACAAAAAATTCTTCTGACAGGTGACCTTTGCTCAAAACTTGGATGCTACACTATGTAGGTTGGACCTTATTCTCCAGTAAGTGGAGACCCATTAAAGAGCAGACTGACAGCAGATTGAGCCCCACTTCCCTGTCAGCATGCATAGCAGATGTCTATAGTACAATTTTCATGATCATAACCATCAGCAAACACTTATTAGGCACCTGCTATGCATATAAGACTCAGATCCAAGTTTCAGAATATTTACATTCTTTTCCAGGATGATAGGAAATGTTGGAGGTAAATGTGATGTAAATGGAAGATTAGAAGCATAGAAAATAAATGTCACTGGTGGGGTGCGGTGGCTCATACCTGTAATCACAGCACTTTGGGAGGCTGAGGCAGGTGGATCACTTGAGGTCAGGAGTTTGAAACCAGCCTGGCCAATGTGGTGAAACCCCGTCTCTACTGAAAATACAAAAATTTGCCGGGTATGGTAGCACACAGCTATAATCCCAGCTACTAGGGAGGCTGAGGCAAGAGAATCGCTTGAACCCTGGGGGCAGAGGTCTCAGTGAGCTGAAATTACACCACTGTACTCCAGCCTGAGCAACAGAGCAAGACTCCTTCTCAAAAAAAAAAAAAAAAAAAAAATAGAAAAGAAAGAAATGTCACCAAGTTCAAAGAGAAAGAAGACACTATTTTCTGGAGTAGCAGAGGAAGGCTTTCTTGAAAAACTAAAGTTTGAACATGAACTTGAAGGATAGGTAGCCCTTAGATGTAGAACAGAAGGGGAGAGGTATTCTAGACAAAGGGGTTAGCAAAGAGGAAAATCATATTATGCCACTAAAGAAAGAATTAGTAAGAGATGAGTTCATTGAATAAGTGAATTAAAACCAAATAATATTATTTTGTAGACAGCTAGGACTCATAAAGAAAACACTGACTTGTACAAAACAGTGTTTATTTTTTCTTTTTTGTTAGTTTTTGTTTTTTTTAAGACAGTGTCTGGCTCTTGTTGCTCTGCCTAGAGTGCAATGGTATGATCTCGGCTCACTGCAACCTCTGCTTCCTGGGTTCAAGCAATTCTCCTGTCCAAGACTCCCGAATACCTGGGATTACAGGTGCCTGCCACCACGCCTGGCTAATTTTTGTATTTTTAGTAGAGACAGGGTTTCACCATGTTGGCCAGACTGGTTCAAGACGAGACTGACTTCAGGTGATCCATACACCTCGGGCTCCCAAAGTGCTAGGATTACAGGTGTGAGCCAGCATGCCTGGCCAAAACAGTGTTTTATATTAACTTAATCCAACATTGATATGGAGAGGCTGGAGATCAGCAATGGAGAGAATAGCCTAGTCTGAATGAGCAATTCATTAAGAAACAGATATAGTTTGGCTGTGTCCCCATCCAAATCTCATCTAGAATTATAATCCCCACTGTCAGGAGAGGGGCCTTGTGGGAGGTGATTAAATCATGGGTGCAGACATCCATCCCCCTTGCTGTTCTCGCGATAAAATGAGTGAGCTCTCACAAGATCCAGTTGTTTGAAAGTGTGTGGCAGTTTCTCCTTTGCTCTCTTTCCTGCTCCACCATGGTAAGACATGCTTGCTGCTTCTTCACCTTCTGATTCTAAGTTTCCTGAGGTCTCCCAGTTATGCGTCTTTTCAAGCTTGTGGAACCTTGAGTCAATTAAATCTCTTTTCTTCATTCATTACCCAGTCTCAGGTAGTTCTTTATGGCAGTGTGAGAGCAGACTAATGCAGGCCCTTTGAATAACCAAACTATCAGTTAGGAGTCAGGTTTTGTCATAGAAAAGTCAAGTAGTGGCTTAAATAAGAAAGTCCAGAAGAAATTTTTATCTGAACTAGTAAAGTAGCTCAAGAATTTCAAGGGCAGAGTCTTTTTATTTCTTTTAGCTGGAGTTCTCATGTGCTATACACCAAAATTGTGTCACCCTCAAGTTCATATATTAAATCCCTAACCTCCAGTGTGACTGTATGCAGAGACAGGCTGTTTAGGAAGAAATTAAGGTTAAATGAGATCATAAGCATGGGATCCTAGATCCTGTAGGACAATAACCTTTTAAGAAGGGGAAGAGAGAGCATTTATACTTTCAAGTTTTCTAAAGGAAATGTTAAATAGAAGGAAGATGGGAGAAATGTTTTTCCTTCTAGCACCAGGGAAAATTTTAAAGAAAGTAACACACACACACACACACACACACACACACACACACACACACACACACATATTCAGCCTTTGATATCTATGAGTCCTGCATCCTCAGATTCAATCAACTTCAGATTAAAAATATGTTTAAAATAACTGAATAAAAACAATAAAAAATAATATAAATTTTAAAACAATACAGTATATAATTATTTACATAGAATTTATCTTGTATTAGGTATTATAAGTAATTTAGAGATGATTTAAAGTACACAGGATGATGCTAGTAGATTATATGCAAATACTACACCATTTTGTATGAGAGATTTAAACATCTAAGGATTTTGATATCTGCAAGGGCCTGAAACCAATTCCCAAGGATATCAAGGAACAATAATATGATATAATTTGTATTTACCCTTATGTGAGCAGAAGTGAAGTGCACCTCCTCCAGCAGACCTTGTCTATAAAAATGTCCCTCTAGTGATTCTTCGTATTATTTGTCCTTCCAACATCTTGATACAGAGGAGCTCAGAGGCCACATTTTTCATGGCTTTTCTCGTTGATTGTTGCTGGTGTATAGAATACTTGCTATTTCAAATAGGTTATATGTGTACATGGACAAAATTTCAAACAATATTAAAGGACATTGTTGTCAACAATATTCATGCCCATCTAGACCCTCTATCAGGCCAGTACACCCATTCCCAGATGCTAAGTGTTGTCCCCTAACAATATAGGAGTTAAAAAGAAATTATTTAGGCTCATAGTGAGGGTAAGGAAGTCCTCAGTAAGGTTTTCTTTTTAATGAAAACCAGCCCCAAAGTCATTTTCTTTTCTAACAAAGAGCAGCCTGTAAAATCGAGTTGCAGGCATAGACAAGCAAGCTGGAAGCTTGTGCAGGTGAATGCTGGCAGTTGTGCCAATAAGAAAAGGCTACCTGGGACTAGGCATGTTCAAAATGGTGGCTCCATGTCCCCTTCTCTTTGCCAGCCATGTATACAGTAAGGAGCAGACAAAATGGCACCTGGCCTAGAGGAAAGCCCATTTGCATAATAAGATTAGGGTGGAGTGGCAAGCCTTGCCCAAGCGCTATGTAAATGTCACACCTGGTCCAACCAATCTGTGGACCCTACATAAACCAGATACCACCTCCTCAAGCCTGTCTATAAAATCTGGTGCACTCTGGCCTGCCAGAATTCACATTCAGGCATCCTTTCTCTCACAAGACAAAGAGATGTTCTCCTTTCTCTTTCTTTTGCTGATTAAACCTCCACTCCCATGGCCGGGCGCAGTGGCTCACACCTATAATCCCAGCACTTTGGGAGGCCGAGGTGGGTAGATCACGAGGTCAAGAGATCGAGACCATCCTGGTCAACAAGGTGAAACCCCATCTCTACTAAAAATACAAAAATTAGCTGGGCATGGTGGTGCACGCCTGTAGTCCCAGCTACTTAGGAGGCTGAGGCAGGAGAATTGCCTGAACCCAGGAGGCAGAGGTTGAGGTGAGCCAAGATCATGCCATTGCACTCCAGTCTGGGTAACAACAGCAAAACTCTGTCTCAAAAAAAAAAAAACCAAAAAAACTCCACTCCTAAACTCACTCCTTGTGTTCGTTGTGTCATTAATCTTCTCGGTGTGAGACTAAAAACCTTGGGTATTTACCCTAGACAATGACGCCACTTCACTAAGACATGAAGCTACACCCTCCTTTAGAGATTTGCTCTGGCCAAACTTACCCCTCACCCCAAGAGGGCACTCACAACCAATGATTGATCCAGTGTAGGGATACAAAGCCCAGCTCGTTTGTTTCCAGTAGGGACCAACCCTTTGTGGCAATTTGTGCTCCTGCTTTTACAGTATGACCAGGTTGAAGTAACACTCTGAGACAATAGTCTTGCTTAGCAACTTCTACTTTATCCGGTTTTCCTTACTCACTTTCTCCTGAAAGCATTTCCTCAATAAACCACATGCATGCTATTTTCTGTCTCAGGCAGTATTTCTAGAGAACTTTGGATCTGAATTCCAATCCAAGATGGCTGATCACTAACAGCTCAGGATTGTAGCTCCCAGTGAAAGCTCAGAGAACGAGAGGACGCCACACTTTCAGACGAATTATCGTTGCTCACGGACCAGCAGATTTCTAGTGGAGGAGCCCCACGGGTCACCAGCGCGACTCTTGTGGCCGGCGCAGCAGTTTTGCCAGCGCCTTGGCACAGCAGCTCTTCATGCAGAGTAAACGGGACTAGCTCCCTTACTGACCAGTGTTTGGAGCTCCAGGAAGTCAGAGTCGCTTGTTGTGGACTCAAGAAGGAAGCCAGACCAGAGATTCCCGGGCAGAAGAGCAACATCAGTCTTATCGCTGCTATTGTGGCTGGTGCAGTGGGTTGCTTGAATCCCAGCACTGGGAATCAATAAATTGGATGTCGACTCAGAAACCTAATTAGAAAGGTGGTAATTGTAAAGATGACAGATGGATAAATTTATAATAAAGGGAAAAAACCAGCCTAAGAAGGCCGAGCATACCCAAAATCAGAACCCCTCTCCCTCTACAGGGGATTGCAGTTCCTCATCAGCAACAGAACAAGCCCTGATGGAAAAGGACTGTGTTCCATTATCTGAAGTAGGCTTCAGAAGGTGGATGATAAGAAACTTCTGGGAATTAAAAGAACTTGTTCTAACCCAATGTAAAGAAACTAAGAACTTTGAAAAAAGGTTTGACGAAATGCTGAAAATAATAGACAATATAGAGAGGAATATAAATGAACTAACAGAGTTGAAAAATACAACACGAGAACTTAGTGAAATATGCACAAGTTTAAATAGCAGAATGGATCAAGCAAAAGAAAGGATATCAGAGGTTGAAGACCAACTTAATGAAATAAAACGACAAGACAAGAATAGAGAAAAAAGGATGAAAAGGAATGAGCACAGTCTCCAAGAAATATGGGACTATGTGAAAAGACCCAATCTACGTTTGATTGGTGTACCTGAATGTGATGGAGAGAATGAATCCAAGCTGGAAAATACTTTTCAGGATATTATCCAGGAAAATTTTCCCAATCTAGCAAAGCAGGACACTATTCAACCCCAGGTAATACAGAGAACACCACAAAGATATTCCTCAAGAAGAGCAACCCCAAGGCACATAATCGTTAGATTCACCAGGATCGAAATGAAGGAGAAAATACTAAGGGCAGCCAGAGAGAAAGGTCAGGTTACCCATAAAGGGAAGCCTATTAGACTTACAGCAGATCTCTCAGCAGAAACCCTACAAGCCAGAAGAGAGTGGGGGCCAATATTCAACATACTTAAAGAACAGAACTTTCAGCCTAGAATCTCATACCCTGCTAAACTAAGCTTCACAATTGAAGGAAAAATAAAATCCTTTATGAACAAGCAAGTACTCAGAGATTTTATTACCACCAGGCCTGCTTTACAAGAACTTCTGAAGGAAGCATTATACATAGAAAGGAACAACCAGTATGAGCCTTTTTAAAAATATACCAAAAAGTAAAGAGCATCAACATAAAGAAGAATTTACATCAACGAATGGATAAAATTGCCAGTTAACATCAAATGGCAGCAACCCTAAATTTAAATCGATTAAATCCCCCAATCAAAAGAGACAGCCAAAACCTAATGGTATATCCAAAGATACACAAAGACTCAAAACAAAGGGTTGGAGAAAAATTTACCAACCAAATAGAGAGCAAAAATAAATAAATAAACAAAAAGCAGGAGTTGCAATTCTCACATTTGATTAAATAGATTTCAAAGCAACAAAGATACAGTGGTAAAAGGATCAATGCAACAATAAGAGATCTTAAGACCCATAATGAGATTTAGACTCAACGAGACAGAAAATTAATAAGGATATTCAGGACTTCAACTCAGATCCGGAACAAGTAAACTCAATAAATATTTATAGAGTTCTCCATTTTGAATACACAAAATATTGATTGGCCATTATTAATACCCATTTTTAGAATGAAGCAATATTCCTGTTCTCTCTCCCTCTTTTTCTTCCTCTTTCTTCCTCTCCTTGTCTCCTTTTTTTTACTTTTCAACATCCTAGTTCCTCACCTCTACTCAATAAAAAAAAATTAAAAAAAAAAAAAAAGAAAGAAAATTTACCGAGTTACATTGTGAAATGGGATTGCCAGTAAGGGAAGTAATTCTTCCGAGCTTGCAATGTCTCCCTAAGAGACATTACAAAAAGAAAGGGAAAAGACTGGCACATAACATGCTATGTGAAACTGCACGTTTTAGTGTACTGCTAGACATAGTATGCAGGTTTGCTCTTTCATGCCAACTGTTGAGTATTATATGTTGTGTTGAGAAGGATTCTGAGACCCAGCCTGGGCTCATTGTGGAAGAATCCTGATTGACATGGGATACCTACTTCAGGTAGGAGATATAGGTGTGCAGGAGGAGGTGTGGTGAAAGATAATTTCAGTGTAATTTTGCTGTTGAAACAAACCCTTGTATTTTCTTAACATTATTATATTTCAGATATATTTTTGGTGCCAAACACAAGGTGGTAAATTCCTCAGTAACTCAATTTGAAAACAATTGTGGATATGACATTGTAAAGGCACTATACTCTAGTGGCTAAGAACAGAATTCCATCCCAGGCCACAGGCTCAAAATAAAATGGCCTAGGATGGAATTTTGGCTCCTTCATTTACAAACTACATGACCTTGAACAAGTTACTTAATCTCAATTTCTAGGTCCATAAAACTACAATAGTAGTATAAAGCTTCACTATAGAATTTTTACAAGAATGAAATAAGTTGATTCATGTAAAGGTCTTAGAATGGTGCCTGATACATATTAATTACTTGATGACTGCAAGGTTTTATTATTTTCATTTAATGATTTCAAAATAGTAGAGTCTTGGCCAGTGAGTGATAATTCGTTACTTAAAGAGTTTATCATCACATAACTGGTTATTCATGTAATTTAAGAAAAAGTTCTTTGTACTGTAGAATTATAACTTTTAGATAATGAAATACAACTACTTAAACTTTTAAGTGAATATTTAATAAGGCTGGTGATTGACCTTATTATCTGTGATTCATCAGGTTAGGGTTTGGGGTCTTAATACCTTCTGGCAATTACAAATGCTAATCACCTTAGGGAAGACAGTAAAAGAGGAAATCAAACTGAAAGAGATTTAAAATTAGAGGTTGAATCTCTCAGAAATATTGATTAGAAGAAACAACTTTTTAGTGGAAGTTCTTTTTCACCTTTGAAAGTCATTTCCAATGTTGATTTACTTATTTCACTATTTTTGATGCCATTTGAACAACATCTACTCATCAAAAAGTATTTTTTAAGTGCCTTAATATCTGATATTGGTATGGTTGCTTTGTGAATAGCATGTAATTTGTGGATAGATATACTCTGTTTATTTTTTGGACATGTTTTTACAGTGTGCAGGCCACTTGAAATAATGGTAACAAAGTTGGATTAATGGGGTTTCTAAGTGAAAAATTAAATTGCATTGTTCCCAAGAGAAACCAAAAAGAATATGAACTGCTGCTGTCTTAGACATGTGCTATAATGTGGCTGTTATCAGTCTGAGGAGGAAGACACTGAGGTATTGCTCGAATGGTTTGCATTTAGCAGTGCTTTTCTTCAACCTACATTTAAAATTCTATTATGATCAATATTTAATTGTAACAAAAAAATAGGCTACATTGGGATTAGCCTACCCTAGATGACACCTAATTGGCACATAAATTCCATAGGTAGGCAATATTCCTACTCGTTAACTTTATTTCTTTTTCTCTCTTTCTTTCTCCTTTTCTTTTCCTTCCTTCCTTCTTTCTTTTCTTTTCTTTCTTTCTTTTTCTTTAAGACAGAGTCTTACTCTGTCACCTAGGCTGGAGTGCAGTAGTGTGATCTAAGCTCAGTGCAACCTCTGCCTCCTGGGCTCAAGCAATCCTCCCACCTCAGCCTCCCCAGTAGCTGGGACCACAGGTGCTCACCAACACACTTGGCTAATTTTTGTAGTTTTTTTTTTTCTTTTCTTGGAGTGGGTAAAGATGGGGTTTCACCAGGTTGCCCAGGCTGGTCTGATCTCAGGTGATTCCCCCACCTTGGCCTCCCAATGTGCTGGGATTACAGACCTAAGCCACCACACCTGGCCTCCTACTCATTAACTTTCTACAAAATCCTGTGATGAAATAATTAAGTAGATTTCAAGTAATAGTTTATAGAACCACACACATAAAAGGTAACTATGTGAGATGATGAATATGTTAATTTGCTTGATTGTAGTATTCATTTCACTGTGTACATGTGTCTCAAAATTACATGATGTACACCTTAAATATATACAACGGAAAAAAGCTAATAGATAAATATTGTGCTGGGGGGATATGGGTTCAGAAAACAGTCACAGAAAATTGTAGTTGTATAATGTATTTTAAAAATATTTTGGGGGCAGTATGTGCTGACTCACGCCTGTAATCCCAGCACTTTGTGTGACCAAGATGGGGGATCACTTGAGCCCAGGAGTTTTGACACCAGCCTGGGCAATATGGCTAAACACAAAAAAATACAAAAGTTATCCAGTCATGGTGGCACCTGCCTGTAGTCCCAGCTACTTGAGAGGTAAGAGGATTGTTTGAGCTAGGAGATAGAAGTTGCGGTGAGCTATGATCATGCCACTGCACTCCAGCCTGGGCAATAGAGTGAGATTCTGTTTCAAAATGTATTTCTGCTCTAATCATTATTGTTTTCACATGTACCATAATTGACTTTAAAAGAAATATATGTACTTTCTGCCTTAAGAAAAGGTAGTCTAAATACGCTCATACATTGGTTATGTTAGTTATAACAGTATCAGTAAAGTTGTGAGTAGCTTGTTAAATATCATAAAATTGATGAGTAAATTTAATTTCCCTTAGTAAACATACAATAAATAGATACATTTCTCTATACCAAACAGGGAAACAAGCATTAAAGTAGAAAGGTTAAGCATTATGTAACAAAAACCCCTTGATATTAAAGTGTTATACCCAGGCAAGTTGGAAGGAAAGCGCCACACTCTGAGTTCCAATTGAGAGTCCTTTATTGCTGGCGACCAAGAGTCAGCACATGCTCAAAAATCTCTCTGCCCTGAAGAAGGGAGTTTGATTCCTTTTTATATCTTGCTTAAGAGAGGGGAGGAGGAGTCTAGCTGAAGCAGAATTTACAGAAGCAGAACAAGCAAGTTAGATATGGAGGCTGGCAACTAGGAGGCAGGAGGTTCCCATGATTATTGATTACTAAGGAGAGTATACACAAGCAGTTCCCATGATTGCTGGTTTCCAAGGAGGGTATTCGGTACTTGCCATACAATCAATCAAGGGGGTATTCACAATAGCAAGTGGGCTTGCCAAGCAGGATATAGTTACAATGGTTATATGCCTCTATAGTTCTAAGTGCAGCATGACCCAGCACAGTAACATGACCCAGGTTTGCACTCAAGGGAGAAATGGCGGGAGGGGTGAGGCAGAGGTTAGGATGGAGTCTGTCTGGTTCTCAGCAAGATGGAGTCTGTCAGGCTAACACAGGGTAAGTTAGCACAAAAGTAGACTCTCGCATAAAGTTTGGCACAAAGTAAACTCTTGGCAAATGTCAATTTCCTTCCTCTCCTCTTCTCTCCTCTAAATTAATATATTGACTTTCTCTTATTAAATGTGGTATATTTTTGGTTTCTCTAAAGAAACAAAATTTCAGCAAGCATTGATCACACGTATGATTACCACCCAGTCTTCCAACCCTCCTGGATAACATAGACTGAAGGGAACACCATTTTATTGCCTAGGAAGGGTGGGAAAGTGAACTATAGTGTAATAAGTACAGGCAATTGTCTCAACCAAGTCTCAGACAAACTGCAGGCATATCGGGGATTTAAACCTTTCTTCATAATGTAATCGTACTATTGCAAAACTATAGGTGCTCCTTGACTTATGATGGGGTTACATCCCAATATACTAATTTTAAATTGAAAACATCATAAGTTGAAAATATGTTTAACATACCTAACATACCAAACATCATAGCTTAACCTAGCCTACCTTAAACGTGCTCAGAAAACTTTCAGCACAATATTCAATAAATTGCATGAGATTGCCCAAGTCAAATAAAATAGACTAATTTTAAAATGTTTTATTTGGGACACAGGAATTGCAATTCAGGGTATAAACACAGGCATGGCAGTTTTGGGTATGTCTCAAGAACAAAGGGAAGGTTGGAGGTTTTAAAAAAGGAAAAATGTTATGTATGACTTTGAAAGAAAATTCATAGGCACTAATAAAATGTTGAGGAGCTGACAAGTTCTGGTTGGTGAGTGACAGCAGTAAGTAAAACAAGTCTAGAATCAAGTAGATTGTTTCTGTATCTGTTACATAAAACTGATTTCAGGTTGCAGCAGGCAGTTTCAGCAGCTGGGTTGTGCTCCAGCAGTCAAATCCTGCTCCACCAGTCCTCTCCATTTTTATGAATGGATATAAGAGTGACCTAGAAGGTGAGAGGTAAACCATCCAGGCTCTAGCATTTGAAAGTGTGAGGTTAGACAGCTCCTGTTCATGCAGATTCAGGAAAACATTAGCAGCTCAACCATCAGGTCTCTTGGGAAGTTGAGGTCAGGCACAGCCCCTTCCACCTGGGGGACAGGGAACAAACTGTTCATAGGCAAGCAACACAGAAAGTGTTCTTAGGTCATTTATTGGACAATCCTGCTTATCTCTACAGTCCACTCCTTCACTTATGGAAAGTTGAAAGTTCTGCATGTTTTTTCCATCAAAGGAAACGACCCACTCATATCTGAAACAGGAAGAGAGAGATGCTCATTTGCCCTCCTACCTGCCACCCACTTCCTGGGTTGGATATGTGCATGTCAAATTAATTGGCCTCTGTTCTCCATAAGGATGAGCCACCCTGTTGGTCAGTCATACTGCCTAGTTGAAGCCATGACAGTGAATGTGTCCAGATAAAAACAGGAGAATGCATTTATGGGCAGGACCTTGGGGAACACCTATGTTTAGAAGGGCATGGAACAAGAATGAGCTAATGAAAAAAAAAAACCAGAGAAATGATGGAAGGTATTGGAGCCAGCATATAAAAAGCCATGGGGTGGGTGGGGTGATCAAAAGTGCCATATGCTAGAGAGAGGATAAAACTGTAAAGACTGAGAAAAGGCCAGATTGGATTTGTTGGTTTTAGGTCTCTAATAAATTTGGAAAACGAAGTTTTAGTTAACTGGTGAGAATAAAGTCTCCTTGCAGAAAATCATGTAGTAAGCTACAGAAGTGTCAAGATTTTAAGAAATTTGAAGGTAAAGCAATCATATTGACTGTATTTTATAAATTTGTTCATATCTTTTCTTTACCCCCACCAATCCCATCACAGGTATTGATCATCTCTCTTTTTTTTTTTTGAGATGGAGTCTCACCTGTCAACCAGGCTGGAATGCAATGGGGCAATCTTGGCTCACTGCAACCTCCACCTCCTAGGTTCAAGCAATTCTCCTGCCTCAGCCTCTTGAGTAGCTGGGACTACAGGCACATGCTACTACTACCCCTGACTAACTTTTTATATTTTTAATAGAGATGAAATTTTACCATATTGGGTGAAAGGCTGTCAGGCTGGTCTCAAACTCCTTACTCCAGGTGATCCACTCACCTCGGTTTCCCCAAGTGCTGGAATTATAGGCATGAGCCACCATGCCTGGCAAGTATTCATCATCTCTTACCTGGTTTATTAAAATAGTCCTGTTTCTAGTCAGAGTCACCCTCTGACTCCCACCCAATGTTAATAAGTGTGGTTATATTGATAGAAAAAAATAAGCCTCCAAAATTCAACATCTTAAAGAACAATAAATTCATTTCTCATCTCATTCCAGGGTAGGCTTCTAGGTCAGCAGGTGGCTTTTCTCCATGTCGTGATTCACGGATCCAAACTCCTTCTATCTTGGGCCTTTGCCATTTGCAAGGACATTCATCTCATTTGCATGGTTGAGGCAGGGTCACCATGGCCAGAATTCAGCTGGTGGAAAGGGAAAGCAGGAAAAGTTTCAGCCTGGTCGTAAGGTGCTGGTGTGGAAGTGGTGTGCGTCACTTCCATCACCTCCATCTGACATTCCGTTGATTAGAAGGTGCTCACATGGCCACACCTAACTTAAGGGGATGCTCTGTCAGCTAGCTATATGCTCAGGAAGGAGAAGAGACTGGATTTTGATAGACAGTTCTCAGTCTCTGCCATATTCTCTGGGCCTTGTTCATCGTTCATGCTGCTGACAAGCTAGCTACCTGATTCCCCAATCTGACCATATCATTTCCCAGTTAAAAAAGAACAAAATGCAGTGGTTTCTATAACTGAACAACAAAAGTAGATGCTTTTATTGATCATCTACTATGTGCACTGTAGACACAATGAAAACAAAAAGAAAAATTCTGCATTTGTCCTCTTGAAGCTTATAGAGAAGCTAGAATCTTGGGAATCGTATGAAATTCCTTATTCTCTCTCATCCCTATACCCAGTTCATCATAAAGACCTGTAAATTTTCTTTTAATTCAAAGTACTACTCTGGACCAGCACGGTGGCTCATGCCTGTAATCCCTGCACTTTGGGAGGCCAAGGCGGGCAGATCACCTGAGGTCAGGAGTTTGAGACCAGCCTGGCCAAAATGGTGAAACCCTGTTTCTACAAAAAATGAAAAATTAGCTGGGTGTGGTGGCACATGCCTGTAATCCCAGCTACTTGGTAGGCCAGGGTAGGAGAATCACTTGAACCTGGGAGGCAAGGTTGCAATGAGCCGAGATTGTACCACTGCACTCCAGCTGGGAAGACACTGAGACTCCACTTCAAAAAAAAAAAAGTACTACTCTGTACCCCTTCTACCTGTTTTCCCCCAGTGTGGCCACTCTAGAGATTTTTTAAAAATCCTAAACAGCATAGCTTTTACATAACCATATGTTTAGAGGACTTTATCAAGTAAGCTATGAATGTGCAGAGTATAGGAGGAAATGGAGCATTTAATTTTAACTTGTTTGTTGGTATTATCTATTTTTATATTTATTCTCATTCTGCTCCTTCTTGAAAATGTGTAGGAAACCTTTTCTGTCAATGCTATCTGATCCCTTTTCTTTGATGTAGTGGCTAAGTTCATTATCTGTACGTGTCTGTGATATTTATCCACATTGTTGTGTGTTTCAGTTGTTCATTCTTTTATATTGCTAAGTCATTTTCCACTGCGTGAACATACCACAATTTGTTGATTAGTTTTCGTGTTGATGAATATTTGGGTTGTTTCTGGTTATGAACAAACATGCTGTGAAAACAGTTTAACAGAACTTGTAAATTTAATTTTTTATTTATCTTGGGTAAATGCCTAGTAATGGATTGATGAATCATATGGTAAGTGTAAGCTGAACTTGATAAGAAACTGAAGAAGAACTTTCAAAAGTGTACATGCCATTTTATAGTCCTGACTATAAAATGTAAGCAAAACATAACACTATCAGGGTTCCTGTTATTCTACCTCCTTGCTACCATTGGGTGTCACATTACATAACAGAGACTGTGCCTAATAATTCTCTCTCTTTTTCTCTCCTATATCATCCTAACCAGGACCCAATAAGACAGACACTAGTATCACCCAAATTTTATAGATGAGGAAACAAAAGAACAGAAATATGAAATAATTTGCCCAGGATCACACAATTTTCAAATTGTGATGCAGGGAATTTTATCTGGTAGCCCTCCTCCAGTACTGCTTTTGTTACAGGAAAAGGATACCAATCCAGATCCCACCAGGAGATTCTTGGATCTCATGCAAGAAAGAATTCAAGGTGGGTCCATACAGTAAAGTGAAAGCAAGTTTATTAAGAAAGTAAAGGAATAAAAGAATGGCTACTTCATAGAGCAGCCTGAGGCCTGCTAATTGCCCATTTTAATCATTATTTCTTGATGATATGCTAAACAATGGGTAGATTATGCATGCCTCCCCTTTTTAGATCATATAGGGTAACTTGCTGACATTGCTATGGCATTTTAAATTGTCATGATGCTGGTTGGGGGTGTAGCAGTGGGGACAACCAGAAGTCACTCTTGTTGCCATCTTGGTTTTGGTGGGTTTGGGCTGGGTTCTTTACTGCAACTGTTTTATCAGCAAGATCTTTATGGCCTGTATTTTGTGCTGACCTCCTATCTCATCCTGTGAGTTAGAATGCCTTAGCCATCTGGGAATGCTGCCCCCTAAGTTTCAGCCTCGCTTTACCCACTTCCTATTTAAGATGGAGTTGCTCTGGTTCAAACGCCTCTAAGACACTTTCATTCATTACATACTACCTCTTCAGATGGAGCTTTTACTTACAGAGAGAGTTCTAATTATATTGTAACTGTATTATATATGTAATGTATTTTATATAATCTAGTTACTTCACTCTACTGTACAAATGAAAATAATTGCCCTAAATAGATAATTATATTAATTTGGCACTTGTGTCCTTGGCTCTTCCTAAATTTCCTGGTTATTTTTCAGAGCTTTGGATGTTTAGGTGTATATTTCTATCCTGGGTCATGGATGATTCGCAAGGAGAAAGGAGAATTGAAGAACAACTGTTGTATAGGGTAGGGTGACAGTACTCTTAGGTGTTCTCTCAACTTCAGACATCTGGTTTACTGCTTGACTTAGTCCATTTTCCATTGCATATAACAAAATACCTGAAAGTGGGTAATCTATAAGAAATGAAATGTATTTCTTATAGCTGTAGAGGCTGGGAAGTCCAAGGAAGGGCAACATCTGGTGGAAGCCATCTTACGGGTGGAGCCTCTCCGAAGAGTCCCGAGGCAAGGTAAGATATTACATGGGGAGAGGGCTGAGTGTGTTAACATGCTAGCCCAGGTCTCTCTTCTTCTTCTTATAAAGGCCATTAATTTATTAACCTATTAATCTGTAACCACCCAGTGGGTTCATTTTGCCCACTACCAAGAAAGAGCTGATTTGCCAAGACAGGGGAATTGCAATTGAGAAAAAACTTAATGATACAGAGTTGACTGAATGGGGACCAGAGTTTATTGTCACTCAAATCAGCCTCCCCAAAAATTCAGAGGCTAGGGTTTCTCAAGGATAGTTTGGTGAGCCAGGGAATGGGTGCTTCTGATTGGTTGAGGATGCAATCATTGGGGTGTGGAAAATGGTCCTTGTGTATGTGGAATCTTCTTCTGGGTGGAGCAACAGGACCATTGTTGGGTCTGGGTGGAGCCATTGGTCACAAATCCAAAAACCTGAAAAGACAACTCAAATGGCCAGTCTTAGGTCCTACAATAGTGGTGTTATCTGCAAGAGTAACTGGGGAAATTGCAAATCTTGTGACCTCCAGAATAATAGCTCATAATTGTTTACATCTATAACTTAGCAGAATGCAGGCTCCTCTCATCCTCCTGACCTAGTGGTCTTTCATTAGTTTTACAAAGGCAGTTTGGTTTTGGGGAATGGTTATTATCACAAACTATAAATGGAATGTCTTCCAAAGTTAGCTTGGCCCAAGTCCAGAAATAATTGAGGGCAGTTTGGGAGCTAAAGAGAAGATGGGGGTTGGTTTGATCAGATCTCTTTTACTACCTTAATTTTCTCACTGTTATAAACTTTGTAAAGGCAGTTTAAAATTCATTATCTATGAATGAATTAATCCATTCACAAGGGTGGAACCTTCACGATCCAGTCACCTCTTAAAGGGCCCACATCTCAATAATGCCACATTGGGGATTAAGTTTTGACATGAGTTTCAGAGGGGAAAGTGAAACCATAGCACTGCTAAAAAGAAAATAGCTACTATATAAATAGAAAGTATCTGTGAACTATTTACTATAGAAAAGTTAGCTTACTTATTTTGTAACTATTAGCCCTTGTAATCATACTTCATACAAAAAAATAAGGGGTGTAGAAAGAGAGAACATAAGTTCAAAATTTTTTTTCTGGTTTTAGATCACAACTGATATAAATGTGCATTTACTTGTGAGTGTGTCAATGTGTGTGTAAATATTTATGTGTATGCATATCTATGGTAACCATATATATATATATACCATACCAGGCCAGGCTGGTCTCGAACTCCTGACCTTAGGTGATGCTTACCATATATACTATATATACTATGGTATATATTTACCATATATATAATATATATGCTATATATATACCATAGTATATATACTTATATACTATATATGTACTATATAGTAATATATATACTTTATATCTTTTACCAAATATATATTAAAATATATATTATCATATAATATATATTTATATATTTTATATATCTATATTTACTATATGTTATATATTTATATATTTAATGTATCTACATATTTACTATAGTATAAATATATTTCTATATAAAATATATGTCTACTATATATTTACACTATATTTAGCATATATTTATATACTAAATATATAGTACATCATATATATGTACTATATAGCATAACTATATTTATATAATATGTATGTGCTATATAGCATATATATATACCACATATATATTACAGGCTCATGCCCATAATACTAAATATATGATAGATAAATATATTTATGCTATATATAGTATAAATATACAGTACATATATATTTTATATACAAATACATTTATACTATATATGGAGTACACCTCTAATACTAGATATATGGTATAAATTTATGCTATATATAGTGTATAAATATATAATATATAGTATATATTATTAAGTTTAGTAACTATATAGTATATATACACTATATATTACATGTAAATATATATTTACTATATATAGTATAAGTATATTTAGTGTAAATATACTAAATACATCATACATAAATATATGTATACTGTATTGCATGTAAATATATAATACATGGTTATATTATCTTTTTAAGTTTAGTAAATTCATACTATTTATTGTATATAAATATACAATAAATAAATAATTACATCTTTTTAAATTTAGTAAATATATACTATATATAATATATATAGTAAATATAATACACTTAGTATATATATATTATATATTTACTGAATTGAAAAATCTATTTTGCTAGAAGTTTTTCTTTGTCCTTTCCTATATGCAATGAAGACAAATGAGTGCACTTGGGTTTTCTATTCTCTGAGGGCCACGCTGGAAAAAGAATCAAAATATAAAATATAGGTTTGGTGATAGTAAAATAAAAAGCTATTAAAGTTCATACATTAGAAAGATTTTTGTTTGTTTGTTTGTTTTTGAGATGGAGTTTCACTCTTGTTGCCCAGACTGGAATGCAATTGCACAATCTTGGCTCACTGCAACCTCCACCTCCTGGGTTGAAGCAATTCTCCTGCTTCAGCCTCCTAAGTAGCTAGAATTACAGGTGCCCACTACTATCCCTAGCTAATTTTTTGTATTTTTAGTAGAGTCAGGGTTTCATCATGTTGGCCAGGCTGGTCTTGAACTCCTGACCTTAGTTGATCCACCCACTTTGGCCTCCCAAAGTTCTGGGATTACAGGCGTGAGCCACCACGCCTAGCCTGAAGGATGATGTTTTTATAAGACCTTAGCAGTTTTGAGAAAATCTTCTATCTCACAATCAATCAATTTGTTTTGTTTGAGTATTCAAAAGGAAATGTTTTTATTCCCAATTCTGGTTTTGTACAATTGTATAATTAATGGAGATAATCATGTCATAAGGGTGAATTTACATGTATGTGAGAGGTGGTGGTGATGGGGGGACCAATTACAAATTGTAAATAGGGGAAATAAGGTTCCTTTTTATTTTAAAGTACGAAAACAACATATACTGGTTTCAAGTAGGGATATGACAGTTAAGAAAGGATTGTAAAACTGAAGACAGAATTTTAAGACTTTAGGATTGTAAGCCTGAAGCTAAATTGATTTATTTGTTTGTTCATTATTTTTTAGAGATGGAGTCGCATTCTGTCACTCAAGCTGGAGTGCAGCAGTGTACTCATAGCTCACTGAAACCTCAAACTCATGGACTCAAGTGATACTCCTCAGCTTCCCAGGTTGCTAGGAATACAGGCATATACCACCATGCTCAGCTATTTTTTTCTTTTTACAAAGATAAGGTCTTGCTATGTTGCCCAAGCTGGTCGTGAGCTCCTGGCCTCAGGTGATCCTCCCACCTTGGCCTCCCAAAATGCTGGGATTACAGGCCTGAGCCACCCACCACATTTGGCCTGAATTTATTTTTATAGCTAAATAAACAAGTGTCAGTCAGAGAGGAATTGATTTATCTCCTAAACAAAGGAAAAGAAAAATCCCTGAAGAACATTTTGGGTATGCTCATCCAACACTGAGCAGGGAAAGCGACTTGGAAAACTTTATAAATCACTTTCCCAGTGGCAAATGTAACCTAATTTTGAAACTGGGTGCATCATATCTCTTACTGATAATCATTCAGGTTATTTAACTTATTCCCTTTGTTCCATTTTCACATCCGTTATTCAACCTCGTGATTGTAATTTTTCTATCTTCCCATGGAGGTGTACCCATAGGGAGAGGATATGTAATAGACATATTAACTTGAGCATTCTGTTCTCTCAAACAGGAATATCTTCATTATAAATCCAAATGTTGATATTTAGTCTTTATGCATCAGCTCCTATTAAACTTGGTTAATAGGAGCTTATTCTAAGCATACCTACACTAATCATTAAGCCCTTGGGGAGTAAGATCTTATAGGCACTTTAGTGAAGTTATCAAGGTAATGGCACAAATTACTAATATATTTTCTCCAAAGACCTCTGCATAATGGAGCACAGTTTTCTGTCAACGTATCATGAGAGCAATGGCTGCTTATTTCAAGAATCAATTGAGTTACTGTGAAATAATATTCATAGAGGCTGTGGCTCAACCTTGTAATCCCAATAATTTGGAAGCCAAGGTGGGAGGATTGCTTGAGTCCAGGAGTTTGAGACCAGGCTGGGAAATGCAGGAAGACCTTGTCTCTACAAAAAAAAATTTTTAATTAGCTAAGCATGGTAATATACTCCTGTAGTCCCAGCTACTCAACAGGCTAACGTGGGAGGATCAGTTGACCCCAGGAGGTTGAGGCTACAGTGAGCTGTGATCATACCATTGCCCTCCAGCCTGAGTGACAGAGCAAGACCCTGTCTTAAATAATAATAATAATATTTATAAAGAGCTTTGCTCTCCCAGGAAAGAAAAACGATTTCCATTTGTTAATTTACAAAATCAAATTAATAGGATAAATGGGAATAGGCCTTGACCTGGGAACACAAATAATTTTGTTCTGCTGTTATAAAATACTTATTTTGCAGATGGAATCACCTTTAATGTTGAAAAGGAAACCGTATCTTTAAAGTAACTTTAAAATTTAGATGGAAATAAAATTGATAAAATATTTAAATTCTTAGAAAGTATTTTTAACCCACAGAAAAATTAATTTGGGAGCTTTTGAAAATCATTTAAATGTTTCAAATACATGAGAAATATTAAAATCAAACTATTTTGCAATTGCTATGTAAAACTTTTTTTTTTTTCCTCTTCTAGTTCTTTGAAAAAAAAGTTTTTAATGCATATGTCCCTAAGGAAAATATCAAAATCGGAATCTTGGACAATCATACTGCATGTGAGAATCTGTAGTAGGTTTGTTCATTGGAGAAAACGTAAATTTGGCAGAAGCTAAATTTGGAAGTGGTGATAATTACAAGTAAAATGAAAGAGATAATTGTGGGAAATAGAAAAGTTCCTTTTTAAAGTTTCCTTTCTTGTTAAAGAATAAATCATAAGTGTGCTAATAACTCTTGGTTAAGCCCTATCCTATGTAGCTGTTAAACATGCCATGCTTACAGGCATGTTTACCTTCTATGTCCTTGTACTTTAACCAAGATATCTGTGCTGGACATGCTCACAGACATGTCCCAGCTCTCCATTGCTTTTACCTGTTTAGAAAACTTTAAATTGTTAGCCAGTTGGGTTTTAAATCATGAGGTCTGGCTCCAGCCAGCAGAGATCAGACACAGCAGTAAGGACGACCCCAAAGGCATAATGAATAAATTTGTGTTTTCCTTTGTTCATTGTACTCTTGTGGCAAGATAGCTAGCGAGAGTACCCTTCCTGCAGTCCAGGAAGTAAAAATTGCATTGCTGAAAGATCTTTTGTCTCAGTGCTATTTTTTCTTTGTGGCATGGAGCATCTATTTCCAGCATCTATTTTGAACATAATAATAATGATGACTAATATTGTATATCAGGCCGGTGCAGTGGTTCGCGCCTGTATTTCTAGCACTTTAGGAGGCTGAGGCAGGTGGATCACGAGGTCAGGAGATCGAGACCATCCTGGCTAACACGGTGAAACCCCATCTCTACTAAAAATACAAAAAATTAGCTGGGTGTGGTGTCATGCACCTGCAGTCCCAGCTATTCAGGAGGCTGAGGCAGGTGAATCACTTGAACCCAGGAAGTGGAGGTTGCAGAGCCAAGATCACACCATGCACTCCAGGCTGGGCAACAGAGTGAGACTCTGTCTCAAAAAAAAAAAAAGTGTCATGAATAATTTTTTTTGTATAAATATATATATTTACAGTTTCTTTGTTTGAATCAGGATTCTTGGAAAGTCCATACATTATATTAATAATTCATTGACATATCACTTAAGATTCTCTTAATCTATTGCTTCCTACTCAATCTCTTTTATTCCTTCAAAATGACTTTTTAACAGAAATCGTTTTGTCATGTTGAGTTTCCTACATCCAGATTTTACTGACTACTTTGCCACAGCATAGTTTAATATGCTCCCCTGCCCTTAATTTCCATAAACTGGTAGTTAGATCTAGGCTTGATTAGATTCTGTTTTGATTTTTATTTTTTGGTGGTGAGGGGGCAAGACTTTTTAAAAAGTATATTGTGTACTTTAATAAGAAGGTTCATAATGTCTGCTTGGCTCTTTGTGATTTAAGATGCTACTGATGATCATTGCCCAGATCTATTTGGTTTACTAGGGGCTGCAAAGTGGTGATGTTTTCATTTTATCATTCCCTCTTCATTTATTAGCTGGAATATTTCTGTAAAGAGAAAACTGCCCTTATTAACTTTTTCCACTGAAGATTTCCCCATACCCTTAAATATTCTTTAAATTACTGTTTAGAAAAATGTAGGCCAGGCATGGTGGCTGCCGCCTATAATTCCATGACTTTGGAAGGCCCAGGTGGGAGAATTGCTGGAGTCCAGAAGTTCAGGACCAGGCTGGGCAATAGAGTGAGGCCTGTCTCTACAAAAAATAAAAAATAAAATTAGTGAACTATGGTAGCATGTACCTGTAAAGTACCAGCTACTTGGGAGGCTGAAGTAGGAGGATCACTTGAGCCTGGGAAGTCAAGGCTACAGTGAGCCATGATCACACCACTGTACTCCAGCCTGGAGAACAGAGGTGAGACTCAGTCTTAAGAAAAAAAGTTGCAGTATTTTCTTTCTTAAGTATGTACCATACTTTATATACCCACTTCCTAACTGCTGGAAATTTATAATGTTTCTGATTTTTCACTCTGTAAACATTGATGGGGTCAACATTCTTATATATTTCTTATACATACATCTTTATTTAGATATCTGGTTATTCAATTAGAATAGAATCCTACCAGTGGAAGTCCAAGGGATAAACCATTTTGTAGCTTCTTACTAAATATTAAAAAGTTTCTTCCCAAAATACACCAGTTGACTCCCTCTACCACTGATAGTTCCTGTTTCTCTAAATCCTTACCATTCCCACATATTTAATGTGTTTGTGCTCCATGTTTTATGTTAACTGTAAACAGTTTGAATTAGGCATGCATCTACTATACAGTGAGAAAATTCAAGGTTTGGTATTTTATTTTATAGAGTACAGAGAAATGAGACAAAGCAATTGCTCACATATGAGAAAATAAAAAATTAATCTGTAGAACTTCAAAACCATGAAGAAGTATTGAGCTACTTGGTAGGTCTCATGATTATTCATTTATTGTTTTCAGGAACTAATGGTAATTATAGAGTGTGTATGTGTGACTTATTTTTCTAAAAATGTTGAAGTAATGTTTTTAAAATGGAAATTTCAGACTATAAATGTAATATGCTAATAACAAAATACTGCTCTGAGGAATAGCCTTTTAGAAGTAATGCTCCAGGCTCTGCAATTGTGATTTTATAATTTAAAAGTTTTCGTTAGTTGGCTATCATAAGGAAGGTTATTATGTTAGTCCATTTTCACACTGCTATAAAGATACTACCTGACACTGGGTAATTTATAAACAAAGGAGATTTAATTGACTTACGGTTCCACATGGCTGGGGAGGACTCAGGAGACTTACAATCAGGGTGGAAGTGGAAGCAGGCACCTTCTTCACAAGAGGGCAGGAGAGAGTGTGAGTGTGTGAAGGAGGAACTGTCAAACACTTAAAATCACCAGATCTCATGAGAACGAACTCACTATCATGAGAACAGCAAGGGGGAAAACACCCCCTCGGGATCCACTCACTTCCCTCCCTCAACGCATGGGGATTACGATTCAAGATGAGATTTGGGTGGGGACACAGAGCTAAACCATATCAGTTACCCTATTTCTTTGCCTGAAAATTTAGGCATTTTAAGGTCTGGATCAGAATCTAACTTTACAGATTAATAAATATGTATATCTCTGTGCCTTACCTTCCTTAGGACTGAAATTCAACTAGGAGGCACTAGGACAGCTATTTCAGTAGCTTAAAGATGGCCTCAATGCTGATTGTTGTTGGGCCACACTAGCTGTTAAACCTTTTGAGTACCATCCTTCTGATATGAATATCAATGTAGTAGCTGCAGTTTCTTACTTTTGTTGTGGGTTCAAGGATGCCTTTCTAAATCCCAATAAAGTCTGTGTAGGATCTGGAGGTTGCAATTTAACCTCCGATGATTACATGACTTTTACAAAAAGAGTTGTAAAAGGATATACTTCCTTACTTAAGTGATTATTTGCTTTTTAGCTTTTCAGAAGACAAAATTGGGAAGTTTACTACTCAAGATGAGTCTTCTGCAGAACTTTGTAATGGAACTTATGGGTTTACTATTGTCTCAAGTTCTGGGAAATAATAAAATATGCATTTAAATATCAATTCTTGGGCTGGGTGTGGTGGCTCATGGCTGTAATCTCAACACTTTGGAAAGCCAAGGTGGGCGGATCACCTGAGGTCAGGAGTTCAAGACCAGCCTGGCCAACATGGTGAAACCCTGTCTCTACTAAAAATACAAAATTTGCCAGGTACACACCTGTAGTCCCAGGTATTTGGGAGGCTGAGACAGGAGAATTGCTTGGACTCAGGAGGTGGAGGCTGCAGTGAGCCAAGATTGTACCACTACACTCCAGCCTGTGCGAGACAGTGAGACTTAGTCTCAAAAACAAATAAACAAAATAAAATAAAAAAAAATTCTTGTTATAAAAATTGGTGAAATCCAAATAAGATCTGCACCTGAGTTAATAGTATTGTACCAACTGCAATTTTCTGGTTCTGACAATATGGTTCTGACAATATACTCTTGATAGAGGCAAGAGGCAGACAAATGCCTAAGCAGATTTTGAAAAAGGGTCTCTGGAGAATCTCCGACCTGCCCCAGATATTTTACGCCAGATATTTTTGTACAGATAAGGGAACCTGCACAGGGTCTTGCCAGGGCATGCCCACAATGGACTGGAGGCCCACATGCACTGGGGAAGTGGTGGGGAGCCACCAGGATTCATACCGTATGCAGGGGAGCAGGCTGGCCTCCCAGTTCATGGTGGCAGCCTGGTATTCAATCTGTGAAGTGGGAGCCTGCTAGAGGACCCCCTGTTTTTTCTGAGAACTTTCTTTTCACTTAAAAAATTTCATCCTTCTTACCCTTCAACGTGTCCGTGTGCCTAATTTTTCCTGGTTGTGAGACAAGAAACTGGATTTAGCTGAACTAAGGAGCAAAAAATCCCATATTACTATGGTTTTGTAAGATTAGTAAAAGTTGGATGAAGAGTACAAGGGAACTTGCTGTACTACGTTTGCAAATTCTTGTGACTCAAACTGTTTAAGAATATAATATTTAAAAAACAACAGCCAATGCTTGACATAAAGGTGTTAAATATCATTTTATTTTATATTTTGTTAACTAGACTTTTATTTATTTGTTTTTATTTTATTTTATTTCATTTTGAGACATAGTCTCACTCTGTTGCTCAGGCTAGAGTGCAGTGGCATAATCCCAGCTCACTGCAACCTCCACCTCCCGGGTTTAAGCCATTCTTGTGCCTCAGCCTTACGAGTAGCAGGGATTACAGGTGAGTAACACCATGCCTGGCTAATTTTTGTATTTTTAGAAGAGACAGGGTTTCACCATGTTTTCCAGGCTGGTCTTGAACTCCTGATCTCAAGTGATCACACACCTTGGCCTCCAAAGTGCTGGAATTACAGACATGAACCACTATGCCCAGCCTGTTAACTGGATTTCTAATCATCTCTTTATGCTATTTACATGTTCCTCTTTCCTTCTGATCCTTCCAGGTCACTAATAACTCTCTGACCTGTTATTTTTCACACTCTTCTCTATGTTTATATAATAGTATACAAATAAACAGGTATATTGGTGTTTACATTTTCATTTATTTCATAATAATGTGATTAAATTGTATATACTTCCCTGCAGATTGTTTTTCTTACTTGGAAATACATTGTGAAAAATCTGTTCAATTTACTTGGTATAGATGAAACTGTCCTTTTAATGGCTTGATTGTAGTCAATGAATCACAGCTATTCAACCGTTCCCCTACTGATTGATGTTTATTTCCTTCACAATGTTTTGCTACTCAAATATTTTTATACTAAATATTTTACAAGTGTATATTTTGGACTGATGTTTTTATATCTGTTGGATAAATTCTCAGGGATTTATCTGTGGAATTACTAGATTGAAATAATATGATTTAAACATTTTTTAAGGTATTTTCAGACTTCTTTCCTAATGGCTTCACTATTTCACATTTTCAGCAGTGAAGTGGAGACCACTTTTTCCTGCATCCCTACCACCAGTAGGTGTTATATACAATCCATATTTTGTGTGTTCATAGTGAGAAGTTACATTTCACTAATATATTAATTTATGTTTCCCTGACAAACAGTGCAACGTTTACTGATCCTTTGGATTTTTCTGTGAATTGTTATTCATAACTTTTGCCCCTTTCTTTCTTTCTTTTCTTTCCTTTCTTTCTTTCTTTTTCTTCTCCCTCCCTCCCTTCCTTCCTTCCTTCCTTCCTTCTTTCTTCCTTCCTTCCTTCCTTTCTCTCTCTCTCTCTCTCTCTTTCTTTCTTTCTCTTTCTTTCTTTCTTTCTTTCTTTCTTTCTTTCGTTCTTTCTTTCTTTCTTCTCTCTCTCTCCTTCTCCTTCTTTCTTTCTCTCTCTCTCTTTCTTTCTGACAGAATCTTACTCTGTCACCCAGGCTGGAGTGCAATGGCATAATTTCAGCTCACTGCAACCTCCACCTCCCAGGTTCAAGTGATTCTCCTGTCTCAGCCTCCCAAGTAGCTGGGATTACAGACATCTGCCACCACGCCAGCCAATTTTTGTATTTTTAGTAGAGCTGGGGTTTCACCATGTTGGCCAGGCTGGTCTTGAACTCCTGACCTCGTGATCCACCTGCCTTGGCCTCCCAAAGTTCTGGGATTACAGGCGTAAGCCATCGTGCCAGCCACTTTTGCCCTTTTTCTGTTAGATTGTATTTGCCATTTCCTTGATAATTCATAAGAGCTCCTAATATATTACATATATTAATTAGGCATCTTTCACATGTATTGCTAATATTTCCTCTAAGCTCTTTTTTTGCCTTTTGTCTATGTTTATGATATCTTTTGCTATACCACTTTAATTTTTAAGTGTTATGAAATATGTCTATATTTTTCTTTATTGTCTTCTTAGTTTCCTCCCCTTTTTCACAGTCTTTCCAACTCTCAAATTATACATGTATTATGTATTTTTTTCTGATGCTTGTGTTATTTTATTTAGTTATATTACATTCATATAGAGCTGATGTGCTGATTATTAAGCTATCATCATTCAGCTTCAAACCCACCCTTCTGTATTCTGCTTTGTGATGAGGGTCTGGGGACTCTGCAAACCACATTTCTGCTTTGCCAGCTGGTTCCCAGCTAAATCCTGTCAACGAGAGGCAGGAGAGGGGGACTGGATGGATAAAGGAGGAAGACGGGACTTGATCTTTTTTGTCTTTTCTTTGTTCCTGTCAACATCACTTAAGCAAAAATCTTCACGCAGTGGTACTTGGTTCTGGAGTGGCAGTGGGTTTCAGTTTGTGGTTTTTCCGACTCTTGCAGGAACATCCTCATTGCACTCCCTCAGAAATGCCAGCCAATGGGCACCACCTGTTTATGCTTTCAGAGGTCTGACCTCCAGTTCAATGAGCCCCATCTCCAACCTTCTAAATTTTAATAATCCCCACTCCTTCCCTTTGTTCTTCCAGTCCTATGGATAGTAGCTACCTCTACATGTTCCCTATAATATCTCAGTATCCTCTTTCTGCCTTTTTATTCCCTGAGCACCTAGTTAACACTCTTTATATTAAATCCTCTTTCTTAAAATAACTGGTATGGTTTCTGTTTCCTGCCTGGGCCTTGAGTGTTACTGTTGAATTCATCAATCTTTTTCTTTAGGATTTTTGCATGTTGTGACATGCTTTTGATGTTGGGAATTTCACAGATGCCAGTGTTTTTTTCTCTTTAAATGGCTAACTAATTGTCCCTACAGCATTTATTGTCTACTTCATCTTTCCCTACTGATTTAAAATGTTTTGATACATAGAACTTTAAAATTTTTGTATAGTCAAACTTATCAATTTATCCTTTATGACTTTTTTTTTTGGTGTTACTGATAAAAAGGATAAGTTCAGTCCCATTTCTCTGCGTCATGCCCTCTCTCACCTTCCACCATGAAATGACCCTTGCTACATGGTGGCACCATGCTTTTGGAATTCCCAGCCTCGAGAACTGTGAGCCAAATAAACTTCTGTTCATTTCAAATTATCCAGTATATGGTAGCCTGTTACAACAGCAGTGAACTAAGACACATCTGGAGTTCAGACAATAATCATGCCTGTTTTCTTTCTATGCACGTGTACTATATATATATATATATATTTTTTTTAATGGAGTCTCACTCTGTCACCCAGCCACTCTTGTACTATATTATACTGCCTTACTTAGCATAGTAGTTTCCAACATTTTAAAAATTGAGATTCACTGTAAGAATATATTGTGGCCAGGTTCAGTGGCTCATGCCTGTAATCCCAGCACTTTGAAAGGCCGAGGCAGGCAGATCACCTGAGGCCAGGAGTTTGAAACCAGCCTGCCCAACATGGTGAAACCTCGTTTCTACTAAGAACAGAAAACTTAGCCGGGCGTGGTGGCATGTGCTTGTAATCCCAGCTACTCTGGAGGCAGAGGCAAGAGCATTGCTTGAACCTGGGACGTAGAGGTTGCAGTGAGCCTAGAATATGCCATTGCACTCCAGGCTGGGTAACAGAGCAAGACTCTGTCTCAAAAAAAAAAAAAAAAAAAAAAAAAAATATATATATATATATATATACATACACACACATATATATACATATATATACGCATATATATATACATATATATATGCATATATATACAGATATATATATTTGCTCTGTCAATGAGTATATATATATATATATATATGTTTATATAAAATTGAAACAAAAATTTCACAAAATAGTATTTGTGGCAGAGATTTTTACTACTTACAACTTCCAAGAAGCCTCCTTAAATGGAGGTTTCCATTTTCCCTTTCCTCTCCTTTCTTTTACTTGCTGACTGAAATGTGGGCAGGATGGCTTGAGCTATAATTGCACCTTGAAGCAGTCTGAGTGAGGACTTTCTGGAATCAAGCCACTTGATGCTTAGTCTGACTACGTTTGAAGTTTAACATGAAAAATTAATTTGTTGTTTTGTGTTTTACTGTTACTCCTAGCCAAAGTTAATGCTTACAAATACATCTTCTATAGAATTTATGCCAGTCTATATCTCCACCAATAATATATGAGCACTATTTCTCCACGGCTTCACCATAGGTATGTTGTCAACTTTTGGATTTTGATAATCTTGAAAGTGAGAAATAATAGCTTTTAATTTGCATTTCTCTTATCACCTGTCAGGTTAAACAGCTTTTAGTATGTTGAAGGGTCATCCATTATATTTCTTTTTCTGTTGTTTGAAGTAACTTTAGATGGATTAAATTTAACAGAGTTTAATTGGGCAAATAATGATTTGTGAATTGGGGAGCCCCTTGAAGCAGAATAGGTTTAGAGAGACTCCAGTGCTGCCACATGGCCAGAAAGGATTTATGGACAGAAAAAGGAAAGCAATGTACAGAAAATAGAAGTGAGGCACAAAAACAGTTGGATTGGTTATAGTTTGGCATTTGACTTATTTGAATATTGAACAGTTGGTTGTCTATGAATAGCTACAATATGGATTCTGTGATTGGCTGAGATTTGGCTACTTGTTACAAAACTCAGTTATAGTCTGTTTACATGTCCAGTTAAGATACAGTTCAATATGCACAGAAAAACCTTTAGGCTGAACTTAGGAGGAAGCAGCTTTAGGCTAAATTTAATTTAACAATTCCTACCTTGTGGTCAACCTCTTCACCTCTTAGTCAACTTCTCAATTTTGAGAGGTTGACCGAAATTTTAGGCATTGATGTCACTCTGTCACCACTGTAATGTTCTTATTTGGTTTCAAATCCCACTGAGAGATAGTAGAATAGTGGGCTTTGTAAGATGAGAACACAGACTTCAGCTTCATGTTACCTTTTTTTTTTTTTTGAAATAGAGTCTCACTCTGTCATCCCGGCTAGAGTGCAGTGGCTCAATATTGGCTCACTGCAACCTCCACCTCCTGGATTCAAGTCAATTATTCTGCCTCAGCCTCAAGTAGCTGGGATTACAGGCATCTGCCACTATACTGGCTAATTTTTGTATTCTTAGTAGAGACAGGGTTTTGCCATGTTGGCCAGACTGGTCTTGAACTCCTGACCTCAGGTGATCCACCTGCCTTGGCCTCCCATAGTGCGAGGATTACAGTCATGAGCCACTGCACATGGCCACTTTTTTATAAGGGTTATAGTGGAGGGGATCTCCTTGTGTTGGAATCTTGTTCTCAGGAGAAAACAAAACCTAATCTATTTTAGGATCTACTTGTTTTCTTAAAGTTTTAGTTTAATTCTGCTGTATTTAGTATGAGTGACTTCATTTTGGTTAGGTCTGATCTGTTGGGACCTAGTGAGTGAGCTCAGTCCTTAACAATGGCCTCCCATAATTTTGTTAAAAAATTTCTCCTTTTTGTCAGGTTCTCACTTAGGTGAGACCGTAATTTAGGACTTTAGTACCACTCTCAGTTTTACCGTCATTTTGGGTTTCTGGCTTCAGCATGTCATTCATAGGTTATGGCACCTTCATGGTCATACTTTTTTTGAGTTTTTGTCATTCTAGTTAGAGTGGGTTGATATGGTTTGGCTGGGTCCCCACCCAAATCTCACCTTAAATGGTAATAATCCCCATGTGTCTAGGGCAGGGCCAGGTGGAGATAATTGAATCATGGGGGCAGTTTCTCCCATACTGTTCCTGTGGTAGTGAATAAGTCTCATGAGAGCTGATGGTTTAAATGGGAGATCCCCTCCATAAGCTCTCTTGCCTGTTGCCATGTAAAATGAGACTGTGCTCCTCATTCGCCTTCTGCCATGCTTTTGAGGCCTCCTCAGCCATGTGAAACTGTGAGTCAATTAAAACTCTTTCCTTTATAAATTACCTAGTCTCATGTATTTCTTCATAGCAGTGTGAGAATGGACTAACACAGGGCCCATTTGACATTCTATGCATGGCTGTAAGAAAATTTTAAAAAGTCTGTTGTGCAACCACGGACTTTGTAGCAGAATCTGCTATAATGTCTATCAGGAGGGATAAATGTTTAATCACTGTCTCATTTACTCCAAATCGTGTTAAAAAAAAGACCTAGCGAATGATGTTCATCCAAAAGAGTAAAGGTCTTCTGGCAATGTTCTCTTTAACCTATGGTGCAAGCTAAGAGGAGTGGACCAATATTTTATTTTTGATTAATTATAAAGCAACAAATATATCTTAAAATATTTTGCTTATGTTGGTCCTTTATCTTTTATTTATCAATACATGATTTTGTCCATGTATAAGTTTATAGTTTCTTATAAAATCCTTTACAAATAAAAGTATACTCCATGAGTGCACATAAGAGCCCCATTTTCTGGTTTTATTATGGGTTTTTCTCTTTTTTTTATTGCATTTTAGGTTTTGGGGTACATGTGCAGAACATGCAAGATAGTTGCATAGGTACACATGTGGCAGTGTGATTTGCTGCCTTCCTCCCCTTCACCCACATCTGGCATTTCTGCCATGCTATCCCTCCCCAGCTCCCCCCGCCGCTATCCCTCCCCTAGCCCCCCAATGGACTCCAGTGTGTAGTGCTCCCCTCCCTGTGTCCATGTGTTCTCATTGTTCACCGCCCACCTATCAGTGAGAACATGCGGTATTTCATTTTCTGTTCTTGTGTCAGTTTGCTGAGAATGATGTTCTCCAGATTCATCCATGTCCCTACAAAGGACACAAGCTCATCGTTTTTGATTGCTGCATAATATTCCATGGTGTATATGTGCCACAATTTCCCAGTCCAGTCTATCATCGATGGGCATTTGGGTTGGTTCAAGGTCTTTGCTATTGTAAACAGTGCTGCAATGAACATTCGTGTGCATGTGTCCTTATAGTAGAATGATTTATAATCCTCTGTATATATACCCAGTAATGGGATTGCTGGGTCAAATGGAATTTCTATTTCTAGGTCCTTGAGGAATCACCACACTGTCTTCCACAATGGTGAACTAATTTACACTCCCACCAGCAGTGTAAAAGTGTTCCTATTTCTCCACATCCTCTCCAGCATCTGTCTCCAGATTTTTTAATGATCGCCATTCTAACTGGTGTGAGATGGTATCTCAATGTAGTTTTGATTTGCATTTCTCTAATGACCAGTGACGATGAGCATTTCTTCATATGTTTGTTGGCCTCAAGTATGTCTTATTTTGTAAGGTGTCTGTTCATATCCTTTGCCCATTTTTGAATGGGCTTATTTGTTTTTTTCTTGTAAATCTGTTTTTGTTCTTTGTAAATTCTGGATATCAGCCCATTGTCAGATGGGTAAACTGCAAAAATTTTTTCCCATTCTGTTGGTTGCCGATTCACTCTAATGACTGTTTCTTTTGCTGTGCAGAAGCTGTGGAGTTTCATTAGGTCCCATTTGTCTATTTTGGCTTTTGTTGCCAATGCTTTTGGTGTTTTAGTCATGAAGTCCTTGTCTACTCCTATGTCCTGAATGGTTTTGCCTAGATTTTCTTCTAGGGTTTTTATGGTGTCAGGTCTTATGTTAAAGTCTTTAATCCATCTGGAGTTAATTTTAGTGTAAGGTGTCAGGAAGTGGTCCAGTTTCTGCTTTCTGCACATGGCTAGCCAGTTTTCCCAACGCCATTTATTAAACAGGGAATTGTTTCCCCATTGTTTGTTTTTGTCAGGTTTATCAAAGATTGTATGGTAGTAGGTATGTTGTGTTGCCTCCGATGCCTCTGTTCTGTTCCATTGGTCTATATCTCTGTTTTGGTACCGGTACCATGCTGTTTTGATTACTGTAGCCTTATAGTATAGTTTGAAGTCCATTCGTGTGATGCCTCCTGCTGTGTTCTTTTGCTTAGAATTGACTTGGCTATGCAGGCTCTCTTTTGGTTCCATATGAAGTTTAAGGTGGTTTTTTCCAGTTCTGTGAAGAAGGTCATTGGTAGCTTGATGGGGATAGTGTTGAGTCTGTATATTACTTTGGGCATTATGGCCATTTTCACGATATTGATTCTTTCTAACCATGAACATGGAATGTTTCTCCATCTGTTTCTGTCCTCTCTTATTTCATTGAGCAGTGGTTTGTAGTTCTCCTTGAAGAGGTCCTTTATGTTCCTTGTTTGTTGTATTCCTAGGTATTTTATTCTCTTTGTAGCAATTGTGAATGGCAGTTTGTTCATGATTTGGCTCTCTTTAAGTCTGTTATTGTTGTATAGGATTGCTTGTGATTTTTGCACGTTGAATTTGTATCCTGAGACTTTGCTGAAGTTGCTTGCCAGTTTCAGGAGTTTCTGGGCTGAGACGATGGGGTCTTCTAGATATACTATCATGTCATCTGCAAATAGAGACAATTTGGCTTCCTCCTTTCCTATTTGAATACCCTTTATTTCTTTTTCTTGCCTGATCGCTCTGGCTAGAGCTTCCAGTACTATATTGAATAGGAGTGGTGAGAGAGGGCATCATTGTCTAGTGCCAGAGTTCAAAGGGAATGCTTCCAGTTTTTTCCCATTCAGTATGATATTGGCTGTTGGTTTGTTGCAAATAGCTTTTATTATTTTGAGACATGTTCCATCAATACCGAGTTTATTGAGGGTTTTTAGCATAAAGTGCTGTTGAATTTTGTCAAATGCCCTCTCTGCGTCAATTGAGATAATCATGTGGTTTTTGTTTTTGGTTCTGTTTATGTGGTGAATTACGTTTATAGACTTGCGTATGTTGAACCAGCCTTGCATCCCCAGGATGAATCCTACTTGATCATGGTGGATAAGCTTTTTGATGTGCTGTTGCAATCGGCTTGCCAGTATTTTATTGAAGATTTTTGCGTCTATGTTCATCATGGATATTGGCCTTAAGTTTTCTTTTCTTGTTGAGTCTCTGCCGGGTTTTGGTATCAGGATGATGTTGGTCTCATAAAATGATTTGGGAAGGATTCCCTCTTTTTGGATTATTTGGAATAGTTTCAGAAGGAATGGTAACAGTTCCTCTTTGTGTGTTTGGTAGAATTCGGCTGTGAACCCATCTGGACCTGGGCTTTTTTTGTGTGGTAGGCCCTTAACTGCTGCATCAACTTCAGACCTTGTTATTGGTCTATTCATAGTTTTGGCTTCCTCCTGGTTAGGCTTGGGAGGACACAAGTGTCCAGGAATTTATCAATTTCTTTCAGGTTTACTAGTTTATGTGCATAGAATTGTTTGTAATATTCTCTGATGATGGTTTGAATTTCTGTGGAATCTGTGGTGATTTCCCCTTTATCGTTTTTTATTGCATCTATTTGGTTATTCTCTCTTTTCTTTTTTATCAATCTGGGTAGTGGTCTATTTTGTTGATCTTTTCAAAAAACCAGCTCTTGGATTTCTTGATTTTTTGAAGGGTTTTTCATGTTTCTATCTCCTTCAGTTCTGCTCTGATCTTAGTTATTTCTTGTCTTCTGCTAGGCTTTGAGGTTTTTTTTTTATCTTGCTCCTCTAGCTTTTTCAATTTTGATGATACGGTGTCAATTTTGGATCTCTCCACTCTTCTCATGTGGGCACTTATTGCTATATATTTTCCTCTAGAGACTGCTTTAAATGTGTCCCATAGATTCTGGTATGTTGTGTCTTCGTTCTCATTGGTTTCGAAGAACTTCTTTATTTCTGCCTTCATTTCATTGTTTATCCAATCAACATTCAAGAGCCAGTTGTTCAGTTTCCATGAAGTTGTGCGGTTCTGAGTTAGTTTCTGAATTCTGAGTTGTAACTTGATTGCACTATGGTCTGAGAGACTATTTGTTATGATTTCAGTTGTTTTGCATTTGCTGAGGAGTGATTTACTTCCAATTATGTGGTCAATTTTAGAGTAGGTGTGATGTGGTGCTGAGAAGGATGTATATTCTGTGGATTTGGGGTGGAGAGTTCTATAAATATCTTTCAGGTTTGCTTGTAACAGGTCTGAGTTCAGGTCCTGGATATCCTTGTTAATTTTCTGTCCGGTTAATCTGTCTAATATTGATAGTGGAGTGTTAAGTTCTCCCATTATTATTGTGTGGGAGTCTAAGTCCCTTTGTAAGTCTTTATGAACTTTCCTTATATATCTGGGTGCTCCTGTATTGGGTCCATATATGTTTAGGATCGTTAGCTCTTCTTGTTTTATCAATCCTTTTACCATTATGTAATGACCTTCTTTGTCTCTTTTGATCTTTGTTGCTTTAAAGTCTATTTTAACAGAGATGAGAATTGCAACTCCTGCTTTTTTTTTTTGCTCTCCATTTGCTTGGTAAATCTTCCTCCATCCCTTTATTTTGAGCCTTTGTGTATCCTTGCATGAGAGATGGGTTTCCTGGATACAGCACACCATTGGGTTTTGGCTTTTTATCCAATTTGCCAGTCTGTCTTTTGATTGATGCATTTAGGGTTAATATTGTTATGTGTGAATTTGATACTGCTATTTTGATGCTAGCTGGCTGTTTTGCTCATTAGTTGATGTAGATTCTTCATTTTGTTGATACTGTTTAGCATTTGTTATGTTTTTGGAATGGCTGGTACTGAATGTTCCTTTCTATGTGTAGTGCCTCTTTCAGGAGCTCTTGTAAAGCAGGCCTGGTGGTGACAAAATCTCTGAGTACTTGCTTGTTCACAAAGGATTTTATTTTTCCTTCACTTATGAAGCTCAGTTTGGCTGGATATGAAATTCTGGGTTGAAAGTTCTTTTCTTTAAGGATGTTGAATCTTGGTCCCCACTCTCTTCTGGCTTGTAGGGTTTCTGCCGAGAGATCTGATGTGAGTCTGATGGACTTCCCTTTTTGGGTGACCCGACCTTTCTCTCTGGCTACCCTTAGCATTTTCTCCTTCTCTTCAACCCTGGTGAATCTAATGATTATGTGCCTTGGGTTTCTCTTCTTGAGGAATATCTTTGTGGTGTTCTCTGTATTTCCTGGACTTGAATATTGGCCTGACTTCCTAGGTTGATGAAATTTTTCTGGATAATATCCTGAAGAGTATTTTCCAGCTGGGATTCATTCTCTTCATCACATTCAGGTACACCTATCAAACGTAGATTAGGTCTCTTCACAAAGTCCCACATTTCTTGGAGACTTTGTTCATTCCTTTTTGCGCTTTTTTCTCTAATCTTGGCTTCTCATTTTATTTCATTGAGTTGATTTTCAACCTCTGATATCCTTTCTTCTGCTTGGTCAATTTGGCTGTTGCGACTTGTGCCTGCTTCGTGAAGTTCTCATGTGTTTTTCAGCTCCATCAATTCACTCATATTCCTCTCTAAGTTGTCCATTCTTGTTATCATTTCCTCAAATCTTTTTTCAAGGTTCTTAGTTTCTTTGCATTGAGTTAGAATGTGTTCTTTTAGCTCATGGAAGTTTCTCATTAACCCTTCTGAAGTCTGATTCTGTCATTTCATCACACTCATTCTCTGTCCAGCTTTGTTCCCTTGCTGGTGAGGGGTTGTGGTCCCCTGTAGGAGGCGAGTTGTTTCAGTTTCGGGTGTTTTCCTCCTTTTTTACACTAGTTTCTTCCCATCTTTGTGGATTTATCCACCTGTTGTCTGAGTAGTTGCTGCCTTTCTGATTGGGTCTCTGAGTGGACATCCAGATTGTTGATGATGAAGTATTTCTGTTTCTTAGTTTTCCTTCTAACAATCTAGCCCCTCTGCTGTAGGACTGCTGAGGTCCACTCCAGGCCCTGCTTACCTGGGGAACACCTGTAGCAGCTGCGGAACAGTAAGGGTTGCTATCAGTTTCTTCTTCTGCTATCTTTGTCCCAGAATGATGCCTGCCAAATGTCAGTCTGATCAGTCCTTTGTGAGGTGACTCTTTGGATATATGGGGGTCAGAGAGCTGCTTGAGGAGACAGTGTGTACTTTATCAGAGCTCAAGTGCTGAGCTGTTAGCTCCGTTGTTCATTCAGGGCTACTAGGCAGGAACGTTTAAGTCTGCTTCAGCTGAACTCATAAAGCCCCTTTTTTTCCTCAGGTGCTCTGTCCTGGGGAGTTTGGACTTTATTTATGAGTATCCGTTGCTCTGTCCTGCCCAGCAAGGAGGCAGTCTAGTCACTGCCTGTCTGCAGCAGCTATGCTGAGCTGCTCTGGGCTCCGCCCTGCTGCCGTGGGCTCTGCCCTGCTGCCGTGTGTAATTCCCTGTAGTGCTGTTTATATGGGTGTGGTTAGAACTGCCATGGCGATGGTGGCCCACCTCTGTAATGGCGGAGTCTCTGTTATGGCCAGTTGCTTCGGCAGCGGTGGGTTGCCTTAGCAATGGCAGGCAGCGTCAGCAATGGCAGGCAGCGTCAGCAATGGCAGAGTACCTCTGTAGGGGTGGAGTGTCTCGGTAATGGCGGATGCCCCTCCCCCATGAGCTGCACTGTCCTGGGTTCAGCTGTGCTTGCCATGAAACTCTCAACCTCAAGTGTTTCCAATTGCTGTTTTGTTTGTTTTTGTGGGGGTGGGACCCGCCGAGCCTGATCACCTGGCTCCCTGCCTCAGAGCCCTCTTTTTTTTTTTTTAAGTTGAACGGTTGACTGTCTCCCAGGGGTTCCAGTCACCTGCTGAAAGGGTGCCCGGATCTGTGTGATTTCCCATGTGGCGACCCACTGTGCCGGCTGAAACAATGTCGCTGCCCGGGAATCTCCTGGCCTGGCTTTCTGTTTAAGTCCTGTTTAATCAGATCAATGTGCTAATCTGCCTTCCCTAATCTCAAATTGCTGGTTTAACAGGGCAACCAGACCAGTGTATTTTGTATGGAGTGCTGCTGCGCTGCGGTGCCGGCCAAAACACTGCGCTGGTGTCCTCTGGGGCCCCTACACCTGGGAATCTCCTGGTCTGTTGGCAATAAAGATCCGTCTGGAAATGCGGTGTCCACTCACCCTCTGCACTTTCACTGGGAGCTGCAATCCTGAGTTGCTGCTATAGCACCATCTTCTCCTCTCTGTTATGGGTTTTTCTTTTGAGACAGGGTTTTGCTCTGTTGCCCAGGCTGGAGTGCAGTGTTGTGATTATGGCACACTGTAGCCTCAAACTCCTGAGCTCAAGTGATCTTCTTGCCTCAGCCTCCTAAGTAGGTAGGAATATAGGTGGATGCCACCAAGTCCATCAAATTATTTTTTATATATTTGGAATAGGGGAGTCAACCTATAATTTGACCACAAACAGTTGTCTCACTGTGTTGCCCAGGCTGGTTTTCAACTCCTGGCCTCAAGCAATCCTCCTGCCTTGGCCTCCCAAGGTACTGGGATTACTGACATGAGCCACTGCACCCAGCCTAGTTTTATTGTTCATAGAGGTGTGAGCAAGGGAAAAGTTGATGGGTAAGAGCTTCATGATAGAGAAGCCTTGATCATTAATCTGTCATCTTGGGAAAGCTGTCCAGATTTAGGATGTTGTCTGTTTCTGAGGAGAAACTTTGCTGGTTAGCTTCACCTTAAGGTGTCTAATGGGTACATAGTTCCCAGAGTGGGAAGAGGCCTTTCTGAGTTGTGAGATTACAAACCCAAGTTTCAAGCTTCCAAAGTTTTGCTGTAGTGTGAGTGGCAAGGACAGTCTTTCTCTGAACATTTTCAGAAGAGTTGATCTCTGGGTTTTAGATCATGAAGGGTTGGATTGTCTTCAGTCCATGGAGCATGAAAAGCTTTCTTTACTTGATGAAAATACACTTGGGCATTGTGTTAGGCTGTTCCTGTGTTGCTATAAAGGAAATAAATACCTGAAACTGGATTATTTACAAAGAAAAGAGGTTTAATTGACTCATGGTTCTGCAGGGTGTACAGGAGGTATGGTGCCAGCATCAGCTTCTGGTGAGGGTCTTAGGAGTCTTATAGTCATGGTGATAGGCAAAGGCAGAGCAGACACATTGCATGGCAAGAGTGGGAGCAAGCAGGGGTGTTGTCAAACACTTTTAAGCAACCAGATATTGCATGAACTCACATATCACCAAAGGGGTGATGCAAAGCCATTCATGAGGGATCCACCCCCATGATCCAAACACCTTCCACCAAGCCCACCTCCAACACCGGAAATTACATTTTAACATAAGAATTGGGGGGGAAAATATGCAAACCATATTAGGCATAATGCATTTGAATTAGTCCATTTGCATTACTATAACAGAATACTTGAGACTGGGTAATTTTTAAAGGAAGGTAGTTTAATTGGCTCATGGTCTGCAGGCTGTACAAGCATGATGCCAGTATCTGCTTGGCTTCTGCTGAGGACCTCAGAAAACTTACAGTCATGGAAGGCAAAGTGGGAAGCCAGGGTATTACAAGGCAACAGAGGGAGCAAGGGAGAACAAGGTGAGAGAGAGTTCCCAGACTTTTAAACAATCAGGTTGCATGTGAAGTAACTAAGCAAGAACTCACTTATCACCAAGGAGAAGGTGCTAAACCATTCATGAGATCCACCCCCATGATCCAATCACCTTTCACCAGGACCCGCATCCAACATTGGGAATCATATTTCAACATGAGATTTGGAGGGTGCAAATATCCAAACCACATGAGCATTAAAGACTTGTAGCATTTAGTTATGTCAGACTTTAGAAACAGAAGATATTTGAAGTTTTACTATTAGAAGTCTAGGCCTTTTAGTGACTACTGTAAAAGAGGTCCACTTATGTTTTCACTGGGAGTAGATCTGATTGTCATTAATCTGTAATATCTTTGACCAAGGAAATCCAGTCAAGTCAGTTAGTTTGTCTAATGTTACTGTATCTGTAATACCTTATTTAACTGTTTTACAACTTGTCCATTCCTGAATTTCTTCAGGAATGTCCCAGAAGGAAAACACATTTTAAAAATAACCTTCTATCTATTGTTATAACATCAGCCCCCTTGCATGGGAGATCTTTTATATCACCAGAAAAGATACATTGAAAATGATGAGTAAAATTCTGCTATAACTCTTTAAATGGCCCATCAGGTAGAAAAAAAAGTACCTGAAATTTTGATTGTCTTTCCAGGATTATGAATTTGAGAAACCAAACATTGGTCATAAACAATTTTAGCAATTTAGAATAGTCACCATGCCAATATATATTCTTTGTGTTTTTTTTTTTTTTTTTTGAGACAGAGTCTCACTCTGTTGCACAGGCTGGAGTACAGTGGTACAATCTGGGCTCACTGCAATTTCTGCCTCCCTGGTTCAAATGATTCTTCTGCCTCAGCCTCCTGAGTAGCTGAGATTACACGTGCATGCCACCATGCCTGGCTAATTTTTGTGTTTTTAGTAGAGATGGGGTTCTACCATGTTGGTCAGGCTGGTCTGGAACTCCTGACTTAGTGATCCATCCACCTCAGCCTCCTAAAGTGCTGGGATTACAGGTGTGAGCCACCATGCCCAGCTGCCAATATATATCCTATTTGGATCATCTTATTTCTTTCTTGAAGAGTCATGGAATGCACAGCTTTTTTTGTTTGTTTTTTGTTTTTTTCTTAGTAGAGATGGGATTTCACCATGTTGATCAGGCTGGTCTCGAACTCCTAACCTTGTGATCTACTCGCCTCAGCCTTCCAAAGTGCTGGGATTACAGGTGTGCCACTGTGCCCAGCCTGGAATGCACAGCTTTTAATAATGAAAGCTTTAGGGACTCAGGAATAACTAGACAGCCATCTAGGTTCTGAGTCTATGCTTAACACTGGATTTACATCTTCTTAAATTCTAATTTTGTTTTTCTAGTTCAGGTGCCTACCACTGTTTATTAGATGGGTTATCATAGGTGATTTGATATGGATCATGGAATTCATTCAAATTGCATTTCTAAACAATTTCAGTACCAGCTGCTTAAGTGTGAAAAACTGGCAAAGTATTTTTTTGGTATTCAACTAATTTTTGTCCTGCTTGGGTTATCAGTTTTTAAACCAGTCTCTTTCTTAGAGTTTTTGGAAATTCTTTCCCAGTCCAAATGATCTGATTTCAAAGTCATCAGAAAACTATTTAAGTAAGTTTGTTAGGGTCCTTTTGATCTTTTCCATGAACTACTTTGAAGACACAATACACTAGAATTTCATTTGCTTGTAAAGAGTTTTTAGAAACGCTTTCAGAATTAAGTAATTAACTAGCTGTGAAAATGACTTCAAATGGTTGTAAAGACACAACTGACAAGGAAATTTGGTTACTTCTGTGGCCTACAATAATTTAACATAATAATCATAATTATGACTGATAACATATCAAGACATATCAGAATGTTAGGAATCTCATATAATTTTGGAACATATATGAAAAACATATTTATTAAAATGTAACTTGAAGAAGGTTAAACATTATTCTTTATTTCACAATACTTTTCACATAGTTTAACATATCAAATAAACTGTTTATCTCTTTTTTGAATCTTGTATGAGCCCTCTGTAGCATCTCAAAGTTAGTTGGAGGTCAAAAAGACTTAATTTCTAATTCAAAATTTGATTTTGAGAAACATCAAATAGGTCAAAGGTTTAAAACAATCCAAATAGGATCACAAGTCACTGTAAAATAATATTCATGTAGTCAAAACGATAAAAGATTTTAAAAGCAAAAAACATTTTTTGAGAGGTGACTCAGTTTTCCAAACAATCAACAGACCTAAGAAACAGCATAAGACAGACAATTTCTCTCTTTTTCTCTTCTTGTCTTTTTTTGTCATTTACTTAAAAGATGCAGAAAAATTTTACCATTTATTAATACTACATGAAAATTTTTCTTTAAAAGAGAAACCCATATTTTACTTTTGTATTTGTATATTATGAATAGGAAAGCTAATTTTACTAAAAGCTTATAAACCAAATTATCTGATCTCAGACATCTTTTGACTACACAAGACTTTTATAAACCTTTTATAACATGTTGTAATTAATTTTTTTCACTTTATATTTATTTAGCTTTAACAATATATTTCAATTTTTTTAAATTTGAAATAATCTTTAAGTAACTTCTAAATGAGATGAAATTATCTTTTTCTCATTAAACACACATTTTTATGTCTCTATCATTTCAATAGCTTTAGGGGTATGAGTGGTTTTGGGGTACATAGATAAATTGTACAGTGGTGAAGTCTGGGCTTTCATAGTGCCCATCATCCAAGGCCATTTTCATGTTTTTACCAAGTTTTTCACTAAAATCCCATCTATCTTTTCCATTATTATTATTATTGAGATAGAGTCTTGCTATGTCACCCAGGCTGGAGGGCAGTGGCATGATCATGGTTCACTGTAGCCTCAACCTCCCAGGCTAAAGCAATCCTCCCACCTCAGCTTCTGGAGTAGCTGGGACTACAAGCACATGCCACCACACCTGGGCTAATTTTTGTATTTTTTGTAGAGACAGGGTTTTGCCAGGTTGCTCAGGCTGGTCTTGAATTCTTGGGCTCAAGCAATCCTCCAACCTAAGCCTCCTGAAGTGCTGGGATTACAGGCATGAGCCACCATGCCCAGCCCTTGCTTTTCGTTTTACAGTTTGTATACAGAATTAGTATACTCTTAGTAACCTTCATTTCTTTTACTTTTCCTTCCAACTTTCCTCATTTTAGACAGTACATGTTCAGTTTTGTTACAGGGGTAAATTGCATGTTATTGGGGTTTGGTGTAGAAATAATTTTGTCACCCAGGTAGTGAGCATGGTGCCCATTAGGTAGTTTTCCAATCTCCTATCCTCCACTTTCTAGTAAGCCTCAGTGTCTATTGCTCCCCTTTTTGTATTCACATGTACTCAATGTTTATCTCCTACTTATAAGTGAGTACATGCAGGATTCAGTTTTCTGTTCCTGCATTAATTTGCTTAGGATAATGGCCTCCAGCTGCATCCATGTTATTGAAAAGAATATGATTTCACTATGTTTTATGAATGCATAGTATTTCATAGTGTATATGTATCACATTTTCTTTATTCAATCCATTGTTCATGGGCATGTCTTTGTTATTGTAAACAATACTGTGATTAACATATGTGTTTATGTATCGCTTTGGTAAAGTAATTTATTTTCCTTTGGGTGTATACCCAATGATAAGACTGCTGGGTTGAACGATAGTTCTATTTTAAATTCTTTGAGATATCTCCAAACTGCTCTCCATAGTGGCTGAACTAATTTACATTTCCATCAGCAATGTATAAGCACTGTCTTTTTTCCACAACCTCACCAGCATCTGTTATTTTTTTATTTTGTAGTAGCCATTCTGATTGATGTGAGATGTGATGTCATTGTGGTTTTGATTTGGATTTCTCTAATGATTATATTGATGTTGGTCACGTCTATGTCTGCTTTTTGGAATTCCTAATTTCTTTCTTTTCTTTCTTCTTTCCTTCTTTTCTTTCTTTCTCTTTCTTTCTTTCTTTCATCTTGCTCTGTTGCCCAGGCTGGAGTGCAGTGGTATGATCTCGGCTCACTGCAACATCTGCCTTTCAGGTTGAAGCGATTCTTCTGCCTCAGCCTCTTTAATTTCTAAGACTACAGATGCGTGCCACCACATCCAGCTAATTTTTGTATTTTTATTAGAGACAGGGTTTCACAATATTGGTCAGGCTGGTCTTGAACTTCTGACCTCATGATTTGCCTGCCTCAGCCTCCTAAAGTGCTGGGATTACAGGTGTGAGCCACCCAACAAGTAACCCTAATTTTTTCTTTTCTTTTTTTTTTTTTTTTTTAAGAGATGGGGTCTCGATGTGTTGCCCATGCTAGAGTTCAGTGGCTATTCACAGGCATGATTCCACTACTGATCAGCAAGGGAGTTTTGACCTGCTCCGTTTCTGACCTTGGCCAGTTCACCCCTCCTTAGGCAACCTGGTGGTCCCCTGCTCCCAGGAGTTCACCATATTGATGCTGAACTTAGTGCAGACACTCGACTGGCATAGTGCACTATAGCCCAGAACTCCTAGACTCAAGCGATCCTCCAGCCTCAGCCTCCCAAGTAGCTGGGACTACAGGCATGCACTGTCACGCCTGGCCGTTAACCCTAATTTCTAGAGAAAACCTAGGAAATAAGTTTGAGTTGTTTTATATCAGTATTTATAGATGAAAACATTTTATAATTATTAGATTTGCTTTCTCACATTTTTGTTTATCAGTTCTAAATATATTTAGCTTTTTAAATACCATAAGATGTTAAAGTATACACATTTAAATTTGTTTGATAATTAATGTTTAATATTTTAACTGACTTAGAAATGATTCAGCCATTTTATGATTATCTATTACTTTACTTAATATGAACTTTAAAGTTTTAAATTACTGAAACTATGACACAGGTATCCTCCCTAATGTCTTTCCTGGGTCGTAAGTAGCCATGTGGTACTCAAAAGGCCTATGAAGGGCACGGCGCATCTGGTTCCTGAACTTACATACCAGGGGTAGGCACAGGATAGAAGACAACTCTGAAGACAATGCCTGGAGGATCCAACTCCTTTAACATAGCCGGAGGCAAAACTGGGACAGGTAGGAAGAGGCTATAGTGGGCCTGACTGCCTTACAGCTGGTGGTCAAGGTGCCGAGAATATGTCCCCAGTCCTCACCACAGCTACCTGTCCAGACACCAGAATCCAGAGGTTCAAATGCAAAACCAAAAGCTTACAGACAAATCAGTAAGTATAAAAAATTAAAGAAGCCACATTTTATGACTTTGAAACATGTAGTAGAGACATTATAAACCCATCTGATGAGTATATCCAGGCAAAAATGTCTGAATTATATTTAACTGACAATTCTGAAGTCATTCTTATTTTATTTTACCAACTATTTTAAAAGTAGCTTCATTCCCCAAATATTATCACATACATGTAACACATATTGAGCTACAGACATACAGACACATAGACACAGCAGGTCTTACAGCTTTCATCAGGAATTCTCATTTGCCAGCTTTCAAAAATAAAACAAAATTTAGCAGATTAAATTTAACAAAGTTTAATTAAACAAAAAACAATTCACAACTCCCCAAATCAAAATAGGTTGAGAGAGACTGGCACAGCTGCATGGTCCAAAAAATTTCATAGAAAAAAAGTGACATGTGAAAAACAAAAATAAAATACAAAAACAGCCAGATTAGTTACAATTCAAAATTTCCCTTTTAAAAACACTTTTTGAACAGTTGGCCACCTGTGAGTGATTAAAATATGGCTTCTATGATTAATCAAGACTTCACTATTTGTTACAAGATTTGGTTGCAGTCCATTTACACATTCAGTTAGGTGCAGTTACCTATATGGGGAAAAAAATCTTCAAGCCAAACTTACATTAGGACTAAACACTGGGGAAAAAAAATATAGAAAATTATTTCTTTAGGTGATATGAGTTTCAAACACTTTTTTCAAATTTGTCATTTGTCTTTTGACTTTACCTTTATTTGTTTTGTTTAGTTTTGGCTATGCAAATTTTTTTTTTTTTTTGGAGATAGGGTCTTGCGCTATTGCCCAGCTGGATTTCAGTGGTACAATCATAGCTTACTGCAGTCTTCATTTCTGGGCTCAAGTGATCCTCTCACCTTACCCTCTGAGTAGCTGGGACTATAGGTGTGTGCCCCTGTGCCCAGATAATTTTTTTGTTTTCTATAAGCAATGTCGAAAATTTTTTTGGTTTTTAGTAGAGATGAAGTCTTGCTATGTTGCCCAGGCTGGTCTCAAACTCCTGAGCTCAAGTGATCCTCTTGCCTCAGCCTCCTAAAGTTCAGGGAGTACAGGCGTGAGCCACCATGTCTGACCTGGGAAAATCTTATAATCAAGTTTTTAAAACATTTTTTTCTCTGGAATTTAAAGGCTTAGTAGGAGTCCAAAATCATACAATAATTAATTTGTTTTATTTTCTGATACTTTTATGGATTTGTATTTTAAATTTACATCTTTGAAGGTGATATGTGAAGTGGTGATATGTGAAGTATGGATCCAACTTTATCTTTTTCTAAATGGCTCCTTATTTGTGCAAACCATTTATCTTTATATCACGGATATGAGATGTTGCATTTCTAATGAGGTAAGTGTATTTATTTGTGTCAATTTCTAGACTTTGTATTTTGTTTAATTGGTTTTGTCTATTCAAATGTCAAATTATTGATGTTTTATAATATTTTTCTACATCTAACTTCACTGGTTCTGTTTTCAAAGTTTTCTTGGTTAGTCTTGCTTGTTTAATTTTTTATATACAAGTCTAGGAAAAAACCCTGTTAATATGTTTATTGGAATCTCATTCAATTTACCAGTTAATTAAGAGAGAATTGATATATACAGGATGTTGAATATTCTAATCCAGTCCTAGAATTTTTATCTGTTTTCACTGCTATTTTAAATGGGGCCTCTTTTTCCATCGTATCTCCTAAATGGTTATTGTTTGTATATGTGAAGAATACTGTACTGATTTCTGAATGTTAATTTTTACCTCCTCGCCCTTTCTTTCTGAATTCTTTTTGTTTATAGTAAGTTTTCAGTTGATTTTTTTGGGGATATACAGTGATATCTGCAAATGAAGATAATTTAACTTCCTCATTTCTAATCCTTATGTCTTAGACTGATTTTGTGGTGAAATGGTGGTTGTACTCCTGGCCTTGCCTGTCTTTTCCTTCCTGTCTTTTTTCTAAGCCTGAACTGGCAGCCTCCCTGGCCATTCTCTGTTATTCAATGCACTTTCAATAAATTTCTTTTTATGTAATGTCAGAACTGGTTTCCTGCTACTTTATCTAAGAAGCCTGATTAAAAGTTGATTTTGCAAAAATAGTGCCCAATCATGCATTATAAATAGTGATATCTGTTGTCATTTATTGAAGGGTTATTGAGGCAGTGTGCCAAGTCATTTGTATATATAATATCAATCAATTCCTAGAGAATGTGCCTCTGGTTATACTATCAAGTTTGAACTCATCATTTCAACTTCTTCAAAGAGACTGTTTTTTGTGTTAGCAGTAGCTCTAAAATGTAAGGTTTAATATGTGTATGCTTTTATTGTTTGCTTTGACGTTATAAAATCAATTTTTATTAGGTTAAGAGTGTTTCAGGTTTTTTTTTTTTAAAGCAATATACCTTATTCCCAAAGCAAATCCTGGAAGCACAGAATGAAACACATTTTAAAGGGACACTGCAAAGGTCAGGTAGATTACATATGAGGAAGCTACTTTACCTAGAATATCGTGTTGCATCTGAGCATAGACAAAAAGGAGTTGTTTGGATGATGAAATGTAGACATTTCTGGACACAGATCTTGGTGGCTCTTACGGGTTGAATCATATCCTCCAATAAGATATGTTGAAGTTCTAACCCCTAGTACCTCAGAAAGTGACCTTATTTAGAAATAAGGTCTTTAGAGAGGTGATCAAGTTAAAATGCGGTAATTAGGGCAGCCCCTATGACTGGAGTTCTGATAAAAAGAGTAAATTTGAACACAAACAGATATGCACAGGGAAGACAATGTGAAGACACAGAAGGAATGTCTGCAAGGAATGTCTAAAGCTACCAGAAGCTAGGAGAGATGTATGGAACAGATTCTTTCTCAGAATCCTCAGAAGGAACCAATCCTGCTGATACCCTGATTTCACATTCCATGGTCTTCAGAACTGAGACCCAACAAATTTCTGTTATTTAAGCTAAAATTTCTGTTATTTAAGTTTCTGGTACTTTGTTATGGTTGCAGAAACTAAATATAGCACCTATGTGGCCAATTGGACAGAATTTTGGAAGTGGAGTGTCCTACACATTCCAGAATGTGGGTTCATTGTAAATAATGTTTATCTGGCATGGGTTAAGGAACTTGAGGCTTGTTATTTATCAAATCAAAGATCTCTTCAGGCTCAGGAAGTGAACAATCCTTATAATTGTTGAGTTCATCGCTTAGAGTTGGAAAAAGCCGATTTTTATGTACAAACACTTTTTATGTCTTAAACCAGAGAAAGTAAACTGGTACCTCATTCATAAGTATTTTGTTGGGCCTACACAGTGTTTCAAAAATAGGGAGAAAAATGTACTTGCCGATATTTAAAGATCAGATTTCTTATAAACATTTCTGGATGCTATGGTTTGAATGTCCCCTCCAAAACTCATTTTGAAATTTAATTGCCATTCTTACAGTGCAAACTGGGGCCTTTAAGTGGTGATTAGGTTATGAGGGCTCTGCCCTCATGAATAGATTAATTGTTACTGTGGGAGTGGGTTAGTTATCCCCGGTGTATAGGGTGACAAATAGGATGAATTCGGCTTGATTTGTTCTCTGTGTCTCTAGAGCTCACTTCTGCCTTCTGCCCTTCTGTCATGGGATGGATGACCTTCGCCAGATGCTGATGTCACACTCTGGGACTTCCCAGCTCCAGACCATGAGCCAAATAAACTTCTGTTCATTGTAAACTACTCAGTCTGTGGTATTCTGTTATAGCAGCAGAGAATGGACTTAAACACTGGATTTCTGGTTTTGCTTGAAAAATGAAAAGATCTGCATTTCCTCATGACAACAGTTGGCATTGCTGAAGATCTGCTGCTTCCTTTCGTCAGGCCAAGAGTAATTCTGTCAGCTACACAGCCACCAAGCCCACTTACTGGGCTGAGTCTAAAAACCCCTTCCTGCAGCAAAGTAGGGAAATAATAAAAGCTAGTGATTGCTCAGCACCACGATGTAACAGGTGCTTCCTAGACATTTATTCAACAAATATTTATTGAGGACCTACTAGGTGCCAGACACTGCTCTAACTACTTGGAATATACCAGGGAATAAAACAAATGACCCATGTAAAACTTACATATTAAAGTGGATGAAGGACAGAATCAAATAATAATTATGATAAGTAAGCAAATCACATGGTATATTAGAAGGTGATACATTCTAAAAAAAAAAAAAAGTAGAGAGGAGAAGGGGAATTCCAAGTTTTGGGAGAAGGTAAGTTGTGATTTTAAATGAAGCGGTCAGGGTAGGCCTTCCTGAGAAGATATTGGAGTGGACTCAATGGAGGAGAGGGAGTTAGTCATACAAACTTACTCGGGATGAGTGTTTCAGACATACAGAAAGGCTAAAGGAAAGGTCCAAAGGCATGAGTGTGTGGTGTTACTGGTGTTTGACGAAGGCAAAGAAGCAAGTGTGACTGGAGCAGAGTAAAAAAGGGGAGAGTGGACAGAGGAGAGCTCAGAGGGTAAGGGGCTGTGCCAGAATATGAAAGAGGAGAACTGATTTGGTTTGAATATCTGTCCCCACTCAACTCTCATGTTGAGTCGTAATCCCCAGTGCTGGAGGTGGGAGCTGGTGGGATATGCTTGGATCATGGGAGTGGATCCCTCATGGCTTGGTGCTTTTATAGTGATAGTGAGTTCTCATGAGATCTGGCTGTTTAAAAGTGCATGGCACCTCTCTCTCTCTCTGTCCCTTTCTCTCTTGCTTGCTCCTGCTTTCAACATGTGACATGCCTGTTTCTGCTTCACCTTCTGCTATGATTGAAAGCTCCCTGAGACTTCACCAAAAGCAAGCAGATGCCAACATTATGCTTCCTGTAAAGCCAGCAGAACCATGAGTGAATTAAACCTCTTTTCTTTATAAATTACCCAGTCTCAGGCATTTCTTTACAGTCATGATGGAACAGCCTAACAGAAGGCCCTAATAAGGACTCTGGCTTTTACTCTAAATGAAATAGGAGTCATTAAAGGGTTTTGTGCAGAAGAGTGATCTGATCTAATTTAGATGTTGAAATAATTGCACAGCTGCTCTGCTGATAGCAGACTGTAGGGCGAAGAGGGACAATGAGGGAAGAAGAGACATGTGTCTGAAGGCTTTCTGCAATGATCAAGAAGTGGCTTGGACCAGAATGGTAGCAGGGGAGACGTGTTAACGTGAAAGGATGTCTTTAAAGGTTGAGTCAATCTCCAGATGGATTAGATGTGAGGTGTGAAAGAGGCCAAACCAAAATCCCAAAGGTTTCAGCTTGAGTAACTGCAAGGATGGACTTACTATTTGAGAGGAATAAGCTGCAGGAAGAGTAGATTTCAAGGGGAAAATCAGTAGTTCTGTTTTGGACAAGTTGACCTTGAGATGTATATTGGATATCTGAAGGAAACATTGAATAAACTGTTAGATACAAGTTTGGAGTTCTGGGGACTTGTCTAGTTGGCAATAAATCTTTCATCTTCTAATCTAGTCTCATAGCTTTAAATAGAATATAATACCATATAATGCCAATGACTCCCAAATATTTATGGTTATGGTAGATTCTAGACAGATGGTGACGATGTGCCTATTGCCAGCAAAAGGAGGGCAGGGTTTCTAGCGCTGCCTCTTTATCTCCGATTATGGAACAGGCATGGTTTTAGTTCCAATGCTTGGGTCTCCCTGGATTCATTCCTTTGAATTCCTACCCAATATAATGAGGGTCAATATCTTCGCCAGCTTTACTAAGTCTTATATCTGGTGAGGTGTAAAGACCAATTTGAATCAAGGTCTTTAGTCCTTATCTGGGGCTCTTTCTTCCATGCCGTCATGCCAATCTTTGTCAAGACTATTTTTCAAAGGCTCATTCTCCTTGCTTCCTTATCTCTTTTCTAGGAATTTTAGTTTATTTACTTCAGAAATTAATTTCTCACTTCATTTTAGTAGCAGGAACGTTAGTGCTGAGAAACCGACATATTAGGAAGAATCATTGACCAAGACTTCCAGGCTCTAGATACTAGGTGTGTCCTGCTGTAATTAAGGAAACCCCATCTGCTTCATCATAGCCCAGTTTAACGTCCCCAGGAATTCCATTTTCTGCAGTCTCAAACTTTTCCCTTTTTCTATTCAGTCCAACTTAATAACCTTTTCTGAAAGTGGCTCCAGGTCTGAAGAACCGTGGTCCTGGGGGAAGAGAAAAGGCATGCTCAGCTGTAACCAGGCCCACATCCCCTAAATTGCTGGCCCATGAAGTTATAGAGTGGAGTCAAGTGCCACGCTTTGTCCGTGGACCTAGCGCTGTCTTCTCTCCGGTTCCTAAAGAGCTGGGGTCTTCCGGCGCGGTCCCCTCCCCTGTGGGCGGGGCCTATACTGCTCCCGCTCCCGCCTCCCGGGCTGCGCGCGGCTGCGGGCTGCGGTCACGTGAGCACAGGAGGGCGGGGGAGGGGCCTTGATTTCCGGGCGGCGGAAGGAGACGCGGCCGCGTGAGGACGAGGCTATTTGAAAACACGCTCCGGGAGCAAGAGCGTGAGGCCGGCGGTGCACGCTGTCGCCCTGTGGGCTTTTGGTCGCTGGATTTTCTCTTCGGGCTCCGAGCCCCGGCCGCGGCCGGGTCCTCAGGTGAGCTGTCGTCGCCCGTCGGACTGGGTTCTCCCGGGGCTCAGGACTGAGCGTGGTGGGGCTGTTGCCCCCGGTCCGCGGCCCAAGCGGGCAGGGTTGGCCGTGGACGATGTGCTCCCCGGGTATGGGCCACGGCGTCCCTCGGAGCTGGGCCTGGGTGTGCAGCAGGCACTGCGGGGGCGGGCCCCTTTCGGGCGTTTGAGGAGCTTCAGGTGACTGAGCGGCTTCGCCCAGTTTCGGGTGTAAGAGAGTTTTAGGCCCGGGTGTGTGAATCGGTCCCCACTTCCCAGACTCCGGTCCTGGCCGGCATCCACTGGAGTAGGAGCACGGTGTATAGTACTTCTGGGAAGGATGCAGGATCGAAGGCGGGGTGGGGATGAGCAGGCGTCCTGTGTTCCGCCCTCTGGTCGCCCAGGCGGGAGAGTTAAGCGAGCGGAAGGGGACCACAGTTTTCTGGAGTCGCCCCTACCTTGGGCGTTTGCTTTTTGGGAAGTCTATCGCCCCTGGTTGGCCCCTCCGTGGAGTTTGGAGGAACTCGTGAGTTTAAAGGATTTGGGAGGAAATTGTCAAAAGCCGAGTGCAGTATGCTTCTTCTTCTCTGGGGTTTTTTTTTGGGGGGGGGGAAGAAGGTGGAAATGTGAAAGGGTAAGAAGGTGGCAGGCAAACTATTAAAAGTTGGAATTTAGTTCAGTTGAAATCCTAATAACGCTAGGATCTGCCTTTTGTTGGAATTAGCAGGAAAAACCTGCAGTAGGAATATATGACGTTCAACTTTGAAACTGTTGGGGTCGCAAACCTAAGGACTAGTGATGTGAGTTCCGCCCCTGAGGCTGGCGTTCCTACTTTCTGCTAAAAACCGGCCACTGTAAAAGTGGCTTAGTGGCACTTTTTGATTTGCTGTTAGGAAAATCTTTTGTTATAAGTTAAAGTCAATTACTAGTAGAACTTTCAGAATTCTGCGTGTAAAAAGGCTTTGTGTACTGTAATAATACTACTAGTTTTAAAAAGTCAAGGAAAGGTCAGTCAGCCCTCTTTAATTTTCCTAACAGAGAAAGCATTAGTATGACTAATACAATGCGATAGATAATATGACATAAAGTTGACAGTAGACTGTTGAAGATTCATCAGGTGGTTAATGGCTAAATAGAACCCAGAGGAGTGGGGAAGGAAGCGAGTTAATTTTTCTGAATGTCCTGTACCATTTACTTTTGTCTCTGGTACCAGCTAGTAATAAAATTGTAGGAAAAACTCACAACGTGTGCTTGCTTAATTAAAACCATTTTTGTATTAAGAGAGGCCAGGTGAGTATCATGGCCTTCTTTTTAGGCCTTATTCCTTTCCCGCCCCCCCCCCTTCCGCCTTTTCTTTTAAAGACTAAGGTAACTAGAGATGTGGGTGAGATGAAAACTTGGGAATAGGGACAAATGAAATAAGGTAAATTATTTTGCCACGAAGACTTGCAGTCTTGAAGTCAATTCTGGTGTGTTCAAGGTTATTTGCAGAGCTCAGTTCTGTCAATGAATCCCTCTTCAACTTCTTGGTAAAGGAGTGTCTTCCAAACTTTTCTGACGTGCATTGTTAAAACGGGTTTAGTACCACCTATCTTGCATGGTTCTGTGCGGATTGCATGCAAAGGTGCACAATGCATCTAGAACCGGTCTTGGTATGTACTGATCCTGAGACTTTAGGGACACGCACGTACTTACGCTTAGAGCATAACCACTATGTGCCAGGACAGTTCTGGTGTTTTGCAGTTGTGTAAAAACACTCTTTATTGTAGTACCTCATCCTATGATTATCTCTGTTTTGTAGATAGAGATTGGGACAATGTACAGGTAGAAAGAGTATGAGTCTGGGTAAGAACCTAATCAATATGGTTGTAGAATTGGTTCTTAACCTGTGAGAAATCCTAGCTCATGGCGATCTAATATAACCCTGTAATTAAGTGAATTCGGATATACTATAATAGCTGATTGGCTTCGGAATTCCTTGAACTTGAGCTGCTCAGTATTGCACTGGTCATTTTGTTAATATTGTAATAATGGAAACTTTCGTTTTACTCAATTTCTTTATGTTCTCATGTATAGCATTGCCGCTTTTTATGGACAGGCACAGGATAATTATGATAGACCAGGAGATAAGGGGAAGTTTTATTTATTTCAGAGGTACTTACTCTATTCGAGTGGTGTACAGTGGAAGGCAGAGCTCGTTATTTTTGCAGGTGTGGAAGAGGCTTCAAGAATCATTTAGCTGCTTCTAGGTAGAGGAGGCTATTTTTTTAGATAGAGGTTACTTTATGGGAAGATAAAGCTGGAGAGGATGGATGGGGTCACATTAGGCTAAGGAGGTTTTACTGTGTGTGAGGAGTAGGAACAGCTGAGAACTCTTGAGCCTTGGTCATGAGCTCTGTTTAGAGAGGGCTCTCTTGTAAAGGGCCAGTGGACTACAGAGTAGACACTAGATAGTAGGCAAGAGTACCAGTGGAGAACGTATTGAAAGGTAGAAATAAAGGACTTCTTTAAAGTTGTGGCCTGGAAATGGGTAAGAGACACAGATCAAAGATTTCATGTGTAGGTACAAGGTTTGGAATGTGGTATAGCAGGGGAGGGAGTACAAGATGGCATGGTGTTATGCCTGAGTTATTTTAATAGTGGCTTCGCTGGTCTTTGTTCCTTATCTCCCTGTTACATCATATTTCTGTTTATGCTGCTTTGTATCCTTTTTGGTGAGCAAAGAGGAATACTGTTTTCTGTTTATATCTAGTCTGAATGTTACTTTTGCTGTACTAGGTTTATCCCTTACACCTGATCTTTACCTTGTTTTCCTTGCTCATGATAGGCCTATTAATCTCCTTGCTGTGTATTTGAATCTTACCCATTTTTCAAATGCTCAGCTTAGGTTCATAAATCTTTTTCTAACCATTATAGACTGCATTAAATAATGACATTGGTTTTCCAACTTTGCTTGATATTTATTGCTAGAGAGGTTCCTCCAGGGCTTTTACGAATACCAGGAGCTCACCAGCAGATAGAAGTTATATCTCTAGCAAGTCTGTGCTGCACTCCTACACAGGAACAAAGGAAAAGAAAAAAACACTTTTCAAAAGGTTTCCATTTAGTACATAGCTTGACAAAAGGTTCCCTGACCCAAAAAACTTTTCAAAACAGTGGCAAGACTGTTGCCTTGTTACAGTATTTTATGACTGAGTTTTTAATAGTTCTTAACAGTCTTTTTTAGTATTTTGATCTTTCAGTATGCTCACGGATTCTTGATTATGATTGAAGTAAATGTTAGCATAATGTGTTTGTAAATGCCTTTTTCTTCTTTTATCATTCATCCTTGTCTTTATCCATTGCTTTTAATTAATTCTTTTCAATATAGTAGTCGAGAATGACTAAAAAAAGAAAACGCCAAGATGATTTTCAAAAAGTAAAACTGAAAGTTGGTAAAAAGAAGCTCAAATTACAAAATGCTACTCTTACAAACTTTAAAACAAAGACTATACATCTGCCTGAGCAACTCAAAGAGGATGGATCACTTCCAACAAACAATAGAAAACTTAACATAAAGGTAAACCATATGTCTTGTTTTGATAAAATAAGATTTTCTTTGGAATTGTGGAATGTTATATTTTATGAAAATTTGTTTCAACTCTTAAATACTTTGCCTAGGGTCATAGGGTTTATTGATGTTTGGAGTTTATCTTTTACCCAAATCTGATCTCTTATCATACAGCTGTGTCTTTCCACTTCCTCCAGAAAGATTTGCTAAACTAAATGCAGTTGTTTCTCCCTGGTATACTTATTTGATGATTTAATTATTATTATTTTTTTTTTGAGACAGGTCTCACAACCCAGGTTGAGCACAATGGGGTGCTATCATGGCTCACGGCAGCCATGACCTCCTGGGCTCAAGTGATCCTCCTACTTCAGCCTCCCAAGTAGCTGGGGCTACAGGCAAGCATCACCATGCCTGGCTAATTTATTTTTTGTAGAGACAAGGTTGCACTGTGTTGCTCAGGCTGATCTCAAACTCTTGGATGCAAGCAGTCCTCTGGCCAAAGCCTCCCAAGGTGCTGGGATTGTAGGCGTGAGCCATGGTGCCTGGCTGGATCTGCAAATAATCCTTACATGTTTTTGATAATGTCAAATTTTTGATGAACAGTTTTCTAGCTGTTTTTATAGCTAATTAAGATACAGTCCTGTCATTCACTTTTGAACCCATACAGCACATAGCTTATTATAGGTTCATAGTAAATACTCGAAGTCAATTGAATTTTGAACAAGTGTTGCTTGATTAACGATTTAACAACTTTATGGAGGCATAATTAAAATCACTCACCTAAAATATACAATTTATTGGTTTTATTATATTTACAGTTATGCTACCATCATCATAATCTAATTTTAGAACTTTTTTTTAATCACTCGGGGAAGAAAACCTGTACCCATTAGGAATCACCCTCATTTCTTTCTCCCAGCCCTAGGCAATCACTAATTTACTTCTGATGTCTGTAGATTTGCTTTTTCTGGAAACTGCATATAAATGAAATCATACAATACATGGCCTTTTTTACTGGTCTTTTACTTACACAATGTTTTGGAGGTTCCTCCTGATTGTATGTAGCTTGTAGCATATATCAGAACAATAGTGCAGTCCTTTGTATTGTTGAATTGTATTTCATTGCATGATTAGGCCACATTTTGTTGATCCCTCAGCAGTTGATGAAAATTTAGTTTCTAGTTTTTGGCTCTTATGAATAATGCTGTTATGAACATTTGTGTATAGGTCTTTGTGAGGATATATACATATTTCTGTTTTGCTTTTTAAGCCCTCAAAGTTAAACAATACTAAAGGGTTATGTGAAGTTTTTTTTTTCAAAGGTTACATATATTATTCCACAAATAAAATTGTGAAGTAGTATACTCTGAATAAAACACAAACACCCTTTGAAAGACCATTTAAAACAAGCAGAAAGGGCCTGCCAGATCAAGAGTATGTAAATGAACCTTCCATGATGTTTGGTACATAGTATGTTTTCAATAAATGATGGTATGATTGCTGTCACTTTAAATCATAGAGTGCCTAAGCCTACATGTAGGTTAATGTAAAGAGAGAAAATTCTAACTAAAAATTATGTTATGTTTTTGTTAAGCTGAAAGTATTTTTCTGTTTCTGATTCTAATGAAAGCTAAATAACATTTAAAAAGTACTTATTGAAGCAGTTTCCCCAAGGAGTGTCAGTTTACTAGTATAGTGTTAGCATGTTTATTTCAAATTGATATATGTATATAAGTATACATCTAACATTTGTATTTTTATTTATAGGATTTGCTGTCACAGATGCATCACTACAATGCTGGGGTTAAACAAAGTGCTCTTCTTGGACTTAAAGAACTTTTGTCTCAATACCCATTTATAATTGATGCACACCTTTCAAACATATTAAGTGAAGTGACTGCTGTGTTTACAGATAAAGATGCTAATGTACGATTAGCAGCAGTTCAACTTCTTCAATTCCTGGCCCCTAAAATACGAGCTGAACAAATTTCTCCATTTTTTCCTTTGGTAAGTGCCCATCTCTCTAGTGCCATGACTCACATTACTGAAGGAATTCAGGAGGACTCTTTAAAAGTTTTGGACATTCTGCTGGAACAGTACCCAGCTCTAATTACTGGCCGTAGCAGTATATTGCTTAAGAATTTTGTAGAACTTATTTCTCATCAGCAGCTGTCCAAAGGACTGATAAATAGAGACAGATCCCAGTCCTGGATACTTTCTGTAAATCCTAATCGGAGACTCACTTCTCAGCAATGGAGGCTGAAAGTCTTAGTGAGACTCAGTAAATTCCTTCAGGCCTTGGCAGATGGATCCAGTAGGTTGAGAGAAAGTGAAGGACTTCAGGAACAAAAAGAAAATCCCCATGCCACTAGCAACTCCATTTTTATCAACTGGAAGGAACATGCCAACGACCAGCAACACATCCAGGTTTATGAAAATGGGGGTTCACAGCCAAATGTCAGTTCACAGTTCAGGCTACGGTAAGAAGGATTTCAGTTATGTCCACACTCAGTTTTCCTGTATTGAATTATAACTGCTGACCATTGATGACTGTTGGTGGGAATACATGCAGTTGTCTTTCATAGTTTTCATATAGTTACTCATGATTTGATTTACTGATGGGAAGAGTCATTTGTATGTTAATTTATTAATTTATAGCAAAGCCTATACTTGATAATATCTCTTGGCTTTGTCATCTTTGTTGAGTTTCATATTTCATACTAGTTTTGATGTAATTATCAGCTTATGGTTCTTCATTTTACTAGTACTTTATATTTAAGATTAAATTAGCAAGGGATAATAAACATTTTTAATCACTAAATTTTTTTCTTTTTTACCCTTATTAGGTATCTAGTTGGAGGACTAAGTGGTGCGGATGAAGGCCTATCATCTACTGAAAACCTGAAAGGATTTATTGAGATAATAATTCCATTGCTAATTGAGTGCTGGGTTGAAGCTGTACCTCCACAACTAGCAACTCCTGTTGGAAATGGTATAGAACGAGAGCCTCTACAAGTTATGCAACAAATTCTTAATATTATTTCCCTTCTGTGGAAACTTTCTAAACAACAGGATGAAACCCATAAATTGGTGAGAACTAATGGTTGTTTATTTTCTTAGTATTGCCTTTTATCATAAATGGGAAGATTAGAGATGAGCTCATTGCTACTAATTGGTTATATATTTTCTCAAAAGTACCCCGGGTTTGTTTTGCATTAAACTACAAATTAGTTTTCTGAGGTTTTTTGTGAATGTGTATATTTTTAGCATGAAATGCATAACTCATTATGCTTGATTCCATTAATTTTTATTAGGTATAATTCACATTAGTGTTATGGTGTATTGTTTATGGCGGATTGATTGTTTTAGAACATTCTAGTTTCTGAAGGTCTCTTACAGGATTTAAAAAGTTGCTTATTAAGTAAGTTGTCTCTTTGAATTTATTCCACATTGCCTAGTAGAAATGGACAAAACTGAAGAGCTCATAGCCGGACTTGAATTGTTTTAAGTGTTGTGTTATAGTGAATGTAGTGCATAGTGTATGCTACACTTTTTCTGTGCAACCAAGGAAGAACAAGCCGTGAGATTAAGTTGGTGCTTAATTAATATGGTAACACACTTAAAAGGGGCAGCTGCAGAAGCAAGATTTCAAAGAGAAGCATCTGGTTTTCAGAAGAATTGCTGTAAGGACTTTTGACAAGGCAGGTGTGAATCCTTGAAGTTTTCTGTGTATATATAAAACTGAGAAGGTAGTTTTCTTGTTTTTGTGTTCTTTTTATTTCAAGTTGAAGTTTAGAATGAGTTAGTATGCTGCATAAAATAAGATGGGGATAAGTTAAGTAGTATTTGGTAATCTTGAAAAGCATTATAGAATTTTAATAAGGTGTGTATTTTGAAAGCGTGTTTTATTGCTATTAACCCATCATCTGTAGGGATGTTTTGTGAGTTGCTTTTTCAAATAAGGTGGCATTTTGTCAATTACAGTTTTGAGACTTTGTTTTATGATTCATTGAATGCATTGGCAAAACATTGATCAGGACTATAACGTATGATTTTGAGAAAGCAAAGTTTGTTTCTCATATGGCAATTAATTTGTGATATAGGCTAGAGACAGTAAGAAGGTATACAGCTCCTTTAAAAAGCAAAGTATTACTTATAGTCTATTATCATCTGAAAGGTTGAGATAGAAAATAAAAGTGATAGTCCTTAAGATGTCCTATAAAAAAGGAAAAGAAAAAGTGATGATATTCAACATAGACTTTGAGTGCTAGTTTTTTCTTTTTTTTTTCTCTCTTTTTGAGATGGAGTGTGGCTCTTGTCACCCAGGCTGGAGAGCAGTGGTGCCATCTCAGCCCCCTGCAACCTCTACCTCCCAGGTTCTCCTGCCTGAGCCTCCTAAGTACCTGGAATTACAGGCATGCGCCACCAAGCCCGGCTAATTTTTTGTGTTTTTAGTAGAGATGGGGTTTTGCCATGTTGCCCAGGCTGGTCTTGAACTCCTGACCTCAGGTGATCTGCTTGCCTTGGCCTCCCAAAGCAAAGTACTATGATTACAGGCTTGAGCCACCGCTCCCAGCCTATTCTTTTCATTTTTAGAGAGCCAAGAAGTAAAAATTCCAAGCTCCTTTGGCGTTTGGTTACATATAAGCACCAGTAAACTTTGGTTACTGCTTTGTTAGTAGTGTTTGTATTTAGATAGAATAGTAGGACCAAAATACAAAATCTGAAAATCCATTAATTATGCAAGTTTTGGGTCATCCTATCGTTTGGATAACACTAACAGAGGATCTAAATACTGCTTTAATTTTATGGGTAGTTAAATAGTAAGATTTAGAACTATTTTGTGCTGTTATAACATAAGTAGGCTTATTAGCAGCTCATTAACATACAATGGTAAGTTTAAAAGACTGCATAGACTGTTGATGAGAATATTAAATTGAGATACTGTATAAAACTGAAATAAATTGAGAGAGGATGGTTAATTCAGATAGGAATGCTATATAAAAACATCCACTGGTAGAATTCTCTTAATTCACCTTGGCAGATTTGTAATAATTTGATAAGAACCATTATCTTAAAAAAAATGAGCTATTAACTTAGAGACAGAATATAAAATGTAGATTATTGGTACAGTCTCTTCAAAATGACAGATTGTTAGTACGATTCTATACAAAATGACATTAAAATGAGAGTTCTGATCTTGAACTTCTGGCCTCAAATGATCCTTGCACCTTGGCTTCCCAAAGTGCTGGGATTACAGGCATGAGCCACTTTGCCTGGCCACAGCTTAATCTTTAGGAGGAACCAAATAGCATTCCTTGGCATTAAACTCAAATCATGTACCATAAACTGAATTGTAACTTTTCTCTCAGAAAATCTGTAGATTTTTCTATTGGTAAATTGGTGTCTTTATTAGGTTTAGTCTTAGGACCACTGACTGCTTGCTTTTACATGTTGGTGCTGCGGCTTAATGCATTTAGTTTGCTAGTATTTACAGCACAGTTGAGAAATTTCACTTGTATTCAAGTGATTAAAAAAAAAACTTTTTAGTAATTTAAAGCTTTGATCCTTGTTTTGAAAAGAAGTCTCAGGGTACATTAAGTCTTCCTTGAAGTGATTGAATAGTCAGATCCTTTAATAATCAACTGAAGTTGTTTATTTCTGAAATACTGGGCGTTTCCTTAATAGCTAGCTACCTGCATCCTTGATAACAGCTAGTTTTGAAAATAAAAGTACAATTTAACATTAAATTTTGATTTACTATGGTTTTTCGGGTACTATATTAATAGGGTAGTATTATATGTTATAAAAATTGTGTCTTAGCTTTTCATTTAATGCTTGGCTTGCTTGCTGCTTTTTTTCTTTGTGTCTCATTGCTTTAATCCTTTTCCTATGAGGATTAGAGTTTGTAACCAAACACTGATGCAGTCATGCTTTTTAAGGCATTTGTTCAAAGCTTTATTGGGCATCAATAAATATGGCTACTTAATTAAAATGTAAAATTCAATTCCTTGGTCACACTAGCCACGTTTCAAGTGCTCAACAGCTACACATGGGTAGTGGGTGCTGTATTGGATGGTGCAGATATAGAACAGTTTGATCATTACAGAAGGGTCTTTTGAGTAGTACTATTCTATACTTGGACTACAGAGATAAACATGGTTGATAGGGTGCTTGTCCTCATGGTGTATACCTTCTGGTGGGGTCAGTAGACAGTAAACAAACATACAGTGTCAGTGCTCAGAAGAAAGATGTAAGTGAAATGGTATAAGGAGAGCGTATGCAGGAACAGTGAGGGGGGGCTATTTTAGATAGGTTGTCAGGAAATGCTGTCTCAGAATAAGATAGTTGAGTGTCATTGAATGAAGTGAAGGAGCAAGTTTTGTCAACTTCTGTGGGAAGAATATTCAGGCATAGGAAACAGCAAGTACAAAGGCTTTGGGGTGAGAACAGGTTTGCATATTTGAAGAATGACAAGAGGGCCTGTGCAAATGAGGTACTAGGAGAATATTTGAAGTTGGGGGAGAAGAGTTAGAGTAGCCAGATTATGTGGGACTCTGTGGTCCCTTGTAAGGAGTTTGGATTTTATCCTGAGTGTGGCAAAAAGACCACTGGAGGTTTTGAGCAGAGGAATGGCATGATCTGCATTATATTTATTAAACTTTAATATGCTGAATTTATAAAAATAGAACACTAGTGAATTCCCAGATGCTTACAGTCTAACTCTAGTAACCATCACCCTTTCCCCTTTCCTGTATCATTTTGAAACATGAGATTATGTTTTAAAAGATCACCCTGCTGTTGTGTGGGGAATGGTGTCTAGTGGTTGAAGTAATGAGAAGTAGCTGGATCCAGGTAAAGCCAGCAGGAGTGCTGGTATGTGTAATGAAAGAAAGAGGATTCAAGGATGATGCCAACGTTACATTGCCCAAATGAGAAAGGTCATTTGGTGGGGAGAATTTGGTTTTATTCATGTTAAATTTTAAGATGCTTATCAGAAGTTGAGGAAATGTCAAGTATACATTTGTATATAAAATCAGGAGCTCAGGCAGAAATGGTTCAAGTACTATTACTAGGCAAATCCAAACATTTAGAAGTCAGGAAGAAGAGAACCCAGTAAAGATACTAAGGAGGAACAATAATTGGGCTGTAAGGCTGGGTGTGGTGGCTCATGCCTGTAATCTCAGCATTTGGGAGGTCAAGCGGGGCAGGTCATTTGAGGTCAGAAGTTCAAGACCAACCTACCTGGTGAACATGGTGAAATCCCGTCTCTACTAAAAATGCAAAAATGAGCTGAGCATGGTGGTAGACACCTGTAATCAATCCCAGCTACTTAGGAAATTGAGTCATGAGAATTGCTTGAACCTGGGAGGTGGAGGTTGCAGTGAGCTGAGATGGTGCCACTGTACTCCAGCCTGGGCAACACAATGAGACTTCGTTCTCAGAAAAGAAAAATTGAGCTGTAGGGTAACCAGCTGTTTTAGCACGTCAAGTCCCACGTCTGGGAATCTTCTCAGTCTCTGACAAAATGGGATTGTTGGGTTACCCTGGATAAGAGGAAATAAAGAATACTCTGATCTGGAATTAGACAGTGTTTCCATAGGAGAGAAATGATAAATTCACCAAAACTACTGAAGCATTTTAAGGAAATGCATTGCTTTGTGAAATTGTTAACCTTTAATGGGAAATAATGGAATTGCTAGAGAATAGAGTTATGGTACAGATAGAACCTCAGGAAGAAAGACTTTCTTGTGTATTTTGTAAACATTGCATTGGTGTCCAAATTCAGAATTTTCTTAAGTCTCAGATATTTTCACTTTTTCTCTTAAGCAGCAGACAGAATGCAAGTAAAAGTAATTATTAAGCACCAAAAGGATCTATGGATGAAAACTGGTTGCTTTAACAGTTCATTCTGATTTTGATATTGATTTACATATTACTGGTAGAAAGTGTACTGTGTGATGGGACATTTATTTGACAAGTTGTCAATTTTCTTCCAGTTTTATTGGTTATTTTACATTTTTTTCTTGTAGATTTTACTAATCTTTGCTATTTCAATAGGAGTCATGGCTTCGAAAGAACTACCTTATTGATTTCAAACACCATTTTATGAGTCGTTTTCCATATGCCTTAAAAGAAATAACCAAGCACAAAAGGAAAGAGGCAAATAAAAGGTATTTTGATTCTTTTTCACTATATAACCTTGAAAAGCTGTTTAACATGAAATTATCAGAAGATAATTAGCCTTAATATGGAACTTTGTATGCTGCTGCATATTTATGTCTAGATTTTTGAAAATAAAAGTAGTGTGGCTGATTTTTGGACAAGTCAGTTTGAGCCTTGTGATTAACAGTTTTTAAATTTTGTTTAAGTCTAAAATGATTTTTTTTTTGTGCTAGATGAGTGTATCAACTTACGTAAAAACAAATTTAATGTAAGTTGCCAAGGTGGATGGTTTATTTGGGTGAGGCACTGTGAGATTATTGAATCTCTTAAGCAAGATTGTGATGATCATCTAGTTTTGCTCTCATTTATACATGAGGAACCTGGTAGTGAAACTAATATCAGTATCCTGAAGGAAGAAGGATAATTGGAGAAAAATCAGAAGTAAAGGGTAACTGATTAGAAGGTGATGGTTAAAAAAAAAATAGTAAGCCTAGAAATTATTTAAAGTGACTAAGTCAAGTAAGAGCAGATAAATGTGAGAACAACTTATGTAATAAAATTTGACAAGCAGGTACAAGCTGAAACACTAATAATGTAGTTCCCATAAATAAGCAAACACTTGCAAGGGATCTTAAAGTCTGTCAGAGGCTCTTAAATATGTCAAAGGGAATACACTAGCTAGAGAATCATTGAAGTTTTTTGAATAGGGTTCAGAGGATATGCTTGGAAGCAATATTTCAGGCATAAGAGTTTTTCATTCATTTACTAAATATTTACTTTGGTTGCTTACTGTAAACAAGGTAGAACAAAGTATTGTGATAGAAAGAATGAGATTTTTTAAGCTATGTAACCTGTTCTCCTAAGCAGTTATATTGTTTTTTTTTGAGATGGAGTCTCACTCTGTTGCCCAGGCTGTGGCACCATCTCAGCTCACTGCAACCTCCGCCTCCTGGGTTCAAGTGATCCTGCCGTCTCAGCCTTCTAAGATGCTGGGATTACAAGTGTGCACCACCATGCCTGGCTCAAAAAATTTTTGTATTTTTGTATTTTTAGTAGAGATAGGGTTTCACCATGTTGGCCAGTCTGGTCTTGAACTCCTGACCCCAAGTGATCTGCCCACCCCAGCCTCTCAGAGTGGTGGGATTACAGGTGTGAGCCACTGTGCCTGCCCTTAAGGAGTTATATTCTAAATCATAAGAGTGTAAGGATCCAGTCATGAAACAGAAACCTCAACAGTGATTTTTTAACAAGATATTTAATATAAAGAATTATTAACTAGGTATACAAAGGAAGTTAGGTATTATGGAGGTAGCAACTACAGGAAGCAGATAGTACCTGTACAACTGGGAGAACAAGGAAGAAGCTTGGAGGAAAGGAGCCAAAACTCAACCTCTGAGAAGGGGATGCTCCTCAGTGGGTACTATTATTTTGAGCTGAGAGCAAGGTTCCTTAGGGCTGGGGCCCAGTACTTTGAAAAGGGAGTGCTGGCTGGCTGGTGCTGACGTTTCTTAGAGGCATGATGATTCTGGTTCTGTGTCAGAAAAACTACAAAATAGAGTCTGCTATGGCTGCTATAATGAACTGAAGAAGAGCTACTGATTGACACTAGCAGCAATAGGAAACAAAAACAAAACTAGCAAGCAAGTGTCCCATCTTCCTCTTACTGTTTTTTAGTCTCTTTCTACTGCCTCTTTATTGGCAGAGCCTAATAAGCCATCTGTAAAGGGAAAAATATGGGTCACGGAGTCCTAACCCCAGGGTCACAAAGCAGTGTGTAGAGGGTGACTTTCAAGCTAAGAAACAGTAGCTCAGTAACTGGCAGGAGAAGTAAATGTACATATGTAACACAAAGCAGTATATAAATATATTAGAACTGTACAACTAAGTGCTATAGGAATTCATAGGAAGAGACAGATCACTTCTTGTTAGGATAAACAGACAAAGCTAAATGGAAGAGTAGTATTTGAACTGGGTTTGAATGTGAATGGTTTCAACAGGTGGAAATGCAAGGGATGAGACTATTGTAACTGGAGGAGATAGCATGTAAGAAAGCTACGGGATTAGGAAGTGGATGGAGAGCATGGATCTGGGTCCAGTCTGATTTCTTCACTGGCCTTGATGTGGAAGTCATTTCTTGACTCAAGAGTTCATCTATCTTTCAGATCCTTTTGGCATTAAAGACTTTTGGTTCAGTCAGAACGGTTTTAGGGGGCTTCTCGAGTTGGGACAGAATCAAAGGATACTTTATTGAGCAAAATGTTAGATTTTTTTTTACCCCATACAATTTTCTTACTTGAATTTTTTTTCTGGGGTTCGTAAGTAAGCTTCAGAAAGTCCATGAACACTTGAAGTCTTTATAGAGAATTACATGTGTATTTTTTCAGATAAGGCATTCCATATATACTTTTCGTCAAAATGTGATTAAATTGTAGTTAAGGTGTTTAGGATTTAGTAAATAAATTATTCAGTGTAAATAAATTATTGAAGAGTATATTGGTGTATCATTCAAGAAATTTATTGGACTCTTATTGTACTAGTTGCTGAGCATTTTGTGGTAAAGGAAATAGGGTACTAGTTCTCATGGAGTACAGTGTAATTAGAAAGACATCTATTTCACCTGATTCTTTAATCGGTGACTGATTTTGATAAATATAGTGAAGGAAGAGTTTAGGTTAATACAAGAGTATGTAGTAAGGAGTTGGTCCTGATCTTTCATGAAAGGAAGACCATCTTTGAGGAGGCTGCCCTGATGGAAGTGACAGTGTGCTGAGATACGACTGGGGAAAAAAAGAAAAGGAATTAACTTTATGAAGAGGTTGAGATGATGAAATTGAGGGATTTTTAGCAAAGATGGATTGACAGTATAACCTACTTTTCATAAGATTTCCACCAGTGACTGATTTTTGGAGGGCCTACAGACTGCTATTGTAGTAAGTGCATTAAATACTTAGCAAATAGCCTGTGAACAGCGGCACAAATCAAAGTTAGGGAAGTCAACAGTGGTCTAGGCCAGAGGTCCCCAACCATGTTGCTATGAGGACTGGTTTCATGGATAACAATATTTCCACGGACCTGAGGTGGGAGGGTTGGTTTTGGTATGATTCAAGTGCATTACATTTGTTGTGTGCTTTATTTCTATTATTATTATGTTGTAATATGTATTGAAATAATTCCACAGTTTACCATAATGTAAAATTAGTGGGATCCCTGAGCTTGTTTTCCTGTGCTAGACGGTCCTATCTGGGGGTGATGGGAGACAGTGACAAATCTTGAGGCATTGGACTCTCATAAGGAGCATGCACCATAGAGATCCCTTGCATGCACCATAGATCCCTTGCATGCACAGTTCTTCACAGTAGGGTTTGTGCACCTATGAGAATCTAATGCTGCTACTGATATGACAGGAGGCTGAGCTCAGGCAATAATGTGAGCAGTGGGGAATAGCTGTAAACACAGATGAAGCTTCACTCTCCCGCCGCTTACCTCCTGCTGTGCAGCCTCGGTCCTGATAGGCCACAGACTAGTGCCAGTCTAAGGCCCAGGGTTGGGGGACCCCTGATCTAGGCCAGTGTTGGTCCGCTTATTCATGTACTAATGTTACTTTTATGTTTTATTGTATTTATTGAGACAGAGTTTCACTCTTACTGCCCAGGCTGGAGTGCAGTGGTGTAATCTTGGCTCATTGCAACTTCTGCCTCCTGGGTTCAGGTGATTCTCCTGCCTCAGCCTCTCAAGTAGCTGGGATTACAGGCATGTGCCACCATGCCTGGCTAATTTTTTGTATCTAGTAGAGATAGAATTTCACCATGTTGACCAGGCTGGTCTTGAACTCTGACCTCAGGTGATCCCCTCACCTCAGCATCCCTAAGTGTTGGGATTACAGGCATGAGCCACCATGCCCAGTCTGTATTTTTAATCTGATGTCTACATTTTTAAATCTCAGGTTGAAATACAGAGTTAAAAAAGATACAATTTATTTTTATTGGGGTAACATATATATAAAACATTAACCTTTTAAACCACTTTTTAAGTGTACAGTTTAGTGGCATTAAGTACTTTCACATTATTGTGTGATCATCACTACCATCTATTGCCAGAATTTGTCATCCCAAACTGAAGCTCTGTACTCAAATAACCCCCACATACTCCTCTCCCTCTAGCTCTTGGTAACTCTGTTCTACTTTCTGTCTCTGTGAATTTGCCTATATTTTTATAGTTAGAATATTGCAGCGTTTGTCCTTTTGTGTCTAACTGGTCTTCAGGGTTCATATTGTAGTATGTATTAAAATTTCATTTCTTTTTTTAAGTAGACTTTATTTTTTAGAGAAGTTTTAGGGTCAAAGCAAAACTGAGCAAAAAGCAGAGTTCTCATGTACATTGTGTGACACTTAGTGACTGGGATATAGTCTGAGAAATGTGTCATTAGGTGATACCATCTTGTGAACATCGTAAGGTGTACTGTACTTCCTGCCTCCACACTTGTGTGGCCTGCCAACATCCTGCACCAGAGCGGTACATTTGTTAGTCAATGAACCTCCATTCTTAATACATCATTACCACCTAAAGTGATACTTCTTGACATTGGGGTTCACTTTTGGTGTTACACATTATGTGAATTTTCATAAATGTATAATGACATGTGTCCACCATATTAATATACAGAATAGTTTCATCGACTAAAAAAAAATCCTCTGTGTTCTGCCTAGCTTGTCATCCCTCCCTCCATCCTAACTCTTGGTAACTACCTACCTTTGTTCTTGGTAACCACCAAACTTTTTATTGTCTCCATAGTTTTGCCTTTTCCAGAATATCATATAGTTGGAGTCATACAGTATATATGCTTTTCAGTTGGTTTCTTTCACTTGGAAATACTCATTTTAAGGCTCTTCCATTTCATTTAATGGCTTGATAATTTTTCAGTGCTGAATACTGTTCCATTGTATTAATACATATACATTAACATTTTGTTTATCTGTCAATGGGCATTTGGTTTTTTTCTGTCTTTTAGCTGTTGTAAATAATGCTGCTATGAACATTACTCCATTAATTTATGTGTGTTTATTGTTTCACCAATACCATCTTGTTTTGCTTATTGTAGCTTTCAGTGAGTCTTGAAATGGAGAGTTTGAGTCTTCCAGCTTTGTTTTGCTTTAGTGTGTTGGTTTTTTTTTTTTTTTTTTTTTTTAATGGTGGCATTGCCCAGGCTGATTTTGAACTCCTGGGCTCAAGAGATCCTCCTGCCTTGGCCTCCCAAAGTGTTGGGATTACAGGCATGAGTCGCCATGCCCAGCTTGTTTTGCTTTAGTCTTGTGTTTAGTATTCTGGGTCTCTGACCTTTCCACATAGACTTCAGAATCAATTTGTCAACGATTAAATTAAATAGCTTGCTAGAACTTTGATTGGGATTGTGTTGAATCTTCTATAAATGAGGAATAATTATTCCTTAAACTGCTAGAATGATGCAGAACTAGGATTCAGGTTTATCCTAAGACTGGTTTTTACTTCCCTGGGAGAGAAACCTTTAAGGGCCAAGCTTAGGTTAGGGACATTGTCCGGGCACAATGGCTCACACCTGTAATCCCAGCCCTTTGGGAGGCTGACGCGGGCAGATCACTGTAGGTCAGGAGTTCGAGACCAGCCTGGCCAACATGGTGAAGCCTCGTCTCTACTAAAAATACAAAATTAGCTGGGTGTGGTGGTGTTCCTGGAATCCCAGCTACCCCGGAGGCTGAGGTAGGCGATCGTGCCACTGCATTACAGCCTGGGCAACAGAGCAACACTCTCTCAAAAAAAAAAAAGAGATGTCTTTTCAGGTCCTAGGCTTTGACATTTGACTTCCTTTTCTCGTGAAGCCACTAAAAGGTTGCCTTAGTTTTGCAGCTTTTTTCTTTGGAACTGGCAGTTGCCCTCAGGACTAAACCTTGAGTGCTAGAATCTTGCACTTCTAGTTATTTTCAGCAATATTATAATTACCTATAGTACCTTTACTGGAAATTGAAGTTTCATCAGAGATATACCTTCCTCCTAGAATTGTTGGTTGGTATATTTAGTCTTTAAAATTTCTGTATATGTTATTGGAGGAGCAGAAGGAACTCTCAGGTTTGCAGATGTCCATTGAGACTTTCTGGATCATAATAGATTATGCTGCTGGGGATAAAATTAGGGTAAAATTTTCAAAGCTCTACCTGTGTAGAAGAAATGTTGCAAGTCTATCCCAGTGTTTATTGTCTCTTTTCTTAAAGATAGGACTCCTAATTTTCATCTGGTTGTATCACTACACAAAATAAAAACTAGATTTCCTAGCTTTCTTTGCCACTAGGAGTGGTCATATGGGTAATTTCTGTTAAATAGCTCATACTACTTTCAGTGTGAGACTTGTACATTGAGTTATTATTGTTGGCCATCTTCATCTGGAATTGATGAAGATACTTTAGGCTCAACATATCCAACGTAGAATTAATTTCTGAATCTCTCTACCCCTTTTTCTTCATCTCTATCAATTTAATCACTAATGTTAGAATCCTTGATGACTACTCCTCCTGTCTCCACCATCTTCAGGCTCATATATTTGTATATATTTAAGCACATTTTAAATCTGGCTAATTTTTGTTCTTTCTAAATGCCCTCCTTCTCCCAGTTCATATGAGTATTGACTCTGGTTCTTGGATTTGCCATCTCTTGCTTAGAGTGCTGTAGTAGCCCCACGACTGCTTGTTTCTAGCCTGTAACTCTGATTTTCCCCTTTGTATCCACACAATCATCTCTCTGAAAGAAGTCTGCAACCATGTTATTCCCTTGCTTACAGAATTAATTTTGATGTCCTTAGCCTCTGGCTCTTTATAATCTGGTTCCATTTTACCTTTCCGGTCTCATTTGTCAATTCTGGTCTTATATTTGATGCTCGATAATGCCAGATTTCTTTTATTTCCCTTCTCATATATTTGTGATTCCTTACTACTGTGTCCTTGCTCAAGCCTAACTGGGATTAATCTTTTCCTTTAAAGTTGATTGGCTTCGCTGGGCACAGTGGCTCATGCCTGTAATCCCAGCACTTTGGGAGGCTGAGGTGGGCGGATCACAAGGTCAGGAGATCGAGACCATCCTGGCTAACATGGTGAAATCCCATCTCTACTAAAAATACAAAAAATTAGCCGGGCATAGTGGCATGCATCTGTAATCCCACACTCAGGAGGCTGAGGCAGGAGAATTGCTTGAACCCAGGAGGCAGAGGTTGCAGTGAGCCAAGATCACGCCACTGCACTCCAGCCTGGGAGACAGAGTTGAAACTTCATCTCAAAAACAAAAATTGATTGACTTGTGATATTTATGGCTTTACTTAACTTTACATTTTTATTTTCTGTTTTTAGTGATAGGGTCTCTCTTTGTTGACCAGGTTGGTGTGTACTTGTTTGATCATAGCTCACTGTAACCTCAAACTCCTGGGCTTAAGTGATGCTTCTGCCTCGGCCTCCTGAGTAGGTAGGAGGCATTTGTCAGCATGCCTGACTAATTTTATTTTATTATTTTTTCGAGATGGAGTTTTGCTCCTATTGCCCAGCTGCAGTGCAATGGCACAGTCTTGGCTCACTGCAGCCTCTGCCTCCTGGGTTCAGGTGATTCTCCTGCTTCAGCCTCCCAAATAGCTGGGATTACATGCATGGGCCACCATACCTGGCTAATTTTTTGTGTGTATTTAGTAGAAATGGGGTTTCACTATGTTGGTTAGGCTGGTCTTGAACTCCTGACCTCAGGTGATCCACCTATCTTGGCTTCCCAAAGTGTCAGGATTACAGGTAAGCAAGCCCCTGTGCCTGGCCTTAATTTTCTTTTTATTTTCTGGAGAGATGGAGTCTCGAGGTGTTTCCTAGGCTAGTCTCTAACTCCTAGCCTCAAGCAGTGTTCCCAGTTCATCTTCCCAAAACACTGGGATTACAGACATGGGCCACCATGCCCAGCCAGCTTTATGTTTTTGAAACATGAAAGAAATAAGCTCTGCTGTTGAATATACTACAGTCTGAAATGAGTATAAGTTGCAAATTTTGTTTTTATTTAAATACTTGAGGTTTTTTGAAATTGTGTTTTGTTTGGCTAGAGTGAATAAACTGATGTTCATATGTGAATTATAAAATTGTTTCAAATCAGTGCTTACCTGCATTTGTATCCTTATTACACAGGTGAGAAAGTTATGGCCAGGAAGGTCTACTGATTCTTTTAAGTCAGATAATTAGTTAAAAGCAGAACCAAGATCTACTGTGATTTCCATCCAAATATAAGTATCTCCTTTAAAACGAATCAGGTGTGTCAGGGTTTTTAAGTCTTATCTTTAGTGTTCCCAAGCAAAACATAAGGGCATTTACATTTTGTGTGAATAGCACCTTAAGTAATGAATTGAGCTGTATACACTCTTAATTTATACCTTCTTTGAACAACTCTGATTCCATAATGAAATGGTTTATTTAGAGAACTGTGGCCTAAATCTTGTTTATGTACTTATCTTCTTGCCATCTATTAATTCTAGAAGGGAATTTTTAAAAAATCCACTGATAGATTATATTAAGTATCCTAATGAAGCAGGTATGGTAGATGTAACACTTTATAGATGTGTGTGTCTTTGTTTGTTTCTAGCATCAAGCATTGCACAGTTCTCTCCAATAACATAGATCATCTCTTACTGAATTTAACACTGTCTGATATCATGGTCTCCCTGGCAAATGCCACAACTTTGCAAAAGGATTGCAGTTGGATAGAAATGATAAGGAAATTTGTAACAGAGACCCTTGAAGATGGCTCTAGGCTAAATAGTAAGCAACTGAACAGATTGCTTGGAGTATCCTGGAGGTTAATGCAAATACAACCACACAGAGGTACGTGATGCTACTTTGCACTTATTTAAGAGTAGAGCTTTTATATGTGCTATATTAAGGTCTAGCTTTGAAATGACAACTTCTAAATATTCCATGTAGTCGGGCTAATTATATTCGAGCCATAAAAGGTAGCTACTGTCTACTTGAACACTAAAATTGTTTATGGCTCAGAGTATCTCTAAGGGGGTAGGTCTACTCTGAAGCAAATTGATAAAGACTTCTACCATCTTCTGATCTAGTTTGACTAGAAATTGAGAACTTTTCCCATTGATTCATGTGGAATGAATCTTCCCTGTCTCTTTACCTTTCTTCTAACTTGAAGTTAAGTTATATTAAGTCAGTTTTAGAGTGACTTTGATTCAAAACAAAGCTTTCCTATTTGGTTCCCATCTAAATCGTGTTTCTAATATCTTGTTTTTTGTTGTTCTAGGTTTGTTTTTAAGAAAATTTATACTGTAGCTACTGATTGGTTTGATATTTTAATTAAGCCATTGCTGTAGTACTTCAATGGTAGTTGTCAGTTTGTGGCTAAAATTGGCTTTGCCATAGGAACAAAGTAAAGTACTTCTGTGCATTCAGAGGAATTTGGGGGCTGTTAAAGAAACATTTTTTGATTCTTATGCAAGTTGTTTTCTTTCTGTTTGTAGAGGACACAGAGACTCTTATTAAGGCAGTTTATACATTATATCAGCAGAGGGGCCTTATCCTTCCAGTTCGAACTTTGTTATTGAAGTTTTTCAGTAAAATCTATCAGACAGAAGAACTGAGGTCTTGTAGATTCAGGTAAAATCTTGTTATTTTTCCTTTCCTTTTCTCTTGCTGAGTTTTTCTGTAGTTTACTTAAATACTTAAATAATTTTAGAGAGATTAAGTCTTTGGAGAAGTTTATTCTTTTTAATCCTACTTGCTTGCGTTTAAGAAATGATACAAAATTTTAAAAGAAGCCTACATAATAGTGCCAGTAAACTTTATACCCATATTTGAACAAATAAAAGACTGCTTAGGCATGCATTTCTACCTGTCCACTTGTAGCTAAGGAACAGTTGGAACAACCCCAGCCTTTTCTCTTTCCTTAAAAATTACGGAGGTTGAATTTCTAGCCATTAGTGGATAAGAGTGAAGGTAGTAGAAAATGAGAAAGTTTCTGGCCTAGCTTGGTGCTATCAGAGAGACAACAAAAGAGTGAAACTCAGGAATTTTTCAGTAAGGCGAGTTTGAGGTTTATTTGGCATAGTCAGAAATGTTTGAGAGGAAGATAAAGATTTGGGATACCTCAACATACATAGGTAGTTGTAACATAATCTAGTATTTACTTTAAGCCAGTACTTTACATTACCTCGGTAATTTTCATGCTGCTACTGTGAGGTAGATACTGTTAGCTCCCATTTTACAGAAGGAAGCAGAAAATTAATAAATTGGTGAATATTATGTAGCTAATGTGTAGCAGAGCTGAGACTTAAGTTCAGGTCTGTCTTGACAGCAGAGTCCATGATAGAATCATCAACCTCTCAGGGGACCTAGTAAAAATGTTTACTATTATTCAAGACATTTGTACTCCACCAAGTTTTCTAAAGGAATAAAATAGTACAAGTTTGAAGCCATTTTGTGTCAAAGCAACTTACGGTGAATGTGTTGTACATTTGTTAATATACAATAACACCAGTTAGGATAAATAGTTCAGTTAAGCGTCTTTATCCTTCAAAACAAAAATATAACTTAGATACTACCCCCAATTAACATTAATTTAGTGGATAAAGCCTTGGAAGGTGATGCTGGCTTCTTGTAGGCTCTCAAATGTTTAAATGAATAATGTATTATTATTTGTACATAAGTAGTCACTTTGTGATGTGTTGGTTTAACTTTTTTTTGTTGTTTAAATTATTTTCCTTGTCTTTGAGAATTACATTTTATTCTTCCTTGGCCTTTCTAAGATATCGTAGTAAAGTGTTATCCCGTTGGCTGGCTGGTTTACCGTTGCAACTTGCTCATCTTGGCTCCCGAAATCCTGAGCTCTCTACACAGCTCCTTGATATCATTCATACTGCTGCAGCACGAGCAAATAAAGAATTACTAAAGAGTTTACAAGCTACTGCCCTCCGAATTTATGGTAAGAGTTTATTTAATGGTGTAGGTAGTCATTGGTCTACCCTGATATACGAAAGAAGTTTTTAAGAGGAGCTCTGTAGGTTTGCCTCTCTGTTAGTGTAAATTAGTGATACCATTGCCAAAACAAAACATCAGCCAGTAAATTCATTTTCAGTATTATTTATTAGAATATAAAAGGTTAATGATTGTAGATGCTTATTACATTCTTAAATTGTCTTTTAAACTACTTGCTATTCATAAATTCAAAACTAATATGATACTTTAAAATTATTTTGGCAAAACATATCTTTATTACTTATTTAATCAATGAATATCTTGTATGACTTTCATATATTCTTTATTCTGGAACTGACTTAAGTAATATTTTAAGCAAAATTATTAATTAAAACATAACTGGGATGTATGTATGTATATAATTATTGAGATATAATTCACATACCATAAAATTCACCGCTTTACAATGTATGGTTCAATGAATTTTAAAAAATATATTCGTGGCCGGGCATGGTGGCTCACACCTGTAATCCCAGCACTTTGGGAGGCCAAGGCCAGTGCATTATGAGGTCAGGAGTTCAAGACCAGCCTGACCAACATGGTGAAACCCCGTCTGTACTAAAGATAGAAAAATTAGCTGGGCGTAGTGGCGCGTGCCTGTAATCCCAGCTACTCAGGAGGCTGAGGCAGGAGAATCGCTCTAACCCGGGAGGTACAGGTTACAGTGAGCCGAGATTATGCCTTTGTACTCCAGCCTGGGCAATAAAAGTGAGACTCTGTCTCAAAAAAGAAAAAAATACATTCCTAAGATTGTGCAACTCTCACCACTATCTAATTCTAAAACATTTTTATCACTCCCAAAATAAATTTGTACTGGTAAGTAGTTTATCCTTATTCCTTCCTTCCTTCAGCCCCTGGAAATCACTTACCGACTTTCTGTCTATATGGATCTGCCTATTGTGGATATTTCTTATAAGTGGAATTATATGAAATGGGGCCTTTTGTGTCTGGCTTGTTTCACTTAGCATAATATTTTCAAGATTTATCCATGTTGCAGTAACTATTAATACTGTATTCCTTTTTATTGTTGAGTAGTATTTCATTGTGTGGATATGCCACATGTATTTATCCATTTGTCTAGTGATGAACATTTGAGTGGTTTCCACTTTTGTGGGTTGTAGTTTTAACTATGTATCTTTTAATATTGGTCATATATATGTGTGTATAGATATATATATACATACAGCACACAAACTCTTTTGCTATAAGTCAGGTTGATGTAATTGTCACTGTTTAGCAAAATTGCTTGTTTTCTTTGTGCCCAATCTCTTTTCCTCTTTACTCACATGAAAGTTTTTATTTCTAAAAAGATACTTGGATGTTAAATCTTTAAATAAATTATGTTTGATGTTTTGTGCAGCTGTGCTTATGTGCCTTATAATAGTAATATAATTATGCTTTTAAGTAATGGATATTTAGCATAAAATGTTAGCCTATAATTCAGTGGAAGTCATTGATCTGCTTTATTAATATCTGGTTTATATATCTTTCATAGTTGAGTTTAATATGTCTGTTCACCTCACCAGATCCACAAGAAGGCACTGTGGTGGTTCTTCCTGCAGACTCTCAGCAGCGTTTGGTTCAGCTTGTATATTTCTTACCCAGTCTGCCTACTGATTTGCTTTCTCGGTTAAGTCGTTGCTGTATTATGGGAAGACTCAGTTCAAGTTTGGCTGCCATGCTTATCGGGATACTGCACATGAGGTAGAATGCTCAAGTGAGCTATATTTTAAGTGTATTATCTTCTCCCCCTTTTACTGGTAATTTGTGAATTACGGAAGGCTTTTGAAGTCACATACACTACACCTTCATTTACTCTTTTTTTTTTTTGAGACGGAGTTTCGTTCTTGTTACCCAGGCTGGAGTGCAATGGCGCGATCTCGGCTCACCGCAACCTCCGCCTCCTGGGTTCAGGCAATTCTCCTGCCTCAGCCTCCCGAGTAGCTGGGATTACAGGCATGTGCCACCATGCCCAGCTAATTTTTTGTATTTTTAGTAGAGATGGGGTTTCACCATGTTGACCAGGATGGTCTCGATCTGTTGACCTCGTGATCCACCTGCCTCGGCCTCCCAAAGTGCTGGGATTACAGGCTTGAGCCACCGTGCCCAGCCATTTACTCTTAATGCAACAATTACAACTCTGTTGATATCACTAGGTAGAGTAAGTTCATAAGAGTAAGACTGAAGTTACTTGTTTAATGATTTTTATAGATAGGTTGGAATGAGGGTTGAAATAGAATTTTCAAAAGTGTGCATAATAAGGGGTTTTTTGGTAGGTGAGAGTGTCCTACTTCAAACTTTTGGTGTTACGGAATTGCAATACAGAAGAATTAAATATCACTGGTGAATTAAATAAGCTCCTGAACTGACACCAGGAATCACTTGTAATCTCTCACTTTTTTTTTTTCTGGTGGTTTAATAAACATAAAATTTACCATTTTAACCTTTATTAAAAAGTTTTAATATTTTAAGAGATGAGGTCTCACTCTCTTGCCCAGATTGGAGTGTGCAGTGGCATGATCATAGCTGACTGCAGCCTTGAAGGCTTGGGGTCAAGAGATCCTCCACCTTGGTCTTCCAAGTAGCTAGCTCTACATGCCATTTTCCATAGCGGCTGTGCTGTTTTACTCTGAAAGATTTTATATTGTTTGTGTTGGAAGTATCCTCTTATATATATCTTCGGTCATAATATCTTAGTATTCTGCAGTATTACTGGTTGTGGCTCATGGGAAGGGTCTGATGTGGTTTTAGGCAGAAATAGAAATCTAGAGAAAAAAAAAAAGAAATCTAGGCTGCAGTTGAAAAGTTCTTGTCTAGATCCCCTATCTCAGGTAGTTAAGAGTAGCTTACTCTTAATAGACTTTCTTTATATCTATATAGGACAGACATTTGGCTCTGGTCCCTGGAGGTGTGCTTCATAACTGACAATAAAGTTTCCTTTTACCAAAATAGAGAGCAAAACATATAAATAGAATATTGTTTGTATTTAAAAATTCAAGGTTTAGTTTTTTTCTTTCTTTTTTTTTTGAGATGGAGTCTCACTCTGTTGCCAGACTGGAGTGCAATAGTATGATCTCGGCTTACTGCAACCTCTATCTCCCAGGTTCAATCCATTCTCCTGCCTCAGCCTCCTGAGTAGCTGGAATTACAGGCACGTGCCACCACGCCCAGCTCATTTTTGTATTTTTAGTAGAGACAGGGTTTCACCATGTTGGCCAGGATGGTCTCAATATCTTGACCTCATGATCCACCTGCCTCAGCCTCTTCAAGTGCTGGGATTACAGGCGTGAGCCACTGCTCCCTGCCTATTTCTTTCTTGTATATGCACATTTGAGGGGCCTGATCATATTTTAAAAGAATTTTAAATACTGATTAGTTTCTCACGTTTTTTTCTTTTTAGAGACGAAAAAACTGCACTTTGTTTCATGTAAGCAAAATGCTAGGCCTTTTAAAAATTAAATGTTTTTTTCCTATAATTTAAGAGGTTTTTTATTTGACTTCCAGTAGAGGGCACTCTGTTTCTTGATGTAACTTAACATTCAGTTCAGTTCAATCACCCTTTGAATTCTTGAAATTGATTCTCCTTGGAAGATGCATTGGAAGATGCATTTAATGTCTTCATCAACATTTGTTCGCTTATGTTTAGTAACTTTTGTCAAGGATGTTTTTAAAAAATTTTTATTGTTAAATTTTTTTTACTTATTTTTGTAGAGATTTGTGGCAAGAGTTGGGAAAATACATTAATTTGACAAATATTGATAATATGGACTCATAAATGATTTTCATTATAGTTCAAAGTACCAAATTTAAATTTTAGTGTTTGTACAGAGTCCATTAGTAGACTTCTCTCTATATAGGTATTATTACCACCTCTTCTTTTTTTTTGAAGTGGAGTTTTGTTCTTGTTGCCCAGGCTGGAGTGCAGTGGCGGGATCTCGGCTCACTGCAACCTCTGCCTCCCAGAATCAAGCGATTCTCCTGCCTCAGCTGCCTGAGTAACTGGGATTACAGGCATGCGCTACCACGCCTGGCTAATTTTGTATTTTTAGTAAAGATGGTGTTTCTCCATGTTGGTCAGGCTGGTCTTGAACTCTCCCAACCTCAGATGATCTGCCTGCGTTGGCCTCCCAAAGTGCTGGAATTACAGACATGAGCACCTGCCCAAGTAGTCCCTTTTTAAAAAGAATACAAAATTAGGACTTTTCAGCCTTCTTGAGCCCATGGCATTATCATTTTATCACTTTTCATAGGGTCATAATTTAACACTGGCCAGGCGTGGTGGCTCACACCTGTAAGCCCAGTACTTTGAGAAGCTGAGTCGGGCAGAACATCTTGAGGTCAGGAGTTTGAGACCAGCCAGAGCAATGTGGCGAAACCCCCTCTCTTCTAAAAATTCAAAAATAGCTGGTTATGGTGGCTTGTGCATGTAATCCCAGCTACTCAGGAGTCTAAGGCAGGAGAATTGCTTGAACCCAGGAGGCGGAGGTTGTAGTGAGCTGAGATTGTCCCCTCTGCACTCCAACCTGGGTGACAGAGGGAGATTCTATCTTAAAAAAGAAGACTAAGTTTAGTTTATTCAGATATATGTTGGGTTACTTCATATTTTTAGTTTTCTCTTTATAATACCTCATCTTCTTGACCATGACTATAAAATAGCCCATTTTTAAATTATTTCTCACTTAACACTCTTAAAATGTTGCTTCTCAGTCCCATGCATCGTGTGCACTGCTGCCAGATTAATTTTTCTGAAATACCCCTTTACTCATTTCTGATTTTTATCTTGTCACATTAATTGGTCTGTGAGATCAAGTTTAACTCAATTTTTGTAGTTCTGATACCTTGCCATCTCTGTTAAAGCATTTGTCTAATGGCAGGACATGTACCACTTAAGCAGGGATTCCATGCGTTAAAAACCCATCAGCTAGAAATCGTTCGTGTTTATTTGCTCTCAGCTTTTCAAAAATGTGTTTAGAATTGCTGTCTCTACCTTTTTACCAACCAGTTACAGTTTTTTTAGAATCTGACATTTTCCTCATACCATGCTACTTGTGGTGTTCCATAACAATATCCAGTGGCCTTTTCTCAGTTCTTACCCCTCTACCCTGGTTATTTATAGCCAGATTGGGGGAACATAAAGCATAAATATGGAAAGATGCTCTTTGGTGTTATATAAAATCTCTGAGGAAGGAGAGATTGGCTTGCATTAAGAAGTTGGCTTCGGTTTTAAATAGGGTGAATATATGACCTGGTCTGCTGGGAACAGTTCCATTTTACTCCTTTTGGCCCGGCACCCTCTTTTACTGCAGAAGTGTTCAGGTTTGGAAAGTGTGTATGGTTTTCATAGTTTTAAAGAAAGTATGATATATTGCTTGTCATTTATCACTTTTCACAGGGTCAGAATTTTAAATAGGCTGTTAAATAAGTTTGCTCCCCTTTTGGCCGCTAGATGGCACAATTGTTTCCTGTTTTCATTGGGTTCAAGAGAATAATTGTTTTCTAACCACTATTTTGTACTTCTTTCTGTTGAGCATCTATGCTTTTTATAACCCCTTTAGCCTGTGTTACTGCCTTCATAGACCTTTGCTTATCACATGGGAATCACACTTAGGAAGAATGTTTTCGTTATTTTACGGCTGTCCCCTCCTTAAGTATATTAATAAGGCCAGTGTCAGGCGTGGTGGCTCGTGCCTGCGATCCCAGCACTTTGGGAGCCGAGGTGGACCGATTACCTGAGGTCAGGAATTCAAGACCAGCCTGGTCAACGTGGTTGAAACCCTGTCTCTACTAAAAATACAAAAATTAGCTGGGCGTGGTGGTGGGCTAGTAGGCGCCTGTAGTCCCAGCTACTTGGGAGGCTGAGGCAGGAGAATGTGAACCCAGGAGGTGGAGGTTGCAGTGAGCCAAGGTCGTGCCGTTGCACTCCAGCCTGGGCAAAAAGAGCGCAACTCCCTCTCAAAAAAAAAAAAAAAAAAGAATAAGCACTTATAGGTGAATTAGAAGCTCCTAATTTTGATATTTATTCAGATATCTGTGATGAAGTTTTTAGTATCAGCTTGTGTATATATTCTCAGTGTTTTTGCAATACCCATAGTTGATATTTGTTCTCTTTCTTCCCAGCCTTACTGTGAAGGGAATTTTTAAAGGAGACACTAGAAACTGATCTCATAGCAGGAACCAAATAATCCTCATTTAATGAGAAGCTGCTTTACATTTAGCAATTCCTTTTGAGTCCTCTGCCAATACCTTAGCTGCACTATTGTGAAATAGACCTAGTTACAACTTTGCTAAGAATAAGAACACATAGTTGCCTTATATTTTCTTTGCCTAATTAAGATACTTTTGCTTAGTTATGTAGGAAGCTGAAGCTTATTTAAACTTAACTCACTTACTGAGGCTAAGACTATAAAAATCAAATAGTAAATACATAGCTGCTGAACCTACTACTGAAGAGCAAAACTTTATCTTGGCTCCTTAGAGTCTGATTTTCAAATGGGATGGAAATTTTCTGTTGTACTATATATGTTGATCAAGTATGCTTTTTAACGGAACTTTATATTAATATGCTTGAATTTCAAACTTTCCTACTATGGTACTTGAGCCCTTGGATATACAATTAATACAGTGCATATTATGGTTTTATTTTGAGCTACTACATGAAACTTGTTTTCAATACAGAAAAATGTTTATGTACTATGCTACCTTTGAAAAGTCTGTCAGCTTGATCACTTCTGGTAATAGTTCTCCCATTGTTTATTATAGATCGTCATTTTCTGGGTGGAAGTATTCAGCTAAAGACTGGTTGATGAGTGATGTGGACTATTTCAGCTTCTTATTTTCCACACTTACAGGTAACCACATTCACGTGCCGGATTAAAAAAGAAAAAACCTAATATGAATCATAATTCTCCTCCTAAGATTTGCCATTTTATTGGTTTGGTTCAGTTTTGAAGATGATAAATATTCTATCTTGGAATGATTTTTGTGATTAGTAAGTGGAAATCTTTGAAGGAGTATTTCTAACCTACATTGTTAGGCTCCTGAGGCAAGAAGATGGATGATTTGTCTTTAAATCTCTTATGAGTATCAAAACCCTGAACATTATTTGAATGTCATGTTACTGTATTTTTAAGTTCAATGTATTATTGTTACTTTAAATAATTGTATTATTTGAATATTTTCATTATATGCTTGGATAATAATGGGGTTCTTTGAAATTCTCTGAAGACTTGAAATTAGGAGAGTTAATATAGTGTCAGAATCCAAAAAGAACTTGACACTTCCAATACTGTGCTGAATCTAGCAAGATAAATATTTCAGAAGATAAACATAAACTATATGTTTGTTGTATATTTTTGAAAGTATACATTTGAGATGGCTTTGTTAATAATAGTACTTGTCAAAAAGTTTTTAGTGGTTTTAGAAAGCTCATTGAGAGTCAGTACTATGGCGTGGCTATCAAACTAGACGATGCCTCTTTAGGTTGTGCTTACAGAAGTATAGTATTTGAACATCAAGGTAGATGAGGCTGGGCGACATCGGTGATATTCTGATCATTCTCAGAACTGCCTTTCAGGAGGGATTTTGGCAGGTTGGTTGTGTAGGTCAGGCCAAATGTAATAGAGGTGGTAAGAGGAACCAGAAATTGTTAAATGAACTGTACACATATTGTCAAAGTAAAAACACTTAGGAGGATAGGGAAGTTTTAAGACATTTGAAGGTTTATTATCTAAGAACCTAAAGCATTTGATATATATGTAGAAGTATATTATTGCTTTAACTTGCACATTTGCTCTTTTAAACGTACCATTAATTGGAAAGACTATGTCTTTCACTTTAAGTAAAAGTGTCAAAACCCTAGTAGAAGGGGTAAAACCTGTTTCTTGCTATAGTATAGATTGAGTCTCATCACATCTTTTATATAATTATATGATTTTTAACTGCCTCCCTTGCTAGCATTTTATTTTTTTAAAATATTGCATGAAAGGCAGAAGCTCAGAGTAAACAAGGTAGCTTAAAGAATGTTCACTTGAAGACGTGTCATTTCTGTTTTCAAAAAAATTATGAAAAATGTCACTGCTTTTTTTTTTAATTGGCTTTCTTTGTTACCTGAATTAGGGTTTTCAAAAGAGGAGCTGACTTGGCTTCAGAGCCTTCGAGGAGTTCCTCATGTCATCCAGACACAGCTTTCCCCTGTGCTCCTCTACCTTACAGATTTGGATCAATTTTTACACCATTGGGATGTAACAGAGGTAATAGCTCATTTAAAAAGAAACTGGTAATTATTAAAATTCAGTTCATCAACCAGCAGTAGTTACTATATATCAGTTGCCTTGTGTGAGATCTTTTCAAAGATACTTGTTTAAAGTGCTTATAATCTTGGGTAGGAGAAGTAAGTTTGAAAAGGAAAATGTTCTTTTATAAATTATGCCACTAGAACAGAACAAATCAGCAATTTGAATGATAGATCCATATTTTTAAAAGAGGAAAACATTATGTAAGAGGAAGAATTTGAGTTTTTGAAGGTAAAACTTAAGTAAGAGTTGGTATCCTTGAAGGTGACTTTTTAAATGGAAGATTATTCACCAGTTCCTTTGGTTTTAAGAATTACTATGTAGCTTATTAAAATTAAATTTAAAACCCAAATTCTTTAAGTTTTGAAGTTTGGTTTACAAGTTTCGCTCTTGTCACCCAGGCTGGAGTGCAATGGTGCTATCTCGGCTCACTGCAACTTCCGCCTCCCTGGTTCAGGTGGCTCTCCTGCCTCAGCCTCTCCATTCCAGGTAGCTGGAATTACAGGCATGCACCACCACAGCCGGCTAATTTTTTGTATTTTTAGTAGAGACAGGGTTTCACAATGTTGGCCAGGCTGGTCTGGTCTTGAACTCCTGGCCTCAGGTGATCTGCCCACCTCTGCCTCCCAAAGTGCTGGGATTACAGGTGTGAGCCACCACATCTGGCCGCCTACAAGTCTTATTTTTTAAGTAAATTTAAACATTTAAAAGAGGACTTTAATTTTATTCCTTTTACAAACTTAACTTTTTTACTTTCTTAAATAACTTTAACAGTATTTGTCAAATACTTCAGTTTCTTGACAAACCTTCACAAATGATTGAAGTAAATCTTAGAGATCCCTAATAAATTAAACATATAAATGTGGGAAATCATATGTTTTAGTACTACTTAATGAAACTTCAAATTAAAACCACAAGTCTAAATTGACTACTGACTATAAAAAGTTTTTAATTTCTGTTTTGGGGATTGGTTTGGTGTTTTGTTTTTTTAGAGATCTTGCTATTTTTGCCCAGGCTGGCCTTGAATTCCTGGGCTTAAGGGATTCTCCTGCCTCAGCCTTCTGAGTAGCTGGGGCTATAGGCATACGCCATCATGTCCAGCTGCAGACATGTTTTAAATTGGAATTATAAGGCTGATCTTTTACCCTAATAGGCAAAATTTTGTCTTAAATGTTATAAATACTTACACTAAACACACTGAAAATAGCACAAACATTAATACTAAGGATTTATTTCACTTCTAAGTTCTTAAGTTTATTTTTATTCTCTTGTAGGTGTATGTAAATTTATGGGGTACAATTACAGTTTTGTTACATGCAAGATCAGATATCGGAGAGTATCTGTCACCCAACAATGTACATACACTGTACCCATTGAGTAATCTGTCATTCACCACTCGCACCCATTCACCTTTTTCAGTCTCTATTGTTTGTCATTTCACACTCTATGTGCATGAGTAGACATTATTTAGCTCCCACTTACAAAGAAGAATATGCCCTGTTTGTGTCTGACTTGTTTCACTCAAGATAATGGCATTCAGTTATATCTGTGTTGCTGTAGAAGGCATGATTTTATTCTTTTCTATGGCTGAATGGTATTTCATTGTATGTAAATTTAGTATTTCATTGTATGTAAATATCACTTTTTATGCATATGTTGATGGACATTTAGGTCAATTCCATATATTTGCTATTGTGAATTGTGAATGGTCCTATAATAAACATAGGAATCTTTTTGATGTAATTTTTTTTTTTTTTTGAGACGGAGTCTTGCTATTGTCCATGCTGGAGTGCAGTGGTGCAATCTGGGCTCGCTGCAACCTCCGCCGCCGCCCTCCCCCGGCATCGGGTTCTAGCGATTGTCCTGCCCCAGCCTCCTGAGTATCCAAGACTACAGGTTTGCCACCATGCCTGCCTAATTTTTGTATTTTTTAGTAGAGACAGGGTTTCCTTCTTTTGGCCAGGCTGGTCTTGAACTCTCCTGACCTTGTAATCCGCCTGCCTTGGCCTCCCAAAGAGCTGGGATTACAGGCTTGAGCCACCATGCTCAGCCAATTATGTCTTTTCATTTGGGTACGTACTCAGTAGTGTGAGTGCTATATCGAGTAGTAGTTCTATTTTCAATTCTTCAAGAAATCTTTATACTGATTTCCACAGAGGTTGTACTAATTGCCATTCTCATCAGCTGCGTGTAAGTGTTCCCTTTTCTGCATCCTCACCAGTACCTGTTATTTTTTGTCTTAACAGCAATTCTGATTGGTGTAAGGTGGTATCTCTTTGTGGTTTTAATTTGTATTTCTCTGATGATTGATGATGTTGAACATTTTTTCATGTGCTTTTTTGGCCAGTTTGTCATCTTGCAAAATACCCATTCATGTCCTTTGCCTACTTTTTAATGGGATTATTTGATTTTTTGTTGTCGTTTGAGTTCATTGTATTGTAAATTTTGGATATTAGTCTCCTGTCCGAACATGGTTTGCCTATACTTTCTCCCATTCTGCAGGTTTTCTGTTTGCTTAATTATTTTTCTGTGTAGAAATTTTTTAGTGTTATGAAGTCCTGTTTGTCTACTTTTGTTTTTGTTGCTTGTGCTTTTCTGCTCTTAGTCATGATTATTTGTCTAGATCAGTGTTCAGAAGAGTTTTCTCCAGGTTTTTGGTATTTTTATAATTTCACGTCTTATATTTAAGTGTTTAATCCATCTTGAGTTGATTTTTATATATTAAGGGAGATCCAGTTTCATTCTTCATGGCAATCCAATTTTCCCAGCACCATTTATTGTGAAAGTTGTCCTGTCTCCTATGTATGTTCTTGTTGACTTTGTCAAAGCTGAGTTGGTTATAAATGTGAGCCGTTATTTTTGGGTTCTTTATTCTGTTCCATTGATCTATGCATTTGTTTTTATGCCAGTACCACGTTGTGTTTACTACAGCCTTGTAGGTAAAGTATCACAGGTAATGTGATACTTCCAGCTTTGGTCTTCTTGCTTAGTATTGCTTGGCTCTACAGACTCTTGTTTTGGGTCCATATTAATTTTAGGATTTTTTTTTCTAATTTTGTGAAAAATGACATTGGTATTTTGATAGAAATTTCATTTAATCTAAAGATTAATTTGGATAATGTTGTCATTTTAATGATATCAATCTTCCTATCTGTGAACATTGGATGTTTTTCCATTTGTGTCATCTACATTTTTTTTTTCATCAGTGTTTTCTAGTTCTCCTTGTAGAGCTCTTTCACCTCCTTGGTTAAATATATTCCTAGGTTTTTTTTTTTTCTTTTTTCTCCACCCCCACCCCTATTCCTAGGGTTTTATTTATTTATTTTTTTTGTAGCTGTTATAAGTGAGATTGCTTTCTTGATTTTTGTTCTCAACTAGATAGTTATTGATACATAGAAATGTACTGATTTTTATAAGTTGATCTTACATCTTGAAAACTTTACTGATTTCATTTTCAAATCTGTTTTTTGGTGGCATCTTTAAGTTTTTTTAGATAAAAGATCATACTACCATCTAGCTGAATGTGGTGGCATGTACCTGTAGTGCAAGCTACTTGGAAGGCTGGATATCCTAGCTACTAGGATAGCTGGAGCCCAGGAGTTTGAGGATGCAGTGAACTATGACTGTGCCACTGAACTCCAGTTGAGGCAACAGAATGAGACCTCATCTCTTAAAAAATAATCATATCAGCAAACAGGGATAATTCAACTTATTCTTTTCCAATTTGGATGTCTTTTTTTTCCTCTTCCCTGATTGCTCTGGCTAGGACTGCCTGTACTATGTTGAAAGGAATGGTGAAAGTGGGCATCCTTGTAAGAAATCTTATTCCATTTCTTACAAGAAATGCTTCCAACTTTTCCCCATTCAGTGTGATATTGGCTGTGGATTTGTCACATATGGCCTTTATGATTTTGAGGTATGTTTCTTGTATGCCTAGGTTGTTGAGAGTTTATCATGAAGGGATGCTAAATTTTAACAAATGGATTTTTTGTGTTTTTTGAAATAATCATATGGTTTTTGTCCTAATTCTGTTTATGGGAATTATCACATTTTTTGATTGTGTATATTGAAGTATTCTTGCACCCCTGAGATAGAAACTACTTCATCATGGTGTAGTATCTTTGATGTGCTTTTAGATTTGATTTGCCAAGTATTCTGTGGAGGAATTTTGTGTCTGTGTTCATAGGGAGTAAAGGAATGAACAAAACCTTCAGGACATTTGGGACTTATGTAAAGTGACTGAGCTTATGAATTATTTGTATTCCCAAGGGGAAGAAGGATTAAAAGCTTAGAAAACCTAGTCAACAAAGTAATTGATGAAAAATTTCCAAGCCTAGCAAGAGATTTAGACATCCAGATACAGAAGGCCCAGCAGTCTTCGGGAAAATACATCGCAGGAAGGACTTCATTGTGACGTGTTATAATCAAACTGTCTAAAGTCAAAATGGAAGAGAGAATTCTAAAATCAGCAAGGGAATAGTGTCTAGTCATTTATAAAGAAAATCTCATCAGACTAACAGCAGACTTTTCAGTGGAAACCTTACAGGCCAAAAACCAATAGGATAACATAATCAAAGTGCTGAAAGGAAAAAAAAAAAAAAAATCCTGAAAGCCAAAAAGTACTTTCTTGGCTGGAAGTTAGGATTAAAGAGGTGGTAAAAGATACTCATACAAACAGAAACCAAAAGTGAGCAGGAGTAGCTATACTTTACAGGTAAAACAGACTTCAAATCAAAAACAGCTTCAAAAAATACAAAGAAAATTATGTAATGAAGAAGGGATCAATTCAGCAAGAGGATATAACAATTCTAAATATATATGCACCCAACATCAGAGCACCCAGATTCCATTAGTATTACTAGACCTACAGGAAGAAATACAGGGCAATACAATATATTTTTGTGTTGGGCGGGGACAGAGTTTTGCTCTCTTGTTGCCCAGTCCTGTAGTGCAATGGCATGACGGCTCACTGCAACCTTTACCTTCCAGGTTCAAGTGATTCTCCTGCCTCAGCCTCCTAAGTAGCTGGGATTACATGCATGCGTCATGATGCCCAGCTAGTTTTGTATTTTTAGTAGAGATGGGGTTTCTCCATGTTGGTCTGGCTGGTCTCGAACTCCTGACCTCAGGTGATCTGCCCGCCTCAGCCTCCCAAAGTGTTGGGATTACAGGTGTGAGCTGCCGTTCCCGGCAGCATGCAATTTTAACACCCCACTCTCAGCATTAGATCATTGAGAAAGAAAATACAAAGAAACATTGGACTTAAATTGAACTGTAGACCAAGTAGACCTTACAGACATTTACAGAACATTCTACTCAAGAAACTGCGGAATATACATTCCTCTCATTAGCACATAGAACTGTCTGTCTCTCAGATAGACCATATGGTAGGTCACAACAGATCTCAACAAATTTTAAAAAATCAAAATCATACCAAGTATCTTTTCAGACCAAAGTGGGATAAAATTAGAAATTAGTACCAAGAAGAACGTCAGAAATGATGCAAACACATTGTTTTGTGTTGATGTATTGCAAAATTAAACAACATGCACCTGATTACTGGGTAAATGAAGAAATTAAAGTGGAAATTCAAAAAAAATTTGAAATAATTGAAAATGGAAACAATGCTAAAACCCATGAGATACAGGAAAAGCAGTCCTAAGAGGGAAATTTATAGCATTAAATGTCTACATCAAAAAAGTAGAGTACAACCTAACATTGCACCTCAAGGAACTAGAAAAGTATAAACAAACCAAGCCCCAAATTAGCAGAAGACAAGAAATAACAAAGATTAGAGCAGAACTAAATGAAATAGAGATCAAAAACAATACAAAGGGTCAACAGGATGCAAAATTGGTACTTCAAAAAGATAAAATTGATAGCCAGTAGCTAGACTAAGCAAAAGATAAAATTGATAGCCAGTAGCTAGACTAAGCAAGAATAGTGAAGATCCAAATAAACAAAAACAGAAATGAAAAGGAGACATAACAACTAATAGCACACAGACTGTTGCAAACAACTATACACTCACAAACTGGAAAACCTAGAGGAAATGGATAAATTTCTGGAAATATACAACTCCCCAAGGTTTGAACCGGGATGAAACAAAATCTGAACAGACCAGTAATGAATAGTAAGGTTAAATTGGTAATTAAAAAATCTCCAAAGAATGAAAACCCTAGGACCAGATGGATTCACAGCTAAATTCTACCAAATTTACAAAGAAAACTAATACCAATTCTCCTGAAATTGTTTCCAAAAATCAAGGAGAGAAGAGGGAATTCTTAATTCATTCTGTGACACCAGTATCACCTGATAACAAAACCATACAAGAAGACTACATACCTATTGATTTCTCTCTCTTTTTATTTTCATTTTTTTTGAGACACAGTTTTGCTCTGTCACCCAAGCTGGAGTGCAGTGGCACAGTGACAGCTGACTGCAACCTCCATCTCCTGGGTTCAAGCGATTCTCGTGCCTCACCCTCTTGAGTAGCTGGGACTATAGGCGTGCACCACCACACATGGCTAATTTTTGTATTTTTAGTAGAGTTGGGGTTTCACCATGTTGGCCGGGCTGGTCTCGAACTCCTGACCTCAACTGATCTGCATGCCTTGGCCTCCTAAAATACTGGGATTACAGGTGTGAGCCACCGTGTCAAGCCCTATTCTTTATGTCTTAAGTTTCTTAACATTCAAAGGTGTTTTTCCAGTGAAAATGCAAAGATACGTCATCCTAAGCAATTTTGGTTTCATTTTTTCAAGCATAATCTGAAGTAATATTCTCACTTAGCTGATTTTATTTTTTGTTAAACAGTTTTTTTTTTTTTTTTGAGACAGTCTGGCTCTGTTGCCCAGGCTAGAGTGCAGTGGTGCAATCTTGGCTTACTGCATCTTACACCTCCCAGGTTCAAGCAGTTCTCCTGCTTCAGCCTCCCAAGTAGCTGGGATTACAGGCACCTGCCACCACACCCAGCTAATTTTTGTATTTTTAGTAGAGACGGAATTTCACTGTGTTGGCCAGGCTGGTCTTGAATTCCTGACCTCGTGATCCACCTGCCTCGGCCTCCCAAAGTGTTGGGATTACAAGCGTGAGCCATTGTGCCCAGCCTGTTAAACAGTTTTGACAGTGTTCTCAACAGGGTAGTCTCTAGGTTCAAGTTACAACCTAATTCTTTTGTTGTTGTTGGTATTCATTCTATTTTGAATTCTCTTCATGCTCTCCTGTCTCTAGGCACTATATATTTTATAGATACTTAACTTATTTCTCTCATGGCTTTGTTTGACTCTGGTCATAATGCTAGGGTCGTGCCAATGATGTCCTCTTTTTATTAGTACCTGGTACTGTGTTTACTTACAGGTCTTGAAATCTTACATTCATTTTAGGTTTTCAGCTTGCTGTTATCTCTCAGGGTCAGTGTGGTGACTTGTAAATTCTTAAGGAAAGCTCAACGTCTGATGATTATGGTAACACATGTAACTTTCTTGGTATGATACTTGTGGAAAGTTCAAGTGTTTTCTGATTTGTGAAAGAGGAGATTATATTAGAGTAGTTGTGGCAGACCAGTTTTCTACAAAGAACAGTGGAAAATGGTATTTAGAAACCAACATGTGGAATTTAGGTGTGCTCACTGCTGTTTGGTGTTGTTTTTCCTGTATCCTCCTGTTGGACATAAAATAGTCATTCACCACCACAGAATTTATTCTAGTTACATCCTGTTCCTTTTTTTTGGATACTGCCTTCTTCTGCCTCCAGTTACACTTAGTATATTTACCTGATCAGTTTCTCTGTAGTCAGTCTTCCTTTGCTGCCACCCCTCTCATCTCCATTTGGACTCTGGTTTTTTGGGGGCAGTCGATTCTGGGCCATCTCAGTATTCCCACTGAATCCATTGCCAGAGTTTACCTAGCTCGGCTCCACCCATTGTTTAGAACTGCATTGTTTAGGACAGCAAGCAGAGGCAGAAGGGAAGTGAAGTGGCCATTATTGAATGTGTACTTTTCAAATGTGGTTTACCTTTGATTGATGAAAATATTCACCGTGTTTGCTTTGAAGTAGGAAGATAGCCTTGGAAGTGAGGTTTTTCTTATTGTTACTTATAGGTATAAAAGGAAAAGTTGCCAAGTAGAATCTCTGGGTTATATCAATATACAAGATATTTTATAGAGAAATAATATATAGATCTGTTGATTTCTCTCCCTCCACTCTAAAATCTATAAATAATAGATATGAAAAGTCTCGATTTTTCAGGGCTAGATGACAGTTCTCTTGAACTTAAATGACTTATCTCTTCCTAGAGTGACATTCTTCCTTCCACATTTTTGTTTTTTCATGTGATTTTTCTACATATTTCATTTTTGGTAGCATACTGTATCAGATTCTGGAGTTTGTGCCATGACTGACATTTGTGAAGGACTTAGTACTGTTCTTGACTTTTCTCGTTTTTCCAAAAGCTTAGGAAATTAAAAATGCTAGGGGTTGGCTGGATGTGGTGGCTCACACCTGTAATCCCAGCACTTTGGGAGGCCAAGGTGGGTGGATCATGAGGTCAAGAGTTCAAGACCAGCCTGGCCAAGACGGTGAAACCTGTCTCTACTAAAAACAAAAATATTAGCTGGGTGCTGGTGGTGGTGACCTGTAATCCCAGCTACTCAGGAGGCTGAGGCAAAGAATTGCTTGAACCCAGGAGGTGGAGGTTGCAGTGAGCCAAGATAATGCCACTGCATTCTAGCCTGGGCAACAGAGCAAGACTGTCTCAAAACAAACAAACAAAAAACTAGAGTTTTACTTGTCACTACTTTTGGTGCAGATTTCTCTTTACCTTTAGAGAGTAGGAGGCAGTGTTACGATTAGGTTGAACAGGATCTTGGTATTTTCTGGGTCATAAATATTTTTTTGTGATACATTTCTCTATGAGGTGGGCAAAAAAGCTTTTGTTAGCCCTTTGTTCACATCCCTCAGATCTTTCTGTTGGAGTACTCAACAGAAATACAGCATCAGTAGGTTGCTTAGGAAACTGAAATAACATACATGGCAGGTCCCTGAATAACTTTTTTTTTTTTGGAGATAGTGTCTCACTTTGTCATCCAGGCTAGAGTGCACTGGCATGATCATGGCTTACTGCAGCCTCAATCTCCTGGGCTCAAATGTTCCTCCTCTCTCAACCTTCCGAGTAGCTGGTACCACAGGTACATGCTACCATATCTGACCAACTTTTTTTTTTTCTAGAGATGAGGTCCCACTGTGTTGCCCAGGGTGGTCTCAAACTCCTGGGCTCAAGCAGTCCTTCCACCTTAGCCTCCCAAAGTGCTAGGATTATAGGCATGAGCCACCAGGCCTAGGTGAAAAACATTTCTTAATAAAACTGATTAGGGAAAAAAATGATTGCAATATATATTGTTTTACTTAAAGTCACAGTTTCCGAGAACCTGCTGAAGTTAAGTGAGGACTTACTGTATAGTCTCCATAAGGTATTTGAGAGTTGTGAGAAACAGGAGGTTTCTCCTCCTTTTGTTCCTGTGCATGGCACCTAACACGGGATAGCTCAATATTCAGTACATGATTAGTGGATGAATTATTTGGAAAATTAGGCCATATATAAGATCTATTACTTTGATCTTTGACATTTGCATCTTCAAAGTAATTTGTTATGTGCTTCCTATTAATATGCAGAGCAAGTAAGTATTAAAAGAAGCTATTCCTTACACCTGTAATCCTAGCACTTTGGGAGTGTGAGGTAGGTAGATTGCTTGAATCCAGGAGTTTAAGACAAGTCTGGATAACATGGTGAAACCCCATGTCTACTAAGAATACAAAAATTAGCCAGGTGTGGTGGTTTGAGCTGGGTCACCAGGGTTGCAGAGAGCTGGGATTATATCACTGCACTCCAGCCTGGGCGACAGAGCATGACTCTGTCTCAAAAAAAAAAAAAAAAAGGAGTGTATTGAACTTGTTTCTGACCTAAAATATTCTGATTTGGTTGCTGGTTTTCTCTTTTTCTGATAGGCAGTTTTCCACAGTCTATTGGTTATTCCTGCCCGAAGTCAGAGCTTTGACATCCTGCAAAGTGCCATCAGTAAACATTTGGTAAGTGTCCTTAAACTTTGTCAGGAAAGAGCACAAGATGCATTGATTAGGATAAAGTTGACCATAGCCACAGAAAAACCATGTCTGGAATTCTAAGCTTAATGATACCATAGCCTCTTGCAGCATGATGCATTGGCAAGAACTAAGGAATCTTGGTATTTTTCCTGGTTGTTATTAATTTAATGGTGTGACCTTGAGAAAAGTCTCTTCTTAGGACCTCATTTTCTACATCAGTGAAATAGGGACCTGAAAATTAAACTTGAAATACTTTCTAACTTTGAATGTTCTTGTAATTCATAGTTGCTTGGCCTCAGTTTATTGAGAATTCAACATCTAGAAGGTTTGGAGTCCAAAGTAGGGACATCATCTAACCCGACACAAGGTGTGGTCACTGGAAGCTGGAGACTCAACCCTGAGACTGACCTGTTATTTGATATTGGGTGTCTCATTTTCATTGGTATAAAATTCACATTAGGTATACCTCTGTAGTGGCTTCTAACTTCCTCCAGTGTTTACATTCTTATATTTGGCTTTTTATTATAATGTATTGTAGTACAAAAGAGGGCTCCCAAATTATATCTTTGGGAAACACACTTGTTTGGATAAAATATAGGCACATCCAGACCCCTTTTTTTCTTTTAAAAATGTTATTTCTCTTGAGTTCGAAGAGAGTACTGCTTTGAATTCCTAGTACTTTGTCCCTGCCATCAAACTTCCAGTCCTTATCCCTGTGTCATCAACGATGCCAAATTTTTTCCCCCACCTCCACTCCATAGATTACATTCTCCTTTGAATACATTCATTAGTAAAAGATCAATATGCCAGTAAGTCTTGGCCACTATTTTCAGACAGCCTGTGGAGGAAGTTAAGACATCATTTGCAGACTTGTTAAGATAATTATTCAACAGTAGTCTCCAGGAGATTGAAACCATGTATATATGCAGTTACAAGTTAGACTCTGCCTTAACAATGCATACAGTATATTCTAGATGAATTAGCAAACCCTAATGACCCTGCCAGGGTTTCTTGGCAGTGAAGCAGTCAAGTGTTAACTTTAGTAATATCTTTTACTGACTCCAGTAGAGATATGTTTGTTTATGTCTAAATGACGAAATCAAAGTGCAGGGGAAGGCTAATTTTTAAATGAACTATTTATACGTTTAATTACCTGGCATAGAAGTGGTGCCAGATACGAGTTTTCTAGCCTGAATAATCTAAACATTTTTAAGTATGATTGTTGCAAGATTTTCTTTGAGTGCATGAAACAGTCCCTTTAAGCAGTTATTTCTAACCATAAATAGACATTTTACAGAAGATTTTAGAAGATTTTGTCATGAAGGGGAGGCAGTGGATTGGGTTAATAGCACTTCTTGCATTTGCATGTTTTCGTAGTCATTTAGGGATTAAATTCTAAAGGGAAAACAGGACCTTAAGGTGTGGCAGGTGGCATGTGTTAGGTATGTATCAGTTTTCAGTAGAATTGATGTAAAATTAATCATGATTTAACAGGTTTTGGTTTTATTTGGAGGAGGGGGGCTGTTTTGAAGCCGTAATTAATCTTGTTTTTCTCTGCTTAGGTTGGGTTGACTGTAATTCCCGACAGCACGGCTGGCTGTGTTTTTGGTGTTATCTGTAAGCTCCTGGATCATACTTGTGTAGTTAGTGAGACTCTACTGCCATTTCTGGCTTCTTGTTGCTACAGTCTTCTTTATTTTCTACTCACTATAGAGAAAGGGGAAGCAGAACATCTAAGAAAGAGGTAATTATTTTTAATTCTTCAACCTTAATTTTTCTACTGTCTCCCCTCCCCCAACCAAAATAATAATAGTTAACGATAATTAGATTATACAAAGATATTAAATTCTCTTTCAGAGAGTTTGTGTCAGCCTAGCCAGCGTTTTCTTTGTTCCTTCATGAATCCCCTTTGTGTTTCAGTGAAAATTAATTTTTAGTTTTTTGTTTTTTCCCCTTTAAGTTACAAATTTGAAGAGTTAGATGGCATTATACAATTTCTTGAGAGGTTTCTCTTATTAATATTGCTATAAGTCTAGCAAGAAAAATAATTCTATCCTTAGGAGAATGGGCTATTAGTACAAACCTTTGTATTTTGTTTTGAGCTTCATTAGAGCTTGCCAGAGTAGAATTTCAAATCTTGGATTTAAGGAAATTTCTCTAAGATGCTAGTGTTTTTAATTAGTACTTTTGCTCATATATAACAGGCTAGAGCTTTTAGCATAGTTGGGAAGATTTTACTTTAATTTTAAAAAGTATTTTATGTTTATATTCTTATTGGCGTGCCTATTAAAAGTTCATTGTGGAAGGTTTTAAAAACTAACAGGTTGGCAAACATGAGAAAATATTCTGTCATCTGTTAAATGTTTTGATGTGTGCCTTTTTGGCCTTTTTTGAACTTGTAAATGACATGAAGATACATATACTGAACGTATAAGCACATTTATATAGTTTATAAGATAATTATAAACTGAACCTCCAATTGACCAACCCCAGGTTCGGATATAGAATATCATAGCACATGTACTGTTAATGTACCTAGCACAGTTAAATGTCTTCTACGTACCCTTCTGCCCCAGATCACTTTGGTATTGATCAACTTCGTTGACTTTTTAAATACAATAATAAAAATGGTTTATTTGCATGCGTGAACAGTATCATGTTTGTTTTGTATATTTGTGAATTTTATGGGAATTATATTGCATGTATTTTTTTTGTGATTTGATTCTCAGCATTGTTTTTGAAATTGAAGTTGACTCATTTAGCTGTATTTCATTCATTTTTATTTCTCCTTACCAAGTTCAGTAAACTTCTTTCTATAAAGGGTCAGTTAGTAAATATTTGAGGTTTTGCAGACCATTAGGTCTCTGTCATGGCTACTCAACACTACCATGGTAGTGTGAAAGCATCAATAGATAGTATGTAAATAAATGAGTACAGTGTGTTCCAGTAAAACTATTTACAAATACATGTCATGGACTGGATTTGACCTGTGGCCATACTTTGCTTAGTCTGCTCAATAGTATTCTGTTACATGCATGTATCATAACTTAAGCCATTTTATTGTCAGCATTCAAATTTTTTCTGGTAAAAGAGGTGTATATGGAAAAAAATGTATATTCCACTTTAAATATGCTATAAAATTTATACATAACATAAATTTGATATTTTTCTTATACATCATCAAACTTTAGGTCTGACAGATCAAGAAAAGTCTTTGTAAGTAGCAAGGAACTTCTCAGGATTCTAGAGATTTTATAAACTCCCCACTTAGGAAATGTGTATATTGCTATTTGTCATTTCCTGTCACTTGAAGTATAGCCCCTAAAACAACTTGATGCAGTTTCAAAGATCTGTTGTAGTCTCTTATAGAGAAACATCCTTTGACGTCATGTGGCTGCACCGAACAAAATTAAGTGTGCATAATACTTGTTGCCTGATTAAAATGCCCAGTTTTAGAGGTGTTCTATACTGGGTATTGGAAAGGTTGATGTTACTAGGACCTTGTACATATTTTAGGGTATCAGGCACAGTTGGCAGCCGAAGTCTTAGGTGTACCTGAAATTCCCTTTTCCCCCAGTGGAAAAGGTGTTTATAAGATTATAAACTGATGAGAATGCTGGTCAAATAATATATTGAGGAGCCTTTGATTTCACAAATGCTGGCCAGAAAGTTAGGTCTGACCAAGTCGAGTTATTTAGTACTGTCTGCTGTGCCTTGAAGATACTGTTCTGTTGTCTGCTTGCCTCAGTGTTACTCATGAAAAATCTGTTGTTAGTCTGAGCCCTCTTGGTTTGTAGGCAGTGATCTTACAGGTAGTAATCTACATTTTTACTGTTTCCTCTTTATCTCTGGTCTGTTGCAGATCAGGATGCTTCCAAGTGTAGGTTTTGTGCTTCTGTAATAGATGTAAATTTTTTTTTTTTCAGGTCTGGAAAGTTGTTAATTTCGAACCATCTTCTCCCATTGTTCTATTCTCTTCTAAAAACTCCTTTTAAACATAGGGAGCTTTTTATTCTCTCTTCTTTATCTCATAAAAATCTTTCAATTTGCTAATTCTTTTACTTAATCCTCCTACTGAGATCTTCTAAAAACTCCTTTTAAACATAGGGAGCTTTTTATTCTGTCTTCTTTATCTCATAAAAATCTTTCAATTTGCTAATTCTTTTACTTAATCCTCCTACTGAGATTTTATTTCATCAACTATTGTTTTATTTTCTTTTGGATTTTTATTTGTTATTTTGTCATTCTTGCTTGTTCTTGGTTTGTTGATGCTTCTTTAAACTTCCTGTTCCATTAGCTCCTTTTTTCTCTGGTGTGGGAATTCTCCCTTATGTTAGGGAGCAAGTTGAACAGACTTACATATTTTGGATTGCCTACCTTTTCCCTAAGTGTGTCTTTTGTGGGAGTTCTGTGGAGGCTTATAGAGACTTCCTGTAGGATAGTTTTATATTTGCATTTTTCTGGCTTCTCCTTCTGTGCAAGGATCATAGTTCAAACTCCCTGCCTTTCATACCTGGCTTCTGAAGCCTCAGCTTCCAGTACTGTTGACTGTTGAAAATCCTAGCCCTAAAATCCCACATGCAGTTCTGTATGACTGTTGGGTATCTTTATATTAATTTTGTTATAGTTTCTGTCACATAGTGGTTTCACCCATCTGGCCTTGAGCTTTGCTGTCTTTTTTTATAGGTCTGTGGTTATTTGAAATCTACTCACATTCACAGAAATAGAAAATGAAAATATTTAGTTATTACAGGAGTAATTTGTAAAACTCAAGGGCTAGGAATTAGAAATTTAGCAAGAGGGTTCCAAAGTGTCTCCTGCCGGAGGTCATGGCGCTCGCGAAGGCGAGGTCATCAGTTCAAGGCTAACCTCATAAGCTCAAACTGATTGGCAAAAAAAAAAAAAAAAAAGAAATTTAGCAAGAGACAAAGCAGCTTACTCTATTTTTCTTCTAGTTTCTGTAGTCTGTATCTCTGTGCCTTTGCGTTAGCTATGCCTGCAGTTTGGCTTTCTCTTTTCTCCTCGTACATGACTGTCTGATCCGGGCTCTGCATAAGAGTATCTGTTTGGCCTAGTAGAATGGATTGATTATTCACCATAGATGTAATTATCGTATGTGGCGTCAGGGAAATTGGTTACATGGTGAAAGGGCTGGTCCTTCTAGACATGGAGGTAGTCAGGTTCTCTTAGTAAGATTTGGGAACTAGGAGGGTTACATGATTCTGGTAAAGAAGCTGCAAAAGGTCAGAGCCTATCATAGTCAGTAGACTCTAGATCCAAATGAATATTGCACCATCTAATTAACACTTCCAGAATATGGTTAAGCTAGCTGCAAGTTCACCTGTCTCTGCCATAAACATTTTGCTCTTGCTTTATAAAGATGCCAAGTGAATGATGTTTATTGTTCTTGATTTGGCTCTTAGCTTGAATGTTAGTGAAAAACACCCATGTCTAGTGAAATTTGTATAGTTTTTCTTGTTCTTGAGTTTAATTAGGACCCACTTGTCTTTTTTTTTTTGCAGTTGCTTTTGATGACTTAATCATGAATTCTTTGCTAAGGCCTGTATCCAGAATGATACTTCCTAGGTTTTCTTCTAGGATTTTTATAATTTGAGGTATTTTTTGTATATGATGAAAGATAGGGACCCAGTTTCATTATTGGCAAAAGTATAGCCAGTTGTCCCAGCACCATTTTTTGAATAAGGAGTCCTTGTCTTTTTGCTTGTTTTTGTTACCTTAGTTGAAGATGAGATAGTTGTAGGTATATGGGGCTTTATTTCCGAGTTCTCTTTTCTGTTCTGTTGGTCTGTCTTTTTCTACCAGTACCATGCTGTTTTGGATACTGTAGCCTTGTAGTGTAGTTTGAAGTGAGGTGGTTTTTGCTTAGGATTGCTTTGGCTATTCTGACTCTTTTGATTCCATATGAATTTTGCAATATTTTTTCCTAATTCTGTGAAGAATGACGTTGGTAGTTTGATAGGAATACAGTTGAATCTGTAGATTGCTTTGAGCATTGTGGCCATTTTAACAGTACTGATACTTCCAATCCATATGTTTTTCCATCTATTTGTGTCATCTGTGATTTCTCTCAGCAGTGTTCTGTAGCTTTCCTTGTAGAGATCTTTCACCTCCTTGGGTAGATGTATTCCTGGGTATTTTGTGTATTTGTGTGTGTCTATTGTAAGTGGGATCGCATTCTTGATTTGGCTCTCAGCTTAAATGTTATTGGAAAACATATTTCTTAAAGGACATTTCAGTTTGGGGGAATATAGAAAGGGGGCTTTTCCTGTGGGCATTTGCTCACTGACTCATTTCTGTCTCTCTCATTGTAGGGACAAGCTATGGGGGGTCTGTGTCTCCATCCTTGCTCTCTTGCCTCGAGTACTCAGGTTGATGCTGCAGAGCCTGCGGGTGAACAGAGTTGGGCCGGAGGAGCTGCCTGTTGTGGGCCAGCTGCTTCGACTGCTGCTTCAGCATGCACCCCTCAGGACTCATATGTTGACCAACGCGATCTTGGTGCAGCAGATCATCAAGAATATCACGGTAAGAAGCATGGTACCAGAGGCTTTGTATTATTAGCATAAAAGTGAATTTTTGACAGGGGCATGAGGGGGTGTGGGTGGGTTTTTTTTTTTTTTGAGACGGAGTTTCACTGTTGTTACCCAGACTGGAGTGCAATGGCACGATCTCGGCTCACCGCAACCTCTGCCTTCTGGGTTCAAGCAATTCTCCTGCCTCAGCCTCCCGAGTAGCTGGGACTACAGGCGTGCATCACCATGCCCAGCTAATTTTTTTTGTATTTTTAGTAGAGACAGGGTTTTACCTTGTTGACCAAGATGTTCTTGATCTCTTGACCTCGTGATCCACCCACCTCGGGAGGGGGGTGTGTTTTGAAGGAGGGAAGAGATTCCATACATTGAGTCTAGGAATTAAGCCCAATGTGGTAATTTCTCAGGGTCTCTCCTGCTGTTCTGCACCTGATGGTGACTTAACGGGGAGTGTGTCTATGATTCCAGAATCGGTAATAAAAGTCTTAAAATAATCAAACTGAATGAAGGTGCCAAAAGGGCATCAGAGTCATCCCTACCTAGACTCTGATACAGAATCTATTAAAGAACGAGACATCTTGGCAAGGTTTTTCTTTCTTACCTATCCAAGCTTATTTTCCCATCTGTAAAAATGGAAATAATGCCAACTTTATTGTGTTTCGGTGATCATTAAAGGAGATAACCCAAGTAAAGTTTTTAGTACACCTGACATATATTAAGTGCTCAATAAATATTGTCATTAAGGAAATTATTTAGCAGGAATAAGCTTCAGGCCAATTTCTAGTCACTTAGTTCACTGGAAAGTAAGAAAATCAGAAGTTGCACACTTCAGCTTTGTCTAATGGATGGCTCTCTGCCTTCAGCTGTGTCTGTTTGGCAGGGGCAGCTCTGTTTATGTTTAGGATTCCTTTGGTGATTTTAGTTTGTGGGGGTTAAAAAGGTGTTTTATATAGTGTGATTTGCAGATTATCCCTTGAGATTTGTAGTGATACTTTGAAGTAATAATGCTTTTACATGCATATAATACAGGTGCTCATTAGAATTTTCTCAGTAGCCTTTGTAGAGGTAATAGAAGTGGCAGTGGAATAATTCGGAAAGAGTGAAGGGAAGAAAATCAAGAGCTTCGATTATTTCCAGATTGGAGAATCAGCCCATCTTTGTAAAGAAGAGATTCACAGAAATTGTTGGTTGGCCCTGTAGAATTATTCTCATTTGGTGTTGGTGTAAAGATCAGGAGACACCAGAATGCCAAGAGGGAGGCAAGGGTGAAAGGATGGTTGGTGGTGACATTTCATTAGTCTCTAGCATGTGCAGGAGGGAACAGATGTAACAAGAAACCGTTAGCATTTGCGGATATTACTAGGAATTTTCACTGCCTGTGATAATGCCTGATTAATAGTTCCCTGTTTCCTGGAAGACTTCTTCCTATGGTAATTTATAGACGGGGATACAGTTGCCAAAGCTCTGGGAAATCGTGTTTGGGTGTTAAAAATGCTGTCAGGTAGCATAGTGATTTGGGTACAATTGTCAAATTACTCTTGTTTTTCTCTCCAGACATTGAAGAGTGGAAGTGTTCAGGAACAGTGGCTCACAGACTTACATTACTGCTTCAACGTGTATATCACTGGGCATCCCCAGGGGCCCAGTGCACTGAGTACGGTGTATTGAAGAGTCCATGGTACCTCCTGTTTGAAGTTGTTTATTCACATCTATCTTATTTTGAAGAAAGACTAATGTAATAGATCTTTGTCATTAAAGCTGAACTTTTAAAGAAGTTTACGAACCTTACTTTGCACTGATGTAGGAAAATAATGCTTGGGAGTTCCTACTGATGTGCAGGCTGGCTTCCTAGACAAGTACATGATACATGGTCATAGGCGGTTGTGCATTTTGCATTTCATAGGAGCTGAATATTTACAATATAGAGAGTGATACTGTGGTACCTTCTGTTATTTACTAAAAAATGTAATCCCATCTAAGCAGACCTCATTCTTTGTGTTTTCACTACCACGAAAATGATGAATATAATAATTAGCAAACTAAAAATCAAGGTAGTAAGCGAACATTTCATTGCCTCCTGTCTTTTATCGTTAGCACACGAGTGGCACTGATCTTAAGAAAATGAAAGCAACTCCCAAAATATTTGTGAGTCTTATATATCAATCACTGTTTATGCCTACTGTCTATATTCCCACAGCAGCTTTACCCTTAAACAATGTGAAAGAGCCCAAGATTGCTGGATTTTATTTAAACCAGGTGTTCTTAGAACACTAGGATGTGTGCCGTTACATTCTTCTCTGCCAACAGGAATGGCATTTTAAGAAGATTGCTCACTTCAAGTTGGTCAGAAAATACAAGTAGAACATTGAAGCCTCAGTTGGCACCTTGCTGCATGAACAGTGTGGTCTGTAAACCCTACCTGACAGAATCCTTGATACTGTAATAGGGCTGTTGGTGTTCAGCAGTGAGAAAGCCATTTAGAGAAGACATGGCGGCAACTTGTGGCCTTGGGAGACTAATGGAGTAACTGTAAAATGTAAGGAATCACCAGAATATATCTATCGTTTTTTGGATAATTTCTAAATGCAAAAACAGTAGGCATGATTCTGATCTAAAATTTAAACCTGATTAATTTTGAAGTAACAGTGGGATGTGATGTGTGTGTGTGTGTAAGTTTGTTGCATTAGATTCTAGGAAAGTGAGATGAAGGCTGCTATGGGACAGGCTTCCTATCTCATTTAGGTTCATCTCTTGAGCCAAGAAATCAGTATGAGCTAGCTGGCAGCCTGAGTTTTCCTTAGATTTTACGGTTAATTATAATTCTCATTTCCAACCATATAGCCTGAGGTGAAAGCAGACAGCCTGGGACTTTGCACAGACGTAGTCTATGTTGGTCATTTCCAGGCAGGCTATGATGATTGACAAAACAATGCTGTGTTAGCAGAAAGGAAACATTCTGGCGTTTTCTTTCAGTTAATACATTTTTAGGTGAATATGCCTTCAGGTATGAATATTAGAGTTTTCCCAAGGTGTACAAGATTATCAGCAGGAAATTCGAATGCTGCACTAGCTATGCCAGATCCCCTGAACACAGTCTTCCTCCATAGGTACTCGAGGTTTGGTTTTGTTTTTTGGCAGAGTAGCTGATTGCAGGTTATAGGAAAAGTTCTTTGATCTTCCACTGTTCTCAAGGAGATGTATACACTGTAGGTTGCTCACTGTTAAAAACAAATACCAGATAGATATTTAAGTTACTAATTTTAATGCTGAAGGGAACAGTTCATTGGTGGTGACGAAGGAGGATTTAGGTATAGGCTATCCCTGGGATGACAGGCAGGTTTACTGTAGAGGCAGGATGACTTAATAGAATAGCTTTGTATTTTCTGCAGTCTGAAGATATGGGATATCTCTTCAAGGGAGACTTGATTAAGAGAGAGCAGGCACCTGGGGAGCTAGTAGTGGCACCTAGGTCATCAGTCTGCCTGAAAGAACTAATATATTCTCTTTGTCTCTCATGTAACACATTACATAAACACATAACACATCTTTTAACTCTCCTATTACACTTTGAATAGTCTGTTCTAGAAAATAGGTTTGTTAGAAAATACTTGGATCCTCATGAATGATAAGCTGATGGGAATATCAGACTTATAAAATGGATTTTTGAGGCCATTTATGATTTTGAATTAACATTCATAGGGTGCCACAGAAAACATTGGTGATATACTTCGACAAATGATAGTGAGGCTCCATATAGTTGACAGACCTTGCTGAAGACATTGCTGAATTTTGCTTCTTTTTATGGAGCATATAAGCAAATACTTTTTAAACTACTCAACCTTTAATGTAACAAACATATGTCTCAAGTTTTAACTTGCACAAAATTATTTTAATGTGAACTATTGTTTTTGGCCGCCTTCACTATCTTGAATTGAGTTGTCACCTATGTACCCCTCTGTAGGTGTATGAGAAGAAACTGGATTTGTACAGGGGTACCAATACTAATCAAAATTATTCCATTCACTGGAATGGAATTTTAAAGGGTGTTCTTTTATTGTTAAAGAGATAGGCCCAGGTGTGTGTGTACATGTGTGTATCAATAAAAAGCTCTGCTGAGATTCTTGGTGGGAGGTTTGCAGGGGTGGTTGTAGAAGACTGGAGTGAGCAGGGATTGTTTTGCTGCCTCCCAAATACATGTGAAGAAACAGCCCAAGAAGGCTGGCATTTTGCTATATCCTCCTTTCTGTTTCTTCCTTTTTAAGTGGTAAAGGAACCTCAGGGGGTATCTCTCCAGGTTGGAGGGTGAGAGCAATAATAGTTATTAACTGGTTAATGCTTAATGTGGGTGGGCTTGAGCCTAACAAAATCTTGTGTTCTTTCCAGATTTGGGGTTAGGAAAAGATTATCCCTGTCTGATTTTAAACCAGTCAGAAATATGCGTAAGACAAATAAGTTGCTTGTTCATATGAAGTCGTAAGAAACCATTAAGTATTGATTTAAATTTATTTACTCTGTCCCTTCTGAGTGAGTCCCTTAACTAAAAAACTTTATGCTGCTAAACACCATTTTAAAAGATTTCTGGTAGTCTTGGATTTGTTTTTCTCTTAAGACAGTGGGAAACAATTTGATTATCTAATTTATGCTAGTATTTGATTGTCTAAATCCCGCTTCTCTGGTAGTGATATCTCACAATTCTGTTTTTGAAATGATTCTTCAATTTGCTCAGCTATAACGAAAGGGTTTTTTTGTTTTTGAACGAATTGTAGGCCTTGATTCCTTTGAAAGTTTCTAACTACCCCACCTACCACTCCCTGATCAGCCTGTCTGTATTACATGAGTTGTCCAACTCTTAATAAAGATTTGGCAGTAATTACTCTGTCCCCCACCTCCAGGTTTTTGCCCCTCATCAAAAACTAAATGAATGTTAAAGTTCATGCTGACAGTCATTGTTCACCTTCCCAGCTGCACTCTGTTCCTCCCGGATGACTGTGTGGATCAGGGAGGATGGTGGGGAGCGTGTTGCCATAGCCACCTATGAGAAACACTGGACCTGGCATTAGCTGCTGACAGCAATGAACTTATCACCCGTATTTAATGCTGGCGTGAATGAGGGGGCCTAAGCAAAACACTCTTGTCTTGTGGCTGAAAAGAAAGTTCCCTGAGCTTCCCCTGTAAGAGGGAACGTGTGCATAGCTGAGCCTGGGCTGTATATACTCTCAGTGACCTCTTCATGGTGTTCTTTCCATCTTGGAGTAGGAAATAGAGGATCATAATGTGTCACCAAAATGAAGCAAGGATTCCCAAGGTATTCCTTTGAAGAGTGACAGTATTTTCATTTATCTCCTCCTTTAGTGAAAAGTGTGTAAAAGTGACCAATAATTGCTACCATTTATTGTTTCTATTGGAGTTAATAATAGCTTTTAGTTGTGAAAATAATTTGCCTCTTAGGGAGATAAATGTTGACTACAGTAATAATCCCTTGAAAAGGGGATAAAACCTGAAATCAGGTAACCATTGGAAAACCCTGGCCATCTCTGTTCTAATGTCTTCTTTCTACCTTTGGTGATGAAACAAAGGAAAATACTTCCATATTCTCCCCCACCATCTGCTTTGCAGTGGCTGCCTTACCTGAGTTGAGACGCAGCACAGAAGGGGCTTTTATAGATCTTGTGGGATGATGTATTTTCCCTTCTTGAGAACAACCTGAAATGAACCAAAGACTGTTACTTTTCTTTGGCCAGGGATAGCTTTGGCTTCACCAATTTCTGAATTCCTTATTATGGTAAAGGCTTGAGCTTAGAGGTGTCTGTCAAGATAAGTTAGGTATGGTGTGGAACCCCGTAGGCCCAGAGCAAAGTCCTGAGATTTTGCTACCTGGACTGTAGGAAATCTTTCTAAAGGTGCCCTTATCTTTTTTTCTCTTGAGCCAGCAAGGCTTCTGGAACTCTACTGGGTTTATTTGGATGGGCTCTTTGCAGAGCTGAAAATGTTTCCATTTACAGCAGTTAATCTGCTGAACAAATATTTACTATAGTGCATGGGTGTTGAGCATTCTCATAGTGGGCAGCCCTATATCTTAGCATAGAAGTCAAAGTGATGCAGGCAGGGTCTAGCTAAGTCTTGAATGTTCTAAATGGGTAATGCAAGGGGGAGGCTCAAGCAGGAGCTGGAGAGGTTTCGAAAAAGCTTGAGGGCACTCTGGGCTGAGATGCTAGAATGCCTCACAAAACCAGTTCTGACCCAGTATCGCTGGGAGGGAGGCACAAAATGGTGCCGTTTTCTTGGTGCTTGAAAAATAATAGGTTGGCGCAAAATTAATTGCGGTTTTGGCCATTAATTTTTACACAATTTTGCACCAACTGCATAGATTTATCTTGAAGTTTGCCCAATGCAATTAAATTCCATTTCAGATTTCTGCTGTGGCACTCTGCGGGTACTTGTCAACTACAAAGTAGGCAGAAGGATAGTTACCGTAGATTTGCTTAAGCAGTGAGTGCTTGGTGGACTTTGTGCCTGTGGTGCCCTTTAATGGACTCTTGGGGGCCTTGCTTACTGCAGTGGTTTTGGGGAGTTTTACTTCCAGTTCCTTCCTCCAAACCTGGAGGAGTAACGCTGTGCATTCTCGCCTCCATCTGTCCATATCTCCAGCTCCAAGCTGCTTCATATGCTGAAGGTGGGACAGGTGCTTCCTGAGCTGGTAGCTGGTGGGGTCAGAGGAGAAGAGAGGCTTTAAGATCACAGTACTGAGAAAACCAAATTTCTTCAAGGTTCTTAGAAGCTAGAGAAATAGTATTTGCTGAATTCCTGGTAGGTCCATTCAAGCTCCCATTTCTAATTTCAGCGGCAGCATGCTGAATGTGAAATTCTTTTTCCACCATCAAACAATTCCTGAACTAGGATTCAATCATGATTGCTTGCCTTCAGGGAGTTCACAGACTAGTGGGACAGGCTGCTGTGTGAAGAGTACGTGTGGTATGAGAGTACTAAGCAAGAACAAGGAGCTGGTTGTGCAAACATACAGGACTGACTGATGGTTTGGTAAGGTTTCATAAGGTTAATATTTGTGTTGGATTTTAAAAGATGAATAGGAGCTTACCAGGCAGGGAAGGGCATTCTATGCAGCAGAAATGGCATCAGCAGAGTTATGGGCATTTGTGCCAGAAAGTCAGTAATGCAATGTGGTAGAAGCACTGTGTATTTTGTGAGGAAAGGGGGCTTTAGAGTGGTAAAAGTACAAGCTGCCTCTTACTAAGATACATCTGTTGGAGGTGGGTTTGGAGTGGGTGAGGGATGGGGATGATGGCTATATTTACATTTAGGGTTTATTTATTTGATGCTTTCTATCCCACATGCACTTTCAAACTTAGCACAACAACTATTTTGAGGCCTCCAGAGGAAAGCTGCAGCAATGTTAATTATCTATCTGTCTTTATTCCCAGAGAGCCTATAGGTAGCTGCAGAGAGCAACAGGCTTCATGTCTGATTTTACAGTGATCCCATTTGGGCTGCACCAAATGGGAAGTAATCTTTTTTTCCTGCTAAAAGCTCTTTGCAGTATTGGTGCAGCCCCTCCCTCCTTCCCCAAAGGCTGATTCCAGTCAGCCTACATGACTCTTCTTTCTTCTCCTGGAGAGTAATAACATGGCATCCTCTACTAGAATACATACCACATTTCCAAAAAGCCAAGTCTAGAGAAAAGTATGCACTACCACTCTATAATTCAGTTTTTCCTGTTTGAAATGCTGTCTTCTGTACCTTCTGCTCTTGTGGGCACAGAACTTGTGGGGAAGCGCGGGTAGTGGCTGAAACTGTTAGTCGTGTCAGCCCTTGGTGGGCCCAGCAGCAGCTTTCCTGCTCAGCTTGTCCAGTATCCTGTTTCAGTCTTTAAAATAGTCATCTTACTTGGTTATTAAATTGGCAATTTTAAGATCAAGTTTCATTTTTTCAGGACCCAAGGTTCACTCTGCCCACTCCTTCCCTCCCTGTTTTCCAGCTCCTTTTCTCCGTCCTCTACTTGTTCCCCATAACCACAGCCTGCACTGAGCAATTACATGTCCAGCTCTGCGCCCTGCCCCAGCCCTCACTGCTTAGGTTTGCTATCATGTATACTGTTTCAGGACAGCACTTGGGCTCCTGTATTTACAATAGAAAATGTAGTTAAAATATAATAGAATCAATAAAAGTATTTTTACTGTCACCAGACTTGGCTTTCTGCAATGTGCAACAATCCCAGAAGTCCTTTGGGCCTCAGAATTGCACAATGGCACATCCAGAGCGGGCCTGCGTAGTTGCCTACCCAGGTGGGTATGTTCGACTATAAGCCCCCTGTTCTTGGGGGAATGACTGAAGGCTCATTTGCTACTCTGGTCACTTACTGACAGGACCTGTCAGCTTCTGACTCTTCAAAGAAGGCAAAGAACAGACAGTCAAAGAGGGAGACATTTCAGATACGAGCAGCTGTGAGTCTGGCGTGGTAATCCCTGCTGGGTCGTTTAGATCCTAGATTTCAGCCAAAATACTTAAAAAGTTCCTCTGGATGGTAGCCAGTGCATGTCCCAGCATTAACTCCCCAACAAGGGGATGCAATACCCATTTCCACCTGTGGCTTTAGAGGCCAACTGTCTTGGCTCAAAGCCAGCCCTGGTGCTTGCCAGCTCTGTAATGTTAGTGAGTTAATGAACCTCTCTGTGTTTGTTTCCTCATCTGTGGAACGGGGATAAGAACAGTACCTACCTTGCAGGGTTATTGGTAATGATTACATTAGTTAATCCAGGTAAAACTAGTTTGAACAGTGTATGGCCCAAGTGTCCAATACATACTAACTAGTATGTTAACAATGGGAGTAATATCACCCTTCTCTTGGTTACCCTGGTGTGTGTGACACCACCAAGGCAGACTTCTCCATCCTATTCTCAGGCAAGGAGCATGGGGCCCACCTCCACCTCCATTAGTTTGACCACAGCAAAAACTAACTTAATAATTTGAGTCATCCAGAGGTCCAATTGCTGGATCTGCACCACAAGGACAAGTCAGTTTTTCCTCTCTTGTCTGAAAAATGGGGTCCTGCTCCCTGTCCTGATAGCGTCTGAGTGTGGTTGGGAGATCACATGGGATCAGGCAAGAGAGGACTTTGTCAATGGCCAAGGGCTGAAACAGACATGAGGAAGAACACATAGCAAAGTCTGCAAGCACAAAGCAGATCACGCAGCTCTGGATTAGGAAGTCTCTGGTATGATACTCAGAGGTCCCTCTCTGGACCCCCAGGAATCTATCTTGTTCTCTCCCTGCCAGTGTTAAGGAGAGAATGTTTTCCTTTTTCTCCTGACAGGACCCTCCATATCTGGCACACCTGTGCATGCATCATTTGCTTACCTTGTTTCCCCATTGGTCATCCTCTCCCCAGTGATGGTGGCAACGTAACTTCCACCTATCTCTTTTCTTGAGACAGGGTCTCACTCTGTTGCTTAGGCTGGAATGCTGTGGCATGATGATGGCTTACTGTGACCTCGATCTCCCAGGCTCAAGCGATCCTCCTGCCTCAGCCTCACAAATAGCTAGGACTACAGGCACATACCATCATGCCTGGGTAATTTTTGTATTTTTCATAGAGACAGGGTTTTGCCATGTGTCCCAGGATGGTCTCATACTCCTGGGTTCAAGTGATTCTCCTACCTCGGCTTCCCAAAGTGCTGGAGTTACAGGTGTAAGCCACCACGCTCAGCCAACTCCTACCTATTGGCAATGGGTCCAGCTCCTCTCTGGACACTCATCACTGTAAGCCCTAATTTAGATTTAGGCTCTAGTGAGGCTTTCAGGATGAAAGATATTATGAGACATTAACATTTGTAGCAAGACTTATTTAGTCCTTCCATAATCACCCCCTGGAGGCATTTGTCTCTACTATTTTGGGACACTGTTTCAGGGTTTAGGACAGCCTTCACTCCCAACTCCCAGTCCCTACGCCATATTTTGAGCTAGGCAGATGCTCAGACAGGTTCATGCAATAAAGTTTAGTCACTCAATCCATCACAGCCAGACCCTGGTTTAGGTGTCTGGAGTATGACTAGGTCCTGGTAGTAAAGACATAAGAATAAACATAAAATAGCTCCTACGTGTAGTAATTTAGAATTTAATGGAGCGTGCATCGTCTCATTCCAGCAACCTGTTGTATAAACAGGACATGTGCAACTATTATTAAATCCTGTTTTACAGATGAAGCAGCAGAGGGTCAGGGAGGCCATGTGATTTGCGCAAAGTCACATAATCTGTTAGAGCTTACCTGAACCTCACATATCATGGTTATAAACCCAAGGCTTTTTCCTTTACGCCATGCTGTCCTGAGCACTTTCCCATCTTTCTAGGTAAAAACATCTTCCAAATGGTTAACACAATGTAAATTACTAGGATCCTGTGTGAATTTCATGGGTAGGCTCCATAAAATTGGCCTTACCCTGCCACAACATGAAACTCATGGGAAAACAAAGACCACAGATGCCATGTTGAGAATACCAACAACCAAAGAACCAAAGACGCAGCAGCATCCCATTTTCTTACCTTCGCCAGGCGCGCTGGATAACTGCTGCTGCCTTGTTCTTTTTGCGAAACAGTTCTTTCCTCCTCCGTTCTCTCTGAATTATCTGCAGTCGGAGTTCTACAGGGAGAAGGTCAATATTCACACTCTGCCCAGAGAGGGGACCAGGTGCTGGATCAGTCTCCTTAGATTCCTGAAAGTCCTCAGACAGGGTGGATGTCCCCAGCCTCTGGGCTCCTGACCTCAACTCCTCTGTGCTCTGTGGCAGATCTGAATAGAGCCCTCCTGCGAGCTTGGCTTGTGTCACTTTGTTTCTTGGTGTACGATGGTGGGGAGGATTCTGCCCAGCATGGACCACCTCCCCCCGGGCACTGCCAGGCCGGCTAGAACCAGCCGGGGAGCACCTTCCTCCTTTGAGCTCCTGAGTGCGCCTTTTCTGGGGGGCACATTTGGCCTTGGGTTCTGTCTCATGCCGCCTGCTGGGCTTCCAGTGGCCACCATGTAGTGGAAGGCTTGCAGCTGCCCGCCTGGAGTCTTCTTTCTCATCAGGCCCAGCCACCCTGATACAGGAGGGCTGCTTCAAGAAGCCTTTCCCCTTTTTACACCGCTGATCGCCAGCTGTCTCACCTCTGGACTTCTCAACAGAGGGAACTCCTGGATGCCTGTTTCCATCATTGCCTTCACTGGGTCTGAGGTGGACACAGGCAGATTGGCCTTTAGAATGTTCTCTGGCTGTTTCTTGGGGAAACAAAAAATATTGTGTAAAAAACTTGCATAGAATAATTTTGCTAATATGTTCACATAAAATATTCAGACTTAGCCTATATCATCACCATAATAGTAGCAGTTACGACTAGGAAAAAAACTGTTTAACTTTCATTTCCAGCAATATGGTAGGTTAGATGACCTGAAGACCTTCTCACCTTAACGAAAGTATAATGGCCATCCTTTGAAAAGCACCGTCATACCTTTAAGAAAATAAAGGAACTCTGGAGGCCAAAAACAAAGAAAAGAGAAAATCAAAGCAGTGAAGTGTGTGAGCTGAGGCAGTGACTGTCTAGGCAGGTAACAGTGGTAGAGTGGGCAACAGATGGTCTCATTAAATGTCCGGCTGTGTTTTAACATCTGCATCAGAACAGAACATAAGGCCTTGCAGGAAGAAAGTTAACTGGAACAAAAACTCTACACGAAGCCACACTTTTAAAGGGATATACCTTTTGGAAATGATAATCCAGATTTTAAAATCTACTCTCCAGCACTTGGAGATGACAAGGAATCTTGTTTCAGTCTAAGTTCTGGATGGGGTAAAGAGTCTCCCATAAGAATTTAAAACCAAAGTCGTCATCCTCACGTGGGCTTGGTATTCATTTCTCAATCCATAGGAGACATTAATATAAAAACTGGACTTAGGATAGAGATATCCCAGGATGCCTCATAGAAGCAAACACAATATTGCTTTAGTGTGACATACCCCTAACTCAGGTTCCACAAAGGGGTCCTCTGAAAACGACTTCACGATCCCAAATCACAAATGCATGAGGAAACAATCTACCACAAGCAACTATTAACCCAATAGCAAGATCAGATCTCCCAAAACTTTAGCACACACAGACTGATTAAACACACTAAAGTTTAAAATATGAGAAAAGGATAGAGTTGAAAAAATGACATAACATCTAAAATGAAAAATGTGCCGGGCGTGGTAGTTCATGTCTAATCCCAGCACTTTGGGAGGCTTAAGGCGAGTGGATCATGAGGTCAGCAGTTCGAGACCAGCCTGACTTCATGTAACCGTCTTTACTAACAATACCAAATTTAGCTGGGCATGGTGGTGCATGCCTGTAGTCCCAGCTACTCAGAGGCTGAGGTAGGAGAATCGCTTGAACCTGGGAGGTGGAAGCTGCAGCAAGCTGAGATTGTGCCACTGCACTCCGGCCTGGGTGACAGAGCAAGACTCCATCACATACACACACATACACACACACACACACACGATTAATAAAACAGGCACAGATTATCTAGACAATGTATTTTCAGAAACAGACTTTAAAATAACTATTCTGGCTGGGTGCAGTGGCCCAGCACCTTGGGAAGCTGAGGCAAGAGGATTGCTTGAGACAAGCCTGGACAACATAATGAGACCCCATTTCTTGGGGAAAGAAAAAATGCCAGATGTGGTAGTGCACACCTGTAGTCCCACTTACTCAAAAGGCTGCGACGAAGGTTGCTTGAGCTTGGGAGGTTGAGGGTGCAGTGAGCTGTTTCTGCCACTGCACTCCAGCCTGAGAAACAGAGTCAGACTATGTCTCGATAAAATAGAATAACTATTCTTAAGTGCAAAAGAGTTATCTAAACCATGCTACTCTTCATGTAAGAAAGAAAGGGATACTGCCGGGCACGGTGGCTCATGCTTGTAATCCCAGCACTTTGGGAGGCCGAGATGGGTGGATGATGAGGTCAGGAGTTTGAGACCAGCCTGACCAACATGGTGAAATCCCGTCTCTACTAAAAATACAAAAATTGGCTGAGTGAGACTTCTCAAAAAAAAGAGGGGGAGGGATATAAGAAAATATACGAGTATCTGCTCATTTGTGCAAAAGAAATACAGAAAACATAAAGCAAAAACCAAAGATATTGGTTACCTGCGGGGGGGTGGGGGGTTGAGTGGGAAAGAGGTGGAAAGAAGGGAGAAATGGGAGCTGGATAGTAGGGATGAAGAGGCAGTGACCCTTCTCTACCTACACCTTTTTGTATAGCTCTGACTCTTAGAGCCACTATAATGTTTCACATATATGCCCCCCCAAAAAAGCTAAAACTACAAGATACCACTACACACCTATTAGAATTGCAAAAATCTAAAACAGTGACAAAACCAAATGCTGGTGGGGAGGTGGAGCAATAGGAACTTTTGTTCATTGCTGGTAGGAATGCAAAATGGTACATCCACTTTGGAAGACAGTTTGGCAGTTTCTTATAAAACTAAACATATTCTTACCTAAGATCCAGCAATCATATTCCTTTATATTTACTCAAATGAGTTGAAAACTTACGTCCATACAAGTTGCACACAGATGTTATATTAGCGTTATTCATAATAGCCAAAACATGGAAGCAGCCAAGATGTTTCTTCAGTAGGTGAATGGATAAACAGGGTAACATGCAGTTTCTGCCTTCTCTGTCAAGAGTACTGCCCTGAGAACAATATATATAAGGAAGATAGTGTAACTGGAGAACAAAAGGCCATAAAGAAGAGAATGGAGATGGCCAAGAGCCACCACCAATTGCCAGATATATGAAGGAGGCCATCTTGGTACATCTTGTGCAAATCCTATCAACTCATGAGTAAGCCCAGGTAATCAAGTAGAGGAACTGCCCAGCTAGCCCATGGGACTGTGAGAAATAAACTTCTGTTGTTTAAGCCACTTATATTTACATCTATAAAAGAGAGGTGCTGTCTTGTAATAGAAAATCCATGGTATTGACTTTGAACTGGTTGGCGAGCAGAAGCTGGGAAGGCAATGAAGAGACTGCTGGTGAAGGCTGGAAGAGCAGGGAAGAAACTGCTGTTGGAATCTAGAGAGAAGTGAACCTTGTTAATCAGTGGCAGAATTAACTGGCAAAATTGTTACCTGCAGTAACTTAGAAGATAGAAAATATACCTAATGAAGCTGTAGAAACAGCTCAGGAGGTTTCCAGATGGAATGCAGAACAAAATATCAACTGCTCTTTAAAAACAAAAGGCCGGGCACGGTGGCTCAAGCCTGTAATCCCAGCACTTTGGGAGGCCGAGGCGGGTGGATCATGAGGTCAAGAGATTGAGACCATCCTGGTCAACATGGTGAAACCCCGTCTCTACTAAAAATACAGAAAATTAGCTGGGCACGGTGCTGCATGCCTGTAATCCCAGCTACTCAGGAGGCTGAGGCAGGAGAATTGCCTGAACCCAGGAGGCAGAGGTTGCGGTGAGCCGAGATTGCGCCATTGCACTCCAGCCTGGGTAACGAGCGACACTCCATCTCAAAATATATATATATATGACAAAGTATGGGGAGAAAATCAAATAAAATGAAGAAAAAAACTGCTCAGTGTACAATCAAACTTTAGAGATAATGTAAAGATCCTAGGATGTGCTGGGTTAGAAAATAAAACTGTTTAACATTTTTATTCTTTCCAGCCAGCAAAAGAGTCTCATAGTAAGATACGGCCTCAGCATAAAGATCAAGTCAGGCTAGGCACAGTGGCTAACGCTTATAATCCCAGCACTTTGGGAGGCCAAGGATGGTGGATTACTTGAGCCAAAGATTTTGAGACCAGCATGGGCAACATGATGAAACCTCATCTCTATGAAAAGGATATGCAAAAAAAGTAGTCGGGCATGGTAGAACACGCCTGTAGTCCCAGCTACCCAGGAGGCTGAGGTGGGAAGCTCACTTGAGCCTGGGAGAAGGAGGCTGCAGTGAGCCATGAATGCACCATTGCACTCCAGCCTAGGTGACGGAGCAAGACCCTGTCTCAAAAACAAACAAAAAAAGTATGTTTGTATAATCCTTTATTAAGACTCAAAAGTATTTAAGGTGGTACATAATATAATAGGCCCCCTCAGCTTGACAAAACAGTTTCTAAGAATGGCAAGGGCATTTTCCCACAGAAGTCTGAGCCACTCAACATAGAGAAAAGTTTGTTTGAAAATAGTGGATGTGGGCCAGGCACGGTGGCTTATGCCTGTAATCCCAGCACTTCTGAAGGCTGAGGCGGGTGGATCACAGAGTCAAGAGATCAAGACCATCCTGGCCAACATAGTGAAATCCTGTCTCTACTAAAAACACAAAAATTAGCTGGGCATGGTGGCATGGGCCTATATCAGCTACTCGGGAGGCTGAGGCAGAATTGCCTTAAATCCAGGAGGCGGAAGTTGCAGTGAGCTGAGATTACGCCACTGCACTCCAAACCTGGTGCCTAGCAACAGAGCAAGACCTTGTCTCAAAAAAAAAAAAAAAAAAAGAAAGAAAAAGAAAAATAATGGATGTGGCTTTTGAAACATGGAATGAATCCAGTCAGATTCACAAGAAACCATGAAGCTTTTGAGATAATCATGTCATTGAGAGTACCACAAACTGGTGACATAGTTCAAAACAAAAAGAAGCCTCCGGGGCCCCAATATCCTATAGTCAGGAAATAGGCTGCGAAAGCTACTCAGCTGCAAACACGGGCATTTCTTAGGAAAAGGAAGGAATTCTCAGAGAGCAGAGCCAAACAAACATTCAGGTAGCAGAGCCAAAGCCATGGAGAACAATGGAATAGGAAGCCACCAGGAATAAAATGAGACCCTAATCAAGGAATATTTACCTCAGAATAAGGGCCCCGGTAAAATGTGACCAGCTGGCTTTCAGAATTGCTATGGACTAGTGGCTGCTATGCACCTCTTATTCCACTTCGTTTTGTCTCCTGCCATTATTCTGTTCCTGTCTCAACACTTGTTTGTTGGGTGTGGGGGGTTGATAATGTATCTTTTGGCTGAATGGTCTCTGAATCAGAAAACAGACCCACCTGGTGAACCTGAACCACATCTGGTTCATGTCTTAAAATCCCAGACATCAAGTGTGATGCGATAATCAGGACGAGATTTTAGGGGCACTGAGATAGAGATGTATTAGTAAATTCTCACACTGCTATAAAGAACTACCAGAAACTGAGTAATTTATAAAGAAAAGAGGTTTAATCGACTCATAGTTCCACAGGCTTAACAGGAAGCATGACTGGGAGGCCTCAGGAAACCTACAATTGTAGCAGAAGGCAAATGGAAAGCAAGCACCTTCTTCACATGGTGACAGGAGACAGCGTGAGATAGGGGGGAAGTGCCACTCACGTTTAAACCATCAGATCTTGTGAGAACTCACTATCATGAGAACAGCATGGGGGAAATCCGCCCCATGATCCAATCACCTCCCACCAGGTCCCTCCCCAGACACTGGGAATTGCAATTCAACAAGAGATATGGGTGGGGACATAGAGCCAATCCATATCAAGAGGTAAGAAGATCTTGCCTGTGGGAGGAATGTGAATAGTCTGTGACCACATAGGAACTACGACAGATTGTTTAATAGCCCCAAATTCTTCCCATCTTAGTACGCACAATGGTGGACTCTTTCTCCGCATCATTTGGCCTGGGATGGTCTTATAACTTGCTTTGATCAATACAATCTGTGCAAATTCTTAAGTCTATTTCTCAAGAGGTCTTGTGGCTTTTATCTTTGCTTTCTGAGAATGCCATCCTGAGATCATGATGTAAGGAAGCCAGTCTAGTCTGCCAGAGGATGAAAACCATGTAAAACAGAGTCAAGGAATCCCATCTGATAGCTAGCATCAATTGTTAGACATTCAAGTTAGTATATCTTAGACATGCAATTCAACTCACTGTCCACCTGAATGTAGACACATGAGACCAGATGAAGCCTGTAAAGAAACTTCCCAACCAAAACAATCATAAAAAATAAATTGTCACTGTTCTAAGTCACTTTGTTTTTGTGTGGTTTGTTATACAGCAGTAGATAACAGAAGCAACCCTGCTCTTACAGATCTTGCAGTTTAGTGGAAAAAATAACAAGTAAATCAGTAATAACAGTAAAAAGTGATGATCTTTATAAGAGGGAAGCATAGAAGTATGGGAGCAGATAGCAGGAAACTGTAGCCTCCTTTACTGGGGTGATAATGGTTGAACAGAAGAAGGAACACCATCCCTGATATCTAAAAAATAAGGTAGAGGCAATGGCATCTGCAAAGGCTCCAGGCTAAGAAAGAACTCAAGGAAGTTCAACATGGCTGTCACATCATGAGACCTTAATTAAAGCTGGTTGGATGAATAAATGAATGAATATGTAGCAAAGCATCAAGGGTATGTAATCTTTTTTTTTTTTTTTTTTTTTGAGACAAAGTTTTGCTGTTGTTACCCAGATGGAGTGCAATGGCGCCATCTCGGCTCACTACAACCTCCGCCTCCTGGGTTCAAGCAATTCTCCTGTCTCAGCCTCCCGAGTAGCTGGGACTACAGGCGCACACCACCATGCCCAACTAATTTTTGTATTTTTAGTAGAGACAGGGTTTCACCTTGCTGACCACGATGGTCTTGATTTCTTGACCTTGTGATCCACCCGCCTCGGCCTCCCAAAGTGCTGGGATTATAGGCGTGAGCCACCGCGCCCAGCAAGGGTAAGTAATCTTTAAGGATTATACTGTAAAACAGATTATGGAATTATATTCCAGAAATGTTTACAGTCATTTTGTGTGTGTGTGTGTGTGTGTGTGTGTATATATATATATATTTTTTTTTTTTTTTTTTTTGAGACACAGTTTCACTGTCGCCCAGACTGGACTGCAGTGACTGCAACTTCTGCCTCTCAGGTTCAAGCGATTCTTCTGCTTCAGCCTCCTCAGTTGCATGCACCACCATGCCTGGCTAATTTTTGTATTTCTAGTAGAGACGGGGTTTCGCTATGTTGGCCAGGCTGGTCTTGAACTCCTGGCCTCAAGTGATCCTCCTGCCTTGGCCTCCCAAAGTGTTGGGATTACAAGGCGTGAGTCACCACACCTGGCCTGTAGTCATTTCATGTATACTTTTCTGTAATTGTCCTTGGTTAATGTATGGCTTAATAATAATAGTTACTGAAGACCTACAATGAGTTATGGGCTATAACAAGTACTCTACATGAACTATTGCTATCCATAGCTACCTTGCAGTGTAGAAAGTATACCCTCACTTTTTAGCTCAGGAAGTTAAGGTTCAGAGAAACAGACTGAACTGTCCAAGCCCTGAATTCCATAATCATGAAGTTCCAGAACCCCCTTTTGACAGAGTGCATAAGATCAGGGCTATTTTCATAAAAATACTAAGACACTATTTGTCTTTTTCATTGTGTTGGCATTTGCACTTAGATCTAGGGAAAGCTCCCACCATTCTCTAGCTTTTAAGGGTAGCTTAGTGTGTTTAAACTGCTTTGTCAAACAACAGAGTTTATGCTGCACACCTTTCCTTCTGGGAGTCTGGAATTTTGGCATATGCTACGTAGAGAGTAGCTATGTGACTGACTCCAGATAAAAATCCTCGAGTCCTAGATTCACATGAGCTTTCTTTGTCAATAAAAGGTTGTCTGACTGGTTGTTACAATTTATTGCAGAAGGAATCAAATGCGTTGTGTGTGACTCCACTGGAAGAGGGCTGTTGGAAGCTCATGCCTAATTTCTCTGGACTTTGCTCCATACACCTTTTCTCTGCTCAGTTTGCTTTGTGTCCCTTTGTTATAATAAACCCAAACTGGGAGTACAACTATATGCTGAGTCTCCCTAGTAAATCCTCCAACATCACCTAACCTGGGGTAGTCTTGGGGGTGGGGATTCCTGGCACACAAGTAAACTCAAAATAGGATAAACTGCAAAAACCCATGCCAAGACACATCATATTAAACTTCTGAAAGCTAAAGATAAATATTAAAATATTGAAAGCAGCCAGAGAAAAATGACATATTACCTAGGACCGTTAGTGAGAAATACCAGTTTGAATGACAGTGGATTTCTCATCTGCAACCATGGAAGCCAGAAGGAAATGGCACAGTATTTTTCAAGTGCTAAATGGAAGGAAGTGCCAACCATGAATTCTACATCTGGCTCATGATTCTTCAGGAATGAAATAAAAACATTCTCATACAAAGGAAAACTGAAAGAATTTTTTGCTAGCAGACATACCCTTAAAGATTGGCCATAGAAAGCTCTTCCGACAGAAAGGAAATAATACAAAAATCTTAGAGCATCAGGAAGAAGAAACGAGAAGAGCAGAAATACGGGTGTGGAAAATGTCCTTTTCTTTGTGAATTTTATAAATTGTATTTCATGATTGAAACAAAATTTATAACACCATCCGATACCTAAGCCATAATACTTAAAAGTGGACAAGACAAATGGAAGCGAGGTTTACACATTTCACTTTAAAAAAGAAAAGAAAACAAAAAGTAATAAATCAATCAAGATGGAATCCTAAAAACTGCTAAAGTGACCTGTAGGAAGGAAGAAAAAAAAGAGAACAAGAGGAAACAAGTAGAAAACAAATCATAAAGTGGTGGTCCTAAGTGCTAATATGACAATTACTTTAAATGTACTTGGTCTAAATACAGCGGTCGAGCCCACAGTCCATGGGCTGGCAGCAGGTGACAAAGGCAATAAATACACCTACCGTTTGGCCTTCTGGAGTTTATTCCCTGCAAATCTGAGGAAACATGTTGCTCCTTCTGAAGGGCTCTGCCCAGAGACCCTCCTGGGGACCCTCTGCTATCTCTTGGCTCAGGCCCCCGGCTCACATTGCCAGCAGGAGACCGCTTGCTGGGGGCCCGGCTCTGCCTGCTGGGCGCATCCTGGGTGCTCGTCAGACAGGGAAGGGCCTGGGGTCTGCAGGAATCTGGGCTCCGCCTTCCTTTTTGCTGTTCTGCCTCTTTTCGTTTGTTTTCTTCCTCTCGCTTTCTGCAAGCAAAGCCAAAGAGGAAGAGAAAAAAAATTTAAAGAGCATCACCTGCTCAAGTGTCTCTGCGTGAGATTTAAATTTTCAAAGGAGCTACTACATCACAGGAACTATTTGGAAATTCACATTTTTCAAGAGCAGTCTTTTCTCCAGATAAAATAAAAACCACCTGATAACCCAAAAGATGATGGAGCTGAAAAGTTTGTAGATCAGTCTTTGTGCTGTTGAAACATATGACAGATAACCAGGTGACTTTTCTGTAGGAAACATAACACATTTCCAAGGCTGTATATGTCCCAAGCTTGTGTGTGATCCTTGGAGCTACCTGTAACTCCATTCATTTTCTCCTGTTTCAGAAAGCACACCAGAATGCTACTGAGAATGACAGTCGTAGGGATAACCTTGAATCTGCTCTATTCATTTGAAAAAGCCCACTGGCAAACCTTAATGATCATATAAAAAGTCACTTGCAAAGCACCTTGCAAGTGATTAAAACACACCTGTGAGTTGCAATGCTGCCGCTGAGAGCTCTAGCTAATAAGTCAAATCCACTCATTTTACAGATGAGGCCCAGAAGGTAGGGTGATTTTCAAAAAGTCACACTCAAGTAGCTGGTGGCAAAGCTGGAACCCTTGGGTAGCAAAAGAACAGATAAGGGTTGGGCAGGAGGGGCCTATCTAAAGATGAGTAGCAGGATGAGGCAGGTGGGTCTGAGGTAGCTCAGAAAGGTAGCCTAGGCCCCTGATTCAGGACAAGGGGCTGAGTTAGGGCCAGGATTTGTTTGACCACTGCTGTTAATTTGTAGGGATTTCCAAGGGAAAGACAGGAGGAAAAATACTTAATTTCTGAGTATCTCTCTGCAGGGTACTGAGGAAACAGAAATGACGACCACAGATTTCAGGTCTTCCCCTGAGGAATATTCTACCTAGAAGGGGACAGCTAGGAAAACAAAGACCTAATTTATAATGGAAGAAATGTTGTATTTTGTATTTATTCATTTCTCTTTTTAAAGACTTTAAAAACAGGATCTTTTACTCAGGCTGGAGTACAACGTGCAGTGGCACCTTCTTAGCTCACTGCAGCTTTGAACTCCTGGACTCAAGTGATCCTCCCGCCTCAGCCTACCTGAATAATATTTAAATTTTTTGTAGAGATTGGGTGGGGTGGGGGTGGGGGGTGGGGGTTTCGCTTTGTGGCCCAGGCTGGTTTTGAACTCCTGGCTTCAAGCCATCCCCCAGGTTTGGGCTCCCAAAGGGGTGGGATTAGAGGTGTGAGCCACTGCACCCAGCTGAAAAGGACTTTAGATCTGTGCTCCTCATACTTTACTGGGCTGAATCACCTGGTGTCTTGGTAATTATGGATTCTGACTTACGAAATCTGGGGAGGACTCAAGTTTCTGCATTTCTAACAGACACCCAGGTGTTAGTCTTCTGGCCATACCTTGAGTAGCCAGGCTTAAGAGCACAGGAAAGTCTAATATGGACTGTTCACTATACCACTAGATGGAATGAAATGTACAATATGAAATGTGATTCTCCACAATGACACCAACTTTTTGTAAGGTCCACCTTGCTCACAAATGAGCATGCCTTCTTTATAGGCAACCTGACAAGTTGCAGGGCTAAGGTATCAGACACGGAAGCATGAGACAAGGCAGAGGCCCTAAGCCTCCAAGCAGTCAAAGAACTGCAAAGAACCAGACTGCCATAGACTACGGCATTTGAAGCAAAGCTCATTTAGATCTCAAGGGACAGGAAAGCCCCAGCTGACAGATATCTGGGTTACACTTTCACTTAAAACCTTGTCAACTTGTTAAATTCCCCTTCTGAAGATCTTTCTTCCTGTATGGAGTAGCCCGTGATCTGGGGTCCAAGCTTGCTTATCTAATAGTTTTCCACTGAGTCCCGTTACCTAGAGCATGGCCAGATGGGTCGTGCTAACTCCTGTACAGCTCTAATATTTTTATTCGACGCTGGTTTTGTGACATCTTTGCCACCTGCTGACGACTGAGCGTCCTGCACTGCGGTCTATAGGCCAGCTGGACAGCCTGTCATCTCAGAGCCTGAGATTCATATGAATGTGAGTAGGTGCCATTTCAGTGTGATCTCTCTGGGACAAGGCTGCTTTTCAGAAGGTGGAAGCATCTGGGTAGCTGAAGTGCTGCTAATAGATTTAAAAGCCTTGCTCCAGGAAGGCAGAGGAAGTGCTGTACTTTTTATTAGCACCGATGAGCAGGGCTGTTTTAAGAGAATGATATTGGCTGTTTAGACACATGTGGGTGGTTGTCTGGGTTGGCACCTATATGGATCTCGCTGCCATTAAGGGGGACTCTGAGGTGATAAATTAGACTTTGTTATTTGAGCAGTCTCCTCTTTCTTTTTAGGAAACCAAACAGCTCTCTTGTTCAGTTCCAAGAAGCCTCTCTGTAGCCAGCCCTGGAGCAAACCTTATCACTGCAGACCTTTCTGGGCCTTTTCAACAAAGGCAGCCACTTGACAAATAGGGGATCCAGCCTTTTAAAGGGATCAGGATGTCCAGAAAGCAAGAGGGCTTTGGCTTCTGGAGATTTCCCTGGAGGGCTTTGGCTTCTGGAGATTTCCTTGGAGGGGTATTTCTTTTCTTTGGTAGAACTAAGTAAGGAGAATTGGGAGACAGAATGTAAGCATCTGAATGTATAATTAGCCCCTGGTCTTATAAACATAATTAATTTTTTAATTGATGCATTTTGCATTAAAAACCATCTTCCAGGTGGCACATGGCCCACGACTGTGAAGTTCTTCAGAGCAGTGGTTCTTGATGTAATAGCAGTGATCATTGGGGAAAAAAAAAGGGGGTGAGATTACAACTGGAAATTATGCATCACCTGTATCCTATTTTATCTAGATTGCTGCCTTAAAGCAGCAGCAGCAGCAGCAGCAGCAACAACAACAACACATACAATTTAGCTCCTGAGAGTTGAACGTGACCCCACATGTATGTGTCTCTCTGGGAAAAAAGGTACAAAACCATTGCTCATAGTTTAAGAGTTTGAAGAAACGTCAGTTTATTGAGGGTGACACCCTCATTTGGTAGATAACAGGCAGAGAGTAAATGACTTACCCAAGGCTACATGGTAAAATACAGCAGAGCCAAGATAGAATTCAGCTGCTTTATCTCCTGGTAAAATTCATCCCAATGACAGAATTGTTTTTAAAATTTTCACCTAATCTTCTTCCATTATTTAATAAATTAATTGGGTCATATGAAGAAGCTGGAGATGCCACTTCAAACTAACCATTAGCAACATTTAAAAATGAGCTTTCTTTTTAATTTTTAGAGACAGGGTGTCACTCTGTCACCTAGGCTAGAATGCAGTGGTGCCATCATTGCTCACTGTAACTTTGAAGTTTCAGGCTCAAGCGATTTCCTACCTTGGCTTCCTAAGTAGCTAGGACCATAGGCACACGTTACCAAGCCCAGCTAATTAAAAAAAAAAAAAATTTGTAGAGACAAGGTCTCCCAAAGTTGCCCAGGCTTGTCAACTCCTGGCCTCAAGTGATCCTCCCACCTCAGCCTCTCAAAGGGCTGGGATTATAGGTGTGAGTCACCACACTCAGCTAAACTAGCTTTCAATGTTTAGTCCTTAACTCTTAGATTCAATAATTGTCCTGGAATTTAAACGTTTTTTCTTAAGTTGCTATGAAATGTCAAAGATCTTTACTCTTTTTTTTTGAGGCAGACTTTCGCTCTTGTTACCCAGGCTGGAGTGCAATGGCATGATCTCGGCTCACCGCAACCTCCGCCTCCTGGGTTCAAGCAATTCTCCTGCCTCAGCCTCCTGAGTAGCTGGGATTACAGGCATGCAACACCATGCCCAGCTAATTTTTTGTATTTTTAGTAGAGACAAGGTTTCACCATGTTGACCAGGATGGTCTCGATCTCTTGACCTCGTGATCCACCCGCCTCGGCCTCCCAAAGTGCTGGGATTACAGGCTTGAGCCACCGCGCCCGGCCTAGATCTTTACTCTTTAAGGTGGGCTATGTTATAAAAGATCTATTTTACTTGTAAAGTTTAGAAAAAAATATCAGAAAAAGAACCAATATTATTCTAGTTGATGTGAAAAATTTAAAAAAGTTATATGACACAGCAAGCAACACTTCAGCAGGAAATTTATTAACATGGCAGAATATTAGTGGATAAAATAGTCCTGCCTTTCTCTCTCCTTTTTTCCTACTATGTGAAGAGTAATTGGCTAGACAATAGCTTCTAATGGGCTGCCAATTTAGTCGGTTTGGACTGTCTTTTTTAGAGCAATTTTTGCAGCTCTTCAGATGCTCACAGATAAAAAAGTGAGAAAGTCAACTGGAGATCAAATCTTTTGACAACATCTGTTTCAGGTCCTGTGCTCCACAGGATGAAGAGGGGTCTCTAGACTATGAGCTGATGGGACTAGGGCTGTCTCCCCAGGGAAGAAAAAATTTACAGGACACAATGCTACTTCACATGGCTGGAGGGCCATTGTGGGGTGGAGATATTCCCCCAAAGACCCCCCAAACTAAATCTAACACCCACAGATAGCAATTTTTACAAATTACGAGCCTGGAGGAAAATTTAGCAAGGAAAGGGCTAAAAAGAAGTTGAGTGATTGCCGGGTGCAGTGGCTCACGCTTGTAATCCCAGCACTTTGGGAGGCCGAGGTGGGTGGATCACAAGGTCAAGAGATCTAGACCATCCTGGTCAACATGGTGAAACCCCATCTCTACTAAAAATACAAAAAATTAGCCAGGCATGGTGGTGTGTGCCTGTAATCCCAGCTACTCAGGAGGCTGAGGCAGGAGGATTGCCTGAACCCAGGAGGCGGAGGGTGTGGTGAGCCAAGATCGTGTCATTGCACTCCAGCCTGGGTAACAAGAGCGAAACTCTGTCTCAAAAAAAAAAAAAGTTGAGTGATCAAAAGATGGCTTGATGTACAGAGAGCTGATCAAGGCAGTAACTTTAATGACTTGAATGTACCATGGCTTCAGCATCTCAGGAGTGGATGTATCTGTTTGTGCAATATGGCGCTCAACTCTGACCCTGCACAGCTGGAGTTATGGAAGTTGATATTTTTTTTATCCCACTATGTGGCTTTAAGTACTGTGAACTACAAGAGAGTTGTATTTGCTCACTTTTGACATGAAGAAATTAATTCTATCAGACACTGCAGAAATAGGCAGGCTCTTTCCCATCTCATGAATATTCAGGTTTCCACTGCCATGAATACAAGACATAGTGAGATCTAAGAGATGTGATTAAAATGCTTCCACAGAAAAGAGAAACCTTGTTAGTGTGTCCTGTTGTACTGATTTAACCTGGCTTTGACTTAATGCTGCCATTCTAGGTCATAGTCCTGATATAGGCTAGGGATCAATCAATATTTGTAACTTTCTCAAGGATTTAGGAGAATGCTGGTGTGCTCTGTTCTGTTAGTTTTGAGAGTAATAGGAAGTGTTATTGAATTACATTATAGAATTGATAATGGTAGCTTGGCACCACTCTCTTAACAACGAATGGAATCAACAGTAGCATAATTGAATGAGCTAGATGGTTATTCAATCAGATGGTTGCCAGCATCTGGGGACAGCTTCTAGCATGGGCTTGGCTGGTGAGAGGATTTCCTTGAACCAAGTAATGGTAGGTAGCTTGGCCTTGAGACTGATTGATGAACCATCTCTCTTCCTTACTAGCTGTGTGACTTCAGGCAGGCTAATTTTTGTGTGCCCTTCTCTGCATCTATGAAATGAGATTAAGGTCAGCTGCCATGTCTACTTTTTAATATTTATCTATATTTATAATATCTAAAATCCACATTATTCAATGGGGCTTCCATTTCTTATGAGTATATTTTTGGTTCTTAGAGACAAATTAACATCAACTATTTGGCTAAGCTTCCTTATATCTTCTAAGCAAGAAACAGGGTATTTTCCTGCAGTGGCTCTTCCCAATACTCTCTGAATCTGGCAGGGATAAGACTTGTAAACAGTTTGAGTCTACAGAATTTTCAGAATCATGATTTCATGTTTAAGTACAGACAGCGGTGTGTCCCTTTGCTCTAGTCTTTCTTTTTAGAATCAGAACACAGACTGTCATAAACCTGTCAAATGATAATTTGCTCATGGCCAATATTTGGGGAGTTGGAAAACCAAATGAACACATATATACAAGTGTCAGAGTGTTGTGAGGATAAGTGGTACATACTGTGTATGCTGCCTTGAGTAAGGCAAACAAATTAAAGTTGTACACTTACAGAGAGTCACAGTATAAGAACTGAAAGAGACCTAAGAGAGTATTTGGTCCAACCCTTCCATTTGACAGATGGGAAAACTAAGGCCTACAGTGTTCAACGGCTTACATAAAAAATGCCACTGTAGGGGCATTTACTAACATTTGTCTATTGAATGCTGACTATATACCAAACATTCTCAGGCACTGGAGATGTGGAGGTATGTAACACACAGTTCCTGTTCTCAAGAAACTGACAATCGAGTTGGGGAATCAGACCCTACACTCCTGCCAACAGTGAGTTCTAGATGTGATGAGTGCTAAAGGAGAGGTAACCACACACAGCTATGGAGGATGTGGAGGCAGTCACTAATTAAACCCAGGGGGAGAAAAAAGGCTACAGATGAAGAATGACAGAGGTGTAAACTGAGACGTTATTTCAGGCAGAGGGACAAACATGCATGAGGAGAGACTCAGAAGAGATCTCGGAAACCAGCTCCTTGGCCGGGCGCGGTGGCTCAAGCCTGTAGTCCCAGAACTTTGGGAGGCCGAGGCGGGTGGATCACGAGGTCAAGAGATCGAGACCATCCTGGTCAACATGGTGAAACCCCGTCTCTACTAAAAATACAAAAAATTAGCTGGGCATGGTGGCGCGTGCCTGTGATCCCAGCTGCTCGGAGGCTGAGGCAGGAGAATTGCCTGAATCCAGGAGGCAGAGGTTGTGGTGAGCCGAGATGCATCATTGCACTCCAGCCTGGGTAACAAGAGCGAAACTCCATCTCAAAAAAAAAAAGAAAGAAACCAGCTCCTCACATAATTTTTGTTTGTTTTCTTCTGAGACAGGGTCTCTCTCTGTCTTCCAGGTTGGAGTGCAACAGTGTGATCATAGCTCACTACAGCCTCAACCTCCCTGGCTCAAGTGATCGTCTCACCTCCCTAGTAACTGGGGCTACAGGCAAAAGCCACCACTGCTGTCTAGTTTTTTTTTTTTTTTTTTGAGACGGAGTTTCGCTCTTGTTCCCCAGGCTGGAGTGCAATGGCGCAATCTCGGCTCACCGCAACCTCCGCCTCCTGGGTTCAGGCAATTCTCCTGCCTCAGCTTCCCGAGTAGCTGGGATTACAGGCACGCACCACTGTGCCCAGCTAATTTTTTGTATTTTTAGTAGAGACGGGGTTTCACCATGTTGACCAGGATGGTCCCGATCTGCTGACCTCGTGATCCACCTGCCTCGGCCTCCCAAAGTGCTGGGATTACAGGCTTGAGCCACCACGCCCGGCCTGCTGTCTAGTTTTTAAATTTTTTTGTAGAGATAGGGTCTCACTATGTCTTAATTCCTGGGTTGGTCTGAAACTCCTGGGCTCCAGCGATCCTCTTGCCTTGGCCTCCCAAAGTGTTGCAATTATAGGCATCTCCTCATGATTTAAAAAATTCCTTATATACTATCCTGGAGAGATGATAATTCCACTTCTGTTGGATCATTTCCAGTGAGAGGAAAATACTACCTCGTGAGACAAAAAAGATTTAGCTCTAACCTTTTCAGCTGGTGTTGCACGGTGTCTAGGGGTTTGTCAGATTCTATCTCTTCATTGTCGCTGAATAACAGGCATAGAAATATTTGATCTTTAATTCCCTCTCAAGGGAATAAGAAAATGTTGTGTGCTGTAGGACCTTTGATTTACAGAATGTTAGAGCTGGGAGGGATGTCAGAGATCATTTAGTCCAGTGGTTTTTGTCTTTTTGTGTGTGAGTCATGGTTCCCCTTTGGAGAATGTGATAAAAAAAAAAAATTGATAGATCCTTTCCCCCAAAATGCATATGTGCTCCTGACACACAAAATGCTGTGTACAATTTCAGGGTATTCGTGGATCCCTGAAGCCCACCTTGAATTAAGAAACCTTCTTTCCATTTTACTGATGAAAATCTGAGGCTCTGAGAAGTGTAATGGCGTGAAATAGAAGTATGGAAGTAATTCCCTATAGGCCAGATGACTTTGTGAGCAGATGAGCCAGACGCATGGGCCAACCATTAACAATCTGGTGATGTTCAGGGAGCATCGACTAACTAAGAAGTGAAAAGGAGACCTGCAGTAGCAATGGAAGTGTTACAAGCATTTAAAAAAAATCTGAAAGTTGATTTATGAAAAAGTATTTAGATTTTTCTCTTTGGCTTCCAGGGGTAGCTTCAAGACCAAAGGGTAGAAAATAACTTTTGCTAGACAGAGCCCTCCACTAATGGAATATGCTGTCTTGAGAGGTACAGGATTTCTTGTCACTTGACTTTTTTGAGACACAGAACAACCTCTTGTAGAAGGGACTTAAGCATCACAAGAGTTTGAACTGGGTGACCAAAACTGGACGTGATGATGTAACTCTAAGACACATACTCAATCACATATACTAGCCAGGAAGGAGCTCATGTCTTCCAGACAGCATGGTAAGTGAAGAAGTGAAGGAAGTTCAGGATGGCTAAGACATCAAGTGGGAGGGTGGTGGTAGTGGAGAGAAATGGGACTTGGAAATTTAAGTGGAAGTGAAATGTTGAAGGATCTTACAGAGCACCATGGCTGGTATTTAAGAACAAGGGGGTTGGCCAGGCGCAGTGGCTCAAGCCTGTAATCCCAGCACTTTGGGAGGCTGAGGCGGGTGGATCACGAGGTCGGCAGATCGAGACCATCCTGGTCAACATGGTGAAACCCCGTCTCTACTAAAAATTACAAAAAATTAGCTGGTCACGGTGGTGTGTGCCTGTAATCCCAGCTACTCAGGAGGCTGAGGCAGGAGAATTGCCTGAACCCAGGAGGCGGAGGTTGCGGTGAGCCCAGATCGCGCCATTGCACTCCAGCCTGGGTAACAAGAGTGAAACTCTGTCTCAAAAAAAAAAAAAAAAAAAAAAAAGAACAAGGGGGTTGGGCATGGTGGCTCACACCTGTAATCCCAGTGCTTTTGGGAGGCCGAGGTGGGTGGACTGAGTATAGGAGTTTGAGACCAGCCTAGCCAACATGGTAAAACCCTGTCTCTACTAAAATTACAAAAGTTAGCCAATCGTGGTGGCACATGCCTGTAATTCCAGCTACTTGGGAGGCTGAGGCAGGAGAATGGCTTGAACCCGGGAGATGGAGATTGCAGTGAGCTGAGATCAAGACACTGCATTCCAGCTTGGGCGACAGAGCAAGATACCATCTCAAAAAAAAAAAAAAAAAAAAAAAAGAATGAGGGCTTGTATATAGCGGTGGTGGCACAGAGGAATGAAAGCAAAAGGATATCAAAGGAGGAATGCACACAATCTATGTTAGCAGCACTAGCAAGCACATAAAAAGGCCAGAAGAGAGACAGGCTGCGGTATGAGCTGTTTCCATTTGCATGTCTGTGTGTTGCAGACTCACACAGTGAGTCTGAAGTTATAGTGAAAACAGGACATGCAAATGGAAATGTCCAACAATCTAAAGTGTTGCCAAGTGACAAAAGCATAGCAGAAATGCCCAGTAGGCAACTGAAGATATGAGACTTCCGGGAGGTCAGGATGTGAGACAGATTAGGGGGCTACGTACAGGAATGAATTAATTTAAAATTTAAGAGTAGATAGATTTTCATTGGAAAAAAGTATAACATGAGTAGATCTAAGAAGTTTGCCTCCAGGGCTGACCGCAGTGTGGAGATGGAATAATTTAAAAGCCGTGAGAAGGAAAAGTCAGAGAGTTGCAGGAGATCTGAGATTCAAGTGAAATAAGAAACTGGCAAAAAGCAAGCTTCAAGGAAGAAGGGTGATCAACATAAATATGGTTTTATTTTAGCGTACACTCAACTGTGTGCTTTGGCAGGTAAATTATAGTAATGTTCATTTTGGCAACAACATAGGCAGTGCAGTGTGAATTATGAAGTGCTTTTAAATGGATTATAGATATTCCTTAAATAGCATTTTCCAACATTACCTGTCTTAGTAAATATCACCATAACTTTTTTCTCTCCCGGATTCTCTTTCAGTAAATTAGAAATCACTTTACTTAAGTTTAATAAGTTCTTTTCACATCCTCATTTTAAGGAAGATGATTTCTGCCATCCTAACATAATAAACTCGGAAAGGTACACCAAGGTGACATGCTGTGCCTGGACCACCTTAGTCAATAAGGCAGCAGCAGCAAGGACTGATTTCGCATCCTGATGTTTGTTTCTTAACACAGGAATTAAAAGCAAAATTAAACACTGACTTAGATTTTAAGAAATAACTTTTTAGAAATAAAAGAAATCAGTTTCTCTGCATTTAAGTCTAACTCCTGGAGATCTACACCCTCCCTTAAGGGACAAAGTCAGTTGTGTTGCCTTTGTTGAGTCCCACCTTGTAGTCAGATAGATCTGACTTCAAATTCTGAAAATAGATTCTCACACATTAAACTGGAGTTTATGGAAACATCAGTAGAAGGAAGTATAACATTCCATCTATTTACAAATTATCCTGCAACTCAGGATAATTTGTCATGTGTATTATCTACTTACAGTTGCCACTCACACGCAGAGAACTTCTATAAGAAGGCTGGAAAGGGAGGTGTGCAGAGGCTTTTAGGTTGATACTGGATTCTTTGGCAAAAGTGAAGAGAAGGGAGGGGTCATGAAGAGAAGAGTGCAAAATAGTATTTCCTGGGATGCCATCTACTTCAGTAGCTTCAGAGTCACAGAAAATTGTGTGTTTCTGTAAATCTTATCTACTGAAGGCTGACATGATGATTAGCATTCCAGTACATAGTGGTATTTAACTTCTCATTAAAATGACTTATTTTGCCTCTTATTATTACTTTTAATGATTATTTACTACACTTATGCTTCCCCCTTGTAGGTAAGATATAGAAGGATTTAAGAGCTGGAAGAACTCAAGATTTAGAAACATTTGAGATACAGCCAAGAAGTTATCCTTCAAGAATCTGCCTAGGCCGGGCACAGAGGCTCATGCACTTTGGGATGCCAAAGTGGGCAAATCACTTGAGGTCAGGAGTTCGAGACCAGCCTGGCCAACATGGCAAAACCTCATTTCTACTAAAAGTACAAAAATTAGGCCGGGCTCATTGGCTCACACCTGTAATCCCAGTACTTTGGGAGGCCGAGGCGGGCAGATCACCTGATGTCAGGAGTTCGAGACCAGCCTGGCCAACATGGTGAAACCCCATCTATACTAAAAACACAAAAATTAGCCAGGTATGGTGGCAGGTACCTGTAATCCCAGCTTCTCGGGAGGCTGAGGCAGGAGAATCACTTGAACCTGGAGTCAGAGGTTGCTTTTTTAGTTGCCATTTTCTCTCTAGGCTGTAGCCAAGCCTTTTGTCTGTATAGTAAGCATTCAATCAGTATTTCTTTTTCTTTTTCTTTTGTTTTTTGAGACAGAGTTTCGCTCTTGTTACCCAGTCTGGAGTGCAATGGCACGATCTCGGCTCACTGCAATCTCCGCTTCCTGGGTTCAGGCAATTCTCCTGCCTCAGCCTCCTGAGTAGCTGGGATTACAGGCATGCGCCACCATGCCCAGCTAATTTTTTGTATTTTTAGTAGAGACGGGGTTTCACCATGTTGACCAGGATGGTCTTGATCTCTTGACCTTGTGATCCACCCGCCTCGGCCTCCCAAAGCAATCAATATTTCTTGAGTAAATTATTCAGTACAGATGTATTAAGAAATGAGTGAAGGAGAGTAAGCTATTTATACAAGTTGGTTGCTTTAATCAAATTAAAACCAGACTTAGATTGGTCTAGTGAAAGTAGGCCAGAGATTAATATGTTTCTTTTAAGGGCAAGAAAAGAAGTTATCTCTTTTCAGCTCTTATTCTAGCAGTCCCAACCCCAACTCTCTGCCATGGGTGGGAGTGACAGTGGTTTGTCCCTGGGCTGAAACTAATTTAGAAGAATCAACACCAAAGAGAGGGTAGGCCTATGTCCTTCACTGCAGCCTTAGACCTGGAAGACGGAGTGCTGAGGAGGAGGAGGTGACCAGGTTGCAGGGACCAACAGTAATTCAGATTCTCATCTGCTTCCTTCTCCTGGCCACCCCTACCACCCAGCCCTGCTTCCACCCTGATTCTGGGTGGCAAGAACGCAATCTGCATAGTTCACACTTACTTGGCAGCAGCATCTTTTCTCAACTGTTCATGCTTCATGAGGAGATTTTTCCGGTCTCGGAAGGCTTTTCTGACCTTGTACCCTTTGTAGACGGCTTGGATTTTGAAGGCGGCGATGTCTTGTATGGCTGCAATGGACAGGGCACCGTGCTCCAACATGTATTGGATCACTTCATGACGCTCACCAAGCAAAGCATAATCAAGGGGTGTGTATCTGAAATGGGAGGAAGATTTCCTTTTTTTTAAATTTCAGAATGTAGTTCAAGGCACAGTTAAACTGAAAATATTATGCAGCAGAAGGAAACTTCATTCTAACATGCGGAATATTCCCCAAGCAAATCCACCTTCTCTATACCAGGGCTGTTTTTCTTTTCCTCCAAGGGGCACAAAATAGGGTTGACTATGACTGTGAGTCAGGTGCTTTGTGCTGCTAACCATGTCAGTTCCCAGGTTTTACTCCCTGGCACACAAAGAGGGGCCTATTAGAAGCACATGATCTCTTCCCTTCTTCCCTGTGTGCCAAATAATTCCCTGTCCATATCTAAAAAGTTAGTGAAAATCATAATTGTGAGATTCATAAATTTGAGCCCATGATTACTGATAGTTAATTAGAGTTTCAAATGGAGAAATTTAGTATATGATAAGAATGGCCCTTTAAGTCTTTGCAGAAAAGATAGATTACTAAATAGTGATGGACAACCAGGTAGCCATCTGGTGAAAAAAAGGAGATTCTTATACCACATTTTATACCAAAATAAATTCTGGATAGAGCAAAGATCTAAATATTTAAAACAGGAACCATAAAAGTACCAGAAGAAGCCAGGAAGATTAAAAAAATGATACAGGAAGTATTTTATTAAAAAAAGGATATGAAATTCAGAAACCATACAACGGCTGGGCATAGTGGCTACTATAAAAGGGCTGGGTGTAGTGATTCACGCCCATAATCCCAGCACTTTGGGAGGCCAAGGCAGCCAGATCACTTGAGGTCAGGTGTTCGAGACAGCCTGGCCAACATGGTTAAAACCTCGATTCTATGAAAAATACAAAAATTAACCAGGCGTGGTGGTGCACACTTATATTCCCAGCTACTCAGGAGGCTGAGGCAGGAGAATTGCTTGAACCTGGGAGGTGGAGGTTGCAGTGAGCCGAGATCACACCACTCACTGCACTCCAGCCCGGGTGACAGAATGAGATGCCATCTCCAAAAAAGAAAAAAAAAAAAAATTCAGAAACCATAAAAGGTTTGGCTTTGGTTGTCAGAAGACTGACAAATCTGACAACATAAAAATAACAAAACTTTACAGGGTAAAGAAAACATCAAAGACAAAGACAATAGTTCCCCCAAGAGTAAATACAAATACTTCTTAACATATAAAGATAACTTCAATCTCACTCATTTAAAAGAAATATGAATTAAGACTAACATGAGAGAGTACCTTTCACTGATGATCAGATTAACAAAAATCAGCAAGGTTGCTAACACACTGCACTGGCAAGGACAGAGGGAGACAGGCTCTCTCATATACTACTTCAACTTCTAGGGAGGACAATTTGGCAATGTTTATCAAAATTATTCATGTATATGCCATTTGACATAGCCATTTTACTCTTAGGAATTTATCCTACAGATCTGCTCTCATGTGAAATGCTTTATGTACTAGATTACTCATGGAAGTACAGTTAGTTACAGTAAAAGAAGAGAAACAACCTCAATATCTATCAACAGAGGACTGCTTAAACAATGCACAGGCTGTCCATATAATGAGGACATCTGTAATATGCAGTCATTACTGCTATCTATGAATAAATAAGGAACAATCTCCAGGACACCTTGTTAAATGAAGACAAAAAAAAAAGCAAGAAACAGGAGTTTTTATGGCATGTTCTATCTGCATAAAAAAATATTCCTGTATGCTTATCTACGAAAAATACACTTCCAGAAGTTTTCTAAGAAACTGCTAACAGTGATGCCTCTGGGGAGAAAACTGGCTGTCTCAGAGGCAGGGGCAGGAGGCACATTGAGTCTTCAGTGAACGTTATTTTAAATTTTGTGCAGTGTACATACATCATTGTTTTGATAAATACATTATTTAGAAAGAATGAATATTATTGCCATATTGTTGTATATTTGAATCTCAAATGGCAACTTTCTAGGTGTGCTGTTTTCAGCACATTCTTTTTTTTTTTTTGAGACAGGGTCTCACTCTGTTGCCCAGGCTGGCGTGCAGTAGCACGAACACAGCTTACTGCAGCCTTGACCCCTCCTGGGCTCAAGTAATCCTTCTACCTCAGACCGCCAAGTAGCTGGGACTACTGGCATGCACCACCAAGACTGGCTAATTTTTGTCTGTGTGTGTGTGTGTGTGTGTGTGTGTGTGTGTGTGTGTGTGTGTGTGTTTGAGATGGAGTTTTGCTCTTATTGCCCAGGCTGGAGTGCAATGGCGCCATCTCAGCTCAATGCATCCTCCACCTCCTGAGGTCAAGCAGTTCTCCTGTCTCAGCCTCCTGAGTAGCTGAGATTACAGGTGCATGCCACCACACCCAGCTAATTTTTTGTATTTTTAGTAGAGACGGGGTTTCATCATATTGGTTAGGCTGGTCAACTCCTGACCTTGTGATCTGCCCGCCTTAGCCTCCCAAAGTGCTGGGATTACAGGTGTGAGCCACCTCACCCAGCCAATTTTTATATTTTTTGTAGAGTGGGGATTTTGCCATATTGTCCAGGCTGTCCTTAAACTCCTGAGCTCAAGCAATCCTTCTGGCCTATCAAAGTGTTGAAATTACAGGCATGAGCCACTGCACCCAGCTCATTCTTTTTAAAAAATATTTCTTTTTAAATTTTGGAAACATAAAAAATTGGGTAAATACATAGAAGAAAATAGCTATCATCCATATTCCCACCCTGAGAATTAACCACTGTTCATATCTTGGGAGATATGATTTCCTTTTTTAAAGAAAAATTACTTTCTCAAAATGATATAGTTTTGTTTTTTTTGAGACGGAGTCTTGCTCTGTTGCCCAGGCTGGAGTGCAATAGCATGATCTCGGCTCACTGCAACCTCTGCCTCCTGGATTCAAGCAATTCTTCTGTCTCAGCTTCCTGAGTAATTGAGATAGATTACAGGTGCATGCCACCATGGCTGGCTAATTTTTGTATTTTTGGTAGAGACGGGATTTCACCATGTTGGCCAGGATGGTCTCGATCTCCTGACTTGGTGATCCGTCTGCCTCGGCCTCCCAAACTGCTGGAATTACAGGCATGAGCCACTGCGCCTGGCTGCAAAATTATATAGATTTTAAGAACTCAAACACTAAAAAAAAAATACAAAAATTGAAGTAAAAAAATCCCCAAAATTCTACCATCCTACAATGGCAATAATGATGGTCACTTTTTAAACAATTTAGTTTACATCTCTAAGTCTTAGTTTTCCTCATCTGTTAAACAATGTAATACTTTGCAATCTTGGTAGGAGGAGAAAATGGAATAATAAGTGTAAAGAGGTTAGTGACGTTCCTGGCCCAAAGGAAGCAGTAAATAAATGTCACCTCTGATTGTTATTATTATAGGAAATTTACTGCTGTATGGTTTGCAATACCACAGCTGCTTATCAAAAATATGATCTCCATAGGACCCAAACTAGTATCTATGACCATCCCATGATTACCACTGATGCTGATTCCTCTCAGGATGACTTTGACCAGACCAGTGCCATCAGAGGTCTTAGGAGAAAACATCAGATGAGGCAGAAAAAAGGATGATTATATAGATGCATGATTAGTCACAGAAAATCATCCAATTATAGAAAAGAAATGATCTCTCTTCAAAACTTACCTAACAGTCACAGTTAAAACATAAAAGGAAGAGGTTTTCACTTTAAGAGTGTTTTGATCACTTTAGTAAGGAAACTGAGTTTGGGAGGAAACCCCAAACGTTGAAATTAAGAAACCTCCATTTTAGGATAGCTTCATTCGTCACTTACTGTTCAGGGACCAGAAGGCTGTAAGTAGAGGCATCTATATAAACTTTAAAACATTATTTATAAGTAGATAGCATTTTTTAAATTCAGGAGAATTTTAAAAAAATTGTTGCTACATGTTCTGAAATGCCTTTCATGACTATACTTTCTCTAATGGAAAAAATTTTCATGGAGTCATTAAATCAAGTAATACTAGAGCTAAATTAAATTTTAGAGCTCATTTAGTTCAATACCTTCATTTTATAAATGGATGAACAGATCCAGAAAGTAAGTTAAGCAACTTACCAAAGGTTATGTAAACTGTTTCTACAGAATGCAGACTAGAACTAAGATAACATGTTTCCCAGTTCAGTAATCCTTCCACAACACATATATCTATTACTTAATATGTTTCCTATAGAATAAGATGATTTTTAAAATCAATGTGCAAACAACATACGTATTTGGTAAGTCTGACCATTTTTTTCTATAATTATTGATATGTAGTATCCTTTACATAATATATAAACATGGGTTAACAAATCTGGTTTATAAAATGTAGGGCCAAAATTATTCCTTTACCTACAAATATTATAGAAGGAAATAACATGTAGCTTAATATACCCTAAAGAATGCTGATCTGGGAGTCAGGGGGCCTGTGTGACCCTGGGCATTCTCTTAACTTCTCTGAGGGGAAGGAAGAAGGGAAGAACTAGACCTCTCAGGCTACTTCTGGATTGAAAATTATCTCTTAAACATTTTTCCTGAAAAAAATTATATTTTCTTATGAAAAATTTTAAGCATAAAAAATGTAGAGAGAATAACATAATAAACCTTTACATACTCATTACCTAAATTTAACAATTTTTTGCTACATTTGCTTCATCTAGCCCTTCCTTTTTATTTTTGCTGGAGTATTTTACAGCTAATCTTGGAACTCCTATCATTTTGTCAGAGGTGTTGGAACCAGAGGACTCACTTCATCTTGAGTGAGGGCTAGGAAAATGAGGTTGGCACTTGCTGGGCTGCATTCCCAGAAAGCTATTCCTAGTCTCTAGATGTTGAAGGGAACAGATAGAGAATGTTTACTAAACAGATTCAGACTTGGGAGTATCCTAATATCCTGATATCTTGAGAACAAAGGCATTCCTAATTTTGCTTTAAATATTGATTCTTGCAAAATATAGTAATTAAGAAAACGAATCCTTTATCACAAACCTTTGTAGCAGAGCATATCTCCCCATAATCTTTTTTTATCCTGTACATAAACAAATATTGTACCTAGGGTGGATGCGTTCCTCCTCTTACTTTTGGGAACACCCTACTCTGTCTATGGTGTAACTGTACTTTCACTACTTTACTTTCTTAATAAACTTGCTTTTGTGGCCTGGTACAGTGCCACACGTCTGTAATCTGCAGGGTCCAGCCCTACTAGGGTCGTGGGGTGTCCCCTATCACTGTGCTGAGGCGCTGGATCTGAGAAATAAAGAGACAAGACACAGAAGGACAAAGAAAGCACAACACCACTTAAGCGGAGACAGGTGAGGCCCTGAACGTCCAGGAGAGTCTGTATTTATTGGGTATAGGTTAGGAGGCAGGGTAGTGAGGGAGGTCATCTTAAGGATAGTGATAGGGTCAAGACATTCACATGAGCGGTAAGCAAGGGGCCCACCCCCATTAGGTCACCTAGGCTAGGAGGTGGGCAGTGCACAGCAAGGGTCCACCCCCGTTAGTTCACCGAGGCAAGGAGTTGGGCCGTGCACAGTGAAGAGGTTCCAGTGTGCAACATCTCTTATCTAAGGGCAGGCTACTTCTAAGGAATTCTATAGGAGAATGCTCTGAGTCAGCAGAGTGGCAAGAGAGCTGACAAGGTATACAGTCACCTGCTGGCAGCTTCCAATGATTCCTATAGAAGAATGCTTTGAGTCAGTACATAGCAACAGAGCTGACACGATATACAAGCCACCTAGGTGTGATTATACCGGAGGGGTTTTAAGCCCTCGGATGCTTGCAGGCTTGCCAACCTGAGGCCAGCTTTCCACAAGAACTGGACGTGAGATACTACAACTCCCTTACAGGAGGAGTGACTCTTGCTCCAAGCCTGCCATACAGCAGGTATCTTTACGATACTGAATGCTGACGTCTGGGCCAGCCTGCCATGTAGCGCATGCCCTTTTAGGCAGGGGCACTACCGCATAGGCCATAGATTCTTGTCCTGGTCTGTTTTTCCCTTAAATTATGCTCTGTACCATGTCTGCTCTAGACCTTCCTCTGACTATAAACTAAGATATAATTATATATATCTGTGGAAATAACTGAGTAGTAAGATATTCTTCAGGCACTAATTGTTCCAACTATAAACTAATACATGATTATATATAAAGGATTATATCAAAGAAATAACTGAGTAGTAACACTATAAACTAAGATATTCTTCAGGCAATAATTGTGCCAGGGATCTGCTTAGCTCTTCTTCCTTGGTACCCAGATGGGGGTTACCTACATAACCCCAGCATTTTGGGAGTCCAAGGCGGGCGGATCATGAGGTCAGGAGTTCGAGACCAACTTGACCAAAATGATGAAACCCCGTCTCTACTAAAAATACAAAAAAAATTAGCCAGGTGTGGTGGTGTGCGCCTGTAGTCCCAGCTACTCAAGAGGCTGAGGCAGGAGAATTGCTTGAACTCAGGAGGTGGAGGTTTGCAGTGAGCTGAGATCACGCCATTACACTCCAGCCTGGGTAACAGAGTGAGACTTTGTCTCAAAAACAAAACAAAACACCTTGCTTTTGCTTTGCACTGTGGCCTCACCCTGAATTATTTCTTGTGAGAGATCCAAGAACCCTCTCTTGGGGTCGGGATCAGGACCACTTTCCTATAACATCTTCATCTCTATGTGTTTAAGTATTCATCTGTAAAGAATATGGGCATAACCACAATGTCATTATTATACTAACAAAGTTAATAGGAATTCCTTAGTAAAATCTAAGGACCACTTCATAATCAAATGTCCCCAATTTTCTCTAAAACATATTTTTGTAATTGGTTTATTCAAAGTGGGATTCTCAATTTTTATTCAGAGACATAATCCAAATATCTAACATCATTTTAAGACTGAAGTCTATACTCAGTGTTTAAAACAACTGTGATCATAAAACACACTGTGATTATTACTACTGAATCTTTCTTTATCCCAAATTCAATTTAGAAAAATTCAAGTACTGTGAATATTCCATCAGTGTTGGGGTGAGTCTGTCAGATAGTTATTAACTGAAAGTCAGCAGAAGTTGGCAAAAATTATGTCTACACGGTGTTCATCAACTGACTAGTGTCAATGTATGAGAAGTAAAAATTAGCACTACACTGATGGTAACCAACCAAGAAACAAGGTGGATATAGACAACAGACAAGATACAATTGGACCTGCCATGTGGGAATGGTCTGATGGGATGGTAGAATGCCTAGACTGGAATGTCAATAAATGTAAAAGGCAGTGCCAAGTTCTGACATTTGTACATCAAGGTGCATTGCTGATGAAACATTAACAGAGACTGGGTTATTGCTACTATCTCTTTTTATCTATAGATCAGCAAGTACAGTTAGAACAATTTTTCCTTTGGTCTTTTGGTTTGTAATTAACATATGTTTATTCCAGGAGGCAGTACACATCTTAATTCATGCAGTTACTTACGTCTCATATTCAAGGTTTAGCATATAAATGGAAACTGAGTTACAAAAAATTTCATTGTTTCCTTAAAAATATAGCAGTCAGATGGTAAATGCTGTTATACAGAATACATTTTTATAGAAACAAATCAAATCATCACTGTCTGAGGATTATTAAACTTTCTCTTTTTTTTTTTAAGAGTTTCAATGGGAGACAGATATCTTCAGCTCTCCCTCTAATGAGGAGAGTTTCTGAAAGAAGTGGTACAGGGGTCAGTTCTAGAAAACAGAAACATGTTTCCTCTGAGATGCACCTAGAGAAATCCCTTCTCAATAAAGTTTCCCACCAACTAATAGAAAGAAAGAATGAGTGGTGGCTAAGAGGATGGGGATGGTATTTTAGCAGGAGCCATTTTAGTTTCAGCATCCATGAAACATGAAAACTAACACAAAGACCTAGGTCAGAGTGACTGTCAGAGATGTGTGAACTCCATCTTAAAGACGAGCTGGGTAAAATGAGGCTGAAACCTATTGGGTTGCATTCCCGAACAGTTAAGGCATTCTGAGTCACAGGATGAGATAGGAGGTCAGCACAAAATACAGGCCATAAAGACCTTGCTGATAAAACAAGTTGCAGTAAAGGAGCCGGCCAAAACCCACCAAAACCAAAATAGCAACAAGAGCGACCTCTGCTTGTCCTCATGCTACACTCCCACCAGTGCCATGAGAGTTTACAAATGCCATGGCAACGTCAGGAAGTTACCCTATATGGTCTAAGAAGGGGAGGCATGAATAATGCCCCCTTGTTTAGCATATCATCAAGAAATAACCATAAAAATGGGCAACCAGCATCCCTAGGGGGGTGTTCTTGTCTTTTATTCTTTTATTCCTTTACTTTCTTAAATAGCCATTCTTTTATTCCTTTACTTTCTTAAAAAACTTGCTTTCTCTTTGCACGGCAGATTCGCCCTCAATTCTTTCTTGAATAAGATCCAAGAACCCTCTCTTGGGGTTTGTATCGAGACTCTTTTCCTGTAACAGGACCTCAGGTATGGAAGTCTGATCACAAACTCAGTTGTTACCTACAAATTATGAGAATATGCCTAGATCTAAGACCACCAAGAATCACTCTTCCTTAGATTTCACATGCTGCTTGGTCCTTTTTATGGGGCCTGGATTCTTGGGAAATAACCCTAACATAATTCTACTGACCTTATATTAGCCATGCAATCTGCATTTAGATTAAACCCTGAACTTTCATCTTAGCTTCTCCTTATGTTTTCATGCTACACAGTGGCATCTCTTTGTCCACTGACTGATAATATCCTTTCCATCAGGAGAAACCTCTGAAATATGTAATACATTCCCCTGCCCTAAATGAACTCCTTGGCTCCATCAATCAGAACTTCACTGACCTAATGTTAGCCAGAAGTCAGAAGGAGGACTAAAATATTCTCATCTGCAAAATGTGTGCTTGCCCTAGGCAATAGATAAAATCCTGAAGAGCTATAAAATCCCATTGTGGGGGGTGATATTGGCTGAATGGAGCCAACAGATGCAGGTCCCTTTAAGCGTGGAGGAAAATAGGGCAATAGCTTTTCTATTGGGGGAGGAAAAGGCTCTGGTCTGTCCTTATCCTCACTAGAAAAAAATCTTCCTTATTCCTCACAAGAAGGAATGAAGTGGGGAGAGAAGCCTCTCCCTGTTCTTCTGGTTCCTGTTTTTCCTTCTCCTTTAAATCTCCTGAATTCCCTTCAGGTGTAGAAGATGGTGGTCTGACTCACCACAATTTGGCAGATAAACAGGATACAAGGCAGAGCATACGCACCACAGCGCTCAGGTGCTCAAAATAGTAACATTAGTAAAGTGACCTTGCTCATATCCTTTTCAGGCAGCAACTTACCTGCTCCTGTAACTCTAAGTCTAAGGTTCCTGATCAGGAAACCAAGGGCATTCCTGCTGTATTAAGAGCATAAGCTTGTGTAGAGCTCCAGGCTCTACAGTGCACTGAATAGCTTTAAGTAGCTGTTGCACTGTTTTAAAAAATACTTTCTGCACTTTGGTCATTTCTTGACCCTGATATTTTACGCGTGTGTCCTGCCCTCCTGATGGGAGCCAGGAGGTGGAGGTTGCAGTGAGCTGAGATCGTGCCAATGCACCCCAGCCTGGGCAATAGAGCAAGACTCGGTCTCAAAAAAAAAAGTCAACAACTTACCTCTCTTCATTGTTTTCCATCTGATTAGGGAAAGCAGCAAAGTCTAGCAGTAATTTAATGGCATCAAGGTATCCATTGTTACAGGACCAATGCAAAGCTGTCCTTCCCTATAAGCACAAACAAAAATCAAGTACATCTGGAGAAAGTATTTTGGAAATGTGGTTATTTAGGCTAACTCAAAATCAATACAAGCAATTATTTTCTCAAATTGCTTATTTACCAAAAGGGAAAATATTAAGTATACAGTGGAGAAAGCAAATGGGATTTGTTCCAATTGATAGTAATTAACTCCAGTTTTTTTTGTTTTGTTTTGTTTTTTTTTTTTGAGATGGAGTTTCACTGTTGTCGCTCAGGCTGGAGTGCAATGATGCAATCTTGGCTCACTACAACCTTGGCCTCCCAGGTTCAAGAGATTCTCCTGCCTCAGCCTCCCGAGTAGCTGGGATTATAGGTGTCTGCCACCACACCCAGCTAATTTTTGTATTTTTAGTAGAGATGGGATTTTACCATGTTGACCGGGCAGGTCTCGAACTCCTGACCTCAGGTGATCACCTGCCTCAGCCTCCCAGAGTGCTGGGATATAGGCGTAAGCTGCCGCACCCAGCCACTTAACACTATATTAAGGGGCATCATATATCTCCAGTGGTAATACCCTGAGAAGGATTCAGAATACTTATGTAATATTCCAACCAAAAATGTGAAACCTGACTCTAATTATAGGGAAACATAAGACTAACCCAAATTGAGTCAAATTCTGTAAAATAAATGGCCTGTATTTGTTAAAAATTTTAATGTCATGAAAGATAAAGATGAAGCATTGCTAGACATAAAGAGGGACACTTTATAGTGTTAAAGGAATCAAAAAGAAAAATACCAGAATGCCAAATTTGTATGGATCTAATAACAAAGCTTCTAAATACACAAGGGAAAAATCAACAAAACTGAAAAGGGAGAGAGTCAAGACCCTAATCATAGTGGAAGATTTTAACCCACCTTTTAAAACAGCTGATAGAACAGTCAAAAGAGCAGTAAAGATATATAAGACCTAAGCAACACACTTAAAAAAATGCCCCCCCCCCGCCACACACAACACTGCATCCAACAAGGACAGAGTTAGTACTCTTTTCACATGTATACAAAACATTTACCAAAATCAATCATATGCTGGACTATAAAGGTCCCTGGTACCTATGAATATGTTATGTTAAGAATTAAGGTTGTAGATGGAATTAAGATTATTAATCAGCTGATCTTGAGATGGGAAGATTATCCTGGATTATCTGGGTGGGCCTTACCTAATCACAAGGGTCCTTTTAAGGGAAAGAGGCTATCAAGAGAGTAAGTGTAAGAGTTATATAGATAAGTGATACAGAGAAAGACTCAACCAGCCAATGCGGCTTTGAAGATGGAGGAATGGGGTCATCAGCCAAGGAATGTGGGCAGCCTTGAGAAACTGAAAAAGTAAAAAATGGATTCTCTCCTACACCCACCAAAAGAAAAGCAGCCCTGCTGACACCTTGATTTTTTAACCCAGTAAGACTCATTTTGAATTTCTGACATCTAGAATGGTAAGAAAATAAATTTGTGTTGTTTTATGCCACTAAATCTGTGGTAATTTGTTATAGCAGCAATAAAAAACTAATACAATCAATTCAAAAAAAAATGAGAAAACACTCAACTGACTGAAAATTAAACAGTACACTTCTAAATAATCTATGTGTCAGAGAATAAACCAAAATAGAAATAATAAATTAGAATACAGAAAAGACAGGAGCAAATGCCAATGAAATAGTAAACAAACTCAAAATACAGGCTAGGTGTGGTGGCTCAGCCTGCAATCCTAGCACTTTGGGAGGCTGAGGCAGGTAGATCGCTTGAGCCCAGGAATTCAAGACCAGTCATGGGCAACATGGTGAAAACTCTTCTCTACAAAAAAATACAAAAATATTAGCCAGGCAGGTGGCAGTCCCAGCTACTCAGAAGGCCAAGGTGGGAGGATCACCAGAGCCTGGGAAGGTTGAGGCTGCAATGAGCCATGATCATGCCACTGTACTCCAGCCTGGGCAGAGGAGTGAGATACAGTCTTAGAAAGGAACAACAACAAAAAACAAAAAACAAACCAAAATCTCAAAACACAGAAAATCCATAAAGACAAAAGTAAATCTTTTGAAGAGATGAATATCAAGTTTTTTTTTTTTTTTTTTTTTTTGGTGCTCTAGGTAAGGAATGAAGAAAATTAAAAAAAGAAAAAGAGAGCAAAAACAAATACACATTAACAATTTATGAAATAAACAAGAACTCACTACAGGCCCTATAAACATAAGAAAGATAAGAGAATATGTGTGTGACAAAATTATGCAAATACATTTGACATTTTGAATAAAATGAATAAATTCCTAAAAAAAAAAAAAGTACAATTTACCAAAGCTGAAAGAAAAATAATTAGAAAATTTGAATAATTAATGAAGTGAATTGGTTGTTTAAAACTTTTACACACAAAAAACTCCAACACGAGATAACTTCAAGAGGAAATTCTTCCAAATATTTAAGGAAGAAGTAATATCAATTTAATTCTCCCAGAGAATAAAAACAAGGGACTGCTTTCTAAATTTTTTTTTACAAGGTTAGCCTTACCTTGCTACCAAAACCTCACAACTATAATACAAGAAAGGAAAATTATAGGCCAATCTCTCTCATAAACATAGATGCAAAAATCTTAAAATATCAGCAAGTAAAATCTATTAGTACATAAAAGTGCATAATATATGTGGGGCTTACTCCAGAAATGCAAGCGTTGTTTAACATCTAAAAAAAAAAAAAAAAAAAATCAATCAACGTAATTTGCTGTATTGACAGAAAAGAGGAGAAAAAAATATCTGTTGATAAATGCATAAATAGTATTTGATGAAAAGCCAATTTTGATTTTACTCTTTTCTTTCTTTTTTTTTTTTTGAGATGGAGTTTTAATCTTGTTGCCCAGGCTGGAGTGCAACGGTGTGATCCCAGCTCACTGCAACTTTGCCTCCCATGTTCAAGTGATTCTCCTGACTCAGTCTCCCAAATAGCTGGGATTACAGGAAAGTGCCACCATGCCTGGCTAATTTTGTATTTTTTTTAGTAGAGGCTAGGTTTCTCCCTGTTGGTCAGGATGGTCTTGAACTCCCGATCTCAGGTGATCTGCCCACCTTGGCATCCCAAAGTGCTGGGATTATAGGCATGAGCCACCTCGCCTGGCCCAATTATGATTTTTAAAAACTGTTAGCAATTAGGAATATAAGGAAATCTGTAGCAACATCTTACTCAATGGTAAAATGTTGGAAACTTGCCATCTGAGAAACCAGAGTGAATGAAGGATGCTAATTATCACCAATTCTATTCAACATTGTATTGAAGGTTCTAATTCAATATGGCACATCAAAGAAACAAAAGGCATAAAGATTGGAAAGAAGAAATAAAAATGTTATTATTCATAGATAGCATGCATGATTGCTTATGTAGATAATCCAAAACAATACAGATAACAACTAATAGAAGCAGAAAGATGCTTTATATGCTACTTATGTAAAAAACCAGCAATCTAGTAAAACATTAAAAGTACTACAAATTTAAAAAGATGCATTCCTGGTAGCATAAGGATAAGGACCACATTTTGCATACTTTTCTTTATGTTACTTTTACATACAGTAACAATCCTGATAAATCGTGTTCAATTAGTTTGATAGGGACTTGAGATAATAGGGACAATTAATTTTCTGACTTGGAAAACATTATTAAAATGCAAATATTTTGAAAGAGTTAAAATAATTTAACTAGTAAAAAAGTTAATACTGGCTAAACTGAGAGAAACTGATACTATACATTTGGGGAAAGTATAGATTAACCTGAACCTTTTAGAAATCAGTTTGGCAGTATATATCAGAGCCTAATCACATTAATAAAGGACTGGTTGCTTTGAGCTGATAATCTCACTTAGGGGGAATTATTCTAAGGAAATAATCCCAAAGGAAAAAAGTTAAATGCACAAAGGAAATTACTGAAATATTACTTATAATGGTAAAAAAGTGACCAGCAATAGGAAGTTACTTATTTAACCTAATATTTGGGTTAAGGCATAGTTTGGATCCTGAATCTCCCTCCAGCTCCCCCCACCTGTTGTCACCTTAGGCTAACTACTTAATCTACATAAGCTTCAATTTCCTCTTCTATAAAATGAGTATAATAATAGTAACTACTTTATAGGATTATTGCAAGGATTGAATAAGCTATTAAAAACATAAAGTTCTTAGAACTTTGGAATTTTAAGCATTCATGATTATTAAAAAGATTATATATCACATGAGAAAATGGTGACAATTTTACATAAACAAAATGTGGTTTGAAAATCATATAATAGACCGGGCACAGTGGCTCACGCCTGAAATCCCAGCACTTTGGGAGGTCGAGGCAGGCGGATCACCTGAGGTCAGGAGTTAGAGACCAGCCTGGCCAGTGGGGTGAAACCTCATCTGTACTAAAAATACAAAAATTAGCTGGGTGTGGTGCCACACACCTGTAATCTCAGCTACTTGGGAGGCTGAGGCAAGAGACTGGCTTGAACCTGGGAGGCAAGCGATGCGGTGAGCCAAGATCGCGCCACTGCACTGCAGCCTGGGGGATAGAGCCAGACTTTGTCAAGAAAGAGAGAGAGAGAGAAAGAAAAGAGGAGGGGAGGGGAGGGGAAGGGAAGAGGAAAGGAAAGGAAAGGAAAGGAAAGAAAGAAAGAAAGAAAGAAGGAAAGAAAGAAAACCATGTAATATATTTTTATACATGCATACATATGTATACCATGTAATCTTTTATAAAAGTTATAAAATTATTCCCAGCCTATATTATAACTATGTTAAATTGTATATATAGAAAAAGACTGGAAGAGAACATGAACAAATTATAGTCATGATTAACAGATGGATTTGTGAGAGGTCTCTTCATCTTGTAAACTGTTGTTTTACTTATGTTTACAACAAAGAAGAAATACTGTAAATTCTTTGGAACAAACTTAATATAGAAAAGACATAGAATTTTTACCTCTTTGTCTTGAATGTTAGGGTCTGCATTATTTTCCATGAGAACTGCCATGCAGTTGATATAGCCTCCATAGGCAGCACACTGCAAAGGGGTTCTTCCTGCATAATCCTGGACATTTGGATTGATCTTATTTTCTATTAATATCTGGCAAACATCAGCATTTCCTCCCAGTGCTGCCCAATGTAGAAGAGAATGTCCATCTTGGTCAACTAGATCTACCCTTGCTCTACCTGGAAAAGCACAAATATAATGAAAATGTCTAATACAAATAACATTTATTAAAATGAAGAGAAGTAAAAAAAAATTGTTCCTTAAATGCATTTATTAAAACGAATAGAAGTAAAATAATAACAATTGTTCCTTAAATGCTTTATTCTTATGGAAATGCTTCCACATACATCATCTACTTCATATTTTTACAATAAACTAGATAGAAATCACTCCCCCTTATTTAAAATGTCACTGAGGATCAGGCAGGTGAAGTAACTTTTCCTATATCAAGCAGCTCCCAACAAGTGGAGCTAGGAGTAGAACTTGAGGTTCCTGATACCACGTTGGGTGATCCTTGTACTTGTGCAGCTCTGTGCTAGGAAAAGCTTTATCTCAAACAGAGTATGCAACAATTCCTACCTGTTAAGAGAGACTTATTAGGAGTACTCATTAACCCACCTTTAATGAGTGTCTGAATCACATCTTTGTGTCCCATCTCACAGGCTCGGAAAAGTGGAGTATGTTTCATAACATCGGTAGCATCTACTTGAGCGTTATTTTCCAGTAATAACTTCACAGTGCTGACATGGCCAGAAAGGGCCGCAGCATGCAAAGCTAAAAGGGAATCAAAGGAGAGTAATGAACTAGTCAATAACAATTTCACCTTTTAAATTATTATATGTCCTTTCCTTTCTTGATTTCCCCATCATTTTGAATAAATGCAATCTTGATTTTTAAAGATTCCCTGGTTTATTTTTCACTTTTATAGATTCTGCCTTCCTTCCTTTTCATAAGTATTACTCACACTTTCCCCTTGCCTTCTATCTTTCTCTTCTTGCTGTTTTCTTGCCTTCCATCCTGTTGGTCTGAAATGGTATCCCCTTCTCAGCTACTAGTCTTCTCTTTTCAGCTACTAGTTTTCTCTTTTTCTCTTTCAAGAGAGCAAGAGAACAAATAATAACAAAGGTAAATGATTTAAATGAGGTACACAATTCTGCCCAACAACCCACTCAATAAGCATATTCCCCTAAGGGGTCATGTGACTGGAGACATCAATCTACTGTTTATTCTATTGGTTACATGTGCTGTTGGCCTGTGTACCCCAGTGGTACTAAAAGCATGCACATCCTGCTGCATTGAGTGCATTTTTAATACTATATCACTCCAAATACAAGCCAGCTACTTCCCCAGGGCTCAATTAAAGAAACAATGAGGTGGCATGTGCCTATCGTTCCAGCTACTTGGGAGGCTGAGGCAGGAGGACTGCTTGAACCCAAGAGGTCTAGGCCAGTCTAGAGAAAATAGAGAAACTTCATCTCAAAAAAAAAAAGGAAAGAAAGAAGAAAAACGGGAATTTGTTTCACTGGAGAAAAATTGAGACGGAATATGGTCTCCTCTCTGGTGCCTTCCGGAGGTTTAAAAAGAGGTTTTTGACTACATGTGTTTCATGTTACACTGACTCATGCCTATGTTACTCCATTGTAATGCTTGGCTTATGCCATCCCTCTATAGTTTTGAATTGGGCACAGTAACATTTTAGAGGCATGGGCCAGTTAAGGACTGTGGCTCTATACGGCCTAGAACAGTGTCTCTTTCATAAAGGGTGATCCATGGAGCAAACCTGGGATGTACATTTTTGGGCTGGGTACTGTTATAATGCTAGGTGTTTAGCAGGCAATAAAACAGGTAAGGTTACATTCTAGGAAGGGAAGCAAAGCGCAACAAAAAAAGCCCAAAACAATTCCCCATCGATAAAGTATTATATAGGGACAACTGGTATAATTAAAGTAATAAAAAGTATTTTGGTATGTAGAGTCACTTAGGGACTACTTTTGATTGGTGGTTACTGAAAGCCTTGCATAAGAGCTGACAATTAAGTTGAGACCTGAACCATAAAAAAGACAGAGTATTTTCAGCAAAGGGAAGAGTTCATACAGGACAGGAATGATTGTGTGTGTTTAAGGAAGGAAGGGTAGTTGCACCATAGTAAGCGACTGTGGAGTAAGCCAGAAAGGTAGAAAAGGCAAGATCACAAATGGTCCTATCAGACTGATGGAAGACACTTGAAGGGCTAAAGTGGAGTGATATTATCTGATTTATGCTTTAAACAGATCACTCTAGCTGTTCTGAGGAGAATGTTTCATAGTAGATTAGAATATAAGCAGGAAGACTGGTGAACATTTTAGCAGTAGCCTGAGTGAAAAATGATGGTGGTTTGACTAGGATGGTTGGAACGAAGATGGAGAGAAACAGAATGATTTAGAACATGTTTTAGAGGTGGAGTCAACAGGACTTGCTACAGGATTTGAAACACAATCTGTCCATATAGCCTGGGAATCTGAATGTAAACAAACACCTCTAGTAATTCTTATGCCATTCTTGAGTTTGGGAACCACTGACCTAAATGGCTGAATGTTAGTTTGACCTAGACAAGATTCAGACAGGTGTGAGTAACTTCAAATATCTGAGTGCTATCACATAGAAGATAGCACAGGACAGAACATTCAGTTTGACAAATTTTGGCTCAGTATAAGGAAGAACATTCTAATAGAGTTAAGATGAAGATAGTGGATTCACTTTATTGGAGCTGTTCAACAAGAGGCTGAAAAACCACAGGTGAGAATATTATAAAGCAGATGAAAACATCATATTATATCTGTGATATTTCAGTTACTTCACATTTTAAAAGCATAAGAACCCTTTACCCCAAATGAAAATTTATATAACACATAAGACAAGTAAGAGTTGAGTGGTTCTGACTAAATTAGAAGTAGAGCATTACTCACTCGACTGCATATTCCCTCAGCTAAGTATTTCAGGTGCCTCCATAGAAAGCTGTTGTTCTAAAGAACATGATTTGGAAAACCCAGGGCTATATTTAATTTTAAGATGACTTCTAATTCTGAAATGCTACAATTCTGTGATGTGGCATCACGTATGAGATATACTGTATAGACAATATCAATGTCAAATTTTTTTAAAAGATAAAATTTCAATAAAGTAAAAGATAAAATTAATGATCAAATGAAAGGAAATTCCCCATTTATATCTATTTAAATTTGCTCTATTTTTATTTATTTATTTATGTATTTGAGACAGATTCTTACTCTGTCTCCCAGGCTGGAGTGCAGTGGTGTGATCTTGACTCAATGCAACCTCCACCACCCGGTTCAAGTAATTCTCCTGTCTCAGCCTTTGAAGTAGCTAGGACTACAGGTACCCACCACCATGCCTGGCTAATTTTTGTATTTTTAGTAGAGGTGGGGTTTCACCATGTTGGCCAGGCTGGTCGCGAACTCCTGACCTTAGATGATCCACCCACCTCAACTTCCCAAAGTGCTGGGATTATAGGCATGAGGCACCACACCTGGCCCAAATTTACTTTATTTAAAAAACTTTCCTCTGAAATCTAGGTGAAGGCTTCGAAGAAAAAAATAATAACCTTAGGCCGGGTGTGGTGACTCATGCCTGTAATCCCAGAACTTTGGGAGGCCACAGTGGGTGGATCATCTGAGGTCATGAGTTTGAGACCAACTTGGCCAACATGGTGACAACCTGTCTCTGCTAAAATTATAAAAATTAGCTGGGTATGGTGGCACATGCCTATAATCCCAGCATCTTGGAGGCTGAGGCAGGAGAATAGTTTAAACCTGGGAGGCAGAGATTGCAGTGAGCTGAGACCCAGCCACTGCACTCCAGCCTGGGTGACAGAGTGAGACTCCATCTCAAAAAATAAAAATAAAATAACATAAAAATAACCTTGGACTTAACTATTGTTACTCCCTCTCTGAACAGTGCTGCAAGTTTATATAGAATCTTAAAATTTTTTTTTTAAATGTAACTTTATATTATGGAAACCTTCAAACATATCCAAAAGTAGACAGTCCAGTGAACTCAATATAGCTATCCCCAGCTTCAACAATTATCAATACGTGGCTAATCTTGTTTTATTTAAACACTATTCATTTCCTCCACTTCTGATTGTTTTGAAAAAAATTTTAGAGTCATATCTTTTCATCTGTAAATATTTTAGTATTTCTGAAAGACAAGGATTCTTTTTTTTTTTTTTTTTTTTTTAAAGAGAATGATATAGATCTCACTATATCAGTCAGGGTCCAGTCAGAAGACAGAAACCATACCAGATATAATAGATAGAATTCAGTATAAATAATTATTGGCTTTGTATTGAAGAAGTAAAAAGGCAAAAAGAGAACTCTAAGGTACCACAGAGGTAGCAAATGCAGGAAATAGCTACCAATCCTGGCACTGCAGGGATGGGGGGTGGTATAAAAAGAAAAGGATGAAATTATTTAAACCTAAAAGCTTAGAAGAGCCATGCAGAATGAAAACTCAGATCTCTGAGGAATGTCTCTGCTTGGCTGGTGCTGTTGTCTCTGAGAAGGGTGTGCTGAGGCTGTGAATGTTGGCAAAACTGCAGAGTGAAACTATAAATGTTGGAAAAAACTGCAGGGTTAAATTAACCATTGTTGCTGAAATAAAGTATCATTGCTGTGTTGAAGAAGCATTATTAGGGTGATGCTGACCATAGCAGGAAATAAAAACAAGAACAGGCTGGGCAAGGTGGCTCACACCTGTAAGCTAAGCACATTGGGAAAGCTGAGGTGGGAGAATCACTTGAGTCAAGGAGTTCGAGACCAGCTGGGCAACAAACATAGTGAGATCCTGTCTTATTATTTCTTTAACTTCATTTTTTTTCTCTAAAAAAAGAAAAAGAAAAAAAAGCAAGAGCAGGAAGCAAACAGAAAGATGTAATCCCTTGTCCCTCTTCCAGCCTTCCAGTCTCCCTCCAATTCTCTCTAATGCCGACTTTAAAAAAGCACCTGTGGCAAAGGGGAAATATGATTTGCAGAGCCCCAGGCCCAGCACTGCGAAGAAAGGAGAATAGCTTCATCACTGGTAAAACCATAATGGTGTTATCACACCTAAAAGATACTAACAGAAATTCTGTAATATTCAGTAATGTTGACATTTTCCTGATGGCTTTAAAATTTTTTATAGTTTATTGAGTCAGGATCCAAATAATGTCCATACATTGCTATTGGTAAGACCTCTTTTTAATAGGAAGGAAGAAAAAACAAATTTGTAGAGGGATGATGGAGAAGAACTCACTTTCATAGACAAGAAATGTCAGGAAGGCATCTCTGACATAATAAAATCCCCGTAGAAGAAAGAACCCAGCAAATTAATGAATCTGAGAAGAATTTATGTCTGAACTTCAACCATGGTGCACAGGAGAAAGATACTTTTGGTCAAAGAATGTAAGTATTCTTGCCCATATGCTATTCAAATACCTGAAAAAGTTAAATTAAAATCAAAGCTAGTGATAAAGAATATATAATGGAAATCTGACAAAATTAAATGTTCAGATCGTTTATAAGGTCAATATCTATGTGTCTACACTATACCCCTTAAGAAATTTAAGAACTGTTGTCAGGCTTTGATAGATAAATACTTTTATTTTGAGACGGAGTCTTGCTCTGTCGCCAGGCTGGAGTGCAGTGGCGCAATCTTGGCTCACTGCAATCTCTGCCTCTGGGTTCAAGCGATTCTTCCGCCTTAGCCTCCCGAGTAGCTGGGATGACAGGCGTGTGCCACCACGCCCGGCTAATTTTTGTATTTTTAGCAGAGACGGGTTTTCACCATGTTGGCCAGGATGGTCTCAATCTCTTGACCTCGTGATCCGCTAACCTCAGCCTCCCAAAGTGCTGGGATTACAGGCGTGAGCCATGGTGCCTGGCTGATAAATATTTTTGAAAGTCATAGTCTTTATCATAAAATTGAATTGTCATCTTAAAATAATTTTTTTGAGGCTGTGGTTGTCTTGGTATAGGGAGGGAGATTTTAAATGTAGCAACTCCCCTCCCTTCTTTCCCCCTACTGCTGCATCAATAGTTTTGGTGGCCAAGAAAAATCTTATTCAGGATAACAGTAATATAAATGGCTCGAGTATGTTTCTACTAATAAAAAAAAAAATAACATGGAGAGGCCCCTTACTGATTTTTTATTCTATTTGGTGTTATTGTGGTGGTATTTCTCCTTCTCTTTCTGAGTTGGAAATAGGATACAGTACACACAAGGAAGAGACCTCCAGGTTGACACTGAGGCTGAAAAACTACCTCATTAACCAACATGTAGTTAAAGGCCTCTCCTATTAGAGAAAGAAATTAAAAGAAGCATCTAACAAGAGTTTTCGATGCAAGGTTGATTTGAAGCTTTGAAGCTTCTAGAGCCATGGGAGGTTATCTCTAAAATTGGGAGATTCAGGATGTGGTAATGCTATTCAAATCTGAGAAAAGAGCCCATTAAAGGAGACTGGTGAGAATACACTTAGATGTGTGCATTCCTTAAATATAATTCTAACTTTTTGAAACTATAATAACTACTAAATATGCATAAAGTACACTTTTTTTTTTTTTTACAAAAACATAAATGATCAGAAGAGTCCCCATTATCATGTCTAAGGAGCAACCAGATAACCAAATGCAACCACTGATTTGGTAGAAACATATGCTACTCTTAGCCATAATACTTAGAAGCAATAAAGCCTTTGGAGTTACAGCCTGGCAAACCCAAACTTAAAAACTTTAGACCAAAGTCAAACAATATTAGATTAGAAACAATGATTTCAAGTTGCTATTTTATAAGTTTTATAGCACCATCGACACTTTGGAACCTGAACAAAAGCAAATTGAATGTGTCTACCAGTTCTCACCTGTCCCTCCATATTTGTCAGCCATGTTAATATCAATGTCCGATTTTAAGCTCAGCATAGTCTTAAGGACGTCATCACTGCCTTTGCCAGCTGCCCACATAAAGGATGTTCTTCCTTCCAAGTCCAAATCATCTTTCACTGAAGGATGTTTTAAGAACACTTTAACTGTATCCTGTAAGAAAACTTGATTTAAAAAATGGAGACAAAACAGTAGTATTTTCTATGGTAATAAAGTCATATAATATGTGACTTCCATTAAGAAGCAAAGCATTTTCTCCTTGCTTTTGAATCTAATTAAATTATCTTTTTATTAATGACAGAACTACAATTTCCACTGAAGATATCAATCCTCTGTCCTTACAAATTAGTTGTAGTTTCCATAACACTTCACAAACATCACCTAACTTTCCCACTCAACATCCTCAAAGTGGAAAATAATCATCTTCAATCAAGCTTGGAAATTTTATAGGTCATTGTTTGAGTGACAGTCAAAGACTTCGAAGTATTCAGTGTTTTATTTATTAATGACCAAAATTAAAATATATGTTTTCTTTTTTTTGAGAGGGAGTCTTAGTCTGTCACCCAGGCTAGAGTGCAGTGGTACAATCTCAGCTCACTGCAACCTCCCAGGTTCAAGCAATTCTTCTGCCTTAGCCTCCTCAGTAGCTAGGATGTGTCACCACACTGGGCTAACTGCAGTATTATTAGTAGAGATGGAGTTTTACTATGTTGGCCAAGTTGGTCTTCAACTCCTGACCTCAAGTTATCCGTCTGTCTTGGCTTCCCAACGTGCTGGAATTACAGGTCTGAGCCACTGCACCCGGTCCATAAAATACGTATTCTTGGACATTTGACATGAGACCCATCTATTCAGGCATGCCTCCAGAAAAGGGTCTGCATTCTCTCATTGCATTTTTTGTTTGTTTTTGCCTTAAATCCAGGAACTGATTGGAACTATGTGATTAGTTACTAAACATTTTTTAAATGGTTAATGTATTTATTGAATACTGATTGATGGTTACTGAGAAATACAGTGCTCAATTCATTAAAAGAAATATTTATTCAGCAATTCCTTTATTACAGAATTGTCCTCCTATGGAATCATGTAAAAATTAGGACCCTTGACAATTCTATTAGTGCCTCAGAATTTTAATGGGGGTTAATATTCCAGCATTTTACATTGCCTCTTTCCTCAGAACTCAGACTCATACAAACTTTTAGAAAGATCACAGAAACTGGCTGGGTATGGTGGCTCACACCTGTAATCCCAGCACTTTTGGAGGCCGAGGTGGGAGGATCACCTGAGGTTGGGAGTTTGAGACCAGCCTGACCAATATGGAGAAACCGTGTCTCTACCAAAAATACAAAATTAGCCAGGCTTGGTGGTGCATGCCTGTAATCTCAGCTATGTGGAAGGCTGAGGCAGGAGAATCACTTGAACACAGGAGGCAGAGATTGCGGTGAGCCAAGATCACGCCATTGCACTCCAGCCTGGGCAACAAAAGCAAAACTCCATCTCAAAAAAAAAAAAAAGAAAAAAAAGAAAGATCCTAGAAACATTTGCTTGAATGGAGGTAAAAGAGTTTCAGACAAAAAATTCTGGATGCTGTGAGCTGATGAAAAATGTATAACATGTTGGCTCAGTATTTTACAGAAAGAAGACTTCGAGGCCTCATCTAATCTAGTCCCTTATTTTACAGATGAAGAAATTTAGGTTCCAAGGTCATATAAATATTGGTGGCAGATAAAGTAATATAATCTAGGGTTAAATCATAGCACTCCTTCCACTGCCTCATACATTGCTTTCTACTTTTAAGACTATTAGTTGAGTTACTGAGGTATACTAACTTAGTGCTCCTAAAGTCTAATGGATATGCTTATTAAGCATAATAACCTATTTGCATAAAGAAATGAACTTTAATAGTTTGTGATTTTTTTGTTTTTCTTTACTAATTTGCAAACATGTCTTTGGGGAGTCTGTTTTTACTTAATGATAAATGTTTACAGGGCTCTGTGTGTGTAAGGAAGTGTCTGTATTTTTCACGGAGCGAGTTGTAACTTCTTGTCAGTTAATAGTGGACAAGAAGATCAAGGGACTTGAAACTGAGCTTATAAAATTTGTATAATTATTTAAAATCAACTCTGGAATTGGCAGATTATCCAACAAAATATTTCTTTGAATAAAATTATTATATTATTACAGTATTGAATCATTATAAAGAATAATGTTCTACCATTTTTTCTTGTTTCCACTAGCACACTTATTTTATTATTGTTGCCTGCATATATATTAAATTTGGGGTCTAAGTTTTGTGTTCAAGACCATAAACAAGTCATGTAATCTCACAGAACCTTGTTTTGTTTTGTTTTGCTTTCTGTAAACAGGAGATAACTTGACTTATCTAAGAGGCTTGTGTTGATTTATGGGTTGAGCTCTAATTTCCATAGATTGACTAGACTGGGTCAAGTTAATTTCCTATCTATTTGTAATAAGAAAAAGCTTCTCCTAAAATACTACTTTGTTAGGTGATAACAGATAATGATTTGTCAAAATGCTAGGTGGTAAATTCAATAAGTTGTTAGGAATACTAAGAAGGAAGGGTTATAGGAATAGTTGTTCTGGATACTACAGAGTAGGCAGGGTGTGAAGATAAGATATTTTAGAGATCTAAGTATTTAATAGAGCATTTGGAGAAGTCACAAAGATGAAATTATACTATGCTTGATGATATATTTATTTATTTTTTAATGAGATGGAGTCCTGCTCTGTTGCCCAGGCTGGAGTGCAGTGGTGCCATCTTGGCTTACTGCAACCTCTGCCTCCCGGGTTCAAGTGATTCTACTGCCTCCCGAGTAGCTGGGACTACAGGCATTGGCCACCTCGCCCGGCTAATTTTTGTATTTTTAGTAGATGGCCATGTTGACCAGGCTGGTCTCAAACTCCAGACCTCAGGTGACCTGCCTGCCTCGGCCTCCCAAAGTGCTGGGATTACAGGTGTGAGATACCATGCCCAGCCTGATAGTATTATTATAATTTAATTAAACAAGGGGTTTCACTATGCATACCCATGTAGAAGGCAGCAAAATCTGCTTTAATGTGTGCATCCTTAGATGAATCTGGTTCTTTTCTTGCCTTTTTTTTTTTAGATGGAGTCTTGCTCTGTTGCCCAGGCTGGAGTGCAGTGGCATGATCTTGGCTCACTGCAACCTCTGCCTCCCGGGTTCTTGCAATTCTCCTGCCTCAGCCTCCCGAATAGTTGCGACTACAAGCGCATGCTGCCACACCCAGCTAATTTTTTGTATTTTAGTAGAGACGGGGTTTCACCGTGTTGCCTAGGCTGGTCTCGAACTCCTGAGTTCAGGCAATCCGCCCGCCTTGGCCTCCCAAAGTTCTGGGATTACAGGCGTGAGTCACTGTGCCTGGCCAAATCTGGTTCTTGATAGCCATTCATACTCAGGAAGCTGAAGTAGTCTAGACACTATCATGCTGTGTGGGGTGAACTGAGGACATAATGATGAGAAAGTGGAGGGGAAGAACTATGAATAATATTCAGTATTTTTGGAAATAATTCATTTTTACATTCTCAGATGTATAATATACATAATTATCAGCACTAGTAGTAATGAGAATACATTCTATTTCTTAACCGCTCTATGCCAAGGTATACATCAGACATTTGTCATAAATTTTCTCTAATATTTACAACAATCCTGAAAAAAAAGGTATAATTATCCTCATCTTACATATGAAGAAACTAGGATTAAGAAACTTGGTAAGGTAATACAGTTTGGCAAATTGCACAGACAGGATTCTAGCTGAGATTGTGCTAGTTCCAAAGCCTTGCCACCCTGCTTTCTGGACAATTACACATGGTTGAACACTATGATGTTCTCAGTGCTATTAAAGTAATACTAAGATGAAGTACTCTTACAGTAAAGTAAAATGTTATGCTTAACATTAAAATAAAAACTGTATACAACTTCAGATGTGACTAACAAGTTACAAAAAAACAGACTATCATTTGCATCACAGAGGGAACAGCATGAACCATTGTTAAGAGATAATTGCTATACAAACACAGACAAATGAGTCTAAGTAAAGCTGGGCAAAACTGAATAAGGTCAGTGGATTGTATCAATGTCAATTTCCTGTTTATGATATTGTATTAGATGTTACCATTAGAGTGAATTAGGTGTAGGAGTGCAAAAAGCTTATTGGAAAAATAAACAAATAAATAACAGAGTGAACTAGGTGAAGAGTACATGGGATCTTGCTGTATTATTTTCTACAACTACATATGAATCTACGATTATATAAAAATAAAAATTTTCACTAAGAAAAAAGGGCATTGTCTTGTTTTACGTACAGCAAAGTTACTCTGAGCTGCATAGTGCAAAGGTGTGGCTCCTTGGCTGTCAGATGGGATAGTTCCAGACTTATTTCTTTCTAAAAGGAGATGGACAATCTGTGCGTGGCCTGAGAAAAGACACAAAAAGGTAATTATCACTTATAAAGGACGTTAATTAATTTATAATCTTTTTAAATAAAAAAGGTAAGAAAAATCACTAACACATAATATAGCATTCAAAATGATTTCTGAACAGCAGCCCCCAGGGCAGCCTCTTCTAGCTTCTCACTAACATATTAATATGAGGTAGAACAAAATTAAAACTTACCAAAAACTTTATGCTTCAATCAGGTAAAAATGACATTAAGTATAATTGTCAGACTGAGAAAAAACTTATTAGGTATCACCTCATTGCATTCCCTGGCTTCACTTTATAAAGCTGCCTAAAGCAAAGGAGGGGAAGGTGCTTTAGAGCCAGGCCCTCTTAGGCTTCACTGCTCCTACTGTCAAGGTTCCATTGCCCAACCAAACAATTGTACAGCTGTTCTCTTCTACTATTCAGGTGGACAAACTATAATACAATCTCCTCTGTCTCTGAGGCCTCCCTTCCCTATATTCTCCCTCCCACAATATTTTATTATATTTATATTTTATAACATCTAGGTAGTGATTTCAAATCCCAGAAAACAAGTGGGCAGGTATGATGAGGTAGCAATGAAGACAATACAGTGCATTCTAGAGGATGTGATCTCCCCAAGTGAAGAGCTGTAGAAAAGATTTAAAAATGACTAAACCTGGTAGTAGTGCACGTAGGAAACCTGAAATTTCATACACTCTATTGGTTTCAGATACTGGAGAAGGAAGAAGATGTCACATTAATAGAGCAAGGATATACTGCATAAAAGCCAGGCAGAAAAAAGTAATTTGAGTGGAAGTTGTGTTCATCTATCTGCTCTCCAGATGTGGTATAAAATGAAGTTCTCCATAACACAAATGTAGACTCAAAGACATCTTTGCCACAGTTACTCTAAACACATTTCATTTTGTTTGACATATAAAAGGAAAAATTCAGTAAAGACTACATAAAACATACTATAGGAAAGGGAAAAAGAAACACTGTCAGAAAGATAAATTGCATACCTCTGAATATGATCTAGAGAACGATCCAGAGGAGAATTTCAGGGAACTGGTATCCTCGACTTAGTGCAAAAAGAGATGCTTCTATGAAACAGAAACAGGATATTCTAAGAAGAAAACAGAGTGAAACAAAAAAGTAATGGAAGGAAGTTAAAAGGAAATGAAATGAGAAAAAATATATAGGTAAGAGAAGGAAATAAAAATATAACCCAAAATGCAATCTATAGAGGAGGCAGGAAGAAAGTAGAACTTACAGAACAGAAAGTCAATTTAGTTATGTAGAGACAAATTTGCCAAGTAAGTCCAGAATTCAGAGGAAAAAGAAAAAGAGATGTAAAATAAATCTGAATAATAATTATAAATCTGATGATAAGAGTGCACACACACAAAAAAAAGAAAAAAAAAAGAAAAAAGTGAGTGCACATATATACATCATTTTAAAAAAAGACACTGTATAATTTAAAAACTAAGATCAAGATTATAATAATTAGGGGGGAAACCTCAGATTACATTAACAATTACCAAAAGAGTGATGAGTAGCTGCACTAAATTTTTTATCTTGAATAGGTGGGAATCAATAGATACATTTTTGCTCTTGACTCTGATTCAGGTTTTAAAAAGTTTTTGATAAATTTAAAAGTAACCACAAACAGAACCTAAACCCTCCTAAAAACATTAGGCAATTCAAAACCAAATAACAACAAATCTAATCCATATACCAAAGAGCAGAAAGCAAAGGAAACAGGAAAAAACCAAACAAACAAAATTTTAATGGAAAACACTAATAATAGCAGAATAGCAGGAGAAAAAGACCAGATTATTTAGTTTATAACAATGACCATTAATAGGTAAAACTACTTTATTGAAAGAGAAAGACTTTCAGATTGGCTCCACACACAAAAACACATATACACACTCTCTCATCTATAAAAGTGATCTTCAAAAAGGTTAAGTAAAAGACATATCAGGAAAATATAAAGAAAAAACTCAAATATCATAGTATTAGCACAAGCATAAAATTAAAGCCCTTCTCCCTGAAAATATAGGCATTGAATGTGAAAAGAGGTTTATGTTACATTTCCATGTTGTCAATAAATGTGAATTACTTTTATTACAAAAATTTAAAGATATGAAATTGAAATTAAAACTAATATTTAACAGAAAATAAATTTATATTACTATAATTTAGTTTACAAAACAATACAACATATCAGTTAGAAATTAAAATAATTAACTAGGAGTTGGGAGTGAATGGTGGAAGAGAAGGCACAGAAATATTCCTATACAAATGAAGCTCCTTCTACTGTTAATCCTTTGAGGCACATACCTAATAAAGCTGCCCAGTGCAGTGGGGTTCGAAATAAGTTATCATAAGATGTTATATTGCAGCTTTCATACGAGGTCAAGACATCAACCACAGTCACATTCCCATCAGCAACTGCAAAGTGAAGAGGAGTTCGACCCTCGTAGTCTTGCCAGTTCAGTAAAGACTCTGTTGGAGCAGCATCCTGATTTGAAGGAACCAGAGACTTCAGACATACATGGAATCCTTAATAAATTACATTAGGCATAAGTATATTTTTCTTTCTTTCTTTTTTAGAAACAGGGTCTCGTTCTGTCACCCAGGTTGGAGTACAGCGGAATGATCATAGCTCACTGCAGCCTCAAACTCCTGGGCTCAAGCAAACTTCCTGCCTCAGCCTCCCAAATAGCTGGGATTACAGGCACACCCCACCACACCTGGCTAATTCTTGTGTTTTTTTGTAGAGATGGGGTTTTGCCATGTTGCTTAGCCTGGTCTTGAAATCCTGGGCTTAAGCAATGCCCCCAGTTCAGCCTCCGAAAATGCTGGGATTATGGACACAAATATTAACTGAGGAATTTTCTAAATAAGACCACTACATTCTCTCTCAGCACAAGTGATAAATTCAGAAAAAAGTACAAAGCCTAAATCTTTAAAAAATTATTTTCATATTAAATTATAAAAAGTACAAAAAAGAATATAATAATCATTTTATACTAATTATCTAAATTAAAAAGTGTCAACATTTTGCCTGATATGCTTTAGTTTCTGTTATGGTTCAACTAAGGATGTATATATTACACTTTTGTACATACATATGTATCCATAAACAATACATAAATTTTGTATGTGTGTTTTCAATATTTACATTATGGCAATGTACATACATCCTTTGGCAATTCTTTCTTTCAACAATATACTTTGGATATCTATGTTGGTACTGGTTCAATTATTAAGGTGCTTAAATAAACCATAATTTAGCTATCTATTTTCCTACTGATGGACATTTAGGCTATTGCCACTTTTCTTTCACTATTACAGATAATGCTGCAATTAATGTTTCCTTTACATGTCCCTTGTGGCTGGCACATGTGTGAGGTTTTTCCATAGCCTAGATACACAGAAGGGGAAGTACTGGGATGAAGGATATCTTCAAATAGATATTGTCACATCACTCTCCAAATGGTCTTATCAATTAACACACCCATGAAAATATGTAAAAATTTTTATTTCCCTCCTGCTGGCACAAATTAATCATTTGGTATTATCAAGCTGACTGCATTTTTCTCTTATGGTTATGAAAGACATTTCACTGCTGTTTTAACTTGTAGTTCATTTATGAACAGGGTTGAGATTTTAAAATCACGTATTTACTGGTGATTCAGTTTGATATCTCTGTAAATGGACAGTTTACAACATTAATTAATTTTTTGACTGGATCTTTGTAGCAGGCATTATCAAAATTACCAGGCAGATTTGAAAAAGAACCAAATAGAACTTTCAGAAGTGAAAAATAGAATCATTTAGATTAAAGGTTCAATGGATAGGGTAAACAACAGAATAGACTTATTTGAAGAAAGATTTAGTAAACTGGAAGACAGATCTGATTTCATTACCTGGGATGCAGCAGAAAGAGACAAGGACATGAGAATATAAAAGAGAAATTAAAAGACATGGAGGATAAGATAAAAAGGCTTAAAATATATATAATTGCACACACTAAAAGCAAGAGTAGAGAGAATGAAGGAGAGGTGATATTTAAAGATAACAGCTACATATGTTTGGCAGAACTGAGATACGATAGTTAGAATGCATACCAAATGGGATTTTTTTTAAAAAGGCAACACCTAGACATACTGTAGAAAAACTGCAGAATCCCAAAGAGCAAAATGTAAAAGTGGCCTGAGAGAAAAGATACATCATGTATAAAGGAATGACAGTAAGACCAATAACATACTCCTTATGAGCAATAATAAAAGGCAGAAAGTAGCAAAATAATATCCTGAAAGAGCTGAGAAAAATAGATTCCTAGGACTGTGTACAGAGGATAATAATTTTTTTTCAAGAGTGAGGTTAATAGGCAAACATTCTTAACAATTAAAAACAGAGTTGGTTGGGTGCAGTAGCTCACTCCTGTAATCCCAGCACTTTGGGAGGCCGAGGCAGGTGGATCACTTGTGGCCAAGAGTTTGAAACCAGTCTGGCCAACATGGTGGAAACCCTGTTTCTACTAAAAATACAAAAACTAGCTGGGTGTGGTGGCATGCGCCTGTAGTCCCAGCTACTCAGAAGACTGAGGCAGGAGAATCACTGGAACCCAGGAGGTGGAGGTTGCAGTAAGATGAGATCACGCCACTGCACTCCAGCCTGGACAACAGTGTGAGACTTTGTCTCAAAAACAAACAAACAAAAATACTACTGAAAGATCTATACTAAAAAGAATCTAGAGGATAACTCAGCAAGATAGCAGAATAATAAAAACTCTGGTCTGCACCTCTCAGTGAGAACAATGCAGAAGACAGGTGATTTCTGTAATTCCAACTGAGGTACCCAGTTCATTGGGACTGTTTAGAGAGTGGGTGTAGCCCAGAGAGGGTGAGCAGAAGCAGGGTAGGGTGTTGCCCCCACCCCTAGAAGCACAAAGGATCAGGGAACACCCTCCCCTAGACAAGGGGAGCCGTGAGGGACTGTGCCATGAGGGAGGGTGCTATTTGGCCCATGTACTATGCTTTTCCCATGGTTTTTGCAACCAGCAGAATAGGAGATTCCCTCAGGTGCCTACACTACCAGGGCCCTGTGTTTCAAGCACAAAACTGGGTGGCCCTTGGGGCAGACACTGAGCTAGCTGCAGGAGTTCTCTTTTGTAACCCAGTGATGCCTCAAACCCCAGCAAGTCAAAACCATTCACTCCTCTAGAAAGGGGGCTGACACCAGGGAGCCAAGTGGTTTTGCTCTGTGGGTCCCATCCCCTCTGGAGCCCATCAAGCTAAGATTCACCAACTTGAAATTCTCCCTGCCAGCACAACAGTCTTAAGTTGACCTGGGACACTCAAGCTTGGTGGGGGAAGGGGTATCCACCATAACTGAAGCTTGAGTAGGCGGTATTCCTTCACAGGTAAATAAAGCCTCAGGGAAGTTTGGATTGGGCGGAGCCCACCATAGCATGGCAAAGCTACTGTAGCCAGACTGCCTCTCTAGATTCCTCCTCTCTGGGCAGGGCATCTTTGAAAGAAAGGAAGCACCCCTAGTCAGGGGTTTATAGATAAAACTCCCATCCTCCTGGAACAGAGCACCTAGGGGAAGAGGCAGCTATGGGCACAGCTTCAGCAGACTTAAATGTTTCCTCCTGTCAGCTCTGAAGAGATCAGCAGATCTCCCAGCACAGTGCTTGAGCTCTGCTAAGGGACAGACTGTCTCCTCAAGTGGGTCCCTGACCCCTGTGCTGTATGACAGGGAGATACCTCCCAGCAGGGGTTGACAGACACCTCATACAGGAGAGCTCTGACAGGCATCTGGCATGTGCTCCTCTGGGATGAAGCTTCCAGAGAAAGGAGCAGGCAGTAACCTTTACTGTTCTGAAGCCTCCACTGCTGATACCCAGGCAAACAGGGTCTGGAGTGGACCTCCAGCCAACTCGAACAGACCTCTACAAGAGAAGCCTGACTGTTAGAAGGAAAAACTAACAAACAGAAAGCAATAACATCAACATCAACAAAAAGCATGCCCATGCAAATCCCCATCCAAAGGTCATCAGCATCAAAGGTAGATAAATCCATGAAGATGAGGAAAAACCTGCATAAAAATGCTGAAAACTCCAAAAACCAGAATGCCTCTTCTCCTGTAAAAGATCACAACTCCTTGCCAGCAAGAGAACAAAAGGACAGAGAATGAGTTTGACTAATTGACAGAAGTAGGCTTCAGAATGTGGGTAATAACAAACTCTTTCGGCTAAAGGAGCATGTTCTAACCCAATGCAAGGAAGCTAAGAACCTTGATAAAAGGTTACAGGAACTGCTAACTAGAATAACCAGTTTATAGTAGAACATAAATGACCTGATGGAGCTGAAAAACACAGCACAAGAACTTTGTGAAGCATACACAAATATCAATAGCCAAATCAATCAAGTGGAAGAAATGATATCAGAGATTGAAGATCAACTTAATGAAATAAAGCATAAACACAAGATTACAGAAAAAAGAATGAAAAGGAATGAATAAAGCCTCCAAGAAATATGGGACTATCTTAAAAGAGCAAACCTATGACTGGTGTACCTGAACACACTTCAGGATATTATCTAGGAGAACTTCCCCATTCTAGCAAGACAGACCAACATTCAAATTTAGGAAATACAGAGAACACTACTAAGATACTCCTCAAGAAGAGCAACCCCAAGACAAATTAATTGTCAGATTCACCAAGGTTCAAACCAAAAAAAAAAAAGGTTGAGAACAGCCATACAAAACGTCAGGCTACTAACAAAGGGAAGCCCATCAGACTAACAGCGGTTCTCTCTGCAGAAACTCTATAACAGAAGACAGTGGGGGCCAATATTCAACATTTAAAAAAATAATAATTTTCAACCCAGAAATTCATATCCAGCCAAACCAAGCTTCATAAAATTCTTTACAAATAAACAAAGGCTGAGAGATTTTTGTCACCACGAGGCCTGCCTCACAAGAGCTCCTGAAGGAAACACTAAATATGGGAAGGAAAAACTGGTACCAGCAACTGCAAAAGCATACCGAAATATAAGGAGCAACAACACTATGAAGAAACTGCACCAACTAATGTGCAAAATAACCAGCTAGCATCATGATAACAGGATCAAATTCACATGTAACAATATTAGTCTTAAATGTAAATGGGCTAAATGTACCAATTAAAAGACACAACCCAGCAAATTGAATAAAGAGTCAAGATCCATTGGTGTGCTGTATTCAGGAGACCCATCTCATGTGCAAAGACACAAATAGGCTCAAAATAAAGGGATGGAGGAATATTTACAACACAAATGGAAAGGAAAAAAAAAAAAAAGCACGGGTTGCAACCCTAGTCTCTGATAAAACAGACTTTAAACCAGCAAAGATTAAAAAAAGACAAAGAAAGGCATTACATAATGGTAAAGGAATCGATGCAACAAGAAGAGCTAACTATACTAAATATACATGCACCTAATACAGGAGCACCCAGATTCATAAAACAAGTTCTTAGACACTTATAAAGACACTTAGACTCCCATACAACAATAGTGGGAGACACCACACTGTCAATATTAGACAGATCAATGAGACAGAAAATTAACAAGGATATTCAGGGCTTGAACTTAGCTCTGGGCCAAGCAGACCTAATAGACATCTAAAGAACTCTCCACCCCAAATCGACAGAATATACATTCTTCTCAGCACCACTTAGCACTCATTCTAAAATTGACCACATAATTGGAAGTAAAACACTCTTCAGCAAATGTAAAAGAATGGAAATCATAACAAACAGTCTCTCAGACCACAGGGCAATCAAATTAGAATTCAGGATTAAGAAACTCACTCAAAACTGCACAACTACATGGAAACTGAACAACCTGTTCCTGAATGACTCCTGGGTAAATAAAGTTAAGGCAGAAATCAAGAAATTCTTTGAAACCAATGAGAACAAAGACACAATGTATCAGAATCTCTGGGACACAGCTAAAGCAGTGTTTAGAGGGAAATTTATAGCACTAAATGCCCAAAGGAGAAAGCAGGAAAGATCTAAAATCAATACCCTAACATCACAATGAAAGGAACTAGAGAAGCAACAGCAAACAAATTCAAAAGCTAGCATAAGACAAGAAATAACTAAGATAAGAGCAGAACTGAAGAAGATAGAGACATGAAAAGCCCTTAAAAAAAATCAGTGAATCCAGTAGCTGTTTTTTTGAAAAGATTAACAAAATAGATAGACTACTAGCCAGACTAATAAAGAAAAGAGAGAAGAATCAAAAAGACACAATAAAAAATGATAAAGGGGATATCATCACTGATTCCACAGAAAAACAAACTACCATCAGAGAATACTATAAATGCCTCTATGCAATTAAACTAGAAAATCTAGAAGAAATGGATAAATTCCTGGACACATACACCCACCCAACTAAATCAGGAAGAAGCCAAATCCCAAAATGGACCCATAACAAGCTCTGAAATTGAGACAGTAATTAATAGCTTACGAACAAATAAAAGTCCAGAACAAGATGGATTCACAGCCAAATTCTACCACAGGTACACAGAGGAGCTGATACCATTGCTTCTGAAACTATTTCTATTCCAAAGAATAGAAAAAGAGGGACTCCTCCCTAACTCACTTATGAGGCCAGAATCATTCTGATACCAAAACCTGGCAGAGACACACACACAAAAAGAAAATTTCAGGCCAATATCCCTAATGAACACCAAAGCAAAAATCTTCAATGAAATACTGGCAAACTGAATCCAGCAGCACATCAAAAAGCTTATCCACCTCGATCAAGTCAGCTTCATCCCTGGCATGGAAGGCTGGTTCAACATATGCAAATCAATAAATGAAAGCATTATGAACTTGATCCAAGATGGCTGATCGCTAACAGCTCAGGATTGTAGCTCCCAGTGAAAGTGCAGAGAATGAGAGGACGCCACACTTTCAGACGAATTTTCGTTGCCCACGGATCAGAAGATTCCCAGTGGAGGAGCCCCACGGGTCGCCAGTGCAACTCTTGTGGCTGGCGCAGCAGTTTTGCTGGTATTTTGGCGCGGCAGCTCTTCATGCAGAGTAAACAGGAGGAGATTCCCGGGCAGAAGAGCACTATCAGTCTTAACGCCACTGTTTTGGCCAGCGCAGTGGGTTGCTCAGATTCCAGCGCTGGGAATCAATAAACTGGACATCCACTCAGAAACCCAACTAGAAAGGCGGTAATCATAAAGACGACAGATGGATAAATTTATAACAAAGGGAAGAAACCACCCTAAAAAGGCTGAGAATACCCAAAATCAGAACCCCTCTCCCTCTACAGGGGATTACAGTTCCTCATCAGCAATGGAACAAGCCCTGATGGAAAAGGACTGTGTGCCATTAACAGAAGTAGGCTTCAGAAGGTGGATGATAAGAAACTTCTGGGAGTTAAAAGAACTTTTCTAACCCAATGTAAAGAAACTAACTAAGAACTTTGAAAAAAGGTTTGATGAAATGCTAACAAGAATAGACAATATAGAGAGGAATATAAATGAACTAACGGAGTTGAAAAACACAACACGAAAACTTAGCAAAATATGCACAAGTTTGAATAGCCGAATTGATCAAGCAGAAGAAAGGATATCAGAGGTCGAAGACCTACTTAATGAAATAAAACGAGAAGACAAGATTACAGAAAAAAGGATTAAAAAGGAATGAGCAAAGTCTCCAAGAAATAATGGGACTATGTGAAAACTAATTTACGTTTGATAGGTGTACCTGAATACGACGAAGAGAATGAATCCAAGCTGGAAAATACTCTTCAGGATATTATTCAGGAAAACTTTCCCAATCTAGCAAAGCAGGATAATATTCAACCCCAGGTAATACAGAGAACATCACAAAGATATTCCTCAAGAAAAGCCATCCCAAGGCACATAATCGTCAGATTCACCAGGGTTGAAATGAAGGAGAAAATACTAAGGGCAGCCAGAGAGAAAGGTCAGGTTACCCACAAAGGGAAGCCTATTAGATTTACAGCAGATCTCTCAGCAGAAACCCTACAAGCCAGAAGAGAGTGGGGGCCGATATTCAACATCCTTAAAGAACAGAACTTTCAGCCCAGAATTTCATATCCTGCCAAACTAAGCTTCACAACTGAAGGAAAAATAGTCTTTTATGAACAAGCAAGTACTCAGAGATTTTATTACCACCAGGCCTGCTTTACAAGAGCTTCTGAAAGAAGCATTATACATAGAAAGGAACAACCAGTATTAGCCTTTCGAAAAATATACCAAAAAGTAAAGAGCATCAACATAAAGAAGAATTTATATCAACGAATGGACAAAATAGCCAGTTAACATCTAATGGCAGTAACCCTAAATTTAAGTCGACTAAATCCCCCAACCAAAAGATACAGCCAAAACCTAATGGTATGCTACATCCAGACCCATTTCACATCCAAAGATACAAAAAGACTCAAAACAAAGGGATGGAGAAAGACTTACCAACCAAATGGAGAGCAAAAATAAATAAATAAATAAAAAGCAGGAGTTGCAATTCTTGCATCTGATAAAATAGATTTCAAAGCAACAAAGATATAGTGGTAAAAGGATCAATGCAACAATAAGAGCTAACGATCATAACACCCAGGTACATAAGACCCATAAAGAGATTTAGACTCAACGAGACAGAAAATTAATAAGGATATGCAGGACTTGAACTCAGATCTGGAACAAGTAAACTCAATAAATATTTATAGAGCTCTCCATTTTAAATACACAAAATATACATTCTCCACCTTAAATACACAAAATATTAATTGGCCATTATTAATACCCATTTTTAGAATAAAGCTACATTCTCCCTCTTTCTTCCTCTCCCTCACTCCTTTTTTGTCTTTCTTTCCAAAAAAAAAAAAAAAAGCATCACATAAACAGAACCAATGACAAAAACCACATGATTATCTCAATTATCTCAATAGATGCAGAAAAGGCCTTTGATATAATTCAACAACACTTCATCATGCTAAAAGTATTGATGGAACATATTGATGGTACTGATGGAACATATTGATAGTACTGATGGAACATATCTCAAAGTAATAAGAGCTATTTATGACAAACCCACAGCCAATATTATAATGAATGGGCAAATGCTGGAAGCATTCCCTTTGAAAACTGCCACAAGACAAGGATGCCTTCTCTCACCACTCCTATTCAACATAGTATTGGAAGTCTTTGCCAAGGAAATCAAGAGAAAGAAATAGAGTATTTAAATAGGAAGAGAGAAAATCAAATTGTCTCTGTTTGCAGATGACATGACTATGTATTTAGAAAACCCCATTGTCTCGGCCTAGAAACTCCTTAAATTGATAAGCAGCTTCAGCAAAGCCTCAGGATACAAAAATCAATGTGCAAAACTCCCAAGCATCCTTATACACCAGTAACAGACAAACAGAGAGACAAATCACAAGTGAACTCCCATTCACAATTGCTACAAAAGAATAAAATACCTAGGAATGCAACTTACAACTCTTCAAGGATGTCCTTGAACCACTGCTCAAGGAAATAAGAGAGTACACAAACACATGGAAAAAACATTCCAGGCTCATGGATAGAAAGAATCAGTATCATGAAAATGGCCATACTGTCCAAAGTAATATACTGATTCAATGCTATTCCCATCAAGGTACCATTTGAGTTTCTTCACAGAATTAGAAAAAACTACTTTAAATTTCATATGAAACCAAAAAAGAGCCTGTATGGCCAAGACAATCCTAAGCAAAAAGAACAAAGCGGGAGGCATCACACTACCTGACTTCAAACTATACTACAAGGCTACAGTAACCAAAACAGCATGGTACTGGTACCAAAACAGATATAAAGACCAATGGAACAGAACAGAGATCTCAGAATTAACGCCACACATTTACAACCATCTGATCTTTGACAAACCTGACAAGAACAAGCAATAAGGAAAGGATTCCCTACTTAATAAATGGTGGTAGAAACATTGTACTTACTCTAAATTGACCACATAATTGGAAGTAAAATACTCCTCAGCAAATGCAAAAGACTGGAAATCATAACAGTCTCTCAGACCACAGTACAATCAAATTAGAACTCAGGATTAAGAAACACACTCAAAACAGCACAAATAGATGGAAACTAAACAACCTGCTCTTGAATGACTACTGGATAAATAATGAAATGAAGGCAGAAATAAAGACGCTCTTCAAAACCAATGAGAAAAAAGATTACAATGTACCAAAATCTCTGGGACACATTTAAAGCAGTGTCTAGAGGGAAATTTATAGCACTAAATGCCCACCAGAGAAGTGACGAAAGATATAAAGTTGACACCCTCACGTCATGATTAAAAGAATCAGAGGAGCAAGATCAAACAAACTCAAAAGCCAGCAGAAGGCAAGAAATAACTAAGATAAGAGCAGAAATGAAGGAGATAGAGACACAAAAAATCCTTCAAAAAATCAATAAACCCAGGAGCTGTTTTTTTTAAAAGATCAACAAAATAGACTGCTAGCCAGACTAATAAAAAAGAAAAGAAAGAAGATTCAAATAGATGCAATAAAAAATGATAAAGGGTATATCACCACGATTCACAGAAATGCAAACTATCATCAGAGATTACTACCAACACCTCTATGCAAATAAACCAGGAAATCTAGAAGAAATAGATAATTTCCTGGACACTTACACGCTCCCAAGACTAAACAAGGAAGAAGCAGAATTCCTGAATAGCTTAATAACAATATCTGAAGTTGAGGCAGTGGTTAATAGTCTACCAACCAAAAAAAGTCCAGGACCAGATGGGTTCACAGCTGAATTTTACCAGAGGTATAAAGAGGAGCTGGTACTATTCCTTCTGAAACGATTCCAAACAATACAAAAAGAAGGAATCCTTCGAAACTCATTTTATGAGACCAATATCATCCTGATACCAAAACCTGACAGAGATGCAACTAAAAACGAAAATTTCAGGCCAATATTTATGATGAACATTGATGCAAAAATCTTCAATAAAATACTGGCAAACTGAATTCAACAGCACATCAAAAAGCTTATCCATCACAATCAAGTTGATTTCATCACAGGGATGCAAGGCTGGTTCAACATCCACAAATCTATGAATGTCATCCATCACATAAACAGAACCAAAGACAAAAAATCACATGACTATCTCAATAGATGCAGAGAAGTCCTTCAACAAAATTCAACAGCCCTTTATGCTAAAAATTCTCAAAAAAGTAGGTATCAGTGGATCATATCTCAAAACAATAAGAGCTATTTATGACAAATGCACAGCCAATATCATAATGAATGGGCAAAAACTGGAAGCATTCCCTTTGAAAACTGGCACAAGAGAAGGATGCCCTCTCTTAGCACTCCTATTCAATACAGTATTGGAAGTTCTGGCTAAGGCCATCAGGCAAGAGAAAGAAATAAAGGAAGAGAGGACATCAAATTGTTCCTGTTTGCAGATAACATGATTGTATATTTAGAAAACCGCATTGTCTCAGCCCAAAATCTCCTTAAGCTGATAAGCAACTTCAGCAAAGTCTCATAATACAAAATCAATGTGCAAAAAATTGCAAGTATTCCTACACACCAATAGTAGACAAACAGCAAAATCATGAGTAAACTCACATTCACAATTGCTACAAAGAGAATAAAATACCTAGGTATACAACTAACAAGGGATGTGAAGGACCTCTTCAAGGAGAATGACAAACCACTGCTCAAGGAAATAAGAGAGGACACAAACAGATGGAAAAACATTCCATGCTCATGGTTAGGAAGGATCAGTATCATGAAAATGGTCACACTGCCCAAAGTAATTGATAGATTCAACGCAATCCCCATCAAGCTACCAACGACTTTCTTCACAGAATTGGAAAAAACCACCTCAAACTTTATATGGAACCAAAAAAGAGTCCACATAGCCAAGACAATTCTAAGCCAAAAAACCAAGCTGGAGGCATCACACTACCTGACTTCAAACTATATTACAAGGCTACTGTAATCAAAACAGCACAGTACTGGTACCAAAACAGAGAAGACTAATGGAACAGAATAGAGGCCTCAAAAAGAATGCCATACAACTACAACCATCTGATTTTGACAAATCTGACAAAAAACAAGCAATGGGGAAAGGATTCCCTATCTAATAAATGGTGTTGAAAAAACTGGCTAGCCATATGTAGAAAGTTCAACCTGGATTCCTTCCTTACACCTTATACAAAAAATAACTCTAGATGAATTAAAGATTTAAACATGAGGCCTAACACCATAAAAACTCCAGAGGAAAACCTAGGCAATACCATTCAGGAAATAGGCATGGGCAAGGACTTCATGACTAAAACACCAAAAGCAATGGCAACAAAAGCCAAAGTAGACAAACTTAAGAGTTTCTGCACAGCAAATGAAACCATCAGTTAAGTGAACTGGCAACCAACAGAATGGGAAAAAAATTTTGCAATCTACCCATCTGACAAAGGGCTAATATCCAGAATCTACGAAGAACTTAAACAAATTTGTAAGAAAAAAACAACCCCGGCCAGGCGCAGTGGCTCACGTCTGTAATCCCAGCACTTTCAGAGGCTGAGGAGGATGGATCACCTGGCCAACCAACATGATGAAACTCCATCTCTACTAAAAATACAAAAAAATTAGCTGAGTATGGTGGTGGGTGCCTGTAATCCCAGTTACCCAGGAGGCTGAGGCAGGAGAATCATTTGAACCAGGAAGTGGAGGTTGCAGTGAGCCAAGATTGTGCCATTGCACTCCAGCCTGGGCAGCAGGGTGAGACTCCATCTCATACAACAACAACAACAACAGCAGCCCCATCAAAAAATGGGTAAAGGATATGAACAGACACTTTTCAAAAGCAGACATTTATGCAGACAACAAACATATGAAAAAAAGCTAATCATCACTGGTCATACCACCTCATGTCAGTTAGAATGGTGATCATTAAAAATCAGTAGACAACAGATGCTGAAGAGGATGTGGAGAAAAAGGAACACTTCTACACTGTTAGTGGGAGTGTAAATTAATTCAACCATTGTGGAAGACAATGTGGTGATTCTTCAAAGATCTAGAAACAGAAATACCTTTTGACCTAGCAATCCCATTACTGGATACCCAAAGGATCATAAATCATTCTATTATAAAGACACATGCACGCGTATGTTTATTGCAGCACTGTTCACAAGAGCAAAGACTTGGAACCAATCCAAATGCCCATCGACGATAGAATGAATAAAGAAAATGTGGTACATATGCACCATGGAATACGATGCAGCCGTAAAAAAGGATGAGTTCGTGTCCTTTGCAGGACATGGATGAAATTGGAAACCATTCTCGGCAAAGTGACACAAGAATAGAAAACCAAACACCACATGTTCTCACTCATAAGTGGGAGTTGAACAATGAGAACACATGGACACAGGGAGGGGAACATCACCCACCAGGGCCTGGGGGGTGGGGGGCTAGCAGAGGAGTAGCAGGGGTTTGGGGTATTGGGGAGGTATAGCATTAGGCAAAATACCTAATGTAGATGATGGGGCAATGGATGCAGCAAACAACCACCATGGCATGTGTATACCTATGTGGCAAGCCTGTGAGATCTGCACATTTACTCCAGAACTTAGAGTATAATAAAAATAAATAAATAAATGGTGGTGGGAAAACTGGCTAGCCTTGTGCAGAAAACTGAAACTTAACCCCTTCCTTACACCTTATACAAAAACTAACTCAAGATGGATTAAAGATTTAAATATAAGACCTAAAACCACAAAAATGCTAGAAAACCTAGGCAATACCACTGAGGACATAGGCATGGGCAAAGACTTCATGACTAAAACATCAAAAGCAATGGCAACAAAAGCCAAAACAGACACATGGAATCTAATTAAACTAAAGAGTTTCTGCATAGCAAAAGAAACTATATCAGAGTGAACAGGCAACCTACAGAATGGGAAAAAATTTTTGCAATCTATCCAACAAAGGGCTTGTATCTGGAATCTACAAGGAACTTAAATAAATGTACAAGAAAAAAAGAAACAATCCCATCAAAAAGTGAACAAAGGATATGAACAGACACTTCTCAAAAGAAGACATTTATGCAGCCAACAAACATGAAAAAAGCTCATTGTCACTGATCATTAGAGAAATGCAAATCAAAATCACAATGAGACACCATCTCATGCCAGTCAGAATGGCAATCATTAAAAAGTCAGGAAACAACAAATGCTGGAAAGGATGTGGAGAAATAGGAACACTTTTATACTGCTGGTGGGAGTGTAAATTAGTTGAACCATTATGGAAGACAGTGTGGTGATTCCTCAAGGATCTAGAATCAGAAATACCATTTGACCCAGCAATCCCATTATTGGATATATACCCAAAGAATTATAAATCATTCTACTATAAAGACACATAAACATGTATGCTTATTGCAGCACTATTTACAATAGCAAAGACTTGGAACCAACCCAAATGCCCATCAATGATAGACTAGACAAAAAAATGTGGCACACAGACACCACAGAATACTATGCAGCCATAAATGGATGAGTTCACGTTTTTTTTGCAGGGACATGGATGAAGCTGGAAACCATCATTCTCAGCAAACTAACACAGGAAGAGAAAACCAAACATTGCATGTTCTCACTCATAAGTGGATGTTGAACAATGAGAGCACATGAACACAGGGAGGGGAACAACACACATCAGGGCCTGTTGCAGGGTGGGAGGCAAGGGGAGGGATAATATTAGGAGAAATACTTAATGTAGATGACAGGTTTATGGGTGTAGCAAACCACCATGGCACATGTATACCCATGTAACAAACCTGCATGTTTTGCACATGTATCCCACAACTTACAGTATATGTGTATATATATATAGTCTAAGAACTATATTTCAGGACATAAAATAATAACCTTAGAAGGAAAATTTTGATACAAAAACATGCAGAGCAAAGAAATTAGTTAACATGCAGGTAAAAATAAGCACTGCATATACAAAATAATAATACTTTAGTATCAGAGGTTGTAAAAAGGATGAAAAAATAATACTTTAAAGTTTAATTTGTGTATTAAAAACAAATATGACTAGCTATTGGACTATCATAGCATGTAAGTTAGAAGCTGGGACAGAGTGATTAGAAAACCTCAAAGAATCTACTGATAAATATTCAAAATAAATAAGGAATTTAGCGAATTGGTTAGATATATAATCAATAAACAAAAAGGTCAATTGAATTCCTATACACCCATAACAACCAGTTAAATATATATCCTAGATATGTTAAAAAATGTCAATGCAGCACTGTTTGTAAATAACCAAAAACTGGAAACAGTCAAAGTATCTGTCAGTAACAGAATGAATAAAGTGTGGCTTATTTATAAGATGGAATCCTATATAGCAGTAAGAATTAATACATCATAGCTACCCAGAGCAACATAGATAAAATCACCAGCGGCTGGGTGCAGTGGCTCACACCTCTAATCTCAGCATTTTGGGAAGCCCGTAGTCACAGATACTTGGGAGGCTGAGGCAAGAGAATCACTTAAACCCACTCCAGCCTGGCAACAGAGTGAGACTCCAACTCAAAAAAAAAAAAAAAATCACCAGCATAAGGTTGAGGGAGAAAAAGGTATTGCAAAAAAAGCCAAACAACCATGCAATATAATTCCTTGTATATTAACTTAAAAACATTAAAAACGAGCAATACATTGTTTAGGGATACAAATAAATGTGGTAATGAAAATCAGTGGAATGATAAACACAAGACTAAAGACAGTTGTTGCCTCTGTGAAAGGAGAGAAAAGAATGAGACTGGGAGGTACTCCACTCAGAGGACTTCAAACGTAATGGTAATATACTTTTTCTTAAACTCGATAGTGAGTGCATGAGTATTTGTTGTTTCATTATTATTTATATTTTACACGTATTTTAATGATAATTATATCTATTCACTGTTTAACAAAAACAAGTATGAAACAAAGTAAGTAAATAAATTTAGGGAAGTAGTTGCTGGGGTACAGCAATGAGCATGGCATAGGGGAAATGAATGCATCTAAAAACTGGGACTTGGGGAGGGGCGTGGTGGCTCACACCTGTAATCCCAGCACTTTGGGAGGCCAAGGCAGGTGGATCATCAGGCCAAGGGATCAAGACCATCCTGGTCAACATGGTGAAACCCCGCCTCTACTAAAAATACAAAAATTAGCTGGGCATGGCGGTGCAGCCTGTAGTCTCAGCTACTCGGGTGGCTGAGGCAGGAGAACTGCTTGAACCTAGGAGGCAGAGGTTGCAGTGAGTGGAGATCGCACCATTGCACTCCAGCCCGGGTAACAAGAGTGAAACTCTGTCTAAAAAAAAAAAAAATGGGACTCTATGTGGTCTTAAATAGTGGTATTAAAATGTTCTATTTCTTGGGGGATGGGTCCACATGTCTGTTGTATTCTTTTGCTTAATAATTTGCTTGTATGTCATATGTATGCTTTTGTATATATTGATTAATGCATAATAAAAACATTTCTTAAAAAAGCCATTCAGTTCTAGCAGTACCATTCAACTCACCAGAATGCATCTGACTGTATGAACAGCACTTGGATCTTTATGGTTGGCTGCCCAGTGAAGTGGGATCTTGCCTTCAACATCAGGAATCCCAATGTTAGAATCATGCTTGATGAGCAGCTTCACGTGCTCAGGGTTATTGTAGTAGGCACTCCAATGAAGAGCTGTTTGCTGCAAAATTGAGAGGTTTTTCAAATAACAACAGTAAGAACAACAACTAACTTTCCCCAAGATTTTATTGTGGGACAGGCACTGTTATAAGAATGTTATACAGTACATCCCCCTTATCCTTTGTTTCACTTTTCATGGTTTCAGGTCCCTGTGTTCAACTGAAGTCTAAAAATATTAAATGGAACATTCCAGAAATAAACAATTCATAAGTTTTAAATGATGTGCCATTCTGAGTAGCATGATGAAATAGTGCTTCATCCCAAGCTATCCTACCTAGGACACAAATCCTTCCTTTGTTCAGCATATCCCCACTGCAGACACTCCCTGCCACTTAGCAGCCAACTCAGTTATCCCATCCATTGTCACGATATTAGAATCACAGTGCTTGTGTTTAAGTCATCATTCTCCTACTTAATGGCCCCAAAGCTCAAAATTATTGATACTGGTGATTCAGACATGCCAAAGAGCAGCTATAAAGTGTTTCCTCTAAGTGAAAAGGTGAAAACTCTCAACTTAAAAAGATAAAATTGTTTGTTGAGTTTGTTAAGATCTATGACAAAAACAAATCTATCTGCGAAACTGTGAAGAAGGAAGAATAAATTCATGCTGGTTTTGCTGTTGCACATCAACTGCAAAAATTATGGCCACAGTACCTGATAAGTGCTTAGTTAAGATGGAAAAAGCACTAAATTTGTGGGTAGGAGACATGGACACAAATGTCTTCCTATTGATGGGAATTGGGTTTGGCACTATCAGCAGTTTCAAGTATCCACTGGGGGTGTTGGAATATATTTCCTTTGAATAAAGGAGACTATTGTCTATTTAATTGCACATAGTCATCTTACTATCTCTGGGAGACGAGTATGTTTTAAAATTTGCATGTGATTTCTGAGGAAATAATAGCACATGGAACTTAAATAATCCACTCAGGGACATAAGTGGCTGAACTGAGATTTTAACCCAGGCAGTCTGATTCTAGAATCTGACCTCTTAGTCATGACAGTTATTTAGTTCATCTGGTACTGATAACACTGAGAAAGAGAAAGCGGCCCAGTTATTTATGAATAATCATCAATAAAGTAGGTGATGATCTTGATAATGTACACTTGGTTATCACCAAGTACCTTAAGAACTTGATAGGATGTTTTGAATTTTAATATCCATAAAAAAAATCCATGCATAGGAAATTAATGCATCTGGAACTCATTCCATATATCAGAAGATAAATTTTAATTTAGCAATTTAGCTATAATTTTACAGGATAAATTATTAAACCCAGTTATTGACAAAAAGATATATTTTGAAAAGATAGCAGCACCTGCTTTTGTCAACCTAAACAACAGAGAGTCTCTCTAAAAGAAAATAATGTTTGGCTAGACACTGTGGTTCATGCCTATAATCCCAGCACTTTGGGAGACCGACGCGGGTGGATCACTTGAGGTCAGGAGTTCGAGATCAGCCTGGGCAACATGGTGAAACCCCATCTCTACTAAAAATACAAAAATTAGTTGGGCGTGGTGGCACATGCCTGTAATCCCAGATACTTGGGAGGCCAAAGCATGAGACTTGCTTGAACCCAGGAAGTGGAGGTTTCAGTGAGCTGAGATCATACCACTGCTCTGTCTCAAAAAAAGAAAGAAAGAAAGAAAATAATGTTTGTTTGGTATCTGGGAATAGGGCATTGCAATAGGAATATGTGTGTCAAGGTAAACTATGTGTACTCAAGTAAAGGAAGATAAAAGTTTTTAAAAGAAAAATGAAGAGGATTACACAATTCTTTTAAAATGATTATCCTTGGCTACAAAGATCAATAACAAAGATAATGCCAGTGCAAGGCTGGTCAGGCAGTTGCTGGGCAAATGTCTTTGAAGAAGCAATTTTTTTGTAAGGTTATAATGGCCTTTGTGAAAGGTTGTGGCTTTTGCACAGTCTGTGATTTTTCTTTTTTTTTAATCAGGCTAACAAGCATGAGTCATGGCCTTCTCTAGCTCAGTTTTTGTTTTTGTTGTTTGAAACAAAAACAACTCCATTTTGATTTTAACAATGTTAATATTTTATTTCAGATAAAAGTTAAAAATGATCACATGAACACAGGGAGGGGAACATCACACACCAGGGCCTGTTGAGGGGAGGGAGGCAAGGGGAGGGATAGTATTAGGAGAAATACCTAATGTAGATGACAGGTTTATGGGTGCAGCAAACCACCATGGCACATGTATACCCATGTAACAAACCTGCATGTTTTGCACATGTATCCCACAACTTATAGTATATAAAAAAAAAGAGAGAGAGAGTCTAAGAACTATATTCAGGATGTAAAATAATAACTTTAGAAGGAAAATTTAGATACAAAAAATGCAGAGCAAAGAAATTAGTTAACATGCAAGTAAAAATAAATAAGCATTGCATATATAAAATTATAATACTGCTCCTGCCTTTTGTCTTGTTTTCTCTGTGCCTGTCTGGACCATGCAGATCTGTTTTTTATCTGTCTTACTAGATACTCTTCCCTCTCTGTTCAACAACAGAAGAAAGTTCCGATATCAGAGAACAGCAAGCAGGAAGTTTCTAGAATATATTGGAGAATACGTTATAAAGCCTGAAGGTATTTATAGCTTCTTAAGTGATTAATCGATCTTTGTGGATCAAAGTGCTTTTTTTCAGTAAAGTATTAACACTACAAATGTTGTGAATTAGGAACAATGTTAACATACCGGAGTTGTAAAGTTAAAGTTGGTCTCAGAACTCTGGGTGACTACTAAGGAAAATGTGAAAACTACATAAAGAATAATATAAATATGAAAGAATTATTGAACATAAACAGAGGGGATTTGTTCATAAGAGTTTTAATTATAGGCTGGGCGCAGTGGCTCACGCCTGTAATCCCAGCATTTTGGGAGGCTGAGGCAGGTAGATCACAAGGTCTGGTGTTTGAGACCAACCTGGCCAAGATGGTGAAATCCCATCTCTACAAAATACAAGAATTAGCCAGGTGAGCTGGCAAGTGCTTGTAATCCTAGCTACTCAGGAGGCTGAGGCAGGAGAATCACTTGAACCTGGGAGGAGGAGGTTACAGTGAGCCAAGATCACGCCACTGCACTCTAGCCTGGGTGACAGAACAAGACTCTATCTCCAAAAAAAAAGTTGTAATTATATAGGAGCACCGGAGTTAGCAAGACTCTGTGACTAAGTACATGGTGGAAAGAAGAGGATTACTGCACTTGTCTAACTAAATACCAAATTTTTTTCCTTGTAAAGAATCATCAGAGCATCAAGCAGAACAACGATTAGTGTGTATAATACATTACAATTTAAGGGCTAGGAAGATAATGATTCTTAGTAACAAATGACAGAGCAGATGTTAGACCTGAAATAAAACTAATAATTATTTCATAGCTAACATTTATTGAGAGGATACTATGGAATTTGTACTAAGCAAATTATATGTATCATCTCATTTTATCTTCAGTAATCATATTATCCTTTTTTCATACATATAAAAACTGAGGCACAGAGGAGTCAAGCAATTTGTGCAAGGACACAGAACAAGTAGTGGATTCTGGAAGAATGATACTGAAAGGTCTGATACCAAAGCCCAGGCTACTAGACTACTATGTACTTAGGACATTGCATGGGCATTTGGCCATCATGAGTCTAACCTCCTATAGCAACTATTATGACTCTGTCAAATATTGGGTTTTGGAGTTAGAGAGGACTGAATTTTTTTTTTTTTTTTTTTTTTGTCACCCAGGCTGGAGTGCAGTGGCATGATCTCAGCTCACTGCAAACTCTGCCTCCCGGGTTCAAGTGATTCTTCTGCCTCAGCCTCTCGAGTAGCTGGGATTACAGGTGCATGCCACCACACCTGGCTAATTTTTGTAGTTTTTGTAGAGATGGGTTTCACCATGTTGGCCAGGCTGGTCTTGAACTCCTGACCTCAGGTGATTTGCCCACTACCGCCTCCCAAAGTGCTGGGATTACAGGTATGAGCCACCTTGCCTGGCTGACAGAAGTGGATTTGAATTCTAGTTCTGCCACTTGCATCTTGGGCAAAATGTTAATCTTCCTGAGCTTCAGTTTTTCCATCTGTCTAAAGCAGATGATACTACCTAACACACATGGTTGCCGAGAGGATAAAATGACAGAATTTAAGTGAAATACTTCCCTGGGAATGTATGGAGATTTGGAATCGTTCTACCATGTATATAGGTGGTAATTTAGGTCTTCATTCTTGAAATTTCACATCATAAAAGGAAACATTTGCTTTCTGGTCTTATTAGTCCTTGATTTTGACTATCCATTACCTTGTTTTTATCCTGTGTATCCACTTCTCCAGGTGCCATAAACTTCAGCAGAAGTGCCAAACACTTAGGGCTCTTGTGCCTAGTGGTCAGGTGCAAAGGAGTCATCTCTTCTAGATCCTTTTGCATCCAGTTTGCTCTGCGTGTAAGTAAGAGTTTCATGAAACGATAATTTCCCTAAATAAAAAACAAGAGATGATTAAAAAAATTTACTTTGGGGTCAAAAAAATTTTTAAGTATGTTAATTATTTTCCTAGAGTAATAACATTCAGAGAAATTGATAAAGAAATATATTTATAATTCCACTATACTGAGATATCAATTATTTTATTTTTTCATTTTTCATGTTTCTTTCCAAGAACGTTCTACATGAAAATAATTTACACAGTGGTTGGTCAATAGTTTACTGCAAATAAAATCAACATGTTTTATTTAGACAGTCTCTTATTGTTAGATATTTAGAATGTTTCTAATATTTTCTTTTGTAGAAAATGCTTTGATGTACTTGTTATAAAAATTTTTTTTCTTAATTTTTTCATAAGACTAAATGGTCAGGAACCAAATTGTTGGGTCAAAGAAGTTTGTATATTTTACTGTGTTTGGTGTATTTTCCAAAATGCTACCTAACAGCAGCAATGTTTAGGTGTACTACTTTTGGCACATTCTGACCAATATAGTACCTATTATTTATACTCAAAGTGTAATAATGTAAAATAAGCAGATATGTTAAATCCCAATTTACAAGTGAGGAAACTGAAATTCAAAGAAATTAAATGTTTCATTTAGGGCCCTCTAGTTAATAAGGAAGGTATGATTAGTTATTTTATCAGCACCACGCTCTAACCAACTGAGCTAACCGGCCGCCTAGTTATTTTAAAGAGAGCTATTTATGGGTACAACTAAGGTTAAGGCAGCTTATTCAAAGTTTGGGTCCCAGACTCAAATGGTCACCTAAATGCCAACTCAGAAGTCATGGTAGGCCCATCTACTTGCAGGCAATACTCTCCATGTCAGTTAAATCCTCCAGTCTGGTAGAATCAGCCTACCTCAAGAAATAACGAGGGCCACAGCAAGAGTGTTAAGGAATCAGGCCAAACATTACATAGTAAGTCTGTGTAACATGGGCGCTTTGAACAAAATAAGACTCTAAATATTGTTCTTCTGGGCTCTTTTCTCAGATTTAATTTCTCATTTTTACTTCCAGTTGGAGGCATCTATGTGCTTGATATCTCAGATATTTCAAGGTCAATGTGACCAAACAGTATTGCATGATCAAGTTCTTGGCCTACTTCATGCCTATTTATCTCCTCCTATTCAGAGGATAATGGTAGACAGAATTATTTGTCCATTTGTCATCCTTAACCTTGTTAGACGTGGGCCCTTTTAGCATGATAATGCATTGATGTTCTCCTATGAGGGACTATCTATATTAGTAAGGAAGATATTCTGTAATCAAGCAGATGACCCACTATGAAGAATGTGAGGCTCTATGGCAAGCTTGTCTAACCCAAGGCACCCGGGCTACATGCGGGCCAGGGAGGCTTTGAATGTAGCCCAGTAAAATTCATAAACTTTCTTAAAACATTATGAGATTTTTTTTTGCAATTTTCTTTTTTAGCTCATCAGTTATTATTAGTACTAGTGTATTTTATCTGTGGCCCAAGACAATTCTTCTTTTTCCAATGTGGCCCAGGGAAACCAAAAGATTGGACATCCCTGCTGTACGGCAAAGGGGATTACTAGAGTGACAATAAGGTGAAGAAGGACGAATGAGACCTAACTGCTTGCCCACAGAAGCAGAGATAGGATTGACTAAGTCTGCCACTGGGACAGAAATAAGAGGAGATAAGAAAGACCATGGCTAGGGAAGAGGATCTGTAGATGGTCTATATTAGACAGGAAGACTTGGAATAGGTGGAAAAGCTAACGGACTCTGCTGGATAATTCCTCTCAGAGAGGCTTCCCTTAAAGACCCCAAATAGAACTTACTTTGTTATTCTTTATTCTAGTACCTATTCATTTCCTTCACAGTACTTTTCTCAGTTTGTAATTACATATATATTTGTTTCTCTTCAGTGTGATCTCCCTCACAAAGGGTAAGCTCCATGAAGGCAGAGACCAAATTTTATTGATCCCTGTGCTTAGCATAGTTCCTGACACAGAGTAGGTGTCTAATAAATATTACTTGAAGAAATGAGTGAATAAGAAGAAATAAAATGTCTTCTAGAGGTTTTTGTTTTCATTAAAAAATTATTTACAAGGATTTGTAATAAGAAGTTTGAGACCAGGCTGGCCAAAATGGCAAAACCCTGTCTCTACTAAAAATACAAAAAAAAAAAAAATTAGTTGGGCATGGTGGTGCAAGCCTTTGGTCCCAGCTATGCAGGAGGCTGAGGCATGAGAATTGCTTGAACCTGGGAAGTGGGGGTTGCAGTAAGCCGAGATTGCACCACTGCACTCTAGCCTGGGTGACAGAGTGAGACTCTGTCTCAAAAAACAAAAACAAAAACAAAATAAAGACAAATAAAAGTAATAATAAATAATAAAAATTCTTATTTACAGTCACTATATTAGATCATAACAGTTAAGAATCCTAGTTCTCAAATACCTGGTATTTGGTTATTCTTAGTTTTTAATGTTTCATTTTTCTGAGCTTCATTAATAGTGTACATCATTTATCTGGACTTCTCATTTCATTCTATGTCAGTTTTTAAGAAGGAAGATGCTAAAATTTCCTCAAGAGGGCACCCTGCTCTAAATTTCTTGCCATCTTTTCTTTGAAAAAAGAAAAGTGCCCAGGAAAAACAAATCTGTGTGACACTTCATACTGAAAAATAAGGTTTGACCTTTCTGAACATAACATTTCAAATATTACAGAATAATTCATCATGACCTTTTAAAGATATTCAATCAGACAGTCATTTTGATTGTGAAATTAGAGGAAAAGGGAAGAAGAAGGAAACTAGTAATATGTTGGTGGGGTAACTACTGAGTTACAGACACAGTGCTTGGCATATTTACACTTTACATTATTCTGAGAACTCTACCTACACAAAACACAGTACATCCCAGTAATGATATTTACTCATTCATTCATTCATTCATTCAACAAACATTCATTGAGCCTTGTTATGAAGCGGATAACAGTACAGTGTTTGTACTTCATTTTCTTATTACAAAGCTCTTTGACATAATTTTATCTTTGCTTCTCACAGAAGTATCATTGATAATTTTCACAGATTAAATGATCCTCCTGTGCCTCTATTTTCTCATCTATAAAACAGGGGTAATAATAGTACCTGAAATTATTATGCATATGAAACAAGATCAGTGATATTTGTAAAGTTCTTAGAACAGTACACAAAGCAAATGCTCAGTAGATGTTTGCTATTATTATAAATAGTTCTCCTTTGTGAAGTATTCAACAACACATAGACGGTCAGACAGAATCAAGAATGGCCTATGACAGAGGGCATGCAGATAGAAAGATCTGACTGTAATATACACAGTTCAGCTAGTGATTAAGAACCAAGATTAGGAAAAGGAAAAATAACAATAGTTAGAATGTTCTAAATCGAGCAGTCCCTCTTTATCTGCTGGGGATACATTCCAACATCTCCAGTGAAAATCTGCAACTGCAGACAGCACCAAACCCTATAGATGCCATATTTTTTTCCTATACACATGTATCTATGGTAAAGTTTAATTTATAAATTAGGCACAGTAAAAGATTAACAATAAGTAATAATAAAATAGAACAAGTATAACAACATACTGTAATAAAATTTATGTGAATGTGATCTCTCTCAAAATACCTTAGTATTTTTAGACCATAGTTGGCTACAGTAGATGAAATAACAGAAAGCAAAACTGTGGATAATGGGGGACTACAGTAGTGGTTTTTCTGATTTTTTTTTTACACTGAAAAAGATGTCTATATTCCACCTATAGATAATGATGAAATAGAACCAACAAAGGGATAGGCAATAGGAATTTAGCAGGTACCCTGGGGAGGGGTCAGCTATATAAGTCCAGCATCTCCTATTTCAAATGACAGAGACCCATCAGAAATTATCTATGAAGGCTGGGCTAGAAACAATATAATTTACTTAGACCAAGGCCAACCTCCTTGTTCTCCTAAACAAGCAACTGGATGGCCATAGTGGCTCATACTTGTAATGGCAGCATTTTGGGAGGCCAAAGTGGGAGGATCAAGTAAGCCCAGGAGGTCAAAGCTGCAGTGATTCATGACCATGCCACTGCACCATAGCCTGGGTATCAGAGATGACCCTGTCTCAAAAAAAAAAAAAATTACCCATTGTATGCAAAATCAATCTTTGGGAATGTGCAGAAGGGACAGAGAACTTTAATTGCTAAAATCAGGAGAATATGTCTAGTGTCAGTGGAATGGGGAAGATACTAGTTTGAGGCAGCAAGCTAATTTGACAACCTTCTGAAGGTTATATGATCCTGAAGACCCATGTTATAGGCCACTTGCTTCCTATAAAACCTCATTAGAGAAAGTCTAAACACTTCCTCAATATTTTTCGTACTAAGGACTTCTTATGTTTTCAAGAATATTCTTATATTGCAATTACTTGTTGGAGGATTTGGAAGTTAATCTATTTTTTGTTTGTTTGTTTTTGAGACAGAGACTTGCTCTGTTGCCCAGGCTGGAGTGCAGTGGCACGATCTTGACTCATGGCAGCCTCTGCCTCCTGGAGTTCAAGTGACTCTCCTGCCTCAGCTTCCTGAGTAGCTGAGACTACAGTTATTATTATTATTATTTGAGACAGTTTCACTCTTGCTCAGCTAGAGTGCAGTGGCACAATATCAGCTCACTGCAACTTCTGCCTCCATGGTTCAAGCAGTTCTCCTGCCTCAGCCTCCTGAATAGCTGAGATTACAGGTGTCTGCCACTATGCCTGGTTAACTCAGGGTTTCGCCATGTTGGCCAGGCTGGTCTTGAACTCCTGACCTCAAGTGATTCGCCTGCCTCAGCCTCCCAAAGTGCTGGGATTACAGGTGTGAGCCACTGCACCTGGCCTGGAAGTTAATCATTTAATATAACCTGTTGGAGCTATCCAGATATTGATCCTGTGGTAAGGACTGTTTGTTTTAGGGTCTGCTTTTATAATCTTTGAGTGGTAGGAAACAGAATAAGAGTGAAGGAGATAATTGATCAAAAGAGTATATATGCTTAAGAAAACTCTGATGGTAGGTAAGCAGAAGTAAGGGAGCTGAAATTACAGGAAGGTCTTGATTTGATCATTTAAAAGGACATTACTCTGCTATGATCAGGTCCATCATACCTCTGAAATGTGAAAACATTTCCCAATATCTTTGAAACAGAAAATAAATTTTTTGTTTTTCATTAGGTGGTCATAATTCTCTTCTAAATATTCCTGTAATTAAAAGCAAGAGCTTCTTTTGTCTGTCACATAAAGATTATGACATTTAGATTTTTCTCCAAATGTATGAAAAGGGTGAAAGAGAATGAAATGTTCTCTGACCCAGAGAACAGCACTTGAAATGAATCTGGGAAACAAATCAGCCCCAAATGTGAATTTTAACTTTATATTTGTGTCTGTCCAGTTCTCGTAAGATGAACTCCTATTTTAAAAAAAGTATATAGTTATTTAATTGTAATAACAATGATATAAAGATTTTGAGCAGAATATTTTGATATTTTGCTTTAGATTTTTCATTTTTAAGTAATAAAACCTAACAGATACAGTTAATATTTCCTTTGTGTCCCCAATTCCATTACCTTCTCTCCCTCTTTGTAGACTACTATCCTGAACTGTGTGTTTATTATTCAAATGAATGTTTTTATACTTCTATGTCATACAAACATATATATATATCCATAAAGGACATAGTATTGTTTTACATGTTTTCAATCTTTATATAAATGGTCCTGTATAAATCATGTGTCATTTTTTACTCAAAGCAATATTTTTTAGATTTATTCAAGTTGCTTGAGTTCATATATTTTCAATGGAATGAGTATTCTGTCATATGAAAATATTTCCTCTTCTCTAGAGGAATATTTAACATGTTTCTCATTTTTCACAATTACAAACAATATTGTAATGAATATCATCATACATATCTCCTGCTAAGTACGTAAGAATTTCTGAAACTTCTGGGTTGAAATTGCTCTCTAAAATAGCTACTCCAAGTTAACATTCATATCAGTAATGTATAAATTCCTGTTTCTCCACATCCTCACCACACTTGCTTTTGTCAGACTTGCTAATTCTGCCAGTCTGATGGTTAATAGTTTTTTTGTTTTGTTTCTTAATAGAAGGGGTCTTGCTATAGCTTGCCCAGGCTGGACTCAACTCGGGCTCAAGCAATCCTTCCACCTCAGCCTCTCAAGTAGCTGGGGCTACAGGCATGCACCACTGTGTCTGGCTTACAGTCGTATTTTAATTTGCATTTCCCAAATTGAGGTGGAATGTTTTTATATGTTTGTTGGATATTTGTATCTTTGTAAATAGCCTTTTAGTGTTGTTTACTCATTTCCGAACTTGGCTATTTTTTTTTTTCTTACCGATCTATAGGAGTTCTTTATGTATTCTAGATACTAATTCTTGGTTAGTTTTATAAATATCTTCTCTCTTTGTGTGGCTTATCTATCTGCTTTCTTTATGCTCTTCCACTAGGAATGAATTCACAATGTAAATGATGATATTGTTAGCTTTGTTAGCATTAGATTTCTTCAAATATTTTGAAATTTTTGTCTGCAGGTTCATTTTTGCTTTTCATTTGTTTGCTTTGTCTTCCTTTTTTCTCCTGTTCACCCATAGAGAGTCTTCTACCCAGCTCCTAGTCCATTATAACAATCTGATCTTACAAGGATCTCCTGGAGCCCTGTCTCCAGTGATATTAGGGATGTTACAATTACTGTCAGTGAACTAGTGAGTAGCTTCCTGACCTGAGGCTTGGATTGTGTCCCGCTTCTGCCATTTCTCTAGACAAACAGCTTCCTGTAAAGCTGTAGCCTCATAAGGAGGCAATGAATTTTCCAAAATTCTAAGAATTTTCTTGCCTTTTGCACAAATATGACCATCTTTTAATTACTCAGTGAAAGGAAGGAAGCATCTTCCTGAACCCTATTCTGAAATAATATTCTACAAGACTGCTATTTGTTCCCAGTAAGTGTCTTTATTACTAACTTCTAGACAATTGGCAGCTGATCCTCAAAATATTCTGGATCCCACCTCTACCTTTCTTCTCAAAATGGCTACCATATTTTCTATCTGTCTCCCTAGGGCCTTTGCTATTTGCTGCTTCTTCAGCTGAGGCAATTACTTTAACAGACTTCAATGCCCAAGACTTGGCAAAACTGCCTAGAGCGGCCCTCTCTCCCCACTAGAGTACTGAAGAAGGCAGATGTTGTCCCAAAACCAATACTTTGGGACTTACATGTTTTCCAATCTTCTCTCTTTGTCCCCAGTGCTTATATTTTTTGTCACTGTACTTGGGAAGAAAAACAATAGCTCGCATATATACGAATGTTCACTATACTTTTTTGTTCATTTATAAATTGGTATATAATTTGGCCTGGAAATATATTTATAATAGCACACACAAATGCTAAGTAGGTACTCTGTCATAGTTCATTCTAAATCCTAACTATATTATATACCCAAAATACATTACTTAAAATTGAAATGGAAAAATAGAAACATGATTTGTTATTAAGTCTAATGATAGCTATATAATTATATATTTATAAACTCTCAAGGCATTTACTGTATTAATTTTTAAAAAGAATCACTATCCCTAGGAAGTAAATAGGTCACAAATATCAGTAATTTCATTCTATCAAACTTTTCTGAGTGGTTGCAGACACAAATGAGTTTTGGAAATACCACAATAGTGTTGGGAGAGGCAACCTGCCCTGGGCCTTGAGTGTCCCTGAATGTACTTACTGGTGTGCCAAGAATGCAAAAGCTTGACTCCTCTTTATTGGGACCATTTCTCAGAGTGAGGTTTGCAGTGAACAATCTTAAGTGATGAGGTCATGTCACCCACTGGGGCAAAGAAGAAGCAGGCTTGCTTAGTACTCTACTTACTAAAAGTGGGAGATTCCCAAAATTTAGCACTCTTCATATGTTATGCAAACCCACTGTGTGCTGTGCCCAACTGAGTCCTTTATATTACCCCCATGATCCTTGAAGGCAATGGAAACTGCTACCAACAGGTAAGTACTCATGCTCCTTAGCTATGCCATCAGTAATAAAGTTTTTTTGTCTCTGATGAGAGTCCTGGGTCTTCTGCCAGCATCTGCAGCTAACTTATAACCTTGTAAATAGGGTTAAATTAAATGCAATTACTGACAAGACAGTAAAAGATGATAGGATGCTGACATAGTTTTCTTTTCTTTCTCTCTCATTTTTCTTTTTTGAGACAGTTTCGCTCTTGTTACCCAGGCTGGAGTGCAATGGCACGATCTCGGCTCATTGCAACCTCTGCCTCCTGGGTTCAGGCAATTCTCCTGCCTCAGCCTCCTGAGTAGCTGGGATTACAGGCAAGCACCACTATGCCCAGCTAATTTTTTATATTTTTAGTAGAGACGGGGTTTCACCATGTTGACCAGGATGGTCTCGATCTCTTGACCTCGTGATCCACCTGCCTCGACCTCCCAAAGTGCTGGGATTACAGGCTTGAGCCACCGCACCTGGCTCATTTTTTTTTTTTTTTGAGACAGAGTCTCACTCTGTTGCCCAAGCTGGAGTGCAATGGTGCAGTCTCAGCTCACTGCAACCTCTGCCTCCTGGGTTCAAGGAACTCTTGTGCCTCGGCCTCCCAAGTAGCTGGAACTACAGGCATGTGCAACCATACCTGGCTAATTTTTGTATTTTTAGTAGAGTCAGGGTTTCACTATGTTGGCCAGGCTGGTCTTAAACGCCTGACCTCAAGTGATCTACACACCTTGGCCTCCCAAAGTGCTGGGATTATAAGCATGAGCCACTGCAACTGGCTGCAGAGACATAGTTTTCTTGAGGAGTAATGACAAGAACCCTACAGGCCCATTCTCAGGTATCTTCAGGTTCAAGGATGAGAAGAACCCCCTGAACTCATGCCCAAGTGGTGGGCAAGGCTGGGGACAAGTGACCCCAGTATTCTTTCTGTTAATGAGTCTGAATGGTGAGAGGTGGGATTAAAGCAAGCTGCCCAAATAGTGCCTTTGTCTTTGCTCACCTTCCTCTGGGCAGGCAAAAGAAGGAATGGGGCAGCAGGCTGAAAGACCATGTGGTTGTGGCTGCTGGGCCATGAATCTCCAAAACAGAAATCAATGGAGAGACAATGAAGATCTTGCTGTTTGACATGGAACTTTAGGTGGACTGAAAATATTAGAAGTTCATTTGGTTGAGACAAGAGTAAGCAGTTGCTCAAAAGTGAATGTGAATGCAAAACCTTGCCTAATAGCACAGAGTCAACTGTTCTATGTTCCTCATCCCTGCTGCAGCCTGACTTATTTGGCACTGAGGACAAAACACTAGTGTAGAGGTGGCCACTGTGTGAAGCAAAGCTGCTGGCTTAACGGTCCCTTAAATGCCTCAGCCTGGTTTACTGATGCTTTGGCTAAGTTAAAACCTGATGGTGTCCAGTAGGAGGCAGTAGCTGTCCAACCTCAATGACAGCGCCAGGAGACTGAGCGGTAATGACCAATTAGCTCAATGGGCTGAAATGAAAGCCATCACCCTTACCTTAGGCAATATTCCCAAAGACTAGCCATATTTTTACTGATTCTCGGTCTGCTAACAGTGCTGTAGTCACCTGGTCTGCCACTTGGAAGACTCTAGTTGGTAAATTAAACATATGCCTGTTTGGAGCCACAAACTAGAAACAAATTCTGGCTGTCAATGAAACACTCTGGGTCACTCATGTAGATGCCAACAGTAACAGTAAGGGCCTGCTCTCTGCTAAGACCAACTAGAATCAAGTCGCTGAGCAAGTCTGCATTTGCCTGATCACTGGGATTTGCCACTAGGATTCATCACTGCATTAGATAAGGCAATGAATCCACCATGATAGACTGAATACAAAGTAAAAGGTATGCTTTTCATGCAGAAGATAGCACTATATACCAGACTTGTGTATCTTGCCAAGTTGGCCTACTTTCCTTGTGAAGGAGTCCACATTACATGGAGGATTGCCCTTGCCATCAGGGACCTCTGTCACCTCCTCTTGGGCTCACCTCTTGCCTTTCCACCATAGACATTTTTCAGGTTATGATGTTGCTGTTCCACCATATGGAGTTGCTGTTCTAGTCTGATTAGCCTATTCAAACTATAGTACTGAGGACCATGTTTTGGGATTCCTAGACCTTCAATAGTCTGACCATGACATACCGAACAATGAGCCAATAGTTAGGTATTTAATGGACATTCCATGCTCCCTCAGGTATCTGGAATTGTTGAGAGCTTGAAATGGCCTTCTTGAAAATCAACTCAAAAAGGTTTCTGGCTCTACCTCTCTTACCTCCTCGTTCACACCCCTGTATGCGGCAGTTTGCTTACTAACTGTGGTCACCTTCAGAAAGGGTTCATTTCATCCATGAAGGCTCCTGGGAAATAATCAGGATAAAAGGAGTAGGGGATTATATAAATCTATTTTGAAAATTTGGGATTCTGCCTGGCCTATCCCTAGTTATCATGCTTTTTCCTTTTCCCTAAAAGCAATCTCAGGCTGGGTTGTTTCACATATCCCTGGGTGGCAGCCAGTCAAAAGGGGCTTAGAAATTCAAGCTTAATTCTGATTTACCCTAAATGTCCATAATGACCATCTGATTGAGTGCCGTATTCACTGAGTACTTCTATAGTGGTCCACATAGGTCAAAGTGGAAGACATAATAGGTTTTTAAATTTGTCCCATATGCACTCACCTTTCTATAAGGCATAGGCACAAGTCAGAGATGATTAGAGAAAAGGTGAAGTTATAGCTACTGGAATGGGACACAATAACTCTGTGGCCAAAGAAGGAAAGCAACAACTTCATCCCTTAGGAAGGGAACACATGAGACCTCGGGAGTTACAGGGATGGGGAGGACAATTAGTACTTTCTTTGTCCTCTGGATCCTGGCAAAACAAAGATATAGTTAGCTACCTGAATCAAACAACAGCTGAGGCCAGCCATCTGACCTGCTGCTGTGTCATCGCTGACCATGTGCTTGCTATGAAACAGAAAAATTCACATGGGCATTGGTGGTTCTTAATTCTTTTGCTGTGCTTAATACCATCAGTGACAACTCCTGAATATAGAAGTAGAGGGAATGGCCCAACCTTATTTTAATCTGATGTATACAAATCCATATTCTTCTTCCGATGTGCGAGCAACTTTGGATTATGCCCTGCATGGCAAGTGAAGTAACAACTACTTAGTGATATTGCCCATATGACTTAGACACATCAATGTAATAGTGATCCAAGTTTAATGACAAATCCTAACCTAAAGTGACTTGTGCCTCTTCAGGCTATATGTTTGTAGGAAGGAAAGAGTAGGCAATGGTATATTCTACTATTGAGTGTGGGGGTTGTTTTTTTGGCCCATGTAACCTAGTGCTGCCTGTAACTGTCAGCAGTGAGGGCAAAGATTAGCAGCAGGTCAGTCTAAACTCCCTTGCATGGGTCACAATAGACAACAGATCAGCCTTAGATTACATCCTAGCTGTCTAAAGGAAGATCTTCTTTCTCCTCTGGTGCTTAATGTAGTCGATGTAGTCCAAGATACTGAGGGACATAGTTGAAGCCAATATTGCAGGATGTTTTTATCTTGCCACTTGGAGTCCTGTTAATTAAGTGCTGTATGAGACAAATTAAAGTGATGGTCCTAGTCTTTCTTGTTAAGATTAATAGGAGTAGCTGATATAGTGGCATACGCATGTCAAGATAATGCTGGGCTGAAGGATGGGTTGTTGGAAGAGTCAATCTACCTTGGGCCTGAAGCATTCCTAAAGGTTCTTACTGGGTATGCCAAGAATGAAAAGTCTTGGCCACTCTTTACTTAGGTAATTTTTCAGGGTTGTGTTTGCAACAAGCAACTGAGGGGAATGAGGTAATGTCCTCCTCTGGGCTTACTAACTGCTTACTATAAAAATGTAGATTCCTGAAGTTCAATGTTCCTCAGTTGTGATGAAAACCCACTGTGCACAGTGTCTGCAACTTCCACATGTTCTCTGGGGGCAAGGGAAGAATATAAGTGGTGCTCATTCTTTCTGATGTGCTGTGAGTAATAAACTACTTTGTCTCTGACCTCGGAGTCTCATATCTATTGTCAACAAGCATGAAACAGTTAACAGACTAACTTCCTAGCTTATACTTAGGGTAAAATCACATCTCCAACTCTGCAAATAATTAAGTATCATTGTAATATGAAATGTATTATAAGGGCCAGGCATGGCAGCTCATGCCTGTATCTCAGCATTTTGGGAGGCTGAGGTGGGCAGATCGCTTGAGCCCAGGAGTTAGAAACCAGCCTGAGCAACATGGTGAGACTCTGTCCTTAATTAAAAAAGAGAGAGAAAGAAAAAGAAAGAAACAAAGAAAGAAAATGAAATGCATTGTAAGAAGAAGTACAAAGTAAGATCAGAGAGGTGGGCAGGGGTTATAAAATGGGTAGTCTGATATGCTATGATAAGAAGCCTAAAGTTTATCATATTGGTATAAAGGAGTGCCACAGACTGAGTATATGTCCCCCAACCCCCAACCCCAGCAACTCATATGTTGATATTCTAACTGCCAGTGAGGTGGTATTAGGATACCAGACATTTGGAATATGATTACATCATGAGGGTAGAGCTCATACATGGGATTGGTATTCCTAAAAAAAGAGCTCTTTCACTCCCTTCTGCCATGTGAGGAATCAGCAAGAAACAGCCATCTATGAACCAGAAAGCAGGCCCTTGCCAGAAACTGAATCTGCCGGTGCCTTGATCTTGGACTCTCCAGCCTCCAGAACTGTGAGAAATAAATGTTTGTTGTTCCAGCCATCCAGTATAAAGTATTTTTTGTTATACAAGCCCAAGCAGACTAAGGGAACAGGGAAGACCAGAGGAGGAAATGACATGGCTGGATTTGTGTTTTTAGAAAAGACACTGGAGGTTGTGTGAAGCACTGATTTGAGGGGAACAAATCTTTAGGCAAGCAGAGCAGTAAGGGCATTATTACAGCAATCCACAATAGAAATGTTTAGAGCTAAATAGAAATAAGGGAACAGATCAGTGAAATACATAAGATTCCTGAATGACTACCAGATGAAGGTGTTGCCAAGAATCGAAGAGATGGAAGGAAAAAGAGGGTGAAGGATGAAAACCTTTGAGTTCTGTTTTTTTTTCTAAAGTGGAGTTTGAGGCACCTGAAGGGAATCTATGCAGAGAGGTCTAGCAAAAAGAAAAGGTGGCAGGGGTGGGGTGGATATATATGGATCTGAAGATTAGAAGAGATGGCTAGATTCAAGATATAGATTTACAAGGCATTTATATTAACAGTTGCCTCAACTTTTTCTCAGAAGACATTAATTTTCTAACATAAATCAAAGTATATAAACTGGAAATATGAATCTCTGCACCCTTCTTGAAATATAAACATAATATAAATATCCACATAAATGGCTCAGTACAATGTAGTCATGAGTTAGATACCACTGCCATATAAAATGTGGAGTAAAAATGGATTAGAAAGGAGAGTGCCTTCTTACATGCTTGGATAATTTTCTTATCTCAGTTGATTTAGATGTCTGTTTGTACTCTGGCTTCTTAGTCTTTAAAGTGATTTTATAGGGAAGCAAAGTTACAAAAATCAAGTCATGCAAGACATAAATTCACTGAACTACAGAAATGAAATTAAATCTGCATTGCTTTCTCCAGTGACCAACATTCTTCCTCTTTCCTTAAACTTCTGATTGTCAAGGCTTAATTCTGTGCTTTATTGCTAAAATTTCTATTTATTTAACAAATATGATGAGAACCACATCACTAACCTGCCATCTTAAGCAAATCTTTAAAATTATATTTTTTAGTTATTTGACAATTCTCTAAGCAAAGCCTAAGAATGTGCTCCAAAGACAGAATAGGAGCTTTATTTGCTATTTTCCAAGTTTAAGATGTTCATCCTTCTGGCAGAGCAGCTAGACAATACATCAGCCAAGAACATCTCTCTGGCTTGAAATAGGTCCTGGCTCTCAAAGAGGATTTGACTGAGGGAAAGGCAACATCTTTAGTTGCTCTGTGGCTGAACTCTTCTAATATTTCTCCCCAATGCCTTATCCAAGCCTTGGCTCCTTCCACTAACTTGGTTTCCATAGGAATAGACAGAGCTATCAAGTGGCACATAGTCAAATAGCACAAATGAAAGGAGAAAATGTTGCTGTAAAAAAAAAGGCTTTTCTCTGTGAGAGGAAACTATGAAAAGGTATTCTTGACTCTGAAGCTTCCTTACTTGATGCCAGATTTTTCATGTGTTCTTCCTAAGATAGCCTATTTTATTTAGATTATCATGAAAATTAATCCCTTCAGTGAAGAATCTTTTATATATAGGAAACTAATGAAAAATAAATATAGAAAAAAGTTATAAAATGCTGGGATGTGTATTTCTGCAAGGATAATTCTGTTGTGCTTGTGAGGTACTCTCATTTATTTAGAGTGGTGCTTTAAATTGGTACAACCTTTTGGGATGATTATAAAATATATTTGGTTTCTCACAGTTGTTATTTTATTTAAGGGCAACAGTTTTTTTTTTTTTTTTTTTTGGTCTTAAACTCTAGCAAAAGCAGTAGTTCTCAAACTCTAGCATGCATCAAGATCATCTGGAGGGCTTGAAAACACAGACTGAGAAGACCCTCGCCCAAGGTTTCTCATTCATTAGGTCTGCTGTGGGGACCAAGAATCTGCATTTGTAGCAAGTTTCTGGGAGGTGCTGGTGCTGCTTGTCTCGAATTCTACACTTTGAGAACCAATATTGAAACCAAGAACTTAATCTAGGAGTTCTCAATCCTCAGGAGCATAAAAAATAATGTCTGCTCCCATCCTAGATCAACAAAATCAGAATTTCTGGGACTTTGGAACTCATACTTCTTAAATTCTCGGTAGGTGATTAAAAAATGCAGTCGGGATTGAGAAGCACTGACCTAATTCAACCATTCACTCAACATTCAATGGTTATTTTTGGTATAATGACTCTGTATCAGACTCTATGCTAAGGGTTGGGAAGCTTTATACAGATGTGCACTTGTATGCAATGCAATATATAAGCAGGGAAGGGTAAATGCATAAAAAGGATACAGAAACAGACCACAGAGACAGAATAGAGGATGTACTTAAAAGTCATCCCTCAGAGACAGGATAGAGGATGTTTTAAAAGTCATCCCCCAGAGACAGGATAGAGGATGTACTTAAAAGTGACTTCCCCAAGATGTACTTGTGAAGAGGGGAAGGGGTTAGAACAGAATGACTTCATGAAAGAGATGTCAGTTGAACAGGATCTTAGGATCACTAACACTTTGGCACTCCTCGATGTCTCCACCTTGTTCCTGCTCCCCATTTCTTTGATATGGAGGACAATAAATGTTTTCTGAATTTTATGTAAAGTGCTATATAAAGACAGCTTCAACTCTTACTTGCACCCCTTCTAATCAATTTGTCCCCCATAAGCTCCACCTATATGGATATTCTAAAGTCAACATTAGGAAGTTGTGTATATTACAACTCTTGGAGCCACTTCTTACATGCTCCAATAACTCCCACGCTATCCCTCATTTTGACCATAATAGAAAGTGAAACCATATGCAATGCTATTCACTGCTGTCATACAATAAGAGCAGTTCTATGATAGAGGTAAGGACACAGGGCAGTAAGAACTCTGTAGAGGGGCACCTAACCCAGCCTTGAGGGATCAGTAGAAGCTTCTTGGAGAAAACAGTGCCTGAGTTGCATGTTGAAAGTGTATACAATTAAGCTAGCTTAAAGTAGGAAGGAAGCTGAATGTGCAAGGGCATCTTGTGTGGAAGATGCGGAAGAGGTTTAAATACACAGTATGTCTGAAGTTAGAGTAGATCTGGGGACACAGGACACTGAAGCCAAAAAGATAAGCAAGAACTCGATGATGAAAAGTACAGGGTGAAGGAGTTTGGGCTTTTCCTTTCAGTCTTCTGAAGCAATACTGAAGGATTTAAGTAAGGGAGTGACATGAGAGAAGTCTCCGCCAGATCACCCCCACACCCAAAGGCAAATCACTGAATTTTTCCTAGCCTCCGTTTCCTCCCACATGAAAAATGAGGAGGGTGGATTATGATCTAAAGCCCACTCAGCTTAATGTTCTTTGACTCCATGATTCTAAAAGGCAGAAGACCCACTCTCTACAGCTACTTCAAAACTTAATGTTTTTTATTCTAACTGACTCAATAATAACTTAATTTCTAATAATTTTTACTTTCCTTAACCACAGGGTAATAGTTTTTACATCCATTTCCTTTTTTCCAATACTGTACAAGTAATTCATTTTCCTAGCACACTGATGTTCGCTTTAGGGGATCCAGAAATGCTAACCCATGGGGAGGCAGTGTGGTGTAATTAAATGAGAATGGATCTGGGAACCAGTCAGATCTGGGTACTTCATTGTCTATATTATTAATAACTGTGAGCAAGTTACTTCTCAAAGCCCAGATTTCCCATTGGCAAAAAATAAAAAAAAAAAATGCCCAGTGCCCAGTGAGTACTCAACAAATATTGGCTTCTTTTTCAGATAACATCATTGCTCTCCTCTCATCATAAAAGTAGTCTCTGTAAATGAAATAACTTTCATTTGCTCCTAATGTTCTCATTGTTTGATGTCCATGATAATCTGTGCAGCCTGTTCTCCTTACTGATTCTGACCAGCCTTCTCAGTTACACTGCAAGCAAAGTTATTAAAACATCACGTTTCAATATTAAACTCAGAAGCTAAATGCAACAAATCTTGTTTAACACCTGGTTCCTTTGAAGCACCCCAAGTCTTGTAGGCTCCAGCTTTAGTTTTCCAACAATATACCTTAGTTTTATTGATCCTAGCATGCAGTTTAGAAAAATCAATTCACCTACTCTGCAAAGATGTGTGCCTTTGGGGGAACTATTTCAAACAACTGATTGAATCCATCTGTTGCCTTCTCTACTTCAGTTCCACACTATGGATGGGATTTCTTAGATGGTAGAAAAAGACAAATATACAGACAAATGTATAAGTAAATTCAATTATACTAAAAAACCTTTAATGAACCTCATTCAGGCCATGCATTAAAGGGTTTAATCCAATGCTGAGCATAACTAGTAATCTGAATTGGTAACTATTATCTATTCCAAAATGGTAGTTTAAATTCTCACAGCAGTGATGCTTGAATTCAAACCTGTATCTTCTAGTCTCAAATTTAGCCATCTTTTAAAAATTATAGCAAAACATACCACCATCTGCAAATCAATCAATCCCTGAATTCTATACTGCTCCTTATCTGTCTGCTACCTTCTAGACCTTTTTATTTGAAACTAAGAGAAGCACTGAGTTGAAAGCATAATGCTACAGCTTAGTGGCTGAAGTGAAGAAGCCCTTTGTGGACAAATGGAAATAACAATCATACATTTTAGAAAGCCATTCAAAAATTATTAATCATATATTTTATATATATTGAACATTTTGGAAAATGATTAAAAATTGGGAAAATAAAGTAAGAAAAAAGGTTATCAACAATTCTATTACCTTAAGCCTAATACAAGCTCCACTAGCATTTCCGTGAAAACTCCTCTATTCCTTTTGAGCTATTTGTTTAAGATGTGGGGGGATTTTTATAGTTTTTATCAAACTATACATCTAATTTTATATCTTAAGTAAGCAATGGTTCTAAAAATAACTTGTGCAGCTGTGCAGAGTGGCTCACACCTGTAATCCCAGCACTCTAGGAGGTGGAGACGGGTGAATCACTTGAGGTCAGGAGTTCAAGATTGGCCTGGCCAAAATGGCAAAATTTTAGTTTCTACTAAAGATACAAAAATTAGTCATTAGCCACCATCATAATAACCAACTCAGGTGTGAGTGGTCAAATGATGCTGACAAGAGAGAGTGGGTTTGAGGAGTCCCAGGATAGTTACACAGTTTCAAATTAGCTCCCACAAGATACTTATTATTAATAGTTACAAAGGAAAAAATAGTGATGTCACAGCAAAGGAACCTGGGAGGAGCTGCTTTATTCAAGTGAACAATCCAAAGTTAACACCATATTGGGACAAATTGATAGTCACACGCTTCCTGATATGAGGCACTGAGAGGAACACAACATCACTCCTGTGGTATTTTTACCAAAAGTGCATAGCCTGAACATAATTATAAGGAAATATCAGACAAATTAAAAAGGAAAGCTACTGTACAATTTAACTGGCCTGTACACTTAGAACATGTGAATGTAATGAAGTACACATTATACATACACAAAAGCTGAGGACTGCTGCAGATTAATGAAGACTAAAAAGGCAACGATTGAATGCAATGCCTAATCCTGAATTTTTTTTTATAGATGACACTGTTGGGACAATGGGCAAAATTTTAGTAAGATTTCTGGATGAGATAACATTATTTATGTTAACTGTCTGATTGTGATAATTGAGCTGTGGTTATGTAAGAGAATGTCTTTGTTTTTAGGAACTATGCACTGAATATTTAGGGGCAAAGGAGTATCACACTTGCAATTTACTCCAAATGATTCAGAAGACAATGTCTACACATTCCCATATATCATGAGAAGGTAGAGAGAAGGATAAAGCACACGCAGCAAAATGTGTACATTTGGGGAATTTGAGATTATATGAAAATTCTTCGCACTGTTCTTGAAACTTTTCTGTAAATCTGAGATTATGTCAAAATATAAAGATAGAAAAAAAAGCAAAACTTAAAATTTTTGTTATAAAAGTAATAACATATCCATTACAGGAATTTCAAAAATAAAGTATAAAGAAGAAAACAATGATCAGCCTGCACCTCTTTTTTTTTTTTTTTTTTTTTTTGAGATGGAGTCTTGCTCTTGTTGCCCAGGCTGGGGTTCAATGGTGTGATCTCAGCTCACTGCAAACTCTGCTTCCTGGGTTCAAGTGATTCTTCTGCTTCAGCCTCTCAAGTAGCAAGGATTACAGTCATGCACCACCACGCCCAGCTAATTTTTTGTATTTTTAGTAGAGATGGGGTTTCAATATGTTGCCCAGGCTGGTCGCAAACTCCTGACCTCAGGTGATTCATCCACCTCAGCCTCCCAAAGTACTGGGATTACAGGTGTGAGTCACTGTGCCCAGGCTCAGCCTGCACACCTTAAACCTGAGGTAAGCATAGTTTACATTTTGACATACTCTTTTCCTGTCTCTTGTCTACAAGGAGTTGTTTCTTATCCTCAGATTACACTTAAATTTCAAAATGCTCCCTAATCATGCCTTAGTTAACATTCACAATATCCTTGTTGTGAAAGCCAGAATTATTCTCATTACGTAGATGAGGAAATACAAATTCAAAAAGATTAAACTATAGGTTTACTTTTAAAAGATTATCTGTTTATATCCCATAATAGAAAAAAAAGTCACAAACAGCTGGTTGAGCATGATTCACAAACTGTCTGCAATTTAGTTTTCTGTAAAATGAGTAGTAGTATATGATTTCTAGGATTCCTTCTAATATTAAAATGCTACAATTCTAACATGCTCTATTATCACAATTTTTTTGTATAGAGAAATTTGTAGTGCCTAGCACAGGGACGCATTTATAATAGGCACTAGATAAACATTTTTTGAATAAATAACAAATCTTTACGAATTGTAAAATGGATAGTTATAGAGGTTATGAAGATTAAATATTAGATGTGAGTGGTTTCTAAAGTATAAATATAATTTATTATTACTGATGGTTTTGAATAGAAAACAAATTGCTTATTATTCTAAAATAGAGATTAAAGTTAGGACAACAACCAAAAGATGTCACCTTTTTGTAGGAATCTAAGACATTTACTATGAAGTTTATTTCTATATTACGCTTGTTTCAAGTATAATTCACCTTATTCTCATCAATAACCAATTTAACTGACTGTTTGCAGACAGATAGAGAGACAAATGACAAATTAGTACTCCCCAGGTTTGTGGCATGGACATAAAAAGTGAATTTATTTTTCAAATACCTTTTATAGCCATAGCCTTGCAAGTAGAAGACATCTTATCTAGTTTACTATTGATCCAAATGACAAGGCTGAGCATCAGATTAAGGATATGTCAGAAACCCGAGAAAGGCTACCAACAGATGCAGCAGGATGGCAGCTTCTTTCAAAATGATCTATTAAGGCTACTGTGTTTACAAAGGCAGCTGAGAAAACACAGCACAATATACTGGGTTGTATCAAATAACCAGCAGAATGGCCATAAAAACTTCTGATACTAATGTGAACCCCCATACATGAATGATACATGTTTATTTTCAGCAATAAAAACTATGCACAGACTTTTGCAGATAAACAAGATACATGACTGTTTTTCACCTCATATCCCTTTCCTTTTGTCAGTGTCTTCTTCAACAAAAGGAAGCATTTCTAAGAGATGACATCTGTTATGAGACAATAGGAGATACTATCTAATTTAAGCTGACTGTCAACCAGAAAGGTCAAGAACAATTCAAGAACTTCATTTTAAGATATTTTCTTTGGTGATACTAAAATATGACATGGCTAAGTAGGTAATAACCAAATAATATCATGCCAAAATGGAGCCCCAAAAAACAAAAATCCTGAGGTATTTCTTATATAAAGCACAATATTTTATATAAAAAAGAAACATTATTTTGGGCATAACATATTAAGCATAATAAAAAAAGTAGCAAAACCACAAAAAAAAAAGAAAGCCGTTCGGAGGTGGGAAAATCTTTTTGTGTGTGTGTGTGTGATCACCTTGGGATTAGCACATCTTTATGGAAGATCCATTACTTTCTAGACTAGAATGAATTGAAGACTTTTGTGAGAATCATGGGAATAGAAAAAGCTTCAGAAAATTCTCCTTTCAGATGCCTTTACACATACTTGAACTGGTTTTTCGAAACCCAGAGTGCTCCGAACAATATCAAGAGACCAATATTTGACACTGTTAAAAACTAAAGCGATAGATAACTGTGGTCTAAAACGATTTAAAACATCAGCCAACCATTCAACTTTTTTAGTTTGCCCTTTAAACCAGAATATGATGCTTTTTTATAGCAATTATAAAGTGTTTTTTATTTATCATCAGCTTAAATCGCAGTGAATAGATATGAACTGCATTATCATTATTACATGCTATAGGTCTAACTTGTCAGGACAACTGGGTTTTAGTCCTAGCTCTAACTAGTTATGTGAATATAAACATATCATTCAATTTGCCAAACAATTATTGAGTACCTACTTTGTGCAAGGCACTGTTTTTAGATGTGATGAGTAAAACAACTTTCTGGGCCTCAGTTTCCTCAACTGTGAAATGAGGAAATTCAGTTAAGTTATAAACTAGTATTTTATCTACCAAAGTGTTTTACAGAACACTGTTTCCTTAAATGTTGTTAGTTTATGCTAAAAAAAAAAAGTATTGGGATCAAATGATTATGAGAAATTTTGGATTTAAAAAAATTAATGGGTTTCTTTACTGTGCAACTTCTCAGAGCCTCTAGAATGCTTATACACACTGAATTTTCAAGGAGGAACATGCAGTAGTTCCTACTCTTATTTGACCATGGAACCCACTTTTTTATACAACATTACATGGAAATATTATTTTAGGAAAGAAGCTTTGGGACTGGGTGCAGTGGCTCATGCCTGTAATCCCAGCACTTTGGGAGGCTGAGGCAGGCAGATCAACTGAGGTCAGGAGTTCGAGACCAACCTGGCCAACATGGTGATACTCCCTCTCTACTAAAAATACAAAAATTAGCCGGGCATGGTGGTGCATGCCTGTAATCCCAGCTACTCAGGAGCCTGAGGCAGGAGAATCGCTTGAACCTGGGAAGTAGAAGTTACAGTGAGCCTCGATCATGCCACCGCATTCTAGCCTGGGCGACAGTGAGACCTGGTCTCCAAAAGACAAACAAAAAAACAAAAGAAACTTTGGGAAATCCTGCACTAAATGCTTTCTAAGGTTCAAGTTAGCTTTTATAATTTCTATTTCTTTTTGTAAGAAACACAGAGCTGCTAAATACCTAGCCTGGATAAAATAAACTTGAGAAAAAAATTTTCACAAAGCCAAAGAAAAAGTTACTTGAGACTACAGTTATTAACAAGAAGTTGGCCTACTGAGTAACAGGCAATATAAAACACTGAGAATGAATAACAGAAAATGGGGCAGAAAAAAAAAAAACACTACAGGGTGTTTGAAGCAAGGATTTCTTAAAAATCAAGACTTCTTCCAAGCTGCTTATATCAAAGTAACCAGTATTTGCTTCACAATGGCTCACCAAATGCTATAGATGTTAAACATCCAGTGTATGTTGAACTTTATGTTTTGTACCTCAGGAGACACAATTTGTTGAGAGCTATGGTGAAATATCTGTATTATTGCCTCTAACATGCCTTGCTCTCATCTTCTACAAGCCCATCACATAACTTTCATGACTACCACTAACTCAAATTCCCTATCACATCCTTAACTCTTTTCTGCCAGTGGATAAGAGATATTGCTCTGGTTAGAATCAGGTGGCAGTAAACAGGGCTGTAAAGCTCAAAGCTTCCAAGTGCAGTCATGCACATCTGGGGAGGATTTCTGGTAGCCCACAATAAATCCTGTTAGTCTAAGGAGACTAAATTTATGAATGAGTCTGCTTGGTAATAGAGCCAAGTTCAAGAATGAGTCTGCTGACCTAATAGTGGAATATGAAATGGAAAGAAGAAAACTTTCGAGGTGAAGCAACTTCTTCAATTCTGAAGACCACCAAAATAAGTAAGCAATGTCTATGAATGCTACTGTGTGACATCGAAGGCTGAAAGGACAGACAAGTGATATGTGGAAAGAAAGGAGAGGGAAGAGAGAAAGAAAGTGAAAAAGAAAAAGAAATGAAAAAATTCAGGATTCGATAGGAAAGAAAGACATTTGTATAATAGGAAACTCTATCATTCTCTTCTCTAACAACTTCCTCAATGTTTCTAAAAAAAATGCCATGGCCATTTCTGCCTTTTATCTTTGTTTACTCTATTTCCTCTGCCTGAAGTTCTCTCTGGGTTCTCATTCTATGTCAAAAGTTGACCATTTCTTTAAGACCCACCTGAAATTTCAATTCTTCCATGTATTAGGCAGGTTCAGTACAGGAAACAGAAGCCATTTAGGTATTTTAGGCAGGAAAGATTTTAATACAGGGAATTATGTGCTTATAAAGTAAGTGGAAGGATTCTAGCTAGGCTTTAAGGAATGACTCCCTGAATGATGTAAAGTCACCATTGTGACTACAGTGTTAAGTTCAGTGCACATCTGTAGATGCCATCAGGAATTCAAAACAAAAAAACACTATTGTAATAACTGCTTTTTAACACCCAGCTGGAAGAGTAATGGAAACTGAAATGTCCTATAAAAGCATCCCCTAATGACTGTTCCCACCTCTGAATATGAGAAGCAATACGGCTAGACTTGCTTGTACAGGGCACTCGGCATACTAACAGTAGCTTGTAAGAGTATACTCTTTTAAAGTATATGCCCATTCTCCTTATCTTGCGTTTAAGGCCCTTGCAGCTAGAACCATAGTACTTATCTCTAGTCTCTTCCTCCTCTGATTAAACCTAACTCAATTCCTTTGGATAGTAGTAAACAGGTAGTGCCTGCTTTTGCAGACTACACCTTTCCAGTTTAGTGTAAAGGATTGCTAGCCCAACCCTTGTAAGGTAATTCTGGCTTCCGGTCTTATATCTGGTTGTGGGATGAAATATTTAAAACCTTTTATGGAAATTTATGTCTATAATTAGCAAGTGGTTGAGATTCTTTTATCTTTGCAGATGGAAAAGAGAACAATAACTGGGGTTGGGAAGCAGATGGACACATTTCTGATATCTCTGAAATCAATCTCAAAACTTGTCCTAAGGTAGGTTTGATTTCTCCTTGTACTTGTTTGGAAGCAATTCTCCAACATGCATACATGGTAATCTGGACTATCTTTTCAAAGACGTCTACGTAACTAGTTGCTTTGGAAGCTAGAAACGGTACTTCCCTTCAGGTGAGAGGACAGATTTGTTTGCTAACCAGGATATTAAAGTTAATGTTTCATTTGGTGGCAAAGGATAGGTAGGTTTCCTCACAGCCTTGATGTAAGATTGGAAGATTTTAAGTTCAAGTTTTCTCAGGTGTGACACTGACTCCTCTGCCTTTTCAGGATCTACCTGGACCTGCCTCCATATCACCCTTATGGGACTTGTGGGCAAGGAGAACCAATGCAAACATGAAACTCATGCTGCCTGCTGTGCCATAAGCAATAAACTGTATAAATCAATTTGGACTTATGGTCTTCCAGCTGAATCTATGCGCAAGCCAGCCTAGCAGCTGCAGTAGTCTGACTGCTTTAAAGTATTGTCTTTTAGGAAAGTGCTCATTGACTATTTGTTAAATGCGTAAATGAGTGAATGAAATCTGGCTACAGTGTGAAGAATGCTTTGAAGAGGAGAAAGACTTGAATCTGGAAGATAGGTAGGCTACTTCGGTTGATTAGGTAACAGATATGGTAGATGAAATTAGAATGATGGAATAAAAGAGATGGGTAAAAGGGCCAAAAAGGGGAAGCCCCAAATATATATATAGACCCCTTAAAATCCTTGGCTGATCCCTGAATTGACAATGTATGGGAGACTCCAAGAAGTCTTCAGAAACCTGCAAAAGGAAAGTTGAAAAGCTGATCAGTGATTTAGCTACTACCCAAGGCATAGGGGTAGAATTCGGAGGTTAAGTTCACCTAGTCAGAGGGCTTGGTACATGTTTCAGACTTCTCATTGAAATCTCTGAAGGGCCATGCCTTAATAGTATAGACTATGTACCAAGACTATGGACCTGGTCTAATAGCTTCAACTACAACCAAGGGAAAAACCAAGACACTCAACAAGTTCAGTGTAATTAGCTTTAACTTCCTTAGGAAACAGTCAACATTCTTTAGAGGAAGATAACAGAATCAAGAGTCCCTACAAGGTATTATCCACACTTCTATACTATAAAAAATTACTATCAATGCAAACAAACAGAAAAACAGGACTCAATTTTAAGAGAAAAACACAAAATAAATAGATCTTAACCCAGATGTTGAACTTTACAACAGCCTTATAAATATGGTCAAAGACTTAACAGAAAAAAGATGGTCATAATTATCAAACAAATAAGGGAATCTCAGTAGAGAAAAATTACATAAAAAGGACCAATTGGAAATTCTAGAATTGGAAAGTATTATATCTGATATGTAAAAATCATAGCATGGACTTAATAGCAGACTAAATAACAGAAGAACAGGCCAATCAATTTCAGTTTAGATCAATAGAAACAATTTAATTTGAAGACAAGGAAAAGATTTTACAAAAATCAACAGAACCTCAATGACCTATAAGACAATGTAGAAAAATCTAATGTATGTCTAATTGGTATCCCAGAAGAAGAGAGAATGGAACAGATAGCATATTTGAGAAATAATTAAAATTTGGTAAAAATATCAACTTTTATATCCAAGAATCTCAGTGAATCAAAAGCATGGTTAATATAAAGAAAACCACCTTGCAGTGAGCCGAGATCACGCCATTGCACTCCAGCCTGGGTAACAAGAGAGAAACTCCGTCTCAAAAAAAAAAGAAAAGCACCTCTACGCACATGATAGGCAAATGTTGAAAACCAAAGCTAAAAAGACAATATTGAAAGAAGTCTCAGAAAAACAACCACAACCATTTATACACATATGGACAACAGGAATGATGGGGTACTTCTCATCGGAACCGATGGCTACCAGAAAACAATAAAATAACATTTTTTTTTTTGAGACAGAGTTTTGCTCTTGCTACCCAGGCTGGAGTACAATGGTGCGATCTCGGCTCACCGCAACCTCCGCCTCCTGGGTTCAGGCAATTCTCCTGCCTCAACCTCTGAGTAGCTGGGATTACAGGCACCTGCCACCATGCCCAGCTAATTTTTTTTGTATTTTTAGTAGAGACGGGGATTCACCATGTTGACCAGGATGGTCTTGATCTCTTGACCTCGTGATCCACCCACCTCGGCCTCCCACAGTGCTGGGATTACAGGCATGAGCCACTGCACCCAGCCCTAAAATGACATATTTAACTTATGTTTTACGAGGCATAGTATAATATTCCAATGTGAAAAGTGAAAGATGCATACTGAAAGCAACCTCCTAAAAATAATATATAGGTATAAGTAAAGAACCAATTGACGAACTAAAATGAAAAATTAAAAAATTTGATTAATGTAAAAGAGAATAGGAAAACAGATTGAAAGAAACAATAACAGATGGCTCAAAATAAAAATAAGATAAAAACCTTAAACCCAACCATATCAATAATTCATTAAATGTAAATGGACTAATATTTCAGTTTAAATGCAGATATGGTCAGACTAGATAAAAAGAATGTCTATAAGTGATGCTTATGTTGTCTACAAGAGATATACTTTAAATATAAAGACACAGATAGGTTGAAAGTAGGAACAGAAAAATATTTGTCTGAAGTGAGTAATAAGAAAGTTAGAGTGGCTACATTAGTAGCAGATAAATAATAAAATATTTACATAGCTTCAAAGTACTGCCCCTCAAAATATTTTTTGATTACAAAGATGAAAAGCCTACAATGTACCTTAATTGAGAAAGTGAACATAATTAGTAATGAAAAACATAAAAATTTTGTGACACACCATAGGATTCAATAAGAACACAGCATTACTACTATGATGTCTGCCAAAGAACAACACAAATCTAATCATAAAAATGTACCTAACAAATCCAAATCAAATGACATTATATAAAAATTTATCCAGTAATCTTCAAATGTGTCAACACCATTAAAGTTGAGGAAAGATTAAGAAACTTTTCTAGATTGAAGGAGACTAAATAGGTTTGACCAAGGCAACATGTGATTCTCAACTTACTACTTAAGGATATTATTTGGATAATAGGATTTGAGGATAGTAATATATAAATGTTAATTATCTGATTTTAATGGTGGTGATATAGATATAGGTATAGATATAGATATAGGCTTTTTTTTCTTTTCATATGGAGTCTCACTGTCACCAGGCTGAAGTGTAGTGGCACAATCTCAGCTCACTGCAACCTCCACCTCCTGGGTTCAAGGGATTCTCTTACCTCAGCCTTCCAAGTAGGTGGGATTACAAGCATGCTCCACCATGCCCAGCTATTTTTTAATTTTAATTTTATTTTATTTTTAGTAGAGATGGGATTTCACCATGTTGGCCAGGATGGTCCCAATCTTTTGACCTTGTGATCTGCCCACCTCGGCCTCCCAGAGTGCTGGGATTACAGGTGTGAGCACTGCACCTAGCCAATAGATATAGGCTTCTGTCCATGGTTCCTGGCTCTTAACACCCATAGACCTTGTTACAGTCTTTTGTTAAAATGTTGGGTGCTTTAGGCTTTAGAAACAGGCCTCAGAAAATAATTTCTCTCTCTGATCTTCTCCTGTCCTCTTTTACCTGCTCCTTTTTCTCCCCAAGGTAGGTCATAGGAATTAAAAATATACTCTACTTTTCCTCTGCCTCTAGCCATAAAGAAATTCTCTGACCTACTTTGACTATAGGTTACAAGAACTCTGTTTCAAAAGGCTCCTTACACCTTATACAAAAATTAACTCAAGATGTATTAAAGACCCGAACGCAAGACCTAAAACCATAAAAACTCTAGAAGAAAACCCTAGGCAAGACCATTCAGGACACAGGAATGGGCAAAGACTTCATGACTAAAACACCAAAAGCAATAGCAACAAAAGCCAAAATTGACAAATGGGATCTAATTAAACTAAAGAACTTCTGCACAGCAAAAGAAACTATCATCAGAGTGAACAGACAACTTAAAGAATGGGAAAAAATTTCTGCAATCTATCCATCTGACAAAGGGCAAATAGCCAGAATCTACAAGCAACTTAAACAAATTTACAAGAAAAAAAAATGAACAGCCCCATCAAAAAGTTAGCAAAGGATATGAACAGGCACTTTTCAAAAGAAGATATTTATGCAGCCAACAAACATATGAAAAAAACCTCATCATCACTGGTCATTAGAGAAATGCAAATCAAAACCACATTGAGATACCATCTGACGCCAGTTAGAATGGTGATCATTAAAAAGTCAGTAAACAACAGACACTGGAGAGGATGTAGAGAAATAGGAACATTTATACTGTTGGTGGAAGTGTATATGAGTTCAATCATTGTGAAAGACAGTGTGGTGATTCCTTAAGGCTGTAGAACCAGAAACACCATTTGACCCAGTAATCCCATTACTGGGTATACATCCAAAGGATTATAAATCATTCTACTATAAAGCCACTTGTACATTTATGTTTATAGCAGCACTATTTACAATAGCAAAGACTTGAAACCAACCCAAATGCCCATCAATGATAGACTGGATAAAGAAAATGTGGCTCATATACACCATGGAATACTATGCAGCCATAAAAAAGGATGAGTTCATGTCCTTTGTAGGGACATGGATGAAGCTGGAAACCACCATTCTCAGCAAACTAACACAGGAATGGAAAACCAAATACCACATGTTCTCACTCATAAGTAGGAGTTGAACAATGAGAACACATGGATACAGGGAGGGGAACATCACAGGCTGGGGCCTGTCAGGGGGTGGGGGACTAGGGGAGAGATAGCATGAGGAGAAATACCTAATGTAGATGACAGGTAGGTGGGTGCAGCAGACCACCATGGCACATGTATATCTATGTAACAAACCTGCATATTGTGCACTTGTATCCTGAACTTAAAGTATAATAAAAATAAATAATTCTGAGAAAAAAAACAAAACAAGCAACACCCCCCCAAAAAAAAGAGCTTTTGCCTCATACCCTGGAGGAAAGAATGCTGCACAGAAAGGCCAAGATGAATCTGAATAGACAGGCCTTGATGGGTTTTCCCCCTCAGTCTATTAAAATTAGATCACACCCTTTTGGCACCATCACATTTCTACATGGTTGTTACTCATGCCTGTCCAATGAAGTCTCCATAAAAGGCCCAAGAGGATGGGGTAGAGGACAGCAGAACATGTGGAGGCTTATAGAAAGCTGAGCAAGAAATTCATCCATATGCTGAGAGGGTGGTGCACCCCACTCCACAGAGACAGAAGCTCCTGTGCTTGGGACCCTTCTATACCTTGCATTATGTAGCTTACCTTTTTATTTTTTCTATTTTATTTATTTATTTTGATAGAGTTGGGGTTTCGCTATATTGCCCAGGCTGGTCTTGAACTCCTGGGCTCAAGAGATCCTCTCAACTCGACCTCCCAAAATGCTGGGATTACAGGCATAAGCTATGGTACCCAGCCCATGTATCTCTTCATCTGGCTTTTTATTTCTATCTTTTAATATATCCTTTATAATAAACTAATAAACATATTTCCCTGAGTTCTGTGAACCACTCTAGCAAAGTAATTAAACCTAAACAGGGTTTAATTAAACCTAAGAACCACAACTTGAAGCCAGTTTAGTCAGACATTCGGTAGGCCTTCATTGTAACTGATGTCTAAAGCATGGGGCAGTCTGGAGACTGAGCCCTCAATCTGTGGGATCTGATACTATCTCTGGGTAGATAGTGTTAAAAGTGAATTAGGTGGGCCGGGCGCAGTGGCTCACGCCTGTAATCCCAGCACTTGGGGAGGCCGAGGCGGGTGGATCACAAGGTCAAGAGATCAAGACCATCCTGGCCAACATGGTGAAACCCCGTCTCTACTAAAAAGCTACAAAAATTAGCTGGGTGTTCCGGCGCGCGTCTGTTGAAGAACTGACTGCTTGCTTGCTGGTGAAGTCTCCACATATTTGGTCACCGAAGTCTTCTGTGTTGATTGTTGTGTTGAGTGAGAGAACAGAAAAAACCCCAAACAGGTAGAGTGTGTTTTCTCCCCTTGGAATTTCAAACTTGAAGCAAATGCAACATTCTTGTGAGTTGCAGGTAAAGCAGTGGTTAGGAAAATTCCATAGACTTAAATAATTATATGTATTTAAGAAAACTATATATACAATTAGGTAATTATAAATAATATATTTATATAATATGTATAAATATACAACAATGCCTTATGATGATTTTATCATAATGATTATATAAAATCATTGACCTAAGATTCCAAAACAAGAAGCTAGAAAAAGATTGAGATAGAGCAGGGATCCCTCTCAGGGACCTGCTAGTCCCTTCTTGGCATGGAAATAAAGGCAACATTTTGAGTCCCTTCAAGGCAAAGTCCAGGCACCCAGCTAGCCTGGAAAAGTAAATGAGCAACCTGATAATAAGCAAGAATATAGTAAAAACAGTTTCCCAAACAAGCCAGAGTCATAAGGTATTTTGGTACCCCATGGAAACTAAAAGATAACATTTTAACACATGTTTTTGAGTTGTTTTTCAGAAACCGCACCAGAGGAAAAATGCCAACAGTTATCACACAGGCCTCAGATAAAGGAGAACTGAGGACTGAATTCTGACCATCACTTTTTGTTCTAAATTTCTTCCTGAGGGGCCTGGAGAAATCATTGAAAAAGACAACACACTAAAATGGAGGGAAGAAGAAATAAAATCTGGAAAGTCAAAATCTATAAAAGAAAGTAGGTTTGTTGTCAAAAAACCTTCCTACCGAAAAACAAAACAAAATAGTTTCACTGGTAAATTCTTTAAAAAATTTAAGAAATAAATAATTCCAATCTGACCAATCTTACTCAACTTTATAAATAATAGAAGAAGACAGTTTCCCAGCTTATTTTATTAGGTCTGCAAATCTTGATAGGAAAGACAAAGACATTATAAGAAAAGAAAACAAAACTATAGACCAATATTTCTTTTAATCGTGTTGCAAAAATCCTTAATGTATTAGCCAATTAAATTGAGTAATATATAAAAAGCATAATGTCATGACCAACTAGGACTTAGTCCCACAAATGCAAGGTTGGTTTCATATTTTAAAATCAATTGATGTGGCTGCGGTGCCTCACACCTGTAATCCCAGCACTTTGGGAGGCCAAGGAAGGCATACCACCTGAGGTCAAGAGTTCAAGACAAGTCTGGCTAACATGATGGAACCCCCCTATCTACTAAAAATACAAAAATTAGCCAGGTGTGGTGGCACATGCCTGTAGTCCCAACTGCTCAGGAGGCTGAGGCAGGAGAATTGCTTGAACCCAGGAGGTGGAGGCTGTAATGAGCCGAGATCACACCACTGCACTCCAGCCTGGACAACAAAGTGAGACTCCATCTAAAGGAATAAAACCCAAAAAACAAAAAACAATTGATGTGCTGGGTGTGATGGGGTATGTCTGTAGACCTAGCTACTCGGGAGGCTGAGGTAGGAGGATTGCTTGAGCCTGGAAGTTCGAGTCCAGCCTGGGCAACACAGTGAGACTCCATCTCTAAATTTTATTTAAACAATTGATGTAATGAGTAAAATAAATAAAGAACAACAACTATATGATAATTCCAACAGATGTAGAAAAAGCATCTGACAATATGTGACGCCAACTCTTGGTTTAAATTCTCAGCAAACTAAAATCATAAGAAAGTTTCCTCGATCAGTGTGTCATTTGTCAGTTTTCTGCCTCTCAGCTCCAAATCAGCTTCGTTACCTTGTTTTGTGAGACTAGACCCTGTGAACATTTCTCCTTTGCCAGTTGCCACAATATTTGACTTTATCAGTAGCAGGTGCAGCAGGGATACTGCAAGTAATAGCAGAAGAAGGGGCTCTTCACACTGGTTCCAATGTTCTCTTCTTGCTCCTATGAGGCAGATGTTAGAGGTCTACAGGAGACTCAGTGGATCTCACACTCCAGTAAGTCTCACCACTAAAACAGTGGGCAACTTTCTGTTCATCAGCCCCAGCTCTCTAGCTCTGGCCCTTGACATTCCAGTGAACTTCACCATCCAGGGCCACAACTACACTCATTCCCATAAGGCCTGAATCTCAGCTTCCAAGTTCGTTCCTCCCTTGGATACTCTCCTTAGCCTCAGGGGTAGTAGCTTCCCCCATATTTGTTATTCCTGTATTCTTTAGCTCAAGAACATTTTTTAAAAACTGAAGTTAATTTCATGTTTAGTGGTGAAATATTACATGCTTTCTTCCTAAGATCAGAAATAAGGCAAGGATGGCTACTCTAATCACTTCTATTTAAATATGTAATGAAGGCATTGGCCAGTGAAATAAGGCTGAAAAGAAGGAAAGAAGGAAGAAATGATACAAGGAAGGAAGGGAAGGCAAAAAGATTTGAAAAAAAAATACCTCACTTTAATTTGCATATGGCATGACTGTTTATGTAGGAGCCTAAAAAATCTACAAAACAACTAATAAAACTAATGAGGAACTTAAGCAAGCTTGCAGAAACAAGATCAATGCAAAAAGATCAAAGACCTACAAACGACAAGCACATGAAAAGATCTCGGCATCATTTGTCAATAGAGAAATGCAGATTAATACCATTACACACCTCAATGGAATAAATGTATTCATTTTAGAATGGCTCAAAAGAAAAAGACTGACTATACAAAGTATCCTCATAAAAAAGTGAGGGTATGGAGAAAATGGGACTTTCATTCACTATCAGTGGGAAAGTAAGATAGTACAAGCACTTTGGAAAACTGTTCAGCATTTTCTTAAAAGTTAAGTGTATAACCTGTTAAGTGGCCCAGCCATTCCATTTCTAATGATTTGCCCAAGAGAAATGAAAGCATATGCTTACAGATGAATGTTCTTAGCATCTTCATTAGTAATACCTAAAACTGAAAACAACCCAAATGTCTACCATCAAGCAAACAGGTAAACAATCTGTAGCGTCTCCAAGGCTAGGTGGTATAACATACGCCTGTAAACTTTAAACTTTTATATTGTTCATGCCTGCAATCCCAGTACTTTAGGAGGCTGAGTCAGGAGGATTACTTGAGACCAGGAGCTTGAGAACAATTTGTAATATATCCATTAAATAGAATAATACTTAACAATGACAATATATAAATAATTGAGGTATGCAATAACAACATGAATGAATTTCAAAATAATTATACTGAATGAAAGAAGCTAGGCAAAAAGACTAGTTTTATATGATATCACTTACATAAAATTCTTGAAAATGCAAATCACCCTGTCGTGACATAAGACAGATGGCTGGTTGCTTGGGGAGGGATGGTGGCAGCAGAGAGTGGTTGAAAGAAAGGATAACAAATGGGCGGGGTGTGGTACCTCATACCTGTAATCCCAGCACTTTGGGAAGCTGAGGCAGGCAGATCATGAGGTCAGGAGTTTGAGACCAGCCTGGCCAACATGGTGAAACCCTGTCTCTACTAAAAACACAAAAATTAGCTGGGCATGGTGGTGGGCACCTGTAATCCCAGCTACTCAGGAGGCTGAGGCAGGAGAATAGTTTGAACATGGGAGGTAAAGGCTGCAGCAGTGAGCAGAGATCGTGCCACTGCATTCTAGCCTGGGCGACAGGGCAAGACTCTGTCTCAAAAAAAAAAAGGAAAGGATAACAAATGGCCATGAGGAAACTTTTGAAGATGATAGTTACGTTCATTATTTTGATTGTGGTAATGCTTTCATGGGTGTGTAAATATGCTACAAGTTATCAATTTTATTTTATATTTATATTTATTTATTTATTATTTTTTAAGACGGGGTTTCACCATGTTGGTCAGGCTGGTCTTGAACTCCCAACCTCAGGTGATCCACCTGCCTTGGCCTCCAAAGTGCTTGGATTACAGGCATGAGTCACCATGCCCGGCCGATACAAGTTATCAAATTATACACCTGAGATATATGCAATTTGTTACATATAAATTAAATTCAATCAATTACTAAAATAATATAAGGAAGAAATAGTGGATATGGTGGCACAACATTGTGAATATGCTTAATGCCACTGAATAGTATACCCCAAAATGGTTAAAGTGGCAAATTTTATTTTCTGTATATTTTGGAAAAATGTTTATAAATGTTTATAATGTATATAAATGTTTAAAAATGTTTATAAAATCATTGCAAAAAAGATTTTTAAAAAGTCAATCAAAATGTATTGCTGGCTGGGTGCAATGACTTATTCATGTAATCCCAGCACTTTGGGAAGCTGAGGTGGGAGGCTTGTTTGTGGCCAGCAGTATGAGACCAGTCTGGGCAAAACAGCAATACCCCATCTTTTAAAAATAATTTTAAAATTAGCTGGGTATGGTGGCACATGCCTGTAGTCCCAGCTGCTCAGGAGGCTGAGGTGGGAGGAATGCTTGAACTCAGAAGTTCAAGGATGCAGTGAGCTATGCTTTACCACTACATTTCAGTGTGGGTGACAGAGCGAAACCTTGTCTTACAAAACAAACAAAAAAAAGACATTGCTATCATAGGTAATCTAACCTGAAATCTTATTTTAAAACGTTGCTTAGTGTCTTATTGTAGTAGCATCTAAAAATAAATCAGAAAAAATGGGAACTGGACCTGAGCAGACAACTTCATAAAAGAAAGTATACACATGATTTTTAATCATATGAAAAGGAGTCAACTTCATTAGTCATTAGGTAAGCGCAAATTAAAACAAAAATGAGATACACACTAGAAATGCTAAAAGTAAAAGGACTGACAAAACCAAATATTGCTGAAGATACATGGCATCTGAAACTTACATACTGTGTTGTTGGTCAGAGTGTAAAGTGGTAGCAACATTTTGGAGAACCATTAAGCAGTATCTACTAAAGCAAAAAATATGCAGAAATTATTAAAGAGCATTGCACATTTAGGTATTTATTTGATAAGCACAATATCCACAAAATGACTTGTACAAAAATGTTAATTTTTTCAATTTATTCATAAGATTCTTCTCATAAACAAGACTATAACTAACCCAAATGTCCAACATCACATGAATGTATAAACAAATTATTATATATTTGTGCAATAGAATACAATTTAGTAACAGAGAAAGAATATGCTATTGAAATGTGCAACAATATGGATAAATCCCAAAAATATTATGTTGAGTGAAAGATCCTAGACACAGAAGAATACATACTGCATTATTCCATTTATACACACACAGACATTTTTTCCTGCCCAAGTTGGTGGACTAGAAGCAGTGTTAGCATGCCTCTCCCACTTGGAAAGACAAGAGTGTATAGAGACTCACACTGTGAACTTTTTGTTCCAGAAGCAATACAGAAACTCAACAGGAAAACGGAAAGAAACCACATATCCTCTGAAAGAAATGGTAGGCTGCAGTCTACACACTGTGAGCCAGGTGGAAAACTTAGACAGTGAACCTGCTCACACACCAAGCACACTGCTACTACAAACAGCATCTGAAAAAGCCATCATACAAAGACTCTCTATAACCAAGGAACTCACAGTCTTCACACCAGAAATCGGAAGAGCCAAATTAGGCTATAATAAACTATAAACATTAAAGTTACATCCTTAAGGGGGAACAAAAAAATATTTAAAAACATAGGTGAATAAAAAATAAATTCAAAAATACTAGAAGAAATAGTCTACCCAAGTGAGAAGGAACCAGAAAAATAATTCTGGCAATATGACAAAATTATTTTGGGTTCTATAATACCCACAAAAGATCATACCAAACCAAGATGAAATCTTTGAAATACCGGATTAAGAATCCAAAAGGATGACTGTTAAGCTACTCAAGGAAATGCAAGAGAAAGGTGAAAACCCACACAGTGAAGCTAAAAAAAATTTCAGGATATGAGTGAAAAATTTTCTAGAGATAGATATTTTAAAGAAAAACCAGGGCCAGGTGTGATAGCTCATACCTGTAATCCCAGCACTTTGGGAGGCTGAGGCGGGCAGATCACAATGTCAGGAATTCGAGACCAGCCTGACCAACATGGGGAAACCCCATTTCAACTAAAAATACAAAAATTAGCCAGGGGTGGTGGTGTGCACCTGTAATCCCAGCTACTTGGGAGGCTGAGGCAGGAGAATTGCTGGAACCCAGGAGGCGGAGGTTGCAGTGAGCCCAGATCGCACCACGGCACTCCAGCCTGGGTAATAAAGTGAGATTCCATCTCAAAAACAAAAAAACAAAGAAAAACCAATTAGAACTTCAGAAAATGAAACATTTAGAGAAATCTCAAAATGCAGTGGAAAGTTTTAACAATAAATTAGACCAAGTAGAAGAAAAAACTTCAGAGTTTGGAGTCAAAGCTTTTGAATTAATCCAATCAGACAAAAATAAAGAAAATAAAATTAAAAGAAATGAACAAAGTCTCCAAGAAATATGGGATTATGTAAAATGGCCAAACCTAAGAATCACTAGTGTTCCTAAGGGAGAAGAGAAACAAAAAATTTGGAAAACGTATCTGAGGGAATAATTGAGGAAAACCTCCCCAGCCTTGCTAGAGATTTAGATAACCAAACACAAGAAACTGAAAGAACTCCTGGGAGATTCATTACAAAAAGGATATCACCAGCTGGACACAGTAGCTCATGCCTTTAATACCACTTTGGGAGGCTGAGGTGGGAGGACTTGAGACTAGGAGTTTGAGACGAGCCTGGGCAACATAGGGAGAGCCTATCTCTACCAAAAATTTAAAAATTAGTCTGATGTGGTGGCATATGCCTGTAGTCCCAGCTACTCAGGAAGCTGAAGTGGATGGATTGTTTGAGCCCAAGAGGTCAAGGCTGCAGTAAGCCATAATCATGTCACTGCATTCTAGCCTGGGTGACAGAGTGAAACCCTGTCTCAAAAGAAAGAAAAGAAAGAAAAAAAAGAAAACAAAAAGAATATCGCCAAGGCATATAGTGATCAGGCTATCTAAAGTCAACATGAAGGAAAAAAAAATTCTAAGAGCAGTAAGACAAAAGCATCAGGTAACCTATAAAGGAAAATTTATTACACTAACAACAGCCTTCTGAGCAGAAACCTTACAAGCCAGAACGGATTAGGGTCCTATCTTTAGTAGCCTTCAACAGAATCATTGTCAGCCAAGAATTTTGTATCCATCAAAACTAAGTTTCATAAATGAAGTAGAAAAAAAGTCTTTTGCAGATGAGCAAATGCTGAGAGAATCTGTCACTATGAGACCAGCCCTAAAAGAAATGCTAAATGGAGCTCTGAATCTTGAAACAAAAGGTCAATATGCACCAGAAAAGAATATCTTGAAAGCATAAAACTCACAGAGCCTATAAAACAATAACACATGAAGAAAACAAAGTAGGTAGCACTCAACAATGATAACTGAAATAGTACTTCACATTTTTATTTTTTTGAGATGGAGTTTCGCTGCTGTTACCCAGACTGGAGTGCAATGGCGCGATCTCAGCTTACCGCAACCTCCGCCTCCTGGATTCAGGCAATTCTCTTGCCTCAGCCTCCCAAGTAGCTGGGATTACAGGCGTGCACCACCATGCCCAGCTAATTTTTTGTATTTTTAATAGAGACCAGGTTTCACCATGTTGACCAGGATGGTCTCGATCTCTTGACCTCGTGATCCACCTGCCTCGGCCTCCCAAAGTGCTGGGATTACAGGCTTGAGCCACCGCCCCCGGCCCACATCTTAATATTAATGTTAAATGTAAATGGTCTATATCCTCCACTGACAAAATGGATGAAAAATTACAAACCAACTATTTGCTGTATGCAAGAGACTCACTTAACATGTAAAGATTCTTACAGACTCAAGGTAAAGGGTGGAAAAAGATATTCCAACCAAATGGAAACCAAAAACAGGCAAGAGCAGCTATTCTGATGTTAACAAAACAGACTTTAATGTAACAATGGTTTAAAAAAAAAAAAAAAAAGGTCATTATATAATGATAAAAGGATCAATCCAACAAGAAGACATTACAATCCTAAATATATATGCACCTAACTCTGGAGCTCCCAGAGTTGGACAGAAACATATAATAGTGGGGGACTTCAACACTCCACTGACAGCACTAGACAGATCATCAAGGCAGAAAGTCAAAGAAACAGTGGACTTAAAATGCACTCTACAACAAATGGACCTAACTGATACAGAAAATTCTATCCCAAAACTATAGAATATACACACTTTGCTGGGCACGGCAGCTCACACCTCTAATCCTGGCACTTTGAGAGGCTGAGGTAGGCAGTCTGTTTAAGACCAGGAGTTAAAGACCAAACTGGCCGACATGGCAAGACCCTGTCTATTAAAAAAATAATAATAAAATAAAAACAAATAAAAGAAAAAAGAATATACATAGTTGTTATCAGCAAATGGGACATTCTTAAAGATAGAATATAATAGGCAACAAAATGTTTCATTAAATTTTTAAAGATAAAAATCATATCAAAGGTAATCAAGTATTAATAAGGTAAACAAGTATCTTTCAGACCATAGTGGAGAAAAACTAGAAATCAACTCCAAAAGAACCCCTCAGAATTATACAAGTAATGGAAATTAAACAATCTTTTTCTGAATGATTTTTGAATTAACAATGAAATCAATATGAAAATTTAAAACTTCTTTGAAATGAATAATAGTGACACGTTATTAAAACCTCTGAGATACAGCAAAAGCAATAGTAAAAGGAAAGTTTGTAGTGCTAAATACCTACATCACAAAGTCTGAAAGATCACAAATTGACAACCTCTTGTCACACTTCAAGTAGAGAAACAAGAACAAACAAGACCCCAAACTAGCAAAAGAAAAGAAACAACAAAGATCAGAGCAGAATCAAATGAAATTGAAACAAACATAAACAATATAAAAGACCAATAAAACAAAAAGCTGAGTTTTTGACAAGGTAAACAAGATTGAGATATCATTCGCTAGATTAACCAAGAAAAAAAACAGAGATTTAAATAAGCTCAATAGAAATGAAAATGGAGATATTACAGCAATGTCTGTAACACAGAAATACAAAAAGACATCATAAATACAAAAGATCGGTTGAGACTACTGTGATTACCTCTATGCACACAAAGTAGAAAATCTAGAGGAAATGGATAAATTCTTGGAAATATAAAACCCCCCATCTTCGATTAAGAAACAGAAATCCTGAACAGACCAATAACAAGCAGTGAGATTGAGTCAGTAATTTAAAAAATTGCCAACAACAACAAAAAAAGCCCAGGTCCAGATGGATTCACAGCCAAATTCTACCAGATATTCAAAGAAGAATTGGTATCAATATTATTGAAACTATTCCAAAAGACTGAGAAAGAGGCAATCCTCCTTAACTCATTCAATATAGCCAGTATCACCCTGATACCAAGACCAGAAAATTATCTAACAGAAAAAAAAAAAGGAAAAATGAAAAGAAAAGAAAAAAAAAAAGAAATTACAGACCAATAGCCCTGATGAATAGGATGCAAAAATCCTCAACAAAATACTAGCAAATTGAATCCAACATAATTCACCCTGAGTTTCATCCCAGGGGTGCAGGGATGGTTTAACATATGCAAATCAATAATTACAATTCATCACATAAATAGAATTTTAAAAAAACTATATGATTATCTCAATAGGCACAGGAAAAGCATTCAATCAAATCCAGCATTACTTTATAATAAAAACCCTCAACACATTATTATTTTGAGGTATGTTCCATCTAGGTATAAAGGGAAGGCACATATGACAAAACCACAACCAATATCATATTGAATGCGGAAAAGTAGGAAGCATTCCCCGCAAGAACTGGAACAAGATAAGGATGCCCACTTTCACCATTTCTATTCGGCATAGTACTGGAAGTCCTAACCAGAGCAATCAGCAAGGGAAAGAAATAAAGGACATACAAATTGGAAATGAGAAGGTCAAACTCTCTCTCTTTGCCAATGATAAGATTGTACATCTAGAAAACCCTAAAGATTTCTCCAAAAGAATCCTAGATTGGGTAAATGAATTCAATAAAGTCTCAGGTTACAAAATCAATGTACACAAATTAGTAACACTGCTATACACCAACAGTGACCATGCAAAGAATCAAATCAAGAATTCAATCCCTTTTAAAATAGCTGTAAAACAACAACAAAACAAAACAAAAACCTAGGCATATACTTAACCAGAAAGATGAAAGATCTCTACAAGAACTATAAAACACTGCTGAAAGAAATCACAGATGATACAAACAAATGGAAACACATTCTATGCTCATTAACTAGGAGAATCAGTACTGTAAGAATGACCATACCGTCCAAAGCAATCTACAGATTGAATGTAATTCCTATAAAAATACCAACATGGTTTTCAAAGAATAAGAAACAATTCTATAATTCAGGTGGAATCAAAAAAGAGCCTGGACAGCCAAAGCAATTCTCAGCAAAAAGAACAAATATGGAGGCAACACAATTACCTGACTTAAAATTATACTATAAGACTACAGTAATTAAAACAGCATGGTACTGGTGTAAAAATAGATATCAGACCAATAGAACAGAATAGAGAACCCAGAAATAAAGTCAAATACTTACAAATGATCTTTGACAAAGCACACAAAAACATAAACTGGGGGGAAAAAACACCCTATTCAATAAAAGATGCTGGGAAAACTGGATATGCACATGTAGAAAAAAGAAACCGGATTCTTCTTTCACCATATACAGAAATCAACTTATGATGGATGAATGACTGAAATCTAACACCTGAAACCATAAAAATTCTAGAAGAAAACCTAAGAAAAACTCTTCTGGACATTGGTCTAGGCAAAAAATTATGACTAAGACCCCAAAGCAAATTTAACAAAAACAAAGATAAGTAAATAAGACCCAATAAAACTAAAAAGCTGGCCAGTCATGGTGGCTCATGCCTGTAATCCTAGCACTTTGAGAGGCCAAGGTGGGCTGATTGCCTGAGCTCAGGAGTTTCAGACCAGCCTGGACAACACAGTGAAACCCCATCTTTACTGAAATACGAAAACAACTACCCAGGTGTGTGCACCTGTGGTCCCAGCTACTCAGGAGGCTGAGGCAAGAGAATTGTTTGAACCCAGGAGGCAGAGGTTGCAGTGAGCCAAGATCACACCACTGCACTCCAACCTGGGTGTCAGAGAGAGACTCCATCGCTTAAAAAAAAAGAAAACTAAAAAGTTTCTGCAAAGTGGAAGAAATAATTATCAAAGTAAACAGACAACCCACAGAATAGAAGAATATATTTCCAAATTATACATCTGAAAAGGACAAATAAACAGAATCTACAAGAAACTCAAATCAGCAAGAATAAAACCCAAATAATCCCATTAAACAGTAGGCAAATAACATGAATAGATATTTCTCAACAAACATATACAAATGGCCAAGAAACATTTGAAAAAAATGCTCAATATCACTAATCATTAGGAAATGCAAATTAAAACCACAATGATCAATATATCACCATAGCCCAGCCAAAATAGCCATTATTAAACAGTCAAAAAAAATAGATGTTGGCATGAATGGGGTGAAAGGGCAACACTTTTATACATTGCTGCTGGGAATGTAAATTAGTACAACCTGTATGGAAAACAATGTGAGGATTTCTCAAGGAACCAGAAGTAGGTCTACCATTTGATCCAGCAATTCCACTACTGGGCATCTACCCAAAGGAAAGTAAGTCATTATATTAAAAAGACATTTATGTGTATATGTATATTGCAGCACAGTTCATAATTGCAAAGATATGGAATCAACCTAAGTACCCATCAACTAAGGAGTGGATAAAGAAAATATGGTATATATACACAATGGAATACTTACTCAGCCATAAAAAGGTAGAAATAATGTCCTTGTGGCAACTTGGGTGGAGCTGGAGGCCATTATTCTAAGTGAAGCAACTCAGGAATGGAACATCAAATACTGTATCTTCTCACTTATAAGTGGAAGCTAAGCTATGGTTATCCAAAGGCATATATAGTGGTATAATGTACTTTGGAGACTCAGAAAGGGGAAGGGTGAGAGTGGGCAGAGGAATACAAAGCTACATATTGGGTACAACATAGGCTATTCAGGTGATGATGGGTGCACTGATTGTAGCCTTCACTACTATATAATTCATCCATGTAACCAAAAACCACTTGCACTATAAAAACTGATAAACTAAAATATATATATATTATTTATAAATATATATTTTTAATTTATATATAAATATATATATTTCTGTGCATATACAAAATAAAGTGTATCTTTTGTAGATAGCAAAAATTTTTCTATTTATAAAAAGTTCAAGAACAGTCAAAACTAACCTTTTGTGTTAAAAATCATAATGGTAGTTAACCATGGAGGTGGGGACTGGTTGAAAGCACACAAAAAAGGAACTTTTTGGTGTTGCTGAAATGTTTTATGTCCTGATTGTGGTGACATGAGTGGGTACATTTATTAACACCTATCTAATTGTATGTTTTTCTGTACATCCTTGTACACACATTTTAACTCAATAATAATCATTAAAAACAAATATTAGAGACAAATATAAAGATGACAGTATAAAGTGTATGTCTTTCCAATGTAAGTTCATTTTAAAAAGTAAATCTATTATCAATATCATTTCATAAAAAGTGTTAGCCCTCAAAAAAGGAATAATGGACTGTCCTTTGTGAAAGGACAGCTGGTGGCTTTTCAACAACATCTATTGAAATCTTTTGTGCCTGAGGAAAAACATTAATGATTGACAATCAACAAATCTATGGAATGCATTACACAGAGTTACCCAGGGAAGAAAGAGCTTTATAGCAAATGATCACAAATTAATTGTAACTTGAGTATCTACTCCTACCATTTTCCATTTGTGGCAAATATTTAAAACCACTGTTTTTTTCTGCATGCAATGTTTTTAAAAATTATGGCATCTTCCTTCCAATGACCTCTTAAATAGGCCTGTTACTGAATCTCCATTTGAGATGTTTTGGAAGATCTCTGAGTGCTCCCATTACTTTCCCCCACATGCATTTTTTGTATACCATGTAGCCTCTATTTAAAGTCATATTATTCTAAATATACCTTTTGAATGTAGCAAAAGGCCACCCAGCTATTTTCAAGAGATGCAGTAACAGGAATACAGACTTACTGCATACAGACATACACAAACTTATACATGTTGAATACTACAATGATTCATTAAGGATCTAGAACCAGAAATACCATTTGACCCAGCAATCCCATTACTGGGTTTGGTTTTCTGTTCTTGTGTCAGTTTGCTGAGAATGATAGTTTCCAGGTTCATCCATGTCCCTACAAAGGACATGAACTCATCCTTTTTTATGGCTGCATAGTATTCCATGGTGTATGTAGGCCACATTTTCTTTATCCAGTCTATCATTGATGGGCATTTGGGTTGGTTCCAAGTCTTTTCTATTGCAAACAGTGCTGCAATGAACATATCTGTGCATGTGCCTTTATAATACAATGATTTATAATCCTTTGGGTATACACCCAGTAATGGGATTGCTGGGTCAAATGGGATTTCTGGTTCTAGATCCTTAATGAATCACCAGACTATCTTTCACAATGGTTGAACTCATTTACACTCCCACCAGCAGTGTAAAAGCATTACTATTTCTCCACATTCTCTCCAGCACCTGTTGTTTCCTGGCTTTTTAATGATTGCTATTCTAACTGGCATGAAATGGTATCTTACTGTGATTTTGATTTGCATTTCTCTAATGACCAGTGACAATGAGCATTTTTTCATGCTTGCTGGCCACATAAATGTCCTCTTTTTTTTTTATTGCATTTTAGGTTTTGGGGTACATGTGAAGAACATGCAAGACTGTTGCTTAGGTACACACATGGCAGTGTGATTTGCTGCCTTCCTCCCCATTACCTGTATCTGGCATTTCTCCCCATGCTATCTCCCCAACTCCCTACCCCACAATGTCCCTCCTCTCTTTCCCCCCAACAGGCCCCAGTGTGTGATGCTCCCCTCCCTGTGTCCAAGTGTTCTCATTGTTCAATACCCACCTATGAGTGAGAACATGTGGTGTTTGATTTTCTGTTCTTGTGTCAGTTTGCTGAGAATGATGGTTTCCAGGTTCATCCATGTCCCTACAAAGGACATGAACTCATCGTTTTTGATGGCTGCATAATATTCCATGGTGTATATATGCCACATTTTCCCTGTCCAGTCTATCATCGAAGGGCATTTGGGTTGGTTCCAGGTCTTTTCTATTGTAAACAGTGCTGCAATGAACATTTGTGTGCATGTGTCCTTACAGTAGAATGATTCATAATCCTTTGGATATATACCCAGTAATGGGATTGCTGGGTCAAATGGAATTTCTATTTCTAGGTCCTTGAGGAATCGCCACACTGTCTTCCATAATGGTTGAACTAATTTCTGCTCCCACCAACAGTGTAAAAGTGTTCCTATTTCTCCACATCCTCTCCAGCATCTGTTGTCTTCAGATTTTTTAATGATCGCCATTCTAACTGGCATGAGATGGTATCTCAATGTAGTTTTGATTTGCATTTCTCTAATGATCAGTGATGACGAGCATTTTTTCATATGTTTGTTGGCCTCATATATGTCATCTTTTGTAAAGTGTCTGTTCATATCCCTTGCCCACTTTTGAATGGGCTTGTTTTTTTCTTATAAATCTGTTTTAGTTCTTTGTAGATTCTGGATATCAGCCCTTTGTCAGATGGATAGACTGCAAAATTTTTTTCCGATTCTTTTGGTTGCCGATTCACTCTAATGACTATTTCTATTGCTGTGAAGAAGCTGTGGAGTCTGATTAGGTCCCATTTGTCTATTTTGGCTTTTGTTGCCAATGCTTTTGGTGTTTTGGTCATGAAGTCCTTGCCTACGCCTATGTACTGAACGGTTTTGCCTAGATTTTCATCTAGGGTTTTTATGGTGTTAGGTCTTATGTTTAAGTCTTTAATCCATCTGGAGTTAATTTTAGTGTAAGGTGTCAGGAAAGGGTCCAGTGTCTGCTTTCTGTACATGGCTAGCCAGTTTTCCCAACACCACTTATTAAACAGGGAATCCTTTCCCCATTGCTTGTTTTTGTCAGCTTTGTCAAAGATCGGATGGTTGTAGATGTGTTGTGTTGCCTCCGAGGCCTCTGTTCTGTTCCATTGGTCTATATCTCTGTTTTGGTACCAGTACCATGCTGTTTTGATTACTGTAGGCTTGTAGTACAGTTTGAAGTTCAGTAGTGTGATGTCTCCTGCTTTGTTCTTTTTGCTTAGAATTGACTTGACAATGCAGGCTCTCTTTTGGTTCCATATAAAGTTTAAGGTATTTTTTTTTCCAGTTCTGTGAAGAAGATCATTGGTAGCTTGATGGGGATAGTGTTGAATCTGTAAATTACTTTGGGAGTATGGCCATTTTCATGATATTGCTTCTTCTTAACCATGAACATGGAATGTTTTTCCATCTGTTTGTGTCCTGTCTTATTTCATTGAGCAGTGGTTTGTAGTTCTCCTTGAAAAGGTCCTTTACATTCCTTGTTAGTTGTATTCCTAGTATTTTTTTCTCTTGGTAGCAATTGTGAATGGCAGTTGGTTCTTGATTTGGCTCTCTTTAAGTTTGTTATTGGTGTATAGGAATGCTTGTGATTTTTGCACATTGCTTTTGTATCCTGAGACTTTGCTGAAGTTGCTTATCAGTTTCAGGAGTTTTTGGGCTGAGACGATGGGGTCTTCTAGATATACTATCATGTCATCTGCAAATAGAGACAATTTGACTTCCTCCTTTCCTATTTGAATACTCTTTATTTCTTTTTCTTGCCTGATTGCTCTGGCTAGAACTTCTAGTACTATATTGAATAGATGTGATGAGAGATGGCATCCTTGTCTCGTGCCAGATTTCAAAGGGAATGCTTCCAGTTTTTGCCCACTCAATATGATATTGGCTGTTGGTTTGTCATAAATAGCTTTTATTATTTTGAGATATGTTCCATCAATACCTAGTTTATTGAGGGTTTTTAGAGTAAAGGGCTGTTGAATTTTGTCAAAGGCCTTCTCTGTATCAATTGAGATAATCATGTGGTTTTTGTCTTTGGTTCTGTTTATGTGGTGAATTACATTTATAGATTTGCATATGTTGAATCGGCCTTGCATCCCCGGGATGAATCCTACTTGATCACAGTGGATAAGCTTTTTGATGTGCTGTTGCAATCAGTTTGCCAGTATTTTATTGAAGACTTTTGCATCTATGTTCATCGTGGATATTGGCCTGAAGTTCTCTTTTCTTGCTGAGCCTCTGCCGGGTTTTGGTATCAGGATGATGTTGGTCTTGTAAAATGATCTGGGAAGGATTTCCTCTTTTTGGATTATCTGGAATAGTTTCTGAAGGAATGGTACCAGCTCCTCTTTGTATGTCTGGTAGAATTCGGCTGTGAACCCATCTGGACCCGGGCTTTTTTTGTGTGGTAGGCTCTTAATTGCTGCCTCAACTTCAGACCTTGATATTGGTCTATTCAGGGTTTCAAATTCTTCCTGGTTTAGGCTTGGGAGGATGCAAGTGACCAGGAATTTATCCATTTCTTCCAGGTTTACTAGTTTATGTGCATAGAGTTGTTTGTAATAGTCTCTGATGATGGTTTGTATTTCTGTGAAATCTGTGGTAATATCGACTTTATCATTTTTAAATTGCATCTATTTGATTATTCTCTCTTTTCTTTTTTATTAATCTGGCTAGTGGTGTATTTGTTGATCTTTTTGAAAAACCAGCTCCTGGATTTATGGATTTTTTGAAGGGTTTTTTGTGTCTCTATCTCCTTCAGTTCTGCTCTGATCTTAGTTATTTCTTGTATTCTGCTAGCTTTTGAGTTTTTTTGATCTTGCTCCTCTAGTTCTTTCAATTTTGATGATATGGTGTCGATTTTAGATCTCACCTTACTTTGCACGTGGGCATTTATTGCTATATATTTTCCTCTAGAGACTGCTTTAAATGTGTCCCAGAGATTCTGGTATGTTGTGTCTTCATTCTCATTGGTTTCAAAGAACATCTTTATTTCTGCCTTCATTTCATTGTCTATCCAGTCAACATTCAAGAGCCAGTTGTTCAGTTTCCATGAAGTTGTGCAGTTCTGAGGTTCTTTCTGAATTCTGAGTTCTAACTTGATTGCACAGTGGTCTGAGAGACTGTTTGTTATGATTTCCGTTCTTTTACATTTGCTGAGGAGTGATTTACTTCCAATTATGTGGCCAATTTTAGAGTAGGTGTGATGTGGTGCTGAGAAGAATGTATATTCTGTGGATTTGGGGTGGTGAGTTCTGTAAATGTATGTTAGGTTTGTTTGGTCCAGGTCTGAGTTCAAGTCTTGGATATCCTTGTTAATTTTCGGTCTGGTTGGTCTGTCTAATATCGACAATGGGATGTTAAAGTCTCCCACTATTATTGTGTGGGAGGCTAAGTCTCTTTGTAAGTCATTAAGAACCTGCCTTATGTATCTGGGTGCTCCTGTATTGGGTCCATATATATTTAGGATTGTTAGCTCTTCTTGTTGCATTGATCCTTTTACCATTATGTAATGTCCTTCTTTGTCTCTTTTCATCTTTGTTGGTTTAAAGTCTATTTTATCAGAGATAAGAATTGCAACTCCTGCTTTTTTGGCTCTCCATTTGCTTGGTAAATCTTCCTCCATCCCTTTATTTTGAGCCTTTGTGTATCCTTGCATGTGAGATGGGTTTCCTGGATACAGCACACTGATGGGGTTTGGCTTTTTATCAATTTGCCAGTCTGTGTCTTTTGATTGGGGCATTTGGCCCATTTACACTTAGGGTTAATATTGTTATATGCGAATTTGATCCTGCCATGTTAATGCTAGCTGGCTGTTTTGTCTGTTAGTTGATGCAGTTTCTTCATTGTGTTGATGCTCTTTACCATTTGGTATGTTTTTGGAGTGGCTGATACTGGTTGTTCCTTTCTATGTGTAGTGCCTCTTTCAGGAGCTTTTGTAAAGGAGGCCTGGTGTTGACAAAATCTCTAAGTACTTGCTTGTTCGCAAAGGATTTTATTTTTCCTTCACTTATAAAGCTTAGTTTGGCTGGATATGAAATGCTGGGTTGAAAGTTCTTTTCTTTAAGGATGTTGAATATTGGCCCCCACTCTCTTCTGGCTTGTAGGGTTTCTGCTATGAGTCTGTTGGGCTTCCCTTTGTGGGTAACCCGACCTTTCTCTCCGGCTGCCCTTAGCATTTTCTCCTTCATTTCAACCCTTGTGAATCTGACGATTATGTGCCTTGGGGTTGCTCTTCTTGAGGAATATCTTTGTGGTATTCTCTGTATTTCCTAGACTTGAATATTGGTCTGCCTTGCTAGGTTGGGGAAATTTTCCTGGATAATATCCTGAAGAGTATTTTCCAGCTTGGATTCATTCTCTCCATCACATTCAGGTACACCTATCAAATGTAGATTAGGTATTTTCACATAGTCCCATATTTCTTGGAGACTTTGTTCATTCCCTTTTACGCTTTTTTCTCAAATCCTGCCTTCTCGTTTTATTTCATTGAGTTGATCTTCGACCTCTGATATCCTTTCTTCTGCTTGGTCAATTTGGCTGTTGAAACTTGTGTATGCTTCGCCACACTCTTGTGTTTTTGTGTCTTTCAGCTCCATCAATTTACTTATATTCCTCTCTAAGTTGTTTACTCTCATCAGCATTTCATCAAGTCCTTTTTCAAGAAACTTAGTTTCTTTGCATTGGGTTAGAACATGTTCTTTTAGCTCACAGAAGTTTCTTATTACCCATCTTCTGAAGCCTGATTCTGTCAATTCATCACACTCATTCTCCATTAAGCCTTGTTTCCTTGCTGGTGAGGAGTTGTGATCCCTTGTAGGAGGAGAGGCTTTCTGGTTTCAGGTGTTTTCATCCTTTTTGCCCTGGTTTCTTCCCATCTTTGTGGATTTATCCACCTGTCGTCTTTATAGTTGTTGACTTTCAGATTGGGTCTCTGAGCAGAAGTCTCGTTTGTTGATGATGAAGTTATTTCTTTCTGTTTCTTAGTTTTCCTTCTAACAGTCTGGCCCCTCTGCTGTAGGACTGCTGAGGTCCACTCCAGGCCCTGGCTGCCTGGCGATCACCTGCAGGGGCTGCAGAACAGTAAGAGTTGCTGCCAGTTTGTTATTCTGCTATCTTTGTCCCAGAAGGATACCCACCAGATGTCAGTCTGAGCTCTCCTTTATGAGGTGACTCTTTGGATATACGAGGGTCAAGGAGCTGCTTGAGGAGACTGTCTGTCCTTTATAGGAGTCAAGTGCTGAGCTGTGAGCTCTGTTGTTCATTCAGAGCTGCTGGGCAGGTACGTTTAAGTCTGCTGCAGCAGAATTCATAACCCCCTTCTTTTTTTCCCCCAGGTGCTCTGTCCCAGGGAGCTAGGGCTTTATTTATGAGTTTCTGATGTGCTGCTGGCTTTTTTCAGGGCTGCCCTGCCCAGCGAGGAGGCAGCCTAGTCACTGTCTGCCTGCAGAGGCTTTGCTGAGCTGCTGTGGGATCCACCCAGCTGCCATGTGAACTTCCCTCCAGTCCTATTTATACGGGTGTAGTTCGAACTGCCTAGGCAATGGTGGCCCACCTCTATAATGGTGGCCTCTCTCTGTAATGGCGGACTGCCTCAGCAATGGCAAACTACCTCTATAGTGGTAGACTGCTTCGGTAATGGTGGACGCCCCTCCCCCACAGAGTTGGACCATCCCATGTTCAGCTGTGCCTGCTGTGAAACTCTCGATCCAGAGAATTTACAATTGCTGTTTTTTTGCGGGGGTGGGACCAGCCGAGCCTGATCACCTGGCTCCCTGCCTCAGAGCCCCCTTTTTTTTCTTTTTTAAGTTGAATGGTCGACTGTCTCCCAGGTGTTCCAGTCGCCTGTTGAAAAGGTGCTGGGATCTGTGTGATTTCCTGTGCAGTGACCCACTGCACCTGTGCCAGCTGAAATGGCACTTTTTAAACCCAGGAATCTCCTGGCCTGGCTCCCTGTTTCATTCCCCTTTTTAATCAGATGAATGGGTGACTGTCTCCCAGGAGCTCCAATCACCATGTAAAACGGCGTATTTTGTATGGAGAACTGCTGTGCCGGGGCACCAGCAAAACAGCCTTGCTGGCGAAAACAGCTGTGCCAGCCAAAACAGATGGATTTTTAATCCATCTGGAAATGCGGTGTCCACTCACCCTCTGTGCTTTCACTGGGAGCTGCAATCCTGAGCTGCTCCTAATTGGCCATCTTGGATCTGGCCAAATGTCCTCTTTTGAAAAGCGTCTGTTCATATCCTTCACCCACTTTTTGATGGAGTTTTTTTTCCTTGTAAATTTGCTTTAGCTCATTGTAGATTCTGGATATTAGCCCTCTGTCAGATGAGTAGCTTGCAAAAATTTTTTTCCATTCTGTTGGTTGTTGGTTCACTCTAATGATTATTTCTTTTGCTGTGCAGAAGAAATAAGCTCTTAAGTTTAATTAGATCCCATTTGTCTATTTTGGCTTTTGTTTCCATTGCTTTTGGTGTTTTAGCGATGAAGTCCATAGGTATAGGCATATGCCCTGAATGGTATTGCCTAACTTTTCTTCTAGAGTTTTTATGGTTTTAGGTCTTAAACTAAGTCTTTAATCCATCTGGAGTTAATTTTTGTATAAGGTGTAAGGAAGGAGTCCTGTTTCACTGTTCTAGATATGGCAAGCCAGTTTTCCTAACACTATTTATTAAATAGGGAATCTTTTTCCCATTAGTCAGGTTTGTCAAAGATCAGGTGGTTATAGATGTGTGGTGTTATTTCTGAGAGCTATGTTCTGTTCCATTGGTCTATATGTCTGTTTTGGTACCAGTACCATGCTGTTTTGGTTACTGTAGCTTTGTAAGTATAGTTTGAAGTCAAGTAGCATGATGCCTCCAGGCTTGTTCTTTTTGCTTAGGATTGTCTTGGCTATATGGGCCCTTTTTTGGTTTTATATGAAATTTAAAGTTGTTTTTCTAATTCTGTGAAGAAAGTCAATGGTAGCTTGATGATGACAGCACTAAATCTATAAACTACTTTGGGCAGTATAACCATTTTCATGATATTGATTCTTTCTATCCATGAGCATAGAATGTTTTTCCATTTGTTTGTGTCCTCTGTTATTTCCTTGAGCAGTGATTTGTAGTTCTCCTTGAAGAGGTCCTTCATATCCCTTTTGTAAGATGTATTCCTAGGTATTTTATTCTCTTTGTAGCAATTGTGAATGGGAGTTTGCTCATGATTTGGCTCTCTGTTTGTCTATTATTGGTGTATAGAAATGCTTGCAATTTTTTCACATTGATTTTGTATACTGAGACTTTGCTCAAGTTGCTTATCAGCTTTAGGAGATTTTGGGCTGAGATAATGGTATTTTCTAAATATACAATCATGTCATCTGCAAACAGAGACAATTTAACTTCCTCTCTTCCTATTTGAACACCCCTTATTTCTTTGTCTTGCCTGATTGCTGTGGCCAGATCTTCCAATACTATGCTGAATTTTAATGGTAAGAGAGGGCATCCTTGTCTTAGCACCAGTTTCATTCTTGCAGCTAGCTTGGTGTCTGCCCAAATGGCCACCCAGTTTTGTGCTTGAAACCCAGGGCCCTGGTGGTATAAGCACCCAAAAAAATCCACTGGTCTGCCAGTTGCAAAGATCATGGGAAAATCATAGTATCTGGGCCCAAATGCACCGCTCGTCACAGCACAGTCTCCCTTGGCTTCCTTTGGCTAGGGGATCATGTCTTTTACTTGGCTGCTTTTCTTTTTAAAGGTGAAATGATTGCTTTATTCATTTGTACTTAATCCAGCCAAACTAGTACTGATGTCATCATGAGGCAGCACATACAAGACCCCTGTCTATAAATATTAGCAAAATCAACAAATTAGGGGCTACAGTAAAACACAGTGCCAAAGGGGCTAATAAAATCAATGAAGCATGTTAGAGCTTAACCGTTCACCACAATAATTGAGTGTTAAAAAATAAGTCAAGCCTGTCAATCCCAGAAAATAGGAATATACATTCACCACGCCAATTTGTACTTTTGTTTCCTATTCTTGAGGCTAGATTCTAAATCCTAAAAATATTCAAACTAGTATTATATCTACTTATGTATAGCCAGAGACATCTTCTAGGTTATTAAAACCTTTTTTTTATACAAAAAGATCCCATATGAAAAAAGATAAAAAAAAAAAAAAGAAACCTCAGCTGGGCACGGTGGCTCACGCCTGTAATCCCAGCACTTTGGGAGGTCAAGGCGGGTGGATCACGAGGTCAAGAGATCGAGACCATCCTGGTCAACATAGTGAAACCCCGTCTCTACTAAAAATACAAAAAATTAGCTGGGCATGGTGGTGCATGCCTACAATCCCTGCTACTCAGGAGGCTGAGGCAGGAGAATTGCCTGAACCTAGGAGGTGGAGGTTGTGGTGAGCCAAGATAGCGCCATTGCACTCTAGCCTGGTAACAAGAGCGAAACTCCGTCTAAAAAAAATAAAAATAAAAAATAAAGAAACCTTTCTGATTAGGTTCCAATCACACCCCACCCTCCACAAAATCGACTTGATTTGCAAAAAGGAAACAAAGATATGAAGGCAGAACATGTAGCTTCCAAACAAGAAAAATCCTATGAGGGAGTCAGGAGGGGAGAGGAAGGATTCACCCAGGGTCCAGACTGAAATTGAATAATATCAGTTTCACTTGTCTTTACACATCTTCAGGCTACATGTTCAGAGTATAGTTTAGGAATAAATCCATGGTGAGTGGAGGTAGTACTAAAATACCTAGTGGTCTGCTATATTACATTATAGCTTTCCTTGGCAGTTTCCAAGGCAGCCTCCAAGCCACTGGCAGAAGAATTTCGCTGAACTCCATGCATCACTTGCAGAGATTCCTCTCCACAGTTATAGAATGGATTGTTCCAGGTCTCACTGTTCCAGGATGGGGTATACCAGGTCTGAGTGTTCCAGGAATGGCTGCTCTAAGGCTCGCTGTTCCAGGTCTGGTTGCTCCAGGTTGAATTGCTCCAGATCTGGTTGCTCTGCATTGAAAAGTTTCCAGACATGTTTGCCAAGCATTCCTGGTGACAAGAAGAGTAGAGGCTGGGGTACATAGGTGCTGAGGCCTTCAGAGTCACATCACTGCTATTCTTTGGTCAGTTGTTTTTCTGCCACCTCTTACATTTCATTCTCTGGCTTTGGAACCTGTTTGTAGCTAAGGTTCGGGCTGCTGTAAAGTTCTTGCATCTGCTGGAGGCTGAGGTATTTCTGTCTCTGAAATCTATCACTGAGTACACATAGCTGGGTACAAGAGAACACAGTTCTAGTGGTCTATTGCTTGACCAGGACTTCCTTTTCTGTGGCACCCTTCTTTGCAGAAGTGGGTTCATTTTCCTTTTTTGTGGCACTCTTCTCTGCAGAAGTGGGTTGTCTGCCTTTGGCACTGGTGAAAGAATTAGGGCTGTCCAGACTCCGTGTGAGGCATCTCAGCAGAAGATATATGCAAGGATGGATAGTTTTCTTCAGGCCCACAAATCACAGGCATTGGCGAAGTCTTTACAGTTGGATGCTTCAGAGCAATGCAGGGTTTGGGGACAACCTGGATGCACACTCATGTTATAATTGAAAAAGGGGAGGAAAAAATTTAAAAGCTGGACTGTAAAAAAGGCAAAGGCTTTAAGCGCCCCCCTCTGCCTTTTTTTGGCAGATCTCAAAGGAATATGACTTCCAGAAATGAAAGTATCAAGAAGTTGGGATGAAGTGAGTCCCCATGACAGTAACAGAAGGCAACCAGCTCAGTTAAGCCCTTTGGGTGCTTCTGAGAGTTTCTCTTCATCTTTGGTTTTCAGCAATTTGATTATGGTATTTCTAGGTGAGATTTTTTTTTTTAATTTATCTTATTGGAGTTCATTAAGTTTCTTGAATATTTAAATGTACGTCTTTCACCACATTTGGGCAATTTTTGACCATCATTTTCTTAATTATTTTTCTGCCCCATTCTCTCTTTCCTATCTTTCTAATTACAAACAATTTGGTCTTTCAATATTGTCCCACAAATCACTGAGACTCACTTTTTTCTTAGTATAGTCCCTTCTTTAAGATTGATTAATTTCTATTGATCTGTCTTCAAATTTACTGACTCTTCTTTATCTCCAATCTGCGGATAAGCCCTTCTAGTGAAACTTTAGATATTTTAGTATAAAACTTTAGATATACTGTATTTTTCAGTTCTAGATTTTCCATTTGGTTCTTTTTTTATAGTTTCTATTTTTCTGCAAGGCATCCTATCTGTTTATTCATTATGAACATATCTTTCTTTGCACCCTTAAGCAGAATTAAAAGAGCTGCTTTAAATTCCTCATCTGCTCATCAAAATTTGAAGCAACAATGATGACTGTTTTCCATTGTTACCTTTTCTCTTGAGTATGGAACACAGTTTACTGTTTTTTCTCATGTCTAGCAATATTTGAGAGTATCTTAGACATTGAAAGTAATGTGTTGTAGAGATTATGGATTCTGTTATGTTATGCTGAAGACTCCTCATTTTTTGTTTTGGCAGGCAGATATCTTGGCTGAACCCAACTCCAAATTATGTTTTTCCTGCATGGGCAGGCAGCAGCTAAATCTCAGATGAGTTATTTTAGCCTTAGCTTGGCTCCCTACATTTTTCCCAGTCTATGTTTAGGTTAGGGGTTAGTCAGAGAATTTGGCAGTTTATATGTAGAGGTTCAGGCTTCCCTTATATGAGTTTCTCTGTTCTGGAACATCTTTTCTTCTTTTTTCTTTTTTGAGACAAAGTCTCACTCTGTCACGCAGGCTGGAGTGCAATAGCACGATTTTGGCTCACTGCAACCTCTGCCTCCTGGGTTCAAGTGATTCTCCTGTCTCAGCCTCCTGAGTAGCTGGAATTACAGGTGTGTACCACACAGCTGGCTAATTTTTTTGTATTTTTAGTAGAGACAGGGTTTCACCATGTTGGCCAGGCTAGTCTTGAACTCCTGACCTCAAGTGATCCACTAACCTCAGCTTCCCAAAGTGCTGGGATTACAGGCGTGAGCCACTGCACCTGGCGTGAAACATCTGTTCTGACTTATAGCCATGCCCCAAATGCTGTCCTTTGATTCTCCAAAAAGTAAGAATGCAGATTTCTGTTCAGTTTTCATCCTCTTTGAAGAATGAGTAGACCCTGCTATACAAATGGAAACTCACCCAGTGCTATTCTCTATTTATGGTCTTCCAAGTGCTAATTACACTACAATTTCTGCTTCCTTGGTCACTCTTCAATTCTTCCAGATAGTTGTTTTTATATTTTGTTCAGAGTTTATAAATGTTATCTACTGGAGGGCTGATCCAATAGGAGCTACTACTTCAGTTTCAAAAGCCATTGCTACTTTAAAAGGCTTTCTAGATGGCTGGAACTGTTGTATTAATCTTGATGATGTGAGAAGTACTTACGCCATCTCAATCATCCTCATCCTTCTAAGTTAATCTAAGACAATGGTAGCCCTGGACTGATCACTAAGAAAGCATATATCTTGAACTATCCATTCAACTATATAACCTGGGACTTAGTATCCTAGTGATTATCACTGGGCTTTCATATTTTCCCCCAAGCAGCCAATTCACTGCATTGAACAAATGATTTGACTCACTGGGTGGAATAGATACTCAATCTTAAGCTCTATTCTGTCTGGTGATTGGAACCCTCCTATACTTGGACAGAATTTCAAGTTGCCCACTGCCTACCTGCAGTGGACTCACAAGTATCATCTGACTCTCTATCTACTTGTTTTTAAAGCTTGTGCTAACAATAGTAGCTCAATGTCCCCTCCTGCTGAACCTCTGTAACCAGCTTCTCTTAGAGCTTTCCTCGTCCCAGCTGATGAGACCAGTACCAAGCTTCTGTCCTTTCTCACTGAGTCAAATGCTATATCTTATTAATAGATTCCAAAGTTGGAACAATAAAAGATTTTAGAGAATTAGTGGTATTTTTAAACATCTCTATAAAACTGAAAAATAGAAAACAAAATGAATCAAGGATGTTGAATATTAAACTACCCTGAAAGAATTCTGATACTATAATAATTCATTGTTTCATTACCTGAAGATATTTATTTAGCATCTATTTTGTGCAAGGCATTGTAGAAAGATACAAAGATAAATTTGATAGGATTCTGTATTCTAGAAGCTCATAGAACAACAGGGGTAAATTTGTTCATGAATAATTATAGGATAAAAAGGGCTAAGATTCATAAGTAAAGGTCCAGTGTTATTCTTAGACCTGTTACCTAAGGGTTTTGATTGACATTTCTTAATTTTAATTTTAATTTTTATGTGACTTATCATTTTGTGATTTAAGTCAGAGCTCTTTAGACTATGTGTTTCTTAATATAATCAAAGGTTTTATAAGTCCTTTCAAATTTATTAATTTATTTAATCCCTGTAAGAACCTAAGAACTGCTACAAATTTAAAAAATAGGAAACAGAAGCCCGAAGTGTTTAAACTTAAAACTTGCCTAAAATCACTTGTTAGAAAGAAGCAGAGCCTAAGTCGTGAATCTAGGTCTTCTGATTTATATCAGTCTAATGCTTTTGCCAATGTTATACCTGATATACATCAGAGAAAAGAAAGAGATGTATAGAGAAAGTTATAAAGAAGGTAAAATGTACCAATTTTGTCAAAGGATATAAGCAAGTAGGAAAGGTATATGAATTTGGTGATCAGAAGGGCAGTGGTGAGTTAGTTATCAATTCCTTTCATTTAGTCCTATTTAATCAATATTCAAGTTTTGAATCTAACTCTTCAGTAAACATTCAAATGTATTTATTGTCCTTCATGTAGGACAGACATTTCATGGTCTGATCCTACTTTACTTGTCCAATATCATCTCTCTATATTTTCCAGCTCATAGTCAATGATCCAGACACACTGAACTATAGTCATATGTTGCTGAACAATAGGAATGTAGTTCTGGAAAATGTGTCATTAGGCGATTTTGTCATTGTGTGAACATCATATTACACAGAAACCTAGATGTTATAGCTTATTACATACCCAGGCTATATGGAATAGCCTATTGCTCCTAGACTACAAACATGTACAGTATATTAGTGTATTGAATACTCTAAGTAAAAATAACACAATGGTAAGTATGCATGTATCTAAATATATAAAAAAGTACAGTAAAAATATGCTATAAAAGATAAAAAATGGGGTGGGTGTGGTGGCTCATGGGAGCAGCATCATATATGTGGTCTGAAATTAAACAAAATGTCATTATGTGGCACGTGACTATACATATTCTCTCTCTCCTTGAGAATACTACAAGGGAATGGAGGGAATAGTCCTTGGGAATGGGCTTCCCATCTCTTTTCTCCTCTCCACTTAGCATAGTTGCTATCTATTGAAGGAAGTCATTCTTGACCACAACACCCCAGGATGGCTTAGATGCCCCTCCTACATTTTCCCATGATATACCTAGGCTTACTCCTTTTCTAGCATTGAACACAGGAATACTATATTTTAATTACCCATTTGGCTTGTCTGTTGTCCCCATTAAACTATGAACTTCTTTGAGGGCAGGACAGTCCCTGTCATGGTTGTATTTCCATAACTTAGCACAGTGGCTTTTTCAAAAATATTTGTTGAGTGAATAATAAGAATTATAAGGAGTTACAAAGCAGCAAAATATTCTAATCTAACCTCAAGAGCAATAAGTTTGTTTATAGGTCATAGAAAGTATGTTCTGATCAAAACTCCAAACGCAAACCTATTTAAACTTTGAAATCTGATCTTCCATTTCCTTTTTTATTTTATTTTTTTGAGACAGAATCTTGCTCTTTCACCCAAGCTGGACCACAGTGGTGTGATTACAGCTCACTACAGCCTTGTCCTCTTAGGTTCAAGCAATCCTTCCTCTCAGCTTCCCAAGTAGCTAGGACCACAGCTGTGAGCCATCATGACTGCTAATTAAAAAAAAATTTTTTTTTTATATAGACAGGGTCTCACTATGTTGCTCAGGCTAGTCTCAAACTCCTGGGCTCAAGTGATCTTCCTTCCTTGGTCTCCCAGCGTGCTGGGATTATAGATGTGAGCCATTGTGCTTGGCTGACCTTAGCACTTCCTATGAGTAATTATGTTTCAGTATAAGTGTACTCACAATTATACAGATAGAGCTCTAGAAGAACTGCATGAAATCTGAGAGATTTCTGTAATCACGATAAACCATTTGAAATTTTAAATATTTCTAGCTTAGATCAAGTAAAGCAAGTACTTTAGATAACCATAATTCTAAATTATTAGTCAGCAGTATTGAGAATTTTGCTGATCTTCACTGTGGATTACACAAGTGAGTAAAATCATAGAATTTTCAAGCTAGCACTGATATAGGAAGAACTTACTGAAATATTTGTAATGGTAATAAATAGCACGAACCTCAGGGTTTGAAGGGCTCAATGAGATAACCTGGTTCATCCATCTAGTGTCTTTTGTACAGTTGTTTTAGAGTACTTTTTGAAGTCATTTCAAATTGGTTAGCTCAGCTTTGAATGACTATAGAATAGGGACCATGTGGTTATAGAGATGGACTGAATATACAATCCATAAGTTAAAAATGCCTATTCACATACTCTTGGCATTACTGTCAACTCACCTTTATTCAAGGCTTTCATAAAGATATACTGTATAGATGATGCTTACAAATGCTTAATACCTACCACATTGTAAAAACATTTTTTAAAAATTTTACGTGCTTTTGGACAACAGCAATGTACTGAATTTGTACATAGAGAATGCATTCATAAAGAAGTTTATAAATTTTGTTTAGGAAATTGTGTTTAATATTGATCATTATTAAATTTGTTCAATTTCTAAGAAATTTGGTGGAATTTAAAGTATTTACTTGGCCTTGCAGAGACAGTATTAAAAGCGATATAGAGAACAAGTTAACTCATTTTTCTCAAATATCTCCTCCATTCATACTCCAAATGATGGCATGATAATATAAATATAAAGGAGTACAGCATGTAGCGGTATATTAAAAAAACATTTTGGGACTGAATTGGATATAATACTATTGATATCACTTAAATGCAATTCTGTCACTTGCTAAGGAAGAAAAAATTGGGCATTCCTTTAAGAAGCAATTTAGCCAATGCATAAATCTTCATTTTTTGGATTACTTCGGGTTAGAATAAATAAAAGATTTTGTTTTATAAGAAATCACATTTCTAAATGAGCATGGGAGAAAAACAACTGTCAAATATCCATACTTTATTATTAACTCATTTATCCTTTTAACTTAATGTCTCACTTATTTTTTCTATTAATAGTATTAAAAATGCTTATCACTTGTTAATTCTGACAATGAGATGACAACTTATGCAATTCTCTCATAAAGTTTCATTTTTCATCTCCATTCAAGTGGCTTATCTTCTGGCATCACTAAAGACAAAAGAACCAACCTGGATTTGTATAGCATGTGTGTGAATGTGTATGTATATTATATATCCAACCTTAAAAATATCATTTAAAGTTCCACAGATTTATTATCTAAAGGGATATTTAATTAAGTTTAAAAGGGAGCATATGTTAGCTGAATCAACTTCAGGATCTATTCCTTTGTATAAAGGGCTTTCACATGCCTTTCTCCTCAATTCTGAAAGCACAAGGTTCCTTATTCCCTTCACCATGAATAAGGCCGACATTTGACAGCTTCACAAGGCTGACAGGGTTACCCAACAGCCCACCCTCCCTATTCTCAATCCAATTAGACCTCTAATCCTCCAGATGAAAGGCCCAACTGCTCACGTTCCTCATGACAACGACAGCTATTGATTATTTGTCACTGCAGCTAACACCTTCCCTGTCGAGGCTGCTCTGACAGAAGCAAACCTACCAAATTAGACAGCACTTTATCTGCCCTGGAGGCCAAATGGCACAACAAGTAAAGGCTAATAAATGGTATAAAAATGAACAAATCATAACATTATGACAGGCTGATCGTTGCCAGTAGCCTCCCAGCTCAAGCTTGATGTTGTGTTAGTTTGGCTCCTTCTCTTTCCCCTCTGCTCTAGCTCCAACTTTGACTGAATTAAAGGCCAGAACAATTAAGGCATTTGACCAGCAAAGATAAGCCAATTGAAGTATCACCAAGGGATAAAAATGCCAATAACTGACTGCCATTTGTCAATACAAACATTTTGGAGATGCAAATGCTCCAGCTTCTGCTCTCCACTAGGCTGCACTGACTCACTTTCCAACGAGAGTCAGCTCAAATGGACAGTCTGTGGCTATTTAACCAGAAGAGAGAAAAAATAAAAAAAAGAAAGAAAAGAAAAGAGAAAGAAATATCTAGTCCCAAGAGAGGAAGTATTCTATGAAGTACAAGCAGGAGTCGCTGGGGTGGGGAGGAAGGACCGTATGAGAAAAAGAAAGATAGCAAAACAGGTCTATTCTTCCTTTAAAATATATTCTAGTATTAGATAACTGGAATCTCATCATATTGTTTTTGACTATAATATATGCATAATGCAGGAAATCCTGGACCACCTGGGAGAATTAATAAAGCTATAACTTCAGAAGTATAGTCGTTCATTCAACAAATATTTTTTGAGCACTACCTGTTCTAGGTAATGAGGATAAATTAGGAATACAAAGACCAAAAATAAATCCTTGACTGCATGGAGTTTATATTCTAGTGGGGCAAAGACAATAAGCAAGATGAATAAGTAATATATAAAGTATTTTAGATAGTGCTAAGGGCTAAGAAAAGACATAAAGCAGAGTAGGGAGAATACAATGTGTGAGGTGAGGCAGGTATGAGACAGGATAGCCAGAAAAGGGTTCACTGAGACAGTGACTTTTGAGTAAGAAACTGATGAAAGTGAGGGAGTTCAACACAGAGATTCCTACTAGAACAGCATTCCTAGGAGAGGGAAGGGCAAATGTAAAAACCTGTGATGAGAGCTTTACTCACTTATTAGAAGAACAGCACTGAGGTCAGAGTGGTTTATACAGAGGAAATAAGGGAAAGATTAGAAATAAGGTCATACAAACAACAGAATTCAGAACATGACATAAAAGGCTTGAGAGGCCACAGGAAATTCTTAGTCTTTTACTCCGAGATGGAAAATCTTTTTTTTGTTTTTGTTTTTTGAGACAGGGTCTCCCTCTGCCACCGAGGCTGGAGTGCAGTGGTGCAATCTTGGCTCACTCTGACTCCCAGGTTCAAGTGATTCTCACACCTCAGCCTCCAGGGATAGCTGGGGCTACAGACATGCAACACCATGCCTGGCTAATTTTTGTATTTTTAGTAAAGATGGGGTTGTGTCATGTTGGCTGGGCTGGTCTTGAACTCCTGACCTCAAGTGATCTGCCTGCCTTGGTCTCCCAAAGTGCTGAGATTACAAGTGTAAGTCACTGCGCTCAGCCAGAAAATCCTTTAAAGGGTCTGGAGCAGAGGAGTGACATGCTTTGACTTACATTTTAAAAGATCATTCTGGTTTACATGTTGGGCATAGACTGCAGGGGGTAAGAGAAGAAACCAGGAGACCAGTTAGGACACTATTATAATTATCCAAGCAAGGCTACTACAATAATCCAACCCAACGTGATGGTGGCTAGGACCAAAGTGGTGGTAAAGGGAATGTTGAGAAAGTGGTTGCATTCTGGATAAATCTAGATTTGTATATAAATCAACAAATCAAATTTGTTTACAGATACCAGTATCATACAGGTGAATAGGACTTATAAAAATATTAATAAGTGCTTAATACACGTTAGTTGAATTGAATTATCTACCTGGCAGTTCTGTTAAAAATGCTACTCCTTGCAGCAAGGGATCTGTGGTTTCTTTTTTTTTTTCTTAGACAGGGTCTCATTCTGTTGCCCAGGCTGGAGTGGTGCGACCATGGGTCACAGCAGCCCTGACATCCCAGGCTCAAGTGATCCTTTTGCCCCAGCTTCCTGAGTAGCTGGGACTACAGGCATGCACCACCATGCCTGGCTAGTTTTGTTTTGTTTGTTGTTGCTTGTAGAGATGGGGTCTTGCTCTGTTGCCAGGGCTGGTCTCAAACTCCTGGGCTCAACCCATCATCCTGCTTCGGCTTCCCAAAGGAGGTCTGGCTAAAACACAATTTTTCTAAAGATGACTTTATGCAGAAACTTTGGAGTCAAACATCTATATTTGCACCCTGACTCTGCCACTTAGTGACAAATTACTCAAGCTCTTAAGTCTCAGGTTTTTTCATCTAGACAATGTGATACTCTATCATTCTTGACTGGCTGAGCAAAAGGAGTAGAAATGTAAAAAGAGGTTAAGTTTAAAACCTTTTAGCCCCAAATTAGAATAGGAGGTGATGAAATAATACGTTTATTGCTTAAAAAAAAATCTCGGCCAGGCGCAGTGGTTCATGCCTGTAATCCCAGCACTTCGGGAGGCCGAGGTGGGTGAATCACGAGGTCAAGATATCGAGACCATCCTGGTCAACATGGTGAAACCCCGTCTCTAAAAAAATACAAAAAATTAGCTGGGCACTGTAATCTCAGCTACTCAGGAGGCTGAGGCAGGAGAATTGCCTGAACCCAGGAGGCGGAGGTTGCGGTGAGCCGAGATCGCGCCATTGCACTCCAGCCTGGGTAACAAGAGCGAAACTCTGTCTCAAAAACAAAACAAAACAAAAAAATCTCCAAGCTCTGCCCACTATAAAAGCCTAGAAATAATCACCAACCCAGTAGCAGTGAACTCCCTAGATCCTAGATTGTGTTCTCCAAATACTTTTTCCTACCAAAAGTAAAGCAAATGGAGAAATGGCTGATTCCAGGTCTGAAGCAAAAAATACAGAAATGAATCTGGAATATTTGGACATAGCAGATAGCAAGTAAGCTATCAAACACTAGGACCATGTCAAGTGGATCCAGAAGTCTAGTTGAATGGCCTCCCACAAGCCAAAAATAGAGTAATCTGAATATTAATTAAGGATAATAACTTCAATGGATTGATACAGCAAATGTTAAAATGATACTAAAAAATTCTAGGCCTTGTTCATAATGATATTAAAAATGAAAAAAATTGATTATACTAGGAGGATGCCAGGAAATCAACTCATTATTTTGAAAATTGGTAAATAATGTGAGAGAATCAAGCATTCTTCCTTCATTTCTTCCTTTCTTATATGAACTAGACCATAGATTGTGAGTAATATATATGTATATAAGGGGAAATTTCTCTTTAATGAATTATTCCAGCTAATAACTGTAGGATCGATGATAGAAATAGAATGTCATCATTTTGTAACTCCTAATGAACAATGAGCTCTAGGTACTGAGCATCACTAATTGCTAACATCATAAAAATAGATACAACAAAACATTATGTCCCTCCTAAGAATGAATGTACCATAATAATAAAATAGTTTTGCCAAAAATGGAACTGTAATCCTAACAAAAAAGAAATGATAAATGCTTGAGGTGATGAATACCCATTTACCTCCGATAACATAATGACAGAGTGAGACTCCACCTCAAAAAGTAGAAACAAAAATAATAAAGTCATTTGAATAATTCTTTCTGCAGTTAAGCTACCAACTTAATACACAGGTGTCTTTGTTTTATTTGGTTATCAATCTTTATGGACTGCTCATTGTAGACACTTAAATTTTTTTTTTTTTTTTTTGAGATGGAGTCTCACTCTGTCACCCAGGCTGGAGTGCAATGGCATAATCTTGGCTCACTGCAACCTTTGCCTCCCAGGTTCAAGCCATTCTTGTGCCTCAGTCTCTTGAGTATCTAGGATTACAGGCGTGTGCCACCACGCCTGGCTAATTTTTGTATTTTTAGTAAAGACTGAGTTTCACCAGGTTCGACGGGCTGGTCTCAAACTACTGACCTCAGGTGATCCGCCTGTCTTAGCCTCCCAAAGTGCTGGGATTATAGGCATGAGCCACTGTGCCTAACCTGTACACACTTAAATTATTATCATTATGGAAATAACTTACAAAGTTCCAAAATCAGAACTATAGAACAAGATATACTCAGATAAGACTAGCTTCCATTCCTGTCCCCTCTACATTATCTCCTTCTGCCTTTATGTAAGAGTCTTTATTCATTTTTCATTTACTTTTTCATCTTTTAAAAATATAAGAAAATGTTTTTCTCCTCTTTCCTGGAAAAAAGGTTACACATACTCATTAGCACCTTACTTTTTTCTCTTAATAATAAACCTGGAGGCCAATTCACAGCTATATATAAAATAAAGAATATCATACACAATATTCTGCACTTGCTTTTTTCATTCCAGATCATTTTATAATGTTATACAAAAATATTTCTCATTACTCCCTACAGATGCATAGCATTCTGTTATGTGAATATACCCTTGTTTATTTAGCCAGTCCTCTACAAGTACGTTTGCAGGCAGGGCATGGTGGTCACACCTGTAATCCCAGCACTTTGGGAGGCTGAAGAGGGCTGATGGTTTGAGCCCCAGATTGAGACTAGCCTGGGCAACCTGATGAAACCCCATATCTACAAAAAAAAAATTCAAAAATTAGCTGGTTGTGGTGGCACACACCTATAATCCCAGCTACTCAGAAGCCTGAGGTAGGAGGATTCCCTAAGCCCAAAAATGTCAAGACTGCAGTTGAGCCATGATTGTGCCAGTGCACTCCAATCTGCGTGGAGAGTGAGATCCTGTCTCAAAAAAACAACAAAAAAATTGCATTTGCTTTCAAGCTTTCTCTATTATAAATCATGCTGCAATTAAATAACCTCATGTATACATTTTTTATTTTTTTTACCACATATTTATAGACTAGATTTCCAGAAGTGGCAATGTTAGATCAAAGGTAAATGCATATTCTGGTTAATTTTGATGGATATTGTTACGTTTCCCTCCATAAGAGTTGTACCAATGCTATAATTTGAATGCCCCTCCAGAATTCATGTTGAAATTTAATTGTCATTATGACAGTATTGAGGAGGGAACATTAACAGGTGATTAGGCCATGGGGGCTCTGACCTTATGAATGAATTACTGCTGTTTTCATGAAAGTGGCTTCTTGATAAAAGTGATTTTGGTCCCCCTTTTCCTCACTTGTTCTTGCCCTCTTTTGCCCTTCTGCGTTCCACTGTGGAATGACACAGCTTGAAGACCCTCAGCAGATGCTGATACCTTGATATTGGACTTCCCAGTCTCCAGAATTGAGAGAAATAAATTTCCTTCCTTATAAGTTACCCAGTCTGTGGTATTCTGTTATAGCAACACAAAACAGACTAAGAAAACCATTCCTTCAGCAATGTGTGAATGCTCACTTCCCTACAGTTTTGCCATCAGAACATGTTGTCAAACTTTTGGAGTTTTGCCAGTCTGAGAGATGAAGCATGTTATCTCTTTCTCATTTTAATTTGTATTTCTTTTATGATAATATTGAGCATATTTTCATATACTTAAGGGCCGTTTTCTTTTCTGTGAACTATCCAGATATACTCTTGCTCATTTTTATTGGGTCAGTAGTGTTTTTCTTCTTCACCTTACATATGAGGAGTATTAAACCTTTGATAATGATATAATTTGCAAATATTGCTTCCAATTTGTCTTTTTTTTTTTTTTTAGCATTGCTTACCATATTTTCTGGAAAGAAAAAGTATTTTTTATTACTATGTTGCCATATTTATTAATCTTTTCCCTATTGCTTCTATATTTTGACTCACAGATAGAAACTTTTCCTAACACTGAGATTATTCACTGCAAAACTTCTTGGTATCGTTAACATTTTATAATATGTATAAGCATTACCATTCAATTAAATAACAATTTAAAGCATGCACCTGTGTATACCTGTATATACACACACGCACACACACACACTCACACACAGTATTAGTTTGCAATCTCTATGACACTGAAATAACCAGTTATATACATGAAGTTTACAATCATTACTTCAAAGTACAGTCTAATATTTTAGCCCAAATTCCTTAAGAGAAAATGGCTTACAAAGAGATAAATGACAAAGAGATAGGAAAGACTTGAATGAAAGGACCCAAACCATGTCTTCTGAAATCTATAATTGTTTAAGATAAACTAAGAGTATATGTCTAATAAATTGCCTGAAAATGAGTAGTTATATTGTGAAATGTTAGTTTTATTATAATAAAATCTGAAAGACCACATATTTAGACATAGGTTAAATTTAAAGTACTTTGAGATATAGTATAATGCCTGATACATATTAAATACTAAAAATTTATCTGTTGAACAAATGAATGAATAAATGAATAATATACCCATCAGAACTGGAATGGTCAACAAGTGGATTCTGATAGATTATATAAAATTTTTCAAGAGGTTGAGTTAATACTGATGACATAATTTAGACAAGTATAATAAAAGAATAAAACAACTTTTTAAATTAGTGAAGTTTGTTTCAGTACTAGTGTTTCAATGATTAAGCTTTTCTATAAGCAGGATCTGTTTTAATAACAAAGGTTAGGATGAGAATCCTGGTGACTCATAAGTGGGAGAGATGACAACTATACTGAATGGCAGACTCAAGAATCAAGAGGACCTGAGTAGGTTACATGATGAACCCAATTCAAATCAGCAAGCATGGATTGAGTGTTGTTAAGTACTACTAGACATTGGAAATAAAAAAGATGACTAAGATACTCTTCTACATTAAGATGCTCATCATCTGTGGAGAAATAAAACATGTAAATAAATAAATGTATTTCAGAGTAAGAGGTGGTATAATAGTGGTTGAGTACACAAGGTACTGGAGGAACAAAGGATGGAATGGTCAATTTAGCTAAGTATGTCTGGGAAAGTTCAAAGTATGGATACAGTAAGATGCTACATTTGGGTCCAAAAACCACAGCCATATTAATACAGGATGTAGTTAAAGCAGATTTAGAGCTTTTATTTGAAAAATCTTCAATATGAAACAACTGTATTTCATTACCAAAATGTCAACAGTGATAGTCATGTAACACTCTGGGCTCATCAGACTGGCATCGTATTCTGTTGGAGGTATCACGTTTTGAAGAGAATTTAGACAAATATGTGCATATCTGGTGAAACTGCTCAGGATGAGGAGGTTGAAAGCATATTATATAAGGAATGGGTGAAGGAATAGATAGTACTAAAACTGGAGGAAAATTTCCTCACTTGGTCAGAATGATTCTTTTATTAATACATAAGTCAGACCATGTCACTCCTTTCTTCAAACCTTCCTCATCTCATTTGGAGTGAAAACACATTCTTGACAATGGCCTCTAAGGCCCTACAGGATCAGGCCACCATTCCTTCTCTTTCCTCATCTCCTATAGCTCTCCTTTTGCTCATACATTATAAGGTATATATATATATATTTATTATTATTATTATTAATTTATTTTTTGAGATGGAGTTTTGCTCTTGTTACCCAGGCTGGAGTGCAATGGCATGATCTCGGCTCACTGCAACCTCCGTCTCCTGAGTTCAAGCAATTCTCCTGCTTCAGCCTCCCAAGTAGCTGGGACTATAGGCACATGCCACCATGCCCAGCTAATTTTTGTATTTTTAGTAGAGACGGTGTTACACCTTGTTGACCAGGATGGTCTCAATCTCTTGACCTCATGATCCACCCGCCTCAGCCTCCCAAAGTGCTGGGACTACAGGCATGAAGACAATTTATACTAATTTTCTTGCTATTTTGCAAACATTCTAGGCTTGATCCCATCTGAAGGCCTTTGTTCTGACTGTTCCTTCTGCCTGCGACGAATGCTCTTCCCTCAGGTGTTTGCATAGCTAACTTTCTCACCTCCTTTAAGTCTTCCTTCAAGTGTAACCATCTTAATGAATACTACTTTGATTGCTTCATTTAAAATTACAAACTTTCCTCACTAGTTATCCCCTCCCTGGGTCTCTTAATCCCCCTTACTTTGGCATTTTAGTCATTTGCACCTTGTAAAAGCTTAACAGCTAAAGAAGGTACAAAAAGACTCCCTATGTTAGTCCTATGATTGGTCATAGTGAAAATGTCGTGCCCAAGAGCTGACAGTATTCACACCATAGGAATAATAATCATCCTGATTCCCTCTCATTCTTTTTTGAGTCACAAAATATGAGTTGGAAAAAAACAAGAACAGGAAATTATGTAAACAAATACTGCCCTATGACATAAGAAGGTAATTAGAAAATTAATGCTCAAATTTTCTTTAGAATTGATGTTATACACAAAATTAATTTTTAAAAGGTTAAATAAAAGTAAATGGATTTGAAGTTCCTTTTTACCAGCCATAAAAATATTCGCTGGCCCTGTGCCCGGAGTTTAAAAGAAACCAGCATGAGTCTAATGAAAAACAAGCTGTAGGTTTCATGGAAATTCAATATATACTCTTTCTTTTCCTTTTAGTTTTTGATTGGTTTCCATGGGAATCTAGGCTTGTGAGATCTCTGAATCTATTCATGGAAAGCAGATGCTTGTATTTTCATGACTTTGTAAAAATGGGAGTCAGTGAAGAGATGAAGATGATTAGAAAATGAATACAACTGTGGGAAACATAATATTTAAAAGAAAAGTCCACAACGATGTAGATTTTACAACAAAATCTTCAAGGCTGCTCTACAGTGTTTGAGAGGTATGATAAAGAAAAAACACTGGATTTAAAGAAAGCAGCTTTGGGTTCAAATCCTGAATCTGACCTATGAGAAAGAAACCCTTCAGTGCTTCTTTGGAGTTTAAACAGAAAAACTGGATCTGGGTTTTACTCATGGCCAACAGGACCAGAAGTCTGAGAAAGTAAGCTTTAGTATAGTATGTGAATTTTCTCCCAGTACAGCAGTATCAAGAATACTAAGATGAGAATCGGAAAATCAGAACAATTCATCACTCTGCGAGTGACAAGGTGACTTGAAGAACTTTTTCAAACTATACCTCAGTTTATTTATATACTAAACACTTAATATACAACTACTATTCTAACTGCTATGAAGCTACTATGAAGCTAGTAGATACTAGAACCACGTTAATACTAGAACCACGTTAGAAAAATTCAAAGTGGCAATTTCAGTCAAGATATGTTGACATGTTATTCTTGGTGACTATAAATTTTATCCATGTAAACAGAAGTACATAAACTATCATCAAAATGTTAAAGGACAGACAGGCTTTTATTTTAACTCTGGTTCTGATTGGAACAGTAATTTGAATGTAAGAGCCTAAATATTTGAAAGCAGGAGAGAGGATCCAAGATGGCTGAATAGGAACAGCTCTGGAGAGCAGTTCCAAGCGAGAGCGCAGAGGGTGAGTGATCACATTTCCAAATGAATTTTTAGCGCCCAGAGACCAGGAAATTCTAAGGCAGAAAAGCATCACAAGTCTCCACCATGGCTGTTTCAGTCAGCGCAAAAAAAAAAACTCAAACAAATCTGGGTGCCATTTCAACCGGCGCCTAGAATGCCTGGGAGACAGTCATCCACTCAACTGAAAAAAAGGGGGCTAAAACAGGGAGCCAGGTGATCTGGCTCAGTGGGTCCCACTCCCACAAAGACCAGAAATCTGAAACCTCTGGATTGAGTTCCACAGCAAGCACAATTGGACCAGGGACAGTATAGCTCTATAGGGGGGAAGGGCATCCACCATTACTGAGGCAGTCCACCATTACCAAGGCAGTCTGCCGTTACAGAGACAGTCTGCTATTACTGAAGCAATCCACCATTACTAAGGTGGTTCCAACCATACCTGTGTAAACAAAACTGCAAGGAAGTGCACACAGCAGCTGGGCAGAGCCCATGGCAGCTCAGCAATGCCTCTACTGGCAGACTGTGATTAGGCTGCCTCCTTGCTGGGCAGGGCATCTCTGAAAAAAGGCAGCAGCACATCAGGAACTTATAAATAAAGCCCCACCTTCCCAGGACAGTGCACCTGGGAAAAAAAGGCGGTTAGGAGTTCTGCTGCAGCAGACTTAAATGTACCTGCCCAGCAGCTCTGAATGGAACAAAGGAGCTCACAGCTCAGCACCTGAGCTCCTATAAGGGACAGATTATCTCCTCAAGTAGCTACCTGACCCCTGTATATCCAAAGAGACACCTCATAAAAGAGAGCTCAGGCTGACATCTGATGGGTATCCTTCTGGGACAAATATAACAGAAGAAGAAACTGACAGCAACTCTTACTGTTCTGCAGCTACTGCAGGTGATCCCCAAGCAAGCAGGGTCTGGAGTGGACCTCCAGCAGTCCTACAGCAGAGGGACCTGGCTATAAAAAGGAAAACTAAAAAACAGAAAGAAATAACTTCATAATCAACAAAAAGGTCGTCCCCTCAGAGACCCCATCTGAAAATCACTGACTACAAAGACCACAGGAAGATTAAATCCGCAAAGATGAAAATAAACCAGCATAAAAAGGATGAAAACACCCCAAACCAGAATGCCTCTCTTCCTTCAAGTGATCATAGCTCCTCACCAGCAAGGGAACAAGGTTGGATGGAGAATGAATCTGATGAATTGACAGAAACAGGCTTCAGAAAGTGGGTAATAACAAAATTCTCTGAGCTAAAAGAACATGTTGTAACCCAATACAAAAAAAACTAAGAACTTTGAAAAAAGGTCTGATGAAATGCTAACAAGAATAAACAGCTTAGAGAAGAATATAAATGAATTAATGGAGCTGAAAAACACAGCACGAGAATGTCGTGAAGCATACAAACATTTCAATAGCTGAATTGACCAAGCAGAAGAAAGGATATCAGAGATTGAAGATCAGCTCAATGAAATAAAATGAGAAGGCAACATCAGAGAAAAAAAAGAGTGAAATGAAACGAACAAAGCCTACAAGAAATATGGGATTATGTGAAAAGACCTAATCTACGTTTGATAGGTGTACCTGAATGTGACAGAGAGAATGAATCCAAGCTGGAAAACATTATTCAGGATATTATCCAGGACTTCCCCAACCTAGCAAGGCAGGCCAACACTCAAGTCCAGAACACACAGAGAACACCACAAAGATATTTCTCAAGAAAAGCAACTGCAAGGCACAAAATCACCAAATTCTCCAGGGTTGAAATGAAGGAAAAAAAGCAAAGGGGAGCCCAAGAGAAAGGTCAGGTTACCCACAAAGGGAAGCCCATCAGACTCACAGCAGATCTCTTGGCAGAAACCCTACAAGCCAGAAGAGAGTGGGGGCCAATATTTAACATCCTTAAAGAAAAGAACTTTCAGCCTAAATTTCATATCCAGACAAACTCAAGCTTCATAAGTGAAAAAAAAATAAAATCCTTTACAAACAAGCAATTGCTCAGATTTCATCATCACCAGGCCTGCCTTACAAGAGCTCCTGAAAGAAGCACTAAACATAGAAAGGAACAACCACTACCAGCCACTCCAAAAATGTACCAAATGGTAAAGAGCATCGACACAATGAAGAAACTGCGTCAACTAAAGGGGAAAACAACCAGCTAGTATCCAAATGGCAGGATCAAATTCACACATAACAATATTAACCCTAAATGTAAATGGGCTGAATGCCCCAATCAAAAGACACAGACTGGCAAATTGGATAAAAAGCCAAAACCCATCAGTGTGCTGTATCCAGGAAACCCATCTCACATGTAAGGATACACATAGGCTCAAAATAAAGGGATGGAGGAAGATCTACCGAGCAAATGGAGAACAAAAAAAAGCAGGAGTTGCAATCCTAGTCTCTGATAAAATAGACTTTAAACCAACAAATATCAAAAGAGACAAAGAAGGGCATTACATAATGGTAAAAGGATCAATGCAACAAGAAGAGCTAACAATCCTAAACATATACACACTCAATACAGGAGGATCCAGATACATAAAGCAAGCTCTTAATGACCTACAAAGAGATTTAGACTCCCACACAATAGTGGGAAACATTAACACTCCACTGTCAATATTAGACAGATCAATGAGACAGAAAATTAACAAGGATATTCAGGACTTCAACTCAGACCTGGACCAAGCAAACCTAATAGACATTTACAGAACTCTCTACCCCAAATCCACAGAATATACATTCTTCTCAGCACCACATCACACCTACTCTAAAACTGACCACATACTTGGAAGTAAGTCACTCCTCAGCAAATGCTAAAGAACAGAAATCATAACAAACACTCTCCCAGACCACAGTGCAATCAAATTGGAACTCAGAATTAAGAAACTAACTCAGAACCACACAACTTCATGGAAACTGAACAAGTGGCTCTTGAGTGATGACTGGATAAACAATGAAATGAAGGCAGAAATAAAGATGTTCTTTGAAACCAACGAGAATGAAGACACAACATTCCAGAATCTCTGGGATACATTTAAAGCAATGTCTAGAGGAAAATTTATAGCAATAAATGCCTACATGAGAAGCAAGGAAAGATAAAAAATCAACACCTTATCATCAAAATTGAAAGAGCTAGAGGAGTAAGATCAAAAAAACTTTAGCAGAATACAAGAAATAACTAAGATCAGAGCAGAACTGAAGGAGATAGAGATACAAAAAACCCTTCAAAAAATTAATAAATACAGGAGCTGGTTTTTTGAAAACATCAACACAATAGATCACAAGCCAGATTAATAAAAGAGAGAAGAATCAAATAGATGCAATAAGAAACAATAAAGGGAATATCACTACCAATTACACAGAAATACAAACTACAATAGAGATTACTACAAACAACTCTATGCACATAAACCAGTAAGCCTGGAAGAAATGGATAAATTCCTGGACACTTGCACCCTCCCAAGCCTAAACCAGGAAGAAGTTGAAACCCTGAATAGACCAATAACAAGGGCTGAAATTGAGGCAGCAATTAAGAGCCTACCAAAAAAAAAGCCCAGGTCCAGATGGGTTCACAGCCGAATTCTACCAGACATAGCAGTCCTTCTGAAACTATTCCAAACAATCCAAAAAGAGGGAATCCTTCCCAAATCATTTTATGAGACAAACATCATCCTGATACCAAAACCAAGCAGAGATTCAACAAGAAAAGAAAACTTCAGGCCAATATCCATGATGAACGTAGATGCAAAAGTCTTCAATAAAATACTGGCAAACCAATTGCAACAGCACATCAAAAATCTTATCCGTCACAATCAAGTAGGCTTCATCCTGGGGATGCAAGGCTGGTTCAACATACGCAAGTCTATAAACATAATTCACCACATAAACAGAACCAAAGACAAAAACCACATGATTATCCAATAGATGCAGAGAAGGCTTTCAACAAAATTCAACAGCCTTTATGCTAGAAACTTTCAATAAACTAGGTATCGACAGAACATATTTCAAAATAATAAAAGCTATTTATGACAAACCCACAGCCAATATCATACTGAATGGGCAAAAACTGGAAGCATTCCCTTTGAAATCTGGCACTAGACAAGGATGCCCTCTCTGACCACTCCTATTCAATATAGTATTGGAAGTTCTAGCCACAGAAATCAAGCAAGTAAAAGAAAGAAAGAGTATTCAATTAGGAAAAGAGGAAGTCAAATTGTCTCTATTTGCAGATAACATGATTGTTTACTTAGAAGACCCCATTGTCTCAGCCCAAAATCTGAAACTAATAAGCAACTTCAGCAAAGTCTCAGATAAAAAATCAATGTGCACAAATCACAAGCATTCCTATATACCAATAACAGACTTAAAGAGAGCCAAATCAAGAACAATATGCCATTTAGAATTGCTACAAAGAGAATAAAATACCTAAGAATACAACTAACAAAGGATGTGAAGGACCTCTTCAAGGAGAACTACAAACTAATGCTCAACAAAATAAAAGAGGACACAAATGGACAGAAAAACATTCCATGCTTATGGTTAGGAATAATCAATATTGTGAAAATGGCCATACTGCCCAAAGTAATTTATAGATTCAATGTTATCGCCATCAAGCTACCCATAACTCTCTTCACAGAACTGGAAAACTCACCTTATCTTCATATGGAACCAAAAGAGAGTCCGCAGAGCCAAGTCAATTCTCAACAAAAAGAACAAAGCTGGAGGCATCACACTACCTGACTTCAAACTGTAATACAAGGCTACAGTAATCAACACAGCATGGTACTGGTACCAAAACAGAGACATAGACCAATGGAACAGAACAGAGGCCTCGGACACAACACCACACATCTACAACCATTTGACCTTTGACAAACCTGGCAAAAACAAGCAATGGGGAAAGGATTCCCTGTTTAATAAACAGTGTTGGGAAAACTGGCTAGCCATGTGCAGAAAGCAGAAACAGGACCCCTTCCTGACACCTTATAATACAATTAACTCTAGATGGATTAAAGATTAAAACATAAGACCTAACACCACGAAAACCCTAGAAGAAAAGCTGAGGCAAAACCATTAAAGACATAGACATAGGCAAGGACTTCATGACTAAAACACCAAAAGCATTGGCAACAAAAGCCAAAATAGACAAGTGGACCTAATTAAACTCCAGAGCTTCTGTACAGCAAAAGAAACAATCATTAGAGTGAACTAGCAACCAATGGAATGGAAAAAAATGTTTGCAATCTACCCATCTGACAAAGGGGTAATATCCAGAATCCATAAATAACTAAAACAGATTTACAAGGAAAAAAAAACAAACAAACCCATTCAAAAGTGGGTGAAGGATATGAACACTTTTCAAAAGAAGACATATATGAGGCCAACAAACACATGAAAAAAATGCTCATCATAACTGGTCATTAGAGAAATGCAAATGAAAACCACACTGAGATACCATCTGATGCCAGATAGAATGGCTATCTTTAAAAAATCTGGAGATAACAGATGCTGGAGAGGACGTAGAGAAACAGGAACACTTTTACACTGTTGGTGGGAGTGTAAATTAGTTCAACCATTGTGGAAGACAGTGTGGTGATTCCTCAAGGACCTAGAAATAGAAATTCCATTTGACCCAGCAATCCCTTTACTCGGTATATATCCGAAGGATGATAAATCATTGTATTATAAAGACACATGCGCACGTATGTTCACTGTGGCACTGTTTACAATAGCAAAGACCTCAAACTGTCTAAATACCCATCGATGATAGACTGGACAGGGAAAATGTGGCACATATATGCCATGGAATACTATGCAGCCATAAGAAATGATGAGTTTGTGTCCTTTGTAGGGACATGGATGAATCTGGAAACCATCATTCTCAGCAAATTGAAACAAGAACAGAAAATCAAACACTGCACGTTCTCACTCATAGGCAGGTGTTGAACAATGAGAACACATGGACACAGGGAGGGGGGCATCACATGCTGTGGACTGTTGGCGGGGACTAAGGGAGGGACTGCGAGGGGTAGGGAGTTGGGGAGGCATAACATGGGGAGAAATGCCAGATATAGGTGATGGTGATGGAGGCAGCAAACTACATTGCCATGTATGTACCTATGCAACAATCTTCCATGTTCTTCACATGTGGAATCTAAAGTGCAATCCAGAACCTAAAGTGCAATCAAATATATATTAAAATATATATATTTGGAAGCAGCTTCTAAACTAGAAAATGAGAGGATAGGTTTAGAGATAGTTTCTACATACATGGAAGAAGACAAACAATGTTAGTTTAAAAACTCCAGAAGTTGGAATAAAATGAAGCAAGACTCTTTAGGACTTTCTCACTGCTTGAAGAAAGTAGTCTAGCTAGCGTTGAAGTAAACTGCAAGAGCTGTCTAGTAATGCCATCTCAATCCTCCTGTTTCAGCCTCCCAAAGTGCTGGGATTACAGGCATAAGCCATGACACCTGGCCTTTTTAAATTTTTCTTTGCAATTTATAGTCTTAATTTTACATAGTCTTATTTTTAACCCATATCTTATTCACTTAACAATATATCTTGAAGGTATTTCCATTTTAAAAACTAGATTCCTATTGATGGACATTTGAGTTGCTTCCACCTTGTTTTTGGAAATATTGCTCCCGTAAATAACCTACTACATATGTCATTTCTTACTTGTGCAGGTTTGTCTTTAGGATAAATTACCAGAAATGGAATAGCCTGGTCAAAGGGTATATGCGTTTGCAATTTAGATAACTATCCCAGGGGCAGAGTATGAAAAAACTTATTTATCCACAGCCTCACCAACATAGTGAGGTGATAGGTGGGAAAAATATCTTAGCATTGCTTTAATTTGCATAACTTTTATATGCATATTTGAACATATTTTCATATGCTTGAGGGTCATTTGAATTTCTTTTAATGTAAACTGTCTGCTGATTTTTCTCTAGGTTGCTTATCAATTCCAAGGAGCAATTTGTATTTGTTCTCTGTTTTAAGTTCAAATGTATTTTCCAGGTTGTCTTTGACTTTATGTTTGTGGTTCAAGAACATCATTTTACAAAAGGATAAATATAAGAGGTCTCGTAGAGGCCTACAGTAGACTATGCATAAAAAACTAAGCATATAGTTGTGTTTTGCTCCATGTTATACAGTTCGTGGAAGAGTTTAGTCTATAACTGAATTAACATGTGATTAGGCAGAAGAGGTAAAGGAGAAAGAAGTGAACAAAAACTAATTCAACATGTTAATTTAACAAACACATTCAATCAATATAAATTGAGCACCTACTATGTGCCATGCAGTTTTTAAACCTGAGTGACTAAAAGAATACAGTACCATAAATTGCAAATGAAGAAATTGAAAACAGGTACTCAAACAAGTATATGTACACATATGTTCACAGAAGCACTATTCACAATAGTGGAAACACCACTTGGATGAATGAATAAATAAACTGTGGTATATACACAAAATAGAAAATATTATTCATCCATAAGTTAACTGTATACTGGCTGCACGCGGTGGCTCAGGCCTGTAATCGCAGCACTTTGGGAGGCCGAGGTGGGTGGATCATGAGGTCAAGAGATCGAGACCATCCTGGTCGACAAGGTGAAACCCCATCTCTACTAAAAATACAAAAAAAAAAAAAAAAAAAAAAAACTTAGCTGGGCATGGTGGTGTGTGCCTGTAATCCCAGCTACTCAGGAGGCTGAGGCAGGAGAATTGCCTGAACCCAGGAGGCGGAGGTTGTGGTGAGCCGAGATCCTGCCATTGCACTCCAGCCTGGGTAACAAGAGCGAAACTCCATCTCAAAAAAAAAAGTTAGCTATATACTGTCAACTAGAAGCTTATTCTATTAACTACCTCTGTTATTTTCTCTTTCCTTTCTAAATCACTTAATTTCACCTTAAATTCTAGACTCATTAAAAAATGTAATAATTAAAGACGGTCTCATTGATTTTATAAAAGAAAAGATTATTCATCTATAAAAATGAATGAAGTACTAATACATGTGACAGCTTGGATGACCCTCAAAAACATTATTCTAAGTAAAAAAAAGTCAGAGACAGAGGTCATATATAATTCCTTTTTACGTGAAATACCTATAAATCCATAGAAACAGAATGCATATTGGTAGTTGGTAGGGGCTAGGGAGAGAAGGCAATGGAACAAAGTGCTTAATGGATAAGAAGTTTTACTTTAAGTGATGGAAATGCTTTAGAACCAGATAGAGGTAGTGGTTGCACAACATTATGAATGTACAAAATTTCCCTGAATTATTCACTTTAAAATGGTTATTGTGACTGCGCATGGTGGCTCACGACTGCAGTCCTAGCACTTTGGTAGGTCGAGGCAGGCTGATAGCTTGAGCCTGGGACTTCAAGACCAGCCTGGGCAATAAGGCGAAACCCCTATTTGGAGGGGCCAGGTGCGGTGGCTCACACCTGTAATCCCAGCACTTTGGGAGGCCGAGGCGGGTGGATCACGAGGTCAAGAGATCGAGACCATTCTGGTCAACATGGTGAAACCCCGCCTCTACTAAAAATACAAAAAATTAGCTGGGCACGGTGGTGCGTGCCTGTAATCCCAGCTACTCAGGAGGCTGAGGCAGGAGAATTGCCTGAACCCGGGAGGCGGAGGTTGCAGTGAGCCGAGATCGCTCCATTGCACTTCAGCCTGGGTAACAAGAGCGAAACTCTGTCTCAAAAAAAAAAAAAAAAAAAAAAGATTTGGAAACAAAACTTGAAATGAATAAACTTTCAGGCTTAAAGAACATGCCAGAATCTCTGGGGTACATTTAAAGCAGTGTCTAGAGAGAAATTTATAGTATTAAATGCCCAGAGAAGTGAGGAAAGATACAAAATCGACACCCTATCATCACATTAGAAGAACTAGAGGAGCAAAATCAAACAAATTCAAAAGCTAGCGGAAGACAAAATATAACTAAGATCTGAGCAGAGCTGAAGGAGCTAGAGACACAAAAAACCCTTCAAAAAAATCAGTGAATCCAGGAGCTGGTTTTTTGAAAAGATCAACGAAATAGATAGACCACTAGCCAGACTAATAAAAAAGAAAAGAGTGAAGAATCGAATAGATCCAATAAAAAATGACACAGGAGATATCACCACCGATTCCACATAAAGGCAAACTATCATCAAAGATTACTAAAAACACCTCTATGCACATAAACCAGTAAATCTAGAAGAAATGGATAAATTCCTGGACACTTACACCCACCCAAGACTAATCCAGGAAGAAGCTGTATATCTTAATAGACCAATAACAAACTCTGAAGTTGAGGCAGCAATTACTAGCCTAACAACCAAAAAAAAAAAGTCCAAGACCAGACGGGTTCACAGTTGAATTCTACCAGAAGTATAAAGAAGAGCTGGTACCATTGCTTCTGAAACTATTCCAAACAATACAAAAAGAGGGAATCCTCCCTAACTCATTTTATGAGACCAACATAATCCTGATGCCAAAAGCTGGCAGACACACAACTAAAAAAGAAAATTTCAGGCCAATATCCATGATGAACATTGACGCGAAAATCTTCAATGAAATACTGACAAACTAAATCCAATAGCACATCAAAAAGTTTAAACATCATGATCAAGTTGGTTTCATCCCGGGAATGCAAGGCTGGTTCAACAAATGCAAATATATAAACATAATCCATCATACAAACATAACCAAAGACAAAAACCACATGATTATCTCAATAGATGCAGAGAAGGTCTTCAACAAAATTCAAAAGCCCTTTATGCTAAAAACTCTCAATAAATTAGGTATCGATGGAATATATCTCAAAATAACAAAAGCTATTTATGACCAACCCACAGCCAATATCATACTGAATGGGCAAAAACTGGAAGCATTCCCTTTGAAACCTGGCACTAGACAATGGTGCCCTCTCTCACCAATTCTATTCAACATAGTATTGGAAGTCCTAGCGACAGCAGGCAAGAAAAAGAAATAAAGCGTATTCAGTTAGGAAAAGAGGAAGTCAAATTGTCTCTATTTGCAGACAACATGACTGTATATTTAGAAGACCCCATCACCTCAGCCCAAAATCTCCTTAAGCTGATAAGCAACCTCAGCAAAGTCTCAGGATACAAAATCAATGCGCAAAAGTCACAAGCATTCCTTTATTCCAATAACAGACAAACAGAGAGCCAAATCATGAGCAAACTCCTATTCACAATTGCTACAGAGAATAAAATACCTAGGAATACAACTAACAAGGGACATGAAGGATCTCTTCAAGAAAAATTACAAATCACTGCTCAAGGAAATAAGAGAGGACACAAACAAATAAAAAAAAATTCCATGCTCATAGTTAGGAAGAATCAATATCATAAAAATGGCCATACTGCCCAAAGTAGTTTATACATTAAATGCTATCCCTATCAAGCTACCATTGACCTTCTTCACAGAATTGGAAAAACCACCTTAAACTTCATATGGAACGAAAAAAGAGCCTGCATAGCCAAGACAATCCTAAGCAAAAAGAACAAGGCTGGAGGCATCACACTACCTGACTTCAGACGAGGCTACAGTAATCAAAATACCATGGAACTGGTACCAAAACAGAGATACAGACCAATGGAACAGAACAGAGGTCTCAGAAGTAACATCACTCATCTATAACCATCTGATCTTTGACAAACCTGACAAAAACAAGCAATGGGGAAAGGATTCCCTGTTTAATAAATGGTGTTGGGAAAACTGGCTAGCCATATGCAGAAAGCTGAAACTGGACTCCGTCCTTACACCTTACAATAAAATTAACTCCAGATGAATTAAAGATTTAAACATAAGACCTAACACCATAAAAACCCTAAAAGAAAAACTAGGCAATACCTTTCAGGACATAGGCATAGGCAAGGACTTCATGACTAAAACACCAAAAGCAATGGCAACAAAAGCCAAAATAGACAAATGGGACCTAATTAAACTCCAGAGCTTTTGTACAGCAAAAGAAACAATCATTAGAGTGAACTGGCAACCACACAATGGGCAAAAATTTTTGCAATCTATCCATCTGACAAAGGGCTAATATCCAGAATCTACAAATAACTAAAGGAAATTTACAAGAAAAGAAAAAAACAACCTCAACAAAAAGGGGTGAAGGATATGAACAGACACTTTTCAAAAGAAAATATTTATGCAGCCAACAAACATGAAAAAATGCTCATCATCACTGGTTATTAGAGAAATGCAAATCAAAACCACATTGAGATACCATCTGATGCCAGGTAAAATGGCGATCATTAAAAAATCTAGAGACAACAGATGATGGAGAGGAAGTGGAGAAATGGAATGCTTTTACACTATTGGTGGGAGTGTAAATTAGTTAAACCATTGTAGAAGACAGTCTGGTGAATCCTCAAGGATCTAGAAATAGAAATACCATTTGACCCAGCAATCCCATTACTACATATATATCCAAAGGATGATAAACCATTCTATTACAAAGACATATGCACACATATGTTCACTGCAGCACTGTTTACAATAATAAAGACTTGGAGCCAATCTGAATGCCCATCAATTATAGACTGGACAGGGAAAATGTGGCACATATACACCATGGAATATTATGCAGCCACAAAAAAGGATGAGTTCATGTCCTTTGCAGGGACATGGATGAATCTGGAAACCATCATTCTCAGCAAACTGACACAAGAACCAAACACCTCATGTTCTCACTCATAAGTGGGAGTTGAATAATGAGAACACATGGACACAGGGAGGGGAACATCACACCCTGGGGCCTGCTGAGGGGTGGGGAGGTCTAGGGGAAGAATAGTAGGGAGTGGAGGGACTGGAGAGGGAAAACATTAGGTGAAATACCTAATGTAGGTGATGATGCAGCAAACCACCATGGCATATGTATACCTATGTAACAATCCTGCAGGACCTGCACATGTACCCCAGAAATTAAAGTATAATTTAAAAAAATCTAACTAGGATCTAAGCCTATATACATCTCTTTTCATTTAAATAAGACAGATTTGTTTGAGCAAATGTCAGATCCAGAAAGGGTAGGAGCTGGGTACAGAAACATTAATGGTTGAAGTATATGATAATCTTTCTTTAACGCAAATCTAATGTTTTCAATTAAAGAATAAAACTTAAGACATTGCTCTGAAGGTTAAATGTATAAGGAGTTATATACATATATATATGTACCTGTATATATGTATATATATATTTTTTATTTTTTTACTATTTTTTTTTGTTTATTTTTTTGAGACAGAGTCTCACTTTGTTACCCAGGCTGGAGTGCAGTGGGGTGATCTCAGCTCACTGCAACCTCCACCTCCTGGGTTCAAGTGACTCTCATGCCTCAGCCTCCCAAGTGGCTAGGATTACAGGCATGTGTCACCATACTCAGCTCATTTTTGTATTTTTAGTAGAGGCGGGGTTTCATCATGTTGGCCAGGCTGGTCTTGAACTTGTGACCTCAAATGATACGTCCACCTCAGCCTCCCATAGTGCTGGGATTACAGGCATCAAGGTTACAATCTAGTGAGCACTAAATGTCTTTGCATTATGACTGGAATGTAGATCTTATAAATTCAGATGCCGCTTTTTTCATTATGCTGTATGTACTCTGCAGAGCACTGGAAAATAACAAGGTCCTTGTTATGTAGCAAAAAAACAAGTTATCATTAAACATTAACTTTCTCACTTCCTCTGTTTCTGAAGTCGGAGTTTAGGGGTTTAATGAAACCAAGGGTGTTAGGGTCTGGTGAGATGTGAGAGGAGCAGCAGTGGTCCCCTATATCCCTAAGGTTTCCTTTCCTATACAGTCTTCCCTACTTTAGGGCCAAAACATCTCCCTCTAATCAAAAGAGAACCTAGAGCTCTTTGTTTTCCCATCTGTAAAACAAGAATAATTTTCATGGGCCCTTCCAATTTTCATATTTTATAATTGATTGTCAAGAATATTCAGAGAGATGGAGTCTCACTCTGTTGCCCAGGAGCTGGAGTGCAGTGGCACAATATCGGCTCACTGTTAATTTCCGTCTCCTAGGTTCAAGTGATTCTCCTGCCTCAGTCTCTTGAGTAGCTGGGATTACAGGCATGCTCCATCATGCCCAGCTAATTTTTGTATTTTCCGTAGAGACCAGGTTTCACCATGTTGGCCAGGCTGTTCTCAAACTCCTGAGCTTGTGATCCTCCTGCCTCAGCCTCCCAAAGTGCTGAGATTACAGCCCTGAGCCACCGTGCCCTACCCTGTTCTCCATTCTTATCTCTATACTTAAAATAACTAAAAACAAAGAACAACATTCCAGGCATATGCAAAGGCAAAGAGAATAATGAGCACAGTAATTTACAGAGGGAAGAGAGGTAAAAGGAGTAGAGTTTAGTTTCTTCATTCAAGGACAAATTGGACAAGATCCTAAAGAGCTTTTCTATCTCTGACATCTACTGATCCCTTAAAGAGTACTTTGATGTTTCTACCTATATTGTAGTGTGACTAATAGCAATAATATTGATGATGCAGTCCTTGAGAATAAATTACTCCAACAAACAGAATGCTTTATATCTACAGACTCATTATCCCTACATAGAAGATAGGATGTATTATTCCATTTTATAGATGAAGAAATTGAGGCATACAAGAGTGTTATTTATTGAGAAATTAAGCTCACAGAAAATCTTTAAACATCCTGATTGCAAAATTGTAAGGGGGGGAGTGGATAATGAAAAGGAATAAATATAATTGTTAATTTAAACTTCAACAGTTTTGAAGGCCATGCCTATTTAATATTCACATTTACTGATTAATTTATTCATTCATTCATGTATTCCTTAAAATAAATTACTGTCTTTATTAAGTGGAGGAAACTACGATAGGACTGTAACTATAAAATCAAATATGGTCTCTGCCCTCAAATAGTTTTACTGGGGGTGAGATCTAGATAAACAAAATCTCCAGTAAACTGTGGTGAGTAGAGCTACATATAAACTGAGAGGGAATATAGAGTTGAAGGGGACTGGGGCATGTATTGTTTGTTGTATTTGTGTGTGCAAGTGCAAAATAAGAAAACCTAACAGTGTTACCTGCTATAAGTGTTCCTGAAAAGTTTCAGAGGTATTCTGTCTTTTTCCTTTTTGTAAATCATTAATATGGAAACAGCATATCTTGAAAACTGAAAATTAGTATTCAATTTTCATAGATGAACAGAAAATTATTTATTGTTTATTAATTTTAAAAAAGCACAATGTAGCTACAACCCAAAGGTTAATTTTTGTGATTTTTCAAAGTGGGTAGTCTTACTCTTCTTGAAGTCAAATGAATAACCTCCTGGAAGATTAAACATTTATAACTATTAACATTTAGAAATATTTCTAAAGCTTTTTTATCCTTATTAACAAATCTATCTGTAGAAGTCAGGGAAATAGTAGGCTCCCTGGAGCACCACATTTCTAACAATTAGATATATTTTGTGAGAAGTCCAGAAAAGGTATGACTGATTGTTTTCTTGGATTAAACTGATGGTTCTAAATGAAAACCAAATTAGGTGCAGATGTTCAGTATATTGAGATTTTTATTCTCATGGGTAACATTTCTTCAGTTTCTTGGACTAACAGTAATTTGTTTCCACAGAAGTGAACATGTGTCAAAATAACTAAGCCAAGTAGCACAGTTCAGTAAGTTTTTCCACACGTACATGTATTTTTAAAGTAGATAAATGTTTCCAATAAACAAAAGGTCTCACACTTGTATTAGTAATGACATTTGTATTAGTAATGTATAAGTAAAATAAAGTTCATTCAACCAAGACACATCAGACCCTACTAGATTCAGAGAGATTCAAAACCAAAGAAAAAAGCTTCTTACCTGGAGCTCCAGTCTAGTAGATAAGAGACAAGTAAGCAATAGTTACGGTATAAGGTAATGTGGCCCTAATAGAGATGTGAGCAAAATGCTGTAAGAATATGAGCTTTTCCCTCAAATGAACCCAAGAAAAGATAACACAATAATATAGTTCACTATCACACACATGTAAAAACTAAACACATAATAAATAATGTATGAGAATGTTTGGTCTTCTTAGGTCAGTAATAACAATGACTATATATTATGGCTATAGATATTTTATGTAACACTTATGTATTATAAGGTAGATCAATCAGCTTTAATTATGATTTAATATCTTTATCCATGATCATTGTAAGCAACTTAAGAGCAGGAATCATGTTGTTTACCTTTGTGTTCCAAGGCCTAACATGATACCTGTTATATAATAGTTTTAACACGTTGAATGAATGAATGCATACACATATACATGAGTGTGCATGATTATATAAATAGCACACTTCTGCATTCATGGATACCAGAACTAAGTGGGACAGACAATACTTAGAAAGGATATTTGATATCCAATATATAAGAAGGTTCACTAAACAAAGGGAAATGAAGTTTAATAGGATGGGTACTGAGAGCACCTATCTATAAGCTAACGTATGTGATTAATTTTTTTTTTCATATTCTCTCTAGTTGTATAATCATAACTACATAGTTGATATTCAACAAATGCTTGTTGAATGAACACTTCTTTTTTTTTTTTTTTTTTGAGACCGAGTTTCGCTCTTGTTACCCAGGCTGGAGTGCAAAGGCGGGATCTCGGCTCACCGCAATCTCCGCCTCCTGGGTTTAGGCAATTTTCCTGCCTCAGCCTCCTGAGTAGCTGGGATTACAGGCACGTGCCACCATGCCCAGCTAATTTTTTGTATTTTTAGTAGAGACGGGGTTTCACCATGTTGACCAGGATGGTCTCGATCTCTTGACCTCGTGATCTACCCGCCTCGGCCTCCCAAAGTGCTGGGATGACAGGCTTGAACCACCACGCCCGGCCCCAAATAATTCTACCTCCATAACATATGTCTTGAACCCAACTCCTCTCTATTGGCCTGAACTTTAATAGCATTCTATGTATCTCCACTCTTTCTCTTCCAAAGTAGCTTTAGTTGCCATATTAGTCCCCCTAAAACACACTGATCGTGTAACTTTTATTTTCGAATTTCCCAAATGGCTCCCTAGTATTCAGGATCCCTCATTTAAAAAAAATGCATAGGGAGTTCATAGTACAAAAGCCTAGAGCTGACACAGAGCAGATACTAAATGGTCAAAAATTAATGAACTCGGCTCTGTTGGAAAATTAGTTATCCATATGTTTTAAAATGAGAATGGATCCCTACACAAAAATCAATTTGTTATGTATTAAGAGATTTAAACATAAAAGAAAACATATGATAATTTAAAACCATCTCTACTTAGCCCTCTAGTCTCCCAGCTGTTGTTTACTACTGAGTTTCTTAGCGTAACTCCCTATACAAGCACAGTTTAGGAATCTGCTAAAAACTTGTGAGGAATTTGTATCCAGATTCTTGCATTCCTTCTCTGCAATTTTCTCCTCTCCAGGATTTTGACCTTTAAGTTCCAGCCACTACTATCTCGAAACTGCCTCAGTTTCTTCAGCCCAGTAAGACTGCTGCTTCCTGTTAAGAGTTGTATTCTCTTGCGTTCCAATTTGGAAAATGTCATAAAGGAAAAGGCCAGATGAATGTGGTGCTCACTTCATGTGCTTCTCTTCTCTGAATGATTGTAGTCTCTTAGATCCTGCCTGTGCTGATTCTTCTCAATGCCTTCAAACAGTATATATAGTATTTTATTCAGTTTTTATAGGCTTTTTGGCAGGCAAGTTAGTTTAAAATAAGCCATCCTGGCCAGAACTGATGCCTAGTTATGAACTGATGCCTAGTTTTGTTGGTTTCTCATTTTTCTAATTCCTTGTTTAAAAAAATTTTTTTTAAATTTATTTCCATTTTTTTTTTGAGGTAAGGTTTCACTCCAGTCACCCAGGCTGAAGTGCAGTGGTGTGATCTCTCCTCACTGCAGACTTCCCAGGCTCAAGCAATTCTCCCACCTCAGCCTCCTAAGTAGCTGGGAGTACACGTGCTCATTACCAAGACCAACTAATGTGTGTGTGTGTGTGTGTGTGTGTATTGTGTTTGTTTAGTAGAGACAGGGTTTATCCATGTTGCCCAGGCTGGTCTTGAATCCCTAGCCTCAAGTGATCCACCCGCCTTGGCCTCCCAAAGTTCTAGGATTACAGGTGTGAGCCACTGTGTCTGGCTGGATTCCTTCTTTTAATTATTTATAATATTAAATAAAATACAGATTTTTTGAGACAGGATCTTGCTTTGTTGTCCAGGCTGGTCTCAAACTCAGGGCTCAAGCAGCCCTGCTGCCTCAGTCTCTCGAGGAGCTAGTGTAATTTTTTTTTTTTTTTTAAATAAATGGAGTCTCTCTATGTTGCCCTGGCTGGTCTTGAACTCCTGGCCTCAAGAGAACCTCTTGCCTGGGCTTTCTAAAGTACTGAAATTACAGGTGTGAGCCACTGTTCTTGGCTGATTTCTTCTTTCGTATCTTCAAACATTTCATCAGTGGTTATTTTATATGGTGTCTCTAATGATGCCAATCCCTGACGTTTTTCATAGACTAAATCTGTTTGTTGTTTCTGCTGACTCTCATTCACAGTAGACTGATCCCTTATGTGTTTGGTGATCTTTCATTGTGAGTTCATGTTTGGTTTGTGTAATATGGGGAAATCTGGGAAGTTTAAGGTAAAGATTTTTTTCTGAAGAGAATTTGTGTGTGTCTGTTTGGAGGCAAAAAGTATCACTGACCTGGAACATATTATCTCCAACTATTCTTTGAAAATTATTCATAGATCATTTACTATCTTATTCCTGACTGTTGTATACTACCTTTGATTTCTTAATGCTGGCGCTTTTTATAAAGCACAAATGAATTAACACAATACCCAGATTTAATTGGACAGAGGAGAATACTAAAGAATTATTACTATCCTTTTCTGGGAATTCTAGTGTTAGTGTGATCATTACTGCTTTTGGCAAGCATGTAAAAACAAACAGCCACACAGAGAAAGGGAGGAAATGCATAATTATCAGATACTTGAAAGAACATGAGATCTGTTACAAAATCAACTATGTAAATACTGCCATATAAATCATAGTTCGATTTATTCTTTGACACTATGAAAAACTTGTAATTTAAAAAATCAAAGTAGAAACAGAAAAGCAAAAGAAAACAATGCATGTTATCTGATGAAAAGATTTACAGCTAACATGTCTGGTTTACATTCCCCTTCCTTCAATTACCTTGATCATATAATACTTCAAAAATGTTGTAATGTTGGATCATCAACTGAAATCCTCACTTTCTCCACATAATCTACTCGATGTTAAGCTAGGTTCCTTCACTTTACATTTTTGAAGCTGAGTTTTACACCTAAATCAATCATAATGAAAAAGCTAAAGGGTATCAAAGTATTAATTTTGGGGCTATTCCCAATCTGAACTGTTTGCTTTTTTATGATAACAAGTTAAATGGAATTACCCTTCCTGAGTGAATAATTTCATCAGCTGACAAGCTCAGGTGAAAGGTTATAATATACATACCCGAGCAGTAGTTAAAACTGAGATTGCAAATGAGGGAGATTTTTTTTAATTACTATAATAAAAACCAAATTCAAGAGAAGTAACTTTGAAAATAACCTAACAGACCTAACTGAGAAGAGCATATAACTAGCATATTCAGTAGTATATATTAATGTCAGCCTCTTTTTATGCATTCGACTAATGAGAGGTATTTTTCTAACCCCTTAATTTATTAGCTATATCTGGTTCACATTTTTTAAATAGAAAATAACGCTAATAGTTCCTGCTGGATCTAACTCATTTTCATTGCTTTGTATTCAAAAAATACAGAAATCTGAAATAACAAAAAGAAATATATCAGGCATTGGAAACCTATTTTTTGTACCAAAATTTTATGGACGGAAAATAGTTTTTAGGTGAATAAGTCTTTAAATAAATGTAGAAGCTTCCTGTTTTATTTGTTTGATATGTTCAATCTTAAAAATCTGAGCTCTTAATAATACCTTTAAAAATGAAAAATCATTGATATTGGCAACATAGTTTTAGATTTTAAAAAGTTGAAAATACATTCAGAAAATAAATTTATTTTATGCCACTTAATGCTACATATGTCAAGAGACATTTCAACTTTTTAAATTTTATCTGATTTGATTTTTATTTATTTAATTATTTAGAGATAGGGTCTTGCTCTGTCACCCAACATGAAGTACAGTGATGTAAACTTGGTTTACTGCAGCCTCAACCTCACAGGTTCAAGTGATCTTCCCACCTGAGCCCTACAAGTAGCTGGACTGCAGCTAATTTTTTAATTTTTTGTAGAGATGGGGGTCTCGCTACGTTGCCCAGGCTGGGATTTCAGCTTTTTAAGTAAAAGTAATACTCATTAAGAAAAAAATTTTAAACTGTGAAAAGTAAAAAAAAAATCCATATATACTCCCCAAATTTGAACCCAACCACTATTAATATCTTTGTGTATTTCTTTTTGGTCTTTATTTTTCCCTATATATAGACTGGTAACATAGTTTGATCACATTTTATATATAAATTTGATCTTTTTTTTCCAATAAACTTTAGATCACAGAATAAATTCTACTGTTCAAGGAACCTGAAATTCAGCCGCTGATGGTTATATATGCTTTTACTCTCTGCAGCTTAAAGACATCTTTTAGAGAAAATGTATAAAACCTAAGAGTCATGCTTTTGAGATTCTTTTTTTTTTTTGAGACGGAGTCTTGCTCTGTCACCCAGGCTGGAGTGCAATGGTGCAATCTTGGCTCACTGCAACCTCCGTCTCCTGGGTTCAAGCAATTCTCTACCTCAGCCTTCTGAATAGCTAGAATTATAGGTGCCTGCCACCACATCTTGCTAATTTTTGTAGAGACAAGGTTTCACCATCTTGGCCAGGCTGGTCTTGAACTCCTGACCTCGTGATCCACCCAGCTTGGACTCCCAAAATGTTGAGATTACAGGTGTGAGCCACTACGCCTGGCTAAGATTTCTTTATTATCTTTCCATTGCATAGTTCCACTAATCAACTAGCAGACATCATATAAAACATTCATTCTTCAAGGAAATTTTACTTCTCACCTTCTGAGCTGCAAGATGGAGGGCTGTTCTCTGGCTATGATCGGTTTTATTCACATCTGCTCCTGCCTTCAGGAGAGCATCTGCACAATCCAATCTGTCAGCCAACACGCAATACATAAGTGGTGTTCTCCCAAATTGATCTTCTTTGTCTTTAAGAGCAGAATTTCCTATGAGGATAAGAAACAGATAATGATATTTGATAATTGTTATTACTAATATAAGTAGGAATGATATTTACTGTTTATTATCAAGTATTGTGCTAAATGCATTAAAAATATCATCTTATTTTTACTTGTCCTAGGAAGTAGATATTACCATTGTCATATTATAGGAAACTAAGGCTCAAAGAAGTAGCCAGTCTATGTTCACACTGAAAGTAGGTGGAATTAGAATTCAAACTGATTGATAACTCAATCATCTTATGCTGAACTAACATTTTGAGATTCAGAGCTACTTATATTCCTCCCTCACTCTTGTCTTTTGAAACAAATATTTAATTAGTGCCAATTGCACACTAGGCATTGTAGTATGTTTTATGACTGACATAAAAATGAATCAAAGGCTGGGTGTGGTTGTTCATGCCTGTAATCCCAGCACTTTGGGATGTTGAGGTGGGCAGATCACCTGAGGTCAGGAGTTCGAGACCAGCCTGACCAACACGATGAAATCCTGTCTCTATGTAAAATACAAAAATTAGCCAGGTACGGTGGTGGGCACCTGTAAACCCTGCTACTCAGGAGATGGAGGCAGGAGAATCCCTTGAACCTGGGAGGCGGAGGTTGCAGTGAACCAAGATCGTACCATTGCACTGCAGCCTGGACAAGAGCAAAACCCCAACTCAAAAAAAAAACAAATCACAGCTGATATTCCTTTCTAGACAAGATGACAAGATAGAGCCAGTACATAGTATTGTCATCCTCCTGCTAATTACAACTGAAATCCCTAGGGCAAAAGACAAAATAAATGACAAGTGGAGAAGGGAAGGCAACCTTGACCAGGAACTTTGGAACTTGAGAGACAACCTGGTGGTAAGTTCCCTGAAGAGTTTTTTATTTGTTTGCTTGTTTGTTTTTGCCTCCAATCTATAGTAAATTAGGGGCCAGAGTAGCCTATAATCCAGAAACACGAAGGCGCACGGTTGCCAAATTTCTCGAGAAGCCTACTCTCTCTAGTAAAAAGGCTGGGAGGCAGGTAGGTCTGCTGAGTGAACCATTTGGCTATGCTCTACTCAAAGCACATACAACAAAAGAAACTGTACCCCTCTTCCCCACTGGGCATTACAGAAACTGTTCGGAGGAGCCCTGTCAAACTATCGTGACTTGAATTAAGCAAAGGATAGCAACAAGGTAGTATTTTACCCCTTTCAAACTAGAGAATAGAAGAGGATTATGAAGAGGATGAAGTTGGAGGAAGTAATTCTTTAAATTGGCATAATGTCAGGATGCTTTTGAGCAGCTCCTGTGTGAAACTGGTCAGAATCAAGATAGCAAAAGCTCTAAGAATTAAACTATAGTTAGATTACTGCCTTTGTTCTAAATGAGCCTGAGTAGCCCAGAGGTGTGGCAAACCAGAAAAGCCCTGCAAGATCTCTGAAAACTAACTTGAAATTTGAACCACAAAATCGAAAGAGAATGTTCATTCTGAATCTTAACAGCTTGTCAGTTTACTAAAATAAGATATTTAAATAGGAGCCAGAGTCTCATAATATAGAAATGTCAAAGATATAATCCCAAATGACAAAACAACTCAAAAGTTGGGAAAATATTAATTTAAACAAGAAAGGACAATCAACTGGCACCAACACTGTGATGACACAGATGTATTAGAACTATGTGACAGGGATTTTAAAGCAACTCTTATAAAAATGCTCTAACAATCAACTATGAACATTCATGAAACCAACAGAACATCAGGAATGAAAAAGGAACAGCAGAGGTCAGGGGCAGTGGCTCACTTGTAATCCCAGAACTTTGGGAGGCAGGCAGATCACAAATTCAGGAGTTTGAGACTAGCCTGGCCAATATGGTGAAACTGTCTCTACTAAAAATACAAAAATTAGCTGGGCATGGTGGTGGGTGCCTGTAATGCCAACTACTGGGGAGGCTGAGGCAGGAGAATGGCTTGAACCTGGGAGGCGGAGGCTGCAGTGAACCAAGATAGCTTGGGCTTTAGAGCTAGACTTCATCTGGAAAAAAGAAGGAAAGAAAAGAAGAGCAGAATGTAAATAACTGAAAAATAGACTGTTTTTATCCTCTTTAGTTTTTTGTTTTTATTTTAATGAGGGTCTCACTGTGCTGTCCAGGTTAGTCTTGAACTCCTGGTCTCAAGTAATCCTCCTTGAGTCAGACTCCTGAGTAGCTAGTCGCACCCAGCTTATCCTCTTTAGTTTTTAGAATTATGTTTTGATGATTGAGAGCAAAAATAGCCTTGTTGTATGATGTGGTTCTCAATTTATGTAGAGGTGATTTTTAAGATAACTACATCAAAAAGAAGGGTAAAGGGACCTAAGTAGTAATAAGGCTTCTGTATCGCACTAAAAGTGGAAAATACAGACTGTAATATAATAAGTATATATATTCTAATACCTAGATCACACACACACGCACACACACACACACACACACACACACAGGCAGAAACAAACAAAAAACCTCCAACAAAAACAAACTATACAAAGAGATTTATTTAAGAACACAATATAGGCCCAACATGGGCCTATTTATTTAAAAACACCATATAGGCCCAGCAGGGGCCTATGATCCCAACATTTTGGGAGGCGATCACTTGAGGCCTGGAGTTCCAGACCAGGCTGGCCAACATGGCAAAAACCTGTTTCTACCAAAAATACAAAAATTAGTCGGGTGTGGTGGTGGCGCATGCCTGTAATACCAGCTAATTGGGAGGCTGAAGCATGAGAATCACTTGAACCCAGGAGGCAGAGATTGCACTGAGTTGAGATCGCACCACAGTACTCCAGCCTTCGTGACAGAACAAAAACCACAATATAAGATATCACTTCACATGCACTAGAATAGTTATAATAAAAAATTACATATAATAACAAGCATTGATGAGAATATGGAGAAGTCAAAACCCTCATCTACTACTGGTAGGAATCTGAAATGATGCAGTCACTTTGGAAAATATTCTGGCAGTTCCACAAAACATTAAGTAACCATTTGACCCACCAATTCCACTCCCAAGTATGTACCCAAGAGAAATGAATATATATGTTCACACAAAACTGATACACAAATATCCAAATGTCCATAAGCTGTTCATCACCTGATGAATGGTTAAACAAAATGTTGTGTATCTCTACAGTGGAATATTATTCAGCACAAAAAATGAAGGTCTAATAGATGCTCAGTCAACATTATCAACCTTGAAAACATTATGCTAAGTGAAAGAAGGCAGTCAAAAACTACCGCATGTTGTATAATTACATTTATGTGAAATATCTGACACTGGCATATCTATAGTGACAGAAAGCAGATGATAGTTGGATAGGACTGGGGGTAGGGCACAAATTTGAGGAGTAACAGCTAAAGGGTGAAGGGTTTCTTTGTGGGGTTATGAAATCATTCTAGTATCAATTGTGGTTATGTTTGCCCAACACTGAATATGCAAAACCACTCAATTGTACACTTCAAATTTTGAATTGTATGGTATGTTAATTATATCTTAATAAAGCATTATAAAAAGCTCTACTATATATAAATTAAAATGGAATACTAAAAATAGTCAAGAAATGGAAAGGAGGACAGGAATAAAAAACAGAAGGAACATTCAGTGTTCAACACAATAAATTGGAAATCTTAAATCTTAACATTCATAATTACGTTAAATGTAAATGGTATAAACACACCAATAAAAAGGCTGAGATAAAAAAGAAGACTTGATTATATGCTATTTATAAGAAACTCACTTAAAATACAATAACATAGGTGGTTAAAAGTAAAAGAATGAGCAAAACTATAATAAATACTAATGAAAAGAAAGCTCGAGGTAAGTATATTAATATCTAATAAGGTAAACTTTAAGGACAAGACAATTACCAGAAACAAATAGAAATATTATATAACAATAAAAGGGTCAATTCAACAAGAATATATACAATTCCTAAATGTATATGTACTAAATCACAGAGCTTCACAATCCAGGCAGCAAAAACTGATAGAACAGAAAGAAACATTTGAGAACACAATTATAATTGGTAACTTCAACACTCTTCTCTCAATAATTTCTAGAACCACTAAAATGAAAATCAGCAAGGACACAGAAGAACTGAACACTGAAAAAAAGCAACAGGATATAACTGATATTTATTGAACACTTCATCTAATGACAGCCAGAAATACAGTCTTTCAAAACACCCATGGGACCCTCACCAAAATACTTAATAAACTGCATCATAAATGAATACTAACAGATTAAAAACTGAAGTCATACAAAGTATGTTATTTGATGACAATATAATTAAACTAGAAATCAATGACGGAATGATAACAGGAAATAGTGAAATATTTAAGATAATCCATGGATTAAAGAGAATCTCAAAGGAAATTACAAAGTATAATTAAATGAATAAAAACATATTATTTTAAGGTTCTTGCACCACCCATGAAGGAAGCTTAGAAGGAAATATATAGTAATGAATGCTTTTAATTTGAATAGAAGAATAATTTCAAATCAATTATCTATGCCTCTAACGTAGAACACTAAAAGAGAAGAGCAAATTTAACCCAAAATGAGCAGAAGGAAGTACATAAGAAAAATAAGAACAGAGAGCAATTACATTAAAGTCAGAAAAAAATTGAGAAAATCAATGAAGCTAAAAGTTGGTTCTTGGAAAATAAAATTAATAAATCTCTAATCAGATTGATCATTAAAAACAGAGGAGACACAAATTTCCAGTATCAAGAATGGCAGAGGGGTCATCTCTACAAAGCCTGCAGATATTAAAAGGCAATAAGGAATGTCATAAGCCATAAACTCACAATTTAAGTGAAATGGATAAATTCCTTAAAAGATATAATCCTTCAAAGTCCACTTAAGATACAGATACTCTGGCCGGGCGCAGTGGCTCACGCCTGTAATCCCAGCACTTTGGGAGGCCGAGGCGGGTGGATCATGAGGTCAAGAGATCGAGACCATCCTGGTCAACACGGTGAAACCCCGTCTCTACTAAAAATACAAAAAATTGAGCTGGGCATGGTGGCACATGCCTGTAATCCCAGCTACTCAGAAGGTTGAGGCAGGAGAATTGCCTGAACCCAGGAGGTGGAGGTTGCAGTGAGCCGAGATCACGCCATTGCACTCCAGCCTGGGTAACAAGAGCGAAACTCTGTCTGAAAAAAAAAAAAAAGATACAGATACTCTCAACAGTACTTGCGGTAGAATGCTGAGATGGCATCTAAGACTTCCAGCCCCTGGTATACATGCCCTGTATGATCCCCTTCTCTTGACTGTGGGTAGAACTATGATGTCACTCCCATGATTAGATTTTCTTATGTGGCAAATGTGAAGGGTTTTGCAGATGTAATTAGGTCCCTTAATCTTTTAACTTCAAATTAATCATAAGAGAGATTAGTTTGGGTTGCTTTGACCTAATCAGGTGAGCCTTTCAAAAGAGTGGCGGGGTCAGAGGAAGAAACCAGCGAGATCTGAAGCAGCAGAGATACTTTCCTGCTGGCCTTTAAGAAGCAAACTGCCGTGAGTTTTAAAATTATACCAAAAAAAAAAAAAAAAAAACCCTGTAGTCAGCTCATTCACCCCTATTGGTTGGACTTAAGGTTTTCAGGTTCTTTCTGGGCTACATAGTTCTTTCCAGGGTACCTTGTACCCATCTGAGAGTTCAGCATCACATTCTGCCAGGACCAAAGATCCAGGAGGAGCTTAGAGCTATGACTAGACCATTAACTGATCCATCAACAAATGTGCACCTTGATCCCAGATGCTCACCAAAGAAAGACTCCCAGGATGATTTAGAGGCCTCTCATAACTTCTGCTCCAAAACGTTAATAAAGAACTTTGGTAACTGGATTCTCCACTCACATATCAAATTCCCTTACCCTCTACCAGAAGGTTCACCCCAACAAGATAGAAGAGCAAAGACCTTCCAGGACATCAGAGACGGTTTTCCTTATAGGAAAAGAGGAGTGAGGGCATTGTCATCTGTGTGGAAAGAAAGAATGGTCAAACTAAGATACCTGTTACTCAACAGATTTTCTCAGCTTAAACGAGAGCTAACAAATATTGGGCCAAAGAGGGTTCAGAATGAATCAAGAATTGAACCATTCAAATATGGGTGCAGTTTCCACATGTATCATAGATGGGATCCTTCTGAGAATGCTAGAATAGGAAATTATGACAATGAGCTGGTTTAGTCATAAACCTTTTCTTGTACTTTTCTTTCTTGCTGGTAATTTTATGTAGCAGTATATGCTAGGATAGACTGTATACCAATGATATCGATAGCCTATGATGAGTGATGTCTTTTTCTTCTTGTATCTTTTCCTTCCTACCTTGATAACAGTAATTTATAAGGAATCTGTGTAAGTTTGAATGTATTTTAATAGCTTGAATATACGTTAGCTCCACTTTTTGGTTTGACCCCAAAGCAGCACCAGTAAGTCTGAAGTATTCTCCCATGTTTTAATTAATTAATTAATTTGTTGAGACAGGGTTTCACTCCGGTTGCCCAGGCTGGAGTGCAATGGCATGATCTCGGCTCATTGCAAACTCCGCTTCCTGGGCTCAAGCAATTGTTGTCTTAGCCTGCCAAGTAGCTAGTACTACAAGCACATGCATTGCATCAGCTAATTTTTGCATTTTTTGAAGAGACAGGGTTTTGTCATTTTGTCCAGGCTGGTCTCAGACTCTTAAGCGCAAGTGATCCGCCTGCCTTGACCTCCCAAAGTGCTGAGATTATAGGTATGAGCCACCACACAGGCCTCCCATGTTTTAGAAGCAAAAGTGAGTGAGATGAAACCCAACATCTAGAATTTGAAGCAAGGTAACTTGTGGGGAAAGAATGAAAAGAAAACATTGAGTAGTTTTACTGCAGTATAACACACTATTTTTTCAATTTTCAGTAACAAATAAATATGTGTATAGAGAAACAATAAAGTTGACACATTTGATTAACTTAAAAAAAAAGAAAGAAAATGAATTTTGCCAATGTGCTGTGGGGAGAGAATCCTAAATCTCAGATGAGACCTTAGCCCTCGCTGATGCCTTGATTTCAGTTTAGTGATACCATGAGCAAAAGCCTCAGCTTGAGCAGTGTCTAGACTCCTGACATACAGAAACTGTAAAGTACTAAATGTTTGTTGTTTGTAAGCTAAGTTTGTGTCAATTTGTTACACAGCAATAAAAACCTAATATAATACTCTATTTATTAAAAAATTAAATTCATAGTTAATCTTGACTATAAAGTACTACTAAGAATAATTTCTTAAAACTTCCCAGAGCGATCTTTGTAGAAATGAATGTGCAGTTTTAAAATTGTTATGGAAAGGCAAAAGAAGTAGAAGAATAAGTTTTTGGAAAAAAAAAAAAGAACAAAGTTGGTGAACTCACATTGTATGACATGAAGGCATATTGTAAACCCACAGTAATGAAGAGAATGTGGTAGTGGCAAAAAAACAGTCATAAACCAAATAGTACAGATTTGAGAGTATGTAATAGATGTATACAGATATGATAATTGACTGACAAAGATGCAAAGGCAAACCAATGTCTTTTAAATAAATGGTGCTGGAAAGGCCAGGCATGGTGGCTCATGCCTGTAATCTCAGCCCTTAGGAGGCCAAGGTGGGCAGTTCACTTGAGGCCAGGAATTTGGACTAGCCTAGCCAACATGGTAAAACCCCATCTCTACTAAAAATACAAAATTTAGCTAGGCATGGTGGCAGGTAGCTGTAATCCCAGCTACTCAGGAGGCTAAGCTGGAGAATATATATAAAAATTTTAGAAGCAATTCAAGGTGAAAACCTTTGTAATTTGTGTTGGGCAAAGATTTCTTAGATATGATACAAAGGAATAATCCATAAAAATTAATAAATTAGATTTTATCCAAATAAAAAAATGTGCTTGAAAGCACAATTAAGAATTAAAAAAAAAAACACACAAATTGGGAGTAAATATTTGCAAAATACATATTTGATAAGGCCTTTTTTTTTGAGGTGGAGTCTCACTCTGTCACCAGGCTAGAGCACGATCTCGGTTCACTGCAACCTCTACCTCCCAGTTTCATGCGATTCTCCTGCCTCAGCCTCCCACATAGCAGGATTATAGGCATGTGCCATCACGCCAGCTAATTTTTATATTTTTAGTAGAGACAGGGTTTCACCATGTTGGCCAGCACGGTTTCCATCTCTTGATCTCATCATCCGCCTGCCTCGGCCTCCCGAAGTGCTGGGTTTACAGGTGTGAGCCACTGTGCATGGCCCTGATAAGTCCTTTTATTCTGGGATAAATAAAAAAATTCTTACAATAGAACAATAAAAAGATGGATAATGAAACTAAGGCTAGATGCAGTGGCTCACACCTGTAATCACAGCACTTTGGGAGGTAGAGGCAGGTGGATTGCTTAAGCCCAGGAGTTTGAGACCAGCCTGGGCAACATGGCAAAACCCCATCTCTACTAAAAATACAAAAATTAGCCAGGTGCAGTAGCTGGACTCCTGCCTGTAATCCCATCTACTTGGGAGACTGAGACATGAGAATCGCTTAAACCTGGGAGGTGGAGGTTGCAGTGAGCCAAGATCGTGCCACTGCTCTCCATTCAGCCTGGGTGACAGAGTACAACCCTGTCTCAAAAAAAAAAAAAAAAAAAGGAAAGAAAGAAAAAAGAAATTAAAAGGTTTTAATAGACATTTCACTAAATAAGCATAGAAAAGACTCTCGAAATCATTTATACATAATAAAACGTAAACTTAACCTATAATGCAATACCATCATATATCTATTATTAGAATGGCTAAAATGAAAACAGTCAAAAGCAAACCTCACAATACCAAATGCTATTAAGGATCTAGAACGTAGTTGGTAGAAAAGCAAAAATGTTATAACTACTATAAAAATTGTAGCCAAATAATGATGGCCTAATAATTTTTCACCTGAGTATTTACTAAGGAGAAATAAAAGCTTGAAAGCTTAAGTTTATTTAAATAATTATATGTGAATATTTACGGCAGCTTTATTCATAATTGCTAAATACCGAAACATTCCAATTGTCCTTCAACTGGAAAATGAGAAAATAATCTGTAGTACATCCATACAATGGAATATAGCTCACTAATAAAAAGGGAATAATTGACTCAACAACATGGAAAAGTCTCAAAAAGTCTTTCACCTTATGTCAAGTGAAAGAAATCCACTTCACCAGAAACAGTGGCTCACACCCATAATCCCAGCACTTTAGGAGGCTGAGGGGGAGGATCCCTTGAAGCCTGGAGTTTGACACCAGCCTGGACAACATGGCAAAACCCACATCTCTACAACACACACACACACACACACACACACACACACACACACACACACGACTTGGGAGGCTGAGATGGGAGGATCACTTGAGCCTGGGAGGTTGAGGCTGCAGTGAGCCATGATTGTACCACTGCACTCCCAGCCTGGGAGACAGAGTCTCACTCTGTCTCAAAAAAAAAAAAAAAGTTTTTCTCAAAGGGAAATATATCATGTGACATATTTGCATGGGACTGTAGAAAAGTTAAAACTAAAGAGACAGAAAACAGACCAGTGGTTACCACAGACTGGAATACGTAGAATGAGGGGAGAAACTAGCCATAAAAGGACACAGTTCTAACATTTTGGGGCATGATAGAACTGTTCTATGACTTGATGGTCATGGTGATTACATGATTATATATTTGTCAAAATTAAATAACTGTATACTAACAAGGGTGAAATTTACTGTATCATACCTCAATACATTTTAGGTAAAAACAATAACTACAAAAGATGCCATGGCTCCAGTCATGTACTGTAAGTGAAAACAAGGTTGCCACTTTTGTTACAGATAATCATTAAGTATTCACCTCTTACTAGCTGAGGGTAATTACATCTGGGTTGAACAACAAAGCCAGTTACTTCTAAGATATCTTGGCCTGAACTGTGCTAATGGAGGAAGTGAATTGACAAAATAAAATGTTTTCTTTGGAAAATGGAAATGTCAATGGGTACAGTTAGATATGAGAAATAAGTTTTGGTGTTTTATTGCACAGTAGAGTGACTATAGTTAACAATATCATATTTAAAAATATCATATTTAAAAATAGCTACGCCAGGCGTGGTGGCTCAAGCCTGTAATCCCAGCACGTTGGGAGGCTGAGGCGGGTGGATCACTAGGTCAAGAGATTGAGACCATCCTGGTCAACATGGTGAAACCCTGTCTCTACGAAAAATACAAAAAATTAGCTGGGCATGGTGGCGCGTGCCTGTAATCCCAGCTACTCAGGAGGCTGAGGCAGGAGAATTGCCTGAACCCAAGAGGCTGAGGTTGTGGTGAGCCGAGATCGCGCCATTGCACTCCAGCCTGGGCAACAAGAGCGAAACTCCATCTCAAAAAAAAAAAACTAGAATTTTGAATGCTTTCACTATAAAGAAATGATAAATGTTTGAGGTAATGCATATGCTAAATACCGTAATTTGATCATCACACAATGTATACATGTATTGTAACATCACTCTACTCCCATAAACAAATACAATCAGTATGCATCAATTAAAACTAAAAAAAAAAAAAAAAAGACACCAGATAAATGCCTGGGTTGTTTTGGGCATGAAAATAAGCTATTGTTTTAGTTTGAAATACTTCAACATATATTTTAATGTTGAAAGAAAGACTTCCTAGCTTCTCAGCAATTTACTTTGCTAATCCATGCTTCCATATATATACTGGTAAAAACCAAGAAAGGTCATTGGTCTGGAAATTTGAAAGAGCCTTATACATGTATTCAGGTTGTGTATAACACCTAGAGAAAGCAGGTATTCTTTTTTAGTACCTTTGTTTTGAAGATAGAGGCAAATTTTACACTGTATTCAACATATCTGATAACAGAAGCCCCTATGCAAAAGGTTCTGCATGGTACAACAGTATATTCTTTCCACTAGAGCCTCCAATATCTAATCTAGAAGATTCCAAAGATTCTATCACTGTATTTATAGATAAAGATTTATTGAAACCCAGACTCATTAACAGAACTAAAATACAGCACAAGAGAGCACAATCCTTCTATCGGTTTGAGTCCTTCTGGAGCCAAAATGATACTTACAGAGAATATGCCATAATAAGGCTAGTCTCCAGTTGTCTTTCATGATTAAAGGGCAGTCTCTACTGGAATCTTGTTAGGCTAAGCAAAGATAGTAGTAGCTAGTATTAGTAAGATAACAGTAATTAATTTATCCTTTCTGCCTAGGGAGACACTCATCCTTGGAAGCTTTAGTAAAGGAGAAGATTAGGAACTAAGGTCACAAGAATAACTGCTGAATAACAAAGGTCATTTTACATTCTGGGATAATCCTAATTCGAGTTTGTCCAACCCATGGCCTGTGAGCCACATGTGACCCAGGAAGGCTTTGATTGCTGCCCAACACAAATTTGTAAATTTTCTTAAACCATTTTAAGCCTTTGTTGTTGTTTTTTTTTTTTTGCTCATCAGCTATTGTTAATGTTATTGTATTTTATGTGTGGCCCAAGATAATTGATTTTCCAATTCCCAGGGAAGCCAAAAGCTTGAACACCCCTGTCCTAAGTGATTAGGCTCCTCAGGGCCAAAGTAGAGTCAGCATCATGGGGTTAACAGGTAACTAACTCACCTTCTAGAACATAGAACTTAAAGCAAATCCTGTCCTCTTCCTAAGTCTTATGTAAGATACAGGGAAACTTCAAGCCTTCTCTTTGTTCCCTGACATACCTTGTTTCTATGTAACTGGTATATGTATTTCTCAGAAGAGAAGACATTATTGGGTTATGTCACCGCAATTCAATACGTTTTGCCTATAAGACAAAAATTGTCTATTTGAGGAAATTGAAAGTATATATCCCCTGGCCAGGCATGGTGGCTCATGCCTATAATTCCAGCACTTTGGGAGGCCAAGGCGAGTGGATCACCTGAAGTCAGGAGTTTGAGATCAGCCTGGCCAACATGGCAAAACCCTGTCCCTACCAATTATACAAAAATTACTTGAGTGTGGTGGCGTATGCCTGTAGTCCCAGCTACTTGGGAGGCAGGCTGAGGAAGGAGAATCACTTGAACCTGTGAGGTGGAGGTTTCAGTGAGCTGCTATCATGCCACTGCACTCCAGCCTGGGTGACAGAGTGAGACTCTGTCTCAAAAAAAAAAAAAAAGTATATGTCTCCAAAATGATTAGAAAAAGCAGCACTTAGCCTCTCTTAGGTCCTATCTTGAGTAGCTCTAGGGGGACAGCAGCTTCATGGCTAGTTTCTGAATAATGAGGATACCATTAGATTCTGGGCTTCCGGGCTGAAAGACAGTAACTGAGCAAGGCCTGTGCCTTTATGTATCCATCCTACTTTCTTCCTTAGTTTCCTCACTTCTAACATTCAGCTAATACCTGTTCAATCTACACCATAACTTGTTTCGATGATCCAATAAAACAGTGTATTGTTTGAAAATATTTGGTAATTGCAACATGTTGTACAAATGTAGAGCTTATGATGTAACTAATATTCACTGGATGACAGTGTATTTAAATTTGCATTCCTGTCAAGAACAGTTAATATAGAAAGCAGCTGGCTACTGTGCTGTGTTGTGCTAATTATTCTGGCAACTGTGGAGATGGCCTCTAATCCATGACCAATTGGTGCTTGCTCAAGTGGGGCTGGCATTCTGCATGTGCTCTGTCTCAACACAGTCCAGAAAGCTGAGCTGGAAGCATGATTGGAAAGCCACTGCTCTATTGCATTCAGTTATTTTAGGGCTTGTTGAAGCATAAGAGTCTGTACGGTTAATAGGCTGGTATGTGCAGAAACTAGAGTTCCAACTCTAGCGGTTAGAGGAAATGACTGTCACTTGCAGTGAGTTGTACTAGTCTGCACAATAGCTTCAGCAACACAATGTCCAATACAAGTAACAAAAGCAGTCTCTATCTATATCTTATTTGCTTGTTCTAAAATGTTGTAATTGCATGGTATCCAAGATGTATTTATTTCATCTGATTTCACCCACTTTTTTTTTTTTTTTGAGAAGGAATCTAGCTGTGTCGCCCAGGCTGGAGTGCAGTGGCACGATCTCGGCTCACTGCAACCTCTGCCTCCTGGGTTCAAGCAATTCTCTTGCCTCAGCCTCCTGAGTAGCTGGGACTGCAGGCGCACACCACCACACCCGGCTAATTTTTTTGTATTTCTTTAGTAGAGACAGGGTTTCACCATGTTGCCCAGGCTGGTTGTGAACCATTGAGCTCAGGCAATCTGCCCGCCTCAGTCTCCCAAAATGCTGGGATTACAGGTATGAGCCACCGCGCCCAGACCCACTTTTTATCTCACATATTTTATACTGTAACAATCTTGGGAAGGCATTTTGCTGTTCTTAAAAAATATTTGCTTATTGTTATAGAGCAACAAATGGGAACCATGGAAAGAACATAGGATTCGTCGTCAAATAACTTGGTTTGAGGCTCAACTTTGTCAGTTATTAACTGTGCAACTAAATTTCTCAACTTCTGAGTCTCAGTGTCCTAACATATAATATGAGAATAGTAACATGAGACATATTGTATTTTGACAGCACTTGAGATTTTACAAAATATTTTTATAACATAATTTGTGCAGGTATCTTACAATATCATTTTCACTCACTGCTATTTCAAAATTATCATAGCTGTTAGACCTGCCCATATACCTCGCTATTTAATATGTTTATAAAAAATTATGGCAGAATATTGCTATGTCTCAATTTAAAAATATTTGATATTTCAATAAAACTGGTTTCCTCTGTAATCCTCTATATTGCATTTCAGCTCTTAAAAATATTTTTTTTTCTCCTGAGGAGTCCAGAGGCTTACCAGATTGCCAAAATGGCTCATAGCACAAAAATGTTAAGAAAAATCCCATCTAGATAATCACTCATTTCATCATTCAAGGTTCAGACCTAATCAGTTCTTTCTTGCTTATCTTTCTCATGCCTATTTATTCATACATGTGAAACTGCATGTGGGTACAAAAATATCTACCCATACATTGAGGTCCCATAGTTTAGTAGTTAAAAGGATGGACTCTGAAATCAGACTTGGGTTTCAATCTCAGTTCTGCCACTTCTTAGACAAGTTAATTAACTCTCTCTGCATCTTAATTTTCTTACTTATAAAATGAGGGGAATACTAATACCTCAAACTCTTCATATTATTTTACTGTTAAATAAGTTAATGAGTTGCTAAACAATACAGTGGCTGGCATGTAAAACATAACATATAAATGTTAGCTAATTTTATTACTATTATTGGTATGGATGCATAAACATGTAAGTATATTTATAAACACATTTGTGTATAAGCAATTTTATTTTTTTGAGACAGAGTCTTGCTCTGTTGCTAGGCTGGAGTGCAGTGTTACGATCTCACCAGGCTGGAGTGTAGTGTCACAATCACGGTTCACCACAACCTCCGCCTCCCAGGTCAAGTGATTCTCCTGCCTTAGCCTTCTGAGAAACTGGGACTATAGGCACGCGCCATCACGTCCAGCGATTCTTTTTTTTTTTTTAGTAGAGACGGGGTTTCACCATGTCGGGCAGGATGGTCTCGATCTCTTGACCTCATGATCTGCCCACTTCGGCCTCCCAAAGTGCTGGGATTATAGGCGTGAGCCATGGAGCCTGGCCTATAAGCAAGCATTTAAAAAACATTTAATGACCCCAACATTTAAAGGTATGGATTAAGGTAAAGGAAGAAGTAACCTGAAATAGTACCTCTACTCTGTCATTTATGAGGCTTACTTCCATATTTAAACACTGTGTCAGAAGATGTTAAAAACAAGTAGAGGAAATGATTTAGAGAGATTATGCTTGCTCAGAACATGAACAGCGAAAGAAAAGTTGTAGTAGAATCAGAATGGTGCTTCCTGGTCACAATACCACTGCAAATGACCTCAAATATTATTGGCAGCAGTGACAATACTGATCATTACACATTGTGCATATTTACAATTATTTTGTTTGGTTTTCACAAAAAAAAACCCATAATTTTAATCTTTGTTGCATTTAGTGCTTTTTCATCTTGAGACATTTCTGAAACTATGAAAAGCTTATGTTAGTCTAAGCTGAGATAACAATAACAGTAATAGGATATTAGCTTATTGTCTACTATGTGTCAAGTACCATGGTAGATATTTTACTGTCATTATTTCATTTAACTCTCATGCAAGTGAAATTAATTATAATCTATAAAGATGAAGAAACTGAGACTTAAAAATTAAATGGCTTAGCTAAGATAATACTACTAATAAATAATAGTTAGAATTTAAAATCCAGGTTTATCTGACTGTAAAATCATACCTTTTTCTACCATACTATATTATATAGTATTAAAATGAATACAAACCACTGCTCAACGAAATCAGAGAGGACACAAACAGATGGAGAAACATTCCATGTTCATGGTTAGGAAGAATCAATATCGTGAAAATGGCTATACTGCCCAAAGTAATTTACAGAATCAATGCTATACCCATCAAGCTACCATTGACTTTCTTCACAGAACTGGAAAAAACCACCATGAACTTCCTATGGAACCAAAAGAGAGCCCACATAGCCAAGTCAATTCTAAGCAAAAAGAACACAGCGGGGGGCATCACACTACCGGATTTCAAACTATACTACAAGGCTACAGTAATCAAAACAGCATGGTACTGGTACCAAAACAGAGATATAGATCAATGGAACAGAACAGAGGCATCAGAGGCAACACAACATAGCTACAACCATACAATCTTTGATAAACCTGACAAAAACAAGCAATGGGGAAAGGATTCCCTGTTCAACAAATGGTGCTGGGAAAACTGGCTAGCCATGTGTAGAAAGCAGAAACTGGACCCCTTCCTGACACCTTACACCAAAATTAACTCCAGATGGATTAAAGACTTAAACATAAGACCTGGCACCATAAAAACCCTAGAAGGAAATCTAGGCAAAACTATCCAGGACATAGGAGTAGGCAAGGACTTCATGAACAAAACACCAAAAGCATTGGCAACAAAAGCCAAAATAGACAAATGGGACCTAATCAAACTCCACAGCTTCTGTACAGCAAAAGAAACAGTCTCTAGTGTGAATCGGCAACCAACAGAATGGGAAAAAATTTTTGCAGTTTACCCATCTGACAAAGGGCTGATATCCAGAATTTACAAAGAACTCAAACAGATTTACAGGAAAAAAACAAACAAGCCCATTCAAAAGTGTGCAAAGGATATGAACAGACACTTTACGAAAGAAGACATATATGAGGCCAACAATCATATGAAAAAATGCTCATCGTCACTGGTCATCAGAGAGATGCAAATCAAAACCACACTGAGATACCATCTCACGCCAGTTAGAATGGCGATCATTAAAAAATCTGGAGACAACAGATGCTGGAGAGGATGTGGAGAAAAAGGAACACTTTTACACTGTTGGTGGGAGTGTAAATTAGTCCAACCATTGTGGAAAACAGTGTGGCGATTCCTCAAGGCCTTAGAAATAGAAATTCCATTTGACCCAGCAATCCCATTACTGGGTATATATCCAAAGGACTATAAATCGTTCTACTACAAGGACACATGCACACGAATGTTCATTGCAGCACTGTTTACAATAGCAAAGACCTGGAATCAACCCAAATGCCCATCGATGATAGACTGGATTGGGAAAATGTGGCACATATACACCATGGAATATTATGCAGCAATCAGAAATGATGAGTTCGTGTCGTTTGTAGGGACATGGATGAATCTGGAGAACATCATTCTCAGCAAACTGACACAAGAAAAGAAAATGAAACACCGCATATTCTCACTCATAGGCGGGTGATGAAAAATGAGAACACATGGACAGAGAGAGGGGAGTACCAAACACTGGGGTCTATAAGGGGGAAAAGGGGAGGGCCAGTGGGAGGGGGCGGTGGGGAGGGATTGCCTGGGGAGAAATGCCAAATGTGGGTGAAGAGGAGAAAGCAAACAAAACACACTGCCATGTGTGTATCTATGCAACTGTATTGCATGCTCTGCACATGTACCCCAAAACCTAAAATGCAATAAAAAAAAATAAAAAAATAAAATAAAATAAAATAAAATGAATCTACTAAATTCTATTATCAATTACATTTCTAGTATTCATACAAATTATATGAGTTTGGTATTAAGATAAAAAGCTAAGTATCTAAAAATGAGAACCATAGCATATAAAACTTTTACTATGTATGTTTATGCTTTTAATGCTCAGAAGTAAGCCCTCATACATCTGAATCTAGGAAGTGGTGAGTTATGGTAAAACATTAATCCACTGTATTAGGTTAAACACTAAGAATTGCTACTGAAATGATGTTTCATTCAGAAAAGCCTCTTCAGTCCTCCTCCAGGACAATGGGCAATATAGAAAGTGTTCGATTTAATTAGTTGTGTATGTAGAAAGAGACACTCATCTGTTTCCATGGAGTCAAACACATCACTGACATACTTCACCATGGAAACAGAGAGGGGAAAACAGAAAATGCTAAAGTGAATGAATTCACTGAGCAGTTGGTGAACAAAGATTCAAGAAAAAAAATTTCATCTGTAGTACTATGTCACTAGTTTAGGAAAGAGAAATAGCATATATTTAGAAATCATCAAACATGTGCTACATAAACAGATGTTTAAAATACAGTGAAATTATGACCTGGCATTCATATGCATAGAAAAAACATACATTGAAATTTAAGATGAAACAGTTATTATTTTCGTACAAATATACAAATGCTGGAAAATACTCAAGAGCAAAGGTATTACTGTCTGTGCACAGAAAACATAATGGCACGATTCTGTAAAGATGAGGAGAGGTACCCTCAGTCAGTAATTAATAAGAAGTTCCTCAGACAAGACAACAGAAAACAGAAAAACAATTTATAAATAAGTTTATTAGCTATATACTGGTTTCATATCATGATTGCTTTTAAAGGATATTCTCTTTGGGGCTTTTCAAGGTTTTGAGTTTTAACAATAACACATTAATTAATCTGTATGACTGAGCCATATAAATATAAGTGTTTTTAATTTATGACAATATTGCACTTTTTCTTTAAATGTTATATTTTTAATTAAAGCAATAAATAATTCATTTTACATGGTACTTTTTCTTGATATATTCTGACTTAAATTTTTTTCCTCATGGAATTTAGTCTTAACTTATTCCTCTATTCAATTTAATCCAACTCAATTCATTTTTAGTTCTGACCCTCACGATGGTTACAGACTACTTGGGAGAAAAGATACTTAAAGAATGATTATAATATTTATTCATTCCTTCAACAAATATATTTCTTATGTGCCTACTATGTGCCAAGTATTGTGCTGAATTTTGTGGATTTAGTGATAAATTAAACAGACCCAGTCTGCTTTCATAGAGGCCATTAACTTACGGAGGAGAGAGATGTTGAAATAACCATACACATAAATATACAGTGATAATCTGAAACAAGTTCTATGAAGAAACACTACAGAGGGCCAAGAGGGAACAATACAATGAAAAAACTTAATTGAGGCTGGATGGTTAGCAGGCCTCTTTGACGAAGTGACCTTAAAACTGAAACCTAAAGGATGACTAAGAGTTAGTCAGACAGAGAATGGGGAAAACAGCCTTTCAGGTGAAAGCCCTGAGATGAGAAAGGGCTAGGCAGGTGTGAGACATTGAAAGAAAGCAAGTTTTTCTTGTAAGAGAGTGGTAAAATACGAGGATGGACATGTAAAGAGATATAAGTAACCTGCTAAATTTTATTCTAAGTATAATGGGAAACAATGAAAAAGAGCAGGAAAATGACAAAAGTATAATATATACACATTTTTTAGTTCAAGTGAACATAGAAAATTTAGCAAAAAGTTAAAAATGGCAAAATTAACTAAAGTGTTTAAGGATGTATATGTAGGTGGTAAAACTACAATGTAATGATTACTATAAAAGTCAAGATAGCCAATTACTCTAGTGGGGAGAGAAGGATGCATTAGGGGCTTCTAGGGTTACTGACCATGTGCTGTTCCTTAACCTAGGTGGTTTAAGTGGATGTTTGCTTTATGTTTATTTGTTAAATTGTACATTTAAGTTGTATGTAGTTCTCTATATGTATACTTCAAAATAAGAAAGTATGTTTTGTTGTAATAAAAGAGTGAATTAAGGTAAATAAGTGGGGAGAATGGGTACAGCTGGCACAAGAATCTTGGTTTTGGTGACAGGCAGCAATACTTGCCCCCATTCATTCTTTCATTCTTCTTTTTAGGAATTGAAGAAGAGTTCAAGCTAAAACTGTGAGTTTTAGCTTGGTGTGATACCATTTAGGGAAAGACTTTTTTTTCAGCTCCTTTTATTCTAGGTGTGGCTTTGTGTCTAAGTCTAGTCTACCTCCTTAATGACAAATTGCCTTCCCTGTGCTCTCTCTTCCCCTTCCTGCTGACTGGGCTATGACTATAATGAAAGTATCTGCCTTTGACCCAGAAACAGAAACATCATGTTGAGAATGGAAGAGCCAAGGCCCGGCAGCATACCTGAATAGTTTTGTGAAATGAAGACATCTATCTAATCCAGACTGCCCACATGCCTGTGTACTATTACACTGCTGGGTTCTAGCAGTTGCCAGGAAGATACGTTTGATCTATCCAGAGTTGGGATTGCAATATTATGAGAATGAAATATACTTCTATCTTATTCAAGTCATAGGCATAAATATACTTCTATCTAAACAGCCATAGCACAGTTTAGCCTGTGCACTATTCAGTCGTGAGGGAAAGTTGAGAATGGCAATACTTAGAGGGAGATGAAGAAACAGAGATGGGATTTTTAAATAATGGAAACAAGCACATTTAAGTGCTGATGGAAGTAATTTAGCATAGAAGAAAGGTTGAAGATATAGTAATCAAAGAGAAAAACAAAAGAAGCAATGACCCTAAGAAGACAGGAGGAGATAAAATACAGAGCATGTGTGGAAGAACTGGCCTTTAACAGAAAGACGGATCTTTGCTCTGTTTTAGCAGATAGACAAAGAGAGAAGACAGGTACAGACAGAGGTAGATCTGTAGATGTCATGCTAAAGATGAGGGAGTTCCTACTTATTGTATTCATTTTCTCTAGGAAGAGGAATTAAAGAGAATGAAAGGAGGGGGAACTGGCAGTCAGAATATTCAGTAGAGTGAGAGGTATGAAACACTCATTATGTATAAAATGTTACTACATTTTATGATGAGTGCCTTTTTGAAGTGGGTAATCATGAATTTGGGGTGCTATCTTTTAGTTGAATTCAACTGCTTAGCAAGGGTTTGGTACATCCAGAGTCAGGATTGCAACAGTCAAGTGCAACAGAAGGTAAAAAAAAAAAAAAAAAAAAAAGGAGGGGGTGTGGAATTTTTCCAAAAGAAGAATTTTAATAACCGACAAAGAATCAGGGCTAAGTAGTGAAGAAGGAAAAGACAGAAGAAAAATTGATGGTCAAAACTAGAGAAGATAGTGGACTGGAGGTCTCAGTGAGCATGAAAACTATTGTTTGTCATTGGTAAGTGAGCTGAAAGTAAAGAGTTTTTGTTGAATGGTAGAATGTTTGAGTGATTTGGAGGTGGGGGAAAATGTGACGTTCTAGTGAACTGGAAAGTTACCTGAGGTCAATCAAGGATAAGCAGAGGGAGAGACAAGCAAATAGACAGCTGAGGTAAATCAAGGATAAGCAGAGGGAGAGAAATCTTCAGAGTATGTGATAAAATACTTTTGTCTTTAACAATGAGTAGGAGTTTGTTTAGGGCATAAGAAGGTAACAGAGTAGCAGATAGAAAAAAAGTGGGGGAACACAACATATGGAGAAAGGGAAACAAAATTCATAGCTTACTGGGAAAAAGAAGTAATCTTTAGCCTAGCCAGAGGTTACCGTACACCAGCAGAAGTTCCTGGAGAAACTGCAAAAGGAGGGTAAAAACAAAGACGGAAGAAACAGCTATGAAAGTTCAAGTAATTTGGACTTCATTTTGTAGCCCAAGGTGTCAGTCATAATCCCCAGACACTGGTGTGAATAAAGACTACAAAGAAAATATTTTCATTTTATTCTCTTTGGGATTTAGGACTTGTGACTATCTGGATTTGCAATAGACGGATCTTCGCTCTGTTTTAGCAGGAAGCTAAAATTCTAGAAAATTCTTAGCCATTCTGTTTTTCCCATATACTTTATTGTCTCCTCTGGAACTCCTACATTGGACATCTCTATATATCATTTACACATGCAAATGACAGGGGAAACATTGAATCCATTTTAAATCATTAAAAATTAAATTATTTGTAAACTTTAGTATTTGGGGTATATATTACATGTTAAAAAATTATTATCCGTGGTGTCGTTCTAGATCTTTGTTAACATAAAGATTAATTCGTTTCCTTTATACCTTAGAATATCTATCCAAATTTAGTGCTAAATACATAGAAATTTCTCAAATACTTTTCACCTAATCCTAACCCATATTTTTAAGTTTTAGGACTTAATTCCTTTCTTGTCCATGCGTTGGAAAAAAAAATAAATAATAATACATTTCCATTAAAATGCATGAGTACATGGCAAATGAAAACTAACATTAACAAACTTCCTCAGGACAAACAGTTGCTTTTAAAGTTTCTGTACTTAAGGGAGTACTTACCTACAATGAGCCTCTGAAGAGCACCCTTATCTCCATTAATGGCAGCAGCATGGATCTGTGATGCTAATGAAGAACCAGCAAAGAGCAGGTTCTCTGACTTGTTCATAGTCTTCTTAGCAACTGGAGCAACCTGAAACAATGATTCAGACAATAAGCGTATGCAGCAAACATTTCTGAAACCTGTCTCATCAGTTCCAAGTGGGTATTTTATAAATATGATTTACTAGAAATATTTGACTAGGATTAGAAAAACCTATAGTCCTGGCTGGAGGCAGTGGCTCATGTCTTTAATACTAGCATTTCAGGAAGCCAACACAGAAGGGTTGCTGAAGCCAGAAGTTTGAGACCAGGCTGAGTAAGATAGTGAGACTGTCTATCTTGACCTGTCTCAAAAAAAAGGGGGTGGGGGGAAGAAAAAAGCTACAGTCCTAGTCCTAGAATTGGTATTAGGTGGCAAACTAGGTGACCTTTGTACAAGTTGCACATCTGTAAAATGAGAGGGTTAGGTCCTTCTCAGAGCCTTCTTAGGGCTATCTGAGGAAAAAACAAAGACAATATTTAACATTAGGCACAGGGCTCAGGGTTACAGGGACACAAGCAATATGATGCCACATAATCTAAGTTAATACAAGTAATATGATGCCACATAATATTAAACATTATAATTGATATTTGGAATAAAAGTGTCCCCAAGCCACAAAAAGAGTATAATATAAACTTAATTGTGAAATCAGAATTAGCTGGATTTAAGCACTAAATTAACTTAAAAAAATTAATTAGGGCTGAGCATGGTGATTCATGTCTGTAATCCCAGCACTTCGGGAGGCTAAGACAGGAGAGACAGGAAAATTTCTTGGACCCAGGAGTTCCAGACCAGCCTGGGCAATATAGTCAGTACTCATTTCTAGAAATCCCATCCCATCTCCTCCCTTCCCCTATTTTTGAGACAAGGTCTTGCTCTGTTACCCAGGCTAAAGCGCAGTGGTACTCGATCTCAGCTCACTGCAGCCTCTGCCTCCAGGGCTCAAGCAATTCTCTTGCCTCAGCCTCCTCAGTAGCTGGGACTATAGGCATGTGCCACCACACCCAGCTATTTTTTGTATTTTTAGTAGAGACAGGGTTTTGCCATGTTGGCCAGGCTGGTCTTGAACTCCTGACCTCAAGTGATCTGCTCGCCTTGGCCTCCCAAAGTGCTGGGGTTACAGGAGTGAGCCACCATGCCCTGCCTACAAAAGGTTTTTTAAAACTGGCCGAGCACCATGGCATGTACTGTAATCCTAGCTACTTGGGAGGCTGAGGTGGGAGGATGGCTTGAACCTGAGAAACAGAGTTTGAAGTGAGCTGAGATCATACCACTGCACTCCAGAGAGGGCAACAGGGTGAGACCCTGTCTTAAAAAAAAATTTAAAAATTAGTTAAGGCCAGGTGTGGTGGCTCACACCTGCAATCCCAGCACTTTGGAGAAGGCCAAGGCAGGTGGATCGTCTGAGGTCAGGAGTTTCAGACCAGCCTGGCCAATATGGCAAAACCTTGTCCCTACCAATTTCACTTTTTGTGGGAATGAGGGAAAGAACTAGGTGCCTTTTAATTTAGTACTTAGCCAGGTGTGATGGCACATGCTTGTAATCCCACTTACTCGGGAGGCTGAGGCAGGAGACTTGCTTGAACTTGGGAGGTGGAGGTCGCAGTGAGCCAAGATCATGCCACTGCACTCTAGCTTGGGCAACAGAGCAAGACTCCATTTGAAAAAAAAAAATCAGTTAAAAAAATTTTTTTGGCTGGGCGCGGTGGCTCATGCCTGTAATCCCAGCACTTTGGGAGGCCGAGGCGGGTGGATCACGAGGTCAAGAGATCGAGACCATCCTGGTCAACATGGTGAAATCCCGTCTCTTCTAAAAATACAAAAAATTAGCTGGGCATAGTGGCGCGTGCCTATAATCCCAGCTACTCAGGAGGCTGAGGCAGGAGAATTGCCTGAACCCAGGAGGCGGAGGTTGCAGTGAGCCGAGATCGCGCCATTGCACTCCAGCCTGGGTAAACAACAGCAAAACTCTGTCTCAGAAAAAAAAAAAAAAAAATTTTTAAAGACGTTTTCTTGCTATCTTGCCCAGGCTGGAGGGCTGTGGCTATTCACAGGTGCAATCGCACTACAATCAGCACAGAAGTTCTGATTGGGCCCAGTTCACTCCTCCTTAGGCAACCTGGTAGTCTCCCACTCCTGGGAGATCACCATATTGAGGTCAAACTTAAAGTGGACACCCAAATGGCATAGTGCACTACAGGCTGAAACTCTTGAGTTAAGTGATCCTCCTTACCTCAGCCACCTGAAGAGCTGGGACTGCAGACATGTGCCCTCACACCTGGCTAAGTACTAAATTAAAAGGTACCTAGTTCTTTCCCTCATTCCCACAAAAAGTGAAATTTTTATTTGTTTTCTCCTTGGTACACCAGGAAAATACACCTAGATTGAGGTCTTAACCATAAGATCTTACTTGGAACACCCTATCACTAAGATGAACCATATTTCATTAAAGACAATTTTCTTCTGACTGGTAGCCTCAGGGAGCTTATAAGAACCTTTCACCATATTGGTTGAGACCAGCCTGACCAATACGGTAAAACCCTGTCTCTACTAAAATTACAAAAATTGGCTGGGCTATTGTAGTCTTCACCTGTAATCCTAGCTACTCAAGAGGCTGAGGCAGGAGAATTGCTTGAACCTGGGAGGTGGACAGAGGTTGCAGTGAGCCAAGATGGTACCACTGTACTCCAGTCTGAGGACAGAAGGAGACCCTGTTACAAAAAAAAACAAGTATCAGCTGCATAGGAAGATAGTGAGATCCCTATCATAAGAGTGTTTAAGCAAGCAGAGGTTGGACTATGTCAGAAATTCAAGAATTCAAACATCTGATGAGAAGAAAAGAGGAATAGTTGCATCAATGATCTTAAACATCCTTCCTAAACCTAAGCTGCTTTATCAAAGTTCCGAGGCTGAATGCATACAAGCATCAGAGAGGTAACAACTGTTAGAAATGTAGGGAATCCGTAAATTTGGGAATCACAGTAAACTCAAACATATGCCCTTATCTAAAGGGAGCAGCTGTTAACCAGTTCCAGTTAATTGCTACCACCAGGACAGGCAAGTCCTTTTCTGACTTCATCAAAAAGCAGGTCATACCAATTTGTTACTCCTGGGGATCTGGGAGTTTTGTAAGATAAATTTATAACGGATGAGCTAGTATTTGTCTTGTCATCAACAAGGATTATTCGTTCATATTCTGCCCTAGAGAGAACATATAAATACTTTCTTAATTATGGCAAAGGACAGCTCTTTATGTCTTTATTTTGCTGACAATTTGAGTTAAGGTGCTGGCAGAAAATATGGAGGAAGAGGGTGTTGTGGGACACTTCAGTCATGTCTGAATGTAACAGTCATGTCAGAAGAACCACTGTCACATGCAGAATTTTATTAAGGTCACTTGAGAGAAGCTACAAAACAGAGGCGGAGGTAAAAACAAGGAAGGGGAGTAACTGCACTTGGGTTCTAGGTCCAGCTGTATTAATAATAAGCAGTGTGGCTAGGCACAGTGACTCACGCCTGTTATCCCAGCACTTTTGGAGGCCAAGGTGGACAGATCACCTGAAGTTAGGAGTTCGAGACCAGCCTGACCAGGTGAAACCCTGTCTTTACTAAAAATACAAAATTAGTTGGGCATGGTGACACATGCCTTAATCCCAGCTACTCGGGAGGCTGAGGCAGGAGAATCCCTTGAACCCAGGTGGAGGTTGCAGTGAGCCGAGATTGCACCACTGCACTCCAGCCTGGGCAACAAGAGCAAAACTCTGTCTCAAAATAATAATAATAAGCAGTGTGTCCTCAGGCTACATCAGCATTCTGGGTTTCTGTAAAATGCAAAAAATAATAAGGGTGGACCACGTTCACGTTCATTCAACAAGCTGAGTGACAACTATGTGCTAGGCACTGTTCTGAATTCTAAGACCTGCCATTTTTGATTCTAAGTGAACAGAGTTTTAGGCACATGAGAACCACAAAAAAAGTTCTTTATATCTTTTGAAAAATACACTAAAAATGTGATCTCTGTTATATATGTGTGTGTATATATATATATATATGCATATATATACATATACTTTTTACCTCATAATCCTTAGCACTCAACACAGTAACAGGTATATAGCCAGTACCCAGTAGATGTTTGTTGGATGAAAAGATCACAGGCTGAGTGCTAAGTCCAAACAATGAGCAGGATCAAAGTTTAATTTCTTGAATAATGAGTTCACATTATTCAATGTTCTTTTAAAATTTCCCATTTCAGCTATCTTTGTGCTCTGTCAGGGACATGGACAAGAGATAGGAGCACTAGTGTAAGAATCAGCCGGCCTTGTTAAGAGTGTTGGCTCTGCCACTGTCTAATTTTGTCACCGTGAGAAAGCCATTCTCTAGGGCCTTTTAAATAAAAAATGTACTTTTTTGCCTCTTTAAAAAAATAAATCATTTTTAATAGACAAAAATCAAAACCATTCTGTTAAGGTGCTATGAAACACAAAAGCGTCATTATCCTTGCCTAATTATACAAGCCCGTGTAATAAATGCTCTAATAATAACCGTACAATACTAGTGGTACTCCAGTCACACTCTTAGGAAGAGTAATTCTGATTAGGACTAAAAGGTTGGTTGCTTGGGAAGTTCTCAGAGATGGTGACATTTAAGATAGCATTCCAGAGAGAGAACGGGGTAAGGCCATTCCAGGCAGCAGGAAAGCTGGAGCAAAGGCGGAAATAGGGAGAACCACAAAAGCACGGTGTGCCTCCTGGGTACTAAGCAGAGATCGCGTGGGCGCCTGGATCTCACTGAGTGTTTGCAGAAGATACCGCAGAATACCTGAGGCCAGGTGCAGATCCTCGACTGCTTGGCAAAGGAATTTCGTATTTATACTGGAGGAGCAATCCACGCCTTAGCAACAATCACTCACGCAGAGTTTTCCAGTTTACGACCTGCTATCCCATCCCTTACTACATCTCCCCCTTACCGAAGCCCTCTGAGACAATTAGGGATAAGTCGTTGACCCATTCAACTGAGGCCCCGAGTGGTGACTTTGACGTTATAATACAGGAATTAGCGCAGAAAGAAGAGGCAACGGGCGAGGAGGCCAATGATGGAGGCTCAGGCCACAGCCCAGGCCAGGAGGGCCATGAGTCTGCAGCAGAGGTCAAGGCGGTGCAGACCGATCGATCCTAGCCTCCCCAGCTAGGCGCCCTCCTACTCACCCTCGCCTCCTCCAGGACTGACGTCCCGGGGATGGCTCCAGGAGGTGCGACCCGGACCGGGCTGCCCCTCCCGCGAGGCCGGGACACTACCCGAGCCAGGTCAGACCCCACGGCGGTGAAGCTAGAAGAGCCCCCTCAGCAGGCCGCCCGAGGCTCTCGCCGCACAGTCTTCTGGGAATTGTAGTTCCCATACGCCGAAGCACGGCATACACCCGCCCTCCGCCCTTCCATCCCACAGGACCCTGCGCGTAGAGGACTCGGTGGTCCTGGGCCGAGAGCCCAATGGGAAAGGGAGTTCTAGATGACCGACGACGTTCGGGGTGAGGCCAACATAGGACTACATTTCCCGAAGTGCTCCGAGGTGGGCAGGACCCGGAAGTGAGGGTGTGAGAGGCCTCTCTGGAAGTTGTCCCGGGTGTTCGCTGCTGGAGCTCGGGTCGAGAGGACTGGGTGCCGCTGCCTAGAGAATCCTCCGCTGCTGTCGGCTCCCGGAGCCCAGCACTTTCCTAACCCAGCCCAGCCCAGTCCCAGCCGCCAACGCCTGTCCGTGCCGCGGACCCCAGCGTTACCATGAATCCTGCCCTCTTCCTATCCTTACCCGACCTCAGATGCTCCCTGCTGCTCCTGGTGAGTGAGGGAGGGAATGACAGACCCATCGACAGACGCACGAACGGCCTCCCGCCCTCGCCCAGGGGGAACATTGCTACCCCTGCCCCTGCTTTCCCGTTTTTTCCTCCACTCTTTTGGAGTACACCCACCCCTGCTGCCTTTAGTCTTGTCATCCGTCTGTTTGCTTCCCAGGCGTGGGGTCCCCGAGGCCTGAGAAACCAGGGTCGGTGGAGAATCGGAGAATTAACCCTGAGGGAGTGATACGTGGGAGGGTCACGGCGGAGGAGGTTCCCCTTCGCCCCTAAGTCCAGGGGTTTAATTTTCGAGGGCCAGTGGATCTGGAGGTAGCTTGAATCGGAAGAAACCAAGCATAGACCTAGCGTTTCTTCCCACCCTCTCCATTTGGGAAGAGTATGAGGTCGACAGGTGCTGGGGTAGTGTGAATCTCACTCTAGATCCCTGAAGCGGTGCCCGGGTTGGCAGAGCCCTCTGTTGTGGCTTGATGCGATTGGTTGGGAACCCGGAACTGGAGACTGGTTTGGATTCCACTGGGAGAATAGTTTGAAGGGTGGAAGGTGTGGTTACTTGACAATCTCAGCTCAAGGCCTTCCTCACATCTTGTTGCAACGTATTTCCCCACCCCACAATTCCCACTGAAGCAGATTTCTTCTTCATTGCGCCTTATTTGAGAATGACCAGGTCTCCTATATACGTGTGCACTCATTGCTAACTGCCTAACCTGCTCAGCGTCATCCCATCTTAAAAGAATCTTGCCCTAGTCCCTCTTAGCTCCAAAGTACGTCTTGAGTATGCAGACTAAGTGATCCAGGCTTCAGGTCAAATTGAGACAAGTGAAGGACTAGAAGCATATGGCAAAATGACATACATTTAATTGGGCTGTTATTATAATGTAATATTTGAAAATACTTTAATTGTAGTGGATTTTTAGAAATTCAGATTTAAACATTAAGTACTACTTTACAATTTAAGAAACAGAATTTAGTGACTCATATGAGGTTACATAGCTCTATAGGCAGAGCTGGGATTAGAAACAGGTCTGTTGACTTGCAGTGCTTATTCTGCCATATCTAATTAAATGTTTACTATTTGTGTTTGAAATAGTTCTCTCTTTTGTCACTTCGACCTTTTCAGAAAAAGCACTATAAAATGCTAAATGGAATGTCAAAGTACTTTTGAGAAGAAAAAGTTGTGTATAAACATTGTAATATTAAATAATAGAGTGTCCTATTGCCACTTATAAGAATACAATAGTGTATGACTTGTGTATCAAGGAAAAAATTATGTATAGTGCTGTTTCTTGGTGAGTTCACTATACATTGTGATACATTTTTCCTTCTTGAAGTATTAAAATAATACCGTTATTAGAGATCACTCTCTCCTTAAGAAGACTAGATACTAATCTTTTTCTTATCCACAAATTGGCTTGAGTTATGAATTGTGTGCTAGAAATTACTTTTAGTGTATCAAAAAATACAAAGGGCAAAAATCTTAAGACATTGGAAAGAAAAGTTGAGACTGAACAGACAAACTATATCAGATGCACTTTCCTCAAATGGTATGTTTGGTTGTAAAGCTAAGTTATGAGGAAGAAATAATTTATTTTGAAATAACTCATGCTTTGTATAGGAAACCTAACCTGGTTAAATATGAGTTTTTTTCCAAATAGAATCTAGATTTAACTAAAATCTTAGCATTTTGTTTTTTGTCTTTCTAAGCAAATGTAAAGGAATAGAAATCTAGAAAATATGTTAGAGAATACCTGTAGATATGAAAAGGATGGAAAATAAAGCCCCAGAAAAGGTTTAATAAACTAGAATTACAGGTCAAACTCGATTCAATTAGATTATAGTGTTTACCTAGTTTTTAATACTCATATGCTGGTTAGCAAATATTTAGAAAACATCCATCCTGTCTAATCACAACTTTGAATTGCTTACTTAATTGGTAATTCTGTCCTATTGATGAAACTTGCTTACTCAGTATTGCTGTTTAATAGTTTGTCCTCTTTGTTCCCTTATGTACTTTTTTCCTACTCCTCCAACTTTCTCTCTCAGACCTCAAATTTATTCCTTCTCACATACAGATAACAGCAAAGCCAAGTTCCCATTTAGCTGAGGTCATCATTTTTTCCTTAAATTGCCTCCTCTAAAGAGCTGTGTATTCTCCTATTACAGTAATTTTCTTCAGACACTTTATACCTAAACCCTAAAGAACTAGACCTGTTCAAATTTAGTGGTGTTCATATAACAGCTGAAACATAATCCCAAACTTCTGGAGGCAAGTAGCTATCTTTTCCCTGATCTCAAACATTTTGGAATATATCACTCTGCCACAAAGCCTTTCTGCATAGGTAACTAAACACAAAAGCTCAATGTGATAACTTTTTTTTACTGAGCTTTTATATATATTTTTCATTTGCGTATGTATAGTTTTTATTTACATATATTTAGATAGATACATAGATTTAATTAGCCCTTTTCTGCTTATCTTCCTATCTAAGGTGGGTTTATTCAGGATTTTCCCAAGGGAAAATCAGTAAGGGGAATAGAAATCTTGCCAGTTCTTCCTGCTCTGTTTGTGTACAAGTTTTGAAAAGGCAAGGTAAGAGAAATAAAACTAAGTTGGAAAGAAATTGTCTCATACACCCTAAGTAACCTCTTCTGTAGTTCAGATTTGTAGCACTCCAGTCCACTTGTTTTATTGACGATGTGCTCTCATTAATCTCTTGATAATTATGTTTATAGATCACAATTGTTACTAGTCCTTAAGGGTTTTGCATTGTTGTTCTTGGTTTGTTCAGTATGTATAGGAAGTCAAGAAAAGTTTGCTTAGTTTAGGAAGCTATGTAAGTTAGAGAGCTAAGTAAGCATTTATTTAATCGTTACAAGTACCTTAAAAATAAGCACAGTAAAATTCAGATATGTCAGTTTTATCCTTTAATGTTAATAGTATATGCAGATTCCAGTCTTCAAGAGGAGTACTTTTGGAGGCATGCAGTTTGATTGATAACTAGGTGAGTTTTATTTATCCTGTTAATTTAACTTGCCCTAGTTAAGTAGTTGACAAAGCCTGGCTGCTCATTAGAATCATCTGTGGCAGTTTTAATGAAATGATGTCTGGACCCTATACCAGATCAGTTATATCTGTGGCCCCAGAAATTAATTAAAAAAAAAAATTCCCAGTTAACATACTAAAGTGTGTCCCTCTAAAAGGTAAAAAGTAAACAAAAACCACAATACCATTATCACATCTAGAAAAATTGACAAATATCTTCCTATCATCAACTATCTGCTCAGTTTTTGGGTTTTCCTGATTGTTTCCTTTTTTTAAAAAAATTGTTCAAAGCAAGGGCTATATAAAATCCATGTATTCCAATTGGTTCATATGTCACTTATAAAACTTTTTAAATCCATAGGCTCTCTCCATCTCATAATTTTCCTTGTAATTTATTTAGGAAACTGATCCTCTGTCCTGTACCATTTGCCATATTCTGGATATTGCTGATTGCATCCTTGTGGTCTGGTTTTATGTTTCTCTGTTCCTTGTGTTTCCTATACATTTGTAATTCAATTTATGTGATTTTAACCACCAACTGCATATATATTGTTAAGCTGATTTGTTTCATTTATCTTTTAATTTTTAGTTTTAAAAAATTTACCTTTTATTTTATAATGATATTAAATCTGCTTCCAAAGCCAAATCTATAAAGCTAACTGTATTTGTATAAGTCTAATTTCTGTTTGTCTCTCTTACTGTCTTATCTCCCTCCTAATAACACTTTTTCCCCCCCAAGACAAAGTGTAGCCCTGTCACCCAGGCTGGAGTGCAGTGGAATGATCACAGCTCACTGCAGCCTCAGTCTCCGAGGCTGAAGCAATCCTCCCACCTCAGCCTCCGAGTAGCTGGGACTATGGGACTACAGGTGTGTGCTACCACACCTGGCTAATTTTTTTTTAGTTTTTGTAGACACGGAGTTCTTACAATGTTGCCCAGGCTGATCTTGAACTCCTGGCTCAATTGATCTGCTTGCCTTCCAAAGTGCTGAGATTATGGGGATGAGCTACTGTGCCAGGCCTAGGAAAAAAACTTTTTTTTTTTGGAGACAGAGTCTCACTCTATTGCCCAGGCTGGAGTGCAGTGGCACCAACTTGACTCAGTGCAACCTTTGCTTCCTGGGTTCAAGTGATTCTCCTGCCTCAGCCTTCCCAGTAGCTGGAATTACAGGTACCCACCACCACACCTGGCAAATTTTTATATTTTTAGTAGAAATGGAGTTTTGCCACGTTGGCCAGGCTGTTCTCAAACTCCTGACCTCAGTTGATACACCCCCCTTGGCCTCCCAGTGTGCTGCAACTACAGCCTGGAAAACTTTTTTAAAAACTTCTTCAATTTTATGTTCCTTTCTTCCTTTTTTTCTTTTTTTAATGTGCAGGCTCTTTGTATTTATTTATGTATCTGTTTGTTTCTCTCTCCCCTTAGATGAAATTGTAGTATATTTGTCACACTTTTTCCCACCTTTTTTTTTAAGTTAAAATTTTATTCCAGAGATAGGGATAGAAATTTTGCCTGTTTCTTTTTGACTGCTATACTTCACTGCATGGATGCCAATTCACTGTTGTTACCATTCTTTTGCTGTTACAAATAATTCTACAAACAATAGCTTGTGCTTACATAATTTTGATAATATATCTTTGAGATAGCTTTCTGCACTAGAAGTTGCTAGGCAAAAGGTAAATATATATATAGCTTTGTAGGTGTTGCTATATATTTGAAATTACTCTCTGTATAGGGGTTGTGACATTTTATGACCTCACCAACAATGTAATAGTTTCCCTCTAGCCTTGGTAAAAAGGTATAATGTCAGATTATTGGGTATTTGTCAGTCTGATGAGTGAGAAATGGTATCTCAATGTATTTTAATTTGCCTCTCTTTAATATAAGCTTCTTATGTGTAAAAGTCATTTGCATTTGTTTTTGTGTGAACTGTCTTCCTGTCTAGCCTGGTTTTCTGTAGAATTGTTGGTCTTCTATTTCTAGACCGTACAGACACAGACACACACAGAGTTCTTTTTTTTTTTTTCTGACAAGGTCTTGCTGTGTAGCCCAAGCTGGGGTGCTGTGGCCTGATCTTGGCTCACTATAGCCTCAACCTCCCAGGTCACGTGATCCTCCCAACTCAGCCTTTCAAGTAGCTAGGACTACAGGCACAAGCCACCACACCCAACTAATTTCTGTGTTTTTAGTAGAGATGGGGTTTTGCCATGTTACACAGGCTGGACTCCAGCTATCCACCTGCCTTGGCCTCCCAAAGTGCTGGGATTATAGGTCTGAGCCACTGTGCCCAGCCCACCCAGCGTTCTTAACCCTTTATATCCTTAGTTGACTCTGTATTGATGCTCACAGGATTGAGAAGCACTGGAATACACAACCATATGCGAATTTAGTCATACGTCTGATAGGTTAAAATTTGTAATAGCCTTGGAGATGTTTAATTGCTTATAGTTACTGAAAATTTTTTCTAAACTGTGCTGTGAGTTTTAATGGTTTTATAGTAGCTCAACCTTTAAATGCACTGTAACTTACTTCATTATTTATTAAGACATTTGGTTACTGGTTATTTCCTGTTTTTCAGTTATAAAAAAAATGTACAAAAGGTATGCATACAATAATGTTCACTGGAAATGTCCAGATACCTCCTCAGGATACTTTTCTAGAATTATATTTTTGGGGTTATATGGTATTTCTTATTTTTAGAATTTCTGCTACGTTGTACTAAATTGCTCTACAGAAAGTTTGTACCAATGTGTATTCCTACTAACAGTGTGTGAATATGCCCACTTCCTCACACTCTCATCAACAGTGGGTGTTTTTGTAATCTGTGCCAATTTAGTAGACCAAAAATGGTATCTCAATTTAAATTTACATTTCTTTGATTACAACTAGAGTTGAATATTTTTTTCATATTTATCGATAATATGTGTTTTTGTCTGCCTGTTTGTATTATGTGTTCATGTTATGTGTCTTTTCTTTTTTTGTGTGTGTCTTCAAAAATTGCTTACTCTTTTCTAGTAATTCAGAATAACTCTACTCACAAGACAGAGTTTAAGAACAATGGAAGATATTATTCTTTTGTCTATTCATTAGTGTCCATTCAGAAGTCAGTGTAATACGAAAGCAGATGTCATGGCATCTTTATATGTATATAAGTTCCAACTCTTCCATTTACTTAACCACCGTAACCTTGGTTAAACTACCTATTTTTCTTGTCTATAAGGTAGGTAAGCACATGGATTTGATGATTCAGTGATTCTTTGTGTAGTCTGTCTTAAAAATAAGACAGACTGCAAAAGAATATTCATTTAGCTCCTGATTACAGACTTATTTGATTGGCTAGTTCCTTTAAAAATCTGCTAGTTTGTCAACATGTTGCAAGTGTGTACGGGGCATGCTTAGCATGCTTTGGTCACAGCTTTTGTGATATTGACTGTTGCTGTGCTCTATTTCTTCTAACCCAGGAAGTGATTAAAAACACTTTGACATTCTGCAACATTGATTGATTTTTAGCCTAACTTTGATTCCATAGAGAGGAACTCATCTGTGGCTCAGGCTGCAGGAACTTAATCTGTATCTTTGTTATTATTTTTCTTCTCTGCCTATCATTTGAAAGCCTATTTGCAATCTGCTATCGAGGAGAAAAAAATCATTGAGATGCATATCATGCCTTCAAGAAATGAGTAATTCAAATAAGGAGAGAAGATATATGTGTAAATAATTAGAATATCAAAAGGAAGGTAATGGATGCCAAAGGTATTTGTAGAAGTGGATTATAAATCCTGCTACTCAGAAGGGTGGTTGTGAGCCCAGGCATCAGCATCATGAGAGACCTTTTAGATCACCTCACTTCAGACCTACTGAATCAGAACCTGCGCTTTAAGAACTTATATACCCAGGTGATTCATATGCACATAAAAGTTTGAGAAGTATTGCTTTGGATGTTTGGAAGAAACAAATTATTTCTCAATGGAGGAATCAGAGTAGTCTTAGAAAAAGATGAATTTGAATATTTCCTTGAATCGTTAAATGGATCAGCCTATTTTCAGTCCTGAATGGAATGAAGAAAAGGGCTGTGCCTTTCAATACTGTATTAATCTTTCATATCAATAGAATATCTGTTTTTTTTAAAATTGTTGTGATTTTAAGAAGTCATCTTGTCTGATTGGCTAGCATGGCCAGATGTTAGACTTGGTTCCAAAGAAGCTGGCAAATCCTTGGCCAACTTCATTAAAACAGTTTGTTACCAACTTAGCAAAAATAAAAGTCATGTTCTTTAGTGGATTCTAACTAGCATTGAGATTAGTTCATTCAAGAGGGGAGAGGAATACAATGCCTCTTTGAAGAGGTCTCTTCTGTAATGCTGTGGATCTTGATTCTGTCCTTGTAAAGAATGAAATCAAATTTTAACTGCTTTGGGAATCCTTGGTGATATTGTGGTCACCACATTCATCTCTGCAATTCTTACAACCCTGAGATTTTTCATGATTGTGTAGAACTTTGAGCATTATATTGGACTCTAATTTTAAGTTACCTGAATTTGTAGACACAAACGTTATAATATAGTAGAGAAAAGCAGAAGAAAACCATCTCAGAAAAACATTGTAGTACTATTTGAGCTAAAGAAAAGTGTAGGCTGAGTATTATAATGCCAATACTCTTTCTGTTTCTTGTTTATTACAGTCTGGTGGTGGGAACTTTGGTGAGTGGATTTAAGAGACTTTAGAAAAAGGCTGTTAGGTCATGCTTGACATTCTTCTGGGAAAAATAAATTTTTAAAAATTTAAAAAAAGAAAAACGGTCATTAGGAATATAGATTATGAATGCGTCTACAAAATAAAATGTTAGAGTTAAAAATTCTTGTCCTTTAGAGAAGATGCACTCATATTTACAAGACTGCTGTTTAGCTGTTTTGTGGTATTTTTTTTGAAATGAAGTTTCACTGTTGGCAGGCTGGAGTGCAGTGGCATGATCTTGGCTCACTGCAGCCTCTGCCTCCCTGGTTCTAGCGATTCTTCTGCCTCAGCCTCCCAGGTAGCTGGGATTACAGGCACCTGCTACCATGCCCAGCTAATTTTTGTATTTTTAGTACTGAAGGGGATTCACCATGTTGACCAGGGTGGTCTCAAATTCCTGACCTCAGGTGATTTGCCCACCTCAGCCTCCCAAAATGCTAGGATTATAGATGTGAGCCACTGTGCCGGGCCTGTTTTGTTGTATTTGAAGTTTTAAATAATGTAGGGGAAATGCCAGCTTTTAAAAATTGCCAACTAATCATTGAAGTTTATTTCCTTGCTTACGAACAGCTTCAGGTGTAAGATATGTATTGTGATTTGGCATTACCTTGAGAGAAGAAACCTGCACATTTTCAGTTCCTTTGACTTATTACTGGAGTTCTGACCCAAGTAAAGTAAAATGTCAGCTGGTGATAAGCTCACTCTTGTAATGATTTAACCTCTGAAAGGGCTGAGAATAAAGAAGAGCTACTTTTTTTTTTTTTTGCTAGTCAAAATGATTTCTTAGAAAACAGCTACTTAAATGGATTCATTCCCCAAACTTTCTAAATAGCAGAAATTTTTACTATAGGAATGGATACTATTTCTAACAGGATGTCTTGAAGTCTGCTAACAACAAAAGTACTACAATGTTGTAAAATACTTAGTTCTTTCTTAGTTTAACCTTTGAATGAAATTAACAATTTCAGAGACTCTTAATTTTTCTGTAGAGTTACAGTAGTCTCTCCTCATCCACAGGAGATATGTTCCAAGATGTTCAGTAGATGCCTGAAATTGTGGATTATACTGAACCCTACATATACTGTGTTTTTTCTTATACATACATACCTATGATAAAGTTTCCTTTATAAATCAGGCACCATAAGAGATCTGCAATAGTAACTAATAATAAAATATACTGTTCAAAGTTTCATAATAAAGATTCATTCTTAACTTTGATCTTAGCCACCTCAGCATTTGATTTATTTTCTTTCCATATAACATCAGGAGCTTTCATCTTTTCACTTAAGGAAGTGCTTTATGGCTTCTCATTGGCATATCTTTATTTTTTGAGATGGAGTCTCTGTTGCCCAGGCTGGAGTGCATTGTGTGATCTCGGCTCGCTGCAACCTCCGCCTCCCGGGTTCAAGCGATTCTTCTGCCTCAGCCTCCTAAATAGCTAGGATTACAGGCGTCTGCCACTATGCCCAGCTAATTTTTGTATTTTTGTTAGAGATAGGGATTTGCCATGTTGGCCAGGCTGCTCTTGAATTCCTGACCTCAGGTGATCTACCTGCCCTGACCTCCCAAAGTGCTGGGATTACAGGCTTGAGCCATCGGGGCGTGTCTTAATTGCCGGTATCACTACTCTTGCACTTTGCAGCAATTATTAAGTAAAGTAAGGGTTTCTTGAACACAAGTATTGTGATTCCAGTACCACTACAGTTGATAAGGGATGGGTTGTATCTGCAGTGGGGATATGCTGGACACAAGGATGATTCACATCTCACTTAATCTGAAGCAAACTGGTGTGAGCTTTCATCACACTACTTAGAACTGCATGCAATTTAAAACTTATAAAGTGTTTATTTCTGGAATTTTCCACTTAGGGAACTAATTTAAAAGACTGTGCTACGTTTTTAAAGCATGTATTCTTATTTGTTTCAGAAATCATCCAGTTTGTTTATTTGTACCTATACACTGGTTTTAGGATGTCTTCTAGAAGATTCAAAGTATGTTTTTCTTTTAATGATGACTACATATAAACTAAAGAGAAAATATTTAGAAGAATGTTTAGTTTAGGGATCAGGGATTTGGGCCAAAATCTTGGCTCTGCTACTCACCACCCCTCTTTCTTCTTAAGATCTCTATCTTCCTATTAACTTCTGAGGAGTAATACTGGTATTATGTCTGACTCCTAAATGGTGTTGTTATTCCATGCTACTATTACGATTTTATGGAAAAAAAAGTGGCCAAATTATCACTTTTTCCTCATTCGTAGATCTGTTTCTAATACAATGCCTTATCACAGATTAAGTGCTCAATCATTTTTTTTTTTTTTCTGGAGTCTTGCTCTGTCACCCAGGCTGGCATGTAGTGGCCTGATTTTGGCTTACTGCAACCTCTGCCTCCCAGGTTCAAGAGATTCTCCTGCCTCAGCCTCCCAAGTAACTGGGACAATAGGCGTGTGCCACTGCACCTGGCTAATTTTTCTTTTCTTTCTTTCTTTTTTTTTTTTTTTTTTTTTGAGACGGAGTCTTACTCTGTTGCCCAGGCTGGAGTGCAGTGGCACAATCTCAGCTTGCTGCAATCTCCTACTCCCTGGTTCAAGGGATTCTTCTGCCTCAGCCTCCTGAGTAGCTGGAATTACAGGCATGCATCACCACGCCTGGCTAATTTTTGTATTTTTATTGGATACGGGGTTTTATCATGTTGTCCAGGATGGTCTTGATCTGACCTCATAATCCACCTGCCTTGGCCTCCAAAGTGCTGAGATTACAGGCCACCATGCCTGCCTGCCTGGCTAATTTTTATATATTTTTTAGTACAGACAAGGTTTCGCCATATTGGCCAGGCTTGTCTCGAACTCCTGACCTCGTGATCTGCCTGCCTCAGCCTCCCAAAGTGCTGGGATTACAGGTGTGCGCCTAGCCACCTAATGTGTGTGTGTATGTATGTGTGTGTGTGTGTGTGTGTGTGTATATATATATATATTTTTTTTTTTTTTTAGTAGAAACAGGATTTCCCCATATTGGCCAGGCTGGTCTCAAACTCCTGACCTTGTAATCCACCTCCCTTGGCCTCCCAAAGTGCTGGGACTACAGGTGTGAGCCACCGTGTCCAGCCAATAACAATTTAAGTACTGTGGAAAAAGAAAAGGTAGAGCTTACGTTAGAAGGATTGGGAGTGTATTAGGGGTGCTGTAGTTTGTTAGCATCCCTAGACAAGTGAGCCTTGAAGCAAGTGAGGGAGTTAGTCATTTGGATTTCTGGGAGGAAGAGCCTTCCAGGCAGGGCCATTAGTCAGTGCAAAGCTCCTAATATGGGAGAGTCCCAGGCATATTCAAGAAATAGCAAGGAGAGCAGTGTGGTTATCATAAAGTCAATAAGACATAGCATATTGGAAGATGAAGTCATACAGCTAAAACATATTTTGCAGAACTGTACTTACCCTATGTATGTTGTTTACTGATACTGTTTGTCTTTTATTTTTTAAAAATTGCTGATCTGACTCAGTAGGGAAGAACTTCTAAGAGGGTGACTGATACTGCTGATCTCTTCAGCCTGGCTCCATTTGCCTCTGTTGGGAGTAGCCTTGATTGTTTTGATTTTCTGTGTGTTATGGGAGGGGTCCCAACTTGCAGTGTGAAAAATACTGTTGTTGTAACTTAAAATGTTAAACCAAAATATTTCCTGACATATGTTTTGATTCCTGAAAGTGGTCACTTTCATGGTACAGAAAAGCATAATGAAGAAAAAAATGCATATACTAACTACTGATAACATTTTAGTGTATTTCCTTTCAGTTTTGTTCTGTGCATATTTGTGTATGGATTTTTAATAGTTGTGTATATTTTGAACAATGTAAGATTGGGCCCTTTTTGTTTAATCCTGGTGTAGAGTGGTAGACTACTGACTCATAGAAATATAGAAAGAAAAGATACCGACATGCGTAGATGTATTCTATCAGTTGGAAATAACTCCTAGCTTGACCACTTAACTTCAAAAAGTTATTTAACCTTTCTGAGTTTACATTTTCTTACACATCAGAGATAAAGACCTCTCTTGCTTAGTTCTGGGGTAACATGAGAATGTGAATGCGTCTCTAGTACATTATAGAGACCTAAACTTTTCTGGTTTTTGCCATATAATAGGTGCTCAATAAATGTTAAGACGAGGGACTGAGTGAATGAATGAATGACTAAATAGATATCCCTTTTTTTGAAACTTTCAAGTTGTCTGTCCAATGCTATTAAAATTTTGTGCACTGATGTGATGAGTTCACATGACCAGCTTCTAACCATGTGGTCTGTGGTCTTCTTATCCAAATAATTACATTGTCATTATACCAACAAAACAGCTTAAAAATGTGGCTGTTAAGTGAATAAGTTATCAGCTAAGCTCTGTTTTATAACTATTTTAATTATATAATTTTTATACAAAATTTTTTTTTATTTTGCAAAAAGCTTATGGAGGCAGTTATGTTTTGTTGTATAGTTCATTGATTTTAGAATTAAAGGTGATCAGGGTTTGAATCCTGTTCTATCATTAGTTTGGCCAAGTCACTTCACTTATTTGAATCTTATTCATTTAATAAATAGTTTCCCTTTGACTATATGCCAGAGACTGCAAAGTTCTTTTTTTTTTTCATTTATAAAATAGGGATAATATTCCTACTTCAGGTTCAGAGTTGCTGTGATGATTTAAAGAGATAATATGTGTGTTTGTGAACCGTAAATAGAAGATACTATTAGGTTAAAATATTTGTGCATGCTTCAAACATGTGTTTGTTATGTGGATTCTTTCCCCAGAAAGCTAGGTATGCAGTATATTTCCCTTTCAGGGAGAGTTGATCAATTATGGAAGTAGTTCTGTGGTCTGGATTTCTAGGATAACTGACCATATTAGAAGGGTAGAGTGACTTTGAAGCTAGAAGACCTGCTTCATTCCTAGCTCCCTTTCTTTTTAGCTGTTGTGATAGTAGGTAAATTTCTTTATCTTTTTGAGTATCAATTTTTTTAAAAGTGGGAATAATTATTCTGCAAGATTGTAAGATTAAGATATAATATATATGAAGGACTTTGCATGATGTCTGGCATGTAGAAGATACTTGTTTGTAATGTAATAGTAGAGAAGGAAAAGTTGTTAAGCGAATGAAGTAATTGTGAAATGACTTAGAATGAAACACCTTAGAAGAGGATAGTGCTCGTGCTGACCATCCTTCTCTGATTGTGTTATCTTTTGACCCTCTGAAATGAGTAAATGGGTTAGGCTTTTAATTTTTAAAAGTCTAAGTCTAAATATTAGTGGTTTCTTTTTTTTTTTTTTTTTTTTTTTTTTTTGAGATGGAGTTTCGCTCTTGTTACCCAGGCTGGAGTGCAATGGCGCGATCTCGGCTCACCACAACCTCAGCCTCTTGGGTTCAGGCAATTCTCCTGCCTCAGCCTCCTGAGTAGCTGGGATTACAGGCACGCACCACTGTGCCCAGCTAATTTTTTGTATTTGTAGTAGAGACGGGGTTTCACCGTGTTGACCAGGATGGTCTCGATCTCTTTACCTCGTGATCCACCTGCCTCGGCCTCCCTATAAATATTAGTGGTTTCTTAAAGTGTTTATTAACTTGTCTCTTTCCTTTGGTAAGTTATGGCATAGTCTTATCAAAATAGTGACAAATATAATTATTGTTGATAGAAATAAAAATCTAGCTGGATATGCATTTCAGCTTTTAAATCAAAAGCAAATAAATTCTTGTTAAGTGGTAAATGAAAGTGAGGAAAAATGCTTTATGCCTTGCTGTTTGAAAGGTATCATTTGCTCCACATAGAAAAACATTGTTTCTATTACCTTGAACATTCAAAATCATTCAAAAAATATATCTCTGACTGTTGTAATAGGCTAGGTATATGGAAAATGATGATGATTCTTTAGAAATATATAATCTTTCTTTAGTTGAATTTAGTAAGGGAAGAGTAGATTATAGTGCAGATTTCTCGTTACTAAAAGAAAAAAATTCTGTTTAACTGTGGAAGGTTTTTTTTTTGAGAGGGAGTTTTGCTCTTGTTGCCCCGGCTGAACTGTAGTGGTGTGATCTCGGCTCACTGCAAACTTCGCCTCCCAGGTTCAAGCAGTTCTCCTGTCTCAGCTTCCCAGGTAGCTGAGATTACAGGCATGCACCACCATGCCCAGCTAATTTTCTATTTTTAGTAGAGACAAGGTTTCACCATGTTGGCCAGGCTAGTCTCGAACTCCTGATCTCAGGTGATCTACCTACCTTGGCCTCCTAAAGTGCTGGGATTACAGGTGTGAGCCACTATATCTGTCCAGTGTGGAAGATTTCAAATTGCTAGTTAATGTAGTTTCATTTGCTCCTGTAAGCTGAACTTATATACACCATAGTTACCATAGTTCTGTGGTCTGGAATATTGCTTCTATTGGAGTATAAAGTTTTTTACACAGAAGCATATGTAGTATTTATTACTTTTAGTAAGTTTTGGCTCTTAAGCTTAATCTGTTTATAGACTTGATGAAAATGGGAGATTTAACAAATCTATTTAAATTTAGTACTATAATGAAGGTATTTGGTGAGAACCTGTTGGCAGATGAGATCGATTATGATGGATATTTTAATTTGGATCAAGAAAAGCTCATTATATGGTCTCGCTTTTCTGATCTCATTAATAGTTACACATATACCTCCCATTGGAAAGATGCGGAGTTGGTTAAAAGAGAAGGGGAAATTGTATCTTCCAGTCTACAATATAAGTACAATTATAAAGACTCCCTTGATACACACTACTTATTGTCTTGAATAAAAAATGCTTTAAAATATATGATAGCATAAACCCTTAATAAATTTAGCAGCTTTTAATTATGAGAAGTATCTAATATCCCGTAGCAAAATAATCATAGGGTTCTGTTTTTCTTCTTCATTTGTAGCATGAGGCAAGAGAAACCACCTGGCTAGTATGACTGAAGTAACTAATTGTGGTAAAGCTATTGTGTTTGTTGCCTTAGCTTTTGGTGTTTGATGCCTTTCTTAATTTACTTTATTTGGGGACTACCCATTTCTACAGTAGTATCTAGTGTCTTTAGATCATCTTTAGCTCTTCTGGTGCAAAATGGATTGTGGTATTTAAGAAAATAAGCAGAGAGCTTTTCCATAGTTCCATATGATATGATGTTCTAAGAGTCTGTCACTTATTTTTGAACATTACTTTGAAGCATTAGTTAATAAATATTCTGGAATATTGTAAAAGGAGGATAAGAAATGTTTTCTTAATGGCTTTAAATGCAATTTGTTCAGGTTGTTTAAATGGTTTGTTTTTAGTTTAAAGAAGGAACAAGGGTATCTTCAGGGCACAATTTCTTTTAAGAGAAATATGGACTCTTGTATTATGATCAGTTTTTTAACCCATTGTCAGGTACTGAAGTAATTCATATCAGTCAGATATTTTAGCTAATTAAAACCAATACCATTAAAGCAAAACAAATTTGGTTGGAAATCATTTAAAAGCATACACAGCCATCCTCTTTATGTTTAGATCCTGAAATGGTGTTTGTTAATGCCCTTGTGCATAAATCCAGAGTGGCACATCATACAAGGGATGGCTAATTTTATCTGTTGGTGACAGGCAGAGTCAATGTGGTTTTGCTTGATTTGCATCTGTGAAAACTTTTAAGGGTATAGATAGAAAAACTAAATAGAAGAGCCTGTTGTCTGACATACTGGAAGCTATCATACGTGATTTAACTTTTTTTAAGTGACTATGATGTATTCCTTAGGTTGCAGTAGCTTCCTAATCACAAATTATAATATCCTTTGGTAAGTCTTCTTCTGTAAAACTCTTAGAGCATTTCATACTGTTAACCACCTCATTCTTCTCTGATATGCTATTTTCTCTGGTTCTTTTATGCTCCAGTAGTTCCATCCATATGTCTCTCTCTCTTTCTCTCTCTCTCTCTCTCTCTCTCTCTCTCCATATATATATATATATATATGGCTTTTTGCACTGGGCAGAGAAAGGGAAAAGTATCTACATTTAAGGGACAGAAGACAGTAAGGAGATAAATGTGGATACTCTCTAATGTACTATCTTAGAGCTTTTCTCCCTTCCCATTACATCTTGATATCCAAACATTTTAATTCATATATACTATTCAATTTCACTATTGCATCTCTATAGGTTGGAGTAGCTGGGAACCTGCTACTGCTTTTATTAGTGCCTTGGGCAGTGTTACTCTCTTGGTCCATTAGTCCTGGGTAAAAAACGTAGTGAAACACAATTTCCAAATTTCACATGCTAGTTGGTAGAAGGCATCTCATCTTCTGACAGCTATTTTCTCATTGACTGGAGCAAGGCATGTACTACTGAAATTGAAGTAGATCTGTGACTGCACAGAAATTATTTTCTCTCAAATAGTCTTCCCTTTCAGTTCTCAGTCACCTAGATTTGAAGTCTTATGGTTTTTGACTCATTGTACCTTCAACCCTTCTCATGGCTTCTTATTTTTTTGCTATAGCTGTTATCAACCCCTCATCTGACTTCTGGTGGTCTATTTTATATATACCTTGCTTTTTTCCTATAATAATGTATTTTGGAGATCTTCCTATTATTATGTAGAGAATGTCCTCATTTTAATTTTCTTAGTGGCATAGAATTCCATTGTATTGCTGCATTATAATTTATCTACTCTCCACTTGAATATTCAGGTTGTTTCCAATCTTTTGCTATTACAAATAATATTACAGTGAATAACATTATATGTTCGTCATCTTTGTTCATTTTTTTTTTAATTGGGAGGTTGTCTTTATCCATTTGCAGGAGCTTTTTCTATTTTAGGGAAATTTTTTTTTATATGTTTTCTCAGTTTCTTTGTTCATTCTTTTTATTGTTCTTTTGTATAATAAGTGTGCTTGTGTCTGGTTTAATCAATCTTTTATTTTATGACTTTGGGTTATGATTCATAATTAGAAATGTATTCCCCATTCCAAGATTTGGAAAGTAATTCTTATGTAATTTTTTTTTTTTGGCTACTTGTGTGGTTTCATTTGAAATATGTAAATCTTTAGATTTATCTGAAGTATATCTCATGATGATTTAGAGCATGCTCTTTAATATACAGTGATTCACCTATGGGGACCTGACAAAGGCTCCAAACAGCATCCTTATCTTCCACTGACACCTCAAGCACCATTGGATCTGCTGGGGTATATGGCCCAAGTGGCAGAGCAGCTTGCACAACAGCCTGGACCTGTTGCAGAGCCTTCTCCTGTTCTGGACTCCACTCAAAACTGGCAGCCTTTTGGGTCACTGGATAAGTGGGCTGGAGTAACATATCCAAATGAGGAATGTGTTGCCTCCAGAATCCAAATAGGCCCTCTAGGCATTGTGTTTGTTTCTTGGTTGTAGGAGGGGTCAAATGCAGCAATTTATCCTTTACCTTAGAAGGAATATCTCAACAGGCCACTGGAACCCTAGAAACTTTACTGAGGTAGAAGTTCCCAGAATTTTAGTTGGATTTGTTTCCCATCCTCTAGCATGCAGATGTCTCACCAATAAATCAAGTGTGTTTGCTAATTCTTGCTCACTGGATCCAGTTAACATGTCATCAATATAATGGACCAGTGTGATATCTTGTGGAAGCGAAAAGCGATCAAGGTCTCTTCGAATAAGGTTATGACACAAAGCCGGAGAGTTGATATACCCCCGAGATAGGACAGTAAAGGTATATTGCTGGCCTTCCCAGCTGAACACAAATAGGTTCTGATGGGCCTTATGAACAAGAGTGGAGAAAAAAGCATTTGTCAAATGAATGGCTGTATACCAGGTACCTTGAGATGTGTTAATTTGCTCAAGCAGTGAAACCACATCTGGTACAGCAACTGCAGTTGGAATCACTGCTTGGTTAAGCTTACGATAATCCACGGTCATTCTCCAAGATCTCTCTGTCTTCCTTCTGCACAGGCCAGTTGAATGGGGGTGTGCTGGGAATCACCACCTCTGCGTCTTTCAAGTCCTACATGGTGGTACTAATTTCTACAGCCCCTCCAGGGGTGCGATATTGTGGGTCATACTCTGAACCCACGTCCTTGTGGGTCATACTCTGAACCTCCCCTCTAGGGGCTTGCCAGGATTTTAGTTACAGGTCTAGAAGCAAACAGGGGTGTTCGAGGTGGGTCCTGAGGAGGATCAACATTGCCTTGCCTAGCAGCTCCCTCAGTGGAGGCCATCACTATTGTCTCAGTCGGTGCAGGGCTTATCTCCTCAGACAAAGGTGGAAAGGCTGATGGCAGCATGGGTCAGAGAGGGGATGTTGCCACTATTGGAGATGGGGAAGCTGTTTTGTCTGGCAAAAAAAGGTTCATCAGAGTTTACAAGTCCAGTGTCCCCAGCTTCATCACGGTCCTCCCACATGTCCCCATTCCAAGTTGCAGGATCCCTTTCTTTTCCAATCAATGCCCTCACTTCAACAGTAGACACCTGACAAGGCCATCAGTGCACCTTTTGTTGCAGGTCAGTCACTAGTATGATAAGGCTTATGTCTAATTTTCCACAGTTTCAGCTCTTTCTCTACAGGGGATAAGACTCTCACTTAGGGCAATCTTAGAAGATTTGAGGCTCAGTATCTGCTTCTGAAGCTGGGAGTTAGAGTCCCTGAGTTCATTATTTTCTTTCATCGCTTGTCCAATGAACTTAGGAGCAACTAATCAGTTTTATTATGTTACTTGGCTCTCCATGTATGGTCAAAGGTATTATGTATAGAGTCACTAAACTCCTTGCCTTTCATGAGCGGTGAATCAGGAGTGTCAAATGCATTTATTTGCGTAACTCTAAATAGTTCATGCCAAGGACTATCAGTGTTCTCCACACTATTAGAGGTAGAGTCCTTAGCATTTTTGGGTCTAATCATATTAAGCAGCCAACTCTAGCAACCCCAAAACCAACAAAAGAACTCCATCCTTAATACTCTGTTCCTCTAGAACCACTCCTGGTACCAAATCTGTATTAGTCAGGGTTCTCTAGACAGACAGAACTAATAGAAGATATACATATATGGAGTTTATTAAGGAGTCACAAGGTCCTTAATAATGTGACTTAATAATGATCACATCATCACAAGGTCCTACAATAGGCTGTCTGCAAGCTGAGGAGCAAGGAAGCCAGTCAGTGCCAAAGCTGAAGAACTTTGAGTCTGGTGCTTGAGGGCAGGAAGCATCCAGCACTGGACAAGGATGTAGGCTGGGAGACTTAACCAGTTTAGCTTTTTCATGTTTTTCTAAAAGACTGTTTATATCCTGACCACCCCTCCAGCTGATGAGATGGTGCCCACCCAGATTAAGAGTGAGTCTGCCTTTCCCAATCCACTGACTCAAATGTTAATCTCCTTTGGCAGCACCCTCACAGACACCACTTAAAATTGCTTGCAATGTTTGCCAACTGCTTCATTAAATCCCAAATGGGTATATATTCAGTGGGCAATTTCAAAGAATCAGAATGAAGTTCAAACATTAGGAAATTAAGGACATCTTATACTCCATTATTTTAATTAATACATGTTGTAAAAATCTAAAAATCAGAAGGAATCAAGGTTTTTAAGGCTTTGGATGACTTAGGGACTTGGAAAATTGCCCTTCTTACCTCTAAAGTTGATTGACTGCCTCAAAACTCCAGAAGATAGAGAATTTTTTTTTTTTAGTTATCTTCTTTTGTCTCTGCTTGTTGGTGTTCTCTCTCTACCTCCCAAATTGTATTGAGGATTAAAGTAAACAGTATATTCCTAATTGTGCCAAATGCTTATTTCTTCTTTCTGTACCTCCATCTCACAGCAAGTATAAAAGTGAGGACAGACGTGAGCAAAGGAGATAGATTCCTAAATTCAGATTTCCTTTTAACACACCAAGGTCATTCTCCGATTAGCTTTTTGGTAAAAGTGCTTAGAAAGCTGAACTGCTACATGGTAGTGATGAAGATTGACCTTAGTGACCCTTAATATATAAGAAAGCTTTGAGAGTGTCACTGAAGGTATTTTAGACCAAATGAGAGACAAATCTGTTTGGTGATGTTAAAAGATTGCTCAGTAACAGCGTTGAGCCTGGTATCAGTGCACACATCTGAAGTTCTTATTTCCTTCATGGCAAATTTCCAAATCTCTTTGAATGTCTGAGGGGTATGCTTCTTGAAGCCCACTCCATGGATGTGCTTGTGAATGTTGATGGTGTATTGGGTCGCCACCTCACTGATGGCAGAATGGCCTGTTTTCTTCTCACCACTCTTCTTTGTGGGAGCCATTCTGCCAAGTCCAAGTTGGAAAAGAACAATATAATTTTTAAAATACAGATTATTTTTTTTTTGAGACAAAGTTTTTCTCTTGTTGCCCAGGCTGGAGTGCAATGGCATGATCTCAGCTCACTGCAACCTTCGCCTCCTGGGTTCAATTGATTCTCCTGCCTCAGCATCCTGAGTAGCTAGGATTACAGGTGTCTGCAGCCATGCTCAGACGATTTTTTGTATTTTTAGTAGAGACAGGATTTCACCATGTTGTCCAGGCTGCTCTCGAACTGCTGACCTCAGGTAATCTGCCCCACCTCGGTCTTGCAAAGTGCTGGGATTACAGGCGTGAGCTACTGCACCTGGCTAAAAAATACAGATCTTTAAAGTAAGTAGTGGATTAATACTTTGGATGTATATAGTAATAGAATCATTAGGGGATTTGGTAATAAAAACATTTTTACCCAAGAATGCACACAGTACTCTACTTAAGAATAAGAAACTAGGAAGTCTGAGAGTGATTCTGGAACTAAGTGAATGTGGAAGACAAGTAACCAAAGGTATGAACTAAGTGAATATGGTGAATAAATAACCCAAGGTTTCACTGAAGACAGTTTTTCCTTGAAGCCTGTTTACTCACCCAAAAACAGTCAGGGCCACATGTTTAGTAATGAAATAAAGGCATTCTTTGACATGTAGGAGATATTTTCCTCATACTTTGCAGTGTAAAAATGTGTGTACCAACAGCAACAGCTAGTGAAAGGGCTAAAGAATATTACATGTTAGCTGGATGTGGTGGCATATGCCTGTAGTCTCAGCTACTTGGGAGGCTGATTTGGGAAGATCATGAGAGCCCAGGAAGTAGAGGTTGCAGTGAGCCAAGATAATGCCACTGTCCTTCAGCCTCGATGACAGAGCAAGACCTTGTCTCCAGAAAAAAAAAAATTATATAATTTAGAGGTACCACAATCTGTCAAGTATAAACTTTGAAAAATTGTTTAACAGTTAAGTGAAAACGTTGGTATTTCCAATTTAGTGTCAGTACTATAGCTCACCAGCTATAGTATATTGCCTGTGTTCCTGTTTCTGTCTCACTTCTCTCTTCCTCCTTTACCTCCCAAATACTGACTCCTTGTCTTGGAGTCCACTTCTGGCTAGAGGCCAAAGGAAGACAGGCTATCATTGTTTTCTGTAAAATTTCCTGTATTCTGATATGGCAGCTTGCCTCTTTCATTGTGTCATTTTATATGTTCCTCTGTAGCCAGTGTTTCTTATACACTAGTTTCTTGGGCTTGATTAGATTGAGATCACGTTCAAATTGTTTGTTAAGAATATTTACAAGTGGTGCTTTCTGTCTTGTATTGCATCCCATCAAGAAGCAGAATACTTGGTTGTCCCACTTTTGGTGATGTTAAAAGATTGCTCAGTAACAGTGTTGATATATTCATTCTGCACTAAAATTAATTTAAAGCTTCATAAAAGCCCGGGCAAAAAGAGAGTACTGACATACAAGTAATCTCATTGTTTAATGCCCAGCAGTTACCCTCTTTAGAGAATACATAATGACTTTGCAAGAATGATAGATGACTCTTAAAATATTTGAATGAGATAACCTTCTTTCCCTCTTTCATTTTTAATGTAAAAATGAAGTTTGTAAAATTAGTGTAACCATGTGCAACATTATGTTTTTCGGTGTCTAGCATGTAGACACTGCGATGACTCAGTGAAATATTTGTGGAATGAGTAAGTGAACAAAAGATACCAACATGTGTGTAGACTCTCTTAAGGTAACTTTCTCTCATAAAGTATCCTGGGTAAGAATTACAGTGCAGCACAAAGTAGAATGGTCACAATTCTTATCTTAACTTTTCTTCTAGTTCCCATGCTTTGTTAGTGCTACCATTGCTAGAAGTTTGAGTTTGGAAGAGCAAAATGTGGTGATTTTAAGAGAATAATTTTTTCCACACAGAAGTTGAGAAGTTCACCCCTAGCTCTGAAAAGTTTTTTATAACAAAAATATCCTCTTCAAAGGTCAGAGAAAAATTTATTGCCTATTACAGGTAAATTAGTTAATCCCATTTTAATACACTGAAGAACGAAACACGACAGTTGTTAATGGAAATTCATGTGTGATCAAATAACTAAAATTCAAGAAAAAGTATGAATTACAACACATTTGTTTCTCTTTATTTGTCCGTGATCGTTTTTACTGGCCTTAATTTGAGATTAAGAATTTGTATTATCTATATTTGAACTTTTTGGGGGCAGAGAATTTGTTTTCTCAAACATTTCTGCACCATATTTTGACTGACTTAATGAAGAAATCTTATAATTCTTCAAGTGTTTCTTTATAAATGCAGATTGGTTATCAACATGACCAAGATGGGTTGCACTGATGCTATAGGAAGGTTGTACTACTGAACAATTTAAGGGTTAAAGTAGCTTCTCAGTGTTATTCTATACTTAGTCCTGTTTTTCCCCTCTCTTTGAACTTCTAGTTCATTATAATTCTTCTGGGAATGTGAATAGTGTGAGATACGCCTTGATTGATACCCAACTTCAAGGCCCTTTTAGTTCCTGTCAGCTTCAGCTTCTTTTCTCTAGGGACATTTCAACATCTCCCAGCTCCTTGAAGCCAACTGCAAACCTTTATACTTTTGTTGCCTGCCAGCTTAATGCAAAACTGAAAGTAAGAGTGGACTGATTGGAGTCAGAGAAGTGGCCCCCAGGGAAGAGAAGCAGCCTGGGTCCCAGGGCACTGGGACTACAGATGGTAGGCTGATTTGTCAATCTAGATTAGAAATGGAAGAGAGCTGTTGCCTGGTACATTGCTTATTTTTTGCTATAGGAGAGACATAGTTTTTAAAAAAGGGGATCTGAGAATCTCCCAACAGAAAGGCAAGCAAATGAAAGATTTAGCAAAAATACACTAAGCCTTTACAGCAGGATACCTAGCAGATGTACTGCCAACAGAGAACAGTAATGCCACAGGAAACAAAACATCCCTTATTGAAGCTTGTATTTTATGACAGTGATTTCAGGCTGAAATATCTGTTAAAGCTATTTTTTGAACAGAAGATAGTATACTTTAAAAAAAATTAGCATCAGTGTACCTCTGATAGGTTACAGATTCATTCTACATTTTGCTAAAAGCACAGCAATTTGCATGTCAATGCATTGTCACAAATGGGTCTTACTTGTACTTGTGTTCATATTCGAGGACCAAAAACATTGTACAGAGTTTAAACTGAATTTACACACTTGCTCCTAGAGTAAAAATCTGCTTTCCAAAACAGTGTTACTGAACTTTAGTGTGTATAGGAATCAACTGAGGATCGTATTAAAATGGAGCTTCTCATTCAGTAGGTCTGGGATGGGAACTAGTATTCTCTATTGCTCACAAGCTTCTAGGTGATACCAGTGCAGCAGTTTCAGAGGCCACACTTTAAATATCAAGGTTTTCAGATAGTGAGCTTTAAATAAACAAACTCACTAGAAATACTTCTTGTTTTCTAAACTCATTTACTAAGATATTTTAAGACAACACTTGACACCTAGCTAATGCCTCTATGGATTAGGAATCTTATTAATTGAAGTAATATTTGATAACCTCTTTACCTGATGTTTTAGCCTCTAGTCCTGAAAGTCTCAAATTATTCATTTTCATGACTGAACTAACAACCTTAAATTATAGCACCATACAAAAAGTGTTGACTTTTTATTCACTAACATAATATAATTCTTCCTCTGTTTTGTGGTAATTTATGGATGATTCTCTTCATTCTGCTCCCCAGCTTCATTAGGGTATAATTGACAAAAATTGTATATATTTATGATGTACAGTGAGATATTTTGATATATGTATATATATATGGTTAAGTGATTATGTCAAGCTAATTACCATATCTTTTACCTCATATACTCTTTTTTTGTTGTGAGAATATTATCTAATCTCTTAGCAATTTTCAAGGATACAGTATAGTCATGCTTGATGATGGGGATATGTTCTGAGAAATGTGTCATTAGGCAATTTTATCATTGTGCAAACGTCATAGAATATAATTACACAAACCTAGATGGTATAGCCTACTACACACCTACTATAACCAAAAAATAATAGCCTATTACTTTTAGGTTACCTTAATAGTGTCTTAATACAGTGAATATTGTAGGCAATTGTAATACAGTCTTAAAGATGCCACTCTACTCTGCTTTCTTGGCAAGTAAATGAGCTTAATAAACTGAAGCGAATGACCAAGTTGTAAAATACTTCCTAAGTTCTTATCTATATATTTGTATATGTTGTCTAAATAGTTCATCATTAGAGACTATATTCTTCATGACTATTAAGATCTATGAAAATTTCCATATTAGTCTTCGTTTCGTTTTTAACATAAATTTAAAAGTTTTATTCAATTCTAAATTGAAAAAAATTAATGATCCTTATCAAAAGCTTTATGGTCTGGAGTCATACTTTATTTTACTTAAGCACTATAGTATTTGACACATGAAAATGTTTCCCCGGGAGAATCTTGTTGCTGCCCAGGGCTGACATGAAAAGAAACAATTTGTCAGACTAGTGGAGCTTACTAACAGTTCAAATAAACAACCGTCTTTCTCTTCATACTGCATATTAATAGAAACGTTAATGATAAGCTAACAGGAAACTGCCTTCTTTACACCCTACAGGGAGCCGAGATTACTGGGTCAGAGACAGTTTTCTTGCTTTGGGACCTCTTAACAAACACAACTGTTAGCAAAATACCAGTCTTATCACTTGCATATTTATTAGCACAGTATTTTAAAATAGTTACCTGTTTAATACAACCAAATTGATCGTTGCCTCATTTTTGCCATTACATAGCATGTAAATGTTTTTGCCATGTAAGTATTTCAAGGTACATACAATTTCTGCCCCGCCTCCCCAGCCTTTTGTTTGTTTGTTTGTTTGACAGGTTTCTGTTCTGTCATCCATGCTGGAGTGCCAGTGGCACAATGATAGCCCACTGCAAACTCTAAACTTTTGGTTTCAAGTAATCCAGTGGCCTCAGCCTCCCCAGTAGCTAGGACTACAGGCATATGCCACTATGCCTGGCTAATTTTTAAATTTTTAGTGGAGACAGGGTCATGCTATGTTGCCTAGCCTAGTCTTGAACTTCTGGCCTCAAGGGGTCTTCCTGCCTTGGCCGCCCAAAGTGCTGGAATTATAGGCGTAAGCCACTGTGCCCAGCTAGTAAAAAGCTATTAACTTTAGACTTTAAACATATATTCTCTTTACATATTTTGATAGATGATAACTCACTCTTCAAAAATACTTCAGAATAACTGGAAGAATAGATTTAGAGTGTTCCCAACACAAAGAAATGAGAGATGTTTCCGGAATGGGTATCCCACTTACCCTTATTGAGTTCTTTTTTTTTTTTTTTTTTTTTTTTTTGGGAGGGGGGAGGAAGGCAGGAAGGAAGGGAAGAAGGACGGTAGGGAGGAAGGAAGGGATGAAGGAAGGAAGGAAGAGAGGAAGCGGGGAGGGAGGGAGGGAAGGGAAGAAAGGAAATCAAGCAATGAAAGAGACATTGCCGACCTGGATCTAGAGGTTTACAAGTTGATTTCTTTTTTTTTGAGAGAAGGAAAGAAAAAAAAAAAAAAAAATAAGTAAAGGAGAGGAAGAAAGAGGAAGAGAAAGAGGGAGAGTAAATGGAAATATTGCTTTATTTTGAAAAAAATTGGGTATTAATAATGGCCAATCAATGTTTTATTTAAACTTATGAGTAGGTGTAATGTGGTATTGACAAGAATGTATATTTTGTGTATTTGAAGTGGAGAGCTCTATAAATATTTATTAAGTTTACTTGTTCCAGATCTGAGTTCGAGTCCTTGATATCCTTATTAATTTTCTGTCTCATTGAATCTAAGTCTCCTATCTGGGTGTTAGGATCGTTAGCTCTTGTTGTTGCATTGATCCTTTTACCACTATATCTTTGTTGCTTTAAAATTTATTTTATCCGATACAAGAATTGCAACTCCTGCTTTTTATTTATTTATTATTTATTTTTGCTCTCCATTTGGTTGGTAAATCTTTCTCCATCCCTTTGTTTTGAGTCTTTGTGTATCCTTGCATGTGAAACAGGTCTGGATGTAACATGCCATTGGGTTTTGGCTGTGTCTTTTGATTGGGAATTTAGTCAATTTAAATTTAGGGTTACTGCCATTTGATGTTGACTGGCTGTTTTATCCATTTGTTGGTGTAAATTCTTCTTTATGTTGGTGCTCTTTACTTTTTGGTGTATTTTTAGAAAGGCTAATACTGGTTGTTTCTTTCTGTGTGTAATGCTTCTTTCAGAAGCTCTTGTAAAGCAGGCCTGGTGGTAATAAAATCTCTGAGTTCTTGCTTGTTCATAAAAGATTTTATTTTTCCTTCAGTTGTGAAGCTTAGTTTGGCTGGATATGAAATTCTGGGCTGAAGGTTCTGTTCTTTGAGGATGTTGAATATTAGCCCCCACTCTCTTCTGGCCTGTAGAGTTTCTTCTGAGAGATCTGCTGTAAGTCTGATAGGCTTGCCTTTGTGGGTTATCCGATCTTTCTCTCTGGCTGCCCTTAGTATCCTCTCCTTCGTTTCAACCCTGGTGAATCTAACGATTATGTGCCTTGGGGTTGCTCTTCTTGAGGAATATCTTTGTGGTGTTCTCTGTATTACCTGGGGTTGAATGTTGACCTGCTTTGCTAGTTTAGGAAAATTTTCCTGAATAATATCCTGAAGGGTATTTTCCAGCTTGGATTCATTCTCTCCGTCACATTCAGGTACACCTATCAAACGTAAATTTGGTCTTTTCACATAGTCCCACATTTCTTGGAGACTTTGCTCATTCCTTTTTATCCTTTTTTCTCTAATCTTTTCTTCACGTTTTATTTCATTAAGTTGGACTTTGACCTCTGATATCCCTTCTTCTGCTTGGACAATTCGACTGTTTAAACCTGTGCATACTTCTCGGAGTTCCTGTATTGTATTCTTCAGTTCCATTAATTCACTCATACTCCTCTCTAAGTTGTCTATTCTCAATAGGATTTCATCAAACCTTTTTTCAAAGTTCCTAGTTTCTTTACGTTGGGCTACAACATGTTCTTTTAACTCACCGAAGTTTGTTATTATCCATTCCTTGAAGAGTGATTCTGTCATCAGGAGGCGCTCGTTCTCCATCAAGCCTTGTTCCATTGTCGATGTGGAACTGTGATCATCTTTAGAGGGAGAGGCGTTCTGACTTTGAGTATTCTCAGCTTTTTTACGCTGGTTTCTTCCCGTCATTGTAAATTTATCCTCCTGCCGTCTTTGAAATTACCAACTTTCAGATTAGGTCTCTTGAGTGGACATCCAGGTTGTTAGTTCCCAGGGCCAGAGCAGCGGCGTTAAAACTTACGGTGCTTTTCTGCCCAGGATTCTCCTGTCGGGCTTCCTTCTTGTGTCCGTAGTAGGCAACTCTGCCTTCCCGGGGCTCCAAACCTCGGTCAGAAGGGGAACCGGTCCCGTTTACTCTGCTCCGAGAGCTGCCCTGCCGAGGTGCCGGCGGAAACGCTGCGCCGACCACGAGTGTCGCGCTGGTGACCCGTGTGTTTCCACCACTGGGGGATCTTCTGCTCCGTGAGCGACCAGACTTTGTCTGAAAGTGTGGCGTCCTCTAGTTCTCCGCGCCTTCCCTGAGAGCTGCAATCCCGGGATGTTAGCGATCGGCCATCTTGGATCGTTCTGCCCCTTATTGAGTTCTTTAATGACTGACTTTGATAATGCCAACTTCATTGTTCTATGATAATATTTTTCTGCCTTCTTGAGTTTTTCTTTAGTACACACGCGTAAAATCTTGCTATTACCAATATTATTGAGTTCCACTGTTATCGAGAACTGGTCAGATGCTTATGAAGACAGGATCTGTTATTAAGACATTCATAATATAGAGTAGAAAGGATTTCTTACCCATCTCTAGGTTCCTATCTGAGACCCCTATAAAATTAAAGATAGATTAATAAGAGAAAAGCATCCAAATTTATTTAATAGAAGTTTTACATGACATGGGAGCCTTCAGAAATTACAACCCAAAGAAGTGGGAAAAACTTTATTTTTATGCATAGGTTGATGAAGAGTAGACAGTTGCACCCACGTACAACTGGACAGAGAGGGTATGATCTAACAGTAATAAACTGGGAGAACTGTTAGTTCAGATTCTTCTTGGTGTCTCTGTGTCCTCAGAGACTGGGATGTTCCTTTTCTCAGGGTCTAAAGGCTAGGTCTGTTAGAGGGGTCTTATGACCTCCTTTAGAAGACTGTCACAGAATTATTTTATGACCTGTTTTAGGGGAGAAGGGCAGAAGGTCAAAGAGAACTTTTTGCTTCTGCCATTTTCTCAAATGCCAATGTGCCATATTTTGGGGTAATGTGTCCTAAACCCCATCAATAGTAAGTAATGACTAGTGAGGGAAGTCTGGTCTTTCCAATTAATGTTTGAGGCACTGAAATAATGAAATTAGTTAATAAGTCAGATATTTGTGGAGATTTACAATTATTTAGCCTACTTTTAGGAGAGTGTAATTTATTGGTTGCTGACAGACATGATAGTTATTGGCTATACCATTATGGTAATTAAAAAAAAATAAGACTCAGTGTTATCGTTAGGCCTTTCCTAAGAAAATAATAAATCTAAACAGAACCAAAAACAAAAACCACATGATTATCTCAATTGATGCAGAGAAGGCATTTGACAAAATTCAACAGCCCTTTATGCTAAAAACCCTCAATAAACTCGGTATCGATGGAACGTATCTCAAAGTAATAAAAGCTATTTATGACAGACCAACAGCCAATATCATACTGAATGGGCAAAAACTGGAAGCATTCCCTTTGAAATCCAGCACTAGACAAGGATGCCCTCTGTCACCACTCCTATTCAATATGGTACTGGAAGTTCTAGCCAGAGCAATCAGGCAAGAAAAAGAAATAAAGGGTATTCAAATAGGAAAGGTGGAAGCCAAATTGTCTCTATTTGCAGACGACATGATAGTATACCTAGAAGACCCCATCGCCTCAGCCCAAAAACTCCTGAAACTGATAAGCAACTTCGGCAAAGTCTCAGGATATAAAATCAATGTGCAAAAATCACAAGCCTTCCTCTACACCAATAACAGACTTAAAGAGAGCCAAATCAAGAAAGAACTGCCATTCACAATTGCTACAAAAAGAATAAAATACCTTGGAATACAACTCACAAGGACCTCTTCAAGGAAAACTACAAACCACTGCTCAACGAAATCAGAGAGGACACAAACAGATGGCTATACTGCCCAAAGTAATTTACAGAATCAGTGCTATAGCCATCAAGCTACCATTGACTTTCTTCACAGAACTGGAAAAAACCACCATGAACTTCATATGGAACCAAAATAGAGCCTGCATAGCCAAGTCAATTCTAAGCAAAAAGAACACAGCGGGGGGCATCACACTACCGGAATTCAAACTATACTACAAGGCTACAGTAATCAAAACAGCATGGTACTGGTACCAAAACAGAGATATAGATCAATGGAACAGAACAGAGGCATCAGAGGCAACACAACATATCTATAACTATGTAATCTTTGATAAACCCAACAAAAACAAGCAATGGGGAAAGGATTCCCTGTTCAACAAATGGTGCTGGGAAAACTGGCTAGCCATGTGCAGAAAGCAGAAACTGGACCCCTTCCTGACACCTTACACCAAAATTAACTCCAGATGGATTAAAGACTTAAACATAAGACCTGGCACCATAAAAACCCTAGAAGGAAATCTAGGCAAAACCATCCAGGACATAGGAGTAGGCAAGGACTTCATGAACAAAACACCAAAAGCATTGGCAACAAAAGCCAAAATAGACAAATGGGACCTAATGAAACTCCACAGCTTCTGCATAGCAAAAGAAACAGTCTCTAGTGTGAATCGGCAACCAACAGAATGGGAAAAAATTTTTGCAGTTTACCCATCTGACAAAGGGCTGATATCCAGAATTTACAAAGAACTCAAACAGATTTACAGGAAAAAAACAAACAAGACTATTCAAAAGTGGGCAAAGGATATGAACAGACACTTTACGAAAGAAGACATATACGAGGCCAACAATCATATGAAGAAATGCTCATCGTCACTGGTCATCAGAGAGATGCAAATCAGAACCACACTGAGATACCATCTCACGCCAGTTAGAATGGCGATCATTAAAAAATCTGGAGACAACAGATGCTGGAGAGGATGTGGAGAAAAAGGAACACTTTTACACTGTTGGTGGGAGTGTAAATTAGTCCAACCATTATGGAAGACAGTGTAGCGATTCCTCAAGGCCTTAGAAATAGAAATTCCATTTGACCCAGCAATCCCATTACTGGGTATATATCCAAAGGACTATAAATCGTTCTACTATAAGGACACATGCACACGAATGTTCATTGCAGCACTGTTTACAATAGCAAAGACCTGGAACCAACCCAAATGCCCATTCATGATAGACTGGATTGGGAAAATGTGGCACATATACACCATGGAATATTATGCAGCAATCAGAAATGATGAGTTCGTGTCGTTTGTAGGGACATGGATGAATCTGGAGAACATCATTCTCAGCAAACTGACACAAAAACAGAAAATGAAACACCGCATATTCTTACTCATAGGCGGGTGATGAAAAATGAGAACACATGGACACAGAGAGGGGAGTACTAAATACTGGGGTCTATAGGGGGGAAAAGGGGAGGGCCAGAGGGAGGGGGAGGTGGGGAGGGATAGCCTGGGGAGAAATGCCAAATGTGGGTGAAGGGGAGAAAGCAAACAAAACACACTGCCATGTGTGTACCTATGCAACTGTATTGCATGCTCTGCACATGTACCCCAAAACCTAAAATGCAATAAAAAAAAAAAAGAAAATAATAAATCTATAGAAATATTTTTTTAATTAGCTGGGCTTATTAATATACTAGCATCAGTGTCTCCATAGCATTTACATTGAATTGTTGGTGAATTATAAAAGTTTTGAGTCTGTTACAAGTGCTGAAGTATTCAGGAAATGGGTGGGCAAAAGAGTAGTCTTCAGGTCTTTGATCAGAGCCTGACATTAGTTGTCATTCAGTAAAAAGCAATGATTTAGTAAATGAATTTCTATACACGAAATCTATTTCAAACAAAAAACCCTCCAGTGAGCAAACACCAAGTGATTAAAGTTGGAAACTAAAAATAAAATACGCTAAATTTTACTTTTTGAAATGAGGAGACATTTGCTAGTTTAGTTTAAATTTTTATATTTTCTTTGTTTTGCAGATGAGAGGCTAAGATTTTCTTTGATAAACTTGAACTTTGGATTTCAGTTCAATTCTTATTTTAGTAGCCTCTCATGTAACACATTGTTATCACCAGTAAGTGAAAATGATACTGGAAGGGCTTTTGGTTTATAACTTGCAAAAATCTTTCTTGCATTCTTCATTATTTTCTTCTCAGAAACATGGCAGGATAGAATCAGCAAACTTGGCTTTGGTTTTTATATTTATACCTTAAAAACTGATAATCTCACAAATTATTTCTTGTGATGTTATAAAGTTCTTAAAAGTATTAATTTGAAAAGATATGTATATTATCAGATTTCCTAATTGTTTAGAAGCAATTTATTTTGTATTTGAAAGTATAGAAAGTTTTATTTGACCAATTTCTGGGCTTAAGAAGCTGATATTTATTTGTTCTATTTCATTTATCTGGTAAAAGGTTAGACTAGGCAATAAAGATTTCATTCAATTGATGGATAATTTTTTAAGGAACAAGTGGAATCAACTTTATTTTTGGATTTTCTGCTTTTACATATTTGCCTTTTGTGGACACATTTATTAATTTCTCATTTTTTAAATTTTCAGGTAACTTGGGTTTTTACTCCTGTAACAACTGAAATAACAAGTCTCGATACAGAGAATATAGATGAAATTTTAAGTAAGTACCTCAATATTTTTAAAGTGTACTCTTCTCTATATAGAGTTAGTTTACGTATACAAAAAGTAAAATCTCAGTTACCTAGTGCAGATGAAGAGCTTGCATTCTGATGAATTCCATGGCTTTCTGAATTATCAAACCATTTTTTGTTACTTTTAGTCTATTTTATTTGACTTGATATAGATATCATTCTTAACAATTCATGAAATGTGTTGATAAACCTGCTTAGAGGCCAGTAGTTCTTACTGTGTATTACTAAATGTTAATGACCTTAGGACACAGCCAAGACATTTTTTTTCTTTTTTCCCTTTAATTAGATCACCTACTCTGATCTCTTTCATTGTCATTGGTCCAGTTAAGTTCAGTAAGTTTTTTTCATTTTTTATTTTAGAAAAAGCATCTTGCTTTGTCACCCAGACTGGAGTGTGGTGGCATGATAATATTATTGCTCACTCCATCCTTGACCCCTGGGCTCAAGCAATCGTCTTTCCTCAGCCTTCCAAGTTAGCTAGGACTACAGGTGTGCTCCACTGCACCTAGCTAATTTTAAACTTTTCTTGTAGTGACATGGTCTTGCTATGTTGCCCAGGCTGGTCTTGAACTCCTGGCCTCAAGCAGTCCTCTTGTCTTGGCCTCCCAAAGTGATGGGATTACAGGCATGAGCCACCACACTTGGCCTAATAAATTTTTTACTGAATGCTTTGTTTGCTGACAATGTGATTATAGATATAATTAAGGGAAACCATTTCTTGTTTTTTAAAAATAGTAAAGGAAAGATGAAGATGTGGTTGATAGCAAATCACAACTTAGGAGCTTTAAGAAAATATACAGTTTGCATAAATGATTTTTTAACCCTCTGTTTTATGTACTGGTTTGCACATAACAAAATCAAAAGTAATAGACAAAAAAGGAGTTACAACATTCATTGAGTGTAATATATTATGTTTCTGGACCTTTAAATGCTAAAAGTCTATTCCTGTCTTATGGAGTCTCTTTAGAGAAGTGGTTTCGTAAACTTGGGCATGTATCAAAATCACCTGGAACACTTATTAATATACATACTGCCAGGAAATTGCTAGACCCCTACCTAAGAATTTGCATTTCTGTGAGTTACCAGGTTATGTTGGTGTTTCTGGTCCACGAACCACAGTTTGTGAACCACTGCTTTAGAGCAAATAAGCAAGTGGATAAAAAGTAACTTGAAGGTAAAAAGGGAAGAAAGGAATTGAAACTCACATGTCATTCTCATTTCTGTCATCTTTCAAATTCTAGAATATCTTTGTGTTTTATTTTCATGAGTGCTTGAGGAGTTTAAGTTTCTCTCGTAGGGTTAGGCAAAAAGCACTACATCTTTCTCATGTCTTTACATCCCGATATGCAAATAATGCTGTTATTTTTGCAGCAGGAAATAACTGTTGAATGGATGGGAACCAAAAAATTGATGTATTGTGCAACACTATTGTAGAGATTACTTGTTGTAACTAGGTGGGATATGTGAGGTTTAGAAATAACTTAAGTTATACAGGTCTTTTCTATTATGTGGGATTTTATTTGCAGAACTAGTTCTCAGTTATTAATGGATATGGAAGATCAAAAAATAAAAATACAGATTATTCTTTACTTTTTATGATAGTAGCTTACTTGCCTTATCTGGACTTCATTTCCCATTTGCTTTAAATTCATTTAAGATGCAATGAAGGAAGTCTGGTGTGATGGCTCATGCCTGTAATACCAGCACTTTGGAGGGTTAAGTTGGGAGGTTGCTTGAGGCCAGGAGTTCGAGACCAGCCTGTGTAATATAACCAGACCCTGTCTCTACAAAAAGATACAAAAATTAGCCAGGTGTGGTGGTGTGTGCCTGTAGTCCTAGCTACTTGGGAGGCTGAGGTAGGAGGATCACTTCAACCCAGGAGTTTGAGGCTTCAGTGAGTTTTGATCATGCCACTGCACTCCAGCCTGGGCAACAGTGAAGCATAGTCTCCAAAAAATAAAAGCTGCAGTGATCTTTTAAAGATGAAGCATGGATGGAGAAGAGAAAAAGTCTCCCATAAATTATATAAGCTGTACATGACTCTAGGTTTCTGAGTGAGAGATAATAGTTACTGTGTTTTATTAAGTGGACCCTTATAATGGACAAGATCATAATGAAACTGTATCTTTAATTGTGTCAAAATTATTACAAATAACTTATTTGGTTTTGTCTTTCAATTTCAGACAATGCTGATGTTGCTTTAGTAAATTTTTATGCTGACTGGTAAGTAATCTTAGTATTTGGGTTTGTGTGTGTTTGTTTTTACTTGCTAAAGGTTAATTTTTCTTTGCTAGAAAGGGGAAGGGAAGGCTTTTTCTATTTCAAGACAGTATTCCATACATAAAGTCAATTAAGGTTCATCCACAAAAAAGCAGTTTAATTTGGTAAGGATTTCTGTTTTAAGAAAGAAATAGTGCTGATTCTGTTATCTCATATCTTAAGAACAAGTAACACAAAACTCAAATATGACTCCTTCCACCCCTCCCCACTCAAAGGGGATTCTGTATTTGTCCTGACTGGAAGGATGGTAGTGTTTGTAGGTCATGATTTGGGTATGGCAAGTTTAGAAGGAAAAATAATGTTGACATTTTAAAATGTATACAATCTGCTGCCTCTTCTAGGATACCTTTACTCCTTCCCCGGGCTGAATCAGAGTCTGTCTTTTGTGTTTATATAGTACTCTATGTACTATTTTTTTCCTTACTAAATGTTTTGTTTTTTCTTATTTGTGCCCTAGCAAACAAACTTTGAGGGCAGAGATAATGGCTTACTCAGTATTCCCAGCGTCTAGAACAATTCGGTGTATAGTAGATGTTACAGAATATGGCATGGAGACAGGAATAAGGGAAATTTAGCTAGAAAGATTCTGAAACACTGGCATAATCTTTATTTCTAGACACTCTGTATCTTACCTGACCCATTAAGGCTTAATACCTACCATACTCCAGGCCATAGTCCTGTCATTTACTTAGAATTCATTACTCAGTCTCCTTATTTTTTTTCTGTGCCTCTAGTCTTACATATCTCCATTCTGCTCTCTACGATGTAAGCCAGAGTTCTTTTTCTTACAGTGTAAATAAGATTGGTTAATACCCCTTCTTAAAACCCTCAAAGGGTTTTCATTACCTTTGGGTTAAAGTTTAAATCCTTTACTTTGACCCAGAAGGCCCTTTACGAGCTGGTCTCTTATGCCCTCTGCAGCTGTTATGTCTTATCTCTCTCCACTTCCACAATCTGCTTCCGTTATACTAAGCTTCTTTCAATTCCTGTAAAATTCTGTATTTCGTCACTGGACTGCTAGGCATGATATTTCCCCTGCCTGGATGGATCATTCTTCTGTCACCCACTTCTCTACTTAGTTAAGTCCTAATATTTCAAGTCTTAGATTAGATGCCATTTTCTCCAGGTCGTCTTCCTAGATCAATACATTTACTCCTACTCTTGACTCTGATAAGGGGCCCTTCTGATATTTTCCATACACCCCATACTTACCCAATCATAACTCTTGTAGGCTATAATCCAGTTGGTGACTCTCTACTACATTGTTTGCTTTGTGAAAATGGTTACCATAGTTTTATTTTTAACATTAATCCCCAAGCACTTTGCTTAATATGTGGCTGATAAGTACCTAATATCTACAGAATGAATATATATATATGGTATCATTACTTAAAAAACTTTAGTAAAAAGTTGACGATACACAGAGAAAATGCTATTTATAAAATATGTAACAAAGGTAGCATTTTTCAAAGTAAAATTAGGGTTGTCAAGATTTATTAATAGCCACAAAATTTGGTAGAAGATTGTGTAATCCAATCCATTTTAAAATAAGAAAACTGAGATCCAGGGGAGTGAAGTACTTTCCCAAGGTTACCTGACTAGATGATGTCTCAAGAAAAGCTAGAATGACATTCTCCTGAGAGATTCTGTATGTTGCAAGAAATTCTGTATGTTGAAAAAGCTGAATTGGAAACATGGACTAAGTTATTTGGGAAAACATTACCTAAAGAATATCTTCTTAATGAATTAATACTCTTTTATACAACTGAACTAACTGGGTAATTGGCTGTAGGACATAGACTTATACTGTATGGTTTCATAGTCTAGACTCTGAGTTCCCCCTGGAAGTTAGGGATTTGGCACCGTTTAATAATTCCGTAGTAGAGGTGATTAAAAATACTGCTACTCCTCAAGAAATACCATAGTAGGTGGTTAATAACGCTGTTTTGTGCCAGACTATTTTTTTAAAGTTATTTAATATTTATGGGTACATAGTAGGTATATATATTTATGGAGTACATGAGATATTTTGATAGAGGTATACAGTATATAATAGTCACATGGTGGGGCACAGTGGCTCACACCTATAATCCCAGCACTTTTGGGAGGCCGAGGGGGGTGGATCATGAGGTCAAGAGATTGAGACCATCCTGGTCAACATGGTGAAACCCCATCTCTCCTAAAAAATACAAAAATTAGCTGGGCGTGGTAGTGCCTGCCTGTAGTCCCAGTTACTTGTCAGGCTGAGGCAGGAATCACTTGAATTCAGGAGGCAGAGGTTGCAGTGAGCCAAGATTGCACCATTGCACTTCAGCCTGAATGTCACCCTGTCTCAGCCTGGGTGACAGGGCGAGATTCTGTCTAAAAAAAAAAAAAATAATAATAATAATAATTACATCAGGGTAAATGGGGTATTCATCACTTCAAGGATTCATCATTTCTTTATGTTACAAATATTCCAGTTATACTCTTTTAGTTATTTTAAAATGTATAATAAATTTCTGTTTACTGTAGTCACCCTACTAGATCTTATTCATTCTAACTATATTTTTGTACCCATTAACCATTTCCATCCAGACTCTTTACTTACATTGTTTTTAATGCTCAGAACCACTCTGCAGGTAGGTATTATAATTTCCATTTTAGGTTGAGGAATTGAGGCTCAGAAAGGTCATATGGCTAGTAAGTGGTGGAACTGGGATTTAAATTCAGGTATGTCTGACTCCAAAGCTTATTTTTTTCTCTAACTAGATCATATTAGTAGTGTACTCAAAATGTCTCTGCAAAGATTTATCTATGTGATAGATTTCTTAAAGATTGATTTAAGCACTAGATTGGAGATTAGGTTTAGATAACCCTTAGGCCCTTTTAATAGATTCATTGCTTTTGTGATGTTCCTTTTGTCCTTTTATAAATGTATCATTTCCATGTGTATGGATATATGTGTATGAAGGTACAGTAATACTGGAATTCAACTTTTATTTCATTTTCCCTTTTTGCCTTTTGGTACAGGTTGAGTATCCCTTATCTGAAATACTTGGGACCAGAAGTGTTTCAGATTTTGGAATTTTTCAGATTTGGGAATATTTGCTTTATACTTACTGGCTTAGCATCCCTAACCCCAAAAATATGAAATCCAGAATGCTTCAATGAGCATTTCCTTTGAGCATCTTGTCAGCCCTCAAACTGTTCTAGATTTTCAAACATTTTGAATTTTCGGATTAGGGACATTCAACCTGTATTAAGACAGGTCCTATTTTAAACATAAACCATGCTTAAATACTTACTGGGTAGCAAACTGGACAATCTAGAGAAAAGAAACCCTTGATGTGTTTTTTTTACGTTGCCCTTAAGCCATAAAGAGGCTTGCCCACTCATTCTTTACTATGTCAGATCTAAATTTTTCAAGAAACCATTAATCAGCCCCTACTCTTTGATTCTCTTGCCCTCCAGCTACCTTATTTTCAGCAAACTGTAAGAACCCACAAACCTGGGGTCCTAGCTGCTCCAGTTCCTCCATTCTATCAGTTTATTCATTTAACACACATAAACGAAATGCTTATTAGAATACGTAGTCAAATAAGACACGGTCCATGATGTCCACAGACCCCACCCACTTATCCCTGATGGGAGAGATTTAAGAATGCTAAGAGGAAAGAGCCACTTGAAAGCAAGAGATTGAAGATACAGATGTGTCTCCTTGATATATTCTAGGACATCTCCTTAGGAAGTCAGGTGAGTGGGTTAGAAGAGATATATACAAGAAGAAATAGGGAGGAAGTATAATGTTTGCACCCTTTCACAGGCTTTCCAATATTTTTATTGTATTATAGCTAATACATATGACCTAATTACGTGTGGATTAAACTGTTCACTGGCATTATTTAAGTAAATTTGGTGGAAAACGGCTCTGGAAGCAAGAGTAGCAATTTGTTTACATATCCTAATACTTCTTCTGTAAGACAATGGCCATTGTAACCCAGCTGGTTATTTGCTGATTCTGATTCTTCCCCTTCTTACTGTGCCCCTTTAATGACCTGCCACATAGTCATGCACAACATAATGATGTTTGGGTCAATGACGGAAGTCACATAAGATTATTTAATACCATATTTTTTACTGTACCTTTTCTGCGTTTAGATACATTTAGATACAAAAATGCTATCATGTTACAATTGCCTACAGTAATTAGTATATTAACATGTGGTACAGGTTTGTAGCCTAGGAGCAATAGGAGGCTGTATACCATATAGTATAGGTGCGTGCTAGACTATATTGTCTAGGTTTATGTAAATATACTTTATGATATTCACACAGTGAAGAAATCGTCTAATGGTTTCTCAGAGTGTATTCCTGTCATTAAACACCACATGACTGTGTTTGTCAAATGTTTGGCTTGATTAAGGGACAGTTAGAAGTAACAAGTTAATAGTAATACTGTGGGGCTTGTGCATTGTGTTTAAAGTAAAAGAAAATATAGACAGGAAGTCTTGGTTAGGATTTAAAATACTTGCTTCTGGACTTACTGTATTTAGTATGTTTATTGATATAAAAGCCCATTTTAACAAAGGATAAATTTTGAAGGGAAATAGTTCATTAAATACCATATATTCTTTTAATGTAACTTACTTAGTATGCTAACTTGCCTATGAGATTGATATTCAAAATACAGTTAAAAGATTTTATTCAGTAGTCTCAAATTTCATTATTTTGAGGTGGGAGGATTGCTTGAGCCCTGGAGGTGGAGGGTGCAGTGAGCTGAGATTGTGCCCCTGCCTTCCATTAAAAATTAATAAAATAGAGAAAGCCAATTTCTTTTATACATGTTCAAGCTTCAGTAGTTACAAATCCTAATAGTACTTCTTACAGGGCTTATTTCAGCCTTGTTTTATGACCTCTGCAAGAGATCCTTAGCTGTGTGCTTTGTAACACTGGCAGTTATCTTAAGATCAATAAAACCAAAATCTATTAGACATTCTTAGAATCCGTATACAATCTTTGAATTCAAAATTGTCTTCATCTCCATTGAATGACATCAGGGTCCTTGATTAAATCAAGTGTGTGATTATCTCACAAAGTTGTTTACTGTACCTATATCAAATGTCAATGGGTGATAACTGAAATAAGATTTTATTACTTCTGCTTTTCATTTCTAATTGGCATCCTTCTCTGTGTATAGGTGTCGTTTCAGTCAGATGTTGCATCCAATTTTTGAGGAAGCTTCCGATGTCATTAAGGAAGAATTTCCAAATGAAAATCAAGTAGTGTTTGCCAGAGTTGATTGTGATCAGCACTGTAAGTATCTCAACAAGAAGTCTAGAAGAAACTGTCCCATCCCACACACAGGCCCACAACACATTTTTTCTTTTCTTTTTTTTAAAAATACTTTACTTTAAGTGCAGAACCGAAAAGGTTCTAGTGACCTTGGTTAAATTGTTACAATTTAATTTTTATGTACTTATAACACTACTTTCCATTTTGCTTGTGTGATGGTTTTTTTTTGTTGTTATTTTAAAAATTACAATAGGTCAAGCATAGGGATCAAAAGTAGCAATGTTTTCTACCAAAGCAAATACCAAAATCAGTACATAAAATTGGAATACAGTAATAGAAGAAAAATGGATTTGTTAGTTTTAGAATCATGTGAAAATACCATTTATAGTCATTTTGAATAAGATAGTCTCAGATTTTTGTGTGTTTCTGTTTTTTAAAGATTCTGCGAAAATTGGTTTAGGCTATTTTTGAGGTCTAATTAACTGTAGCAACTGATTATAATTATGAGAAGTTTTAAAAAACTGAGCTTAGACTCTTAAAATCCAACCTCTTGCATTTTGCTTGTCACAGTGGAGCATTCTCTATAAAATCCTCATGGTCTTTTGTATACATGACAGATTTCTCTAACTTGAGCTAGTGATCTTGCCATTGGTGTTTCTTCCTGTGCGCTCCCATTATCCTTGAACTTTCCTCTCTCATCGTACTAAACTCATTGTATTTGGTAGTTCTGGTTCATTGTGTCTTAGTTGCCTTATCAGCTGCATTGTCTGTTCATCAGGGCAGGAATTTTTTTTTCTTCTTTTTTAATGCTTACTTTTAAGAGGAGACCAAACAATTTATTAATCTCTGTGTCTCAAGCATCTGACAGTTTCTGGGAGACAGAGACTGCTCACAAAAAGCTTTTGCATTTAGTTATTGGTAAGTTGGCGTGAATACAGAACTGTCCCCCATTCTTCAAATTTTTTATTTTTTGTACTTAACCTACTGATTAAAATTAGTATGTGTGTATACACACCTAACTTTTCATTTTACTGTTGAGAAATGGATATGAAATGGCTTAATCAATGTTACACAGCTCACTCTCTAGTCAAGCCAGAATCTGAATCCTGATCTGACCAGATGCCTTCATTTGCTCTTTTCTGATCAAACATTTTGGGAATTATCGATATAGCTTTGGCTAGGCAAAAAGTCATTTTCCAACAGTAAATCATTTCACAGACTTCTTCTAAGCCACACCCCATATTTCTGCCTGCTGAGATTCATTACTAGATAGGATAAAGGGAACAATAAAAAGTTGTCAGTACAGGCATGGGCTGCATTTTTACATTGCTTTCCAGATCTTTTCTCCAACCTTTTATTAACAGAGAATATGATGTTTTTGGTGTGGGTTCTCATTTCAAATCTTTCTATTCTTTAGGTATTTAATTAGATATTACAGTACAGATAAGAGTTTCTATTTTTACTGAATTTGAGCCATAAAATTCGAAATTATACTCTAAAGCTTACAGTCATTGGGAAGAAAATTTAATACTTATGTCCTTGAACCATAAATATCATTTATTCCATCTTTTAAACAGATAACTTTTGAAGAAAATATGACATCATTGCTAGTTAGCTTTCTTTTTGTGGGAGCAAATAACACAGTTCAGATGCTTTTCAGTCCACCTGAAAGTTATCTGAGGTATTATGCATCTCTCTGAATATTTTTTCTCTTCTATGTAATTCTTCACTTTTAAAGAAATGATGTTATGAAATTTTTATTGATTAATGTATTTACATTTTCCACAGTCTCCTTAGAGATTGTAAGACAAACTGTACTTTTGTTCACCTCATATGTGCCAGTTAGACTGTAGAGGTTTTGAATTGGAAGAACCTTAAGAATTTTGTGTTCTGAAAAGAAATGCCCTTTAGGCAGATTATTCTATGGTTGAATTTTTTTTTTCTAACCATTTAAACAACTTTAATTTATAAACTCATATACATATCAGTGCTTTGAAAAATAGATTGTTCAATCCTAAAGCAGCTTTTTAAAAGAGATGTATTGAGATATAATTGATATATAATACATAAATTTAAATTATATAATTTAATAGGTTTTGATACATGTATATATCCATGAAACCATCACTACAATCAAGATATTGAGCGTATCTGCCATTCCCCAAAATTTTCCTTGTGTCCCTTTGTGGTCCCTGTCTGTTGCCTCTGCTCCCCATCTCCATCATCCTTACAGACCAACTACTTTCCATCACTACAGATTAGTTTGCATTTTCTAGAATTTTATATAAGTGAATCGTACAGTATGAGGTTTTTTTTTTTTTTGGACTCAGTATGTTTATTTTGAGATTGTTTCATGTTGCATATATTATTCCGTATTATTTGGTGGCATTCTATTGTTTGGCTATATACCACAATTCATCTGTTCACTTCCTGACAGACATTTGGGTTGTTTCTATTTGCTGGCTATTACAAATAAAGCTGTTATGAACATTCAGATATAAGTCTTTATACATATGCTTTCCTTTTTACTCAGAAAATACCTAGATATGAAATGCTAGGTCACATGGTAGGTCCATGTTTAACTTTTAAATAAACTGCCAAACTGTTTTCCAAGATATTTCTTCTATGTTACATATCCACTAGTAGTACATGAGAGTTCTAGTTGTTCCATATTCTTGTCAACACTTGGAGTGGGGATAGTCTATTTAATGTTACATATTCTAATACATGTGAAGTGGTATCTCCTTGTGGTTTAATTTGGATTTTTCTATTAATTATGTTGAGAATATTTTCACGTTTCTATGACATTCATATTATGTGTGATTAAGTGCCTGTTCAAATATTACATATTTTTTATTGGGTTGTTTATTTTTTTATTGAGATAGATTGATTTATTTGTTTGTTTGTTTGTTTATTTATTTGTGACAGGGTCTCACTGTGTCACCCAGGCTGTAATGCAGTGGTGCAATCTTGGCTCACTGCAGCCTCAACTTTTCAGGCCGCAGTGACCTTCCCACCTCAGCCTCCCAAGTAGCTGGGACCGCAGGCATGTTCCACCACACCCAGCTAATTAAAAAAATTTTTTTTTAGAGATAGGTCTCCCTATCTTGCCCAGGCTGGTCTCAAACTCCTGGGCTAATGTGATTGTTCTGCCTGGGCCTCTGAAAGTGCTGGGATTACAAGCCTGAGTACTGTGCCCTGCCCTCTTACTGAATTTTGAGAGTTAATTATTATATGTTGTGAATACAAGTCTTTTTTCACATGTGTAATTTGCAGATGTTTTCTGCCATTCTACCCTTGTGTGTATTTTTTTAAAAATTATAAACTACACATAAAATGACTATCCTACTATTTTAAATTGCATAATACTTTTTTTTTTTAAGACAGAGTCTCTCTCTGTTGCCAAGCTGGAGTGCAGTGGCACAATCTCGGCTCACTGCAACCTCCGCCTCCCGGGTTCAAGTGATTCTCCTGCCTTAGCCTCCCAAGTAGCTGGGACTATAGGCACGCACCACCACGCCCAGCTAATTTTTGTGTTTTTTAGTGGAGATGGGGTTTCACCATGTTGGCCAGGATGGTCTCCATCTCTTGACCTTGTGATCGCCCGCATTGGCCTCCCAAAGTGAGCCACCGCGTCCAGCCAATTTAATACTGCTAAATGTATTCACATTGCTGTGCAGCCAGTCTCCCAGTTTTTCATCTTGCAAAACCGAAGCTCTATACCCGTTAAACCACAGCTTGCATTGCCCCTTCTCCTCAGCCCCTGGCGACCATCATTCTATCTTCTGTTTCTACAAGTGTGATTACTCTAGGTACTCCACATAAGTGGAATCATACAGTATCTGTCTTTTTGTAACTGTCACATTTCACTTAGCATAATGTCTGCAAGGTTCATTGATGTTGTAGCATTTGCCAGAATTTTGCTACTTTTTAAGGCTGAATAATATTTCATGGTATGTATACCATGATTTGTTTATCATTATCCATAGAGGGCATGCATTGCTTCTGCCCCTTGGCTATTGTGAATAATGGTGCTATGAACATAAGTGTGCAAATACCTCTTTGAGACCTTTAAAGGAAGTTCCCAGTTTTTTTGGATATACATCCAGCAGTGGAATTGCTAGTTCATGTACATTTTCATTAGGAGTACCTAGGGGTTCCAGTTTCTCCACACCCTCACCTGCATTTCTTATTTTCTTTTTGTTGTTGTTGTTTTAATAGAGATGAGGTCTAACTACATTGCTTAGGCTGGTCTTGAACTCCAGGGCTCAAGGGATCCTCCCACCCAGTCTCCTGAGTAGCTGGGACTATGGTGTGTGCCACTGTGTGGACTCTATTTTATGTTTTTTTGTTGTTGTTAATAGCAGTCATACTAAATGTGTGTGAGATGATAGCTCATTGTGGTTTTGTTTCACATTTCCCTAATAACTAGTGATGCTCAGTGTTTTTTATATGCTTATTGGTCATTTGTATATCTTCCTTGGAGAAATATTTATTCAACTCCTTTGCCCATTTTAAAATCAAATTGGGTTATTTGGGTTTTTGTTGCTGATGTTGAGTTGTAGGAGTTCTTTGTATATTCTGGAAATACTGATTTGTAGATAATTTCTCCTGTTCGTTCTGTACGTTGCCTTTTCACTCTGTTGATTGTGTCTTTTGATTCATAGAAATTTTTAATTGTAATATAGTCTATCTTATGTATTTTTACATTGGGTGACTGTGCTTTAGGTGTTATATCCAAGAAATAATTGCAATCTAATGTCATGAAACTTTACTCTCCTATATTTTCTACTAAGAGTTTTAGAGTGTTTAGAGAATTTAGAGAGTTTTAGGGCATTAGGTCTTATATTCAGGTCTTTCATTTATTTTCAGTTAATTTTCGTATATGGTGCAAGGTAAGGGCCAGCTTTATTATTTTGCATGTGTACTTTAGATTTTGCAGCACCATTTATTGAAGAGACTGTTCTTTCCTCATTGAATCGTGTTGGCATCCTTGTCTAAAATCATTTTGTTATATATTTGAGGGTTTATTTCTGGACTTTCTAGTCTGTTCCATGGTCTGTAGGTCCATCTTTATGCCAGTTTCACTTTTTAATTACTGTAGTCTTGTAGTATGTTTTGAAATCAGGAAGTATGAGACCTCCAACTTGAAGAGTGTCTTTTGAAGCAGATGTTCTTAATTTTGCTGCAGTCTCACTATCAATTTTTTAAATGGATTGTACTTTTGATGTTGTATCTAAGAGGTCTTTTCCCCACACAGGATCACAAAGATATTCTGCTATGTTTTCTTTTATAAATATGATAGTATGAAGGTTTATATATAGGTCTGTGATCCATTTACATGTGGCACAGTGTATGAATTGGAGTTCATTTTTTTGCATAGGATTCTGGCATTATTTGTTGAAAAGACTATCCTTTCTTCGCTGTCGTTGCATCTTCGTGGAAATAAACTGTCACTGTATGTGTAGGTCTATTTCTGTTCTCTCTCTTCTGTGCTGTTGATCTGTTTGTGCTTATTCCAGTACTTTGTAGATTACTGTAGCTTATGAAGAGTCTTGAAGTCTGGTCAGGCAAAGCTTTCACCTTGTCCTTTTTTTTTCAGAGTTGTTTGGCAGTTCTGGTTGCTTTAGATTTCCATTTAACTTTTAGAATCAACTTGTTAATTTTTAATGACAACATAAAAAGCTACTGGGATTCTAACTGGGTTCACTTTGAATCTTCAGGGCAATTTGTGGAAAATGGTTATTTTAATGATACTGAGTCTTTGAATCCATGAAGATTGTATATCTCCCCATTTACTTAGGCATTTGCAGTCTCTCCCAGGAATGTTTTTTGGTTTTTCAGCCTGCATGTCTTGGATAGCTTTGTCAGATTTATTCCTAAGTATTTCTTTTTTTTTTTTTGATGCTATTATAAATGATACTTTAAGAATAAACTTTATTGGTGGAGTAATTATAGATTATATGTAGATTATAGTTGCAAAAATATTAGAGACTTCCTTTATATTCCTTGCCTATTTCACCCTAACCACAATGCCTTGTATTACTATGGCATATTTGTCAGTGCCTAAGAAACTAACATTGGTACATGTGCATTAATTAAAGTATGGATTTTATTCAGATTTTATGCCTCTTCCACTTGTCTTTTTGTTGTTGTTTTTCTAGGATATCACTTTTAGTCATAATGTCTTCTTGTTTACCTCTGATCTGTTTGTTTCTCAGTCTTCCTTTATTTTTCACAACCTTTATAGTTATAGTAGTATTCAAGAATCTTGTAGACTGTTCTTCATTTTGGGCTCACCTGGTATTTTTTTCCTCATGTTTTGGACATCTTTTGTGAGATCTCTCAGTAAGTATGTCTTATTTTGAGGTGCTGTTATAAATGGCATTGATTGTTAAATTTTAATTTTTAGTTTTTTTGTTGCTAGTTTATAGAAATAAAATTTTTTTTTTTCTTTTTTTTTGCCAATCAGTTTGAGCTTTATGAGGTTGCTCAGATTAGCCTTGAACTGATGACCTCGCCTTCGTGAGCGCCATGACCTCCGGCGGGAGCCACTTTGGACCCCCTATTTTTTTTTTTTAATATTGACCCTGTATACTAAAACTTATTAGTTCCAGTGAGTTTTGTAAATAGAGTCCATAGGATTTTCTACTTAGACGGTTAGGTTTGTTTGCAAATAAAATGTTTTACTTCTTGTGGTCTCTATTTCCTTACAGCATTCTTTCCAACCAAGTGCAACTACTTGTTGCTTTAGAATTAGTTTTTGTTAGGCAGAATATCTGTAAGAAGCTTCCTGGCAAGGACAGAAGGTGGCCTCAGAATCAAGATATCATCATGCCCACAGATGTCTTGTTCGTATCAATCACCTTTCTGGTATTATGTTAGCCTACTGTGTCCTGCCCTTGAATACTTCAGTCTGTCTGCCTTGCTTTCAGCTCACTGCTTCACTGAGAGCTTTTATCCGGAGTCGCAGTATTATTTCTTAGAAAAGTTCCTGTAAAAAGTTTCTAGTCAAATTGCCTGGGGAAAAAATCCTACTATTTATTGAGTGCTTACTTGGATTTAGACATGTTCTTTTGCATATTTTAATTATCTTTACCACAACTCATTACACCTCGAGTTAAGTAGTAGTATTCATTTAACAACAAAAAAGTTTATGGCTACCTTATGTACTGCTATATGGAAGGGTCTATAGATATAGCCATGAACTGAACACACCCAGAAAGGCAAGAGAGAGCAATACATAATTGTGTATTGTGATAACTATTCTGAAGAGAAGGTACTAAATGCTACGAAATGATGAGTCTGACCTAGTCTACAGGAATAGGGAATACCTTTTTGAGGAAATGATAAAAATGAAGGAAGATTAGGAATTTTCAAGTAAAGTAGGAGAAGAAGAGTGTTTTAGACAGAACTAGCAGTAGATGTGAAGTTTCTGAGGTAGGAAAGAACACTGACCTTTCAGAGAGTTGGACTGTGTTACCATTTTACCAATGGAGAAGCTGAAAGATACTGAGAGGCTAGGTGATTTCCCAAGCCTGCATAGTAAATGGAGGGAGCCAGACTGGAACCCAGGACACTATAGCTTTTATCAGCTAACTACGCTATTTGAAAGTCAAAATAAGATAAATTAAATTCCCCATAGAAATAGAGAATTTGCCCATTTCTGAATAAAAACAACTTAAAATATCCTATTTCGGATTATAAAATAGTCTATTTAAATACTCTCTAATGGGTCATTATATAAATAAAAACACAATTGCTTGTATGTGATATTATTGTTTTTGTACTGTGTGGCCCAGTCTTCTAAGGTAGAATCCTTTGTTCTAGGACCAGAAGCCTCAGACTTAATAAGTCATATACAATTGGACATGTCACTTAAAGAATCACTGAACTTGATTTCAGTACTGTCTATAAAAAGTATGTGTTCGTATGTGTGCAGTGAGAAAAAGACATGTGGTAACCATATGTGGTAAAATTAGGTGATTTATTTTTATTTTTTGATAAGTTTGAAATTTTACAAATTTTTAGAAACATGGTATTTTAAAATCCTGAACCTACAGTTTGTCATTGATTAAGGAAGAAGCAGATGGGAGTGCCTTACTGCCTTAGAGTTTTTGAGAAAATGTGTGTAAGAAGCTAGAAATCTGCCCTGTACAGGGGTATTGTGATATTGTTAATTGTAATTTGCTTATTTTCACTGACGACCTTCAACACAATTACTGAATTTTTAAAAACTTTTTTTGAATAGGCCTTTGTCAGCATTTTGAGGAATGCTTAGAGTTACTTGATGGCTCCTGGAAACTGACCCACAGTTCTCTGTGTGGTTGTTCTGAGTTTTTCATTTTCATTCATTTAAGATTTTCATTTAATGTGCTCATACCATTCTGTCCATTAAAAGAATTTCATTTAATATTCTAGCCTTTGAAAACAACTAGAAGTAGTAGTAGCAGTAGTTATGTTAATAATAAAAATAATAATGATAAAATGGCTCCGTGAGGGTAGAGACCCTATGTTTTTACTCTTCTGTTCCTCACACTGGCATGGTATCTAGCGCATAGTAGGTGTTCAGTTGTAATTGTTGAACAGATGGATAGATAAATGAATAATAAACAGTACCAGCATTTGTGAACTGTTTTGTAGGCACTATCGTTATCTCATTATTTCCTAAGAATGAAATAAATATTTACTGCCATATTTCGCCTGATCTAACTCATCATTGATTGTAAGGCAATCAATGATGTTCTCACAGTTAAGTGAGAACATGCAGTGTTTTTCTGTGCCTGGCTTATTTCACTTAACCCAGTAACCTCTAGTTCCATCCATGTTGTTGCACATGACAGAATCTCATTCTTTTTTATGTATTAATAGTACTCCATTATGTATATGTACATTTTCTCTATCCATGTTAGGTACAACTGAAAAAAACAAAGAAAAAATGAATTACAACACAAAGCTTTCTTATCATTTAGATTTTTAAATTCACATGTGATAAACATATTTATGAGATACAGTGTAATATTTCAGTACATGTATATAATGTTTAATGGTCACATCAGGATAAACTTCTCTTCTAGTACTCCAAAATAGACAATAAAATATTAACTGTAGTCACCCTACAGTGCTGTAGAACAACACTAGAACTTATTTCTCCTGTCTAGAGGTAATTTATTTTTATTTAGATTTTGTGGGTACATAGTAGGGTATATATTTTTATGGATTACAAGATTTTTTTTTTTTGAGACAGTCTTGCTCTGTCTCTCAGGCTGCAGTGCGGTGGCGGCGCATTCTCAGCTCACTGCGACCTCTGCCTCCTGTGTTCAAGCGGTTCTCGTTTCCTCAGCTACCAAAGTAACTGGGATTATAGGTGTGCGCCACCACACCCAGCTCATTTTTGTAGTTTTAGTAGAGATAGGGTTTCACCATGTTGGCCAGGCTGGTCTCAACCTCCTGACCTCAAGTGATTCTCCCGCCTTAGCCTCCCAAAGTTCTGGGATTACAGGTGTGAGCCACTGTGCCCAGCCAAGAGATATTTTGAAGTGCCTATGGGTCACATTAGGATATCTGTTACCTCAAGCATTTATCCGTTATCTTTCAAACGATTGGGATCAAATCATACTGTTTAAATTACTTTTAAAAGTACAATTAAATTATTTTTTACTATAGTCACTCTGTTGTGCTAGCAAATACTATGTCTTATGTATTCTTTCTAACTACTTGTTTGTACCCATTCACCATCTCTCCCCCACCCTCGACTACCATTTCCACCCTCTGGTAACCATCCTTCTAACGCTGTATCTCATGAGTTCAGTTGTTTTAACTTTTAGCTCCCACAGTTAAGTGAGAACATGCAGTGTTTTTCTGTGCCTGGCTTATTTCAGTTAACCCAGTAACCTCTAGTTCCATCCATGTTGTTGCACATGGATGTGCAGAATCTCATTCTTTTTTATGGATTAATAGTACTCCGTTAGTGTATGTACATTTTCTCTATCCATTTGCTTGTTGATGGACACAGAGGTTGCTTCCAAATTAGCCTATTTTGAATAGTGCTGCAGTAAACATGGGAGTGCAGATGTCTCTTCGATATACTGATCTGATTTCCTTTCCTTTGGGTATACACTTAGCAGTGGGATTGTTGGATCATATGGTTGTTCTATTTTTAGTTTTTTGCGGTACCTCCAAACTGTTCTCCATAGTGGTTGTATTGTTCTTTATAATATACATTCCCACCAATAGTGCAATATAGTTCCCTTTTCTCGTTATACTCACCAGCATTTTTTATTGCCTGTTTTTTGAATAAAAGCTATTTTTTAAGTGGGGTAAGATAATATCTCATTGCAGTTTTGATTTGCATTTCTTTGATAATCATTGATGTAGTGCACTTTTTCATACACCTGTTTGCCATTTGTATTTCCTTTGAGAAATGTCTATTCAAATATTTTGCCCATTATTTAATTGAATTATTACATTTTTGAGTATAGAGTTATTTGAGTTTCTTACATATTTTTGTCATTAATCCCTTGTCAGATGGGTAGTTGGCAAATATTTTCTCTTCTTGTTCCATGGGTTGTCTCTTCACTTTGTTGATTGTTTCCATTGCTGTGCAAAAGCTTTTTAAAACTTGATGTGATCCCATTCGTCCATTTATTTACTTTAGTTGCCTGTGCCTAAGGGGAATTGCTTAAGAAGTCTTTGCTCACTCCAGTATCCTGGATAGTTTCCCTGATGTTTTCTTGTAGTTTTATAGTTTTAACTCTGAGATTTAAGTTGTTAATCTATTTTGATTTGATTTTTGTGTATGGCAAGAGATAGGGGTCTAGTTTCATTCTTCTGCATATGGATATCCAGTTCTTCCAGTACCATTTATTGAAGAGACTGTCCTTTCCCCTATGTATGTTCTCGGATCCTTTGTCAAAAATGTGTTCCCTGTAGATAGATGGATTTATTTCTGGGTTTTCTGTTGCAGTGATCTAGGTGCCTGTTTTTTATGCCAGTACCATGCTGTTATGGTTATAGGTTGGTGCAAAAGAAATTGCGATTTTTGCCTCCCCCCCTCCATTTTTTTTCGAGACGGAATTTTGCTCTTGTTGCCCAGGCTGGAGTGCAATGGCGTGATCTTGGCTCACCACAACCTCTGCCTCCAGAGTTCAAGAAACTCTCCTGCCTGAGCCTCCCGTGTAGCTGGGACTACAGGTGTGCGCCACCACACCCAGCCAAGTTTTTTGTATTTTTAGTAGAGGCGGGGGTTCACCCTGTTGACCAGGATAGTCTCAATCTCTTGACCTCATGATCCGCCCGCCCCAGCCTCCCAAAGTGCTGGGATTACAGGCATAAGCCACCGCACCCAGCCTTGCCCTTTTTTTTTTTTAATGGCAAAAACTACATTTACTTTGTTGCCAATCTAATATTATACCTCTGTAGTATAACTTGAAGTCAGGTGATGGAATTCTTCCAGTTTTGTTAGGATAACTATGGCTATTCTGTGTCTTTTGTGGCTTCATATGAACTTTAGGATTGGTTTTCTATTTCTGTGAAGAATGTCATTGGTATTTTGATAGGGATTGCATTGAATAAGTAGATTGCTTTTGGTAGTAATAACATTTTCACAATATCAATTCTTCCAATTCATAAACATAGAATTTATTTCCCTTTTTTGTCCTTTTCAGTTTCTTCCATCTATATTTTATAATTTTCACTGGAGATCTTTCATTGGTTAATTCCTAGGTATTTTATTTTATTTGTAACTATTATAAATGGGATTACATTTTTATTTTTTTAGATTGTTCACTGTGGGCATATAAAAATGCTACTGATTTTTGTAAGTTGATTTTGTATCCTACAACTTTATTGAATTTGTTTATCAGTTCTTATAGTTTTTTGGTGGTCTTTAGGTTTTTCAAAATATAAGATCATATGATTTATGAACAAGGATATTTTGACTTCTTCCTTTCTAATTTGAATGCCCTTTATATCTTTCTCTCATCTGACTGCTCTAGCTAGGACTTCTGTACTATGTTGAATAAGAGTGACAGTGGGTATCCTTGTATTCCACATCTTAAGAGGAAAGGCTTTCAGTTTTTCCCCATTCAGTATGATATTAGCTGTGGGTCTACTGTATATGGTCTTTTTAAAGTTGAGGTATATTCTTCTTCTGCATAGCTTGTTGGGGGTGTTTATCATGAAGGAATGTTGAATTTTATCAGATGCATTTTCAGCATCAATTGAAATGATCATATGATTTTTATTCTTCATTTTCTTGATATGATGTATCACATTGATTGATTTGCATATGTTGAACCATCATCCTTGCATCCCAGAGATAAATCCCACTTGGTCATGATTAATGATCTTTCTAATATACTGTTGAATTTGGTTTGATAGTATTTTGTGGAAGATTTTTGCATTAATATTCATCAAGCATATTGGCCTGTAGTTTTCCTTTTGTGGATGTGTCTTTGGTTTTAGTATCAGAATAATGCTGGCCTCCTAGAATGAGTCTGGAAGTATTCCCTCCTCCTTTGTTTTTTGGAATACTTTGATAGGATTGGTATCAGTTCTATCTTAAATGTTTGGGATAATTCAGCAGTGAAGCCATCAAGTCCTGGGCTTTTCTTTGCAGGAAGCTTTCTTACATGGCTTTGATCTCATTATTTGTTATTGGTCTGTTCAGGTTTTGGATTTCCTCATGGCTCAATCTGGGTAGGTTGTATGTGTCTAGAAATTTGTCTGTTTCTTCTAGATTTTCCAATTTATTGGCAGATAGTTGCTCATAGTAGTGGCTAATGAGCCTTAGTGGTATCCGTTGTAATGTCTCCTTTTTCATTTCTTATTTTATTTATTTGGGTCTTCTCTCTTTTTTTCATAGTCTGGCTGAAGGTTTGCAACTTTATTAAACTTCTTAAAAAACCAACTTTTTCTTATATGAGCTTTTGTATTGTCTTTTTCATTTCAATTTCATTTATTTCTGCTCTGATCTTATTTCTTTTCTTCTACTAATTTTGGGTTTTGTTTATTCTTGCTTTTCTAATTCTTTAAGAGGTATCATTAGGTTGTTTATTGGAAGTTTTTTCTTATTTTTTGATGTAGGCGTTTATAGCCATAAACTTCCCTCTTAGTTCTACTTTTGCTGAATCTCAATAGGTTTTGGTATGTTGTATTTCTATTATTATTTATTTCAAGAAAATTTTCAATTTCCTTCTTAATTTCTTCATTGACCCACTGGTCATTCAGGAACATAATTCCTAAGATTTCTCTTGTTATCAACTTCTAGTTTTATTACACTGTGGTCAAAGAAGATGCTTGAGATAATTTCAGTTTTTTTGAATGTTTTAAGACTTGTTTTGTAACCTAACATATAGTTTATCCTTGAGAATGATCCATGTGATGAGGAAAAGAATGTGTATTTGGCAGCCATTGGATGAAATGTTCTATAAATATCTGTTAGGTCCATTTGGTCTGTAGTGCAGGTTAAGTGTGATGTTTCCTTGTTGATTTTCTGTCTGGAAGATCTGTCCAAGGCTGAAAGTGGGCTATTTAAGTCTCCAGCTATTACTGTATTGGGGTCTGTCTCTCTTTAGCTCTAATAATACTTTATCTGCACCCAGTGTTGAGTGCATATATATTTACATTGTATTACATGCATTACATATGTATATACATTGTATTTGCGGTTGTATCCTCTTGCTGAACTGACCCCTTTCTCGTTATATAGTGACCTTCTTTGTCTCATAGTTTTTGTCTTGAAATCTATTTTGTCTGCTGTGAGTATAGTGATGTTCTTTTTTGGTTTCTGTTGGTATGGAATATCTTTTTCCATTTCTTTATTTTCAGTCCATGTGTGTCTTTACAGGTAGAGTGTGTTTTTTGTAAGCAACAGATCTTTGGGTCTGGTTTTTTGAAAATCCATTCCACCAGTCTGTCTTTTGATGGAAGAGTTTAGTTCATTGGTATTCAGTTATTACTGATGAGTAAAGGCATACACCTTCCACTTTGTTATTTTCTTTGTTATTTTGTGGTCTTCTCTACCTCCTCCTTCTTTGCTGTCTTCCTTTTAGTGAGGGTGATTTTCTCTGTTGATATGACTTAATTTCTCGCTTTTTGGTTTTTGTATATCTGTTGTTTGTTGATTTGAGGTTACCATGTGGCTTCCAGATACACTCTTAAAACTTACTATTTCAAGCTGTTAACAACATTGTTTGCATAAACAAATGAACAAGCAAAAAGAGAACTAATAAAAACTGTACACTTTAACTTCATCTCCCTGCTTTTTAACTTTTTTGTGGTTTCTGTTTATATCTTTTTATACTTCTTATGTCTTGAAAAGTTGTTGTGGTCATTATTTTTGATTGGTTCCTCATTTAGTCTTTCTACTTAAGAGTAATTGACACACCATGATTACTGTTATAATGTTTTCTCTTTGTGACTTTTTTACTTTCATATGATTTTGTGTTGTTTTCTAATGTCCTTTTCTTTCTCATTAATGTACTCCCTTTAACATTTCTTTAAAGACACATCTGCCGTTGATGAAATCCCTCAGGTTCTGTTTGTGTGGGAAAGTCTTTATTTCTCTTTGATATTTGAAGGATGTTTTTGCTGGATACACTATTCTAGGATAAAAGTTCTTTTCCTTCAGCAGTTTCAATATGTCATGCCACTCTCTTCTGGCCCATAAGGTTTCCACTGAAAAGTTTGCTGCCAAATGTATTGGAGCTCCATTTTATGCTATTCGTTTCTTTTCTCTTGCTGAATTTAGAATCTTTTTGGAAACTTTTGACCTTTGGAAGTTTGATTATTAAATATCTTGAGGTGGTATTCTTTGGGTTAAATCTGCTTGGTGTTCTCTTACCTTATTATACTTGGATATTGATATTTTCTCTAGGTTTGGGAAGTTCTTTGTTATTATCCTTTTGAATAAACTTTCTACCTCTATCTGTTTCTCTGCCTCCTCTTTAAGGCCAGAGTAGATTTTTCCTGTTTGCAGATTTTCTAGATCCTGTAGGCATGCTTCATTATAATATATTTTTCTTTTGTCTTTTGTATCCTGTGACTGTATTTTAAATAGCCTGTCTCCAAGCTTACTAATTCTTTTTTCTGCTTGATCAGTTCTGCTACTAAGAGAGTCTGATTCATTCTACAGTATGTCAGATTTTTTAGCTCCCAAATTTCAGTTTGATTTTTTAAAAAAATTTCAATCTCTTTGTTAAATTTATCTTATAGAATTCTGAATTCCTTCTCAGTGTTATCTGTAGTTTCTTTGAGTTTCCTCAAAACAGTTATTTTGAATTCTCTGCTTGAAAAGTCACCTATCTCTATTTTACCAGAATTGGTTCCTGGTGCCTTATTTGGTTCATTTATTGAGGTTGTTTTCCTGGATGTTCTTGATATTTGTGGGTGTTTGTCTGTCTCTGGGAATTGAAGAGTTAGGTATTTATTGTAGTCTTCACAGTCTGATCCTGTTTGTGTCTGTGCTTTTTTAGAAGACTCTGCAGGTATTCATAAGGACTCAGGTGGTGTTATATAAGCTGTAGCTGCATTGGGGGCACCCCAAGCCCAGTAGTGCTGTGGTTCTTGCAGCCTCATAGAGGTACCACCTTGATGGCCTTGCACTTCTGGAAGAATTCTTTGGATTACCAGACAGAGACTTTTGTTCTCTTACTTTCTTCCCAACAAATAGAGTCTCTTTCTCTGTTCTGAACCTACTGGAGCTGGGGATGGAGTGACACAAGCACCCCTGTGACTACCACCACTAGGACTGCTCTGGGTCAGACCTGAGGTAGCACAGCACTGAGTCCCACCCAAGGCCTGCTGTAACCACACCCTGGCAACCACCTATGTTCACTCAAGGCTCTAGAGTAAGTGAAGACCCTGAAGTGAGCACAATCAGTAGGTGGCAAAGCCAGTTAGCCCTATGTTCTTTACTTCAGGGTGGTGAGTTCCCTCTCAGTGGGGTGTGGGGACATTCCATACTTTAGGGGTCAAGAGCATGCTTCTCTAATCCAAATGTGCAGAGTCATTCTGGTTTGAACACCTCTGTTGGAGACATCTGTGTCTGCCATTAACCATGCCCAAAAATACATTTCATGCCTAGTTCTCTCATAATTAAAAATAATTTCTGATACCTTCCAAAGTAAAAAATGTCAGATAACACAATGCAAAACAGAACAGAGCCTTAGATTTTGAGAGGACTCTTAAGATCCTTTGATTTCTAGAGGAATCTGTCTGCTTCTAATTTCTAGGATTTCATGAGGAACACAGAGGTTTTCCCCAAAACAGGTTCCGTAGTGCCACCTCTGTTTTTCTCAAGGAATCTCAGGCTGTTTTAGCTTGAATATCTGCTTTTAATTAAGCTGACTTTTAACCATAGCACTCTTAAAAAAAATTTTTTTTAAATTTCTTATCACCTGACTTTAGCCAGGCTAAGTGGCCAGTATTTCTGGCTTTTGAACTTTACCAAAGGTAACCTTCCAGGTGCTCAGAGAAAGGAAAATTCAAGATTATTTGTGGAGGGGAAGGGAGTCAACAAATGGAAAAGACCTTGCAGATATCAAACCAGGTAGGACTCATTCCCTAAGCCAGGAATTGAACTCTGAACCTGTGCCACCATTGTGAAAAGAGAAAGCCTTAGCTACTAAGCTACAGCACTAGGCAGTTTCCATTGCTCTTCCCTGAAGGAGCCTAGAGCAGTCAGCTTTGAGCTTGCAAAGGCTTTTAACTGCTTAAGATAATTTTTTGAGCAAACTGTGACATGGACCCCAAAATTCCTGTTCCCTGGGTGGCAGAGACCAAGAGAAAGTACTGTCCTATTCTTACGAGGTCAAGCTCCCGAAGACATAGAACAAGATGAAAAAGAAACAACTTTTTTTTTCCAGGGAATTGCAGCAACGTTTGTAACTGACCAGTTTTCCAGGCTGGCTTAAACAGTGAGATTATGAGATCCTAAGCCAGTGTTCTGTGCTAAGGTATTCTTCTGTATGACAGAGCAATATGGAAAGACAAAATTGTAGCACAAAGTATACCAGGTTCGTTACAGTAGTCACTCTGCTTAGTATGCAATATGGAATTGGGAAGGCTCAAACTTGCCCTTGGATAGGCCCTGTCATCTTTAATCCAGCCTCTGCCCTTATGTGGTCCCTGGGTAAGATTGTCATCTTGAGTAACAGAAAAGATAGGAAAGGGAGAAAAGCATTGCTTCCTGCAAGGTGGGGAAGGCAAGGAGCTCAGGGAGGCCAGAGAAAGACCCCCTCATTGCAGCGACACTGAATCAGAAGTTCAGACAGTCACTTGTCAGTTGCAATGAGATGTTTTCCTGCAGTCTTATCAGCTCTCAAGTTTCCCCTTTTGGGAATTAAAAAAGCTCGCCATGTCCAGTGATCCTGTACATAATCCTGTCACCCACAGCTGTCAGTGAAGAGTATAAGGCAAGAGAATAGTGGGTTAACATCCCGTAATGCCAAATCCATTTTTAGCTGAGAGGGACTTTACTGAGGGGGACCTCTCACTCCCTAAATCTTAGGAAGGACTCTAACTATCCTAAGTTGGGCCTTGAACCCCAATTCTATCAAATTTCTTCACCTTTTATTAAGAGGGGCCTTTAATTCACTCTCTTTTAGGAGATACTCTAACTCCCCTAAGTTGGAACTCTAACCCAATCTCATCCTTTACCCAGGTACCCTACTGCTTACCCAGAGTTGGCCAATTGGTGCTGCAGTCTGTTTCCTTTTGGTTTGGGGGTTTCCTCAGTATCATCCCTCCATGGTTCGCCAGGAGGATGTTACTGGAAAGGGGTCCTGATCCAGACCCCAAAAGAAGGTTCTTGGATCTCATTCAAGAAAGAATTCGAGACGAATCCATAAAGTGAAAGCAAGTTTGTTAAGAAAGTAAAAGAATAAAAGAATGGCTACTCCATAGGCAGAGCAGCCCTGAGTTGTATTTTATTGCTTATATGTACTACATTTTCATTATCCATTCATCTGCTGATGGCCACTTAGGTTGATTTCATATTTTGACTGTTGTAAATAGTGCTTCAGTAAACATGGGGGTGCAGATATGTCCTTGCTATACTGATTTCCTTTTCTTTGGATAAATACTCACTAGTGGAATTGCTGGATCATATAGTAGTTCTATTTTTAGTTTTTGAGAACCCCTATTCTGTTTTCCGTAGTGGCTATACTACTTTACAGTCTCGTTAACAACATATGAGTGTTTCCCTTTCTCCAGATCCTCTCCATTATTATTTTCATATTTTTGTTAGTAGCCATTCTAACTGGGGTGAGATGATATCTCATTGTGGTTTCAATTTGCATGTAACTACATGATTAGTAATACTGACCATTTTTTCATATACTTTTTGGCCATTTGTATGTCTTTTGAGAAATGTTTATTGAGGTGCTATGCCCTTTTTAAAATTGGAGTTTTTTTTTTTATTGCTGTTACTTGTGTTTCTTGTGTATTCTAGATATTAATCTCTTGTCAGATGATAAGTTTACAGATATCTCCACCACTAATTCTCAGGTTGACTCTTCACTCTGTTGAGTGTTTCCTTTGCCCTATAGAAGCTTTTTAGTTTGATGTAATCTCAGTTGCCTATTTTTGCTTATTTTGCCTGTGCATTTAAAGCGTATCCTTAAAATCTTTTCCCAGACCAATGTTCTGAAGCATTTCCCCTATATTTTTGTTTATGGTGAGAGATATGGGCACTTAGAATTTTTTATACCTATTGTGAAAACTATTTTAGACTCAGAAATAGATTTTTAAAAATCGTGTCATTAATGTGTGTGCCTTAAAAGGAAAATAAATTTGTTCGAGTAATTCCTAAACAACTTTACACTCAGAAACTGACTGTTGTGCATCATTTCTCAACTGAGTCGAGTTTTATTTTTTCTATACAATATTGACCTCCATGCCATTAAGAGTGTTGGTAATGCTCTACTCTCTCTAGGAATTTCTCCCAAGCTGCTAAACGCTTTCTGCAAGTATTGATGCTATCACTTTCCTATTTGACTAACCTCAGAGTTTATTTTTTCTGAATTGAAATATATCTGGCTACCTAAGCAACTTTTCTTCAAAGTTACCAAAATATAAACCAAAATGTTAATAATGGTTTTATCCAGTGGTGGTTGGAAGTGGGTCTTGTTTTCTTCTTTATACATGTTTGTTTTCCAAAACTTCTAAACACACATAGACACATGTGTACACATGCATATGCACATTCACACAATTAGATCATGGCCTTGCTTCAACTGTGGATAATCATTATATGTCATCTTCTGCAGTCTTACCATTTGGGGAATTTTGGGAATAGAATTCATTTTTCTCTTTGGTGGTTATGCTTGCTGTCTTGGATCTAGAAAGTCCCATCAGTTAGCCCCTGGTGGGACCAGGTTCTCTGCTGACCTCCAGTGGCCATAGGCTGTATGGCACTAAGCAAGAGGCATTCATGTGTTTGCTGGTCAGCGCAGAACTTTCAAACAGACCCACACTCGGTACTTTGTAATTGTCCTTGATTAGGTAGCACATGCCCCCATATACCTAAGTTGCTTTTACCTGTCTGTCTTCCAGTGCAACTTGAACCTTACTTATTGGAAACCAAGAAGCTTTTTATAGGAACTATAAATAAATACCATAATAAGAACAAGAAAATATGAAGTGAAGAATTTATGTGCATAGAACAGAATTTATATAAGCAGTTAAGCCTGAGTTCTGAGTGAGCTTCTAGGTTTTGCTTATTAGTTTTCTGTTGAGGTATTTTGTTTTGTTTTTTTGGGGATGTTTGTCTTTTGGGGTTTTTTTGTTTGGTTGTTTGTTATGAGGGGTGCAGTTTGGGAATAGAAAGAGGTACATAGGCAGCAGTGTTCTTCTTCTAAAACCAGAAGAACAGTAAGACTTTCCTGTTGAAATGTTCTGCCTCTTTGTATTTTCTGTCATGGATATCCACAGCAGGGAGAGACGCTGCTGAAACAAGAGCATGAGGCAGTTTCCCCGTTTGGAACCCTGCTGGGCATTAGTGAGGCGGGCAGGCAGGACCCGTCAAAGAAAAGTAAGTGACCATTGGAGCAAAAATACATGCTAATTTTCCAATCAGTGAGCTGTTAACCTTCTGAGATGTATAATTCCTCTGACATCCATTTTAACATTTGATCTATCCAGTTAATTTAAAAAACCCATTTATTATACCCCTTAAGTCATTCTTTGTTACATTGTCAAAATGTCACATTCTAATTATCTTAAAATCACTTTTGGCCAAAGCTTGTTAAAAAAAAAAAAAAGTCAGCATTATGTCTGAGATTATTGATCAACGTAATTTTGAGATTTTTGCTTCTTAATAATTAAATGCCACTGCATTATGCAGCATATCTGCTGCCATGGTTTTTGAGAACGAAGCAAATGAATATGGGATCCCTTACTGGTTTTCAAATATTTTAAATGTTTTTCCGTCCATAACCAGAATTTTAAAGCAATCTAAAGGTTATAATTTTTGTTAATAGACTCTTGTGATTTTTGCCACAACTATTACAGCAGCCTCCTTACTAGTCTCCCTGGTTCTCTACTACTGCCAGGTGAATTTTTTGAAAGCCCAGCTCTTACAGCTCAGTGGCTGCTTATCACAAACAGGATAAAATTAAAACTCCATTAACTTAGCACTTAGGACCTTCTAGAGTGCGTTTCTAACTTTATTCTACTCCTAGTTTATGCATACTTGCTATTAGCACTGCTTTCTCATTGTGCCCATGAATTCATCAAGTTTAGAAAGTTAAAAGCATTATATTGTGTCTGGTAGTGCATCTTGCTGTCCATTTTCATACTGGTACGTAGGGCACAAATGGAAAATAGATGTTTTCTATTAGACTAGTTTTTTTCCTTCTGAGACCATCTCATATCCTCTCTGCCAGATTCTCTGGATATTAAAAAGATTCTTTGACTTCTTCTTGACAAATTCAGCACCAACTAGGCTAGTTTACCTTTATTAACATTGAATATTGGACCTAAATTAAACCTAGTAGGAATATTTTACTTTCATAGGGCTTCATACTATTGAATTTTAGTTTTAAAAATTGTTATTATTACTGATTTTTCACCAGTGTGAAAGACAAAATGTTATCTGGGAGTTTTAATTTGTAACTTTCTGTAACTGAACATATTTAATATGTTTATTGCTAATCTGTGTTTCTTTCATAAACTGATATTGTTAGCCAATTTATCTTTTTGGTAGTCTTTTTAAAGCTAATTCTTTATTCTGTATATTAATCAGTTGTGTCTAGTACATGTCACAAGTACCTTTCTTCCTGTTTGTCTTAAAAATTTATGTGTATGTGTGTAGGTTTTTCCTGGCCTATGTGGCTTCAAAATCTGGCAAATGTCTTGGCTGCACATGGTCTTGATACAGGGTTACAGGTCCTTTCCAAAGTAGACATCATTGTCTCCTAAGTACCATGAGGCCATATGAGATTTTTCATCTTTGTGACCCAATTCCCCAGGTTCCTATATCACCCCAGTGCTCAGCAAATGTCCCCCGGAGACATTTCTCCTGCCTATGCAGGTATAATTCTCAGCCATGAATCTGCAACTGCAGACTTATTTTCCAAAACCAATTACACAGGAAACCTGTAGGAAAGAAAACAGTCAGTGATCTTTGCTTACCCTAGGATTGGTTCTTCCCTTCCTGGAATGTCAGTTCCTTTAGTCTTTGTTGCTTTCATGATTTCTGATATCTTAAAAATAAGATTTGAAGGTTTTTTTAGTTGTTGCAATAGGAACAATACATTTCTCCTACCCACGACATCCTGTTTGGAAATGGAAATCCATTTGTAGGTTCCCTTTTATATTTTCTGTAACTCAATAAAATCATCTGCAAATAATGACATTTCTTCCTTTCCAGTCTTTTCTTTTTCTTGTTATTTTGACCAAGAACTCCAAATCAGTGTTATATAGAAGGGATAGCAGACATCTCTTTTTCTTTTTTGATCTTAGCATGAAAGCTTTTGGTATATCACCATTCAGTTGTTTGGTATTTGTTTATTTAAATATCCTTTTTTCAGAAGTTCTATTCCTAATTTGCTACGAGTGTTTAAGCACGAATGGATAGCAAATGTTTTTCTGCTTTTGAGAGGTATTAAATGTTTTTCTTTTATTCTGTCAGTGTTGTGATGTACATTAATTGGTTTTCAAAAATTTAAACTGAAGTGCTAGACTAAATCTAGCTTTACTGTGATGTATTATCCTTTGTATGTAGTGCTAAGTTTGTTAATATTTCTCAAGTTTTACATCTATGTTCTTGAGTAAGATTAACACATACTTATTTTTTTCTCATAATTTTCTTGTCAGGATTCCCATAAAGATTATGTTGAGCTCGAAAACTAGTTGGGAAATGTTCCCTCTTTTTGTATTCTCTGGGATAGTTTGTGTAAAATTGCCATTATTGGCTCCTTAAATGTCTGGTAGAACTTACTAGTGAAGATGTTTGGGAATGGAGTTTTCCTTGTGGAAAGGCTTTGAATTAGATTTGGGTTCCTTAATAATTTTAGGATTTTTTTTAGATGGAGTCTTGCCGTGTTGCCCAGTCTAGTCTTGAACTCCTGGGCTCAAGCAATCCTCCTGCCTCAGTCTTATGCATAGCCAGAGCTATGGGTGTTCGTTACTGTACCTGGCAATGATGTTAGGGCCATTTATATCTTCCATGTCTTCTAGTGTCAGTTTTGATAAGTTATATTTTCATGGGAATTCTTTCATTTTATATGAATCTTCAAACTTAATGGCACTAACTTACTGATAGTAGCTGTCAGTGGAATGAGCTTAGAAGTGTATTTTTTGAAAGAGAAAAACCTGAGGTCATGCCATTACTTTCAATTCAAATTATTATAGGGTTTTTACTTAATTATCTCAGTTTTATATATTTTTTCCTTATGCCAAAAGTCTTCATTCTTTTTTGTTTTTAAGCCCTGGAAAATTAAAGCAATTAATTCAAAAAGTCTTGATTCTTAATGGCATTAGCATGATTACTCATGTGCCTTATCTGTAACACACATGTATTTATTAATTTCAGAATAACAATGCCAGTATTAAATATTTTTTTAAATTTTGTTTTGTTTTAATGTTAAACATTTCCATGGTTCCAAAGTCAAAACTATAAAAACAAAGTATTGTCAGGGAATTCATACCTGACCTCTCCACCCACCATTTTTTCCCATTGGTGTGGTTTTTTTTTTTTTTTTTTTTTTTTTTGTGAGTGAGGGAGAGACAACTATATAAGCAAGCATATATATACATGTAAATATGTGTGCATGTATATATGTATGTATTTCTATTTCTTCCCCAAGTTTCTTCTTCATATTTCTTATACAACATATTTGACCTGTACACACTCTTCTGCACCTGGCCTTTTTTTTTTTTTTTAACTTAAGTATATCTTGAAGATTGCTCGTTAGCAGCATACAGAGATGTTTTTTATTCTTTTATATTACAGCCTAGTACTTCATTATATGGGTACCATACTTTATTCAGCCAGTCTCCTATTGATGGACATTTGGAGAAATAGTAACTTTTTTTTTTTTTGAGGCAGGGTCGTACTGTCACCCAGGCTAGAGTGTAGTGGTACAATCTTGGTTCACTGCAACCTCCGCCTCCCAGGTTCAAGAGATTATTATGCCTCAGCCACCAGGTATAGCTGGGATTACAGACGTGTGCACCAGGCCTGGCTCATTTTTGTATTTTTGGTAGAGACATGGTCTTGCCATGTTGGCCAGGCTGGTCTCATAAACTCCTGACCTCAAGTGATCCACTTGCCTCCGCCTCACAAAGTGCTGGGAGTACAGGCATGAGCCTCTGGGCCCGGCCAAAATAGTAACTTTTAAAAAGACATTTTTCATTCTCAAGACTGCAACACTGTAGTGTTGGCCAGTAGAGCTATTTGATCTAATTTTATAAAACTTTTTGTTTATACATCATGCCAAAATTCATTTTATGGCTGGACACAGTGGTTCACAGCTGTAATCCCAGTTTTGGGAGGCTGAGACAGGAGGATCACTTGAGTTCAGGAATTCATTACTGACCTGGGCAACATAGTGAGATCTCAGCTTTACAAATATATATATATATATATATATATTTTTTTTTTTTTTTAAATTTAAGATTAGCCAGGCATGGTGGCATACACATGTTGCCTGAGCTACTCTGGAGGCTGAAGTGGAATGATTGCTTAAGTCTAGGAAGTTAAGGCTGCAGTGAGCTCTGATTGTGTCATTGAACTCCAGCCTGGTGACAGAGCAAGACCTTGTCTTAAAAAAAAAAATAAAAAATCAAAGTTTCTTTTTAAATGATTATCAGGTTATTCATCATTGTAAGTAGGACAACTGCAAGTCTTTTTGCCTTATTTCAGGTGTCTCTATTTTGTTTAAAAGGCTGCTACTTGTTTATGGTACCACTCTCTCATTTCTCAATTTGTAGTACCAATTTAATCTCATTAAATCCTTGCTCAGGTGATAGAACCGATCATCTTTGTAACACCCCAAAGACATAGTCTCTCCTAGTAATTTATCGGGTTGAAAAAGGGCTTATAGTTGATATGTATCTTTTGTTCATCTGCTTCAAGGAAGTACCAGCTCCTAAAGTAGATTATTGTCTGTGTTAATTATGTATAAATTAAAATGTCTTATTTCAGATTTCTGTGATTTGATGAATAAAGCATTCTCAATCTCAGTATGACCAGTTCTTCTCATTGTTTATTCATAGTTGTCTTCTGTTTAAATAATTTTAGTAATCAATCATGATTTCTACTTTATAAATTCACATGGAGTATGCCAGTGTTATTTAGACTTAGTTACTTAGTTTGCCAAAATGTTATATAATCTTTTCTCCAGCCTCCCTTCTGAGAGCTCATATTCCATTTTAACCTCTAATATACTTAGTATTTTTGATTGCTTATACTAGAGAGAATAAAGTTGCTTATACTAGAGAGAATAAAGTACAACCTTATCAAAATATTGTAAGTACTTTTGCCTGTCTCTTCCTGGACCATGCGAAGACTTTAGAATGTAATTCACCTTCTGCTTACCTCCCCTCCCCAGTTTATATGCTGCTGTCATGTATTTTAATGTCTGTTGAACCCCATAAGGCATTATTATTATTGCTGCTTTTTGTAGTCATTATTCATGTGCCATGCTTACTGTGGCATGCGTTGTATTACTTAATTTAATGCTTAAGACAATCTTATGTGGTAGAAATGATTATTCTTATGTAATAGATGAGAAACCAAGGCATGGAGAGTTTATGCAGTTTATATGTTCACATGGCCAGTAAGTCACAAATTAGGATTTAAACCCAGTCCAGACTCTGGTCTCTCAACTAATGTAAACCGTCATGATTATTATTATATTTTTTCTCTCTCTCATTGAAAAAGAATGACTTGAACCAAAAAGTTCTCACTAAGCAACTGTAGGGTTTTTGGCTGTTAGGCTAATGGTCTCACCCGGACTACATATGAAAGTAAATAACTTTTTTCATTCTTTTAGCTGACATAGCCCAGAGATACAGGATAAGCAAATATCCAACCCTCAAATTGTTTCGTAATGGGATGATGATGAAGAGAGAATATAGGGGTCAGCGATCAGTGAAAGCACTGGCAGATTACATCAGGCAACAAAAAAGTGACCCCATTCAAGAAATTCGGGACTTAGCAGAAATCACCACTCTTGATGTAAGTTGTAACTTTTGCTAGATTAAATGAACACTGCCTGATTAATGTAAACATTCTAATGCAAACAAAAAATCTGGACATTCTCCTATAGTTTATTGCAATGGATTTGACATACATAATGAGCTGAATTTTTTTGAATTAATCATAAGGGAAATGCTTATGTTATACTGAACTTCTGGATAAAAGATACTGCATACAGTAAAGTTGTACTCATTTGAATTAATTGAGCACAAAGAAAAGCCTCAATTACAAAGAAATGGAAGTTAAAGTCAAGCATATACAACCAGAGCTTCTGTATTTTTCTTGTGGAGACCTTCAAGGTATCTCCTGTACTCTTGTGTTAGCTCTTTTTAAAGTTTTAATGTCCTCTAAAAGAGCTTCTTCATAATAATAAGTTTAACACACCCCTTTCTTTGTAGTGTTTTAAAGATAACAGAAAACAACAAAAGCAAAACAATTGAGTTTGGTTACTATTCATCACTGTCATTGGTGACTAACACAGTCATCAATCAGCAGTGTCAGGTTTGAGATTTGATTTTACCCTACTTGCAAGTTAAGCGAACCAATTACCATTACATGGATTCTATTAGAAGACATGAGACTTCTGGGTCAGAGACAAAAGACTTTATTACTCACATCACAGCAAGCAGTGTGAGCATGTTTGCATTTGTTTCCTTGCCCTCCACATCCTATGGAGGCAACACATAACCCATTGCACACGCAGGGAATGTCACAGGAGAGGGACACTGGGTTTAGGGAGCTCACCGTTTCAGAGCAAGTAGTAACCCTGCTGTTTGTCCTGTCAGAAGGAATTACCTCATATCTCAGTGTTGCTTGCTGCAAGCACAACTCTGAGAAATGGCCTGGATAGAGAGTAGTCAGGGTCTCTCCTTTTTTGGTATACCTAGTAAGATGGGTAGGAGTGTGAGAGGGCCATGGAGAAGTCTCTCGACAGTCACAAGTTATGATCGATACATTGTTTTAACACATTTTAGAATTAGTCTTCTTACTTAGGAAAAGATTGTCACTAATCAAATAGTTCTCTATTTCTTAAAAATTTAAAATGCTAGATGGAAATGTTTATAATTATATTTATTACAGTTAAGATTGTTTTCAACCTAATATAATCTTTAATCATTTTGGACTAGGTTTTAAAAACTAAATATACAAAGAAACAAAAAAAAATAATAAAATAAAAACTATGCATTTATAGTCATACTTCATTTGAACAATAATTTGATCTATTTAGGTACTAAGATAAGGGGTAAATGAAATAACATGTTTATAAAACTATATATGTTTGCAAAATTAGATACTTTATTTTACAGCGCAGCAAAAGAAATATCATTGGATATTTTGAGCAAAAGGACTCAGACAACTATAGAGTTTTTGAACGAGTAGCGAATATTTTGCATGATGACTGTGCCTTTCTTTCTGCATTTGGGTAAGTATCTTACTTAAAAGTATGTTAATGGGTTGGTTTGGCTGACATGTTAAATTACTGTTGTATTTGGTCATTTTCTGAAGATGATCTCTCCAAAGATGATCTCAGTCCTTTTTTTTTTTTTTCTGGAGTCTTGCTTGTTGCCCAGGCTGGAGTACAGTGACGTGATACCGTCTCACTGCAACCTCCACCTCCCAGGTTCAAGCGATTCTCCTGCCTCATCCTCCCGAGTAGCTGGGACTACAGGCATACGCCACCGCACCCAGCCAATTTTTGTATTTTTGTATTTTTAGTAGTTTCACCATGTTGCCCAGGCTGGTCTCAAACTCCTGAGCTCAGGCAGTCTGCCTGCCTCGGCCTCCTAAAGTGCTAGGATTATACCCTCTGTCCTTTTAAAATGACCAAGCAGTCTGTATACCTGTCTCTGAATTCTTTTTAAGGGTTTAAAAGTCTGTTCTTCTTTCTGTAGTATTATCTATTTCAGAATGTGGGTAAGAGGGAAAAAATGGACAAGTTAACAATTAACTCATTCGTGCTTTTATTCAACTAATTTCTTAACACTTATCCTTTGTCAGGCAAAATGCTAATCTGTGGGGTTACCACACTGAAACAATATACTGTTTTTCTTGTTAAGCATGAGTTTTATCGTCTTCATTCATCTCCATCTCTCCACCACCTTTTCTTACACCTTCCCTGTCTCAGAGGAACAATTCTTTCTAAGTCTAACCTTTTCACTGGTGTCCTTGTAACTGTCCTTTCAAACTCCTCTGGGGCTTTGATACATCAATTGTTCCTGCTTTCTTATGTTTTCAACCTGACCCTTTTCAAGAACTGCTTTCCTTTTCTGATAACACACTTCTTTCTTTTCTGACCTGCCTCTTCTATCTCTTAAGCTATAATCTCATTTTTCTTTTTATTCTTTTTTTTCCCAAAGATTAGTTTATGCCTGGCTACTTTGATTTTCTCAAACTCTAATCAGTAAAAAACCTTAACCTTTTGGAAGCTGACTTTCACCCTCCATTGCTCTAATGAAACTTGTCTCTGCACAGTCACAAAATGACTTCTTAATTACCAAATCAAGTGGCCTTTTAAACATCTTAATACTATTCAGTTCCTCTGAAGGGTATGATAGTCAACTATCTTTTCCATTTTTTGCTGTGTCAACACTTAAATTTGAACCCCCTGGTTTGCTCCTTACCTGTCTGAATTCTCTCACTTTATCTCCTTTTCTTCTTTTTTTCTCAAGATGCAGTCATTTTTGTGGTTCTGTTCTTGACCCTGTCTCCTCATTGAAGGTTATCTCAGCCATCCTTTGACTTCCATGCAGTATTATTTCTCTTTTCATTGGGTCATGACTGTTAGGCTCAATTGTAGTTGCCATCTTGAGTAGAGCCCAGATTTGTGGCACAGCATATCCTCTCCATTTTTTGACCTTTATTATTTGTCCTTGCTTTAATGCTTTTTAAAGATTTTGTTTGTATATTATATTGTGTGCATTATCAGTTTCTTATTTTTTATTTTTGAAGCAAACAGGTCTCACTGTGTTGCCCAGGATGGTCTTGAACTCCTGGCCTCAAGTGATCTTCCTGTATCTGCCTCCAAAACTGCTGGGATTACAGGCATGAGCCACTATGCCCAACCCATATTAATTAAATGCTGCAAGCACACTTCTGCACCAGAGCCTTTGACCTTACTGTTCCTGTATCTGGAAGTGCTTCTCCCAGATGTCATCTCATCAGAAAGTCTTTGCCTGATAACCTTATATAAAGTAGCATTACCATCATTTAATTTGTCATTCTTTATCTACTTATTCCACTTACTTTCTTCATAGTATTTTTTTGTAACCACCCAAGATAAATATATCTACTTGTTAGTCTATCTTTACTCACCAAAATGTAAACTCCACGAGAGAGAGAGTTTTGTTAGTTTTCTTCACTCCTGTTTACTCAGTGCCAACACCATACCTGATACAAAGGAAGCACATAGTAAATAGTTACTGAATGAATGAATTAATTAATGGAACACATTCCTTCTGTTTCTGTCATCAATCTAGGTTAGCAGCCCTTTTCCCTATCTCCTGGACTACTCTAGTTAGAAATTGGAGATAAATCAGTATTCAATTAATCTAAAAATAATTGATTACAAAAATAATCTGTTGTAGTAGTCACTCTACAAATGTTTATTGAGCAGCTGCCAGATACTGTACTAGGTTTAGGAAATAACAATGGACAAATAAACAAAAAATTACTTGATTTATGGAAAAAATTATCTATTATTTATGATTCTTTTGTATCACCAGTAGATTTTCTGGGTTCATGGATAGTTTTAAGAAAGTACTTTTTAGCCTGAGCCAACTTATGGAACTATATTTGAGTGATGTGGGTTATTTCTGTTTTTTTTTTTTTTAATTAGTCCATGTGACCAAACCAGTGATCTTGATCCCTAGTTGCTAGACAACAGTCTGAGGTCAAACACAACCTTTTAGTGCTAAAACTCCCCATCTAAACTTATACAAAACACAAAAACAACTGACTAAAATTTTCCATTAAAAAGTCTGCCTCATATTAAAGATTTTCTTTAAATGTTTGCTTTTCTTGGTATTGCATAATCTTATAATAGGAAAGATTATTGATAAGTATATATTTGTCAGTAATTCATACATTGCATTCTGTCATTCAGGTTTATTACTATTTCTCCTTTCCTATAGGGATGTTTCAAAGCCAGAAAGATACAGTGGAGACAACATAATCTACAAACCACCAGGGGTAAGTTGCTATTTCTTAATGTGTATGATAAGATATAATTTAAATACATGTATAACATGTAGTTTTAAATGTGTTAATATTCATAGAATCATAGAACTTTAGAATTGAAAGTACCTTTGACGCATCATCTTATGCTAATCTAAACCCTTCAGAATGAAGATGGAACCACAAAAGTCTAAAGTCACACAGGCATTAGAGTGGCAGAGCTGGCATAGGGATCCCCTGACTCTCAGGCCTTTTCTACCTTTCTGGCATTCGGTTTGGGAGCCAAATTTTAAAAATGCTCCAGTTGTCCGTGATTGTTACTTCTACCTATATTGTACAAACCAAACTCCCAGATCTTCTGGGGTATAAATTTACTAGGTACCTGCCAGACAATAAGGAACAGCTAGGTTGTTTTGAACCTGTGGGGTAAGAAGTTTTAAGTAGCTGCTTAGGCCCTACCAGGTGATGGTAGCCATAAATAAGAGGCAAAAGTCATAGTGTTATCCCAAATTTCCCAAGGGTCTGCCATTGCCATTTTTTTTACATACAAAAAAAATTGAAATTTATGGATATTTTTTCAATTCATAGCTTTCATTTTCATGTTTACGGTGTTTTGACACTGAGATTTTGAATTTTTATGCAGTCAGATAAATCAATTTCTTGCTTAGAAAATATCCTATTTTGAATTCACCTAGGTGTTTGTCTATTTTTTTTTGCAAGCGCATTTCTTTGAGTAGCTTACCTTAGTATCATCATCTCTAGATTGTCAATCCAGTACATATCTCCCAATGTAGTGTGGTTGTTCAGAGGATGGGTTCTGGTGGCATCAGACTGGGTTTGAACATCAAATGTGCCACCTTCTTAGGTATGTTACTCTGGGAAAGATTCTTCACTTCTCTCTGCTTCACTTTCCTAATTAGTAAAAGTGGGATGATAATAATAGTACCTGCTTTATAGGAATGTTGGGAGGATTAAATAAATCAACACATGTAAAATGCTTAGAACCATGCTTAGACACATTAAGTTTACTCAATAATATTAGCTATTATTATCATTTTAGACACTTCATAATGATTTTGAGTTAATGTGGAACAAGATATGTAGGTAATAAAAGTAATAGTCTTGAGGTGGGTGGATCACGAGGTCAAGAGATCGAGACCATCCTGGTCAACATGTTGAAACCCCATCACTACTCAAAATACAAAAAAATTAGCTGGGCATGGTGGTGCGTGCCTGTAATCCCAGCTACTCAGGAGGCTGAGGTAGGAGAATTGCCTGAACCCAGGAGGCGGAGGTTGCGGTGAGCCGAGATCGCGCCATTGCACTCCAGCCTGGGTAACAAGAGCGAAACTCCGTCTCAAAAAAAAAAAAAAAAGTAATAGTCTTGCCTTACATTCATATAGCATCTTGTATTTTTCAAGGCCTTTTCACTATTCATACTTTCTGCTGAAAGAAGACATTTCTAAAATTTTCAACTCTAAGGAGTAGCTAAATTAATTCATTTGGAGAATTCTTCTTTGCAATTGCCTTCCTGCCTTTGGTGAAGATACTGATAAAGAGTTAATTGACCTAAATCCAAGGAAAAGCAATAGGCTTGGGTGTCACAGGTTGGATTATTAACTCCCTGGTAATCACAGAATTATCTGCCTTTTACCACCTATGATTCTCTTTCTTGGAAGTTCTATGATTTATGATTCTTCTGTATCACCAGTAGATTTTCTGGGTACATGGATAGTTTTAAGAATGTACTTTTTAGCCTGAGCAATATAACAAGACCCCATCTCTGCATAAAATAAAATAATTAGCTTGGCGTGGTGGCACACACTTGTAGTCCCAGCTACTTTGGAGGCTGAGGTAGGAGAATTGCTTGAGCCTGGGAGGTCAAGCCTACAGTGAGACATGATCATGTCACTGTACTCCAGCCTGCGTGACAGAGTGAGACCTGCTTTAAAGAAAAATAAATAAATACAATGTACTTTTACGAGCACAGGTCAGATTTAATTTTTTTTTCCTGTTTTGTAATAGCATTCTGCTCCGGATATGGTGTACTTGGGAGCTATGACAAATTTTGATGTGACTTACAATTGGATTCAAGATAAATGTGTTCCTCTTGTCCGAGAAATAACATTTGAAAATGGAGAGGTATGAGCTTTCTACCGTGTATTGTTACTTTAAATGTCTGAAATCACGAGCTTCCTCCACCTGTCTTACTATGTTAACAGAGTTATCAGTTGTAAGAATCATATAGTGTATATAACTATATCATAGCTATTTCTGTAATATAAGCCAGTGATTCTTTACCTTTGCTGTCCCAGAATCCCTCTGTTACATTTCCATTAATAGCAGTTCACTACAGCCTTGAAAATGAGTTTGAAAATTCCTTTCAGGTGATTCTGATACCCAGCTGTTGGTTGAGGATTCTGTTTAGGTGGATGTCCTTTAGAACAAGGGTCCTCAATCCCTGGGCAGCGGACCAGTACCAGTCCATGGCCTGCTAGGAACAGGACTGCCCAGTGAGAGAGCAGTATGGCCTGAGCTCTGCCTCCTGTCAGATTAGTGGCAGCATTAGATTCTTATATGAGTGTGAACCCTGTTGTGAACTGCACATGGAGGGATCTAGGTAGCATGTTCCTTATGAGAATCTAACTAATGCCTGATGATCTGAGGTGGAATAGTTTGATCCCAAAATCAAACTATTCCCCCACCCCAATTGGTAGAAAAATTGTCTTCCATGAAACCGGGCTTTGGTGCCAAAAAAGTTGGGGACCACTGCTTTAGGAGCAATGCTTTGCTGATTTTAGTTGCAATTATTTGTAGACAATGAATAATACTTTGGCACTAAAAGATTTTTCTGTTTTTTTTTTTTAAGGCAGTTATGTTGTCTTTTTCATTATAAATAATGAAAGCGGTTATCAGTGATCATGTACCTGACCTCAGTCATCCCATGTATCTGAAATCAGGCCAATCAAAATGTGTACAACTCTCACAAAAACAAAACTCCAAAACCTAAGAGGCTAGAGGAACAAGTACAAAGAGTTATGTCTGTAAGGACCTCTCTCCTTTCTTTACTTTGTTAGATATATAGTCAATTTCAGGTCTTTTTTTTTTTTTTTTTTTTTTAAACCAACAGCCTAAGAATGCAAGTTTTTAAAAACTTTGTAAAATGTATATGTATGCATATACATTTCAAAGAATTGTAAGTATATAAATCACAGTTGAAATATCTGACCTCCCAAAATTATCACAGAGTAAACATATCCATATAATCACTACTTAGTGTTGTGGAACAAATATTTGTGTGTCCCAGTATTCATATGTTGAGATCCTAATCCCCAATGTGGTAGTATTAAGGAATGAATCCTTCTCATGAATGGTATTAGTGACCTCATAAAAGAGACCTCAGAGAGTTCTGTAGCCCTCTTTCTACCATGTGAGGATACAATGAGAAGTAGGCAGTCTGCAACCTGGAAGACAGCCCTCACTAGAACTGACCATGCTGGCACCCTTATTTTGGACTTCCAGCCTCCAGAATGATGAGAAACGAACTTCTGTTATTTATAAGCTACCTAGTTTATGGTACTTTAATATAGCAGCCCAAACTAAGACAGAGAGAAGGTGGACAATTTTTTTCAGCAAAGGGCCAGGTTTGTCATATGATAGGCTTTGTAGGTCATATAATCTCTGTTGCAGCTACTCAGCTTTGCAGTTGTGACACAAAGGTAACCTTAAGACAATATGTAAACAAATAAATGTGGCTGTGTTTCAATAAAGTTTTATTTCTGGACACATAGTTTTCACATGAAATATTACATTTTTTTCCCAATTATTTAAAAATGTAAAGACCACGGCCCTATGCTGTGGCTCACACCTGTAATCCTAGCAGTTTGGAAGGCCCAGGGAGGCAGTTCACCTGAGGCTGGGAGTTCAAGATCAGCCTGGCTAACATGGTGAAACCCCATCTCTACTAAAAATACAAAATTAGCCAGCATGGTGGCGGGCGCCTGTAATCCCAGCTACTCGGGAGGCTGAGACAGGAGAATGACTTGAGTCCAGGTGGTGGAGGTTGCAGTGAGCTGGGATCTGTCACTGCACTCCAGTAACCGCACTCTGGACAACAGAGTGAGACTCCATCTCAAAAAATATATAATAATAAGTAAAGACCATTTTTAGCTTGTGGACCAAACGGAATCAGGCAGCAAGTCTGATTAGACACATGGCTGTAATTTGCCAATCCCTGAGATAGGTCAAGAAATAAAATATTTCCAAACCCCTTGTCTTCTCAATCATTACCCCATTTACCATCTTCGTAATCATCACAGCTATTTTGAATAGGGCTGTCTTAAGTTTTTCCTGTTTTTGAACCTGAAATGGAATCATGCCTTTTGTTCCTGGCTTCTTTCACTCAACTTCATGGAATTCATTCATATTGCATGAAGCTGTAGTTCATTCATTTTCATGCTGAATATAATTCCGTTATATAAATATAACACAATGTATCCATTCTACTGTTGGTGGACATTTAGACTGCTTCCAGTTTTTGAGTACTGTGAATAATGCTGCTATGAACATTCTTATATATGTCTTTTGGTGAATATATGCACAGATTTCTACTGGATATATATACCTATGAATAGAATTGCTGAGTCATAGGGCATATATACATTCAACTTTAGTGGATGATACAAGTTTTCCCAAAATGGTTGTAGCAGTTTACATTCCTACCAGTAGAATATCAAAGTTCACATTGCTCCACATTCTTACTGACATTTGACATCAGCCATTTACATTTTAAATCTATTTTGGTGTATGTGTAGTAGAGTCTCATTGTGGTTTTAATTTATATTTCCCTGATGATCAGTGGGATTGAGCACTATCAGTTGCCTTTTCTGGAAAGACAGATGGTCTAGGAGAAAAGCAGCTTCAAAGCCATGCTTAATGTTCTGGGTTTCCTTCTATTCCAGTCTTGGCCCATAATTTCTTTCCTTTTTTTTTTTTTTTTTAACTCTTGGATGCCTTCAAAAGGTGTTTTATTATTATTATTATTATTACTCTAGTTTTTCTAATTTTCCCAGTAGTAAGATTAGTCCAAATTACATCCACTATTACTCCAGAATGCAATTTTTAGCACTGTAGCTTAATCTAATTGTAACCCAACAAACCTGGAGTTCTTTGTGTGTATGTGTGTGTGTTTAATTTTACTTTAAGTTCTGGGGTACATGTGCAGATCTTGCAAGATTGTTACATAGGTGTACACATGCCATGGTGGTTTGCTGCATCTCTCCCCACCGTCATCTACATTAGGTATTTCTCCTAATGTTATCCCTCCCCAATCTCCCCACCACCTGCTGTCCCTCCCCCAGCTCCCTACCCATCAACAGACCCCAGTGTGTGATGTTCCCCTCCCTGTGTCCATGTGTGCTTACTGTTCAACACCCACTTATGAGTGAGAACATGCGGTGTTTGAAAACCTGGAGTTTTTAAGAAGGAATATAATCTCAGATTTGATGCCGTCTGTTACTAAGGGTGTATGTATATTGGTAAGTGCTTTAAGATTTGGGGATAATGTATGTGAACTCTCCAAGATTCCCTGAAACTCTCCCTGAATCTTTCCAGAGGCTTCCAGCTTTTGGATCTTAGTATCTCTTTTCCCCTTTCTTGCAGAAGAGAGAGCAATACCTAACTTTTGGGACTGGCCATCGTGAGCAAACCAGAATGTTCTTTGCCCCCTCTTCATCTTGAGAATGCATACTTGGGGTATTTTTGCTGTGCGTCCACTGGCATTTCCAACACTTAGACTGGGATATATAAGGCAAAAAGAAAACCCAAGGAACTGAATGCCATTTCTTGGGTCCTTAAGTCCTTAGCCAGTCTGCTTTCTTTTATTAGCTTTTTAGGGCCTTATGTTTGTTATGTAATGTCCAGGATTTTTAGGTGAACTTCATGGGAGATAGAGAAAAGAATCTGCTTCGTCTTTGTGTAAGCAGAAGTCTATGCCAACAGAATTTAAAAATTTTTTATAACTTTTTTTTTTACCTGATTTAAATGTTGCCTTTGCATTTTAGCACATAAAAATGTTAGTATTTTTATGTCACCATGGAACATTTTTGGTTTACCTTTTCCACCATGAAATAATAATAATCCTTATAAGCTTGTAGCAATTTCAAATCAAATGTATGAATGTTTGTATGAGATTCTCTGCGTGTGTTTGCTTGGACATATCATTGCAAACCTAAATCATCTTACAATGGCTCTTTGCTGAGTGTCTGCATGGAAAGAGGATTAGTGCTGCCAGAATCCAGTTAAACATGTCAGAATACCCCACTGGGACATCCTACTTGTTTATAATAGCTATTTCTCAAATCAGCGTTCTAAAAATGGCTTCTCGTGAAATGTGATTAATATAGTTTTAAGCCTACAAGCTTAAATATCATAAACTTATCAGGCTCTTTGCACTAGATATTATCTTATTGCAATGCTATATTTTAAAATATTTTGGAATTTTGAGTCATAGAAGACTTGAGTGAAAATTCTAACACAGTCTCTTTCCAAGACTTTTCTTAGAAAGTCTCTTTTTTTGGTTCAATGAAGTTGATTTACCAAGTTTTCTAGTTTATTTTGTTCCTAAAATTCTTTGATTCTACTTCCTTTTCCCCAGTTTTTTATAATTTCTGAGAGTATTCCTAATTTGAAAATCTGAAATCTGAAATGTTCCAGAATCCAAATTTTTTTGAACACCAACATGATACTCTTGGAGCATTTCAGATTTTTAGATCAGGGATGCTGAATTGGTAAGAATAATGCAAATATTTCAAAATCCAAAACACTTCTGATTCAACCTTTACTTCTGTGTGACACCTTGACATTTTGAGGCCATTCTTAGTTACCAGAGTATTTTTGTTGTTGTTCAGTAATGTTCTGTTGCTTCTTTCAGTGTTGTTTTTGAACCTGCTTCTCAAAGTAGTATTTCTCTGGATTCCAAGTAACTCATATTATTCTTTAAGATGCATCTTGAGTCATTGTAGTTGTTTTGTATGTAGTTTTTTGAGACGGTCTAAGCAGACAAAAGCAGCAAGAATAATGATGCTCAGATTGGGTGCCTTTCAATCTTTAATCATGTGTCATACTTTTCATGAGACACTGGATGCTCAGGTATAGGAGTTCAAATGTTTGGATCAAATAGCGTCTTTCAAACCATGTTTCATTCCAAGGCCAAAAAAAATTCACTAGTATATAGATAATACTCATTTTTCATTGAATAATACCCTTCTATGAGCAATGCATTCAATTTTGTATTCTCTTCTTTTCTTTTTAATACTGGACATATAGATTGGACCTAGCATACATAATCTCATCTTGCCTCCAACTATTTCCTATCATTAATAACATTATAAAGTGGACTCTAAGACGTTTCACAGAATTCTGCTCCTACAATTTGAGTGTTTGGCCACAAGGTGCCAGTGGTGTGTCATAGTTTTATAGTACCAGAAGCCTAGAAGAGAGGGATTTAAGCTTCCTCTGCTTTTTAATACACATTCATATGTTTTTTTTTTAACTTAGAATTTATTAATGGAATAGTTAAGTATAAGCAAGTGTAAAGGAGAATGTTTAAATCAAAGTAAACATTTAAACAATATTTATTTCTTTATATTTGAATTGTTTATAGTCTTTTCTATTTTGATATTAAACTTGGTTTTGAAAGAGAGGGTAGATTAGACTCTTTCTTGTTACAGTTTATCAAATGAATGACCCTGGTTTCCCTTTCCTTTTCTTTTTTTTGAGATGGAGTTTTGCTCTTGTCGTCCAGACTGGCGTGCAATGGCATGATCTTGGCTTACTGCAACCTCTGGCCTCTTGGGTTCAAGGGATTCTCCTGCCTCCGCCTGCTGAGTAGCTGGGATACAGGCGCCCACCAACACGCCCAGCTAATTTTTGTATTTTTATAGAGACAGGGTTTCACCATGTTGGTCAAGCTGGTCTTGAACTCCTGACCTGAGGTGATCCACCCCGCCTCAGCTTCCCAAAGTGCTGGGATTATAGGTGTGAGCTGCTGCACCCAGCCTGTCCCTGGCTTTCTTACTTCTGTAGGCATCAGATATGTTTAGTTGGATTACTTACACTGTTTTTTTTAAAAAAAAAAAATTGTAGTTGCTCATTTAGTCCTCAGAGGCCCAGGAAATTTTAAGAATTTGTCCTGACTATTCACCTGCTCTGGCAGTTCTTGCAGGGATAGTTTTAAAACAGGATTTAAAGGTATAGACCTGGAAATCTTAAACAATGAGACAGGGTACCTCCGAAGCTATGGTTGTCGGCACATTTAATAATTCTTGAGATTTATTATGTTGTAACCGACCACCATAAATCATTTAGTCTGCAGGGAAAGATCTGTTTCCTGTAAATCTGGTTGTCTTGATGTTCTTCTTAATCTTTTAATATCTGTTTGGTAAAGAATATGCTGGTATGGACACAGGTAAAATTGGAAGCCTAAGGGGCATAAATTACCATCTATTGAGCAACATTTGTTTATTTATTGGCATATGCTGATTGTGAGCAAAAGATTAATGAAATAAAATTGTCTGTTTTCAAGGGGTTTTCAGTTTAATATATGTACAGATAACGTAACATAAAGTCATGCTCATGCCACATGAGGGCCACTCATGTGGAGTGCTGTTGGAGTTCAGAAAAAAGAATTTTCCTTTGACAGATATGGGTTGGAATGAGAGATGACTTTAGAGAAGAGGCATTACATCCTGAAATGAAAAGTGCTAAGAGAGCAGTAGAAGTACTAAAGAAAATAGGGAGGTAGAGGAAGGGGGTTAGAGAGAAGGGGACTAGGCATTAGTTTTGAGTATTTAAGGTACTTGTTTAGAATTTGAAATGGGGATATTAAGCAGGCAGATGGAAACCTAGGATTGAATTCTGTACTGGAGCTGTGCTTATAGACACAGATAAGGGATCAGTTAGAAGTAGTGATTGAAACTGTTGAACTACATGAAGTTGTCAGGCTAGAGCAGAGAAGTCCAAAGACAACCCTTAAGACTGGCATCAGTTACTGGATGGGGCAAGAAAAAAATGTGAGTCCAAGAGATAAAAGATGAGGAAGAAAAAGTCAGCTTACTAAAAGATTAATGTGATGCCAGGGGGTAGGGAGAGGGGAGATGGGAGTCACTACTAATGGGTATGGGGTTTCTTTTTGAAGTGATAAAAAAATGTTCTGGGGCCAGGTATGGTGGCTTATACCTGTAATCCCAGCACTTTGGGAGCCTGAGACGGGCAGATCATGAGGTCAGGAGATCCAGACCATCCTGGCCAACATGGTGAATCCCTGCCTTTACGAAAAATACAAAAAAATTAGCTGGCATGGTGGCACATGCCTGTGGTCCCAGCTACTTGGGAAGCTGAGGCAGGAGAATTGCTTGAATCCAGGAGGTGGAGGTTGCAGTGAGCCAAAATCGTGCCATTGCACTCCAGCCTGGCAACAGAGTGAGACTGTGCCTCAAAAAAAAAAAAAAAAAAAAAAACTTCTGGAATTAGTGGTGGTGTTTGTACAACTTTGTGAACATAAAACCACAAAATTGTACACCTAAAAATGGTGGGTTAGGTGTGTTGCCTCATACCTGTAATTCCAGCACTTTGGGAGGGTGAGGCAGGCAGATTACTTGAGCCCAGAAGTTAGAGACCAGCCTGGGCAACATGGCAAAATCCCATCTCTACAATAACAAAAATGATCTGGGCATGGTCATGCATGCCTGTAGTGCTCACTACTTGGGAGGCTGAGGTGGGAGAATCACCTGAGCCTGGGGAAGTCAAGGCTGTACTCCAGCCTGGGTGACAGAGTGAGACTTTGTCTCCAAAAAACAATGCTGAAATTTATGGTATGCTAATTGTATCTTAGTTGTTTTTTTTTTTTAAATAAATGTGACAAGAGGCTTAATAATTGATCTTATATACAAGTGAAACATGGAGATGATAACCAGAAGAAAACATAATTCTGTAAAGTAGCTCCCAGTGTCAGTTTTTTTAAGAATAAAAGACATTTGTACTTTCTGCTGAGGTAGTTCCTAAATGTATGGAGAGATCCTCAAAAGGATAGTTGATGAAAATAATTGTGTTATGAGACCCTTTCTGGACTTTTTCTGATAAGTCAGAACTTAGCATTTGTTGGGGAGAATAAATGATTAAACCTGTCTACATATCACATTTCATTTAACCATGTCTACCCATTATATTCTCCAATTACAACATTAAAAATTTTAATAGCACTTTATAATTTTCAAGGTGCTTTTGTGTGTGTATAAAGAGGTATATAAAAATATATAGGGTCAGGTATTAATAATGTTAATTGTATATCAGTTGAAAATAAAATAATAAGAATTTTTGTCTTTTACCGTGAATAAAACACTTCAGCTTTGGGTAAGTTTTATATGGAAGTGTAATGGTTTTCACAACCTTAGAATAAGTATAAGTTTGCAAATCACATTTATTATTGCTGATATACTCAGTTTTCAGTGTTACTTGTGAAGACTGAAAATATTAGTCATGTTTACCTAAAATTAACACCTTGGTAAAGAACAGCACAGTTCAACTCTATATGTCATGAGTTCAACAGCCTACCCCTAAAGCCTCATATCCCATACTGGCTAATAGACAGTGGTTTCTTTAAGCCAGATCAGTGTCTGTAGCGAAGCAGGGCCTATGGGTCCTCTGACTTTCTGGGTACTTGGGGTGGGGAGGGGAGTAAATTCAATCTTCTGCTCATGCTAATGTTTATTCACACCACTGGGCCTTTCTTTCCTCCCTGGGATATTGCAGCTATTACATTACATGGGTTGGGTTCAAAATTGTTCCTACCTAGAAAATAGCTACAATGGAATGGAGAAGCCTGATAATTCTTATTGAATGCTTCTCTCTACAGGAATTGACAGAAGAAGGACTGCCTTTTCTCATACTCTTTCACATGAAAGAAGATACAGAAAGTTTAGAAATATTCCAGAATGAAGTAGCTCGGCAATTAATAAGTGAAAAAGGTAGACAGATTAAGGTGTTTATTTTCATCATTTCTTTCTCTCTTTTTTTCCCGTTTCATCCTCTCCCCTCCCATTACTTTCAAATCAGATAAACATATTTGGGTTGAAAACTAATTTTAACATTTACATTCAAATGTGAGGGTAAGGAGGCATTAGTAGAGAGATAATATGAAGTAGTGTTTTTTGTTTGTTTTCGGACTATTACTATTTTGGAGAGAAAAATAAGCATGAAAAGCAGGGTTATGAATGAATATTAGTTCTGGGTACTTTCTTTCATTGCTTGTCTGACTCCCTTTCCAATGGCCATTCCCAGAGATATTGCTGAGAGAGCTTAAACAGTCTGATTAACATTTATTTCTAAATGAAAGAAAGTTGAGTAGTTGTTTGTGGATTTCTCCAAAGCATTTAATGGAATTTAAGTTATCTCCAGCTTTTCCTCTTTACTTAGGGAAGAAAGTAAAACAAAATAAACTAAAGATACTGTATAGAACTGCCCATTTTAGTCACCTGCTATTTTGCAGGTTGAATTAGACTAAAAATCAACCAGTATGACTGGAATAGGCTGGAATGAAAATGGTTCCATGAGAATGGCTCATATATCAATTTGAGCTTCCTGCCTAGAACCTGGTAATCTACAAGGTAAATGATTGCCCATTTAAGGAAAGTAAAAAATTCATTAGCGCCTTCAAATTTGGGTTAAGTCAATATGATTTCTAAGCACTAAAAGCCTACCTCTTTTAGGTGTCATAATATTTAGGTTTTAGTTTTTCTGATCTATATTATGCTTAAGAATGTTGAGGTTTTTTTTTTTTTTTTTTAGTATGTCAAGTTTCGTAACCTTGCAATTTTATGAAAATATAATCAAGAAAATATGAATCTACCTCTCAGAATTCTATTTCTTTTAAAGGTACAATAAACTTTTTACATGCCGATTGTGACAAATTTAGACATCCTCTTCTGCACATACAGAAAACTCCAGCAGATTGTCCTGTCATCGCTATTGACAGCTTTAGGCATATGTATGTGTTTGGAGACTTCAAAGATGTACTGTAAGTATTCATTTTGTTTTTTAAAAATTACTGATATGTGTCTCAAAAATGAACTTAAAATAGTTGTTTGAATATTTTAAATAATCCTGTGTTGGAACTGTAAGACTTTGTTAACTGGATGGGAGAGGTTTGGGTGACTGCTGATTTTTTTTCACTATAGAGTGTGGTATAATTGTGACCATTTATGATATACCCCTGTAGAAATACCAACATTAAGTGATTGGGAGTGATAATGAATGCTTGGGTGATTCATGATTAATGCTTGGGAGTCAATCTCTCAAATAAAATTTATGTCTTACAAGAAATTAGCTCTTCATTGAGTTTGGTCTTTGCCAAGCACATCAAAGAAAAATAGATTATAACCTTAGGCTGGGGTAAAGGAAATTGGTAATATTGCTCTTCATTCATGACTGTACCTAACAAAAATAGTAGTAGTAGTAATGAATTTTGCTATTACTAGGCATTTCTATGGCATCTAGCTATGAACTGTTCCAAGAATAGGTAAGCTTTCTGATTTTATTCTCAGATATTTATAGTATTAATATATGTATAAACTTTGTAGCTACTACAGATACTGAATTTTTGTCAACTTTGTGAGATGTTAAATACAGTGGTTAAAATGTAATGTTTCTTATGAAAAATTTAAGCAATACAAGTATTCAAATTAGACATTTTAAAAATTCATTTAAATGCCATTTTTATCTCAAAAGGTTAAATTACACAGTTAGAGGGTGATTTGTAGTCCTATTGCAGAATGAAATTACCCCACTAAATTGTAAATATTTCAGTGGAGATGTGATTGTTTGATAGAAGATTCCAAATCCTAAAATTATGCAGGAAGCCTAGAATTGAGTCCTGCCTTGGGAAATTCACTTAACTCCTCTGTTCTTGTTTCTTCGTGTATAAAAAATGGCCAATGATACAACTTACCTAATGGGATTGTTATAAAAATTAATGGGATATGATGATTATGTTATAAACCATAAAGTGGTAACAAATCTTAGTTGTTCTTACTTTACCTGTGCTCAGAAAGGTACCACTCAACCTATTAATTCATTAATTATTTAGCTACCTCTTCTGTATGACAGACATTGTGTTAAGAACCAAGGGTTTAAAGTTTATTGAGACTGGGTCCCTGCCCTCAAAGAACTCAAAACCAAGTGGAGGAAAGGGACAAGCAGGCGATTATGTTTTATTAAGGGATAAGTGCTTTGACGGAGATCAACAGAATATTATATGATCCAGAATTTCTGGAAATATTGATGCCCAAGGTAGGTACTAAAGTTTGCCCAGAGGTGAGAAGGAGACAGGGCTTAGAGAAAGGTGACATTGGCAGGAACATGTTCAAGGGCTGTTGGTGAATATAAATGAAAGGGTGAGTGCTGAGGGATGAGGTCAAGAGAACTCACTCTGGAAGTTCTTATATGCTGTGTTAAGGAATTTTAACTCTATCCTGAAAACCATGACAAATCACTGAAAGGTTTTAATCAGGGAGTGACATAATCAGATTGTTTTTTAAAGATTACTCCTGGTGCAATTTGGAGAATAGATTTGAGGGGGTCAAAATAAAATCTGGGAGACTGTTCATTAATCTAGTTAAGAGTTGATTATAAAAGTTAATCTCAATGGATGTCAGCAAGATGACAGAAAAGGACTTTCCATGTTCTTCTCCACACAGATACATGAATTTAAACATATATCCATGCACAAAAATACCTTCAAGAGAGCTAAGGAAACCATGTCAGAGATTATAGTATCTGAGTGTAGCAAAGAAGTAATGCACTGAAGAGGCTAAAAAGGACAGATTCATACTACTTACACCACCTTTTCCCCAACCCCAGGCAGCGTAGGGCAGAGAGAGATACCCTTCATATGGGAGAAGGAGAAGGATGTTAGCACTGAACTTTTCCTCAGACCCTAACACTCGGCTTGTCCTCATAAAACCCAGTGCTGGCAAGGCTTCTGCGGCCCCAGACTCCAGGCTGGTACCCATGGACTGAGCATTCAGTCCAACCATGGTGCCAGGCTAGATCTCAAAGCCCCAAGCTGGATTCCAAAACTACAGGCTCCAGGCCTGCCTAGCAGACTCAATCTCTGGACCTACTTCAGCACCAGGCCAATCCCAGTTGCTCCAGGCTCCAGACCAGCTGTCCACAGCCCTGATCATCAGGCTAGCACCACAGACCCAGGGTTTAGGCTTATCCTAGTGATGGACCAGCCTCCATGGACCTAAGCTCTAGGACTATACTGTGGACCCAGGTTTCAGACTGGCCCCTGAAGCCCCAGGACCCAGGGCAGCCTTTGCAGACCTGACCTCCAGGCCAGCACCTGCACACTCAGCCTTCAGGCCAACACAAGTGAACCCAGGCTCTAGCCAGACTTCACAGCTCTAGGCTTTTGACCAGCCTCAATGGCTTCAGACACCAGGCCAGCAATCATGACCCTACATTCCAGCCCAGCTCTGACAGACCCTGATTCTACACCTGCCCCAGTACTAGGCCAGCTGCAGGCTCCAAGGACCCAAGATACAGGTTTGGTCCAGTAGACACAGAGTCCAAGTTCAGCCTAGCAGGCCTTGGTTCTAGGCCAGTCTCCATTGACTAAGGCTCCAGGATTACCTCTGCAGACCCAAGGATTACCTCTGCAGACCCAGGAAGACCCAGGCACCAGGCTCATCCCACTGTTTGGCTGGCCCCTGCAGACTCAGGCTCAAGGCCCACCCCAGTTCCGGGTCAGCCCTAGTGGATCCAGGCTTCAGGCCAGCCCTCTTAGACTCAGGCCCATTCCACAGAACCAGGCAACAGGTTCACCCCAGTGTATCCAAGTTTTAGGCTTACCTTGATGGGACCCAGGCACCAAGCTCACCCACCTGCTGATCCAGGCACTAGGTCAGCCAGTGTGAAGACTCAAGAGCAAGCCAAACTATGGACTATACCAGGCAGCTGGACTAGAATCCCTGAATGGACTGACTAGTGAAGGGCTTTCCCAGACAAACCCACTCAGAGACTGGAATAAGTCTCTAAATCTTCAAATGCCAAGACATAAATATAAGGCAACAAGAAATGAAAAACCAAGGAGACATAAACATAACACTAAAAGAACACGATAATCTCCCATAAGCTGACCCAAAGAAATGGAGATATATGAACTGCCTGACAAAGAATTCAAAATAATTGTTTTAAAAAGTAAGATCCATGAACTTCAAGAAAATACTGAGAAACAATTCAATAAAATCAGGAAAACAAGTTATCAAAATGAGTTTACCAGAGAGATTGAAATTATATATTTCTTAAAAATTAAACAAATTCTGGAGCTGAAAAACAAAACAAATATATAGCTTATTTGCATACAAAGAAGAAAAAAAGAATGAAGGAAGTTTATGGACTTACAGCACTAAAAGAGGAAATATTTCAAGTTATAGGAATAAATGAAGGAGAAAGGAGAAATAAAGGGGTAGAAAGCTCATTTAAAAAAAAAATCACTGCAAATCTGAGGAAAGGTATAAGTACTTAGGTACAGGAAGGTCAAAGACCTCCGATCAGATTTAGGCCAAAGACTACACCAACACATAATCAAACTATTGAAAATCAAGGATAAAGAGATGATTCTGAAAGCAGCAAGAGAAAAGCAAATAAATTGTAAAGGAGTTCCAGTATAGCTAGCAGCAGTTTCCTCAGCAGAATCCTTATAGACCAGAGAGAATGGGACAATTATGTTCAAAGTGCTTAAGGAAGAAAACTGCCAACCAGCAATATTATATTAATACCTAGCAAAGCTGTCCTTCAGAAATGAAAGAGAGCTAAAGACTTTCCCAGACAAACAGAAGCAGAAGGAGTTCATTACCATCAGACCTGTCTTAAAAGGAATGCTAAAAGGGAGTTCTTCAGGCTGAAAGAAAAGGACAGTAAGTAATAAAATGAAAATATGAAAGTATAAAACTCTGGTGAAAGTAAGTATACAGTCAAATTGACAATATTCTAAGCTGTAATGGTGGTATATAAATCACTTATGGCTTTGGTATGAAGGATAAAAGACAGAACTATTAATAGCTAAAATGATTTTAGGGATACACAATATAAAAAGATGTAAATTATGACACCAGGATTTAAAATGTGAAGAGGGTAGAGTAAAAGTGTAGGTTTTTTTTTTTTTAAAGGTGATTAAAGTTTTTATCAGCTTAAAATAACCTGTTATGAGCACAGGACACAGCGAAAAAATACACAAAATAAAATTTTTAAAACCCTATTATAATTATATTTTATGGTAACCACACAGCAAAAAACTTTAGTAAATACACAAAAGATAAAAATTAAGGAATAAAGCATATCATTAGAAAAAAATGACCTAATCACAAAGGAAGAAAAGAAAGAGAGGAAGAAAGCAACAAAGGATCTACAAAACAACTGGTGAACAGTTAACAAAATGGCAGTAGTAAGTCTTTACCCATCAGTAATTATTTTGAATGTAAATGGCTTAAATTCTCCAACCAAAAGATGTAGAGTGGCTGAATGGATAAAAAACCAATACCCAACTATAAATTGCCTACAAGAGATTCACTTCACCTATAAGGGACACAGGTAGATTAAAAGTGAAGGGAGACAAAAAGATATTCTGGACATATGGAAACCAAAAGAGAGCAGGGCAGCTATAATTATATAGCATTTAAATCAAAAACTGTAAAACAAGGTCATTATATAATGATAAAGGGGTCAGTTTAGCAAGAGAATATAGTAATTATATATTCACCCAACATTGGAACACCAAAATATATAAAGAAAATAGTAATATATATGAAAGGAGATTATAACACAGTAATAGTAGAGGACTTCAATACCCTGCTTTCAGCAATGGCCAGATCATCCAGACAGAAAAATAGGGAAATTTTGGACGTAAACTGTTTTAGATGAAATGGACCTAACATACAGACATATATAGAACATTCTATTCAGCTGAAGCAAGACACACATTGTTCTCAAGTGCCCATGGAACATTCTCCAGGATAGATCACGTGTTAAGCTACAAACAAGTCTTACCAAATTTAAGAAGATTAAAATGGTATCAAATATCTTTCCTGACCTCAATGGTATGAAACTAGAAATTGTTAACAGTGAGTAAATTGGAAAATTCACAAATACATGGAAATTAAACATGTTCCTGAATAACCAGTGGAGCAAAGAAGAAATTAAAAGGGAAATTTTAAATTATCTTGTGAAAAATGAACATGGAAATACAACATACCAAACAAAACTTACGGGAAGCAGCAAAAATCGTTTTAGGAAGGAAGTTTTATAGCAGTAAACACCTACATCAGAAAACAAGAAAGATCTCAAACAACCTAATATTACATCGCAAGGAACTAGAAAAAGAAGAAATAAGTCCAAATTTAGCAGAAGGAAGGAAATAATGAAGATCAGAAGAAATAAATGAAATTGAGATTAGAAAAACAATAGAAAAGAGGCCGGGCGCGTTGGCTCACGCCTGTAATCCCAACACTTTGGGAGGCCGAGGCAGGTGGATCACGAGGTCAAGCGATCGAGACCATCCTGGTCAACATGGTGAAACCCCATCTCTACTAAAAATATAAAAAATTAGCTGGGCACAGTAGCGCGTGCCTGTAATCCCAGCTACTCAGGAGACTGAGGCAGGAGAATTTCCTGAACCCAGGAGGCGAAGGTTGCGGTGAGCTGAGATCGCGCCACTGCACTCTAGCCTGGGTAACGAGCGAAACTCCGGCTCAAAAAAGAAAAGAAAAACAATAGAAAAGACTAACAAAACTATAGGCTAGGGGAGGGATAGCATTAGGAGAAATACCTAATGTAGATGACGGGGTGATGGATGCAGCAAACCACCATGGCACGTGTATAACTATGTAACAAACCTGCACATGCTGCACATGTACCCCAGAACTTAAAGTATAATAATAATAATAATAATAAAAGATAAAATTTAAAAACTTTTGGCTAGAAGAAAAGAGAGAAGACTCAAAAAATAAGAAATGAAAGAGGAGACATTACAATTGATACCACAGAAATGCAAAAGGATAAGAGGCTACAATGAATAATTATGTGTTAACAAATTAATGACCTAGAAGAAAATACAAGATACATATAGTCTACCAAGGCTGAATCATGAAACAGAAAATCTGAACAGACCAATAGCAACCAGTAACAAATAAGAGATTGAATCAGTAATGAAGTCTCCCATCAAAGAAAAGCCCGGGAACTGATGACCATTCCTTCTAAAACTACTGAAAAATTCAAGAAGGGAGAAACTTTTTTTTTTTTATATATAGGATCTTGCTTTATCACCCAGGCTGGTGTGCAGTGGTGCAATCATAACTCACTGCAGAGGTAATCCCACTTCAAGCCTCCCAAGTAGGTGGGACTACATGTGCCACCATGCCCAGCTAATTTTTTTTTTACTTTTTGTAGAGATGGAGTCTTGCTGTTTTCTAGGCTCGTTTCAAGTTCCTGGCCTGGCCTCAAGTGATCCTCTCACTTAGGGCCTTACAAAGCACTGGGATTATAGACATGTGCCAGCCTGAGAGAACACTTTTAAACACGTTCAAAGCCAGACTAGGACACTACAAGAAAGGAAAATTACAGTGTAATATCCTTCATGAACTTAGATGCAAAATTCCTCAACAAAATCCTGGCAAACTAGAGACCCTGGTTATGGTCAATTGATTTTTGACAAAAGTACAAAGAACACACAATAGGGAAAAGAGAATCTCTTCAATAAATGGAGCTGGGAAAAGTCGGGGGAAACTGGATATCCACATGCAGAAGAATGAAGTTAGACCGTTATCTCACCCCATATACAAACATCATCCCAAAATAGATTAAAGACATTAACGTAAGACCTGGAATTTTAAGAGTAGTAGAAGAAAACAGGGAAAAGCTTCATGACATTAGTCTGGGCCACAAATTTTTGGATAGGACCCCAAAAGCACAAGCAATAAAAGTAAAAATAGAAAAATCAGATTGCATCAAACTAAAAAGCTTCGGCACAGTGAAGGAAATCATCTACAAAATGGAAAAAAAACAACCTACAGAATGGGAAAAAGTATTTCCAAGCCGTACATCTGATGAGGGGTTAATACTCAAAAAATAAAGAATCCAAACAATAGTAAGAAAACCACCTGATTGAAAATGGGTAAGGCATCTGAATAAACATTTCTCAAAAGAAGACACACAAGTGGCCAATAGATACCTGAAAAAGTGCTCAACATCACTAATCATCAGAGATGTTAGAATGGTATCTTGGACAACCCACAGAAAATCTTCACAATCTATACATCTGACAAAGGACTAATATCCAGAATCAACAACGAACTCAAATCAGTAAGAAAAACAATCCCATCAAAAAGTGGGCTAAGGACATGAATAGACAATTCTCAAAAGAAGATATTCAAATAGTCAACAAACATATGAAAAAATGCTCAACATCACTAATGAGCAGGGAAGTGCAGATCAAAACTGCAATGCAATACCACCTTACTTCTGCAAGAATGGCCATAGTAAAAAAATAAAAAAATAGTAGATGTTGGTGTGGATGCAGTGATCAGGGAACACTTCTACACTGCTGGTAGAAATGTAAACTAGTACAACCACTATGGAAGACCGTGGCCATTCCTTAAAGAACTAAAAATAGGACTACGATTTGATCCATCAATCCCACTACTGGGTATCTACCCAGAGGAAAAGAAGTCATTTATATGAACAAGATACTTCACATGCATGTTTATAGCAGTACAATTCACAATTGCAAAATCATGGAACCAACTCAGGTGCCCATCAGTCCACAAGTGGATAAAGAAACTGTGATACATATATACAATGGAATACTGCTCAACCATAAAAAGGAAATAATTAACAGCATATGTAGTGACCTAGATGAGATTGGAGACTATTTTCTAAGTGAAGTAACTCAGGAATGGAAAACCAAACATTGTAAGTTCTCACTGATACGTGGGAGCTAAGCTATGAAGACACAAAGGTGTAAGTGATACAATGGACTTTGGGGACTTGGGGGGAATGGTGGGAGGGGGAGGTGAGGGATAAAAGACAAAATAAGGTGCATTGTATACTGCTTGGGTGATGAGTGCACCAGAATCTTACAAGTCACCGCTAAAGGAACTTACTGATGTAACCAAATACCACCTGTACTCCCAATAACCTATGGGGGAAAAAAAAAGAATTGTGTCTTTGTCTTGCCGTAAAGGAATACCTGAGGGTGGGTAATTTATAAAGAAAAGAGGTTTATTTAGCTTATGGTTCTGCAGGCTGTAGAAGCAGCATGACGCCTGCATCTGTGTAGCTTCTGGTGAGGGCTTTTATGCTGCCTTAAAAGATGGCAGAGAAAGTCAGATTGGAAGTGGGCACATGCAGAGAGGCCAAGCCTGAGGGGCGTCCTAACTTTGTAACAATCCACTCACAGGAACTAATTCAATCCCAGCAAAACTAATCCCATCTCACTAGAGCTAGAACTCAACTACCATGAGAATGGCACCAAGCCATTCATGAGGGATCTGCCTCTGTGACCCAAATACCTCTCATTAGGTCCCACCTACCAGCACCTCCATGTTGGGAATAAAATTTCAAATGAGATTTGGTGGAGACAGACCAACCATATACAGACCATAGCAGGTGACTATTATAAGAGACAAAAGTGGTGGTGAGGATGTGTTAAAAAAAAAAACAAAACAAAACACGGGGAACCCTTGCACACTGCTGGTGGAATTGTAGATTAGTATAGTCATGGAAAACACTACAGAGTTTCTTCAAAAAAATAAAAATAGAACTACCCTATGATCCAGCAATTCCACTACTGGGTATCTATCTAAAACATACGAAATCAGTATGTTGAAGAAATATCTACATTCCTATGTTACTGCAGCATTATTCACAATAGGCAGGATGTGGAATCAATCTAAATGTCTGTTTACAGATGAATGGATAAAGAAAATGTGCTACATATACACTCTGGAATACTATTCAACCTTAAAAAAGAATGAGATACTGTCATCTGCAACAACATGAATGAACCAGGAGGGAACAGTATGTTAAGTAAAATAAGCCAAGCACTGAAAGACAAATATTGCATGATCTCACTCATATGCAGAGTACTAAAAGTTGAACTCATAGAGGTAGAGAGTAGAATGGTTGTTACCAGAAGCTGGGGGTTATGGAGATTGGGGAGATTTTTTAAAAAGGAAACTTCAGTCTTTTAAAGGGCATCTATATAGGACCTACAGCTAATGTCATTATCTAATGATAAAGGACCGAATGCCTTTCTTGTATGATAGAGAACTAGGCAAAGATGTCCAATCTCACCACCTCTTTTCATATTGTACTGGAAGGCTTAGCAAGTACAATAGAACAAGAAATTAAATGAAAGGCATTCAGACATGAAATAAATAAAACTTTCTTTGTATATGACATGATTGTCTGTGTAGAAATTACCAGCAAATCTATTAAAAAGCTCCTAGAACTAATAGGTGATTTGAGCAGCATACAGGTTAACTTTTTAAACCATCACTTGTGTTTCTATACAAGGACAATGAACAATTGGAAACCAGGATTTTTTTTAATAAAAATCCATTTATAATAGCTCCAAAAGGAAGGGTAAAAAAAACCACCTAGTTATAAGTCAAAACATGTGCAGGATCTGTATGTTGAAAGTTACAAAATGCTGGTGAAGGAAATCAAAGACAACCAAAATAAACAAGCATAGTGTATTCATGGATTACAACACTTGATACAGTCAAATTGACCAGTAAATTTAATGTGATCCCAGTCAAAATCTCATTGTAGACAACCAGATTCTAAAATTTATATGGAAAAGTTAAACCAAATAGCTAAAGCATTTTTAAAAAAGAAATAAAGTTGGGGGACTCATGTTATCTGGTGTTAAGACATAATATAAATCTAAGATAATTAATACACTGTAGTATCGGTGAAAGAGTAGGTACATAGAACTATGGAAGAGAAGAGAGAGAGTGTCTAGAAATAGACATACAAATACGGTTAATTGATTTTTTTTTTAAAGGTGAAAAGCCAATTCAGTGGAGGAAGGATAGTTTTTTCAACAGATGGTGCTAGACCAACTGAATGTCCTCATACCAAAAAAGAATTTCCTTCTATGAAAAGTTAACTTAGAACTTATCATGCACCTATATGTAAGATAAAACTAGAAGACTCTTAGAAACAAACATAGGAGAAACTCTTCATGACCTGGGGTTTCACAGAGTTCTTACAGTATCAGAAGCACTACCCATAAAAGAAAAAGATTGATAAATTGGTCTTCATCAAACTAAAAATTTTGTTCTGTGAAAGATACTGATAGAATGTGAAGAAGATATATGGATAGCAGATAAACACACGTGAAAGGTGCTCAGCATCATTAGTCACTATATATTTTTTAGAATGCCTAAATTACTGATAATATGAGGTGTTCATGAGGATGTGGAACAACTGTAAGTTTTATACATTGCTGGTGGATTACAGCATGAAACAGCCACTCTAGAAAACAGTTTGGCAGTTTCTTTAAAAGTTAGACATATGCCTACCATATAACCTGGTATTTGTTCTAGACAGAGTTCACACAAACACTTGTGCACAAATGTTTGCAGTAGTATTGCTGATAATCATCAGAATCTGGAAAGAACTTGAATGTCCTTGAATTGATGAATGAATAAACTAATTGTGTATCTACTTGATGGGATATACCCAGCAATGAATACAGGAACAGATCTTTTTATAATACAAAAATAGATGAATGAGTCTCAAATGCAATTTGCTAAGTGAAAAAACAGCCATTCTTATAATTACATGTTCTGTGATTTTGTACAAATGACATCACAGAAGGTCAGCAGTTGCTAGGGGTTGTGGGAAAGGGGAAGATCTGACTTAAAAAGGGTGTTGGAATTGTTCTGTACCTGGTTTGTAGAGCTGGTAGCAAATGCTATGCACATGTTAAAACTCATAAAACTTAAGCCTAAAAAAGTGAATTCTGCTGTATATAAATTTTAGGAAATAAAAATACTTACTACCTTGTATGCATTTGTCAAAGTTTGTTCATACACTTAACATTTGTGCATTTCACTGTGTCAAAATTTTGACTCACCTAAAAATAAAGAATTGTAAATAAACAAAAAAGTAACTATAGGATGGGAAACACTTAGGTGTTCTAATTAGAACAGTTTTACCCTAAAGTGTGATATATATAAAATATTTATTATGGTAAGGGCTTATATATTTTCCTGCTTAGGAGATTACCACGTTGTCTGTTTTCTTGACAATTTATTGTTGATTCACTGAATGTTACTTCTTAATAATGATGGCTAGTTTCTGGACACAAGCTGGATAAGAGCTGTTTTATAATCTGTTTTTCTACTGCATCAATTCAGATTCATCCTATCTCTCATCTTTTCCTTTTGCACACAATTTTTTCTTTCATCTGTTGACAAGGGAAAAAAATCAACTTGGAAAAATGTGTTTTGAGTGTTTTCAATGAATTTGTCACATTTAAGATTTAATCATTCATAAATTATTTCTTGACTAGAAGAAGCAGTTCATACTGTATTAGTTGTGATAATCTTTGGGCCTCATAAAACAAACTAGCAAAAGCTTTATCTTAAACACTATAGACCATTTGCAATGCTATGGATTGAATGGATATATTTGACCACTTGCTGTCGGTGACAGATGATGTCAGATTAAATTTAAATTGATCTCCTCTCAATGTTTATCTCTGGTGCATGTGCAATTACTTCAGCACCAGAGAACCTTTCAGAGGCATTCTGTCAATACAGCTACCTGACAGTCATTTGTATTTGTAAACTGTGCATTTGGCACCTGCTGGTCTCTGTTGCATTGGAGCTAGTGGGGAGCCAAAATGGGTATACAATGAAGTTTTTGGTTGGTACATCTCAGTGGGAGTTATTGAAGGGAAGAAACAGCACTTCCGGGACCTCAGGAGAGGATAAAAAGAAAAACTGGTAATACTAACTACAAGCCAGCTATTCTTTGCTACCAAAAAAAAAAAATAATGGTTTTAAAAGTCAATAAATTCTACCCAAGGAATTAAAGTGTATGTGGACCTGCATTTTAATTCTTGTAACAGAATAAAAAAGTGTTTCTATTTAAAATATATAAGTTTTAAAGCACCAAGATCTCAATTAGAAGGCAGACAATTCCTATGAACAGAAATGTAAATACAAGCAATGAAAAAATGCTTAATTTTTGAAGAAATTGTAAATTAAAATGCAGGTATTCTTTTCCTTATAGAATTAGCAAAACCAATTTTAATTTTAAAAAGACAAACATGCTGGCAAGACTTTAAAGAACAAATAGGTGAACAGATGGTAGAAACCGATGATGTTCTGTAGGTATAATTTGCTCACACTTGGTGAAAAGCTCTTATTTGTTAACCCAGTAATCCTACTTTATTATATACAACTCAGGGAAATACTTCAAAGAAGAAAGCCTGATATATAAATTTGCTTAGCTTAATATGGTGTTTTCTGCCACAGTGCATATTTCTGTGCTGCATATGTGCTCATACATAACTGGTAATTAAGAGAATAATGTCCACAGAAAGCAAAGTTGTGTCGTTTCATATATCATTATCCTCAGATTGTCCAGAAGCCATCAGAATAAGCTTTGTCATAAAGAGAATGGCATAGGAGTATATGAAGACCTCCAAAACAACTGAGTCCTGGGGAAGTGCCTTTCTTAGTGTATATAAAAGCTAGTTTAATGATCTTCAGAAGTGCTTTGCTTTTCACAATGTTAAGCTATCCAATGAAGTTGCATGTGTGGTTTGAAGGAGTCGTGAAGACATTTCCCCGTTTAGGAGAAAAGCATGAAGATGCTATGCCTTGGTTCCGGTTAATTTTATGAAATCGGTTTTTACTGTCTAGTGAATGCCCTCAAGGAACTGAACCTCAAAAGAGGGCTCACAAGCTTTATGTAAGGCTGCAGAGTATCACCTGGTGGACACTTGGTTTCAATGCTGGTGGACATTGGATGGTGCTAGTATTTTTGTTATAGCTTCAGAATGGTACTTTGGTTACAAAGCTGCATAGTTTTAAGTAGTTAGCCCCTAACTGTTTTTCCATTGAGCCCTGTTATTTTTACTGTGATGTTGCAGAACAAAAGGTTTTTTTAGTTACATGTATGTAATTTAGGAAAATATATAAGTGCCCAATAAGAAAAAATGGTTAGGTAACTTAGGGTACAGCATCTTGATAGACTATAATGTGCCTTAATGATAAGCATGGAAAATTTTCTATGAAACAAGTACAGGAATTGGAAAACAAAACTGAGTATCTGGATACTATGCTTACAACCGTGTAAAAATGTTTGACACACACCTGGTGTACAGTAGTTGTGGTAGGATGGTGGGATCATAGGTTAGCAAAATTAATACTGTGAAGTTAGTAAAATAGAGGTAAGGCTGTTTTAACAGTTTAAATTTTATTTGACTGTGGTTTCAGAATTCCTGGAAAACTCAAACAATTCGTATTTGACTTACATTCTGGAAAACTGCACAGAGAATTCCATCATGGACCTGACCCAACTGATACAGCCCCAGGAGAGGTAGGACTCCTATTTCTTTTTCAATGGGAACTCTTTTTTTTTTTTTCCTTTTTCAGTTAGCCTTGAAGAGGGTCCGAAGTTCTCACATCAGCTTGAGCTTGAGCTTCTGAATATTTTTGTAAAGAAATTCTGAGTAGAAATTATCCTTTCAAATTAATTTTTAAAATGTTAGGTCCTCAGAAAAGTTGAAAGAATATTATAATGTGGTTTCTTGATCATATAAAAGTGTTCTGAATGTGACCTCTGTGGAATATGGCTATAACAGGGTTAAAATACATTTGGCTTTAAATGGGAATAGGAAATACGAATCTAAAGCAGATAAATCAGTGAAGAAATCAGTGGATTCCAATAATTGTCCAAGCCTTACTCTGTGGCTGGAAGATTGACCACACTATAAAGAAAGTAATGATTTGTTATTCTTGCTAAATCATTCTAAGAGCCTTGACAAATACACTGTTCATAATGCTCAAAACTTTCCAGTTTAATGCAGCTTTCCCATTTGTAATTTAGAATACTTGACAACTGTTTCATCAAAATTTTATGGTTTTTTTTTTAACCTGAGAATTTTACTATTTCTACCTTGTAACTTCTGTTACAAGTAATTTCTGTTCCTACTGTACTAAACAGCCCTAAATTTGCATTTTGATGCATTATGATTTCTATCATGCATATTACCATGATACCGAGAGGGAAAACCCTCTATTTCATAAGCTTGGAACTTAAATCCATTATTTTGCCTGTAGAACTTCTGTTAATAAAAGGAAAATAAAAACTGAGTGAATTTTTGTTTACCTTATTTAAGAGTCAGATTAGGTTCAGAGGCAAGAGTTCTCTATAGGAATCCAACATCATGCTTTTTCCTTTAAAAATGAGATCAGATGTTTTATAATTAAGAAACTGTAGGAGTCAAACTTGTTGGCTGTATAACCCAAAGGTGATTATTTTCCTCAGAAAAGAAGGCCTGCATAATACTTTATTAGATTAGGAAAAGATGTAATTTACCATTATTGTATTATCCTGATTGGTTTCAATTTTCTCATTAGACAGTGAACTTATATTTGTTCATCTTTGTGTACTAACAGAGGGTACCAAATAAATGTTTCTTTTATAGTAATATAATTAATTTCAGCCTTATTAATCCAAACATATATCTCACTAAAAAAATTAAAAATGTATTGTGAAAGGAACATGATAGTTTGTAGACACATTGCTTCCTGTTAGAATTAATGTGCCATTACATATAGTATGTAATATATGCACTGTGTGCCTATGTTAACTACAGGGGATATTAAAATGAGGAGAACAATCAGGCCTGCTCTTGAGCTCACAATTTAGAAATAGAGGATATACTGCACTGGCTATTCTTTAAAACTCTTGGAAGTAGCTTGTTTCACTGTGTATTTTTGTCTACTTTTGGTACACAAGTAAAATACTACAGAAACTTATTTCAGTATTGAACTGTTTGCTTTCCTCTTTATTTCAACTAAGCTGTAATAACTTCTGGTATCCTGGTAATTGATAACTAAGCCAATATCTAGAGTGGGTGCTGTTAATTCTCTTAGCAGGCATGCACAATAGGAAAGGGTTTGGGCCAACCTAAGGTTCTGCTGCCTCTGCAGACTAGTCTAGGAAAGCACCCAGGTGTCAGTATTTTGGTTCCTTCCACCACACCTCAGTAAATGTAAACAAGTCCACAGTTAATGGCCCTGTGGCAAACCCTGCCCTGGAGAATCTGAAGAAGAGCATTTGAAATGGGGAAAGCAAGATTTCACACTTAAATCTCTTGTTTTGGCACATGGTTGCTATCTTTTTTTGATTAAGAAGCAAATAATTGGGGAACTACCATTCATTGAATACTATTATTAAAATATTATTGCACCATAAACTATATTGGTATAAAAATGTTTTATTCTTTCTTTTGTAGCAAGCCCAAGATGTAGCAAGCAGTCCACCTGAGAGCTCCTTCCAGAAACTAGCACCCAGTGAATATAGGTATACTCTATTGAGGGATCGAGATGAGCTTTAAAAACTTGAAAAACAGTTTGTAAGCCTTTCAACAGCAGCATCAACCTACATGGTGGAAATAGTAAACCTATATTTTCATAATTCTATGTGTATTTTTATTTTGAATAAACTGAAAGAAGTTTTGGGTTTTTAATTTTTTTCTCCCCGACTCAAAATGCATTGTCATTTAATATAGCCTCTTTAAAAAACAAACAAACAAAAAACTGCTAGTGTTAAAAAAATAAAAATCAGAAGCCTATATCCACTTTAAATCTGTCCTGTAAAATTTTAATAAATCAAGTGAAAGGTGACATTGCCAGAAACTGACCATTAACTTGCACTACTAGGGTAGGGAGGACTTAGGGATGTTTCTGTGTCGTATGTGCTTTTCTTTCTTTTCTTACGATCAATTCTGTTGGTATTTTTAGTATCTCATTTCTCAAAGTTAAAGGGATATACATTCTGGATACTTGGGAGGGGAATAAATTAAAATTTTCACACTGTGTACTGTGTTTTGCTGATTGGTTGGATATTACTTATGAAAATTCCATAGTGGTATTTTTTGGATTCTTAATGTGTAACTTAAACATACTTTGAAGCGGAGGAGAATTATAAGACAGAACATTTGGCAGGAATTGTCCTTATGAACCAAGAAAAAGAAAGTGAAAAGTATTACTAAGCTTCTGTGTTTGTCTAAAAATGTGGCATATGGATGGCATTTAAAACTTTGAATGAATTATATGTAAAGCTGGGAAAGGGAGGTGACAGTGGAACAGGTTACCAGTCAGAACTAGATGACTTTTAAGGCTCCTCCTATTATGAGACTTCAATTTCCAAAGGGAAAAACCAGCAGATAAATTGTATTTCAGTAATTCTAACCTGCTTCTTTCTTGTAGAGTCTTGTTATAGTTGTAGAAATCAAAAACAAGGAACATACATATTTACTTTTTTTTCTGTTATAAAATGGTTAGAGGACCCTACCCCCTCTAGATTCCTTGATTTCCCAGGCCTGCAGCATACAGTAAGATGGGTCCCTGTGCCAGGCCTTAATACTGCCAGGGACTAAAACCAGAGGGAGGAGACCCTCAGTGTCGTATCAGGAAGCCCAATGCCAGAGGACAGACAGGATCAAAATTGGCTTTTCCTCTGGTCCTGGGTTGGTGCTATAGGCCAAGGGTCATTTCATACTTGGGTATAAATCAATCCCAGTTTGGGGAGAGATGATTTTTAAGCTTAAAAGGCTGACATGTGCCATTATATGTAGTATGTAATATATGTAACATCTTCCAGTTCTTTTAAAATAAAATGAATATTTATAATGGATATTTAATGATTGTTATTTTTAAAAACCAGCTTATAATTCCTAGTTATGCATGATTTATAGTTTACATAGTTTTATTCAGAATAATAAATGTTAATAAGGTGATAAGGGATATATTTAGCATATTGTACCAGATTGTGACTAAGAAAGTAGGATGGAGCTTTCTAGCAGTTGGGCCTTAGTTCTGTTATCTTCATTGCTTTTAACCAATCAGTTGAATGAAGTTAGAGTTATGGTCCTCAGGTTAGATGATGGACCAGATCTGTGAGGGTCAGCATGGAAATTCACAAATATTGAAGATAGCACACAGGACCAAAAGCAGCACATGCAATCAACTGGAATAATATTGTAATCCTGTAATTGGGTTTGAAAAAAATAATCAACAAAAGATAAATTCAAGAGTTAGGTTGCAGAGAGGTGGCTTGGGAGTAGTTATTATAAAAAAGACCTCAAGGAGTACATGTTCATTATGTTCTAAGATAATAGAGTGGCTGTTAAGGGAGTCGATTTGAGGAAGTATGATTTAGCATTCATACATGTTGGACTTAGGCTCTAGCCCTGCCACTAATAGGCTCTGGCCCTGCCAGACCATAACTCTGGACTGTAAAGCCATTGAGGACAAGGAAACTAAATGTAATGTCTACATCACTAGTGCCTAGAATTTCTGGACACTTAGTAGTCACCATCAGGCATTTGTTTAATGAATGAAGCAAAGTGACCGTGGTTACTTTTTTTTTTTTTTTTTTTTTGAGACGGAGTTTCGCTCTTGTTACCCAGGCTGGAGTGCAATGGCGCGATCTCAGGTCACTGCAACCTCCGCCTCCTGGGTTCAGGCAATTCTCCTGCCTCAGAGTCCTGAGTAGTTGGGATTACAGGCACGCACCACCGTGCCCAGCTAATTTTTTGTATCTTTAGTAGAGACGGGGTTTCTCCATGTTGACCAGGATGGTCTCGATATCTTGACCTCGTGATCCACCCGCCTTGGCCTCCCAAAGTGCTGGGATTACAGGCTTGAGCCACCGCGCCAGGCCCGTGGTTACTTTTTTACCCGAGGGACTCAGCACTCACTCATTACGACTTGGTGCCTAATTTTATAAAAAGTCATTAAGCTCAAGTGCACTCCATGAAAGGGCAGCTTGGATAAAAAGAGGTTTTTAAAACATGGGTGTTATGGCTGTTTTGCTTGGAGAAGACTTGGGACTGGGACAGTCTTTAGATATTTCAAGGGCCGGCATTGTCTATCTGTATCCTAGGGCTTGAACTAGGATTTGAGGAAGTCACAGGGAGGCAGATTTCAGTCTGACTTTATTCAGTCCAAGTTTTTTTGGTGTTGTAGTATATGATGAAAGATGTGACGCTGAATAAAACACTTTCTGCCCTTGTTTACAATCTCGTCAGGCAGATGGATAGACATTGTTAGTAAACAATGACTAACATAGATGTAAAGATAGAAGAAAGTAAAGGTTAATGAGGGCATAAGGGAGCACTCAGTAGCAGAGATTTGAGGATATTTTGAGCATTTAAAAGATGAATAGGTTTTCTCAGGAGGTAGGGATCTGGCTGAGGGAATAATCTGAGCAAAAGTGTGAAACAGGCTAACGTATTAGAGAAAAAAGTTCTTGTAGTAAGGCATTTGGGGTTGGGAGGAAATGATAAAGGAAGCTAGGGAAAGAAATGGGAGCTGGTCACACAGGTCCTGTGTGCCAGACTAAGGGGTTTGTACCATATATTGTAGGCAGCAGAGATCCATCAACAGACTGCAAGCAGGGAAGTATGTTCACTTTTAAGTTTCAGAAAGAATACTGTGGAAGCAAGTCTCAAATTTAGGCTTGTTCCCCTCTGAACCATGAACCAGAGACCACTACAGGTAGAAGTCTTCCCTGGTTTATCCAGTCTACTTGGGGGCCTCAGGCTCCTCAGCTAGGAAGACGGGATGCAAGACTAGACTGAAGAACACAGTTGAGTCCCAAAACCAAAAGGAGGCCTTTCTGCTTCTTAGCCAGCTACCTTTTCCAGTTTTGCAAATTGTGAGGGGGACCATAAAAGGATCAAAACTTTTAAATGACATTCTAAAAATTATTTTTTTGTAAGTTAAAAGAGCCTAGAGAAATAAGATAGAGAATGGGCATGTAAAGCATCTCTGATAAAACCAGGCTGCCAAAGATCATGTGCAAAAGAGGGGAAAACTGGCATGACAAAACTACAGAGAGGAGAGTGAAATATAAAAGTATTTGAAATGTTCAAGCTCAGAATAAGCTTAAATTTATAGAAAATGCTAAAGTTGTCAAGGCTTTTTTTTTCTTTTTAAAACCTGAGTAAGGGCAAAAAGAATGGATAAAGTATTGTAACGGATTGACAATCAGGAAGAGCAGAATAACTCAGTTTTTTTTTCTCTTACAAGAAGATATCACTGGACCAAAATAAAATGACAGGAAATTGCAAAAATGAAAAGCAAAAAAAAATCTTGCCACCTTAAATGATTTCAAGGCTGTTAGACCCACACTTCTGTATTCTAGAGAGCTGCTGGAGGTTGCAAATGCTTTCTGTTAACAACTATTGGGAATTTTTGAGAAACCATGGAGAAAGGTGACAGAAGACTGAAAACGGGCAAACGTATTGCAGGTTTCAAAATAATTAGCTATAGCTTTAGCTATTTTTCTAAAGTAAAACCTCATGAACCAAACAAATGTTAGTACTCTATTTGGGGGAAAGATTTAAATAGGTGTAAAGAACAAAACAGTTACCTGTTTTTAAACCCATTATTTAACGACCCTGAAGACAGTTGTTTCAGGACTCAAGTTTTATGCTGATAATAACTGTTTATGTGTTCATTAAGCAGGTTGGATAGGACCTCTGCTTAGCAACTGTTTTTTAGCTGTGTTTGAATTTTTGTATGTATTTCCAAGTAATAAAATTATATTTATAAAAATTTCTATATTTGAGACTTTTTACTAATTTACTGTTACAAATAACATCATATTGTAAACACTTTACTCAGAATATAGATGACCAAAGTTGCTGGCTTTTTCAGTTTAAAGTTATTTCCTAGCTAATTTAATTGTACCAAATCAGAATGGAAAGCTGTATGAATCCATGTGATCACTCAAACCCAGCCTTTTGTTGAAGCAAGCATCAAAGTTCCCTCTTGAAGAACGCGTTAGGGAATGGCTGGCCTGCCCTTAAACAATAGGTTTTAGAGTCACCAGAGGAGAAAAAGTGCAGCTTACAGATTGCTTCTCTAAAATACCCCTTCCCCCACCTTGCTTAGTAAATTCCTCCTATTCATCCTTCAATGCCTAATAATGCTTGTTGCTCCCTGTGGTCCCGCAGTCCTGTGTGGATTTTAGAGTACCCGGTCTAATTCAGAGTTACAAATACATGTATCTCTCTTCCTTATCACTACATGTGAATACCCTAAAAGAACTCGTCTATCTTTGTAATCCCAGCACTTGTGACACTGAAGGTACTCGGGAAATCTCTGATGGTGAAAAAGCCAAATTAAATAATAAATATGTGAGCAAATGATTAAAGAACAAGAAAACATCACCACAAGTGGAAAGAGTTCTACTGGTTAATCTGCAAATCTCAATTATCTGATGATTCTGTCCATCACAAACGTTTTTAGGTGAATCTAGTCACCTTTAATCCTATATCTAAATCTGGCTTTGGGGTCCTAAGATTTTCTGTCTAGAATAGATTAAAATCTTAACAGTGCACACCAATCCAGTGATACATAACTCTCAGAATGACACTTAAATACCCTCTTGGGTAATGCAGAGTGCTGCAGAGGTGCTGGAAAATTTCTGCACTCCACACATTTGCTATGAGGTGAACCTGACCCCTAGCTTAGCCTCATGGAGCAACAGACTTGACAAAATAACCCTGTTATGGTTTACAAATACCATTTACCATTCGGCAAGCATTATCTATTGTTTCCAGTCCACTGATCTAACAGGAGACGGCACCTACCATCAAGGAGCTCAAAGTTGAGTGAAGGAGCAAAACAGATGTGTAAAAAGGTGATTATAATGAAATGTTGTAGGTGCTAGGATGTGAGTTAGTCACAGAGAACATGGAGGTGTGCACAGTCTTGGGAATTAGGGGAGCCTTCCTAAAAGAAGTGCTTTCTTGCTCAGAAAGAGCTATACTTTCCTAAGCACATCAGGCTCTTCTCTACGAGGATTAATAGAGGCTGTCAATATTATTCTATCTTACTGTAATAAAAGTATTGTTAGGTATTGCCGACCTGTGATTTTTCTCACAACTCTGGTCCTCTCAGGTAATAATAGCATATCCCATGTGTTTTACTTATTGGCATGACTACCAGGGAAGAAACTGCTTTCCCACTGCCTTGGTGCCCTGTGTAAACTGGCCTAGATAGGATTAGCTTACTCTTAGAATACTGATGCCTTGTTTTCTTGCCCTAACTACTGCCCAGGAAGGGGACTAGAACATGGGATTCCTCGCTGTGCACACAGCAAGGAAATAGAACAGGTTATCAATTCTGAGTCCAGAATGAGCATGGCTTTTTGATTTAAAATATTAGCTGTCCATTTCAGAAATTTTCCAGGATTCAAACGTAAATTTCCTGGTCTGTGGCTTCTGGAATCCAGCTTTTACGCCTTAAATGTAGCGTTTTGCCCAAGCTCAGTGTTCTAGAACATTTCCTATTTTCTTGTTCCTTGCAATTACTGGTAGCGCTTTAACTTGCATGTTTATGTTCCCACTAACATTGGAATTTTGTTTTTTTTTTTTTTGTTTTTTTTTTTGAGACGAAGTTTCGCTCTTGTTACCCAGGCTGGAGTGCAATGGCGCAATCTCGGCTCACCGCAACCTCCGCCTCCTGGGTTCAGGCAATTCTCCTGCCTCAGCCTCCTGAGTAGCTGGGATTACAGGCACGCGCCACCATGCCCAGCTAATTTTTTGTATTTTTAGTAGAGACGGGGTTTCACCATGTTGACCAGGATGCTCTCCATCTCTTGACCTCGTGATCCACCCGCCTCGGCCTCCCAAAGTGCTGGGATTACAGGCTTGAGCCACCGTGCCCGGCCCGGGATTTTGTTTTTTATCTGGGCCTAGAAATGATCAATCCTTTTAAAACACAGATGCTCTTTGTTTTTGGTAACGCCACACTTACTTTCATTGCCCTTATAACTAGGGTGACCATTGTAATTTTTTTCATCCAAACCAGGACACTGAGATGAAAAGGGAGCATTAGTAATAGTTTCACCAGGACAACAGATGTAAATTGGGACTATCCTAGACAAACTGGGATGTATGACCACCCTGCTTCTAACTGGATCTTACATATTTTCATGTTTGGATATCATTCTTAATAAAGCCTTTTTTAAAAAAAATCATTTTAAGGATTCTTAGTATTCAAGTCTCCACTCATTTTAGGTGCCTCCCTAACACTATTCTTGTAGGTACATACCTTTTTAAAATTAATGTTCATTTCCTTTAAACTTTGGGAAAAAATAACAATTCTAACTAACAGCAACTAACATTTGCAGTTACTAGAAGCCAGGCACTATTCTAGGCACTGGACAAGAATTGTCTTTTAATCCTCATAACCACTCTGTGAGATAGCAAAGTGTCAAGGCAGGAAGGAGGAAGAGTTAAGGATGTCCTGAATTGTTGACCCCTATTGTACCCTGCTAAGTAGCAACCTGTTATGAATATTAAAACCTATAGAGGAAAGACAGAGAATTATGGAGAAGTAGTAAATGCCACTTGATTTCCTTTCATTCCTAACAGCTCATTGAGAGGCTATTTGGTGTAATAAGTATATGAACCTTAACATTAGAGACCTAGGTTCGAATCCTGTCAAATGCTTATCTCTTCAGTCCTGCCCTTGCCTAATGCCAATATCTGCTTGCTTGATACAGCCATTAAATTCCTGTTGCTGCACCCTGTTTCAATACTAGTCTGTCAGACTATCAATGCTTCTTGGATTCTTGCTATTCCGACCTCGCAATCCTGTGGTAGGATGGAAGATAAATCAGTCCAAATTTTCTCACAGCATTTCTTCAGTGATTCAGGTCCTATATCCTCTTTCAAGTCATGACTTTTAATTGGAAAAAGAGATAGAAATATCTTCACCTTCAAATTATGAAAATTTAAATTCATGATTTCCAAGTCCTAGAGTTGTCTAGATTTCTTCTGTTGCATCATTCATTCCTGTTAATATACAAAAGTGGGTACTAAGCAAGGATTTGATATGTCTTAGAAAGCGATTTCATATTTCAATACATGTCTCCAAAAGATAGAACTCACATGTTATTACCTCATCACTCATCATCTAACAGTCATTAACAGGAATGTAGTTTCTTTTTTCCTTCTCATCACTGTATTTCATGGCAAGAAGTACTCAAAGAAGATGATATGATCCCTGCCCTGAAAGCAGCTTACATTCTAGTTGGGGAGATCACACCATCACCAGTGAAAGAATTTTACCTCTCTGAAGTTGGAGAACATTGCAGAATTAACCATAAGTGAAAATGGGAGCCACTGAATTTCAGTGGTCAAGAAATATTCATGTAGAGATGGAAAATGATTGTGAAGGACTTTGACACTAAGAAGTAAATTTCATGACTTTTCTCAGAGGGTTTTCAATAAATACAGAATGACTATTAGGACAGGAACAAAGAGGGCATTCAGTGTTAAGCAGAGGATCTCATAAGCAGAGAGGGAAGAAAGCACAGTATTTGGGAAAGGAAGGCAAATATACCAAGAACTCCACCAAATGTGAGGTTTAATACTAACTTCCCTGGCAAGAAGGCAAAATGAAGAACTCGGAGGAATAACAGTCTTATCTGACAGAAAGCAGTACATCAATTCCTATGAACAAAGAATTATTAAATTTTAAATAGGTAACACCCTGGTTTGTATTTCCATCCAACCAGCTTCATCACTCAGGTGTGTTTAATTTCTTAGTTTTCTGTAAGCCCACCATGTTATGTTTTGAGCCCTTTGTCCATAACTCCATCTTCAATCGGGCATATTCTTCTTTAGGTACTGCTCAAATACTACATGTTCCACAAAGCCTGCCCCTTCTTTTCCAAGCCGAGTTTGTCCTCCATTCTGTGTGCCCTCTTATTACTTTGTTCATTCCTCTCTTAGGGCACTTACCATGTTTTACTGTGATTTACTTGCTTTAGGTATTTGAATGGTTTACAAGGGTAGATTCTATAGGTCTAGCATTTTTCTATGTATGGCCCTAGCACTCAACACACAACAGGTATTCAGTTAAATGTTTGTTGAGTGAGTAAATTTATTGCATGTTTCCTTATTCAAGCACCACTCAGCAACATAATAAATGACAAATGAATTCAGTAAGCTTTACAGAATTTGCAGAAATTCTTGCCATTGAGCCTTTTCTTGTGCTGACCCTTGCTAACACCAAGTGTTTAACAATAGAATGTAAAACATCTAAAGGAGGGTTAATGAAACCCAAGTAAACATCTTTTTAGTGATTAACCTTAATACAAGAAAATCTCAACTACTTGTGAAGTATATAGAAAACACATACTGTTGAATATCTTTCTCAAATACTAAGTTTTTCACAGGAGCTGGACAGTAGTCCATTCAAGGCTGGAGTATTTATGCTCCTGAAGAATACTTGCGCTTTGGCCACCAAATGCACAGGTGACAAGACTGACATTGTTTTGAAGGTTAAGAAATTGAATGCAATTTCTTCTGGTGGAAAAAAATATTTTCTTCAGGATACAAGTTTTAGGCTTGCCCAGGAGCTTAAATAAATCCCAGCTGACTATAATAAAGTGAAGTAATATAGAAATAATTTTAGACCAGAAAAATGTAAACCTGGTTTACTACCAGTTTGATCCTTCACCATATATAAACCTTAAAATCACTCTTGTGGATTTTTAGTGGCATTGTCAGATGGTGAGTAGTGAGTTTGAAGAGATAAAGCTGGAGCCAGAACATAGAAAGCTGTGAATGCCAATCTAAAGGATTTGAACTTTATTTGGTATTCAATGGGAGTCACTGAAAATTTTTCAGTAGAAAAGTGAAAGATGGACTTGGTGGTTAATTCTTGTGATATGAGGAACTGAGCCACTTAATGTTGGGGGAAGATCAAGTGCAAGGTGTGACGTAAAAGTCTTTTACTAGAGTGATGGATATGTATTTAGAAATGGATGCAACTAACATTTAATGGAGAATTGACAGCACCAGGCTAGATATAAGGAATGGAGTCAAGCTGGTGACCACTAAGGTTGGAAGATTCATGACTGGGATGGGAGGAGATAGCTGCCCCTGATTCAAAAAAAATCTTGCTATAAGAGTCAAAGCCAAAGCAGAACTCTGATCTCAGGATTTCCCAACCAATTCTCTTTTCATTGTAGCTACTGCCTGATTTGGAATGTTAAAGCTAGTCTGAAAGATTACAAGCCTTAGCAGGTAACTTGATACGGTATAACACTCACTTATATTACCTTCAGGATTTTTTTCTTAGATCCTGGTTATAGTCTTAGCTTTTGTGCTAACTAGTTTTGTGATCTGGAGCAAATCATTTGCCTTTGACAGCTTTTATGGTTTTTCAATTGAATATTGCACAGATGTATTTCTTAACTACCATTTCTACTTGAGAGTAGCAATGTGGATACATACCATGTGGGTCCTTTACATTGTTTATAATACCTAAGATGTTTCTTTGTAAAAGGGCATCAAATTAATGAATGTAAATTGTGAGAACCACTTGTTAAAAACAATAAGGTGTTAATTTAAAAACAAAAAATACCCCCAAACTTTTAATATTAATTTAGGCTGGAGGAAAAACAACTCCCCTACCTTTTACTAGGCTTCTGATTACTTAAGAATATTATCTAACATTCATAAGTACCTGTGAACCACAGACACTTTCTACTTTATAACAAGAAAACACCTCATTTCCCAGGAGAACTTTTTTCCCCAGGCTTTCCTTCATCCTTCCTTGTAAGATTTCATATGGCAGAAGTAAAGGACAAAGGGGACCCTGAGAAACACCTTTCATATGTAAGGTTAACAAAAAGCATGGTTTGGTTTCTCTACTTTAATGGAAGGAAAATATCTACATTATATACTTATAGGTTTCCTCATCTTCTTGTGATCAATGTTACCAGTATTTGGTTCTTATTCCTGTACAAACAACTTAGAGCACTTAAGGGAGGGAAGGCAGGCAGGCAGGCAGCCCACAGAAGGAGGTTTTTTGGACTTATGGAATTCTCCCTGTACAGCACTCTGTTTCAGTATAACCTCAAAATCCTCCAGGAACTCTGGCCAGTTCTACAAAGCACCATCATACCACCTTTTCTGGGATGGTTTGCAAAATGTCTTTAGAGGCAATTCTGAAAAAATAGTTTCAAAATTAGTCTAAGTAACATTAGTATTAGCGTCACTACAGTAAGTATCTGATTTCCCAAGGGTATCATTTTAAAGGATAATAATCATTTAATCTATGAGTTATAATAAACTGTTTTAAAAGCATTCAAGTTTATTTTTAAATTACATAAAAAGAACTGTTTAAACAATGGTGCTTTTTATAACCAGTGAACTTTAAGAAAACTTGTAGGCAGGTAGGTGGGACTGAAATATTCTTGATTTTATAGTTTAAGGGCCAAATTGAGCACTATGTACGTCTGCAACAGCTATCATTAAAAACTTTTGAGGCTGCTGGACACTTGGTGAGGAATCAGAAGTTTTTTTTTAAAAGATGCAAATGAATGGAATGTGTTATTTCAAAGCTTGTTTGGCAAAAAAAAAAAAAAAAAAAAGTAATAAAGTAATAAAGCAGAATGGATGGCCCACCTTTTTTGGGCTCAAGTGATTCTCCCACCTCAGCTTCCAATGTAGCTGGGACTACAGGTGTGTGCTATGCCACACCTAGCTAATTTTTAATTTTTTTTTTTTGTAGACACAGTCTCACTATGTTGCCCAGGCTGGTCTCAGACTCCTGGGCTCAAGTGATCCTCTGGCCTCAGCTTCCCAAAGTGCTGGGGTTGCAGGCATGAACCACTGCACCCAACCCCATCTCAATTTTGTAGAGGGGCAGTATAGTATGAGAGACATAAAACCGTTTTTGTAGCTCAACAGACCTAGTTAACATTCCTGGCTTCACACCTTTGTAGATGAGTAAACCTCTGCAAATTATTTCTCTGAGGCCAGTTTCCTTACTCGTAAAATGTCTGGTGAACAGAAGGTATTCAAGAAATATCAGTTCTTTTGTGAGCCTGTTTTTTTTCAAGCTAAGGATTACAACCCATTGGCAGATTATTAAATCAATTTAGTGGGTTGCGACTGGCATATTTTGAAAACTGAAACAATAAAAAAACCTCAGAAGGGTAAGTATTGTTTGTTAAGCATATGCTAAGGTTTGATATAAATGCATTTTTTTTTACCGTGGGTTACAGCCAAATGGCTTAAAAGTCTCTGCTCTACAGAGAAATTCTCAGATTATGGGAAAAAGGCCTTAGGATTGCTGCCTTTATCCAAATGAAGGCCCACAAAATAAGACCTTAATCAAAGAGTTCCCTATTTTCTAACTTGTTGTAGTAAAAATTACACATGAATTGGAGAAGATATTTAATTGGATATGATAAAACATTGAATTCAATTTTAAGATTGGTTTCTGCATCGTACTAACTACTACTTATAAACACTTTATTGTTTATAGTTGATCAAATTCTTCTACCAATTTCTATGAAAAAGTTGGCTATTAGGTTCCATTATGGGGAAATGAGATACTTTTTAAAAGGACTATAACTTGGCTATGTGTGAAGACCACTAGAGTAATATTCCAATCGTGATGAGCAGTAAAAGTCAAGGGCTTATACAAATACAAACAGTGGTGTTCCACATTGGCTCAGTAAAAATGAGAGATACCAACACAAAGTGAGAGCTTCAAATACAGGCTTCCTTTCTCCTTCAGGTCCTTGTGTAAACCAGACTGACCTCATAATGAATCCCTAGTGCTGCTGCTAAGTTGGTGGGCTGAAAGGATAGACAATTTGGGGTTGGAGGAGTGGGGTCATATGCAGTGATGAAGAAGGGTAGAATACTGGCAATTTCAGAATTAAATGACACAGCTGAATCTTGATGTAACTGTTTCTTATATTTATAATCTCAGCTGACTATGCTGGACTAGTGATGTCAGAATTACCCCTGGAACTGAAGTTTAGGAATCTTGCTTTAAGTTAAGTGCCTGGGTGAGTTCTGATCCTCATTCAGGTTTGAATATCCTGTGTTAAAGGGACAGAGCAAGGTCCAGAAACTAGAGAAGAGGTGTAGTTCAAAAGCAATTATCCCAGCCTCACAGGTGTCCAATATCAGATACTGGATCAGACTCTGACACTTATTCAAAGTATTTCCGTCTTGGTATTATTATGTTAATGATACATAGCAGCAGAGAGCAATACTTCATACTTTCTAGTTTTTTAATGATACTAAGAAATGGTGCTGTTTCACTGGAATTTATTGGTGAGATTCAAGAAGTATGAAAGAGAAAGTCTCTTTAGATTAGACAGGGACATGAAAGGCAGCAATCAATAAGTTATTAAAAGTAGGCCAGGAGCGGTGGCTCACTCCTGTAATCCCAGCACTTTGGAAGGCCGAGGCAGGTGGATCACCTGAGGTCGGGAGTTCGAGACCAGCCTGACCAACATGGAGAAACCCTATCTCTACTAAAAATACAAAATATTAGCCAGGCATGGTGGCAGGTGCCTGTAATCCCAGCTGCTCTGGAGGCTGAGCCAGGAGAATTGCTTGAACCTGGGAGGCGGAGGTTGTGGTGAGTTCAGATCATGCCATTTCACTCCAGCCTGAGCAACAATATCGAAACTGCATCTCAAAAAAAAAAAAAGTAAACTCAGAAAGAAGTGATAAACCATCCAATGGCCTGATAATCCTTAGCTCCTGTCAGAAAGACAGCTCACACTTTCTGGGGTGCAGGTGCCCATTCCTGTGCTCAGAAAAGAGTAAAGACTAAGGCAAAAGATGATTCCCTACTATTTTAAATGAGGTTGGGTATAGAGGGAGGCTGCCTGTAATCTTAAATTCTTTTTTCCAAATTTAAAGTCTTTCTGCAGTTTGAGATAGACATAAGGTTGGTCTGAACCATCCTTGCTGTCAATGTCAGGTGTTGAGATTAGCACCACACCCTTCCCTGGGTCTGAGTCTTGCATGAGGCTTTGTCTATCATTGTCTAGAATGTGATAAAAGTAAGCATGGGAACACCACTTTGGGGAAGAAAGAGCAGCTATAAAAAGCAAAGGAATGCATAGGAGATAAAATGTCTGGGGAAAAGGATGGTAGTAACACAAGTGAGGTAGCAAGTAAATTCTCAGCTCCCCCCAGAGACCAGCTAAAAAGAAGACTGAGTCAGAGACCCCCTATCTGGCAGATACATCAGCCCTTACAATTGGAACATGCCAGGAAATGTTCTTGGTGTTTTTTTCTCCTTGCTCATTTTAGCCCAAACTCTAACAATGTTGAAAATATCTGGAAATTTTTTTCTTTTCTTTTTATCTAGAGGTTATAGGAAGGGATGAACAGAGATGAGAGACAAGACAAAAAGTGTTATGAGAGAATTCCTCATTATACATGGGTAGAATTCACCCCAGAAACCAAAGAACTTCATAATGACAAGGGAGGGATGGCACAGGGCACAAGATCTTTAAGGTGTTAGGAGACAGGCTGACAGAGCGAGCTTGATGACTGGCTTCATAAGTCTCCTACCACTTGAAATTCTGTGTTATTTATTTAAAGAGAGGCAGAGGAAGAGTTCAGAAGCCAGTGTCACAAATGAAGATATCTGGAAGAGAAGTTGAGCCACTTTCATTTTCTTACATCATTAATTTCCTTCACCAGAAAACATAGTTGGACCAAACTGCAATAGGGTTCGCCAATTGACTCCACTATGTAGTTCACCTGTAATCCTCACTAGGCCCTTATTTCCCCATCTGATAACAAAGGCTCCTGAACTCTTACTCTTTTCTCTCTAACAAACCTCGGTAATCTACACTTAGCCTTAAGGGCTCCAATTCAGGGTTATGGAAGAAACTAGTCTTCCATAACCCAACCTTTCTACACATCTCAAGTCCTTATCAGAGTTATAGGTTCAGTTTTCACATTTCCAGGGAGAAAATCTGCTCCTTGGCAGTCTTCAAACATTACCTGACATATACATTATACACCCTCAGCCCAGGGCCTCAATCTCTAACATCTCCATGAACACCCCAGCAAACAACAAAATATATCCGCTTATCACACTTCAATCCCACTTGAACATCAGTAGCCACTATCTTGATATACTTGTGTTCCAAAAGGTGATGGAGTGTCCAACAGCAGCAAAGGTCCTCATTAGGAGAGACATGTTGGCACCAATAATATTGAAGTTTGGTTTTTAACTGCATTTTTTGTCAGTTTGGCTGGGAAGATCTGGACAGCTGGAAGTGAGCTTCTCCATCATTTTCTGTTTCTTTCTTTGTATCAATTTTCCACCTGTGAAGCCCAACACCCCACCACCAAGTGCAGCTGCAATTCCTGCCACTTTGAAGCCTGCAAGGAGGCCAATAGGACCCCCTACCATTCCTCCGATGAGTGCACCTGCCACAGGCAGAGCTGCCAGCTTGTATTTTGCAGCCTGTAAAAAAAAAAAAATTCAATTTAGAAACTGAGTTGAGAATATCTGCCTGTGGTGATGTACGTTTTCCTCTCATTACTCCTGGCAATGCCTCTTTAACTCTTGGTACATAATTAACCTTACAGACTGAACTTGTAGGGGGAAACAGAAAGTATTCCACAGGTACTACAATTGCTCCAGATCTCAGAACTTAGAGAACTGAGCTAGGAAATTGATTTTACTTGCAAAACAATCAATTCACTAACTATCTAGCTGGCTTATTTAAACTGTTTTGGCAGGCACAGATTCCCCCCAAAGCTTTTATGTTGCACAGAGATTATTCTGTGCTGTGTGCCTGGGGTTAAAAGCAACATCCTATGGAAAATAGATGGTCCCACTCCATGTGTGCTGTCACATACTTACACTTTCACCCTCTGCAAATATTCCCTGGAAACACCAAATGCCTTATAGCACAGCTACTGTTTATTCTCTCTTTGAAGAAATTACTCTCCTGATAGAAGGAATGTTAGAGTAGAATATTACAACATTGATTTCTTGCACTACCTATGTGTCATTTCTTCCTTATTTCCTTAATTGCTGGTTCCCTGAACGTTGAAGAGAGCAGATCAATTGGGTTAATACTAGAGATTCCTGGGAGCCAAAGTACCATTGATTTGTCAGCAGGAGCAGAATCTTACCTTCCCCAAGTTTTTGGTTCCCTCTTCAACATTCACAGCGGCACTGTTGACATGGTCTGCAATGCTGTCAATCTTCTCCTGCTGAGACTAGATGCAAAGGAATTATGAGTGAGCGGTCCTGCTGGGGAGCAGCAGGGAGCCAACACACACTATTTTAATTCCTGTAATCAGGTCCCCGGGTACTGCAGCCTTGCCGTCTTAATATGGTTCATTAATAGCATCTGATAAACCATGTCAAAAGGACAAATTAACTTTCATAAGAAAAAGGGGGGGGGTCTTAATTATTAGGTAATAAAAGGGTGGCAACTTTACAGCAAAAAGCATCTCACACTAAAATTCACTCAAACATACAAACATATTATTCTCCAGATGAATCTACGTACAAGAAAAAAAGTCCAAATAAGCATTTACACGTCATATTGGGTTTGATGGAAAAAAACAAAAAATCAAACCCCCAAAACACCTCCCTAATTTAGCTTCTTTGAAGATTCAGTTTAAATCAGGCACATTTACCTTAGGAGTAAAATGCCCTTGGTCCAATAAATACAAATTGTTATGTTTCAGGAGCAAGACTAGAATATGGTTTGATCTACTATGAGCTCTTTCCATTTGTAACATGCAGTAGGGATCAGTGAATGAATTCACTGTTCTGTGTTTTACACCTGTGTATCTGAATACATTGTAAAATCATGACAGTTTAAAATGCTTCAGATCAAATATATTAATAAAGCATCCTACATAAAACGGCAACACCTGTGCTGGCACAACAGCAACTGTGACTCATGGAATCTCTGGGTGGAAGGAATGTTGAGGTCGGGTCAGTTCTCCTCTCTGATGTGTGAAGTCCTACTATAACATTCCTGACAAGTGGTTACTGAAGCTCTGCTTAGACACCTCCAGTGACACGAATTCATCACTTGCTGTAGGAACACATTCCTATTTTTAAATCAACTTTAGATAGAATTTACATATAACAGGTACTGCTTTTAATGGAATAGTATGATGAAATTTAGCAAATGTATAAACAACAAATGTATAAGCCAACATATAATCAACAATCACAAACTGTTTACAGACTATTTTTTTTTAATGGGCAGGAAAAAAAAAGAATCTCTCTTTGATCCTAGACAGATGCCACCTACAATGAGGGTGAAATAATTCAACTTTAATCCTGAAGTATTTGATTGCCCTTATATAACTGACCTATTCATTTATATTGACGCAGATACAAATAACACTTTTCTAATTCCAACCATCATTTCATTTGAAAACATGAAGCCCAAACAACACAGCTATTTTTTCCCACGTTTGTTTCCTCTTAGCATTACTGATATTCCTTCCCTTCTCATACATAAAATATCTTTCTTCACAGTCGTGGTACCCCTTCATTCCAGTATTCTCCACCACTATCTTGACATCTCTAACACAATCTCTAAGGAAGTTCCTTATTGGTTTTCCTTTGAATGTCTCTGTCAGAGACAAGTTTAACAATGGTTCTTAGTCTTCTTAAAACACAGATTGCTGGGCCCCGTGCCTGGAGTTTCTGATCCAGTAGGCCTGAGATGAAGCCTGAGATAATAAGCTCCCAGGTGATGCTGATGCTGCCAGTCCACAATTCTCACTTTGAGAACCACTACTATATGTGCTCAGATCAAGGGCACCACCCTTAGTGAGATAATCTGTGTTCAAATCTCAGCTAATGCCACTATGTACCCTTAGACAAATTACTCAAGCTCTCTAGCTATCAGTATTCTCATTTATCAAGTGAGAATGATGAAACTTATACCTTCATAGAGTTGAAGTGGAGATAAAATGTTTTTGGAAAGTGTGAGGGGAAAAATAGAAAAACTCATCCTGATTTCCCTAAGGAAGTGTTAACTCTCATCTTTCTATCAAAAAATAGATTTAACTATTTATTTTGATGCTTGAAAATTCTATGGCACTAAAACATTAGATATCTTTTAGCATTCATTCAATTTTTATTTTCCTTAATAGCAAAACTTATTTAAGTCGGCTTTCTTTTTCTGACTCACAGAAGAAAAAGTACCAGCACTAATAATAAACAACTTGTCTAGATTTCTGACACCCTATCATTGTTTCTATTTAGGACACCCCCAACACTTTCCATTCTTGCCTGGAAAAGTCTATGCCAGCAGATAAATCACAGGCTTAAAACTTTATCATCAGCTGTTATATGTTGATGAGTTGAAGAGTAGAGGAAAAATAGTCAATGTGTTTTCCTTCCTTCAGCCCTAAAATAATTCCAGCAAAAGGGAGGAGCCTGCCAGGATTATTGCCATTTCTGTACCCCAAGTGTGATAGTAAAGCCTCAGGGAAATACTTTTTAATATTCCTTCCTTAAAAAAGGGTTGGATATTGCAGATGCAGTTGCTGATATATTTAAAAAAAAGGAGGGGGGTTGGATATTGTACTTCTATGACTTTTTTAAAATTAAAGCAAAATTTAAAAATTATTTAAATATTTTTTCATCAAAATAATTTTGAATAACTGAAGACGCAACCACAAGAAAAAACCAATCCTGAGATCACCGATTATTTGAACTACAAAGTTCCTCATTATTGCAATCACCAGCATTTGATGAGGCTCATCCCACCTTAGGGATTAGCCCACATTTATAAGTATTTATTCATGCCATCAGAAAGCATGCTAAAATATGGGGCTGGGGTGTAGGAAGGAGGCAGAGGGCAGACAGCCCCTATCCTGGAATCAATAGGCACCCTTCGATTGTGCGTATCTGCCTTTCTCTTGTCCATGTTTTGCTTGGTTTGCGACTTCAAATTCTGCTTCTTGAGTAAGGAGGACTCAACGACCCCCACAAAGGTTTCAGTTAGGCAGCAAACTGTTGTCACAAAGTTGTCAATCATCATCAGTAGAATGCCAAACTAGACTCCATGCAGAGCTGAATGGTGTCACTACCTGTTCACTATGTCCTTGGCTCTTTTTGTGGGACCAAAAGATACATATACAACCCTGACCCAGCCTGTGAAATCTAGTTCCAGACATTAATGGTGGTTCTCACCTCTATCTACCAATGTCCCCTGAGGTTTTTGCTTCTGATTTGCTCATGTTTATTTTCATCTGCCTAGGCCTCCTACATTTGACAATCTTCAAATTCCATGACTGACATTTTATAGTTTGGCACCCGTGGCACCCCATATATGTTCTCAGTATTCCTTTAACAATGAGCTGAACTATATATAAATGTTTTGCTCATTACACTGCAGTGTTTCTCAAGCTAGAGTAATATATAGACCCCCTTTTACAGAAAAAAAAAAAATCTCAAATGACTTTAAAAATATGTCTATGGATTTCATTTTAAGGAACACTGAATTAAGTCCCCCTATTGGCCTGAAAATAACAAATCTTGATGAACAGCTATAGGAGTTCCTAAGTTTCTGTATAAACTGTGGTTTATTATACTTGTCAAGCAGAATGCAATTTGGGAATATAAATTCAAAACCAATGAATTGTTTTGTCCTTGAATGCCTGCTGGGGACACTTGTAGGCCTAGCATCCTCCATGTCAAGCAACAGTAATACGTTCAACAAATTAATCCCCAAATCCATTTATATCATTAGCAATGGTCTTCCTTAGAGAGTTCTGACAGTAGTTGTAAAGTTTAAGGTTCTTGGAAAGCTATGAGTTTATTAAGAGGGTAATACCAAAACTCTATGTACTTCCATTTATTCCTCTCTAAATTCTAGCCAGCCTTCAAAGCCAAGTTCTAATCTTAGATCTTGACCAATCCAGTTCACATTGAGCTATTCTGGTTCTAAAATCCTATGGTATATTCTATACACTCCTTAATCATATGCAATCATGTAAACAAAAAGACCCACAAACAAACTTACAAATACTATGACATACTGGCAAAATAAATGATTATACTGGCCTCAAGTAGGCAATAAGCAGAGTAAATAAGTAGGACGTTGATATCAGAGGATTCATCAGAGGATTTAGAACTGAAGGAATTCCAGTACTAAAATGCTGAAGGATAACAGTGGTGGAAAAAGCAAAATTTTTGCAAGGAGCCAAAGAAGGAATCAAAATAAAGGAGGGACAAAAGGGGGAATGCAGTTGGGGTCAGCGGAAGGGAAGAGAATAGAAAGTACTTAATAACACACATTATCTCACTTAGTCCTCCCCATCAATGTTATAAAGGTCACTGTTGTCAAATAACACCCTGAAGGTCACAAAGGTAACAAATGAAGGAATCTGATCTGATTCATTGCAACCGGTTTTTATGCTTCCAGAATAAAACTGTATTACAAAAACCATAGGAATAAGGCAAAAGGTAGAAGTCAAAACTGACTAGCAGCAAGGGTGAGTTGTTACTGAACTATTGGCCCAGGGTTCTTTAAATTCTCCATGACTAGAAATAGAGCTAGTTACAAAGTTACAGGAAGAAAAGAGGGCACTTGAACAACAAAGTCTGCAGAAAAATAGAGCAGGATGCCTAGTAGATATTAATTTATTAACATTTATTGGACCATACCCTTGATCTGTCAATGGCTTTGTAAGTTTTTTTTGTAGTGGTAAAATAAATATAACATAAATTTCCCTTTTTAACCATTTTGAAGTGTACAATTTAGTAGCAATAAGCACCTTCACAATGTTGTGCAACCATTACTACTATCTTGTAGGTTTTTTCAAATGTTTTTTCCTATTCTTCATTGAGTTTAGCACAGTGCTATGTACATAGAAAGTATTCCTTAAATACATGGTTAATTTGCCTAGATGCTATCACGTCCATGTGATAATAATGAAAGGATGTGGTCACTCTGGTTATGTTCCCAGGTCCTTCTGTGCTTAAATACAGCTTCTGTGAATCCTTGACCATGTGGTCATGAGAACTTAGTCACCCTGGGAATAATAATCAGGGGTTCTCCTTTGAGCTTTTGCTTATTAGCATTCTGTCTCATGTACTGATAAAGATTATTATAAATAGGACATTTGTATAGAGCTATGGCTACAGCCAGAGTTTTCCTGCACAAATCTCCCTTAGATTAGAGGTTATGAGCTGCATACATAATATGATCAAACATGTAACTATCAAATGGTCACAAATCTTTAATTTTTCTTTTATGTGCCTAACCCAGAAGAAAAGAAATGTGTTTGTATCAAGTAAGAACTTTGTACATGTGTAGTTTGTTTTTTAAAATCAGCTTTATTGAGGTATAATTTACATACATTAAAACACATTTTATGTGTACAGATCAATGACTTGGCAAGTGTATATATTTGTGTAACCATACATGTATACATTTTTACAAACTGCACTGGATTCAGAGATTATTAGTTTACAGTAGTTGAATAAATATTGATTCTGAAACAACAGATATTTGGGGATTCTTGTTCTATTACTTCCTTCTGTTTGTGAGTATATTAATATTGCACAGAAACCTACTCCAGAAACTTCAAACATTTTGGTGCTTCGAAGTTAGAGGCATCAAAAACAATTCAAACAATTTACTGAATTCAATTTTAGGTAACACATTTCAAGAAAATATCCACCATATAGAACATAAGCAGAGTAAGGAGCCAGTATTGAAAAGCCTAGAAATTATATTGTAGAAGGAATGTAAAAGAAGCAAGGTTCTGAAGAGAAGAAAATATGGTGGGGGTTGGGTAGAGTGAGGAAGGATGACAGTTTCGAAACCCTGAAAACTTTCACGTGGAAATAAGACAAAATTTGGTCAGTATGTAGTTTTGAGGCCAAAAATGCCAAAAAGAAGTTATTATAGGGTAGACACTTCTAACCCTAACTCTTCTAAGAGTTACAGACTCCAAATATAACGGTTTAAGTATCAAATATCCTTGTGCTATAATTGTTCCAAAAGAGGCTAGAAGACCATTTATTTGAGAAGTTGGGACAAGAGTAGAGAGATTAGATTAGTTGGCCTCTTGAGGCTTTTCCCATTCCAATTGTGATTGTGTGATCTAGGAACTTCTCATTTAAAACTAGATCTCAGGGAAACCATAACTCAAAGAAAGACCCCAAAATCATGGTTTAATGGAGAACAAAGAACTAAACCTAGACAGAACTGCAAGCAGAAACAGGTATGTCTGTGTGGACACACATAGATAAATATACATACACACATGTATTCATACATCCTACCTTCCCATAACTCTTGGGAAAGACAAATAGGAACAGTTTAGAAAAATGATGGAAAATCTGTCTTTCCCACCAAATCCACTTTGTGCTTCCTAATCTATGTTAACAGTATCAATGACACCCAATTGTGCAGAATAAAGGCGATATGCCTTAGCTTTGGCTCCATCTTCCACCAATTTCTGCTAAGTCCCCCCAGAAATATCTTCCGGCTGTCCTTTACCTTTACACTGGTATTGTCATTGCTCCAGGTGAACTCTTAGAATTGCTTCCTAGCCAGTCATCTTTTCCATGACCTCCTCCTCTCTTAGGCCATTATTAACAAAGCCAACAGTGATCTTTCTGAAGCACAGACTATATTTCACGACTCTAACCTGCTCAAGAATCCGTATTAGGCTCCTTAATGCCTACAAAGTAAAGTACGAATTCTTTGGCATGGCATTCAAAGCCATCACAATCTGGCCCTCACCCTCCTATCTTGCCCATAGTATCTTATACTTTGGTTATACAGCAGTACTTGTCATTCTGGAACAGGCCATACATTACTCCATATCTTTGTTCAGCTTCTCAAATATACCCATAACTCCCACCTGTGGACATGTACTCATTTTTCAGGGCTCATACAAATACTGTCTACCTGTGTGAAGCTATACTTAATGCTTCCACCTCATGACCCCTCCCTCTCTCCCTTGGAATTAAATGCTTTTCCTTGGAGCTAATAATACTTCTCTTCCTTCTTGCTTTTGCATTTGGTCATTATGCTTGAAAGCTCAGTTTCTGGGGTGCAGGCCTATTTCTACTCACTGTTAGAATCCTCAAAGGCGGCGGGGCATGATGGCTAACACCTGTATTCCCAGCATTTTGGGAGGCCGAGGCTGAGGGATCATGAGGTCAGGAGTTTGAGACCAGCCTGAACAACATGGTGAAACCCTGTCTCTACTAAGAATGCAAAAATTAGCCAGCCATGGTAGTGCACATCTGTAGCCCCAGCTACTCAGGAGACTGAGGCAGAAGAATTGCTTGAACCCGGGAGGTGGAAGTTGCAGTTAGACGAGATCATGCCACTGCACTCCAGCCTGGGTAACAGAGTCTCAAAAACTCCATCTTAAAAACAAACAAACAAAAAAGAATCCTCAAAGGCAGAGAATGGGCTTCATTTATTTCTACATTCAATCTGAATATACCCTCAATGTTAAGCATCTAACACAGTGCCTTTACACAACAAGTGACTAATAAATGTTTACTGAATTAATCTGGAATTTGAGAACAGTTAAACTTCTACCTATGGCTCAATACCAGTCTTAAAAATTTTAAGTTCTATTAAAATTCTAATTAAAAGCCTAATAACTACAAAAGCTTCTCATTCTAATAACCTAACAATTCTGCATCCAAACAGTTATATACTTACATTCACTAGGAGAGAGAAGTCAGTGACCAGTTGGCTAAGTTCAATTAAGTCCTTTAAAAGAAAGGGAGAGGAAGTTACTTTTATGCCTCACAGCTACCAAAAAGAAAATATTTTTTAACATACCGCTTCTAAGGTTTCCCATGATTCTGCAGCATTTTGATCTTGAGGAATTTCAGGTAAGGCATATATCTGAGTCAAACTCTGAGAACTAGCTTCAGCTTCAGTAGTGTGAAATGCTCCTGGATGAACATAATAACCCCATGTTTAGAGTTTATTTGCCTTGTTAGAAAGGAGATAGCATAAATTGATTTCATAAAACAAATGCCACATAAAATGCCATAATTAAATTTAGGCTAAAAGGAAATTGATTATTCTACAAAAATAGAATTGTTTGGCTGAGTGGAGTGGCTCACACCTATAATCTCAGCACTTTGGGAGGTTGGGGCAGAAGGATCACCTGAGCCCAGAAGTTCAAGACCAGACTGGGCAACACAGTGAGACCTTATCTCTACAAAGAAATTAAAAAATTAGCCAGGTGTAGTGGCACACGCCTATAGTCCCAGCTACTTGGGAGGCTGAGATGGGGGGATCACTTGAGCCTGGAAGGTCGAGGTTGCAGTAAGTGGTGATCATGCCACTACACTCCAGCCTAGGTGACAGAGCAAGATCCTGTCTCAAAAAAAAAAAAAAAAGAAAAAGATTTATCCATGGGGCATCTTGCTCCTAGGGTTAACACATTTTTTTTTTTCTTAAAAAGAATTTTTTTTTTTTTTAATTGAAACACAGTCTTGCTATGTTGCCCAAGCTGGTCTTGGCCTCAAGTGATCCTCCTGTCTCAGCTTACCAAAGTGCTGGGATGACAGGCGTATGCCACAACACCAAGCTTACACACACTGTACACATATTTTTTGAGACAGAGTCTTGCTCTGTCGCCCAGGCTGGAGTGCAGTGGTGTGATCTTGGCTCACTGCAACCTCTGCCTCCCAGGTTCAAGCGATTCTCCTGCCTCAGCCTCCTGAGTAGCTGGGACTAGAGGCACACGCCAAGACACCGAGCTAATTTTTTGTATCTTTAGTAGAGACACGGTTTTACCATGTTAGCCAGGGTGGTCTCAATCTTCTGACCTCGTGATCTGCCTGCCTTGGCCCCCCAAAGTGCTGGGATTATAGGCATAAGCCACTGCGCCTGGCCCCACATATACATTTTTTAAATTTATACAGTCATCTAAAGTATGGCTATGAATAACATCTATCCAATCTTAATAACTAGGGCAGATGTAGAAGCAGCACCAAAGGAAAACTATTCTACTTGGCCAATGTTCCAAGGAGACATACCTATATAAATAGGTTTAATACTTTTCATCCTTAAACTTCTATTTGGCTATTTCAGTAGTAAATAACAGATACAGAAGGTGTTTAAAACCAGAAAGTAATGTGTTTTTATTAAGGAAATCAGTCACTATTGGTAACAATAAGACTGTCACCAAATATTCTTACCATATGTGTCCTTTTTGTCACTACTCTTCTCCTCAGAGTCAATCTTTTGGCCCATGCCACCATTGCTTCTACTTCTTTTGAGTTTTAAAAAGGGATCAACCTACTAGTTCTTTCCCCATTAAACACTGCTATGATAATAAATTAATTCACACTTTAAAATATACCTTCAAGTCTTTATTTCCTCATATTGGTTTTACCAATCATTCATTAACTGAGTTGACATTTATTAAGTGCTTACTACATGCCCATCAGTGTGGTGAGGTGCTGCAGACACAATGGCAAACCATAAAAAGTTTGGAGAAGGCAACATAGTACAGTGGTTAGGAGCCTAGGCCTAGTCAGAAAGACTTGAGTCAGAATTCTGATTTGGCTATTCATTAGCTGTTTGCCTTGGGAAGGTATTTCATCTCTTCAGCTGGTTTTTGTCATTTGTAAAATAAGGTGATATTTACTTTGCACAGTACCTGGGTTATACACAAAGTATAAGTGCTCAATAAATTAGTTACTACTGCTGCTACTATTAACAGATCTTACCATAAAATGTGTGATAGAGACATATTAATAATCAAGTTCAGTCAGTATAGTCTAATAAGAACTGTAATATTGGTAAGTACAAAGTGCTAGGTGGGTACAGATGAGAGGTATTTAACCTAGGCTGGAGGGGAGAGTGGTCAGAGAAGGCTCTGAAGCTGAAGCCTGAGGATGAACTGAAATTACTATATAGGTGAACTGCAGCAGGGGTGGAAGGATAAGCAAAGAGTATTCAGTTCAGAGAGAGCAGTATGTGTATAAGCTTAGGGACTGAGAAATGTTTAGTATAGCTGACTATGATAAGGAGAAAAGCAAAAACTAAGGCTGGAAATCTACTTTGAGATTATTCATGGCATTTGTAAACTATGTTAAACAGTTTTGTTTTTCACAAAAGATCAATACATTATTATTAAAAATAGATGGAGACAGAAGGTGCCATAATCAGATTTTACATTTACAGAGGAAACTATGGCCACAGTGCAAAAACACATTAAGGATGGAGTTGAAAGGTGACAAAATTAGAGAGTAAAAAACCAGTCTGAAGGCTTTCTAATACATCCAGTGTAAAGTGATGGTGATCTAAGATATTGACAGTAGAAATGGAAACAAGAGATCTGAAGGTTACTATCTCCCCTTCACTTCAAGTTCAAAACACCACTTAGATTTTCTGAGTACCCACTGAGTATTGTTTTAGGGTACCAGGGATAAAAAGTAATTAACACAGAGTATATATTCTCAAGAAACTTATATTCTAGAAGAGCCAGACATACAAAAAAAAATCATAAAACAATAGGAGACTGCATTGGTATCTATCTAGAATCAGACATAGATACATAAGTATTTTATGAGAGTTCAGAGCTATGGGTGGCATCTGATCCAGTTTGATATGGTATGTAGTTTATGGGAAGCCTTTCTAAAAAACTTGAGGTTACTAGGCAACGAAAAGAAGAATATACATTCTAGATATAAAAACCAGTAAGAACAAAGGCCCTCAAGGAAGAAACCATATAGCTATGTAAATCAGCAGTTTGATGGTAACAAAGCAAGAAGTAAAAGACAAATTACAAGTATAAGCCTATGGATGGTCAGGACGGGCCTTGTAGACCAGTTAAAGACTTTGGACTTCATCGGCACACCAAGGAGAGCTGTTGGAGAGTTATAAGCAGAAAAATGCCATGATGACATGTGGCACCTGATCTACTCCTAAAAGTAAGCAATTATAACTCGAAGTCCCTATTCTCTCAATGTTCTTTTCAGCCAAACCTATAATTGAAACAGTATTTTATAAAACTGCGTTAGTATTTTACCTTTAAAGCTTATTAATGCTTTATCTCTCCAGGAAAAAATGTTTAAATTGTTTAGGAAGGCCATAGTCAGTAGACTAAAAAGTAATTTGTAGATTTATCAGGACTGACAATGTTTTGAATCTTATCTGAATATATTTATTTAACTTAAAGGAAGAGCAAAGGCAGCCGATATAGAGTAAGTTTTACATTAAGACGTTATGGCAAATAGGTAATATTTTGAAAGCTCTATATGTTTTTTTTACAAATGCTTGAACTAGTTATTTACTCAATACATTATCACCATAAAGACACTCTCATTTTCACTTCAACCAAGATAAATGAATTACTCTATTACCTTTCTTCAATTTAATATTTCCAGGTATTTATACATTATAATGAATAATGAAAACTTCATTATTATTAACAAATCAAATATAAAGGGGAACTTTATAATCATGCCCATTCTAAAGGTTTTTTTAAAGCCATAATTTATGTACTATTAAAGAGGATTCAAATGAAGTATTTGAGGGTACACAACAAAATGAGGAGAAGTTATCATATATTCATACTTAATCTAAAAAAATAAGGGATGGGAAATGTTTGACATTTTAAATAAACATAAAAGATTTCCCTCAGTAAAGAATAAAAATGTTTAAGTCATTTACGTCTAACTTGAAACCAAACTACGTATGCATCTTAGTTCAAACAGAGTCTTAGAACAAAGAGGGCTGTTGTCTTCCATTTAAAAAACCCTGCTGTAAACTTAAAATTCTAAACCCCACTAATCAGTTCAAGACATGACAATCAATTAAAGCAAACCTTTTAATTTCTACAACTTGCATAATTCATTTATTCCAGCTTGCATTTAAAATCACTGCCTCAATCATGATCTTTTGACTTTGAACTTTTACAAATCATGGTAAGGCAAAACACTGAGATAGATTATAGTTTCAGGAAAGAAGGCTGAAGAACTTTAGCTTTGTCCACAGAAGCAAAAAAATGTTAACTGTTTTATATAACATAATCATCTCAGGTACTCCCAACCCACACACAAACTGAAAACATAAAGGCAAGTAGAACATAGTGCCTATCACTAATGACTGTTTTCTAAAACCCAGAACTGGTTATAAAACCTTATTGTTGGCTGTAAACTCAAACATTAAGAAAACTGGCTCACTTTCATCAAAGTGAGAAATAAACTAAATAACATAAGACTTTTCCCTTTTACATATATCCAAATATTCTCTACCTCTTTCTCCATACTTCATGAACAGTAATCATTTTACCAAGAATTATAATATATAAAAAATTTCCACTAAACTTCACCACATAAGGAAAAGTTATATTATAAATCTAAATTAATTCAAAAGCTTTCCTGAAATGTTTTCCAGTTCTGATAGTTTAAAAATAGTGAAATTAATTTATTGATCATCTACATAAGCCTATCTATCAAATAAAATTACTTCTAAGCATGGCTTAACTTAGCTGCAAATGAAGACTTTAAAAAAGTTAAAACCAATAGAAAATACATCTTTTGAATCACATAATATAAACCATTTACATGTTTCACAAAACTGTTCAGTGCATGTATATACCTGTGATAAAAATCTAAATTTCATCAAATTCAATATGCTGGTCTGAAGTTCCCAGCAGCTTTAAGATTAGATTCTTTTCTTTTGTGAATATTTGTTTAAAATGTAATATGATTCTGTTCCTTTTGCACTGCTGAAGTGTGTGTCCTGAGAGTAAAGAAAGACAAAAATGGAGAGAACCATTGATTCACTCAACGACTTGAATCACCTTTCTAAATACAAATCAGATTTGTAGGCTCCTCACTTCTCTTGGTGGGAAGCAATATGCTAAAAATGAAACCAGACACACAAGTGAGACAGAAGGAAGTTTCTCAGATCAAGAAGACTTGCAGAGAAGATTTGCTTTAGGAACTCTCAGAATATGGACAAAAGACACAGCAAAATCATCACAGCTTCTTCCAAAACTTAATACACTTCTTTCATTCTCCAGAGAATATAAAATGTCCTATTCTACTTGTTATTTCTATCTGTAAATGAAAAACTATTTTTTATTTTTGATCTTACTCATGGAAACGTGGCAACATTGCTCCTGAATCTCTGCTGATGTTTCCAACCAATTTATTTGAATCAGATTGAATTTGTAAAGTAAAAAGTATCTTAATGCATTTAACTTCTATGAAATAAAACAGATTTTCCATATAGTCTGTTGCTACTATAATGAGTATCTAAAGCAAAGATAAGGAAAAACTGGAGAGCACAGAATAAAAACATGTAGAATAACAAAAACAGTCTGTAGCTAGAATAAGACCAAATGTGGAGCAAACTCAATTCCTACCCCACTATTAAAGTGTTATGTAAATTAGCTACTTGCTTTCATTTAATTATTCATTTCCTTTCCCATCGTCTTGATTATTTATTAATAATATTTCTGGATTTGACGCAATATAGTAGAAATGTTTCTCACATTTGGTGAAATACTCGGGCACTTCGTGAGACAGTAGTTTTTAAATTGCTTTATGTTCGCAATGGATTCATAGTGAAAGTACCATATGATAAGCAGACTATTCAGAATTTGAAATTCTATACACTGTTTTAGGTATAACCTAGGTATTGATTTTATTAATAGAATGACTATCTCAACCAAATCAATACTAGTTACAGAGATTTAATTTTGTAGTTTTCTCCTAGTAATTAGGCCTTTAGTAGCCTATTTGGTGAATTCAGAAGGTTGAGAATCATGAGAAGTGGGAAGTCAATTTCACTGCTATTTCTTCTCCCTCATTCTCTGGCTCTGCTCCAATGTTTTCATTTCCTTTATGCACACACTTCTTCAAAACCTGCCCAACTCTTTTTTTTTTTTTTTTTACACCAATCAGCTTCTTATAGAGAAAGTTAATTGCCAGTAAACTGGGTAAGCTGCCTTCTTCTATTAATGATAATAATCACGCAATTCCTCTGATGATATATAAGCCCAAAGTTGTTGATCCCAAACGGTTCTACTGGTAGAAACACATATAATGCATAATAAAATGCAAATTAAAGCAAGTATTATCATATTGTGAGAAAACGCTCAGATAGAACTTAAAATTTTTGTTTGAATAGATTTGCTAGAGATATTTAATTGAAAGCTATGCAGCAAAGAGACTGATTCTAGTTACTCTTTCCAGAAAATCCAGCTTATCTTCACAGTTATTACTACCATCACAACTATTACAATGTCTGAGTACATAAGATGGGACCTTAATCACACAGAACTATAAAGCCCAGTTTCTCTACATGTGCACATAAAGCATCAGTTTGCACTAAGCGATAATAACAGCCTTCAACCTCACCAATATGGCAACAATAACTACGGGTGAACAGAATAATGAAATGGTAACTACAAACTATCAAAAAGCATTCTTTCCAAATACTCTTCAACCAAGGATTGAGTGCTAGCATCTCCTTCTCTCAAAAACATTTAGGGTACTTATTATCCACAGAGTGAGGTGATTATAGCACATGTGAAATTATAAAATTGTCTCTAAGAAGATATTTTTTATTTATGTTTATAAAACATTTATGAATGGTCCACCATGTGTCAGGCATTGTGCTAGGTACTAAGGCTGCAACAAAAGCAAGATTACCCAGAAACTCTGAACAGTGGCCTAAATGTTTCTTCCAACAGTTTTTATCTCTCTATAAATGACTGAGAAATAAATGTCATTTATATAGATGTCATTTATAAATATATATAAATGTTATAGAGAGATAAATTAGCATGGAAATAAAAAATATAAAATTAAAAATAATATGGCTTTGGAGATAGTGAGTCGTACAGGAGTGCTCTGAGTAAATAAAAAGAGAAAAAATGGGCAGGTGTAACATCTCTAAGATTCTATTCTAATTTGTAATTTACTTATTTATACTTCATCTTTTCCATAGGATTAAAGGTAGCTTAGAATAATTTATAAAATATAAGAAAATGAGACAAATTACAAATAGAACAAAAAAGAAAACAAGGGCAGTAGTTATAAAACAAAGCTAGGATAGGTTTAAATATTTGACTTTTGTGGCTAAAAATTTTGGCTGTAAGCTTTCTAGTAAACAATTTAAGTAGGAAAACCTTATCAGTTTTTCCATTCAATATCCAAAAGATAAAAAAAGATCAACTACTTTGAAGAACTACTATGTATTAAGCCAAGAATATTTTCAGAGTTAAAGACGTTATTATCCTATGATTGGCAATTATCAATTACATCCTTAGAAGAGATGTAATGACAAATTTCACAGAGCTGTTCCTTAGAGTATCACTTCACAGAGGATGATGGCTTGACTCCCATTGTAGATTTCTTAATGTTGTCAGTTATTCAGAGAACATGGTTAAAAAACAGATCTAACATCCCCTCTGAAAACCAGAATGCTTATGAAAAAATGTGTATGCCTGAAGAGGTCACCCCTGTACCTGGAAAGGAGTAAAGAATACTCTGCAGACATGAATGACATTATGCTTAGGAAATATATTTAAATTTCTCTTCAATAAATAGACAAATGGGAATTTGCCCTGAAGTCCCACTCCATAAGCATAGCCTCAGATTTTTTATTCTGCAAAATATCCAGGGTACACATTTCCAGGCACACTGATCAGGGTTCAAGGAGTCAGCATATTGGGACAGTGAATGATCCATGAAGACCTATAGATAATTCAGTATCTACTCAAGGAGGTGAGCTTTAATTAACTGCATTACTGTAATTGAGAAGAAGACTTAGTACAATACGTTACCACCAACAGTCATGGATCTGGTCAAAGGAGGCTGTATCAAAGTTTCTTCATCATTAAATTGCTTCTTAAGTTCTTCCACAGATTCCAAATGGAGTTGAAGAAATTCTGCTGTTGCTGCTGCTGCTTCTTCTTTAACAGGATCTATCATTCTCTTCAGAAGTACTAGGTCATCCTTTCGGACTTTCAAACAAAGTTTCTCAATTTCTCGGATATTGGATCGGAGTTGCTATAAAAGAAAAAAAGCATTAATGCCACCATGTCTTAGTATAAAATATCTTTCTTTTCAGAAGTAATGATATAATAGTTGCAGATGGAAATTATTACAAATGCCTCCACAATAGAAGGTGTAGCATAATACTTTTACATTTTCCATGTCTCTGGCTGGCCAAATCTGGCAATTTTGGAACCCACATCCTCATACTTTGAATTTATTTAGCATTTTTTCCTTCATTAAATGTGATTATTACAAAGATAAATCCTCTTCACAATAAATCAAACAATGCAGAAATATATGAAATAAAAATGATTTTCTCACTTTACTTATCCCACCCGCTCTCTTAACCCAATCCTCCCACACATTTCTCATGGCTCATTCACACATTTAACATATAAAAAGGGAGACTTTTTATTTAAAAAATGGATTACATTATACACAGTAATCTATAATTTGTCATTCCATACCCAACTTAACAGTATTATCATGGATATCCCTCCTGCTCAATGGTTGCACTATATTCCATGGTGTAAGTGTGGAATAATTTATTTAATCATTCCTTTGGTGATCAACAGTCATTCACATTGTTTCTAATTTTTAGTTATTACAAACTATGAAACAAATATCCTTGCAATAAGTCCTAATTTACTATATTAGTATATATTAACATTATAGTACATACTAATATAAACATGTTATTTTTTGTAGGAAAGACTCCCAGAAACTGGAATATTCAAATGATAATGTGCATTTTTATTTCAGAAGCTATTGTTGTTTTTTTTTCCCAAAAAGGTTCAATTCATACTAGTACCAAAGTATGAATGCCTATTTCTCCACATGATGCCAGTCCTGCATGTTATCCCACTGTTCTTTACTCTGCACTTCTCTATGAATGAAGTTGTTCATATTTTTATCAAATGATTTTCCTTCTTCTGAAGAGGTACCTACTGGCTTAGTCATAAATTTTCCTCTGATATGTTATTATAATGAATTATGTACAGATTTTGTGGTGTAGAGTCATCTTTACATTCCTGGGATAAATCCTTTCTAGTCAATATATATACTTTTTAAATACAATGCTGAATTCATTTGCTAGTATTTTATTTGGAACTTTAGCACGTGTGTGTGTGTGTGTGTGTGTGTGTACGTATGTGCACATAAACAGTCTGTGTACTTCTACTATCTTTACTAGGTTTAAACTCACTTTAACAGGCTTAAGGTTGTGCTAGCTTCATAAAATACACTGGGGAGCTTTCTCTTTCTCAATGGTCTATACTTTGAAAACCCAGAAACTATCCCTTGAAGATTAAATAGAACAATTTTGCAAGAATAATCAAAGTAAGATGTTTCAAAAAAGTTATATGTCTATTAATGTATTTTAAATTATTTTCCCTAAAGTATTTTCACAAATGTTAATGTAAATCCTATACGGTAGACAGACCAATAAGCATTAATTTCTTTAATTTCTCAAAGGTATACTCTAAGTGAGATGTTACATTATTACAGTCCAAATTATTACATATGGAAAATGCAAAACAAAAAAATCTGTTTAGGATTTAGTTACCTAGTGGCAAAACTGGGGTTAAAACCCAGGTACTCCTATATGGCCAGAAATCTTCCAACTAAACTACAATCATAATGCCTATCTACATATTATCCTAATATAATACAATCTAAATTTCCATTTTACTGTAGTAAAATTAAAGTCAATTCTAGAAAAAAAAACTAATTTAGTTACAACCTAAAGCATTTTTTAAGATTTTTGGGGGTGAAAAATTGTCCCTCTATCTTACCATGACTCTGTACCTATAACCTTATCTTCAGTCTCTTAGCATTCTAATATGAGCTGAAAAACCTAAGGATAATTAAACTGTAGATTCAAAATATGTGAAAATGTAGGTATTAATACGTTAAAATTATATAACCTTAAAGGGGGCCTAGGTGAGCATCTAATCTAACCTCATAATTTTATAATAAGGAAACTGGAGTCTAGACAAACACAGTGGCAAAATTAGGACGACAGCCCAGGCCTCAAATCCCAGAACAAAACTGTTTATAACACACCATCACTTCCTGGCTGTGTGATTATTTTCTGGACCACAATTATAAAGCTTGGTTATATAGTTGCCACACAGTCTACAGAAATATTTTAGTGAATATTATCTTGGAGAAGCATTAAAAATTTTCTACAGCCAAACCTAATGAGCATTTGTTTGTGACATCTTCCTCTCGTATACAATTTGTATATATGCCTGTCCCCAGTCAGATTACAGTATCCAGCTAAGAACTCTATTACTATGTGTAATAGGGTAATAGAGTTTTGAGGGAGAGAAAGAAAAAGCGCACTGAAGTATAAAATCTGATACTATAATAATAGCAACAATAACAAAAACATAGATAAAGGCTTTTTTTTTTGAGACGGAGTTTCGCTCTTGTTACCCAGTCTGGAGTGCAATGGCGCGATCTCGGCTCACCGCAACCTCCGCCTCAGGGGTTCAGGCAATTCTCCTGCCTCAGCATCCTGAGTAGCTGGCATTACACGTACGCGCCACCATGCCCAGCTAATTTTTTGTATTTTTAGTATAGACGGGGTTTCACCATGTTGACCAGGATGGTCTTAATCTCTTGACCTCCTGATCCACCCGCCTCGGCCTCCCAAAGTGCTGGGATTATAGGCGTGAGCCACCGCGCCCGGCCCGATAATGGCTAAATTTTAATCAACACTTAAAGTTATCCATTGTGTTGACTGCTTTACGTCTTTTATTTTTCCCTTCACAACATATCTTTGAAAAGGATATGATTATATTCTCATTTTACAGAAGAGATAATTAAAACAAGAAGTTCAAAAAATTAGCCCAAGGCCGGGCGAGGTAGCTCAAGCCTATAAACCCAGTACTTTGCGAGGCCGAGGCGGGTGGATCACGAGGTCAAGAAATCGAGACCATCCTGGTCAACAAGGCGAAACCCTGTCTCTACTAAAAATACAAAAATTAGCTGGACATGGTGGTGCGAGCCTGTAGTTCCAGCTACTCAGGAGGCTGAGGCAGGAAAATTGCCTGAACCCAGAAGGCAGAGGTTGTGGTAAGCTGAGATCACGCCATTGCACTCCAGTCTGGGTAACAACAGCGAAACTCCATCTCAAAAAAAAAAAAAAAAAGTAGCCCAAGATTACATTGCTAGTGAGTGGTATAGGCAAGAATCAAATCCAGGCCACATATCTTTTGTTCTTAACTACTTTATTACATAGCAAACACCATCAAACAGAAATATAATATAAATCACACACACAGCCACACATGTAATTTAAAAATTTAAAAATTTACATTAAAAAAGTAAAAAAAAGCCAGGTGCGGTGGCTCACGCATGTAATCCCAGCCCGTTGGGAGGCTGAGGCAGGTGGATTGCCTGAGGTCAGAAGTTTGAGACCAGCCTGGCCAACATAGTGAAACCCTGTCTCTACTAAAAATACAAAAAGTAAGCTAGGCATGGTGGTGGGTGCCTGTAATCCCAGCTACTAGGGAGGCTGAAGCAGGAGAATCACTAGAAGCCAGGAGGTGGAGCTTGCAGTGAGCCCAGATCACCCCACTGCACTCTAGCGTGGGCAACAATAGCAAAACTCTGTAAATAAAAAGAAACAAGGGAAATTAATTTTAATAATATTTTTATTTAACCTAATACAGCTAAAATACTATTTTAATATGTGATTATAAAAACTATTAATAGGCTGGGCGCAGTGGCTCAAGCCTGGAATCCCAGCACTTTGGGAGGCTGAGGCAGGAGAATTGCCTGAACCCAGGAGGTGGAGGTTGCAGTGAGCCAAGATCGCACCATTGCACTCCAGCCTGGGTAACAAGAGTGAAACTCTGTCTCAAAAAAACCAAACAAACAAAAAAGACAAAACAAACAAAAAAAAAACTATTAATAAATGTCTTCTTTTAAGAAGTGTCTGTTCATATCCTTCACCCAGTTTTATGGGACTTTTTGTTTTTTTCTTATAAATTTGTTTAAGTTCTTTGTAGATTCTGGGTATTAGCCCTTTATCAGATGGATAGACTGCAAACATTTTCTCCCATTCTATAGGTTGCCTGTTCAATCTGATGATAGTTTCTTTTGCTGTGCAGAAACTCTTTAGTTTAATTAGGTCCCATTTATCAGTTTTGGCTTTTATTGCCATTGCCTTTGCTTTTTTAGTCATGAACTCTTTGCCCATTCCTATGTCCTGAACGGTACTGCCTAGGTTTTCTTCTAGGATTTTTACAGTTTTATGTCTTACATTTAAGTCTTTAATCCATCTTGAGTTAATTTTTGTATAAGTTGTAAGGAAGGGGTCCAGTTTCAGTTTTCTGCATATGGCTAACCAGTTTTCTCAACACCATTTATTAAACAGGGAAGACATTTATGCAGACAGCAAAGATATGAAAAAAAGCTCATCCTCACCAATCATTAGAGAAATGCAAATCAAAACCACAATGAGATACCATCTCACTCCAGTTCAAATGGCGATCATTAAAAAGTCAGGAAACAACAGATGCTGAAGAGGATGTGGAGAAACAGAAACGCTTTTACACAGTTGGTGGAAGTGTAATCAATTCAACCATTGTGGAAGATAGTGTGGCAATTCCTCAAGGATGTAGAACCAGAAATACTATTTGACCCAGCAATCCCATAGTTGATGTATACCCAAAGGATTATAAATCATTCTACTATAAAGAGACATGCTTATTACAGTGCTGTTCAAAATAGCAAGGACTTGGAACCAACCCAAATGCCCATCAGTGATAGACTGGATAAAAAAAAATGTGGCATACATGCACCACGGAATACTATGCAGCTATAAAAAAGGATGAGTTCATGTCCTTTGGAGGGACATGGATGAAGTTGGAAACCATCATTCTTAGCAAACTAACAAAAGAACAGAAAACTAAATGCCACATATTCTCACTTATAAGTAGGAGTTGAACAATGAGAATACATGGACACAGGAGGGGAACATCATACACCAGGGCCTGTTGGGGGGTGGGGAGGTAGTGCAGGGATAGTTTTAGAAGAAATATCTAATGTAGATGATGAGGTGATGGGTGCAGCAAACCACTATGGCATGTGTATACCTATGTAACGAACCTGCATGTTCTGTACATGTATCTCAGAACTTAAAATATAATAATAAAAATGAATAAATATATAAAAATTATTAATACAATATTTTATTTGTAGTAAGTCTTAGAAATATGGTATATATTTTATATTCGCAGCACATCTCAGTTCAAACTGGCTACATTTTAAGTGCTCAACAGTCATGTGTTGTTAGGAGCTACTAAAACTACAGAGTCTCTCTAAAATCAATAAAGGGAACAGGATGGTAAAACCATATGTAAAGAACATAAAGTTAGGTGTTTCTGCTTCTGAAAATAGCAGAGTAGGTGATTCAGACTAACCTTCCCACCAATGGATACTTAAAATGTTGAACAAAAATCGAATCACAAAACAAACCAAAAGGAAAAGAAAATTTCAAAAGTATCAGAAAGCAAACAAAATAGTAACTATAGGATAAGAATTGAGCAAAGATGGAATTCTAGAGAGGTGAATCCTGAACTCAGGGCCACTTTTGCTTTGGGAGTATTTGTATACCAGAGTCCAAACTCACAAGCTTGGATTAAAATTTGATGCCAAGACCTGCAAAGTATAAGGACTCTGGTACTTTAGGTTGGGATCATCAGGGCTCCACCCTAGGAACACAGGTAATCCTAAAATAAAGCAGCTCTTGCATGAACTATAGACTGGCCTCCAGTCTTGAGTAGTTCATAAAAAAACCTTAAGTTCTAAAATTGGATAAAGATAATCTTGGAAAGTTAGTGCACCCAAGGTCTTAGAAAAACAAATGAAAGTCTCTGGAGGAATATAACATCATCCCTATCTTCAAATAATTTCCATAATTTTTCAAATACAATGTCCATCAATCAATCGAAGATTATTAAGCACATGAGGACATATGCAGCATGAGGAAGAAACAGCAAAAACAACAGGCAACAGAAACATCCAAAAGGACATGCAATGTGGGAATGAGCAAATGTAGTCTATAAAACTATAGTTATTTTGTTCAAAGATATAAAAATAAAGCTTAGCAGACAATTGGAAACTATAAAAAGCAACATAGTTTTTTAGTGAATATTCTATAATTTTAAAATAGTGTCCAAAAGAATTTAATAAATGAGTTTAGCTTCATATTAGGCCCAGTTCAAGAAAGATGTAAATTGGAAAACAGATCTGAAGAAACTATTTAAAACTATATAAAAAAAGAAACAAGGAAGGTAAAAAAATATAGAAGAAAAGTTAAGAAATACAGAAGATATAGTTAGAAAGGTACAATATACATTTACTTAGACTCCCAGAAGAAAAGAAAAAATAAATTTGAATAGATAATGACTGAGAATTTTCAAAAAAATTGAAGAAAAACATCCATCCACAATTCAAGGTCAACAAATCCTGAGAAGAATAAATAAAAGGAAAACTACACCTAGCCAGAAGAGAGAAAAAGAGGGAGAAAAGATGTCTAAAAGCAGCTAGAGACAAGAGATTCTTGCAAAGAAATAATAAGATTATAATATGACTTCTCAACAGCAATTGAACAATATATTCAAAGTATAGAAAGTAAATTACTATCAATCTGAAGTTCCATATGCTGCATTAATACTAGATATAAAGTTGAAAAATACAAAGAGAAATGAACAGAAATGAAAGCAAGATAAAAGGTGGGTAAATCCAAATGACCAGTAACTCTACTGAGACAATAATAATAATGTCTGTGGGGTTTAGAAATATTTATATTAAAATAGCATTTGAGTTTCCGGGAATACATGGAACTAAAAGTCTAAGGAACCTGTATTATCTGTACTTTGAAGTCGAAGAGGTATGCTGTAATTTCTAGCAAACATATATACATTTATTCCTTGGTATTCCTTGCAAATACCAAAAGTCCATAGATGTATAAACTCTTATATAAATGGTATAGTATTTGCATATAACCTATGCATATCCTCCTGTATACTTTAAGTCATCTCTAAATTAGTTATAATACCTAATAAAATGTAAATACTATATAAATAGTTGTTATACTGTACTTTTTTTTTGAGAGAGAAGGAAAGAAAAAAAAGGAGTGAAGGAGAGGAAGAAAGAGGAAGAAAAAGAGGAAGAGAGAATGGAAATGTTGCTTTATTCTAAAAAAATGGGTATTAATAATGGCCAATCAATATTTTATTTAAACCTATGAGTAGGTGTGATGTGGTATTGACAAGAATATATATTTTGTGTATTTAAAGAGGAGAGCTCTATAAATATTTATTAAGTTTACTTGTTCCGGATCTGAGTTCGAGTCCTGGATATCCTAATTAATTTTCTGTCTCATGGAGTCTAAGTCTCTATATATCTGGGTGTTAGGATTGTTAGCTCTTATTGTTGCACTGATCCTTTTACCACTATATCTTTGTTGCTTTAAAATCTATTTTATCAGATATGAGAATTGCAACTCCCACTTTTTATTTATTTATTTATTTTTGCTCTCTCTCCATTTGGTTGGTAAATCTTTCTCCATTCCTTTGTTTTGAGTCTTTGTGTATCCTTGCATGTGAAATGGGTCTGAATGTAGCATACCGTTGGGTTTTGCTGTATCTTTTGATTGGGGGATTTAGTCGATTTAAATTTAGGATTACTGCCATTTCATGTTAACTGGCTGTTTTATCCATTCGTTGATGTAAATTCTTCTTTATGTTGATGCTCTTTACTTTTTGGTATATTTTTAGAAAGACTAATACTGGTTGTTTCTTTCTATGTGTAATGCTTCTTTCAGAAGCTCTTGTAAAGCAGGCCTGGTGGTAATAAAATCTCTGAGTACTTGCTTGTTCATAAAAGATTTTATTTTTCCTTCAGTTGTGAAGCTTAGTTTGGCTGGATATGAAATTCTGGCCTGAAAGTTCTGTTCTTTAAGGATGTTGAATATTGGCCCCCACTCTCTTCTGGCTTGTAGAGTTTCTGCTGAGAGATCTGCTGTAAGTCTGATAGGCTTCCCTTTGTGGGTAACCTGACCTTTCTCTCTGGCTGCCCTTAGTATTTTCTCCTTCATTTCAACCCTCGTGAATCTAACGATTATGTGCCTTGGGGTTGCTCTTCTTGAGAAATATCTTTGTGGTGTTCTCTGTATTACCTGGGGTTGAATATTGTCCTGCTTTGCTAGGTTAGGAAAATTTTCCTGAATAATATCCTGAAGAATATTTTCCAGCTTGGATTCATTCTCTCCGTTGCATTCAGGTACAACTATCAAATGTAAATTTGGTCTTTTCACATAGTCCCACATTTCTTGGCGACTTTGCTCATTCCTTTTTATCCTTTTTTCTCTAATCTTGTCTTCTTGTTTTCTTTCATTACGTTGGACTTTGACCTCTGATATCCTTTCTTCTCTAATCTTGTCTTCTTGTTTTCTTTCATTACGTTGGACTTTGACCTCTGATATCCTTTCTTCTGCTTGAACAATTTGAGTGTTTAAACCTGTGCATACTTCTCGGAGTTCCCGTATTGTATTCTTCAGTTCCATTAATTCACTTGTATTCCTCTCTAAGTTGTCTATTCTCATTAGGATTTCGTCAAACCATTTTTCAAAGTTCTTAGTTTCTTTACATTGGGCTACAACATGTTCTTTTAACTCACAGAAGTTTCTTATTATCCATCTTCTGAAGCCTGATTCTGTTAATGGGATGCGCTCGTTCTCCATGAAGTCTTGTTCCCTTGTTGATGAGGAACTGTGATCCTCTTTAGAGGGAGAGGCATTCTGATTTTGAGTATTCTCAGCCTTTTTACGCTGGTTTCTTCCCATCATTGTAAATTTATCCACCTGTCGTCTTTGTAATTACCAAGTTTCAAATTAGGTCTCTGAGTGGACGTCCAGGTTGTTAATTCTCAGGGCTGAAATATGAGAAACCCACTGTGCGGGCCAAAACAGTGGCGTTAAGACTGACGGTGCTTTTCTGCCTGGGAATCTCCAGTCTGGCTTCCTTCTTGAGTCCGTAATAGGTGACTCTGCCTTCCCGGAGCTCCAAACGTCTGTCAGAAGGGGAACCAGTCCCGTTTACTCTGCACCAAGAGCTGCCGCGCCGAGGTGCCGGCAAAACCACTGCGCCAGCCACAAGAGTCGCACTGGTGACCCGTGCAGCGCCTCCACTGGGAATCTTCTGCTCCGTGAGCAACAAAAAGAATCTTCTGCTTTGTTCTCTGCGCTTTCACTGGGAGCTGCAATCCCGAGATGTTAGCGATCAGCCATCTTGGATTGTTCCTATAATGTACTTTTATAGGGAATTGTGACAAGGAAAAAAGTCAGTACAGATGCAACTATCCATTTTTTTAAAAAAATATTTTTGTTCCACAGTTGGTGAAATCCATGGAAGAGGCCCAAATGTAGTTCCTAAACTAGAAAGGGAAAATTGGATAAATTTTAAAAAAAACGGGATCAATACAAAAGAAAGTAAGTATGAATATTTTAAAAATATGTGTAAGAAATAGAAACCACACCATAAGGTGAAAGATTTAAACCTAAATATATCAATAATTACACTGAATAAAAATGAAGTAAATATTCCAGTTACAAAATAAAGATTTATAGACTGAATTTAAAAAACATAAGTAATGTACCAAAAACATAAGGAACGGCTCAATGTAAAAAGGTCAAAAAGACAAACCACTTTAACAACTCCTCCCTAAAAGAAACCTGCTGTAACAGTATCAGAAGAAAATAGACTTTAAAGCCAAAACATTACTAAAAATAAAGAAAATCCACTTTATAATATCTGTACCAGGAATATATAATAACTTTAAAGTTAAATGTACCTAATAACATACCCATGATACATATAATGCAAAAACGGACAAGAACTGTAAAGAAAAATTTAAACAAATCCACAATCACAAGGGAAGGCTTTAACACCTTTAAATAATTAACAGAACAAATGAACAAAGGATATAAGTTAGTATAAAGGATTTGAACAATAACTTTAACATAAACTAGATATAAATTACATAGAACATTATACCCAACAAGGTGAGAATACACACATAAAAAACATGCAAATACACATGGGGAACATTTATAAAAATTAATTATATATTGAGTCTTAAAGCAAGTTTTGACAAATTTCAAAAATATTGACACTGATATACAGACCATGTATTCTGATCATAATAAAAGTAAAACTCAAAATCATTAATAAAATATATCTATAAACATTTCATGTTCAGTAATGCAGAAAGACATATTTCTCTACAACCCACAAGTCAAAGAAGAAATCACAATCGAAATTAAAAATGTTGGCTGGGTGCAGTGGCTCATGCCTGTAACCCCAGCACTTTGGGAGGCAGAGGCAGATGGATCACCTGAGGTCAGGAGTTCAAGACCAGCCTGACCAACATGGTGAAACCCCGTCTTTACTAAAAATATAAAAATTATCTGGACATGGTGACAGGCAACTGTAATCCCAGGCTGAGGCAATAGAATCTCTTGAACCCGCTGCACTCCAGCCTGAACAATAAGAGAAATTTCATCTTAAGGAAAAAAAAAATGCTTGGACCTGAATGAAAAGAAAACTCATGCATATTTAAACATACAGGCAGCGAAAGGAATAGAAATTTATAGCTGTAACTTCATATATACATACATACATATATATATATGTATATGTGAGAAAAGAAAAAAGTTGAAAACTAGTAAATTGAACAGCCATCTCAAGAAACTAGAAAAACAGCAAAAACAATTGCAAAATAAAGTAGAAAGGAGAAAATAATAAAGATGTAAACATAAATTTAATGAAACAGAAATACAAGCATACACTAGATTAACAAAGCCAAAATTGGATTTTGGGAAGACTCACAAAATTGATAAACCTCATTAAGAAGTGATTTGTAAAAAGAAAGAAGGCAAAATCAGAAATTTTGGCATAACCAAAATCAGAAATGAAGAAGGGGCATTACTACTGATCTTGCAGAATTAAAAATAAGCGATTTTGAAAAAAATTATGCCAATAAATTAGAAAACTTAGATGGAGTAAATTATTAGAAGACTGTAACTTATCAAACTGACAAGAAATAGAAACCAAAATGGTAGTATAATTATTAAAGAAATTAAATGTATATTTTGAAGTCTCTCTTCCTCCCCACATTCCCCACAGAAAACCAAAACCAACTAAACAAACATACAAACAAACAAAGAACCCAGTATGGATAGTTTTACTGGCCAATTCTACCAAACATTTAAAGAAAATTACACAAATTCTTCAAAGGTACAGAAAAAGACCATCATCTAACTCTTTATGACAGCAGAACCTTGACACGAAACTTAACAAGAAGATTAAGAATAAAGAAAAATTTAGACTAGTTGCATGCACTATAAACAAGATTTTAAAATCCTAAAGAAATGCCAGCAATTTAAAACTAGCAGCATACAAAAGACAAAACAATAAAATGAATAGATAGAATATGGTCATGGATTGAAAAATTCAATATTGCAAAGATGTCACTTTTATTTGAATACAGAGATTTGGCTGGGCATGGTGGCTCACATCTGTAATCTCAACACTTTGGGAGTCCAAGGCGGGCAGATCACTTGATGTCAGGAGTTCAAGACCAGCCTGGCCAACATGGTGAAACCCTGTCTCTACTAAAAAATACAAAAATTAGCCGGGCGTGGTAGTGCATGTCTGTAGTCCCAGGTACTTGGGAGGTTGAGGCAGGAGAATGGCTTGAACCTGGGAGGCGGAGGTTGCAGTGAGCCAAGATCACACCACTACCCTCCAGCCTGGGCAACACAGAGTGAGACTCCGACTAAAAAAAAAAAAGAAAAAAAAAATTAGCTGGGCATGATGGCAGGCGCCAGTAATCCCAGCTACTCGGAAGGCTGAGGCAGAAGAATAGCTCAAACCCAGGAGGTGCAGCTTGCAGTGAGCTGAGATTGCATCTCCACAGTCCAGCCTGGGCCTGGGCGACAGAGCCAGACTCCGTCTCAAAACAAACAAACAAACAAACAAAAAATAAATATAGATTCAATAAATTCAAATAAATTTGCAAAAGACTAATTAAAAATTTGTGTTGTTTTGGTGAAACTTGATAAGCTGATTCTAAAATGTATATGAAAATGCATAGGGCTGAGGCTACCTAAATCACTTCTGAAGAAGAAAGTAGGAGAACTTCCTCTATTAGATACCAAAACTCATTATAAAGCCACAGTAATTAAAAGAGTATGGCATTAGTGCAAGAATAGACAAATACACAGTGAAACAGTCCAGAAACAACCCAAACATATATGCACTTGACTTATAACAAAGGTAGCACTACAGAGTAATGCTGGGTAAAAAAATGAAGTTTTCAAAACATTATGCTTAGTAATTTGGGTATCCTTATGAAAAACAAAATAAAGCTGAATATACCACTTCACACCATATATAATAATCAACCAGATGGACTATAGACTTAAATGTGAAAGGCAAAACAATAACACTTTAAAATACAAGAATGTCTTTGTGACCCTGAGGTAGGAAAGATTTCTTAAACATGGCACAACCCTCTACTGCACTCCAGCCTGGGTGACAAAGGGAGACCCCGTCTCTAAAAAATAAAAACAAAAATAAACATGGCACAAAATCACGAACCATAAAAGACTAATAACATTTAAATTAAAGGAGCTTCTAGTCATCAAGAGACACCACTAAGACAGTGAAAAAGTAAACCACTGCGTGGCAAAAGACAACTGTAAAACATATAACTAATCAAAGGGTCATAAGCAGAACATATAAAGAAGTCTTACAAATCAGTATTTAAAAATCACAAAAAACCCATAGAAATGTAGGTAAGAACGCTACATGGGCACTTCTAACAAACAAATGAAAAGTTACTCAATCTCATGAATAATCAGGTAAATCTAAATTAAAACCACAATTAACTTACCCACCAGAACAAATAAAATTAAAGTCTGACAATGCTAAACACTGATATGGATAAGGATGTGGTACCCACAGGACTGTATTCACTGCTGGAAGGAATGTAAAATTAACATTGCTGTTTTGGAAAACAGCTTGGCATTACTTACTAAAGTTGAAAATAAGTATGCACAATGAACTAAAAATTCCTGTGCTAGGAATATACTCAACAGAAATATGTGCACATTTGTAAAAATACATTAAAATGTTAATAATAGGTATAATATAAATTGAACAACTCAAATGTTCATAAGTAGTACAATAGATACACTATAGTATATTCATTAAATAGAAAATATACAGCAATGAAAATAGATGAACTATTGTTACAGGCAAAAATACAGGTAAATCACAAGCCAAACACAAAAGATATCTTCTGTTTAACTCAATTTATATAATGTTCAAAAATAGGCTAAATTAAATTACAGTCTTAAGAATACACTTTGGCAGTAAAATTATACAGAAAAGTTACAAAGTATTTACCACATAAATCAAGACAGTGATTATTTTTGCAGGGGAAAAGGTGCTTATAATTGGGAAGAGGCTATGGGCTTCTGGGATACCAGCAACTGTCTATTTCTTGATCTGAGTAGTATATGAGTATTCACAGTATAATAATTTAGGTGTATATTTATGTTTTAGACATTTTTAGAGTATGCATGCTGTATTTCACAATAAAAAATTTAAATAATACTTTTGGAAAAGAATATTATATTGACCTGTATGGTCAACTAACCTTAGGACAGAAACAAGGTTGAAAGCATTAAGTAGGGGTAAAACTGAGTGGGGATTTTATTGTGGAAGCATACTGGATGTTAATTAATTAATTCAAATGAACTGTAAAGTTTCTAAGATAGGGACTGTGTCTAATTTCTTTGTCATATATCTTCAAGGCCATGTTTGGTCCCTGGTATATGGTACGATTCAATCAGTATGGTAAAAGAATGAATGCTTTCTTAATACTTTCCTCAAAGTGGCAAAGTAGTGGTCCGACAACATGGATCTCCAACTATCAAGAAACCAATGAAAATTCTTCTCTAGAAAAGTGTAAGTCATTAGCATATGAAACATTCCATCTTTCATTAGGTGGAAGAAATAATGAAAAGAACTACTCCTTTGGAATTAATTCTGACACACAAGCATAAAATAGTGAGGTGGAAGTGAGATGCATGAGCGAGAAACCATGATACCGTCCTGAAGTTCCCAAGCGTTAGAAGGAACACTAGGATTAGCAATTCTTTAGGAAAGTGAATTGTATAACGTTTAAAGAAAAAAGCTCTATGATGCCATAGCAGAAATCATACTGTAATAAAGTTTTTTGAAAAAGAGATAACATTTCTAAAAAGTAAAATTTTGACACTATAAAAACAAGTTAAGTTCACTCCTGTATTCCCAGCTTCTTGGAGGCCAAGGCGAGCAGATCACTTCAGGTCAGGAGTTAGAGACCAGCCTGGCCAACATGGTGAAAGCCCATCACTATTAAAAATACAAAAATTAGCCAGGTGTGGTGGCAGGCGCCTGTAATCTCAGCTACTCAGGAAGCTGAGGCAGGAGAATCACTTGAACCCAGGAGTTGGAGATTGCAGTGAGCCAAGATCATTCTGCTGCACTCCACCCTGGGTGATAAGAGCAAGACTGCTTCTCAAAAAATAAAAAATAAGAAAAATTAAAGTTAATCTGATAAGAAAGAAAAGAAAGTGGCATCTAAAGAATACAATATGGTTGTTGTGTAAGGTGTGCTATGATAAGTTCAGAATTTTAAGAGACTTGTGAAACAAGAAGTATCTTGTAAGTAAAGTAAGAACCCAGAATGAGCGGAGGCTGATGAAAAATGTTAAGAACAATAAAAAGGACTTAAAAAAATACATGTAGATTAAGAACAAGAAACAAAGTTCAGGCCTACTGCTTGGGGCAGATGGTACAGTGTTAGCAGATGATGCAGAGAAAGCAGAACTATGTAACTCCTATTTTGCTTTTGATTCTCTATTAAGGGGACATTTTCAAAACAAAAGGGGCAGAAGAAACATGCTTAAAGGAAATTTGAAACATATTTTACAGTAAGGATCCAGGTAGGCTTCATAAAGGAGGAGAAACTTGTGCTGTCTCTGAAAAATAATACTGGGAAAACAGAACATAATAAATAGGAAGAATAGATTGGGAAGACTGAAGTAGGGTAGCAGCCTTCTAAATACTACATTTCATCAATTTTAGAACACAGTATCTTGTCCACATTTTAACATCTCTAAATTTGAAAGGCATCTTAAAATAAATGGCAAAAAGAATTGTGCATAGTTAACTGGCAGTACTTTTTCTGTCTTAGAGGTATACAAAATAATAGTATGTCTTACAACTGATAATGTTTCAGATTTAATTTCATCCCTGAGATTCTGTAGAACCTATACCAATCAGAGTAGAGGTCAAGGATCCTAAATCCTGATTAATCAACTCATAAGAATTTTAAGGCAAAATTTAAGTTATAAATTCCTCTAAAGCTCACAATAACCTAAAGCAGTTTATATCCTAATAGCATTCATTTTGGAATCTACTCTTATATCTTCTTTTCCATTCTCTACCTGGCTTTGCTTTTCCTTAATCATTTCTTCTTTTCTCCTAACCAGTCTACTACATTTGCTTCTCCACTCTCCTCCTCATTCCCTCTCTTTTCTATTGTTTCTCCCTCTTAAATCATCCCCTTTTTAAAAAAAATTGAAAAGTAGATAGCTCAAGTGTTCTATATTTTTCCTAGTAAAATCATGAAAGTCACATCTCACATCTACAAGTTCCATGGCTGATTTTACTTTTGTACATCTGTATACTTACAAAATTGGGATAGACTCTCCAAAGCAGTATCTTTCCAAATGTGGTCTGAAATCTACTGAATCAAAATCTATAATGTGGATCCCAGAAATCTGTGACCTCAACAAGTCCCACATCATCACTATTATGAAGAAAAAGCGAGGCTTATCAGGTAGCTTCTTCCCTCCCTCTCTCTTTTCCTCTTTCCCTCTTTTTCTCCCTCTCTCTCCCTCTCTCCCTCCCTCCCTCCCTCCCTCCCTTCCTTCCTTCCTTCCTTCAAGACAGGGTCTCACTCTGTCACCCAGGCTGGAGTACAGTGGTATGATCATGGCTCACTGCAATCTGAATCTCCCAGGCTCAACAGATCTTCCCATCTTAGCCTCCCAAGTAGCTGGACTACAGGCACACACCACCATGCCTGGCCAATTTTTTGGTATTTTTTGTAGAGACAGAGTTTCACCATGTTGCCCAAGCTGATCTTGAACTCATGGGCTCAGGCGATCCATCCACCTTGGTCTCCAAAAACGTTGGCATTATAGGCATAAGCCACTGCTCCTGGCCTTTATCAGATTTCTATAAAAGCCAAGTGAATGTTCTTCAGTGAATTATTACAGGAGTAACAATTTCTAGCTCTTTCATTTAGTTTCAAATTTTGATCATGAAATGTTTCTTAATCCTAATGTTTTCTTATCCCAGAGAAGAAAATTGTTAAGTATACTATACTTGCAGTTTCAAAACAATAATAGATGACTTCTGTTTCTGTCCAAGGTGAGCACAGTTCTCTTAACAGAACATTGGAGAGGGGAGAGCAGCACAGAGTGAGCGAGCCCTGGAAATATGCAGAGGGATCAGCGATACATCGGTATTTAGAGGTCACTAAGTATCAGAATTCAGCAAAGAACTGATCAGAACATGTATGTGAGGAAATTACCAAAAGCTGGAGAGAGAACCATCTGAAAAAGTTAGAGGGACTAGTACCTGGCACTCACTCAACACTGAAGACAGTACCTGTTTTCACCAGTCAAAACAGGAAAACTCTTAATTCACCGGGAATTGGGTACAGCACTCAAAAACATTTTGCCCTGGTAAGGAGAAATAATTAGCAACAGACTAAGCAGGCTGCAGTTAAGCCTAATGAATCATAAGAGTCAGACCATAAAGGATCAAACAGTTTCCAAGCAACTTAACTACATTCTAGAACAAAGCTCATTATTTTATAGAAACATAAGACTTATAAAAACATAAAAATACCCAGCACCTAACAATCTAAAAGGAACCCAATCAAAGATCACTAGAAACAAAGAAACAGGAAAACATCACCCATAATGAGGAAAATAATTACTGAATTGAAATTTACCTAGTGATACAGATATTAGCATTAGTAGAAAAAGATATTAAAATAGCTATTATAATTGTATTTCATGTATTCAAAAAAGTTAAGAAGAGACATAGAAGATATTAAAAAAAGACTCAAATCAAAATTCTGGAGGGGAAAACTACAATATGTGAGATGAAGAATACATTGAATGGATTAGTGGCAGATTAGACACTGCTACTGCTAAGACTAATAAACATAAAGGCATGGCAACAGACACTATCCAAAATAAAACACACAGATAAAAAAGAATCAAAAAGAATTAAAATAAGCATCAGTGAGCTGTCAGATAACTTTAAGCAATCTAACACACGTGTAACTGGAGTCCTTGAAAAAGAAGAGAAGGGAGGGAACAGAAAAATATATGAAGAAATAATGGCCAAAAAATTTCCACATTTGATGCAAATAATAAACACAGAGGCCCAAAACAAGAAGCTCAATAAATTCAAAACACAAGACATGAAGAAAATGCCATCAAAGCCTATCATAATCAAAGTGCCCAAAACCAGTGATTAAAGGAAAATCATAAAAGCAGTGAGAGAAATGAGACACATTACATAGAAAGGAACAAAGATAAGAATTACGCAGATTTCTCATCAGAAACAATGTAAGTGAGAAGACAGCTAAACATCTTTAAAATGCTGAAAGACAAAAGTCAATGTATATACAGCAAAATTTCTTTTAAAAACAATGGTGAAATAAAAACTTTTCAGATATACAAAAACTCAAAAGTTTTGTCACAGCAGAACCACACTCCCAGAAATGTTAAGGGAAACCTTTCCAGCAACAGGAAAACCATACCAGATGGAAATATGGATCTGCATAAAAGCATTAAACACACTAGAAATGGAAACAACACCAGTACATATATAAGATTTTTTCCTTTAATATCTAAATCACTTTAAAAAATAAATGGCTAGTTAAATATTATGAGTATATGATGTATAAAATTAAATATATGAGAACAACAGCATATAGGCTAGTAGAGGAGAAAGAGAGGTGTATTTTAAGTTTCTTAAACATATGTGAAATAGAATAATACCACTTACAAATAAACTGTGATAAGATGTAAACTAAAAACCCTAAAGGAACACTAAAATAACAGAGGTATACCTAGCTAGGCAAGGAGATAAAATGGAATACTCATTTCAAATTGATAAAAATACTCCATTCAAAAGAAAACAGAAACATCATTAGTCATTAGGCAAATGAAGGTTAAAATAATGAGATACCACTACAGACTTAATTAGAATGGTCAAAATTTAAAAGACTGACTATATCAACTGCTTGCAAGGACAACAGAGGAACTGGTGGGAATATAAAATGATATAATCATTTTGGAAAACAATTTGGCAGTTTCCTAAAAAACAACTACTATATGTTCCAGCCATTCCATTCCTAAGTATTTACTCACAATAAATGAAATCCTTTGTCCACACAAATATTTGTACCCAAATGTTCATAGCAGCGTTATTAGTAATAGTCAAACAGTCATATAGCCATACAACAAAATAGTATTCAATGATAAAAAGGAATAAAACACTGACAAACATTACAAAATAAATGAATTTCAAAATATTTATGCAGAGTGGAAGAAGCTCAGAACCTTCCAAAAGCTGTCTACCAACTCTGATGTACCACATCCTGCAAGGCTCTCCACGATCTGACCCGCTGATCTCTTTGACTTCATCTCCTGTACTCTCCTTGCTCACACTAGCCACACTGACCTCCTTACTATTCCTTGACTATGCCACATCCTCTCACCTCAAGACTTCCCCCTGCCTGGAAAACTCTATTTCCCATGGTTTATGCCTTCACTTCCTTTAGCTCTCTGCTCAAATGTCATCAGAAGCCTTCCACAACCACCAGTTACTTAAAAGAACACTCATCACCTTCTGTGATTCTTTGTTCCCTTTAACCTGCTTTACTTTTCTTCATAGAACTTATAATCATCTAACATATTACATATTTATTTACTTTAAAAAAAAATCTCTCTCTTCTCTCTCCACTTGCCATCCCCACAGCTGTATGCCCAGTGTCTAGAGAGTATCTAGAATATAGTAAATGTTCAAATGCTTCTGTTTTTCCAATAATCAGGTCAGAAAAGCATACTGTACAAAATTCTGGAAATTTTCAGAACTCTCCAGCAGTTAATCAAGGGGTCTATAATCACTGACCAAAATTTTTTAAAAAGAATACATATCAATTTTGAACTCAGAGCCAGAACAAATAAACACAATAGAGGTCTCCATTTTAAACACATAAAATATGCATTAACCACTTTAAACACTCAAAATATTGATCGGCCATTATTGAAACCCATTTTAGGAATGAAGTAATATTCCTTTTTCCCTCTTTTTCTTTTTTTCCCCTTCTTCTTCTCTTAAAAAAAAAAAATTAAAAAAAAAAGAAAGAAAAAAAAGAATACATATCAATTTAATATTTAAGAAGTTTTGCAGTGTACAAATAGTGAACTGTAAACTATAGCTAAACTTTTAATAAAATAAAAACAACTTCTCTCTTTTGTTCTCTTTAGTTTTAAAACTAAATTTTATAACTACTTATGGCTTTTCTCTTTCTTTCAGAAATGTCCCAAAACTTCTGTCTAAAGATTAAAATATATATTCAAATATATACTTATCAATACTGATAAATGTAAAAAGTAATTATTTTAAGTTAATTGAAAATTCTCAAAAATGGCTAATTATGTATTTAATGATTAAGAGTGGCTATGCATATATTCGCCTTTTTAAAATATTGATTTAAGGATTCCTACTGTGTTTTTACAACATGTAATTTAGAACAAATTGTGTATAGCAGAAAACATTTGGTATCATAATAATTAATCTGATTTCTTTACAAACACAGAGCAGAAGTCCACTGGTAAACATTTAAATAACAGAGTCAACACATTCTAGACAGCATATAATTTACAATTAAGGGCTCCAGAGTCATAGCTATTTAATTAAAATAAATCTGGACTATTCTTTATTTTCATTATCTAACTACTATACTTAAGGCACTGATACTAGTATCATGATTTCACACTTATTTCAACATCAAAAGTCACCAAAAAGAATATATATCGCTTAACAAGCATTAACTAAATCACCAAAAAGAGTAAAAATCAATAGAAAAAAGGTCTCCGTCCATTTATTTAACAAATATCTAATGAGCATCTTATACAGGTACTAAGTGTAGTACTTGAGTCCCTATCCACCTGATTATTCAAAATGTTTCCAGATTAAAATAAAAACACTAGAATACAACAATGGAATTGGTTCTCATTAAAGATTTTACTAAGTGCCAACTAAGAGCACTGATGCTATGCCAGATAAACTGCTTTCCTACTACTTCTTAAACTAATACTAAATCTCTTCAGCCTTCTAGTAACTGAAAATAAGGATAATACCCCCTTATCCAGCATCCAGATAGCAGGTACTATATCATTTACTGGTCTCTATAATGCAATTGTCAATCAATCATATTCTGACTTATATTAACTTTTACTAAGGTTTTAAACTACTGTTTAAATATTTAATTTAACTTTTTGTGAATTCCTGTCTAGGTAAGTTCCTTCAAGGTAGAAACTGTGATGTACTTTTCAGAATCCTCTATGATCAATTAGTGTTGTTACTAAATATTAAGTATTTGAGAAGGAGAGCAGAGGAAGACTCAGCTTTGTAAAATATTAATTTTATACTTTGATAAGTGACAAAAATGGGAAAAATAACGCAATTACAATGTGTTTTAAAATAAACTAATAACAAGTCAACAAATAAGCAGTTTTACTTCTGTCCAGATTCAAGAGAAGAGGAATTAGACTCCAACTATTGGTGGAGGAGAAGCAAGGTGGAATGGGGGATATTTTTGTGAGTATCTTTAGAAAGTATAATTGCCATAACCCATATGTAAAAAAACTGTAAAGTCTCCCAAATACTAAAGAAGACGAATACAAATGCAAGAATATTCCATATTCACAGGTAGGAAAACTAGATGTTGTGAAGATGTCAATTTCTTCTATAAATCCAATGCAGTTCTCAACTTCCCAAAAAGACTGTGTATGGGCTTTGAAAAGCTGATTCTGAATTTCATGTGAAGGACTAAAGAGTCAAGTATAGCCAAAATACTCCTGAAAAGGAAGCATGCTGTGGAACTATTGCACAATCAGATATCAAGCCTTATCTTAAAACTGTCATAATTAAGATAATTTGGAATTTGGTGCAGAAATAGACTGACCAATGGAATAGAATATAAAGATCAGAGACATATGGAATTACAATATGCTTCAGAAGTAGCACCATAGAAATCAGGCAATAGTGACATACAAGTGATTTTCAAAATGGAATAAAATTTTATTTATGTCTACCTGATACCACCAATTCTAGATGGATTAAAAACTTGAATGCTAAAAGCTAAATATTTAAATCACTCAATTGAATATATAAAAAAATATATTCTTGACTCCTCCACGAGAGGAATTCTTGAACAAGACACCAAAGTAGGAACCATAAAAGACTGGTAACTTAAACTACATTTAAATTAAGAACCTCTTTTTATCAAGATACCATAATGAATGTGACAATATAGCTTTTACTATGTAAATCTAATGATGATAAATCTAGAAAATCTGTGATAATTGTTGATGAAATTATTTGTCCCAAAATAACTTTTACACTAAGTAGCAAAGAAATCTATATCCAAAATTCGGAGCAGGCATGAAAAAAACTAAGCAAATATCTACATCTAATAATAGCTTCAATTTCACTACTTCAATAGCACCCATAAATATTTTATGCCAGATGGAGGTCAATATGGTAAATATATATGCATATTTTAAAAAATCAGTAAACAAATACTTTGACCATAACCAATGTCTCAAGCAAATCATGTGATTTATAAATGATAGATTAAACAGTGAAGATGGTAAGAAATCTAAGTCATAATAATCTCATTAAATCATTAACATGCTCAGTACCATTCAATGATCACCATATCTTGCTGGGTACCAGATGCTGCAGAATATACAAATAGTAGAGACATAGTCTCTGCTCATTAGGTCTATAATCTAGTTAGCAAGCAGTAAATACAGAGAGATAAGTCAAATTTCCACCTAAATTTCAAATCAATCTGTTTCCTCCATCTCCACTATCACTAAGCTACTAACATCTATTTCTTGACCTCTGTAACCCTTCCTAATGATCTCTTGAATTCATTTCATTCTATCCCAATTTAATCACTATACTGCAGCTATAATAACATTTCTGAAATTCAAGAGGACCACAGGTGTATTCTTTGAAGCAACTGACTCTAGATTCAGAAACACCAGCAGGCACAGGGCTAAAAAACAGAGATCTGTGGAAAGCCTGTACTGAACAATGAAAGCCCAGAAGCCTTTATCTAATCTGCCTCTATAACTCTGTAAGACAAGCGCTTACCTGCCCTAGGGGGAAAATGAGGATTCTTCTTCAGAAAACCAAATAAGAACAATCTCCAGATACTGATATTTAGACTTATCCCTAAGGAAAATACCAGCTTGCCCAAACATCCTTAAGTCCATCAGAAGATAAGCAATCCACTTTTTAATATCTCAGAAAAACAAACAAACAAAAAAACCGATTACACCCATGGACAAAATGCTATAAAGAAAGGAAAAGAGAATAAGAAAAAGCTCTTGTAAACTAAATAACATAATAGCAGAAAAAAAGAATTCAAAGAAAAACATTAAAGATAAAGCTGAGGGAATCTTTTAGAAAATAGAGCAAAAATCGGACAAGTAACCCAAGAGTTCCAACATCCCATAGAACAGGCAATTTTTTTCTGCAAAGTCCCCATAAGTAAACAGCTCAGGCTTTGTAGGCCATACAGTCTCTGCTGCAACTACTTAACTCTGCTGTTACAGTGTGAAAGCAGCCAAAGAAATGTGTAAGCAAATGGAATGGACACAAGGCCGACATAGCCTCTGAGCCAAAGTTTGCTGACCCTTAGAAAAAGAAAAAAAAAAAAATTAGCAGAGATTAAACACAGAAGAATAAATGACCAAAGAAAAATCTAAGAAAATTACCCAGAACTAAAGAACATGAGTTTGTAGAAAGAGTCTAACACAGTGACATCATCATCAAATTTCAGAATACCTGAGATGAACTAATTTCAAAACCTCCCAAACAGGAAAAAAACAAAACAAAACAAAAGCAGGTCCTGTACATAGACTGGAAAATCATATCATACTAGCTTCTTTTAAAGTAGAACCCAAAAAAGATAGAAAGGCTTCAATATTGAAAGAGAATTCCAACTAGAATTCTATACCTAGCAAAATTAGCAATCACATGTCAGGGGAGAATAAAGGCATTTTTAAGAAATATAATTACTTATATTTATCTCCAAGATACCCTTAATTAGAGGGCTACTGCAAGATTACTCCAATAAAAAAAAATAGAATAAACCAAAAATGAGGAAGACATAATGCCTAGGAAAATAGAGACTTAACATAGAAAAGCAGCAAAGGAAAGTCCCAGAACAGGAGTTGTACAACAAGCCTAGGAAGTCCACATAGGAACTAGGGGAAGAAGAGTTTAGAAGAATATCTTTAAAGAATCGAACTGATACATTTGAGCATATAAGAAATATTATTGATAGTATGTGACAGAGATGCAGAGCATTTAGAGAAAATTAACCACAGATACAGAGAACACCAGGCTACTAAAAAATGAGGCAATTACTAACTTTTTATTTTATTTATTTATTTATTTATTTTTAAGACGGAGTTTTGCTCTTGTTACCCAGGCTGGAGTGCAATGGCGCAATCTCGGCTCACTGCAACCTCCACCTCCTGGGTTCAGGCAATTCTCCTGCCTCAGCCTCCTGAGTAGCTGGGATTACAGGCACACGCCACCATGCCCAGCTAATTTTTTGTATTTTTAGTAGAGATGGGTTTTCACCGTGTTGACCAGGATGGTCTCGATCTCTTGACCTCGTGATCCACCTGCCTTGGCCTCCCAAAGTGCTGGGATTATAGGCGTGAGCCACCGCACCCTGCCTAACTTTTTAAAAAGTAAAAGGCAGTACTATATTTCACTGTTTGACTTAGCAGAAAACAATATCTTCATAATCAGTATGAGTTTATATTACATTAACTTAACCATAAATTGTAATATATGTAATTATACAGGGGAAGGGGAGTAGGAGAGCAAGCTGGGAAGCCAGAGTTCCATCTAAAATAAGAAATTAAATAAATAAATAAATAAATAGGCCGGGTGCGGTGGCTCACGCCTGTAATCCCAGCACTTTGGGAGACCGAGGGGGGCAGATCACCTGAGGTTGGGAGTTTGAGACCAGCCGGACCAACGTGGAGAAACCCCATCTCTACTGAAAATACAAAATTAGCTGGACGTGGTGGCATGTACCTATAATCCCAGCTACTCGGGAGGCTGAGGCAGGATAATCGCTTGAACCTGGGAAGTGGGGGTTGCTGTGAGCCGACATTGTGCCATTGCGCTCCAGCCTGGGCAACAAGAACGAAACTCCAACCCCCCATCCCCCTAAAAAAAGAAAAGAAAAGAAGTAGAAGACTGGGCGCAATGGCTCAAGCCTGTAATCCCAGCACTTTGGAAGGCCAAGGCGGGTGGATCACAAGGTCAAGAGATCGAGACCATGCTGGCCAATATGGTAAAATCCTGTCTCTACTAAAAAATATCTGGGCGTGGTGGAGCACGCCTGTAGTCCCAGCTACACAGGTGGCTGAGGCAGGAGAATTGCTTGAACCCAGGAGGTGGAAGTTGCAGTGGGCAGAGATGGTGCCATGGCACTCCAGCCTGGCAACAGAGTGAGACTCTGTCTCAAAAAAAAAAAAAATCTAAACCTGATTAATCAAGAAATATCAGTCTACACATGTGATTTAGTAATAAAGTGGTAAATTGCAGGGGGAATGGTCAAAAGGATTAATAGTGGTTTGTTCCAAGTAGGAGGACTTGCAAGTGGAGAATATGGGATATTATAAAACTTGTATTTGTATTTGGCTTTTAAAACCATGTAAACATATTATTTTTAAAAATTATGTTAAAATAATTAAAATTTACTTTTAAAAAGCAAATAACAGTGGGGTACAGTAGCTCATATCTGTAATCCCAGCACTTTGAGAGGCCGAGGTGGGTGGATCACCAGGTCAGGAATTGGAGACCATCCTGACCAACATGGTGAAACCCTGTCTCTACCAAAAATATAAAAATTAGCTGGGCGTGGTGGCATGTGCCTGTAATCCCAGCTACTTGGGAGGCTGAGGCAGGAGAATTGCTGGAACCCAGGAGGCAGAGGTTACAGTGAGCCAAGATAGCCCCACCACACTCCAGCCTAGAAAATGACTAGTGAAGAATATCTGCAATACTAATTATTGACAGAAGATCAATATCTTTCAACTTACAAGGAGCTCTCACAAAAGACATCAACATAATATAATATATACAAATATATTAACAGGCAATTAACAACAAAAAAATTACTGTCCAGGACATGTGAAAAAAATTCATCCTTCAGAGCTTTTACAAATTCAGATTAAAACAACAAAGTGGCATTATTTTAACCTATCAATTATCAAAAATTTAAGAAATGGGTAATACCAATGATATACACTCACAAGCAATGCATTTAAAAGGTTTTTAGAAAATCCATTGCTTGTGAGAGTATAGAAGTCAACGTGTCATTTCTGGAGGAAAATTTGGTAATAAAACAAAACCTTAAAAATATGTATAACATGTGATTCAGCAAGTTCTGCTAAAAATAATGTGTATAAAAGGATTCATCTGCAAAGGAAATATTTTAGCAAAACTGTCTAAAGACTGTCTTTTTCATACTGATTTAGCAGAAAAAATATAACAGCCTTACCTGAACTGTACGTCCTGCATTGATATGCTCTTCATGTAACTTATCCCAGATTCTGCACCTTTGATACTATAAAAGAGAGGGGAGAGGTATTAAATTTTTCATCACTACCGGGTTATTTCCCATTACCACAAAAACCCCCACTCACCTATCCAAATTTAAACATACCAGCTAGAAAAGATAGCGATGTAGTAGTGGTAATTAACTTTCCAAACACATACAAATAGGAAATTATTAAGAATATTGCACACAATACTACAGAAATTGAAAACAAACCAAAGAACCCCCATTAGATCAGGTTATTTTATTTTACTAAAAAAAGAGTCTGTATTTTTTCTATGTTGCAAACTCCCTAGAGACGGAAAATATAAAGAATGAGAATGTAAAAGAATATTTAAAAAAAGTGTTCGTAAGATATTCTTACTGTATATGAAGAATTGTACATGTCTGTCAATGATAGTGTTAAGTACTGAAAACTAAAATCTGAATTTTAAAAAAGTAACACTGTAACTACAGACTACAGAGTAAATAAAAATGAGACTCAACTTTTAATATACATGTTTAATTTTTACCAAGGCAATTTATAGCTTTCAGAGTATCATACAAAAAAATATATGAACATAATTATGGGAATTTTTTTACTTGATAAAAACCATTAGAATATGTGATAACATTACAGCAAAACATTTACATGGAATTTAAACATCAACACCAACTATATTATTTTTAGTTGAAATTTAAAAATCAAATAATTAAAATATTAGCAGATGTGAATACACTAAACATGCTTTTGATACTTTACACATCCCCCCCAAAAAATCAACCTATAAATAATTAGAAAAAACAGAAATATGAAAGAATATGCCCCATATGCCTGGAAAATATAGATTATAAGAGTAGAACACTAAAAAAATTTCTAGGGCATTTTTATATTCCTTGTTCTGCACATTCTTAAAATTTGGTAAAGAATGATGCAACAGGCTGGGCATGGTGAGTCACGCCTGTAATCCCAGCACTCTGGGAGGCCAAGGTGGGCAAATCACAAGGTCAGGAATTCAAGACCAGCCTGGCCAATATGGTGAAACCCCATCTCTATTTAAAAATTACAAAAATTAGCTGGGCGTGGTGGCACACAGCTGTAGTCCCAGCTACTTGGGAGGCTGAGGCAGGAGAATCATTTAAACCAGAGAGGCAGAGGCTGCAGTGAGCCAAGATCATGCCACTACACTCCAGCCTGGGTGAGAGTGAGACTCCATCTCAAAAAAACAAAAACAAAACAAAACAAAACAAAACAAAAATTCTTTAAAATTAATAGCAATAAAAAATAATCGCCTGGTGGCTCAAGCCTGTAATCCCAGCACTTTGGGAGGCCGAGGCAGGTGGTTCACGAGGTCAAGAGATCGAGACCATCCTGGTCAACATGTGAAAACCCCCATCTCTACTAAAAACACACAAAAAATTAGCTGGGCATGGTGGTGTGTGCCTGTAATCCCAGCTACTCAGGAGGCTGAGGCAGGAGAATTGCCTGAACCCAGGAGGTAGAGGTTGCGGTGAGCTGAGATCGCGCAGTGAGCTGAGATCGCGCCATTGCACTCCAGCCTGGGTAACAAGAGCGAAACTCGGTCTCGAAAAAAAAAAAAAATTGCCATGCATGCAAAAAAGCAGAATAATATGATCTGCAATAAGAAAAACCAATAAATAGAAATAGACCCTGATATGACAGAGATGATGAAATCAATAAACAAGGATATTAAAAACAGTTATTATGATGTGTTCCATGTATTCAAGAAGGTAGAAGAAAATATAAGCACATTAGAAGAACAGACATAAAAGATATTTTTAAATATTAAATTAATAGTTTTTTTTTAAGAAATACCTGAAATTTAAAAATGCAATAGCATTTTTAAATGTAGATAAGACAATGTAGTAGATCAGTAAACCTAAGGACACAGCAATAGAAACTATCCGAAATGAAACACACAAAGAAAAATAAGTTGAAAATAAATGAGCAAAGATCAGTAAGTCATGGGCCAAATGAAAACAATGTGAAATACATGTAACTAGACTCCATGAGAGAAAAATAATTTGAAAATGTAATAGCCAAAGTTTTTCCAAATTTGAGAAAAATGATAAAAATCATAGATCCAAGAAAAATGAAGAAAACTATACTAATGCACATTATAGTAAAATAAATTAAAATAAATAAATGAATAAAATTTTAAAACAGAGAGAAAAAAGACACACAAAGTACCAAGAAACAAAGATAAGAATGACAGAAGACTTCTTGTGAGAAACAATGTAAGCCAGAAGACAGTAGGACATCTTGAAAGTATTTGAAAACAATAGAAAATGCAACCTAGAATTCTATACCCAGAGAAAGTTTTTTTTAAATAAAGACAAAATATATATATATATATTTTTTGACCCAAAAACCCGTATTTTATTGACACTTTTTCCCACAGAGAATCTTAGAAAGATGTCACATTTTCTGTTAATGAATGAGAGGAGCCCACTCCTATCCTGAATCATTGTTTGCCAACAGCAACAGATACAACTGTCACACTTTTTAAAATAACGGCCACTCCCTTCAGCCCACACCTCCACACCCTCATCTGCCTCCCCAAGGCTGTCAGTTCAGTCAAGTCACCCCCTCCTACTCTGGTATTATCTTGAGAATTGAAATCTTCAAGCAGAAAAAAAAAAAGAAGTTACAAATAAGTGAGTGGGGAACCAAGGGAAGCCCTTTGACTATGATTTCCATTTTCTGTTAAATCCACGCTGCAGAGATACAAGGATAAACCACCATTTTGGTTCCCAAGTTTTATTCAAGAACACATACAAAATATTCCAGATAAATGAAATTTAATCTTCGTCTTCCTCCTCTTCTTCATCCTGGTTAATCTGGAAGTAACGTTATTCGTAACTCTCTTTGCTGTTAGCAACTACGCGCAATCAATCACGTAGATTATTCTTCTTCAAATATTTTTTGGTGAGATATTTCAAATACCTTTTGGAGAAGGGCACCTCAGACGTCACGGTGATCTTGCTCTTGCTCCTTTCGATGGTCACCACCCCTCCACCAAGGTTCCCGGCTTTTCCGTTCACTTTGATCCTTTCTTGCAAAAACTGCTCAAAATTGGCAGCATCCATGATTCCATCTTCTACAGGGTGGGTGCAATCAAGAGTGAACTTCAGAACCTGCTTCTTTTTTTTGCCCCCCTTTGCCACAAGCTTTTTCACGGGAGCCATGGCGGCAGTGGAGGCAGAAAGCAAAATATATTTTTTAAACATTAAAAAGCTGATAGAATTCATCACCAGCAGAAAGGTGTGCACAAGAAATGTTTAAAAAAGTTCTTCAAGATACCTGACAGAAACCTGGTTCTACACAAAAGAATAAAGAGCACTGAAAATGGCACATACAGATATATATGTAAATATAAATATTTTTCCTTATTTTTACAATCTCTTTGAAAGATAACACAATGTAAAGCAAAAATAACAACAACAAATGGGGTTGACAATATATGCAGAAGTAAAATGTGTAACAACCATGGTATAAAGACCCTAAGAGAGGAACTGGAAGTATATTATCAAAAGCTTTTTATAACATATTTGAAATGAAACATATTACTTGAAGGTAGACTTTGATGTTAAAGATGTATACTCTAAACCATAAAGCAACCACTAAAAAATAAAAGTAAAAAACCAAGAGGTATAATAAGCCAGCCAAAGAAAAAAATTGAATCATAAAAAATATTAATCCAAAGGAAAGAAGGAAAAGGGAACAAAGAACAGATGGACAAAGAGACAAAAATAGCAACATGGTAGATTTAAGACAATCATTTGACAAAATTGAATATTTATTCATTAATAAAAACTCTCAGCAAACTAAAAAACAGAAGTTAATGTCCTCAATCTGACAGCAAGCATCTACAAAAACCCTACACTTAACATCATACTTAGTGGTCAAAGACCATTGTCTAATATTGGGAAGAAGGTAAGGTTGTCTGATCTCACCAGTCTTACTCAGCTTCTTACTGGAGGCCCCAGCCAGTGCAATAAGGTTAAAAAAGGAAGGAAGGAAAGAAGGGAGAGAGGATGACTTGAGAGACATATCTTCAGCTCCCTTCTTGTCTCCTTGATGCTCTCATCCAGCAAGAATATGCCCTTTTTGGTTGTTATAGTTTGACAGTAGAGAAGAACAATTTTAATTAGTTCAATCAATACCTATTGAACATGTACTATGTGACAGGCATTAGAAATACAGCTAGGCACTGGAGAAAATGTCAAAGTCCTTGCCTCCTTCAGTCTACAGTCAGGAAGGCAGTAAATATCCCTCATTTGCACAATATTTTGTACCCTTCCACCCTCGCCAGATACAGTCACATCTTCCAATACACAGATTAACTCCTGACCCCTTTGGGTAAATAAAAAATTAAAATCTTTGATGATCAGGAGATAAATAATCTGAAAGGCAAAAACAAAAACAAAAAACATGTGAATGTTAAATCTATAAACCTTAAGGTCTGTGGCCCAGGACTGTGTAAAGGTGGTATGTTTATATCTAACTGGGGATGGTATCTTCAGGACATGTGGAATAGGGAGCAATTGAGCTGTGCAATAAACAGTGTCTGAAAGGTGACAGATGATAGGGTGGCTATTGTCAATGGATGCAAAAGAGAAAGCAAAATTATTCGACTCCAAATTTTTCCCACTTTCCTTCTTTATTGAGGAAAATGAACTTCCAAATATAAAAATCTAAAATAAAATGATTAAGAGGAAAATAAAAACAAAGGAAGATTAAGAACAAATCTAGATACTTCAAATGAGTCCAAGTCAACAGGCCCAGGGAAATTACATTCGAGAGAACCAAAAGACCTTGCAAATGTGATCACAGAAATATTTCTGCTTGTCTGTGAAGAATTGGTAAGGTTCCTAGAGACTTGCAAATATTGACCCAATTTTCACAAAAGAAAGTATATTTAAAACACTGCAGGCTGTAAATCTTAATGAGAGTCTTGGAGAAAATTTTGTACTAGGTAATTAGAGAGATGATTTGGGAGAACATGTAGAAATGGTGACAGTATACCAGCATGCTGTGGCCCTTTCCTGTCCAACATTTTCATCAATGACTTCAAAACAAAGAATGCATAATTATCAAAATTACACATAACATAAATTAGAAAGATTAACATAGATGAAAGATCACAATTCCACATAATAACAAATATAACAATGATAACTGTAAAGTCCAGTATTTAAATTAAAAAGAGCAATTGCACCAGTATAAGAAATAGGTATGATCTGGTTCAACAGCTGTAGTTCATATTTTTAAAAAAAAGTCTTGTGGAATTTATTTAGTTGATTACAAAGTCAATTTAAAAAGCTGGCAGTATAGAATGGCTTCTAAAATGACTGATGTAATCTTAGGTTCTGTACATGCATATGTATATTCATTCATTCAACCCACTTTTTTTCAGAAGCACACTACATTTCAAGCACATTAGAAGTTTAACACATTTACTAACACAGGGATCTCAAGCAAGTAATTAAATCTTTCTCCACCTAAAAAGTGAAGGCAATAATAATAACTAACCTATAACAATGCTATAAGGATTAAATGCTATGATATATAAAAACACCTAACATAGCACTCAGCAAATGAAAATAACGACTACCTTCACTGTTATTATTTTTTCATTTGTCAAGAAAACTAGAAGAGATTACTATTTCAAGTGGAGGATGAACTAGATGACCTTATTTCTTATCACAACAAATTACAAGAGAAATAAGTAATAATTCATGTTTCCTACATGATTTTGTAACTAAATTAGGATACACTATTAAAAGTTATCAATCCAAATGTTTGAAGAGGAGAAAAAACTTAAAATGATTTAATGATATGTGTGAAAAAAATTACAAGTACGTCCTAAGAAATTTAGTTGAGACCAAGCATTGCTAAACAGCACTACTTTCACAAAGCATCTTTTTGGTGTTGTCTCTTTGCATGGTGGCACTAGAGAGGTAGGTTAAAGCAGTGCCATAATTTTAGCCAATTACTATGCTTTGGGTTGCAAACAACAGGAAACCCAAAATTTAAAATGGCTTTTAATAATAAGTTATTTATTATCTCACATACAAAGCAGTCTAGAAGTAGGATAATTCTACATTAGTTTAGCTCAGAAGCTTACAAAGTCAAGTGTCCAAGTTCTACGTTGCTGCTTTACTTTCAATAAGGAGCTTTTGTCCTCAGATTTGTCCCCTAATGGCTGCAAGAGGATTGGTTCCAGTTCCAGATACAACAGGAAGACACACAAGACCAAGAAGAAGGGGACTGTTTCCTTCCATGTATATCTGTATATCTTCATAAGAGTAGGAAAATCTTTCCAGTTTCCATATCCCAAACAGGTTTTCCCTCAGGTATAATTGGCTAGAACTACAGGATATGTCTATTGTTCCCTGGTAAACAAACATTGGCAAGATTGGAATGCCCTCGTTCATCAGACCATCATCATTCACCACCTGTGCTGAGGCTTGCCTACCTTGAAACACAAAGGAAGGAAACTGAATGGGGTTCTGTCAGAAAAAAAGGAACGAGGTTGGGAAAGGTGATTAAAAGATCAAAGCAGATATTCACACACTAAAAAGAGAAATGGAAAAGACTTGCATTATAATCACAGATTAACAATAAATAAGAGTGATTATGTCTGATTTTATACTATATAGTTCAGATTTCATGTTGGTTCAATAGACCATGCCATCCATTTTCATACCTAATTATATGCTGCCTCTTATCAGTCTTCGAATATTTCCTATCTTATTTCCTTAACTGGACTGCAAACTTCTTGAAAATTAAAAATCTATCTTTTACATATTCTTCAATGCTAGCAATCTAAGAAATAGCAAACATCAACAAATACTTATGAAAAGCTAACATTTATTTCCTATAATAAATAATCTCCCTTCTCATTAAACCTGACAGATTGAACACAAATATTCATCTCTGCTCTTTTCCAAAACCCCACTAAATGACAACAAAGAACTTTAGAAAGTATAAATTCACAAGAATAATGAGAACAGAAGACATCAACTAACCAAAAACAAAACAAAAAAAGGCCAGGCGTGGTGGCTCAAGCCTGTTATCCCAGCACTTTGGGAGGCCGAGGCGGGTGGATCATGAGGTCAAGATATCCAGACCATCCTGGTCAACATGGTAAAACCCCATCTCTACTAAAGATACAAAAAATTAGCTGGGCATGGTGGCACATGCCTGTAATCCCAGCTACTCAGGAGGCTGAGGCAGGAGAATTGCCTGAACCCAGGAGGCAGAGGTTGCGGTGAGCCCAGATTGCGCCATTGAACTCCAGCCTGGGTAACAAGAGCGAAACTCCGTCTCAAAAAAAAAAACAAACGAAAAAAAACCAACAACAACATTTTAGAAGCTAGAAAGAGTATGGATATGTTGTAACTGACTCAGCAAACCAAAGAAAGCTAAAATGTAAGCCTACAGAAGGGGTGTATGGCAGGGGAGAGTGGCAATGAGAAGCAAGCCACAGACAGAACACTTCTCAGAAGGACTAAGTAACTGAAGGTACCAGCTACCAGGTAACCAGACGGAAGTGTATGGTGGGGCAAAAAGCAGAAGGATTGGTTGAAAATTTATGTAATGAACAGGTAGTCCACCAGATCCCCTCTATTCTTTTCCAAGCAACCTCCCTATTCCATCACTGCACAAGACAATACTAGAGAAGACAGCCTCTGGAGAGGCTAGAGAAGCTAAGGATTCTAGACATCAAGCACAGCTAAAGCAGGGATCCGTTACTATACCACAACTAGGAAGATTAAGACTGGACAATAAATCTCTGAATGGTGGTGAACCTGCTCGCCTTCTCACCTGCTTTCCTTTCCCTGGCTTACAAGGCTGGTCACAAAATTGATAATAAATCCACCCCTCCAATCTCTCCACCCCAATCCCTACCACAACTATCACCTCTGAAAAAATAAACACACCCCAACAGGTAGGAGATGGAGGATTGCTTTCTTAAAACTGAGCAGCTAACAAGACCTAGAGTTACTGATATCTAGTGGTTCTCCCATTAAAATAGATTCTCACCTATTACCCCTCCAGATAGCATAGCCCCTACTCTAACCTGTTACCCACATACACACACACAAACACATTTACACACATACCTTCCAATAAGTACTCTTAAATATCAACAGCCAGTCAAGAAAAGCATATAGTATTATATGCTGAAACAGAAGAAAGAGAGAGAGAAGAAAGAAAGGAAAAAGGGACTTGGGAAAAACAGGACAAAGGAGAAGAAAACTCAAAAAAAAAAAAAAAGAAAAAGAAAGATGTTATGATACTGCATCCACGAAATGAAAACAGAATTCTCTTTAAAAACAGAGGCCAGGCATGGTTGTTTATGTCTGTAATCCTAGCACTTTGAGAGGCCAATGCAGGAGAATCACTTGAGGTGATTTGAGAGGCTTTGAGACGAGATGGGCCTGGGCAGCATAGTGAAACCCCGTCTCTACAAAAATATTTTAAAATTAGCTGGACATGGTAGAACACATCTGAAGTCTTAGCTATTCAGGAAGATGAAACCGGATGATCGCTTTAGCTCAGGAGTGTAACATTACTGTAAGCTGTGATTGCCCCACTACACTCCAGCCTGGACAACAGAGTGAGACTATGTCTCCATTTAAAAGAAAGAGAGAGACACACACAACAAATGCACTGAGATTAAAAAATAACCTAAAAAAGGTATGATTCTGGTTATTCCATCCAGCCAGTATGTGGATGTGATGGCTGGTGCTGGAGTAGCCATCTTACACACAACGTAGAACCAAGTTGAGGATGGGAGAGCAAGATGAAAAGAGCATGGGTCTTTGATGATTGCTGAGCGGCCACTGTACCCCTTGACTACCTCTGTTGCTATGAGATTAAAAACAAAAGCAAAACAAAAACAAAAAACCTCTGTCTTATTTAATATATGATTTTTGGGTTTTCTGCCTCTTGTACCTTATCCATATAACTAATATAGTATGTGCTACACAGTAAATTTTTCCCCAAATCCCTACAATAAAAAACAAAGAAAATTATGTTCCAGGCTTACTATCTTGTCATTCCTTTTAACAATGCTTTAGTCTATCTTACATTAGCCAAGAAAGCTGAATACTAACACTTCAAATTTCAGGATTACATTCTAATCAAGTTTATCATGTATAATAAAATGAAGGACCTATGGAATACGGCTCCAGGTGTCCACAGCACACTACTCTCATTGTTTTCAGATGTTGCAGAATCACTCCACTAAGGCTTACCTTCAATTTCCCTTCAGTCTGACTTTCTTCTTTCAAATTCATATTGGATGACTGATGTCCAGCATAATAAATATTTTATCTTTCTACACCTTTTCCACAAGAATAATATGCCTTTCTGAAAGTGAGGCACTGTCAGACACCTGGAGTCCAAACTTAGTTCTTAACTCTTTTGTCCAGAGTGAGCCCTGCAGCTTTTAAATGTTTTTACATTGCCGAAACGTATCTATTAAAATAAGCTATTCAATTCTGTATAGATAAAAAGTCATTTTCATAATTAAATTAGACATCCTAGAGACAGTGGCATGATCAAGGACATGGAATAAAACATAGGTTAGTATAAATTTAACTGTTTGGCTTCAGATGATATCACCTAAATTATAATTACTCTGATACTGTCTAAAAATTCCACAGTAAGTAACAATTTCATAAAATGTTAAAGAAAAAATGCCTGGCAGCGGTAGATGGATATAATTCTGGAATAATTTTCTTATGACATATGGTACAACTAATCAAATCAGTAATATAACCATTCTATCCCCACCCACCTGGATTTTCCATTGATGACTGATTGGGTGATACATGTAGCAAGGATCTGTGGGTACTGACAGTGGGCACTTTTTTATAGAATAAACGTAAGAAAAGGAAAATCTAAGACAGATATGCCAAACCTCAAAGGAAAAGGAGGACAATAAAGGTAAGAAATGGCCTTAATTTGCTTCTCATGTTAAAAAGAAACCAGTTATTAAACAACTCTTTATCCATCCTTAGAAGTCACAGTAAGTAACGAAGAAAGAAATCCAGGGAGGACAAAATCCTAATCCTGAATTATAGAAAGACTTACATATTTGCATTAAAATTTTCATTTTAATATTCTCAGAACTGATTTTCTCCACTTTTAAAAGGACTTGAATTCTAGGAAAACAGATGGTATCTATGGAAGAAAAAGGTACACTCTTCTGACTTTTATAAGCTACTGAGTTGAGTAATGAATGTTTATATTGAAAGGCTTAATGACCATATTCACCGCTCCCAACCTTCAAAGGAAAAAATAAATAAATGAAGTTCTGCAGCTTAAGACTTATTCTGGGAAAGGTCTTTTTCAAGCAAAAACACTGACCTGTCCCGTAACAAATAAGACAGTGTAATTTGCCAATTAATGCTCAGTACTCAGTAAACTTGCTATTTCAAAAAATGCCACAACCACTTTACTGACCAGGGCAGGTTCTATGCAACCTCCACTATAGTCTCTGAGATAAATTCATCTTCCCTCTACCTATTTCCTCAACTGACCTAAGCAGTATTTCTCAATTGTGAGCTTTCCTCAAAGGGAAGCACTGAAGTAAGGGAATTCCCTCATATCTCCCAGTGATTTACTTCTTTAATATATGTACACCTAAAGAGCATACGAGTTACTGAAAGACACATACTCAAAGTTCAAAAACTTGCCATGGGGTGAAAGAAATTAAGGCAGGTACATCAGTCAAAGTTCTCTGCCTTTACATTATAGTGCATTGTCAATCAGTTTGTATCTTCATTACTAACTGCCTAAAACCTCAATACGTGCAATTAAAAAGATGTAGACTCGGCCAGGCACAATGGCTCACACCTGTAATCCCAACACTTTGGGAGGCCAAAACAGGAGGACAGCCTGAGGCCAGGAGTTCAAGACCAGCCTGGGCAACAAAGCAAGAACCTGTCTCTCCAAAATATAAAAATAAGTTAGCCAGGCATGATGGTGTTTGGATAGCCTGAGCCCAGAAGTTTGAGGCTGCAGTGGGTGATGATCATGCCACTGCACTCCAGCCTGGGCAACAGAGCAATACCTTGTCTCTTAAACAAACAAACAAAAAAGTATAGACTCTATTCCTATATCCCTTCCTAGAACAAAGGAATATATATAAGGTATATATGTAGAACAGAAAAAACAGCTAAAAAATGAATAATGTTGCTAAATCAGTACGAGCTAGGTGTCTCAGCAAAATTTCTTATCTAGGCCGGGTGCTGTGGCTCAAGCCTGTAATCCCAGCACTTTGGGAGGCTGAGGCGGATGGTTTACAAGGTCAAGAGATTGAGATCATCCTGGCCAACATGGTAAAACCCCGTCTCTACTAAAAATACAAAAGAATTAGCTGGGTGTGGTGGCGCTGCCTGTAGTCCCAGCTACTTGGGAGGCTGAGGCAGGAGAATTGCTTAAACCCAGGAGGCGGAGGTTGCAGTGAGCCAAGGTCTGGCCACTGCACTCCAGCCTGGTGCTTGGTGACTAGTGAGACTCTGTCTCAAAAAAAAAAAAAAACTGGGCCAGGCGCGGTGGCTCACACCTGTAATCCCAGCACTTTGGAAGGCCAAGGCGGGTGGATCACGAGGTCAAGAGATCGAGACCATCCTCATCAACATTGTGAAACCCCGTCTCTACTAAAAACACAAAAAAATTAGCTGGGCATGGTGGCACGTGCCTGTAATCCCAGCTACTCAGGAAGCTGAGGCAGGAGAATTGCCTGAACCCAGGAGGCGGAGGTTGCGGTGAGCCGAGATGGCGCCATTGCACTCCAGCCTGGGTAACAAGAGCGAAACTCCGTCTCAAAAAAAAAAAAAAAAAACAACTTACCTAATACTCTAAATTTAGCTGAAATGAACAACCAATATAAATCAGACTATGTAACTATTTCTTGTGGTAGTAAATGAAACAGCTTACCTTCTCAATATTTATCTGGTGCTTTCTTAACCTCTCCAGGTCTGTTGGGATTACTATCTTAATGAATTTCTGAATAGCTGGTTCTAGACGGCGTAATTTCACTTTTTCTTCATCTTCAGACATCCTAAAAAAATGTTGTATGACTTCGCTGGTAATAGCTGTCTTCTCCACTCATATAGAAAAACCTAAAAGAAAAATATTTCTTTAAGAATGTTTAGCTATCAGTTTCTATTATTTTTAAAAGCCAACAATTAGTTTTACAATTTATTCTAAATATGTATCAACTTAATGCTGAGCTTGAGTGGTTCTTTATAAAACCACTGATTCTTAAATCTTTTTCCCTTTACAAAAATTATGTATATTTTAGAATGTTCAGAACAATATAAATAAATGAGGAATAAAATAAAGTCAACAGTCATCTCCTCACCTTTTACAAAGAGTACAAAATGAACTCTCTACATTTTGGCATATGTCTCTCCAGGACTTTTTCTATGTAAGTATGTATGTATATAAATACTTAAAAAAAATAGGAGTACTGTCCAAGTTTTAATTTTCTGATCGATCTTGGACATTGAATAACTTTTTTTAAAAAAGTTGTCAAATGGCTTAACATTGATGCTTGTATTAAACTTCATGTCTAATGTCATCATAATGTAACTTTGTAATTACACAATTTCAAATATAACATGATATGCAACGCTTCTCATTGATTTAAATTGCCTCTTCCATTTTCAATAAAGTGATTAGTACTGCCTACAACTGAGTCAAATAACCAGTGACAGAGCTGGAATAAGAACCCATGTTTTCTGAAATTACATTGAAATACTTTTTCCACTTCACCTATAGTTTTCTACTAGCATTCCAGAAAGTCCAAGGGTATGCATTTGGGGCCAGAGTACAAGAGTAGGGGCTGGAGGAGAGCAGGTTTCAGGATCCCACCCCCTAATTCAACTGCAGAAACTTTACTTACTACTATTTTATGAATTGGAGCTTGTCAGAGCTTATATAAATAATGGGCTTCACAGCTTAACCAAGCTTGAAAGCCACCATTGTACACCATGCTTTCATGCCATTTCATTAGGTACAGCTTCTCCCATGTTTTAAAAAATTTTGAGCATGTTAATACTGCTGAGTTATGCTGTCTTAGTCCAGGGTCCATAGAGCTAGGAATTCACATACAGACTTTGTGGAGTCCCTGACTCTTTATAAAAAATTGTGAATGAAGGGGCTGGGTACAGTGGCTCACATCTGTAATTCCAGCTACTCGGGAGGCCAAGGCGGGAGGACTGCTTGAGCCCAGCAGTTCAAGACCAGCCTGGGCAACATGCCAAAATCTCATCTCTACCAAAAGGGGGAAAAAAAAGTTAATGTAGTTTATTTTGGAGAATAGAGTCCATTGTTTCAAGAGATTCTCAGAGATCTATCATCCCCAAAACATTAAATATTTATCCCCTTTCTTTTACAGCTGAAAATCTTGACATGTTGGTTATAAAGACTGCCTCCAATGCCTATCCATTAGTAACTTGGTTTTATGTTTGATACAAGCTCCAAAGTAAAAAAGGAAAATCTCCAGGTACAAAAACAAAGAGGGTAAAACAAGTGCAACAGTGAATGGGAACTGGAGACATATGGAGAAATTCATTACCAAAAGAGACCATCCACAGACCCAACAAACAGGAAAATTCACAGCTAATGGACTAAAGATAATAATTTTAAAAAGAAATTAAAGTAAGTATATTTTTAAATATCCAAAGACATAAAGGAAAGAATGGAATCCTTAAAAAATATATATTATGAAACAATAAGAGGCCAATCTGAATATAAACCAAGTAAAACTTCTAGAAATGAAAATCTCCAAAGATGTGTTAAACAGTAAACTATATAGCTAAGAGACAATTACTGGTTGGAAGAAATCACTCAGAACACAGAGGAATAAAAAGATGGAAAGTATAAAAAAGAAGATAAAAGATATAAAGGATAAAATGAGAAGCTCAATAACAAGTACTAGTACCAGAAAGAAAGAACAAAGAAAATGATAAACAGGAATTATTCAAAGAGAATATACTGAGAATAAAAATGTAAGACCTCAAACTGAAAAAGCACATCAGCCTCAAGTAGCATAAATTAAAAAAAAATTTTGCCTAAATATATGGAAGGAAATTACAAAACATTAAAGAAAAAGAATCAGAAAAAACAAATGAGAGATAAAAGATGTAAAGCAATAATATCTTGCTTTTAACAGCAAGATATTAAAAGACAGAAATACCTTCAAAGTGCTGAGAGTTAGTATATACCCAGGTAAATTATCATTAAGAATGAAAGCAAAATAATCATTTTCAGACATACAAAGACTAAGAGAGTTTATTACCAAGCCCCTCATTAAAAGAACTACTAAAAGGAATATTTTAACAATAAAGAAAATAAACCCAAAAGAGTAGAATAGCAAGAAGCAATGAACAGAATAAACTGTTACCGGATAGAATAAATGGGTGGATGAAACAACAAAGAAAATAAAACATTTATTTTGAATAGTGTGATGAAGTATAATAAAAATGTTTCCTTGTAAATAATTTTCTATAATTACGTAGATGCTTCATAATTTTACAAATTGGCTACTGTTGGCCATTAGGTTGTTTCCAATTGTCCACTATTACAAACTACAGTGTAATTACCCTGCTTATACATAAATCCATATTGTCACCTATAATTATTTCCTTAAAACAATCAACAAAGACACAACCTGTTTAAAGGGAGAAAATATTTGCAAACTAATCATCCAACAAGGGACTAATACCTAGAATGTATAAGAAACTGAAGCAATTCAACAGCAAAGAAACAAATCGTTTCATTAAAAAATTGGCAAAGAAGCTGAATAGACATTTCACAAAAGAAGACATACAAATGACCTAAAAGTATTTTTTTAAATGCTCAACATCATTAATCACCAAGGAAATGCAAATCAAACCACAATGAGATAACATCTCACCCCAGTTAGCATGGCTATCACCAAAAGGATAAAAAAATAACAAATGTTAGTGAGGGTGAGGATGTAGAAAAAAAGGACTCTTTTTTTTTTTGGATACAGAGTTTTGATCTTGTTGCCCAGGATGGAGTGCTGTGGCATGATCGGGGCTCACTGCAACCTCTGCCTCCCAGGTTCAAGCAATTCTCCTGCTTCAGCCTCCAGAGTAGCTGGGATTACAGGTGTGTGCCACCATGCCCAGCGAATTTTTGTATTTTTAGTAGAGACACAGTTTCACCAAGTTGGCCAAGCTGGTCTTGAACTTCTGACCTCAGGTGATCTGCCCGCCTTGGCCTCCGAAAGTGCTGGGATTACAGGCGTGAGCCATGGCGCCTGGTGAGAAACAGGGCTCTTACACATTGTTGGTAGGAATGTAAATTAGTACAACCATTATGAAAAACAGTATGAGCAGGGTACCGTGGCTCACAGCTGTAATTCCAGCACTTTAGGAGGCTGAGGCAGGTGGATCACTTGAGGCCAGGAATTTGAGGGTAGCCTGGGCAACAAGCAAGACCCTGCCTCTCTGAAAAAATTAAAAACTAGCTGGGTGTGGTGATGTGTGCCTATAGTTCCAGCTACTTGTTAGGCTGAGGTGGGAAGATCCCTTGAGCCCCAAAGTGTGAGACTGCAGGAAGCAGCGTTCTTACTACGATACTACAGCCTAGACAACAGAGTGAGATCCTGTCTCAAAAAAAAAAAAAAAAAAAAGAAAGAAAAACTGTACAGAAGCTTCTCAAAAAATTAAAAATAGAACTACTATAAGATCCAGCAATACCACTACTGGTTATTTATCCAAAGGAAAGAAAATCAGTATACTAAGGAAATACCTGAAGGTCCATGTTTACTGCAGCACTATTCACAATACCCAAGATATGGAATCAACCTAAGTGTCTGTCAATGAATGTATGGAAAAAGAAAATGTGGTATGTATACACAATGAAATACTGTTCAGCCATTAAAAAAAAGAAGGAAATCCTGCTATTTATAGGCAACATGGATGGAACACCTAGCCTGTACTCCCAGCTAGTAGGAAGATCACTTAAGCCCAGGAGTTAGAAGCCAGCCTGAGCAACATAGTGAGATCCCCATTTCTAAAGAAAAAAAAAAAAGTTGATCTCCTGGAGGTAGAGAGTAGAATGATTGAAAGGGCAGGAGGGATGAAGAGAAATTGGTTAATGGGCACAAACATACAGTTAGATAGAAGGAATACATTTCTCATGTTTGATAACACAGTGGGGTGACTATAGTTAACAATAATTTATTGCATATTTCAAAATAGTTACAAGAGAAGATCTGAAGTGCTCCTAACACAAAGAAATAATAAATGTTTGAGGTGATACATATCCCAAATGCCCTGATTTGATCATTATACTTTGTATGCATGTATCAAAATATCACATGAATCCTATAAATATGTAAAATTCTTGTGTAGTAATTGAAAGAAGTAACATAAAAATAAAAAATAAATATCTGGATATAGAATTACTAAGCAGATTTTTCAAGGTTTTTTAATATACATATTTCCATATCCCACAAAATGTTATGCCTATTATGCTCCTACCAGAAACGTAACACAATATCTATTTATCCATATTCCAACCAATGTACTTAGTATTATCATTCTTAGACATGTCATTGGTAAAAAAAACGATGTCTCATTATTGTTTTAGTTTGTATTCCTTAAATTACTAATGGTGTGGATTTATCACCCATTTGCATTTCTTTTTTTAATTTTTAATTTTTGTGGGTATATAATAGTAGGTACATATATTTATGGGATATGAGTTATTTTGATACAAGCATACAATTTGTAATAATCACATTAAAGTAAATGAGGTATCCATCACCTCAAGCATTTATTCTTGTGTTACAATCTAATTATACTTTTAGTTATTTTTAAATACACCACTGAATTATTATAGTCACCCTGTTCTGCTATCAAGTACTAGATTTTATTCATTCTTTCTCACTATTTTTTTGTACCCATTTCATTTCTTCCTTCATGAATTGCCTGCTCATGTCATCACATCTGTTTGACTACAGGGGATGTCTTTCTCTTATTGACTCATAAAAGACTATTACATGTTGAATATATCAATTATTTGTCGAACATTAACAATTCCCTATCTATCATACTGCCTCTTTTGTTTTCTTCTATACTGCAGAGAGATATCTTTATATCTACATCATTCCTATCAAAATGTTTTTTGAACATACCTGTTGTTCAATAGATGCTGCATGAACTAAAATATTTCTTCACATGTCCCTTCTTCACCATTTCTAATTCTATTACTCTAGTCAAATAGCATAATATGCATAGCACATAACAATGGAACTTAGTCTGCCTTTGGACTCTTTCCCTCCAAAATGGAATATAAATTATAAAAACAAACTGTATTATAAATGAATAGCATAACCACGCTGAAAGAAGTGCAGAAAAATAATCTAGGCCACTTTAGAAAACAATATTTTAACTGAATACTATAAGGCTAGAGTCAAAAAGAACCACACTATACTCTATTTAGTAAATGTGTTTCTCACAGGAATGTAGGTCAGAAATCCTAAAATTACTTTATGTGCATACTAGGACTGAAGAAATAAAAAAATATTTTGTAGAATGCAAGAGCCAGATTTCTCACTGTCAGATAAAGAAGTTAAAAATAAGGGACAAAACTAGAATGAACCCTGTGGTGTTAGACTAGAAGCAAAGCTACTAGGATGAACTTGTTTTGAAAAATACATGGGGCCAGGCGCAGTGGCTCACAGCTGTAATCCCAGCACTTTGGGAGGCCAAGGCTGGCAGATCATGAGGTCAGGAGATGGAGATCATCCTGGTCAACACGGTGAAATCCCGTCTCTACTAAAAATACAAAAATTATCTGGGTGTAGTGGCGTGCACCTGTAGTCCCAGCTACTCAGGGAGGCTGAGGCAGGAAAATTGCTTGAATCCAGGAGGCAGAGGTTGCAGTGAGCTGAGATCGCACAACTGCACTCAATATGGGCAACAGAGCAAGACTCTGTCTCAAAAAAAAAAAAAAAAAAAAAGCTATATCTATATATATGGATAGATAAATATAGATCTTTGTGTATGCATGGGTTTGCATATGTATAGACTGGTGTCTTCTGTGGGGCCCCGGAAGCAATGTTACCCTAGTAGCAGTGAGCATCCCTAGAGCACAGATCTTTGTGTTTAAATACTATTCTCCAAAAAAAGAAACTACAGGTCCTCGGAGAAGTGGCTGATACCAGGGCTGAGGCAGGGAAAACACAAGATGAGCCTGGGCCATCATCATATGATACAAGAAAATTAGGAAGTTCCAAAAAAGAAAAAAGGATGGAAATATGATGAAAAGCTACAGAAAGCAACCTGAAAAAAAAAACTCCCAATGATCAAAGCTGGAACAATTTCATACATAAAATAACACAAGCGTGAACCGGGCGCAGTGGCTCAAACCTGTAATCCCAGCACTTTGGGAGGCCAAGGCGGGTGGATCACGAGGTCAAGAGATCAAGACCATCCTGGTCAACATGGTGAAACCCCGTCTCTACTAAAAATACAAAAAAATTTAGCTGGGCATGGTGGCGCGTGCCTGTAATCCCAACTACTCAGGATGCTGAGGCAGGAGAATTGCCTGAACCCAGGAGGCGGAGGCTGCGGTGAGCCAAAATCGCGCCATTGCACTCCAGCCTGGGTAACAAGAGCGAAACTCCATCTCAAAATAAATAAATAAATAACACAAGCGTAAGATAACAAGAGAAAAATATCTGAGTCCACATCTATACAGATTAATAACAGAATACAAATAAACAAATGGGAGAAACTGGGCAGCTCATCCTTACAGATTAATTTCAATGAATAATGAGGAAAGTAGGAAATCCTCATGACAACACCATAGTCATAAAGTTGAAGGCAAGATCCACCAATGGATGCGAAATTTAGCAAGGGAAAGTCTGAGAAGTAACAGGATATGTGTACAGTTTAAAAGCTTTTCCTAAGATGTCAATTAATTATAAGGAGAAAAATAAGACCTTTACATTGGAGAATCCCAGCAGACACCCTCTTACCAAGTGATCGAGATCAACCTCACAAGCAATAAGTCATATATATCAGCTATGCTCATATGATGGACTGAGAAGGGCACATACGCTTTTATGTTCTTAACAAAAATGTACAACCTTAATCTAATCATGAGAGAACATTGGACAAACCCCATTTGAGGGATACTCTACAAAATAATTGACCAGCACTCTTCAAAACTGTAAAGATCAGAAAGAGTATAAAGACAGAAAAAGACTATCACTGTAAAGACAGGAAAAGACTGAGAACTGCCACAGCCTGGAGGAGCCCAAGGACCCAAGACAACTAACTGCAATGTCGGGTCTTATGAGTAGATCCTGGAATAGAAAAAAGACATTACATACAGGGGGATTAAAAGAAATCAGAAGAAGGTCAGGAGTTCAGTTAATAGTATTATACTAACATCAATTTCTTGCTTTTAATAATTGCACTATGGTATGAACACCTTCCATCGGCCCAGAGGTCCCACTTTTCGGGTGGCCCAGAGGTCCCACTTTTCGGGATACTGGTGGCGCCCAATTTCTTCCGGCCCGCCGCTTTGTGTTTCTGACTTATGGAAAAGGTACTGAATTTGAAGAGAAAGTCAACGCCCTTAATCGCACTGTAAGGTCTCCTCTCTGAACCTCGGATAGTTAAAAGGTGGAAGCCAGCTGTGGAACCTTCTGCGAACCACTTCTGGGTCTGGCGGGCTGGGGGCTCCGGCCTCCGGCTCCCTGTCCCCCACTCACTACCCTCGAGCGTCGCTTCATTCCTCGCAGTGTCACCCACGGGACACCTGGGCCACACACAACAAACGCGCCCACCAGCGAACAGATGCGCGGATCCACCCGAGACCCAGACGCCGGCGACCCTGCAGACCCGAGGCCCACTGCGCGCCAGAAACAGGACGCGCCCGGGAAACTTTTCCATCCGGCGACCCCGGGAGGCCGTCCCGCTCGCACAGTCTGAGGCCTCCCCATACCAGCTTCTAATAAGGCTTCCAAAAACGAAACCGAGAGAGGCTCCGCCACTTCTGAAAGACAAGAGGAGCCACCATGGCACTCGCACTTCTGATCCAATACCCACTTCCCGCCCAGCGCCTCTTGCGCGCGCCACAAGGGCGCCCAGCCCACCAAGCCGGTCTCGGGCCCCAGAGGAGGCCTCCAGAGAGCCCCTTACCTCCCGCCAGGGCGCTTGAGGCCGGTAGGTGCCCACGGCGCAGGCGCAGGAGCGACGGGGCGGGGCGTCGCGAGGGGTGGGTTGGGATGTACCCCCCCACTCCGCCCCGCCTCACCCCGCGAGGCCGCCGGGCGGGGTGCGCGGGTCAAACAGGTGAGTACAAAGGCGGACGTCGCTCTGAACAGCGAAAGTCTTTTTCAAAATGATTTACATTATGGGATTGTGACTCGAAGAAAGAGGAGAGAGACGGACAAACGCCGTTTAGGTCTGCTTGTGTTTAAGACAATTCACGCTTGTATATCCGACTGCATTTTGCAGTTTTCCTGTCCGTTTTCCTCTGTTCTTCCTAGAATTTTATTTGCAGGTTGGGCATGTGTTCTTAGCTCTGTTTTGAAACTGAAGCTCAGAAAGGTTGTGCCTCCCCATCCTGCTCCTAAAAGCCCTGTGAAGTGGACAGGGCAGGAGTGTCACCTTAATTGCAACAGGTGCAGAAATTAAAGCTCAGACAAATTGTGGTTTCCTCCAAAAACTGGTGGAGGGCTTAAGGCAAACGTCTTTATCCCGCTTTTATAGATTATGACTCTGGGGTTTAACAAAGAGTTTTAAGTGACTCACTCCAGTTCAACCAGCTTATGACAGAGCTGGAACTCCAACTGGGTGTCCTAATTTCCTTCCCAAGTTATTCCAGTTAGACCAGCTGCTACCACATGAAGAAGCAGGTGGCTGGCTTTGAAGCCTTGTCCAAGTCACAGGTTCTCCTCTCTTCATGGCCTAACATGCAGATCCAGCCCTTTTAAAAATATATCTGTGAATATTCAGATAACCTGCTTAGAAAGTATTCACTAATTTTATTGTCTCAGAAGTGATCGGGATATTCAAACCACAGTTAAGGAAACACAGTTCTTAGGGTCTTTCAGTAGAGTAGGAGGTAGAAATTGTAGAACAGGGAAGATTAGGGGCCTGTAGATCAGCCTTGAAAGACAATTTCTAAAATAAAGCACCAAATCTACCAAGCAATCTGGATTTTCTTTAGGGGTATAATGTATGCTGATGTTTGAGCTCCAGAATGTATTTATCAAATTTTGATTCTAAGGAGAAATATTAAAGTGTTAGGCAATACCATGAGAAAATGTTTTTCACGCAAGGATTAGTTAAATAAGATCTTTTGAGGTAAAGATCATTTGTGTTAAGTTCTGAGCAAGCTACCTCAGGTCCAAAATCAGGTGTGGTACTCAAAGATTCTAAATTTGGATCTGGGCTTCTAGGTAGTTATATGTATGTTTGCTATAAATTAGGTGTGTCAATGTAGTTGGATAAAACTTTTTAATCTAACAGTTGGTTAGCTTGATTTATAATCTTTAAATATTCAAACATATGGTGTGTGAACCTCTTCTTGTACTCTGGGTTATCAAGTTGTTAGGCACAGGCTTGCTACTACCGGCCAACATTTTCCTGAAGTTCTAACTGAACCAGCAAGACCAAACAAAATAAAACATTAAGTATGTATGTTGGAAAGAAAATTAAAAAAAAATTCTTTTAGGGTATTATGATTGATTGCTTTCTTTGAAAATCCATGAAACAAATTGAAATTAATTCAATAAGGTGGCTAGAAAATACCTCTCCTAAACAACAATCATCAATTTTAAAATGTAGCGGGAAGAAGACTAGGTGTGATGGCTCATACCTGTAATCCCAGCACTTTGGGAGGCCAATGAGGGAGAATTGCTTGAGGCTAGAAATTCAAGACCAACCTGGCCAACACAGTGAGACCCCATTTCTTAAAAAAAAAATTAAAGGTAGCTGGGTATGGTGGCATGTGCCTATAGTCCCAGCTACTCAGGAGGCTGAGGCAGGAGGATCACTTGAGCCCAGGCATTTGAGGCTGCAATGAGCTATGATCCCACCACTGCACTCCAGCCTGGACAAAAGACTGACACCCTGTCTCTAAAAACAACAGCAACAACAATTTATAAAAATTAAAATGTAGTGGGAGAAAGATTACTTTCAAAAATAACAAATATCAAGTTTGTGTTTATAAGGAATTATGAGACCTATTTGAAAAATTGAGAATAATAGCTAGATGAGGGATAGGGGTGGAAGGAAGGATCACAAAGGGGCATGAGGAAACTTCAGGAGTTATAGAAATGTTCATTATCTTGATTGTGGTAGTAGTTGTATGGATGTGTATACATATGTCTAAAGTTACCAAATTGTATACTGTAAATATGTGTTTGTATAAGTGCTTACTATAGGGAAGAGGGAAGAAGTAGCTTTTTATTTGATTGTATGTGATGTGTAAAGCACTTGGTTAGGCACTTTACATGCAATATGTTATTTAATACTAATGGCACCCCACAAAGACATTACAATCACCCCTATTGTACAAACTAGGAAATTGAGGCTTAGAGAGTAACTTGACCAAGGTCCAAGTCTCATATACTGCATAACAGGAGTAAGACTCAAATCTTACCTAACAACAATATTTATACTTTAACTTGATTTCCATATTTCCATAAAGGATACAAATAAAGACTTGAGTATATAAAAAAATACTCAATATTGTAAAGTTGTTCATTTCCACCAAACTAATTTAAAAATTTATCAAAATCCCATTATGATTTTCTTTCTTCCTCCCCTCCCCTCCCCTTCCCTTCTTCTTTCTTTCTTTCATTCATTTATTTTTGAGACAGGGACCTGCTTTGTCACTCAGACTAGAGTGCTGTGGGGGTGATCATGGTTCACTGCAGCCTTGACCTGCCCCCTCCTCAGCCTCCCAAGTACCTGGAACCACAGGTGTATGCCACTACACTGGGCTGATTTTTAAATTTTTTTCTTCTAGAAATTGGGACTCCCTGTGTTGCCCAGTCTAATCCGCAATTCCCGAGCTCAAGCAATTCTACCGCAGCCTCCCAAAGTGCTAAGATTATAGGCGTGTGCCACCACACCAGGCCCTCTTTATGATTTCTATAATAAAACATTTTTTAAAATCCAAATTGATTTTGCAACTATTACTCTTTCTTCTTAGAATGCCATTTTTTGCTTGCTTTTCCCCATCCCTTTCCCTCACCCCAAAGTAAAGAAATAACTATTTTGTTGGACTCAAAAGTCATCTTATCTAGGAAGCTTCCCCCACTGATATGGTTTGCCTCTGTGTCCGCATCCAAATCTCATTATAAATTATACTCCCATAATTCCTGCATGTTGTGGGGGGGGACCTGATGGGAGATAATTTGAATCATGGGAGATAATTTGATTGATAGGGCACTTTCCCCCATCGTAATCTCATGGTAGTGAATAAGTCTCATGAAATTTGATGGTTGTATCCACTTTTGCATCTTCCTCATTTTCTCTTGCCTCTGCCATGCCAGAAATGCTGTTCACCTCCCACCATGATTCTGAGGCCTCCCCAGCCATGTGGAACTATAAGTCCAATTAAACCTCTTCTTCCCAGTCTCAGGTATGTCCTTATTGGCAGCATGAAAATGGACTAATGCAGTAAATTGGTACCAGTAGAGTGGGGTGTTGCTGAAAAGATACCCAAAGATGTGGAAGTGGCTTTGGAACTGGGTATCAGGCAGAGGCTGGAACAGTTTGGAGGGCTCAGAAGAAGACAGGAAAATGTGAGAAAGTTGGGAGCCTCCTATAGACTTGACTTGACCTTTGTCTCTTTTTGTAGTGTTTGTTTTGAAATCTTTTGTCTAATAAACATATAGCTGTTCCTGCTTGTAATACCAGCACTTTGGGAGGCTGAGGCGGGTGGATCACTTGAGGTCAGAAGTTGAAGACCAGTCTGGCCAACGTGGTTAAACCCTGTCTCTACTGAAAATACAAAAATTAGCCAGACACAGTGGCACATGCCTATAATCCCAGCTATTGAGGAGGCTAAGTGGGAGAATTGCTTGAACCCAGTGGGGCAGAGGTTGCAGTAAACAGATCATGCCACTGCACTATAGCCTAGGCAACAGAGCAAGACTCCGTCTCAAAAAAAATAGATAGATAGATAGGTATATAGATATATATATATGGCTGCTCCTGCTCTGTTTGTTGTTGTTGTTGTTGCTTGTTTGTTTGTTTCAATTGACATGGACTATTTTTTCCATATCTTTATTTTCAGTCCCTGTGTCTTTACAGATAAAGTGTGTTTTTTTGTAGACAACAGATCATTGGATCTTTTTTAATTAGTTCAATTAGTCTATGTCTTTTTTATTTAGTCCATTTATATCAAATGTTACTATCGATAAATAAGGACATACTTCTGCCATTTTATAATTTGTTTCCTGGTTGTTTTATGGTCTTCCCTCCCTGCCTGCCTGCTCTGCGTGCTTTCTTCCCTTCCCTTGTTCCCTCGCTCCCTCTCTCCCTCTCTTCCTTCCTTCCTGCCTTCCTTCCTTCCTTTTTGTAAAGATTATTTTCTCTGGTGGTATGTTTTAATTTCATGCTTTTTACTTTTTGTGTATCTGCTGTAGGTTTTTAAATTTGAAGTTCTCATGAGGCTTAGACATAACAACTTATAACCCATTATTTTATTTATTTTTTTATTCTTTATTTTTTATTTTTTTATTGCATTTTAGGTTTTGGGGTACATGTGAAGAACATGCAAGATAGTTGCATAGGTACACACATGGCAGTGTGATTTGCTGCCTTCCTCCCCATCACCTATATCTGGCATTTCTCCCCATGCTCTCTCTCCCCAACTCCCCACCCCTGCTGTCCCTCCCCTATTCCCCTCAACAGACCCCAGTGTGTAGTGCTCCCCTCCCTGTGTCCATGTGTTCTCATGATAACCCATTATTTTAAACTGATGACAACACTGGTTGTAAAAATAATAAGCAAAGAGAAGTGTAATAAAAACTCTACACTTCGCTTTACACTTTAACTGCTTGCTTTTTAACTTTTTGTTGTTCCTATTTATATTTTATTATACTGTCTGTTGAAAAGTTGTTGTAATTATTATTTTTGATAGGTTCATATTTTAGTATTTCTGCTCAAGATATGAGTAACTTCCATACCACAATTACAGTGTTGTTTGGCTGGGGACAGTGGCTCATGCTTATAACCCCAGCACTTTGGGAGGCCAAGGCAGTCTTGGCCATGTTGAGCAGGCAGTCTCAACAGCTTGAGCCCAGGTGTTTGAGACTAGCCTGGACAATATGGCAAGACCCTGTCTCTACAAAAAATTTTTTAAATAAATAAGCCAGGCATGGTGGCATGGGCCTGTGGTCCCAGCCACTTAGAAGGCTGAGGTGGGAGGATCACCTGAGCTCAGGAGTTGAGGATGCAGTGAGCTATGTTATTAATAGTACCACTGTACTCCATGCTGGGTGGACAACAAAGCCAGACCCTGTCTTAAGAAAAAAAGTCTGTTTTTGTCTGTTTACTTATTATTACCAGTGAGTTTTTTACCTTCAGATCACTTCTTACTACTTGTTAACATCCTTTTCTTTCAGATTGAAGAACTCCCTTTAGCAGTTCTTGTAGGACAGGTTTGGTGTTGATGAAATCCTTCAGCTTTTGTTTGTCTGGGAAGGTCTCTATTTATTCTTCATGGCTGAAGGATATTTTTGCTGGATATACTATTCTAGGATAAAAGTTTTTTTCTTCAGCACTTTAAATATGTCATGCCACTCTGTCATGCCATATGCACTGCCATGTCAAACCTATAAGGTTTCCACTGAGAAGTCTGCTGCCAGACATATTGGAGCTCTTTTGTATGTTATTTGCTTCTTTTCTTTTACTGCTTTTAAGGTTCTTTCCTTCCTTCACCTTTGAGAGTTTGATTATTAAATGCCTTGAAGTAGTATTCTTTGGGTTAAATCTTCTTGGTGTTCTATAATCTTCTTGTGCTTAAATGCTGACAGCTTTCTCTAGGTTTGGAATGTTCTCTGTTATTATCTTTTTAAATAAATTTTCTACCCCAATCTCTCTCTATCTTCTCTTTAAAGGCAGTAACTCTTAGATTTGCCCTTTTGAGGCCATTTTCTAGATCTCGTAGGCATGCTTTCTTCTTTTTTATTCTTTTTTCTTTTGTCTCCTGTGACTGTATATTTTCAAGTAGCTTGTCTTCAGGCTCACTAATTCTTTCTTCTGCTTGATCAATTCTGTTGTTGAGAGACTCTGATTCCTTCTTCAGTATGTCAGTTGAATTTTTTAGCTCCAGAATTTCTGTTTGGTTTTTAAACATTATTTCAATCTCTTTGTTAAATTTATCTGATATGATTCTGAATTCCTTCTTTATATGTGTATGTTATCTTGAATTTTGTTGTACTTCCTCAAAACAGCTATTTTGAATTCTCTGTCTGAATGTTTACATAATTCTGTCACTCCAGGATTTGTCATTGGTGGCTTATTTATGTTGTTTAGTGAGGTCATGTTTTCCTTGATGGTCTCGATGCTTGTGGATATTCAGCAATGTCTGGGCATTGAAGAGTTAAGTGTTTATTGCAGTCTTTGCAGCCTGAGCTTGTTTGTACCTATCCTTCTTGGGAAGGATTTCTGAGTATTCAGAGGGAATTGAGTGTTGTGATCTAAGTCTCTGTTCACTGCAAGCATATCTGGATTAGGGGTTACTCTAGGCCCAGTAATGCTGTGATTCTTGGAGACTTGTAGATGTACTGCTTTGGTGGTCTTGGGTAAGATCCGAGAGAATTCTCTGGATTACCAGGCAGAGACTCTCGTTCTCTTCATAAATGGAGTCTCTCCATGATGAGCTGCCTGGATCTAGGGGAGGAGTGACACAAGCACCCCCATGACCACCACCACTGGGACTATGCTGGGTTATACCTGTAGTCTGCCCAGCGCTAGGTCTCGCCCAAGGCCTGCAGCAGCCACTGCCTGGCTCCTGCATGTGTTTCCTCAAGGTTCAAGGGCTCTTCAGTCAGCAGGTGGCAAATCCAGCCAGGCCTGTGTCCTTCCTGTCTGGACTGTAAGCTCCCCTCAGCCCAGGACAGGTCCACAAATGCTATCTGGGAGCCAGAGCCTGGCTCCTTAGTGCTTTATTCTACTGTGGCTGAGCTAGCACCTAAGCCACAAGATGAAGTCCTTTCCACTCTTACCTCTCCTTTCCTTAAGCAGAAGGAGTTTTTCCCTGTGGCCACCACTGCCCCAGGCCTATGGCAAGTACTGCCTGGTTTACACAAGTCCCAAGGGCTCTTCAGTCAGCTTGCAGTGAATACTATCAGGCCTGGGTCTCTCTTGAGGGCAGTGTGCTCCCCTCTGGCCCAGGGTTGATCTAAATGCCATCCAGGAGCCAAAGCCTGGAATCGGAGACCCCAGGAGCCTACTTGGTGCTTTACTCCACTGTGGCCAAGCTGGTACTCAAGTTGCAAGGCTTACTCTTTCCTCTCCTTTGTTAAACCAAAGGAGTCTCTCTTCATAGCCACTACAGCTGGGAAGGTGCTGGGTCACACCTGAAGCTAGCAGTCTCACCCAAGTCCTGTGAGAGTACTGCCTTGCTGCTGGTGGGGTTTATTCAAGGCCCAGGTGCTCTTTGGTCAGCAAGTGATGAATCCTGCCAGAACTGTGTCCTTCTCTTCAAGGCAGAGGGTCTCCTTCTGGCTCACGGTGTGTCTGGAAATGTTGTTCAGGAACTAGAACTGGTTTGGGGGCCTCAGGACTCTTCCTGGTACCCTGTTCTACTGTGGCTGAGATGGTATCCAAGTTGCAAGACAGAGTCTTCTTTACTCTTCCTTCTTCTCTCCTCAAGTGGAAGGAAGGAGTCTCTTTTGGAGCTGCAAGCTGTGCTTCCCAGGCTTGAGGGAGTTTTGACACAAGCACTCCCTTGGCCACCCCAGCTAAGGTCTCACTAGGTCACATGCACCCCAGGTCCACTGGCTCTGAGTCCAGCACAGTACCAGGACTCTCCCAGGAAATGCAGTCCTTGTTGCTTAGACTGCCTTTCAAGTTTACTTAGAGTACTAGAGCACTTTAGCCCATGGTTGTGTGGCTTGCTGGAACTCTGGTTCTGACTGTTGGGATGGGTGATCCCCCTCTGGCTAATGCTGGTCTAAATGGTGCTCTGTGAGCGTCAGCCGAATTCTTTCTTGCGTTGCTTTCCACTGTGACAGTACTGAGTTCCAGTGCAAAGTCTCACCATCACTGTGCTTTTCTTCCCCCAGGGATACACATTCTCTCTTCTCACCACATGGCTGCTGCTGGAGAATGAAGGAGGGGTGGTTTCAGCAATTCAAGACTGTCCTTCCTACCCTCTTCAGTGCCCGACCTTGATAAGTTGTTTAAACCAGGTACTGTGATCACTCACCTGATTTTTGGTTCTTATGAAGGGGCTTTCTTGTTTGGATAGTTTTTTAATTTGCTATTCCTGGCAGAGGGATGTTCACTGGAGGTGTCTATTCAGCCATCTGGCCCCACCTCCCTCCAATCTATCCCTCATTTTTCTTTAATTGCTTTAACTAGCTCAGATGAACTTCTACTATTTTTTTTTCTCTTGAACTTCTACTACTTTCACTAAGAGAATTCTAACTATTGTAGACACAAAAGTTGATGTTCCTACTATCTTATATCAGTTTAAACATATATGTAATGAATCCACTGACTTTAGTACTTAAACCTCACTGTCTGCTTTATTGTCCTCTGCCACCACACACACCATCATCAAACAGTCTGTTCATATATATATAGTAAGGTTAAAAGGCTTTATCTCAAACCCAAAGGAGTAAACACTGCAGATAATCAGGAATGCTAGGATTTTCCACTTATCTCTCATTCACTACATAGGAATTTCATGATCATTTTATATATGGAGTGACTTAAATGCCCAGAAATGTGCTTATAAATTTCATTCCCTTTTTTCCCCTCCCTCTTTTTGTTCTTTAGATTATCTAGTTTAGTTATTCTTACAACTTAGTGTGCCTAATAATTATTGTATAAAATAGTATTTATAAAGTCATGCTTAATGAACCTTATGGACAATTTAAAGAATTTTCAAGGATAATTTTGACTATGCAATTTTTGCTTTGTTCATTGACTTTAATTACTCTTATTTATGTCCCTTACCAACCTAACTCCTCCTCAAAAGCGGAACTTTATACTATGGTTACAATGAGAACACAGTAAACAAATAGCATTAAAATTACATTAAATGTTATTTTTACTTTAGCAGTTTTGGGTTTTGTAGTATTTTAGTTTTTTGCTTTAGCACCTTGGGTTTTGTAGTATCTTAGTTATTATTATGAATGTCAATATCACATGACAGATGTACAGACATGCAGGTTAATAGAAATTCCACATGGGCCCAACCTTGCTTCCTAACTTTATTTCCAATTACTCTCCATCACACATCTTTAGTTCTAACCAAATTGAAATTCTCAGTGTTTTTTAATCCCAATCCTTTCCCCACCCTCTGCCTCCCACCTGGGATATTCTCTACCAATTGCTCTTTCCTCTATGCATGTCCAAATCCTACTGATCTTTCCATGTTCATACCAAATGTGGCCTTTCCTAATATTTCTAGATTTAATGCCTTCTTCCTCCAAATGACTACCTTATAATGTGGATTTTCTGGGTTTTTTTATCCATTAGTCTACATTTTAGTACAGTAATTTGGTATGTGTCCTGTTGCCCCTCCCATGCTTTAAACCTTTCAGCTCTCTGTTTAAAGTAATGACAGTAATAATATAGTTGGTGATGATAGCATATGGATAAGTCAAATGAATGGCATAAATGCTCGAAGAGTTGGGAGGGAGGAATTGGGAGTAAGGTAACTGCACTACCTCTAGAGTGGCGTTGTGTTATTTGAAAGTAGACTTAGATCAGTTGTGAATGTATATTGGAAACTCTAAGGCAACTACTTAAAAAAAAATCAAAAGGAAGTGTAATTGATATGCGAAAGAAGAGAAAAAAGGGGGAACAAAAAGAAACAACAAGTGCAATGAGTAAAAACACTGGAAATATGTGGATATTAAACCAAATACATCAATAGCCACTTTAAGTGTGAATTGTCCAAATATATCTTTTTTTTTGTTGTTCAGTGTGATTGTCACACAATAAAAAACAAGACCCATATGTTGTCTACAAGAAACTCACTCTAAAAAGACACAAAAAGTTAAAAGTAATGGGATAGATGAAGAGATACCATGTTGTATTCATTTGCTAGGGCTTCCATAAGAAAGTTCTAGAAATTAGGTGGCTTAAACAAGGGAAATTTATGTTCTCTCAATCTGGAGGTTAGAAATCTGAGATCAGGCTGGGCTTAGTGGCTCAAGCCTATAATCCCAGCACTTTGGGAGGCTGAGGCGGGTGGATCACGAGGTCAACAGATCGAGACCATCCTGGTCAACATGGTCAAACCCCGTCTCTACTAAAAAAACAAAAAATTAGCTGGGCATGATGGTGCGTGCCTGTAATCCCAGCTACTCAGGAGGCTGAGGCAGGAGAATTGCCTGAACCCAGGAGGCGGAGGTTGTGGTGAGCCGAGATTGTGCCATTGCACTCCAGCCTGGGTAACAAGAGCAAAACTCTGTCTCAAAAAAAAAAAAAAAAAAGAAATCTGAGATTAAGGTGTTGGCAGAATTAATTTTTTCTGAGGATCATGAAGGAAGGAACTGTTCTTAGCCTCTTTCCTTGGCTTGTAGATGGCCATCTTCTCCCTCTTGAGAACATAGGCTTCCCTCTGTTCATGTCTGTGTCCAGATTTCCTCTTCATATAAGGACACTAATCATAGTGGAGTAGGGCCCATTCTTATTATCTTATTTTAATTTTATGCCTCTTTAAAGACCCTGTATCCAAATATACAAGTCACACTCTGAGGTATTAGGGATTAGAATTCCAACAATAAAAATTTGGGAGAGGGGACACAATTCAGCATAATATACGCTAACACTATTCAAAAGAAAGCTGGAGTAGCTCTATTAATTTCAGACAATGTAGACTTCAGAACAAGGAAAATTATCAAGGATGAAGAAGAACATGTTACCTAATGATAAATGATTCAATTCTCCAAGAAGACAAAACAATCCATAATGTGTACACACCTAACAACAGAGCATCAAAATACATGAGGCAAAAGCCAATACAAATGTAAGGAGAAATAGACAAGGCACCTCACAAATAGAGTTTGGGAGCAACAGTGCAAAAATTAAGTTCCTTAAACCTGTTATTTCTTCCAGGGGCAAGAGGATTGTTAAAGAACCAAGGAAGTATAACAGTAGGGCAAAATTATTCCTGAAATAACAAATATTTCAAGATTCCTGTTGGAGAAGCTGCTGGAGCTCTCTTTTACAAGATTGTAGACTCTATCCTCTGTCCTTTGACAGCTGACACTCTCACCAGTAAACCTTTTAATCCTCCAACTAGTGGAATACATTTAAGGAACTGTGATAATGCCCATGAAATCATCAAAATTCACAAAGAGCACCACCCTCTCTCTTCTTATCCCAGGAAGCCCAAATTCTATTGTCATAGCCCTGCGGGAACTTTTCCCCTTTTGTAGGCTTCAGTGGCTTTCAGGTGCTTTTTGAGTGATATTTACATTTCTAGCTATTAACTTTAATATTTCCTATATTAATGTATTTCCCAATACATTAACTTTAATATTTCCTTGGCAGATGAGTACTAAAGAGAGAAATGTTGCATGTTTCATGGAAATAAATTGATAGGTTCAGCAACTGTCATTTTGCTTAGATAAGTGAACACTTTAGAAGAGAAGTGTTTTGACCTGAGCAAATGGTTTTACATATGGAAAAAAATGTCCTGAATCCCAATACCTAAACATTAAAGAACATAATTGGTAAGTTTGAATCTTTCCAACATCTGGTAAGTGCTTTCTCCTTCATTCATTCATTCAGTCTGCACAACCAGCGTGTTAGCCACTGTGCTGAGTCCTGGTGATGGAAAGTTTAAAAAGATCCTGTTTCTGTCTTCCAGGGGTTCAGTCTTGGGGGAAAGACAGACATGTTGCTAAATATAATGTAATCAATAAGTGTTATATTCGCTGTCCCTACAAAAATGCTATAGAAAGACACACACAGCTGGCAACTTAAGAGTTTAGTCAGTACATGGGCATTATCACAGAAGGGAAAAAATAGCATTCTGAACAGAGAGAACATATGTACAAGGCACAGAAAAAAATGCAGCAGTGGTATATCCAGGTCCCTCTGAGTAGTGGGAACAGCAAGAGGAGACTCTTAAACCCAGCTTGATTTAGGATGAATAATTTAAGTGGCTTTTCTGCAGCTTTCTGCCTCATGGTTAGCACCTACAAGTGCTAAAGCATAAAAACAGAGAAGGCTGCTGGAGAACAGGATGAGTAACTACCTCAGATGTATTTATCAAAGTTCATATTGATCCTGTTTCTATTTGTTTCAGATCTTATCATGGCACTATTTGATTTTGAATCTTTGTTGTATTCTCTCCATCTAAGACACAGGCCATATAGACTCACAAATTCATAACACCTACACATTACTTATGAGGGCTTCTAAGGCCTTCCACCAATTTTTTTTTAATTTCAAAAGCATTTTAAGAGACAGGGTCTCACTGTATTGCCCAGGCTGGACTGCAGTGGCTATTCACAGGTACAATCATAGAAACAATGTGCCTGGTTTCACATTTAAATTTAAATCGTCAGCCTCGCTCCAGGTGCAGTGGCTCATGTCTATAATCCAAGCACTTTGCGAAGCTGAGGCAGGAGGATTGCTTGAGCCCAGAAGTTTGAGACCCACCTGGGCAACATGAGTCCCTATCTCTACAAAAAATTTTGAAAGTAATAATTAAAATAAAAAAACCTCCAGCCTCATAGGCTACTATTTTCTGAACTAGGTTCCTGTAATTCCTTAATATCCCATCCACTTTCTTGCCTCTATGCCTTTGCTCAAGCTACATCTCTCTTTGCAATGCCTTCTGCCTCCTTTCCACTGATCAGAACTTTATTCCTCCTTGAACACCTACCTCAAGTGTATTTTCTCTTCCAAAACCTTCCCTTATTCCCCCATCCTGGGCTCCCATAATACCTTGATTTAATTTTGCTCTATATTACAGTAATTCACATACCTGTCTTTCCAGCTAGAGCAGAAACTTTTCGAAGGCAGGGACTTTGTCATAATTATTTTGTGTTTTCAGCACCTACTACGTGACCAGGAATGTGGCACTTGATAAATATTTGTTTTAGATGACCTGTGCATCTCATTGTTTTTTTTGATCTCATTGGTGTCCTCTCCAGTTTCATAACTGAGTTTCTCCAGCTGAGCAAACCTTCTGAAGATCACTGAGGTTGAGATCAGAGGAAGAATAAGAAAACTACCCAAGGCACAGCAGGTTCACCACCCTGACAGCACAATGAATCACGTAGAAACCTTTTAAAAGATGTAGTTGCTCCCAGCACTTTGGGAGGCCAAGGGGGGTGGATCATGAGATCAGGAGTTCAAGACCAGTCTGGCCAATGTAGTGAAACCCCATCTCTACTAAAAATACAAAAAATTAGCCAGGCATGGTGGCATGTGCCTATAATCCCAGCTATTCAGGAAGCTGAGGCAGATAGATCACTTGAACCCAGGAGATGGAGGTTGCAGTAAGCCAAGATTATGCCACTCTCCTCCAGTCTGGGCAACAGTGTGAGACTCTGTCTCAAAAAAAAAAAAAAAAAAAAGATGTAGTTGCCTGGGCCGCACCTTCAGAGACCTTGGCTTATCTGTCCTAGGGTAGAAACCAGGTGTCAATATATTTTCTATAAGTAATTCTAAGGTACAGTCAGTTCTGGGAACTACAAACCTGAAAGGTGGATGGGAAATTGTCACTGGGCCTCATATGTAAGTTAAAATAATGTCTTAATTTGCTTTTCTCAAAAAGTAATGCTTTTCAAAGAAAAGCAGAGCTAAAAGAATGGAGACCACACAGTCTGGATGAAGTTGATCTTTTTTCCAGAGAAATCTTTGCCATCAGAAGCTTGAGTCACGCTATAGGAGGGATCATACAATTGGCATGATACGCACCTTTGAGTTCCTCTTTAGCATGTCTAGAGAATCCCAGTGTGTGTCATAGACACCTTTAACATGAAATTACTGGAAGCCGTAAAGTGAACTGAAATCAAAACGCCAAGCACCCAATCATCAAATGAGTAATGAAAGCTTGGAAGTTCCCTGGTCCCTTGAGGGTCTCCACATGGATGTCCCCTGTGACTTGCAGTCAGTGGAATGCGAGGATAGAGCCAGATACTCTGAGGAGGACCCCATGTTGCACAACTCCAAGGCCATGTGCACAGTATGGGGCATGTGAAGAGCGACCCCTGGAGTTGTGGAATGCTGCATCTTAGCACAGGGACTTTCCAGTCCTCAGACCCAAAAGATTTCTGGTGGTGGCTTCCACTTTGGTTCTGTTCTCCAGCCTTTTTCTGGTTTGGAGCTGTCACTCAGAACCAAGGTGAAAGAAGAAGAGTCTCCTCATCAAAACCTCTCTGCTGGAGTCTTTTCCTGCCTGAGGATATCTTCACTAGAAATTCCCCTAACTGGCAGCTGTTGTCAACACATTCTGGATCCCCCGATGGACTCCAGCTAGACTTGGTTCTTAAATCAGTCACTGTAGCAGAGTTGCAGAAAGGATTTAAGTTCCTTTTCATCACCACTACTCCTCTTCTCTTTCCCCATTTGTCAAAGTACTCCTCCATAGAGAAGGAGTACATACTTTATTTTCAGATTAGGTAGGGTCGTTTCTGGGTGTGTGAGTGTGTGAGTGTGTGTGTGTGTGCGTGCGCGCGCGCGTGAGAGAGAGAGAATTTAACAATCTAAGGGCAAAGAAGTAAAATGAAGCAGTATTATCTATTTAAAAATTATGGCAGCACCTTCCAGAGAGTAGGAACCTTGGAAATGTTAGTTTCTATTGTTCTTGGTAGATGATAAAATGAATGCAGTGATGGTGATGAAATCTACTGGGTAGCTTTTACTTTTTATAGTTTTAGAGAGAGCGGAGGAAGCAGCAGGGGCCTCATGGTAAGGAGAGGATTATTTCTTTTTCTAAATGAAGTTGTAAAAATGAAAAATATAAGAATTTTTCATGATAAACTTTTTTATAAACTATAAAGGACTATGTAAAATGAATGGAGTTATTTTGATAAGAGATGCACAAACTGAATGCCACAAGGGTTTGAAGAAGAGAAAGAGACCACGACCTGTTGTGGAAATCAGAAGGAAATAGTATCTCCCATTCAATAAGGATGTGATATTGTACAAGATGTGGTTTCTGCAGTGTGGAGCCAGGACCATGATCCCTGCCCTGACTATAAAGCAAGACTGATTATGAGAATAGAATTGGATTTTTTGTGTCTGCACTTGTGAGCTGTAGAGCACAATGCAAATGCAAAGTGATGTTATTGTAGCCACTATTGGTGATGAGGATATTATTGATTTTGAAGAAACTGGGTAGCATTTAACTGGAAGAGCTGGCAGGGGAAGGCCTTACAGGTAGAGAAAAGAGGACTGGAGAAGTTTCTGCCAATTTTCTTGGGTGATTGAGAGTCCCTGTATAAAAGAGTTGTTTCTGAGCATCTATTGACACCTACACTGTCACTGGACCTGTTACAATGCTAGTAATATTGAGTAAGAAATGCTATCTGCCTTTAGGGAGTTCATCCTGACTTGGTTTTGAGGATGGCTTCAAATATCAGATTAAGAAATGTATAGTTAATGTATAGGCAGTAGAGAGCCACTGAAGGTTTTAGAGCAGAGGAATGACATGGTTTGGGCCCTCCTGACAAAATACAGTACTTAATTCAGCTTTTAACCAGTTTACCACCAGGAAATATCTTTGTCTAGCAGATGATTGAGTTCCTCAAGCCCCAGGCTTCGAGAACCTAAAATGTTGTACCCCTCTAAATAGTGCTTTAAAAAAAAAACACATGTGAATAATGGAACTGATTGTTTCCTTCTTGACAATGACTGTTAGAAAGCCTAAGCTAAATTTAGCCAAGTACATATGACTTCGAAGCATGAATGTGAATCTCTGCTTCAGCCCTGGATAATTTTTCCTACATTCACTTTATTTTTAATCCTTCCCTTGCTTTTATAAAATGTTGTCGAATTATATGTAGTTTTGTAAATCAGGAAAAAGATTAATTATAAATAGAAAAATATTTCTTATTTTTTATTTCTTATTTAGTTAATTTTGGTGAAGATTATTTGAAATGTCCCCAGAGAAATTTGCATGGATGAGGTTTGGAAAAGTAATGTTGCAGATGTTACTTTTTGACATTACTGCTGATCTCCTAACTTTAAAAATTCTGTTAAAGTCACGTATAACATAATACTTAAATATGATGTAAATGTATCAGCAACAATATGTTTGCATTTAAAGTTTGAATTCTGTTTTCAAAAGAATTTAACAAAAGATATAAACTTAAAACTACCTAAATCTTTGTTCCCGTGTATTTTTAAAATTCTAAGTTTAAATAAAGGAGCTACGATTTGTAGCCTATCAGAACATTAGAAGATAAAATCTGCTATCCTGATTTTAAAAAATCATACATATCAAAATGCATTTGAAATGAAATGAAATCTGTTCTGTAACTAAAAGTTACCTACAATGCTTGGATTACATTGCTAGATCAGAAGAAAGGAAGGTATAGAAAAGTCTGTATGTATTTCTATGTTCAATCTGCCTTATCATTTTAAACTTACATTTTTTGTTTTTGAGACAGAGTTTCGCTCTTGTTACCCAGGCTGGAGTGCAATGGTGCAATCTTGGCTCGCCGCAACCTCCACCTCCCAGGTTCAGGCAGGTCTCCTGCCTCAGCCTCCTGAGTAGCTGGGATTACAGGCACACGCCACCATGCCCAGCTAATTTTTTTTTATTTTTAATAGAGACGGGGTTTCACCACGTTGACCAGAATGGTCTCGATCTCTTGACCTTGTGATCCATCCGCCTCGGCCTCCCAAAGTGCTGGGATTACAGGCGTGAGCCACCGCACCCGGCATAAACTTACATTTTTAAACATTTGGAAACAAGATAATTTTTAAGAATTGTAAAAGTATTAAGTACATTTTTATCCATTAAAAAAATTGCTTTCAGGGCCAGTTTACAAGACCTACAACTAAATTTTTGTTTCAGTTTTGTATACCCTCATCTTTGCATTCCTCTTTCCCTCTACCCCATCATTCAATTGACTAGCTGATCAAAGTTCATCTCTTTTTGTTTCTGATAGAACTGACTGTTTCTGAAAAAGGTAAAAATCTATTCTTCAAAGGGCAATGACTTTCTACCTGTGGGGAAAAAAGTAAACTTCAGAAGAAAATTCTGAGAGAGGAATTTAGAGATGTTTCAAATAAAAGCAATATAGTCTCACTGAAACTGAAATTTTGCCTTCCAGTTCTACTACAAAAGGAAGAGTGGCACATGTGGCACCTGGTCAGGATGGACTCACTAAAGGATTTAACCCAGACTTCTGATGAACAAATATTGCTGCTACATTAACTGATTCACAACAAAGAAATAAAATATCATCCCGTTGATTTTATTATTTAAACATGGGCTCAATCTTAAATGTGACAAACCAAGAAATAAATATGTCTGAAAAGTAAACAGTAAATGGCCAAATGGTATGGCTGAGGCATCTGTAGTGAACTCATGCTGCTTCCTGGAGATCACTGCATTCTTTTCTGGGCTCAGTAATCTACCTAAACTATGTCAGAGATTTGTCTGAGATTTACTTTCCTGTCTTTTCTGGCTCAGATTATTTCTTTATTTAGAAAATCAGAACATTTGCTTGTTTTTAGGGCTCAAGTACCTCTTCTCATCTCTATAATGTCTCCAAATGTCTCAGAGGATTCCTAATAGTATCTGTATTTCTTGCATATTATGGTGTAATTTATCTGTGTCTAGAGATCCGAAGTCAGGCAAAGTAGTTAAGGTACTCTTTCTTCTTACTTACATATCTTAAGACACAGTTCTCTGTCCTTGTGGTTTGTCTGACCCTCTTGGGTTCCTGTTATGCTTCCATTTGTACCAGAAAACACTGGAAATCAAGTGAAATTAAGTGTAAAAGTCAGAACTAGAAAAGCTTTTAGATCAAGTCCAGATAAAGAAATGAGAGGGATTTAATCTGCCCTCTTCCTTACTAAGACAAGTACATGAGGCTAGATCCAAGATAAAACTATGATTCAATTGAATCACTAACTCCCCTTGTTCTGAGTCTATGCTTATGTGCAGCAGACTTTTGATAGTAATTTCACTTTCTATATAGATCTGCCTGTAGATAAAAATATATATACTTATCGGAAGATCTGAGACCCTAGTTATAAGTTAATAGATGAACTTCCTGGTTTATACCTCAGAGCTTGTTAGTGGATGTTCATCTGAGAGAAGGAGGGGATAGGAGAGAGGGAGAGATCATCCACTACCATTATGCTGCTGAATCAGGTTCCTGAGGGATAGTGCCTGGAACATGGAGATCACACCAGGGTACTATCCCTTCGAGGCCTCTTTTGGCACCTAGCAACCCTTCTCCATAGTGTACCTTGACTCCATCTTGTTGCTAGTTGTCCACAAATGCCTGCTTCGTGAGACAGTCCACCTCTTGGTTCATAAGGCCAGTCATAAACACAGACACTTCTCAAGAGGCTGTTACTGAACAATAGGTTTCTTTCTTGTTTTTGTTTTTTTTGTTTTGCTTTGTTTTGTTTTGTTGTGTTGTGTTGTGTTGTTTTGAGACAGAGTCTCGCTCTTTTGCCCAGATTGGAGTGCAGTGGCACGATCTTGGCTCACTACAACCTTCACCTCCTGGGTTCAAGCAATTCTCCTGCCTCAGCCTCCCGAGTACCTGGGATTACAGGCGCCCTCCACCACATCGAGCTAATTTTTTTTTTTTTTTGTATTTTCGGTAGAGACAGAGTTTCACCATGTTGATCTGGCTGGTTTTGAACTCCTGACCTCAAGTGGTCTGACCCTCCTTGGCCTCCCAAAGTGCCAGAATTACAGGTGTGAGCCACCGTACCCCATTGGTCTTTTCTTCCTAGAGGCAAAATGCTGAATCCTTCCACCTGTTAACCCTGTAAATCTTGTGAAATACTCCTTGGAACAAAGACTGTTGTTTCTTCTTTAGATGTATGACATGAAAATCTATTTTTATAGCCTTGCAGTGAAATATACAGCTATGTGGAAAGCTTCAGGAATAAAAAAAAATTATGATAGACTTCATTTAAAACTTTTTAGGAATTCTTTAAATAATGATAACTAATTGGAGAATTTGATACATGTTTCAAGGCTGAAACCTGGGCCTTTACAGCAACCAGAAAACAGACTGAAAATGCCTAAAAGCTCTAACACCCACTAAAAAAAATGCTTCAAAATTATACTTATTGAAAAATACTATTTGGAACTATATCATGAAGGAATCATCAGAAAATAAAGTAGCTTGGCAATTTTTAGTTACTCTCCAACTAAAAACATCTGTTTAATGAACTTTGAAATGATTTCGTATTTGTGTTTAAAAAATTTGCATCTCTATCTAGGTTGACAGCTTAAATACCTGGCTCTAGCCAAACAAAATCTGAAGTGACTAAGGCATTGCTTCTTAAATAAGAGCAAGTTGGAACTGCCATCTCAAATCACTACCATGTCTTCTGGCAAGACAAGATTAGCACTTACACTCACATCTGATGAGGGAGTCACCTCAAGCTTGTAAACAGCCAGTTTGGATTACCCAGCAAGGGCAGGGTGAAACCAGCAAAGGGTTCCCAGGCCTCTGTTCTTTAGCCAGCCTGTATAGAATGGAGAATTTTGAAGAGGTGATGTGTTCAACACTTGGATACATTTAAGAAGACAGCTTGAGTCTAGTTTCTTTTGTCTCTAGGCCAGCTCAGAATAACCAGGCACATACCCTCACTGACCTCTAAAGGTAACACTGTTAAAGTGAGAGTCTTTTTTTTTTTTTGAGAGAGAGTCTTGCTCTGTTGCCATGTTGGTGTGCAGTGGCGCAATCTCAGCTCACTGCAACTTCCGCCTCCTGGGTTCAAGAGATTCTTCCGCCTCAGCCTTCTGAGTAGCTGGGACTACAGGCGCGTGCCACCACACCCCGCTAATTTTTGTATTTTTAGTAGAGACGGGGTTTCATCATGGCAAGGATGGTCTCGATCTCTTGACCTTGTGATCTGCCCGCCTCCACCTCCCAAAGTGCTGGGATTAGAGGCGTGAGCCACCACGCCCGGCCAAAGTGAGAGTCTTACTGGCTCTTGCTTGACATCTCTTTGTCTCTTTCTGCTACCCGACTTTGGTTCTGCTTCTGGCCCTTTGGAATTGGTGTTTGAACTTAGTCTCTGTTCTTTAGGTCCTGGATTTTCCTAACAGATTCCAATTGGGTTTATCTTGCTTTTTGTGTCTATGGCTGACTATGAGCTAGACTACCCTCATTCTTGCTTTTCTGAGGCTAACTTTCAGCATACTCCACTTAGCTGGCTGGTTCTTCTCTGTGTCTGTAAGAGTACATGTGAGTGTTTGGTGGGGAGTGGAATAGGATGTATGCTCAATTTGAATCGTCACTCACTAAAATGTGAGAGAGAGAGAGAGAGAGAGAGAAAGAAAGAGAGAGAGATATCTAACCATGGGGAGTAGGAAGTAATGCAATTGCTTCTCCATATTGACCATCCTTAATTAGGTATTTAGTTCCCTCCCAAGTATTTTTTCTCAGCCCTCAGATCCTGCTGCCACCTGGTGCTAAAATGTTCCAAGTAGTGATGACTAAATAGTTTGACAAACTCCAGAAAGTATCACCTAGATTCAGAGATAACACATACTGATTAGGAGGCTGAATATTTAACGTAATAAATAAAAGATATAACATTTAAAAAATAACAATAGCTTAGCATAATAAATAATGTGTTATACCTATGAACTAATATATAAGATGTAATAATAGCAAATTACTGTGTGGTTCTGAGATATCACCATCTCTTAGAAGTATGGTCCATGTCAGGGTTGGGCATGGTGGCTCACACTTGTAATCCCAGCACTTTGGGAGGCTAAGATGGGCAGATCACCTGAGGTCAGGAGTTCGAGACCAGCCTGACCAACATGGTGAAAACTGTCTCTACTTAAAAAAATGTAAAAAATTAGCTGGGCATGGTGTTGCATGCCTATAGTCCCAGCTACTCAGGAGACTGAGGTAGGAGAATCACTTGAACCCAAGAGGCAGAGGTTGCAGTGAGCTGAGATCAAGTCACTGCACTCCAGCCTGGGCAACAGAGTGAGACTCTTCTCAAAAAAAGAAAGGGATAGAGAGACAGAAAGAGGAAAGGAAGGAGGGAGGGAAGGAGGGAGGGAGGGAGGGAAGCAAAGGAAGGAAGGAAGGAAGGAGGAAAGGAGGGAAGGCGAGAAGGCGGGAAGGAGGGAAGGGCCATGTCTAATCCCCATTTGAGCTGTCACTTTCAAATATGATAGAATGCTTAGGGTTAATACACATTGACAACAAATAATTTCTCTCAGTTAATGGCCTCCCTAACTGAAAAAAGTTTTCTGCCAGCTTCTAAATGAAGATTGGTTAATTTTGCCCAAAGTTTATTTATATTTCACAGAAATTATTTTTTTTCTTTTGTGGCTTTATCAATCTGCCATTTCTCTCCATTCTTCATTCTGCCAGCATTGCTCCTCCAAGCAGGATCTGCTTCCATTGCTTTTGGTTTTTCCAAAATTGTTTTGTTCCTATTCTTTAACTCTCTGTTTTGTGAGATTTTAATATTCCTGGTGATTACATACTGTCCAGCCAACCTTTCCCAATGGAACTTTTACAGAAATACTGTCCTGTTGGACTCCCAAATACAGCAATATCTTACTCATTTGGCTTTTGAGTCCCAGCTGTTGAGGGACATAAGAAGAATTCCCCAAGGTTCAGGCAAAAGAGAAATTCAATAGGACCATTCATCTAAGACAGATTATATTTTTCAGAGATGATCAAAAGAATAATTCCCACTCCACATGCCTTTTTTTTTTTTAACAATATGACTTCTGTTCTCTTTTCATAAAGAGGTGGAATCTAAACTCTCTTCCCTAGAATCTGGGTGGGCTTGTGACTTTGGAAGGAGTGATGCTGTGTGACTTCACTTAGGTGTGACTTAGGTGGATTGATAAAAAGTGATAAAGTTTCACTTCCATCAAGCTGTGAGGAAGACCAAACTGACTCATACAGAGATACTACATGGAGAGGCCACTGTATTTTTTTCCAGCTGACAGCCTAACTGAAGTCCCCGCCACAGCCAGCATCAACTGCAAAGACACCTCCAGATGACCACAACCCTAGCCATCAAGTCATTCCCAGTCTTCAAGCCTTCCCAGCTGAGGCCCAGATATCAGAGAAGGTAAACAAGCCATCTTTGCTGTGCTTTGTCCATATTCGTGATCTATAGAAACCATGAGGACAGTAAGATTGTTGTTTTATGCCACTAAGTTTTAGAGTGGTTTGTTACATAGCAAGAACAATAGAAATGGTATTCTATTTAGTTCCTCACAAATTGTGAGCAAGTATCCCAAGATAGGTACAAAGCCCAACTTTCTTCTAGTTCATATATAAGTTTCTTGTCATCCTGCGGAATCTCCCTGAATCAGAGCTTAAGCAGCCTTCATCTATTCTGATTTTGAGAATTTTATTTTTGGCACCCCAGAAGCCCCATTACTAATTTGGGACTTGGCATTCTAGTATTTCTGTCTCATTCATTTCTGGCCCGTTTCTTACATTATCTATAGTTTCTCATTCCATCCGCTTCCCCTGGGATTCACATTTTCTTGGGATGAGTGGTGGTGGGAATTTTACTTCCTCTAAAGAGACTCCAACCTATGCACAGGAGTGTGGCCTCACCTTCTGGTTTCAACAAGACAGTTATTTATCATTGACACCCAGTATCATAATTTTCTAAGTTATTCGGCCTGAACTTCAAGATAATAACAATATCTAAAATTTATGAAGATATTACTGTATGCCAAGTAGTGTGCTAAACTGTCTCTATACCCCTTTTGATCCTTAATCCTTTTAACAACCTTATAAAGTAACAACTATCCTCCTTCCTATTTTAAAATAAAGACAGTGAGGCAACATGCCTTGTATATGGTAGAGGGGAATTTGGATGTCAGCAGTATATCTCCAGAGCCTATGCTCTTTATTTTTTATTCAGAGGTAGGGTCTTGCAATATTGTCAAGGCTAGTCTTGAACTCCTGGCCTCAAGTGACTCCTCTCCCTGAGCCTCTCAAAGCACTGGGATTACAGACTTGAACCACCATGCCCAGCCAGAACCCATGCTCTTAACCACATGTCTCATGTCTAGAACATTAAGCAGGGGCATGCATTGAGCCAAGCCTAGTCATTTAAAAGACTATTGGATAAGGTGAAGATCTTACTTAAATGTTTCCCCTGCCTTTCTCTTCCTGACGACTTCCCATTTCTGCACATAAGGGTACACACATCTCCACAAGAAATAAGCAACTGCTTCTAGGTGAAGAACATCCAGTTTAATTTTGAGCAGAGAAAATAAACATTTCTCCCAAAGAAGCAACAAAGCCTGCAGATGCATAATTCTGGTTGCTAAACCTAGCTAGGACAATTTATATTTTAGCACAGTCACTTAGCATTTAGGCTAAAATATCTACTTTAGGTTGCATCACAGATCTTCCCAAGAACAATAGGCAAAAGCTTGCTTCATATCTGTATGACTTAAAGGGCCAGAGATTTAGCCCTCTGAAATAAAGATAGTCTGCCTCAAAGTGCCTTTTTGTAGGACAGAAACTGCTTACCATTCTTTAATAACAGTATTTTGCAATGTTTTAGTCACCAATGTAACTGAGCTGTGGCAGACTTCCTGGGAGCAGCCATAGCTCTTGCTCCAGGCCTGCTATTGAGACTGCATTCAGCACTTTGACATATCTCCAGCATAAGTCCACCTCTTCCATGCGTGGATGAGAAATGGATGTTTTACTGAAGATTCCATGTAGATAGTAGAAGAGGTTTTATATTGCAAAATCATATTTTAAAACTTAATAAAATTCCATTTAAATATGCTCTTTCCCCAATTTTCCATTATGGATAGCAGCTCTCTTGTCTCTTCAAAAATTTTCCCTGTTCTTCCATAATCATTCTCCAGATGAACATTTTTCTTCAGCCTCTCATCCCAAGTCATCTTCATCATCTTGCCCCCATCTCATAGTTCTCTCTCCAGTTTGCATTCTCCGACCCATCTCAGCACTTAGAAAAGGAGTCCCCTCTTTAGAAGAGGGAAGAGTGGTATACATAAAACATAATTTTTTCCATTCATAAATAATTTTGTTACACATATCTCCATTGTGGGAGCTTCTAAACGTCAACTTTTATATTGGTATTAAAATCTTTTTTTTAAATTACGAACTAAATTATACATGTGAAAAATAAATACAATCTATATATATGAATGAATAAAAAATAATAATGCACAAAACCAGTGTACTGTATTGTGCTGGATCAACTTGGTTAAGCTGGGAACAATGTTTCCCAGTATTCATTTACCCTGTGACTCAGGGTTAGGGTTGGCCCAAAAGAGAAATGTGCGTAAATATGGAAGATAGAAGTAGGCAGCAGCCATTATTCTCTGAAGGTCATTATAGTAAAATGTGATGGATGGACACAGAGTTTCCAAATGGGCTCCTACTTGTCCTGCTCTGCTTTCCTCCACTTTGTTAATACATCTTGTTCTTGACTGCTTACCCTGCTACAACTCCAAATATGGTTTCCTGGCTGAAGCAAAACAGCATACCCTCTGGCAGCTATCAATGTAGCAGATGCTTTTTTCTCAATGCCCATTAGTAAAGACCACCAGAAGCAGTTGTCTGACCCAGCAGATCCAATAGTTCTTGGAGCATCTTGACAGAGATGCATTATAAAGCACATGGCAAGCTTTCTGAGTGAATCATAATTCAGACTTTTTGGAATTTTGGAGCAAAATTATGTCCCCCTCTCCCAGTTGCTATGCGTCTTTTGAGATACAGCTTCTGACTTGCTACTGGACCCTAACAGAGACTAAATACTTTACCATGAACCAAGAAGTTAGCATACAATCTGAGCTGCCCATTGCAAAGTAGGTGATGTCAGACTCAACAAGCTATAATGTTGAGTGTGCACAGCAGCACTTCATCATTAAGTGGTGGTGAAATGCACAAGATCAGGCTCACCCAGGTCCTGAAGACATAAGTCAATTGCATCAACATATGTCTCAGATTCCTATGAATCCTACTTCTGCCTTGCCTCTCCTTTTTCAATCTGCACATATGGCTTCATGGGATGCTCCCTATGAACAGTTTGATTAAAGAAGAAAAAATAGTATCTTGTTTACAAATATTTCTACCAAATTTGCTGAAAGAAGCTGCATTGAATGCCCTATTTAGGTGTGGCCATGAAGGACAGTGTTGAAAGGAAACATTTCCAATGGGTAGTGCACTTATTTGGTTAATTTGCCTGGAAGGAGAGAAGACTAAAGTATGGATCTATTAATCCATGAGATGTGACTAATGGTTTGGTTAATTGGTTATGAACTTAGTTGGAAGAAAGATGGTTGTAAAAATGGAGGCAATGAGGTCTGGAAAAGAGATATGGGGGTAGACCTCTCTAAATGATTACAAAATATGACAATATTTGTATCTGAGGTGAAAGCTCACCAAAGTGTGGCCTTACAATAGAAGGATCTTACCAATAAGATAGACAAGATGACCTGTTTTGTAGATGTTGGTCATCCTCTTTCCCCAGTCATTCTTGTCCTTGCCCAATGCACTCATAAATAAAAGGCTGTGGCTGTAGGGACAAAGGTTATCCAGCAACACAGACTTTCTCACACCAAAGCCAGTCTGGTTACCTCCATGGCTGAGTCTCCAACTGTGATTAGCAAACACCAATGCCAACTGGAGATACAGCACCTTTTTTCAGGCCACCTAGTTCAGGCTGATTATGTTGGACCATTTCTACTTGGAAGAGGAAATGCATTGTGCTTATTGAATCCTTTATTTGTCATCATAGTATCTCATACAGCATTGTTTCTGCACTCATTTTATAGAGAATGAGCCCAGTGCCAGTTTTTATCTAACCTGGGAGAATAGTCTTCTCCCTACCTAGAAGAAGATGTTTTTTTTTTAGAGATGGGGGTCTCCCTTTGTTGCCCAGGTTGGTCTCAAATCTGGCCTCAAGCAATCCTCCCACCTCAGCCATACCTGGAATTAGACAGGCATACTCCAGTACCAGTGCTGATAGATTTTTGCAATGCCTTTAAAAGACTTAATTGAGTGCCAGATGAGTGACAAAACTCATTTGTTGCATCAATTTATCTAGAGGCATGGTTTTGTAATTGTTTTTATTTGGAAATTAAATATGGTTCAAGACGTGTATGTGAATACCAAGTTGACAAGTGGTGGATTGTGCAGGATTGTGTTATGTCAACATGGATAAACTGAGAACTAAATTTCCTAGAATCCCATTTTTTTATATGATTGCCCAAGAGAGGAACTTGTGTTAGTTTTGAAAGGCAAAAGTGAAGCTGTTGTCATTACTGTCTTAAGGTTGCTGTAGTCAGATGTGGTGATGGACAGATTCAGAGGTGCCCAGTGGGTCCATCTTATTGTTTCTCTCCCATTTGCATGTAAACATGTCTTTTCCATCTTTAAAAAATCTCACCTTTAAACTCATGTCTCCTCCTATATTACCTTCTTTTCTTTCATGCTAGCTGTGTTCATTTTCATTTTTCTGCTCTATCCTCTGCTATGGGTCTCTGCCACCTCCTTCCCCTTAAAATTGTTCTCACCATTCTTCCCCCATACTCATTATTTCTGTATGTCTATTACTATCATATGCTGATGGCTCTCAAGAATATGTCTACTGGCAGGGCTCAGTGTCTCACACATGTTATCTCAGCACTTTGGGAGACCAAGGCAGGCAGATGACTTGAACTCAGGAGTTGGAGACCAGCCTGGGCCACATGATGAAACCTCATCTTTATAAAAAATTTAAAAATTGGGCCGGGCACAATAGCTAACCCCTGTAATACCAGCACTTTGGGAGGCCGAGGTTGGGGGGATTACGAAGTCAAGGGATCAAGGCTATCCTGGCCAACATGGTGAAACCCCATCTCTACTGAAAATACAAAAATTAGCTAGGTGAGGTGGCGGGTGCCTGTAGTCCTAGCTACTTGGGAGGCTGAGGGCAGCAGAATCGCTTGAACCCAGGAGGCAGAGGTTGCAGTGAGCCAAGATCATGCCACTGCACTCCAGCCTGGAGACAGAATGGATTCCATCCAAAAAAAGAAAAATTTAGGCAGGTGGTTACATGTGCCTGTGGTCCCAGCTACACAGGAGGCTGAAACAAGAGAATAGCTTGAGCCCAGGAGATTGAGACTGCAGTGAGCTGTGATTGCACCACTGTACTCCAGCCTGGGCAACAGAATGAGACCCTGTCTTAAAAAGAGAGAGAGAGAAAGAGAGAAAATTTATCTACCCAGATGTCTCCTCTGAGTTTCATACTTTCATATCTAATGACCTCCACCTCTGCCTGGATGGTAGACAAGTGCTTAAACTCAGAATGTTCATAACTAAACTCATATTTCCCATCAAAACTGTACCTTCTTCATATCTTAGTGAATAGTACCATCATCCACTCAGGTTTCCAAACCAGAAATCAGGTTTGAAAACTCCCACGTGTCTTCCTCCCACTGTCACTTTCCTAGTTTAGATTTCCTTTGTCTCTTGCCTGGAAGGATGCAGTAGTTCTTCCTGAAGTTGTGCAGATCCAATTATATAATACAATTAGAAGGTACCATACATACATTATGGTTCATCTTCAGTATAGACCCATATTATTATATGGATTATTGCCTGCTTTGAGAATGTGGGCAATAAATCAATTTTATGGGAGCAGTTGAAACAAATAATGAACAAAAAGAAAACACATTTGCCCAATAGTGGACATTTTCTGTGTGTTAGACCTGGTGATGATCCTGTCCATTTCACAAATATTTATTAATTTTCACCATGCACTAGGAACTGTGCCTGCAGGAGAAGCTTCCAAGGCATTGATTCACTGTGTACTCTTTTCTGGGCCCAGCATTATGTGACATGCAGAGGATACAAAGATGAAAAATTCATGGTCTCCATTCCTAAGGGACACTCAACTTTCTTCAGTCACTACCCAAGTTGAATGATATCCCAGATGGTCCCACTTAATGCTGAGCTCTTTTTATAGACAGTGTTGTAGTGAAGTTCCTTTTATGGCCTTTTCTTTTTAGAGAGTAAATTAAGTGCAGAGGGGGAAATGTTCCCATTTCAAAGTCAATCTACAGACACGTGGAGACTGTTGTCTAGATGCAAGGGTTCTTTTCCAGGGACACGCAGGAATCACCTCCCTGAGTCCTGAATTAAATTGTGAGCAATTTCAGTAATGAATTCAGCCTTGGGCTCAGCCCATTCCCAGAACCTCAGGCTTAATTATGAGAAGAAAACCTATTTATTCTGGGACATCACCACTTTGGGATAAATTCCTGGAAGCCATCAAAAAAGCAAAGGGAAGATCTTTCTCAGAGTCTCTTCTCTGAATTTCTGAGAAAGAAGCATTTCATGTTTGGCCTGTCAAGTTGCTTTTAGTTTCAGCCCATGGATTTGCCCCTTATTTAATTATCTCTGAACTTAGGTCTCCCTGTCCATCCAAAGGCCTAGGTCACCTGTGGGAGACTAAGTCAACCTTTCTTGAAGTTTCCTCAGATACCATATTCCCCTGAACATATTCTTCATATTATTATAAAAATAATAATATGTATACAGTACTTTAAATTTTACTAAACTCTTTTCAGGTATTTTGATTCACTTTAATAGCAACCAAAAGAGGTGCAGCTATGAGGAATCTGAGCCTCAGAGAAAAGTAACCTGTTCATTTCATCACACTACTGAGAATAAGGGGAAAAAAAAAGAAAGAAAAGTAACACGATCACACAGGTATTGCATGACAGACCTCAGTAAGAACCCAGGTATTCTAACTCCTATCCTCTTTCCACCTTTTCTCCCTGTATCTGTCCAGGGGCCAAAGTAATTTCTATCTCTGATATACATCAAAATTATTATGAAAACTGAGTAAACTATGTTGATATTGGGAGTCAAGGAATAGTGATGTCTGTCCTGGGACTAGCTAGGTTGTGGGGATCCACTGAGGCTCCCTATAAGCCAGGGTCCCAAGGGGACCTACAAAGAGCAAGGAAAAGCAAGCAAAGCTCTCCTGAGGCAGTGGTTCAAAACCTTGACCACACATTGAAAACACCCCAGGAGCTTTAAAAAAAACTGAAGCCTTTGTTTCAGCCCCAGAGATTCTGATTTAGTTCAAAAGTCTTGGGGGCAGGCTTTCCATTTAGATATTTTTAAATAACCCTGGGTGATACTGTAACAAGATTTTCTAACATTGCCTGAGGGCACCCACAGTTTCTTTGTAGGGGTTGTGGACTCATTCTTTCTCTTTTCTAAATGCTTATTACACTAGTCATATTAAGTCATTGAATAAAATCTAGAAAATACTCATTAATTTTTGGAGAGTATTCATAATTATGACACAGAGAAATACATTTTGTTAACAATTAGCTGTATATCCTTCCAGGATTTGTCTATATGCATACACACAAATATCCTTTTGCTTTTTCTTTAATCAAAAATGATATACATACTGCTGTATAATATGCCTTTTATCTTTGACTTTTTTTCATATCAACACATTCAAATCAAGGCTATTTTCAAAGACTTTATAGTATTCCATTGTGTGGCTATACTTCATTGAACTTCTGATAACAAAGAGGAGTCTTCTTTTGTATCCCCATATCTGTATCCCTTCCAAGGAGATGCTTGAAATCCTAGAATCTAGTAGGGAGGATCAGATTTTGTCAATCCTCTTGGCTTCTACATCACTTCCAATTTATCTGGAAGATTTACAATTAATCAAACAATATACTAATGTGGGAAAAATTGTATTTTGGAGGAAAGTTTGGAAACTACAATTAATACACAAGCCCTAATAATCTTAGAGAATGAAAGAAACTGAGAGTTCTACAACTCTCAAAATTCTAATTTGTCTTCACTTGTTTGAGGTCCTTTCTCAAAATTGTTTAAACCTAGTCATTACCTGGGTAAGTTCATTAAGGGAGTCTATGACATAATGCTAAAAATAATAACAACAACTAGTACTTGCATAGCACTTTAAAGTGGATAATTCTAACATAAAAATAATATGAACTAACTACCATTCATTAAGTATCTAGAGAATCAATGTGCCAGGCACTGAACTAGGCACTTGACACAGTTTTCTATTTGTTATCTGTCATAAAGTCTATATACAATGGTATTGTTATTTCAGTTTTACAGATAAGACAGTTGAGGCTCAGAGAATTGCCTGAGCTCACCTATTAAAACTAGGCTGTAAACATGGATTGTGTCATGGTTTTACTCAGCATTATATCTCAGAGTCTGGTTCAATGCTTTGTCCAGGATAAGGTAGGGACTCAATACATAAATGATGGACGAAGGAATAATTAAATCACTAGCTGTTTCTTTAATTCATATTGCCTCTGGGTGATACAGAGATGCTCTACGCAGAGGAGACTTGTTTCCTGGGCCTTCATCCTCTAGGAATAATTCACATAGTAATGATTTGGTGGCTGATATGATTTGGCTCTGTGTCCCCACACAAATCTCATCTTGAATTGTAATCCTTGGGGGAGGGGCCTGGTGGGAGGTGATTGCATTGTGGGGTGAACTTCCCCCTTGCTGTTCTCATGACAGTGAGTGGGTTCTTATGAGATCTGGTGGTTTGAAAGTGTGTGGCACTTCCCCCTTCTCTCTCTCTCTCTCCTGCTCCATCATGGTAAAGATATGCTTGCTTCCTGTTTGCATTCTGCCATGATTGTAAGTTTCCTGAGGCTTAACCATGCTTCCTGTGAAGCCTGCAGAACTGTGAGTCATTTAAAACTCCTTTCTTCATAAATTATCCAGTCTCAGATAATTCTTTATAGCAGTGTAAAAACAGACAAATACAGTGGTTTATGGAAATGTCCCTTCATTCTTTTCACTCTCTAGAGTAATGGTTTTCCAAATGTGGTCCCTGTCCCAACAAATTAATGGACCTTACTTCAGACCACCAAATCAGAATCTCTGGTCATGAATATCAACAAACTGTTTTAATAAGCTTTTCAGATGATTCCAATGAACATTAAAGGTGACCATTAACGTTTGAGGACTTAACAGATAAATGACCTTTCTGTCCTGAGACTCATAGTAGTAATTTAGCCTGGATGATTAGATGGAGGAGCCATTTACAGAGATTGGGGAAACAAATGGAGGAGCAAGTTTGGAAGGAGGTCGTGAATTTGGATCTGGTGTGTTTAATTTGAAGTACTTTTGGAATATTCACGTGAAGGTATCTGGAGGCATCTGGAGCCTCTAGGTCTGGAACTCAGAGAATGGGACTGAATCGGAGATACAGATTTGGAAGTGGTAATTGAAGCCATGAATAAGACTGCTCAGGAGAATGGGAAGCATTAGTTTACCCTAAGTCATAGCATTATTTTAAGAGAGTGGGGTAGGGGTGCTGAGAGAATGAAGAATCTGAAGACAGTCATTCTTCCTTGTGACTGACTTGCATTGGAATGTTTGTCTCATCTCCTCTGGATTATAAGCTCCTTAAAGGCAGGGACTGTGTAAACTTTAATAAGTCTCTCAAACAAGAGTACATTGCTGCACAGGTTGTGAATAATCAGTGAATTCCTTCCTGGATTCTGCTTTGCAGAAATCCAATGTGATCAGAGCCACCAGCAAGATGTTTTCCCAAAAATCACTTCTAACATTTCCCAATGGACAGTATGGCAGATTAAAAATAAGTGAATAAATAAAGGGCATCATGTATAATCCACTGATATCTATGCTAATCACATTAATCAGAGTGAATTAATTACACCTGAAAACAGATGCAAAGTTAAATTCCTCAGAAAATGAATTCATTAAACTCATATTGGAATGCACAGTCAACAACCCCCATGTTTAGAAACTATCAGCATGATTTGTGGCAACTTCTGATTTACTAAAGAAACTGCTTAAAACATTTTTAAAGGCAATTACAATTACTGTCTGGCATTTGATGGAAAGAAATCTTGTCAGCATTGTCCCTTGTGTGTCAACTGTCACAATTTTCTAAAAATTTTGAGGCAAAAAATAGGCAGGCTCTACTATTTGCTAGCCTCGATTAGGGTTAATTCAATGTGTGTCTGCAAATAATAGTGTTTAATGTAATCTCTCTAATTACAGATAAAACGCATTTTCAGTCATGCTCATCACTGACAGTATTTTGTGATAAGTTAAACTGACAGCTGCTTTCTGAAGGAAAGGAAAAAACAAACCTTCCTTGGGGTTGTGTTGATTTTTTTTTTTTCTCTCTCTCTCTCTCTTTCTTTTACATTAAAGATGAGAAAAAGATGAAACTTGACACTTTGGCTCTGGATACCAATTTTGGAAGTCACGACATAGACAATCTCTTGGGAATTTGACATGTTTTCCAGCTCCTACTCCCATCAATGAATATCTAACTTGAATTCACTCAACAAGCATATTCTAAGGGTTTCCAGTGAACCAGGTATTGCACTAGGCAGTAAGGAAATCAAGAAAGAATTCTACCAAACCTGCCCTCCACAATTGGCCCCTTGAGTCAAGTCAAGCTTCCTACTATATTAGATTTTACAGTAATAGAGCCCTTATATTCTCAGCTCTTCCAGAGTGAAATTATTCAAGTCACAGTATTTTCTGAATGGCCAATGCATCCCTCCTCAACCACAGCTGACTGGATCAGGGACTACTCAAGGATGCCTAATCCTCAGATTGTCCAGGCATCTGTAACATGGTCTCCCATGACAAGTTGAGCCATACCAGTCAGATTTTCTTTCTCAGGAATAGAAACTGGAAAATACTAGATGAGGTGGTTAGAGGAAAAAGTGAAATTAGAAGCCTGTAAGAGAAAAACCACAAGATAGGAAGAATTAAGACCTTGAGAGGGCAGGCATCATTAGGCCTGTGAGACTATGAAGAAGCTGAAACACAGGACCTAGGTTGAATGAATCAAAGGATGAATAAATAAACAAATAATTGTGACCTAAGATGTCTTTGGCTTTTTTAGTATCCTCAAAACATGAGTGATTCACACTGAGTCACAATCCTTGACACTCCTGACTTTTTTCACCTGTGCTGTAGATGAACCATGTTTCTTGCATCCTGTCTGTCTTAGTTGGGATATAATTCAGCTTTGAGTAATGGAAAAACTAAAAATAACAGTGGTTTAACAAGGAGTTTATTTTTCTCATGAGAAGTCCACTTATACACAGTCCAGCTCAGATATGGCTGCTCCATAAAATCCTCAGGGCTGATTCCTTCCAACTTCCTTTGCTACAGTTCTTAGGAGATACTCTTATCTCCATAGTCTAAAGTTGCATCCATGTTCCAGATGAAAGGATGAAGAGAGGGATGAAGAAGAAGGGGCAGGAGTCATGAGCCATCACTTAAGATAGGTTTCTAGAACCTGGGAAAGTCTTACTCATGATGTTTGGGTGGAAATTTTGGAAAAGATCTAAATTCTACTTCCAGAGCAGCACCAGAAGCAGAGATGACACTAGCAGTACAGCAAAAAATAAAAATAAAAATAATCAATTAACAGAGATAATGTCAAAGAGAAGTGGGAGCCTGAAGCCAGAGCTAACATAAAAATTGGCAGAATTTACAGATATCTTGAGGAGGACTTTCAACTTCCCTGTTTGTAAAATAGAGTGTTTAAAACAATCCCTTCTGGATCTTAAGGAAAAGAGGCCCCAGCAACCTATGGGTTACAATACAAATCAGACATATTCCAAGACCAACCCTACATCTAAACCATTCCTAAAATATCAACTATCATGATACCACCCGTGACTCTCTCTAAGTTGAAATTTTCATACATAGAACCACTCTCTGGAGCCAGACACTAGCTACTGTCCAATGCCTTCTGGAAGAGAGAGAGCCATATAAAACATAGTGCCCAAATTTCTAGCCCTCAAGATGGTAGAAATTACACCATCTCAGAAGTAGGGGAGCTGGAAAAGAAAGGAAAGGAAAGCTAGTTCTGAAAAGTAAGGGGGCTGTTTTGAGTATATGGACTTTGTTCTGTAAAAAGTGAGGTATAAAGCAAAGTAAGATGCTGTTTTATAACCATAATAATAAAAAATTCCGGGCCGGGCATAGTACCTGATGCCTGTGATCCCAGCACTTTGGGAAGCCGTGATGGGCAGATTACCTGAGGTCGGGAGTTCAAGACCAGTCTGACCAACATGGAGAAACCTCATATCTACTAAAAATAAAAAAATTAGCTGGGCATGATGGTGCATGCCTGAAACCCTAGCTACTTGGGAGACTGAGGCAGGAGAATCTCTTGAACCCAGTAGGCAGAGGTTGCGGTGACCCTAGATCGTGCCATTGCACTCCAGCCTGGGCAACAAGAGTGAAACCCCATCTCAAAAAAAAAAAAATTCTGATGAATCAAAGTGTTGGGAAAGATGTAGAACAGTAGGAACTTTCGTTGGTGAGAGTGTAAATTGGGGCAATGCTTTTGAAGAAAATTAACATATCTAGTAAAGGAAACAACATGTATATCACATATCCTACAACCTCTACTTGGGTGGCCTACAGCTGTGAGTCTCAAATTTTGGTATGCATCATAATTACCTGGAGGGCTTCTAAAACACAGATTGCTGGGCCCTCCCTTAGAGTTTCTGAAACAGTAGGTCTGGGGTGGGGCCTGAGAATCTGCATTATTAGTAAGGTCCCAGGTGATGCTGATGCTGCTGATCTTAGAACTACACTTTGAAAAATCCCAGCCTAGAGAAATTATTTCCTGTGTTTATTAGGAGATGTGTACAGAAATTTCATAACATCATAGCTAGTAATAGCAAGAACCTGAAAACAAATATCCATTGACAGGAAAATGAATAGAGAAATTATAGTGTATTAAGGGGGGTACTGCAGAGCAGAGAAAATTAATGAATTAAAGCTATACAACATCATAGATAAAACAAGTTGCAGAAGAATATATGCTTTATGATACTAAATATAAAACTCAAAGATGGCTGGGTGTGATGGCTCACACCCGTAATCCCAGCACTTTGGGAGGCTCAGGCAGGCGGATCATGAGGTCAGGAGTTCAAGACCAGCCTGGCCAATACAGTGAAACCTCGTCACTACTAAAAATGCAAAGCCAGGCATGGCAGCGTGTGCCTGTAGTTCCAGCTACTCAGGAGGCTGAGGTGGGAGAATCACTTGAACCTGGGAGGTGGAGGTTGCAGTGAGCTGAGATTGTACCAACTGCACTCCAGCTTGGACAACAGAGTGAGACTTTGTCTCAAAACAAACAAACAAACAAACTCAAAGACATGTAATTTTAAACAAGAAATTGTCTAAGAATATATACATATATAATGATAAATCAAATTCAGAATGGTGCAGGGAAGAGGGAAAGGGGACTGGGGAGGCATAGAGATTCCTATAGTTCTTGAGTTGGGTGGTGAGCTCAAATATGTTTGTTCTATTATTCTTTCACATGTATAAAATATTTAACAATTATTTTGTGCTCTTTTTGTTCCATTATTCTTTCACATATATAAAATATTTATATGCTGGGATTACAGGCATGAGCCACCACACCTAAAAAAAATTACAAAAATGAGGTGAGAGTTGTTGCTTGTGCCTGTAGTCCCAGCTACTTGAGAGGTTGAGGCATAATGATTACTTGAGCTCAGAAGGTCAAGGCTGCAGTGAGCCATGATCGCACCATTGCTCTTCAGCCTGGGTGACAGAGTGAGAACCTGTCTCAAACTCCATGAGGTCAGGAGTTTGAGACCAGCCTGGTCAACATGGTGAACCCCCATCTCTACTAAAACTACAAAAATTAGTGGGTGTGGTGGTGTGTGCCTGTAATCCCAGCTACTTGGGAGGCTGAGGCAGGAGAATTGCTTGAACCTGGGAGGTGGAAGATGTAGTAAGCTGAGATTGTGCCACTGTACTCCAGCCTGGGTGACACAGCAAGACTCTGGGGAAAACAAAAAACAAAACAAAACAAAAAAACATATATATATATATATATACATGTATCCTTTTTTTTGTAATAAGGAAAAATCTCCTGAATATTTATATATGGATGAGGAAGCAGGTAAGCAGCTATGTTAGGATTGTGTGTGTGTGTGTGTATGTGTATGTGTGTTTATACTTAAAATACCTTTATGTAGTTCTGAGCAATTGATTAAAAACTGGCAGCAGAAAATAAGCAAGGAATGAAAGGGCTGGGGGAAGAAACTACGGTTTTAGGAACAAAAGGTAGAAAGTGTTTTTGTGGGTATGTAAATTCAAAGGGTAAGATGGAGGCTAGGCTTCCAGAAGGGAACAGCTGTGAGATGTACAAGGATTGACTGCTTCCTTGTACAATGAGAACAAATGAGAAAAGATGCATTTGTTCCATCATCTTTTCTCAGAGATAAAGAAGGCAGATCTGGGGGTGATGGTTTTGTGGGTTTTATGTAAGTAACCAGAAGGGGCCAGAAAGGTGGTCGTAGAGTCTAAAGGAGAACAACTTGGAAGAGGTGGACTACAGAGCTTGAGTGGAAGTTTTAAATCATCTGGAAATTGGGAGGTTGGCCAGAAGCAGAAAAGAGTTATAAGAGGTTGAATGACTGAAACCCACTCTGAGGATAGGGAATGTTTGTGTTTAGAGATGAAAGCACTAGAAAGGGATTTCAAAAATGGAGCAGGGCCTTGTCATTAAAAACCTCAGTGGGACTGAGGCTGGTAAGGGGCAAGCTTTGAGTACCGTGGAGCTAATGGTGGGGACCTGCTGAGTCCAGAAGTCTGAAGAATTCACAAGACAGGTGACACACTTGACAGGCAGGAATGATGAAGCTGAGTCAGAGTATTGGATAGTAGCTGTGTTGCTCTGGTAGAGTTTTTACCATTGCTGATGAGCAAGGAACTGAGATTAGATGACCCCTGTGTTCTGGGAAGGAAAGGGGGTCTAATCACAGCTCCACGAGCACAGCCAGGGACAGTAGAGCCATACTGACTTGTGTTCAAATCCACTTACTAGCTGAGAGGTCCTGTTGCTATGTACTTAACCTCTCCTGGCCTCTTTCCCCATTTTCAGTCAAAGGATATCACCTCCTTCCTAGAAGCAGTAACGATTAAATGAGAGCATAAATGAAAGGGTTTACTAGAATATCTGGCGCACACCATAGATTTTTAATAAATGTTAGTGAGACAGATCAGGGGCCCTTCTTAGGTGGAAATAAAAGAAAAATCTTGAATCTCTTCGAGGGAAATTCCAGGCACCCAGATATCCCTGAGAAATAAATAAGCAGGGAGTAGCATAAACAGTAATCTCAAGCAAGTTAGAGTCACAAAGTGTTTTAGTTTCCTCTAGAAACTTAAAGATAACATCTTAACATATGTTCTTGAGTTGTTTATTAGAAACTGAGACTCCCACTAATGAAAAATGCTGACCATTGTCAGGGAGACCTTAGATAAAGGGGACCTGAAGGTTACATGCTGACCACCATTCTACCTGGTTAAGAGTCACACCTACAGGCCAAACCTTAACCTTCCTTTCTGCTGACCCCAAGTTTTTAGACAAAACTTTGTTTCCTTAACCAATTGCAAATCAAAGAATTTCTGAGTCCACCTAATGACCTGAAAGCCACCACTTCAAGATAGCTCACCTTTTCAGGCCAAACAATGTATAATCTCCATGTTTGACTTACAATTTTGCTTGTAACTTCTGCTTTCCTGAAATATACCCTGCCTTTAAAAACCTTTGCTTGTAAGCCATCAGGGAATTCGGGTGTTAAGCGTTAATTGCCCGATCCCCTTGCTTGGCACCCTGCAATAAATGCCTCTATTTCTGTCACTGCAAATCCTGGTGTCAGTATTTGGCTTTTTCTGTGCACTGAGTGAGCAGATCCGAGTTTGGTTTAGTAACATTAGGTTTCTCTTCTCTTCCCCTCAAATCAAGTACCCTTAGAGGCCCAGCATAGGGGATGGCCAGCATCACAGCAGGTAATCAGAGAGGGGCTGACAATCCCTCAGCTCACTGATGGAGCCATAAAATGAGTCAGACAGATGGAAAAACTGAACAGGAAGGATAGTGCACTTGCAACAAAAGCCAAACAAAACAAGCATTGCCTATGTCAGTGTCACAGTTCAACTCAGAGACAACCCTGAGGAAGACTTTTCTGAAGTATTTCGTGAAGAATTTTGTTCATAAGGAGGGATGGTAAATAATAGAAGGCACGAAAACCTTTGAAACTGATGGGATTTTCAACTGGTTGGGCAAAGGATGGGCCTTCTTAGAAAAGCACGTCCAGACAAGATGGTGAACCACTTAAGCCTCTTAGATTTTAGTCCTTTCAGTTTTCAGCCTAGCCCTGGAACAAAGGTTTGTAAACAGCCTTGTTCATGGAGCAACCTCAGTTGCCTCCTGAGGTTGGGGGCAGGCTCTGAAATCAGAAATGGGGAGGCTCTGAAATCAGTGCCTAAGACAAAAAAAAAACCCACATAAAATCAAGATTGTTGTTGAAAAGCACTTAAATCACACTTAAGCTTAAAGATCAACAATTAGTCAAAATAATGGAAAGCAGGATTTGAAGAGATATTTGCACATCCGTGTTTATAGTAATATTATTCATAATAGTCAAGAGGTAGAAGCAACCCAAATGGCCAATGACAGATGAATGGATAAACAAAATGTAGTATATAAATACCACGGAATATTATTTAGCCTTAAAAAGGAAGGAAATTCTGGTACGTGATACAACATGGATGGACCTGAGGACATTATGCTAAGTGAAATAAGCCAGTTACAAATATACAAATTCTGTATGGTTTTACTTACACGAGTAGTCACATTTATGGAGACAGAAGGTGGTTGCCAGGGGTTGCAGAAGGGGGAATGGGGAGTTGTTTAACAGGTATAGACTTTCAGTTTTACAAGATGAAAAAGAGTTCTGGAAATTGCTTGCTTAACAGTGTAGATGTACTTAACACTCCTGAACTGTACACTTAAAAACAGGATGATAGATCTTATGTGTATTTTACCACAATTAAAGTCAGAAATTAGTTTTTTGTGTTTATCTTTGCATTTAACCTATAGAAATTCAACTATAGGCAAGTGCCCCTATATTTAGTCCTGTCCTTCGTGGCCCCCTCACCATTCAAACCACACCTTTGTCCTTATTGTCCCTCGAGGAGGAGCTTAACCCTCTCCTCTTATTTTTTATTGTAGCCAAGCACTTATATTTGTTGTTTCTTATTGATAAAAGCACCTGTATTTGAATTCATATATCAGATGGCACTCCACTCTATCTGTCATTTTTTCTTACTAATCATAGTTTATGGTTAAATAATGAAGGTCTTGTTGAGAAGCAGAAGGAAGTGTTTGGCTTGTGGACCAAATGCTTGCATAAAGTATTGTCTGTGACATCTAAACACTGTGTCTGCATAGTACACAAATAATATATTTATAATTTAATGCTGAATAATATTTCACTGTATTTATATACCACATTTTGTTTATCTATTCATCTGTACTTAGATGTCACAGACAATACTTTATTCATGAACTGATGAAGTCATGAGAACTCCCACACTTTTGAGCCATCAACACACAAAAAGCATATTTGCACTAATTCAGAACACATGATGTTTTGGGTAGAGTTGAATGAAAGTTGCATTTGTATTGTCCACAAAGAAGGGGTTTCTAAGTAATGTAGTAGTGATGGCTTAAACAAAAAGGCAGACAGCACATATCTGTCTTTGAGAACTATAACCCTGATTCTTGGAAATGTTGGTTCACAAACAATTAATATTATATTGTCTTGATATAAAAGTGAATCTCCTTACCTGTAAGAAACACTTTTAGCCAACTAATTTTGGCTCCAGTTACATTATAATACAGTTGAAAGAAAAATGGGAGTTTCACACACTGTGCATGTTTGTATGTCCTCAAAGCACTCAGCAGTGGTTTGCCCCAGGAAGTAGTCAATAAATGGTTATTGAATTTAGAATGCCCTTCTTTCCAATCATTAAGGTTTAATATATATTCAATTCAGAAATCCTATTAATTTTTCAGCATTACTAAGCCTTTAAAAATCAATTTTGGGGATGTGCTTAAGAGTTCACAGCAAATACTATTACATAATAATTAAGAGAAGACTGTTAAATGAGGCATGCGTATTCAGTACACCAGTAGCCATTGATAAAATGTAATTTAATTTAATCATTTAAATTTACATTGTTAATGTACAAGAGCATTTCTTTCAAACCACAGGTTAACACACACTAAAGAGCAATGCTGTTAGAGGAGCAGAGAAACTTTGGAAAACTCTGCTGTCTGAAATAAAAGCAAGGCACTCTCTATTAACAGCTGGTAGCTTCCTGATTTCTGCCCACAGAAGGCATGTTCACACTGAGAGAGCTCTCCCACAAGGGGAGGAATCACCTGCTTTAATACATATTATCCTCTTCTGTGCTAGTGTGGTCATCAACTCTGTATAAACTTATGTGCAACATTAAGACAAAAAAAAAAGGGAGTTTAATTGATAGATGACTTGGGAGGCTCTCATAGTTGTAATAACTATGGAGGACAGAAGAACATGCTATTATCTTTATTTTTAGCACTCATATCTGGACCTATTACTAAAAAAGCTTCTTCATTCATTCCAACCACTAGATTATAATGGCTAAAAAATCTTTTCCTTAAATCCTATGGGTGTAAAAATAAAAAGTAACAGCATTTTTCTAGGGCTGTGTTTTTGTTTTGTTTTGTTTTGTTCTGTTCTTCTTTATAGACATGACAAAAACAAGGATTAACTTTCCAAATACTCATGGTGCACAAGAAGGTTATGTATGCACAGTATTTCTAATTTATTCAAATTCAATTTGAATTTGGTCTGAAGCTATCTTGTATGAAATGTTAGCTTTCCTGATTTTAATAATATTTATTATGTTTGCATATAAGCTCAAAAAATTAATGCAGAAGTACTACTTTACTCATGGTTATCTTCAGGTAAAATGTAAATATTAGTGGTTATGTTTAAAGCCTGATTTTATGTAGATGGAGTAAGGTGAGAAAAAAAAAGACTATCGAAAGGTAAATTAGGTCTTAGTCTTGATTCTGTTACTAGCTGTTTGACCTTTAGTAACTCTTCACCCTTCAATGGGCCCCAGTTTGCTCCTCTCTGAATTTTAGGGGGTTGGACTAATTGACAGGCCAGGCTCCTTCCAAATCTAACATTTCAAAATGCTAACATTCCAGGTTCTATAATCTTGATATATAAAAATAATCTTTCATAAATGCACACATAAACCTAACACATGATGAAATATTAGAATGACTCTTGAAAAAAAACATGATTTCCTATCTGGGTTATACTTTGCAGCAATTAGGCAATTCATTTGGCATTTGTTTGATTGTATAATTTAATGACAATATAAACAGCATAGTTTTGTTATTTTTCCTTTAAAAAGACTAAAGCAAAAATGATTTAAAGCTAACAAAAACTACTATGACATCAGTTTGACATTCAAAGTTTGTTTCTTAGCAAAATGGCCAAAGATATTTTGACTTGATACAGAGTATATAATATAAAGACTTTTAGACCTAGAAATCTTCAAACATTATTCGAATTTAGCAAAACATAAGCAAAATTTTAATATCAAAGTGCTAAACAGTACTGCCTTAAAAGTCACTGCAAATGAACCATAAAATAACGGCATGGGAAGTGACATTTATTATACAAATGGTTAATAAAAAGACACATTATAAATATATATATGTAACCTGCTATATTTATATATATATATATTTGCTTATTTAATTTCTAGTTGGTGTATCCAAGTCACTGTGAACACCTCATTTAATTACTCTGTAACTCAGCTTCCAGGAGCTGGTGGTCTTGCAATAAATACAGGCAAAGCTATTACAATATAACGTGCATACAAATGTTTATACAAATAAGGACACTATGCAACAAATTATCTCATAATAATATGGCATTAACAGTAGAAACATACAAAAGGGAGTACGAACACGGAATGTTGAAACGCAGCCCACTAATCCTCTTAGTACTCACACTCATACTATTTTTTAAATCTTTTCTAGTATTCACATTCATACTATTTTTTAAAAAGAAGATTTGCTTGCTCTCCAAAATTGTCTCCTTAACCAATAACAAAATTTAAATTATATCTATAAAAATCCTTATTGTCCCTGGTGCTTACCCTGTATGACCCAGTTCCTACTGATTTGCATGTTCTTATCTAGGGATCAAATACTCAGTGACTTAAGGGGTTTCTGAATGAATACACCAGTCAGTTGCTATAACTGAAGCAAGTTTAGGGAACTCTGGTGGGGTTGATAGAACACAACCAAAACAGTTACATGTAATCCAGTTTATAATCTGATCCGCTTTCAGGATAGCTGGACAGTCAGGGCAGGGATCTGGTTCCATCAAGAATGGCCTAAAAGTCTTGAATGGGCCATACCTCAGAAGGGTTCTACAGGGAAGGTGAACCCAGTCTCTGCTAGGAATATTAACATGTATCACTTGCTAACATGACTGCCTCCTTTGTATTTCCATATAGAATAAACGAGGAGTTAATAAACAAGACTTAGTAAGACAGCACTTTAAAAAATTGCACTTGTTTATGGAAGCAAACAGCCATTATTGTTTTGCTATGTCTGATTTGTAGGTAATCTTCCATCTTTCACCATTCGTTAAAGGAAGAAAGAAATTAAAAGGAAATTTCTGCCTTGTTTGCACCACATACATACCTTTGATACAGGAAGTGTATTTTCAAGGGACCAGTCTTTAAGACACATCCTACCCTGGCGAACAACCCTTGGCTGTTCTTGTTTTTGAATACAAAGCAACTATAATTGAATTCCCCAGAAAGAGTTTTAAAACAGTTATATTATCCGTTTTTTTTTCCTGCTGGGATAGCGTTGTCCAAAAGTGCTTCATTAGCAATTTCTTAGAAAACCCTCATGAACTATATCCCCCTCCAACCCTATACCCCAATGCCTAAATATAAAACACAACCCCAACACAATACGCAAGTTTTAGGTTGTAAGGAAAAGAGCCAGAAAAAAAAGTCTTTGCTTTCTACAGGAGCTGCTTTTCCTCTTAAGGAAGGACAGGAAATGATGGGTTTCCAGACGTATCCCTTTGCTGTGTAGCAAGCAGGTGCTAGGAGAGGAGGCAGCTCAGGCTGTTCCTGATTAAAAAGGTAGGGTGTCCAGGAAGAGCTTGTCAATGATGGAAGGCGGAGACACCAAGTCTTCCAGCTTCAGGTAGAAGATGCGCTGGAGGCCCAGGGTGCAGATCTTCCTCAGTTCGACCAGCGCACTCAGGACCTTGGACTCGGTGGGCTCCAGAGCCTGTCCCTTACTCTGGTGGTCTTTTAAACTGCTTGTGATCTTGTTGCATAGCTCCTCGACTCTCTTTGGTTCTTTCAACCCATGTCTTTCTGCAGAGGGATAGAGAAAGGCAAGTTTAGGAGGCAAATATATCTTAAGACACTTTGAATCCCTAATTGAGGTCTGTGTCTCATTCTGCCAGTTTTTTTTACAATCGAAGTGCCCTCCTTCTTAGAGGTAGCTCATGGCCTTTGGTATTAAACAACACCAAGGTTTGAATCCTAGTCCCAACACTTACTTGCGTGCGTCCTAGAGTAAGTCTCTTAACTTCTGAGGACAAATTTCCTTATGAGATGAAAAAAATGATGATACTCAATTCAAGGTTTCTGCAATAGCCAGCTTAGGTAAGTAACACAAGGGAAGCACAGCTCCTGGCACACAGCCATGTGTAATAAATGGCAGGGTGGTTATTATTTTGCACACATTATCCTACTTAGGTCTCAGAAAGCATGGTCAGTAGGCAACTATTTTTCAGAGTGGCATAGAAACACATCCAGGCAAATGAATTCATGTTTCTATCTTGACAGATTCACTTGAGGGAGGTGGGGAGGCTGTAAGTTCCATTTGCTAATCCAAGGACTGCCTGACAAGACTCAGCAGAGCAAAGTGCATTCTTGTGTTTTTATGCTAACCAGCATTGAGAAGAATTCAGCTTTTCTTTTCCTTGTTTTGTCCCCCCACCCTTGAAACCCCTATTGACATATACCTGGCACTCTGTACAAAATACACATGTCCTCCTGCTGTGGAGATGGAAAAGAGAAGGGGAGGAAGCCCAGAAGGATGTGATACAGACATTTTATAATGTATCAAGACACAAATACCAATATCTTATATTTTATAAAACAATGTGTAAAGTGATCTCCACGTCAAATACTATCATCTATTTTATGTATAAGGTTAAATGAATCTCCCAAAGTCACTCAGCTGCTAAAAACTCGGATTTGAACCCAATATTCTGAGGCAAATACCGGCCTCTTGTTCCAGAGCAACGGGAAGGGAGCCTGACATCCACAACAAATCACTGTGCTCTCCCTCAACGTTTACATTTCAGAGCCTCTTTTCTTCTCTTTCTTTCTTTCTTTTTTTTTTCTGAGACAGAGTCTTACTCTGTTGCCCAGGCTGGAGTGCAGTGGTGCTATCTTGGCTTACTGCTCCCCCACTGCCCCCCTCCCACCCCCGGTTCAAGCAATTCTCCTGCCTTACCCTTTCAAGTAGCTAGGACTACAGGTGTGCACCAACATGCCTGGCTAATTTTTTGGTATTTTCAGTAGAGACGGGATTTTGCCATATTGGACAGGCTGGTCTCGAACTCCTGACCGCAAGTGATCCTCCTGCCTTCGCCCCCCAAAGTATTGGGATTACAGGTGTGAGCCACTGTGCCTGGCCTCAGAGCTTCACTTCTAAGGGAGGAGCTTGGCCTCTGTTATCTCACTTTTCTTCTCTCACTATATTTATATGTAGAATTATGAACCTTGAGGGATGGAAGACATCCTTCTAATGGGAAATGAAGCAATAGTTTCTAATTTTTACTAATTTAATTTTTTTTCGAGTCAAGGTCTTTTTATCTGGGCTGCAGTGCAATGGTGCTATCATAGTTCACTGTAGCCTTGAACTCCTGGGCTCAAGTGATCCTCCTGCCTTAGCCTCCCAAGTAGCTAGGACTACAGGTATGCACCACCACACCTGGCTGATTTTTTAAATTATTTTTTGTAGAGGCAGGGCCTCACTATGTTACCCAGGCTGGTCTTGAACTCCTGGGCTCAAGTGATCCTCCTGCCTCAGCTTCCCAAAGTGCTGAAATTACAGGCATGAGCTACTATGCCTGGCCCTAAATTAATTTTTTAAGTTGGAAAGGTTTTGTTAGAAAACTTATTTCCTTGAATCAAAAACCAATCCGAAAAATAAAGAATTATCCAGACACTTTTCTCTTGTCTCAAATAAGAGGCTTGGAACTAGGAAATCTGCATTATCCTCAGCTTGGCTAGTTGTGTATGATTTGGGGAAGTTCTTCCCTCTTTGGGGCCCTGTAAAAGGAGAAGGTTGAACTTAATTATCTGTAAGGTCCCAAAACAGCTCTGATGTGTTATTTTCTTTTTCTTTCTTACTTTTTTTTGGTCTGAGAGAGTCTCACTCTGTTGCTCAGGCTGTAGTGCAGTGGTAAAATCTCAGCTCACTGCAACTTCCACCTCCTCAGTTCAAATGATCCTCCTGCCTCAGCATGCCATGTAGTTGGGAATAGAAGTATGTGCCACCACACCAAGCTAATTTTTGTATTTTTAGTAGCGACAGGGTCGCTGTTTCACCATGTCAACTAGTCTGGTCTCAAACTCCTGGCCTCAAGTGATCCACCCATTTCAGCCTCGCAAAGTGCTGGGATTATAGGCATGCACCACTGCACCTGGCCTGATATGTTATAATGATATGAAAATACAACCAAGAAGAAGATTGCCAGAGGCATCTCCATGGATTGTAAGCTGCAGGCATCTTATCTCAATGCAATATGCTATAAAGAGAAGGGCACTGGGCCTGGAGTTAGACCTGGGTTCTAGTTCTGGTTCTGTCACTAGGTAGGTGACCTAATTTCTCTAAGGCTCGATGTCTTCATAGGAAAATCGGAATTATTGGGTGGCAGAAACACAGCCTTTGCTGTATTCTTCCTTTGTGTCTTCAATGTTATGCAATAAATTAAAAGAAAAATTGCAATGATATTAAGACCCAACTCCATGGATTGTTGTGGCTCAAATAAGATAATGTTACGGTAAAGTGATCTGTCAACTGTAGAGGGCTACACACATGGAATAACCCGCACCAAAGACAATGCTTGCCAGTGGGCAAGTGGCTGGCAACTACAAGGTCTAACAAAAGGCAATTAGTGGCCTAATTCCCAAGCTTTGCAGTGCATCATTTTGCTTTCCCTGAGAAGCAATTAGCTAATCAGTGCAGGTGCAGGCTTGTCTCCTACGGGTTATCTTTACAAAATGCATAGGCTCCATGTTTCAGTCTCAGAAGAAGCACCTAAGAGTGAATTTTAAGAGAATTCCTGCATGCAGTAGTGTTCGCCAAAAGTTTTATTTTTCCCCCAAAACAAAAAAGCAGCCTGTAAATTTCAAGAGCTATAAATCGTTCATAGCCTCTGACCAAGTAATCCCACTCTTGGGAATTTATCCAAAGGAAACATTTAACAGAAGAATAAACCTGTATACATGGAGACATTTCGTTCAGTATTATCTATTACCAAGACAAAACAAAACAAAAGCAATCAAACAAAAACTGGAAAAAGGCAAAGGGCTGAAGAATAGGGGAACTGCTAAGTAAACGATGGTATATAGAAGGGAAGATTCTGGAGACGTCAAACAGAACAAATATGAAGACTATGAAGCAAAATGAAAAAAATGTTTAAATAAAGAGCAGAATATTAAATACTATCTAAGCTGTGATTCCATCTATGCAAAAATTATTTCTTTACATAGAGAAAATATAAACATGAAAATACCTATGGGGTTTTGGGATAACTTTTTCCTTCCTTTAAAAATGTCCAGGTTGTGCTCTTTGCATAATAATGTTAAAATAGAATAAGATGGATTTTGTCCTTTGTGAAGCCCTTGAGTAGCTATAACATGATCGAACATCACCTTGCTGATACTAAATTGAATTAATACTGAGAAATATCCAATTAGATTCATAACCTAGGGAGAGACGCCTTTCTCAGAATAAATACCAGTCCATTGATTTAAACTTTCCTTTCCCTTCAGTGTCTCATGTCTTACATAACATTCAAGAGCTCATATTCATCATCAGGATACAGTAACTGAGCAATATGCTAGCTGGATTTGGGGAAGGGGCTAATGTGGAACCTTGTAACCAGACTTTCTCATGGCCAAACTCACAGAAGGTGCTGCAGAGTTTTCCCTGCTCTCCAACCAGTTGCGACTGCTCAATAACTATGGCAACCATTATTTATTCAGTGAATTCAAGTGGAGATCGATACCTCCTGCCAGCTGGATCAACTCTAGGCCTGGAATTCCTCGAGGAATTCAGAGACACTCCTATTAGAAGCCAAAGGCACCTCAACCCTTCTTTGTTGTTTTGAACAGCCACTGGATTTGTAGCTTCTTTACTTTTTCAAAAGGGCTGAGATAATATTCAGTCTCCATGCAAACTACTGCCAGCAGCCAGTAAGATTTTCAAATCACTAGGGAGTCACCAAGTGTCTGGGTCCTTCCCTAGTAATTTGAAATCCCTTAAAACCCAATCACTGACATTTTAGTTAAAGGGATCTGCTTTCTTCTTGTAGCTTGGTAAACATGACTGTGGAGCTGATATACAGAGTTCATAAATTCTGGGGGTAATCACACATTTGGACTATCCCCTTTCCTAGAGAATTATACACAGAAGATTTTAGCTTACGGTCTTTGTCCACCATTAAACAAAACAAACTTCTTAGTATTTCTTGCATTTTGATCTATATAATTTTCATAGAATGCTTCAGTATATTAACTTGGGCATTATATAGTCAAAACTTTATAACATACAGAAATGGTTAAGTAATTTATGCATCATCATTCTTGCATCATCATTATGCATCATCTAATCTATCTTTCTAATAGATAGATTAGAAAGAGTTTGAGTTATTTAGTTCAAATTCCTATCTAAGACAAGAATCTCTACTAAAAGCTACTATAAAGAGAGTGTCAGGTAGTGCCTGGACTGGGAGTTAACTATAATATTATGCCATAATAATATAAATATATTTAATAGCACTTTATATAATACCCTTTTACTTAAGATTATTTTATCTCACTCTCACAACAATCCTGTGAATTAGGCAGGACAAAGATTATCTTTAATTAATATGTATGGATGGTAAGGCTCAATTAAATGATGTGCCCATAGTCAAAATTAGCAAGGGGCTATTTTCTTTCACTCCAAGTCTTTCCTTTCCCTCCATACCTATTAATTATACTTCTTTCACAGGCTGCCTTCCATCTCTGGATGTCTCTAACTGTTAGAAAGTTTCTCATCCTGAGATTAACTAGCCTTTCTGTAACTCTCTCCTATTTTCTATACACCAAATTAACTAATTGCTTCTTTCAACAAATGTTTATGAGCACCTATTCTGTGGCAAGCAATGTTATAACCACTGGGGTTAGAGACTCGACAGACAACAGATCACACTCCTAATCTTTGTGTGGTATGAACATTGGATTCTTGTGCATTTTAGCTATCCATGCATAGACATCTCTGCTTAGAGCAAGAGAGAGGGGTTGGGGGTGAGGGGGAACCAGGGAAGAAGGAGTCGGGGAGAGAGTGATGGAATGAAATAATAGAGCTATTTACGTCTGTGCTCATGTCTTCCCATCTTCATCTGGTTAAGATCTACTCATTCTTTGGATCTCAGATCAAATATTTCCTGAAGGAAGCTTCCCTATTTACCCTCAGTCTAGATCATGTTCTCCTCTGGCACTCCAATCTTTCCCTTTGCAGGACATAACAGTTTGGAACCAGATGTTATATGATTTTTCTTCTCCTATTAATTGTAAGCACCATGGGAGCATGAACTGTATTTGCTCAACATTGTATCTCCAGCACCAAGCCTAGTACATGAAAGACACCCAATCAATATCTGTTTAGTGGACACATAAATAGAGGAACAAGGGTCTATAAAAATGATTATATAAGTACTAAAAATGTAAGTTGCTAAGAACCAAATATACAGGTTGGGAGTTATTAAGAAGCTAACAATAGTAAAGAATTTTACAAACTCTAGAACCTACCACATCAAAGCTTTGGAATTAGATTTCTTGGCTGTAAATCTGAGTTCTACCACTTATTTATTTACTTATTTATTTTTGAGACAGAGTCTCTCTCTGTTGCCCAGGCTGGAGTGCAGTGGTGTGATCTTGGCTTAGTGCAACCTCTGCCTCTCAGGTTCAAGAAATTCTCCTGCCTTAGCCTCCCGAGTAGCTGGGACTACAGGCGCATATCACCATGCACAGCTAATTTTTGTATTTTTAGTAGAGGCTGGGTTTCACCATGTTAGCCAGGCTGGTCTTGATCTCTTGACCTCATTATCTGCCCGCTTTGGCCTCCCAAAGTGCCGAGATTACAAGCGTGAGCCACCGTGCCCAGCCTCTACCACTTATTAACTGGGTGACTTTGGGTCTGTTTCCACATTTGTAAATGGTGCTAATAATGGCACTTGCCCTATGGGTTGTGATGAGAAGTAAACAAGTTAATAATACATGTCAAGTATTTGGAACCATGCCTAGCATATAGTGAGCACTTAGTGAATATTTGCAAGTATCCTCTCTATCTAAAACTCAAGTAATTACCTTCCCCTTCAAATCTGCCACTTCTCTGAGCTTGTCTATTAATATTACAGGTTTTCCCATCAGTCTCATAATCATCTCTAACAATCCCTTCCCCTAACCCACCATATTTAATCCATTGCAAGCACTTCAGTTCTTATCTCTATGATGTTCCTTGCATTTATATCTTCCTGTCAATACCCATAGTCTCTGGACCAGGATCTTCAATATCTGTGCTATCTAGATCATTTTAGCAGTTCTCGACTGATCTCCATGCTTCCTGTATCTGCTGTTAGACCTACCTAACCAGAATCTGCAATGCAATCAGATGTCTGGTGCGGTGAATGGTGGCGAAGCTCTGCTCTAGTCAATCATAGTCCTCATAAGATGCTCGACTCAGTCCACACCTAGTGTTCATCTCATCTCATTCCCCAAGGCAGGAACTCATTCCTCAAGGCAGCTTATTCCAATTTCAAATGTTTCTTTCAATGATAAAGCTTTTCTTATACTGAGCTAAAATTTGCCTTTCTACATATCAGGGGTCCCCAATTGGTTTCTGTCCATGGCCTATTGGGAACTGGGCCACACAGCAGGAGGTAGCAGCAGGCAAGCAAGCAAAGCTTTGTCTGTATTTACAGCCACTCTCCATCATTTGCATTACTGCCTGAGCTCCACCTCCTGTCAGATCAGTGGTGGCATTAGATTCTCATGGGAGCATGAATCCTACTGTGGACTGCACATGTGAGGGATCTAGGTTGCACACTCCTTATGAGAATCTAATGCCTGATGATCTGTCACGGTCTCCCATCATCCCCAGATGGGACCCTCTAGTTGTAGGAAAATGAGCTCAGTGCTCCCACTGATTCTACATTATGGTGAGTTATACAATTATTTAATTATATATTACAATGTAATAATAATAGAAATAAAGTACACAATAAATGTAACGAACTTGAATCATCCAGAAACCATTCCCCCAACCCCAGTCCATGTAAAAATTATCTTCCATGAAACCAGTTCCTGGTGCCAAAAATGTTGGAGACCAATGCTATACGTACTTTTCAATTCTGCCTCTTGGGCTTATATGAGAAATGTCAAATTCTCTTCTTTGCAGGAGTAGGGGATAAAGAAAGGAATGATAGTAACCATCAGGAGCCCCACCAAGGGGAAAAGTAACTCCCCTGTCTGAGCAGGTCTTAGGGCAAAGGCTAACTTGGTGACAACAATACGGTTCCAGCCAAAGGGAAAGGAAAGGTGGGCCCCTGGAGAGAGGTATATGTAACTCAAACACCAACAAACAGAACTCCCAGCTCTGAGCTCTACAGCTTTCTCTGGGAATTCACCTTGCTGCTACCACTCATGTCATATACAACATCCTTTATTGATGGGCAGTCCCAGAGACATTGAGCCCATGCTGGTCAGGGAGCCACAAGTCAGTAGGCAGTCTGTGTTGAGGCTGATTTAAATAGTACTTTTCAATCTATCTTTGATTTGGTAGAGTATGTGTCTGTCTCTCTCTCCAGTGAGACCACAGACTCTTTGAGGGTAAGGGACTGTGTCTGGTGCACAGTAGATGCTCAATAAATATTTACTGAAGTAATCTGAATCAAAGTAAGGCAATTTTCAAGATTTCATACTTTTCTGATAACTGTGGTAGGTGAAAAATAATTAATTCAGATTTTTCTAACTTGGGAGACTTTGTGATACAATTGGCCCATTCATTCAATGAATATTTGCCATATGCCAGATACTTGTAAATGCTAAAGTAATTTTAAAGCTAAATAAGACTCTCCCTGTCCTTAAGAACCCCACAGTCTAGTTGGTAAAGAAAGACACAAATAAATTCCTTAATACAATGTGTATATTCAATGGCAGGGATGCATGAACACTTTCATGGATTCTTAGCAAGACAGCTGGCTCTTCATGGAAGTGTGTAAAACAAATAATATAATAATAACAATGAAGGTTTGTCTGATTTTTTTTCTCTGCATAGTATACATTAGTTCATTCAATCTTTATAAGAAACCTGCAAGTAGACATCTTTATCCCTGTGATAAACTAGGAAATAGAGATTCAGAGAGGGTAAGGAACTTGTCCAAGATTGCAAAGACAGCACATTTCAGGGTAAAGACCTAAACTCAGATCTCCAGTCTCTAAATCCTGTGGCCTCTCTCTTCTCCCACCTTTTTGGTTCTTAACTATTCTGCCCTGCTACATTTTACATTTAGTTTTCCTTGCAATGTAGCTGACAGCTTTATTTGATGCAAAAGCAGGGGTAACCAGGTAACCATTTAGAGTGCGCAGTGGAGCTCTGAAAAGACAGATGGCAGAGGGTGTGGCATGGTCAGCCACCTGTCTAGTCCTGCTGTGTCACTGTGTCACTGCTTTCTGCCCTCAGTTCTGCCCTCCTTCTGCCTCCTCAGTCTTAGAGGTCATGTTTCAACATGACCAGGAAAAAGATGACAGGCAGAAGAGAAAGGAGTCATTTTCTCATCTGACAGATGACCTGAGTAGGGAAAAGAAAGCCATGGGGAACAGCAAAATGGCATTTGAGCGCTCAAGATTCCCTCTGCCATCTGGTTCAAAACTACCTTTCCAATCTTATTTCCCCTATTTCTGTACAGGAAATGCATTTTGCTGTGAGGTTAGGTCATCGTATCAGGCCAGAATTATCACAAAGAATTAGTTTTATCCCTGAAAATCCTTTAACTTTCCCAAAAGCATAAGACATGTTCTCAGCACTCATCACCAGAGGCAGAGAAACCATGACCAGTAGTGGATTCATATCTTCTCTGTTAAGCTCACTCCTGGACATACAGTCATCAAATGTAATAGCCTGCACGCTTTTTTTTTTTTTTTTTTTTTGAGATGGAGTTTTGCTCTTGCTACCCAGGCTGGAGTACAATGGCGCCATCTCGGCTCACCACAACCTCCACCTCCTGGGTTCAGGCAATTCTCCTGCCTCAGCCTCCTGAGTAGCTGGGATTACAGGCACGCGCCACCATGCCCGTCTAATTTTTTGTATTTTTAGTAGAGACAGGGTTTCACCGTGTTGACCTCGATGGTCTCGATCTCTTGACCTCGTGATCCACCCACCTTGGCCTCCCAAAGTGCTGGGATTACAGGCTTGAGCCACCACGCCAAGCCAGCCTGCACTCTTAATTTTTCTCCTCTTGCTACTTGAATCATATGTGTGATTTTAACATATGCATGCAATTCCACTGTAATTGTTTTACCCCTTAACTGCACTGAGGCATTCAACTGTCATGCCCTTGCTATACTCTTTCCTTCATCTGGAATGTTCTGTATATCTTCCCATGTCTAGATGCTACCTCTTTGGGAAGCCAGTCATGACCAACACTTCTACCTTCCTTCACCTCAGAAAAGTTAGCAGTAATCGGGACTTCCATCACACTGCATCTGTCCCTTTTCAGGACCTAAGCACTAATCACTAATACATCAAGTTCATATATCATAATCTATGGCTTCCTAGTAGACTACCCAATTCCTGGCAGAAGAATGCATGCCTAGCTCATCTTTGCATCACTAGAGACTGTCACAATGCTTGGTACACAGTAGGCCCTCAATGCTTATTTAATGAATGGATATTTATGAAAAAAATTCCACACTAACTTTCTGTTTGGTGGTGGTGGTGCTTCTTATTTATCAACAGGTTGATATTTGGTTGCAGTTATAAACATGAACTGCAACCAGATATCAGCTCATTGGTATCCCATCAGATTCAAAGCACTTCCATTACTTCAGAGACGCAGCACTGGCAAAAGGCAATGGTTAGGGTAGATAAATAGGGAATCTAAAAAACGTTTGAAAACCAACCACTGTGGGGAAACCCCCTATTTACTGCAGGAAAAGAGAGTGATCTGAATGAAACCATTTCCTGCCCCACTTCACCACCTAGTTTTTCTTGAGGGTGTACAGAGAGAGGAGGAGTACAAAGAAAAAAGAATCAGAAAAAAAAAGCCATGTTCGTGCAAACTACCGAATACTGTCCAGATTCTTAATACTTTTCCTGGAAGCAAGCCTAGTTAAACTTCTAAGATGCCATTTCCTTTTCATAAGCTCTCCTCTGTGGTTTAAGAAAAGACAATTTTGGGATGAATTTTCTAATGTAAATAGCCCAGCTGATACTCCACAGTCACCCTTTATCATCAACGAAGCTTATTCAGAAGTCTAGATCCATGGCAGCTCATATTCAAATGAAAATTAATATCCACAGCAATGCATACTGTTTCCCAAGCATCGCCTTTTCTAACATTTCCTGATATTTTCACACGTATCAAACCCACTTTCAACCAGTAAATCACAGAGTGTTTTAAGGTCCAGAAATTAGACAAGAAGGCCTAAAACTTGTTGTAAGCTAAAACCTACAGCAGGAATGAGGGCAGGAACAGGAGATACCTGGTCCAGGAGGCCCCAAGACACCGCTGTAGAGCACTTGGCCCATTGTAAGTGCTTGTTAAGTGCAGCTTAATTACTTTAATATCACTGTCCTTTAAGCCACTCTCTCAAGCATCCAAGGTGACTGTCACCAAATATACTACCTTCTGAAGCTACCACCTGTTTCCTCATGCCACTGAGTTTGATGTTTCCAAGGGGTAGGGGAAGACATATGCCTAACTTGAGGGAATCTGTCACTATCACTCCAAGGGGGACCATAGGTGAATTCAGAATTGCCTAACCTGAATCCAGTTTGGTTACAATGCCAACTGAATTTTCTGTAAACCTCACTGCTGCCCTATGGAATAGACATGGTTATCCTCATTTTACAAGTGGGGAAACTGAACTTCAGGGAACTGAAACATGTTACCCAATAGCACCTACTTATTAAACTTGGGGCCAAAGATTAAAATGTGGGAGTGCTCAGTTCCAAAGTCCATGCTATTTCTGCCATGCCAAACTGCCTCCTCCCACAGCCAATCTCCACATAAATGGGCAGTGGGCTAAGGAGCTGTAATTGCAGGGCACAGAACAAATGGGATGCAGAAAGAGGACTGGCACCACCATTCTCCTAATTTCTACTCTGTATTCTCTGCACTGAACTGCCCAGTCTCTCTGGGTTGGGTCTTCCTGGAACCCACATGTCCTGGCCTCTTATATCTCTATCAATTTCCATTTAAAGAGTGAAATGAAGGTGTGGGCTTCAGGGATGGGCCCTCCTCTTGAATCATGGCTCTCACACCTGGACTGGCCTTTTTCCTCTTAGATTCTTCCCCATTCTAATCTAATCTGTGCCCAAAATGTACTTGACAGGGTAAATCTTTCTAAAATGCAAAACTGACCATCAAGCTCCTTTGGTCAAAACTTGTGGATCCTTGTTATGCTCAAGATAAATTCTGCTCCCCTCACCTAGGTGTGGAAGGTTCTTCATGTCCCACCCCACCCTGACCTATCAGACCAGTCATATCTCCTGTCATTCCATTTTTCAGCTGTTTCCTTTTTGAAATGTAGCCATATTTTCAATGGCTTTTGGCAAATGTTTATTTATGCCTGGATCTTCACTTTTTCCATTTTAGCCAAGAGACATCTTCTACATTTACAAAGGACCAGCTCCTGTGATCTCTTCTTAGAGGACCACCCCACCTGATGTCTCTGAGTACTTTGGACTCTCATTCCCTTGTCTCCACAGTGGCACTCAACACCTTGCATCACATGTAGTACTTTGCATGTCTCTATCCTCTAGGGATATGTGTTACCATCTCTGAAAAACCTAATGACATGCATCATAGTGCCTAGGTCAGGGAATATTTGCTGATTAACTGGACTCAACACTCATTCCCATAGAGATGAGGCAATGAACGCCTTTACTTACAGGAATCCGAAGCTGGATCTAGTTTTTTGTTTTTGTCTTTTAAAAATGAACTAAACTCCATACTTTCTAGTTTTGAATGTTTAACTGACATAGGAATTGCTGAAATTGAGCTAAAGAGCTTTAGTTCAAAGGTAGCCTTGAACCAGTTTCCTTCCAGTCCCGATGTAGTAATATGCTTGTGCCTTAAATATGTTTATTTTATTCAGATGCTCCGGTATGCCATTTGAAAGCCCTCCAAATGAAATCCATACTCTTTGAGACTGCCTTGGTTTTTGTTTCGTTAATGGCTCTCTTAGAAGTCTAGCAGCCCCATTTAAAAAAAAAAAAAGTGAGTTTCTCATCCTGGACCAAAGACCAGAAGGAAGTCAGTTTTCATTAGGAATACTGAAGAAACAGCCAGTGTCTGAATCCTCACTGCAACCATACCATTTACTTGTCTTTGCCTTCAATGTTAACCATCAAATGATGAACCAGCCTAGCTTCTTAAGGCACACAGACACATCTAACTTTAGCTAAAAAGACATGTCACAAGAAATGCATGTAAACAATGCCTGGGCAAATCAATGCAATATTCCAGTGAAACAGAAAGAAGGGGCCATCTGTACCAGAGGATGCATTTGGTGCTCTGGAAACTCACTGTCTGCCTGAAAAACATGTTTTCTACAGCCAAGAGCATATTAATCTGATCTTGAACTCTCAGTTCAACAGCCAAGCCTATGCTTGTGTCTGACCAAAAGGACAAGGATGAGCCCTTCATTTGGCCACTTCTGGAGCACTCACCCTCTGTCACCGCCTCCCCAGGCCCCAGTCTGACTGAAAAGAATGAAGTCTAACAGGACCCTCTAAAAGGATGAAAGGGCAAAGGGAGCTGGGGCCAGGGCCTCCATGGGCACAAGGAGATGGTATTCCATCCCTTGCCCAACATGCACCTTCCTCCATCCCACCCCACCTTGGGATTCTTTATCTACCAAAAGATAGAAAGAGAGAGACGTATAGAGGGAGACAGGCATAAATCAAATATGTTTTATGCCTGTGGTTAAAAAACTGTTGAGTTGGCTGGGCACGATGGCTCACACCAGGAATGCCAGCACTTTGGGAGGTCAAGGCAGGCAGATCATTTGAAGTCAGGAGTTCAAGACCAGCATAATGGAACCCCATCTCTACTACAGATACAAAAATTAGCCAGGTATGGTAGCAGGCACCTGTAATCCCAGCTACTCAGGAAGGTGAGACAGGAGAATTGCTTAAATCCAGGAGGCAGAGGTTGCAGTAAACTGAGATCACATCATTGCACTCTAGCCTGGGTAATGGAGTGAGACTCCACCTCAAAAATAATGATAATAACATTAAAAAAATAAAAAACTACTGAGTTGAGCCATTTTTGCTTTTTCTCAGTCCTATGCCAATCAAAAGTTATTAAATCAAGTTGTATTTGATATGTCTGTAGTTTTTTTGGTTTACTTTAGGTTGCTAGCCAAGAACTGGGGAGAGGGGAAGCCTCATCACCTCTGCTCCACAGGAATGGGCTGGTTAAGGTAATCTTCCCAGGAAAGGCTTTGTAAAAAGAACTTTGAACAAGTCTCGACAACAGAGTGAAACAGGGCTACAAAACAGCCAAGTATGTCTGGTGGCACGTGCCTATAGTCCCTACTACTCAGAAGGCTGAGATGGGAGGATCACTTGAGCCCAGGAAGTCAAGGCTACACCAAGCCATGATTGTGTCACTGCTCTCCAGACTGAATGACAGAGCAAGACCCTGTCTCAAAACAAACAAACCCTGATGCATCTAGTCCCACTGTCCACAGATCTCTGGTGTAAACTTAGATTTTCATATATTGGGCTTGTTGACAATAACAATTCAATAGACTAGGGATTCTCTTTCCTAGAAGTTTATGATGACACATTATAGATGCCTGTTTCTTTGCTTAAACTTGGTTAAACTTACCAGATTTTGGAAAAATGGTAGTAATTTTCCCATTTTCTCGTGTATGTGGTGGTCAAGGCCAGACTCCACCATAACAAAGGGAAGGAGAGAAATGAAGATGCAATTCTGGCAAGGTGGTGCTTACCTGTGATCATGCTCAGTGCTGACAGGCAGGCTAAGGCTTGGATATCAAGGTTCAGGCTCTGCAAATTTAAGGAAAAGTCTTTAATAGAGTCGAGCCACTCCCCAAATCCACGAAGGCACTGAAGTCGATGCAGGACAAGTCCATTGCAGAATACAAACTTATCTTCAGCAGTGTTTGACCTGGCAGGTGAGAGGAAGAGAGACATTAAATAGGTCTGTCCAGTCTGTCCAACTTGATAACATATGACACACAGGCACCCAAACAGCCACGGAGCAGCACTGGGACCCTGGTGTGGTGGTATGAAGCATGCCCAGATACCCGAAATGAACAAGACTATGTTCTCCAGGATGAACCACTTGCCTATGCTAATATCTTTGGTGAGCATCAGCCCAGGGGAAGATATGGGCTGTGGCACCGGCTGTCTTATTACTAGAATCAATTATTGGCTTTCCTTGGGACAGGACATGGGGGAGCAGGCACTCATGGGTTACGGAAGTGAAACCCAGTGCACCCTCTCTCTCAGCAATGACCATAAGACTGTTCCTTCCAGGGCTCCTGAGACAGAGCTTGTCCTTGATTTTCTTAAATGTTAAAAACTGCCAAGGTCTGAGGCTAGACACTACAATTCCATTGTACAGACTTTAAAAATACCAAGTCCTTGGCCGGGTGCAGTGTCTCACGCCTATAATCCCAGCACTTTGGGAGGCTAAGGTGGGTGGATCACCTGAGATCAGGAGTTTGAAATCAGCCAGGGCAACATGGTGAAATCCCATCTCTATTAAAAATACAAAAGTTAGCCAGGCTTGATGGCACACACCTGTAGTCCTAGCTACTCAGGAGCCTGAGGCAGGAGGATGGCTTAAAGGCAGGAGGTGTAGGTTGCAGTGAGCTGAGATCATGCCACTGCACTCCAGCCTAGGTGACAGAGTAAGACTCTGTCTCAGAGAAATAAACAAAACCAAAAACAAAAAACCCAAGTCCCTGCAAGTGCCAGAAGTCAATAACAAACAGAAGGGTGGCCTAATGTAAAACAAGTCCTTATTTTCTATTACCTTCTCTGCTGTTAACATTGGGGCCGCGAGGGCTATTTCTAAATCTGTCCTGGTAGTTTATATTAAGTCCATCATCATCTCCTTCTTGTTTCTTGAACGATGCCCTGGAATTTCCAGTGGGACATCAAGACTGAGGGGTGTGGCTTTGGGTGCTTCTTAAATCTCTCTGGACTTCTTTTTCCTTAATTATAAAACAAAAATTCTAATTGCTACCACCTAAGATTGTTGAGGGAATTAAAGAAAAGATTTGCAAGTCCATGCATGGTGCCCAGTACACAGGATGGTTCAACAAGTATTGGGTATAACAAGTAATGGGCTGAATTCTATGTGGTCCTTCCTTTAATCTTAGATTTCCTTTAACTTTCAAATCTCTTGCCACGTATTTATCTATCTTGGCCTGTTGTATTAACAAGTCAAATATCTCTTTGTGCTTCTTGGATGAACAGCTTCATTCATTCCTTCACTCAGCCAAGTGTCTAATGAGCATGAAGTATGTGTTATTCCTGGAGCCAGGCACTGGAGAAAACTTGGTGAATAGGCCGTATACGCTACCCACCTGCATGGAGCTTAGAGTCTACTCAGTCCTTTGTTGCATGTCTAATAGATGACAGTCACATTGCTGGCTCAGCTCTGGTGTATACTGGAGTGGCTACAAATTAAGGTATTACTGGTACTCTAGTTGTAACTCCACCCAATCTCTCCTACTGATCCCTCGACAGAAGGCATAGACAGGACAGAATGATTCAGTCTCAGAGTTTAAAACATGGACCCTGACGACTGGCATCAGAATAGTTAAAAGCATGAGTTAAAAATGCAGACTTCTGGACTTCTCCTACAATCTACCAAACCAAAATATATGGCAATGAGGCCTGGCAATCTGCACTTTAAAAGTTAAACAGGAGTTTCTGGTAACAATATGAAACTGGGGAGGGGATGGCAGGAAAGAGAAAGAGGGGAAAGATGAATTTTTCTGATCATATTTGGCTAAAAGTCGGTATCATCTAAAAATATATAACTGAAAGGAAGCAAGGAACATGAGTTAAACAAGTTATATGTAAATAAAAACAGTAATAAAATAAACTTTAAAGAGTCTACATGTGGAACTTACTAGAGAAGCTTAGATCCAAGGTTCTATCTTTTTGAAAAAATCACTTTTCCTTTTTGTGGTGTCACTGAGTATGACAGGATAGACTAAATCTTTCAATCTAAGGGTGTTCTCTTGGAATAAAACTGGGAATTGAGAAGCTGTGGGAACTCTTTAGGATCCCTTCAGGTGTGCTAGAATAGTAACTTGTTAAACAGAAACCCACGAGGTAAATACAATGTTCCAAAGCAAACACTTGCTCCCAGGAAATAGCTTATGCACCATGAGAATCCTTCCAGAATCATAGAATGTGGGAGCTGCAGGGGACTTCAAGAGATCACCAAATCCAACCTCTTCCTTTTAAGGAGGAGGGAATTGAACTTCTGGTCATGCAAATGACCTGCTCAGGGTGTGACAGCAAGTCTACAGCAGAACTGGGACTAGAAGCCAGGGGTCCCAGTGGCAAGCCTAGTGCTCATTCCATGACTCGCTGCTCAGTTTTTTTAATGCCTGATCATATTTCCCATTTGCTTCTTGATAAAACGTTTCACCAGTGATTCAGTTATAAACACAGAAGGTTTCAGCCTTCTTCAAAGAAAAGAGTAGACTGAAGATAAAATAGTAGTAATTACCTGATGGAAAGTCTGAGGACAAACAGCTCCAAAAAGGCTGATTCAATAAGTAATGTCTGATCTTCTTTAGGGAGATCAGTAAATCCCGGAATCTTTTCTGCCCAGCTTCTGGATACATCAATGGAGGCTGTCAGGAGGTTGTAGAATTGTTGCACGTGTTCAGCATCTGTGCCTGCAGCAGCCTGGTCAGTGGGACAGTACTAGAATGCAAACCAGAGAGAGCAGCATTATCCTGCTTCAGTGGGGATAATGGCATCAATTGCAAACAGGCCCTTCCAAGACCATCAATGCCTAAATTCTTCCTTTTAGGTGTCACAGTTTATAAAGCCCCTTCACATTCACAGTCTCATCTAATTCTTACAATGACCCTCTGATACAAATACAGCAAATTTTATTGTTATCACTTAATAGACAAATTTACTTAAGTCAAATTAGCAAAGTGGTTTTCACCCTTGACTGTGCAATCACCCGGGGAGCTTGAAGAAACAACTCTTGTCTGGGTCCTGCACCAAGAGATTCTCATTTAATTGGTCTGGGGTGGAGCCTAGGGGTTAAGAATTAGCTCCCCAGGTGACTCCAAAGTGGGATAGCCCAGTTGACAACTACTGCCCCAGCATTTTGTGTCCAAGTAGATCTCCAGATCTACTGCTCATTTCACTATAGCACAGCTGTCTCCCCATGAGATGCTAAATTAACCCAGTGGTTCTCAAAGTGTGGTCTCCTGACTGGCAGCATCAGCAACACCCAGGAATGTGTTAGAAATGACAATCTCGGCCAGGTGCGGTGCTCATGCCTGTAATCCCAGCACTTTGGGAGGCTGAGGTGGGTGGATCACCTGAGGTCAGGAGTTCGAGACCAGCCTGACCAACCTGGTGAGACCCCTCCCCCCATCTCCACTAAAAATACAAAAATTCATGGGGTGTGGTGATATATGCCTATAATCCCAGCTACTCAGGAGGCTAAGGCATGAGAATCACTTGAACCTGGGAGGTAGAGGTTGCAGTGAGCCAACATCATGCCACTGCACTCCAGCATGAGCAACAGAGTGAGACTCTGTCTCAAAAAAAAAAAAAGAAGAAGAAGAAGAAGTGACAATCTTAGGCCCTACCACAGACCTACTGAATTAGAAACTCTTGGGGTAGGCCCATCAAACATTAAAAAAAATTTTTTTTGTAGAAATGGGGGTGTGAGTTGGGGGTGGGTATCACTGTGTTGCTCAGGCTGGTCTTGATCTCCTGGACTTAAGCAACTCTTCTGTCTCAGCCTCCCAAAGTACTGGGATTACAGGCATGAGACACCATGCCTGGTCCACCAAACTGTTTTATCAAGATCTCCAGGTGATTATCTTACACAGTACAGTTTGAGAATCACAGAAACAGTAAGAGAAAGATGATTTTTGCTTGCTATTGATGGATATCTGTGAGATAAAACAAACCAGGAAGTGGTGGAAGGGGAGCTCTTCTTGGCAGAACCCAGACAACTGTGTGCCATCAGACTCAGGACTTGTGGCTATTTAAGTTAATAAAAATTAAATGAAATTAAAAATTCAGTTCCTCAGTCAGGTTAGCGATATTTCAAGTGTTCAACAGCCAAATGTAGGATAGAATATTTCCATCATTGAGGGGAGGTCTCTTGGACAGCATTGATCTAGAGTCCCAAGAGCAGGAAGATATAAGTAGGAATAAAGTCTTCACCCAGCTTTCCAATATTCTGGTAGAACCAGGGTTTGTTTCTAATCACTGGTGGAAAGACTTTTCTGCTGCAGGCAGGAAGATTGATACAGTGATACTAATCAAGGGACAGCCAACAACAATAAAGATTTAAGAGATTATGCAGAAACACTCACGTAAATAGGCACACCATTTCCTTCACATTAACATGGCTGTGTATCATTTTGCATCCCTTTTCTGAATTGATCCTCATGGGGTAGGGATTTTAATCTTTATTTTACAGATGAGAAAACTGAGGCTCAGAGAAGCTAAGAGACTTTCTCAAGTTACACAACCAATAGTGGCACAGCCAGGACTTACACTGACCCTGTGATTTTAAGTTTTACCCCTCTTAGCTGTTAAGTATGTTCTGATGTTACTAGCTGGTGGGATCGTTTATGAAATATTTTTTTTGAGTCGGAGTCTCGCCCTGTTTCCCAGGCTCAAGTGCAGTGCTGAGATCTCGGCTCACTGAAACCTCCACCTCCTAGGTTCAAGAGATTCTTGTGCCTCAGCCTCCCGAGTAGTTGGAACTACAGGCATGTGCCACCATGCGTGGCTAAGTTTTGTATTTTTAGTAGAGACAGGGTTTTACCCTGTTAGCCAAGCTGGTCTCCAAATTCTGAACTTAAGTAATCCACCTGCCTTGGCTTCCCAAAGTGCTGGGATTACAGGTGTTAGCCATCATGTCCGGCCTATGAAATCTTTAAAAAGCATTTTGTTTTACTCTCATTGGAGCTCTCCAGGTATGTATTCATTGGTCCTATGTTTCTGTCAACAGTACAGTGACTGGCACATAAACCTTAATAAATAATTGTTGAATATTTTTTCAATGAAAGAATAGTCAGAAGAGTGCTTAGGTTTGCTGTAATACCCTAACCTGGTTGGAGGAGAAACAGCTAATAAGCAACTAGGTGCTTACTGTGGAGCTACCTAGTGTGAGGAAATGAGACACTTATTTAATTGGGTCTTTTTTTGTGTTTTCCCAAGAAGCAGTATTAAATAACTTAAAAAAAATCAGAGAGTCCAGCTACTTTAATCTCAATTTTGTTCTGGCCCCTAATATGTGAAATAACGTAGCATCATTTTACTTTTCTGAATCTCAGTTTTCTTCTCTGTAAAATGGGGATAATACCTTCCTCAAAAAAAATATTTTTTGAGACAGGGTCTCGCTCTGTTGCCCAGGCTGGGGTACAGTGGTGTGTGATCACAGCTCACTACAGCCTTGACTTCCCTAGCTCAAGTGATCCTCCCACCTCAGCCTCTTGGGTAGCTGGGACCACAGGCAGGAACCACCACACCCATCTAATTTTTTCTATCTTTTGTAGAGACAGTGTCTTACTATATTGCTTAGGCTGTCTTGAACTGCCTGGCCTTCCTCAAAATTTTGTTGTGATGATTAAATTTGATAACATGTGAAGGGCCTGATATATAGTACATGATTAACAAGTGATATAGTGATGATATTGAAAACACTTTTGGTATCTGAAATTATCACCATCCCTCAGCTTCCATATTTATGAAATGAAATAGATTGAAGTAGAAAGTTTTTTATTTTCAGCCCTGATGTTCTAAGCTCCTATAACATCTGGTTCAGTTCAGAGCCCTGGCTCCTCTGTTCCCAACAATCCTACCCAATGCCTGGGATTCTATGAAGTCCTGAATATTCTGTGATGTCATAGATCATGGGAGCAAAGTCCAGGAGAAGGAAGCAGTTCTCCTTCCCAAGGATATTTAAGGATGGCGTCACGATCCTATGTCATAGACACTTCCCACTACCTCCTTTTGGCATACAGACTCTTAACTGGAAGACAGTGGGAAAAAGGGAATTAACTTTTTTGTTTTTTACTTTCTCCTTACTTATGAATCTATTTAATAATTCCATACGTTCTCCAAGAGCAGAATGAAATTCAGGGCAGATCCTTCCTTTCAAAAGCTGAGGGAGCTGCTTGTGAAATTCCCAAATGAGTGGGAGTAAAGGAAAGTATGTTGGACCGAGCAGCAGGTCATGGGGTCCTCATCCAGGCTCTGCACTGACTTGCTGTACAGTTCTAGACAAGTCACTTAACCTCTCTGAGTCAGTTTAAGCCTCTGGAACAGGAATCAAGTGGACTAGCTGATCCCTAAGATTCTTTCTGGCTCTTGTATTAAATGATTCTAAATATTGCTAAATAACACCAGGTATGATGTTATTGCCTGGAACTTGACACTGATTCAGCATTATTTTGTTTTAAAATAGTGGGTTAAATGGAAAGAAAAAGACTAAAGAATGGTTTCCCCTGAGAATGGATATGACAGCTACCTCCTGCACTGACTCCCCTCAATCCATGGCTCACAACTCAACAATTCCTCTGCTTCCATTATTTGTTCAGAATCCACCAGAGCACATAGCATTCACGCAGGGTCCTCTGCAGGCTTCTGCCCCTACTGGGCTCACATTTCATGCCTCCTGCACACAGGGAAGTGAAGTCCCTGCCCACCTTGTGTGTGTACTTTTCTCTGATGGAGCACAGCAAGAAGGAAAGCCAGCCAGCAGGGCCTGCCAGACTCCAGCCAGATCCTCTGGGCTTCACCTGCAGTAGTTTTGGTCCAAGTCTCAGAATTGTGGAGCCAAACTGAATTCAGCCTGAGCCACCAGTAACTTGGGGGTGACTGGAGGGTCAGCATCCAATGCTGGAGGAAAAGAAAAATCTCCTCTATTGGAGAAAAGACTTAAAGGAATGGAGCAAAACATTTTATTCTTTCTCTGCCTGGCCTACCAGTTTAGAAAAACCTCACTTAATGAATACTGGTCCTAGAGTTAGAAGGACTGGACCCCCAGCTCTGCTTCTGTGCTGCTCTACATTGATTGTGCTATCTCTGGGCTAAGTGGGTTTCAGTGTTTGAAAAAGAAAATCTAGAAATATTTGCTTACTGATTATGACAATCAAACATAGGTCAAATGCAAAAAAAAAATCTTTAAATGGAATTTTTTCCTGTTAATGCTCATTTTTTTCCAGCCTTATAGGGGTTATTCATTTGTCAGAACTCTGGCTTTCTCACTAGTCAAAGACACAGTATTACATTTACTGACAGCCAATGCCTAAAGGGTTCTCTGAAGCACCTAGAATGAGAATCTAGAGCTGCAAACAACAGCAATGGATATTATTTAAACAAAAATGGGTCTGCATGTTTCATATGGCAGTAGCACAGCTATACGAGTCAGACTTCAGCAACAGCCCAGGCCCAAAATGAGATATCTGTGTAGAAATTAAGTGAGACCCATGGAAAATACCACCCCTCAAAAATTAGTGATGTGAGGCTTTAATAGAGTGGAATCTAATATTTATTCTATTTCACTTTCAGCCCTGGCTAAATATGTAGCCTATGCTAAGGACACGTTTTTCCTTTTCTTAAAATGTTAGTTTTCTCAATTCTTTATAGCTCTAAAAATTTTAGATGTGATCATTGTGTAGGTCAAACTATGTATGCATATGCTTAGACTCTTACACTTTAAAAAGTGACATTTAAAAAATTGGCAATGAAAACAATTCTCAATGAATATATTTTATTTTCCCTCCAATTTTTTCTTTTCTTATCTAATTCTATGCTCCTCACTCCAAAAAGCAAAAAGCAAAAAACTCCTCTCCTCCCACCAATGACCTCACTGCAGTTGTATGTTCGTTTACTTTTTCTCCTTTACTAGTATGTAAGGTTCATGTGGATAAGGCTTTGTCTTGTTCAGCACTGGGTCCATTGCCCTGGACAGTGCCTACTACAAGGTAGCCATTTAATCAACATTTGCTAAACGAATTAATTGCTTTCAAGAAAATTTATATCTCTATTGCTCATCCCTTCTCAACCCCAGGAAAAGCTGGAAAATTCAAGGTAAAATCGAGGTGTTATTATAAACTATATCCATGGCTCTCAAACCTTAGTGTGCCAAAGAATCATCCGATGGCACCTTTTAAAATACAGATTTTTGCCTGCCTCCCCTTCTTCCCAGTTCTGTTTCAGTGTGTCTGAGTGGTGTGGCCTGAGAATCTGCATTTTAAAGCAAATACACCAGCTCTTTCTGGTAGAAGCAGTCTGGGCACCATGTTTTAGGAAATGCTGACCTGTACCCATAGTGGATCTATAGCTTAATATTATGGACAGAAGATCAGGGAATAAAGGTTAGAGGAGATCATGGGAATGAATTTAGTTTAACCTCTTTACCATTTGGATCAGGAAACTGTGGCCCACACAGGGACAGGAACTGGCCTGAAATCATCTAGTAAATTGCTAACAGTTTGAGAGGGTCTTCTGAGATGCTTTATGAAACCACTCCTTTTGCAGTTTCATTCTGCTTACCTTTTAGATCTAACTTCTCTTAAGTCACATTGTATCATAGGCTATCTTGTTAACACATTTAAATGCCATTGCTGATGCCTGGTTTTACCTGGGCAGTATCTCTCGTATTTGCAAGTCTGTTACTACATTAAGTGGCACTGATTACCAGAAAATATCCTGGTATGCTGAAAAATACTTGAAATGATCAACTAATGAAGACACTAAGTATGTTTTCTCATTAGTAATTATGCAGGCTCTGATGCCAAGCCCAGTATCTATACGGACTTGTATTGCTAAATTAAAAGCAACTGTGGGGCAGAGAATAGCAACATTTTGAGGAGAGACAAATCAAACATGACATATTTTGACTGCACTGATGTACAATCATCTGAGCTCACTTTTAAGGGAGAGAAGTTTGGCCCAAAGGAGAAGTGAAGGTCCCAGAGCCAGGAATGCTTCACAGAACTCAGGAGCTCTTTCTGGCCTCTAAAACATTCATTCCCTCTGTGACTTGGAAGAAAACCCCTCCACCTCCCATTCCCACAAACAGAGAAAACTGCTCACTTACTACCTTAAAGGAACACATGCTGGTACATGAAGATTAAAACATACTGGGCCGGCAACACATTTCCTCCTTTTTCTATTGACCTGACTCATTGGGGGAAGCTAGCATCTTTAATAAATTGTAGGGCTCAAATCAACTCTCAAACTTGACAGGGCAAATTCTTATTTAGCATGTAATAAATTATGGATACACACTAAAACACTGCTAAGGAGCTATAAATGAAGCAGAGAGTTTCGTTTTTCATTTTATCCACCTCAGAACGGTATGCCTTAAAAAAAAAAACCAATGGATATATATTATCGTAATTTAAAGTTTCTATGTTCAAAATATAGTACATCATCATTAAATAAAAGTGGCAGTATGATGAAATAGAAACATAATACTTTGAGTGATGAGATCTGGATCTTGTCCTCTACTCTGTCACAGACATTAGGCAAGCCAGTTAACCCCTTTAATCCTTAATTTACTCTTCTTAAAATATGGGAGGTGGATTAGACAATCCAAAGATCACCTCCAGTTCTATGAATTTGTAAATGTAAAATTTTAAGAAAAAAGGTATTATGGAAATTGAATTTTGGTGAATGACAGTATTAAGAAAATTAAACCATAAATTATACCACACAGAGCTGATGCCTTAAGTGAAATTATTTAAGAATATATGTGATGGTCAGCAAAGGAAATAATTTAAAAAGTGAAAGCCTACAGAATGGAAGAAAATTTACAAACTATCCATCTGACAGGGATTAATAACCAGAATATATGAGGAATTCAACACAATAGCAGAAAAGAATTGTTTAAAAAATAGGTAAAAAACCTAAATAGACATTTCTTAAAAGAAGACACAGAAATAGCCAACAGCCAATTTTTGTTTAAAAATTCTCAAAATCGCAAACCAACAGGAAAATGAAAATCCAAACCACAAGGAGGTATCCCCAATTTGAATGATTATTATAAAAAGACTAAAATGCTGTTGAGGATGTAGAGAAAGGGGAATTCTCAAACTGCTGATGGGAATGTAAATTAGTATAGCCATTATGGGAAACAGTATGGAGTTCCCCAAAAAGCTAAAACTAAAATGACCTTAATTCGTCCTTGTGTTGATGAACTCACACTTCCACAGCAGCCAGTATGGCAAACAGTTGTCATTAGACAAGTGAGCAGGAAGAGGCCCCCCCACTCTTTCTCTCTCTAGATCTGTCTTTGGGAGAATAGTTCTTTTTGCCATAGGGCAAAAGAGTGGCCCAATTTCACCAAATCTTTTCCCTTCCTGCCTACTTATTTCCATTTCCCCCAATCATCTATTACAAGTTCCCAGAAACAGTGAATCCCAGCTTAGAACCGGACTCAATCTGTGAAGTACAGTCTGACAGGACAGAGTCCATGCAACCATCATCAACTTGGGTCTGGTCCCATACTTCTACTAATGCAGCTGAAGGTAATGTAGCATCCCTCCCTTCTACCACACATGTTGTTGGTTCATATTGAGTGTACACGGAATAATCTCCCCAGATCTTCTTAACACGAACCACTGAGGAGCCAAGGCTCTCCCATTTGTTTAAATTCTAAATGCCGAGCTTCACATTTATTTTTGTTAACTTTCTTTGTGATGGCTTCAGCCCTTCCTGTTCCAACCTGTCGAGATCACTCTGAATGTTGATACTGACATCCATCATATTAGCGATCCCTCCCAGCTTTCTGTCATCTGCAAATGTGATCAGCATGCTCCTATGCTTTCATCCAAGTTTCTGATGAAAACTCACTGTATTTTTTAAAAGTCTTTTAATTTAGTTGATTTGGGTCCAATTTTTGATAATTGTGTAATGCTATCTAAAAGCAGGGGAATCCAAGTTATGAGGTTCAACCTGATTCCAAAATAATGCAATTAAAATAAATATGCTTTGCAAAATTGAGCCAGGCCCCAAAGGTAGTACCAATGTGACCCAGACTCTGGCATGGTCAATCTGCTATTTTGGACAAAGCTAACAATTAAATTGGATAAATGTTTGTTGATGAAGATGATGACTCTAGACTAACAGACTGAATGGTGCAAAGGCAAGCAAACACACTAGATTGATTTTTCAGTGTGGAGACAGTTCCCAGCTGGGACAACTCAAAGTGCTGGGAAGGGTTTGCCATTGAATGACTAATTAGGCCATGTAGACTGATAATTGGATAATTTGAGGCCAAAAAATCACTTTTGAGGCCTAAATTATCTGAACTGGCCATCTATCATGCTTTCAAATGCCCTGGAACAATGTCAAATTGTGTGCTCTAGCCTTAGCCTAGGCAGTGCTAAGAAGCTTCACTAATTGAGATGAACTGCATATGGAGAGGCCAGGGTGCTTCTGGGAGGATAACTCTTCATTCCTGAATACTTTTCTAGCACCCACTCTGACTGGAACCAGAGAGACAGTGAAGCTTGGTATTTAGGAGCACAGATTTTGGGTTCAATATACTTGGCTCCTAGTACACTTGGCTCCTAATTCTATCTCTGCTGCATATTTGCTACATGACCTTTGGCAATTCAGCCCTTTAGCCTCTCCCAGTTTAAATTTCCTTATCTGTGAAACAGAGATCATACTACTTACCTTAAGAGTGTTCTGCATATCTGATGTGTAGTGTTCATGCTCATTAAGACATTCAACAAATGGCAGAGTAAGAAAGTTTGGCCAAGGAAATAACATTCAGGGCACTGTGCTAAAGCTTTGACAAGTGTAATTGTATTTAATCTTCACTAACAACCGCAGGAAGTAGATACTATTGTTACCCTCATGCATCAAAAGGTATAATCAGTTGCTCAAGGTCACTTGGCTAGTAATGACAGTGTTGGGATTTTCATCTAGGCCCACATAATTCCAAAGAAGCCTAAACTGTTAACTTAGTCTTATTATTCTGCTTTATTCTCTTACACTATTATTTGAAACTTGATTTTAGTCAAGAGCCACTACTTATAATCAGAATAAGAGTCCTCAACCTTTGATGCTAAGGATCTACCATGCTTCTCATATGATGTTTTGTGATCAGGTGCAGAGAGGAGGCTTCGAAGCCTATAATGAGGGTAGGGAAGAGGGAAAGAGGATCACAGCAGGCACACTAATCATTTCTATCAACACTGCAACCTAAGAGAAGGGTACATAGCAGGGACACACTCACTCTTTACCAGCCATTAGACCAGAAGCTTGAGACACTGATTAGACCTGGGGAGAGCAGTTTGGTAGTAGCCACCAAGACAGATCAACTGACTGGGGGCCTCTAGACTGGTATTTCTTTATCTGAGCACAAGCTGTGATTCTGAGTATTTTTTTGTCTTCAAGTAGGAGGGATAATGATGCCTACAGTTCATGGTGGTTTAAAGGATAAAATGAGACAATGCACCACAATGTGTAGCATATAGAAACTGCTCAATAATTGTAGACTTTTTTTCCTTCCCTTCCCTCTTCATTGAGACCCTGTTTTACTAGAAGTTTGCTTTTCTAAGTCCTTTAAATAAATTGCCTTACAGAACTATTTATTCATTTGCTCAGAAAATCCTTTCTTGTGGCTTTTCTCTGTGTTACCCAAATTCTGAGGGATTTGCAGAGTTCAGACTGATGGGATTTCACTCTATTAGTGAGTGAAATAAAAATTTTATTTCATAGGAAATAAAAATGTTGATATGTTTTGGTTGACTTAACTATAACAACACCAATCGTCATTTATAATCTTCAAAATGTTTTTACAACCATCATTCTTGTGTGGCTGGTGTTCACAATACCCCTCTGGGGTTAAATATTGTAATCATCACCATTGTAGGAAGGAGAGAGCCCAAAGCAGGAACCAGGTGACACAGGCAGGAAGCAGCATAGGTGGCGTTCCATCCCAGTCGTCCTGACATCTGATGTCACAGCCAGAGCTCGCTCCTCACCATCAATGGTCTAATCTCTCGGAATAAGCAGCAGGTCAATCAATGTTGATGCAATTGCATACACTACTTAAGAATAACTTGAGGCTCACCCAGATGGTTTGAACACAATATGAAAAAAAAAAACAGTAGTCACTTTGTCTAGATCATGAGAGAAATCTACAAATTGTAGTTCGCCTGTGCACATTTTCATTGGCACAAACACCAGGCATCCTGCAACAATGTGTATGACAGGTGCAGCACTGTCAGGGTCATTTGTTAAGGCATTTAGAGATTCAATAAGGCAAAAATTATTTGGCGTAATGGATGCATTGAATTGCTAAATGAAGTGAGAAATATAGAAAAGGTTTGAAAACTGCCTATCATGGTGCCAGACACAAAATCATTCAATCAACTCTTATTGCAAGTGCCATAAAGAGAGACCCTGATCATTCATTTGAAAGCAGGAAATCATACAACTTACTCTGGAATAATCAAGATCTCTGGCTGTTGAGTCTGTTAAAGCTCGGACAAGGGCATTCATCATGCAGATTGGAGGAGAAGGTGGAGAGGGCTGAGAAGGTTCCTGTTGTAATGGGCTCTTTGGTTTGGAAGGCAGTCGACCTCTCCTCCCTTTCAGACTATCTGTACGGACAACTGATGCCAAAAGAGAGAAAAAAAATTTTTCGAAGATTATGTTATAAATGAGCATAAATCGCAAAAGGGAATAAAAACACATTATAGCTGAGCAATTGTTAATGAGAGCAACTATTTAAAAGTGGAATAAGTTTGGAATAATAGTCACACAATGATTTCATGAGAGTTGAAGCAAGCAGCATAAAAGCCACCCATATTTACATTTGGTAATGAATTAGCACTAAAAGTCTCCTTCTAAAATAGAGCAAAGATGTAAGTATACAAGTTCTCTATTAATTTTGAGAAATTAAAATAGTCCTCAATTATTTAAAAATGTAGATATATATGATAAAATGTTGAAAGGAAAAAGGAACAAGAAAAATTCACCATCCCAGTGTAAATATTAACTTTTTTTTCAGTGATTTCTGAGAATATGTAATTAGCAAACTGGGTAAAAAGCATTATACCATACCTTCTTTTACCATTCCAACACTGAGACACTTCTGAAATCGACAGTACTGACATCGGTTTCGACGTCTCTTGTCTACTGGGCAGTTTTTATTTGCCAGGCAAACATATTTTGCATTTTTCTGCACTGTTCTCTGAGAAAATATAATACAAGATAGTCAACTGATAGTTTCTGGAAAGAGGTAGGACCTGACAAGAGGTATTTTAATTACAATGTGAAAAGCGACAGTGCAATTCATATAATTCGATAAATTTAATTTCCTAACACGCTAGCCTGCAGGAAAAACAATTTTATTAGTGTTAGCTGCTGACAATGAAAATCATCTCGGATTGTTCTAAAGCAAGTCTCAGGAGACACCCAACTCTGAATGATAAAATCATATCTGAAATTACCAGGTCAACATATCATACCTTGGAGAATTAGATTATCTCCACTTTTAATATCCCTTTGGGAACAATTTTCTACTTGTTCTACTCCCCTGATTATTGCTGACCTTATTAAAATAAAATCAAAATTATCTGGGATGTACTTTGTTTGCTATCACTATTATAAGTCAAATATCACAGTAACTGGCTTTGTTACCCAACAGAGATGAAATCATAAAAAGCAAAATCAGGATTTTTCTGATTAAAACATATAGGAAATAATATTTTAATGCAAAAAAAATTCACATAATCAGCCTGTATAGCTTATTTTATCTTTAAAGACCATATATGATAAACAGGCCATTTCTGATTTTTCAAAGCAAAATCTTAAAAGTAGTTATTAGAAATCATTATCATATCCAAGGAAGAAAACAACCCCAAGGAATTAAAAAAAAAGACAAAGGAAGAAATATGAGAGCCATATATTTTCAGTGAAAATTCCTATTAATAGGTCATTTAATAAATGACTTTTGACATAGACACCAAAATAACCATATTGTAAAAAATATCATAAAACTTGAGATTGGATAGAAAAATAATGTTGTGTTTTTCAGAATCCATATAATTTGGAAATAATACATGGAGATATAAACATATTTCATCCTCCAAATTTAAACAAGTGCTTGCTTTTAAAATTGAAAACATTTGTGCAAATGAATGTATTTTACCACTTAGGGTGAAAATGTTCAGAAATTACCTGGATCTATACAACTCCTAATAGAGCAGAAAGTTGGAATTTATTTGGGAAGCCTGGGCTGCATTAAAAAAAAGAAAGAAAGAAATCCAGGTAACTTGGGCTTCATGATCTATTTTGTGTTCAGACATCTAGATTTGCTTTCAACCTTTACTTTCAGTCATCCTTAACCCCCATGTTTCAGTTTTACCCTATTACCTTTTAATTTCATTTTAGGGGATAGTTTCTAGATTGCTTATATAAAACTTAACATAACAATGTCAACCTATCTCAAGTCTAAGACATGTTTTCCCTGCCTTGGTAGGTGATTTTAGTTTAAAATGCAAAATTCTGAAACACAGACACACTAATGAGGTTCCAGCATTTAAATTCTTAGCAGTCTGTAAGGGTAGGAAACGTGTGTTTCCTGAATAAAGCTTTCATTGAACATGCAGTAATTTCTAACACTCTACTTCTTGCCGTCATCCTCAAGGCTATGTGCCAGTTTGAGTGCTGGTGGCATTTTGCTTCAGGTATACATTTTCCCAATACCCTGAAGCCTTCCCTACATTTGTGTGTGTGCACAGTTTAAGGACATTTGCGTGTGTGCACAGTTTAAGGACAGGGAGAGATCGTTATGGTTCAATCACCGAATTCCTATCATTAACTGCACTTCCTGTCACATTTTTAAATAATTCAATTTAATGGTAGAAAGCCACTGGGTAAAACCCGCTCCGGTTCCCTTAATTAACAGATCTGTGGGGTGGTTCTCCCCCATCTTGCCCTGACCCTTTCAAGTATAGATTTGTTTTCAAGGGATTGCTGTAAAAAGGGAAGCTGTTGGGGAACACTTAATTGACATTTCTAGACTCAGAATGTATTACCACTCTGGTATTTTGGTCAATTCTCAATTATTTAGGGATAATTATGTTTGTAGATTATTCATAATTATTATTTTTTTCTTTTCCCCCTTTCTGCTGCCAGTTTCATTGTCCTTCAGCACTTTCCACTGAAATCCTGTAAAAATAAAATCTGCTAAAGGAATGAAGTTACTTGAAAGTAGTTCTGTTAAAGCTTGAGAAAGTAAGACAAAAAATGGCTAAACTAAGTGGCTAAAAAATAAAATAAAATGGCCAAGATTCTGCATTTAAAACATCATAATCCCAAATATCTATAGGGCACTTAACATACTGCAGTCTTTCCAGACATTTTCTCATTTATCTGCAGCTTTCAGGTAGTGACATGATTACTATCTGAAGATCAAAAATAACTGTTGCTATCCCTCCACAAATGTGCATTTTTACAAATACTTTATAGCTTTTGTTTAATAATGAGCTATTGTTTATGGCCCTTTAAAGATTATAAAGTACTTTCATATGTATTTTTATCTCATTGAATACACAGCTCTTCTCTGAATTTTATTCATTGATCGGGAAACAGGCCTAGAATGAAATATCATGCCCAACATGATACAATTGGAAGGTGAAAGATAAAGGTCTTCTATTTGATTCTTCTCTCTCCAATTCCATTATGCTCCCAGATATATTCTATTGGCCTCTCAAATCCCAGTTACCCAATCAGCATCCCCCTTCTCTTTCTCTCTACCCTGTCCAGCGCTGGAGGATAGGTAATAATTTGTGTGGGTTTGTAAATGCCTGAAATAATGACCAGTAGTGTGGGGAGTGAGAAGGATGACACAGAAGTAAGTGTCTGCTAAAGTCTGGGAGTCAATAGCAAAAGGTGGCACAGCAAAAGAGCAAGGTCTTTTCCCTAAGTGGCAGAAATAACACTGAAAGATTCAGGAGTCAGGAGAAATCAGCTGGAAACATCTCATGGGCAGCTAAATTACTGCTTACAGCCTACGTAAGGCTTCACTGTTCCTCCAGGCCTCAGCTTCCTAGTAGGTAAAATATGGGGGAGGCTGAAGGTCCTCCCACTGTAAAATTTCTGTTAGGCCTATGATGGAATGAACTGTGTTTATGCCTGGCACTGTATGTGGTACAGAAGTAAAAGGTTCCTAGAAGACAGGAAAACCCCAAGTTCTATCTTCTGTGGAAAAAGCTGCCTCACATGCATCTAGACAGCTGCCCCTGTCTCCCAGTGCTGCAGAACTATGTAAAGGGAGTGGACTTTGGGGTCAAACGAACGTGGGCTGGCATCCTGCCTCCATCTCCCTCTCTGAAGGTGTGTCCTGAGGCAGCTGATTAACTTCTCCAAATCTCAACATCGTCATCTACAAAACAAGGATAATTAATATCTACCTTTAAAACACTGTTACTAAAAAGAGCTAGTGAGTCCAGAATTCAATCTTAGGTGTGTCTGACTCTAGAGCACCACCAGCTCTTAGTGTAAGGATTAAATGAGACACAAATGTCCAGGGCTTGGTACACACACCCTATCCCCTCAGACACCTTGGATAGACAAAGAAAGCAATGAGGTTTTTGCATTTTCTAAGTCACAGGTTCTTTTAAGACTGGTGAGAGCTCTCCGGAAAAATGTTCATAGGGCAGTGTCAGACCAGGACGTTCACGGACCCCCGGAGTCCATCTGGGGTGGCTGGCTGTACATGGACCTCGGTGGCAAGCCCCTGAGAAAATGGACGTGAAGGTAGTAGGAAGAACTGTAGGAACGCAGCGTGCGCATTACAGCGCTCAAACCCGGAACGACCAGGACGCTCCTCCGCACACTTAGAAGCTCCCTTCAGCAAGGGGGCTGGGTGCAGAGGGGAGGGGGCAACGTGCGCTCACCTTGAAGAAGCCCTTACAGCCCTCGCATGTGCGCACTCCATAGTGCTGGCAGGCGGCGTTGTCCCCGCACACGGCACACGTGCCCTCGCCCGACGACGAGCTCCTGTTCGGCGGCGACGGCAGGCTGGGACTCTCCCCCAACAAGCTGGACGCGGTAGAAGGCGTTAGGCCGAGCGGCGGGAAGGCCAGAGCGGCCGCCCTCTTGGCCAGCGGCAGCCCGTACGGGTGGCTCTCGAGCGCGGCGGCCTGGCTGCCCGCGGCGGCTGCGGCTCCCAGTGGCAGGCTGAGTGCGGCGGCGGCCGTCGGGTCGTAGCTGAGGTGGTGGCCGCCGGCCGGGCTGGGCGCGGGAGGGTGCGGCGGCGAGGGCTTGAAGTGGAAGGGCGAGAAGCGCGCGCCGGCCACCGGGGGCACCGCCTTCATTCGCGGGTCGAGCAGCGGGCCCGGAGCGAGGCAGCCGGGAGCTGTGGGCAGCGCGTCGTCCCACAGCGCCCCCGCCTGCGGGGGGAAGGCCGGCGTGGTGGGGGTGGACGGTGGGGACTGCTTGAAATACATGGAGGTGCTGGGCAGCACCTCGTCTTCTGGGCTGGAGGCGGAAGGGATGGATGGCTGCTGCTGCTGCTGGTGATGGTGATGGTGGTGGTGGTGGTGGTGGTGATGGTGGTGGTAGCCGTGCGCCCGCCCCTCCTCCACTTTGATCAAGGGCCGTGGCTGCATTTGGTACACGCAGGAGGGCTTGAGTTCGTAGTTGCTCGAGTAGCCCTCCATGAAGGTACTGAAGCTGGGCAGGGACGTGGTGGCGGTGGCTGTGATCTCAGTGCCGCCAAGGTCCATGGTCAGCTTGGTGTAGTCGGGGTTCATGATCTCTGTGGTGTATTCCGAGCTGTATGTCTGCGCGGCATAACTGGAACCTGGAGGTGAAGGGCTATATTGGGCTTGGACGCAGGGCATATCTGCAGGGACAGAGAAAAGGGTCTCTCAGAAGTAAGTTAACCCTGGTTGTCTAGCTAACAGGCAGCAATGGGTTCACTGCTCTCTAATCTGGGAAATAGAAAGGAACTGACATCCTCTCCATCTCGTAGCTTAGACAAAAAGTCCCACACTTATTTTCTTCATCCCTAGTAAGGAAGCTGAATTCCTGACAAGGGGGTGCCAAAACCTAGCCTCCTGTGGACCTCTGTACCTATCTTCCTTCCCTTGCCCTGTCCTATCCATCAGATTTGGGAAACTTGAAGTCTTTCCTCATAAGTTCAGACATGGTTTTAAACAGTGGCTTTGAGTCCGATAAACTAATTGGAGTGGCTTCCTCAGCTATAACCTAGGAGGACAAAGAGAGAGCCAGTCGGTTTATTTTTGGGGAAAGAGGCCATTGGTTCCCCATAAGGCATACACATTGATTTGTAAACCTGAGTTAGTCAAAAAAGAGCTACCCTGTGAGAGATTTAGTGGCCAAGGGAGAGAGTTGACATTCTAATAATTTGTAAGTGCCAGTTGAGCCTGCCCACACATGTTGTGGTTGCTTTCTCCCACCCCCTCCCCACTCCTCCAATAGGGCTAGCAGCCCGCACAAACTGGACCCCTGTTGATAACTTCAGTCAGCTAGGTGGGGACATAGGCCCAGGAAATGGACTCGGGGGAGTTTGTACCATCTGCAAAGAAAAAGATCAGCAGCTGCAACAAAACACCCACCCATATATATATAAACACACACACATATATATCCCAATTGTAACTAATAAAACATATAAGTGGCTGTTTTGTGATAACAGTTTATAACTATCATAATAGACAAGTTAGTATAGGTATTTCCTTGTGACATTATAATTAGTACCCATGATTTTTTAAAAAAAGCAGTTTCTGAATAGACTTGATATCTCCGCCAGTTTGACTATGTTGCCTTCAAAGTGGCTGGTATCCAGGGTGCTTCCCATTGTTCAGAGAGGCTGAACTGAGTGACAAGGCTCTGAGAATTATTGGACATAGTGGATGATATATCTAATTATTTTCCTTTATGGCTAAATATAAATGGTTAAAAAAAAAAAGGCAGGGGGTGGGGGGGCGGTTTCTGGTGGTTGGTTTTTCTGAGCCAAAGGAAAACCAGGTGCTTTACGCCTCTTTGGAGTCTATGGTGTAAAAGGTGTGACTAACAGAGAAGTGAATACTTCACATTTCCTTTGACATCTTTCTCTTACCCACATTTCCAAATCTGATTGAGTCATGCGTGTATGGGATGAAATCTTGACTTGAAAAAAGGTGATGAGGGCCTGTTGGAAGAAGCAGTGATGAGGAGAGGCCAGTTCAAGCCTTTCTTTTCCAAGCAGTGCTTTAGAAATACACTCACTAGTTTGAAGTCAAAGGTTTACTTATCTTGCGGTCCAATTGTTGGGATGAAATGAAAGGCTAATCATTTAAAAGAAAGAACACTGCCTGATCTTTCATCTGTTCTCCTCACTTCAGCACCTCTAGGATTTCTCCCTTAGTCTTTTCTGTCATTCTTCCCTGCCAATCCCTTCCTATTGCTCTTATTTGTGTCTTTCTGAGGTTTCTAGCTAGAAGATGACCTTGCTGGGATTGTATTCTATTTATCTACATTATCTGTGGTGCCTACACAGGCTTGGCACTTACTATTCCTTTAACAAATTTGTAAAGAGGTGGTACAAATCAAATCTAGAATCTGTTCTTTGGTCAAACTCAAATTTACTCTTTGGTTTTCAGTTCAAATGCTTTTCTCCTTCCCTCTGAGCTTCAATCATCCAAACTTCTTCACCCAAATGATTTGGGTTTTATATAAATGAAAATGCCCAGTATTGCTCTAAGTGATTCCATAACTCCTACATGTTTACACTAAAAGAAGAGCAAAATGAAATTAAAATCTATAAAATACCCCAATCTATTGGCATATTTGTATTTCTCTTAGGAAAATTAATTTTGAGCAATGCAACACTTAATTTAATCTGGCTGCTCTACTCAGTAGCAACAGGGTGTTGTATACAGAGGAGCTTCCCGTGAGGAAGCCACCTGTGCTGTGAAATTCTTGGCCACCAGTCACTGTCCTGGCACTGGGCAGGTCGACCATGTTGCCCACTGGGTGTGTGGTTCCCCCACCGGCTTCCCTCAGCTAGGGAGGAGAAAGGTGTCCTGCCTTCGGACCTACCTGGAGGATATCTTGCGCGCTGAATGGTGGGGCTGGGGGTCTCTCCAGCAGAGGCTGAGAGTGTAGGAGGAGGGGACGTCCGGCGAGGCGAAGCGCAGGCAGTGCTGCCCGGCACTGCGGAGGGTCCAGGCTCAGGGCCCGGGCTTGCCGGGCTGCGCTCTTCCGCAGTGGGCTCTGGAGAGGACATAAGTCACAGTGAGACCAGGATGGATCACTACGACCCGGGCTGGGCGCATTGGGGACTGGGGGAATTGGTTGGGAACCTCTAGAAATGCTACATCAATTACAAAGAATTATCATAAAATTACGGGTGATTAATGGTACAGAAGTCCCCTTAAGCAAGAAGTATTATCACACGGCCTTGGGGAAGCCGAGGAAAGGTTGTACGAACCCACGGCGCCTACCGCCGTTTTGTGGCACCAGAACCGAGGCTAAAAAAACGCGCAGCCTGTCATCGCCCAGAAATTGATCTCTCTGCTCCCACAATTGATTCCGAGCTTGCCAAGTCAGGAAAACCGAAGAAAGCAGAACACTTGAGGAAGGAGCTCCTCCCGAATACGGGGGTCGGTTAGTGTTCACCAGCGGAAAAAAGACATTTTCCAACTCCGCCAGCCCCCACCCCTCAAATACAAATTTTACAAGTTGCATAGGAAATGCACAAGGTCCGGAACGAATGCATGAATGCCCCGAGGAATTAAGAAAGTCTGCGCTTTTCATTCTAAATGCTAATGGAGCTTCGCTTCTATTAGCCTCGAGTTTCGAGGGCCAGGGGTCAAGCAAACAAAAGGACGCAGCGAAGACAAGGCTGGCGCTGGAATCTAGGGGACGAAGCGGACGGCGTTCGCGGCTGATGGGGCGGGCGGTGGCAGATACCCTGCATCCAGAGGGCGGTGTCTCCGAGGGTGGGCGGCTTGGAGGCTCCTGGCCACCCAGCGGCCCAGAGGGGGCACATTCCTGAGGGCGCCGAGCGCGGCTCCCGGACCAACGCACAGCCGCTGCGAAAGTTTGTAGCTGAAAGTGCAGCTCAGCAAGGCCTCACGTTAGTATCTGGATGCCGCAAACTCCGGCCTATAGCGCCCCCTTTGTCCCTGGTGGGCACAGCTCGAAGGGTGGGAACAAGGACCGAAACACCCCCAAACCAAACCAATCCAAAACCTCTGAGGTGCCCGGGGCCACGAGGGTCGTCTCTTGGCGCCGCTGAGCCCGGGGCTTGCCTGCAGGAAGAGAGAAAGGGACTCGGAGCCCCCAGGTCCGGGAAACCCTCGACGGCCAGGAAATGGGGGATTCCCTTGCCACCCCTAGCTCCAGCCGGAGCTGCTCCTTCGGAAAGCTTGCGCTCGCTGTAGTGCGGTAGAAGTGGATCTTCCCACGGAAGCAGCCTGTGCTTCCCGTCTCCCGCATCTTCAATGGGGGTCTCCAGCAATGCCCCACCCGCCCCTTCTTCAGTGGGTGCCCGCATTCCCTCCCCGCATTCCTGCCCCGCATTCCCCGAGGGCCTTTCAAGCGGAGTCTTTCTCTGAGGGGCAGCCTCTGAACTCGGATGGGCGGGGGCCGCGTCTCCCCAATGAAGGTGTTCCCCTCGAGTGCCCAGCGTTCGCAGGAGGGTCCCACACCGCCTTTTCTCCAGCCCAGCCCAGCGCCCTGCCGCTCTCTCCGCCCTGCAAACGGCCGGTTACCTAGGCAAAGCCTCAGCGCCTGGAAACACGTTCTGCCGCTCCGGCTCGCGGCAGCCGGGGCCGAGAGCACAGAGCCTTGGGGTTGTAAATTAGAAGGAAATAACTACCTCCGTCAAAGCCCCTTTCTCTCTCGTGGGCAGACGAAAGGAACACCCCCGTGTTCCCCTCCCCGTGGTGGAGTGTGTGGAGGAAACCGTGAAACGCACCATTGTGACCGGAGCTCCTCTGCGGAGTTTCCAACCCTGGGGAGCGGGGGCGGAGGTTGGGCGGGGGCAATAGCAGCAGAGAAGAGACCGACAGAAAGGGAAAGACTGAGATTCTCAGAAAGACCGAGAGAAACGAGACAAGCCGCAGGGAAGAATTTCTGTGAGCGCAGGGTCCCAGGGAACCGGGTGGGTGGGTGCGGGGGGAGGGAGCGGGCGTAGAGGTTGCTATGGCTTAAGGAGTCTTTGATACTAACTGCGAGCATCTTGTTCAGATAAAATAACTCGAATAAAGTAACTTCATTCATTGTGCCCATTAGCCTCATTGGGCAGCTTTTTCACGCCCCAACTCGGCTCGGTAAAATATTTCCCCATCGTGGGAAAAGAGATCCGGCGTTGGACTCTCGACGGAATGACAATGACTGACGGCTCCCTGTACTTCTCTCCCGACACCCCAAGGCCCTGTGATCACAGCCTGATATTTCTGATTACTAACTCCTCGCAGCTCTTCCCTCTGGAGAATCCGGATGCATAAATAAATAAAAGACAATCTCCAAGAACGGTCTTGGAAATAAAGGGATAGATGCGCTCTTCCTCGCCACTGCTCCGAGGCTTCCAACAGGTTGGAGAGGTGCCTTTGGAAGTCAGTCTCCGCAGCCTGCGCTCGCATGACCGCTCTCGTCTCACCACCGAGAACTTTCATTTATACTAAGAGTAAAACACTTGGAGCAACTTCTCCAAAAGCACTAGTTCTGTCAGTGAAAAGTAAAGCATGCCTTTCCCACACAGAGCCAAGGTCCGGAGGAGAGGGACACCGTCCCCACACGTGTCAGGCCGCTGGAGTCGGCAATTACACCCGATTTACCTCCTAAAGGAAAAGTGTAAACCCGCAAGTCAGCGACGCCAGGAAGACGTGCCTAGTGGAACCCCAGGCTCATTTCAATACAATAAGCCACATTCCTACAATTACGCCCTCTTTCCTGAGGTCCTCCGAGTGCCTCTGCAAACTCTGGCCGCCTCTGCCTAGGCCCTTCCCTCCCAAGCTTCCTTCCAGAGAACCAGCTCCGTGCCACGATTAGGTACATTAACTTGGACCACCAGAGCTCTTATTTTCAATCCTACTTAAAAGGCAGGAAAATTACTGCCGTTCATCACCGGAGCTGCAACTCCCTGCCGCTGCCGCCGCCGCCGCCGCCGAGAGCATCATTACCATGACAACTACAGCCGAAATACCCTGAATTACATTGCTGGAGCCGCTACAGCTCAAATCCCGGTCCTCCTCTTTGTTAGAGGCTTTTCGCCTCTTCGAGTGGGGGGAGGAATCCCACGAGCTCCAGAGATCCCCGCGGGCCCACTACTGGGGAAAAGTTTCAGACCAGAACCTACGGGCCGCTAGGCTAGCAAAGCCAAAGCCTGGCAGTGAGGTGGGGGAGGGAACCCCACACTCAAAAGTTGTCAATTTCAGGAGCGACGCTTCCCAGCTAGCCAACTTTTTAAACAAGCCCCCTTATTAACTGGGCGAATTTCATACGTACTTGAGTGCTGTGGCGGTTCCGTCTTTAGAGCGAGTTTCTAGAGAGCTGTCCCGAAATCTGCACTGGGGGGGAGTCACAGCTGCTGTCCCGGAAGGGCTGCGGTGTACAATCCCAGCGGCTCCCGGAGGCGGTGAGCGACTGGTGTGGGATGCTGCGATCCCGACTCATGGGAGAGCACAGCCGAGAGGTTCCGCGGGCGTCCTGGCTCGGGCTGCTACCAAGGGGGAGGATGCCGCTGCTGTTCCCACCTCCACGGCCACCGCCAGCACCGTCAGCGTTCCAAAGTGAGCCCGAGAGGGGCGTCCGGCTGCGGCGCCGCGCTGCACCCGCGAGGGCTCAGGGCAAGAGGGGTGTGAGCGCGCGGGAGAGTGAAGTGTGTGTGCGGAGCGTGTGTGCGCGCTTGTGTCTGTGTGTGAGAGTGAGGGAGCGGGTGTGAGCGCGTCTGTGTATGGGGAGCGGAGGAGGAGCAGGAGCTGTAAGAGTGGGGGGCGGGAGGCAGGAGACTCCGCTCTCCCGGCTGCGCGTTCGCTCGCTCTCTCGGCACGTCATTTATGCCACAGGAGCCCTAGCGGCCTCTGCATAGAGTGCCTGGAATGCGAGACGTCAATGTGACGCCATGGGACGCTACGTCACCCTCCTCCTCCCTCCCTTGGCCCAGCCGGTTCCGCGTGTGCGAGGGAGGGTGTGTGTGTTTGTGCGCGCGCGCGCGCGCGTTCCCCGGCCAGTCGCACGGCCACACAATGGAAACTCCGTCGCTCGGCCGGCCCCGGCCCGGGGGCTTCTCGGACCCGCGGTGCCAGCCCTTTTGCAGCGGACCGGCTCGCCAGGGCATGCGTCGGCGGGAAGGTGCAGCGACCTGCCCACGGGTCAGGCGGGACCGCCCAGCTGTCAGGCTCGGGTGGAGTAGAATTGGAGGACTGCTGCTGGCACGCCTCCGAGGCTGCCCCGAGGCACCAAGCCAGGGCGAGGGGGTAAGGGAGAGGACAGCTCTTCCGAAAGGGAAGGCTCCGCCTGCTAGCTTCTCCGAGTGACCTGGCAGCCGATGCAGAAGGCGTCTGGCACCAGCCCGAAGACGCCCTGAGGTGCAGTTGCACTTTCCTCCTGTAAAGGTTCTAAAGCTGTTTACCTCTCTCCGGTCCTCTGCGCCCACGCTAATCCTCTCTCCCCCCATCATTTACTGGGTGCGTGTTTCACACAGGGATGCAGATGGCTCTGAGGATAAGGTTTTATTTCTTTACACGTACAGCGTGGGTTTAACTGGACACGTTATAACCCAGCGAAGTGCACATTCATCATCCACACGCGCGCTGCAGCAAAAACTACTCAATGTGTATAAAACAAACACACGTGTAGAACAGCTGAGCGGGTTTGACTATTGCAAATCATTCCTCCTCCCCAGTCCTGGGCCAGAAATGGAACTTTCAACTAGCACTTTCACTTTTTGATGGTTGTAGATGCCCTCTGCCCACATCTCCCAAATTAAACATTTCGAAATCAATCAACAGGATTTATTAGTCAGTCCCTCGCTAGGGGATTTGCTTTGGTCTCCTGGGACACATTTGTCATGAAATGGTGTGCCGAAAGCCTAGGCGACTGTATAAGGGAGAGCAATTTCTTGCTGGAAAAGATAAATTTAAGTGTAAATTTCTTGATGAAAACAAACTTTATCAGAGTTAAAGACTTCTAGTGCCAAAGGTTGCTGCTGAATGAACGAAACCTCCTTCGGAAATGAATTTTTGCAGAGAAGAAAATATTTGAGTGAAACAATGCAGACGGAGTGGTCCCCATGTGGTCCGCTTGAATCACAAATACCGTTTTGTATCTTTGACTTGTCCCAATGTTTGCGTGTGGCGGGGGCAGGGGGTGCGCGGAGGGGAGATAAAGGATTAGATTGTAGACAGCACACGTTTTAGAATTGAAGAAGGTTCGAGCTAGAACCAGAAACTTGAAAAGAAACTACATATAGATAAATATGGCATGTATATATTTCTTCGCCTCCACTTCCAATTCAGACAGGGTGGTGCGTAGAGGATCGTGGGAGGATGCCCGGAAAGTTGACCCAGCCAAAAGCAACCGAATCTCTGCACAGCCGCGGGTTCCAATCCAGCCTCGGAAGGAAGGAGGGCGCTGCTACATTGTATCCATTCAAAGACTGGAGGGGGGGGAGCAGGACCTGGAGCCGCGCGGCGCTGACGCACGCGAGGCGCGTGATTGACGCAGGCAATGTTACTAAATTCGGCGGTTGGCCGGGCCCAGCCGCCGGCGCGCGCCGCAGATAGCGGAGTAGGTTCCCCTCGGTCACCCCCGCCCCTTCTCCATTCAGCGCCGCGTGGGGCGGGGCAGGGCGCGCGGGGCGGGGCGGGGCGGGGTGCGCGCGGCCGCGCTAGGATCCGGCCGAACCAAATATAGTCGGGCCTGTCTATTTTTAGCCGGGCCTCGGGCGCGAGCCCGTCGCGTGAGGGGGCGTCCTGACCCCGCGGGGAGTGCGAAGGGGGCGGGGGCGGAGTCGCCATCTTGGACTCGGTTCGACCCTGTCTGTTGTCCGGCGACGCGTGGCCGGGCTCGGCGCCGGGGGTCGGGGTGAGTGGGTGCGAGCCGTGGGAGAGCAGGGGGCCGCCGGCGGCTCTCTCAGTCCCGCGCGGGCTGTGAGGAGTGAGCGGGGCGAGGTGCGGGCTACAGCCGGGCGCGCGGCTCGTGCACGTGTGTGTGCGAGGAGGGGGGTGATGGTGATCCCCGCCCGCCCTGCGGAAGGCCCGGCGGTCCTGCCACCCGGCCTGCCCCTAGTTGCGTGGGGGCGGAGCTGCCCGCGGCCACCACTTCCTGAGTGCCGGGGATACCCTTCCCGGACGTCACGGAGGAGCCGAGGCGGTGGTGGCGGCCCGGGGCTTATCCTGCACTTGCATCACGGGTGCCGCAGCAGCTGCTCTGCTCCTTTGTGGCTTTTTCCCTTGTTGAGTAACTGCTTTGTTAACTGAAAATACCATGACGGGCCAGTGTGATCACCAGCTCCAGACCTCAAAGAAGTGAAGCTGTCAGGCAAGAAGAGGGAGACTCCCCCAGCCGGCTGCGATGGTATCTGGTGGGTGGGTGTGTAGAGAAGCACTTGACAGTTTCCACGTCTTCTTGCCTAACTCTTCACTCCCAAGAAGATTTAAAAATACTTTTATTTCCATGCTGTAAAAATTTCATTTGTGTTGTGCACCTCCCTCACTCCCCATAATCCCCCTTCAATTTAAACTTTCATGCAGAACTGCAGTCACTGTAAGCAGGAACCCTAAAATTAGGTACAGTTTTTAGGAAACGTGACATCTTTCAATGAATTTATTGAATAAACTACATTTTCTAAATGTTAGCATATATGAAAGGTCCTTGCCTTTCATATGACAACTCAGAGTTGTTACAATGCTACTAGATTGTTCATATGAATTGGGCTCCAGTGACCGTTTCAAACCAGTATCCTTGTTTACGTAATTTTTTTTTTTTAAAAGAAAACTCTTCTCCCTGGCTGAGAACCTCTAAAGTTTACTCTCGAATGGGTGTGTCTTCTGGACCTCTATCTTGGTTACTTCTGTTCATCCTTCTCCTTTCTCCCCTTCACCTTCCTTTACATCCTTTTTTTTTCACATGCTTACTCCTTTACATCCGTTTCTTCCTTTACATCCTTTTCTTCCTATCAAGTGGCCAATCTCTGATCCTGGACTGCTCTGTTAGATTGAGGACTGTTGTCTGACCTCCCTGAGCCAATGCAGTGTTCCTGTCTCAGTGCTTCTCTGGGTAGGAAGCTGGATTGACAGCTGGAGAGGTCACTAAGTGGCAGCCTTTTAAAACTCAAATGGAACGTTATGGACGCAGAGACACAGCTCTCTTGTAGACGGAGACACCATCCTCTGCTGAATCCTACATCCCTAAACGTGTGCTGTTCTTTAGGTGACCCAAACATAGTTTTTCTCGATTCTTTTTTTTTTTTTTTAGAATTAGTATCTACTGCTCTATAGCTTTTCAAAAGTCAGCTTTATTAGAAATAAGGCATAATATTCTGTAAGGCATATGTAATGTGACTTTCAGTAATCTAAATTTCATTTTTAAGATTTTATTGATTTTTTAATCTCTTCTTTTGGGAAATCAAATCAGATAAAACTACCTTAATTTGTGAAACGTTGGAAAGTTTCTTGGTTCAGTCCTTTTTCTATAACAGAAGAGGGACAATTATATGTCGTTAGTTTACATACACAAAGTTAAGTTTCTGCTTTCATGATGCTCACTGCAACCAGCCTCTTAAAGAACTCTATAAATTAACCATTACAGATTCACTGGATAGTTACCTTTCATTTTGTTTTGGATTCTTAGGCCTAATCTGCCTGCAAAAAAGAAAGAACTATTTTTCTTAGAAAATAAAATATCCCAGCACTTTGGGAGGCCGAGGCAGGTGGATCACTAGGTCAAGAGATCGAGACCATCCTGGTCAACATGGTGAAACCCCCGTCTCTACTGAAAATATGAAAAATTAGCTGGGCATGGTGGTGCATGCCTGTAATCCCAGCTACTCAGGAGGCTGAGGCAGGAGAATTGCCTGGACCCAGGAGGCAGAAGTTGTGGTGAGCCGAGATCGTGCCATTGCACTCCAGCCTGGGTAACGAACGAAACTCTGTCTCAAAAAAAAAAAAAAAAAGAAAGAAAGAAAAGAAAAAGAAAATAAGAAATTTGGGGGAAACTCATCGTATGTGATATAAAGCAGTTGTTTTAAATTGCTCTAAATGCTCTTCTGATGAAGTAATGACATAAAATCTTACTGCTTTTGCTGATAATATAAAGAGGATGATTTCTTGTTAATGCAAAGATTGGGTGAGGAATGGTGACATAAAAATTCTAAGCCAAAAGTTGTTACCTACGGTGAAAACAAGAAAGAAAAGTAAAAAATTGTAAGTTCAAGTTTTCTAGAATCAGTGTAGAAATAAATTCTATACTATCTTTAAGGTACATATATAAAATTTAGTAACTTCAGCTGACATTGATTTATACACTTAAGATGTACCTGGTTCAGTAACCTGCAATCATTATAGTAAGTTTATGTCTGACCTACATGCTTGCCATTCCTTAACAGTTTCATCATTGCCAGGTTAGTCTTCCTAAAATTTAGATTTTGTTATATAACTTTTGGCCTCAAAAGTCTTCAGCAGCTGCATATTTTCTCCAAAGTCAAACCTAGCGCCACTTTATTTCCACAGAATTTCCCTGCCCTAGTCAAACTTGTATTCTCACTGTTCTTCAAATGTCCTTTCAACTTCCCACATTTGTTCATAGTTTTCCTTTTTATGGCATCCCCTCCTTTCTCTTCTCTACTAATTGAAATGTACTCTCCTCTAAAACTAGCTCAAGAAGTGAACTCAGATTGTACTTTACAAAGTCTCACAAAGTTCTTATATTTCTGCCTTCTTTTTGTGCTCTTGTGTCCATGGTCTATTCCCTTGTCAAACTGTAAGCTTTAAAAGCATGCCTCACACATCTTTGAAATCCCAGTGCACCTACGAATGTTCAGTATAGATTGTATCAATAAAATATTGCCTCATTTAATTTGGATATGAATACAGAATAGACATAAGTAACAAATTATATGGATTTTTATTTGTTTTGTTTTTTTAGTCTCACTCTGTCACACAGGCTGAAGTGCAGTGGCATGATCTCTGCTCACTGCAACCGTGGCCTCCCGTGTTCAAGTGATTCTCCTGCCTCAACCTCCAGAGAAGCTGGGATTACAGGTGCCTGCCACCACGCCTGGCTAATTTTCACATTTTTAGTAGAGATGGGGTTTTCATCACATTGGCTAGGCTGGTCTCCCAACTCTTGACCTCAAGTGATCTACTTGCCTGAGCCTCCCAGAGTGCTGAAATAACAGGCCTGAGCCGCCATGCCTAGCTGGATTAGGGTATTTTTGGCATGAGTGGGCATATTATTTGCTTTCTTTACTTCAACTTTTTATATTTTTTGAGTCAGTTTTGCTCTGTTGCCTAGGTTGGAGTGCCGTGGCACAATCTCGGCTGACTGCAACCTCCACCTCCCAGGTTCAAGCAATTCTCTCTCAGCTTCCCGAGTAGCTGAGACTACAGGCCCATGCTGCCATGCCCAGCTAATTTTTTGTATTTTAGTAGAGACAGGATTTTACTGTGTTGCCCAGGCTGGTCCCAAACTCCTGAGCTCAGGCAGTCCACCTGCCTCAGCCTCCCAAAGTGCTGGGATTATAGGCATGAGCCACTGTGCCTGGCCTACTTCAACTTTTAATACTCTGGATAGAATGTACCTTACCACAGTGCCTGCCACAAGCCCAGACAGCTGCGTGGTGATAACAAGAAAATGGCAGTTTGGCTTGTACCTGTTGTATCTGCGTAGGAAGATTTGCTATGATTTGTTTTTTCCTGATAGACTTTTGATTTGACTCTTATTCTAACCTCTTTCCCCTCTATTTGTACTTTCTCTTATGGTGCTTTCTCTCACTAATGGACTAGATGCTGTAGGTTAGGAAATGTTAATATCAACTTCTTTGGAAAAAAATTTTTAAGGTTTGGAAAATTGAGGACCATGAAATTTTTGTATAACTGATTAAATATAAAAATTATTGAATTTCTTATGTTTCCCAAAATATATTGAAATAGGTTAGCTTGCTACTTATGTAGAAGTAAAGTGGGCAAAACAATTTTGGAATTATGATTTTTTAGAATTTTTAGATAGAAGTTTATGTGACTGAATATTAAAATTTATATTAATAAGTATAAGATAATATAGTAGATCAGGAAAGACTTTTTAAATTGTAGAAAATTTTAGAAAAAAGTAGAAACCTGAGATGGAAAGATTACATAACAGTATAAGTGCCAATAATACTTTAAAATCTCATTAAATAATGTGTTTTCATTTATTAGAAATAATAAGAGTCAAGACAGGCATGCCATCTGGTTAAAAAGATAGTTTATTTCTTGGTCATGTTTTCCTTAATCATTGGTAAACTCTGGAAGACCTCAATAATTTGGGGGAGAAAAGTCATCACTCATGTGATAAACCAATTCAGGATATTATTTATTCCTATGAAACAAGATCTGCCTTTTAACTAGAATTGATGGATGAAATAAATACCTCTTTACAATGTAACTGCATAACCCTTTCCCATCATTTCAACACTAAAAAAAAAATCAAAAAGATTGCCTCACATTTACAAGTTCAGTTCCTTCAGCATATTCTCCAACAGTGAGATGCTGATGTCACAAAAAGCACTAGACTGCTTCTCAGAAACCTGGGTCTGGCTTTGCTGCCATGAAGGTGCCCAGCCTTGGGTAAATTCATCTTTTGGGGGGCCTAAATATTATTTGTAAAATGATAGTGTTAGGCTCACTTTATGATCTTTAAGGAAATTTCAAGTTCTAAAGTTGAATGCTTTTTTAGACATGTTAAATATTGTGAATCATGGGTCAGCTGTGCCCTGGTCTCCTAAGTGGTTGCTATGGCCAGGAGACTTACGAACTCTCTTGTATACAACACGTGTGCTTTTAGTAGTAGTTATATTAAACTGCTTTGGCCTGCATGGTAAAGAACTACAGTCACTGAGTGGGGTCTTGGTGGCCTGAGAGAGTTAATGCTGCCAGCATCACAGCCTTCTGTCTATGAAGTAGAAATGAACAGAAACCTGGATAGTCCAAAAGTCATTTTATATTTAGCTTTGGAATTTGTTTTTGTGCCTTCATTTGAATATGGATGAGTCACAAATTGACTTCATACAAATTAGCAAACTTTCATTGGAATGGATTCTGTTGTTTGCTCCTCTTCAGTTCCTTTCTGATCCTCACTGCATGCAAAGCACAAACCATTTCTTAAGTGTAGCAGTGGAGGCAGAACTGTCCTTTTTCTGCTGCTTTGTAGAGAAGGCTTGATGATGGTGGGGTTGCAAGTCTGTATCTCCTTTCAGAATGTAAATAAATAGAGAAAGTGAAATAGTTGAGAAGGCAGGTCACAAGAAAAGTACCAAGTAGGTGTTAAGTTGAAAAAAAATTTGCCAAAACAACCAGGATGAATACAGTAGGTAGTATTTGCAAACTTGTTAAGTTTGTGGATGGATACATCTTATGGATAAATAAGAGCTGACTTTGTAGGCATTTGGAAGTATCTGAATTTTAGCAGATTGCAGGTTGAGGTGTCATCTTAGTTAGATTTGGATAGTAAAAACATGGTTTATCCTTTAAATGTCTGTTGTACATATTTAGGTATCTGGTTTCCTCCTTACATCATGTAATTAGTAACTGATACTGATTTTTTACCATAATACATTTTCCAGTATTCTGCATGTTTATAGTTCACTACTGGAAAAATTCATCCCTGACATCTGTTCTCAATTAGTTCCCTTTTCCAGTTATGTTTTCCTGTTTTATCAATTGTGGTGAGGAGAATAGAAAGCCATATTTTTAAGATTTCTGCTACTCAAGTTTAGTAAAATTGAAATAAACTACCTAACTTTTCTAATTTCTGAAAATTTGCATGTTAAATTACTGGTTTCATTTTTTAAAACAATAGCATAAACTGGACAAAATTTGAGATCCAATTACCAGGGCCTTTTATAGTTGTCGAATTGACTTTTCCACAATTAAAAATTTTTGGAGAATAGCTTCTATTGTCTCAATGTCTTTTTTTCTTGAGGCAGAGTTTCATTTTTGTTGCCTGGGTTGGCATGTAATGGCACAATCTCAACTCACCACAACCTCTGCCTCTCAGGTTCAAGCAGTTCTCCTGCCTCAGTCTCCCGAGTAGCTGGGATTATAGGCATGCACCACCATGCCCAGCTAATTTTGTATTTTTAGTAGAGATGGGTTTTCTCCATGTTGGTCAGGCTGATCTCAAACAGGCTGATCTCAGGTGATCAGCCCACTTTGGCCTCCCAAAGTGCTGGGCTTACAGGCGTGAGCCACCATGCCCGGCCCCTCAATGTCTTTAAAAACATCTTTTTGTTTCAATTATCTTGGACCTATGTATTCTTTGGGATGAATCTTCTTTGGGGTGAACTTATTGAGTACTTAGCAGTTCTTGGCATGCTAAGAATAGGTGTTAAGAGGAAGAGTGGTGCTCTGTAAGTATTTGATGAATAAACGAAAGCAGTTTTCAGGAAGCTTTATCCAAAAAAAAATATTCTGTTTCTTTATCTTAACCAGCCACATGGCCTTAGAACTTTTCTGAGATAGTTTCACGCAGAGATTAGGCATGAGAGGCGAGCAGAGAAGACATAAGAGAAGAACATATATCGCTGTGCTGCTGCTACCGCACTACTCTCTTCCACCATTGCACTGAGTCTACGGACACTTCCAGTTGCCCAGATTGGGGGAGAACCCCTGAGTTACAGCACTCTGTGACATCTGTATTTGAACTGAGAACCAGTTCAGGTATCCTAAGGAATTGTTATACCTCACCTTTTGATCCCAGACACCCTCAGGAATTAATCTCTGGCTTATCTCTTTATTTTGATATGCCACTTTTGCTGTGATACTTTCAGAAGATTTTGTTTTCTCTTTTCTTCACTGTCTCTGCCTGGGCGAATATATAACCTATTCATCAGTGAGTTCCTCACCTCTAATTATGTGATTTCTAACTGTAGTCCTCACTTTGCTTTCCAGTTCTGGATGCTACTATTCAAGGCTTCTAAGTTCATAGTTACTTGTCTACTATCTATCACCCATAGACTGAGAGGCTCACATGTAGGGTATTGACTAGGAACTCAACTTATATCTACTTAAACATTTTAAGATTTAATTTTTGAAAAGATAATACATTTACATGATTCAGATGACAAAACATTTAGAAATGAGAAGTGTACTTTTGTCCCCTACTAAATGACCATCCTTCCAGAGGTTTTTGTTGTTGTTGTTGTCGTTTTTGTTTTGTTTTGTTTTGAGACAGTCTCTCCCTGATGCCCAAGCTAGACTGTAGTGGTGCAGTCCCGGTTCACTGCAGCTTCTGCTTCCTGGGTTTAAGTGACTCTCCTGCCTCAGCCTCCTAAGTAGCTGGGTTTATAGGCTCATGCCATCACATCTGGCTAATTTTTGTATTTTTAATAGAGATGGGTTTTTACCATGTTGGTCAGGCTGGTCTGAAACTCCTGACTTCAAATGATCTGCCTGCCTCAGCCTCCCAAAGTGCCAAGATATCCTTCCAAAGTTTTTTAGTGCATTTCCAAAATGGTACAAATATAAATTCTGTTTCCCTTTCCTTTTTTATACAAATGGAAGCTGACACATGAGAACATCTTTTTCACTTAACAGTGTTATCTTGGAGTTCTTAACAGTGGAAAAATATCTGAGATATATTTCATTTATAATGTATCTTGGAGATCTCTTCATGTCCTTTTGTGAATATATCATTATTTAGCCAGCCCCATATTGATGGACGTTTGGGAAGTTTTCAGTCTTTTGCTGTGTCAAGTAATGATACAATAAATACTTTTGTTATATAGATTACTTGATATTTGTGTAAATATATTTGTAGGGTAAATTCCTAGAACTTGAGGGATGCAAGTTACAAGTAATGCTACAATAAATGCTTTTGTTATATAGATTATTTTATACTTGTGAAAATATATTTGTAGGGTAAATTCCTAGAAATTGAATTACTGGGCCAGAGGGTATATATCATAGTAGTTTGACAGGTACTGCCAAATTACTCTCCATAGAAGTTGTAGAGTTTACACTCCACTAGAAATATAGGCAAGTGCCTGGTTACCCATATTCTTTCCAACAATGTATTATTTAACCTTAGGTTTTTTCCAGTCTGGTTGGTGAAAATGTTATCTTAGTGTAACTTTAATTTCTTTCTCTCATGAGTAAGTTTGAACATCTTTTCGTATGCTTAAGAGACATTTATATTTCCTTTTGGTGAAGTTTCTCTTATATCCTTTGCTTATTTTGGGAGGCGGGGGTGGTTTAAAAATCACTTTGTAGTTGCTGTTTATAATATGGAGATTTGCCCTTTGTTATATGAGTCGCAGCATATTACCCCGTAGTTTGTCATTTGTCTTTCAACTTTGCTTACGATGTTTTTGCTATGTAGATTTTTTTTTAAATGTACTTGAATTTGTCAGTCTTTTATGACTTCTGGATTTAGTCATAGTTAGAAAAACCTGCTCCACTCCAAGGTTATGAAAGAATTCCCTCATGCCGGCCTTTACTACTTTTATGGTTTCTATTTTACATTTAAATTTTTGATCCATTTTTCCTGGTGTGTGGTATGAGAGATGGGTCCAACTTTGTTTTTTTCCAAATGGCTACGCAGTTGTCTCAACAGCATTTGTGAATAGTCTACCTCTATACTATTTTGCTTCTTACTCAAAACAAGACTGATTCATCTCTTCTTTTTTTTTCACACCTACTCTGCTGTGACTGAATATGAATACAATTCTCTGCTTTCCTTCTTGTAGAACACCTTCTACAGTGGCAGAGATGTCTTTCTCCCTGCTGCCTCCCTGCTTTCCTCAGCAACACCGCATGCAGCCTGACAGCCAGTTAATGTTGGAATTAATACAGGCTACTCCGAAGGCTCTCCAGGATTTTCCATTCAGCAATAACTGGTTAAAAAGAAATCCTAACTGTAATCAATCAGGTTCGTTAGAAGACTGTTCAAACTTGAGATGTCTTTGGGCTCTCTCTAGTCATGGTGACCAGTTATTCCAGAAGCTAAAGGTGTACTACCTGGGTCCCTTACTCTACAGGCAGTCCAATTTGGGTTGCTTTCCTCCATGCAAATTACTCTCATCTGCTACCTCTGCTCTGTCTGACAGCATGGGGTTTTACTTTCTGTAATTTGAGATGGGAACCATAAAATGCCAAAAAGGTGGCATTGGATTCCCCATGATGGAATGGCCAGCTCCAGAACTCATTTACTTGGAAAGTGAGGCTGTGAGTGAATGATTTTGGAAACATTCTTCCAAATGTTTGAACCCCAGGCAGATGCTGTTTCATCTGTGGAACCTGGGGAACACCCTAGCTTTGTTCTACTAGGTGAGAGTGTCCAAGAAACTGAATTTACTTGATACCTTTCCTTACTAGCATTCTCTTAAGTTATGTGGGCTAGTTTTACAACTACTTGATAAAAGCATTCCTTCCACTTTGAACCATTGCCCTAGGCCATCTTGCCTATTCTTTATTATTGAGCTTTACCTTTTGATCCTGTTTCTTATCTTTGCCTTCAGACTTTCTCCCTGATGCTGGTAGTACGGTCTTTGTCCAGTACCAATTTGACTTAAAAATTACTTTGGCCAAAAGCAATTTGGCCAAGTACAATTTAGTTGAAAGTAAGCTGGTTAACTGATTTGTTGTGGTAATCAGCTATTAATTGAAACAGTGATTTGGTTAAAACAATGAGTTGATCAAAATGAATATCCTGTTAATAGTTTTTGAGTGGTGGTAATTTTAGTGTATAATGATTAGATACTTATGGTCCATTTTTAAGGGACTTTCCTGTTTTTTTCTTTTATAGTTCCAAGTTAACTTTCAGTTATGGCAGCATTTTACTGCTTATGATTTCAAAACGTTAAAGCAACCTAGCTACCCCGGTAATAGGAGAATAGTTGGACACGGGTAATCTTAAAGGCAGTAAGAGGTTAATTGGAACAAAAAAACACCCAGCGATAAGATAAAAACATGTTTCCTGTATTATTTTTCTTTTCCCCTCATTAAAAAGGCACTGGATGTGCAGTACAGGACATTCACAAAAATACAGATAAAGAATAGAAGGAAAAAAGAAAAAAAGCTGTAAATTAATTGACCCAGGAATAACCACTGTTATTCCTCCCTCTCCTTTTAATGCATTTTATACACATAAACTCTACCTACAGTTTGTAATTTGCCATAATTTATGAAAGCATTCTCCAGTTATTGGTTAGTCACTTTTGTTCAGAATCAGATTTTGATTCCTTTGTGCAACTGTGGGCCAGGCTACCTTTAGTTGGGAATAGATGCCTTTCTCTTTTCCCTTCTTTCCCTCAGTCTTGCCCAGGCCTGCATCCAGCCTGGGCTCCTGAGGACCCCCTGCCTGCTTTAAGTGAGACACTTTGTAAATGAAACCATTCTGCCAAGCCTTTCTATGGTTACTAAAGAGGCCTGATTCCAGAATTCCTGTGGAACTCTCTGTTATATATAAAAAAATGTTTGGAGTTCATGCTTGATATATGTTATATGTATATGTATGCAAATCAGATGGGGAGAGTGAAGAGTTGGGAGGGATTATATTGGGTCTTCATTAAAATAAGAATAAAGAGGCATCGCAGCAGAGAACTCCCATTATCAGTGGAGGGAAATTACTTAGGAGATTTTCTCTAAAATAGGGTTGGCAAATATGTGCTATGTGTTGTGCCTGAACCTGAGTTTGTGGTAGAGTCACTGATCAGTCAAGGCACCATTTCTCACTGGATCCAGACTCAGCTTTAAGTCTTTCTCAAGGTTGGCTTCTAGGTGACTGGATCCACTGTAGTTGCTGTGGGAGACAAACTAATTACTACTCTTGCTTCTGAAATGTTACATTAAAGTTGTTGTTTTTTCTTACAATGGATTGACCAAGAAAGGCTTTTTTTTTTTTTTTTTTGAGACAAGGTCTTGATCTGTTGTCCAGGCTGGAGTGCAGTGGCAGGATCATGGCTCCTTACATCCTCCACCTCCTGGCTCAAGCGATCCCTCTTGCTCAAGTGATCTTCCTGGCTTCACATAGCTGGACTACAGACATATGCCAGCACATCCAGCACAACCGGCTAATTTTTTTTTTTTGTAGAGGCTGGTTTCCCTATGTTTCCCAGGCTGGTCTTGAACTCCTGGGCTCAAGGGATCCTCGCACCTTGGCCTCCCAAAGTGCTGGGGTTATAGGCATGAGCCACCATGCCTGTCCTGACTGAGAAAGTTTTAATAAAGTGTTTTTTATCTGATAAATAGGTTTATGTTGAAAAATATAGGATGTGAGCAAAGAGTAATTATCTGGATCTTAGGCAAAGCACATGCCTCATAGTTAAGCTCATGGAAGCAGCATAATCACATTGTAGATTTGTTATGGAGTGAAAACAATGTCATAATAATACTCATTATAAATTGCCCATGGTATGGTCATGGTGATTGACTCCCCAGTATTCATTCCACTCCAGGTGATTAGTCTAAGCAGTCATGGTTAATCCCATTTCCCTTGGCAATGAAGAGTTAGGAATGGCCTGTAACCTATTCTGGCCAATGAGATGTGAAGGAAGTCTGCAGAGGGCTGGAGTGCTTCTGGGAAAGGATTTCTTGATCCTAAACAGAGAGAAAAAGAGATGATGCCTCATTTCCCTGTGATTTTATGTTTGTGTATGGTAACTAGAATTGCTGTAGCCATCTGGGGACCATGAGGGAAACTGGCTTTGGGGTGCAGCTGATCTAGATGACAGAACAGAGATGGAAGAAACCTGAGCCCTTGATGACCTTCCTGAACTGCTGATTGTATTGTACTTGGTCTGCTTTACCTCTGAGCTTCCAGTTCTGTGAGATAATACAGTTCCTCATTGTGTAGGTAAGCATGATCTGGGAATTTGTTATTTGCAGCCAGAAATACCTACTTTGTCCCAAACATTCACGTCAGGTGGATTTGATATTATTTGGATAGGTTTCTTTTTGTTGGGGCTCTTCCCTCCCCATGTCTTCTGCCTTCATAAGGCGGATGCAGGTTCTAACTGGCCAGGTCTTGTCTCCGTCTTTTCTTAAGGGCTTTGCCTTAGACTAGGGTTCTTCACAGGAAGCCCCAAGGAATCAAACAGCACTCACTATCTCTTCTGGAGCCTTTTGGGTTGTTCGAATATCTGGTGGTGTGACTGCTGCCACTTGTTGTTCATTCCTTTTTTTTTCTGATTCTTATTCTGATTTATGGCTTAGATATTGGTCCCCTCTTTTGTATATTTTGTGTCCCATTCCTGACCTCAAGATTGTTTGATAGATTTATTTTCTTCTCTTCACTCTCTCTTCAGCAACTCTTTCCCCTTATCTCCTTCATCCACTCCGCCTCACATGTGACTTGACTTTGTGGCCAATGGAGACTATTCTAAGCAGATGGGCTGTATAGTATTTTCCAGGAACAATAGTGAGTTACATAAGTAATCATACACCTATTTGCTCTAGAATGGTATGGTAAAAAGGAAGAAAAGAATGGCATAGAATAATAGAACCCAGAAATGGTCTAGAAGTCAGGACATTTGAGTCTTCCTTATGGCTTAACCATTTGCTAACTGAAATTTTGGGCGTTTCTTTAATATATTTTCTTTAAAGTTTGTTACTAATGTCTAATTTTTAAAATAGTATTATTGTGACTCAGATGAACTTGGCAAATGAAAAAATCTTTAAGAAAATACTCAAACTTGGTTGGATTTTCTGATTATCTTCAATGAACTAATGTCAAAGTCTAAATTGTGTAGCTTGTTAATCTCTGTAAAAGGCAATGGAGTATGATATGGACATACTAATACAAATAATTAGGGATTGAAATTTATATTTTAGTGTTAACTGAGGCCTGAAAAAAAGGAAAAGGCCACACGATATTAAAATAAAGGTCAGGATGTTGATCTTGAGGCTTATTTCTAGTTCAACCAGAAATTCTGGTCAGCCAAATTAGGGGGAAGAGAAACCAACAGAAGAAACACCCCCCTCTAGTGGCGAGGGGCCAGGTTCTGCACTTGGTTGCTAAGATGGATGAGGGGAATGGATGACTTCTGAGGATGTTTTTTAAGTTTCTTAAGAATTCTGAGGTTGTAGAGTTAAACTTCTTAAGGAAGATCTTAGTTCAGGCTTTACTTGTCAGGAAACTTAACACATTTCTCAGGATAACTAGTATCTTGGCAGTCTCATGTGAAAGTGATTGAAAAATGTAGGGGCTACTGTGGTTGGAAGAAGTTCACAGTTTACACTTACATAGGCCAGGTGGAGATCATGAAAATTAGGAGGCAGTTGTTGCTAAACTTCTTACTGGTCTGAGATGATATAGTAGGTACCTTTATAATCCCGTTCACAGGGGGATAAATATTTAAAGTTGTGGGTAATGCCATAGGGTTAATATATGTTTATACAAAATAATGGCTGTGGATTTCCTAAGTTTTGATTTGAAGTTGCTACTAGTGATTCTAAGAACCAGATGTTTTAACTTGTATCTTGGGAATGATTTAATTGCAACCTATGGAAAGGCAGTGAAGTTAAATATATTAAAATAATATTACCCATACTTCAGTGGCTCAGAAGGAGCACCTAATGCTTTGTTTTTTTGAGATAAGGCCTCACTCTGTTGCCCAGGTTGGAGTGCAGTGGTGCAGTTTTGGTTCACTGAGCCTTGACCTCTTGGGCTCAAGCAATACTCCCACTTCAGCCTTCCAAGTAGCTGAGACTACAGGTGTGCACCACCACACTGGGCTAATTTTATTCACTTTTCGTAGAGATGAGGTCTCCCTGTGTTGCCCAGGCTGGTCTTGAACTCCTGGGCTTAAGGGATCCTCCCGCCTTGGATTCTCAACATGTTGGGATTACAGGCAGTAGCCACTGAGCCACCTAATGCATTCTTGAAGGACATTTCGTCTTAAAAATATAAGTTGTTAATGATAATGGTTGTGATTGTTACATTTGCAAATCTCAAAGTCCATTGAAGTTTCTACTGTTTCAACCTCTTTTTGGGATAGATTCTTTTATGTTTGTTTAAAGATATCTGAAGAGGCAAACTTTCAGAGAATAATATTTTCATGATACTCTGTGTTAGATCTAAGTAAGATTTGAATGCTATTCAAATTCAATACAAAAAATAATGGTTAAAAGGCATAAGAAAATAAATTCTTATACAAGACTGCATTATCAACATGCCACTTCTTTATTTTTAATGTCAGACTTCTTTACCCTGAAGGAAAAAAATTGAAGCTTGCAGTTGACCAGCCATTCCATAACTTGGAGTATGGTTGGTGGCATAATGGAAAAATTCCCTAGAAAATATAAACTTGTGGGCCAGGCACAGTGGCTCATGCCTGTAATCCCAGCACTTTGGGAGGCCGAGGCGGGTGGATCACGAGGTGAAGAGGTGGAGACCATCCTGGTCAACATGGTGAAACCCCGTCTCTACTAAAAATACAAAAAAATTAGCTGGGCATGGTGGCGCATACCTGTAATCCCAGCTACTGGGGAGGCTGAGGCAGGAGAATTGCCTGAACACAGGAGGCGGAGGTTGCGGTGAGCCGAGATTGCGCCATTGCACTCCAGCCTGGGTAACAAGTGCGAAACTCCGTCTCAAAAAAAAAAAAGACAATATAAATTTGTGTGTGGATGAAGTGAGATTATAGAGTTACAGAATTAATTTTTGTACATAACTTGTGGAGCTAATAACCTTAATTTATTATTGTATTTCATAAATATAATTTATTTCAGGAAAGAAGAACTGGGTCTGGCAGTAGATCAGGATCCACCTGTTAGGGAAAACCAGAAATAGGAAGAAGAGTTATTCATGGCTCATTCTTAGCTGAGAAAACTTCAGTATGGAATAATTAAAATCAGTTAGGGAAGGAATTATGATTATGTTAAGGAATTCACAGATATTATTGAAAGTAAATTGGTTAAAACTGATTTGTTAATGTAAATGAGGCCAAGAAACCAATTAGGTGATCTCTCTACTAAATCGATGTGATAATAGTAGAGGATATCTGGAGGGAAGTAAAATAGATGATAAGGTTAGTGGTCATGAGACTTTCTTCATTAAATCCCAATACTAAAGATATACTGTATACGTTAGTGACAGCTTAATTCTATAAATAAAGGTTGATATTAAGAATTGATATAGAGCCTGTGGTGACTCATACCTGTAATCCCAGAGATTTGGGAGTCTGAGGCAGGAGGATTGCTTGAGGCCAAGAGTTCCAGACCAACCTGGGCAACACAGTGACATGCCATTTCATTCACTCATAAATAAACAAATAGCAAGCCCAGTGTTGTGGTGAGTGCCTATATTTCCAGCTACTTGGAAGGCTGAGCCAGGAGGATCACTGGAGCCCAGGAATTTGAGGCTGCAGTGAGCTATGATTTCCCCACTGTACTCTAGTGTGAGAGAGCAAGACCCTGTCTCTGACATAATGATAATTGATATAATCTTGGCACTGCTGAAATTAGGCAAATATAATTTGTGTAAAGGGTTGCAACAAAAGGACTTGAATAAAGAGCCCAGGCTCCAAACTCATTTGAGATTCTAGGTAAAGTATAAGAATAATAATTCATATTTGTATGGTATTTTATAATCTGAATGTTTTCATTCACAAACTCTCCATTGATTCTTGTAAGAACTCAGGGTAGTAGTATAGGTTTGGAGGTTCTGAGAAGCTAACAGATTTACTGAAGAGCAGATAAGTACTAAATGACAGGAGTGGGACTTGAACCTAGGGCTTCCTACCAAAATACTTCTGCTCACTGTGTTGGTTGCTGTAACAAATTATTACAAACTAGGTGGCTTAAAGCAATAGAAATTTAGCTCTAACTCTTCTGGAGGCCAGAGTCCAAAATCAAAGTGTTGGCTGAGCCACATTCCCTCTGGAGGCTCTTTGGGGGAGAAATCTGTTCCTGGCCTCTTCCAGCTTCTGTTGTGTATGGGCATTCCTTGACTTGTGGCTGCCTCATTCCAGTCTCTGCCTCTGCGGTCATTATAGCCTTTCCTGTTCTGTGTCCTCTCTTCTGTGTGCCTCAAATCTCTGTCTCTGCCTTTCTCTTCTAAGGACTAACTTTAAGAGAATCTACTTGTCACTGGATTTAGGGTTTACCTGGGTAATCCAAGTTGATCTCAACTGAAGATCCTTAATTACATCTTCAAAGACCTTTTTCTCAACTAAAGTAACATTCACAGGTTCCAGGGATTGGGACATGGACATGTCTTTTCAGGAGCCACCATTCAACCCACTAAATTGATTATATGCCATTTAATGCTCTATTTTCCTTTTGGATTGAAGAGATATGCTTCTGTTTGAAAATGGGCAAATGGGCTAGGGAACTTTTAGCTAGTAGGTAAAAAGGAACTTTAAACATATTTCTGGTTGGTGCTAAGTATTTAGTAAGTGCTTGCTAAACTTTCAGAGGTCAAATATTTTGAACACAAGCTAGAGAAGGAGTAAATCAGTATAAAGTGGAAAATAGGATATTTTCTCCAAAAGGCAGTCACTGATTACTTTGGCAGCAAGAAGAATTAAAGTGATTACTAAGAGTTCTACCAAGCTGTTGTGCCAACTTTTACATTTGCAAACTATAAAACATGGGACTAAATTAAGTAGCAGCTGACTTTTCATTATTAACAATATTACAAGTTGACTTTTTCATTTCTTGTGTAATTGAGATAAAAGGTATCTCTCTGTGTGTGTGTTTTTGAGAGAGAGATTTTAATGATTTTAGTATGATTCATTTCTTATATGGGCATTCTAATTTGTCGTATAAATTAAGATGATCAATGTATGTAAACTCTTTGAGGGAGGGACTTGGCATGTCTTGTATATATGTAGATCCCCAATGTAGTTCCTGACACGTGGTAGATGTGCTCAGAAAACATTAGTTGTATGAATGAAATAACTTCTTATTATATCCAAATCTGGCAGCCACAAGTCTCATTACAATTTACTTTATGGAGGGTCCTAGATGGTAATAAGGTCTGTTAATTGTAAACGTGTCCCTACTGACTTTAAGAGACTCCACTGTGTGTCCATTTACCCTGACAGGGCTACAGCTTTTTTCATCTCCAATAATCTTCAGCTCCAGGCCAAAAAACTGTTATCCTTGTCCTGCTCACGTTAATTGAAATAAGTCAATGAGATTCCTTCTGCCCACCAGTTCACTTCTCACTAGCATGGGGCTCAGCTACCATTAGAGATGTTAGGTTGGGGCTGTTGTGCAGTTCTTCAGACTATCAGTGCTGGACGCTATGTTCTGAGGAGGATTTGGACTTTTGTCTTCTCAAAAGTGTGTAAAATTTTGACTTGCTGATACAGCTTTTGATGTTAACAGATGGAAGTATACTGACTGTATGTGTTTGGCTTTTTCATATATTATATCACATGTTGCTTCCAGCCAGTTTGAGAAACTAAATACTAACATTTTTCCTATTTTACAGAAGCATAAAGAAGTTAAGTAACAAGTTCACACCAAAATCTGAACCCAGGTAGTCTTGCTTCAGTGCCTGTGTTCTTAACCATGTCCAATGACAGCCTCATGCTCATTTGTTTATAAATAACCTGTTCTTTCTTTCTTCCATTTTATTTTAAACCTCAGAAATTAGAAATCTGACTAGGATATATATAGGCTTATGCCCTTTTTAAATTTACCCTGTCTGGCACTCAGTGAGTACTTTTGATTTCATAATCCTGGTCTCCTCCTACGGGAAGTTTTCTTGCATTATGTTTTGATTATTACTTTTCCCATTATGGTCCTTGTTCTTTTCTTTGAACGCCTTTTATTTCCAATTAGACCTCCTGGACCTGCTGCCTAGTTCTCTTATCTTTTCATTCAGGAATTCCATTTCTTTTTATTTTTGCTCTAGATAATGTGATACTCACTCACCTGGTTTTCTGGATAACAGATTTGTTCTGTGGAGTGTCTCTTGTACTTTTTACTTCCTCAGTTGAAATTTAAAATTTACAAATCATGTTTAAAAATTATTTAATCTATTATTTTGTTCCACATATTCCCTGGCATTCAACAGCATATACAAAATAAAATATACAGCTAAACATGGTTTATTTTAGAAACGTGAGACTATTTCAACATTAGGAAATGTTAACGTAAGATGTCACTCTAATAGATGAAAGGAAATAATCTTAGAATTATTTTCACAAATATTGCAAAGGTATGGTAAATCACTACCTATTCTTGATAAAAACTAAAGAACAAAAAACAGCTCTTGTTAGTCCAGGAAATGAAGGCTATTTTCTTAATATCATAGTTAACATTGAAAGTTAATTTTGAAATACTTGAGCAACATTCCCTAAGTGTATCTTCAGAACTATAGATCTGATGTTTTATATGAAAAAGGGTATCTTGGTGTAATAAGGTAAAGCAAGATGTTACAACAAATACCAACATTTCAGTGACTGAATAAAATAGAAATATATTCTTCCCTCATGTAATAGTCCACTGTGGATATATCTGATTGGTACAGTTATTTTTTTCTGTATGGTGACTAAGGGACTTAGGCTCCTTCCATTACAGGGATCCACCATTCCCTAGGGCCTTAAATTCTTCTGTTTACAGTTGATAGAATTGCAGAGATAGGGTGGAGAATGCGTACTTTCTTCTCAGTTACCCTGGCCTGGATGTTACATACATAACTTCTGTTCACATTCTCACATTCTATCAGCCAGAACTAGATGCTTTACCTTACCTGTCTGCAAGGTGTGTGTTCCAGGGGAGGGAAATTGAAAACATCATCGGCTGGGCAGCCACAGGTGTGGAAAAAGTCTTATTTGTAGTTGGCAGGAGTAGAAATTAGGAACACCTTAATGGAGGGCACTGTGTAATATCTGTCAAATTTTAAAACATACATGTTCTTTGACCTCAAAATTCCACTTACAGCAATTTTTCCTACAGATATACCCACAAATATATGCGTATTTACATTTGGAGGATATACCTAGCAATATTATAAGAGTAAAACATTGGAAGCATTCTGAATGTCCATCAAAGGGGTCTAAATTGGAAACATTCTGAATGTCCATCAAAGGGGACTGAGTAAATTATTGTATATCCATGCAGTGAAACACTGCAGCCACTGAGAGGCATTGTCATATGTACCAACTGGGGAGAGAAAAGCAAGGTAGAAAATTATGTGTTCACAGCTACCATTTACTTAAAAGAGAAATATATATATGTATGCTCATATATTCATAGAGTATTTGTGAGGGATCACAAGAAACTGGAAGGATCACAAAAAATGTAACTGTCTGCTTCTGGTTAAAAGTATAAAGTCGTGGAGCATGGGATGAGAAAGGCAGGCTTTTACTGTGTACTCTTTTATACCTTTTGATGTGCACCTATTTAAATATAAAAGTCAGCTGTAGAAGTATAATAAATAACTTGGAAATATGGCTGTAATATATTGTTGCCTAAAAATCAGCTTACTGAAAATTATGTATGATATGGTCTCGTTTTTATAAATAAAGAAATGGGATGTATAGAAATACAGTGGTTTGTGTGCTTTTTTTTGCTTATTTGTATTTTTGGATTTTTTATAGTAAACATGTATTAACTTTATAATTAAAACAATTATAAGGTGAAGAAACACAGTGAAAACTTTTCTTAGGAGTTCTTTTTGGCCCTGACATGAAACTTCCTCCATTTCTCCTGTTAAGATTTTAATGGACAGCTTCTTTTTCCTTCCATGCTGGATTTCACACATACCACACTCTGAATCACATTATCATGTACACATTTGGCTCACCTACTCTCTGTGTTCTTAGTGGACCTGAATCATACCAAATTCATCTAGGTGTCCCTCTCTGTGCCAAAAACAGTGTCTTTCCTCTAAGAGGTATGCAGTAAATACTGAATTGGCACTTTAACCAGGGAGCACAATGAGTTCCAACTTGCTATTTTTTTTTTTTAATCATTTTTTTTCTCTTTTTGTGGAGAACAGGGTCTCCCTATGTTGCCCAGGCAGGTCTTGAATTCTTGGGCTCAAGCTGTCCTCCTGCTTCTGCCTCCCTAAGTGCTGGGATTACAAGTGTGAGCCACCGTGCCTGGCACAATGAGCTAAAGTAGGTGTGCACTTTTTATTCTTGTGTGATGTAGCCTGTGTTCAATATTATACCCCAGATATCACTGACTTGTTAACAGTGCCATTGGCTTATTAGGTGGAGTTTGAAGTCCCATGGGTCAAAGATTTCATTTTTCTAAAATGATACTGGTTGCTTCCAGGGATCTGTCTTTGCATCCTAAGTTAGCATGGGTCTATTATAGACATATATGTAGTAAGAAATGAAAAAGTTAAAAAACATCAGCCTGCTGATGACCTGGTCTCTGCTCCTGTGCAGGTGAATACACTCCTATCTGCTTGGTATTATAATTTAGAATAGTTTTCTCCTATTTTTATTTCCCTACTATTTTCCTTTCTGTATTTCTATCCTTTTGCTATGACCTCTCCTTGCACACACATAGATGTAAGTTATCAGGGATCAGTTAGTAGTAAATGAGAAGAAATACAAATAAAAGAATTGGGAGCTGAACAAATTATTTGCAGCACTAAGATTTTTAATTGGACATTGCCTGAGAATAGACTTGATGGTTTGGGGTCTCTGTACTTCTGTTTTATTGCAACTATGTCCTTATCATTTGTGTTTCTTTATGCTGTAGTCACAGGTGTCTGCTTACACCTCAGGAGTTTTTTCCAAGGGCCTGTTTATTTGGAGGTTCTCTTTTTATTGGAGGTCCTCTGCATGTGTCCACTGATGGAAGTTCTGTGATGGTAAATTTTATGTGTCAACTTGCCTGGGCCACAGGACGCCCAGATACCTAGTTAAACATTATTTCTGGGTGTGTCTGTGTGGGTGTTTTCACAAGAGGTTTGAATCAGTAGATGGAGTGAAGCACATTGCCATCCCCAATGTGGATAGGCATTAGCCAATCAGTTGAGGGTATGAATAGAACAAAAAGATGCAGAAAGGAAGAATTCTCCCTTTCTGCCCGATTGCTTGAGTCTTCTCCTGCCTGTGGGTCTTCTGCCTTTGGATTGGGACATACACTTTCTGCCCTTCAGTTCTGAGGCTTTTGGAATTCAACTAGAACTTACACTGTCAGTTCTGGTTCTTATGCCTTTGGACCCAGACAGATTACACAACCACAACCTTTTCTGGGTCTCCAGCATGTAGATGGCAGATTATGGAACTCCTTAGCCTCCATAGTCAGGTGAATCAGTTCGTCATCATCAATCTATATCTATGTCTATCTCGATCTCTCTCCTATTGGTTCTGGTTCTCTAGAAAGAACCAACTTTGTCAAGTCATTATAGACACTCAATTTTTTTCTCTTCTCATTCTTTCATTAAATTATACTTGTTGGATGTGGTGGCCCATGCCTGTAATCCCAGCACACTGAGAGGCCAAGGCAGGAGGATAGCTTGAGGCTAGAAGTTTACAACCAGCCTGGGCAACAAAGTGAGACCCTTTCTCTACAAAAAGAAAAGTTAGACAATTAGCCAGATACGGTAGTGGTATGCCTCTAGTCCCAAGTACTCAAGAGACTGAGATGGGAGGATTGCTTGAGCCCAGGAGTTTGAGGCTGCAGTGAGCCGTGATGGTACCACTGCACTCCAGTCTAGGCAGCAGCAAGATCCCTGCCTCTAAAAAAAAACCCTGTATACTCTATTAGAACACGAATTATAGTTTGTTCTTCCATTCTGTACACATTTATTGAGTGTCTAGTGTACATACATTCTGGGAGCTAGGATAATACCACTAAGTCTACCGTTGAGCAACTCACAGGTAATGGAGGAAGCAGATAAGCAGTTTCAGTATAGTGTAATAAGTGCAATGTGTGTGCAGAGGATTCTGTGGGAATACAGAGAAGGAGCCGCTAATCTAGAAGGAGGTGGGGAATTCCAGAAAGTTGAGTTGCATACGGAGGTGGGGAATTCCAGAGAATTGAGTTGAATATTGAAGGTGGGGAAATGGACGTAGGGAAGGGAGTTTTTCAGATTGATGGAATGGCATGGGAAATGTGAAATATATGGCATATCTGAAGAATGGTAAGCCTCAAGCTGGACTGTGAACAGGGAAGTGGCAGGAGATGAAGCCAGAGAGTAAGAAACATGCAATTGTGTTGGGCCATTTGTGCCAACCTAGAGATGTGAGCTTTCTGAAAGCAATGTAGAATGGTTAGGATTCTGTGTAGTGGAGCAATGTAATCAAGCCTTGAATTCTGTGAGCTTCTTGAGGGCAAGAATCAAGTCTTATCACTGTATCACCTTAGCACTTAATAAAGTTGAATTGGATTTTCTGGATACTCCTCCAATTTTTAAAAGAATTCATTTATCTGAAATAACGGTAATCATGTTGAACACGTTTCACTCCATCAAATCTATAAGCATTACCTTAAACATAATTCTTTAAACAACTGTGTGAGGTAGATATTATGGCTTAGAAGGTTTAAATGAGGGGACTGTGTTGTAATAGTTAAGTCTGCTTTGGTTTGAATTTCACTTTCCCCACTTGTTCAGGATCCGAAAGTTAGATATGTGCCTCAGTTCCCTCATCCATAAGATGATAATGATAATGATAATAATGATACCCACCTCAAAGGGAGTTGAGAGGACTGATACCATGTTAATGCATGTAAAGTGCTTAACCCCATCCTTGTTACGTGATTACACGCTCAGTCAATATAATTCTCAGTGATTATTAAGACACATGCTCCAAAGTCACATGAGCAATTTGTGGTGAAGTCCAGGGTGAACAAGGCAATCTGATTTCAGAATTCACACTCTAATTACTATACCATGCTATAACTGCCTCTGCAGTTACCGTGAGATGATTACAGATTGATTGGTTCTGAAACAGTGAAACAAAATGAAGAATTTGAGTCAACATGGGAAATACTGTTTGGAGTAGGGAGTTCTTAAAGGCTCTTCAGATTATCCCCACTTAAAGAACTCTTCCCTTGCTACCCTGCTGCACACAGGGAGTTATGTGAGAAATACATCTCTGTAATTTACACAAATGTCATTAGTTCCAGGCTCATAAGGCACATGACCGATGCATCTGGAGAATATCTGACAAAGCTCCCCTTTGGAAGTCAGTCTGCTAGTGCTGACATCTGGCATACTGTGTCAACTCTTGTTGCTCTGTTCCCCTTCTCTATACTCCCCAGATTTTTCCAACTTTAGGACCCAAGTGGGAGTCTTATGTTGGAGGATGTTGTGCAAACCACATGCGTAAAGAAAATAATTTACATTTTTTCCTTTCTTAGCTTCTGGAACATCAGTGATTCCATCCTCCCACTTCTATTGGGCAGAAATTGAGGTATTCTCCTTATGCTCCCTCATCTCCTCCAAAACCTACTACACACACACATACGCGCGTGTGTGCGTGTACACACACACACACACACACCACTCCCTGCCATTCATGTCAGCAGAGATCCAGCATAACTGCCTTTTTTTTTTCTGATTCAAGGGTCTTTGGTAATAAAGGAGCTCACTAACAATTAACTTTTTATCCTCCATTCCCACCGTTTTCATTCGCAGCCGTTTTTAAGCTTTCTTTTCTCAGTTTCTTTGCTTACCATTTGATCTTTTTATCCCTTGCACAATGCCTGGTACATAGTGGACATTCAGGAAATCATTTTGAAAGGATGAAAGACAAAATGCATTGTATATTTAATAACTTAATATTCAGTTACAGAAAAATGTGCAAAAATATTACCTTTCTTTCTTTAAATGTCTAATGAGAGCAGATTGTTCTTAGCAAGCAGGCTTCACCTTCACCTCCACTGCTGCCACAACCTCTGTGTTTGTTTCATTACCCTGTTAAGATCTGAGCAGTAAAGAAACTAGAGGGAGGCCTCACAAATACGAAAAGAAATGTCTGGGTTGAAGGCAGGTCTATCTCATGGTATCTGTTATTCCTCCACATTTTTTTTTCAATTTTCATTACTTCACAATGGAAAAGTTTCCTCAAATTTAAGGTCATAAAGGAAATTAATAAATCATAGAAGATATACTACTTGCTACTGAAAGGAGATGTGGAGAAAATCTGAGGAAAATAGAAGATACCCAGAAAACCCAAGTTCATTGCTTTGACTTACTTTCTAGGTTTAAAATCTCCTTGGAAATGATTGGCTTCTACAGACTTCCAACCAGGAGGGCAACAGACCTAATTCTTTAATTTTCCAATTAATTTTTTTAAAAGATGGGTTCTCACTATGTTGCCCAGGTTGTCCTTGAAGTACTGGACTCAGGTTGTCCTTCTGCCTTAGACTTTCAATAGCTCTTATTTTTCAATTTTTGAATTCTTTCTTACATTATCAGTTGTATTTGAAACTGTAGCAGTCTTCTTCCCTTATTTTCCTCTTAGCCCAACCTGCTCACACACCTTTTCTCCCACCAACTCAAATTTTAGAATTTTTTATTAGCTTAGATTGGGTGACAGCACTTGTTGATCAGGGTGCTAAAACCTACAAAATTACAGCTAAAGAAAGGTATCTATGGCCCATGGTCCAGAATAAGTAAACTTTATATCTAAAGAGCTCATATTTATGTAGATGGTGATTCTGAGACAACCCCTCCCCGCTGGTTTCCTAGGAAAGCCTTTAGAAATGTGAAAAAGATTTAAACTTTAGAACCTTATCTTTGCCCGAAAGTCATGTTTAGTCTAGGCCATGATGATGCACTAGTGGACTTTTTAGGCATGTTCAAAGCAGTGAACCTGGTCCTTCAGAACTTTGGCCCTGGATCTTGTACAATGTGTTGCAATATGCAACAGAAACAGTCAATGTGGGAAAGATGAACATTTGCTCCTAAGCTCAGGCAAATGGTGTGTGTGTGTGTGTGTGTGTGTGTGTGTGTGCATGAGCGTGTGCAACTGCAACCTGGAGGTAGTCTTCAAGACTTCCAGTGATGGTGATACTAAAGCTTGATTTTGGGATGCTTCATACACAAATCTTGCTCACTGCCTGCTTTGTCTCTAAACTTTCTTAAGAAATTAGAAAAAGAAGACCGACTGAACCCAAAATAAGTAAAGATAAGGGCAGAAAGCAGCCAAAGAGAAAAAAGACAATAGAGAAAATTAACAAAGCCAAAAGTTTGTTTTTTAAAAAATATCGTGAACATGATGAACCCCAAACAAAACTGATAAGGAAAGAGAAAACAGAAATGGGATTGAAAGTTACATAACTATAGATCGTACTAACATTAAAAGAATAATAAGAGAGGCCAGGCATGGTGGCTCATGCCTGTAATCCCAGCACTTTGGGAAGTGGAGGAGGGTGGATCACTTGAGGTCAGGAGTTTGAAACCAGCCTGACCAACTTGGTGAAACCCCATCTTTACTAGAAGTATAAAATTAGCTGGGCATGGTGGTACACGCCTGTAATCTCAGCTACTCAGGAGGCTGAGGTAGGAAGGAGAACCACTTAAAACTGGTAGGCAGAGGTTGCAGTGAGCCAAGATTGTACCATTGTACTCCAGCCTGGGCAACAAGAGTGAAACCCCATCTCCAAAAAAGAAAAAAAAAAGGAATTTTATGAAAATTTTATACTAATAAATTCAGTAAATTAGACATGTTTTCAAATTAAGCTAATGCAAGATGGAATAGAAAATCTGAATAGCCCTGTATCTATTTAAAATTTGAATTTGTGGTTAAAAAAAACAACCACCACCCCCCCCCACCCCCCGCAACCCATGAAGAGAACTCCAGGTCCATATGGTTTCTTTGGTGAATGGCACAAACAATTAAAGAAGTAATTATATGAAAGTTAAGCAAATTCAGAAAATTGAGGAGCCCCTTGAGGCAAACATACCAAGATACCAAAATTTGAGAAAAATATTTCAAGCAAAGAAAATTAGTCAATATTCTTTATGATCATAGACACAAAAATCTTTAATGAAATATTAGGTTGAATACAGCAATATATGAAAAGGTTAATACATCATGACTAAGTGGGGTTTATCCCAGGAGTACAAGATTGTTTAATCCCAAAACTAGTTAATGTATTTAATGTATTTACATAATAAAGGAGAGAAACCATGGAGTCCTCTTAATAAGTTCAGAAAAGTTCAGAAATAGTTCAACTATTCCTGATTCAGCAAATAAAGAATAGAAAGAGGCCAGGTACAATGGCTTATGCCTATCATCCTAGTGTAATAGTCTGCTTTCACACTGCTATAAAGGAATACCAGAGACTGGGTATTTTATAAAGGAAGGAGGTTTAATTGACCCAGGGGAAGCAGGCACATCTTACATGGTGGTAGGCAAGAAGAGTGAGCAAGAGAGGAACTACCAAACACTTATAAAACTGTCAGCTATCATGAGAACTCACTCTTATCATGAGAACGGCATGGGGAAACCACCCTCAAGCTCCAGTCACCTCCCACCAGGTCTCTCCCTCAACACCTGGGGATTGCAATTCAAGATGAGATTTGGGTGGAGACACAAAGCCTAGCCATATCACCTAGTACTTTGGGAGTCTGAGGCAGGAAGATCACGTAAGGCCAGGAGTTAGAGACCAGTGTAGCAATGCCCTGTCTCTACAAACAAAAGTTTGCCAGTCATGGTGGTGTGCATGCCTGTAGTCTTAGCTAGTCAGAAGGCTGAGTAAGGTTGATTGCTTGTAAGCCTGGTTGGCAGAGTGACATTCAGTCTGTAGGCAAAGATAATAATAATACATAATAATAATTTTTTAACCTGACAAAAAACATCTACAAAACATCTTATAATGGCATCATGTTTAACACAGAAATATTTCTGTGTTAAAAAAAGATTTATGCCAAAGATTTCTGAGGGCATAAATAACATTAAACAGAAAGGAATCCCTCATGATTGAGAGCAAAGTATGGATGTGCTCTCTTACTACTTCTATTCTGTATTGTACTGCAGGTCCTGCCTGTTCTAATGAGGTGAGAAAAAAATTTAGCAAAAACCACAATTACTTTTGCACTAACCTAATAAAAGCTATAAAGCTTGGAAAGAAAATACAACCACCTTTCTCGCAGACATGATTTTTTACATAGAAAATCTTAAGGAATCTACAAAACAACTATAACTAATAAATGAATTTAGAAAGGCTGTAGGATACAAGGTCAATTTAAAAAGTGTATTTTTATAAATTAGCAGCAAGCAATTGGAAAATGCAATGAGTAACACAATTATATAAGACAACACCAAAACCCACAAAGTACTCAGAGATGAGTCATAGGCCCCAATGTGAAGTTAAAACTATAAAGCTTCTAGAAGAAAACGCAAGGGGATATCTTCACAAATTTGTGTTAGGCAAAGATTTCTGAGGGCATAAATAACATTAAACAGAAAGGAAAAAAATGATGACTTGAAATTACAAATTTTGCTTATCAAAAGTAACCATAAAAATGGAAAAGGAAAAGAGTGAGAGAAAATATTTGCAATACATATATTGGAGACAAAGGATTTTTGTCCAGAATAAAGATTCCTACAAATCAGTAATAGACAAACAACTCAATAGAAAATGAGCAAAAGACTCGAGCATGTAACTCATCAAGGAAGATATACAAATAGCCAATATGCTATTTGTAAAATTGCTCAATACCATTAGTCTTTGGGAAAATGCAAATTAAAATCATGAGATACCATTTTACACCCACTAGAAAGGCTAAAATTAGAGAAGCTTCTGATGAGGTTATAAAATTGTACCTCCCTTTGGAAAATATTTTTTGCAGTTTCTCTTAATCATATACCTATGCTGTGAACCAGAAATTCTACTTCCAGGTATTTATCCAAAAGAAATGAAGATGTATACCCACAAAAAGACATGTATAAGAATGTTCACTGCAACTTTATTCATACTAACCTCAAACCGGGAGGAAGTGTCTGTGAGCAGGAAGTTAAATTGTGGTATAATTCATATAAAAGACTACTCAGGAAGAAAAAGTGATGAAATACTGACATATGCAGAAACAAGAGCAAATCTTTAAAACATATTGAGTGAAAGAAACCAGTGACATACTGAATAATTCTATTTATATAAACCTCTAGAACAAGCAAAATTTATGTTGATAGAAGTAAGAACAGTGTTTGTTGCCAATACTCTTGGTGTTTTGAGAGTGTAAATTAATTCAACCATTGTGGAAGACAGTGTGGCGATTCCTCAAGGACCTAGAAATAGAAATTCCATTTGACCCAGCAATCCCATTACTGGGTATATATCCAAAGGATTATAAACCGTTCTACTATATGAATGTATGCACATGAATGTTCATTGCAGCACTGTTTACAATAGCAAAGACCTGGAACCAACCCAAATGCCCATCGATGATAGACTGGACAGGGAAAATGTGGCACATATACACCATGGAATATTATGCAGCCATCAAAAATGATGAGTTCATGTCCTTTGTAGGGACATGGATAAACCTGGAGACCATCATTCTCAGCAAACTGACACAAGAACAGAAAATGAAATACCGCATGTTCTCACTCATAGGTGGGTGTTGAACAATGAGAACACATGGACATAAGGAGGGGAACATCACACACGGGGGTCTGTTGGGGGCAAATAGGGGAGGGACAGTGTGGGGTGGGGAGTTGGGGAGAGATAGCATGGGGAGAAATGCCAGATATAGGTGAAGGGGAGGAAGGCAGCAAATCACACTGCCACGTGTGTACCTATGCAACTATCTTGCATGTTCTTCACATGTACCCCAAACCTAAAATGCAATAAAAAAAAAGAATAGTGGTTGTCTATGGGAGTATGTGGTAACTTTGGAGTGATGCACATTTTGATCTCTTGATCAGGATAGTGGTTACATGGGTATATACATTTATCAAAACTTGAATTGTATACTTAAGACTGGGCATTTCATAGTATGTATATTTTACCTCCATAAAAACAAAACTAACAGCTTTATATATGCCATTATAACAATGACCTAAGAAGGTTAAAAATACAAATTGGGGCAAAAATTATAGTAAAGAACAAAGAAATGGGTAGCAATATTATTATCAGACATGGTAGATTTCAAGGCAAAAGCATTTTCCATGCAATGAAACAGTAATGCATTTTGTATTGATAAATATACACTTCATTAGAAGTGTTTCTATCTGAAATATATTTTTAAAATTATTATAAATACAGGAAGGATTTACAATGACCACAGTAACTGCAAGAACTTTCTGAACAACTCTCTCCATTATCAACAGAATAAGTATAAAGAAATGAGGATATATACAATTTGAATGAAAAAATCAGTGATAAATATTAAACTCTATAACCTACAAAGTGACAATATACATTCTTTCCCAGTGTCCACATTAAACATTTATAAAATGTGATTATATAGTAATCCAGATAGAAAACTAATTTCCAAAAGCAGAAAATGTAGAGGCCACAGTTTCTGCCAACAGTGTTATAAACATTTGAAATTGATGATTAACAAACGAGTAAAAAGCCCCTAAACTCTTGAATATTTTATTTTGTTTTTTAGTTTTTTGAGATGAAGTCTCACTCTGTCACATAGGTTGGAGTACAGGAGCACAATCTCTGCTCACTGCAACCTCCACCTCCCGGGTTCAAGCGATTCTCCTGCCTCAGCCTCCAGAGTAGCTGGGATTACAGGTGCCTGCAACCATGCCTGGCTAATTTTTGTATTTTTAGTAGAGACTGGGTTTCCCCTTGTTGGTCAGGCTGGTCTCGAACTCCTGACCTTGTGATCCACCTGCCTGGGCCTCCCGAAGTGCTGGGATTACAGGCGTTAGCCACTGCACCTGGCCAACTCTTGAATATTTTAACAAACACTGTCCTAAATAACTTTTTGGGGCCAAGAGAAAAATGTATACATTAATGACAATGAAAATTACTACTAAAAATGTAAGAGTATGTTCACTGAGGTAGAGAGTAGAATGGTGATTACCAGAGGCTGAGGAGTAAGGGAGATAAGGGGAATTTGGCTAAGGTGAGATAAGGAGAATCTATCTACAGTTAGATAGGAGGAATAAGTTCTGGTGTTCGATTGCACAATAGAATTATTATGGTTAATAATAACTTGTGTATTTAAAAATAGCTAGGAGAGAAGAATTGTAACGTTCCCAACACAAAGAAAGGATAAATGTTTGCATGATAAATATCCCAGTTAGCCTGATTTGATCACTACACATGGTATACTGGTATAAAAATATCACAGGGACTCCCAAAATATGTACAACTATTATATATCAATAAAAAATGCAATTCTAAAAAAGCCTATTTGATATTAAAGATGAGAAATGAGAAGAATGAATAAAGAAATTAGGATCTATGTGGTACATATACACCATGGAATACTGTGCAGCCATAAAAAAGAATGAAATCATGTCCTTTGCAGAGACATAGATGGAACTGAAAGCTGTTGTCTTCTGCAAACTAACACAGGAACAGAAAACCAAACACCAAATGTTTTCACTTATAAGCAGGAGCTGAACAATGACAACACATGTGCACATGGTGGGGAACAACACACACTGGGGCCTGTCGGGGTGGGGTGGAGGGAGGGGGAGCATCAGGAAGAATAGCTGATGGATGCTGGGCTTAATACTTAGGTGATGAGGATCTATGTAGCAAAGTACCATGGCACACCTGTGTAACAAACCTTCATATCCTGCACATGTACCCTGGAGCCTAAAAGTTGAAGAAAAAAAAAAAAGAACAGTAAATATAATTGAGAATATAGGTTCTAAAAACTAACAAAATTAAATGCATAAATTACAGAATTGGTAAACACAGAGAATGGAATAATAAGTCCATTTTATATGTTGAGATAAATCAAATAAAGCATAAGGCAAATCAAAGAAGAAAAATATAAGACTGGAAATGGGCATGAAACCACAGATATGAGGGAGATAAGAAATTGCAAATGAACATAACACTCATCTTTAATGGATCTGAAAGTCATGATGAATGGATGGTTTTCCAAAGGAAAAACAATCAAATTTATAAAATTAATTAAACAAACTCTGTGTACACCAGGAATTATACAAGCAATTGTAAACATTGGTGAAGATCTATTCTATCCAGAAAATGTTAGACTGATGATTTTTGTGGATAATTCCAAAATATGTTCGAGGAAGAGATACCTCTTTTGTTAAGTAGATATTTGGAATATTAGAAATATACAGAAATTTTCTCAATTCATTTCTTTCTGAAGTAGGCATAATTCTGATATTCAAATCTGACCAAACTAGCATGCCCACACAAACACACATATGCAACTGTATCAATCTCACTTATGAAGATGGATGTAAATATTCTATAGAATTATAAAAATTGATTTCTATACTATATTAAGTATATCATAGTAGGGTTTAGTTCGGGATTTTTGGATAAACATGAAATTTATTAATGTAATTATCTACATTTAATGAGCGAAAAGAGGAAAAAACATGATGCCAGAAAGGCATTTAGTAAAATATATTCTCAATTAATTCAAACTGCCAGTAAGATGGGATCAGACGTAGATTTTCTTAACATACTATTTGTAAGAAACTAAGAGTAAACATCTAACTTGATGAAACCTTAGGCGCATTCCATTAGAGGTGCCAAATATCACTGAAAATATTAAACGTTATTATGGCAGTTCTTAGTTATTATTTTAAACTAAGAATAAGCATAAATATTTGAAAGAAAGGGCACAATGATTATCACCTAGAAAATATTTAGAATACATAAGGTAATAAAATGAAGAGGTTTTAGGGCCAATATGAATTTTTTGTAGGCTGCTGGTTATGTATGTATGTACACACATATACATACATATGCATATGCACATGTACGTATTGTGTGTGTGTGTGTGTGTGTATGTGTGTAGTAGCATTCTTAGAAATAAACAAACACCAGCTAGAGAATATAATGGAAAAAATATCCCTCACACAATCACAATTAAAAATACAGAAACCTGAGAATTAGCAGAAAATGTGCTGAACCATATGAAGAAAGCAACAAAACTTTTTAAGGGACAAGAGAAGATTTGGATATGTGGAGAAACAGATCATATTTCTGGATGAAAAGACTCAAAATTGTGAAAGTGTAAATTTTCTCTAAATTCCTCTACAAATTAAATTGTAACCAAAAATCCAATGACAGATGTTTAAAATTTGGCAACATGATTCTGAAGTTTAGAGTTACAAACACTCAAATATACCTAACAAAATATTTTAAAAAGTGATAAAGGGAGACTTGTCCTATAAGTTACTAAAATGTCACAAAGCTGTAATTATTTGTCCTACTTAGAACTGGTTTAGAAATAGAGAGGTAGACCATGGGAATAGAAATAGAAGTCTAGAAACAGTCACAAGTATGTATAACATTAACAAACAAAAAGTTATGTTACAAATTCATTTTAAATCAGTAGGAAAAATGCTGCATTATAAAAAATTGCGTTGAGTGAGCACTAGTTAACACTTAGAAAAAGCATTGCATAGCCAACAGATGTATCAAAAAATGCTCATCATCATCAGAGAAATGCAAATTAAAACCACAATGAGCTATCACATTATACTTGTTAGAAAGCTGTTATGAAAAAGATGAAAGATAAGTGTTGGCAAATATGTGGAGAAAAGGGAACCCCTGGATGTTGTTGGAAGAAATGTAAATTAATATCACCATTTTGGAAAATGTTATGGAGGTTCCTCAAAAAATTAAAAATAGAATTATATATGATCCAGCAGTCCCCTTCTGGGTATATAATCAAAGGAACTGAAATCAGTATGCTAAGAGAGGTCTGCACTCCCCTGTTCATTGTAGTGTTATTCACAATAGCTGAGATGTGAAAACAACCTAGGTGTCCATCATCAGATGAGTTGATAATGAAAATATGCTATTGCACATATGCCAATGGAATACTGTTCAGCCTTAAAAAAGAAAAATTCTGTCATTTGTGGAAACATGAATGAACCTGGAGGACATTATGCTAAGTGAAATAAGCCAGGTATAGAAAGGCAAACACTGTATGATCTCACATATAGAATCTAAAAATGCTGAACTCATAGGAGTAGAATGCTGGTTATGAAGGGCCTGGGAGACAGAGGTGGATGGGGAAAGGGGACATATTGATCAAAGGGTATAAACTTTTAGTTAGTAGGAATGAGCTTTAGTGATTTATAGCACAGAATAGTGACTGTAATAATTAATAATGCCATGTGTATTTCAAAATTGCTAAAAGAGTAGATTTTAAATGTTCTTGCCACAAAGATGGTTAATGTATGAGGTGATAAATTTATTAATTACCTTGATTTAATTCTTCTACAATGTATACATATATAGAAACATCACATTGTACCCCATATATACAATTATCATTTGTCAATTAAGAATAAAACTTAAAAATTTTCAGTCATGGAAATGCAATCAGATTCAAGCAATGATACAAAATGTACTTCTTCATAAATGAATAAAGAAGAATTGATTTTTGATGGGAAAGTAAAAGAGGAGAAGCATACATTTTGGAACTTTCCTTATTCAACTGTACTTCACAATGTCAAATTCCTAACTCTCAATATCTTTCCTGTTCTTTGCTGCTGCTTCCAATTCTCTCCATTACTTTTTCCCAAAATTTATATCAAATTATTTCTTGCACCCAGCATTATCTTATTCCTCTTCAACTTTCCATTTCCTGAATCTGTTTTCTAGCTGCTAATTCTTTTCCTTTCTAGGGTAAGACCTCACAAAGTCTTTTTGGCCTCATGTCAAAAAGACCACCTAAAACATTCCTTATTACATTCTTTATTACTGGATTGGACAAAACAGTCCCTTTTAAGGGATATTTGGGGTGAGTTGGGTGAATGGAATCAATTCTCATCAGACAACTGCAGGATTTCCTTCAAAGGTGGAGGAAAATAAAGAATAAGCTGCGAATACTCAGATGTTGACATTTTTGTTACTCTCGGAGTTAAATTGTGGATCATGCATGAACTGGAATCCAGTCTTTAAAAATGAAACTGAGACAATGATTGTCAGACTACTTGGTATCATTATCATGGCTCAGAGGCTGCCAGAGGAAGACAAAGAAAAGGACGAGCAGGAAGGCATGATTTCCTAAGTACATTCTCACTGCAACAATATCTGTATGTTGGGGGCTCACATAAAATTTTGTTTCAGGAGATGGCCGGGCGCGGTGGCTCACGCCTGTAATCCCAGCACTTTGGGAGGCTGAGGCGGGTGGATCACAAGGTCAAGAGATTGAGACCATCCTGGTCAACATGGTGAAACCCCGTCTCTACTAAAAATACAAAAAATTAACTGGGCATGGTGGCGCATGCCTGTAATCCCAGCTACTCAGGAGGCTGAGGCAGGAGAATTGCCTGAATCCAGGAGGCGGAGGTTGCGGTGAGCCGAGATCGCGCCATTGCACACCAGCCTGGGTAACAAGAGCAAAACTCCGTCTCAAAAAAAAAAAAAAAAAAAAAAAAAAAAAAATTTGTTTCAGGAAAGATATCTCCTGCTAGAAAATTTGAGGATCACTTCTTATAAAACAATTAAATGATAATGATGTTAAATAGAAAAGAGCTGATTTAAAAAGCAATGTGATTTATAAAATTAAAAAAATACATAACTACAAAAATCACTTAGTAATATTTGAACAATAGGAAGTGAATGATTGTATTCACTCCTTTTGCTTATTTCTATTTAAAACATATTGATAACATATTGATGTTATTTGCTTTTGTCTTATACCTTTGGGGTATAATTTAGATACAGTAAAACACACAAATTGTAACTGTACAATCTGATGATTTTTCACACATGTATAAGACCAAGTGACCACCACCCAGATACAAATATAGAGTATTTTTATCACCCTAGAAAATTCCTTTATGTCCTATTCCAGTCATAAGCCCCACTCTCCACATCCTTCCAGGGTTAACCACTACTTTGATTAGTTTTGTGGGTTCTTAAGTGGACTCACACAGTATGTACATTTTAGTCTTGTTTTTTGCTCAACATAATATTTCTGAGAGCCATTAATGTTTTTGTGTATATTAGTTTTTTTTTAATGTTGAGTAATATTCTATTTTATAACTGCACCGCAGTTTGTTTATTCATTCGCCTAATGAATATTTGGATTATTTAAAATTTTTGCTATTTAAGAAGAAAGTGGCTATGAACATTATTTATTTATTTATTGTGACCATATCATTTATTTCTCTGGGAACATATACCTAGGAGTAAGTTTACAGGATACATGCATCTTTTTTTTTTTTTTTTTTTTTGAGACGGAGTTTCGCTCTTGTTACCCAGGCTGGAGTGCAATGGCACGATCTCGGCTCACCGCAACCTCCGCCTCCTGGGTTCAGGCAATTCTCCTGCCTCAGCCTCCTGAGTAGCTGGGATTACAGGCACGCGCCACCATGCCCAGCTAATTTTTTGTGTTTTTAGTTGAGACGGGGTTTCACCATGTTGACCAGGATGGTCTCGATCTCTTGACCTCGTGATCCACCCACCTCGGCCTCCCAAAGTGCTGGAATTACAGGTTTGAGCCACCGTGCCCGGCCATACATGCATCTTTAACTTCTCAGGATTTTGCTGAATTTCTCTTCAGAGTGGATGCATGCCTTTACATTTCAATTAGCAGTACTTGAGAGTTTCCCATTCTCTTTTTTCTTTGTCATTATAAGTAAACAAATCAAGACTTCTTTCCCCTCTGGGAAGACCAAAACTAAGCCTAGGGGAATGTGGCAAAACTAACTCTCACCTGGTCCAGTATCCAATCCAAGAGAAGCACAGAGAGAGCAAAAAAGGGTCTTGGGTCAGCAATAATTCTGGGTGTCTGTGCGTGTCTGGGTTGCCATCCTGGGAGAAGTGTGGGAGACAAAGTGAGAGGTGTGGAAAGCCAGTCTCAGGACACGGTTGCAGATGTTAGACAAGAATTCAGGTTCCCCTGGCTGACAGGTTAGGTTTTCAGGGTTGGATTCTAGGTCCTTCAGGGAACTGGAGGGTCTTGGGTGGCAGGGTTAGATACATGAACCAGCCTAGATAATTCCATGTTTACATCAGCAGTAGGGCTGCTGCTGCTGCTTTGCCTTTCTGGAAACACAGGGTAATAAGCTCTTAATGTGCAACTAAACCTGGGCTGACTTGAACTTGTGAGTAGATCTAACAGAAAGATAGGGCAAAGTGAATATAGACAGAGATGGGCAATATTCCAATGCCAAGTGCTCAATTGAGCCTAATCCTGGGGCACAATATGCATGTTAATTTTTTAGGTGGGAAGCTGTCTAAGTGCATGGGAGAAGCTAACTCTAAAAATGTGTGAAAGAAGTAGGTGTTTTTTGCCAAGACAAGTGGAACAGTCTGAACTAAGCGGTGTTGGTGGGTCCTAATAATGACAGTGAAAGCGAAGGCAAATTTTCTTAATCACCTTTGGTCGGTTTTGTGGTCATAGACTGAATGCTTAGACTTTCCTGGAAGACTGAGAACTTTGTAACTGATGATCCAGATGGCAGAGTTCAGCTGATTTTGATTCTACTTCCAAAATATATCTTGAATTATTTTACTTCTTTTTAGTTGTATTGCTATCACTTGAGTTGAAGCCACCATGATATATATTCTTTGGTAATTTCAATAGTCTCATTACCAGTCTCTTAACAATTTCTGTCCCACTCACATTCACGCACATTCATTGTGCATCTCAAAGTGTTATTCCCTTTTTTAGCTAATTTCAAATGTATGTTCTTGAAATTTCAATAAAAATCATTTTAAAATATCAGGAGCATATATTGGAAGATAGATAATATGGATACTGTAACTGCCCAACGGGTTAATCTTGCCCACTGCCTAGACAGAGCTAATTTATCAAGATGGGGAAATTGCAATGAAGAAAGAATAATTTGCACAGAGCTGGCTGTTCAGGAGACTGGAATTTTATTATTACTCAAATCAGTCTCCCCAGGCATTTGGGAATCAGAGTTTTTAAGAAGAATTTGGCAGCTAGGGGCTCAGGAAGTGGGGAGTGCTGATTGTTCAGATTGGAGATGGAATCACAGGGGGTCGAAGTGAATACTTCTTGCTGTCTTCTGATCCTGGGTGTGATTACAGAACTGGTTGAGCCACATTACCATTCTAGGTGGTGTCAGCTGGTACACTGAGTGTAGGGTCTACAAAATATCTCAAGCATGGATCTTAGGTTTTACAATAGTGATTTTATTTCCAGGAGCAATTTGGAGAGGTTCAGACTTTAAGCTGGAGTCCAAATAACTCCTAAACCATCATTTCTAATCTTGTAGCTAATTTGTTAGTTCTGCAAAGGCAGGCTGGCCCCCAGGAAGAAGGATTTTTTTTTTAACGAAGGGGAAAGGGCTATTATCAATTTTCCCGGGGTTAGTTCGGCCTATGCCCAGGAATGAACAAGGGCAGCTTAAAGGTTAGAAGCAAAATGAAGTTGGTTAGATCTGATCTCTTCCATTGTCATAATTTCCTCAGTTATAATTTTTGCAAAGGCGGTTTCATTACTAAGAAATGTGCCAACTTGAGGATTAGATGACCCAGGTTCTAATCTTAGAACAGCCACTAGCTAGCTTACAACTAAGTGATTATCTCTCTACTCCCTGGATTTCAGTTTCCTCATCTGTAAATAAAAGGATTGAACCAAACTAGAAAGTTTCTAAGAGCCATTGTAGGTCTAATATTTTCTGGTATTTTGTGGGGCTGCTTCAGAGGATTTTTCTTGAGTTCTTGCCTGTGATGGAGAGAAATGAAGTCCTGAGATGGTATTTCAATCGGCTGTCTCCTATCTCTCTTCTCTGAGATGACTGGCCTCATTGAAGTTTAAAGCGTTCCCATACACTGAGGAAAACCATATGAAAATGTTTAAAGAGCATTTGAGCAGGTGTGCCATGAGGACTGAGCTCCCAGCAGGAAAGGGGAAGTCTGTGATGTTTGTTTCACAACTCTGGTGTAGGTTCTTGTCAAATTCTCTGTGCTTTACTGTATACTTGACTACTTGACCTTAAGGTTATGTTGCTCCTTAAAAGCCACCAAATCTAGACTTGTTGGTAGGAGGTGAGTCCACAAGTTTCATGGAGTGCTGCTACCATCTTTGTAGGGTTCTGATTGAGTGGTGGATGTCAGAATATACATTTGTCCAGTTATGTTTTTAAAAATGTAAGTCTATGGCATAGAGTTATACAAACATGTTGTGCAATGTCAGTTTCCTAATTTTGATATCGTACTTTAGTTATGTAGTATACAACCATTGGTGAACTGGGTGAAGGGCATGAGGGACCTTCCTGATCTATCTCTGTAACTTCCCTTAAATCTTTGTTTAGAAGTTTAAACAATTTGACCTAGCAATCCCATTACTTGGTATATACCCAAAGGATTATAAATGATTCTACTATAAAGACACATATATACGTATGTTTATTGCAGCACTATTCACAATAGCAAAGACTTGGAACCAACCCAAATGCCCCTCAGTGATAGACTGGATACAGAAAATGTGGCACATATACACATATGTGGCAGCCATAAAAAAGAATGAGTTCATGTCCTTTGCAGGGACATGGATGAAGCTGGAAACCATAATTCCCAGCAAATTAACACAGGAACAGAAAACCAAACACTGCATGTTCTCACTCATAAGAGAGAGTTGAACAATGAGAACACACATGGACACAGGGAGGGAAACATCACACACCGGGGCCTCTCAGAGGGTGGGGCTCAAGGAGAGGGATAGCATCAGGAGAAATACCTAGTGTAGATGACGGGTTGATGGGTGTAGCAAACCACCATGGCATGTGTGTATACCTAAGTAACAAAACTGCACATTCTGCACATGTATCCCAGAACTTAAAGTATAATAAATTAAAAAAAATAGTCTTTCAAGGTGGTGACTAGGTCTCTAGGGCTGATTCCATGACATATTTTACAATTGTCTTAAGTTTGGCTTTTTTGTTTTCCTAAAGCAAAATGTAGATGATCTGACAATGCAATTGATTCTTACAATTTTACTTCTGAAGGGTGTTCCTGAGGAATTTCTGGTTGAAGTCTCAACACACATGTTCAGTGGCTTGTGCATGCACGTTATGTTTGATCAGGACCAAGGCCAGCCTCAGCAATAGCAGTGTGTACTGGTCTTTCTGGGTCCTTGGATTCCACACCGTGTCCCAACTTTGTTTTCCTTGTTCTGGTGTCTTCTGCCTTGCCTATTTCTCGGAAGTTCATGTAGATAGAAGACTATGGAATGGCCTGGCTGGTGGTCCTCCCAGACCTTTAAGGAGAGTAGGTGGGACAAGATGGGCCCCACTGATCATTTGGAGATTCAGTCAATCCAGAATCCATTCTTCTCTAGATGAGGGATGGGGAGTGTGTAGGGATGAGGAGGGTGTGCTGAAGGGAAGAGGAAGGATTGAGAAGTGACATTTGTGTAGACAGAATTATGGCTCTCCAAAGATATTCACTACCTCATCTCCAGAGCCTGTAAATATATTAGTTTACAGGGCAAGGGAAATTAAGGTTGCTAATCAGCTAACCTTAAATAAGGAGATTATTGTGGGTTGTTCTGGGGAAGGGGGCAATGTAATCACAAGTGGCCTTCAAAGCAGAAGAGGGAGAAGAAGACAGTCAAAGAGATGTGATAATAGAGCAGGGTCAGAGAGATGTTATGTTGCTATTTTGAAGACGGAGGAAAAGAATGTGGGTGGCCTCTAGAATCTGGACAAGGGAGGTCAGCGACTCTCTCCAAAGCTTCCAGAAGGGAATGCAGCCCTACTGACACCTTGATTTTTAGTTCAGTGATACCCATGCTGGGTTTCTGACCTACAGGACTCTAAAATAATAGATTTGTGTTGTTTTAAGCTACTGTATTTGTAGTAATTTGTTACAGTACAATAGAATAGAAATGCAACAAAAAGTGAATATAATACTGCAGTACAAAAGGTTTCAGGGTAAGTATTGATTGAGGAATCAGAGAATGGGATGCTGGGGTTGGGTGGAGTGAAATTCTAGGCAGAGGATAGCAGTTATGAAGGACAAGAAACCCAAGGTTTAAGGGGAAGGGTCTTAAACACTGCCATTGCTACTATCAAAATAATGAACATTTCTATTCCTCTGAGTTTCCTGATGCCCTTTGTAATCCATTTCTCCTTTCACCTCTTTCCCCAGACACTGATAAGCTTTCTAATTACCATAGAGCAGTTTGCATTTTCTAGAATTTTATAGAAATTGAATCATACAACTAAAAGTAGAGCTACCATTTGATCCAGCAATCCCACCACTGGACATCTACCCCAAGGGCAAAAAGTCATTATTTGAAAAAGATACTTGCACACACACATGTTTATAGCAGCACAATTCACAATTGCAAAATCATGGAACTAATCCAAATGCCCATCATTCAATAAGTGGATAAAGAAACTGTGATATATATGTATGATGGAATACTACGCAGCCATAAAAGGAATGAATTAACAGCATTTTCAGTGACCTGGACGAGATTGGAGATTATTATTCTAAGTGATATAACTCAGGAATGGAAAACCAAACATTGTATGTTCTTACTGATATGTGGGAGCTAAACTATGAAGACACAAAGGCATAAGAATGATACAATGGACTTTGGGGACTTGGCAGGGGGGAAGAATAGTAGGGAGGTGAGGGATAAAAGACAACAAATATGGTTCAGCATATACTGCTTGAGTGATGGGTGCACCAAAATCTCACAAATCACCTCTAAAGAACTTACTCATGTAACCAAATACCACCTGTACCCTCAATAACTTATGAAAAAATAAAAGAACTGAATCCTACAGCATGTACTATTTTTTAAAATATGAGACTTTGATTTACCATCATGATTTTGAGATAAGTCCTTATAGTTGTATATATCAATAGGTCATTCCTTTTTTAAATACTGATAGTACTTTATTGAAACTAATTAAATAAAACTATTGTTTTTGGTTGATTTTTGCATAAGAGACACCTATTCATTGATTCATTTCACAAATATTAATTGAGGGCCAACCATATGCCAGGTACGTTTTTTATTTTTTTTGACGGAGTCTTGCTCTGTCGCCCAGCTCACTGCAACCTCCACCTCCCAGGTTCAAGTGATTCTCTTGTCTCAGCCTTCTGAGTAGCTGGGATTACAGGCGTCCACCACCACAGCCCGCTAACTTTTTAAAAGACTTTATTTTTTCAGAGCAGTTTTAGGTTCACATCAAAATTCAGGAGAAGGCAGTGCTGTGCCAGCAAAGATTGCATTAAGAATCAGGAAAAGAGATGTTCATTCAGCTCAAGAAATCCGAGGCAGCTTTGGCAATTTGAGGTATATGGGTAGTAGCACAGAAGTGAAACTTCGATGGGAAAGGTGGAAACAGTGGGTTTGTATTATACTAGGCAACAGAGAAAGGGGGTGGAGAGAGTACAAGGCTAGGAATTTAAAAGTCTAGATTTTAGGTCATCTTGCTGTCTGATTATTTAATTCCTGGGCCTTAGTTTTCCCATATGTAAAATGAGGGGCTCAGAGTATCAGGACTGCTTTCCAGAATGAAATGAAAATTACATGATTTGGTGAAGTACCTTAGTGAGTTCTTCAGGAATAACATGGCTACGGTTATGGCATTTCAGCTTGCTATGTCACTAGGCCACTGTGAGCACAGCTCGATCTATTATGCGTGATGACCATGGAATATGGCTTCCCCCTAGGCAGAATGACATCTCTACTTAATGAGTATTCATTGCACTGCTTAAATGTAGAATAATGACCATGGCAGATGCAATCCTCCCAGTGACTGAAATTATTTTATATTTACTGAGATGTATGTATATGATGCTTTGCATGGGGCAAGTTCAAAGTCTTCACAAACTGCCATCTCTCATTCCTTTTGGGGTAACCAGGTAGTAACTATTTTGCAGTTGCTAAACATAGAAACATAGGGCTATGGATCCTCAAATCTTTCAATTCTTAAACATCAAGTATTCTAGAATCCTGAAATACTAAATTCAGTAAAAATGTCTCTGCATTCTGTTTGATTTTGTACACTTTTCAGTTTCTCACAAACCTTTTACTGACAGAGCATCGTAGCATCTGCCAGTGATAGGGCAACCAGAGGGTTTGGCAGCTTGTGGGTGGGAGTTTCAGGGTTTGGGGACTTGGCGGCAGTTAGATTGGGCTGTTGGTGTGGGAGGATGAAACTGTATTGATGATGGTCTTTGCTTTTCCTAAATCACAATTGCATCATATGAGATAGCTGAATTTATGTTGAGTTTTACAAAAGCCTCCTGGGAAAAGGGCAAAACTGGTTTTAGTGCGTAAGAAATTTATTTATGGCAATTATGGTATCAAACTGAGACTGGAGACTGTTGAGAATCTGGACCGTTTTCTGGTAGAGGGAAAAAAATCCATTTTACTTTTATAAGTAGGAAACATAGTTGAATCACTTTGTAGTTACAGTGATTTTTGAAAGTTCTTATTGTCTTTTTCTTAGGGTAGTAGGTAGGATATTCTTATCATACTAATTCGTAATTCAAATACGAATGAATTCTGGAAAGAAATATGAGAGAAAAAAAAGAATAAGAATGAACAGAAAGACAATGGCCAGCTCCATGGGAGGTGGTTTGAAGCTGTCAAGCATCCTTGGCCACGTCTCTCATGACTCATCTACATAGCAGAGCGATGGTTCTCCTGGAAACACCAGGTCACAGCTTTCTGCAGTTATTAAGATGATTCACAAGAAAGGGGGATGTAGGTCCCATTTCAGGTTTATCTGCCATGCATAAATATGACTTATTTCTTTGATTTGATTTCAGACAGAATATCATGAAAGGGAAATTGTATTAACTAATTTAGTTTTCAAACAAGAAGACTAGAAAACTAGAGTGCACCCCAACCATCCTTGCACATTGTCCTCTAACCTGGGTTACTTTTGGTAAGGTTCTGAAAAAGGCCCTTCTAGTAGAATGTGTTATAATGTAACCTGTCTATGGACAACTTAGGATATATTAAGAAACTAATTTTTCCCCCATTACTTCTTCCTACTAAACTCTGTAGAATCTCCTTTTCCTGGCATCTTAAGTAGGTACCCACCATTCTGATCATTTAATTTTTAAACTTTTAATTGAGGTATGGTTGAATTACAATAAACTGCACATATTTAAAGGATACAGTTTTTTGAAATAGGTCTACACTTGTGAAACCATCACTAATGTAAAAATAATGAACATTTCTATTCCTCCGAGTTTCCTGGTACCCTTTTGTCATTTCTCCCTTTACCCCTTTCCCCAGACACTGATATGCTTTCTATTACAACAGAACACTTTGCATTTTCTAAAATTTTATAGAAATTGAATCATACAGCATGTAATTTTTTTTAAAAATCTGATAGAGACTTTGTATATATCAATAGTTTATTCCTTTTCTTTAATGTTGTTAATACTTTATTGAAACTATTGTTTTTGGTTGAATTTTGCATAAAAGACATCCATTCTTTTATTTATGGACGATTTATTATACAAATATTAATTGTATATGTTTTATTATTACAAATATTAATTGTAAAATATGTTGATTTATTATACAAATATTAATTGAGTGCCAACCATGTGCCAGGCATGTTTTAAATTACTTAAAAAATATTTATTTATTTATTTATTTATTTATTTATTATGCATTATTTTTATTTTTGAGACTGAGTCTTGCTCTATGGCCCAGGCTGGAGTGCAATGACGCAATCTCAGCTCACTGCAACCTCTGCCTCCTGGGTTCAAGTGATTCTTGTGCCTCAGCCTCCCGAAGAGCTAGGATTACAGGTGCCCACCACCACACCTGGCTAAGTTTTGTGTCTTTAGTAGAGATGGGGTTTCACTGTGTTGGCCAGGCTGGTCTCAAACTCCTGACCTCAAGTGATCCACCCACCTCAGCCTCCCAAAGTGCTGGGATTAAAGGCGTGGCCACCATGCCCAGCCAAGACTTTGTTTTTTTTAGAGCAGTTTTAGGTTCATGTCAAAACTGAGAGGCAGGTACAATGATTTTCCATATGTCTCCTTTCCTGACACATGTATGGCTTCCTCCTTATCAACATTTTTCACTAAAGTGGTACATTTGTTACAATCAATGAACCTACATTGACACATCATCAACCAAAGTCCATAGTTTACATTAAGGTTTATTTTTGGTATACGTTCTATGGATTTGGACAAATATAAAATGACATTTATCTACCAATATTGTATAATACAGAGTATTTTCACAGCCCCAAACATCCTCTGTGCTTTACCTGTTCATTCCTTTCTCCTCCTTAACTTCCAGCAACCACTGACAATCCAGTCATTTTTGATGAGCAAAGTTCCATCCAATACAGTTTAAAATTCCAAATTCATATCCAATTTCAAACTCTTCCCTTAAGTTATTGCTCAAGGGACCCAAAAAGTGGATTGGAGGGGGGTATGCAGAAAGAGAAGGGGAGAGAGACAGCGAGACTGCATTTGAGATTTCTCTCCTCCCTTTCTCTCTACACATGTAGGTTGTCCAGGATTGGGGCAGGTTAGGGGTAGAGAGAGGAGATAACAAACTCTTAGACACTTGGCCACCTGCCAGTTGTGGGATAGTGCCCTTGGTCTTACTCTGATCACTCTGGTTCTCTCTGCTTCTGGTGGACTCTGATGATATAATGGTTTCCTTATGATGGTTTCTTGTTCAGGTCAACCTGATCCCCTGTCTCAATGAGTGCTTTCTTAGAGGGGGGCAGCACCACTGTGGTCCCTACCTTCAGTCCCCTTTTAGGTAGGTTGCCACCTTGTTTGCCCTGTCTATCTGGGTACCCCTTTTTGTCCCTCCTCTGCTCTGTAGTCCTTGCTGTAGATTGATGGAAACCACTGAGATTTTCTTCCATAGCTTCTGTTGTGAAGCCAGGGTGGAGATGCCACACACCCTTTTCTTCCCAGGATTACTAAGCCATACCTTGTCCTTGATGTGCTGCTCCAGGACTACTCCAATAAGCCTCTTGCCTTCAGAAATCTGGAGTGAAAGTGGGCACAAATCTCCGTGTTCAAGTGTATGCCTCAATCTTCAGGCCAAGGCCTCCATAGAACTCTCTCACTGGGCTTCACTCTGCTCTACTCACTGGGCAGTGGGATGCTGATGGGCTCCCTGTCTCAAAGCCACCCCTAACTCTGCAGGGCATTCTCCTGGAGGAGGGCATTCCCTTTCTCCTGAACATATTTGGCTTTGTGGGAGAGGGGAAAGATTTCCTTACTGCCCAAACTATACTCATCCAAGGCTGGGGACTCTTACCACTCTCCTCTGCCTCCGCAGATTACGTGGACTGTGAGTTAGGGTTAATGGCTGTCAGTGATAGGGTTGGTTTTACCTACTAGAAATCACTGGGGGAATATGTCTGTCCCTTTAGATATAGAGACCCAGTGCTTGTAGACCTCATCTATAACTCCTGTGCCAGTTCTGGAGGCATAGAAAAGGATCCACTCAACATCCGGGCATAGTTGACTATGTTTTCCTGCCAGTCAGTAGCCTTTCAGTATTATGGGATGATATGGCATTTTTTGTTTGTTTTTGTTTTAATCTCTTAGTTCCTATTTCTAGAAAAGCCATAGAAAATAATAGGGTTTATGAAAAATAAGACTGTCTATTTCAGTACAGACTTGTTTTCCAGGAAATATTTGATTTCCCTACAGCTAGATGCTATAAATACAGTAGGGCTTTACATGTACATTGTTATAACAGAGATTTATTCTGTAACTTAAATTGTGGCCTTCAGCTGTGTTCTATGTAGTAAAAGCCCCTTCTGCCCAGGGAGGCTGTAGGGAGCACTTTGAAGTCAAATGGATTCGGGTTGGAATCAGCAGCTGTGTGAGACTGGGCAAGTCTCTTAACATAGCTTTCATAGGTAAAATAAAAAATATTTGTACCTACTCATCTTAGAGGCTTATAAACACTCAACTGAATAATGTATGTAAAACATTTAACATGATTCCCAGATCATAGATAGTATACAATAGAGCTAGATACTTTTATTATCGCTATGGTACAGATAATGCCGTACTACAATTTGAATAGGAACATGTCAGGTTGGGCATGGGAGGCCAAGACTGGGTATTCTACTACATAGAAGGAGCATATATCATGGAAGCAGGAAAAGGAGCCAAGTTCGGAACAGACGGCAGAGGTTAGGACTCCATTGAAATGACTGGGAGACACTAGATCAGGTATTAAGGTGAAAGAGTGTAGAAAACTACAATTAGGTATAGTATGGATAAGGCTTGATGGTTATGGATTTGTAATGTAAGGTTCAGAACATGCTTCTGAAGGAAGGAGACCTAGGATTGTAGATGGAAACAAAATAGCACCTCTGACATCACTGCCTAGAGTGTGAGAGACAGTAGTTAATTGCCTGTGGTGTTTCTCCTTTTGCCAGAGGAGATCCTTAAATATTTTCCCCTTATGACCAGCATGTCGCATTTTCTCTGTTTCTACTAATTCTGGTAGGGGTGAAGTAGAATTGAATATTCTTTAAAAAAAAAGTGCTAACTGGATAGGCAAAAAATAGTCATTCAGATTATTATTTTTTGATAATAAGTGGGATTTAACATTTTTCAGTATGTTTACAAGCTGTTTGCCTTTTTCCCTTTGTGAATTTACCTACTTCTGCCACTTACAATTTATTTATTGAGATTTTAGGTTTTTTCTTACTAATCTGTGCATTCTCTGGATATAGCAACTCCTTTTCAGCCATATTTGCTGTATATGTTCCCATTTGCCTTTGACTTCTTGATTTTGCACTTTTAGGGAATATGGAACTTTGATAATTATATGGAGTTAGATGTATCAATCTTTAAAAACTTCAAAAACTCTTCCAAGACTTTTAAGATTACTTTTGTAACATTTTTCTATGGCACATTTTTTACATATAATTATTTATATATTCCTATAGGCATTATGAAGTTTGATTTCTACATGTAACTATTCATCTGAAATCTATTTATGAGATACAGATATAGTGCACATTTATCACAGCATTGTTTATTGTGTATTACTTCTTTTCTGCACTAATTTGTGATCTTTATCATAAATTAAACTCATGTTTAATAAGCACTGTTTATGTGTAACTTCTGTTGTTGATTTCAAGAATATCAATGGGATTTTTTTTCTTTTTTTTGCCTCATAGTGTAGAGATGTGAACAGAGAACTGCTGGGTTGTATATTTACCCAAGGCATCTCTTTGGATATCATGGTTATCCATTAGCATAAACTCAGTTTTCAGAATGTAATTATCAAGTGGTGTTACAGCTCATTCAACATTGTTTATAAATATTAGTCTTTCCACATATGGCCAAAGCTCAACACCACGAGTGTTGACAAGAAATAATGCATATCATGTTCAGTTTCATTAGCAGGGAGAGGTGAATTAAAAAGGAAAATCTGTTTCTATAGCATTTGTAGAGCCAGTAGTTGTTATTATGTCATATCTGTTCTTAATGAGTAATACCCTTCCTACACTACCCTCCCAACAAACTGGTGGCTGCTAAGTCAGATAATTGAATTTTTCAAGTGAGAAAAGTTGCTCTTGCATCAAGTTTGTGATACAGTGCTTGTTGGTGGATATAATTCTTCCATTATAAGCTCCATCCATCATGCCAAGGCAAGTGTCCAGAACTATGAGATTGGACATGGCAAAGACTGGTAATAACTTCACTAATAGATTTTATTTCTTCACTTTAACAATTATATGTCTATCTACATATAGGACTATGTTTAGATGGCATGTATTTTCAATTTTAAGCAATTTCAGACCTGTTTGAGAAGAAATACTTTAGTTAGCATTATTCTCTAGATGTTATTTATCAACTGACCTTGTCCATTTGAGTACGCTAATTAATCTGTAGGCAAAGGTCCTGCTTGCCCAATGATACTCAAGCTGAGTTTTACAACTGTTAGATCATGCCAGGGGTTCAGGCTTATAGAGGTGTGCTCTAAGACTATCATGGCTTTCTTGAGATTTGACCATCCTATCCAATTTCTGCCTCCATTTGGATTCTTGGTCTCTCACATGTAAGGGATCCAAAGAAATACAGTCATCATATTTATTGCAACTGAGTTGTTTCTTAAATTTCTCTGCAAAGTGGTACCGAATTTTCTACTAGCTCCTTACCTTCCTGGTGTGACATGCACTAATTTTTCCAGACTTGACCAATTCACCAAACCATTATACCTCCTCTTTCATTCCACAGAAGCAGGAATACCAAATGGGTTAGGAAATCTGGCTCATACTTGATTTATGGGCTCTGTGGACAAATGATATTTATTGGAGTCAGTGCCTGTAAGATTTGGTGAGTTATGGTAACAGCAACAGAGTGGTTCTGTGCAAAACAGGCAAAATGAAATTTAGGAATTAGAATTGGTAGCTGAAGGGATAGAGCTGTTTAGAACTATAGGGGTTTAAGGAAAAATAGGTATATATTTTTGGAGCTTTGGCATTTTCTAGAATTCATGGGGAAGAGAGGTTTTTGTACTCTTATCTATGTATCAGAGGTTGTTTCAGTGGGTTTAGAACAGAATGGAGGAAATAGATAGAACCTATTTCAAAGCCTAGTAACATGGGGGTTGTAGGCTGAGCAGTAGTACCCAAGCAACCCAGGAAGAATGGTCCCCCTTGGAGATGTAACTGTGGTTGGGTTCCTAGGCCATGGTAAAGAAGTGATCAGAAGAGAGGGTAAATGAGTAAGAAGAGGGTTGGACAGAGCTGAAGCATCACTTGGTAAATTCAAATCTTGCAATTATAGTTGATTCTGGTAAGGGAGCATTTGGTTTTGCTTTGCTCCTTTGATCCAAGGTAAGTGCTTACCTGGCACTTTATTCCACTGGAGGAATGTCACTTGAAACTGAGAATATCAGGTCTTAATCACGTCAAGTCTCAAGAGAAAAGCAGTATAGATGGGAACTCAGGATTAGAGATTGAGGAATAGAGGGTTTGAAGTAGTAGGCAATTCTAGTCTTTAGATTAGAGAGGAACAGCCAGATATTGAAATCAAGCAAGGTTATGCCTAATAGGTATAGGGTACTAGTAATAAGCAGCCAGGATTTGGGGAAATGGTAGTTCTGCTTGATTTTAATTTTTTAGAATAAAAGTGTAGTATGTATCAAATAACATATAAACCCAAAGATTCTTCTACTAGATAATTTTAAATGAAATTTGGTCCCTAGAAAGTAAGTATTAATAATAAAGCTAAAAACTGGTGAGGCACAGTGGCTCACATCTGTAATCCCAGCCCTTTGGGAGGCCAAGGTGGGCAGATCACTTGGGGTCAGGAGTTTGAGACTAACCTGGCCAACATGGCAAAACCCATGTCTACTAAAAATACAAAAATTAGCTAGGCACAGTGGCGCATGCCTGTAATCTCAGTTACTGGGAGACTGAGGCAGGAGAATCACTTGAACACAGGAGGTGGAGGTTGCAGTGATCCAAGATTATGCCACTGCACTCCAGCCTGGGAGCCTGCCTGACAGAGTGAGACACCAACTCAAAAAACAAACAAGCACACAAAGAAACATTATCACTGCATATTTGTGAATATTCCCTACAAACTTTACTCAAATTATAAGTATGTATGCATTATATATGCAATGTATGTATAAGTATATATCTTAAGATTTTTCTCTCTATGTATATAAAGACAGGGAGAAAGAGAGTGACAGAAAATGGACTTCTGCTACTCTGGAAATGAAGTGTTTAGTGTGTGTGTGTGTGTGTGTGTGTGTGTGTGTGTGTGTATATAAAACAAAATTAGCTTGATTCCTTTCCTGATTGTGTGCTTTTATTTTTGGCTTGCTATTTTCAATAAGTGACTCAGAATCGGAAGTGAAAAATCATTTTACAGTTCAACTAGAGATTTTTTTTCTGTTAGGATAGTTGTAATCCTTACATAATATGAGTACAATCTCTGAATGTTTATTAAATGTCTGGTGCTAGGTTTCTGGGTAAAACAGCAATACCAGCCCCCTAACTTCCATGTCTCTCTAATTATATGTAAACTTGTTTAAGATCATCAAGTACAATGATTCATCACCCCAAGGTGCTCTGCTAAAGGCTACATTGTTATAAGACTATTGTTCTCTCTCTACTGAATATATTTATTTTGAGATTTGGTTCTTTTTTTTAAAAATTTTAAAAATAAGCTCCAGATCTCTATCTATACTTGTTATGTAAGAAATAATAAACACTTGAATGTATTTATCTACTTTTACAAAGTTACTTATAAAAATAGAAGGCTACTGCATTCTTAGAAATATCTGCTTAGATTTATTGCTGTCATTATTAGCATAATCATCATTATCGTCCTCATCACCATTCCTTAGGATTTGTTAGTACTAGTTGCTAACAATTGAGTTCAGGGATTATTGTAAATTCCAGTAGCATCTATAAATAGTATATATTAAATAACAGACTCTTTGCCCTTAGAAAAAAAGAGAGAAAAATGAAGAATGGTCAAAATTATAGGTAGTTCCTAAATTTCAAATGAATTGGTTGCTAAAATTTAGTTTGTAAGGTAGTTTGTTTGAACCTGGATCACCTTTTATTGATTGATTGGTGAACACTGTTAAATACGGTGTGTATGTGCCTAGTTTTTCTACCAAAAGCCTGCTCAAGAGCTGAAAACTATCTGTTTAACTCTGTGATAAGAGTATTTAAATCAGAGTCTATTGGTAAAAATTTATCAAGATTCAACACAGAGACTTCCAGTAGAGTTAGTGGAGAGCGATCTTTCTCTTTCTGCCATCCTCACCTGTACACCCAAGGAAGACATGAAGACATTTATACCCACTGTTGTGGGTTGAACTGTGTACCTTCCCCCAAATGTTGAAATCCTAACCCTAGATACCTATAAATGTGACCTTATTTGGAAATAGGGTCTTTGACATCCAGTCAATTTAAAATGAGGTCGTATTTGATTGATTAAGGTGGGGCCTAGTTGAATGACTGGTGTCCTTATAAGAAGAGAGAAATTTGGACATAAAGACAAGAAGAATGCAATGTGAAAGCAGAGGCAGAGATTAGGGATGTGTTTACAAGCCGAAGAATGCCACGGATGACTGGCAACAACCAGACGCTAGAAAGGGGTAAGGAAGGACCCTCTCCTAGAGCCTTCACAAAGGGCATCGTCCTGTTGATACCTTGATTTTAAGCTTCTAGCCTCTAGAACTGTGAAGGCTAATACATTTTTATTTCTCATGTGTCTGTCTGCTCTATGATTACTCCAGAAAGGGACTTACTACTAAAACAAAACTTGACAGGTGTAAGTTTGATGTAGTTTAGTTTGCCATCTTATAACACAATTGGGGAGGTAATATTTGAACTACTTTATTACTAGTGCTTTTTTTTTTTTTTTTTTGAGATGGAGTCTTGCTCTGTCACCCAGACTGGAGTGCAGTGGCACAATCTTGGCTCACTGCAACCTCCACCTTTTGGGTTTAAGCAATTCTCATGCCTCAGCCTCCCAAGTAGCTGGGATTACAGGCATGCACCACCATGCCCAGCTATGGTTTGCATTTTTAGTAGAGATGGGGCTTTGTCATGTTGGCCAAGCTGGTTTCAAACTCCTGGGCTCAACTGATCTGCCTGTCTTGGCCTCCCAAAACGTTGGGATTATAGATGTGAGCCACTGCACCTGGGTAGCTAGTGTTTTTAATATAAATCCTTCAGTTCAATATGAATTTTAAGATATGTGATAACACACAGTGAGCCTTACAATTTATAGGATTATCATGACAAGACATGAATATGTAAAAAATACTAAAGGTTGTATACAATAGAAACCTGTATGTTAATCCTTACTTTAAATAGAGAATACATATCAAATAAAGACAGAATAGCTATAGTTAAGTTTTAAAAAGATCCCTCTGTTTACTATCCTTCTGTTTTGTTTTGTTTTGTTTTGTTTTCCTATTGAAACTTGGCTTAACTCCAAATTTCTGGATTGGTAAGAGTCCATTGTATTTCTAGATTCTGCTTCTCTCCAAGATGATCCAAGAATCCAGCTGTCTTAATGAAGCCAAAGAGGCCAGTTATCTTTCCAAATATCTCATAGAGAAAGAAAGAATTAGAAAATTTGATCAGCCTTCTATTGGTTTTGATGCCATTGTTTCTGTTGTCCACATGTTACTGGCAATAATGGGTCCTTGGAGTTTGATGCACCCTTTTTTACTCCAGTGATGCACTTTCTGATTAATGACCTATTGCAGTAGTCGGGTCCTTGGAGTTTGATGCACCCTTTTTTACTCCAGTGATGCACTTTCTGATTAATGACCTATTGCAGTAGTGGTGTGTCTCACACTTGGACCACAGTTCTATAGTTTATCCTCATATAGGCTAAGAGGATGGGCTTTGAAGTCTGATAACCCTGAGTCCCAGCTCTGCCACTTAATAGCTTAAGCTCACTAAGCCTCTGTTTTCAGGACTGTAAATGGTAATACTATTATATTTTTCTCATAAACTAGTTGTAGAAATTAAATAAGAAAATGCATATACAATACTTAGGAAAAGCCTGAAATGATGACTTAGGAGCAGAAGGTTTTATATGTATGTTTATGAAGAGATGTAATAGCATGGGGAAAAGCCTATGATATAATATACCATATATCATATATGATATAATTTTAAGGGCAAATAGAGGAATAAAATTGTATATTAGTGTGATTTTTTTTTTTTTGAGACAGAGTCTTGCTCTGTCGCCAGGCGCCAGGCAGGAGTGCAGTGGTGCAATCTTGGCTCACTGCAACTTCCACCTCCCAAGTTCAACAGATTCTCCTGCCTCAGCCTCCCAACTAGCTAGGACTATAGGCATGTGACACCATGCCCGGCTAATTTTTGTATTTTTAGTAGAGACAGGGTTTCACCAAGTTGGCCAGGCTGGACTTGAATTCCTGACCTCGGGTGATCCGCCTGCCTTGCCCTCCCAAAATGCTGGGATTACAGATGTGAGCCACTGTGCCCAGCCAACAGCCTATTTTTTATCATAAAGTGTTATTGAAACACAACACGCTCATTCATTTCAGTATTGTCTATGGTGTTTTAATGCTACAATAGTATGTTTCAAGAGTTGCAGCAGAGACCACAAGACCCACAAAGCCTAAAATATTTTACTACCTGGCCTTTCAGAAGAACTTTTCCAATCCCTGTTGTATACTGTAAACTCTGAGCAGGGTTTGATCAAAACCTGCCCTTTTCAGAAGAATTTTTCACCCACAATTATACTATCCAACAATAACCACTATTACAATTTTGGTAACAAATTAGCCCCCAAATCCCAGTGGCCTAACTCACCAAAACTTTATTTCTCTCTTATGCCACCTGTCCATCATAGGTTAGCAAGGGGCTTAGTACATCAAAGACTCAGGCTGATGGAAACTCTAGCATCTCATAGCTGCATCTGGAACATGTGAACTAAAGAAATCACTTTAAGAGACTAGGAAGAAGAGAGTGGGGCACTTGTCTAGTGTAGTAGTTAGGGTTCTCCAGAAAATAGAACCAACTGGATTTATTTATTTATTTACTTACTTACTCACTTAGTTATTGACTATTTTTAGGACTTGGCTCATGCAATTATGGAGGTTGAGGAGTCCCAAGATCTGTAGTTGGCAAGGTGGGGACCCAGGAGAGCTGATGGTAGATAGTTCCAGTCCAAGTCTGAAGGCTTGAGAAGCGGGAGTGCCCATGGTGTAGGTTTCAGTCCAAGCTCGAGTCTGAACTGAAGGCAAGAGACTGGTGCCCCAGCTTGAAGGTAGTCAGGCAGAGAGAGAGAATTCTCCTTTACTTGGCCTTTTGTTTTATTCAGGCCCTCAGTGGATTGCATAAGGCCTGTCCATATTAGGAAGGACAATTTGTTTTACTCAGTCTACCAATTTAAATGCTCATCTCTTCCAGAAACACCCTCTCACACACAGCTAGAAATAACGTTTAACCAGATATCTGGGCACCCCATGGCCTAGTTGAGTTGAGACATAAACTTAACTGTCACACCTAGGGAGTAAAATTTAAAGGGAAACTGAAAAACTCAGTAATCTAGGTTAAATAACATGTTAATGCAGTACTTAAAAAATCAACACAAAGATTCACAATGAACAAAATTGTGACATTTTAAATAAAGATAGAACCAGTAATAGCACCTTGCCAAGCCATGTTGGAGCCTGAGGCAATACTAATTTTGTCTTTACTTAGAATTTTGATATTTTGTTCACCATGCAGGGCACAAAAGTACCCTAAGCACCCTAACACAATAATTAACATATAGTGGACCTGTTACAGTTTTAAAAAATTGATTATGAATTGGTTAGCCCATGATACTGCAGAAGAGGAATTGGAAAACCTGTTAGTGGGAACAGTTTGACCTAGTTGTTCTGGTAGAGGATAGAACTTTCTAATCCTAAATTTCTGTACTAACTCTATTCAGCAGTTTGTCTATTCAACGACAAATATTGGCTATGGGTTCTGCCTTAGTCCTAGACCCGTGGGCGCCATCCTAATTTATATGACTGTCTTAAGGTGGTATTTTGGGATTTACTATACTTTAAGCATAATTTTGAATATAATTTTTTAAAATTTAGATTTTCTGTGAAGACTTGCTTGTACAGTCTAAATACTTGCCATATTACTTTTTAGCCAACTATTTTTGGCATCCTTTCCCATTTCTTAGTTGATGTAGTCGTCAAATAGAATAATATCATCTTCCCCTTGCAGGTTCTTCTTGTAACATCTCCATTATGACTGGAAGATAGAATGTTCATTCCAAAAGTCAGATTTGTTAGGATTCTAAATCACATTTTTCAGAGTTCAAAGTTCCATGTTAAACATGAGCTTGAATTTTCCTCCATATAATATTTGGATGTAGCTGCTCCCAAGGACTGAAATAATAATGTTTACTTCTTGGCATGGAGACCTGTGCTGATCAGTACAGAGACTTGGATGAGGATAAGGAACATTCACCTTTCTCTTCCAAATACCCATTATTTGGTAAAGACAAAGATTTTGGTAAAGACTTGGGAAGGCAGCATTATGTGAGTGGATGCTAAAGTAACATGATAGTCATTAAAGAAAACATTTTTAAAGGGAGTATAATAAATGTAGAAATAGAAAACACAATTATACATTTAGTTTACCATTGAAAATAAAAATAAATGTACCCCAACGGTAGTTACCCAAATGCAAAGCTTAAAGTGTTCATGAAGTTCCAATAAACTTACACATAGTTTAGTCTGAGATATACCTAAAATGTCCGCTGGCTTTTTGTTAGATGCCCTCATTACCAGATTTCCTTTACCCAGAGGTAAAATTTACAGTTATTCTTTATGTAGGGAAATAGAAGAAGAGCAAGAAATGTTCTCCTTCTTCACCTCAGTTCTTGGATGTGGTTGGAGAGAGGGTGAGGTCGTCGGAGAGAAAGAGAGAAAACCCAGAAATGAGGTTTGAGGAAAGAAAGAAGTGGAAAATGAGAGGAAGATATTAAGGGAAAAATGTGGAGTAGTGAAGAAGAAAAGGACAGAAAGAGACTGTGTGGAAAGAACAAGAGACAGGAGTCTGGCTCTAAAAGCTCCATTTTGTGTACTGCTTGGAGACAATGTGAAGGAGACAGAAACAAAGTTTTGGGTAGTGGAGACTCACCTGATTCATTATTTACTATACAGGTGCCCTCCAAATTGTGGGGAATAATTTGGATCTGGTGCCACTATTGGGATTTTTTTTTCTGAAGGTACTAATATTCTGAGGTGTAACAGAATTTCTTCTCTTTTCCTGGTACAGGAATGAAGTGAGCTAAGAAGAACTAAACATTTATCAAGTACAAATGGCAAGAATAAAGATCTCCAACTCTTCATTTGTTCCCACTATGCTAGTTTTCCTGTTATTTTTCTAATTTTTTTATTTTGGTGAGGACTGCCTATAGCATGGTTCTCTAATAGGTGGGAAAATGAAAGAGTTTTTCTGAAGAAAAATTAACTGCTTTCTTAAACGTTACCTTGAATAGCTGGTATGTTAACTTGCCTCTATTTTTATAATTTTTTGAGAGAAAACTTGAAGATTTTCTGCATAGGCAATTTTCTAGTATTACTTAGCTGAGCCATGTGGAGAGACTATTTCTACTGCTGATAATAGTTGTTTTATCTCTGGAAACCATTAAAAATAAAGTATTTATTTGTATGTCCCACAGCACCTATGCACATGCTTTGTTTACAGAGGGTCCTTTGTAAAAATTCAAATAATTATCAATTTAAGATCTTTGTAGCTTATATATATGTTTTTTTCCTCCATAATTATGAGAATTGTGAGCACTTGAACTAACTTGTTTATGTGCTATATTTTATATCTGAATTACACTGCTGGTTTTTATTTTTAATTTGATTTGCATCTTTATCAAACCAACAGAAATGCATAGTTTAAAAAGTTAAAATGAATAAGACTTATAATGAATACAGCAGTGTCCTGTGGCATATTTTCCCATACCTGATTCCTGTTCCCTATTCTACTTTATTAAGTTTTTCATCTCCTTATTTCTAAACAACAGACTCATACTAACTTTAAAACTCATTTTATGCACCAACGACTTTCTGCTATGGATAGTGAGGCTTTAGTTTTCTTTTTTTTTATTGCATTTTAGATTTTGGGGTACATGTGAAGAACATGCAAGATAGTTGCATAGGTACACACGTGGCAGTGTGATTTGCTGCCTTCCTCCCCTTCACCTATATCTGGTATTTCTCCCCATGCTATCTATGCCCAATTCCCCAACCCCCGCTGTCCCTCCCCTATTCCCCCCAACAGACCCCAGTGTGTAGTGCTCCCCTCACTGTGTCCATGTGTTCTCATTGTTCAACACCTGCCTATGAGTGAGAACATGCGGTATTTCATTTTCTGTTCTTGTGTCAGTTTGCTGAGAATGATGTTCTCCAGGTTCATCCATGTCCCTACAAAGGACATGAACTCATCATTTTTGATGGCTGCATAATATTCCATGGTGTATATGTGCCACATTTTCCCTGTCCAGTCTATCATTGATGGGCATTTGAGTTGAATCCAGGTCTTTGCTATTGTAAACAGTGCTGCAAAGAACATTCATGTGCATGTGTCCTTATAGTAGAATGGTTTATAATCCTTTGGATATATACCCAGTAATGGGATTGCTGGGTCAAATGGAATTTCTATGTCTAGGTCCTTGGGGAATCACCACACTGTCTTCCACAATGGTTGAACTAATTTACACTTTCACCAGCAGTGTAAACGTGTTCCTATTTCTCCACATCCTCTCCAGCATCTGTTGTCTTCAGATTTTTTAATGATTGCCATTCTAATTGGCATGAGATGGTATCTCAATGTAGTTTTGATTTGCATTTCTCTAATGATTAGTGATAATGAGCATTTTTTCATATGTTTGTTGGCCTCATGTATGTCTTCTTTTGTAAAGTGTCTGTTCATATCCTTTGCCCACTTTTGAATGGGCTTGTTTGTTTTTTTCTTGTAAATCTGTTTTAGTTCTTTGTAAATTCTGGATATCAGCCCTTTGTCAGATGGGTAAACTGCAAAATTTTTTTTCCATTCTGTTGGTTGCCAATTCACTCTAATGACTGTTTCTTTTGCCGTGCAGAAGCTGTGGAGTTTGATTAGGTCCCATTTGTCTATTTTGGTTTTGTTGCCAATGCTTTTTGTGTTTTGGTCATGAAGTCCTTGCCTACTCCTATGTCCTGAATGGTTTTGCCTAGATTTTCTTCTAGGGTTTTTATGGTGTTAGGTCTTATGTTTAAGTCTTTAATCCATCTGGAGTTAATTTTAGTGTAAGGTGTCAGAAAGAGGTCCAGTTTCTGCTTTCTGCACATAGCTATCCAGTTTTCCCAACACCATTTATTAAACAGGGAATCCTTTCCCCATTGCTTGTTTTTGTCAGGTTTATCAAAGATTGTATGGTTGTAGATATGTTGTGTTGCCTCCAATGCCTCTGTTCTGTTCCATTGGGCTATATCTCTGTTTTGGTCCCAGTACCATGCTGTTTTGATTACTGTAGCCTTGTAGTATAGTTTGAAGTCTGGTAGTGTGATGCCTCCTGCTGTGTTCTTTTTCTTAGAATTGACTTGGCTCTGTGGGCTCTCTTTTGGTTCCACATGAAGTTTAAGGTAGTTTTTTCCCGTTCTGTGAAGAAGATCATTGGTAGCTTGATGGGGATAGCGTTGAATCTGTAAATTACTTTGGGCAGTATGGCCATTTTCACGATATTGATTCTTCCTAACCATGAACATGGAATGTTTCTCCATCTGTTTGTGTCCTCTCTTATTTCGTTGAGCAGTGGTTTGTAGTTCTCCTTGAAGCGGTCCTTTACATTCCTTGTTAGTTGTATTCCTAGGCATTTTATTCTCTTTGTAGCAATTGTGAATGGCAGTTCGTTCTTGATTTGGCTTTCTTTAAGTCTGTTATTGTTGTATAGGAATGCTTGTGATTTTACACATTGATTTTGTATCCTGAGATTTTGCTGAAGTTGCTTATGGATTCAGGAGATTTTGGGCTGAGACGATGGGGTCTTCTAGATATACTATCATGTCGTCTGCAAATAGAGACAATTTGGCTTCCTCCTTTCCTATTTGAATACCCTTTATTTCTTTTTCTTGCCTAATTGCTCTGGCTAGAACTTCCAGTACTATATTGAATAGGAGCGGTGAGAGGGCATCCTTGTCTAGTGCCAGATTTCAAAGGGAATACTTCCAGTTTTTGCCCATTCAGTATGATATTGGCTGTTGGTTTGTCATAAATAGCTTTTATTACTTTGAGATACATTCCATCAATACCGAGTTTATTGAGGGTTTTTAGCATAAAGGGCTGTTGAATTTTGTCAAAGGCCTTCTCTGCGTCAATTGAGATAATCATGTGGTTTTTGGTTTTGGTTCTGTTTATGTGGTGAATTACGTTTATAGACTTGTGTATGTTTAACCAGCCTTGCATCCCCGGGATGAATCCTACTTGATCATGGTGGATAAGCTTTTTGATGTGCTGTTGCAATCGGTTTGCCAGTATTTTATTGAAGATTTTTGTGTCTATGTTCATCATAGATATTGGCCTGAAGTTTTCTTTTCTTGTTGAGTCTCTGCCGGGTTTTGGTATCAGAATGATGTTGGCCTCATAAAATGATTTGGGAAGGATTACCTCTTTTTGGATTATTTGGAATAGTTTCAGGAGGTATGGTAACAGTTCTTCTTTGTGTGTCTGGTAGAAATCGGCTGTGAACCCATCTGGACCCGGGCTTTTTTTGTGTGGTAGGCTCTTAATTACTACCTCAACTTCAGATCTTGTTATTGGTCTATTCATGGTTTCGACTTCTTCCTGGCTTAGGCTTGGGAGGATGCAAGTGTCCAGGAATTTATCAATTTCTTTCAGATTTACTAGTTTATGTGCATAGAGTTGTTTGTAATATTCTCTGATGATCGTTTGAATTTCTGTGGGATCTGTGGTGATTTCCCCTTTATCGTTTTTTATTGCATCTATTTGGTTATTCTCTCTCTCTTTTTTTTAAATTAATCTGGCTAGTGGTCTGTCTATTTTGTTTATCTTTTCAATAAACCGGCTCCTGGATTTATTGATTTTTTGAAGGGTTTTTCGTGTCTCTATCTCCTTCAGTTCTGCTCTGATCTTAGTTATTTCTTGTCTTCTGCTGGTTTTGAGTTTTTTTGATCTTGCTCCTCTAGCTCTTTCAATTTTGATGATAGGGTGTCAATTTTGGAGCTCTCCACTCTTCTCATGTAGGCACTTATTGCTATATATTTTCCTCTAGAGACTGCTTTAAATGTTTCCCAGAGATTCTGGTATATTGTGTCTTCGTTTTCGTTGGTTTCAAAGAGCTTCTTTATTTCTGCCTTCATTTCATTGTTTATCCAGTCAACATTCAAGAGCCAATTGTTCAGTTTCCATGAAGCTGTGTGGTTCTGAGTTAGTTTCTGAATTCTGAGTTCTAACTTGATTGCACTGTGGTCTGAGAGACTGTTTGTTATAATTCCCGTTCTTTTGCATTTGCTGAGGAGTGATTTACTTCCGACTATGTGGTCAATTTTAGAGTAGATGTAATGTGGTGCTGAGAAGAATGTATATTCTGTGGATCTGGGGTGGAGAGTTCTGTAAATGTCTATCAGGTTTGCTTGTTCCAGGTCTGAGTTCAGGTCCTGGATATCCTTGTTAATTTTCGGTCTGGTTGATCTGTCTAATATTGACAGTGGAGTGTTAAAGTCTCCCACTATTATTGTGTGGGAGTCTAAGTCTCTTTGTAAGTCATTAAGAACTTGCCTTATATATCTGGGTGCTCCTGTATTGGGTCCGTATATATTTAGGATCGTTAGCTCTTCTTGTTGCATTGATCCTTTTACCATTATGTAATGTCCTTCTTTGTCTCTTTTGATCTTTGTTGCTTTAAAAACTATTTTATCAGAGACGAGAATTACAACTCCTGCCTTTTTTTTGCTCTCCGTTTGCTTGGTAAATCTTCCTCCATCCCTTTATTTTGAGCCTTTGTGTATCCTTGCATGTGAGATGGGTTTCCTGGATACAGCACACTGATGGGTTTTGGCTTTTTATCCAATTTGCCAGTCTGTGTCTTTTGATTGGTGCATTTAGCCCATTTACATTTAGGTTTAATATTGTTATGTGTGAATTTGATACTGCCATTTTGATGCTAGCTGGCTGTTTTGCCCGTTACTTGATGCAGATTCTTCATTTTGTTGATGCTGTTTATCATTTGGCATGTTTTTGGAGTGGCTGGTACTGGTTGTTCTTTTCTATGTGTAGTGCCTCTTTCAGGAGCTTTTGTAAAGCAGGCCTGGTGGTGACAAAGTCTCTGAGTACTTGCTTATTCACAAAGGATTTTATTTTTCCTTTACTTATGAAGCTCACTTTGGCTGGATATGAAATTCTGGGTTGAAAGTTCTTTTCTTTAAAGATGTTGAATATTGGCCCCCACTCTCTTCTGTCTTGTAGGGTTTCTGCCAAGAAATCTGCTGTGAGTCTGGTGGGCTTCCCTTTGTGGGTAACCCGACCTTTCTCTCTGGCTGCCCTTAGCATTTTCTCCTTCATTTCAACCCTGGTGAATCTGACAATTATGTGCCTTGGGGTTGCTCTTCTTGAGGAATATCTTTGTGGTGTTCTCTATGTTTCCTGGACTTGAATATTGGCCTGTCTTGCTAGGTTGGGGAGTTTTCTTATACTATCTATTCCTTCTTCTCCCTTCCTGCCTTTCTTATTCTACTGTTAGGTCACAGTTTTGGTTAAATTGACATTTAGAAGTACTTTAAAAAAATTCTTTTAAATATTTGTACTCTGAGAATTCAAGAAAATAATCAGAAGTGTGCACAAAAGATTTACGTACAGGGAGGTTCATTACAGTCTTTCAGTAATAATGAAAAATAAGACAGAATCTGAAGTCTAGCTTTAGGAATTTTTGTTAAAGTCTATCAACACCCATTCATATAATAGATTACTATGCAACCATTAAAAGCAATGTTTTTTCTAAGACTGTTAATGACATAGGCAAAGGTTCATGATATTCAGAGTTAAAAAAGATAATAAAAACAGTTAATGATATACCTAGCTTGATGCCAACTTTGTTTATAAAAGAAAAACAAGAAAAAAATGTATATAATACAAGACTATGGGATGCTATGTACCAAAATGTTAAAAGTCATCTCTAGATGATCAAATTGGAAAGTAATTTGGTTTTCCTGTTTAGGTTTTTCTGTATTTTCCAAAATGAATCATATTGGTAAATTGCTTTCCAAAGAGCTTCTACTATTTTGCAATATCATCACCCATACTGTATTCTCACTACTACTTGATATGATGTTATTATTTTCAAGGTTCTTGATATTAGATGTGGTTATCTTCTTTTTATTTATATTTGGACACTTTTGTGGAATTTTGACATGAGTTAAATGCATTTACCTTTAGCTATATTTTATAGGAAGAAATAAAACTCTCATCATAATGTACATTAATCATTCTAAATTTATTTTGCTAATTTAATTGCCAGTATCCCACATTATTTTTATTTTTTGCTTGTGCTCAAATGATTTTTTAATCGCTTTCTTTTTGTGTTGTTTATTAACTGTTTTCTGAATTACTTTTTTATACACTCAACCTTTGGCTAGTACATTTTGAGGTGGTAAGATGGGGGTAGAGATTACTCAAAGCCGAGAGAACAGCGTGAGCAAAGGTATGGGATAATGAATTGTGGAATGGGTTTGGGTGATAGCAATTCCAGTTTGAAAGGAGTATGTTTGCATGTAGGAGAATACGCAGGAGAATGTAATGCCTTGGAGGTGTTGAATGTTGCTTGCTCTTCCCCACCTTCTTCTCAAAGAATCTCTTCTGCCCACAGCCCTGCTTCCAATGAGTCTATTCTCTGAACCTATTATCCTGTCCATTCCCCATGTGATTGGATCACGGTTGATTGGAATAGAGCGGGCTTCTGATCCAAGTACACAGCATCCAGAGGCTGTTCTGTGACATTTCTATGGTCTAGCATGAAAAGACGGGCCATTTGGAATTGGTAACTTAAGAGACTGAACCAACTAGAAGTGGGGGCAGAAACTACAAAGAAGTGTTGAGAGTTGTCAGGATTTAAAAGATATTGGGAGTGACCACATTGTGCTTGATGTTAGCCGAAACTATGAGAGAAGGGAAACTGCAGGGTAATATGAGAGAGGAAGCATGGTAATAGAAGGGAAACTGAAAGGAGAAGCAGCAACACGGATAGAAAGAGAGAGTGGTTGAGTTTTAGAGCTGTCTTGTTTTCTGGCAGTTATCAGTTGATCAATGAGGGTGGTTTAAATATTTTCTTACCTGGGTGTGGTGGTGCACATCTGTAGTTCCATCTTTTGGGGAGGCTAAGACAGGGGAATCTTGAGTACAGGAGTTAGAGGCTAGCCAGGGCAACATAGCAAGACTGTCTCTTAAAAAAGAAGATTCTCAGCATGGTGGCTCATGCCTATAATCCCAGCACTTTGGGAGACTGAGGGTAGATCACCTGAGGTCGGGAGTTCAAGACCAGCCTGGCCAATTTGGCAAAACCCCATCTCTATTAAAAAAAACAAAACTTAGCTGGGCATGGTGGTGCGCACCTGTAGTCCTACCTACTTGGGAGGCTAAGGCAAGAGAATCGCTTAACCCAGGATATGGAGGTTGCTGTGAACCAAAATTGTGCTGCTGTACTCCAGCCTGGACACAGAGTGAGACTATCTCAAAGAAAGTCTTTTCTTTTTGAGGTAACTTGAGTAGATCTTTAGTCCTTCCAAGCATATAGGCATTTTGGGGGCCATATTATGAAGAAATTTGGATGCTAAGGAAACATGTTTGTAATCCTAGGCAAGGGATAAATATTAACAATTTTTGAAGTGTGGAGTAATATATGAGAAGTAAATTAAATGAAGATTAATCTAGTAGTACAATGTAGGAGAAATGGAGGAACTGATTCTGGAAGCTATTACAAGAAAATATGTGGGAGGTAATTAAGGCTTTGAGGATATGATGGAAGGAAGGTAAAATGAGTGGAAAGATGTAAAATATATAATGAAGGCAGGTTCAATAACATGATAATTTATTAGCTATAAAGGACTGGGAAAAGAACAAGTCAAAGTCAAAGCTCAGATTTTAAATTCTGGGGATTAGAAGTTGGTAGGAGAAATAGGAAAGTCCTATAAAGAGAAATAGGAAAGTCAGGAGGACCAGACTGCTGTTAATTTTGTGTTGGCTGAGTTTCATGTGCTGGTGGGAAGCACTGTTTTGTTCAGCTTAATTAATGTTTATTCAGTTCCTAAACCTTGTTTTAGGCTCTGGATGGTGGAGGTGAGGGGTTGAAGTACAAAAATGAATAAAATAAGGTTTATGGCTTTAAGAAACCCTAGTATTATGGGTGAAGTTATCTTTCATATAGAGATGTACGCGCGGAGCTTGGGAGAGAACTTTTGGACAGGAGATTCAGGTGTCCATAGCGTCCCAAAGAAGTGGATCATGAATGGATAGACTGAGGAAGTGCAGAGAGAAGGACTAAGGCTAAAACCACAGTGAAGACTTTGTGTGACAGGGCAGGAGAGTCAGGAAGAATCAGAGAAGGCATGGCCAGGACATTCTCAGGAGAATCAGAATGGTTCACGGTCAAAAGAAAACCACAGGAATGGAGGGTTTCAGGAGGCACAAGGCCATTAATAGTTTTAAACACTGTAGAAAGCTCGAGAGAATGAAGTTGGTTTGATGTGTAGAAGGTTATTTGTGATCCTAGAAAGAATTTGAGTAAGGGGCTAGTGAAGAAATGTCGAAAGCAAAGGCAAACCACTCTTGTAATAGTTTGGGTTTTGAAGGGATGATAAGAGGAGGAAACTTGTGGGAGGGGACAGAGTCCAGAGAAGGTTTGGTTTGTTTGTTTATTTTTAAAGACTTCATCTACATGAGGAGGCAGAAGAAGTGATCACTAGTCTGGAGAAATCAAAGATTCAAGAAAGAGAATGGAAGGAGCAAGGAAGTAAGGATTTGGGAGGGTTCATGATTGAGAGTAAAAGTGAAGGACATGAGTTGACAGAAGGAGAGACATTTATTTCATCCTGGAGCCAACGATTCCAAGGCAAAATACAATATCCCGTATGAAGGAATTCAGAAAGTAGAAAGAAAAACACCTCAAATGGCTCCAGTTTTCTCAGAAAAGTAGTAAACTAGAAGTGGAGTCTTGTGATTGGGGATTTTAGGAACCTAGAGGAAGAGAAAGTTTTGAAATGCCACTGAAGGGAATGGAAAAGGGAATTAGTAAGAGGTAAATGAGAGGATTTTTGAGTGGTAATCAAGAGACAAAAAAGATGAAAAGTTGAAAGATGAATCAAGAAAATGAAAATGATTTCAAGTTCTAGCAATACTCATAGAATTTTACAGAATTCCTCCCTCCTCCTCCTACATGATTTTACAAATAAGGAATTTAATTCCAGAGTGGCTAAGCAACTTACTGTAAGTTTGTTGGAGTTCTAACTTTTACCCTCCTTTCTGAATGAAAAGACACATGACAGTTGATTATAAAGTTAATTTAGGGAATTGATTAAGTCTGAAATCTGACTAAACCTGGAAAATATAAAATCGACCCAATCAAAAGATCAGTGCCTATATATATTAAACAAATGCGATAGTCGGTCAGTGCTTCAGAAAAAATGATTCAGGAATATTCTCTCCAGTATATGTTCTGGGTTAGAATAGTTTGTCAAATGTTTACCTAATTATGATTTTGCATAAAAGTATTTGAAGTCTGGTTGATATAAAATAACTGTCAATTCACTTACTAGCCAAAGAAAACTCAGTTGTTACAGTGCCATTCTATAATGAAAGTCCAGTTTTCAGTGTAAAAGTTACAGTTGTGGAAGATAATCTGGAAAATTACTACATATTCAGAAGTAATCAATCATTTCTGGTAATGGAATGAGAACATTATTTAAACTGTTTTTAAAAGTATTCAGTTTATTCCCAGATCTCAAGACTCTGTTCCTTTAATTTCTATAAATCATCTTACAGATGAGGCTTTGACTTTCTGAGGACTCATTTTTTCAGCAGAGCTCTAAGAAAGGCTGAATTCCTTCCAAGGTGGTAGGAGTGAAATAATATTCTTATTTATTTGTGGACAAAATCAAACAATAACTTCATATTGAATTTCAGTAGTGACCATTAGGGAACAAATGAAATAATCACAACTCTTCTGTGTCATTTCCATGTGCAATTTTAGTAGTTACAATGAATAGACACTTTTCAAAAGAAGACATATGTGGCCAATAAACATATGGTAAAAAGCTCAACATCACTAATCATTAAAGAAATGCAAATCAAAACCACAATGAGATGCCATTTTACATCAGTCAGAATGGCTATTATTAAAATGTCAAAAAACAACCGATGTTGGTGAAGTTGTAGAGAAAAGAGAATGCTTACACACTGCTGGTGGGAATGTAAAATAGTTCAGCCATTGTGGAAAGCCATTTGGAGATTTTTCAAAGAACTTGAAACGGAACAACCATTTGATCCCGCAATCCTATTACTGGATGTATAACCAAAGGAATCATAGTTCATCACAGCACTATTCACAATAGCAAAGACATGGAATCAACCTAGATGGCCATCAAGAGTGGGCTAGATAAAGAATATGTGGTACATATACACCATGGGATACTATGCAGCCATAAAAATGAATGAAATCATGTCCTTTGCAGCAACAGGGATGCAGCTGGAGGCCATTATCCTAAACAAATTAATGCAGGAACAGAAAACTGAATACAGTATGTTCTCACTTATAAGTGAGAGATAAACATGGAGTACAATGGTCACAAAGAGGGGAAAAATAGACACTGGGGCTTACTTTAAAGTGGAAGGTGGGAGAAGGAGGAGGATAAAAAAACCCTACCTATTGGGTACTATGCTTACCATAGGTGATGAAATCATTTGTACACCAAACCCCAGTGACACGCAATTTACACATGTGACAAACTGCACATGTACCTGCTGAACCTAAACTAAAAGGCAGAAGAAGAAAATATTAGTAATCATAGACAGAACAAACAATGGCCACAATATTAGGGAGAATATTATTATTACCCTTGGCTAGAATATATATATATATATAACATAATATATATAATAATATATATTATTATATATATAATATTATATCATATATATTATTATATATATATTCCCAGATCTCAAGACTCTGTTCCTTAAATTTCTATAAATCATTTTACAGATGAGGCTTATAATAATATATATATTAATATATATAAATTATATATTTATATATATAATATAATATATATTCTAGCCAAGGGTAATAATAATATTCTCCCTATATATAATATATATATAATACACACACACACACACACACACACACACACACACACACACACATATATTGTTGTTGAAACTAAATAGAAGTGATTCCAGAAAAAAAGAAGAAAGTCTTATTAGACATTTTGTGTTTCCAAAGCACATTGTAGTTGTCAGTATTCTTTGTCCCACTGTGACAGCAGATGGGAATGCCATCAGTAAGGTCCATAGGCTTCAGCATGCGGTGGGGGTCAGTGATTGTTCCGGCCTCTCGCCCTGGAGGTAGAATGGAATGACTCAGGTTTTCTTGGGCTCAACTCCAAGGAAGTCTCAGGAGAGCTCTTCACACTGAACTAGTACTGAAATCTTTAACACTTGACTGAATTTGTAGACTTTGTACTCAGGGTGGATATAATACTAGTGGTATACCCATCTCTACTGGTGTGTAAGTATGCATGTATGTATATCCACTGCTGCTGGCAGTCCAGACTCGTAATTCCACTGGGGCAGTGGGTCTCCCACCCTTACCATCTTTTAAGTCCCAGTTTAAGAATGAGTGTTCTGCATTTCAGAGGTATTCCTAGCCAAGGACTCCAGCTTCCATGATGCAGTATTGGGCAGTTCTGTTTTAGCAGGCCAGGTTCTCTATCTGACTCAAAAGTTCAGACATTGTCCATGGGTGTCCTTATTTGTGAGGCCACATTCTGAAGAGAATATCCCCCTTAATCTGTATCTAAAGAGTTACTCAAGAATGCTCGGGTCTACTTTTCACTGGATGCTCAAGCTACTTTAACTTCTCCCTAAGTATGCTCTAGACACGTTTTAAGTCACTTCACACTTCCGTCATCAACATTTGGTTGTTCCTGGCTATGTGCCATTCCATTTGCCTCCTCTCTGCCAGGAATTCTAAACAACTCTACTGCAAACAGGTGAGAATTCTCATGTGGGAAGTCAGAAGACCTACCTTGGCCTCCACGTTCTGTGCCCTTCACTGGGATGGCATGTTGATAGAGCCTAACATTTCTGCTGCCACCGAACTAAGGCTGTTCTTTCTTTTCAACTCAAGACCGAAGTCCTTTTCAAATATGACAGTACTTATGGTGGAGGATCTATCATCTCCTATGGGTTCACTTTGATAAGAAAAAGAATGGGGGAGTGGTATTCACCATTTCTGGCAAGACAACTGTTACTTCAGCATGCTCATCATATACAACTTACTGGCTCTCAGTAGAAAAGGCAATATATAATATAAAGTGAAAAACACAGACATTGGAGCCAGGAGGATCTGGCTGTGATTTCTGACTACTACTTTCTAACGATGTGACCTTGTAGAAGTTGCTAGAAGTCTTGTTTATCTACCACAGGGCTGATGTGAGAATTAAATTAACTAATACATGCACGGTTGTCAGCATAGGGTTTGGCACACGAGGTACTCAATAAGTGGTAGAGTATCATCATTATCACTGTTTTTCTTGAACATGGGATGTAAGTCTTTACAAAATTTGACAGCCATGACAGTTTTATCATTGTTCCTAGAAAGGTGGCATGTAGATGCCATCCTTGCAGGTATATTTCGATGAGTCTTAATAGGTGGTAAGACTATTTGGCATATGCACTCCACAGCCATCTTCCAAAACCCAATGAATTACCCGTTGGATGAATGCTGGAACTAAAGAATCACAGTCTTCTTGGGTGACATGATTTACTTCTCTGACTTACTGTCATATAACTCCCTCCTTTGGACAGGTTTTATAAGCATCCTGCAGTGTATCTAGACCAACTCTGAAAAATGTTTATCTGAGAACCCAAGGGGGAGGGCTCATTTTTTCCTTCAGAGATTTGCCATGTCAGAGAAGTATATCATGCTAGTAAAAGGGTGGTTAGCTTCATGCTCATGCCCATGTTTCGGCTATATAATTCTGCCTATCATTCAAGTCATCGTTAGCAGACTACAGGAAATTCTGAGATCTACCCTTCTTACTGGCTTGTAAGAAACTCATGCCCCAACTTGCTGCTCTCCCATGGCATTTTGTTCCATTGCCGCTGTTGTTTGCAGCCCTGCTACTTACCTTTAACTTAGGGCATTTCTCACATCATGACCTGGGCAAATGGCTCACAGCCATTCAGAAGGGCTTTTAGGACACTCTCTAGCTATCTAGACATCAGTACAAAAAATACTGTGGTTAGTACTTGGCCTTCAGTGAGAATATCTGTGTGGAAGATGCCGTCTGTGTCTTCCCACATCCACTACCCACTTGAGCTGAAAGTAGAGGGTTTTGACTCAAGATCCTTTGAGGGGGTTGTGCTGTTGAAAGTAGTTACCCTCTTCCAAGTGAATTAACCACACCTTCTATGTGAGTACTGTATTGTATTTTTCATGTAACAAATTATCCCATTATGTCCTATGCTAATTTTTCAGTTGAGGTGCATTTTTCTATATTTTAAATTTTTATAAATAAGTACCTTATTGAGAAACAGGCTTAAGAAAAAATAAGTTGGACATAATTCAGGCTTCTGTTTTAGAGCCTTTTTTAAAAATTTCTTTTGCTCCCTTAGATTGGCTCATGCAAATTCATAGCTTCAATCACCACCTTTCTGCTTGTGGTTCCAAATTTTTTTCTCTACTCAGTTCTTTCTCTCAAATGATAGACACACAATTCCAAGTGCCTCCTGGGCAGGTGATTCACCTGGATGTATCTCGGGGGACACACTACATCCTAAACTGAGCTAATTACTACCCCCTTATAAACCTTCTTCTCTCATATTCTTGATCTTGGATAGTGGCACCAACATAGTCTAGTTACCAGACTAGAAGCCAGGAACTTCTCGTCTCTTCATCTCCCTCATTTCCAAGATTCGAATCCTATCATTTATTCTGACAAAATACTTTCATGATGTCTCAATTTAGGCCTTTCATCATTTAACTCATAAGTTAATATAATACTCACCTATAATTACTCTCCTTAACTTCTGGCCTAGAAGTCTTCAATCTGTTTTCTCATGACTCAAAATCAAAATTCAACATCTGCTATGATTTTTATAAGATGTGAAAACTAGCGAATATTATTTTTTCCTTTCTCCCCTACTCTCAGCTTAAACATCTTTAGAGGCTCCTCATCATTTTTAGAATGAAGATTTAATTTGTTAGCATGACTTATAAAACCTTTTATGATTTGATCTCTGCCAACTTTTCTTACTGCATCTCTCACCACTGTCTCCCATTTGTCCTCTCCATTCTTATTGTAGTGAACTAATTGGCATTTCCCGGCTTGTCCCAGCCAATGTTGTTCCAGTCTTTAGTTATCTACGGTTTCTTTACCCACCTTGTTCTCTTAATGAACTCACGAAGCTTTTCTTGACATCGTTCCTAAAGGAAGAGGTATGTTTTCCTTTCTCTCTGTTTCCATGGACCCTGCATCACTTATTTAACAAACATCTATTGAGGATGTACACCACAGTAGAAATACCACATTTAAAAAATCAAATATTAAACCGTTATTGGAGTCAGCACATAAATATATTTATTTTGGTTAAAAAATTAATGTAGTCACTTAGAGTGGAGTAAGTTACTGTTTTAGCTCACTGTCAGCCTAATTAATTAATTTCTGTTTGATTCAACTATTCCTGCATTTTTTTTCTCCAAATCATCAGTGTTGTTGAAAAATAAATTCATTCCACCTCAAAGGTGGTTATCTTTGTTTTAAGCAAATAATGTGTCTGAAACTTGTGACTATCTTCCTTTGTTTTTGTTTGTTTACTTATAATTATGTCAGAAAGTGGAAGGTTGGGCTTATTGGGCTACATAAAATCTTGTGTGGTATTTTGGCGTATTAGTTGAGGAGAAACAGCAGAAAAATGGGCTAGCGATAGTCAGTGAAGGGGGTTAGGATTTGCCCTGTGTTATACCGAGTGTTTTTGTTGGGTGTGGGTAGTGAGGAGACAGAACATTTTAGGACTAGTATTACGTATTTTTTAAAGATCTTATCTAAAAGAAGGCGATGGAGAGAGCTCTGTCTCCACAGAAATAGGCTTTTGCTCTTATCATCCCACATTACATTTTTCCCTCAGTCCTTCTCTACCTTTGTAGCTTCATTCTCCTTCATCTGCCTGATTAATTTTGGGGCTCTGGCTATACTATCTGTAGCAAATCTCCATTATTTTGTCTGCCTCACAGGTTTCACTCTCCTTCCATTCCTTTTGAGAAATGCTCCTTCTAACACTCCATTCAGTTTGTTTGAATGTGAGCTGCCATGTTTCCACAGACATTACACCTGGTCCCAGTTGATGGCTAAAAGGTGGTCAGAACTCATGGTTTGGATTTTTGAACTAGGAACCAGTGCAAGAATTATCTGTTGTTCTTTGGAGGTAATGGTAGCTCTAGGCAGCCATTTTCTTCATCACCTGCTTGCAAATTTAAAAGAATAAAATAAACTTGCAGAGAAAAGCAATGAGGAGACAGGAAGTCTTGGTGGGATCCAGGTTTCTGCTTATATTCAAGTCCCTGTCTTGAGGTCCAGTTGTAGCCTTGCCCTTCTTATAGCATTCAAACAAATACATTTCCCTTTTTGACTAATCTGATTCCATCTGGGTTTCTGTTATTTTGAAACTTAAAGAATCCCAAGCATTCTACTTTACTCATCTCTTCTTCTTTATAACATGTTCTGTGCTTATTATTAATATTATTTTATTTATGTCCTTATAATATTAAGGATTTGCATTGACAACACTTTTGCTGAGTTATATACTGAGTGTCCTAAGTGAGCAATATAATTAGGAAGTCAGGTAGATTAAGTGAGGTGATTTACAAATACCTAGAAGGTTTGTTAGGAGAACTAATTCACATACAAGATCAGTGAAGACTTGTTCCTTAGAAGATGAGATCAGGGTCTCGTCTGGAAAAAAATGGAAAGATATGGAATTTTTACTCTAAAGTTCAGAGATCCTAGAAAACACAATGGATCATCAGAAGGTTATAATCACTGATGTAGAATGGGTGGAAGTGATATATATAGGTATCTATTCTTATTTTATAGAAATGTGTACATAGACCAAGGAGTTTAACATTTGCCTAGGAGTTCAATTTCTAAATATACCCACTGTATGTACAGGTTCATTATGAGGAGGAGGCTTAAATGTGTTTGTCTTAAAAAAATTGGGTTTGAGTTTCTTTAATGAGAAATTAAAATTTTTATTAATATAGGTACCAATATAAAGACAAAATGTGACCTGGGGCAGCCCAGTTCATGTATTTTGCATTATGAACTTGAAAGCATTTTTTAACTTAGAGCTTATAAAATATATTATGATAATAAAAAGAAAAGCAACCTAAAAATATGAGTAAAAGATTTGAATAGACATTTCACAAAGGAAGATATATGAATGGTCAATAATAAAGACATGAAAATGTGTTCAATCTCATCAGTCATCAGTGGAATGCAAGTTAAAACCACATGGGCTAACATTTAATATCCAATAGAATAGGGTGAAATTTAAAAGTCTGGTATTACCTAATGTTGAATAGGATGTGGAGCAACCAGCACACTTAGTCATTGTTGGTACATGTGTAAAATGGTTTAGCCATTCTGGAAAATGGTCTGAAAGTTCTTACATCATTAGGCATACAACTTATTTATGATCCAGAAATTCCACTCCTAAGTATTTACTCAAGTGAAATGAAAAATATGCCTACGGAAAAAACACTGTGCAAAAATGTTTGTAACAGCTTTATTCATAATAAATGAAAACTGGAAACAACCCAGATTCAAACAACAAATACTACCTAGCAATAAAAATGACAAATCATTCAGACATACAACAGCATGAGAAAAATATAAAAACAAACCCCAAACTCAAAAGCTATGCTGAATTTAAAAAGTATACAAAAGAGTAAATATTTTGTGATTCCACTTATATAAAGTTCTAGAATAAACAAAGCTAATCTATGGTGAAAAACATCAGAATAGTGATTGTCTCTGTGGTCATGTGAGCTGGGATCAGCTGGTAAGAAACACAAAGGAACTTTCTGGGATGATGGTAATGTTCTGTAACTTGATAGGGGTTGAGTTATACAGATATGCATTTGTCAGACTCATCAACTATTGCACTTCATATTTTTGCATTTCACTGAATGTAAATTTTGCCTTAAAAAGGAACTATAAACAAATGTTAAACTCTAGTTAATGATAAACGCACGCCAAGGCATTTGGGGAGAAAATGTTCTGGTATTGCAAATTACTTTGAAATGCATTAGAAAATAAGATGGATTGATGGATGGATAGAAGCAAATAGATGGACAGATATGTGATAAAAGCAAATATGGCAACACGTTAATTGTAAGATCCACATGGTAGGTGTATAAGTGTTCACTATAGAGTTCTTTTGACTTTTTCTCTATGTTTGAAAATTTTCATAATAAAATATTGAAAAAAGTAGCAAAATGGAAAAAAGAACATTAAGTATAATGAGAACTGATTATATATTACTGAATGCATTTCATTAAGGAACCAGCTTAAACACAACTATATTACCACCACATGATAAATTACAAATAATATGTAGGTACACCTCATTTAGGGCTGCCTCAAGCAGTGCTGATTTGATATAGTGATGGTTATCTCATAAATGTTTTTATGTCAAAAATACATATGCATAAACATACATACATTATAGTGCTGAGGACAATGGTAATATACATACTTCTCAGAGTCCATCAGTAAGTGCAGCAGATTGAGATCCATCAAAAGCTTAGCCAGCCAGAGGTGGTGAGTGAGACTTGCCACCCATTTCCCTGGTTTGATCCATATAAAGGCCGATAAAAATGTGCACGTGGGAATGCTGGAGGAGCCACAGATGTACTAGGCTGAATGTGTAAAATGCTAATTTTCTGTAATGGGTGATCTGATCAAGGAAATCAATGAAAAAATGAAACCATCAGTCTGTTAAGTCTTGCTGGAAATCCTTTCAACAGAGAGGTGATGGAGAGTAGGGTTCTCCAGGCAGACTGCCTGGTTCCAGTCTGGGCGCTGCTCTGTGTCCTCAGGCAAGTTAACTTTCCTCTTTGCCTCACTTTCCTCATCCACAAAATGAATGTGATCATCGTATCTACTTCAAAGGGTTATTGTGAGAATAAAATAATTTAGTACATGTAAAGCCCATAGCACAGCTCCTGATACTAAGAACTCTCTCTCTCTCTCTCTCTCTCTCTGTGTGTGTGTGTGTGTGTGTGTGTGTGTGTGTGTGTATGTATTTTTTTGAGACAGGGTCTCATTCTGTTGCCCAGGCTGGAGTGCAGTGGCATGATTATGGCCCACTTTAGACTTGACTTGTTGGGCTCAAACAATCCTCCTGCCTCAGTCTCCCAAGTAGCTGGGACTACAGGCATGCACCACCATGCTTGGCTAATTATCTAATTAATTTGTTTTTTCCTGTAGAGCCAAAGTCTCACTAGCTTGAAATCCTGCGCTCAGGAGGTCCTTCCACTTTGGCCTCCCAACGTGCTGGGATTGCAGGCCACTGTGCCTGGCTCCATCCTCATCCCTGTTATGAAGGGCATCCCATGCATCAATTATTGCAGCCTGGGAGGAAGTAACTAATAAATGTCTTAAAGGTGTGGTAAGAAATTATGTCCACAGGCATGTCAAAACTTCAGGGCCTCTGAAGTGAATGAAAACTACAATCGCCAATTTACAATGTAGAAAATGCACCTTCCCAGGATCCCAGTGGTAATCTCCCTCTACAGTGCTGATTCGGTGTGCCCTATCTTTTCCAGTAATGTATCCCTCCTGCTAAACAGAGTAAGCCTGGAGGTGTAGCTCCCATACTAGATTTCTGGAAACTTTCTTAGCTGGCAGACTAATCCTAACCTAGTTCTAGATCCTTTTCTTAGATCACGATGTTGTAATAAATACATATCTTTCTGTTGTGATCCCTTAGCATCTCAATTTACTTTCTATGTCTGAGGAATCTTGGGTGCATCTTGGGGAAAAGCAGGGCTCACCTTATTACAGAGCAAACAAAAAAAATCAGGCATTTGTTCTCCCTCACAACTTAAGTTTAGGTTTGCTAACCTCAGCCATAGATTCTCCTGCCCAAGAATTCGAATCCTTAGGGAGTTAACCTAAAGAAGCAGGGACAGTTCAGACTTTATTAAGGTGATGGTGCAAGCCGTGGCATCCAGTATCCACAGGTGGTTGTATCAGCAGTTTTAGCAGCGTTCCCCAAGTCGCAGGTGGTGCCAGTTTCAGGTGTGGCACCCAAAGTTCAGTGGTGACAGCTCAGCATCTAACCACACATTTCTGGCATGTGGCCTTCGCAGGGGTTCTGGTTACCTATATTTTCCTGCTTGTATTTTGAGCCTAGTTATTCAGGCTGTGTGATGATTCTGAGAATTATCCAGTAGTTTTCAATGAATTCATTTTTTCAGTAATTAGCCAGAGTTGGTCACCATTGTTTGTCACATGGAACCCTCCTTAATGCACTGATTTTCTGTGATCCACTGATCCTGTTCTATACCTACTAGTACTACACTGGCCATTCCTTTATGTCACAGCAAATGTGTGTTGATTGTAGAAAAGTCTAACCTTTGCCTGTTGCCGTGCTTGAAATTAAGTTTTTAAAATACAGGCTCCATGTATCCATCCACAAGCAACTGTGTTTCTTGTCAAAAGTTTACTGTATTGTACAATATGCATTGTATTTATTTAACTCACATCAATTTACCAAACATCTATCAAACATTTACCTTGTGCTAAGGAATGGCTAGAGTTTGGGGACACAAAGTTGAATAAAACATGGTCTCTCCTGCCGGGCGCAGTGGCTCACGCCTGTAATCCCAGCACTTTGGGAGGCCGAAGTGGGTGGATCATGAGGTCAAGAGATAGAGACCATCCTGGTCAACATGGTGAAACCCCATCTCTACTAAAAATACAAAAAATTAGCTGGGCACGGTGGTGCGTGCCTGTAATCCCAGCTACTCAGGAGGCTGAGGCAGGAGAATTGCCTGAACCCAGGAGGTGGAGGTTGCAGTGAGCCGAGATGGTGCCATTGCACTCCAGGCTGGGTAACAAGAGCGAAACTCCATCTCAAAAAAAACAAAAACAAAAACAAAAACATGGTCTCTCTTGCACATATTTAGAATTATAGTTGTTTAATTTGTTATATCATGGCAAGATGTAGGCAAACTAGATTAGCCTCACTCAAGGGATGGTGGGGAAGCAGAGTACAATTAGTGGGTAGGAGTGAGGGTGGGGAAGGCAGTGTAACATGGTGTGTAAAATATTTACCCAGAAGCTTGGTTAGCATTAAGTCATATTCAGGCTTTTAGTTACTTTGTGAAATAGGACAAATTACTTAACCTATCTACAACCTCAGTGTCTTTATCTGTAAAGGGGTGATAATATTATTTTGAAGTTTAAATGAGAAAATGAATATAAAGTGATTAGCACAATGCTTGGTCTATGATTAAGTGCTTAGTAAATTGGTAGCCATATTCACATACTGAGACAGGCTGCCCGTATTCACATACTGAGACAGGCTGCCTAGAGGGATTGTGTAACTTCTAGCCTAAGTACAACTTTCAAGCACATAAACTGTGGCTTGTGTTCCATAATCTCCTTGGCTATTTTAGGCCTTCCTTTTTTTTTTTCCCATTTCTAGTCCAGTTCTATTATATTATTCTTAACATCAGTAGACAGAAATGTATGTTTCTTCCAGAATGGATAAACCACAGTTTTAAATAGAAGTAGGCAAGATTTCTGCCTGTTTTTCAATATTCTACTTGATGCCGCTTAGTAGCATTTTAATTGATTTTTTTGGCGTTGGTATGTTGAGGCAGTGTCCTTTCCCTGCATTGACACAGTGTCTTAATATGAACTTGAGGATATTTTTTCCCTCAGTTGCATAATTATGTGCTTTACACACACATTAAAACCTCATTGCCTCTTTCCTGCTCACTCATGGGGATGTACCATTATTTAATATACCATTATTTAATATAGAAGACCTGACTTGTATGTTTCAAAAGAAACTCATGATACATGAATCTCCCCTGTAGTAATTGTTTTCCCCATGAAGACCAAGAGAAATGATTAATTTACCCAATTTGCTATCTGAACTTCCTGAGTGTTCCTCTTGTAATCCTTATTATTAAATTGTTATTCGGATTTTTTGGCCGACTTTGTTTTTAAAAAATGTGTTATAAAAAGTGACGTATTGCTTTTGGGGTCCTTTTCAAAGTATTTCTCAAATGATATTAGATCTAGTTTTCATTTATGACCAACCTGCTATGTTTTGTGGACCTCCCTGTTTTCCTGAATAGGCTAATTTTCTATTATTAAAAACAGATTTTTGTTTTCTCCTGTAATTGTTGTTTTGGACATCAAACAGTTGAAGTTTTTGTTTATGCTTGGAAGAGTTTTTACTTTTAAAAATTATTTTTTGAGGTACTTCCTTCTTAGTCTTATTTACGACTTCATTTTTTTGTTGTGTGACTTCTCATGGGTGTTTGAAAACCGTCTCCAGATTTCTATTTTATTTTCCCTTTTCATTCACTTCTCTTCCCACCCCAACACCTGCATTTGCTTATGTTGAAATCAGCAGAAATTATACCAAGTAAGAGATAGTAGACTGAAGTTCTAGTGCTAGGATGGCTACAAAGTCACTGTATGGTTTGGTTAGGTCATTCTGTTACAGGAAAGGGGTCCTGATCCAGACCCCGAGAGAGGATTCTTGGATCTTGTTCAAGAAAGTATTCAGGGCAAGTGCATAGAATAAAGTGAAAGCAAGTTTACTAGGAAAGTAAAGGAGTAAAAGATTGGCTACTCAATAGAGTGCAGCCCCAAGGGCTGCTGGTTGCCCATTTTTATGGTTATTTCTTGATATGCTAATCAAGGGGTGGTTATTCATGCCTCCCTTTTTTAGATCATATAGGGTAACTTTCTGATGTTGCTGTGGCATTTGTAAACTGTCATGGCGCTGATGGGAGTGTCATAGTGAGGATGACCAGAAGTCACTCTTGTGGCCATATTGGTTTTGGTGGCTTTTGGCCAGCTTCTTTACTACAATCTGTTTTATCAGTAAGGTCTTTATGACCTGTGTTTTGTGCTGACCTCCTATCTCATCCTGTGACTTAGAATGCCTTAACCCTCTGGGAATGCAGCCCAGTAGGTCTCAGCCTTATTTGACCCAGCTCCTGTTCAAGATGGATTTGTTCCATTTTATACTGACAATTCAATGGCATTGGCCTCCAGTTTTTGCCTTTGTGAAGTTAAGGGAGTTTATTTATGTATTCAGCAAGAATTTATTAGGCATATATTATACGCTAGAGACTGCCAGGTGCTGGAAAATCTACAGTGAACGAAAGAGTGGAGGTGCTTCCCCTCATGAGATGTATATTCTTGTATTGTGAAATTATATGAACTCCAAGGGTTCTTTTGAGTTTACAGTGCTGCATGTATGACACTTCTACTTAATTCCAATTCTCTTAGGAACAGAATAGAAAACAAACAAACCCTGTAATCTATCTAAAGTTTGGTTTTGGCTTTTTGGGTATTCCTTTGATTTAAAATAAAGGTCTTATTGTTTGTCCTAAGGGGAATTCCATGGAAACCAGTGTGGGATGCTCTTACCTAGAAAGGATTCAGATTGAAAGCTGCATCCTGTATCCCCCTCTTAAAGTGAATCTTAAAACACTTTTGGAAATAGACACCAGAATTCTGCTTTTTTTGAAGCACATTTAAAAAAGAAAAGAATTACTGGAATAATTGTGTCTGACCTTTATTTAGATGTGGGAGTCAGCATCAGTGAAAGAGGAAATGAAAGCTTTTTCGGTTGCTGCCAATAAGTTATTGAGTAATAAGATTGTATTCGGTTATAGAATGTGAAGCTCTTTACTGGGATCAGTAGTAATTCATAGACGATGAAGAGCAAAAGTATACATGTTATTATTTGGTTGACAATATATGTAAACATATGCTTTGGAGAAGTAATGCTGCTGTTACACATTTAAACACACTTGCCAGAGGGTTATTAGTATTACAGAAACTATCACAAAAGGAGTCCTCAGAAAGATATTTAAGTCTGGGCATGGTGGCTCTCACTTGTAACCTCAGTACTTTGGGAGGCTGAGGTGAGTGGATCATGATGTCAAGAGATCAAGAACATCCTGGCCAACATGGCGAAACCCTGTCTCTAGTAAAAATACAAAAATTAGCGTGGTGGCGTGCATCTGTAGTCCCAGCTACTCGGGAGGCGGAGGCAGGAGAATCACTTGAACCTGGGAGGTGGAGGTTGTAGTGAGCTGAGATGGCTCCACTGCATTCCAGCCTGGTGACAGAGTGAGACTTTGTCTCAAAAATAAAAAACAAAACAACAACAAAAAAGATACTTAAGCCAACTCTCCTTCTCTCCCTTTATTTTCCATTTACTATAAAGTGGGTTATTTGTGGGGATGGAATATGCCACGTAGTAAGAAAAGGCTGGACTAACGTCAAGGTAATTTTGGAACTATTATCAGAATGGAGCCATCTAAAAGAAATGTTTATAACATAATGGTTATCAGGAAAAAAAGTAGAATGAAATATGTAAATAAAGTTACAGGAAATAACTGATGAGCTAGTAGAAAACATCTTGCATGGAAATCAACTCATAACAGGGTTTTGCTTGATTTTATGGGAAAAATTTAAATAGTAAATGTTAATTTTTATTGTTTCTCAAATTATTTCTTATCCAGGATAATAATTCTTTTTTCAACTATCCATTACACTTATAATTTTTTCTGTTCATGAGTTCATATTACATTTTGTTAATATCATGGCTCTAATTTTACTTTTCTCTTTAGAATAATATTCTAAAATTTTCTAAAAATTCAGGAATAATAACCATCATTACTGAGAGGAAGCCGGAGCCAGTATTCCAAACATTGTCATACATGTACATATGTGTACATATGTAAAGGTACCTAGAAAAAAAAAGTAGTGCTAAAAGAAAAATGGGAGCAAGAGCTCTTAATATTTCAGAGGTAGGAAAGATTACTTCTAAATTGAAGGAAACAGTAAAATTTTGTTTATAAGATTTTTGTTGGTCTTAAGAGATAGGAAAATTAAGGCACTCAGAGATGAAGCAGACACTTCCTAATTTGGAGGAACAGTAGTGCTGTATAGTAGAAAGTATATTGTCTTGAAGTTAACTGAACTTTGGTTCAATTTTCTCTAATTCTTAGTTTCATCTGTGAAAATGGGAGTGATAACATCAAAACCTGATGCAGGCTTGGTGTAAGATTAAAATGGGAGACTCAAGTGGAACTGCTTAGCAAAATTCCTGGCAAAAAGTGGGGTAGAGGGTTTTGACTAAGACCTCCTCTTCCTTTTTCATGTAAATATGGACATCAGCCTCACGCCTCCTCCTCCACCTTGCCCCCGACAAGGAGTTTGCTGGAGACTTAATCCTGCTTCCAGCATTTACTGCCTAAAGGACCTTGGAAATAAATTTGCTTATTTATTTATTTACTTATTTGTTGAGATGGGGTATCGCTCTTGCCAAGGCTGGAGTGCAATGGCACAATCTCGTTCACTGCAACCTCTGTCTCCCGGGTTGAAGCGATTCTCCCGTTTCAGCCTCTCAAGTAGCTGGGATTACAGGCATGCACCACTACACCAGGCTAATTTTGTAGTTTGAGTAGAGACGGGGTTTCTCCATGTTGGTCAGGCTGGTCTCGAACTCCCGAACTCAGGTGGGATCTGCCTGCCTTGAGCTCCCAAAGTGCCAGGATTACAGGTGTAAACCACCGTGCCTGGTGTGGACAACTTATTTAACCTTCCCCAGTTTCAGTTTTCTCATCTTTAAAATGGAAGCTGGGAAGGGTGGCTCATGCCTGTAATTCCAGCATGTTGGGAGGCCGAGCAAGGCAGGAAAATTGCTTGAGCCAGGAGTTTGAGACCAGCTTGGCAAACGATGAAACCCCATCTCTACAAAAAAATATAAAAATTAGCCAGGTATGGTGGCCTGCCTGTGTAGTCCCAGCTACTTGAGAGACTGAGGTGGGAGGATTGTTTGAGCCCTGCAAGTCAAGGCTGCAGTGAGCTGGGATGTGACACTGCACTCCAGCCTGAGCAAGAAAGCAAGACCCTGTCTCCAAAAATATAAAATAAAATGAAGAGAATAATGGTACCGATTTCATAAGGTTGATGTAAGGAGTAAATGAGTTCACATGAGGTGCTTATAAAACATGTTGCACAAAGTATGCACTTGTTAACTATTATGATTTTTTTTTTCCCAAAGGCACTGAGGAGCCAGTGAAAGGTTTTTAGATGGGTGGTGGGATGGGGTTGGGAGTTACAGAGAGTGGCTTAATCTTTTCTTTAGAGAAATTGATCTGTTGGTGGTTTATAAATGGGAATTCTACAAATAGGAATTGGGTAGTGAAGGACTGAGGAGGGAATAATAGTGGGGTAGACTAGTTAGAGGATTAGTAAACACTTCCCTTCAGAGACATAGGGAGGCTGATGAATAATTGTGGCAGCTGAGATGGAGAGGGCTTAAACTAGAGATGTGCTTTTCAACTTTCAGTGTGCCCATAAGTCACCTAAGAATCTTCTGAAATGCAGATTTGGGTTCAGTAGGTCTGGGTAGGGCCTGAGATGCTGGCTTTATGAGAAGAGACAGGCGGTACCAGGGATGCTGGACCACACACCACATTAGCAAGGGTTTTGAGTGTGGGATTGATAGGATTTGACAATTGCTTGGTCATGAGCGGAGAAAAGAGGGCTCGTGGGTTTTCAATAGAAGGAACTAAATTGGGAAGGAAAATAGTGAACTCGGATTGACCTGCTAAGCTTGATTTCTTGAATCTGGAATTGCAGAAGATAGAATAATATAATGACAAAAAGACATATTTATTGTCAAAAGACCTGGATTAAATCCTGTCTCTAACAATTAGTAGAAGGATGACTCTGGGCTCTTGCTGTTCTTCTTCCTCTCTAAAGGAGAACCACAATGACTATTTAAAAGGACTGTTGTATAGATTAATGGAAATATATTGTGAAAACCTCTCACATGGTTGCCGGCACATAGGTGGCACTTTTTGAGTGAATAAAAATCGCATCTACAGACTTCATAGAATTTATAGATGAATCCAGCTCTTGGCAAAGCTGATCTGGGCTTTAACATATACGTTTTTCCTACCACATGCATGCTGATATTTCAAATTGTACGATAATTTGACAGCCTTCTGAACTTTATGTTTTCTAAGTATTCATTAGCTGACATAATTTCAGGGGACTTGAATGCCTGGATTGGCAGCGGTTCCACGAGAACTACATCCATCAGAAACCTGCAATTGTCAGATTCTTCCTTTTAAGGCACTTTTCCAGGAATAACTGTCTGAATCAAAGAGGAAAATATCTGGTCAAACTCATTTATAATCATAGTCCAATAATGGTAAATGGCAGGCTGTGGGATAAGTCTGTGGCCTTTCACTTACATTTCCAACCAGAGGCAGCATTATTGATGATTGAAGAATTAGCTCTTCAGGGCTTATCTACATCCTTAAGTTGGACATTTTAGAATGGTTGAAAATAAATATTTTCCCCTTAAACTTAATCTGAACTTTCAAAATGGTCCTTATGTCTGTCCCTATACATTAATCAGTGAGATTTTAGGGATAAGGTTAAAGTAAAATGAACAAATAAATTTATGACAAAAAATCGCATATTTAGCCTACTGACAGGATAAGGGTCAAAAAAGAGAACATATAGCAATATTTTACTTTGGAAGGCTCATTAATAACTATTTGTAATATTAACAAATTGTAGTTACACTGCTACGTCATGGGACTCTTCAAGAACTACTTCTTTTATTTCTTGTTAATAAAAGAGATCAGAAATCAAAAAATAAAAATAAGTTTAAAAAATTATGGGCCATATTGTCAAGTTATAACCTCAAATACAATTGAGCTCAAGTCATCTAAAGCTTCATTAAGTTGTAATTCTTTTAAACACAGCATATCCTTTCCAAAAATTAAATTACATCAAAAGATCCTGGTATGTTTTGGGCTCCACTGCAGGGACACTAACAGTGCAGATTTGGGGTCTTATCTTCTTTGGTCTCAGTTCAGTACATGGAAATTCAGAATCACAGGTATGGATTGATTACTGAACAAAGTATCTCGATTTCTACTCTACCTCTCTGAATTTTGTTGTTTCCGGTAGTCTCGAGACCATAGCTGGAACCCAATATTTCCATCAACTCAAAAAAAAAAAAAAAATCCAATCTTTCAAGACTGACAAGAGCTCCAGAAGAAAATCTCTGATGCCAGGATTATTTCAATCTTGCTTGAGTGGTTTGCCAATCTATTTACCTTAACACCACAGATACGGTTCTCTTAAGATGAACTCTAAGTGTGGTTGACTCCAGATTCAAAAAGGGAAACCTTTTATCTCCTGAAATTATAGAAGCATTAAGGCTCTTAGAGACCCCCTTCAAAATAATACCAGATTTCTTCTTAAATTGCAAACTCTATCTAATAGTTTGCTTGCATATGGAGCTCACTAATTTTAAGTGTAAAAAATCCCCTGCTGACAATTGCTATTAAAATGTTTGTTGAATGAGTAGATTCTCTAACCTATCTTATCTCTCCTGAAGAATAGCTGAGACTTTTGTGCACTGTCATCTAGATATATTATGTTTTTTCCCATACATCTTCTCTTCCTGTATTCAGTAACTCCAACCATTATCTATCCAATAATCTGAGAGAGAAATCTGGGAGTTATCTTGCAATCCTCCCTGCCTTTCCCATAACCAGGCAGTTCCCAACACCTGCTGACCTTTACATCTTAAGTATGTGTTGACTTTGTTCTCTCCCTTGATCTCTTCTTGTGCTATTTTAGCTTAGGCTCTCGCGTTTCTCTATGGGCTTTTATAACAGCATCCCAAGGGCTTTCTCTGCCTCCAGTCATGGCCTCCTCTGATGCACCCTTCAGAGTACCCTCAGAGTGATAACGTATCTTTAAAACCTAAATTTTATCATATAATTTCCATTCTTTGGCTCTTTGTCATCCACAGTAAGAAAAAAAAGTCCAAGCTTCTTGATATAAAATCCAAGGCTGCCCATGTTCTAGCTTTGACAAGCCTCTCAGGTTCAACAGGTTAGCTCCTATCTGCTGCTCACTATTTCATGTTACAGCAGGGTGCCTCAGCCTTGGCACTATTGCCATTTTGGGTCTGATAATTCTTTGTTGTGTGGACTATCCTGTGCATCATAGGATGCTTAGCAGCATCCTTAACCTCTGCCCACTAGATACCAGTGGTATTCTCCTCTTCCAGTTATGTCAACCAAAAGAACAAAACTCCCAAACAAAAAATCTTCTGACATTTCAAAATGACTATTTTTCTGGTTGACATAACTGGAAAAAGAGAATACCATTGGTATCTAGTGGGCAGAGGCCAAGGATGCTGCTAAACATCCTATGATGCACAGGACAGTCCATACAGCAAAGAATTATCAGACCAAAAATGGCAATACCCTTATACATGCAAGGGTATAACCCACTCTTCAATTTTTTTAAAAAATTGCCCAATTAATACATGAATCCATGCTTGTAAAAATCCAAATATAGAAGATTGTAAGAACATCACTTTTAATAAGAATTAAAAGTGAAAGTTTCAAGAATCAAAGCATTATGATTAAAAAGATTTTTTTTTAATACATACTACTCCAACATTATCACCATCAGACATCCTCTTCCTTTGTGGCCATGGCCCCTTGGGTTTCCAGGGTTGTGTATAGAGGATTGAAATTAGGTTGGTTGGCTCATCAAAACATAGGAGACTATTGACGTCATGATGCTTGCCAGGATTATTGGAACAGGTGATTTATGTCTCAGGCCTACCTAGCTCAAAAAATTTTCAGTGAAGTTTATATAGGCCACTTGCATCTTCCATGTTACTATCCCTTCTCCAATCCTTACAGTTCTTTTCCCTTCCCTCCCTATAAAAATCCACAACTCATACTAATCAGAGCTATTATCAAGAAAAAGAGACCACTGATATTTTGTGATGTACGATGGTTACCAAATATTGGTCTGTAGATGAACCCCAGAGATTCTGCTTCACAAGGTCAAGGATGGGTCCTGGGATTTGTGTTTTTTACCTCCAGATCAGTCCACTGTGCAGCCTGGTGTGGAAGCCAGTGACTAAAGAACTCCAAACTAAAATGTAAAATGGCGCATCCAGGTACCCAGCATTTGGACAGTTGAACATGCCACTTCGCAATCATATGGATTTGGCATCTAGTATCCACAATTTGTAAATTCCAAGTTATACAAATCTTTTATAGCAGATGGAGGAAAAGATGTCTCTATATGCTTATGTCCTAAATGCTAAGCAGGCCTTCAAAACAAACCAGGTAAATTGGGAATTCCTGCAAAGGCTCTTTCTCAAGATAACAGAAACATGCCTGATGATGGGAAATTGACCATTTTCATAAAGGTTTCAGCTAGGGGAACAAAGGGTGAAAGAAATTCTTTCCACACAATTTTAAATCTGGGGACTCCATCCCTTAAAGAGGGAATTTAAAAATAACTTTTTTTGGTAGTTATGTTGATTATTATCCTTTTACACCCCTTTGGATCCCATGGGAGGCCACTAAGGACGATGGGGTAAAACATTCCCAGTAGTAGAAACAAAGATGATGGAGTAGACTATAAAAATGCTTAAAAAACTCTAATTGAGACAAACCTGAATACAAAATTGTATTTGTGCTATGATTACAACTATAAAAATTCTGTCTGCATATGGACAGGGACTGAAAGGGAGCATGAAAAAATGTAAACAGTTTGGTTTGTAGGATGGCAGAATTTTGGGTGGATTTTCCTTTATTTTATTTTGAATTTTACTAATGTTTTTGTAATGTTTTGTAATAAACAATACTATAAAAGGAGCAGCTGAACCTTCTGACTAATTATTGTTAGAGCAGCTTAGCATCAACTGTATCAGAGATAAAATTGCTGCTTTTGGCAAATGTTCCCCAACATTTAAGTTGATAATATCAGATAACCTTAACCAAGAAGTCAACTTATTCTGGTGCATAGGAGCATTTTTTCACCCCAGCTAACTCATTCTGACAGTCATACCAGGTATTACTTCAACTGGGGTTATAATCAGGGTGGGTTTTTTTTTTTTTTTTTTGAGACAGGGTCTTGTTTTGTTGCTCAGCTGGCTTACTGCAGCCTCAAACCTCCTGGATCAAGTGCTCCTCCTATCTCAGCCTCCTAAGTAGCTGGTATTACAGGCAGGTACCATCATGCCTAGCTAAATTTTTGACTTTTTTTTTTTTTTGTAGAGATGGGTCTCACTGTGTTGCCCAGGCTGATTGAAGGTGTATTGTTTTGTTGTTTTTATTTAAAAAAATAATTGAAAAAGTTGACTCTTATACCTGCCCTAAGAAAGGTCTCGGCCCAAATCATCTTCTGTAATATGGTAAAAAACTCAGGATCCTCAAAAGCACGTTTGTTTAAGTATGTGAGAAGATTCAAACTCCATTTTGGAGGAAATACTCTATCACCTGCAGGAGCCCCTGCAGCTTACCTTTGTGTAGAAATAGAATGGCAAGAGTACAAGTCAGGTTCTTAAAAATTTGACATCAGAATGTCAGCTTCACTTCCTGCACATCTGGTGTTTAAAGCATATGGATAATCAACAGCATAGACTATTGGCACTTCAAGCACTTGTCAGCGAATTCAATCTTGAAGTGACTCGTAACCATGTGCTTGACAAAGGCTCACCTACGACATATAATATCGAAGAGAGACAATTTAATGGAGAAGCCATCTCTCCATTTTTCTTTTCTAGTCTCTCTACAAGACTATTGTATCAGGAAGCAATATATCTGGACTGGATTACCTCTGTTCCTAATAAAAATGCTCTCACTGAGTTAAAATTTTAGTATTATACTTTGAGCCTTTATGAAAATCAATACAGGAACTGTCCATTGGAACAATGATTTTGCATTTTTTGCAAGTAACTATTGTTGCCAACGATGTTGTGTCTTACATCACCTAAAATCTATTATGAAAAATTACATGATAAATTTCTTCTGGATTTAGAACATTAGCTTCTCTTTGCTTGTAACATAGACATACTGTGGGTTTTCTTCATGCCTTAGCTGCTGGGAAACTTGTGCTTAACTCTCCCTGGTATGCCTCTCTGGCAGTTTCTTACATATCAGAGGAATTGACACTCTCAGAAAGAGTTGGGTGTAGGGAGAAAGATGCCATTTGGTGCCCATTCATTTGCTATGCCTGTTATGGGTATGTAGGTTCAATGCTTCCAATTTTAATGATCTCATCAAAAATTTTTTCTCCAAGAATTTGTTGTTCCTAAAGTGCTAGATTTTCATAAAGAAAAAAATTGCATTTCATTTTCTATAAATATCGAAATTAATTACTCATCGTTATAACTATTCATTAAAATTCAAAATTAGATAAGAATGTTCTTCATAGACTTTTTTAAGCCTTGAAGAGATCTATTTTATTATAGCATCGACAGCTCCACTATTTAAGGAAATTATGACATAAGGTTCCTAATTGAATTAAGCCAATCCCTTTGCCCAAATCCTAAGAAGAAATTAGTGAAAGATGGTAGGTAAAACTATGGTGGTTTGTTAGGTAGAAGGAATAGGGTGAGCAATTGTTAGAATTGTTTTTGTAGATCTCACCCCTACAAACATATTGAGAATATATTCATTCACTAGTTTGGAATATATTTATTCATTCACTGATTCATTATCTCAGTCATTCAATATGTGAGCCTAATATCTTCCAAGGACCACTTTAGGTGTCAAGCATACATCAGTAAACAGAACAGACAGAACTCTCTGCCCTTACAGAGTTTATGTCTAGTAGGGGAGACAGTCAATAATAAATAAATAATTAATACATGGTATGACAGTTGGTATTCAGTGCTATGGAGAAAAGTCAGGTAGGTAAAGGAGAGAGAGGGTGCACTGGGTGTGGGGGTGGAATTTGCTATTTTAAACAGTGTGATCAGGTGGCATCTGAGCAGAGATCGGAAGGAGGGAGCTATGTGAGTCTCTCCGGGAAAAGTTTCCATGTGGAGGGAACAGTTTGTGCAAAAACTCCAAAGCAGGTGTGTGTTCGTTGTGTTTGAGGAAAGCAAGGAGACAGGTGTGGCAGGAAGAGAGTATGAGAGCAGAGTAGTGGGAGGCCATGGAGGTCACCAGATTATATAGGCCTTTTAAAGGGCTTTCAAAACGAGATGGGGAGCAAACAATTAAGAGAGTTGGAGCAGAGGAATAGTATGATCTGACTTATGTTTTAAAAGCACCATTCTGGCTGCTTTTTGGAGAATAGAGTGTGGAAGGGGAATGAAGGAAGAGGGGGAGAAGGAAACCTAGGCAGGAGGCTACTTTAATAATCCAAGCAAAAGGTAATGGTCATCTGGGCACAGATGGTAGTAGTGGAGCTGGCAAGAAGTGGGCAGATTCTGGATGTATTTTGAAGGTAGAGCCACTGGGATAGCTGATTGTTAGGACACAAGATATGAAGGAAAGGTTTTGGTTTGAGCAAGACCTTCAGAGAAAACAAAAGGTGGAGTTATCATTTAAAAAGGCTGTGGGAGGAAGATCAAGAACTTGGTTTTGTTTTTTTTTTTTTGAGACGGAGTTTCACTCTTGTTGCCCAGGCTGGAGTGAAACGGCGTGATCTCGGCTCACCGTAACCTCTGCCTCCCAGGTTCAAGCAATTCTCCTGCCTCAGCCTCCCGAGTAGCTGGGACTACAGGTGTGCGCCACCATGCCCAGCTAATTTTTGTGTTTTTAGTAGAGACGGGGTTTCACCATGTTGACCGGGATGGTCTCAATCTTCTGACCTCGTGATCCGCCTGCCTCGACCTCCCACAGTGCTGGGATTATAGGTGTGAGCCACCACACCCGGCCAAGAACTTGGTTTTGAACAGATTAAGTTCAAGATGTCCAAGTGGTGATAACTAGCAGGTAGTTTGATAATATAAACATTAGCTCAAAATGAATGTTACATTTAATATTAATATTATTATAAATCTATTGCATATTTAATATATATAATATATTAATGGTAATATAGTTAGAGATGAATAATATTTGTGGTACAACATTTTAAAAGGGTCACTGACAAATTACATGTATTTTAAAGAGGATGACTGAGATGGCGAGGGCAGGAAACTATATTAGACAAAGAGTCATTGAGGAACTGGAGATGTTTAGCATGAAGAAGAGAAATCCTAGGGCTAATATATCTCTTTTCGTGCTGAAAAGGCTAGTGAATTTCACCTGTATTTCTCTGGAGTTAAAAGAAGTTACAGGAAGCCAGATTTCAGGTCAGTCTAAGATATCTAGAAATGCACATGCATGCGTATGTAAAAATATATAAAATGTGCACACATATCTGTTTACAAACAGAGAGTTTTCATTTTCTCCTATAACAGGGAAGATTCTCTTCGAAAGTAGTGGGTTTCTTATTGCTGAAAGTATTCAACTAGAGAGTTGCTGAGAATATTGTAGAGGGAATTGGGTGGAAGTTAGACTTGAAGGCCTCTAAGATTCGTTTCTTTTTGTTTCTGTGTATTTTTCATAGGGACCAAGACACTCCATGTACCAATGCATCATCAGGAATATTCTTTCTTGTATTTTAAGATTTCATGGTCTATGACTTCCTCCTAAATTAGATTGTAAACCCCTTGAGGACTGGAACATGTTTTATCCTCTTTGTAATCCCTGAAGCACTTGGCACAAGTTTTTGTGTAACAAGTACTCAGAAAAATACTTTGCTGGTTGAATAATTTTGTTTCCAAGGCATCCCTCCTTCTCTAAAGCATAAACACTACTGAGAAGAGAAACTCATGCCCAGCTTAACACTTTAATGTGGCTGAAATAATGAACCAGTTTCATATTTGATATTCTGAGAGTCTGGAGTTGAGGAGGTTGTTAAATGAAGAGGAGAGGAAAATTTACCGACATCACACCTTTGCCGATGGCTGATTCTGCTTGTGTATAAAGTCAACCTGACAAGTATAAAGTATACCTGTCAAATATTGTGGTACTGGAGTATTAAGAATATATTTTAGAGTGCTAAATGTCTGAATGATACATTAGTGACTTCAAAGAATTAGACAACATCCAAGATAGTTACTTTTTCTTCTTTCAGAGAATACTTCCAATAGTGATAGAATTTCATTAATTTATGTCTATAGACTTCACAGAAAATTATTAGCAGATGTTCAATGAGTTCCTTGCCACAGAAAGTGTTAAGTTAAAGCATTAATAATTAGTCTCCATACATCCACCCTCCTGCGCATTCATCCATGCATCCATGCATCCATGCATCCATCCATCAAACCCATTTACTGAACACATACTATGGACTAAACACTGAAAAGTTCAGTGAAGGACAATGACCTCAAGAAGTTCACTTGAATACCTAATATAGTACACTGTGCTAAATTCTTTACAGTGGCAAAACAAAGTTTCATGAGATCAGAGAGGAAAGAGCAGCTAAGTTCTTGGGAAAGCTGGGAAGGCTTTCTGAGTCAGGTGCCATTTGAACTGTTAAAACTTTTTTAATGATCCTCTTCCCTGACCCAGCTGGGCAGTTTATTTTCCTCTGCTGTTTCTCATACCACTTGCTACCAGATTCTAATTACATTAGTACCCTGTTTATTATAATTATCAATGCAGAATCTGCCCACTCTGCTTTGACATAGACTCTTTAAGGGCAGAGATTGTGTTTTATACATCTCATGGCATTTATACCTACATAGTATCCAATGCCAATTAAAAAGTGTTGGTTACAGACTCAAAATGATTGAATCTTGAAAAATAAGTTGAAATTTTCTAGGCCCAGGAGAAAGGAGAAAGGCATTTAAGACAGAGGCATGAGCATGAGAAATTATGGAGGCATCTAAGGGTGTAGCGTCTGAGGAAAATAGTGAGTAGGCTTGGAAGACTGGCAAGGAGGGAACATTCAAGAGAGGGATGGGTGGTGACTTGGGAAGGAAGCAGAACATTTTGATGGGTCCACTGGATGCAGCCATGTGAATGACTTGGTTTGAATGTAAAAGCACTTGAAAAACTACCAAGCAATATGTGCTGCAGCTGTCCCCTGACCTTGGGTCCATCCTCAGGACCTTGACCTCACTCTATCCTTCATCCTGTCTCTGAGCCTTATTCTCCTTGAGCTTCACTCGTCCTATCTGAGGTCATGTTTGCTGTCTTGTGAAGGTTTACAAAGGAAACGTGAATTTTGGTTGTAGGTTTAACTACATTCTACTTATATCTTTCTTATTCCATGGACACGGTGATACTTTTGTTCCTTATTGAAAGAAAATCATTTTATCTCTTTTCTAAATGAGTCTGAAAAATTGAACACTTCTTTTTTTCACTCACTCACTCTTTCTAGTGATTGGTTTCATCACCATTCACCTAGTTTCTGGTCAGAAATCTGGACTTAATCCTAATTGCTTCTTCTCCCACAGGGCTGGCTTCTAATTGCTACTAAGTCTTCCTGTGCTATTGCCCAAGTGAATCATACACACACACACACACACACACACACACACACACACTGTACAATTATATATCTACACACACATGTATATATATATTACAGTGGCACACGAGGAAGGCATTGAGATTTATATTCCCCAGCCCTCAAACACCTGTAGGAGTTTTGGTATTTTCACACAATTCTAATCCTTCTCTCTTTTGGTAAATAATGCTTACACCCTTCCTGCTTCTATTCTCCACCAATTCTCTCCACTCTCCTGCTCCTGCTGCTCTGAACTTGGAAATACATTTGTATGTAAAATTTTATATTAAAATATAATTTTAAATATATATAATAATTTTAAAATTGAGAAGTGCAGTTTACAAGCATTAAGTACATCCCCATTGTTTTGCAGCCATCACCATCATCCATCTCCAGAACTTTTTTCATCATCCCAAACAGAAACTCTGAACTTATTAAATAATAAACCCCTATTTTACCCTCTCCTGGCCCCTGGCAACCACAATTCAACTTTCTGCCGCTATGAATTTGACTGCCATAGGTACCTCATATAAGTGGAATGATACAGTATCTGTCCTTTTATGTCTGGCTTATTTCACTTAGCATAATATTCTCAGGGTTCCTCCATGTTGGAGCACATGTCAGAATTCCTTCTGTTTTAAGACTGAGTAACTTTCCACTGTATGTATGCACCACACCTCGATGGAACTACCCTGAAATATTATCACTCTTAGAAATGTAAATTATCACTCTTAGAAATGTATAGTAACTTTCTCCATGATCAGAATAAACCTAAAACTCTTTAAGATACTTTCCAAAGCTCCTACCTACCACCTCAATTTTTGTTTTCTTTATTCTCCTCTTATACTCTGAGGCTACCTGATCTTGCCACAGTCTTTTTCACACCTGGGTCTCAGCCTCAGCTTCTTCCTTGGCATACAAGGATAAGCCCAGCTTATACCTTAGACTTGACTTGAGACATCACCTCTTCCAGGAAGCTGTCCCCCATCCCTTCCAGGATGGGTTAGGTATCCTATTTTCTGTGCTTCTAGAACCCCCTGAAATTCTTTCTACCATTGTTATCACACTTAGAACAAAGATGATATCTTATTTACCATTTCATTTTCAGAGTCTGGCAGGTTTTGGGTGCTCAATAAATTTTTGTTGAATGAATGAATGAATGAATGATGGATGAGGTGGACATTGAGGTGGTGGCCCATATGAATGACTGCCTCGGCCACAGAAAATGTGAAGAGTGGTCCTTTGCAGCTCACTGGACATTAGACTCCCTTCATTCCCATCAAGCAGCTGACTTAGGCACTTTGTGCACATGGTGGAATGGCACATGAGGAAGAACTGAGATTTAAATTCCCCAGCCCTCAAACGCCTGTAGGAGTTTTGGTACTTTCAGCACAATTCTAATCTTTCTCTCTTTTGGTAAATAATGCTTACACTCTTCCTGCCTCTCTATTCTCCACCAGTTCTCCCCACTCTCCTCCCGCTACTCTGAACTTGGAAATAAATTTGTACGTTTAGGTCACTTAAACAAAAATGGGACTCTATTCTTTGAAGTAAGTGTTTAGTTTGTAAAAGGATCAATGGGCTATTTTAGATCAAATAATTGTGTTTTCTTTAGCCATTTAAAATGGTCTATTTTCATTTTTTAAGCCATTGCCTTGTGAAGGGACCTAAGAATATCCCCAACTTAGTGTTAGATCCCGTAATTACATTTTCCCATTTTGAAAGCAGTTATGCCATCCTTACAATAGAGTCAGCACAGCTAAAAATAAACTCCAGGCAGTTCATATTAACTGGGTAATAATAACAGGCAACAAGGAGGCTCGGTGTCCAAATATGATGAAAACAGGAAGTTCATTACACAAGCTGTTCTTTCCTGATAGATCTGAATTCTTAAAGCCTTAACTCAAAAATAATCCCTTCAGGTTATAAATAAAAGCAGAGAATTGTCTCTTCCTTGCAGCTTAATGGAGATGATAACATTGTAGCTAAATAAATCCACATCATTAGGGTTAGAAAGTAACACCAGAACATCTATTTTGGAGGAGGAAGGAGTAGGTCTGGAGACCCCTCTCCTCACAGACAGCCAGGGTGTATTCTCTTCTTACTCTGGGCACAGGTTGCCAAGGAGATGCTGCTTTACTAGGGTACAGTGGCAGGGAAACAGAAAGCCTTCAGGTGTAAAAAGGATTTTTATTTTTCCCTGCGGAGAAAATGGATGGACAAAACAATCCCAATTCCAAAGGTCTGCCAAATATTGTAAATTTCAATCCCACTTTTTCAGGGTCATGAGAATGAGGCCCAAAGAAAGAGGGTGAACCTCTTTTCATATAGAACTTTTCTTGGGTGAGTGTCAGTGATTGTGAAGATTCAGATTATTGATTAAAACATGATGAGCATGAAAGAAAGAAAATTTTAATTTAGGTAGCTAGAATGAACCTGAGGGACTCCCTTCCTGAAACCAAATCCCAGCCTTCCCGAGTGCCAATGGGCACTTGAGGAGGATGACCCTGCCCCGTCCAGTGCTTCCAAGGAAGTCTCAGTAGTCATTACCCCGGCTGCCCATCTTTTCTTAATGTCTTGTAACTCAGTGGAGACCAGGGCTTGACTGTAGGATTGGGGTCGTGTACAGGATGGGGGTAAAAAAGAGGCATCAACTGCAGAGAGTAATGAACACAACCTGGTCTGGCTTGGTAGGTACAGTTTTCTCTCCCTAGGCTGGGTCAGCCTCACCTACAGGCTTTGCCTTGAACAAAGGGGTACAATTAAAGAGTGCTGGCCTTTTGAATTATCCTCCCCATGCCCCCCACCTGTTATTCTTATTCCACTTGCATGTTGGGTGCACTCCCCCTTCAGTACACAAGTCTAGGGATATGTTCAGGGAAGTTGTTCTTGTTACTTTCAAAGTGATGGCAGATAGGGCCAGTCACAGTGGTCATCAGGAGGGTGGCATTAGCAAGGTCTCACATTTGAGAACAGCCTCAAGTTTAGACATCTGATGTTATTTCCAAATGAGTCTAAACATATAGCCACAGACATACCTTGCTTTGAAAAGAAATTTATATGTGACTTAAAAAAAATTTAAATTTGGGGGTACATATGGGTATATTTATTTATTTATGGGGCCTGGGGTTCGAAGCTTAACACAAGCCTTTCCCTTGAATCACTGCACACGCTAGAATGAATACTGCCTGCAGGCCACTTTGCTAAGAGATGCACAGTGCAGACTGACTTTTGATGATGCTTTGCATTAATTATTATTTGTTTTTTTTTTTTTGGTAAAAAATAAGGGAATATTAAGAGTATTTAGGGATAGGGTTAGGTGAAGTCCTAAGCTGTGGAGTAAGGAGTGCTTTATACTAGATTTTTGAGTTGTGGTTTAAGCTGAGCGAGGTCTGACATTCCTTCCTGGATCAACCCCTGCCTCTCATACCATCAGTACTTCTGTTACAAGGGTCAGTTTGTACATTAAAAAATTATAGGGTAGACATTACTTTCATTTCCATGGTCCACTTATAACTTATAATGCCATGAATCCAAAATTCTTCTGTTACTTTTGTCCATTTCAAGAACCTATCACAAAACCCTCCCTGTGAGTAAAAAGGACTTTTTATCTAATTGAATAATTATTGGGCTTTCTTTCATTTTAAATATTGATGGTCTTCGTTACATAAGTTTTTCTTAACTTTAAATTTCATTTCTTTAGTTTTTCCTAATGGTAGCAACTGTGCTTCATATTTTGGAGTTATCTGCCTAGCAACTTGACTATGAGCCATTTCAGCTAACGGTGCAATTCTCAAGCTTTCTGGATTGCAGCGCTCTATTGTTTCTTGACTTCCACATATTATCCGTATTTCTTTTTCTTTCTTTTTTAAAGGTGTTCATTAACAGATTGCAGCAAAACGTCATAACAACTCAACTTCTGTTTTGCTTCTGTTGTCTCTGTCACAGGTAATGTTTCCAAGCTATAAAAAAAAACAGAATGAATATTGTTAACCGGACTTTGAAATCAAAGATAGTTGTTGGGTGTGTGTGTTTTTGGGGTTTGTTTGCGGGAAGTCAAAAGAAAGTCTACTTAAATAATTCAACAAATATATTTAGTGCCTGACATATGCCAGATACTGTTCTAGGTTCTGGGAAAACAAGAGTGTACAGGGCAGTGTTCCTGTTTTCAGGGAACATATATTCTCGTGGTAGGATCATGAGGATGGAGGGAACACGGAGATAGATCATGGACAGGGAGTGATAGGATGTGAGATGTGTGTGCTGTTTTCTGCTAGAGTGGTTAGAGAAGGCCTCTGTAATAAGTGACATTTGAACAGAGACTTGAAAGAAGTGAGCAAGCCTACTGGATATCTGGGGGAAGAGCTATCTTGGGTACAAAGGCTTTGAGGCAGGAGGTTGCATAGCATTTTGAGGAATATCAAGGAGACCAATTAGAGTGGAGTGGCTTGGAGGAAGGGGAGAGTGAAAGGAGATGAAGTTAACAAGTTAGCTTGGGAAGAAATTGTAGATATTTATAGGCCATGGCAAAGACTTTGGATTTTTTTTCCCTTAGTGAGATGGGAAGTGAATGGGGAGTTTTGAACAAAAGAATGATGTGAACATTTTGACAGGATCACCCTGGCTGCTCTAAGGAAAATATGTTAGGCTTAGTTCCCTAGAGGTATAACCTAAGATGGGAATGGGCATGATTTCTGAAGGGAACAGGGTAGAGGATGGGGAAGAATGTGATTTCAGGTGATGGGTAACTTCAGCCTGATTTGTTCTGAAGCATAAGTTATTCTGTAGAGTTTTTCCCACGTTGAGACAAGCAAGAGGGGCTTTTTACCCTCATCCTGGTTATTGGGTAAAGACTCTGGGGAAAGGCATAGGCAATGTAAATCCCAAGCACCTGCAGGTGGGGGCTTCCATTGCCCAAGGGCAATTCTCTTTGAGGTATTCACAGCGGCAGGAAAAGGGGCTCATCAACCAAATTAATAAAAGGGAGTCCAAGAGACCCAACTGAGGGTACCAATATCATCTCTACACAGAATAAGAGTGGAAATAGAGATACCATTAGGAGGCTACCGTAATAGTCCTCAAGAGAGATGAAGTTGGCTTGGACTAGAATGTAGCAGTGGAGGTGTTGAGAAGTGGTTGGATTCTGGATATATTTTGAAGGCAGAGCCCACAGGATTTTGCTGGTGGATTTGCCTACAGAATGTAAGAGAAGAAGAATCAAGAACAGCTCCATTGGCTTAGTTGTCTATTGAGATTAGGAAGACTGTGGGAGGAGCAGGTTTTGGAATGAAGTAAAATTAGAAGCTTTGGTTAAGACATTTTAAATTGGAAATGGCTCATAGATATCTAAATGAAGATGTCAAGCAGGCAATTGGATTTAAGTGTCTGAAGTTGTGAAAATATGTTTTAGTTCCTAGGTTCAGATGACCAGCCACCTATGGTACTAAAAGAATGTGCATATGGGTTTGAGTAAGAAGGACCTATTAGTCCCAATAAACTTAAAAAAGGGCAAAAGGTCAACATTGGACACTAAAGGTCAGTAAGCTTGATGGCAACTTCAGGAATCATTTCTAAAATGAATCATTAAACAAATGACTTTTGGATAATTTACTGCAAATTGTAATAATTTGGAGGTAACATAGATTTCCAAAGAACAAATAAGACCATACTAGATTCCTTTCCATTTTTGAAAGGTATTATAGGCACATAGGTTGGGCAAATTCTGCAGCCTTAATATGTCCTGATTTTCATGCAGTGTTTGTTAAGTTTCTCTATTATATTATTTTGATAAAATGAAGAATTATGGGCCAGAAACTAGAACATTTATGTAGTTTTATAGTTGGCAAAACAAGAAGAGCAAAAAGGGGTCAACCCCTACACTATTTTTTGCTACCAATTAAGTTGTTATGTCACCAAGCCCTTGGTTATTCATAATTTTTTTTGTTGACAACTTAAACGAACAGCTAGAAAGCATATTATTAGATTGGAAGATGATGGAACCTAGAGAAAAATAGCCAGTATATTGAAATATAGAATAGAAGTTTAAAAGGAGAAGAAGGAGAAACCCAAACTGCCAATCTGAAATTTAATAGGGATGTGTGCAAAAGAAAGCAAAATATCTCCATTTACAGGTTGTGAAAGATCTCCCTTCAGCCAGGAAAAAAATAAATAATTTTTTTAAGAAAAGTTTATTTTGTATTAAGTCCACATTGGCATTAAATTAAGATTGTGGGCTTTAGGGCCATCTGCCTGGGTTGGAACCCTGACTCTGTCATTTACAAGTTGTATGATCTTGGGTATGTTTCTTAAAATCGGTTTCATTTTCTTTACCTGTAAAATGAGAATGATAATATTAGTTCCAACTGACATTGTTGGAATTGTAAGAATTAAATGAGTTAAGACATATAAAGTACTTAGAGCAATGCCTGGCATGTAGTAAGTGTTAGGTAGGTCATTATTATAGCAATCACAATATTGCTAAAAAGGTAAAGCAATCTTTGGGTATAATGGTAGAAGCGAGGGACCAGGATCAAGGGAAATTCATAGCCCACTGTAGTTTTCATTGTCAAGATTTTGTGTTCAATTCTGGGTGTCTCCAATTTAAAAAGTGTCTATACCTTGTGGGAGATGGAGTGCTGAAAGTGGTACAGGGTGTGGACTCATGCCAAGTGGAGAAAATGGAAAGGACTGGGATGGAGAATATGACTTCTCTTGGAGACAGATGCAGGAGCTGAAATAAGGCTCTCATGAAAAATTTGAAAGCCTGTCATGTGGAATAGGAATTAGAGTTCCTGTTGCTCTGGAGACAGATCCAGGAACAAGAGAAGGAGTAAAAGATGGAATGGGGTTGGGAAAGTGCTGTAGCTTTCTGTTATGGGCAGAGGATGACAGAAGCATGTTCTAGCTCTGCCTTTATGTTACTGTATGATTCAAGTCTCTTAACTTTTCAGGCCTCAGTTTCATAATCTGAAATCAGCATTTAGATTAGATGTACTCTAAAATGAAAATTATAGTTGGTCTATCAATGGACCGTCTTCCTAGACAGTGAGTTTCCTGTCATTGGAAATGTCTAATTAAAGGGCACAAGACATATTAAGAGTAGATGTTGAATTTGATTATAATTTGGCCTAAATGGCACCAAAAGTCTCTTTCAATTTTAAGATTTTAGGAAATTTGTTGTATATTTAGATGCTTTTTCCATCCCTCATTCTTATCCCCAGTCCTGCTCTGTTGATGATGTAGATTCTCACATGATTACATAAGAACTCCTGACATTCCCCATTGATTAGACTAAGGTGTGATTTCCACCCTGTTCACCTTCTGTGGGGCATAAAACTCACAGAGAATTGGATGACCTTCTGAGAGAACTCATGGTACCAACTCCCGTGGCACCTAACGTCGCACACAGAAATTCTAGTTCTAGCATGTTGTCATTGCTCCTATTCTGTACTTCAAGTGGAAAAACTGAAAACTGCCCGGAAGCTACTGACTCCATATTACATAGCTCCTAGGCTCATGGCTGCATATTGAGAATGTGGTGCCTATGCAGGCCTGGAATCTGCAGACTGGGGGTTGGGTATAGCAGGAAAGGGAGGCATTAAACACAGCAACAGCAGACTGGATGGCAGCCACGAGCAGCAGAGCTATGGTCATCTGTTGTCTGCAGCTGCCAGGATATCATTCTTTATACAGAAAATGTTTACTGACCACTTATCATGTGGAGGACACTGTGCTAGGCACTCTGAGAGGCACCTAGGGGTGTGACACACTGCCCCTTTCAGGCAAGGAGCTTCTAGTCTAATTGGAAGACAATTATGAGCTAGCAGCAAGCACTTTGTATAGTTCTGGTATTAGTCAGGGTTCTCTGGAGAAACAGAACCAATAGGTCATAATTGGTTATGTACATATATCATAGACAAATGAGATTTATTAATAGCAATTGGCATATGCAATTACAGAGGATAAGTACATCCCACAATCTGCTGTGTGCAAACTGGACACTCAGGTAAACCAATGGGATAGGTAAATGTTCTTACAGGAAGAGAGCTAAAGAGCTGTTGGTGTGGCTTCCAGTCTAAATCTGAAGGTCTGAGATCCAGGAACCCAAGGGCAGAAGAAGATACATGGCCCAGCTCCAGCAGTCAGGTAGGGAGCAAATTGAACTTTCTCCATCCTTTACATTCTATTCAGGTCCTTAATGGATTGGATGATGCCCACTCCTATTGGGGAGGGCCATCTGCTTTACTCAGTTCACCAATTAAAATGCTAGTATCTTCTGGAAACAACCTCACAGACACACCCCAAAATAGAGTTTAACCAGGTGTCTGGGCATTCCACAGCCCAGTCAAGTTGACACATAAGATTAGTCATCACAGTGCTTCATTGTTTTCAAAACGCCTGCAAGCAAATCATTCTTCTCTCATTAGACTGTGGATTAAAGCCATGCAGTATCCTTACAAGAACCTGTGAGCTACTGTTACTCTCACTTTTCAGACAAAATGAAGGCTCTGACAAGTTAAGCAACTTACTTACCTGAGATCATCCATTTGTGCTGTCTGAAGTGCCCTTGCTGCCATTCAAGTAGACCGAGGCATGACTTCTGACCCCAATTCCAGTCTTCTTTCTACTACTTTACACTAAAATGCATAACAAAAGTTAAAAACCAGTTTATAAAGACTATAGCATATATAAAGAGAATGGCACAGATTAGATGTAATAATCCAGTAATACAAATCACTGCTGCTAGGTGCAGAAGAAAGGACTATGGAGACAGGTTAAAGTTTGATGGGTTGAGACCAAAGGAAGGCATTCCAGACAAAGCAAAAGTTGTATTAAAGGTGGTAAACAAGAGAGAACAAATTTAGGATGTTCACAGGGCTGCTCGATTTGGTTGCATCATTTGTGCCCTGCATAATTCACATAGACATTGATACAAATGGCATCCCAGGGCTTGTTCAATAACAGCGTGTACAGTGGTCTGGGGGAAGCCCTGAATGTGTACATCAATGAAACTGAGTTGCAGAGTTTTGTAGAGATAAGAGAGAGAGAAACCTGGAAAAATGGGCAAATAACTGATCAAGGAGAGATAGGAAGATTAGAGTAAGGATTTTCAATTTCAATCTGTAGGCAATGAATGATTCTTAATCAGAAAAGGGTCACAATAAAAATATTATTTTGAGATGATTGATCTAGCAATGTACAGATTAAATTTAAAAAGAGAGAGAGTGGGAACAGAAGACCAGATAGTATTTTGGTCACCAAAACATGAGCTTAAAAAGGGTCAGAGCAATGGTGGTGACAATGAGAAGATAAAAAAAGAGAGACAAATATAAAAATCTTTTTTCATTAATTCAAAGATGTTCTTTTAATGTTTAATAAGTGCAAGGCATTATGCTTTATACTACTGATTTAATAGTGAGCCAAATAGGCATGATTCTTGCCATTTTAGAGTTCTTAGACCAGTAAGGGAGTCAGACATTCATCAGACAAATATATATGATGATTCTGTAAAGGAAAAGTATAAGAAGATATGAGAATGTATAACATAATTTGAATGTGATCTGGTTTGTGCAGTTAGAGCTCAGGGATGGCTTCTTTGGAAAAACAACAACAACAGCAATGACAACAGATGTTCGAATTGTGATTGGGAGGGTGAATAGGAGTAAGCTATGCAAAAGGAGGTAAGGAAAGGGACAACAGCATTCCAGACAGTGGAAGCAGCATGTGCAAAGGACCCACGGCAGGGAGCATGCATTTAAAAAGCAAAAGATCACTAGGAGATTTAGTATATGGCAATAAAGGTAGAGAGTGGCTGACATGAGGCTGGAAAGGCAGGAGTTAGATAATACTGGGTTCTTTGTTTTCATTTCAGAAGCAACAAGAAGATATTGGACATTTAAATCAGGAGCTAACATGTTCGGTTTTGCATTTTGAAATGGATACTCTTAATGCTATGTGGAGAATAGAGGGGAGTGGACACTCACGGAAACTGGTACAAGCTTGTTAACAGTAGTCCAAGAGAGAAATCTTGTCAAATTGGACAACAGGGATGGCAGTGAGGAGAGAATATTATGGAAGAGGACTTATCAGGGCTTGATGACTGATGGGATGCAGATAAAGAAAGGAGAAAGGTGAATCAGCAAGTAAAGTGTTAGATTTGGGAGTCTTCCTACCTAGTGTTACTATTAACATATATTATGGGAAACGGGAGGTGGTGCTGGTTTGATATGCAGGGTTGAGGGTATGTTGAGTTATCCAAATGAAAATGTATCTAGTAAGCAGTTGGACTAAAAACAACAAAAGGATTGAAGTTGTAAGATTGAGAACTGTCAATAAAGTTGTTGGTGGTTTCAATAATATGACTGGAGGAATCTATAAGTAGAGGGGTTAGTGAAGCAATATAATATGGACTCAGAGCTGAATTATGTAGAACAATTGGGTAACGTGAACTGATGTAGTATGTCAACATGCCAACAAGTGGCCACAGAAGTAGAAGGGTATTAGTACGCCAAGAAAAATCAGAAAATTAGCCACTAAACATGGTTTTAAAATTATAACCTCTTACAAACTTCCCTGAATTAAATAACAGTGTATCTATCAGGATATACTACCAGGAAGAAGATTACTACGTGGACTGCAGTGTACCATAAGTGTACCAAAGTCATCATATCATGGTTGCTCGAAAAATATATCTTTGTTTAGGAATAAATAAAAATTAAGCTTATGGCCACTTCTAGCCAGGAGGCTAGAGGCTTCTTATATCTGCATACACTAGTCACGACTGGAGAAATTATACTTAGGTTGCAGTTTTTACTAGTGAGTATTGTGGTCTTGAATCAGATTCTGTAAGACCCATCCTTTTGTAAATAAATAAACCAAGGACCTAGTGTATCATCTAACTATAACCATTAAAATCATTACTAACACTCAGAAAATAAAACAGGACTAAAAACAAAATAGAGAGTATAGAAATACAACTATGTATATATACACTCAAATGACTTTTGACAAAGTCACCAAACATAGTTTTTTTCCTAAAAAATTAATAAATAATTTTTTTCTAGGTTTGAGAAGTTGCAATGTGTTCCTGTGACCAAGTACACCAAACTTCCATTCTTATTCCAAGTGTCTCTAAAATCCAGTAACATTTGTCTCAGCATTGAATAAGCACATTAAAAAGGAAGTTATTGACTTCCTCTGCTGAAACTTTTTTCATCCGTTTACAGGTTTGCCCAGAGACTTCGGTTCTAAGATGGTAGTGGTATGCTCAGTTTGTGTCAGCTGCTGTCAGGAATTATGGGCCAAATTGGTTCTTCTTGGATGTAAAACCAACTTGAGGTGGGAGCCAATGACTTAATGCACTTGCGAAACAAGGCATTTAAATGAAAGTCATTGTGTTCCTCTCTTTGGGAAGTCTTTTGAGAAAGCAAAGCTCAGGTCGTTTCATCCAGCCGAGATTAAATTCAAGTTGACTACTGTAAAGACAAAACAGAAAGTTCAAGCCAGTGAATTAGGTAACTTGTTCAGTTTATGGTTAGTTGAAAACATAAGGCAAGACTTCTTCATTGTCCCTCCACATCTGTGCGCAGAAGGGGTGCGTGTGAAGAATCACCCTCTGGTAGCTGCCTTTTGTGATTTACACCTTGAGAACTAGCTCTGAACCACAGTCTCATAGTAGGGTGGGTTTGTTCTTTTTGTAGTATTCCAAATTTATCCCACTGTTTTCATAGTTTCTTCTGACATGCTACTTCTCTCTGCCCCAAGGATTTGAGGTGAACATTTCAGATGGGTAGGATGATCACTCCTCTGACCTAAGCATAGGAAGTCCGTTGAAATTAAAGGAGAATTAAGCTTCATGTATGTCAAATGTCAGTGCAGATCCAGGACTTTTGGAAAAGTTCACATTCTTAGCAATTATATATTGGGAAGCACTACTTGAAGTCTAATCCTTTAGCAACAACATTTATTCACCTTTAAAAAAATCAAAGTATAATTTATATACAGTGAAATGCTCAGATCTTCAAGTTCAATCACTTTTGATAACTGCATATCAAGACACAAAATATTTTTATCAGCCCAAAATGATGTTCCCTCAGGCTTCTTCCCACTCAGTTTCCATACTCACCCCTAATGAACTGCTGATCTAATTTCTATCAGTATAGATTCGTTTAGTTTATTCTAGAATTTCTTATGACTGGAATCATGCAGTATATATTCTTTTGTGTTTTGTTTCTTTCACCGGACATAATACTTTTGAGATTCATTCATGTTGTGTATGTCAGTAGTTTCTTTCTTTCTATTGCTGAGTAACATTCTATTCTTTGAATATGCCACAGTTAAAAAAAAACCACGTTTGCCTGTTGACGTTCATCTGGGTTTTTTCTAGTTTTTGGCTATTATGAATAAAGCTGCTATGAACATTCTTATATAGGGTTTTATGTAAGTATAGGTTTTCATTTCTCTTGGGAAAATACCTAGGAGTAGAATTGCCAGGCTGCAGGGTAGCTATATGTTTAACTCTTTAAGAAACTACTAAACAATTTTCCAAAGTTATTGCGTCGTTTTACACTCCTACCAGCAATAAATGGATTGCTCCACATTCTTTCTAATATTTGATGTTGTTAACCTTTTCTTTTAAAAAAAATTGCGGTCATGTATATGTGTTTGTATGTGTGTATGTTGTTTTACTTTGCATGAACTTCATAACTAATGATGTTGAGTATCTTTATATGTGCTTGTCGGCCATTTGTATATCTTCTTTGGTGGGCTGTCTGTTCAAGTCTTATTTAAAAAATTGGTTTGTCTTTTTATTATTGATTTATAGAATTTCTTTGTATGTTCTGTATGCAATATATTTTTCAGAGATATATATATTATATATTTATATATAAAATATTCATTATATATAGATATATATTTTATATTTTTTATATAAAATATTCACTAGACAGATCTATCTATCTATCTATCTATCTAGTGAGTATTTTTTTCCCCAGTGTGTGGATTGTGATTTATTTTCTTGACAAGCAAATATTTTACAATTTGAGGTAGTACAATTTATCAGTGTTTTTCTTTTATGGCTCATGCTTTGTATGTTCTTGGAAAATGTTTGCTCATTGCAAGATTGTAAAACTTTTCTCCCACTTTTTTTCCCTTTGTAACTGTGTTGTTTTACCTTTACTTTTAACTCATAACCCATCTCCTGTGGATTTTTTTTTTTTTGGTATGTGGTGTGAGGTAGGGATGAAGGTTCTTTCCCTCTCCTTTTTTTTTGTTTTTGTTTTTGGTATGGATACCCAGTTATTCCAACCCAGTTGTTGAAGAGATTTTTCTTTTGCCATTGAATTGCTTTGGTTTTTGTCAAAAGTCATATATGGTTGTATTTCTGTACTCTCTATTTTGTTTTTAGTTCTGTTTTATTTTCTGAGTATTAGTAGTGATTTTGAAATAGCAATAGATTGGGATTCTTAGATATATAAAGGTTTATGAATTATTATAGTACCACAATAAGCATTTTTTTTACCACTTGAAGAATTTTTCTTGTGTTCAGTGAACACAAGATTATTTATTTGATTCTTATGTGAGTGCTTGAAGGGAAGTGGTTACAAAGAGCCAGAGTGTTAGTGTGTTTTGGTTTTTACTTGCTGTTTTAAGCAATATCTTCCAAGAATGAGCTGAAATCAGGGAAGAATTAGCTGGTTTGAGAGCAAAAACAGAGCGAATAGAGAGACAGTCTAGAAATTCAGGGGCTGATGGGGTTGGAAAAACCAACTATTCCTGAAGAAATAAGCTGTTGCCTTACTATCCAAGCCTATTATTTCAAATGGTTGCAGTGTAGCTGCCATGAGTTGAGAGAGGTAAAAGCTAGGTCACATTTGACCTTTTGCAATTAGTTAAATTTTTCTGCTGAATTCTTACTTACTTCTGTTCCACCCAGTGTCTCTTCCTCTGGTGCTTCCACTCAGTGAACCAGAGGTCATGGCCAGGCTGTCCTTGAAGGGCCCATTTTTCCTTAGAATTCAGGTTACTTGGCCTATGATTGCAACTCTCTGATAGTTCAAGGAAAGCTCTGATTCGTGGTCTATCTGGCTTCATTGTTGTGAAGCTTGGACAGATATTTTTCCAGCTTTTTACATTCCATGTGGAAATAGAACTCACAAGAGAGTGATTTATAAAGATATTCTTCATTTAGTAAGATAACTTTCTGTAGTATTTCTTTGAATTGTAATCTCCATTACCATTCCCTCCAATCTGTTTCTTTATGGGATCTTACTCACCTGCCTCTAAACTGCTAGACTACATCTCCTGGAATGTGCAATTTGGCATGTGTTTCTATTCTAAGTAACATGCACAGATCCTGGCAAAACTAAAAGACCCTGTTTGTTGATTAATTGATGAATGGAATGTATTTACCAATCTTCTCACCTGACAAATGCTTATCTATCTTTCAAGACCAAAAGCAAATGTCATCTCTTCTGAGAAAACTCTATGAGTTCCTTTAGGAAGAGTTAGTTATTTTTTTCCTCTATGTCTTCATAATACTTTGTACATTCCTCCACTAGATGATTTTTATATCTTTTACTTTAGATTGTGAATAAGATTGGAGCATGACCAATTCTCCTTATTCTGTACCTTTAGGTGCCTAGAACAACATGTGGCACATATAATTATGACTCAGTTTGTCAAATGGATGCATAAAAATTGATTTTCTGAATCAGCTGCTGAATGTCTTTGTTGAATGATCATACACATTGAGCTTTGCATTTTTATAATTTTTATGTGCATGAAGAAATGTACTTGTAAAGGTATGTGTATATGTGTGTGAGTGTGTTTCATCTCCTAATGATGCAGGTAATTGCAGAATTTGCTTAGGACAAAGATATGGCACCTCTGCCACCATTTTCTCCTTGTATGCCATGCCATGAGACAAACCACCTCAGTCCTTTTTCCTGTTGATCCCAGGCATGAATTCAGAATCTGATCTTTCAATAATAATTCCATCAATGAACCAGATATTTCCCCTTCTCTAATCTAAGAGGCTCCTAATACAATAAGCCGGGAGGTTACCTTTGATGCCCTTGCTGAATGGTACCTAGAGGGAAGATTCTAATAAGCTGCAGACACTTTGCAATTCCTGTCTTTCAGAACTTAATCACATTTGCATTTTGGCTATGATCAGATGGTGGAAACACAAACTCCAAACTGTCAATCAACTTAGGCTTCTTTTCCAACTTTTCATAAATAAATTTCTTAAAAGATCTTTGAACATTCTTTTAAACACCAAAATTATACAACTAGTTTTTAAACAATTACAATGCCTTCTACCTGTATATTACATTATAGCTGGTAACCTGGAATTATTCATTACTGAAAATCTAACTTAGGATGTATGCATATAAATATGTGTGTGTGTGTGTGTGCGCGTGCGCGCATATGTGTGTGAACTGAGATATTCATGAGATTTGAAGGAGAAAATAGGGAAAATATTTACTGAAAATATATATTTTTATATTGTCCAGTTTTTACCTTTAAATATCAGTAGAAAAAATGGAAGCATATAGATTTCTGGCATGTGATTTATCTTCAAAACAGAAATTAAACCTAACCAGTTATAAATTTGAGTTTCTTTCTGAATTAACCATGTTGGCATTACCCCAGCTACCTCCTTATGTTCACATGGTTGCTTCCAGACTCTATGTAGAATTTTATGCCTCTGTAGTATCAAATTTGTTAAATGGCATATTTTTATATCAGTAATTTTTATAGCATATTGTTATTCCAGACTTTTACATGCCTCTAATTTATTCTTAACTTCAATATAGCAGTATTGATTTTTTTCTTCCAAGTTTGATGGCATGAACACTTCAGTTGTGATTTAAAGTCATATTCAACATGAATAATTTGCACTTCGTTTTCTATTCTTTTGCAAACTTAGATATTTGGGCAGGTACAACTGGAAGTAATAATACTCCTCAAGTTTCCTTTTTATATCACTTTATAAAACATTTAGATTATTTCTTAATGTGATTGAGATTATGTGTCTCTAGTGACTTTGAATTATCCATGACACTTAAATGTAAAATAGTAAGAATAGTTTTGGTTGCAAATCAAATAGAACCTGATACAGCTTTCTTAAGTCATATTCTCCTCTCTTTGTCCCCTAGTAACAAAGAATAAATTGATCATAATCTTTCTTTTTTGTACAACTACTATCAATGCCTTTTACAAAATGAGATCACTGGATTGGAGAATTGGCCTTCAAGAAGATTTTGTGGCCTTGTGCTTTCTCAGCTGTCTAGTGCTGGGTTTCTATGACTGCAAGGATGATGGTTAAAGGTAATATGGATGAAATATGCTGATGAAGCATGTTTTGGTTGTTATATAAAGCAAGGCTCACAAATACAGCAATCAAGACATTGATTTTTTTCCCTTGACTACATTGCAGTTGAGATAAGTTGCCACCAGGTGAATGGTGGTACCTTGGTTATTTGGCCCCTGTTCTAAATAGCTTTAGTGGGAAAACTGTTTAGAGCATCAATTTTTGGTTTTAAATATATCATTTTATTATTGACACAGAATTATGACCACATTAATGGAGATAGAAATAAAGAAGAAAAACTAAAAATCATATCTTTATTTTCCCTCACTTTTTGTCCATTTATAACTATAATTTGTGTGTTTTTGTAATCATATTTTTTATATATAATTTTTTATTCTAATTTTTAAATAACATATCAAAAGCATGTTTCCATGTCACTACATTGTATTATTTATAAAGATCATTTTAACAGAATATCATGTATTTTTACATGTCAGCAGATGTTCTTTTGAAAAAAACTGTTCATTAAATGTTGCATATATATACAAAAATTTATAAAAATTATGCAAGATCAGCATAAATAAACACCCATATGCCTATCATTCAATTTAAGATAGAGAACATTACTATTATCTTTGAAGGCCTCTGTGTTCTTTTTTCCCACCTCATCTTCTTCATTACCCATCCAGAGGCCATGCGGTCATCCTCCTAAATTTCATGTTTATTGTATCTTAGTTCTCTTTGTGGTTTTACTATATTTGGTTGTGTTCCTAAGCAGCATACAGGTTAGTGGATATTTTAATCTATATTTAAATGGACTAAAAATGTGAATACATTTTTTCTGTGATTTTTTTTCACCCAATATTAAATCCCTATGTTTTTTCTATGTAATTGTCTTGTATTCATCTTTATGGTTGTCAAGTATTTCATTATATGAATTCACCACAACTTACTGTCCATAATAAACATTTGGGCAAATTCTAGTTTTTTGCTATTGTAAATAATATTTTAATCACATAGTTTCTATTACAAATGTCCAAGAGTTTCTTTATGATATATGAGTGATCTGTTGGGTCGTTGGTGTGTACCACTTCAAATACACAGGTAATGGCAAATTGTTTTCCAAAGTGGTTATACCAATTTATACTTCTGCTAGCAATGTGTAAGAATGCTGGTTGCATCACATCCTTGCCACTGCTCACTTGATATTATCAGATATAATTTTTGCTAATCTGGTGGGTTTGAGAATCTCTTTATTTGGTTTTAGAATTCATAGGATTCACCGAGTAATTGGATGAAAGTAGATGGGAAGAAATAACAAGAGAACTCCAGTATTTCTGGTGTTAGCAATTTAGTGGTTGGTAATATCCTTCAACAAAATGAAAAATGGAGAGAAGGAGGAGATTATGATTACAAGTTTACATTGAGTTTTAAGTATATTTTGAGCTATTCGCTGGATATATACCTTTAGATATTTGTGTCTGAAGTGGTGGTCTGGGCTGGAGATTAAATTTAGGAATCATGAGGGAACATGTTGTAGCTTGGATAAGTCTGCCTGGGGAAATTGTACAAAAAGAAAAAAAAAAAAAAAAAAAAGAGGCTCAGGCAAAACCATGGAATACCAGGCAAAATACCAGTATTTAAGAGATCAGAGGCAGGGCTAATATAAATAAAAATATGAAATCCATTGTTCAAAATGCAGGGGAAAAAAAGTACTGTTAAAAGTGTGCTGCAAATTATTTTCCTTCTTCCACGATCTCTCTCTTGCCATCATGGTGGTTTTGTTTGCTACTCAATATCATTCCGAATAAGGAAAAATTAAAACTTTAAATTATTAGCTGAATTTTATTGTTCATCTTTATATTGTGCAATGCCAATTTTTAACAGTTTTATTGACATAAATTTACATACAATAAATTCATCCATTTAAAATGCTCAGTTCAGTGGTTTTTAGTATGTTCACAGAGTTGTACAACCATAACCACAAATTAATTTTAGGACATTTTCATCATCACCAAAAAAAGCACCCCTGTACTCATTAGCAAGCCCAGTTATCCTCTTCCCTAGTCCTAGGCAACCATTAATCTATTTTCTGTCTCTGTAGTTTTGTCTATTCTGGACATGTAATACAAATTGAATCATACAATATGTGGTCTTTTGTGACTGGCTTCCTTTAGCAATGCCAAGTTTTAATGCAAATATCAGAATATTTATATTTCATAGCTCATCTCTGGAGGGTGCCTTGAGCTATACGGAAGAGACAAATTCAAGGCAGACTCGGGAAGGTTGGGAGAAAAAGGAGACCTCCTATGCTTCAACAATGTGGCTGGCCAAAGGAATGCTTGTGGGACAGTGGAGACCCTCACAGGTGCCCATACCCTGGCCAACAGTGAAGTTTGGGGAAATCAAGCTGGGCATCTCCTCTATCCGTGATCTGCTGCCCTAACTTATGGCATATGGGTGATCCTTAAGGATCTTTAAATCTCTGTCACAACATGCTCAGTACCTGCTTGGGGGTGGCTAAGAGATTTTTTATGTGCCAACATGCAACCCCACCTTATTACCAGCCACATGTGCTAGAATGCTGCCAATGTTAGGCAGGAATGAAATGTGCACTCAACTCCTTGGATATTACACTGGCCCTTTCCAGGGGCAGAGGGTGGCAGCACTCATGAGATGGAGCGGGGAGGGGAAGACCATGCAGGACCAGGGATGCAAAGGGGGAATACTAGTAGGTACGAGAACCCACCTCTGGGAGATGGTAGGAGACAAGATGAACATGAGCTGAGGCTCCAAGCCCAGCATATGTTTCATTGTCCCACTGGACTTTGCTTATAAAACAGAAATTCAAAGATAAAATTAAGAATTTCAAGATAGTGACTACAAAACATTAAATTCCAAGCAGAGGCCCTTCTGAGCACTGGGTCTTCTGCCACTGCACTGGTTTCACTTCTGTGAAGCTGTTCCTGGTCAGAGAAATGAAAAAAATCAGAAGCAGCAGAAAGAAAAGTATGCTGGGAGTGAGGAGAGAGTGATGTCAAAGAAGCCAACAGAGGAAACTGAAAAAGACGAGAGTGGTCAACATCACCATTGCGAGAGAAAAGTGTAGTTAAGAAAAGGACCGAAAACTCTCATATGACAGCAATGGTGACTGCTGAGAGCAATTTCAGTGGAATGGAAGGTACAGAAGCTGGAATATGGGTGTTGCAGAAAGCATGAGAAGTATAGAAGAGACAATGAGTGTTGACTTGTTTAAGAAACTTGACTGTAAAGGGAAGGGATGAGAGCAGGACTCTGAGCTGCAAGGGTCTGTGGCAGAGTTTGGTAAATGATCGCCCGTGTGCTGGTCCATGGCCTATTTTTTGTGACTAAAGTTTTATTGGAATACAGTGAGTATCTACTCATTTATGTATTGTGTCTGTTTTCACATGACAATGGCAGAGTTGAGTAGTTGCAACAGAGAACATATCACCTGCAAAGTCTGAACTATTTACCGTCTGGCCCTTGACAGAAGGTTTTTGACCCCTAACACAGAGTGGTGGTTTTTCGAGCGTGGCTTCTGGACCAGCAGCATCAGCATCACCTGGGAACTTAGCAACACAAATTCTTGAGCCACATCCCAGACCTAGTGAATCAGAAACCTTGGAATGGTAACTGCTCTTCTGTGTTTCATTAAGCTCTCCAGGCAATTCTGATTCACCTTAAAATTTGAGAGCCACTGGGATAGAGTGCGTATAGAAAGAGGAACTTTTGATGGAAGGGAGAACATCTTCCTCTGAGCCAGAGGGAAGGAAAAAAGGATGGGTGGGGATACATTAAAAGGAGTCCCACTCACAAGGTTCCATTCACTCCTTATACTGTCACACTCAGATTAGCAACATTACCTGGTCCAATATTAGATGGAAGCAACCAGGACAGATTTCCAAGTGATGTATGCAACACCACCTAGGTCTAAAGTTAAACAGGGAGGAAGATTTCAAGTTAGTATATGGTATGAAAGAAAGTTCTATTCAGCAGTTGTAAGGTGGTGTATTCCCAGGAGAACTGCATGTTCATCCATTTGTACATTACATAGGCACTTTGAGCTTAAGACAGCCTGTTAAGTCTTCTCCAATCTAAAATTCTATGATTCCTGCCTAGAATGAACACTTCTTTCTAAACCGATTATTCTATCTAGAGTCAAGGTTTCTTCTTGGGATACATTCTGGTCTGTGGAGCTCTTTCCTTATTTCTAGGGGTCAGATCTCAGCTGCTTGGGGTTTAATTAAAGCAGCTAGTCAGAGAATCCACTGACCTGCTAAGAGATCCATCAAAGGGCAGGAACAAATTTGTCTTTTCTCTCTGTTCTATCCTAAGAATTCTTGTCAATATTTAGTGAATGATTCTTGTGTTTTGAAAAGCTGTGAAAGTATGAAAGCCAGGGTTTTCTAGGTCAGCAGTATATTTTCTACACTCTTCAATGATTGTTGCTTACATTTTGTGAATTTGTAATTCAAGTTCAATTGTATCCTTAGCAAACCAGTTCACGTCGTCCCAATCTCATACATTCGCTTTATGCTATACAATTAGAATTGCTTTTCTTTATGAAAAAACAAATATATTTCCAGGTATGAGGTATCTGATTTCCAGACTTGTTTTCCCTAGGCTGTGTTCATTATGAAAAAAATACCAGAGAAAGAGAAAAGGGGCATTCAGAGAGAAAATGAAGCTGATATCCCTGGTCTATCCTATTGGGACCTATGTGCTCTGAAGGGCTGATGTGAACTCACATCTAGGGCTGGGGAAGGACCTAAAGAAGGTAGTAGCCAGATCTAATCTAAAAATCATTAAAAAACATTTCGTTAGGAAACCAAATAATAAAATAAATATGCTTTCTTTGAATGGAAATTTTTGATGGCTTGTGTGTGTGTGTGTGTGTGCACGCATGTTTTATAGTAGTTGAATTTTCTCTTTGATTCATTGTCTTTTTATGACTTTGTGCTTTTTTTTACCCATTAGTTTCTCAAACAACAAAGGTATGAAATGTTTCTCTTTCATATTTGCTTTAAATAATTTTTGTAGTTGGTTGCTTGCATTTTAGTTTTGCCTATGATTTTATTTATAGCATCTAAAAATAAGAAGTAGTCAAATGTGTTAGTGTTTCTTAAATGAGAAGGTAGAGAAATGTCATGTTTACCTGCAGGCCAGAAAAATTTCCTGTATGGGAGAATTTTTTATGCTTTAGAAGTGCTGCAATGAATGTACATTATTTTGGCATGGACAGATTTGCTATCTCTGGTTGGGAGACTGGGGTAAAGAGATGAGGGTAAAGAGGGGATCACTATTAGCTGCTATTACTTGGATGATAGTGTCTTAGGTGCCTAGCTATTGGAGGGCTTTGTCAGATTCTTCTTAAATAAGCTAGCATAGGTATCTGTCCAAGCTTTATTCCTGTGTAGAGATACTAGTAAGAAGGTAGAATGACTGCTACTCACATCTGCCTGTCAGCGCTGCTGGGGTCTTGGCACAGTCTGTGGTCATATATGAGGAAGAATGTAGGCAGATGAGATGTCCTTTCCTAATTGAAAGACCAATGATGGGCAACTAGAGTGATGTTCTGTTTCTGAAACAGCAGTTCTAAGCTTCTTGACCCCTTCACCCATAGTTGCTGGATGATTTCTTCTTTCAATTTATTTATGAATTTTTTTTGTAGAGATGGGGTCTCTCTTTGTCACCCAGCCTGGAGTGCAGGGGTGCAGGCATGGTCCACTGCAGCCTTGAACTCCTGAGCTCAAGTAATCCTCCTGCCTCAGCCTCCTGAGAAACTGGGACTATAGGCATGAGCCATTGTGCCCAGCTCATGCTGGTTAATTTCTGAAATGTTCCCTAAAGTGTGAACGGACCTGATCTAGTTTTGTGCTCCTACTTCCTTTATGGTCAACAATCTACTCTTGAGACTTTCATTGGTTTTGAAACTCTGAGATTGTGAAACTTGTCTGCTGAATGTGGCTATTATGGGCTATAGGGTATTGTACAGATTTAAAATATTAGACTCTGTTCTTAGAAATATAGCTTTGAACATGGCTGAAATACCACTGGTCTAAGTGATCTCATCAACTTACAGCTACGGCTTGTATTTTAAGATAGATGCTTGGGGAGTAGAATTGAATTCCAGCCTGAAGAGGTATACTACTTCTTAAAACCAGGGCCAAAGACCTCTGAAAAAACATTGATAAAAATTCGTGGTTAAGGTTCATTTGTCCTGCAATATCTCCGGGAGTTCTGTGGTATTATTTGTAATAGGAAATATGAGTACAATTCTGCTGTGGCTAACAGCCCTTGAATGTGGTAAGACTAGAATTCGCTTCCACTCATCCTTCATTTTCTGGGCTTAGCTGGGAAGATCTGGGGTATAAGTAAGCCCAGACCCTAGTCCCCGGCTGTGAGTTGGGGTACGGTGGATAAAATTCCATGTCTATCCAGATATCTACAGGAGAGATGGATGAGAGACTGTCTTCTAATGACATCCAGACTAGCTTGAAGGTGGCTCCAGCTATTTGGTTTGTAGAAATTCCAGTTTTCATGTTTTAACACCTAATAAATGACAGTGTATACTTTGTTTCCTACATGGTCTCCTATATCAATAGCAGCTCTTTAAGTGTCTATGGTTTATAATCACAACTGACTAGAGGCTTCTTTTCCTCAGACTACATATACTTTTCCTTCAACTCTTCTTTATGCGAAAAATTCAAAGGGGACGTAATAATTTCCACCTCACCAGCCATTAATATCCCAACAGAAAAAAATGGATAAAGGATAAAATAATCACACATAAAAAAGTAAAAGTGTTTGGTAAGCATGTACAAAAGGTTTAACTCTTTGATAAACAAAGAACTCCAAGTTAAACAGGTATACCTATCAATCTGGCAAAGTTAAGATGATTACACCCTGTGTTAGTGGAGCTATGGGAAATAGCAAGTCCAGATGAGACTGGTGAGAGAGTGAAATGTACTTCTGGAGACAGTTTGGCAAAAGTCACCATAAGCCTTAAATATAGGCAGACCAGCAATTTCACTTCTAGGAATTCAGCCTGAAGAAATAATCAGGCAAGCTGTATGTACACAGATGTTCACCTCTGCACTGTTTGTAACATCAAAATAGCAACAAACAACATCTAATACTAGGCAGCTGGTTAAATAAATGATGATACAACCACATAAAATGATGATATGGCTCTATATTGAAATGGAAAGATAGTCACAGTATGTTTTTAGGAGTAAATTGGTTATGAAATTGAAAGAATAACATAAAGTTGTTTTCGAAAGATGTGCATTAAAATGTTAGTGGTAATTATTTTTGACTGTTAGGGATAAGGGTGATTTTTCTTTGCTGGTTCTCTATTTCTAATTCTCCCCCAGTAAACAATATTACTTAGAAATTAAATAAATATTAAAAGTTAAAAATATTTGCTAATTTGATAGACAAATATACTTCTTGATTTATCTTTTTGGTTACTAATAAGTTTAAACGATTTTTCATGTGCACCGACAACTTAATAAAATGTAGTTAAAGTCCTGCAGTTTTGGAAGAAATGTTATAGTTGGAAGGGAACCCAGCAGTCAGATGAATAAGTTTAGAGCTTTCATTTTATAGATGAAGACCAGTAAGTCCAGGGAGGGTGTATAATTGACCAAATTTGAGGTGCTGTGAGAACTGACAATCCGTGAGTCCTCTGTGTGAACTCTGGTGCATGTCTGGCCCCCTTGAGTTTCCTGTTAGTTTGTTGTCTCCCTCAGATCAGGATCTTGGTATTTCATATATGCTTCCTGGTAATATCAAGTGTTCTATTGCATCAATTCAGAGATTAATTTGTGATACATGATTACGAATGATTAATTTAGGAGGTGATTTTAAGATAGAGGTGGATTTACACAAGTTTTTTGTGAGGGGCGTTTAAGAGGAATATTGATTGTACATTTGAGTGTGTACGAGGGAAGGAAGAACTTGGGGTTTGAGTTGGAGGACTCGAATGTGACTCCAACTGCACCATTCCCTAGCTGTGAGTCCCTGGGGAGGTTACTGAAAGCCTTTTGAACTTTGTATATAAATGGTCACAAAAATGTGCTTCACAAAATTGTAAAGGTAATTAATGTATGAAAAAGGCCAGCAAAGTGCTAAGCTGAATTTTACATATCTATTTATCCTCATTTGCTTGTTTACATCTCATCAAGAGATTTGAGAATGCCAATGTACATCACATGTTTGTTGTTGTGGTCAACATGATTTCTACTATTATGCCAACTCTGGGGGAAGGTTGGTTGTCATGGTGGACTGCACAAAGAATGCACAAGTATTTATATATAACCTGTTTCAGAGAATTGGGGCAAGGAAGATCCTCCTTGAGGAGGAAAGTTAAGTTTCTGCCAGCCCCTCCAGGATGAAGAGTGCGGCTGTCAGTTATGATGTTCAGGACAATCATCTGGATCGGGATCATGATTTACTAAGAGCTAAACACTTCTTAGTCTGGGGGAAAATGTGTCTTTTAGTGAAGAGAGTCTCTGGGAGACATGAAGTGGGTTGGCCCACCATTAGCCTCTAGCCTTCTCAAAGTCAGGGATTGCATGTTTCCTGCCTGTGCTGGATCACCAGTGCTGGCCCAGGTCAATAAATATTGGTTGTATGAGTAACTTCATACTTCAACCAACCACTTGGGCTGTGACTGTTGAAGGTGCTGTGTGTGTTGTGCTGAGAAATTATGGGCCATTTCAATGTGGAGTCCAATTTCCTTCAGTTCTAGAAAATTCCCTTGCTTTATTTCTTTGATAATGTCCTCTCTTCTCTTTTCTCTGTTCTTTCATTTTGGAATTCCTATTATTAACTAAATGTTAGATCTTCTGTACTGATACTCTCACTTTTTCTTTTTGTTCTGTTTACTGTATGACTTTCCCAACTTTATCTTCCATGTTTTCTATTTACTTTTTTCATTTGTCATATTTTTAAATACTAATGTTTTTCATTCAGATATTCGTCTTTACTTTCAGAACTACTGGGTGACCTCAAAATTAATACAAGCCAACAATGGGATGCAGCAAATAAAATAAAATATGATTCTATCCCTAAATGCACATTTGAAACTAAAGGTAAATTAATGTAAAAATTCTACATACTTTAAAAGATAACCATCTTGAACTATAGCAATTGGCTTATAGTATCCTATTCATGGTATTTATAACACTATTGTAGTTTATAATGGTCCTGCCATCTTTAGGGAAGACCCTAAAAATGTGTATCTTTCCAATTTAAAAGGCCATTGTCAAACTGAATGAGGGTGGTGAAGAGAGTGAAGCATCTAAAGCAGAGGTCAGCACTCTATGGGCTGTGGGTCAAATGCAACCAGTTGCCTGTTTTTATAAATAAAGTTTTAATGGAACACAGCCACAGCCATCATTTACATATTCTCTATGGCTGCTTTCATGCTAGAAATGCAGGCTTGAGTAGTTGTGGCAGAAACAGTATGGTTTGCAAAACCTTAAGTATTTGCTATCTGGCCTGTTAAAGAAAAAGTTTGCCAACCCCTGATCTAGAGGCCACATTCTATGTTGCATTCTTAAAGAAAGTGGAGATTTAGTTTGGACACAAAATGATGAAATAGCTGTATAATAGTTAATAAGCATAATGTCTAGTATTTATTATTTATATGTCCCTGGAAATTATATGCATGTATTATCATATTTGATAGTGATTAAGGATTATCTTTCTGAATAGATTATGTGTTCTGCAATATCAGGTTTATAGTTCCAAAATACAGAATGCAACCTAGCAAATACAGACTTTGTGTGAATATTTGTTGAATTAAATGAGCAGTGCTATTGTGTGGAAGAGAAAAAGGTGCCTTCTTGGAGGTCAAAATAAAAATTTCAGGGAAGCAGATTTCAGAACATCAAGAAAAGCTGCTGCTGAGTTGTATCAGCTCCTTCTGAGACAGTAAGAAAGTCATCCCTGATAGGGGTTTGCAAGAGCCTGGCTGCCCACATAGTTGTTCATTGCTACTGTCATTTTGCGGATACTTGCTTAGGGTAGCAGATGGAACAGAAACATGAAAAAAGAAGAATCTGTCCAAATAGCTAGAAAAAATATAAGAGATTAAAAATACTTCCCCCCCACAAAAAAACTATACTAATATTTTCTGAGAAAAGTTTTTAAACCTATTAGTGTAATTAAAGAAAATAGTAGGATGCTATGAGGGCAGGAAATGATACTCAGATATTCAGAGTATAAAGTCTTGGCTTCTAGGATGCTACCACTCAAACTAGGGTGGAGAAGACTAGAACTCAAAATTTAGGGTTGAAAATAGTTCTGTTTTTACCGTGTCATAATGCCTCTCTTAGAATTTCCATAAAAGGAGCAAGAAGAACATCATAGTGAGCATCAGGAGATTTTGAGTTATAATTTCACTTCTGCAACTAATTTACCACGTGAGCCCAGCAAGCCTTTTAATCTCTGAGGGCCCAAGTGTCCTCAAGCAAGGGGGCTAGACTAGATAATCTCTACATTCTCTTTTAGTTCTAAATTAATTTTATCCAAGGATTAGCAGGTCCCCTCCTATTGAAAGGGCAGGGCTGACTAGTTCAGACAAGATGTTTCCCTATGATGTGCTGCCAGAGTAGTGAGGTTTTGCTATTAAAAACATTTTGCCCACCTCCTGATCCTATTCCAGTCTTAGTCACTCAGCTCCCATCCCCTTTTAGGATCCCTATCCTGCTTTATGATACATCTTACTTGGGAAAATAGGTTAAATCAGGCTGTAGCTTTAGCCATGTTGACGGCAAGCTCTTAAGTTTTTGCTCATTTGGCTGGTAAAGAATTTGGAGTTGTTAAACTGTCTTGGAAGGCTGAGGATATTAGCATTGACCTCAAAAAGGTGATTGGACCTCCTTTACTCAGGGCTCTAAACATGGAGAGCTCGTATTTCTCATGGGGGAACATTTTATTCTTGGTAGTAGCAGTTTCAGCTTCCAGAATTAGCTATCTACCCATTTCTCTACGTTCTTGAACTGAAGAACTTAGACCTTAATCCTTTTCAAAAATAATGGCTAAATTCAACCTTAAATGGACCCTCCTCTAGCAGCATTTTTCCTATTTTCCATCCAAATAGACATCAACTATGATCTCCAGTTACCCCTAGGCTTTTGTTTGAACTATTCCAAATTTTGAAGATTTCATTTGACTTAAATGCTTAGTATTCAACAATTTTATAGTTGCCCATATTCCACACTATATTTGACCATGTCTCTTATATTAATTGTGAGTAGCCCTAAAAACTGCAGTGTCATGTTAAGAACTTCTTTTAGTCCAAGGCATGTCAATATGTGTTGCCAACTTCCAACTGATTCTCATCCAGAAGATTAGCAAGGCCGCCACATGGTGTTCTTTTTTACAAAACATTATTGCCTGCATTATAGCTAGGACTCGATCTGGTGACATTAATCCCAAATCTGCAGAATGGTACTCTTAATTCTGCTTGGGTGGAGAGCAACTTGAGCTCTCTGCATAAGCCTTTTATTTTAGGAATACCATCCTTTGTCATCATTTCTATTAGGCATATTAGTCAGTTGTTAGGCATTTTATTTCTCTCTTGAAAAACATTTTCTCTCTTTTCACATTTAGATGGCCAGATTATACTTCTTTAGCAAATAATCTCTAGCATTGATTTAGTTGTCGAATATCCTCCCCAAACATGTTTTAATTATTCATTAAGAAGCTATAGGAGTTACAGCTAAAAATGGAACCTGGCTAGCAGCCCCTGGTGAAATGTTTCTCAATTTTCCTAACAAAATGCCTATAAAAATAAAGAAAAAAAGATAATAATCGAAATATAAAAATAAAGGCAATGACCAGCATAATTTCAACACTGAGGAAGAATCTATACTGATTATAAAAGCAAAAATTGAGACAAACCTACTCAGGTCTCTTTCTGTGGCATAACAGACAACTTTACATGACATAGAAACCCTTTGAAATGAGGAGGGAAGATATGGAGTCCTCTTCGTTGCCTATCCATTATCAGACTCAGAGACTCAGGGTTGGCTCCAATTAAAAATTGGACAGGTGGGCTTTTACCCATGTGGATTTATTTGTGAATCTGAGGAAGTTGTGATAGCATCCTTCATTCAGAGAAATTAAAATGCCCAGGAAACAACTTGGGTGTCAGGTCAGTTTTGGCCACCGGCGGGAAGGCTGGTGGAGGCATATTGCATTTCAGAGGAAAATTTCTTGCAGGTTTAGTTTTTATAGGTTGGGTTGGGAACCAAAACACGACTATTACTACCACCACTGCCATCACTACCACTACCACAACAAAACAAACCTGGTAACAGCACACTTGGAATTGTAGATTCTTGTGCACACTGCAGTTTCACAGTGTCAGAAAATCAGATTGTTCACGGAGCATAATGAAACCTCCGTAGTAGAGAGGTGCATTAGATGAAGTCATGTAGACCAGGGGTTTTTAACCCCCAGGCCATGGACTGGTGTCTATCTGTGACCTGTTATGAACTGCGCCGCACAACAGGAGGTGAGCAGCTGGCAGGCGAGCATTACCACCTGAGCTCTGCCTCCTGTCAGATAAATGGCAGCATTAGATTCTCATAGGAGCACAAACCCTATTGTGAACTGTGCATGCAAGGGATCTAGGTTGCCTGCTCCTTATGAGAATCTAATGCCTGATGATCTGAGGTAGAACAGTTTCATCATGAGACCACCCCACCCTTGTCCCCTGCCCCATCCACGGAAAATCTCTTTCACAAAACTGGTCCCTGGTGCCAAAAAGTTTAGGGACTGCTGATGTAGACCACTGGGCCTTGGACCAGATGGTGGGCACATCGAATAAATAAAGTAGAGCCAAAAGTACTTGAACTCTCCTGCCCTGATAAACACCGAATCAAAATAAATTTCACATTATTCAAGTTAAATAAGAGGGGAAAGTCACATGAAGTCTTTGAAAAAAACTTTACTGCAGGGGATTAGAGTGTTTAGAAGACACAGAGGGAGACCACTTTTTCTCTGACAGGATTTAGTGGAGGATCCATGAACTGGAGGACTTTAGGGAACTGTCTGGCTTTCTCCATAGAATACAAAAAACATGAATATTAAACAGCCAAGAGTACATATGTGGATGATTGGCATTTCTGAAAAAAATACTTAAATGGAACAAAAGCAATAATTAAAGATATAGCAGGAAAAGTATTCATGAGCAGAAGTAAGACCCAGATTGAAAAAAATCATTGTGTTCCAGACAAATCAATGAACAAAGTCACATAAAATGATGTATCCTGGCAACAATTTTAATTCATAATGATAAGAAAAAACTTTCATAAGCATCTAAGCAGAAGAAACATCTACCTAAAAATATAACAAAAATCTGGCTATTCTCTGGGTTTTACTGTAAAAGCTTAAATTTAGAAGAAAATGGAGTATTGTATAGAGTTTTGAGAACCAAAGTTATAACGTACTGCTTTTATACCCAGCCTAGTCATCTGTAACTTGTAAAATAACAACAACAAAAAGTTAAATTGAATACGCAAAGACTCAGAGATACATGCCCTCATTGAAAAAAATTGCTGGAAAGAATGGAGAACTTATGCTAGAAAAGGATTAGCCTTAGGTTTGAAACCGATTAAAGTAGAGATATGTCCAAATATGTTTTAGTCAAGTGTATTTTAATCACAAAATCCTTTATCTAGAGGAAATCTTCTTTGAAAATAAAAATATAAATAGCTACAATTAAAAAAAGAACTAGCCCATCTTAAAAAAAGCTACAAAGCAAAGGGAACAGTAAGAAAGTTTGAAAACAGAAAACAAGAGGAATGAATAAAGATCTGCTGTACCAGTCTTGGCTGTAAATAATTGAGATACATTACATATTAAAAGATCTGAATTCTCAGATTATTTATTTAAAGCCCTATGAAATTCAACTAAATTCTGTTTGTAGGAATTATACTTAAAGCAATATGATACAAAGAACTTAAAAATAATTATTTTATTTCAATAAGGGCATAATTCCAAATGAAAATATATTTAAGCAGACCAAATAATATTCCTTTGAAATATGTAGTAGGAAATTTATTTGAAAAATAAAGAAAAATTAATCATTGGCAGATTATATTAAAAAATGTAACAACCAACATTTTCTAGTTTCATTTCTATTATTTTATATCTTTCCATTTTTAATATCTATTTTCTCTATTTGGATATTTCAGGCTTCCTTATTTTAAACTGTTAATTGGATCTTTATGGAAATTTATTAGCTTTGGAAGAAAAAATATTTATAGATATCAATAGCAGAAATTACACAAATTGCATTCTTGATTTGTGTACTAATTTCTTGATCTGTGCACTAAAACTAGAAATTAATAATTGCACATAAACAAGATATCCCCAAAATAATTCCTTTGGCAAAAAAGAAATTAAAAATATAACTTTAGACAGAAGACTGCTTAGAATAATTTTTCCAAGCTTTCTAAACTCAGGCCTTTTCAGTTATAAAGATTTAGCTAAGTATTACTTTAAAAAATTTTGTACTGAGTCAGGCTATACATGCAATATGATATTCAGATATTAAGTATAATTTGATGTACTTTGACAATGTATATATTTGTGGTATTTATTTAGCTTTATGAAGAATGGACAATCTTCAAAAGTTGTTCCAGAGTGAATGAGAATTTTAGCTGTACTACATCTTTGCAAACATTTGCTATTTACTTAAAAAAATGTTTAATCCTAATAGATGTGATATGGTATCCCATTATGGTTATAACTTACATTTTTCTTGATGACTAATGATGTTGAACACATTTCCATGTGCTTATTGGCTATTCATATAGTTTTAAATTCCAATTTTTATTCACAAGCACAAGTCAGACATTGTGGGTTTGGTTCTAGATCCTACAATAAAGTGAGATGCACATGTTTCTTGGTTTTCCGATGCATGTGAAAGTTGCATTTACACTATACTGTGGTCTATTAAATGTACAAAAGCATAATATCTAAAAATCTACATGCCTTAATTAAAAATACTTTATTGTTAAAAATGCTAATCATCTTAGCCTTCACTGAGTCAAAATCTCTTTGTTGATGGAGGATCTTGCCTTGATGTTAACTGTTGCTGACTGATTAGGGTGGTGGCTGCTGAAGCCTGGATGGCTGTGGCAATTTCTTAAAATAAGACAATAAAGTTGGCTGCATTGATTGACTCTTCCTTTTACAAGATTTCTCTATAGGACGTGATGCTATTTGATAGTATTTTACTCACAGTAAAACTTCTTTCAAAATTGAAGTTAATCCTCTCAAAATCTGCTGCTGCTTTATCAGCTAAGTTTATTCAACATTCTAAATCCTTTGTTGTCATTTCAACAATGTTCACAGTATGTTTATCAGAAGTAGATTTAATCTCAAGAAATCACTTTCTATGTTCATCCGTAAGAAACAACTCCTTATTCATTAGTTTTGTAATAAGATTGCTGTGATTCAGTCAGATCTTTGGACTCCACTTCTAATTACTTAAGTTCTGAACCCCTCCAGGTCATTTATAAAGGTTGGAATCAACTTCTTCCAAACTCTTATGCATGTTGATATTTTGACCTTCTCTCATGAATCACAAATATTCTTAATGACATCTAAAATGGTGATTCTTTCCAGAAAATTTTCAATTTATGTTGCCCAGCTCAACTAGAGGAATAACTATCTATGGCCACTATAACCTTAGAAAATGTATCTCTTAATTAATAAGACTTGTAAGTAAAAATTACTCCTTGACCCCTCAGCTGCAGAATGGATGCTGTGTTAGAAGGCGTGAAGAAAACATTAATCATCAGAGTTCTTAAGTGACCAGGCACATTGTCAATGAGCAATTTTAATATACTTCAAGAATTTTGACAAAATCTTTTTTTCCTAAGCAGTAGGTCTCAACAGTGGGCCTAAAATATTCAGTAAATCTTGCTATAACCAAATGTGTTGTCATCCAGGCTTTGTTGTTCCATTTATAGAGCACAGGCAGAGCAGATTTAGCATAATTCTTAAGGAACCTAAGACTTTCAGAATGGGAAATGAGCATTGGCTATAGCTTAAAGTCAGCAGTTGCACTGGCCCCTAACAATAGTCTCAGCCTGTCCTTTAAGGCTTTGGAGCCAGGCATTGAGTCCTCTTTTCTAGCTATGAAAGTCCTAGATGTCATCTGCTTCCAATAGAAGGATGTTTTGTCTACATTGAAAATCTGTTGTTTAGTGTAGCCACTTTCATCAGTTATCTTGGCTGAATCTTTCAGATAACTTGCTGCAGCTTCAACATCAGGACTTGCTGCTTCACCTTACACTTCTACATTATGGAGATGGCTTCTTTCCTTAAACCCCATGAACAAACCTCTGATAGCTTCAAACTTTTCTTCTGCGTTTCTTTCCCTTTCTCAGCCTTCATAGAATTGAGAGTTAGGGTCTTACCTTGGATTAGGTTTTGGCTTAATGCTGTGGCTGGTTTAATCTTCCATCCAGATTACTAACGCTATCTCCATATCATCAATAAGACTGTTTTGCTTTCCTATCATTTGAGTGTTCACTGGAATAGCACTTTTAATATACTTCAAGAATTTTTCCTTTGCTTTCACCACTTGATTAACTGTTTAGATAAAAAATCCTAGCTTTTGGCCTGTCTTGACTTTTGGTATGCTTTACTTACTAAGCTTAGTGATTTCTAGTTTTTGATTTAAAGTGAGAGATATGTGACTCTTCTTTTACTTGCACACTTAAAAACTAGTGTAGGGTTATTATTTGGCCTAATTACAATATTGCTGTTTTGGGGAATGAGAAGGGAACAAGATGGGGAATGGCTGGTTGGTGGAGCAGTCAAAGCACACACAACCTTTATTGATTAAATTCACTGTCTTATATGGGTGTGGTTCATAGTGCTCTAAAACAATTATAATAGTAACACCAAAAATGAATGGTCACATATCACCATAATAAGTAAAATAAGAATGAAAAAATTTGAAATACGAGAATTCTTAAAATGTGACACAGAGATGAGCACATTATGTTGAAAAATTTGTGCCAATAGACATGCTCCATGCAGGGTTGCCACAAACCTTCAGTTTGTAAAAAATGCAATATCTGCAAAACATAATAAAACAGAGTGCAACACAATAAGGTATGCCTGTATGTATTTTATAACTGATTTATAAATGTTCTTTATACATTCTGTCTATATCTACAATACTGTAATATATATGAAACGTAGTACACTTTGGATATATCTATACTATTATAATACATATGAAATAGAATATATTCAGAACATATCTCTAATATTATAACACATACAGTATTTACAACACACACATATATATTTATTTATATATGTGTGTGTTGTGTATTGTTATATATTTTATATATTATATATATGTGTGTTGTAAATATTTACAACACAATATTTGCAACACACATGTATATAAAGATATATTTATATATATGTTTGTGTTGAAATAATTACAGCACACACACAAACATATATGCCTTACATTTCTTACATTTCTATGGCTTACATTTCTCCCAGTCTATGGCTTGCATTTTAATTTAAGTGTCTTTTAATAAGCATAAATTTTTGTTTTGATGAAGTTCAATTTAGTAATATTATATGATTAGTGCTTTTTGTGTATTGTATGTTTACCTATGCCAAAGTTACAAACACATTGTATATTTTATTCTAGAAGCTTTATTTTGCTTTTTACTTCTAGACATATTATCTCCCAGTCTGTGGCTTATATTTTTTACATTTCTATGGCTTACATTTGTCCCAGTCTGTGGCTTACATTTTTATTTATTTAATCGTGTCTTTTGATAAGCATAAATTTTCATTTTAATAAAGTTCAATTTAGTAATATTATATGGTTAGTGTTTTTTGTGTACCGTATGTTTACCTATGCCAAAGTTGCAAACACATTGTATATTTTATTCTAGAAGCTTTATTTTGCTTTTCAATTCTAGGCATATTATCTATTTCATATTAGTTTTTATATTTGGTGTGAGGCAGGAGTTGAAGTTCAATTTGTTTATTGCAGTCATATACTTTTTATTAACCAAGTGTTAGAAAGTATTTTTTAACCCAATTATTTTCCTTCACAGTTTAAAATCAACTGACCACACACATATATTTCTATTTATACATGATCTTTCCTGTTTAATTGATCTTCTTTTTTCCTATTCTTATACCAAACACCACAAACAGTTGTTGATTTTGTAGCTTTGTAGTGAGTTTTGATATCAGTTATAATTTTTCTAACTTGGTTCTACCTTTTCAAGATATTTTTGGCTATTCTAGGTTTATGGTAATTCCATGTAAATTTTAGAATCACTTTGTCAATTTCCTGGGGGAAAAAAGCCTATGGGTTTTTGATTGGAAGTGCATTATACCTATATAGCAATTTGGTGAGAACTGACATCTTAACAATATTGGGTCTTCCAAACCATGATCATGATTTATTTTTCCATATATTTAACAGCTGTAAAATTTTCTCTTAGATGTATTTTTCAGTATACTGTATAGAGAGAAGTCTTACACGTATTTTGTTAACATTATATGTTTTTGATCCTATAAATGTATCATTTTATTTTTTCCAAATTGCTATTATATAAAAATATAATTGATTTTGCATATTTACAATGTGTCTTCTTTTATAATTTCCAAATTGCATACGTATGGAAATATAATCAATCTCTGCATATTACATAGTATACTAAGACCTTGTTAAATTCACTTACTAGTTCTAGTAGGGTTTTTTTTTTGGTAAATTTCTTAGAATTTTCTACATATACGACCATGTAATCTGCAAATAAATATACAGTGCTATATATTTATCAATGCAATTACATACTACCTTCTTTTTTTTGAATATTGCAATCAAATTTTTAGTTTCTGTCTCTTCACACTAGAAGTTTGAAACCTTTCTGCATATCTTTTTGGAATCATCAGTTTTGTGTCACATCATTGTGACACACTGCTTTTCATTCCTGCTCTTCTGGCCATAACTACTATTCATCTTTAGAATTAACAGCTTAATTTGAAATCATATTTAAAGAGGTTTACTTGCTTTTTCTACTGGGTCGAACTAATAATTTTTTTCCTTAATTGAAATACATATAGCTGGATCACAATTAGCATCTCTAGAGCCAGAATTGGTCACACCCCCATTCCTAGCTTTAGAAGCTCTATTATCTATGTGAGAAATCTGTCAACTTTGACCATCTTTAATTGTATTGCCTTGTATGAGATGAAAAATCATCTGCATACAGAAAAAGTTTCATTTCAATACAGCCACATGGTATGATATTTTAGGTCATTTTAAGAAATATAATTGAAGAAATTATTTTAAAGCTAAAATTTAACCCCATGTTGGGCTATCAATGCAAATAAATAATCTGAGGTGACAACTGAATGAACGCAACTTGCATGCGTAGCTAGCCTAACATGTATGTGGCAACTACACCTATGACTCAACTTACATCTCTACTTGTCCACTGCCAAATTTCTTCAGCATTCATTGAAAGATGCATTCAAATTTCAGAAAAATTAAGGTTGACAATAGCACTAATAAATTATAAAATGGAAAAGTTGTAGAATTGCTTAATAAATTAAAGAGCTACCATTTTAGAAACAATAAAGGCATGAACTTTTGGCAAGTGTATTCATGGAAAAGAAAAAATTAGATATACAGATATTAAAATAATTATTGGATAATATTATATCAGCGTTTTTTAAAAATCTGCATGAAATGAATGATTCTTAAGAAAAAGCTCTATTACCAAAATTACCTCAAATAAGAAAATTTAAAATATCCAGTAATCACTAAAAAATTATAAAAATTGTCAGATAACTAGCTCCCAGAAATGCCCTTGGCTAGATAGATTTATAGGCAAATTTTTTTAAACTACTTTTAGTGAATGGTCAATTCCTATGTGTAAACTGTACTTTAATAAATGGTGGTTAACTTTCCAACTAATTTCACAAAGCTAATAGAGCAATTATACCAAAACCTTAGAAATACTTTAATGGACACAAATCAATTTTATATTAAAAAATTAAAGCTGCTGGATGCAGGCAGACAGGTACTTGTTTGTTTCACTTGACAGAGTAAGAATCATTCCTTAAAAGGTAGAATAAAACTGAACATAGAATGGATTGGCAGTAGAATCAGACTTAGAACTTGTAACTTTAAAAAATCTACATTTTTTTCATATTGAAGTCATATGTCAAGATCGTGTGCTAGATATCTACTATGTATGTATGTATGTATGTATGTATGTATCTTAATGGTTAAGAACTACTGTATTTAAAAATATCAGTAACAAATCCTTAAGAATTGTTCCTTTTAAGAGGGGCAGAACTTTAAAAAGTTGGAGCCATTGTGTTGAGAGGGAGCTTACAGGCTGTTGGCTTCATTCTGTTGTGGATTGTTAACTCATTTCCCCCGCCTTTTTTTCCTTTCTTTTCTTTTCTAGCACATACACATTATTGTTTTGCATTCTTTTAAAAAATACTTTTAGGTTCAGGGGTACATGCACAGCTTTGTTATATAGGTAAACTGTGTCACGGGGTTTGATGTACAGATTATTTCATCACCCAGGTACTCATTCCCTTCTATGTCATCCTCTCATATGAGTCCAGCCTTGGTTCAACCATCTACAATGCTAAGGAGTTATTTTGAGTCTGCTCATGATGTTTAAAGATGGTGGCAGTTTTATTTATTGTTGGTCACTGGCAATCCAGGTTTTGTTGGTCTCAAAGTGTTTATCAATTTGGAGTCTCCCTTAAAAAAATAATTTAAAAAATACAAAATTAAATTGAAAATTAAGCTGAACTTCTGGAGGATTTCATGCAATGGAAGGGCCTTGAAGTTTCAGCTTCATCAGCTTCACAGAAAATTTGCCTCTGTGTTCAGCTGTGTCTGCAGTTTTCCAAACTTAGTCATTTTGAGGCTTCTTACTTCTTTCTTGCTTTACCGGCTTTGACTTGGGGTTTTAAAATTTCTTTGTAAATGTGTTCAGAAATAGGCACAAGATTCCAGTATATTCTGATTAGTTTAGGATGGAAAAAGACCAGTGTCTCATTTTATTTAAAAACTTTATACATCTATTACCACACTGATAATACTGGCTAACTTTTTAAAAGAAAAACATACTGCATATCTTATGTTTTAATGAGAGATATAAATTTTATTTTTTGCTTCTCCTCATATCTCCTTAATGAGCTCTTATTCAGATGATTAATCTCATACCACAATCAATCAACAACACAAATAATAATTAGCACTATTGAATATTTACTTATTGAATGCTAGATATCATTCTAAGCACTTTATACATCTTTATTTAATCCTCACAAAATCCCATGAGGTAGGCACTATAGTTTTCTTCATTTTACAGATAAGAAAACTGAAGTACAGAGAGGTTAAAAACTTGCCCACAGCCCTCATACCAATTGAAATTGATCAAAAACCAAGAGCTAAATATATAAGAGCTAAAAATAATGAAACTCTTAGAAGAAAACATAGGCATAAATCTTCATGACCATGGATTTGACAGTGGTATTATCTTGATATGACAACAAAAGCACAAGCAACAAATGAAAAAATAGATAAATAGACCATCATCAAAATTTAAAACTTTTGTTCATCAAAGGACACTATCAAGAAAGTGAAAAGATGACTCACAGAGTGGGAGAAAATGTCTGCAAATTATGTATCTGATAAGGGTCCAGTATCTGGAATATATAAAGAACACTTACAATTCAACAGCAAGACAACTACCTAATTAAAAATAGGCAAAGGACTTGAATAAATATTTTTCCAGAGACTATATACAAATGACCCATGAAAATATGCTTAATATCATTAATCATTAGGGAAATGCAAATAAGAAAAACCCACATGAATTTCCGCTTTACATCCACTAGGATAGCTATAAGCAATGATAAACAAACAGCAATGGCAACAACCAAAAAACCAGAAAATAATAAGTGTAGGCCAGGGTATAGAGAAGTTGGAATCCTTTTACATTGCTGGTGGGAATGCAAAATGGTTCAGCCGCTATAGAAAACTGGTTGGTGATTTCTCAAAAAGTTAAATGCGCAACTACTATATCACAAAGAAATTCTACTCTAGTCATACACCAAAATTTGAAAAGAGATATTAAAACAAAAACTTGTACACAATTCCTTAGAGAAGCACAGCCAAAGGGTAGAAATAATTCAAATGTCTAGAAATTGATGAATTAATATATAAAATGGATACTATGGCAATCTAAAATGGCAATTTGCTCATTGAAAAAGCAAATTTTCCCAAGGTCACACTACTGGTAGGTGGTGGAGCCAGGCTTCTAACCAAGGCAGTCTGACTCCAAAGTCTGGGTACATAAACCCACTCCATTCTGCCTGTGAAACATTTCCTGAGTGCCTCTAGTGAGTGTTAAATACTTAATATTATCTCTAAGTTTTCTAGTAAGACATATTTTCTCTTTGCTATGTTATCTTAATTCCAACTCACAACTGTCAACTAAACAAAAAATCTTGACATTATTTTCATCATTTGGAAATCTCAAAGTATAACTTCTAAAAATTCTTTGTCACCTTTTACCAATTTCCTAACAGTGAGGAGTCTTGATTATATGTGACAGAAGCCCATCTAGCTTAGATGAGAAGAGAAGTTCAAAGGAAAGACTCATGAAAATACAAGATGGGCAAAGATAGAACTGGGTCTCAGGGATCTCTGGACTCAGAGACTCAGATCTTTGGAGTGCGGTCTTGGTTTCTTTTTATCTACTATCCTTGATTCTCATTCTGTGTTGGATTTATTCTCTGACCCTTCATTTTTTCCTTTATGCTCAAAACATAGCTATTAGCAGCTTCTATGTTCTTGTTTCAATTTTGCTTTTGAATGGGTCTCCATTGCTTCCTCTTGCTGCTATTTGAAAAATCCTAGTAAGACTCTGATTGGCTTAGTTTGTCTCCATGCCCATCACTTGGTCCAGTATCTGTGTGTGTGTGTGTGTGTGTGTGTGTGTGTGTGTGTGTGTGTGTGTATGTGTGTATGGGTATAAGCACTAGAGATTGGTAGCCCCTGCTGCCCTTAGAGGAGATGTAGTCCACCAGGAGAGGTGTGCTCTTCCCAAAAGGGCTGGACAAATAAAACAAAACACCACTGTACCTACCAAAATCATAAGTCTGTAACTCACACATAATGTCGTAAATAACCTATGCATTTGTATAACTTGTCCATCTTGGCACTCTTGTAAATCTTTCTAGGACTATAAACCCACAAAAGATGAGAAATCATTTGATTTAACTAATTTCTGTAGTGCCTAACTTGCTGAAAGGAAAATCCTTTTCTTCACCAATTCTCCATTTAAGATGCCATCTTCCCTTTATCTCACTTGCTGAAGAAGAGGAGCTCCTAACACCATCCCCCAAGTCCCTTTCATGTCTTGATGCATTTCACACTTACTGCCCCACTGAAACTACTCTTATGAAGGCTGAGAATTACTTAAATATCAAATCCTATAGCCTCTCCTCAGTCTTGATCCTATCTGATGTGTTTTCAGAAATCCTTCTCTGTTGATATGCTGACAGTTTTCTGTTCTGACAACTGCTCTTATCCTGTGTTAGCGGCTCCACTTTTGTCTCTGCCTTACACTTAGGTGTTCCCTGAGATTCTTTGCTCAGCCTTCTCTTCCAATTTTCTAGGCATGTTCTTATCTATCCCATGGTTTTGCTCATCGTCATAGGCATGTGGCTTCTATGTCTGTAATTACAGTCTGGAACTGCTAACTACCTTCTGGCTGTCTTCATACAGATTCCCTGAAAATATTACAACTTGAATATTTATTTATTTATTTATTCATATCACACCTTGTTTCTAAGGGAATCTCAGAGGATTCAAACTACCATTTTCTCTTCTTGTTGAAATCTTACTCCACTTTCAAGACCAAGCTGAGAGTTGCCTCCTCTAGGAAACCTCTCTGCAATCTAACCATGACTTGAGATCTTATGTAATTTTCATTACACTATGGTCATAGATTTCTATGATATAAAGTTGTGTTTGTATCCCCAAAGATTTGAGAGCTACTTGAAGGGAAGAACCAGCCTTTTAATTCTTTTTCCTTCACCTGCCCAACTCTGAGCATAAGATCTTGCAGACAGGGGAGCACTCAGCAGTTGTTCTAATTCTGATGTCTGAATTGAACTAGAATAGAAGGGCAAGGCTGGATGCATCAAATAGTTTTAAAATATATAAAAGGGAAGTCTTTGACAGAGCAGGGAATTTACTTGTTAGTCACCTAGGTATAAGAATATAAGAGATGAAAATACGCCTAGTTCCTATAAGAAATGTAACCAAACTTAAACAAGTTTAGAGAGATGCATAATGTGTTTCCAGGGGGAAATGGGGACATGCCATACCTTTCATGTATAGACCTCGGTTGACAATGACCATGATTTTTCAGGATTGTCCTGACTTACACAGAACATCTAGTCACCCACAGATTTGTCAACAGTTCAATTCTGTTCAGTTCAGATCAAGCTGGCTAATAGATGATTTCCACTTCACTGCAGTCTCTGGAGACACAAACGCTTGTCCACACCCCAGAATGAATCCAAGCTGAGGTTCAGCACAATTAGTTATTTGTTTCCTCTAACATCTGAACCTTGTGAGATTCAGCCACCTCCTGGGAACCAGCCGTCTGCCAGTGAGGCATGAATAAAACAGAGAAGGTTCCAGCTGGCATCACCTGCTGTGTTTTGCCTTATTTCTCTACACACATTTCTAGGCTTCTGAAATCCAGGGGCCTCTCTTAAGAGGATGCACGCCACATGGGCTGGGTCTCTGAGACCATGATTCTGTTTTTGAATTTTTTATTTTTTGAGCCTCAGCCTGACTCAGCCATTAAACAGTGGATGGGGGAACCACAATCCTCAGATTCTTACATGGCTCTGATCCCTGGCCACCTTCATATTCAAACCCTTTCCTGATAAGTCCCTTACATATTATTAATCTTCAGATCATAAAAATCTCTGTTTAAGAGCCCATCTTTTAAGAGAACCTATACTCTGCCAAAATTTCTCTGTTGTCCTGTAATAGGGTAGTTTGGGTTCATTTTTATTATACAGCTATAAGCTATGGTATTATTGAGGTTTCACTGCTTGCCTTTCCTTTATGATAGCTCTCTGTGAGTACGTGGATGACCCTTTCTCCTCATTCCCACTGCCACTATCATGACCCAGCCCCCTGTCCCAGCTTATTTGCTCTTTTCCTGCCTGTCAAGGTCGTAATGGTTAAGTGCCTGGAGTTTGAAGTCATATAACATGCTTAAATCCTGGGTCTGCAACTTACTAATTGTGTGGCTTTGGATAAGTCACATAGTCTCCTTGTGCCTCAGTTTTCCCATCTGGGAAACTAAGGATAATAAACATATCCATTTCCTAAGGTCATTGCAGTGTTAGTATGTTACACTGTAACATGTTAATATGTAACACATAAAATACCATAATATAGAACAAGAGAGGAAGTTGCTTGCTTTAGCAGGAGCTGAAAAAGTGTTCGTTGTTATTATGGTGTTATTATTATCCTTCATATGATCCAAGACACTTTGCACAGAGCATTAGGTTCAATTTTTGAATAAAAATAAGGTTATTTTATAGCCATTCTTGATGATGTGGGAAAGAAAAGCAAGACTTTTATAAGTAGAATGCATTTGAGAAGAATTTACTAAAGATGAGGTATTCTGAATGAAGGTAATCCTCAGAGATGGCAATGGAGAAGTAGATAAAGGATAAATTGTGGGGAACCTTTAACACATGGTGAAGAAGCTGGAGGTTATAAAGCAGGCAGGGGAGAATCCCTGAGAGTTTTAAGCTGTGAGTGACAGTGGACACTGAGAGGTTAATCTGAAGAGGATGTCTGTCATTTAAAGGAGAATAGTGCTTGCTTGCAAAGCCAGTCCTAAATTCATTCAGAGTCTGCGATTCATTCATTCATTACAAAGTTTCAATGGATATTTACCATTACATCCAGGTACTTGCTAGGTGCAATGGTGGGTAGACCTGACACATTTTATATTTTCATGAAGTTAATGGTTTCGTGGGAAAGAGTCCATTTTAAAAGAAGGCATGGTAAATGCTGCAGAATATTGAGACTATCCCTCCTTCATCCATTCCACCCATTTCACTTCACCCGGGAAGAGTGCATGTAGTGTGAGTGGGATTGATCCCACTCTTAACTCCAGGAATGTGATCAAGCCAGTTTTTTCTAACTCTGATGCACATTCCAGTTACTTGTGGAGTTTAACAAAATTATAAACACCAGGCTACCAGTTCTAGAGATGAATTGATCTGGGATGTGGCCAGGAAATAATTGGAGTGTACATACAAATCACCAGGTGATGCTAATATACAGAACCATAGTTCTAATCCAACTAGGTAATCTTACTCCTCTTGCTAGAATGTTTTGTTCAGGAACTGTTTCCGAGTTGGAGAACATAGCCCTAAGGCAGCCACAGCGTATCATTGGCATCGGCCATTGTCACTTGCTTTGAGAGGTCATCAGAGGGAACCCTAGTACTTTTGTCAGATGATTCTCTGAAGTGGTACTTTCTTCTCCCCAGATATAAGCAATTAGACAGTTGTTTTTTAACTGTCTTCTGAAGGCAACTTAGGGAGTCGAGCATAGCTAGCAGAACAGCAGAGAAATGGAGCTGGAGCCCTGAGAAAAACATGCTTAATGCTTCCATACCTCTTGATTTTCTAGTTCTGCAAATGAAATAAAGCTGCTTCCGTGTTCAGGCCAGTTTGAGATAAGTTTACTGCTACTTGGAACTGCAGAGTGACAGTAAAAGTCTCCTGATTGATTTAAGACATAATGCTGTGGTGTAAGGTGCTTAACTCAGAAAAGATCAGGGAGAGAAGGAAGTGGGTACTGAGGAGGAAGAGGACACTGTTTGTAATTAGGGGGGCAATGCGACTTACTGGACAGAGCAAGGCTTTAGAGTTGGATCTGCCTGGTTTTCAGTTCTGGTTCGCCACTTATTGGCTGTCTGACCTTGCTTCCTAAAATTTAAATTGGAAAAATTACTGGAACTTGTAGGATTGTTGGGAGGTTTGAGATTAATTATGAAATGAGCTCAGCCCAGTGTCTGCTAGTATGTTGTAGATACGAAAAATATGAGGACGATTGCTTTTGTAGTGACAGCTGCTACCAGGTAAATGGAGAGGACAGGTACTAGGTTCTATGGTTAGGGACTGAAAGGCACATGATAGGATTCCATAGGCTGGGGCTCCTGAAATCTCAACAGGTTTAAATCTGATTGAATGCAGATATGATTATGAGTAGCTGGAATAGAAAGAAAGAGGCAAAAAGAGAACAAAATGCTGAATGCTTTTAAGGTCTCTTTCTGTTAAGGAGAATTACCTGTATGGTTTGCCCTTTTTGGTGTATGCATGCTTCTACGTAAGGAATCAATGTATATCATATACAACAGAAACAACCTCTTTTACTGCATTGTAGTTATGTCTCCCTAAGTACTAATATACTAAGAAGTGTGCATTAGACACCTTGAATGAATTTGGGAAATATTCTGGTGTCTGATGGAAATTTGAGAACTGCATTTGTTTTGACTTCTATTTTGAGTTCAGAGGTACATGTACATGTACATGAACTCAAAATACTTCTGTAGGTTTACCTATATAACAAATACCCCTGAACTCAAAACAGAAGTATTTTGAGAAGGTTTGTTGTACAGATTATTTCATCACCCAGGTACTAAGCATAGTACTCATAAGTTATTCTTCCTGATCCTCACCCTTAACCTCCTCCCATCTTCCACCCTCCAATAGGACCCAGTGTGGGTTGTTCCCCTCTATGTGTCCATGTGCTCTCATCAGTGAGCTCCCACCTATAGGTGAGAACACACGGTATTTGGTTTTCTGTTCCTGTGTTAGTTTGCTAAGGTAACGGCCTCTAGCTCCATCCATGTCCCTGCAAAGGACATGATCTCATTCTTTTTAATGGCTGCATAGTATTCCATGGTGTATATATACCACATTTTCTTTATTCAGTCCATCATTGATGGGCATTTAGGTTGATTTCATGTCTATGTCTTTGCTATTGTGAATAGTGCTGCAATGAACATATGCATGCATATGTCTTTATAATAGAATGATTTATATTCCTTTGGGTATATACCCAATAATGGGATTTCTGAGTCAAATGGTATTTCTTTCTTTAGGACTTTGAGGAATTGCTACACTGTCTTCCACAATGGTTGAATTAATTTACACTCTTGAGAAACACATTTTTTTTAATCAGCAACACATTTATAAACTCTTTCTTATGAGTTACTTCTTCAGAAGATTATATGTTCTTTATATACTAAGTATTTAATAATCTCAACTTTAGAAGACTTTTTTCCTTTGCTCCAGATGCTGGGACAGCACGATGTATACATTCAGCGGCTCCAACTTCTCACTTGGAGTTGAGTACTACAGTCAGCTAGAGAGATTTATCAAAAAGATTCCAGGAGCCTAACCTGGCCTCCTGGATCAGTCTCTTCTACACATGTTACTACTATGGCTTCAACTGCAATTAAAGCAAATTTAAATAAATATAAGTAGCTAAGTATAGACACCTTTTTCTTAACCAAACTTTAATTATAATCTGCTATTGCCTGATAATGATCTGTCATTGCCTGGTCTAACTTTTGTTTTTTCTTTTCTCTACTTTGCTCTAAGGATGTTGTCTTATTTTTTTATAATTACAAATCTCATTCTCTTTTTTTAAAGTTTTTCTGAGTCAGGGTCTCACTGTGTCACCCAGGTTGGAGTGCAGTGGCACCATTTTGGCTCATTGTAACCTTTGGCTCCCAGGCTCAAGCAACTTTCCCACCTCAGCCTCCTGAGTAGCTGGGAGCATAAGTGCATGCCACCATACCTAGCTAACTTCTTGGTATTTTTTTTTTTGGCAGAGATGGGGTGTTGCCATGTTGCCCAGGCTGGTCTTGAACTCCTGAGCTCAAAAAAATCCACCTGCCTTGGACTCCCAAAGTGCTAGGACTACAGCTGTGAGCCACTGCATCCAGCCATATCTCATTCTTACTATGAGAATTTTCCCCTCAGCCTTTGGTAGGACAGCCTTACTACCTCGTAGTACTCTGGTGAAAGTGTATTTTCTTTGCAATTTTTTTTTGTTAGGGACACAAAACTCTTCTTTCATGTAGGTTTTCTTAGCTACAAGTTGACTTTTGTGTTGAAGAAACAAGATTACCAAGACAGGCATAAACGTCATGACTGTCATTTTCCAATCAAAAAAAGGTTATAAATGGCTGACCATTTTATGTTACTTCAACATGTCTGATATGGGGAAAAAAGCATGAGCTGTGGGTTCAAGACCCAGCCTTATAATTTATCTTTGTGATCTAAGGCAGTTATTTAACCTCCCTGAAACTTAACTTTTCTCATCTGTAAAATAACACAATCACTTAGGTCATAAGATTTTTTCTTTAACTTTTATTTTAGGTTCAGGAATACATGTGCAGATTTGTTATAGGTAAACTTGTCTCACAGGGGTTTGTTGTACAGATTATTTCATTACCCAGGTACTAAGGCTAGTACCCAACAGTTATTCTTTTTGATCCTTACAGGATTATTATAAATGTGAAATTAGGTATGTAAACCACCTAGTATGGTACTCATACATAGTAAGTGATCAATAAATTTTAATTTCCTGAACTCTCTCATTTCTCTCTTTTGAGGCTTATATTTGGGGTAGAATTATTTGCACAAAATACTAATTATTGTAATTTAACCATTTGAACAGCTTGTAACATACTTTAAACCTTATTCTCAAAAGAATGATGCCTAATTTTTTGGGGCTCAAATATAAAATTCATTACATTTCTTAATTGTCCCAGAATACGGAGAGTAGTGGCAGTTAATAATTCACAGCTATTATCAGTGATCTTTAAATAAGACATAAAGAATAGGAGGAATTCCAGAATACTTGGAATGAGCAAATATTCCAGATTTCTAAAGAAAAAATAAAATATGTATGCCACCCTTCACAGAGTGGACAGCTTTATATTAATTCCTGGATATCCAGCTTGATATTAATCCCTGGAAAAATTCTAAAAATGGCAACTATACTTGTGATTTGTAAACATTTAGAATACTAATTAGAATTTAGTAATTGTCAGGAACTGGTATGGTTCTACTAGGACCAAAGTATTTCCTAATTTTCCTTCTCCTTTTAAATAATTGAGCCTGAACAACATCTCTACAAAATAAAAAATAATAATAATTGGCTGGGCATGGGTGACTCACACCTGTAATCCTAGCACTTTGGGAGGCTGAGGCAGGTGGATCATGGGGTCAAGAGATCGAGATCATTCTGGCCAACATGGTGACACCCTGTTTCTACTGAAAATACAAAAATTTGCTGGGCGTGGTGGTACATGCCTGTAATCCTAGCTACTTGGGAGGCAGAGGCAGGAGAATTGCTTGAGAGGTGGAGTTTGCAGTGAGCCAAGGTCGCTTCACTGTGCTCCACCCTGGCAACACAGCGAGAGTCTGTCTCAAATAATATAAATAGATAAATAAATAAATAAGCCAGGTGTGGTGGAGTTCTTGTAGTCCCAGCTACTCAGGAGGCTGAGCGGGGAGGATCACTTGAGCCTGGGAAGTTGAGGCTGCAGCAAGCTGTGATTGCACCATTACACTCCAGCTTCAGTAATTTGTAATTAAAAAAAAAATTAAATGAACATTGTAAGTCCTTTGGATCATGTTAAAGCTGTACAAATAGTGTATTTTGATGCAGCAAACCAAATTGCTCATGACATTCTTGTGGATAAAATCTTTAGAAAAATGTGGCCTGGATTGTTTGTCTATCTTCTATTTTTATCTTTGTTCTAAAAAGATTTTTGATGGCTTTAACAATACATAAAATTTAATAGCATAAAGCAAAAAAGTGAGAAAATTAGGGTAAAGGAAAAACAAGTTTAAAGGAAATAAGAGGAAACCGCGTGTGTTGTTGGTTCATAAAATGTATGCCATGACATTCTGTTATTCTGTACTTTGTACACTTCCTAGAGGTAGTTTACAGATGTTGGTATGGGCTTCCTAACAGTCAAAGCAAAGAGGAAACATCATAAATAAAAGTGTCTATAAGAAAGAAAAACAACGCTGAGAGCAGAGAAGCTTCTGTTGGGTCCTTGTAAAGAGGACCTATGTCATGCAGTAAACCATCTGCTCAGTACATCCTTACATGAAATGCAATGGTGAGTTTTGAGGGTTGCTTCTTATGAAATACCTTTATTTAGGCCAAAATATTTTATTGTGTAAAAAGCGTATATGGGCAGTTGTGGTTTAGGGGTCTTGGGAATGTCATCAAGATATGTAACTCTCTGATTGTTGGGAATTGTTTTTACCATTAGGCTCTAGTTCAGCAGCTGGTTTATAAAACTTCTCCAAAGATCATTCATTAAAGGGTTGATGTCTCTACTGCTTTGTTTTATCCTTGGATAGTCAGAATTATCATCAAAGATGAAGTCATTGAAAACACTCCTCACATTTTTGAATAATGACAATTTGGAAAAGACGGTAAATAATGGTTAAGGGGTCTTGATATCTGCCATATTGGGTTAAAGCCTACAAGATAAAATTTAATAGCTATAAATATATAAAATTATGAATTTGACCTAAAAAGTGAATCCTCAAGTGACAAAACCAGAGGCACCCTGAATGCAAGGCACATTATTTGAAAAGGATACTAGGAGCTTCCATACCTGCAAACTCAGATGAGACAATAATGTGTTGAAAAGACATGATTATATTTGGAAGTGTGAGAATGACATGAGATTCGGGAGGGGTCAGGGGTGGAATAATATGGTTTGGGTCTTTGTCTCTGCTCAAATCTCATGTCAAAATTTAATACACACTGTTGGAGGTAGGGTCTGGTGGGAGGTGAATGGATCAAGGGGGCAAATTTCCCCTTTGGTGCTGTTCTTATCATAGTGAGTGAATAATTGTGAGATATGGTTGTTTAAAAGTATGTAGCACCTTTCCCTTCTGTCTTTTCCTCCTGCTCTGGCCATGTGAGATGTGCCTCTTTCCTCTTTGCTTTCCCCCATGATTGTAAGTTTCCTGAGGCCTCCCCAGCCATGCTTCCTGCATAGCCTGTGGAACCATGGGCCAATGAAACCTCTTTTCTTTATAAATTACCCAGTCTCAGGTAGTTCCTTATAGCAATGTGAGAACAGACTAATACACTCCTGGATAAGACTAAAAGAAAAAATTTAACAAACTACTGATTGATTACATAGGAATATATAAAAGAAAAGCATGGCAATAATTAGAGCTATCTGAAAAATCAGAATGGTCTTTGAGTCATGAACTTCTTATCGCTGGATAGTTTCCAGCAATGTTGTAGAGGATAGTTTGATGAGGATGAGAGATTGTTCTAGGTGACCTCCAAGTTCCCTTGTCACTCAAAGATTTTATGTATCTTTCCCTGAAATGACAGAAATTTCAAGAGTTAAAAAAAAATACACAAGTTATTTAAAGAAAAAAAATCAGTTTAGTCTCAGAAGATCTGCCCCCAAAGGACTAAGCTAAAGTAACACAAACAGAAGATGATGAATCATGCTCCTTTTCCTAATGGCCTCCAATATGCAAAGCCCCAGTTCACAGTTGCCACTCCGAGTGACTAAATGGGGAAGGAGAAGTAGATTATGGTAGTTATAACACTGTAATGTTCCTAGTTGGTAGCTTGTGTGTATGTGATTACCTAGTATTCCTTACCAGCTTTTTTTTTTAAACATTAGTCATATGAATTTAAAACAACCATCCTCTTTTTATTTATTTCAATAAGCACTGTTCTTTTTTGGAGAGTAAGACATTTCATTTAAAAGTGGAAGCTTTTCTTAGCTCCTGTATTAGTCCGTTCTCACACTGCTATTAAGAAATACCCAAGACTGGGTAATTTATTAAAAGAAAAAAAAAGGTTTAATTAACTCACAGTTCTGCAGGGCTGGGGAGACCTCAGGAAACTTGGTTCAGGTTCACAGTATTGCACTAAACATGGCTGAGGAGGACTCAAAAATCTCCAGGACAAGAACTCATGGTGGCAGCAAGGAGAAGGGCTGAGCAAAAGAGGGGAAAGCCCCTTTTAAAACCATCAGACCTCATGAGAACTCACTCATTATCACAAGAACAGCATGGAGATAACCACCCCCATGACTCACTTACCTCCTTCTAGTTCCCTCCCATAATAGGGATTATGGAAACTACAATTTAAGATGAGATTTGGGCGGGTACATGGCCAAACCATAACAGCTCTTAAGTGCATATGATGTGATTGTACATGTATATGTACTTGACAGGGTGATTGTGAGTCTCAGGTGAGGTAATTATTCAGGCACTACTCTCTCTTCTTATTCTTGATCCAGGTCACTGAGGTTGAGGCAGGGTCATGGGAGTGGGGAAAATCAGTCACTCACTTCTCCATGACCGGAATAAAGGAAGTCTTTAGTGGTGGGTGGACAAGCTTTTGGAAAGGGTCTATGGAGGGTTAGCAACAAGGACAGATGGTCCCCAACTATATCTCCCCATTTCCCAGTGTGAGAGCACTTAATTGGCTGGGTTTTCTTTCTTGGTGCTATTGGGTCTTGAATGAGGGAAAATTCTGAGATGTGCTGGATTGATAACAGAAAGATGATTGCACCTAGTCTGGAATGAGGATTTGGGTCACCAACGATAAGGAAGTTCAGGGATTGGAAAAAACAGGAGGGGACTCCAGCTTTTTAATCAAGGGTAGAGTTAGGGAGAAGACTCTGAAATCTCAAGTCCAAGGTCTAAAGCCAGAGTAGGAACCAGTGAAGTGTCTAGATATTAGAAGATAGAACAGAATCAGATGAAGGCTGCCCACACAGATTCTGCTAGAAGGGTGATGGTTTTCATAGGACAGCTTTTATTTTATCTCACAGGGGCAGCTCAGAAGCTTATGACACTAGCTAAGGCCAGAGGTTCCCTAAAAGCTTGACTACCAATAAGCATACAATTCCTTGATAAATCAAAGTCTGCTGTTTCTCTCCAAGAAATCTCTAGGACAGATGGGCCAACTGATTAAAATAATGTGGTTCCCTTAGGGCTAAGAAATTAATTTGGCAAATCATATTCGTAATCTCAGTGCAAATTTCCTCAGCTGAAAGACCTGTGGAAAATTTGGTCAGTCATCCCTCTGGTCTCAATAATTGAATTCCATTGTAAAATGGCCACCTAAGCTTGTCCCCTCCACCTCTCTTCCTTGGGAGCTCTGTTTAGCAGACACCCATGTGGCTTCTGGTTGGGGCATGCAGAGGCAGCTAAGGATGATTTATTGCCTCTGGTGTGTCCTTGCACTGACTCTGCCCTCAGACATAGACTGAGCCCTTAGCATATCTTTTCTATACTCTAGTAAAGTCTGTGTACCTTTTTTATATTCTGTAAAAGTCTACATATCTTTCCTATACTTGAAAGCTATATTACCAGCTTAATTATAATATAGTTCTGATTGGATACTCTCTTAAATTATACTTAATTTCTAACAATTCACAGTTGCATTTTACTATTTTTATTAGTCACTAGTGAATGCTCTTAATCTTGTATACCATAATAAATAAATTATTAGAATTCTTGAGGATTCCTTTAAAGGTTCCTTTACATATTTGTGGTTTTTTAAATAGATTAAGACTTCCTTGAGATTCTTTCTTGATTCTTCTGTCTATAAAGGGGTAACACTCAAGACCTTAGGATGAGCTGGGCGCAGTGGCTCATGCCTGTAATCCCAGCACTTTGGGAGGCCGAGGTGGGCAGATCACAAGGTCAAGAGATCGAGACCATGGTGAAACCCTGTCTCTACTAAAAAATACAAAAATTAGTTGGGCGTGGTGGCACACGCCTGTGGTCCCAGCTACTTGAGAGGCTGAGGCAGGAGAATTGCTTGAACCCAGGAGGCGGAGGTTGCAGTGAGCTGAGATTGCGTCACTGCACTCCAGCCTGGTGACAAAGCAAGACTCTGTCTCCAAAAAACAAAACAAAACAAAACAAAAAACAACAACAAAAAAGGCCTTAGGATGGTCTTATGTGTATACACCTTGTTATTTATTATGCACATACATATGCATATAAAAATGAATAAATGTATTTTAAATAGTATATATAAAATAATAAAGAAATATGCAGTTTACCTTTGAACAACATGAATTTTAACTGCACTAATCCACTTATATATGAATTTATTTCAATAAGTGTATTGGAAAATTCTTTTGAGATTTGTGACAATTTGAAAAAGTCACAAACAGCGTAGCTTAGAAATATCAAAAAAGTTAAGAAAAATTAGGAATGTCATGATGCATAAAATACATATAGTACATATTTTATCATTTACTACCATAAAATACTCACAAATCTATAATAAGAAGTTAAGATTTACCGAAATTTAGGCATACAAACAGACTGTACATGTTACCATTCATAGTCCAAAGAAATGTAAAGATACAGTACTAAACCATAGCTGCATAAAATTCACAGCAATATACGGTACTACTGCAGTAATTTTGTAGACACCTCCTGTTGCTACTGCGGTGAGCTCGAATGTTACAAATATCCACTTAAAGCACCTTGTGACAATAATTATCTCTGCAAGGGCAGATTCTCTCTTCAGTAAATTGTGAATTGCAGCAAAAGGTGATCTCTCATGATTCTCATGTATTTTCCACCATACTTAGTGCAATACTGTGAACCTGAAATAACACTGTAGGACTGATACAAGAGCCACTAGTGATACTGTGAGTGCTTGCAGGAAGCAGAGAAGAGTCATGGAGAAAAAGTGGAATAGTTTGTTATGTACCCTAGATTATAGATATAAGAAAAACTGAAATAGTTTATGTACCTTAGATTGAGGTCTGCAGCTGCAGTCACTCACCATTTCAGACAGATGATTCATCTTATAAACAGATGACATAAATGTACGGTATGGATAAATACAGTACAGTATTGTAAATGTTTTTTCTCTTTCTTATGATTTTCTGAATTGCATTGTCTCTTTTCTAGGTTCCTTTGTTGTCAGAATACACCATGTAATACATGTAGCATACAAACATGATTTAATAAACTGCTTATGGTACTAATAAGGGTTTGGTCAACAGAAAGCTTTTCATAGTTAAGTTTTTGAGGAGTCAAAAGTCATATGGGATTTTAGCCTGTATGAAGATCCCCTAACCTCTCTGTTGTTTAAAGGTCAACTGTATATAAGTTAAATGCATACCTACTGTTGCTCTTCTGTGCCTATTTTTCCATTAGACTGAAGTTTTTTTTTCTCATAACTCTCCTACCTAATGATACCCAATAATAAGTGTTATGTTGCTTTGATTTAAAAGTGATCTATTTAGGTATGAAATTATTTTAATTTTTTTCTTTAACAAAACTTGAGCATCAATATTATATACTGTCTGGCATATTATTTAATTTAATTTGTAAAGCAACTTCGAAAGTAGGTATTATTACTTTAACTAAATGGATAATTAAACTTAAACTAATGCTGAGGGAAAGTTAGAACTTTATATAAGTCCACCTGGTAAGCCAAAATTTGAACCCAGTTATTTTGATTTCAGACCTAATGCTTACTTTTTGTGGACATCACTGAGTTTATCAATAAGGAATGAACAATCTCAAAAGGAAATTACCAAAAGGAATGTATGTAAATTGCTATCTCAGATTGTTATTGTATAGAAATTGTATCTCTTTTCCACCAATCTTAGAAATTGTGTTAAAATACACATGACTTGAAATTACCATCTTAACAATATTAAGTCTTCCAAACCATCAATATGAGATGTTTTTATTTATTTATGTCTTCTTTAATTTCTTTCTACAATGTTTTATCGTTTTTACTGTACAAGACTTTCCTTCCTTGCTTAATTTATAAGGATCTTATACTTTTTGATGCTATTGTAAATGGGGTTGTTTTGGTAATTTCCTTTTGAGATTGTTCATTGTCAGTATAAAAATGCAACTGATTTTTGTGTTTTCACTTTGTATCTTGCTACTTTGCTGAATTTATTTACTAGTTCTAACAGATTTTCTTTCTTTCTTTTTTTTTTGGTGTAGTCTTTAGGGTTTTCTGTATATAAGATCATATCCTCTGTAGACAGAGATACTTTTACTTCTTTCCAATTTCTATGCCTTTTATTTATTTTTCTTGTCTAATTGCTTTGGCTAGAACTTCTAGTACCATGTTGAATAGAAGTGGTAAAAGTGGGCATCTTTGTCTTATTCCTGCTCTTAAATGGAAAGCTTTTAGCCCTTCACCATTGAATATGATCTTAGCGGTGGGCTTTTCATATATGGTCTTTATTAAGTTAAGGTAATTTCTTTCTATTTTTAGTTTGTCAAGTGTTTTTATCACACAAGAGTGTTGAATTTTGTGAGATCATTTTTTTCTCCATCAATTGGGATATTCACATGTTTTTCTCTCTTCATTCTATTAATGAGGTATATTACACTGATTGACTTACATGTGTTGAAACAACAAATAGCATTCCAGGAATAAATCCCAACTTGCCATGGTGTGTAATCTTTTTAACTATTGAATTCAGCTTGCTATATTTCACTGAAGACTTTTTGATCAATGTTCATGAAATTGTCTCTTGTTTAACTTTTTCTGCTTAATTATATAACTCAGCTTTTTATGTAGTAAGTGCTAAATAAGTTTGTGTTGTGTCTGTGGTGTCAGTAGCATTGATAGCTACTGGTATAGCATCATATGAAAGATAATAGGCCCTGAAAGAAATCAAAGTATTTTACCCTCAAATATGTTTATTTGACATATTCTGAAATGGTTCTGTAACGCTGTTTCTCATGGGAGAAATTTGCATTCTATAGAAAATCTCCTTTCTAGAGATTTTTCTGGAGAGTCTGATACCTTTTAAGGTCTGATAAGAGATAGTCACCATTTATACTCTCTGTGCCCTGCTACATGGAGGCTTCGTCTACATAACAAGAACCTTGGCTTCCACAACCCTCTTATCTAAACTCAAGCATTTCTTTATGCTGAATTCAACTCTTCATGCAGGGCTTAACTGTTATTTCAATGAATTGCCAATCAGATAATCTCTGAATCCACCTATGACCTGGAAGCCCTGCACCACCCCCTCCTATCCCCTTGCTCCACTTTGAGATGTCCTGTCTTTCTGAGCCAAACCCATGTATACCTTACATGTATTGATTTATGTTTTTGCCTGTAACTTCTGTCTTGCTAAAATGTATAAAACCAAACTATAACCCAAGTACCTTGGGCACATGTTCTCAAGACCTCCTGAAGCTGTGTAACAGGCCATGGCCCCTAACCTTGGCACAATAAACCTTTAAATTGATTGAGACATGTTTCAGATACTTTTACAAGACTAATGAACCTCTACCCCACCTAAAATAAATTTCTGAGAGGTAATGATTAAAATGAAAACAGTGCAATCTTAATGGTATGGCAGAAAATTTCGGTGAATATTTATACAATGCTGGATGTGAGAAAGTCTTCCTAACCGTGATGCCAAAAATAAAAATAGAAATCATAAAGGAAAAATTGGCTACTTTTAACTAAATGAGAATTAGCAATCTCTATCCTACCCAAAGTGATATTAACAAAATAAAAAGGCAAAAAGTAAACTGGGAAAAAATATCTGCAACATATATGATAGTCAAAATGATAAAATCATTAATTTATAAAAAAATCTCATAAATCAAAATGGTCAAGTTAGAAAAGAAGAAACACAAAGACCGATAAGCATATGAAAAACAAAATCTAATTCAATAATTAAGAAATTCAAAGAGAAAGAAAGAGATGTGATTTTCTAACAATTACAAATGAGGAAAATAAACTAGCATTGGAGAAGGTTTGGAAAGACACTCATACCCCATTAATAGGAATGTAAATTGGTACCATCTTTATGAAGGCCAATCTGGAAATACATTTTTAAAAAGTATATCACCTTCTGTCTAGTAGTTATACTTAACAAAAAGTATTTCAAAAAAATAATAATATCTGCAAAAGAGTGGTTAGAAGAATGTTCACGGGCCGGGTGCGGTGGCTCACGCCTGTAATCCCAGCACTTTGGGAGGCTGAGGTGGGTGGATCACAAGGTCAAGAAATCGAGACCATCCTGGTCAACATGGTGAAACCCCGTCTCTACTAAAAATACAAAAAATTAGCTGGGCACGGTGGTGCGTGCCTGTAATCCCAGCTACTCGGGAGACTGAGGCAGGAGAATTGCCCGAACCCAGGAGGCGGAGGTTGGGGTGAGCCGAGATTGCGCCATTGCACTCCAGCCTGTGTAACAAGAGCAAAACTCCGTCTCAAAAAAAAAAAAAAAAAAGAATGTTCATTAAAAATATTTAAAATAGGCTGGGCATAGTGGCTCAAGCTTGTAATCCCAGCATTTTGGGAGGCTGAGGTGGGTGGATCATTTGAGGTCAAGAGTTCAAGACCAGCCTGGCCAACATAGTGAAACACTTTCTCTGCTAAAAATACAAAAATTAGCCAGGCATGGTGGTACATGCCTGTAATCCCAGCTACTCAGGACGCTGAGGCAGGAGAATTGCTTGAACCCAGAGGTGGAGGCTGCAGTGAGCCAAGATCGTGCCACTGTACTCCAGCCTTGGGTCACAGAGTGAGACTGTCTCAAAAAAAATTATTTAAATAGCCAAGAGATTTAGAAACATAAGTGTCCAGAAATAGGAAGTTATTCAAATAAATTATTTAATACTCATGTAATGGGATATAATGTGATTATTAAATTTACATTATAGTTGAATATTGTTGGAAGTGGCTTTAGCTGGAATTAATGGTGCTGTCCTGAAGCACCATTACATGGCAAGGATCAAATCTGCGCTGGTTAATACTTCTTACCTTTCATTCTCCAGAATCAAACACTATTACGGTCTTGTATCATCTTGCACATCTCAAGATCACCAAACTGCTGTTTACTTTCCTCTTCCTTAGAACTTTTCAATTCCACCTTGCCTGAAGTTTGCATAAAGATTTTTTGCTTGTTAGTATCTGTTTGATGTTTTCTCATGCTTTCTGTTTCTTCTACGTGGGCTCTGACCGCTAAATACTGGCAGGCTTCCCAGTATTTATTATTCTTGGACCTATTTTTTTTTTTAATCTACACTTCCTATCTGGGGGATCTCTTCTAGTCTGTGGTTCTCAATACCATCTATATCAAGTATGTTCAACCCATAGCCCATGGGCTGCATTTGGCCCAGGACAGCTTTGAATGTGGCCCAACACAAATTTCTTAAAACATTATGAGATTTTTTTTTTGGTGATTGTTTGTTAGCTCAATTAGCTATCATTAATGTTAGTGTATTTTATGTGTGGCCCAAGACAATTCTTCTTCTTCCATTGTGGCCCAGGGAAGCTAAAAGTTTAGACATTCCTGATCTATCTGCTGATAAACTCCCAACTTTCTAACCTAAAATCCCCAAGACTCAGGCTAACAGATCCATCTATTTATTCAACAGCTCCTCTATGATGGTTTATCAACTCTAATGTCCAAAGCTGAATTCCTAATTTCTTCCACTGCAAACCTACTCTTTTCAAAATGCTTCCCTTTTCAGCACGTGATAACTATATTCTTGCAGTTTCCAGGGCCAAAATTTTGGTGACATCCTTAACTCTTCTCTTTCTTACAACACATGTCAAAACTGTCACCATATCCTGAGGCTGCTTCTTCAAAACCTATGTAGAATCTGGCTGCCTCTTACCCCTTGCATGACTCTAAGCCATAATTTCCTGGATTTTTCCAGCCTCCTAGTTGGTCTTCATGGTTCCACTTTTGCCTTCTATAATCTACTTTGAACAAAGGAGTCCTTCAAAACCCAAGTCATATAATGTCCCGCTCATGCTCAATACTCACCAATGGTTTCCACCTTCCTTAGAGAAAAATTCAACATTTTCAGTGATACACAAGGTCCTGTGTGATCTTGCTTTCAGCTACCCTGATAACCTCATCTTCTATTACTTTTTTCCTCATTCTGTCCCACCCACATTGGCCTCCATACTGGATCAACATGTCACTCCATACTGTATCAACATGTCACTCCATACTGTATCTGGAACATGCCCAAGTACTTTCCTGCCTCAGGGCCACTGCCTGGAATGCTCTTCCCTTAATATACATGGGACTCCCTCCCTCCCTACTTCAGATCTTTGCTTTAAAGCCATCCTTTTTATATAGGACTTTCCTGATCATGCTATTTAAAATTACAGTCTCCTTTCCTCCTTCATGTCTCTACTTATCCTCCTTTTTAACTTTCATTTCTGCCACAGCGTCTATCACCGTACAACCAACTTAGTGTTTATTGTCTGTTTCCTACAACAAGAATGAAGGCTTCATGAGGACAGATATTTTTCATCTTTTGTTTACTGCTTTATCCCAATTGTCGAGTATGATACCTGGCACATAGTAGATACTCAATAAATATTTGTTGTTGAATGAATCTACAGATGCTACATCTGAGGACCTACTGAGATGTTACCCTTGGTGCTAAGATGATGAATAAGCTTGAGACATTTGGAAACTTTTAAGCTCTTATGGGATGAATAACGATTATAATATCATAAGATGCTGAGACATTATAAGAGAAAGGTAAGATGAGACCTCTGAGGCTCAATTGGGATGACAGATGTTTCATCACTCTCTTCTGATTAGGTTCCTGTCACTTGACATGGACTGTAGCTTGTTATGATGATGGAGGGAAGAGTGCTGAAACTGGGAGAAGACTGAAATATTAAAATGGAAGACAGTTCAAATATCCCCCTTAGAGCTAGGTGTGAGGCACTCATCGAGTAATAATATTATCTCACTATCTAAATCTCCTAAGACTATGTGTATCCTGCCAGTTTCTATTTTATTTACATCATTCATAACTGCAAGGCTGTTATAGGAAGTTTCAGAGTCTAGCAAGAACTATAAATTGACAGGGGAATATATTCATTATATATTGAATTTTAAAAGGAGATTATAAATTACCATAAAGATGGTAATCTTATTTGGTTAGGGAAAGACCCATGCTTTCTATCATGTGTTTAATGATACATCTGAAGATAATGTAATAGAAGGGGATACACACACACAGGGACACACATACTTAGGTCCTACCTATGACTATATCTGGATGGTGGGACTATATTTTTATTTCTTTTCTTTTTGTTTACCCGATATCTCTAACTTCTGATTTTTTATGGTGATTATACTGTGCTTGTATAATAAAAATAAAGAGTGAAGGTGTTTGTGGGGTTATTAGGCTGTTGAGGGTATGAGATACTGTAGGCAATGATCATGGAGTCTTAATGTTGGAAATGACTTTCAGGTTGTAAGGCCAACGTTGTCCATGTCCTTGCCAAGTGGTTCTCTATTTGTGCACCCCCAGTGGCAGAGAGCTCACTGCCTCCTGAGGCAGCCCATTCCTTATGTCTGCCTATGACTTCTACACGTGAAGCTCTGATCTTGGAAGTAATAGATTCTGGATTTTTGCAATAGCCTACTAATTGGTCTTCCTGTTTTCATTCTTTCCCCTCTGTAATCTCTTTTCAACAAAGTGGTCCTCCAAAAAAAGATCACAAATGTCATAGTTTCTAATTTATACATATGTATGTACAGTTACAGTCTACTGTGAAGGGAAGAGAAAGAAAACATAGAGAGGATTTGAGTCTAGGGGCTATGCTTTAGGAAAACATGTAAAGTCTTTATTAGTGCTAGAAGCATCACTGGTTTAAATAAAACATATTCTGCCTCTTTGAATTTTTATAGATACATCCTTAATGTAATGAGATTAAATTATATTCTGTGGAAGGAACATTATGGTAGGCACTGTTGGTGAAGATAAGAAGTAAAAGATAGAAGAGGAATTCAAGGTATAAATTTCTTTTTCTCATGACACAAACTGTCTAGTTAGGAAGAGCCTGAAACATGATATAAAACACCATGAGAGCCAACACGGTGTATCATAAAATGAACCATAGACACAGGGCAGTACCAGATGACTGGTACATTAAGGGAAGATGAGAGTGCACTGGTGTTGCAATTCCATTCAACAATTCTTTTAAATATCTCTGTTCTGAAAATGACTGTGCTGATTTCTATAGATGTCTACAAAAAGAATAAAGCATTGAGTTTACCCTCAGTGTCTGTGGTTCAGTGGCATTCAAGATTGAGCAGTGATAGGAGTTTTTAAAGACTTGGGAAAATGTTCAAGACAATATTAAACTAAAAAAATAGCATAAGATTACATAGTCAGTATGATTTTAACTGTGTAGAAAGTTCCCAAAAGAGCATTAGCAGAAAATATGCTGAAATGTTAAAAATTGTTTAAGAGGTCAATCATATCAGGGTGGAATTATGGTGATTTTACCTGCCCCCACCTTTTAACAGTTAACTCTAGAACAACACAGGTCTGAACTATGTGGGTTCACTTAAAGGTGGATTTTTTTCCACTTCTGCCACCCATGAAAAAGCAAGACTGACCCCTCTTCTTCCTCCTCCTTTTCAACCTACTTAACATGAAGATGATTAGGATGAAGACCTTTATGAAGATCCACTTCCACTTAATGAATAGTAAATATATTATTTTCCTTATGATTTTCTTCATAATGTGTTCTCTCTAGCTTACTTTATTATAAGAATTCAGTATATAATACACATAAAATGAAAAATACATGTTAATTGTTTATGTTATCAGTAAGGCTTTTGTCAACATAGTTAACCTAGTTAAATTTTGGGGGAGTCCAAAGTTATATGTGGCTTTTTGACTGTATGGGGATGTTAGTACCCCTAACCCCCACATTGTTCAAGGGTACTTTTATGTGCTTACCCATTTTCCATCATAAAATGCATTGTCATGTTTTATAATCATTAAAAAATAGTTAATGCTGGCCGGGCACTGTGGCTCATGCCTGTCATCCCAGCACTTTGGGAGGCCGAGGCCAGTGGATTGCCCGAGGTTAGTAGTTCAAGATCAGTCTGGCCAACATTGTGAAACCCCATCTCTGCTAAAAATACAGAAAAATTAGCTGGCTGTGGTTTCAAGCACCTGTAATCCCAGCTACTCAGGAGGCTGAGGAAGGGGAATTGCTTGAAACAGGGAGGTGGAGGTTGCAGTGAGCTGAGATCACGCCACTGCACTCCAGCCTGGGCAAGATAGCAAGACTTCATCTCAAAAAAAAAGTTAATTCCACCAATTTTACCGACATTCTTGTCTTGCAGGATAATAGAGACTTTATCCTAACACTTGACGTCACTTCTTAGCCTTTGTTCTATTGACCATCATAGATTTTGACCACCTACTCTTTCTTAACACATCCTTGACTGCCATGGATTTGCACTTTCATTGTTCTTTCACATCTTGTATTTCTCCTTCCCTCTCTATAAGCCTTAATTTTGTGTTTCTTAGGCTCCGTCTTTATTTTTCCCTCTCTTGGGGACTACTCTGTAATAGGCTAGGGGATCTCAAGTGTACCATCTGTGATTTTGGCAGCAAGTCCAATCCCTGAATCATGACACACAAGTCCTGGCCTCTCTAAGGGATATCAGGAGCCAAGGTGCTCCTCTATAACGCATGTGTGCTCTGGCCTTTCCACATCAGTATTTTGAAAGATAATGTAGGGCCAAGTGAAGAGATCAGACTGGTCTTAATTTTTCTGAGCCTCTGTTTCCTCATCTGTAAAATTGTACCCAGGGGGTTAGGATGAAACTGCAAAGAGTTAAAATACGTTAAGTGCCTAGTGTGGTACCCACATGCAACAGCTGCTCCAGGAATGTTTTTTCCCCTTCCTTTTCTCCTTCCTCCATTTCTACCATCTGCTGGAATACAAGATTGACGATCTTCAGGGCATATTGTCTGTGGTTCTTATTATATACATCTATTAAAGGTCCAGTTAATCTATTTTGGTTGCCATCAAAGCAAAGGATTGCCATCAGAATGTCTATTTATGCAAACAGAATAGAGTACTTTATTGATCCGCCTATTAGTAGTGTTCTACTATTTTGGTCTAATCTCAGCTTTTGGGAGTTTCTCCTGCAGTTAGCAGAAGGTCAGTGAATAGACAAATAAAATAAATGTACTGTGTGGGATTAAAACAGTAGCAAAAGGGATTATTGAAATTACCCCCACTTTTATGGTTTTTCTAATGCTTGTTTTAGCTGTTTTTTTCTAAACAGTTATTTTAGTTGTTTGAGGACAGTGCAGTCCTGGAATCTCTCTACCTTAACAATATACCCTAGAGTATTGAAAATAATTATGATTTATCTTGCCAGAAGATACTTTTATCTTCCTACCTGATGAACCTTGGTGCTAATGTGAGAGACTATATGGTATAGTGGAGAGTGTTTTAGATTCAATTTGCATTTAGGCTTCATAAGAGTGGGAAATCATTCCTACTTAATGTGGCTAGTGTGATAATTAATTAAGTCAGTTAACATCGATGGTAGCTTTTTTTTTTTGAGTACTAGCAATGTAAGTCATTATTATTTCTTAGGCTGATGCAACATATAATCCAGAAATATTTGACTCTAGCCTTTCTTGAGTAGTTAAATATTTATTTTGCTTTCCATGTACTTGCCCTTTAAGCAAAAACAATAAAAGAAAAAGGGATAATTATCTTTAAGAAAAATTAGCATCCAAAGAACCTCAGCTACCATATCTTTTGTCACTTAGCTAGTGCATGGCTTATAGTGGATGCTCAATACATGTTTGTTGAATGAGGAATGAATGGAATCGATTTATCCTACCCTTGTGTTAGAAGGATAGTCATGATGACTTTTTAGCAGAGAGAACCACAATTCACTGACCGTTCTTGAAAAGGATCTGTGAAGCTATGATCAACTAGGACTGGGGCTCTCCATACACTGTGTATGATACATGCTATTGGGTTTCAGGTTGGCTTCTATTAGTTCTAACCAATCAGTATATTTTAATTAATTAAGTTTAACATTTGTTGAGTACTTTGTAGTTCATGAAGCACTTTCATGTCAATATCTCCTATAACATTATGGAGTCCTACTGATTCTGTATAGCATAGATGGGGAAATAAAATTTAAAGAAGTTAAGTAGCTCGTTTAAGGTAACATAGAAAGCAAGATGCAAAATCTTGCTGTGAACTCAGGTCCTCTGGGTCCAAGCTTAGGGCATATGATCTGAGACTCCTGCTCTGGCCACTGCTACTGCGGTGCTTGAGTGTTTTGCCTCTGCATTTCTCCAGTTCCTAGGATGAGATACTGGGAGGCAGTTTGGTTTTGGAGGTGCGGAGGGGGAAGCTGGCTGTTCTACAATTGCTTGCTGAGCCATCTGCTCTCTCTTCCTCTTCAGAAATGATGCATTTGTTACTGTGGGCTGCTTTTGCTGAATACTTGGATTATGTCACTTTCTCTGTTTGTCACATGTGGGGCATTTGGTGGCATGCAACTCAGCCTACATTGGTTTTCCTACGTAATGTGATAGGTACACGCACATTTGCTTTCATTTCAATGTCTGAACAATTTTAATACCATTTAGACAAGAGTCACATGTCTGTGCAACAATAGAACACATTTTCAACTTCCCTTTTTGTATAATGCTAATAGAAATCCAGGGAAAAATCACATATGCACATGTGCACACACATATGACACAAACAAACCAAAGGATTCTATTGATTAAGTCAGACACTGGTCAATTGTGTCATGGAGTTTTGTACTAATGGCAGTACTTGTGTGTGCAGGTTTATCTGTTATTTTACAATTTATTTTCCAAATCTGTTCATGTTTAGTAATAATTATTAACAATTGTCCTGGAATAATTTGTAAGTGAACCGGTGGTTGCAAGGCTTATGTGTGGGTGGGAGAATTAATTTTTATCTCTGTAGGAATATTTGGTAAGATGATTAGGAAGCAACAGACTTAGGTTAGTGCTTCTGCTGATTTGCTTTATGGCCCTGGGGAAGTGATTTCACCTCTTTAAGCCCAGTTATTCTGCCTGTAAAATAAGTATAAAAGGTCTCGATAATTCCAGCTCGGTGGATCTATGATTAATTGACCTCGTAATAGATGGTAATTAGAGAAGACATGCATGGGGTATATTTTCTGGGAATAGAGAAATGGCTCCAAACATCCTGTGTTTTTTTTCCTTTGTGAGTAGAAAGAATTATGGGAGAGGTGTCAGGCTGCGCAGATATCTCTGAGTGTGGCTAGAGTATGGAGCTTATTGTTTAGATGTAATGTCTATATCGGCAACATTTTGTCAAATAAAAGACTGAAAAATTCGACTTTTTTTCGTTCATTTTCATTTCTGAGAATGTTTAGTGCCTTCATGGTTTATTAGGGTGTTTAGGATCCCCCAAAACTTGTTGAGTGGTAACTTATCTCAGGTTGGATTTATTAAGTTCTTTGCTGTTCAAATATATAGTGAGTCTTTACTATGTGCCAACCACTGTGCTTGATGCTGGAAGTTCAAGAGTGAGTTTAATTCATTGCCTGACCTCAAGGGATTCCTAATCTGATGACAAAGGCAGATCTGTAAGCAGTACAAGTGCAATAACAAGGAGAATGTTCAAATTAACATGCATGACAAGGAAGAAGGAGAAAGCAACCTGCTGGAAATGACTGATAAAGAAAAGATAACACAAAGTAGATCATATAAGATGGGAAGATTATTTCTAGGTCAAAGTAGTATATGAAGGACAGGCTAAGCCAAAGGATCAGGAGGTAGGAAGATAGAGAGGTGTGAAATGCATGCAATGTTGGGCCATAACAAATAGTGTAGTGAGCCTGGAGTATGCATGAGATGTAGTTGATGAGGCTGGAGAGTTTAGAGTGCAAGTGTGAAGAAACTTGATGCCAGTCTAAAGAGTCTGAGTTTTGTTCTGTTTCTGGCAAAGGGCTTTAAACAGTAGAGTGGCATGAATGGCTTTTAATCTACCAGTACTGATTCATAACAGTCAAGATCTTGGCATGTTCATTGAAGAAGTCTAGGTCAAATGAATTAGACCTAGAAGTTTGCTTTAGGTTCTGAATTTATTTCTTAATGGTCTCCTTTTAGGAAAACTGTCTAGTTGTTTTTGATATGCTCTTGCCAGTAAGTAGAGAGGGTCTTATTAGTGGTATCTGTCTGATACGTCTGGGCAGGAAAGGGGAATTTTGTTTTAACCAATGTAGTGGGAATAAGAGAAACAAGGTGAGAAACAGAAAAGGTTCAAAGTCGGCTGGGCACGGTGGCTCAAGCCTGTAATCCCAGCACTTTGGGAGGCCAAGGCGGTGAATCATGAGGTCAAGAGATCGAGACCATCCTGGTCAACATGGTGAAACCCCGTCTCTACTAAAAATACAAAAAGTTAGCTGGGCACAGTGGCACGTGCCTGTAATCCCAGCTACTCAGGAGGCTGAGGCAGGAGAATTGCCTGAACCCAGGAGGCGGAGGTTGCGGTGAGCCGAGATCGCACCATTGCACTCCAGTCTGGGTAACAAGTGTGAAAATCTGCCTCAAAACAACAACAACAACAACAACAACAAAAAAAAAAAGGTTCAAAGTCAAGGCAGATGCTACAGGAATTTCCTAAGCCAAACAACAGTGAGAGAGATGACAGTTTAGAAGAGGGCTCTTGTAAGTAGTAAGTTAAGGACTAATAATTATAGCCTCACAGTGAATAATATTTTGAATAGGATTCATCTGAAAGTCCAGAAAATATAGTTCTTTCTGGCTTGTCATAAGTGAGAGAATAAGGAATGAGTGCTCAGTATTTTCAAGAATATTGGGAGGTCTTCTGATCATCTATTCATTCGTAGGATCCATGGCAGTTGCTTATGCCTTCTGGGTTGTGATCTTTTCATAGATGATGTGTGCAATTGACCACTAGGAGGGTTGGCTTCTGCCTTGAGTGAGCATATTTACTGTTATAAAAAATGTGACAGGTATTTGTTGCTTTTGTCTACCCAGTAAATCTTTTCCCTTTTAGTAAAGTTATCCCTTTTCCTTTGAGAAGTTGTCCCATGGCTATTAAATAGTGACGCTTAAAAACTGTGTTTCTCTGCCTTCCTGGCCAAGGGATCAGCATAGAAATCAACATAGGCCAATCAGACTATCTATGTAATCCTGAATCTAGAGAGAAGTCTTCCAAGGATGGAATGTCGTTGGAGTTCAGTCAGCCCATTTGCAATGCCTTGCCAATGAGATGTTTGGAACTGTTTTGGTTCTAATTCTCCCTGGAGGCCTGTGTATTACTTGGTTCATTGAATCTATGATGCTTAACCAATTAATTACTTTTTCTTGCATACCTAAGATGCTGAAAGTTGCTTTCTGAGCTTTTGGCAAAGGAGTCCCAACTATTACAGAAGTTGGTACCAGGAGCCCTCCAAGTCTTATACATTTTCCTTATAGTTTCTCCTACTCTTTTAAAAATTACTTTTCAAAAGAAACATAATAAAGGTATAAATTCAGAAGCAATTTTAATTCAGCAATACATAAATCTCTCTCTTTCTCTCTCTCTCTCTGTCTGTCTTTTTTTTAGTGAGCTCTTATCACCATATATTACTTAAAGAAATTTCCATCTTCCCTTCCTTTAATTTCCCTCCTCTTCCTTTCCTTTTAGATAAAAAGAACTTTGGGAGTTCCAAGGCTGGGGCCAAGAAAGCAGGTCTGGGCCCTGAGAAGGCATCCAGAGCTGGTGGAACCTTTGGAGTCGGGATAAAGAAGAAGGTCAGCATTGAGGAGGTAGTCACAGCCCATGAGGCCCTTGTAGTCTGTGGGGCCTGTGGGGTGCTAGTCAGAGGTGATTGGGCACAAGAAGGCCTTTTAGATTTTTGTTGTTGTTGTTGCTATGTATTATTTTAAAATAAAGTTTCTATTTGGTGCTGGAATGCTCCTGATTTTTATACAATGGTCTTGTTTCTGACAACATTGCTGAATTCTATTTTTAGTTCTAAATAGTTTATCTATTTCATTCTGTTGTGGTAAGAGAACATACTTCATATTATTTCAGTAATTTTAAGTTTATTGAGACTTTTTTTGTGGCCATAAATATGGCCCGTCCTGAAGAATGTTCCATATGGACTTGAGACTAATGTGTATTCTGCTGTTGTTGGGTGGAGTATTCTTTTGATACCTGTTAGATCTAGTTGTTTAATAGTGTTGTTTAATATTTTTTCCCCAATTTAAAAAATTTCGGCAAAATACACATAACATAAAATTTGCCATCATACTCTCTTTCCTTTTTGTTCTTATGTCTAGTTGTTGTATCCATTATTGAAAGTGAAATACTTTATTTTCCAACTAATATTGTTGAATTATCTATTTCTTCCTTAAATTTTGTCAGTTATTGCTTTATGTATTTTGTTGTTAGGTGCATCTCTGTTTATAATAACTATATCTACCTGATTAATTGATCCTTATCTCATTTAAAGATATTTTATCTTATCTTTATTAATTATTTTGAACTTAAGGCCTTTTTTTCTGGGATTACTGCAGTCACTTCAGCTCTATTTTTGTTACTGTTTGCATGGCTTATCATTTTCTATCCTTTTCCTTTTAGTCTATCTGTGTCTTTGAATCTATACTTTATTTCTTATGGAGAGCATATAGTTGGCTTATTTTGTTAAGCCATTTTAACAATCTCTGCCTTTTGATTGGACTATTTAATCCACTTACTATTCAAGTAATTGCTCATAAGGTAGGAGTTACTTCTGGTTTTTTGTTACTTTTTTTCCATATAACTTGTCTTTTTTATTTCTCTTTTGTTCTATTACTTCCTACTTTTGTGTTCGATATTTTCTGCTATGCTATTTTAATTCCCTTGTCATTGCTTTTGCTATATACTTTTTGAGTTATTTTCTTAGTTGTTGTCCTGAGGATTATAATTACCCTTTTTATTTAAAAATTTTTGATTAATTCATGATAATCATACATATTTATGTGGTACGGTGGTATTTTGATACATGCATACAATATGTAATGACAAATAAACATACTTAGGATATCTATTACCTCAAACATTTATCATTTCTTTGTGTTGAGAACATTTAAAATCTCTTCTAGCTATTTTGAAATATATAATAAATTGTTTTTAACTATAGTCACTCTACTATACAGATATAACTTATTTCTTCTATCTGAGCTCATGTTTGTAACTTTTAACCAACCTTTCTTCATCCCTCACCTCTTCCCTTCTCAGCCTCTGGTAACTAAATATGCTCTCTATCTCTATGAGATAACTTTTTTAGCTTCCACATATTAGTGAGAACATGCAATATTTGTCGTTCTGTGCTTGGCTTATTTTACTTAACATACTGGCCTCTAATTCCATCCATGTTGCACAAATGACAGGATTTTATTATTTTTATGGCTGAATAATGTTCCATTGTGTATATATACCACATTTTCCTTATCTATTTATTCACAATGGACATTTAATTTTGTTCTATAGCTTGGTTATTATGAATAGCACTGCAATAAACATGGAGGAGAATTTTTTAATTTATAACAATCTACTTTGGATTAATATCAATTTAATTTCAATTGCATATAAAGTTTTCTTTTATATAGTTTTTTGCTCTTCTCACTCCTTTGCATTATTATCATACAAATTACTTCTTTATATCTTATAAGCCAATTGACAGTTTTTATATTACGACTTTATGTGATTTATTTCTTCTTGTGGTTACAGTCTAGTGTCCTATCATTTCAGTGTGAAGGACTGAATCCCTTTAGTATTTCTTCTAGAGTAATTCTGCTAGTGACAAGTTCTTTGTTTTTGTTTATCTGGGAGTGTCTTAATGTCTCCTTTATTCTTGAAAGATATTTTTGCTGCAAGTAGAATTATTGAGTTACAGTATTTTTTCTTGTAAATAATCAGGAGGACCTTCATAAGTATAACATTAAAACTATGAGTCATTTAGGATAAAAATGTTAGTTCAAATGTATTTTTTTTTTCAGAGTAGTTAACAGAAACAAAGTCAAAATCAATTAGAGTCTAGAAATAATTATAATTAATGGGGTAAAATAATTCATTTTATTTATTTATTTACATTTATTTTAGTGAACTATGTGGAGGTTTGAACCTATATCAGGGTTACATGTACAGGTTTGTTACACAGGTACACTCATGTTACAGGGGTTTGTTGTAGAGATCATTTCATCACCCAGGTACATTTCCTAGTACCCAAAAGATATTTTTTTCTTCTTCTTTCCCTCCTTCCATCCTGTACCCTCAAGTAGGCCCCAGTGTCTGTTATTCCCATCTTTGCGTTCATGTGTTCTTACAATTTAGCTCCAACTTGTAAGTGAGAATATGCAGTATTTGATCTTTTGTTCCTGCAATAGTTTGCTAAGGATAATGGCCTTCAGCTCTATCCATGTTCCTGCAATGAACACGATCTTGTTCTTTTTTACAGCTGCATAGTATTCCATGGTGTATATGTACCATATTTTCTTTATTCAGTTCATCATTGATGGGCATTCTATGTCTTTGCTATTGTGAATAGTGCTGTAATGAACATACACATGCATATGTCTTTATGGTAGGATTATTTATATTTTTTTGGTGTATACCCAGTAATGGGATTGCCGGGTCGAATGTCAGTTCTGTTTTTATCTCTTTAAGAAATCACCATACTGCTTTTGACAATGGTTGAACTAATTTTCACTCCTGCCAATGATGTATAAGAGTGGCTTTTTCTCCACATCCTCAACAGCATCTGTTATTCTTTGACTTTTTAGTAACAGTCATTCTGACTGGTGTGAGATGGTATCTCATTGTGGTTTTGATTTTCATTTTTCTAATGATCAGTGATATTCAGCATTTTTTCACATGCTTTTTGGCTACATTTATGTCTTCTTTTGAAAAATGTCTGTTCATACCCTTTGCCCACTTTTTAATGGGGTTGTTTTTTTCTTGTAAATTTGTTCAAGATTCTTATAGATGCTGGATATTAGATCTCTGTCAGATGCATAGTTTGCCAATATGTTCTCCCATTTGATAGGTTGTCTGTTTACTCAGTTGGTAGTTTCTTTTGCTGTGCAGAAGCTCTTGTTTCATTATATCTCATTCATCAATTTTTGCTTTTGTTGTGATTGCTTTTGGCATCTTTGTCATGAAATTTTTGCCTGTTCCTGCATCCAGAGTGGTACTGCATAGGCTATCTTCCAGGGTTCTTATAGTTTTCAGTTTTACATTTAAGTATCTAATCCATTTTGAGTTGATTTTTGTACATGGTTTATAGAAGGGATCCAGTTTTAGTCTTCTATATATGTCTAGCCAGTTACCCAGCGTCAGATATTGAATGGGTAGTTATTTCCTTATTGCTTGTTTTTGTCAACTTTGTTGAGGATCAGATGATTGTAGGTGTATGACCTTATTTCTGGGCTGTCTATTCTGTTCCATTGGTCTGTGTGTCTGTTTTTGTATCTGTACCATGCTGTGTTGGTTACTATAGCCCTGGAGTATAGTTTGAAATCAGATAACATGATGCCTTCAGCTTTGTTCTTTTTGCTTAGGATTGCCTTGGCAATTCAATTTTGGAGATCATTATTGGTCTGTTCAGGTATTCAATTTATTTCTGGTTCAATCTTGGGAGGGTGTACGTGCCTAGGAATTTATCCAACTCTTCTAGGTTTTGTAGTTTGTGTGCATAGAGGTGTTCAAAGGAGTCTCTGATGGTTATTTGTATTTCTGTGGGGTCACTGGTAATATTCTCTTTGTCATTTCTGATTGTGTTTATTATTTGTATCTTTTCTCTAATTTATTCTAGTGAGTGGTCTATCTATCTTATTACTTTTTTTCAAAAACCAGCTCCTGGATTCACTGATCTTCTGAATGATATTTTGTGTCTCAATCTCTTTCAGTTTAGTTCTGATTTTGGTTATTTTTAATCTTCTGTTTGCTTTGGGGTTGGTTTGTTCTTGCCTCTCTAGTTCTTTTAGTTGTGATGTTAAGTTGTTGATCTGACATCTTTCTAACTGTTTGATGTGAGCATTTAGTGCTATAAATTTCCCTCTTACCACTACCTTAGCTGTGTCTCAGAGATTCTGGTATATTGTATCTTTGTTTTCATTCATTTCAAAGAACTGTTTGATTTCTGCCTTAATTTCATTATTTACTTCAAAGTTATTCAGGAGCCTGTGGTTCAATTTCCATGTAGTTGTATGGTTTTGAGTGATTTTCTTAGGCTTGATTTCTATTTTTATTGCACTGTGGTCTGAGAGAGTGGTATAATTTTAGTTCTTTTGCATTTGCTGAGGAGTGTTTTATGTCACAGCGTGTGGTCAATTTTAGAGTATGTGCCATATGCAGATGAGAAGAATGTATATTCTGTTGTTCTGGGGTGGAGAATTCTGTAAAGGTCTATCAGATCCATTTGGTCCAATGTTGAATCTGCCTTAATGATCTGTTTAATATTGTTAGTGGAGTGGTGGTCTCCCATTATTATTGTGTGGGAGTCTAGTTCTCTTTGAAAGCCTCTAAGGACTTGCTTTATGAATCTGAGTGCTCCTCACTTGGGTGCATATATATTTAAGATAGTTAAGTCTTCTTGTTGAATTGAACTCTCTACCATTATGTAATGCCCTTTATCTTTTTTGATCTTTGTTGGTTTAAAGTCTGATTCTTCTGAAAAAGCAGGATTGATTTTTCAGCAGGATTGCCTGAAAAAAACCTCTTTTTTCTGTTTTCCGTTTTCTTGGTAGATTTTTCTGTCCATTTGTTTTGAGCCTATGGGTGTCATTGCATGTGAGATGGGTTTCTCAAAGACAGCATACCGATGGGCCTTGGTTCCTTACCCAGCTTATTACTATGTGCCTTTTAACTGGGGCATTTAGCCCATTTACACTCAAGGTTAGTATTCATATGTGTGGATTTGATCCTGTCATCATGATGTTAGATGGTTATTAGGCAGACTTGTTTGTGTGGTTACTTAATAGTGTCACTAGTTTATGTATTTAAGTGTGTTTTTGTAGTGGCTTGTTTCAATCTTTCCTTTCAATATTTAGTGCTTTCTTCAGAAGCTCTTGTAAGGCAGATCTCATGGTAGTGAAATTCCTCAGCATTTGCTTACCTGAAAGTATCTTATTTCTCCTTCATTTCTGAAGCTTAGTTTGGCCAGATATGAAATTCTGGGTTGGAATTTCTTTTCTTTAAAAATGTTGACTACTGGCTCCCAATCTCTTCTGGCTTGCAGGGTGTCTGCTGAGAGGTCTGCTTAGTTTGATGGGCTTCCCTTTGTAGATGACCTGATCTTTATCTCTAGCTGCCTTTAACATTTTTTTCTTCATTTTAACCTTGGAGAATCTGATGAATGTGTGTCTTGGGGATGATCTTTTTGTGGAGTATATTACTGTGGTTCTCTCTATTTATTGAATTTGAATGTTGGCCTCTCTACCTTGGTTGGGGAAGTTCTCATGGGTGACATCCTGGTGTGTGTTTTCCAGGTTGCTTACACTCTCTCCAGCTCTTTCAGGGACACCATGAGTTGTAGATTTGGTCTCTTTATATAACCCCATATTTCTCAGAGGTTTTGTTTATTCCCTTTCATTCTTTTTTCTCTATTCTTTCCTGACTGTCTTATTTAAGAAAGCCTGTCTTGAAGCTCTGAGATTCTTTCCTCAACTTGGTCTAGTCTGCTGTTAATAATTGCAGTTGCCTTATGAAATTCTTGTAGTGTGTTTTTCAGCTCTATCAAGTCAGTTACGTTCTTTTCTATACTGGCTATTTTGTCTGTCAGCTCCTATGTTGTTTTACTGTGATTCTTATCATCCTTGGATTAGGTTTCAGCATACTCCTGCATCTCAATGATTTTCTTCCCTATCCATATTTGGAATTCTATTTTTGTCATTTCATCCATTTCAGCCCAGTTCAGAGTCCTTGCTGGAGATGTAGTGCAGTCATTTTGCGTAAAGAAGATACTCTGGCTTTTTCAGTTGTCAGAGTTCTTGTGCTGGTTCTTATTCATCTTTATTCAAGGTATTCCTTCAATCTTTGAAGTTACTGTCCTTTGGATGGAGTTTTTTTTTTCTCTTTTATCCTAGTTGATAACCTTGGGGGTATACTAGTGGTATGAGGTGGGTGCAACTGACTGACTGTTTCTGAAAGATTTTAGGAGGCCAAGGTTGAGCTCAAAACTTCTGGACTTTATGCTCTAATTCTGCGGGACTTGTGTCAGGCCCCTGGCTTTGTTCTAATCTTCTTGAGGTTAGGATCCTGCTGCACTGGAGAAACGGAGGTACTCCCAGACTGCTGCTCACAACACTCCCGTGGCTGGTGCCAGCCAAGTACTTTGTAGGGCAGTGGAAACATGATTCATCCTCCTTCACATGTGCTAGCAGCAGTGGCAGCAGCAGTGCAGTAGGGTGCATACTTGTCTGCTGTGGTAGGGTGCTAGTGGGTGCTAGGGTGTTAGCCTCTATGCAAGCATTTGTAGCAGTGGCAGTGGCAGCCCGACTTCAGGGAGAGGGGGCCCACCAGCAACTATAAGCGTGTTCACACATTGATCTTCTGAATGATTTTGTGTGTCTTAATCTCTTTAGTATCTCAAGTCTTTTTTATCTCACCCTGGGGTGGGGTGCTGGTGGGCTCAGGACTGTATGTGCCTTCTGTGCACGTTCCCATGGGTGCTGGTGGCAGCTCAGGGTGGGTGCTGGTCTATTGTTTTCTGGGCCCTGTTTCATGCTGGCAGTAATGTCAAGTAGTGCCAGGGGTCCTGGTGGAGGCAGGGCTGGTGGGCTCCATACTTGCCAACACTCTGACAACAATGGCAGTGTTAGGGGTGGGGCACAAGTTGAGGTGCACTCATGCTGGCAGCAGTGGCATGGGGCAGGCTGCATGTGTACATGCTCACTGGTGGGGCTGGTGAGGAAGGTAAGACAAGGTCTGCCTGTGTACTTAGGGGCCAGCAAAGCAATATGGGGAATGGCTGTGGGCAAGTGCATGCAGATCAAGAGGCAAGGAGGAGGCTACAATGGGAGGAGGGCATGGGTAGGCTGGTGATGTGTCTATGCAGGGCTGCTCTGCTGGAGCTCTCTATCTGTTAGACCCAGTCTTCAAGTGCAGGAACTATGATGTAGCCTTCATGAGGTAACTGGAGGCTGTACTGCAAGAGGCATGGTCAGGCTGGGGCACCAGGAGAGACCAACAGACTGGGGGATTTTCCACTGGGACTGGCCCATCTCATGGGCAAAACTGCCCTGCAGAGTTTAGATCCAACAGCTCTCCTAGGGCTAAAGCCTTCTATGGGAGTAAGTCAAGCCTAGGAGGTGGGGGGGCCCTGGCTGTGTTCCACTACAAACACTCCTGCACCAAACCCTCTGGGCTCTGAACAGGCTGGCGTTTTGCCTTTACTACTTCTCTAAGCAGCTCTTCCTGCCAACGCAAGTGTCTGCAATGGACAAGAGGTCCCTTTCTGGCGGGATTTCAGAGGGCCATGGTGAGGGTGAGTTGCTCTTTGCCTGTTCAACTCACCCCTTCTGCAGTTGTTGTTGAGAGATGGGAATGAGTTCCAGGGCATGTTAACCTTATGTAGGGTTCCCAGCTTCCTCCCGCTTTAGCCTAGCATCTGTGTCCTCCCTCCATTCTCTCTCAGTGCCTTATGTTTGAAGATCTGCTGGGAGTACATCAGTCTTCCTGATGTCACAGTCCTGCAGTGGGAGATGTTCCTCCTGGCTGCATCTAGTTAGCCATCTTGGACCAGCAATCAGTTTACAGTCTTTCTTTCAGCACTTTAATTATGTCATTTGATTGCCTTCTGTTCTCCTTAGTTTTTGAAAGTAAATCAATTGTTAATCTTATTGAGGATATATTGGATATGATAAATATCTTCCCTCTTGCTGTTTTAAAGATGATCTCTCTGTCTTTGACTTTTGACAGTTTGATTATGCTATGTCTTGGTGTGAATATCTTTGAGTGGATCATAATTGTACTTTGCTGAGTTTCTTGTTTAGATTGTTGTTTTTGACCATTATTTTTCCAAGTATTCTTTCTGCTTCCTTTTCTCTTTTTCTAAGACTCATTTTGTATGTGTTGCTATGCTTGATGGTGTTCCACAGGTTTCTGAATATTTCTTTATTTTTCTTCATTTCTTTTTCTTTCATTTCCTTAGATTATCTCAGTTGACAAAACTTCAAATTCACTGGTTATTTGTTCTGCTAACTCAAATGTATTGTTAAGACCCTTTAGTGAAATTTTCTTTTAAGTTACTTTATTTTCCAATGCCAGAATTTCTTTTCTTTCTTTCTTTTTTTTTTTTTTTTTTACAAAATTAACTTTTTAGAGTGGTTTTAGGTTCACAGAAAAACTGAGTTGAAGACCTAGATATTACTCATATACCCTATACCCCACATCTCTTCGTGTTAAAAAACAATTCATCATATTTCTTTAATGATATTCTCTCTTTGGGGAGGCATTTTCTCATACTTTCCTTTAGTTCTTTAACATGGCTTTAAAAAACGTCTTTAAACAGATTTACAATAACCAATGTAAAGTCTTTGTCCAGAAAGTTCAGTCCCTGAGCTTCCTCAAGATAGTTTCTATTGACTGCTCTTTTATTCTCTGTATGGGCCATACTTTCTTTACATGTCTCATAATTTTTTGTTGAGGACTGTGCATTTGTTTAAAATAATGTAATGTAACAACTCTGGAAATCAATTCCCACTCCAAAGTTTGTTGTTGCTCTTTGTTGTCATTGTTGCTGTTTGATTGTTTACTGGCTTTCCCGAACTAATTCTGTAAAATCTATATTCTGTCTTGGGTGTGGCCACTGAAGCCTCTGCTTAGATAGCTTAATAATTAGCTATTATGGAACAGTACTTAAATGGCTTGTCAGTAATATTTCCAGCCTTGGTTGAGAGACTCTGTGTGGTACGCCTGCCTTTAACATTCAGCCAGGCAATTTACAACTCTACCTTAGCCTTTACTTTCTGCTTATACAGAACCTCATGTTCAGGTTCAGAGGTCAGGACTTTCTTAGGTCTTTCCTGGGCATTGCTCTGTACATGCATGTGGCTTTCTGGATTTTCAAGCATCCAGTTGGAGCTTTTCAAAGCCCTTATGGACATTTCATTCCTCAGATTTTACTTTTATGTTGTTTGGCCAGATTTCTGTTTGCCTCAACTCTTCTCAATACTACAGGCAGCTGCAATGTTAAATGATGAACACTAAATGCTTCAGGAAAAGATTGTTCTCACTTAGCAAATTCTGAATCTTGTCAGATAAAGATGAGTTCAGCAAATGAGGTTTACCAGGGAAACTGTTAGATATATTAAATAACAATTCCCTGGAGTTGGGCTTTTGGGAAGCTCCAAACCTGTTGGTACCCTCCAGTAGTGCTAGGATACTGATTTTCACAGTTACTGTGATTGTCAGGATATTGGTTTTCAAGACTACCATGGGAGTGGAAGATGTAAACAGGACAGGGGAAACACCACAAAATGTACTGTTCTTATTGAGGTTCAGCCATTTTTCTTTTCTTTCTTTTTTTCAAGACACGGTCTTGCTCTGTCTAGCAGGCTGGAGTGCAGTGGCACAATCATAGTCCACTGCAGCCTTGACCTCCTAGGCTCAAGCAATCCTCCCAGTTCAGCCTCTTGAGTAGCTGGGACCACAGGTGAACACCACCATGCCTGGTGAATTTTTAAATTTTATGTATAAACAGGATCTCCCTATGTTGCGCAGGCTGGTCTCACACTCCTGGCTTCAAGTGGTCCTCCTAGCACTCCTAATTTCAAGTGGTCCTCCTACGGCCTCTCAAAGTGATGGGATTAGAGGTGTGAGCCACTGCACCCAGCCCAGCCATTTTTCTTGAATAAATGGTCCTTGGATTGTTGTAAGTCTTTGGTTACTCTCCAATGTTCTACACAGGTTGATTTTTCATATTTTTTTCTGTTTTTTTTTTTTTAAATTATTGTTGTTGCTTTTTTTAAGGAGCAAATTTTCAGATGTCTTTACTCAGTCATTCTTGAGGTCAGTCGCTTCCAAATCCTTTAAAAAAATCCATTGACATATTCATATGCTATTTTTCCTTTAGTTACTTGGTATGGTGAATTACAATGACATATTTTGTTTGAATTCCTATGGAAAAATTCATATGATAATGATGTATAGTTTTTAAGTATATATTTTGTTAGTTAATATTTGTAGTTAAAGTTTGTAAGAATATATAATCAGTTAGTTAATATTTCATTTAGAATGTCACATCTATAGTTTCAGAGGTAGTGGGGCCAAAAGTTTAATTTTTTGTTCTGATCTTATCCAGTTGTGAAAATCCAATTATATTAGTTTTAGAAAATGATTTAGACAGTTCTATCTCATTTTCTATATTTTTGAAACAATCTGTATGAGTTAGAAATTATCTATTCCTTGAAAATTTGGCGAAATGCACCCACAAAACCAACTGGGCCAGGCAACATTTGTGGGAAGAGGATATGCCAATTTTCTTAATAGTTTTGATAAGATCTAAATTTATCGCTCATTATTTTGTCATGTCTCCTTCCCCCCCCCTTTTATGGCTGTCTGATCATCTTGTGTAAAACCTAATTTTTTCACCTGAACAAAAATATCACATAGAAGTTTCTAACAATGGCTTCTGTCTCTTGTAAAGACTATCTGCAGAAAATTGCTTCTTCTTTTAATTTTTAGAATAATAGACTTCCCCACTTCTTCTGCATTCTTTTTCATAGGGCTTGTGTTTTGTGTGTGTGTGTGTGTGTTATTTACTCATTTTTAAATCAGATAGTTATCTATAAGAGTTATTTACAAAATTGAAATGCATGTCTTCTCCTTCTTCTGTCTTCTATACCAAATCCCTTCTTAGATTGGTAGCATTCAATTCTGAGCCTAATTCTAGTCTTTTTCCAGCATTCATATATTATGCTTCTGCTCACCAGACGTGCTATCTTCTGTTCTCTCTTTCTGGTTTTCTGATACTCTGAACTAATGGAATAAATGACATATTCTGTTCCCCCAAATGAATTTGCTGTACCAGGGCTTTTTCTTTTTCTTTTTTTTCCCACTTGCCTATAGTCCTTTTCTGAAGGAGAATTTCCATTCCAGCCAGTTATACTTTTTTTATTTTTTTAGACAGAGTCTTGCTCTGTCTCCCAGACTGGAGTGCAGTGGCGCAATCTTAGCTAACTGCAAACTTTGCCTCCTGGGTCCAAGTGATTCTCCTGCCTCAGCCTCTGGAGTAGCTGGGATTACAGGTACCCACCACCACACCTGGCTAATTTTTGTATTTTTAGTAGAGACAGGGTTTCACTATGTTGGCCAGGCTGGTGTTGAACTCCTGACCGCAAATGATCTGCTTGCCTAGGCCTCCCAAACTGCTAGGATTACAGGTGTGAGCCACTGCGCCTGGCCTAGTTATGCTTTTTTAATTATAGTATAACAACTTTTCCCTTTGTAACCATATTTTCCTAGAAGTGCCTTCTCTGAATGGCATAGATAGAAGAGAAGGTTGAAAGAAATGTCATAGAAAAGAAATATCATAATAGCAAAGGGATGGCCACTCAACAATCTGGTTGGTCCTGACCTTAGTTTTCTGAGCCAGGGATAATATTATGAATGAGAGACAAGTGTCTTTATATTTTATTTGTTGTTTGGGCTTCTAAAAATGTTTACTATTTTTGTAAAGCAGAAGGACCACTGGTTTTATCTCTCAATTCAGCTCCATAGGACTTGTAGATAGTGAAAATTCCTTTTGGATTCTGGCAACCAGCTTGTCTACATGTCTCAGTCTTGTGAGTTGTTTTTAATTTTGGGCTTCTCCTCTTTCTTGGTAATTTTATTGGGTTTTTGGAAGTAATTGCATCAGGGATTGCTAATTTGATTCAATTTAAAAAAGAAGTTCCATTGCAAATGAATTTAAAAATAATTTTTTCAAGTTATATAAGGAATAGTTAAGATTCACTTTTGAATTGCTTTAATTTATAGATTAACCTGTGAAGAATTTTCATCTTTATAATATTTATTCTTTCCTTTCCAGAATTTTTATTCACAGTTTAACATAAATTTTGCATTCCTTTAAAACATCTCTATTTTACATTTTTGTTGTTGGTATAAATTGTTTTTATTTTAATTTCTGGCTACATTTAATGATAAAGAAATGGAATAGGAAAATACTATGGATTTACATAATGGATTTATATGGATTTATCACTGATTCTTTGCTGAACTCTTTTAATAGCTTTGATAATTTTATAAGTGATTTATAATTTTTTTCTAGGTATACAATAATATGATACAATTTAATAATAAAGAAATGGAATAGGGAAATACTATGGATTTATATAATGGATTTATATGGATTTATCACTGATTCTTTGTTGAACTCTTTTAATAGCTTTGATAATTGTATAAGTGAGTTGTAATTTTTGTCTAGGTATACAATAATATGGCCTGAAAGTAACATTTTATTTTTCCTCCCTGGTATCTAAAATTTTCAAGTGTCTTTGGATTTGTAAGTCTGAAATGCAGCATTAATCAGTAAACAGTGAAAATGGGCATTTAAATTTTGTTTCTGTTCTTAATGAGACACCTCTAGTATTTTCTCAATTACTTAGAATGTTGGTTCAGGATTTTAAGTAGATACTCATTTGTATTGAGTATTCTTCCACATTGTAAGGATTTAATAACATATTTGTGAAGTTAAATGAAATATCTTTCTATTTTTATATTTTCTGTTGAAAACTTTTAAATAATTTCTGGTGTTTTCTTGGTAACCCTTTAGGCACCTATTGAAATATGGTTTTTATTATTTGTACTATTGATGTTATATATTGTTTTGATAATTTTTCTTATGTTGAATATTCCTTACATTCTTGTGACAAATTCCATTTGTTCTTGGTGTGTGTGTTTTTTTGTAAATAGCTGAATTGCTTGCATTTTGTTTAACCATTTTGCATGTATATTAATAAATAAAATTGGCTGTAGCTTCTTAAATAGTAATTTTTCAGGTTATTTACATCCTAGATCATATTTTACTTACTGTTTTACCATTTTTTAAAGTGTTCAAAGTGGTTTATATGATACTGATATTATTCCCTGATCATTTTAGGTAACTTATCTATAAAAGTATATAATCCCTCTGCTTTCTTTGATTTTTCTCTCTAATTTGTTTTTCAGTTTTTATCATATTTTATAAAAAGAATTATTCATTATATGAAATTCATTTTCACACAACTGTATATTCACACATTTTATTTTGTATTTTGATTGTGTATTTTTTCTCATCTTTATTCTATTTGTGTTTTACTTGATTAAATTTTTTGGTGTTTGTTTTTAACAACTCAGATCTTGGTTTTATTTTTTAATTATATTCCTATTCAATTTTCTGATATGCTTATTTAATTATATTTTTTTCATTTTCTTATTTTTGTTGAGATTGTCTTCTTTTCTCATAGAAGCTAATTAACTTACTTTAAAATGTTTCGAATTGTCTTTCATATACCAGGGACTCTTCTACATGGCGAGGGGATGAATAATGGTGTCTAAACAAAGTCCTTGTTCTTATGGGACGATATCTGTATATCTATATCCACACACACTTCATAAGTATATGTAATATACAAATAGTTTATAATAAACTATATGTAATATAATATACAAATAGTATATAATAAACTATATGTATATTATTGTGGCAAGAATACCTAACATGAGATCTACCCTCTGAAATTTTAAGTGCATAGAACAATGTTGTTAGCTATGGGCATAATGTTGTACAACAGATCTCTAGATATTAATACATTTGTATCTGCCTCTAGAAATTATTTATCTTCTATAACTGAAAACTTATTTCCATTCAACAGGAACTTCCCATTTTCCCCCTTTCTCAGCTCCTGACAGTCACCATTCTACTTTCCACTTCTATGAGTTTGACTGTTTTAGATATTTCATATATTAATAAGCATAATCATGCAGTATTTGTCCTCTGTAACTGGCTTATTTCACTTAACATAATGTCCTTAAGGTTAATCCATCTTGTTGCTTATGGCAGGATTTTCTTCTTTTTTAAGGCTAAACAATATTCCATTGTGTGTATATACTACATTTTCTTTGTTCATTCATCTGTCAATAGACATTCAGTTTGTTTTCACTTCTTGACTATTGTGAACAATGCTGCAATAATCATGAGAATACAAATATCTTCTCAACATCATGATTTCAATTTTTGGATAAATATTCAAAAGTAGGATTACTGGATCAAATGGTAGTTCCATTATATTTTTAATGTTTTGAGGAAACTCTACAGTGTTTTCTGTAATAGTTGCACAATTGTATCCTTGCTAACACTTTTTATCTTTTGTTTTTGACAATAGCCGTCCTAACATCTATGAAGTAATCTCTCACTGTGGTTTTGATTTGCATTTGCCAGATGATTAAGTGATATTCAGCATGCTTTCATAGGCCTGTTTGCCATTTATGTCTTCTTTGGAGAAATGACTATTCAATTCCTTTGGCCATTTTCAAATTGAGCTATTATTATTATTATTATTTTTGCTACTGAGTTGCATGAGTTTCTTATCAGATATACGGTTTGCAAATATGTTCTTCCATTCTGTATATTGACTTTTTGCTCTATTGATTGTTTATTTGCTGTGCAGAAAATTTTTAGTTTGATATAGTTTCACTTTTCTATTTTGGTTTATATTCCCTGTGCTTTTGATGTTATACCAAGACCAATATGATGAAGCTTTTCCTTATGTTTTTTTCTACAAGTTTTGCCATTTCCGATCTTACATTTAAATCTTTATACATTTTGAGTTGATTTTTGTGGGTCATGCAACATAAAGTTTCAATCTCATTTTTTGTATGTGGCTATCCAGTTTTTCCAGACCCAGTTTTTGAAAGACTATCTTTTCATTGTGTTTTCTTGGCTTATTTGTCAGAGTCAATTGACCATAGGTTCATGGAATATCTCTGGGCTCTTTATTGGGTTTCATGGGTCTATGTCTCTAACTTTAAGTCACTGCCATACTGTTTTGCTTACTGTAGCTCTGCAATATATTTTGAAATTAGAAAGTATGATGCCTCTAGGTTTGTTCTTGCTTCTCAAGATTGTTTTGGCTATTTGGAGTCCTTTGTGGTTCAAACCCTTCTCTGTCTTCCTCTCTCCTTTCTGTTTTTCCTTCTGTCATGTGATGATGCAGAATGAAGGGAAGGCCCTTGCCAGATGCCAACACCTTGATATTGAACTTCCCAGACTCCAGAACGATTAGCATATATATTTCTGTTCTTTATAAATTGCCCAGTCTCAAAACTGTTACAGCAGCACAAAAAAAGACTAAGACAGATTTTTTTTGTCCCTTAAAATATTTAACTATTTTTTTCTAATTTTTTAAATGATGAAATGCATGACATTATAACTTTCTTCTAAGAGTTACTTTTGCTGCATTTAGCAAACACATTGCTTTTTCAAGGCTATTTTCTATATTGTCTGCTCTCGCATTCTTATTATAGTCCTGTAAGTAAATTGTGTTTGAGGAATTTTTAAAACGAAAATTCTTGTTTATAGTCTTCTTATCAATACCTACTTATTTTATAATTTTAGGATGAAACATTAATACTTCTTAGTTTAGATTTTCTTTCTACCTTAGTATGTGAGCAATATTGGTGGCTTTCTCTAAATATAGCCTTGTAAGAGTATCCAAAGTTTGTGTAATTTGGGGAAGCTGAGCTCTCTTCAAAATCAGTGAAGAGGAATGATAAGATGAAAAGCATATTTGATTCTCCTTTATCTAGCTTATTATTAAGGTCAAAGTTATTATTATCTTATCATTAAGATAGTTGTATGAAAAGCAGAATTACCAACATGTCTCCATAAGTCACACATATGGTAAACTGTGGAAAATAGCTATATTATGAACTTGCATGTAAAGCTCATTTAAGGACATTTCTTAATTTTTTATTTCTGTGTCTCATATTGTGGTTGACACAGCTCTTTTCAGAGATATTTTTATTAAAACTTCAAACCTCATAAGGACCTAATGAAACAGGCAAGTAGGCATGTGGTGTTACACTATTTTACACATGAGAAAATTAAGGCTCATGGAAGTAAATGCCTTATTCAAGTCCCCAGTTTAGTTAGTAAAATATCTGGAAGTAGAACCCGAGTCTTTTGCCTCCTAGCCCTATGCTTTTAGCACAATGTCACAATACTCCAAATTAATCCTGAACTGAAACACTTCAGTGTGGAGTCTTTTCTAGTAGTTGGCTACAAATGATACATAATTTTAATAGCATATGCTTATTTCCAGAGAAAGGATCTTACCCCTACTCTATGCCAATGTTATTTTAATGTGTGACATTACATAGCAGGCTGCATACTCTTACATGAAAAAAATTTAGGAAAAAACTGCTTGCCTGTATCTATTTTTGCGGATACATTCTAATTTAAGGAATCATGATGATTGAAAACTCATATTTCAGAACAAATTAGAATAAAAATTTCTGTTACATCTTGACTTTTACCTTCTTTGAAGCCAATATATTTCTAATGGGAAATCTAAGAAAATATTTTAAATTTCCATCATGAATTTCATGAATGAAGTACGTCATGGAACAGGTGGGTGTTAGAATCTTATATTTTTCTTTCCTTGCATCTCTGTACTGAAGAACTCATCACTGGAGCTGCCTCTTAAGCAGGAGACATGCTGTAACAATTTTAGTGATAATAATAGCTATTCATTCTTCTACCTTGTACTTCTAAGTTTATAGAGCTCATTCTCACATACTCTTTCTAAACTCTTGTGAGAAAAACAGGTCAAGGGTTATTAACCCTATTTTACAGATGAGGAAATAGGCTCAGGGGTATGACAGGTGTTGCCTACATTTACAATTAGAAGAGTTCTGGCTTAAAATCACATTCTTTGACTCACTGTTAGGAGCCTTTTTTACTACGCCATACTGCCTTCAGTGTGGTCACTAGGAAGATTGCTTTGAGAACCAGGAATGCTAAAGGTTTAAATTGTTCCACATGATAACAGCAAAGCCCTTGAGTACTTTGCAAGGCCGAGGAACAGAAGAAAACATTTTTTTTTCAAGATACAGTGATGTACCTTGGAATGAGAATAAAAGAGGTAATACCCACCTCTAGAAATTATACAGTTCATTGTAGGAACTTTAACAAAAAAGAAAAACAAAACAGATTTATCCACCTGACCTTATTGTCATTACTTTGATAGTGAATTGTCCATTTTGATTTTTTTGTGCAATGTTTTTAAGTATCTATTGAATTATATATATTAATATGCCCATACACATAAACACACATAAGATACTTATGGACATAACCTCAGATATGCATATGCCTATATGTACTAACACTTTTTCTGTTGAGATTGCCCAGCAGCCCAAGAGAATTAAAACTGCCTCTAAAAAAGAGTCGGAATGCTTGTCTCCCAGGCCATGTCCATAGGCAACATGAACACAAAGCTTGCCCTCCAGGGTTTTAGAAAAAATCTGGGCAGTTCCTTCGTTGGGCAATAAATCAGGGAATACTCAGCTTTGAGGGTGAAGCAATTTGCAAGGACATCTTTTTCACTTCTGAAGACAGTCCCAATGCTGCAATGTTATTTCTTTTTTCTTTTTGAACTCACTGTCATCCTTAACTGTTCAGTTGTGTGCTCCTTTTTTTAAGTGTCTACTTGGTAACGCTACACTTTGGAGTAATAAATGACAGGGAGGAGGCCATTTATCCTTGAAGTTTTAGTTAGAACAGTGGATGAGGACTGGCTCAGGGATGTGCACAGGCTTCTGCCGTCATTATTCTACCACTTGATTAGGTGCTGTTGTGTTCTTCTGGTCTTTGTCCATGAGATCATTGATGTTTCAATTCTGACAACTGTTCAGCTTTCCACTCAATCAGTTGATACTGTCATTCTCTTGAAGGTCACTTTTGATTCCCTAATCACCAAATTTGATATCCCATTCTTGGTCTTCCTCTTCCTGGCAGTCTTCATTTCTCTAGAGGAAGAAAACAGTCAACATCCTGAAAGCATGGTTTTGGGAAGGCTGGAAACTGCAAGGGAAGGCAAATCAATGGAGCTAGCAAGTTGAGCCTTACACCTTATAGGGCGAAAATCAAGAAAATCAGACCATGTCCCAAGATGATGAAAGAAAAATGTGACAGACATCCTGTTTAAGATCAGACAGTCAGTAAGAGGAATATAAGTCCCAAAGGATAGGGCTGGTAAATGGGGTGGTTTAACCCTCTGGTCTCATGTTAGGATTGATGTAGACTAGAGCCTTGTTGTCCAGAAGAAAAATATAATGTCAGCCACAGATATCTGCTGCATATATAGTTTTAGATTTTTCTAGTAGCTACATTGAAAAAAGTAAAAAGGAACAAGTGAAATTATTTTTAATATGTTTTGTTTAATCCAGTATATACCAAACATTATCATTTCAACAGGTAATTAATAAAATTTATTGATGAGGTATTTTACATTCTTTTTCTTGGACTGAGTCTTTTAAATCTGAGTTTTACACTTACAGCACCTCTCAATTTGGACTAGCCATGTTAAGTTCTCAATAGCCACATGTGGCCAGTGGCTACAGTATTCCACAGTGCAGGTCTAGAGCCAAAAGGATAAGGCGGAGCTTGTGGAGAGGACCCAAGCAGCCTCTGCTGTGGGGAGAAATGAATTGGGCTATGGAATATACAAGCAGTAAGCCTACTATTTGCCATATTATTTTGTAAAACATGCTCTTTAATGCTTTAATTGCTAAGCATGCCCATTGATATGCTCAACACCTTTCCCATCAAATAACAAAACAGCAACCTTTGCTGTTTCCTTGCTGCCTGTTGCAACATTCAACTTCCTCACGGTGACATTTGAGGTCCTTCTCCATGTTGGCTTAACCTATATTGACGTGTATTCTTCTTCCACTATCCCACTTCTATGATTGCATTATCTCTGCTTTTTAAATACAACAGAAGCCCTCTTTTGTGACTTTTTTAGTTGATCAAATTATTGAAAAAATTCATTGAAAGAAGGAAATTGTTAAAATGTATAGAAATGATACATATATACACCTTAAACCTTCCCCAACTGAAAACACATGACTGCACATTCAAAGGAGGAAGAGATAACGGTGATTTTTAAAACATGGATCATCTGATTGAAGTTCTTCATAATACTTCTTGTATAAACTTAATCCATAATGCATAATATACATGAAACATATTTGAGAGACAATCTGATTATAGAGCCTTTTAGATTTCTACTATTTTCTCCAAAATCATTGTCATCGTCTTGTCCAATCTAAATTGTCAACAAAAATTTTTTGTACCTTACATTTAATGAGTCCTTCTAAACCATTCTATTTAGTTTACATGAAAATATTCTCTTTTTTCTCAGTCCTACTGGTTTTTATACTATTTAATTAAATTATGTGTAACAGTAACAAATACAACTAACCTAAATAGGTTTAGAAAGAAACACAGGTGGTTTTTGGTAAGCATACAGTTCTTCTGGCAGGAGCGAGTGTTAACAGGTGTGCTAGAGTAGCCTACCAGTCTGAGTATCCAGCATGGATCATAGTATGTCTTATAGATGGAGTAGAAGGCACTGGCTGATCAGGTGAGCTATTAATAGTTACGGTTTCTAGCTTGCCTTCTTGGGCCTGCACCTCCTCCTACAATCTCTTCCTGTTCATTTCCTACCTCTTGCTGTTTAAAATATTTTGTAGGCAGAATAATGACTCTCAAAGATGTCTACATCCTAATCCCTGCAACCTTCATGTGTTACTTTATATGGCAAAAGGAACTTTGCAGGTATGAATAGTTTAGAGATCTTGAGATGGAAAGATTTTTAAAAATTATCTGGTGGGCCCAATCTAATCACATGGGTTTTTAAAAGCAGAGAACCTTTCTTGGATGTGATCAGAGGGACATGTGCCAGGGGAAGAAAGACACAAACAGATGGAAGGCTGCTGACATTAAAGTTGGAGGAAGGGAGTCATAAACCAAGGAATGTACGTGGCCTCTAGAAGCTGGAAAAGGTGAGGAAATGGATATTTCTCTAGAGCCTTCAGAAAGAAATATGGTCCTACTGGCATCTTGATTGCAGCCTATTGAGGCTCGTATTGGACTTCTAACATACAGAACTTTAAGAAAATAAATAAGAAATGCATATGCTTTCAAGCTACTAAGTGAATGGTAATTCATTAATACAAATAGAAAACTAATACAAAATCTATTTGACCTTCTGGGCTCACCTCATATTAAAAATCGTCTGCAAAGATTTTCTTGATTCCTGTGATTTGGTATGTACTTCCTTCTTTTGGATTTGAATTCTTTGTATTGCACTTACCTTAATTTTCCTTATATTATTTTGAGTAGTGCCTTTTCTTAACCCTCTAGTAGACTATACACTCCTTCACTTGTTTTTTTATTTTTATTTTTATAAATTTATGGGGTACAAGTGTGATTTTTTATCTGAATAGATTACATAATAAAGTAAGGGCTTTTAGAGTATCCATCACCTGAATAATGTATATTGTACCCATTAAGTAATTTCTCATCATCCAACTCCCTCTTTGACCCTCCGACCTTTCCTAGCCTCATAGTCTCATTTCATACTCTATGTCCATGTGTAAACATTGTTTAGCTCTCACTTATAAGAGAGAACATGCGGTATCTGTATTTCTGTATCTGAGTTGTTTCACTTAAAATTATTGTACTATATATTAAGTTAGTCTCTAGATTTTGTCCTTGGATTAATGTAGACCTGCATTGTGCAGTAGGGTAGCCACTGGCCACATGTGGCTATTTAAATGTAAATGTAAATTAATCAAAATTAAATGAAATTAAAAATTTAGTTTCTTAATCCTACTACCACATTTCAAAAGCTATTAAGGCTAGTATATTGGGCAACACAGATATCCCTTATCTCAGAGAGTTCTATTGAATATTGCTGCTCTAGATGGCCAGTTTTTGTATACTTGGAAAATATTTTCTTGGTTCTTCTGGAGGTGTTTTCATTCATTGAGATATGTGTGAAGGCTATTGTTATGCTCTTTCTTTTCTTTTGAGAAACAGGCTTTTAAAATATACTTTGCTATGGGAACTCATGTATATCAGTTGGGTCCCAGAAAGAAAACAAATTGACACCATTTATTCAAAAGAAGAGTCTTTAATGATGGCAGAGTTAAGAGAATCAACAAAAAGTGTAGAGGCAGCTAGAGTTTAGCAAAGTGGTAAGGGATTACAATTTAGAGCTGAAGGGCTATTGGAGTCGTGGGAAGTGCCACCCCACATAGCTGTGGTCCTGAAGGAATTTAGCCTCTAACAGAAGTGGGGCCCAAAACAGAGAAGAAGGAAGGAAGGAATTTTCCTCCCTCCCTCATGTCCTGACTTACAGTCTCCAGCAAAACCCAACCTGAAGCCAACCAGCAAGGGAGCCTGGGAAAGCTGGTCTGCAGGATAAGCCTCTTATGGCACAGAACAGAGAGAAAGGCAGAGAATAAAGTCAGGGTGGAGGAACAAACAGAAAATAACCAGCACCATGGTTAAGGGCATTGTACCATGTTACCCAATCCCGTTTTGAGACATTTATATTACAGGTAAGTAATAAAGTTTTCCTTCTCCAGAAGGATAACAGCATTTCAGCATCATGAATAATAACTAAATGCTTTCCTTTTGCTGTGACATTCTGGAAGATCAGACTGAACTCTATAGTCTATAACTGTGAGAGGGCATTGGAGTTGCCCATGTGTGCTTATTTTCTTCCTGGCCTGTACTTCTCATTCTAATTTATATTTTACTTTGTCCTATTATTTTATTTTCAATTTATATTTTTCAGTTTTATTACAAGCATTTCTTTGTGCTTACCTTGTGAAATGAAGCAAGAATAAAACAGACAAATAGATAAACGCCTGTTTTTAATTCTCGGAATCATTCTGCACTGAGTCCTGCCCATAGTTGACTTGTTTATTTAAGTGGAAACAAATTCAACCATGCAGATAAATAATTTATATGGTAATTTACATTTTTACCCATAGCTAATACTGATCATTCTGTTCAATACATATTTCTTCTGTCTGAAATGGTTGGATAGCTTCTAACTTTCCATATCCTCGGAGGAAACAATAAAGGGAACTTAAACTGAAACTGATGCTGCAAGTGAAGTTACAACTGTATGAGTCACATATTCAAAAAAGGAGTTCTTCCATTATGTCTGAGAGCATATAGGAAGTAGGGACATTTATGATAGACACGGTGAGAGTTGGGGACTTTTATGAGAGTATTTCACAGAACTAGGCAAGATGAAATAATACCTGCCTAAAATGAATGTATGATTGGAGGCTAAAGGTGTAATATAATAATCTCAACTATTTTCACCTTCATTTTTTTTCTCAATGAATTAGTCACCTTTAAGTCATAGATTCTTAGATATGAAGATGAGAAAAAACAGTAGAAACAGAATTCAGGCTTGGAGAAATTGTCATTGGTTTCTGTGTTCAGGATTTTTAAGTCTTCTAATAGTGTTTATGTAAAATATGTTACTGTGTTAAAACATGGAACTATGAACATAGAGCACTCTAAGAAGAAAGTGGATAGTCACTTACCTCCCTCTCATCTTTCACTCTTAAGTTTTCTACAGATTCATTAAATTGGGCTTTCATCATTTCTTCTCAATGTTCAGAAACTTAATGAAAACGATCAAATTCAGAAACTTAGTAAAAATTATCAAAATCTCCCTTTAGTCACTTTTCTTTTTGGCAACATGTTCTCAGTTCCCCTTTCCCATCTTTCTTACTGGTCATATATTATAAATAGGTTAGCATTTTGGATATTTATATTCTATTCCATCTGGTCATAATTCTTTCTTTTTTTAAGAAATTAAGGGCAAGTTGCACTTGATATTTTTAATGGCAAGACACATTCTATAATTTTATAATAATCCTATAATAATTCAAGTCTTTCAGAACTCTCTGTGGAATCTTAGGAATTATAATTTAGATTTGTGACCACATATTTATAATACCTTGATTCTAGACCTGAGATATATATATATTTTTAATTACAAGAATACTTTTCTTTGAGAAAAGGCAATTTTTTAAGAAAATGGAAGTAGATAAATAAATATTTTTTTCAAATTATGAAGTTACTTTCATATGCAGATATGCAATATTTTATGCATAGTGTCATTTATAATATTATTTGATGTGTTCCATGTAACATTTCTATTAACAGTTTTAATGCAGTGATTTATTTTATTTTTGCATGTTTTCAGTTCTTAGAGTATTTCTTTGTTTTACCCTGTTTATAGGAAACCTTAAAGAAGGAAGGACAGAAAAAATCATTCACATTAGTGTACAACACAGTAAATTGTTGTTTGATGAAAGTAGTGACCTCAACAGTGTCAAACAGAAAGAGTGTCTTCATCTTCAGGGGTAAAGCTGTGAAGAGACAGAGAAAACGTGCTTGAAGCTCATTGAACTTTGTCCAATTAATGTTTTTTTTTTCAGAGCTAACATTATTGGTAATATCTACTTCAAATGCTTTTCTTTATTGTCTTCATAGACTTCTAGAAACTGATTATTTCCCCCTGATTGTGATGATTTCCAATGAATTCCTAGCAGGAAACGTTTGGATGTGGTTTTTGTGGAGAACTGTAAAATTACTGATGTGTTGCCTTGATGTTTTTAACTTACAAAAGTGATTCAAATTAATGTTACTGAAAAGCTCTCATACAGACCAGAAGAAATATGTGTGTGTGTGTGTGTGTATGTGTATGTGTGTGTGTGTATAGTTGTTGTTTGCTCTTGTTGCCCAGGCTAGAGTGCAGTGGTGCCATCTCAGCACACTGCAGCCTCCACCTCCCAGGTTCAAGTGATTCTCCTGCCTCAGCCTCCTGAGTAGCTGGGACCACAGGTGCACACCACCACAGCAGGCTAATTTTTGTATTTTTAGTAGAGATGGGCTTTTACTATGTTTAGTCAGGCTGGTCTCAAACTCCTGACCTCAAGTGATCTGCCCACCTCAGCCTCCCAAAGTGCTGGGATTACAGGTTTGAGCCACCTCACCTGACCTAGCCAAGAGGGATTTTAACTGAAGATTGAAAGGGCGAGTCAACATGCTAATTGTAAAAACAGCATGGATTCCAGTAGGCAGGACCTTGAAGAAGCCAGTGGGAGAGTACTCAAATTCCCAGGGGAAAATCACAGGCTAGGTACTCAATAGTTTCATAAAAAAGCACAGAAAATGTGAAACTAATATAGTAACCTTGAAAGATACGATGTAGTGGTTTTGTAAACATAGATCCCTGTCCCTCCATGGTAACACTACATTTGTAAGGCCCAAGAAATCTATTAGGAGTTGAAGCTAAACAATCTTTTACGTCAATGGAGATCTCTCTCCTGTTGACCTAGGTACTTTAAAGAAGACTTATTGGGCAACTACATAATCATCCAATCTATATTTCTTCTTCTGTTACATAAATATATTACAAGATACTTGGCTAGATATAATACTGAGTGAGGATATTTTACATCTGTGGCCTTTTCCTGTATCAAAAAAGTTTTGAGATTTCTACTGTCTTATTGTTAGTGAACTTATGCATGTTTGTGTTCCATAGAGGGAACACAAAGATTGCCATCTTCTGACTCTTTCCTGGCTATTAGAGGATTAAGTTGCAGCTTTTATATTAAAATATTTGACCAGTTTATTTTCCCTTGGACCTGTTAGGTTGATTTTTATTCTTTGAGCTTTGTAAGATCAAAAGTATTTCTAAAATAAATAAACCAGGAAGATGTAGTACTTTCCAACAGAAGGTTGAGAAATGTTATATGAAGTAAAGATAAAGTCTCAGCAAGGTCTCAATAGAAGTGTAGGCCTTCTCGAAGACTCCATCTTCCCTTCCCATAGTACCACAGGCACAGGACTGGCATGAGTGTAGTTGAAAAAGAGTACCGGGATGGTGCTATGCTTTGTTGATGAAGTAATTTGTAGATCTAGACTTTCCAGTGCCAGAAAAGCCAGCAAATTTATGTGAGTGAGTTTTATAGTTCCTTCAGAACCTAAGGGATGTCATTCCAAATGACTTTAAATACAATGGTTCCTTTCGTTGTTCAAAATGAAAAACAAGGAGTACATGCAGCTGTAGATAGGCTTCACACAGCAGAGGAGTGGCCACGAGCCACTGCCAATGCAAGGTTTGCTGGAGTCACAACCAGGTGAAGAAAGTAAGAGGGAGTTTACAATTGTCCATCAGTAAAAGGTTTAAGGAAGCAAGGCATGCTTTTTCTTTTTTTCTGAGACTCCCTCTTCTCCAACTAATTATATGGTTTTCCTGGCTACAGAGGCCAATTTACTAGGGAAAAAGTCAGGGTGGACGTGTTATCACAGGTGTTCAAAATGGCAAGTTGCCATGAGTGTTTGTGTATGTATGTGTGTGTGTGAATGTGTATAAGGTATGTATGTATGTGCTAACATTTTAAACATGCCTTCTGAACCTTTATGGAACTTATATTTGTTCTTAGTGGTTATAACTTTCTTTTCTAGTAATTTCAAATGAAAATACATGTTGTGATCCTTTGCTGGTCACCTTTATTTGGTTTTTTTCCTTTATTTTTGACTTCAGCCGGTTCATATGATAAAAGGGATCTACTTTCCATCTCCAATCTCCATTTCCTTACAGAAAGGTAGATGTCCATGTATGTAAACTTGTATGGTCTTGCGTAGCTTTATTCAGTGCATTCCTCCAAACAAGTTATCTGTTTTCTTCTCTATCCTTCCTATTAGTTGAATTAGTGGGACAGAGGCCAGAGAAAAGTTCTTCTGGTTCACACCTGCCTTGCAGCCCCTAGGGAAGGGTCACTTGGAGCACTCCTATTTAACTGTGTTGATTTCAACAGAGATCAACAATATTTCCCAGGTAGAATCATTTTGTCAGAAATGGTCTGGTTGCTGAGTGGAAATGTAACTGTGTTTTTTTTAGCAGCCGAGTCTATTTTACTAAAGGTGGTTTATTTTTATGAGACCTCTTCATCCATATTTCTTACTAAGTCCTGCTGCATTTTAGATATTCACCAAATTTACCCAAGTTCAAGATACTAGCTGTTTATTCTTAATTCTGACTCTAAATAAGTGTTTTGTTTCCCTTTTGTGCTTAGAGTAGCAAAAGGTGAAGAAAGGATCCAATATCTTGCCAAAAAGAAGCTCCTTCTGCAAGTAAAGAACACACACAAAAAAGCAGTTTAACGAACCAAACAAAAAATGCCATTGCACAGTTGTGATTCTCCCAGGGAAGCTTGCATTTGTTAGGTGTACTCTCTTGTAAATGACATAAGGCAAGTTTGCCCATCTTCAATACTTCAAGTGGGGCTCAGCTCTTGGCATGATTAGCAAAATGGGTTTTCCAACACATTTATTTTGGGGACTTTTTATCCCTCGTGAGTCTTTAATCTGGTTGCCAGACTCTTCCCTAATTTCATTGTTCTGTGTTTTTTCTCTTTTTGAGGGTGAAACTTACAGGCACACTACTTAGTTTAGAAGAGTGGGGGGAAATGACCGTTTTTGATATTCACTTTTTAAGGTGGTTTGCTTGTTTTCCTGTCAGATTGACTGCACTGACATTCTCCCTATGTGTGGCTACCAAGTGTAAGATCTAAGAAAGACTTCATTTTAGAAGATAATGTTTCATCTAAACAGACTCTTGACGTAGCTACATAAATAAAACCATAAGGGCTCTGCCATGGTGTTGCTCTTATGTATGAGCAAACCTCTTCCTCTTGTGCTCCCTTGTTTTAACTGGCCCCCAACCCTTTATTTGGTAACAACTTCCTCTTCTAGGTCTAAGATTAAAACCTGTAAGTATCTTCCTCCTGAATCCAGATCCAGTTGACTGTTGATAGACAGAAAAATGCTTATGGGCTAGGGCAGAATCTATGCTGAGTATGACTAGAAACAGTTTCTTTTCTCTCTCTCTCTCTCTCTCTCTCTCTCTCTCTCTCTCTCTCTCTCTCACTTACTGTGTCTCTCCCATGAGTATGCAGATCTCATGAACACGCCACCTTTCAGTGGTCTTTTTTCCTGTCCTATACTCCCTCAGACACTCTAGTCTGGTCTTCTCTGTCTTTTGGCCCATGGAATTGGCCATTTTTGCGCCTTTCCAAATCCACATATTCACCTTCTTATCTTTCCATGCCTAGCTGAAGTGCCATTTTGTCCACAAAATCTCTCATGAACTTCCTTTCCCCCCATATGAAAGTAACCTTTTCCTTTTTAACTTCTTTAGCACTTTATATATACTTCTCTGTTATGCCTCTGAGCACTTTCTCTCCGTTCCTGTAGTTATTTTACTGCATGGTTTCCATATTAGAAGGTAAAGTGCTGGAACAGGAACTGCATCTGATTTTCTTTGAATCTGCCCAGTCTCTGGCACAGACTCTAACACGTAGAAAGTGCTCTGAAATGTTGGCCACTGATGAAGACATGAATAAAGAGAGCAGGTCAGACCTTCCCTGGAGCACAGCATGACTTGAGAGGTAGAGACTTTATGGTTGATTCCTCATGAAGAGATGAATGGGCATCAGCTGTCTTATTGAAGCCTTGTAAAAGGGGAATGAGCTTAAATCATGTTGGAGGGATTCTGGATCAATTAAATTCAAGTTATGGAAACCTCATCAGTCAAGTTCTGAGATCCCTTACTAGAAAGGCTTGGAATTTCTTTTGTTAGTCTTTACGGTAGGCTTTGGAGCTGTAGGTGTGGGTAGATGGAGCAGGGGTGGGAGGATTAGGGGAATTCTCTTCTTAATTTGTTGTTGTTTCCAGCAAAGCAGTCTAATCCAGAGCAGAGATTCCCAAAAATAAGATATTATAGCCCAAAGGGTCCTAGAAGCCACCCCAAAATGAATACGAAGCTTGGTTCTGCTTTGCAGAGACAGTTGCATGGTGTGCACTCTTAAACATTGAATAAAATGAATAGTAAAAATTATTGATAACACCAGAAGAGCAACCCAGTAATAGTATAATGCTTAAGGCTCCAGCTCCTGAAACGTCCCAGAATATAACTTGAAAAATCACCTATCCAAGGAAATGTATTTTGCTAGTAGGACACTCAACTCTGGACTAGGTTCATAAAATTTCTATTAATTTTTTGTCTGTTTTCAGGAATCTCATTACAGCCACGTGATTGTCTACACATCTTCCACCAAACCCATTGTCTTTTTCCTTAAATCTATTATGTTGGTAGAATTGCTGTTTTCCTAAATAACAAGCCTAAATCCTGGTTTTCTTTGAGTTCTTCTCACATTTGCCTCCCAACCAAAAGTTTCCAGGTCCTGGTCATGTTCCTTCACTACTGTCAGTGAGGTCCTATATGCCAGGACTGCACATCTGAACATTGTATTTACAGCCTCTCTTACTGGTTTCCCTTTCTCTTTTCTCACCTTTTTCCAACCCACCTTTCCTAAGTCCTATGTTCATGATTCCATTCCTATGTTCAGTAACTTTCAGTGGTTTTCCATTGCTTACAATATAAATTCTCAACTTGTTAGAACTCTACACTTTATCCTTTTGATCTTATCCTTTCCTATCCAAAATTTTATCTATTTTTAAAATTCATTTATACATATATATAATACTTTTGTGGGGTAAATGTGATATGTCGTTACATGCATAGACTGATGTAATGATCAAGTCAGGGTATTTGGGGTGTCCATCACCTTGAGTATAATTTCTATGTCTTGGGAACATTTTAAGTCCTCTTTTCTAGCTATTTGAAATATACAACACATTGTTGTCCATTATAGTCACTTTTATCCATTCTTCAGGATCCCACATGTCTATGTAAATGTAAATTTAATTTTTTATATGTTTACCTTCCTCATTAGGCAATAGCTCCTGGAGGATAGGAACTGATCTGACTTAGCTTTGCATTTGCAAAATAGCTAAGATAATGCCCAGCACAGATAGAGTCTTAGACTCTAGCTTTATGAGGGAAAAGATGATGTCTCATTCACCTTTGTGATCCTGCACTTACATAGTATCTAACTCTGACAAACATGCATTAAAAGATAAATGAATAAAGCAATGTTTTTCCATGAATGAAGGTACAGCCCATTCTACTTGCAGTTTCCTTTTTAAAGAAGAGGCAGTATGGAACCAAACAGATGGTTAAAATGTTAATTCTTGTATTGTCTAGTTAGGCTTCGGGCCTATTACTATTCTCTGGATCTCAGATCTCAGTTTTTTGCCTGTATAAGAAGAGGAAGTTTAGGCTTAGATCTAAGAGAGAGAGAGAGAGAGAGAGAGAGAGAGAGAGAGAGAGAGAGAGAGAGTGTGTGTGTGTGTGTGTGTGTGTGTGTGAGAGAGAGAGAGAGAGAGAGAGAGCGATAAAGCGAGAATGCCACTGGTATTTCCCTAAGGAACAGGGACAAAATCTTCCTCATATTTAGGCATTATTTATATGAATTAGCACTGAGTGATATCAAGGCCAAGAGAAGTTGAAGTTTAGAGTTCAAAGAGGTCTTTTATCTCCCAATGCTGGAAGATGCATTGATTTATGTTTATGGCCTTGACTTGACTCTGCAGTCTTGGAACCTTGTAATGATAAATCATATGAACAACTAAAATTATCCTCTCTAGTTTACAAAACACCTTTGTTTGCTAGCTTCTCTCTCTTGTTCTATCTTTCTGTGTTTATTTCTTGTTTTAGCTGCTGATATTTTTCAAGCACTTTCAAATCTTTTATTTCATTGCAGCTTCATAAACACTCCATGAAGTAGCTTGAATAGATATGGTTATGATAATTTTAAATTATGTTTTTGCCTTTAGAATTAAGTAGTCTTTTAATTTTAAAAATTCTTTTTATTATGAAAAAATTCCAACCAGTGTTTGTTTGGAATCCCGGCTTATTTCTTACTAGCTATATGACTTATGGTGGGTTACTCAATCTATCTGAAACTTTATCCCTCTTCTATAAATGGGGTTAACAGCAATACCTACTACATAAGGATTAAATAAGATAATACCACTGGAGCACTTATTGCTCCTGGATCATAGTAAATGCTGAAATAAAAGAGCTATTATTATTTGGTGATTTATTGACAAAGGAGAGGGGACTATCACCCCCATATGCTTTCCTAACCTCTTTTAAGTTGAAGAGCAGCCTTAGCATAATTGGTTTATTAATATTGGCAGTAAAAGTTTTCAGTTCTGTGACTTGGGTTTGATGATGTTGATGTTGGTTTGGAGATTTTAACTCAGGCTGCCTGACTACCATTGCTCCTGACATTTTTTTCTTCTTGTTTTGCTTTCGACTCGGAGTTGCTCTTAAGCAGAGACTTGGAATCAAGCCACTTTAAAGAGTTAAATTTCTGATGCCATTTTCAAGACTTGTGTGGGCATTATCTTTGACAGTCTTTATATCATGGTACCCCAGGTCACTTCGGAAACATGAAGGGGTATAAAGGGGTCCTTCTACTTTTTCCATACAACATGACCTCCTTGACACAGAATGTTTATTGCCTAACAGATCTTTGCACTTGTCCAACTATAGTCTTAACACATTGTTTACTATGTATGATTCTTAAAGAGTGTTGATCAAAATAATTGTTTTAAAAGCTGTTAGGGTTAGGTAGAGCAAAGATGGGAGTAACAAAATGCATTTCCACTGTCGTCATCCTTGACTTATGACAAGATTCTACTCTCTAATTCCTTGCTACCCAAAACGTAGCCCTTAGATTAGCAGCATCAGCATTACCTGGGAGGTCATTAGGAAATGCAGAATTTCCACCTGACATCCTACCTACTGAGTCAGAAGAATCAGATTCTACACTTTAACAAGGTCCCCAGGGGAATCTCCCACCAGTGACCAGCATTTGAGAAATGCTGCACTAAAAGACATGCCCTCAGTGCAGCAGGTGTTAGGCCATGCCTGAAGGTCAGACTGGCTGTGCTCACCAGATCAGTTCCCATATTGGCTACTAATTCACCCGGTTCTAGATTTAGTCTCATTTCATTCTATTTTGAGAACTGCTCATTCTTCTGGCTTTCCATTTATGCTATTATGGCAACCCACTGAAATTTAACTTTTGGGATGCTTGACCCATCTGCTTTGCATCCCATTAACAGCATCATTCCTCTTTTGGGCACAGTTTTCCTAAGGTTGCTAGTCTTGAACTCTCCATATCTATCTGTTCTTGTGGGCTACTCTCATTGGACAATCCTTTACTACTTTCTTGCTCAGGCCTGAGTCAGCAAAAAATTTCAAAAGGCATATCTTAAGAATTGTGTGTGTGTGTGTGTGTGTGTATGCCCAGTGCAAATGCAGCCAGATATACTGATCCCCAAAGGGAAAGTACAGATATTATTGAGACAATGTATACATGTAGTAAAAACTGTTTTAATAAATGGTGCTTATACTGTACTGACTAGACTTTCTTTTTAAATGTCATATATAATTTCTATTCAAGAGCACTTACATAGCTAATGCTCTCACACTAAATTTTTAACATTTGTTTCTGTTTTCCTTAAATCAAGCCACAGGGGTAAATGTATGATTTTAAAGATTTTCATCTTTTGGGGAGACGGGAGCTTATAAATCTCTTGTTCATTGAGATTTTTTTTTTTTTGTGCGTACAGCAAAATACCAAAAGGAAATAAATTCATTTCAACAAGATGAGAAGCATAATCACCTTGGATGTTTTCATCCTAGTTTTTGAAATATTCTTCTTCCCTTTTGTGAGGCTTCATGCTGAAATAACACCCTTGTCAAAATGTCTAAGCACTCCAATAATAGGTGATGAAGGAATGGTGACAAAGAGAAAACAGGTATTTTTTAACTCACTAATATAGCAGCCAGGCAGTGCTTTCCACTCTTACCTGCTCCATGAGAGTGAACACTTTAGAACCACAGTCTTGAGGAAAGTAAAAGTGACTAAATGATGTTGCCCACTTTTCCTAAAGGAGCTTTCTAAATGATTTTTAACTTTCTCTTTGGTTACCAAAGCTGTTGTTTGAACACTGGCAGGAAGGAAAAACTATTAATGACTCTTCTATGTTAACATGTGCTAATGAACTAACAAACGTTTTCCTCCCTCTAAGTTAGAAATTTCAGTGTGTGTGTGTGTGGTCTGTATTAATAAGAGTTCCTATCTCAATAATTTAATTATACTAAGTGATGTCAAATCATTTGGTGCACTCAATAAAACTTACTGATTTCTTGTCCCTTTCTCCAGTGCAATGATACGCAGTTATGTTAAGATTAAATAAATAATGACAGAAAAATACTTGAAACTCTATATTGCCACACAATGGTGTTCCAATCTATTCTATCAAATGAAGAAATCTAAACAAATGTCTTATTAGCTGATGATGGCTTAAAATATAAACAGTATGAGGGAAAGTTGCTTTTCAACTGCTTCTTGCAAGGAATAATCCTAAAAAAGGTGAGTAATGTGGAGTTTTCTTTGCACCAAGGCACTGTGTGTATGGGTCACTTTTTGCGCAGGGCAGGGCAGCCTGTCTTGATCCAAACCCCTAAGTCAGGACTGCCACAGTTGCTTGGCTCTACCACATCAGTGGTATCTCCTGCTGTTGTCCAATGTGGTGGCACTGCCTGAAGCCACACCAGGTCACAGGAAACTTTCTTTGCCCTGGTGGGGGTCCGTAGTCCCCTATGAACCTGACCTTTCCTATACACTGAATCTCCTATGAAGATGCCATTTTATGTTTTTCTTTAAATGTTTTACTACACCTGACACCTATAGTTTTCTAGAACATAAAAGTAAGTTTAAAACTGTGCTGTCCAGTACGGTCGCCTGTAGCCACAGGTGGCTACCGAGCATTTGAGATGTGGCTTTTCCCAACTGAGATGTGCTGTTAGTGTAATAAACACACTAGATTTTGACAACTTAGAAGTAAAAAAAGATTGCAACATATTTCATTAATAGTTTTTTTATGTTAATTAATGTTTAAATGTATTTTTGATATATTGTTAAATAAAAATATTAAAATTAATTTCACTTTTTAAAATGTAGTTACTAGAAGATTTAAAATTACTTATGACTTGCAATATATTTCTGTTGGGCAGTGCTGGCTAAGAGAATATTATTTTATATGTATATGAATAATATTGTATATACGTAAAATATATTATTTTATATGCATATGAATAATATTGTATATATATAATGTACATATAAAAATACAGTAAGTAGGATTAGTTAGGATTCACCAGAGAAACTGAACTAATAGATTTTATAGATATTATTTTTAGATATACTTTATATTATATGTGTGTAATATTATATAACATATGTAACATATGTATTTTTAAACATATATTTTAAAATTACGTGTGTATGAATAAATATATATATGGAGAGAGAGAGAGATTATAAGGAATTTATTTATGCAATTATGGAGGCTGGTAAGTCTCAAAATCTGCAGGGTAAATTGGCAAGCTGGAGACTCAGGAAAGCTGGTTGTGTAGTTTCATTCTGAATCCGAAGGCTTGAAGGTGATAGTTCTAGTCTGGAGCAGAAGACCATGTCCCCACTTAAGCAGTCAGGTAGAGACAGAGAGTGAATTCTCCCTTCCTCTGCCATTTTGTTCTACTCAGGCCATCAGTGGATGAGGGAGGCCCACCCACACTGGGGAGGGCAGCAGTGTACTTTGCTCAGTGTCCTGATTCAAATGCTAATCTTATCCAGAAACACCCTCACAGACACACCTGCAAATAATGTTTAACCAAATGTCTGGGCACCCTGTGACCCAGTCAAATTGACATGTAAAATTAACCATCATATATATCAGGGGTCCCCAACCCCCGGGCTGCAGACCAGTACCTGTCCATGGCCTGTTAGGAACTGGCTGCACAGGAGGAGGTGAGTGGCCAGCGATGGAGCATTCCTGCCTCAGCTGTGCCTCCTGTCAGATCAGCAGCTGTACTAGATTTTCATAGGAGCCTTAATCCTGTTGTGAACTGAGCATGTGAGGGGTCTAGGTTGAACAATCCATAGGAGAATCTAACTAGTGCCTGATGATCTGAGGTGGAACAGTTTCATCCTGAAATCATCCCCTGTCCCCAACATCCATGGAAAAATTGTCTTCCACAAAAACAGTCCCTGGTGCCAAAAAGGTGGGGACTGCTGCTATATATAACAACAGTGACAGCAAAAGCTGCAAGGAAGTGAAATAACCTACAGGTTGAAAGATCACTATGCAGTTCTAACACAGGCCAGCAGGAATTATACCACCATATGGTTTTTTTCCTTTCTACTTTTCCAGGAGATAAGCGAGGATATAAGTCATGGCTGCATCATGGCAGAATGTTTCTGGTGGAAACAGTGTCCTTAGAGAGCAATTACACCTGTTCCTTCTGTAAGCATAGATTTGAAAACCCATTTAGCCAGAGGCAACAAATGGAAGGTGCAAGAATTTTTTTATGTGGAGTTGTTTTTGAGTCTCTAAACATACCAAACTTCTCAGCAAATCTTAGGACGCAAATCTCTTATCTCTACATAAAAGATTCATAGTGAGCTGGTGGACTTCAGCAGAAGGCAGGGGTAGGTGCCGGCATGAGCTTCCTTCCTAAGACTTGTTCTTCGTGAACTGACTGGTAAAGCCACTTTGTCTTCTCATGCTCATAGCTTTTTGTTTTTAGTCTGTAGTTCCCAGCATCCACATTTCCTCCACTTTTGGAAAAGGGTATATTTTTCCATCTCCCACCTTTTCATATTCTTTGTGTGTGTTTCAGGAATACTGACTATATTTCTGCAGTCACACTTGGGTGTCCTTTTAGTCCCTCACCTAGTTGTCTGGGCTGGATGACATTCATAGAAGTGAATGTTGCTTTTGAAGAGAAACTTTCCTAGACACCCCCAACTTCTCCCCCAGTCTAAAGTGAGTTCTCAGTACAATCTCATGTCATCTTTTCCTTTTTTCACTCCGCTTATCACAGTTTGTGCTGATATATTCATGTGATTATTTGTGATGTCATCTCTCCCACTGATCTACAACTTGCATGAAGATAAGACCTTGGCGTTTTTGTCCTCTGTGGTGTTGCCAGGGCCTGGTACATATTAGGCACTAAGTAAATATTTGTTGACTAAATGAATGAATGCATTGATTTAATGTAACTAGAAACTCTTAATGTCACTTTATCATCACATACAGTCCGTCATTGTTTCCTTTCTTTAGTTGACACAGGATAACTATACATATTTATGAGACAGTGATATTTTGATACATGTATTCAATTTGTAATGATCAAAGGAGGACAATTAGCATGTCCATAACCTTAAGCATTTCTCATTTCTTTGTATTGTGAACATTCAAAATCCTCTCCGAGCTTTTTGAAAACATGCACTTAATTATTGTTAGCCCTATTCACCCCACAATGCAATAGAACACTAAAATGTATTCCTCCCATCTAGCTGTAAGTTTGTTTCTGTTAACCAGTCTCTCCCATTCTCCCTCCCTCCTACCCTTTCCAGCCTCTGATAAGCACAGTTCTACTCTCTACTTCTATGAACTCAACTTTTTTTTCCCCCCAGCTCTCACACATGAGTGAGAACTTGGAGTATTTATCTTCCTGTATCTGGCTTATTTTACCTATAATGTCCCCCAGGCTCATTCACGTTCCAGGAATGACAGAATTTCATTCATTTTTTTATATAGCCAAATAGTATTCCATTGTGTATTTACACCACAATAAATTCCACATTGTAGTCTTTTGTCTTCCTATTTCTATCTGAAGACAGTTTTTGTGAAACAAGAAAGGAACCACACTGGCTCAGTGATCTTGCTACTTCTAGGTCATCCATTAGTTGACACTCTATCCATCTCATCCCTTGGCCTGTCCTTTCCTTGTTCTTCTTATTTTGCTTAGAACACACCTTGGAATGATATTTTTGTCTAGCATTATTCACTCCCAACCTCCCCCAGAAGTCTCATCTCATTCACAATTTCAGTCTTTCTGATAGTTATTTTTCCTGATGTCATCTTCTTTGTGTTTATTATGGGTTGTATTATCTATCATCTATCCTTTATTTCTTTCTTTCTTGTAAATTTACTTTCTGATAGTTATTTTTCCTGATGTCATCTTCTTTGTGTTTATTATGGGTTGTATTATCTATCATCTATCCTTTATTTCTTTCTTTCTTGTAAATTTATTTTAAAACATTTAAATACCTGGTCTTTCTCAAAAGCCTCATTCTATTCAGAGGTCTTTGCTGTGGTGTGATGAGAAAAACTTGGGATTGAAACACATCCTGCCCAAACTGGGAAGAAGCCACGAAACTAAACAATGACTTGGACACATCCACCTTGATGAGCAGATGAATTTATTAGGACTTACATAGGGGGAACTCCTGGATGGCAGCAAGACCTCTCTAGAAATCCATGCCACCTTCCATCTCTAAGCTGGATGGAGATGGAAATTAAAGCTAATTTTCTGGCTCTTTACCTACTGTGTGTGAATGATGAGACTGTTTCCCTTGGTAGGTTCTCAGATACTCTCTGGGATGTTTGGGTTCTCAGGGTCATTTGCTTCTCATCTGGGCACCATGGCCTTGACTCACTGCCCAGCCTTCATGGTTTAGGCAGCAGAGATACACTGTTAAGTAACTTGGTGGGGGATCCATCACACTACACATGGAAACCTACCTTTTGTTGGGGGTAAAGTAGGGGGATGTTTTGCAGTTTGCTTTTTTTAATGTACAAGACCAGTGTCTAACTATACAATATTGCTCCTGAGTTATTAATCAAAAATGATTTTATAAGTGTGTTGGTTTTCTATTGCTGCTGTAACAGGTTACGGCAAGCTTGGTGATTTAAAACCACATACACATATTCTCTTACAGCTCTGGAAGTCAGAAGTCTGAAAATCAGTTGCACTGGACCAAACCAAAGTGTCAGCAGGAGTCTGCTCCCTCGGGAAGCTCTTGGGGCGAACCCATTTCCTTGCCTTCTCCAGCTCCTACTGGGAGCTTATATTCCTTGGCTTTTCACTTTTCCAAAGCCAAAAACATAGTTTCAGCTTCTGTTGGGTCACATATTGCTTCAGTTGTTACACTGTTATATTACCTTCTTTTGTGTCATCTTCTCTGTGTCATCATCTTATGAGGACACCTTTGATCATACTTAGAGCCCATCTGAATAAATCAAGATAGTCTTTCCATTCTAATACCCTTAACTTGATCACATCTGCAAAGTCCCTTTTGCCATATAAATTAAAATTCACAGTGTCCAGGGATTAGGGTCTAGGTATCTTTGGGGACTATTAGTCAACCTACCGCAATAAGAAAACTTAGTTTTAACTTTTATATGATAAAGAAGTTAAGGTGAGAGGATAATTATATGACGTAGATAGATAAGACTGGGCATAGTGGCTCATGCCTCTAATCCCAGCACATTAAGAGGTCAAGGCAGGTGAATCACCTGAGGTTAGGAGTTCAAGACCAGCCTGGCCAACATGGTGAAATCCCGTCTCTACTAAAAATACAAAAATTAGCTGGCCATGGTGATGCACAGCTGTAAGCCCAGCTACTTGGGAGGCTGAGGCAGAAGAATCACTTGAACCTGGGAGGCAGAGGTTGCAGTGAGCTGGGATCATGCCGCTGTACTCTAGCCTGGGTAACAAGAGCAAGAGTCTGTCTCAAAAAAAAAAAAAGATAAATAAACTGGATATGTGGTTTATATATTTCAGAATATTAATAGTGGTTTTCCATGGTTAGAGAGTGATGTTTACTTGCTTCTTAATTCTTCTTATCTGTATTTTCTCCACTCCCCACCCCCAGTCCTTAGAACCTGTGAATCTCATCTGTATTTTTCTAAAATTTCTACAATGAACAGGTAGTTTATTTATAATGAGAAAAACAGGAAAATCTTTATTTTTTTAAATCGAGTCAGGGTCAAAAGATCAATCTCTCTTTAATTAAATTATGACCTGGAGCTAAGAAAAAACTTAATCCTATACATTGGAGAAGGAAGGAATAGAGGTTATTTATGGAGTATCTTTTTTGTTTTTAAATGTAATTATACCACTTTTAAGCACCTTTTTTTGGTTTGTTTAATTAGAAAAACACTTTGGAGGAGATAATTATCTCTATTTTTATTTTTAATTTGTAAGATTTTTAAGGAAGATAATGTCAACATTAGGGAATAATATTTTTCCTTCCAAAATTTATAACTTTTTTCCTTTTCTTTACTTATTGCATTAACAAGCAGTTCCAGAATAATTTTGAATAATAGTGGTAATACTGGGAAGACTTATCTTACTTTTTAATTAATGAGACTATTTCCAGTATTTGATCATAATAACTGAACTTGTATATATTAGAAAGATAAACAGTATCATGTTAAGGATGAATTTTTTTTATTTATGAGGAATTTTAAAAATGAGGAATAAATACTGAATTTTATGAATTACTTATTATCATCTATTAAGCCAATCATATAGGTATTTTTTCTCTCTTGGCCTATTGGTGGAATAAATTACCTTACTAGATTTCCTAGGTTAAATCTTTTTTTTTTTTTGAGATGGAGTTTCGCTTTTGTTACTCAGGCTGGAGTGCAATGGCGCAATCTCGGTTTACCGCAGTTCCGCCTCCTGGGTTCAGGCAATTCTCCTGCCTCAGCCTCCTGAGTAGCTGGGATTACAGGCACGTGCCACCGTGCCCAGCTAATTTTTTGTATTTTTAGTAGAGATGGGGTTTCACCATGTTGACCAGGATGGTCTCGATTTCTTGACCTCGTGATCCACCCGCCTCGGCCTCCCAAAGTGCTGGGATTACAGGCGTGAGCCACCGCGCCCGGTCCCTAGGTTAAATCTTACTTAGATATCTATTATTGTTCCTTTTTTAAATTTGTATAAATATATGGAATACCACTGTAATTTTGTTACATAGATATATCACATAGTGGTGAAGTCAGGGCTTTTTGCATATCCATCACTGGAATAATATACATTGTACCCCTTAAGTAAATTATCATCATCTATCCCCCCTTTCATCCCCTACCCTTCTGAGTCTCCAGTGTCTATAATTCCATACTCTGTGTCCATGTGTTCCTGTTATTTAGCTCCAGCTTATAAGTGAGAGCATGTAGTACTTGTCTTTTTGTGTCTAAGTTGTTTCACTTAAGGTATTGGCCCCTAGTTCCATTCACGTTGGTACAAATGACATGATTTCAATCTTTGTAATGACTAAATAGTATTCCATGTTCTCTCTCTCTCTCTCTCTCTCTCTCTCTCACAGACACACACACACACACACACACACACACACACACACACACACACACACACTTTCTTTATCCAGTCATCTGTTGAGGGACATTTAGGGCGACTCCATATCTTTGCTATTGTGAATAGTGCTGCAATAAACATATGAGCACAGATATCTTTTGATCTAATGATTTCTATAATATTGTATTTTGTTTATAAGTATGTTATTTAGAGTTTTTAAAATCCATGTTCATAAATAATTTCATTCCACAGGCTTTTAAAAATGTATGTGTGAGCCAGATGTGGTGGCTCATGCATGTAATCCCAGAACTTTGGGAGGCCAAGGCAGGTAGATTGCTTGAGGCTGGGAGTTCAAGACCAGCCTGGGTAATGTGGTGAAACCCCTTCTCTACTGAAAATACAAAAATTAGCCAGGTGTAGTGACATGCACCTGTAATCTCAGTTACTCAGAAGGCAGTGGCAGGAGGATCTCTTGAACCCAAGAGGCGGAGGTTGCAGTGAGCCAAGATTGTGCCACTGCACTCCAGCCTGGGTGACAGAGTGAGATTCTGTCTCAAAAAAAAACAAAGTATGTGTGACTACTTTTGTTTATATTTATTTATATACTTTGTTCTAACACATTGAAAAATAATTATGTTTATTTGAAATCTGAAAGAATTTGTCCATCACAACCATACATGCCTGTATCATTTTTAGAGCAAGTAACGTGAACACTAATTTATGTCATGGGTCTTCCTTCAGTCATTCATTAAAAAAAATTTTTTCTTGCATCAGTTTAAGTAATTTGGTTTTTTAAAAAAATTGTTTCATTTCTTTCACATTTTTAATCTTTTAGTTTAGAGAAAAATTTTCATTGTAAATGCCTACATTTCTCATTTCTCCTGTTTCGTAGAGGCGAGACTCCTCCCACCCCTTTGGCTTCTTTGTATTTGTCTGGTGTTGGAGGAAGCAAAGTCTCTCCCAGCTTTAGCTGCTGCTCTTAAATTGGCCCACTGTATCTTCCAGTAAAAACCCTCTGACTCCTTCAGAGGGCTCCTGTTCTGGGGTCCACCCTGATGCATCCTTCTGCTCCCTCTTGCATGGGGACCAGTGATACTCAGGTCTTGACTCTTGTTGATTTGTGCCACCACTTGTATTTAGGGGTTCCTGGAGATAACTTGTCACCTAGTCTTGTTGTAAATGTTTTTTATAGATTTTGGTTTTGCCATGTAGTTACTTTGTTTTTATGTGACAATTTGGGAATATCTAAAAACGATCTTACCACTGTTGTTTCCATCTTCTTAGGATTCTCCCTTACTTAATTATACGTTAGAAACTTGGACATTTAGTCTTTTTTATTCCTTTATCTTTATCATGTTATTTTATATTTATTCCTTTCTCTTATTTAAAAAAGTATTCTATTGTTCTTTTTCTAGATTTTCTTTTTCTTTTTCTTTATTTATTTTTGAGACAGAGTTTTGCTCTTGTCTCCAAGGCTGGAGTGCAGTGAGTGGCATGATCTTGGCTCACTGCAACCTCTACTTCCTGGTTTTAAGTGATTCTCCTGCTTCAGCCTCCTGAGTAACTGCGATTATAGACATGTACCATCATACTCAGATAATTTTTGTATGTTTAGTAGAGACATATGTTTAATAGTATGTTTTTCACCATATTGGCCAGGCTGGTCTCAAACTCCTGACCTCAGGTGATCCACTGGCCTTGGCCTCCCAAAGTGCTGGGATTATAGGAATGAGCCACTGTGCCCAGCCTTTTTCTAGATTTTAAATAAGACATTCATTCATTAATATCTTTCTTATTTAATATTGGAATATTTATGACCATACACTGTTTTCTGAAAATAGTTAGGGTATTTTAAATACATTTTAATGTAGAATTTAAATTTTTTTATTTAAAATGATTTGCAATTATAGTTTATAGTTCTTCTGTAAAAGTTGTTTCCTAGAGTAATTTTAAAAATTTCATTTCTAAGTGGTTGGACTTTTCTTTCAAACTTTTGTTATTAATTTCTAATATTGTTGCATTACATTCAGGGATATAGCTTGTGAAACTTTGGTTTTGGGACTTTGAATTTTCTCTCCTACTCTATGATAAATTATTGTAAATAATTTATAGGTCTTGGAAAAGAAAGTATATTTCCTGATTGTTCATATTAAATCATACAATTTTATAAATTTTTACATTAAATCAATTTTAATAGCTTCATCAGCACCTTTGCATTATTATTTATTTATTTATTTATAGATATGGAGTCTCACTATGTTGCCCAGGCTGGAATGCAGTGGCTACTCACAGGTGCTATCATAGCTCACTGTGGTCTGCAACTCCTGGCTCAAGCAATCCTCCTGCCTCAGCTTCCTGAGTAGCTGGGACTATAGGTGCATGCCACTGTATCCAGCTTTTTTTATCAAAAAAATTTTTTAAATACATTATATGTATTTAATGTATACAACAAGATGTTATGAGATACATATAGATAGTAAAAAGGTTAGTATAGTGAAGGAAATGAATATATTTATCAGTCCTCTCACATAATTACTCACTGGTTTTTGTTTTTGTGGCAAGAGCAGCTGAAATATACTCATTTGGCATGAATCCAAAATACAGTACAATTTTGTTACCTATAGTCTTCATATTGCATGATGGCTCTATAGACTTGTTCATCTTATGTGTCTGCTACTTTGTATCCTCTGACCTACATCTCTCCATTTTCTCCCACCCTCTGCCCCTGGTAACCACTGTTTTGTCTTCTATCTCTGTATATTTGATTTTTTTTTTTTTAGATTCCACATATAAGTAAGATCTTGCAAATTATTTTTCTTTCTGTGTCTTCTTTATTTCACTTAGCATAATATCTTCCAGGCTTATCCATCCTGTGGAAAATGACAAGATTCTTTTTTTATGCCTGAATAATATTCCATTGTATGTATACAAGTTGAGTATCCCTTATCTGAAATGCTTGGGATAAGAAGTGTTTTGGATTTCAGATTTTTTTTCATATTTTGGAACATTTGCCTATCCATGAATAAGGTATCTTGAGTATGGGACTCAGGTCTAAATACACAACCCATTTATGTTACATATACACTGTATATACCTAGGTGAATTAGTTCCTTTTTGCATTGCTATAAAGAAATACCTGAGTCTGGGTAATTTATAAGAAAAGAGATTTAATTGGCTCATGGTTCTTCAGGCTTTATAATGGCATGTGCTTCTGGGGAGGCCTCAGGAAGCTTCCAAACACAGCAAAAGGTGAAGCAGGAGCAGACACTTCACACAGCAAAAGCAGGAACAAGAAGAAAGAGAGAGGGAGCGAGCGAGAGAGAGAGAGAGAGAGAGCAAGTGAGAGCGAGCAAGTGCCACACACTTTTAGATGACTGAATCTTATGAGAACTCACTAACATGAAGACAGCACCAGGCCGTAAGACATTCGCCCCCATGATCCAAACATCTCCCATCAGGCCACACCTAGCATTGGGATTACAATTTAGCATATAGCTGAGATTTGGGCAGGGACAAATATCCAAACCATATCACTAGGTTAAAGGTAATTTTATACAATATTTAAACTAATATATATGACCCATCACATGAGGTCAGGTGTGGAATTTTCCACTTGTGATGCATGTCAGTGCTCAAAAGTTTTGAATTTTGGAGCATTTTTTGTCAGATTTTTGAATTAGGGATGCTCAACCATATACTATAGTTTCCTTATTCATTTGTTTGTTGTTGGACACTTAGGTTGTTTCTACATCTTGGCTACTGTGAATAATATGCTATGATAAACATGGAGAAAGAAATTATATTTTCTGTTCATTCATATCAAATTGTCATTTTCTAAATTTGTTGATCAAATCAATATTAATAAATAGATTAACCAGCATCTTTACATCTTTGGTTACTTTCTTACTTATCTGTCAAAGACAGATTTGTTAGCACATCTGAATATAATCACATTTATTTTTCTCTTTGTATTTCTGACAATTTTTGCTTTACATGCATTAATGCAATATTGACATATAAATGTTTATGAAAGTTATATTTTCATTGTAAATTGTAACTTTTGCCAATGTAAATAATGAACTTGTGCATTTGCCTGGTAATCAATATTATCTGGAAATAATATTGATATTATACTTTATGATTATATAAATTTATTCCATATCCCTTCATTTATTATTTATATTTTTTTGTTGCTTTGCTTTAAGTCGTGTTTGGTAAACAAAACAAAACAAAAACCAAATAGAAGACAGTCAGACATTATCTTTCCTTTCCTTCCTGAAGTCAAGGAATTTCATACCCCTAAACCTATCTTTTATTTCTGTGTCTACTCTTGAATTTCATTATGGATATCACTTTTGGTTTTAATCCAGATTTTTATTGCAAGATATTTTTATTCTACCCGTGTCTCCCAAATAACAATGAATATTAATCAAATTACTGTTGATTAATTAATTAAACAACTACTCTGACACTGTATAAAGGACTGGGCAAATATCTATGAAGTAGATACACACTGTCCCTGATCATGTTCTGAACTTGATAATTTAGTAGATGATCGAGACAAGCAGCGGACAATGATAGTATTTCAACCAGTGGCCCGAGGGCCGTGATTGAGGGATGTTATGAAGGTGCTGTAGGGGGACCTGGGAGGGATTCTACCCTGCCTTTGGTGAGTCAGAAAAGATATTAATATTCATAACTTTTAATTAGAAGACAAGATGACTTCACATGTTTTTTAGTTTCCTTTACTCAGAAACCAAATCATCCTCCAGATTTCTTTTTGAATTCTTTGTTCTTGAGTAAATCTATAGAAATGGTGGAAGGCTTGGAACATTTTATGAGGCCCTACCATTTTATAGGCATTGTGCCAAGTGCAGAACATTAGTCATTATCTTTCAAATCTCATAACAACCCTATCTGCAAGATTTTTTTGCCCATTTCGTGGATGAAAAAATGGAGGCTCAGAAAGGTTAGTTAATTTGCCTCTGGTTGCATGACTTGACAATAATTCCTATCCAAGCCTGTCCAGTCTGAGTGCCCTTGATCTTTCCACCCTAAAATGCTCAGACTGTGAAGTGAGGATGGTAACAAGATTCTTCCTATTTTCTTTCTTCTGTTTTTTTTTTTTTTTTGTTTGTTTGTTTTTTTTTTTTGTGATGGAGTCTCGCTTTGCTGCCTAGGCTGGAGTATAGTGGTGTCATCTCGGCTCACTGTAACCTCCGCCTCTGGAGTTCAAGTCATTCTCCTGTCTCAATCTCCCAAGTAGCTGGGACTACAGGCAGGCACCATCACACCCAGCTAATTTTTGTATTTTTAGTAGAGACGGGGTTTTGCCATGTTGGCCAGGCTTGTCTTGAACTCCTGACCTCAAGTGATCCACCCACTTCGGCCTCCCAAAGTGCTGGGATTACAGGTGTGAGCCACCACACTCGGACGATTCTTTCTATTTTCTATTGCCTGGATCTCACTGAATTCATCACAAGAAAAATAGATTCTTGCCTTTTTAAAAAAACTGGGAATTTCCCATCATGCTGAAATTGGTGGGAAAGTTTCATTCCTTTCTTCCCTGTTTTTTAGACTACTGACATTGGTTTTAAGTCCTTCTTTGAAATAATTTTCTTATTTGTTTCATTCTCAGATGCATTTTTGACTATGCATGGAAAAAGTGTTTTTTTAAGACTCTTCACTATGACTTCTGGGTGGGTGGGGGAGACCCTTTATACCATGCACCCCATGCTCCCCACCTCCAATAGGAAGGAAAACTGGACCAAAACAGAAATCTTCCCTTCTGGCTACACAATGAGCTGGCTGACTTGTGTGCACCTGCCCCCCTCCTCAGCAACTACCTGAAATTTTCCTGTGTGTTGCCACAGAAAATTGCCTCTTGGTTCATTTCTTTGTCTGCAGAAGAGCTGGTTTTAACCCTGCCTGGATACTCTTCTTGCTTTGCTATTATGCCTGTTAACCTGATGGTTGACTAGTAATTAATTCTGATGAGTCCAACAGGGATTTCACCTTCTCTTCTTTGGTAAACATGACCCTGGGGATAACCATTGCACCTCTCTTTCCCTCTGTCTGTCTTTCTCCACTATAGACCAGTACTTTTGCCATGGATTGATAGGCAGCTGTACCGTCTTAGGAAGAATATGAGCATCCTACTTCCTGGGACCCTTATTCAAAAAGGCTTTCTAGGATAATTGACCTTTGAGTTCAGATCAGAGCTGAAGGATGAATTGTGAAGACAAAAAGGCTGGGGAGTTGGGTGAGTGGCACAGGGCGGCAGGCAGGGAACAGTGGTGAGTATGCCCGACCAAGGCTGTTTTTGCCCCACAGCGTTGTTGCTAGGATTCATGAGGAATAGGGGACATTCATCTACTGCGACAAGTACCCCTGTGCCTTGTATCTGCGTGTCCATAGGAGAATTGTAATTGGTGTGAAATTTTACTCCTAGAATTTCTGAAATGAAAGCCTCCCTTTTCGGAGGGATCATTCGTTTACTCATTTAACAAACCTTCATCAGGTGTCCATCATGGACCCTCCAGTGTCAGGCTTGGCTATGACAGGAGACCTGGCTTTTGTTGTCTGGAGCTGAGACTGCACCGTGTAGCAATTTGCTCCTCATATACTGACAACTTTACTTACATGGCAAGGGAGGCTTGTTAATCAGAAGCAAGAATTTTCAATTCCTTTTACCAAGGATCTTGTGGTTGAAACAATCACTGGGGCAGTCCCAAAGGAGCAGACTGCCCACAGGGGTCATGCCTTGGCCTGTTAGGGTAGATTCCATTGCTACCCCTGGAGGACAGTGAACCCAAAGGGCTGCTTCTTCAGAGGCTTTACTCTCAGCTGGAGCAGGGAACAGGTGAGAACTAACAAATGCACTAAAGAGTCACAGGTGCTACGATGAAGGCTGCAGAGGGTGAGTGGGGCACAAAGAAAGGAGGGCAGGTCTGCTGGAATGACCAGGAAGGTAGCACCTCTTAGGCATTTAACAAACTTTACCCCAATCTAATGTCATGTCACTATCATGCCTCTATTCACATAGAGCAAAGATCATGTCTTTGTGCATTAGTTTATCATGTGCAGGTACCTTTCAAATCAATTTTTCTCATTTGAATGATTATCATAGGCAATTTACAGATGGTGAAGCTGACACTGAGATGTTAGGTAATGTGCTGAGATCTGCACAGCCAGAACACAGAGGAGATGGAACTGAAGTGCAAGGCTCTGACTGCCAGCCTTATCTTTTTGACCACTTGAAGGATGAAACGCTTTTGATTTGGGGGTTTGCTCTGCCCCTGATGGTTCTTTCATTTATTGCCTCCCGCAATTCAGGCACTGTACTTGGCTCTGCAGACATAGCCAGACTTCAGTCATGTAGCTGGAGCCTCAAGGGGTTGGCACGCTCATCAACAGCCACCCCATGCAGGGGGCTCCATGCCATAAAGAGGGTATGCAGGCTGCTGGAGGACTGGGGCAGGCAAGGAGAGAAGGGGGCAGCTGTTAGCTGCGTGATGGCAGGGCTGAGCCCTTCCCCCAGGCTCCCTGAATCACTGTGCAAAAGCGCAGTATATTCTGGGGATCACTTCAGCCCTTCCTCAAACCCATCCTATTCCCACTGGGCAGAAGGTGCCGATGCTGCTCACAGCCACTCTCTGCCCAGGTCCCCTGAGGCTGCCCCTTGAGTCTCTATTCTGGTGGAAAACACTGTTCCTAAAGAGTATCCAAAATTTCAGAATCTGACCCTGGGCAAGGTGCTCAACCACTCTATGCCTCTGTGTCCTTTCTATAAGGTGGAGAAATGTTATCAACACCTCATGTGCCTAAATGAATGAAAACACATACAGGGCATAGACCAGGGTCTGGCACATAGCTATCCCCAGAAAGAAGGTAAAGCATTAATGAGAGGTCCTGAGAATCATTTAAGGAACTTATTAAATATGCAGGTTTGCAGGCCCATTCTTATAGACTCTAACTAGTTATAATAGTTAACAATTATCTGGGTTGGGGCCGGGCGTGGTGGCTCACACCTATAATCCCAGCACTTTGGGAGGCCGAGGCGGGTGGATCACGAGGTCAAGAGATCAAGACCATCCTGGTCAACAAGGTGAAACCCCGTCTCTACTAAAAATACAAAAATTAGCCGGGCATGGTGGTGCGCACCTGTAGTCCCAGCTACTTGGGAGGCTGAGGCAGGAGAATTGCTTGAACCCAGGAGGAGGAGGTTGCGGTGAGCCGAGATCGCGCCATTGCACTCCAGTCTGGGTAACAACAGCGAAACTCCGTCTCAAAAAAACAACAACCAAAAAACAACAACAACAACAAAAAACCAATTATCTGGATCTTACTAAGTGCCAGGAGGGCATTGTTTCTAAGTAGTTTTCACAATTTAACTCATTTATTCTTCCCAACAACCCTACAAGGTAGGTAGGATAATGATGGCCATTTTACATCCCAGGAAACAGAGACTAAACTAGATGAGGCAATTTGTTTGAGCTCACACAGCTAGAAAGAAGGGGCATCAGGATTTGAAGCCAGTTGGTCTGACTTCAGGGTCTATGTGTTGACCCTCTGCACTGCACTACTTATGAGGGCCAGTGATCTGGAGTTGGGGGGGGGTCTGCATTTGCCCCCACAAGTGCCTGGTAACAGTTTACACAGAGGCTTCTGGAAGTGAAGTTGAGAGCTCCATTTGACCTTGGCTGGAGCTTGCAGACATCTTTTCTTTCTATACCCTTTCCTGTGCTTCTGCCCCATTTTGTGCTGTGATCACTTCCATCCTGGTATTTCCCTTTGGAGTGAAATCCTTTCTGTGTACCTGTGATCCTGCCTTGTGCACCTGAGAGGGAGGTCAGGAGGGAGGGTCGAGGGCCCCCTAAAGTCTCTGAATCCCAGATAACTGCTTCTTAATAAAAGAAGCTGGACTTTCTTCTGAGAGTGGCTCTTGCAGGATTGTGACCGAAGTGTTATTTGTAGATTTATTTTTCTGGGATACAGTGGGATACCCTTTGCTCTTGGGGCTTGACATATATACATATATAGCCTAGGTAGGGAATGAAAGAGGGTTTCAGAATGCTGCCAAGTCCTTTGGAAATTTGAACTTAGACACAATTGAGAGAGGTTGATTCAACTCCTCTGTCTGATTATATCTTTGCCCCATTTAAAGTCTATTAATAGTTTCTGATTGCCTTGGGGCAGAGTCCAAAAGTCTTAAGGAGACCTCTAGAATTCTACAGAGGTTGGCTGTACCTACTTCTCCAGCTTCCATTTGTTCATTCTCTGCTAAGTCAAGGTCCTCTGGTCACACTCACCTTCTTTCTAGTCCTTGGGTGTGCTGGGCTCCAGGGTCTTTATGTACAGTGTTTCCTCAGCCCATACTTTCCTCTCTCTATGACCAGCTTATGTCTACTGTAGGTATTAGTGCACACATCACTCCCTATACTGAAGGGTTAAGTGTCTCTTAACCCTCCAGTATAGGGAGGTCCCCCATCACAGCATCCCACATTTTTGCCACGCAGCACTTAGCACACTGTTATTTGGATAATTATTTGTTTGACATCTGACTTTCCCCATTAGATAGTTCCATGAGGGCATGACCTACACTTGCCTTGCAGAATTCTGTATTCCTAGTGCTTAGCTTGGTGCTGTGCACCGTGTGGGTGCTCAGAGAATATCTGTGGAATGTATGAGTCACTAGAACATCAAGAGGCCTGGAGGTTCTTCAGAGCTTGGTGAAAGGGACTGAGCTGGAGTCATGTGATGTTCTGATGCTGCTGCGGAGGCTTGCTTCCAGGGATCTTCAATAAGTTCCTCAAAAAGAACTGCATAAAAGCATAACAGCTGGGGCAGGGGAAAACCTGGAAACTAGGAAGCCAGCCCCCTTCCAGGAATGTATTTTTATAAGTTGATTTCAGCACAGCAAAAGTCTATCCCAAGAAAGAGAAATTTACTTCTCAGTAGACCTAGTTACCCTGCTAGTACTTGTTATACTGTGACGGCCAGGGCTGGAAGAAAACCTAGATGTGTCTGATTTCCACAGATATTGAGCCCAAAGCTCAGAGAGGCAAAGCAGTTTATCCAAGGGTACACAGCTGCCTGTAAACCACAACCAGATCTCCTGGCTTTCAGACTAATTCTCATTTCATTACAACACTCTACACTTTGATTTAGGGCTACTGTTGGAGGTGAAAAGAAATCATTAGAAAATGAATGTTTCCTGAAATATCACCTGCAATTTATTGCACTCAGAATTTCACACTGATAAATAACCTCTTTCTCATTAACATGCAGGCTTCCTACAATTAGCACTCTCATTTGCACTGTGTAAACAGCTTCTAACTGTGCCTTTTACCTCTTTGTTCAAACAAAGATTTCTGTTAGCAAAGAAACAAGAAGGAAATTAGTAGCAGGTGAGAGCTTATTTTTAATTATATTGAGATTGACTGTTGTTCTCCAAATCTTCTCTAATTCTCCCAAGATATTTATTTGCAGACCTGAGTTTTCAATCTATTAAAGCAGCAGTCATTTCTGATCTTTATTTACTAAATGAAAACACAAATGGCAGCAGTGGATTTCTGGCTTGGTGCCAAGGAAAGCGGTGTTGGAGGATGGTGCTGGATCAAGCACGGATCTGAGAAGCCTGGTAATCAAGGTGAAGTATCAAACTTAGAAGATGTTGAAAAACAACGATGTTGGCATATGAGGAGTTTACAGTCTCTAAATCAAAGCTTTCTCAGTGATAACTACCAACTGCTACTACCTGAAGTGAAGTTTAGGTTCTTTAGCAGAAAGATTTCAGTTTGTTTCCAAGGATGAAAAACTTTTTGCCTGTCAATGATGAAGGGACTGGCTCGTAGCATCTTCGGGCAGAACATTTCAAATATTATCTATTCCAACTTCTCACCAAGGGCAAGGATCCACTTTGAAACATCTGACAACTGATATTCTAGCAGCTCACCATTTCACTTTTTAATGTCCTCCTTTCTGAAATTCCTCTACCCCTGAATTGACATCTTGTCTCCAGCAACGTTCACATAGTGGGAGATCCACATTGAAGGAAACATTTCCCTCTTTCACATGACAATCCTATGTCATTATCTACATCTGAAGACAGGGATATGTCCCTTGAGTCTGCTCTAGTCTATGTGTACAAAGTTCCTTTAGCTACGTTTAATGCGACATGGTTTCCAGGTCCCTTCTTACTCTGCTTGGCTTCTTTTGGACACACTAGACACACTGCAGATCTGAAAACCCTTGCAGTGAGCTGTCAAGGATCAACTACAATGCTTCAAGCATTATCTGCTCAGTAGAAAGTCAAGGTAAACCTAAACATCATCTTCTTCCCAGCTGAACACCCCATGCTGCCCACTGTTTTCTTGCAAGTTTTCCTTTATTTAAAGAACGCAATGTAATACTCTAGACTGAAAAAAAAAATCAACCTCTTTTCCTTAGGAACAGGAAAGCCACCTTAGATGATGGATTGGTTATCACATTTGAATATATTTTATTTAGTATTTCTGAGCTATTTCTATTAGCTGTTAAATGATTTGCATTTTAGAAAATGCTTCATTCTACAATTCCCTCATTTCACAAATGAGGAAACTGGACCTCTGCTGGTAATGACTTGTCTAATGCTATATGGAGTTAGGGTTCAAGCCCTAGTTCTCTGGCTGAAGGTCCAGGCCTGTTTTCACTCCTTAACAGCCATCTCTCCTTAACAGATAATTGGGTTGAGAGACAAACACTTCATTTCTGGGTTAACGGAATAAGGCCCCGATTCTTCTACTCTGTCAAGTTTAGCATCCCTTCTGGGTCCTTCATCCTATGTCATTTCTCCAATGAGGCAGGTTGATGGAAGCCCCACCATTGGTGTGGAGCTGTGAAATGCAAAATTCACCAACATTTGTAAGCTGAATAGAAAGGGTGACCTTCTGAGATTTAAGGTAGAGCTTGACTTTGAATAATTCACATTGCACCAATTTGGAATTTGTGCTCTGGCTACTTCTAGTGACTTAATTAGAGGTTATATATCTTTTAAAATGCTTAATGAAAGGACCCAATATGGAAAGAGAAATAAGTATACCTAGAAATCTAAGCCAGGAAGAGTTACTATCAGCTTTTGGTTTCCTGGTGTCCAAGGCAAGAATGGAAACATAATGGGTTACCTACCTCTCCTTTTCTTATAAAAGGAAGCAAACCATTAGTGAGAAGTGACGCCAACACTAAGCTCTATCACTTTCATTATTATTTTGTTTTTCACTTTCATGATTATATAAACAATTCTGAACAGTATAATGATCCATGACTTCCATCACAATTTCCCAACTGTTGGAGATTCCATTCAGAAGGTCTAGAGTATGTTCTGAGAACCTGCACTTTCAAACTGCTCCCCAGATGCTTTTAATAATCAGGCAGTTTAGGGAACTACTGCCTTAGAACAACACCTAGGGATGCTTGTTAAAAATGCAGATTTCGGCTCTGCCCCAGAGGTCCATGTGCCTGGCATTCGTAGCCTGGCTGGGAGTTTGATCAGAGCAGTGTTAGCTGCTAATAAATTAGTGTTAGCTAATAATTGGAGCTCTCAGATAAGGGCTAGGAGGCAGTAGATGTTCTTCATAAGGGCAAGGATGCAGCAGTAATGATGTTTTTATCTGACATTTAGAGATGTGGACTTATAATCTCACCAAGACAGGATCACTCCATTACATGGGCCAGCCAGGGTTACCAAAAAGCATGGCCCAACATCTCTTATTTAGGTAACAGTTTTGGCTCTGATCAGTTGCTCAAGGCATTTGCAGCCCAAGGGTTTGACAGCACAAACAAAAAGAAACACTTTTGTCCAGGAAGATTTTGAAGGAGAGTCTTGTCAGTTATCTGGCTGCTGACAAAAGAAGTTCAACATGGCTCCGATTCAGTGTTTGATTCTGTGTAATACTGCAGTTATAAGGTCCCTCTGTACAACTCAGTGTACTTCCATATAACTCAATAAATTCACTTGGTAAGAGTTATTTAACATTGTGCATCTGAATGCTGAAGAGTGTCTGCACATTAGAATTAATGTCAGTCTTAGACATGATAAATATGATTCTAGTGGCTCCTCTGAGAAGCTTCAGTAGGGTACCATTTTATTGTCTGCTGTCTCAAAGGCTTAAATCTCTTTTTCTGCCTTCAGTTCATAGGATGAAAACATGTGAAATCACTAGGATTTATATAGGCATATTTGGCAGCTCTTTCATTTTTTACTTGGACTGTCAGATATAAATCAACGTTACAGCACTCTTTCCAAGAATGTGTTAGAATGTGCATGTGTTTGGGGAGCAGACATGGTATTTCTATTATAATTTTGTTTGTTAGGTGTGATCTGAATTGTTTGGCTTTGTTTTATAACATTCGCAATTTGTGGTTATTTAATTGGTTCTCCTCCGTTATCCCTGCAAGTGACTGTCAGGTTCTTTTTTTTTGCCTCCATGACTTTACTCCTGCCCAGAATGTCCCCCATCCCTCACTCGTCTTTGGAGACCTAATTTCAGTACCACTTTCTTGATACAACCTTTGCTGATATGTCCACCCCATATTCATCTTTCCTTAAATGACTTCAAAATTTGTTGCCAGGACCTTATACTTAACATTTTATTGTGGATTTTCTAGTTATCAACATCTGTGCCATTCAATCTCTTTATTTTAAACTGTCCTGTGGGCCAGCACTTTCCCATGTGTGTCTTATTTTCCAGTGAGCTTTGCAGCTAAAATTCCCATGTGTATCTTATTTTTCCAATGAGATTTGGAGCTCAGAGTCTACATTTTATGTATCTTGTTTACACTACTCCCTCCTGATGGTGGGTACCCAGGGCTAGGTGCTTGTAGATGTTTAGTGTATGACTGATTATTTTATTCCCTTGCTGCATTCTGTAGAGTCATCTCTTTGCAAAATCAATGGAAGGAACCAACATGATCATTTGATTATAAAGTCTATGAAGGCAAGAACCATGTCCTAGTCATCACTACATCTCCAGTGCCTTGAACAGTTGTTGAATTAACTTGCTGTGTGACTTCTTTTATCTAAACCCGATCTCATCTGAACACATCTGGCATAAGCCATATCTGTAGAGGTGGAAAGCATGGTATTTATTTCTGCAAAAGAAAAAGATTCTGGAGTTAGGGCTTATTCTTTCCACTCTTTAAGCCCACCCAGCCCTCCTCCCTGTCACATCTCAAAATAAACACAACGAAAGAGTCCAGAGGGGAAGCTCTGATTATGTACTTTTGTGGGGGCAATAACTTCTTTCTTGAAGAAATTCTCAACAAGTTATTTGTTTTTTAAGATATCTGCAATCATACAGACTTGCCTGAACCTCAAAGAATTTTAAATCCTTTTATGTCCTCACCATATCTAGAGTCCATATGAAACATTCCAACCAACATAGATTTCACTTGCAAGGTAAGATCAAATCCCTGTTATGAATATCCTAAATATGGAGGAAGAGTTGTGCAAACATCTTGCCCTTCAACTTAGGGTGGGAGAGGGAGAATAGGGGAAAAAGACTTAAAAACCTTCCACTCTTGAGTTTCCATATTAGACATGCAGGTTTACTGTAAGAAATACTTAATATCCCTTTGTCAAGCACTCAGTCACTCAGCTTCCATTTCTTCAGTATACATTTCCTGTGCAGTCATAAGAAGCAGTTCAAGAGAACTGCTAAGGTCTGATGGCCCCATTTATCTGTTTATTTGGCTCATTTTTTTTTTCCAACAAAGATTTGGTTGGATCAGCTTTCCCTCAGTAAAGGGAAAGTTTCCCTCAGTAAAGAGCTGTTTATTGGGTAGTTGGTCTTTATGAGTCCAGCTCATTGAAGATCCGTAGCAATAACTAGTTTTTATTCCAGTCAATTCTGTTGAGGGTAGAAGTACTGGTTTCACTTCAAGTGTATTGGGAGGGGAATAGCAAGAGAAAGCAGGATTAGGGTAGAAATATTGGTTTCATTTCACATGTATTGGGAGGAGAATAGCAAGAGAAAGGTTGGGGTTGCTTCCCTTGGAAGGAGTTTGGCAGGTGCTTAAGGCTTCATGGATTGTCCTTCCACCCATCCAGTCCAAGACCTACTAGAGAACTGAGGGCAAAAGTGGCAGGGCTGAGATGGCAGGAGGCAGGCAGAGCAATGGCCAATATGCAGGTAGGAAGCCAGGGAAGACTTGGTCAGGGCTTCCTGCAATAAACCTAGGAGTTACTCAGGGAAGGAGTGGGTTTCAGATAGAACGTCAAGTAACTGGGAGGAAGGATTCTCTTTATGAGTAAGCAACCCCATTCCACCTTTCCCACCATTTAGGAGTGATTCACATATGATTTCATTCCAAATCAAAGGACCAAAGTTTATTTATTAGAATGTTACATTTCTGTTTGTTGCCGTGTCATTGACCTACTCTCTGAGGTTTAAAACCAGTTGACGTTAGTGGCAAGGATGAATACAGAGCTGAAACCATGACCTGTGAGATACTGTTAAAAGTCCTCTTCATCTTAAAATATATGAAGGCCATTATGGAGAAGAAGAATTGGATTTATTTCACAATACTTAAGAAGGCATAATGAGAACCAATTGGTAGAAGATGCAGGGAGGCAGATTTGGGCTTAATTAAAAAAAACTGCAATTTAATTTGTTCAAAAATGACTTAGCTGCCGCAAGGAACAGTGAGTTACCCTTTCCTAGAAGTGTTTGGACAAAGACTAGTGGTTGCTTATTAGGGACACTGGGGAGGAAATTCTCTTTAAAAAGTAACAATATAAAAGATTGACATGTTCAACTTTGGTTTATACTGCAAAGGCTTAATAAACGATGATGATAAGAGCAGGGATAGACCTTTCCCCTTTCTGGGCCTCAATTTCCTTCCTTTCAAAACCAGAAGGCTGGGCCAGGGATTCTCAAAGGTTGGGCAGGCTCTGGCATTCTGTGCTAGCATTAGCAATCCAGGTAATTTACCATTTTTAGTTTTGTGCTCATGTTGCAAAGGGCATATCCAGGTGCTATGTCAGGTTCTTTGGGTACCTTAATTCGTGTCTTTAGGGAGAAGGGAAGGAGAAAGTTCAGCCTTGGTTCCCATGACCTCATATGCCACATATCAAAGGCTCTGGAGGTTTTCTTGGCTGCCTGACAGCTTTCTTGGCCCTTTCACATCCCAGCCTTGTCTGTGTGCGCCAGGGACCTCAGCAAAGCCCCACGAGCTCGGTTGCCCAGCACAAGCAAACTTAAGGCTTTCAAGAAGCAGTTGAGGACTGGCTATGTTCTAATAGCACTGGGATTTTTGACTCTGGTCATTTGAACATGTTCCTAAATTGTAACTTTTAAGAAATCCCTTACCTAGTCCTAGGATCAAGAGTTAGGAATGGATAAAAAAAAAAAAAAGATATCCTCTCTTATCTTAAAATCTCAGAACTGGTGGATAATTAGTACACACATATGGTTTCTTCTTCTTATTATTATAGTTTCTGTAGCAGGAATCCCCAAAGGTTACTTACAAACATTGAAGATGAGGGAAATATATGTTTCTTATTCACTTACTCATTTCATCAATATTTGAGTGCTGAACATGTGGCAGTCATTAAGATAATGTATTAGCTTGCCAGGGCTGCCATAACAAAATAACCAAGATCAGGTAGCTTAAACTATACACGTGTATTTTCTCACAATTTTAGAGGCTAGAAGTTCAAGATCCAGGTGTCAGTAGGTTTGGTTTCTTCTAAGCCTCTTCACTCGGCTTTGTAGATAATAACTCCTTGCTGTGTCCTCACATGGTCACCCCTCAGTCTGCATGTGTGTGTGTCGTAATTTCTTCTTCTTATAAAAGCACCAGTCATACTGGATCAAGGCCAACTCATGTGACCCTATTTTATCTTAATTACCTCTTTAAAGGTCGTCTCTCCAAATACAGTCATATGCTGAGATGCTAGGGTTTAAGCACCTCAACATATACATTTTGGAGGCACATAATTCAGCCCAAAACAAGTGCTAAATTGTGACTTAGAGGTAGATATAATAATGATGAAAATGATGTTTCAGCTGACAGGGATATCAATGTGATTTCACTGCCTAATGTTATGGCAATCTCAAGTTGTGTGACTAGAAATATGGCACAGTATATGTTATTTTAATCAGTTTCCACTTACTTGACTTATTAGATTGACATATACTCTTGATTACTTCTTTAAGTTATGCCAACCAATGCTCATGGTATGCTGAATGCTGGCAGCCAGTGGCCTCAGGCACCCGTGCTCCCCTATGTGGGTCCCTGCTCATCAAGAATCACTTGTGTTCATTCAAAAATATGGAAATGACAGTTATACTTGTTATTGTAATCATAGAATTTAACTATATATTTTGTCTAAGTAAATGAAATACAAGTGCAAAAAAGAGTGATTTCTATGAAAACTAAGTTGAATGTCTTAGAAGCACTTGATAATGGTGAGTCACTACAAGAATTGGTGTCAGTTGGGTATGGACAGACATGATCCAAATCCTGGCTCTGCTCCGTTCTAGGTAGTAATTTTGGACACATTACTTTATCCCCACAAAACAGTAATATGATGACTAAGAGCAAGGACTTAGCCAACTATAAAAGACTAAAATGATCTGGACTCATTTTAGTCCATTTTTTCTCACCATATCTAATGAAGTACATAATGCCTGGCATATTATAGGTCCTCAATAAATAATTGAATAGTGAAGGACCTCTGTTAATATTTTGGTATGTTTTTGCTAGTGTTTTTTGTATGTGTAATATGTATGTGCATCAGAATATATGTATACATATATTTTATATTGTATATTTATGTATATGCAGTCATGTGTGGCTTAACAATAGGGACATGTTCTGAGAAATGTGTTTGTGGGCGATTCTGTCATTGTGTGAACATCATAGAGTATACTTACACAAACCTACATGGTATAGCCTATTACACACCTAGGGCCTATGGTCTACCATTGCCCCTAGGCCACAAACCTGTATAGCATGTTACTGAACTGAAAACTCTAGGCAATTGCAACACAATAGTAGAAAAGGTACAGTAAAAATACAGCATAAAAGATAAACAATGATACACTTCTACAGGGCACTTACCATAAATGGAGCTTACAGGATTGGAAGTTGCTCTGGGTGAGTTGGTGAGTGGTGAGTGAATGTGAAAGCCTCGGACATCACCGTACACTACTGTAGACTTTATAAACATTGCACACTTAGGCTAAGTATACTTACACTAGATTTATTTTTTTAATGGTCTTTCTTCAATAATAAATTAACCTTAGCTTAGTGTAACTTTTTTACTTTATAGACTTTGTATTTTTTTTTAATTTATGCCTCTTTTGAAATAATAGCTTAAAACACAAACACATACAGCTATACAAAAATTTCCTTTTTTTGTATCCTTATTCTATAAGCTTTTTAAATTTAAAGTATTTTTTGGTTTTTACTTTTAAGACTCTTTTGTTGAAAACTAAGATGCAAGTACACACATTAGCGTAAGCCTACACAGGGTCAGGATAATTGAGACATTACTGGGCGATAGGAATTTTTAAGCTCCATTATAATCTTATGGGACTACTGTTGTATATGTGATCCATTGTTGACCAAAACACTGTTATGCAGTGCGTGACTGTGTATTCATATACATATATGTTAACTTTTTGGAACACTATATTACTTTTTTCTCCTCTGCTTTTTTCACTTAACGTGACTATATCCCAAACATTTTCCCATCAGTTGAAATTCTTTTTTTTTTTTTTTTGACAGAGTTTTGCTCATGTTGCACAGGCTGGAGTGCAATGACGTGATCTCAACTCACTGCAACCTCTGCCTCCTGGGTTCAAGCAATTCTTCTGCCTCAGCCTCCCAAGTAGCTGGGATTACAGGCATGCACCACCACAACCAGCTAATTTTTGTATTTGTAGTAGAGATGGGGTTTTACCATGTTGATCATGCTGGTCTTGAACTTCTGACCTCAGGTGATCCACCTGCCTCGGCCTCCCAAAGTGCTGGGATTACAGACCTGAGCCACCGCGCCCAGCCATAAATTCTTAAGAGAAGGTCTTATTCTGGAATTCTAGCTGGTACTTGGGGAAGTGCACACAATTTACCACCTGTTTCCCTTAACTTTAAGGTTCTAGGATGTCTTCGTATGGCTAAGGGGATGCTGTGCCTCTTAATGACATCCTTTGCATGTGCTGTTGCAGAACACAGGCTGTAACTGCTCCTTTATTGGCTAAAACCGCTTCCAAAGATCAGATTTATTTCTTCAACCCGAAGGTGTCTTAGAAAGCCAGAGTCTGGAACACTAATTCTTACTAGATTCTTATTAGGGTATTAAATAATTCTTAATTCCTATAATGTCTGTCTTCTGGTTTGCTTCACTAAGGGGTTGACAGGTACCAGAAACTCAATCTGTCTAAAATTTCTTCTCTGGCAACATTACCCAAATCATTTAAGAACATCATCTTTGTCTTAATCACTCAAGATTACAAACTTTGGGTTTTTCTTGGGCATGTCCCTCTCCTGCACGTTGGATAAGTCCTGCCAATGCCATCTCTAAAAATTGTCTTGAATACCCTCACCCCACCGTTCTCTATTTATTGTGACCCTTTTCTTACTCAGACCTTCCTCATGCCTCCTGGGACTATTGCAGCATCCTCCTAAGTTCTGTCATTTTTTGCCTCATTCCATCTGATTCATTCTGTACATTCTAGTTAGTTTTTTTTCCCTCAATGCAGACTTAAACATATTGCATTTTGATTTTCTGCTCAAAATGCTTTTGAGGGCATTCCTTGACGTAGACTGAGTTCTCACTCATTGCTATGGCATTTAGGACACTTTATTCCAACCTACATTTCCAGTCTCTTTTTCTGCCATAAAATATTTTATAATACATTTTTAGAAAGAGTACTGTGGTTATTAAAGACAGACAGACATGGGCCAAATCCTGGCTCTGCACCTTTCAGCTGGCAACTGTTAGCATGTCACTCTGCCTCAGCATCAATGACATGATGGTTGAGAGCAAGGACCCAGGAGTCCCTCCACCTGATGTCACCTCTTATTGGTGATAAAACCCTAAATAAATGACTTAAGCACTCTAGACCTCAGGGTCTTCATCTTAAAAATGGTCTTTGCATCTGTATAGTTGCACTAGTTATATGTAGTTATGCAGATTAAATGCAGAACGTTTAGAACAGTGCCTAATATCTAGTATATGCTAAGTAGGGTTTGCTCTTATTACATGAGATCTGCTTTCCACATCTGTAAAATGGGGGTTGTATTACCCACTTATCACACAGAGGCATTTTGTAGTTAAGTAAAATGATATAAGATAACCCATGTGAAAGAACCTAGAAAAACTTCTGGTAGATTAGATATTCAGTTCTCCCCACTACCCAGATTTCAACTTAAAGTTTATTTCTGCCTCTTTCGAGCTTCTATAGACCTTTGTTTGTAGCATTAATATACCATCAAGTCACTGCATATTATAATTATAATATCTATATATACACACACATTCTATATGTAGAATGCACATGTATACATGTGTGTACATACACATATGTATGCATGTATTTTTTTTAAATTGTTAGCTTCTTCTTGAGGGAGGGGGATATGAATTATCTACTTCCATATCACCGTCTCATGACTCATGGTGACTTTGAGCATGTTACTCTGCCCCAGTAGCAGTAACATAATGGTTGAGCACATTCTATTACTGCAACAGGTACAGATGGGTGAGGTAGCATAGGTAATTATCATGAATGCAGCCTCTTGAGACAAACACAGGTCCAAATCTCAGCCCTGCTCCTTACTAGCCATAGGATCTTGGGCAGATTACTTACCCTCTCTGTTGATACTACCCTCTGCATAGGGGTTGTCAAGTAGTGAACAAGATACTCAAACATAAAGCACAGTGACTTGATCAAAATAAATGCTCCATAAATATTGCCTGGTAATAACACTCTACAGGCATTTGTTAATCTTAATTATTTTCTTGGGAATGTATAAGGTTCAATACCCTGACTCTTTAAAAAAATTACAGTTCTTTTATTCCTTTAGTTTATTATATGGATGTATGATGGAAGGAAGGATCTATGAATTTAAGATTTGAGTTTCAGTTACTGACCCTTACTTCTTCCAGAAAGTCAGGTCAAAAGGTAAGGACTGAAATGGGAAGCTCTATAATGAAGGGCAGGGTGAGGGAAACCTTCCTTATTTTCGCTAATAATTAAGACGGGGAGGCAACCCCATGATAAGGGAACAACCTTTTCTATCATGTCTTCATTGAAACTGAAGAAACGAAATGAGCACTGACGGGGAAGGGTGATGTCACCCTGTCATCTGCTGTCCCTGAAATACCACTTCCTCTTGGTAGGAGCATGACAAGACAGCAAAGAAATGCAGTTTTGTCCCTCTTGGAAGGACTTCAGCTCTTCAGATGCTCACTAGCAATGAAAGGGTGTCACTGCCAAACCCAGCCACCTAATCCTAGAGGAAAAATAGAAGCCATAACATAAAGAAATACATAAGACATCAGCAGAGGGTTGTTATTTGCAGACAAATAATACAAAGGCCTTTTATAGTATGCCCCAGGCCCCATCATCACCACACAAAGACACTACAGTATAACCAATCCAATTGTACAAAAATAAATTTTGTGTGTCAGATTTATGCTAGGAATTGTTTCAGATGCTGTAGGAAATAATGGTGGGTGAAAGGCAAAGATTTGTCTGATCTAGTAACGCCCTCAAGAAAGTTTATGTCCTAGCAGGAAGACAGAAGTATTCTACGGTCATTGATAATCTATGAAATGATACATAATAAACACATGAAGAGTAAGCAAACAGCCGTGGGACCCTGAGGAAGAAGAAGTCTCCTGGGTGAAGGGAATTAACATCTGTTAAGAAGCTACTAGATTTATATGCGAAGTCCATGAAATCAGTATGTTGAAGAGATATCTGCACTTCCATGTTCACTGCAGCACTATGTACAATAGCCAAGCCATGGAATCAACCTAAGCGTCTATCAAGAGATGAATGGATAAAGAAAATGTGCTGTATATGCATAGTAGAATACTATTCAGCCCTAAAAAGGAAGGAAATGCTGTCATTTGTGACAACATGAATGAACCTGGAGAACATTATGTTAAGTGAAATAGGCCAGGCACAGAAAGACAGATACCATAAGATCTCACTTATGTGTGGAATCTACAAATGTTGAACTCATAGAAACCAAGAGTACAATGGTGGTTACCAGCGACTGGAGTTGGGGAGACTAAGGAGATGTTGGTCAAAGGGCACAGAATTTCATTAGACAGGAGGAATAAGTTTAAGAGGTCTGTTATGCATCATGATGACTAAAGTTAACAACAATATATTGTATTCTGGAACAATGCTCACAGGGTAGCTGAGTATTCTCACCACAAAAGTAGGTGAGGCAATGCATATGTTACTTAGTTTAATTTAGCCATTCCACAGTGTATACATATATCAAAACATGTTGTACACCACAAACATATGTATTTTTTACTTGTTAATTAAAAACTTCTTTAAAAAGAGAAGCTATTATGTGGCACATTGCTGTGTTGGGAATTTTACCCATATTACTTTTTTCAACAGAAAAATTAAATGAGGTCAATATTATTAACTCTTTTACAGTGGGTTATTGGAACCTCAAAGAGTTTAAGTAACTTGCCTGCGTCATGCATTAGGATAGTCAAGGTAGCACCCAGCTCCAAGGCTGTCTGATGTCAGAGTTTTGGCAGTTTCCTTTCCACTAGCGATAATAGAAGGCAGCTTTTGATTGAGATTTGAAAAATCTCAGCAGGTGGGAAAAAGGAATGTAAAGGGGACATGAAGAGAAGGCTTGTCACTCCAAGGAAAGGATGGTGTGTCACAAGATAACCCAGCACTGTCTCATTCACATTATCCATGTTGTCATCAAACAGATCACACACTCCTTCTATAAGACAGGCCCTGTACTTGTCCTTAAGAGATAGGGGTGCATAGGACAAAAACCCACGACCTCGCACATATGAGTCCAGATATACTCAAGGAAATGTGCAGGATATGTAGTATTTTCAGTGCCTAATGTGGCATTGATGTGTTATAAATCATGGTTATTTTATCTAGAAGAGAATGACTGAGAATGTCAAGAGGTATTGAAGGATCTGAGGCTGGTCTTGATTACTACATCTTGACTCTGTGACTTTGGGCACATCACATCCAATCTCTGGCCTGAGTTTCTTCATAGGGGGAGTGAAGGTTCAATTTACATGATTTTGAACGTCTTCCTTCCAGCTCAAAGCAGACAATGAGGAGTTTTGCTAAATTAATTTTGTTATAACAGGTCCTCTTTTGCGTATTCTCCCCCAAGATGGCTAATGCTGTTTCTTAGGAACATCAATTGCAAACCTTCAGCCTAACTTAGAGGGGAAGGGAGCCAAGCCTAAGTGTCTCTCTGAGGAGGAAGGTGGAGTTGTCCACCTGCTCAGAGCAGTAAACATTCCTCCCTGGCCGTCAGCTGACTGTGGTTGGGGAAACCCAGCCTGGAAGATCTTTAAGTGTCTCAGTGCATGAAAATGACACTACAGCCTTGTATTATTCACCCAGCTACCAACTGTGTTTACAAAATAGGACTGGTGAGCTCTGGATAATTGGCCACTCCTGGATAAAATTATAAAGTCACTGTGTCATTGTGCTTCAGCACAGTGGAAACAATAAAAGGTAGAAAATGGATTCATTTGAGGCCAGTTTTAAACATTTAGGTCGTTTATTACCACTGAATCCCTAATTCTTTCTGTCTTCACAATAAACGTCGGCTTATTCTTGCATTGCTAAATACATAAACTAAATGATCTCTTCTGAGGTACTCTGCTGGAAGGCTGGCTACCTCATGCTTTTATAGAGCATTTAAAAGCCTTGCGTTTCATTCTTACCTCTGACACTAACTCTGTGTCATCTCAGATAAGCCACTAACCTCTTCGTGCCGAGTTTTCTCATTGGTAAGATGAGGAAGTTAGACAAGATCTATACTTTCATTTACTAGCTTTACATACTTTTTTTTGGCCATTGATCCCACATTTTGAAACATTCTTACTATCAAAAATGTACATTTATTAAGTAATAATACTAGGAAAAACACGGCTTAAGTAATAACATTAGGAAAACACAGTTTTTCCTAGTGTTTTCACTGAGGTACCTAGTGTGACCACACTGACATGATGTCATTCCAGACATAAGAGAAGACACATGACATTTTTTCTTACCTGCAGAGTCTGACCACAGGAGCACTTGTGATTTCTGGAAAGATGTAAAAGGTTGAGGAGAGCTGGAGGAACCAAATTGTCAAAAGCACAGGCAAGCATGGGTTTAGAATCTCATTTTACTATTTGGTAGCTATGTGGCTTTGGGAAAATGACTTAACTTTTCTGAACCTCATTATTCTCATTTTTAAAGTGGAGATAATCATGAAATTGTGTCTACCCTGGTTATCTCACAAGTTTTTTTCTAAGAGTTTAATTAAATGATACACTTGGAAATTGGTTCAAAACTGCAAAACCTGAAACAAATGTAAGTTGTTATTCCTAGTGTTATAAACATTCTAATTCCATATATTATCAGAATGTTTGATTGTAACTGACAGCTTTTCAGACTCATATTCCATCATCCATCCTGTTAGATGAATGAAATAATTTGCCTCTGTTACTTTCCTTTATTCATGAAGTGATTTTTTTCTTCTTATTATTACCATTATGGTAAAATTCACATTAAACTCACCGTTTTAAGGTATAAAATGCAGGGCCATTAGTGTATTCACAGTGTTTTGCAACCATTACCACTATCTGGTTCCAGAACATTTTCATCAGCCCAAAGAAAATACCATACCTATTAAGCAGTTACTCCTCATTCTACCCTCTCCTCCCCGACAAGCCAATGGCAATCATTAATCAACTTGGTGTGTTTATGGATTTTCCTTTTCTGAGCATCTCATATAAATGAAATCATACAGTATGTGGCCTTTTGTGTCTGGCTTCTTTCACTTAGCATAATGTTTCCAACCTTCATCCATGTTGTGGTGTGTATAGAACTTCATTTCTCTTTAGAGCTGAATAATATTCCATTGTACAAATATGCCACACTGAGTGGTTTTAACTTTTGTTGATTATGGCCTTCTTTGAAAATCTGATGACACACACAAATATACTCTTCTCCCCACAAAACTGAATGTAATTTCAAGGCATTAAAAGATATCCCTAAGTCTATTAATGTACCCCAGATTAAGATCTCCTGCTCAAGAGACCTTTTCCTGAATTCTCCCATTCATTCATTCATTTTAACCATTCATTTATAATTACTAGTTGTATGTAAGGTGCTTTTTGCTGGTGGAAGGCATGGGAATAAAAGTGAGAAAAAAACAGACACTCATGGAGCTTACTTTCTAGTGGTGGGAGATAGGAAGAAAATAAATTCAATCTGATTATTATTCCAGAAGAGAAATAATACTAGAATAATAATCATTAATTACAGTACTAATTATTATTATTCCAGAAGAGGAATAATCTAGCAAAGGACTCATATAATGTTCCTTCTTCCTGCTATAGGAGCAATTCCATCTCTTAATTATGGAACAATTCAGGTGAACATGTGGATTTTCTTGAATTTTTCTTTCAAAAAGTCTGCAGTTTTCTGTGTTTCATAGTAATTGAGAGCACAGGCTTGGGAGCCAGAGTCTATCTTTTCCATGAAATATCCATTTCCCCACCCCCACCCCACCCCACAGAAAGTTAATTACCTCTCTTCATAGCTTTTTCATCTGTAAAATGGTAATAATAATCCTATATAATTTATCCTTTTTGCAACAACCCTACTCGGTGAAATAAAGTATGTAAAATACTTAAGACACCTGAAATACAGATTTTGCTCAATAAAAGGGGGATCATTTGTTTACCAAACACTTGCTGATTGCCATTCTCTCCTGAAGTAAAGCTCTTTTGCATGCTGCTTAACCATGGAGAAAAAGGAAGTGTTCTGTCACATGTGTTGTTTTAGTCAGAAAAAGAAGGAAGTGGGATGTGTCTTACGAGGCTGGAAGAGAAGGAGCTGGGCTGTTTCAGCCCCACCAATACAGACTGGTTGATGTTTCACCTCTCTGTGTCTATTTTGAGAATCATTCCGGGTTTTCCTGGGATTTGGGTTTTTGATGTCTTGTTTCAGCCTTAAAGGCAGCATTTCCCTTACCTAGCCTCTTCCTTCTGTTTTAGTCTGGGTCTCTGCTTTGGAGAATTCTTCCCTGGCCTTGTTTTCTCCTCTCCCTCCCCAACCCTATCACTCAACTCCCCTTATCCTGCTTTCTTTCTCTTCATAGTATTTAACACAATTTTTAATCTCTAGTGCATAAAACAGTGCTGAGCACTAGCAAACACTCAAGGAAATATTTATTGGACAGGTCAATTTATTGAAACTCTCAGTATTCGTGAATTTTGTACTTCCTGCCCACTTGCTGTTAGGTGTGGCTTCATTACTCATTTTGGCCAATAAATTGTGTGAGTGAAAGTGACAGTGTATCATTCTTAGGCAGATCCTTAATGAGCCAGGGCATGCTATTGCTTCTCTTTCCTTCTGTTGTGTAGCTAACCACGTGGGAGACAGTGGCTGCATTGTCATCCCAGGTCCCAGAGTGACTACAATGAGTGGAGCCTCCCCTAATGTCTTGTGATGAGCATGTTACATAAACAGGAAATAAATCTGTATTGTTTGAAGCCACAGAGCCTTGTGGGTTATTTGTTACTGCAGCATAACCTAGATTTTCCTGACTGATACAAGTGCCAACCTTATAATTTAGTCTTCTTACTCTCTCTCCATGAAAGAGATCTGGTAACACTTAACTTCAAAGAAAAATCCCATGATTAGAAAAAGTAGATGCGGCATTATAGTACTAGGTCATATCTACATCTAATTTATTCACAAGAAGTCAACAGAATAACCATTGGTCAACTCCTACTTCACGTACTGCACTTTAGCACTGGAGAATAAAATTAAGTGTTGGAAATCATTTCCTTCAGGTAGCAGAGGATTCTCCACATGAGACCTCCCTACCCCACCCCTATTGCCAGGCCCTATGCCATTTGTTCTTCCTCAGCCTCTGCTGCAATGACTAAATTTGCACAGTCTCTGACCAACTTTAGCTCTTTTATGTTCGTAAGACAGACAATTATCTCAATGCTCAATTTCAGATTAGTTGAAGTTTTGGTGTAGTAGAAAAAGAAAAAAGATTTTCTATCAGAGAACTTCGGTTCAATCTGTGAACCTAAAAGCTCCATAATCTTGGGTAAATGGCTAGTTTTTCTGAACCAAAGGACCCCAATTATAAAATTGGGATGACAATGTGAGTCTAATGAAAATTCTTGCAGACAGAAGTGTTTTGGAGTTCAGAATTTTTTTTAGATTTTAGAAAGGTAATATGTTGCATGTGGTGCATAAATTGAAACAAACCAAGCAAGATCTTGGTAGCCCTCCAAAAGGAAACACAGTAATATTTCTGTAGCAAAATGTGTCAATATTCAAGTAAATGGGATACAGACTATGAAGAAGCTTTGTCAATACATGAGTTTTCCCAGAACTTTTGGTTTTCAGAGTTTTAGAAAAAATGATGAACAAGGTATTGTAGGCCTGTACCTATAGTTTAGGTTGTTATTATTTCAAATCATATGTCATTACCCTCCGTCTCCTGGGTTCAAGCTATTCTCCTGCCTCAGCCTCCCGAGTAGCTGGGACTACAGGCACATGCCACCATGCCCAGCTAATTTTTGTATTTTTAGTAGAGACAGGGCTTCACTATGTTGGCCAGGCTGGTCTTGAACTCTTGACCTTGTGATTTGCCCACTTCAGCTTCCCAAAGTGCAGGGATTACAGGCATAAGCCACTATGCCTGGCCCATTGTCTCATTTTTAATGCACATAAATGGAAATAAAATAATGTATCTAAAAAAATGTCATGTAGAATGTACATAAAAAGGGACATTTGCACAATGTCACCATAAAAATGAGGATTGTTATATCCTCACAGTACAGAATTAACAGTTCATTCAATTAACATACTATATAACCTTCAATAATAACAATAATGTGCCGTCAGCATCTACTACATGCTAGTCATTTCTCTAGGTGCTGGCTAGACTTACGTCATCAATAAATCAAGGCTCTTTTTCTTCTCATCAATTTCTTTCCCAGAAGATGCATGTGCTTCTGTGTAATCCTTTTGTCTTAGTCTGCTTGAGTGCTATAACAAAATACTCTAGACTGGGTAATTTGTAAACAACAGAAATTTATTGCTCACAGTTCTAGAGGTTAGGAAGTCCAAAATCAAGGTGTCAGCAGATTTGGTACTGGTGAGGGCTCACAGATGGTGTCTTCTGGCTGCATCCTCATCTGCTGGAAGGTGTGAACAATCTCCCCAAAGCCTCTTTTCTTTTCTTTTTTATTGCATTTTAGGTTTGGGGGTACATGTGAAGAACATGCAAGATAGTTGCATAGGTACACACATGGCAGTGTGAGTTGCTGCCTTCCTCCCCTTCATCTATATCTGGCATTTCTCCCCATGCTCTCTCTCCCCAACTCCCCAACCCTGTTGTCCCTCCCCTATTCCCCCCAATAGACCCCAGTGTGTAGTGCTCCCCTCCCTGTGTCCATGTGTTCTCATTGTTCATCACCCGCCTATGAGTGAGAACATGCGGTATTTCATTTTCTGTTCTTGTCCAAGCCTCTTTTCTAAGAGCACCTATCCCCTTCATGAGGACTCCATCCTCATGACCTAATGACTTCCCAAAAGCCCCAGGTTTTAATACTATTACATTATGAATTAGGTTTCAACATATAAATCTGGGGGGAAATGCTAACATTAGACCACAGTAACTTTCCTACATGTGCGCACACACAGAGCCAGACTTTTGATAGTTTCTTATGCTTATTAAGATACTTTATTATTTGGGGCTTTAAAAATATGTCAGATAAATTAAATTCTCTACTTTTCAGAACGAAGTCCTAGAAGGTCTTCTGGTGAGTCACATTCTGAGCAGGAAATCTGGCATTGAGGCATAATTAACATTCAGGTTGCCCCCAGTTTCTATGGAGATGAGTCTAGCCCCTCAGGGGAGTAGTGATGGATGTGTAATCTCCAAGATAAGTAACTGACAGGTAAGAAATTTTTCTTTCTCAGATGCATTAATTATTCACATTCATTATTCATCAAACACTGCAAATTTCTATTTGGAAATTGGACAAAATAGAGACATCCTCCCTGGTCCACTTCCTATAATCAAATTCTTCCAGAGACTGAATAGAGTCTGAATAGGTTTGCTGTTTGGTCTAGTTTAATGGCAGGTGTTTCTTTAATGTCACCAGATGATACAATAAAGACTAAATACCTTTGCTACAGAAGCAAAGACTTTCATGGGCTTCATCCTCTCCAGGCACTGATATTTTCTTCTTGTTGTTTTCTCCCTCTAGAATGTAAGCTTAGTAAGAACTCAGACCTTGCCTGTCTTGTTCACCAGTGCATCTCCAAGCACCTATAACAGAGTATAGACACTTGATAAATATGTTTTGAATGAATGAATGAGGTCTGGGTCAGGGGATGGCAAAGTCTATCAATGTGAATGCATATATGAACTGTCATATGGGAGATCTAGCCCTGGTTCTTTAATGGGGATTTCTGTCCATACCCTCCCCTGGCTAAAAGAAAACATACAAGAAGGCACAGAGAGAAGTAGTTGGGATACTCTTGGCACATCCTTTAAGTCAATTCTTATTGCAGATGCTGCCTTTTTATCAGTGTGTCTGAATGTAGACCTGTGCTTTGCCTGATACATATCCCAGGACCATGGTCAGTCAAGAACTACTGATGGCCTCAACAGGCCAGGCTGTGAAACTGCACACAGTGCCTAGTCTCAGTATAGAACCACAACCCAAGGTCACTTCTCTAAGAATTAATTTGAAAAAACAAATTCACTGAATGCCTATCTGCATAATCACCAATCTTCCAGAAACATGCTTTCTGTAATAGGATTGACTTAAAAAGTAGGCAGCTATCGATGTTCTATGGGATGGTTTCAAGGGCCTTTGAGTTTTCCAATAGTGTCTTTTTTGTTCTAGTAGTCTTAGTTTCATTAGAGCCACATCTTCATGGCAAGTCAAAGCTTCATGATTTATAGGTATTTGGATCTGTGACTTTTTGGCATGAGGATTTCAGATCAAGTATTGTGTATATCTTAAATGTTGGGAATATTGTAAAAGATAGAGTAGGTGTCTCTTGTCTAATACATTCTAAATCCAGTTTACTGCCTAAATACATGTTAACTGGTTCAAACAAATGGATATTTTGTTTAGGCTTTGAGCAAACCCAAAAGTATTTTAGGATCTAAATTATGACTGTTCAGTCCCCCTGAACTAATAGGGCTAGGTGTCTAAAGAGATATAGTTGCAAGAAAGCTAAAAAACTAATTGTGTTTCTTAATAACACATCCTTTCGTTCATTCATTAATTCAACAGGTTGAGTCTCTTTTTGGTGCCAGGCTAGGTATGTAGGTACTCAAAATGAAAGAAAAATAGGATACGTTTCTAACTTTAGAGACCATAGAAACTCGTCTCCTTTATTGGACTTTCTTGGTAAGAGGTAGGATTTATTCTCTTGAATTCATTGACTTTCTTTGGTGCTCATTCTTTTATCCCATTCTACCTTCTACTTTACAAGTATAACGTATATGCCTTAACCATACTGATTTTTACCTTCATGGCCTATCCTAATACTCATGAAAATGCCCTCTCTCATCTTACATATGCTCACTATAGCATTTGAGACCTCAGTTTTAGCCTCTCAGCCTCTTTCTGTCCTTTCTTGCTCTGGCAGCCCCATCCCTTCAAAGGCATGAATCTGAAGCCCCATCCCTTCACATGAATCCGAAGACCAGTATTCAAGTTCTATGTTGTTACTTATCAACTTGAATGCAGCAAGTCATCTGACCTGTAGCCACAGCCTCTGCATCTGCTGAGGGCACTAAAGAAGTCTAATTCACAGAGTTACTCAAGTGTAATGGAGTTGAGTGGACTAGGTGCTATTGTAAGCAATAGCACCAATATAAGAATTATCATAGATTAACGCATTACTAGTTCTGATGTACCACATAAGACAAGTACCATGAGAACACAGAGGAGAAAGCAATTAGGGAGATCAGCAAGGTTTTGTGAAGCAGCTATGGTGAACTTGGCCTTGAGAGTAGGGTTTTCTTGGTGAAGAATAACATTCTAGGCAGAAGAAATAGCATACACAAAGACTCAGAGGCACCAAAGAGTCCCATGTATTTGGTGAATAATGAAGAGAAATTACCATAGATTAGGTGCAAAGTCATTGGTGTTGATTGACAGGTCTGTTAGAAGTCAATTCTTGAAGGATTTTGTATGCCATAGTAAAGGATTGAGCTTAATTTAAGGAGCCACTGAAAAGCTTCATTCATTCTGCAAATAACTTTTTTGGTGAGCCATTGTGTGACAATCAAGGTTGTAAGTACAGTAATATATCAGAATAATAATAAAAAGAATATTCATGTACCCACCACCCAATTTAAAAACTAAAAAATTGTCAATCCTTATGTAAGTCTGTGTTTCCCTTATCAATGCAATTCTTCTCCTTTCTCCCCAGAAGTAACCCAAAAGCTAAGTTTTGTGTTGTCATTGTCTTGTTCTTCATTTCAGTTTTACTTATATGTGAGGAAAGTGGCTTTAGAAATATTTGCTGAACTGATAAATAAAAATAAAAATAAACATATGTGCCCCTGTGTGGGTGGTCTCTAGTGCTCTTTCTCACAGACCTTGCTTCTACTTCTGTTGTCATTATAATTCCAGTGCTCTCAACCAGTCTTCCATCCTCAGTTTTCTTGGCTTATATGCTGGTGTGTATCTGTATGAAATTGTTCTGTTTACTATTGAGGTGACTTTACACAAATTACTCTCAGAATCCCATTTCTTTGACATGGCACTTATTTATAATTCCTATCTCTTTTTCTATCTTTATCCACACTTAAGTAGAATCATCACAATTATAGACAGTTTATGTTTTGTGCTTCAGTTTTTTACTTTGTACTGGTTTATAGTTTTTGTATTTCTAGATAGCCTTTGTATTAATTATTTTGATGACTGTAAAATATTCTATCAAGCAAATATATTATAATTTGTTTTACCATAATTAAATTGCTGGATAGTCAAGCTGCTTCCCATTTTAAATAATTTTAAGGAACATTGCTGCAAACACCTTTTCACTTATAAGATTTTTTTTGTTTTGAATTATTTCCTTAGGATATATTTTCATGAATGAGATTATTCAGTCAAAGGCTTGATGAATTTTGTGGCTCTTGTTACCTGAGGGGCTTGCTTTATTTTTAACATAATTGTTTCTTTTTCTGATTATAAAAGTAATTCGTGCTCATTTCTGCAAGATACAGAAATGTACGAGAAAACAAAAAAAACTCCCATAATCTTTCCCCACTGAGATAACCATCATTACCTTTTTAAGAAATTACCTTAAATTTTTATTCCATCATTAACATTCTGATATATTTCTTTCAACATTTATAAAATTGGAATTATGTATTATTTTTAACCTGGTTTTTAAACTTGATCATCAGCTTTTCCTATGCTATTAAATATTCTTCAAAGAAAGTAGTTTTTAATGGCCACATAGTACTGTGTTGTGTGGATGGGTATTAATCCTTTATTGTTGAGCTTTTTAATGTTGTAAGTGAAAATTCTTCTATAAACCTTCATGACAATTCTGATTGTTTTCTTAGTGTAAATGTTTGGAAGTAAAACACGAAATGAAGGATATGAAGACCGTCAGTTTTTGATCCATGCAGGAATCATGCTTCTTGACTCACAGTAGTCCTTGGCTACCCTAGTCTCCTACTGCTGCTCTAACAGATGACCATGAATGGAGAGTGCTTTACACCAGGGATTCCCAGCCCCCAGGCCACGGACCAGAACCAGGCCCCACAGCAGGAGGTGAGCAGTGGGCTGGTGAGCATTGTAGTCTGAGCTCCACCTACTATCAGATCAGCAGTGGTATTAAATTCTCATTGGAGCTTGCACCCTATTGTGAACTGCACATGCGAGGCATCTAGGTTACATCGTCCTTAAGAGAATCTAATGGCTTATGTTCTGTCACTATCTCCCATCACCCTCAGATGGAACTGTCTAGTTGCAGGAAAACAAGCTCAGGGTTCCCATTGATTCCACATTATGATAAGTTGTATAATTATTTTATTATATTTTATGATGTAATAATCATAGGAATAGAGTGCACACGTGTATACCTGTGTAACAAACCTGCACGTTCTGCACATGTATCCCAGAACTTAAAGTATATTAATAATAATAAAAAGAAATAGAGTGCATAATAAATGTAATGTGCTTGAATCATCACCAAACCATCCCCTACACCCTGGTCTGTGAAAATGATCTTCCATGAAACCAGTCCCTGGTGCCAAAAGGTTGGGGACCACTGACTTAAACAATACAATAATGTCTTACAGTTATGGAACTCAGAAGTCCAAAGTGGGTTCCGCTGGGTTACAGTCCAAGTGCCTGCAGGGTGGTGTTCTTTCCAAAGGCAGTAGGACAAATCCACTTCCTTGCCATTTCTAGCCTTCTGGAGGCTGCCTGCATTCTTTGGCTTATGGCTTCTTCCTCCAGTTTCAAAAATGGCAGTGATGAGTCTTCCTCACACTGTTGTCTCTCTGGCATTCTTCCTCCTCCCTCTTCCACAGATCTTCATGATTACATGGGGCCTACCTGGACTAACAGTGTTTCTCACATGTCCAGACACAAAACAGGTGCATGGTAAGCATTAGACCGATGATGTGACAGCATATCAGGTAGGAATGAACACTGGGCTGTGAATTCTGTTACTGTGACTTTTGGGCTTGGGCAGTTCCATTCCATTCAATTCAATTGGCATTTGTAGCATCCTGTGACAGGTCAGGCACTGGGAAACAAGCTGAAGATGCAAAGAAGAGGGATACAAATCTCTGCCCTCAAGTAACCCTCAAAATATACCTGTCTTAAACCTTAGACTTTCATCTATAAAATAGCAACAATAATTGTATTGATCCTACTGGGTTGTCATGGAGGTAACATCTGATTAAGTACCCGCAAGCAAATTGTAAAGAGCCATGCAAATGTGGGGAGTTCTAACTATTTTAAATGTTTGACAGTTGTTTTCCCAAAAAGATAAGGCAGCTCAAGAAGATGATGAATCTTGATAAACTTTTCCTCCATCTTCTGTAAGTGTAATCCGTGATATGATAACCACATGGTTGTCAGAGGACCTCCGCATTTATTTTTCTAGATGTTTATTGAGAGGCCTCGGTTGTAACTATACCTCTGTCTGTATCTGGAATGACACAATTTCCGAAGCCTGTCTAAAGGATTTCTAGTCCTGTGAACTGGCCAATACGATTTCTTGAATCATCGCCCAGTGTGGACCCAATTTATATTTGGAATTTCATGCCATCTTGAAGGAATATCATCCAGTGCCAGGGTCTTCTCTGAACTAATTGGGCTTTGGCAGTGATGTCATTCCATGGTGGGCGTTTGTGGAGATTATGGCAGCAACAACTCAAATCTCATTTTCGGCAGTGTGTGCCCATGTGTGCAAAGAGGCTGCTCTCTTCCCTCACATGCAGTCACTCCGCCTGCTGAAGTTTCACTTCTGGTCCCTTTCTGAAGACAGGAGATCAGTTTGCTATTTATACCCCATGGCTAGAAGCATTCCTCTCTTTCCATGCTATACACAATGATGTTTCCTGTTATTAATGTGGCTTAAAATAAAATTAGGCAAAGACATCATCAAACTTATCAAACTTTTGATAAGTAGGAAGCAGTCATAGAATCATAGAGGGAAATGCCTTCCACTTTGGAACCAAGCAAACCTGTTTGAATGGCTGCCCAGCCACTCCAGTTGTGTGTGTTGGACAAGCCTTGATTTCCTTACCTGTAAAATTAGGGTAATATCTTTTGCCTCCTTGAGTTGTGAATTAAATCTCACCCAGATTTATGGCTGTCTCCTATGTCTGCTGACTTTGCTGACCTCAGATTTTCTTTCTATCTTGCCAACAAATCCTCATGTCCCAAGAGCATTAGGGAATAAGAAAGAGTTTTCTGGTGATTTCCTAGGGGAGATGAGAAGGTTTTATCACATGACCTACAGCGGGACTTTCACAATCTTCAATGTCCCTCCTGAACACTGTCCTCAGCTATCCTGTCCCTCCTGAACACTGTCCTCAGCTATCCTGCTGGCCTGGTGACTTTTTATCCACTTAACTATAGAGAATATATTCTGGGCCAGACACTCAGCCAAAGGCTGGAGAGACAGAGGGAAGAAAACGTGCTTCTCGGAAGAACCCACCTTCCAGTCACATGGAGAAGTCAGCTGCACAACAACTTGATGAGCTGAGTGTTCTAAGTGAGGCAGATGGGAGGGATTTCTTTTGCTGAGAGTAGGGAGCCAGTGGAGGTTTCAAGAGCTCTGGCATTTAATGTGGGCCCTGGGGAACAAGTAGGGATTTTGCTAGACCACGAAGCAGATGATAGCAACCATTCCACACTCTTTGGGTGTGCCAGAGGAATCCAAGTGAGAACTCTATGAGGAAAAGGAAACTCAAGGAGACAGAATTTAGGCTTTTTACTCTATCGTGCCTCTCCATGTGGAAACCCAGATCTCTGAACAAAGTATGGAGAGCTCTGTCTTTTCCTTTAATGGAGAAGACTACTCCCTTATAAATTAGAATTCTTTCCCTCCTTATACAGAGATGTGAAATGCCTTGCCCAGGTCTGCATAAGTAATAGATAACAAACAGAACCTAAATCTAGTGCCTGTGATAGGGCCTAGCCCCCTACCATGTGGTCAGTAATGAATTTTGTTGAATGAATAATGATTGAATAAATTAATAAATGGATGAACAAACGCAGATCTCCTGACTCTAATACAGCATAATCTCTGCTGCTTGGCACTTGCTACTGTTGTTTGATCATGCTACTAGCAATCATTGATTGTCATCACCATACATTGCAGCATTACTCAGACCTTGGTAAAAATCCCTAATTCCTGAAATCTTCTATAACACATACATTTCTCCCTCATGTGAAAATTTGACACAGGAAAGGAAGTCTATCAAGCAGCTTTAAACATTGCTTTCTATCCTTTCTGCCTCAGTCTCAATTCCTTTTACTTTCTCTAGCCCATAGTTATTAGGGGCTGGGCAGAATCACACCCTGAAGTGCACCCTTAATATGCTTTCTACGTGGCCTTTCTATGGTCTGTAGGCCAGAGAAGCTTCTCTACCCCAGGGTTAGAGGCTCCAACTTGACTTTCCATCTTTATATTTCATTTATTCTCACATTCATTCAATAAATATTTATTGAACACCTCTTTAAAATCAGACCCTGTGCTGGCTATGAAGATACAGGCATAAATAGAGGACAGCCACACTGTCTCACGTCATGGAGCTCACTATCTAGTGCAAGAAACAGTGAGAAATGAAAGTTACACCTATGATTGCATAATGTTCGTTTTGGTAAGTGCTACAAAAGGGAAGTAAAGACACTTCCCTAAGGGGTGTAGGCAATGGCTCAGTAAAGAGTCGGGGAAGATATTTCTGGCAGAGGGCACAGCATTGTAGAAGCCCTGCGGTAGAACAGAACTTGGCTTTTCCAGAAGATTTAGAAATGCTCACGTGGCTGTAATGCTTGGTTCACCCACAGCCTTTCAGCAGCTTCCTACTGCATTGAGAGCACACTCCAAAGTTCTTACTCCAGTGAACAGGACCCCACATGGCCCAGAGCCCTATAGCAGCTTGGATCTTGTTTCCTCACCACGTTTTCACTAGCCTCATTTTGCTGTTCCTCAAAAGTGAGACATATCGTTCATTTCCCGGGCATCTACATTTTTTCTCCCTCTGCTTATGACACCTTCATACCAGATATCTTCATAAGTCACCCTACCATTCCATTCAGCTATGTGCTAAAAGGTTACCTTATTAAAGAGGACTTCTCTGATAGCTCTACATACAAAAGCAACCTTCCCCCACTCTCTGCCCCATTACACTGTATGTTGTCCTTCATTGCACTTACCACCACCTGACATATTTCTGTTTTATTTAATAAAACTACATGTAGTCTCCCATTACCTTGAAAGGGTCATGAATGAGGGTATCTTGTTGACTGCTGTATCCCTACCACTTAAAACAGTTCCTGACTCTAATAGGCACTAGACAAATATGTATTTACTAACAATTGAATGGAAAGGTTGAATAAGGCCAGTTCAAAGAGAAAGGCAGGAATCAGGATGCCATGTAACCAAGTCACCATGATCAAAACCTCATATCTTTCCTGCATGTGCCGTGCACTGTCATGCCTCTGGGCTTGGCTCAGATCTTTCCATCTGCCTGCAATGCTCTTCCCACCCCCTTGCATTTCTGTCAATGCAGGTCCCATTGGCATAACCCATTGATTGAATTTTCACACAGCATATATTTGATTTCCCTTTGGATTCTAGTGAATGGGGTTCATATTCCACTCTAGTCCCCAAATAGACAGCTTCTAATGAGTGGATAATGTTGATTCATACCTGGTTCCTGTCCCAGCACAGAGTTTGACCCCAAGTAGTACTCAGGAAAGTTTAACTGGATGGCAGGAAGGCAATAAGCCAGGAGAGCTAATAATCCAAGTAAGGTCTGGGAGCCAAGTCAAAGTCATGGTTGGATCTGAGGGAACATATAGTTAAGAGCACAAACTGGAGTCTGGTTGCCTGGATTTTGAATCTGGCTCTGTCACTTACTAGTGATTTACTTAACCTCTAAAGGCCTCAGTTTTCTCATCCATAAAATGGTCATAATAATGGCATCTCTCTCATAAGATTATTATGAGGTTTACATTAATTACTATAGGGAAGTATTCAGAACAGTACAAGAAACATAATAAATATATAGAAGCATATTATTTAAAAATATATTTATATAAAATCAAGGATGTTGTCTATAGGGAGGAGACCTTGAAGTCCAGGAGAGGCCTGAGCTGGGTAGAGGGGCAGTCTCTGGAGATGTACCTGGGAGCTTGAGCAGAACAACCAAAGGCAAGGAGATCTTAAGGGCTAAAGCTCAGTCTAGGCCAGGGTTCCAGACATTATTTTGTGGAAGAGGAGACTGAGGCCAGGAGTGAGAGGAGTTCCATCATGACAAGGAGTGCTGACTACTCAAGTCTATGGCCCCCAGCCTAATGCGCCCCTGATAATTTCCTCACAGTTTACCACTGAAAGCCAATAATTCATTTACTTGATGGTGGTTTATTATTTATTTTCTTGTTTTTCTTCCTCCTCGTTTCTCAGGGCAGTTGAGGTAACTTATAGGAAGCATAGATAATAGGTAAACTATAGATTAAAAACAAAATTAGGACTAGAAAGTGTATACATTAAGAGGCCAGAGGGTGGTGAAGTAGGAGAGGAGAGGGCACTGATAACAACTGGAACACAAGGGTCTGCATGATTGTTATTTCCACGTGCAAATTAAGTTCTGAGCTTTCCGATGGGCAGAGTGAAAAGAGACACACGTCGGTTGTACAGAACAGAAAAATCAAAGTGTTTTCCTAGTTCTTATCCATAAAAAAGTTTCTCATTTGTGCGAGGGTCCTCGAGATGATGTTGAAAGCAAAGTTCTTTTTTTTTTGAGACAAGGTTTTGCTCTGTCACCCAGGCTGGAGTGGAGTGGCGTGATTTCAGCTTACTGCAACCTCTGCCTCCTGGGCTCAAGCAATCTTCCCCATCAGCCTCCCAAGTAGCTGGGACTTCAGCTGTATTCCACCACACTTGGCTAATTTTTTGTAGAAACAGAGTTTTTCCATGTTGCTCAGGTTGGTCTTGAACTCCTGTGCCTAAGGGTTCTGCCCACCTCGGCCTCCCAAAGTGCTGGGATTATAGGCTTGAGCCACTGTGCCTGTCCAGAGCTCTTCTGAAGATCTCCATTCTCATGTCCTTGGGCCATCTTGGCTGATGGGTTATCCAGATATTTTATCTGAGGTGGTTATAACTTCTGGATTTGCTTGAAAAATCTTAGATCCTCATTCTGACCTGCTGTTATTATGGGGTTCCCCTGATCAACCAAGAGCTACATTTCTGATTCAAACTTTCAGAATTGCATGGTTTTGGAAGCTCTTAAAGGTCATCAAGTCCAACATCCCTATCCCACTCACCTTCTGATGTTGAATATTCATTGCAACAACTCCATCAAGTGGCTGTCTAGCTTTTGCTTGCATGCCTTCAGTGACAGGGAACTCACGATCTTCCAAGGCATCTAATTTCATATGTCCATAATGTTGCTTATCTTACCTCACTGATATCGGAATCCTGGTCATACCTATTGAAAGAGGTATTTCATCACCAAGGAAAGAAATCAAGTCAAATTGGGCAGCAGGAAGAAACTCTTTGGGAATCCTTAGCTTCATTAGAAGTAGACTTTTGTTCAAATGAAGTGTTAAAATTAAAGCAGTATATATCTGAGTGGGGCCAATTGGCATTAACTCATCATAGCATATGGTGTGCTTCCTTTTATATGCATGTTTAGCAGCTAGTGGGTACCAAACCTCACACAGCTCTCAATTGCTAGCACTAATGAAGGATCTGTTTGCCTTTGGGGATAAAGATGGTATCACTGATTCACAGTTGTTTTTCCAGGAGTGAAGAACAGATTTTACTTCCTCATCCATACTCTCTTGCCTGGCCCTTTTTCGTCCCTACTACCATTGCCCAAATTCAGGCCTCCTTTTGTCCTGCCAGGAGGTTCACCTGCCTCTAACTGGCCTCCTTGCCTTTGGTTCTGGCCCTGTCTGGTTCAAAATCACATTGCCAGAGGGATCTTCATGAGCACAGATTTGCTGTATCACTTCCAGCTTAAAATCCGTCAGTGACTCCTGTTAGCTCGTGTGGAATCCAAACTTCTCAGCATGTAAGAAAGGCAGGGCGGGGTCAGAGGGTCACTTGGGCCATGAAATGGGATAAAACTAACTGTCTGCACTAGGACATTTAAGCCCCTAAAGGCATGCAAGTTCTTCTGGAATAATAACTAACATTCATATAACTACAAATCTCTTAGCTTATTCACTGAAAAAATTACTTTAATCTCCACGTAGAAGAAAAAGCAGAGCTTCTCTCAGTACTCCTATTACTAGTACAACTATTACCAAAAACAACATCAGATACTTTGATAGCACCTATATAGTACTTTATGCAATCTTCACAGCAAAGCGATGGCATTTGCACAACCCTGAGTGTGAGCACCTCCTTAAGTTTTGCACCCTGATGGCTCACTCACCTCACCCTAGTTGCAGCCCTGGAAATCCCTGGGCATCAGTGAAACGTGGATTTGTGGGCAGCTGGTTGGGAATCTTAGATAAAGAGTCTGTTCTGAGCAGAGCTCCAGTCACATGGCTGGCAGTAGGAACAGAAGAGCCAGCCCAGAGTTCTGTAGTCAGCAACAGGGAGTCAGACGGCCATCTCCACTAGGGGCAGCATGGTGGAGAAGACTGCAGGGCTGGGATCAGGGTTCCCATCTGTGTATGCCACGGGCATGCGGCCATATGCGGTTTTTGAGCCTCAGTTTCTTAACTCTGAGTATTAATGACCCTCTCTGCCTCCTTTCCAGGTCCAGTATGATGGTGCCATTAGGGATCTGATACTCAGTAACATGAGGTGCCCCTGCAGCATGAGGTGGTGGAGAGGGCATCTGAGTGGGTGTGGGAGCCTGGGGTCAAGCCCATCTTCACTTGCTCAGGAGCTTGGCACACAACTTCCTTTTTCTGGGGGAAGCCTTCATATCTCATTAAGATGGATGAAACCGCTCAGCTGGACAAAGGCAGCTGAATATTATGTTCACAAATAAGAGAACTTGGTGGTGGGAGATGGCTCCTGAACAGCTCCCCTCCCACCATCCCAGCCATGGGCAGCCCACAGCCAGAAGTAGCAGGGCCTTCAAATTCCAGCCCAGCTCTCCCCTCTTGATGGATACCTCTTCCAGCTCAGCTGCAATGAAATGTCACCTTCCTCCATATAAACCCAGGGCTATGCCCACGCCTGCCTATCCCATCACCCACTCTTCCCCCAAGTCTTAAAACATGTCACTTCCTCGAGACTTTGAGGTCCATCTTAGGAAGCATAAGATTCTTGTTGATAACTAGCTAGGAGGCTCATTGAAAATATTTTGGGGTTTGCATGTTAGCTCTGTCAAATCAAGTAAAAAATCATTCTTATCTACCATAACCCACAGTTATGCAAATCTGCCAATGGCACTAATTAAGGGACTTCTCAAAGCATTTATCATAAATGAGGAACAGAAACATTCAGGGGTCTATTTTATTCTCTCCAGCAGCTATAGGCCCATCTGATTAATGCCATATGGGAAGAGTCTATTCTGGAGGGCAGGCTGGAATTTGGTTCACTGTTGGCAGATATTTGAGTTCCGTGTTTGTGCAATACGGTATGCTTACCAGGTAGCAGCTTCAGTGGGATAGGCCACCTTCACACTTATCCCATCGTCACTTGAGATTTCAAGCCTCAACTTGACCCTAAATGGCAGGAAGAATGTATGCCTTGTACAGAAAAATTTTACGTCTGTTATCATTTTATCTTCCCAACAGTCTGTGATGTTTGTTATTATCCCTGCATTGCAGATAAAGAAACTTAGACTTCCTTGCTATAAAATAGCGTTGACCAAAACTTCTGCAAAGAGCCAGAGAGTAAATATTTTTGGCTTTGCAACCTATAATGTTTAAAGTCTCCATTGTGAATGTTCAACTCTGCCACTGCAGTATAAAATTAGAGATGCATGCTGAATAAATGAATATGTATGGCTGTGTTCAAGTCAAGCTTTATTTATAAAAACAGGTGATGGGCCAGTGCTTTCTACCAAAAAGCACTGAAATTGTTGCGGAGGGTTGGGGGGGAGTACCTTTGGTAAATAGAAAGCCTTAAAGAGGGGATTTGTTATAGACTCAATACATATTACTGAGCATCCACTCTGGTACTATAAGAAATATACAGGTAAATCAAAGTGCTCATGGGGGTTGGAGAAATATCTATGTGAATTCACATCACTATAATGTAAGTAAAGCCCAAAGTACTCAGGGCTATCAGAAGAGGGAGATGAAACTCAGAAGCATCTGAGGTATCATGAAGTCTTCCTGGAGGAGGTTCTGTCTTAGCTGAGCTTTGAAGAACAATAAGGAAAGAAGAGGAAAAAGAGGCTGGGGGAGCCATATTTATTGGAGGGTCAGTATAATCATGTTTCTACTCCTCATTCTGCTTTACCAAGCAGTAGAGATCAGGGGCTTTTGCCAAGCAAAATTTCGTGTTGGACTAGTATGGTTGTGAAAGACTACTGAAGGCCTGAGCTTTAGGACAAGGCTGTGTAAAGAACAGATCCAAATTAGGTCATGCAAGAGCCAGTTGGAATGAGACAGGTGGTTATGGGCGGTAGAAAAAGAGAAATTGGGGTAAAAGATGTCCCACAACACTGAGTCATAAGAAGTGGGTAGTCCCAGGGTTGTTGCTGTGTGAAACCTTTGGTTGCAAGTCATATGCTGTGGCCACAATTCCTAGGCTCTGGGGTGCCTCAGGCCAGAAGGTTTTCCCTACACCAACTGCAATAAGGATGATCTGACTTTGGGGAGCAGTGCATGTGGTGCTTTGAGATCACAAGGCACCTTCACGACCATTATCTGTTAATCTTCACAATAAATCCTATGAGGTTAGTACTATCACTCCCATTTTACAGGTAGAGAAATTAAGGCTCAGAATAGTGTACTACCGTGCCAAAGAGCTTGAAGCTAGGTCTGTGCAACCTGAAAGCCAGTGCATTTCTCACTATTCAATACTGCCCCATAGGGTATGTGCCAGGGTTAAAGACAGAAGAATAAGAGAATAAGAAAATATAAGTTAGAACCCTAATCAGGAGAAGCCATGATAGTGGACTTAAGACTCAAACTAAAGCTGTGGGAAGGAGACAAAGTGCCACCTGATTGGAAGCCCTGGGTTCCCACAGAAGGTGCTTTTCTTCTTGCCCAGTTGGCTAGAGGGCTTAGGAGTGAGTCTGTTTCAGGCTATCTTCTTAAACTCCGAGAGCATCTCCCTACCCATGTGGCCGACAGCTGGTGAGCTTGGGAATACTTCATGGCTCTTCCCCTTTGCCTCCAGCTTTTACTCTCAGCCTGGTCCCTCTGGCTTCTAGCTCTTCCCAGCCAGCCCCTTGAGAGGAACTATTTCTTTGGGCACTTTTTCAGGGTTCGACTCTCAGAGCATGCACAGCTAGCCTCAGTGTCTATCACAGAGGACCGCATGCCCAGGCCTCACATTCACGGCCAGCCTCCAATGCCTATTTTTAACTTCATCTCCAATCAGGGTTATGCATACTGTCTCAGGGAGGCACTGCCAAGCCTGGGCGAAGACTCTCATCACACGACTGAAAATTGTGTCTCTATGGGACTACAGCCCTGATGGTATAATTGATGAATTGATGCTTAAAAAAGTGGGGGTGGAAGGGCTTCTATGATTGTCCTTGAAGAGTAAACAGACATACAGTGCATTATGCATGTGATTTAAAAGCCATAATTTTTAAAAAGCAAATATTTAAGAGATACCACTGTTTATTTGGCCCTGTTTTTGAATTTTTTTTCTTCTTATTTGAAATTCTAAAAGCCTCAGACATGGAAATGTCCAGGATTTTCTTCAGCTCTAAGAAGCCTGGGTGCCCCAGCATCCCAGGTTGCTGGGAACAGGGATGGGACAGAGAATTCTACCACTTGTCTTCTGTCCAGATCTTGGTTTAACACAACAGCTCTCTGCTCAGTGTCCCAAGTTAGAACCCCCTCCCCAGTCGGTGCTCTGCCCACACTGCCTCCGCCTTCGTCTGGTCTTCATCTTTCTCTTGGACTGTTATTTAAACATTCTGGAACGTGATCCTTCTGTTACCAGTTTCTTCCCAGCCACTCCATTTTCCACACTCCTCTTAGAGTGATCTCTATAAAAAGCAATTCTAATCGTGCCCTTCCTGGCTGAAAACCCTCAGTGCCTTGATTTTACTCTTAGCTTGGTTCTAGTTCATTGCCCAAGGTGACTTCTCTTGGGCAATGACAGCCAGAGACAGCACAAGAGACAGCACCTATCCAGTTCCAGAGAACAGAGGCTCCTAAGGCCAGTTCTCTCCCTGTGGGTGTTCCCCTCCTCCATGCTGCCCATTAGCTGTCACCAGACCCATAGATGGTGCTGTTCTGGGAAGTTCTTTTCCAGATCTAGGAAGGGTCATACAGCACTAAGATACAAAACCTGGAGCACATGCTCATTGTTCCTTTTTGCCACACATGAAAAAGTCTTAGACCTAAGAAAAGTCTTATAGACACCTGAAGAATGTGTTTGCCTTTCTGTGGATGGTTCTTTTCTTAACTGAGTTCAGTTGTCCCAAACTATTTCCTCTTCAGTGTGGACTCCACACTTTTGCACAAGAGGCAGTTCTGACCTTGCTCTCTCTCAGCCTTTTGCAAACTTGAGTGACCAGCTTTAGTGCTTCAGGCATACCAGAGAGTGAGAGGTGAGGGTTGGCGCTCATCCTCTGAGTGACTGTGAGTCTGCAGTACCAGTCAGATTTCCTCCAGAGAGAACTAGCTTGATTTCCTTATATGACTACCTAAAAGGTGAGTACCCCTCACCAAGGCTAGCAGTGGAATTTTTTGTCCTTCTTTTTTTTTTTTAAACAGCCGAGGTCTGACTCTATTGTTCAGGCTGGAGTACCATGGTGTGATCACATTTCTCTGTAGCTTTGAACTCCTGGGCTCAAGTGATCCTCCCACTTCAGCCTCCAGCCTACTGGGACTACAGGTAGGTGCCACCATGCCTGGGTAATTTTTTTTAAAGAGACGGGGTCTTGCTATATTGGCTAGGCTGGTCTTGAACTCTTGGCCTCAAGCAATCCTCTCATCTTAGCCTTCCGAGTTGCTGGGATTATAGGCATGAGCCATTGGGGCTGTTTTTAAAATGAGTCAATCTGATCTGAAGTCCTACTGAGGATAGAGTTTTTCTTCCCATTAGCATATTTTGACTATGCCCCTTTGAGGAACCTCATGATTATGCCTGGTTTTTGCTAATAAGCCTGGCTTTGCTTGTAAAGGAAGGACAGGCTTTGATCAACATCTGATAGAAAGGAGGAATAGAGGGGTTGCTGGTGTACCCAGCAATGCATCCTAAACTGCCACAATATACTTCTGGCCGTGTGCATGAGTTTCCTGGGGCTGCCGTAACAAATTACCACAAAGTTTCAGTGGTTTAAACAAAGGTTTGTTCCCTTTCAGTTTTCGGCACCAGAATTTGAAATCAGGGTCACAGGGCTATGTTCCCTGTGGAGGCTCTGGAGAAGAATCCTTCCTTGTCTATTCCAGCTTCTGGTGGCTCCAGGCATTCCTTGGCGTGGCAGCATTGCAGCATCGCTATAATCTCTGCTTCCTTCTTCACGGGATCTTCCCTTTTGTGCGTCATTCCCTTCTCTTTGGTCTCAAGTCTTTCTCTTTCTTTCTCTAATAGGGATACCTGTCATTGGATGTAAGGCCACTGGCATATTCCTAGATGAGCTCATTTCAAGTTCCTTCATTACATCAGCAAAGACCCTTTTCCAAAGTAAAGTCACATTCACATATTTCAGGTGTCGGGACATGGATATATCATTGGGGAGGGGGCTGGCACCAGTCAACCCACTATATCATTCCAAGACACACCAAGTCCTTTGACAACTATACCTTTGCATAGGTTCTCTTTGTTGTCTTTCACTGTCCCCTGACCTGTCCATCATCCTCACATTTTCCTCACTTGGCAAAGTTATTTATCCTTAAAACATGAGCTAAAAATATCACCTTGTGCGTAAAGTCTTCCCTGACTCCTGGGGGTGCCACCCCATGTCACCTGCTCTAGGTCCCTGCAGCAGTAATCATTTGCCTGGAAGGCAATGGCCAGCCAGAGTTTGGAAAGCAAACCAGTCAGATGAGTGCATAGTGCCGGACAGGAGGGAGCTAGAATCTGAAGGAGAGGGTCAAGGACGGCTGAGGAATTCATCTGAAAGAGAGCCTTGACCCACTGCTCCTAAATCTGGACAATGGCTGCTCTGAAAGGGATTACATGTTCCAGAGGAGGAGTCTGAAGATTGAGAGGCCATGAAAAAATCCTCCCACCTTTTCTGAATCCCTTTTCCTTTTCATACAAACTTAGAAATTCCTTTGAGAAGAGTAAGATTTTTCCCTTCATGACAAAGGTAAGATGGGGGAGACAATTGTCCCCTATGTATATAGTAATAGTTTCCATCAGTAGCTTCTCCAGTTGACTGTGAGGGAGGCAAAGGGCAGGAGGACTCTTAAAAGATGCAAGTGGCAAAGGAGTGGGCCACATTCATCAAATACGCCCAGGGACACACTTAGTGATGGTCAGTCCTGCTTACCCTCAGCTCTCAGGGCCAATAAGAAAGAGGCAACTTACTGCCGTAGAATGGACACTGAAGTGGGAAGTGTGGGTCTCAAGACTGAGCTTCACTATAATTTTCCATGACTTCACCTTCTCTGGTCTTTACTTTCCTTTGTTTGTAAAATGAAATGGTAGATTAGATGAGCTGTAAGAACTCGGTGATTTTAAGAGTAACTGTCATCAAAGATGACTTTGTTCTTTGGGGACTGAATAGAAAATTTGTGTAACCTTACCATGTAAATTTACAAGACTGCACCAGAGGAAATCACTACTGTCCACACATGTTTGAGAATCACTGAAGAATTAACAAACTCTTGATGAATGCAAAGACACTGCCGCATACTCTGTGAAAGGCTCTTAGGACAGAGGGACAGTCCTGACTCTCAAAGGCCTTATGATCTAATGTAGGGGGCACATGCTTTCAAGATTTACTGTAATGCAGTTTAGACATTGATGTATGCTATAATAGAGCAAGGGCAGGAGAACATGGGAGTCCTTCAGGGAGGAGGTGACGTTGTAGCTGGTCTTAAGGGTGAGTAGGAAGTAGGCAGGCAGCAAGTAAGTAGGCAGCAAGCATTAACAGAATGCTTGGAGATTTAAGGTGAATGTCATTGCATGAGTGATGCTAAGAAAGGAACCCAGAGGGGTAGGTTGGGGCTTAACTTAGTTACTGTTAACCAAAATGAGTTCATAGTTGCTTAGACATGAAGAGCATTTAGTAGGTTAGGAAACTGGAAAGGCTAGAGGTAGTGAAAGATTTCAGAATTGGTTTGTCTCAGTAGCCTAGTAATGTCCTTGAAGTCTTCTTTCAGTCTTTCTTCTCTGCCTTCAGCAGGGTCAGCATCATTCCTGGCAGGTGGCCCTCCAACCCAAAACTGGTTGTAACTGATCCCTCCCAGGGTGATGTTCTTCCCTGGGGACGAGGCTTCAGTCCAGGAATAGAGAGTGAAGATGGTTCTAGGAGCTATCTTGGAAGATTAAGGTAGTTTCTTTCATCGAAGTTTCTCAAGTACATGTTTATTTTATTTTACTAACCAGAACTAGATCGTATACTTGTCCCTAAACCTATCACTGTGGCCAGAAGTGGGGAGTATGCTCATTGCCTTGGGTCACATTGGAAATACTATCCATGGGTTGAGACTAGAGTCAGCTTCCCCCAAAATCTGACTCTATCTTTGTTAGACTGCTAGGCTAACAAAAATCAAGATAGTTACCAAAAGAAGGGGAAAGAGCTATTGGGAGATGAGATAGAGAACGTAGATTCCAGACTTGCAGTAAGGGGTCCTCATGTGGCCAAGGATTTCCCAACAAGAAGATAAAATGAGCAAAGGGAGATGTCAACTGTGGACAGACTCGTCTCCTGACAGATGGTGGCGCGGGCATCTGCTTCTTCTGGGGCGACTGTGTGGGATTTTGATGTCCAATTAGGCTGGAACTGCCCCATAATGGATGAGGTTCCTCCTGGCAGTGTGGCTCTTGTTTCGGTTGTTTCTGGTTATGGTAACCAAGCGTGGCTCATGGGCCCTCCCTAGGGAGATCCTGTGAGATACCTAATATCTTTTCATAAGCCCAGTTCTGCTTTCATAAATTAAAGTGAATTGTTTTTTTTTTTTCAGTTAAGAACCCTGAAAACTAAACAATTTCCTTAATAGTGTTAGATGGTGGAAAGTCATTTTTATGGTAAGGATTGTGGTTTTTATCTTTTTATATGATGGAGAGCCACTGATGGGTTCTAAACATGAAAGTGGTCATGATGGGAATCTTATCCCTTTTTCAACCCATCATTCTACTGATACTGTTCCTGTCAATATCACCAACAGTTCCATTTGCCAAACTCACTGGTTACTTCTCTTCCCCCCACCCCAACTTTTAAAATTTTTTAGAGAGTCTCACTCTGCTGACCCAGGCTGGAGTGCAGTGATGTGATTTCAGCTCATTGCAACCTCTGCCTCCCGGGTTCAAGCGATTCTCCCACCTCAGTCTCCCAAGTAGCTGGGATTACAGGGACCCACAACCACACCTGGCTAATTTTTTGTATTTTTAGTAGAGATGGGGTTTCACCATATTGGCTAGGCTGGTCTTGAACTGCCAACCTCAGGTGATCTGCCTGCTTTGACCTCCCAAAGTGCTAGGATTACAGGCGTGAGCCACGGTGCTCTCCCCTCTTCCCCGTTTCAAACTCAACTCTTTAGCAATGTTTGACACAGTTAATATCTCCCACCTTAATCACTTTCTTCACCCGGTTCATTAGGTGGCACTGCCGTTGTTTTCCTCCCACCTCACTGGCAACTCTTTACTGTTATCCTTTGCTGGTTCCTCCTCCACTCTAATCATCTGCATGCCAGAATGCCCCGTGGCCTTTCTCTTCCCCTTTTGCCCTTTCCCCTAAGTGGTCCAAGGCTTCAGGTAATGGGTATGTAAGCTAATGACTCTTAAATAAGTATCTTTAGCTCAAAACTTCTGTTTACTTCTGGAGTTGTGTATCCAGTCATCTGTTTGACATTTTCCCTTGAGCCTCTAATGGATACTTTATGTGAAACATATTCAAAGCAAAGCACTTGCTTTTCTCCCAACTTAGTTCCTCTCACTGCTCCCACTCAAAGTGGTACTACCCTCCACTCAGTTGCTGAAGCCAAAACCCAGAGTCATCCTTGATTATTTTTTCCTAACTCCCTGTCTTAATCCATGTTGTATTGCTGTAAAGAAATACCCGAGGCTGGTTAATTTTTAAAGAAAATAGTTTATTTGGCTCATGATGTCGGGAAAACTTCAAGATTGGGTATCTGCATCTGGCGAGGGCCACAAGCTGCTTCCACACCTGGCACAAGGGGAACGGGAACTGGTGTGAGAGGTCACATGGTGAGAGAGGAAGCAAGAGAGAGGGGGAGGTGCCAGGCTCTTTGTAACAAGCAGTTTTCCAGGGAACTAATACAGGGGGAGGTTACTGCCTCCCCCAAAGAGAGGGCATTCATCTGTTCATGAGGGATCTGCCTCCATGACCCGAGCACCTCCCACTAGACACCCCCACCAGCACTGCCACACTGGGGATTACATTTCAACATGAGATTCGGAGGGGACAGACATACAAACTGTGGCACTCCCCATGCCAACTCGTTCAGAACATGCTGCCAGCTCTACCTCCCAAATATGTCTGGAGTCTACCTATTTATTTCCTTTCCTACCACAGCCACTCCAGCTTCTGCTTCAATCTCTAGCCCCAACTCCTACCACTCTCCCTCTGCTCACCATCTTTCAGCCTCCTGGGACTTCTTTATGTTCTTCCAACTGCCAAGTTTATTTCTATCTTCTGAATCTCCTCTTTCCTTTGTCTGGAATGCTTAGTTCTTGGCACAGCCAATTTCCTTCTTGTCTCTGAGGCCTTTGTTCAAATGACACTTACCATCTAAAGTATCACCCCACTCAAGTCACTTTCTACCCCACAACCACTACTAACCTGTTTCGATTTCTTTCTGTTACTAATTACTTATCAAAAAATAAAATAGGTTTGTTTGTTTAACATCTTCTCCTCCCTCTAGATAAAAGTAGGTATTTCCTGCCTTGATTACTATGGCACTTGCCCTACCTAGAAAGTACCCAGCATCTAATAGTAACTGAATATCTATGTGTAGAATGAATAAGTGTATGTTTTGGGAAAATTGCTTTGATGGCAATTTAGGAAACAGACAAGAAGGGAAGAAATGTATGCTTTAAAACGTTCTCTCTGGCTAGAGTTGCAGTATAGATTGGCCCTCCTGGAACATCAGACCTTGTAGGATGTTTGATGAGATGAAGAATCCAGGATGAACATCACTGAGAAGTGACTTAGGAGATTTTTTCATTGATACCAACAGGTGGGATTCTTTTCCTGTGCTGATGCCTTTAAGTGGAGTAGCTAAAATGTGGCCAAAATAGATTTCTGTATTTGGATTGCTGATATCACAAGTGTGTGAAAGTAGAATTAGATCCTTTTCCTGTGGCAGCTCCTGACCTCCAAATCATGGACAATCACAGAGGAGGCAGTCATGTTCTGAGAGCACCATCTGGCAGGGAAGGAGCAAGGGGAATTAGCCTGCGGTGGGGTGGCTTCGGTCCCCGAGTCAGAGGTCCTTTTGGCTGGCCTAGTGGTGGATAATGTGGGGACAATTCTTTTCTTTCCATCTCTTCATTATTGCACAAAAGAGCACACAGATCTTCACAGAAAGGGGGTTAGTCAGGCCCTGTAACTCGAGGATTCTTCTTTCTCTCTTTATCCCAGAGACCAAGCTCTCTTCCATTCTTTTCAATGCATGGAAATAGAAAGGATGCTTAGAAAAGTAGATAAAAAAGAAAACAGAATAGAAATCTCCTACACCTGCCAACTTCTTCCCCTCAATCCCATGTTATGCGGAATTTTTATTCGTGAAAATATTTTTTTTTCAGGACAAATAAACATCCATTCAAGTGGCAATTATCCCCTCTCCTTTTTTTTAGACTTTATGGAGTGATTTGAATTCTTAGGGTTTTCTTTCATTGCACAGACTGAGAAATTGTAAACCTCGTAATCGAGAGAGCTGCATGATCCGGACGAGTAGGAAAACCAGACTTGGGAGCTGGCACGGTCCCCACAGATCCACATGGAAGCTGAGCCTTGCCAGTCTGCATGGACATTCCCCTCTCTAAAAGCCATAAGACATTCTACTTGGCAGCACTACATAATAGAAAAATGTGGATATAGAAGTCAGGATACCTGGACTGTGGTTCTCACTAGCTAGGTGACCTTGGGTAATCTATTTAGGATTTCTGAGCCAAGCTTGTTCTGTCATAAAATGGGAGTAATAATGCATCCCTCCCCTAAGTACAATGTTGTTTTGAGAATTAAGTGTATCTGGGAAAGTGCTTAGGAAACTGTGAAGACCTCTGCATATCTTAGTCACTATTTTTTAGTTTGTCAAATCAAACTCTTAATCTAGAATGGATAAATCTATTCACAGTGAATGTTCATTCATTAGACAGTCTGATTGATAATGACTTGGTATTCTGGATTCAGACCAGGAGACAGAAATAAACCCACTCTTGATGATGTTTTAGAGGCTCTCCAATTTAATATGACTTAATCTCCACATTTATAGTATAGAACTTGAGTATTGGATAGGGCTAAAAATGTAGCTGCTGAGATTTAGTCAGAAAAGCTGGTTTTATCCACTCAGCATTTACTCAATACCTTTTTTGGGGTGCAGGTAAAGTGTTTATGTCAGCAGTTGGCACATGTCAAGTACTCAATAAATTCCTTCTATTATTATTATTATTATTGCTATTTGCTACACTCTGGGCTGGGCTTTGTGGTTGCAAATATGCAAAGCCACAGTCTCTCTCCCCTAGGAGCTCTGAGTGTAGTCAAGGAAGTAGACTTGTAAGCTGACAGCATGGAAAAATGAAACAAGTGGGTACAGTCAAAAACTGTCTTGAGTTAGCCTGTTTGAGTTCTGCTCTGCTATTTATTTGCTAGGTGAACTTGGGCTAGTGACTTAACCTTTCAAGTTTCATTTTCCTCATCTGTAAAATGGAAGAATAATTACATTGATTCTAAGGGTTTCTTGATGAGTGGAATTAGATGATAATTCACTCATTTATTTATCAAATACTTACTGAATGTTGTTGTTGGTAGTATAATACATTTCCCAGGGATGTCCATGCCCTAATCCTCAGAATCTGTGGTTATGTTAGATTACATGACAAAGGAGAATTAAGGCTGTTGATGGAATTAAGGCTGCTAATCAGCAACCTTAAAATAGAGAGATTATCCTGGATTTTCTGAGTGGGCCCAATGTATTCACAGAAGTCTTTAAAAGTGAAAGAGGGAAGCAGAAGTCAGAAGTAGAGAGAGATTTGAAGATGCTGTGCTACTAGCTTTGAAGATGAAGAAACACAGCCACGAACCAAAGAATGCAGGCTGCCTCTATAAGCTGCAAAAGGCAAGGGAACTTTTCCCCGCTGCAGCTTCCAGAAAAAAAAAATGAAGCCCCACCTGCCCCTTGGTTCTAGCCCATTAAGACCCATTTTGAATTTCTGACCTCCAGCAGTGTATGATCATCAATTCGTGTTGTTAACTCAGTAAGTTTGTGGTGATTATTACAGCACAACAGGAAACTGACACAAGTGTCCACCATGTGCCACCAGCCTTTGTTTGAGGTGTCGGGCTAAGCAGTTGTCCAATACTCTCCAATACACACATACTCTCTCTCTCTCTCTCTCTCTCTCTCTCTCTGTGTGTGTGTGTGTGTGTGTGTGTGTCTCAAAAGAGCAGAGAGAGAGCTTAAATTACAGAAATATAAGTAAATGGATGAATATGAGTCAGAGGCTGATAAATGCTGTGAAGAAAATATTAAAGCAGGGTAAAGGAGCTAGAGAATAAAAGAGATTATGATTTTTCAAAGCAGTGGTCAAGGATAGCCTTCACAGAAACCTGAATTAAATGAGAACTTGCGCCATGTGGATATCTAGGGGAAGAGCAGCCTTAAGTGATGTAGATCCTTTCCGAGGGCCATTCCTAAACACAGATGCAGCTATGAGCCTTCAGCAGCCAAAACTCCCAGCAGCTAGGGAAATTAATAGTGTGGTCCTGAAGGGGAATCTGATTAGTGCATCACAGCATCCACTACAGGAGGCTATTATCATAGTCTGGCCAAGAGGCGATGTTAATTTGTACAAGGCTGGTTTCAGGGAAGATGGTGAGAAATGATCAGACTCAGGGTATATTTTTTAAGTAGAGCTCATAGGATGATTTTCAAATGGATTTGATAGTATGGATGTGATGGAAAGAGAGGTGTCAAGGCTGACTCCAAGTAACAGAAATGGGGCTGTCATTTACTGAAACAGAGAATATTGGATGATGGGCAAGTTTGGGGGAGATAAAATCAAGAGTTTAGTTTGAGATGTATTAAATTTGCGATGCTTTAGCATTTCTAACAGAGGAGATGTTGAGTTCAGAGGAGAGATCAGAAGTGGATATGTAACTTAGGGAGAAAGCTGTGGAACTGACCTAAATCACGTTATGGAGTGGATTAGGCAAAGAACAGATCCAAGACTGAGTCCTGGGGCGCTCCATCAGCTAAAGATTGGAACAATGAGAGAAGGTTCCCACGAAAGGCCATGGCCCGGTATATGGTAAGTGTTTAGTGTAAAGGTAGCTAGACTTGGGGGTTTTGTAAAGGGAAGAGGGATTCAGGCTAGAAAGCACTAACAGTGCCTGGGAATACACTTGCTAGGCTTTACTCCTAATTTTCTAACTGACCCGCATTCATCCCTGACCCTCTCTGGCCCTCGGTTTCCTCTTCTGTAAACTAAAAGCTTTTTTTTTTTTTTTTAGCAGTCTATAAACTATTATTTAGAAATTGAACTGTTAGAAAACATGTATCACTGCATTCATATAAATTTACTTTTTAAAAATTTTATTTTTACTGTGGTAAGATACACATAAAATTTACCGTTTTAAACATTGATTAGTGTACATACAGTTCAGTAGCCTTAAGTATATTCACATTTTTTTACACCTATCATCACCATCCATTTTCAGAACTTTTTCATCATGTCATACTGAAACTCTGTATCCATTAAGCAATAACTCCTTTTTTCCCTCTTCCCCCAGTCCCTGGTAACCACTGTTCTACTTTCTGTCTGTATGAATTTGACTAATTTAGGTATCTCATATAAGTGAAATCATATAGTATTTGTCCTTTGGTGTCTGGCTTATCTAACTTAGCATAATATCTTCAAGGTCCATTGAAGTTGTAGTGTGTGTCAGAATTTCATTCCTGTTTAAGGCTGAATAACGTTAGTCATGTAGCTCTGAAATCACCAGATCTATGCTCCCGTTCCACCTCTTCTACTTATGAGCTCTTGTGACCTTGGGTGTGCCCTCTGCATCTCATTTACTCATCTTTAAATAGTGAAAATAGTACTTACCTCACAGACATGTTGGATGGAGAATTGGTATAATGGATATGAAACCTCTTTAGAAAGATTATGATGCTATGGCTATTTTTAACTGTAAAAGGCCACTAGGTTGGCTGCCAGGCTGATTCTCTTCTCTTGGCCACATTAATGATATCTTTCCAAACAATTCCTTGGCCAGACTGCATAGCTGTTCCAATTCACTTATCATGGCAGTCAAGTAAATGTACTTGGTTTCTTCCCATCAGCTTCTCTATGTGTCAAATCGACATAGCCCAAGATAAGGAGCCTCTGTCTCTGACCCAGACACTTTGGACCTGGGTGCCTCCATCGAATTCCAGGGAAAGTACAATTTCTAAGGTCTGGAAAAAACCCTCTTCCTCTTTTCTTTTTGCTACATTCTAAAGAAACATCCAGCTCGCCATTTCTGGGCTGGACTCCATGAAGTCATCTACCCTGGGAAGGTGGGAGGATGGATTTGTTGGAAATAATATGAGACAGCATGGTTTGGGAGTCTGGGGCCTTGAGGGCCAGCTGGATATCCCGCGGGCTTGCTGAGCAAGTGTGAGTAGGCATTTCATCTCTCTGAATTGGTTACCTTTCTCAATGTCATAAAGTGGGAGACTTGATGACCTCCAAAGTCATTTCTGGTTCTGGCCTTCTATGAATTATGAATTATTTATAAATTACCATCTACTTCCTGTCAATGACTCCAGAACTTTCCTTTACTCTCACTCTTCATATACTGTCCTTGCCTGCAAGAGCTCCTCATTGCAGGTTCAGACTTAAACTTGATCCTTACTCCTAGCTCTGAGCCTAAGTCTTCCCTCCTCCTTACTTCGATTCCTTTCTGGTCCCATTTTCTGTCTACAGTGGCTAACTCTAGAAACATCTGCTTTCCTGATGCATGCTGAAAGATTAATGGTAGATTAAGGCTTCAGTTTACATTTCACTTTCATTTTAGGAGAAGATTGACGCTCCAACTTCAAAAGAATGGCCCTCTCACAATAGGGCCTAGACTCAGAGTGAAAAGATTGGCTGAAATGGGGACCCAGATTGTGTAAGCTTCCAAAGAGAGGCTAAGGAATTCGGACTTCATGCAATAGCAACAGGGAACTATTGATGGTTTTTGTGCTTTATCTGAGTTGTGTCTTCAAGAGATCATTCAGGCAGCTTTTTGAAGACCAGATTAAAGTGAGAAGAAGGCAGAGGCAGGCAGCAGAGTGAATCCAGGATCTAAGTGAGAGAGACCAAGAAGAATGGCCATAGGGAAGAAAAGGAAGAGACTGATCTGAGAGATTTTAGAAGAATCAGCTGGACTTGGGTCCCAGTGAGTCTTAGGATGAGAGAGAGGAAGGAGATGGGAATGACAGATTTCTAGCTTGTAAAATTGTTGCACAGTATCAGCCTTATTTTACAGACATATAACATTGTGCCTCTACCTAATGTATGAAATGCAAGCTCTTCCATTCTTCCCGGCTCACTATGCTGCATATCCAATCCAAATTGCTCCTGCCTCAGGAGTTTTGCACTTGTGAAAATGAGGAGAGAGGGAGGGAAGGAGAAGGAGGAGAGCGGGGCTGGGAGAGAAAGAGAGAGATAGAGAGATGTGATTCAGGAAAGAAGAAACATGGGGTAAAGAAGTATCTGTGGGACTTTCTGTCCCTATCACCATAATTCCTTTAGCAAAAAATTTGAAAGGTGTGTGTGGTGGCGGGGGGGGATTGTTAAACTGACAATACTAAGCAAAGGATAATTTATTAGATGAGGGAAAATATCAGTGAGTTATCAATATCAGTATCTCTGCCTCTTGGAGCACCAGATGAGGCAACCTTGCACAAAGACTTAGGGGTAAGGCCCTGTGAGGTGCCTGATTCCTCATTGGTCCTTGACACAATCACGGTTTTGACCCAGAACTGTTTCAAAAAGTAAATACGTTGATAAAAGAGAAGTATAAAAAAACCCTGCAGAAATAAGTCATATTCTGAGCTATCATGGAACAGTGGAAATCAAATGATTGCAAGATGAGGTAACAGCTTCTTTTGTGAGCAACTTATAGATTGTTAAGTTAAAGTTGCAGAAAATCAGTTGAATTCTGCCAAAAGGCAGACAAGGAATAAAGTTTCATTTGATTTTCTGGAGAGACCAAAAGTACTTTGTGTAAGTGATGGTAGAATGATGTGGAATGTGACAGAATACAGTCTTCAAATAGTATTGTTTTTCCTGACTGAATGAAGATGCTAATTGCAAGTGTAGAATTACCCTGTCTTCCAAAAAATCTGCAGCAGTTAAATTTATCTTAGTTATTTGGGACTGAGAGAAGAATTCATGCAAAATAAATTTTTGACCATGTCCACACCAAATCAGAGGAAGAACTCTGTCTCATACCTGTAAAACATCTTGCATCCCATCTACAAAATTAACTACAAGTGTATCTTTCTACATACATTCTCTGTGGCTATCATGTAATTAACACAGAACAATAAATCAGGCATGGCATGATTTAGCGTAGATAATAATTTGGATCTCAAAAAAGTGTAGAGTTATAAATTGCTATTATTTATGTTAATTTTTTGTACATGCAAGATACTCTAGTTTGGGACAAAAATTTGGAAATTATTTGTAAAGATGCAGAAAATAATAGTGATAAACCTAATGTATTATGAAAACTAGAGCATATGAAACCAATTATATGGTAATATAAATGTTGTATGAACTACTGAAATAGAAGCTATTACATTATTTTAATTGAGCCTTTGGGGTAAAAGTTTAGAATTTGGTTGCATTTTCTGGCATTGGCAATTAGTTGTTTATAGCAGGGCAGATGCAATTCTAGGTTAATTGAATATCTTTTCATTTTAAGAACTCTAAATAATGGGCACTTAACACCAAATTCACCTTGGATAAAAGATAAATTAGGACACGGACTTATGAACACACAGAATTTAAGAAAATTTTGGATGAAACATTAACATTACATATTGATTTATTTATATTGTCCCTTTCATTGCTTTTTTTCATTTCTTGAGAATATAATTTATTATTGGCCAGGTGTGATAGCTCACACCTGTAATCCCAGCAATTTGGAAGGCTGAGGCAGGTAGATCACCTGAGGTCAGGAGTTCTTGAGACCAGCCTGGCCAATGCAGTGAAACCCTGTCTCTACTAAAAGTGCAAAAATTAGCTGGGAGTGTTGGAGGTTACCTGTAATCCCAACTACCTCAGGGGCTGAGGGAAGAGAATCTATTGAACTCGGGAGGCAGAGGTTGCAGTGAGCTGAGATCACATCACTGCATTCCAGCCTGGGTGACAGAGCAAGACCCTGTAACAAAGAAAAAAAAGAATATAATATATTATTAAGTAGAGTCACCACATTTTACATAGATCTCTTGAACTTATTCTCCTTTCTAACTGAATCTTTTATATTCTTTCACCAACATTTCTCCAATACCAGTCCCCACTCTTCTCCCACCCACTCTACTTCACCGACTCCTCTGGGACCACCATGCTAACCCTCTATTTTTGTGAGATCAACTTCTTTAGATTCCACATATGAGTGCAATCATGTAGTATTTGTCTTCTGGTGCCTGGCTTACTTCACGTAGCAAGATTTCCCAGGTCTGGGAAGGAAGTAGAAATCCAGATCTAGAAAGGACAAAGAACATCAAGTAAGAAGAACTCAAAGAGACCCATATGGAGATACATTTACATATATATATATATATTTTTTTAATTGCATTTTAGGTTTTGGGGTACATGTGAAGAACATGTAAGATTGTTGCATAGATACACACATGGTAGTGTGGGTTGCTGCCTTCCTCCCCATCACCTATATCTGGCATTTCTCGCCATGTTATCCCTCCCCAACTCCCCACCTCCCACTATTCCTCCCCCACAGACCCCAGTGTGTGATGCTCCCCTCCCTGTGTCCATGTGTTCTCATTGTTCAACACCCACCTATGAGTGAGAACATGTGGGGTTTGATTTTCTGTTCTTGTGCCAGTTTGCTGAGAATGATGGTTTCCAGGTTCATCCATGTCCCTACAAAGGTAACAAACTCATCATTTTTTATGGCTGCATAGTATTCCATGGTGTATATGTGTCACGTTTTCCCTGTCCAGTCTATCATTGATGGGCATTTGGGTTGGTTCCAAGTCTTTGCTATTGTAAACAGTGCTGCAGTGAACATTTGTGTGCATGTGTCATTATAATAGAACAATTTATAATCCTTTGGATATATACGGAGATACATTATAATCAAATTGCTGACAGTTAAAGGCAAAATCAGGCTTAACTGTTTAAGCTCCTGCCCAGTGTTGGGAATGTGGAATTTAAAAGAAACTATACTTTCAAAAGTATAGTTTCTTTTTGTCTTTAACTTTGTGCTTTCTGGATCTGGATTTCTGTTTCCTTCCCCAGACTTGAAAAGTCTTCAGCCATTACATCTTTGAATAGGGTCTTTGTTCCATCTCTAGCTCTTCCTTCTGAGACTGATAGTGAGTATATTGTTTCATTGATCATGTCCCATAAGTCTCTTAAGCTGACTTCACTCTTCATTACTATTATTTTTTGGCTCCTCAGATTGGATAACTTCCAATTACTTGTCTTTTTGAGTTTACTGTTTCTTTTTCCTGCTTGCTCTACTCTACTGTTGAACTCCTCTATTGAATTTTTCAGTTTAATTATTGCATTATTTAGCTCTGCTATTTGTTGGACACTTTTTAGTAGTTTTTATAACTTTGTTAAAATTCTCAGTTTATTCATGCATTGCTTTCCTGACTTTGGTGAGCATGTTTATTATTGTTCTTTTAAAATTTCTATTGGGTAAATCATATATCTCCATTCATTAGGGTCCATTTATTTGGAACATATTTTCCTGCTTGTTCATTTTCCTTGTCTCTCTGTTAGTTTCTGTGCTTGAAAGACAGTTCCATATCCCAGTTTTGTCAGACTAGCCTGACATAGAAGATGGACCTCACCAATCAGTTCAGTCAGAGATTCTAGGTGCCTCTCAAACCTTTCTGCTTGTCCAAACCTCTTTCTTTGTTCTTAGTGGCCCCCAAAAGATTTAGGTGTACCAAATCCTATCAGTTTCTTAAAGCAAATGAGACAGAAACCAGTAATTTGACATACAGCTAGAGAAGTTAAATATTGGATGTATGTTCCAGTTCTTTCTATCCTCAGGAAGAAACTGAGGGCTAGAGTTGATCTTCCACTCACTCCGCATTAAACTGAGGAGAGAATCTATGACAAATGCCCACACTCTCATTCAAACTGCACCCTCTGATACTGGGGGTATAGAGACTGCAAATGTGCCCATTGAAAAACCACCTCTTTATTCTTTGTGGTCTAGAAAGGCTCAGGAATGCAGAGTCCCACCAACTTTCAGAGCTAAGGGATTAAAAAGGCATTCCCTGAGATGGGAGCTGTAAATATTGGTGCCCTTGATGCATGCACAAACAAGGGAGAAAGGAAAGCCAGGGGCTTCCTATTCTGCCATCTCACTGACATCACTCCAATGCAGTGTGATTTGAGAAACATTCAGGACCCTGCCTGCCCGAAGTTTCTTCCCTACTACATCCTGCCTCCCTGATTTCACTTTTCTGCCCTTATCGTTTTTCCTATTGCCTGGATTTAGGCAGCAGATGTAGAAGCATCTGTTCCATATACTCTAGTATATGCAGGTTAGTGTTTTTCATTTATAAAGCAATTTTTCATCATTATCTCATTTAATCCTCATAGTAACTACATGACGTAGGTTCTTTTTTTTTTTTTTTTTTTAAACAGAGAAACAGAAGATCAAACTTGAAGTAACAGCAAGTAGGTGGCAGAGTGAAGAGCAGATCCAGAGGCCTCTCTAAACTCCTGGTCAGCACGCTTTCAACACCAACACACACCACAATAGAACGGACTACAAACTTCTTGGAAACTATTTAAATCACAAAGATAATGACTTTTGTCTTGAACCATTTGTTGTCTGTCACAGGAGACATGAGGTATCATCTTTGGGCAAAGTCTTCGCCCGTTTTGTAATTTAAGTAAAACTTTAGTGCTGATTTTCTCTCCCTCCTAGTGTTAGTCCTGGCTGCTGGGAAAGGAAAGGAAATGCTTTCACACTTTATAGACAACCTTGGCTTCAACCACATCATTTGCTCCATTTTTTTTCTGCTAAAAAATAGGAAAAAGCAGATGTAAAGACTTCTCTGTTTCTCTTTAAAGGAAGAAGATAATAGTTGTTTTGCACATTTTAATTTAGCATATTTTAAAGGATTGAGAATTGATTTTTTTAATTGCAAGATTTATCTTGGGTAAAAATATTAATGTGAGTTGAGCTAAGAATACTTTTTTTGAATATCAGGAGGCAAGGAGGAGCCTCTGGAGATCTGTTTGTAAACCTCCAGCAACCCTCATAGTCTCTTTGAGACGAGCTGGACACTAAGACCTGGGCCCATTCTGGCATCACAGGCACATGGACCTCAGTTAGAATACGTGATGGAGTTGGATGTGGGTGCAGGGTATCTTCTAACCAGGCCCTCATCTCTGCAATTCTCCATCACAAAATGAAAGGCCACCTCTGACTTCTCTTGGTCTCCCATTCTCATTTCTCTTTTTTTGAGACAAGGTCTCACTTTGTCACCCAGGGTGGAGTGTAGTGGTGTGATCATGGCTTACCGAAGGCTCATCTTCATGGCTTTAAGTGATCCACCCACTATAGCCTCCCAAGTAGCTAGGACCACATGTATATGTCATTACACTCAGCTAATTTTTTAATTTTTAAAAATTTTGTGTAGAGATGAAGTCTCACTGTATTCTTCTCAGTACTGACTTTTCTTTTTTTTTTTTTTTTTTGAGACAGGATTTCTGTTACCCAGACTAGAGTGCAGTGGCACAATCTCAGCTCACTGCAACCTCGCCTCCCAGGCTTAAGTGATTCTCCTGCCTCAGCCTCCTGAGTAGCTAGGATTACAGGCATGTGCCACCACACCCTACTAATTTTTGTATTTTTAGTAGAAACAGGGTTTCACCATGTTGGCCAGGCTGGTCTTGAACTCCTGACCTCAGATGAACCACCTCCCTCGGCCTCCCAAAATGAGCCACCACACCCAGCCAGTGCTGACTTCTCTGCCTATTTCCATTGTGCCCCTCAGACCTTGCTCCTTGGTGAATGGCTTTCTATTCACCTCCTTCTTTCACTGAGATCCAGATGCCCCATGTGGACTTCCTGAGTGGAGGCTACTTATTCTGTTTTTCCATGCACCATGGGGCTGGAAAAAGTTTGACATTAACCCAGATTTTTTTTTTTAATGTTTCCAGGCATTACAGTTTTACCTGGTAAAAATTGCTATTTATTTTGAGTTTCATTATATTAGTCTATATAAGCCACAATATCTTCTGTTTAACTGCCATTGACCTACCTCCCAGTTACTGTTATTCATTTATTGAAGACCCTGGCACCTGATTTATAATCTTTCTCTCTATCTCAAGTCCTGACATCATCCCAGGAGATTTCAATGACAAGAATTGAACCATCCAAAGTCCTAGTCTCATAATTCTGAAACTTCTTACTTCTAGAGACAATCACTTTGCCGCAGTTTCAGTCAGACACTCAAGGGCTATTTCCTAAAAGAGTTGTCCTTTGCTCTGGTTTGAACGCACCCCCATGCCCCCAAAAAAGCATATGCTAGAAACTTAATCCCCAAAGCCACAGGGTTAAAAGGTGGGTCCTAATGAGAAGTGATTAGGCCATGAGGGCTCTACCTTCATGAATGGATTAATGCATTCTGCATTAGTGTAGAAGTAGGCTTATTATCACATGAGTGAGTTAATCATAAAAGGACAAATTTGGCCCCCTTCTCTCCCTCTTTCTTGCCCTCTCTTTCCTCTTCTTTCATGGGATGATGCAGCAGGAAGGCCCTCATCAGACATGGTCCCTTGCTTTCCAGCCTCCAGAATGATGAGCCAATACATTTCTGTTCATTATAAAATTAACTAGTTTAGGTATTTTGCTATAGCAGCACAAAGTATACCAAGACACCTCTGAAGTCTTCACCTTCCCTCTACCTTCTAGTTTTCTCATGCTTGCTTCCTCTGGGCACTTTGTCTATTTTTCCTCTCTGCATTGGCATTTTCTCAGCCTTTATTTTTTCTTTTTCCTCTTTAGACCCCATGATTGAGCATCATTTTCTTCTTAGTAACTCTGAACCTCTATCACTGTCCTTTAGTTCCACATTAAACTCCCACACCACACATTCCTAGCAGAAGATTGTGTCTCTTACTCCACTGAGAAGTTTATGCCTCTGGTTTCATCTTTCTCAACTTTCAGCAGCCTACCCTTTATTGCCTCTTCTTTTCTTAGTCTCAGAGGATGTGTTTCCTTGATGCCACTTTCTTCTCCCACACCCACACTTAGTCTCGCAGTCATCACCTCCATTTTCTTATATAAAAACTTCTCCCTCATGATATAAAAATAGTAATTTTTTCCATCCTAAAAAAAAAATCTTTCAAAAAACATAACTGCCTTTATGCCGTGTTCATCTCTAACAAGGTAGCATCCTATCCATGTATCTCAGAAGAGTTGCCTAACACTCACTGCCTACACTTTTCACCTCCCATACATTCCTTAATTGGCTGCAGTTTGGCTTCTTGTCCCAATCATTCCATTAAAACGGATATCACTAAAAGCAATAACAGTTCCTGAAGTGCCAATTCCAGTAAATGTTTTTCAGTTCGTATCTTATTGAATCTCTTTGACATTATTAATCTCTTTCCCTTCTCGAAACTGAATTTCCTTGGCACCTGGGACACTAATTCTTTTGATTCTCATAATATCTCACAATTCTATCTCTGGTCTTTTTTAGGCTTCTTTTCCTCTTACAGATTGGAAGTCTCCAAAGTTGCCCATGGTTTCACATTCTCCGTAAGTGAGCTGTTCTACCTCCATGACTTCTGTAAGTCACTAACATGAGAGAATCTCTTTTTCATCCACACCTCTTTCTAAGTTTTAGAGTTGGGAGTTTTAGAGTTGGGTGTTTACCTTCTAGACCACTCCAGCTCATCACTCAAACATAACATGTCCCCAAACCAACTCCTTCTCCTGAATTTGCTAATTTATTCATCCTTGCCTGAGCACCAGATTAAAACTTGGAGGATGTTTTATCCTCAACTTCTTTTTTTCCTTTGTCCACCATATCATATTCATGGCCAATCATTCCAAATTAAGTCAAGACTCATTTCTCCCTCCCCTGGATTGTTGTAATGACCTTCACACAAGTCTCCCTGCTTTCATTACTGTTTACTTTCAGTCTATCCTTATAGGATAGTCAGTACAATCTAATGAAATATAAATCTGACTATATCAAGCTCATTCTTAAAGGATTTAAATAATTGAATGGTACCTATAGAAACATGTCTAGGTTCTTCACACATAAGAGTTTCCATGATGTAATATCTGTAGATGCCTTTGGCCTCATCAATCAGTCCTCTCTACTTGACTCTTTCTGCTTTGGCAACAAGGAACTGCATGGAGTCCACATCCCACACCACCCCAATCAGGCAGGACTAACTACAGGTATTTGCTCATGTTCTTCTCTTGCCTGAAATTCATCACCATTTTTCTCTGTCTTTTATGTGGATGAATCCCTCATTCTTTAAGACTCAGTTTATAAGCCCTCCTCATGTTCCTTAGCTGATACTTGAGCCTTTCCTCAGAGCTTCTATAATACTCTGTATATTCTGCCAAATTGCTTTACACTGTCTTCTCTGTTTATCTTCCCCCCACATTGTATGCTTCTTGAGATCTCATTAAACTTTCTATTCCTCTTGTCTTGCCTAGTGTCACATATCTAGAAGGTGCTTGGAAAACACTTTGGACTTGAATTATACTGGAGTTCAAATCCTTTTTCTTCCATGCATCGTTCTGTGATGTACATAAGTCACCTTACCTGTCTGAGACATGCTTCCTTATCTATAATTAATCTTTTATTTTTCAATAAAAAACCCTAAAGATCAAATGAGAAAATATATAAATATTCCTTGTAAATTATAAAGTACTCTGAAAATACTGTATTATATAGAATATGCAGAAATATATAGACAAAAAAGATCTTTCATATTATGGATCCTATACAAATTTTAACAAAACTTCATACTTATTAAAAAATCTGCATAAGCATTTTTATATCAGTATGTGCTATGGTTTGAATGTTTGTGTCCTTACAAAATTCATGTTCCTCTAATGTAATACTATTATAAGATGGGGCCTTTTGGGAAGTGATGAACTTATGAGGTTTTCACCTTCATGAGCAAGATTAATGAGAACTGTCTAGTCTTTTGCTCTTCTACTCTTTCACTATGTGAAGACACCTAATTCTTCAATGCCCAGACACCAATAAACATCCACAAAACATGACCTCACCAAATGAACTAAATAAGACATCAGGGACCAATCTGAGAGAGAGAGAGAGAGAGAGAGAGAGAGAGAGAGAGAGAGAGAAAGCTGACCTTTCAGACAAGGAATTCCAAACAACGGTTTTGAGGAAACTCAATGAAATTTAAGATAATACAAAGAATTTTAAAATACTCTCAGATAAATTTAACAAATAGATTGAAATAAAAGAATCTGACTGAAATTCTGGAGTTGAAAAATGCAATTGATAAACTGAAGAATGACTCAGAGTTTCCTGATAGAATTTATTCTGCAAAAGAAAGAATCAGTGAGCTTAAGACAGGCCATTAGAAAACATAGAGTCAGAGGAGGCAAAAGAAAAAGGAATAAAAAAAATGAAATGAGGCATGTTTACAAGATCTGGAATATAGTCTCAAAAATCTCAAAATCTAAGAGTTATTAACCTTGAAGAGAAGATAGAGAAATTGGGGTAGAAATTTTGTTCAGAGGGAAATAACAGAAGACTTTCCAAGAGAAGAAAGATATCAATAAGATTATAGAACACCAAGCAGATTTAACCTAAAGAAGAATACCTTACATCTTTTAATAACCAAACTCCCAAAAGTCAAGGATAAAGAAAGGATCCTAAAAGCAGCAAGAAAGATGAAACAAATAATATACAATACATCTGGTAGCAGACTTTCCAGTGGAAACCTTACAGGCCTGGAGAGAGTGGCATGACATATTTAAAGTGCTGAAAGATAAAAAATTCTTATGCTAGAGTAGTGTATCTGGTGAAAATATCCTAAACTGGAGGGATTTCATCAACACCAGACCTGTCCTACACGAAATGCTAAAAGCAGTTCTTCAATATGAAAGGAAAATATGTTAATGAGGAATAAGAAATCATCTGAAGGTTCAAAACTCACTGGTAATAGTAAGTACACTGAAAAACACAGAAAGTTATAACACTGTAATTGTGGTGTGCAAACTACTCATATCCTAGGTAGAAAGATGAACTGGATCAAAATAATAACTACAACAACTTTTCAAGACCTAGACAAGTACAATAAAATATAAATAGAAGGAACGAAAAGTTAAAAAGTTGGGGGAGGAAGTTAAAGTGTAGAGTTTTTATTCGTTTTCTCTTTGTTTATGCAATCAGTGTTAAGTTGACATCATGATCTGTGGCCTACAAGAAATATGCTTCACCTATAAAGACACACATATACTGAAAATAAAGGTATAGAAAAAGATATTCTATGCCAAAAGAAATGAAACATGAGCAGGAGTAGCTATACTGTATCAGATAAAATACATTTTAAGACAAAAATTATAAAGAGAAACAAAGAACATCATTATACAATGATAAAGAGGTAAATTTAGCAAGAAGATAGACCAATTGTAAATATATATTCACCAAAAACTGGAGTACTCAGCTAGATAAAGCAAATATTATTAGAGCTAAGTAGAGAGATAGACCCTGAATACAATAATAACTAGAGGCTTCAACACTCACTTTCAGCACTGGACAGATCATTCAGAGAGAAAATCCACAAAGAAACATCTAACTTAATCTGTACCATAGACCAAATGGACCTAGTAGATATTTACAGAACATTTCATCCAATGACTACTGAAGACACATACTTTTACTCAGCCCATGAATCTTTCTCAAGTGTAGACCATGTGTTAAGCTCAAAACAAGTCTTAAAACATTTTAAAGTTTTGAAATAATATTAAGTATCTTCTCTGATCACAATGGAATAAAACTAGAAATGAATAAAAAAGGAATTTTAGAAACTACATAAACACATGGAAATGAAACAACATGCTTCTGAATGACAAGTGGCTCAATGAATGCATTAATTAAGAAATTGTTAAAATTCTTGAAACAAATGATACTGGAAATACAACATACCAATGCCTATGGGATACAGTAAAAGCATTACTAAGAGGGAAGCTTATAGGCATTTATACCTATGCCTATAAGCTTAGAAAAAGTAGAAAATGTCAAATAAACAACCCAATGATACATCTTAAAGAATTAGAAAAGCAAGAGCAAACCAAACACAAAATTAGTCAAAGAAAGGAAATAATAAAAATAGGACCAAGAATAAATAAAACTGAAATGAAGAAAACAATATAAAAGATTGATGAAATGAAAAGTTGGTTTTCTGAAAAGATAAAATCAACAAACCTTCAGCCAGACTCAGAGAAAAAGAAAATACCCAAATAAGATCAGAGATGAAAAAGAAGATATTATGACCAATACCACAGAAATTCAAACTCATTTTCCACAAAGGTACTAAGAATTATTAATTAATTAGAGGCTGCTGTGAGCAACTATATGCCAATAAATTGGAAAATCTAAAAGGAATGGATAAATTCCTGCCAAGATTGAATTATGATGAAATCTAAAACCTGAATAGACTAAAAACAAGTAATGAGAGCAAAGCCGTAATAAAATGTCTCAGCAAAGAATGATTTCACTATTGAATTTTACCAAACATTTCCAGAAGAACTAATGCTGACTCATTCAAACTATTTTGAAAAATGGACTAGGAGGAAATACTTCCAAATGTATTCTACAAGGCTGATATTACACTGATACCAAAGCTAGATGAAGACCCATTAAAAAAGAAAAGAAAAGAAAACTACAGGCCAGTATCCCTGGATGAACACTGATGCAAAAGTCCTCAACAAAATACTAGCAAACCAAATTCAACAATTCATTAGAAAGATCATTCATCATGGCCTAGTGGGATTTATCCCAGGGATGCAAGGATGGTTCAACATATGCAAGTCAATCAGTGTGATACATCATATCAACAGAATGTAGGACAAAACCCATATGATCATTTCAATTGATTCTAAGAAAGCTTTTGATAAATTTTCACATTGCTTCATGATAAAAACCCTAAAAAAACAGGGAATAGAAGGAGCATACCTCAACATAATAAAAGCCATATGTGACAGACCCACAACTAGAATTATACTGAATGGGGAAAAACTGAAAGCCTTTCCTCTAAGATCTGGAACAAAACAAAGATACCCATTTTCACCACTGTTATTCAATGTAGTACTATAAGTCCTAGCTAGAGCAGTCAGAAAAGGAAAAAAAATAAAGGGCATCCAAACTGGAAAGGAAGAAGTAAAAATATTTTTGTTTGAAGATGATATGATCTTCTATTTGGAAAAATCTAATGACTCCACCAAAATGCTATTAGAAATGATAAAAAAAATTCAGGAAAGTTGCAGAATACAAAATCATACAAAAATCAGTAGCATTTCTATATGCCAACAGTGGGCAATCTGAAAAAGAAATCAAGATATTAACCCCAGTTACAATAGCTACAAATAAAAAAATATAAAGAAGGGAAGGATTTCTACAATGAAAACTATAAAATATATTGATGAGAGAAATTGAAGAGACTATAATAAAATGGAAAAATATTTCAGGTTCATGGATTAGAAGAGTCACTATTGTTAAAATATCCAAATTACCTAAAGCAATCTATAGATTCAACATGCTCCCTATCAAAATATCAATGACATTTTTCACAGAAATGGAAAAAACAATCCTAAAATTTATATGGCCATAAAATACCTAGAATAGCCAAAGCTATCCTGAGCAAAAAGAAGAAAATTGGAGGAATCATGTTGCCTAAATTCAAATTGTGCTACAGAGCCATAGTAACCAAAATGTCATGGCACTGGCATAAAAATAGACACATAGACTAATGGAACAGAACAGAGAACCTAGAAACAAATGCATACATCTACACTGAACTCATTTTCAACAAAGGTGCTAAGAATATGCACTGAGGAAAACACAATCTCTTTAATAAATAGTGCTGGGAAAACTGTATGTCCGTATGCAGAAGAATGAAACTAGACTATCTCTTGCCATATAAAAATATCAAATCAAAATGGATTAAACACTTGATCAAAGTCCTCAAACTATGAAACCACTAAAAGAAAACTTTGGGGAAATTGTCCCAGGAAAATGATGTGGGTAATGATTTCTTGAGCGATACGCCGCAAGCATAGGCAACCAAAGCAAAAATGGACAAATGGGATTACGTCAAGTTAAAAAGCTTCTGCACAGCATCAACAAAGTGAAAAGACAACCCATAGAATGGGAGAAAATATTTGCAAATTACCCATCTGACAAGGGATCAAAAATCAGAATATATAAGGAGCTCAAACAACTCTATGGGAAAAAAATCTAATAGTCTGATGGAAAATGGGCAAAAGATCTGAACAGACACTTCTCAAATAAAGACATAAATGGCAAACAGATATATGAAAAGGTGCTCAACATCACTGATAATCAGAGAAATGCAAATCTGAACTACAATAAAATATCATCTTACCCCAGTTGAGATGGCTTTTATCCGAAAATGGATAATAGCAAATGCTAGTGAGATTGTGGAGAAAGGAAACCTGCGTATTACTGTTTGTGGAAATGTAAACTAGTGCAACCGCTGTAGAGAAGAGTTTGGAGGTTCCTCAAAAAACGAAAAATAAAACTGCCATGCAGTCTACCTAACCATACAACCCCTGCTCCATACAATCCAGCAATCCCACTGCTAGATATATACCCACAAAAAAGGGAATTAGTAAATATCGAAGTGATATCTGCACTCCTGTGTTTATTGCAGGGCTATTCACAATAGCCAAGATTTGGAAGCGTCCTAAATGTCTATCAGCAGATGAATGGATGAAGAAAATGTGGTACATATTCAAAATGGAGTACTATTCAGCCATAAAAAAGAATGAGATCCTGTCATTTGAAACAACATGGATGGAACTAGAGTTCAGTATGTTAAGGGAAATGAGTCAGGCAGAGAAAGACAAACTTTGTGTGTTCTTACTTATTTGTGGGAGCTAAAAATGAAAACAGTTGAACTCATGGAGATAGTAAAATAATGGTTACCAGAGGCTGGGAAGGGTAGTGGAGGAGTTGGGGGAAAGTGGGGATGATCAGTGAGTCCAAATCGAATAAATAAGTTCTAATATTTGATAGCATAACAGGATGGCTATCGTCAATAATAGTTGTATTTTAAAACAACTTAAAAAGTATAATTGGATTGTTTGTGACACAAAGGTTATGCTTGAGGTGATGGATGCCCCATTTACCCTGATATGGTTATTAGTCACTGTATACCTGTATCAAAATATCTCATGTCCCCAAAAATATATACAACTACTGTGTATAAACATAAGAAATTAAAAAAGAAGAGAAATAATACTAATCAATAACATTCAGTAACAAATAAGTATACCATTTTCTTTAAACTTTGCTTTACAAAAAGACAATAGGAAGTCATTGAAGGTTTTGGAATAGAAAAGTGACATAAAGTAGCATTTATAATTTTCAAAAAAAAAAGAAAGAAAAAGAAAAAGTCCTTTCAGGAGACAGTATTAAGGGTGCAGCCAAGAGACCCTTTTGTTAAGAAGATTAGTATGGCTAGAAGGAAGCCAGATGCTGTTCATCAAATAATGGAAGAATGACCCTGAAGGCATTTTAGAAATCTTTAAGGCTGGCATTCCTATCATAGGCCCAGAGTGCCAGGGATTTGAGAACAGTTTGAAGGGAAGGACTCAGGATGCCCATGGGACCTAAGAGCTCACTGTCCAAGGATGCCTCAAGTTTTTTTCCATGCATTCCAGTACAGGGGTCCTCAGCCAGCCCAGATGTGGCTGCAATGGGCCCAGATGCAGTGTGATATGCCATTACATCCCCACCCCAAAAAGGGCACAGACAGTAAACCTTGGTGGTGTCCATGTGGTGCAAACTTTGTAGGCACACAGAATGTAGGAGCTGTGAGGACAGGCCCACCCCAGAGCCTCCACCAGGGCAATGTCTACTGGAGCTGTGGGGTAGGACTACCCCTGAGACTCCAGACTCAGAACTGCCAGAATACAACTCCAGCCTGGGAGAGCTGCAGCAGGGTATGCTCCCCACAAAGCTATAGGGGCAGGGTTGCTTGGAGCTTTCAGCACCCAACCCCTGCTTCAAAGTGTCTGTAAGACAGAGTATGGAGTCAAAGAAAATTATTCTCCAGCCTTAAGATTTAATATCATTTTTCTTGTTAGGTTTCTCATTTTGTTGGAACTTGCTAACCAAGAAAGTTTCTTCCCAGTTTTTCCCTTTTGCAATGGGAAGGCCTATTCTATGCCATTCCACCTTGTAGAATCACATAACTTGGTTGATTTCACAGCCTCACAGCTGGAGGGGGAATTTGCCTCAGGATGAATTGTATCTTGAGTTGCACCCATGTATGATTTAGAAGAGAATTTGGACATCTATTTTAAAGTCGATGCTGAAATAAGTAGACTTTGGGGGCTATTTGGTTGGAATGAATGTGTTTTGTTTGTGAGAAAGACATGAATTTTTTTAAGGAGGCAGGGGCAGAACGCTATGATTTGAATGTTTGTTTCCTTCCAAAATTCATGTTGAAACTTAATACCCAGTGCAACAGTATTAAGATATGGGGCCTTTTGGAAAATGACTAAGTTATGAGAGCTCTGCCCTTGTGAATGTGATTAATGCCCTTATAAACAAAGCTTCTGAGACCTGCCTGGCTGTTTTTATTCTTCAACCCTTCTACCATGTGAGGATACCTATATGTCATCATCTATGAGGAATGGGCCTCATCAAACACCAAATCTGCCAGTGCCTTGATCTCGGACTTCCCAGCCTCCAGAACACAGTTCTGGAGTTTTCATACAAGAAATGTATTTCTATTATTAATGCATTACCCAGTCTCAGGCATTTTGTATAGCAGCATGAACAAACTGAGATAGTGTGGTAGTTTGCCAAGTGTAGCAAGAGGATTATCTCTTTGTTCAAAAGCCTAGTCAATACTTATAGAGGCACTAGAATTAAACCTCTGAAAATAATCAGCTACTATCACTTAATAGCTGTGACAAGAACACTATTTTAGCTTCAACATCAGGACATGCACCTTCAGAGAATCTTAAAAAAAAATGCATAGCATCACATCATTTTTCTCTGTGCCTCCAGATTACTCCTTCTACCCAACTCCTTCAGCAGACACATTTTATACATTTCTCAATTCCATGTGAAAATCAGGCCATGGAGAACAGATGCGGATGAGATTGCACAAACCAACCTGATTTACCTTAAGTGAATACATGTCACTTATCCAGTTCTTCCTCTACTGCTGGTCAAGAGAGTAGGAAAAATAGTTCCATTCTGTGAGGACAGTTCCTGATTCAGATAAATGGAAATTAGAAACCAATAACTATGTGATCACTAGAAGTGATCAGTTCTGATGATTTAAATCTTCATAGAAAATAGGAGCTAGAAAACTCCTCATCCCAGATTGTGCAACAGAGAACTTCAAGGAACTAAAAGCACTAAGGCAAGAGTAACATAATCATTTGCTCTTCATGGTGGAGGGGGGATATAGGAGCTTCCAGAACAAGGGAAATTATTGAGGGTAGAGGTACAAGGCCTCGGCTTTGGAGATGAAGACCTGGCTCTGTCAGCTACTGAATGGGTGACCTGTGGCAGGTTATTTAATCTTTCTGGGCCTCAGTTTCCTTATTTGTCATGTGGGGACCAATCACAAGTTATATCTCATGGAGCTGTGTTTATATATATGTGTGTGCGTGTGTGTGTTATATATGTATATATCTGTGTTTTTATATATGTCACATATGTTGCTGTATATAAAAAACAGAAAGAGAGAGAGCTATCGAGCTAGTGCACATGCATGCCTGGCTTGTATTCAATAAACAGTGGATATTACTTTAATTAAAGTTGAATTCATGTGAAGAGAAATGAAAGTGCAGGGGAATAAAGGAAGACTATAAAGATATGTTGGAACCAGATTTTGCAGCTCTTGACATCTAGGTTACAATGTTAAGGTTTTGTTTAGACAATGGGGAGCCTTCAAAGGTTTTTGAGTGGGAGCATGACACAATTACAGATGTGGTTTTTGAAGATTGATCTGGAAGCAGTGTATGGAGCGAGCTTTCAGGGAAATATCAGGAGGTAGAGAAAACAGATAGGACGCTAGTGTTTTAGTGCATAAGACCTGATGAAGTCTGACCTGTGGCAGTGTTGACTGGGTTGAAGAGGGATATTGTTGAGATACTGGCAAGAGGAAGTTAAAGATAGCACCTGTATTTCACACTTTTGTGACTGGAGGATAATGTCTTTATTTTAACAATGAGAAGCATAGGTAGGGAAATGAGTTCGAGAGAGTCTATAATTTAATGTTGAATCTGGGTATTTCAGAGGCTACAGAGATAGAAATGTCCAACAGGCATTTGGGTACAGTAACTCTCTAGCACGCTATGATCAATATTTTGGTATATTTCTTTGAATTATTGGTTCCTATTTCAGAACACTCTGCTTGATTTTTAAAAAAATGCAATCAGGCATGTAGGATTCACCCACAGAATCACTCTTTATAGCAAACCTGGCTGGAATGCATTTCTTCGATTAAGTGACTCTTTAGGAATTCCCAGCCCACTGCTGTGCTACCCAAGCTAATCACATTTGTTGGCCACTAGGAAGACGTTTGAATTCAAACAAGAGCCCATGCAAACTCCTCTACCTCTGTCTTCCTGGAGTTCCTGTGTTCTACTTCCCACCCAAACTGGCTGAAAACATGAACAAGTCTGATTCTTGTATAACTGTGTTGAACAGTCTGTCCCTTCATTCTCCTTATCAAAGAACTCACCCTGGCTGCAGAGGCTGAGCCTCCCCAGGGAAAACCATACTGAGACCTAGTGTCACATTCACCTTATCTGTATTGTACGCTTCTGTTCTTTAAACTCCCCTTCTGTTGTCCTGATAGACACCAAGGTGGCGTTTAAATGGTCTCTAATACCCGGGTTTCCAGTGGTGCCTCAGGAAAAGATTGCGCCCACATTAGCAATTTTCCAAGTTTTGGCAAAGGTGCCTTCTACAGCCCAGCCTCTGTTGACCAGTTCACACTTCTCATCCATCCAATCTCCAGACAAGGGGGTCCTGCTGTTTTCTGATCATATTCAGCTCTCAGGGATCTATTTTTTTGAGAGAGACTTGAGTATGTTGATCAATTTCCTTTAAAATGTATTTATTGTGTGTAAAACATTGAACTAGACAATGCCAGAGACCTGCTTAAGATGAAAGAGATCCACAGTTTTTGTTTTCAAATGAAATTAGGATCCAGTGAGGCAAGTTGACATGTACACAAATGAGGCAAGGGAGGATGGGCAGGGGTGAGCATGAGGAAGAGGAGGGTGAAAAGCGAAACATGAGTTAAATCTGCAACTTAGCAGCTACAAGACTTAAATTTTATACTGAAGACAGGGTACTTTGAAACCCTTTCTCTGCAGAATGGCTAATGGTAGAGCCCAAGAAGTCTCTGGGGACAGGTGGAGGTCCCATTTCAATGCCATCTCGGAGGCCTATTATGTATAGTGTTCTATATGGCTAGAAGAGTGGCTGAGAGGTTGAGTTGAAGGGACCATTTTGTTAAAGTGAAAACAGAGCAAACAAACACATTTTACACAGTTGCTCAGGTGCTATCTTTAATGGTAAATAAAGGAGATGAAGATAGTATACTGCTTAAGAAATTATGTTTTGGTTATAAGTCTAGAATTCAGGTAAGGTTTCTGCTGATTTGCCTTTTTTTTGGTACTTTTATTATTGTCAGACTGAGGACTCTCATGAATACAGTCTCTAATGGAAGACACGTTTTATGCACTGTTTCTTTTTTTTTTTTTCTTATTTTTTTATTGCATTTTAGGTTTTGGGGTACATGTGCAGAGGATGCAATACAGTTGCATAGGTACACACATGGCAGTGTGGTCTGTTTGCTTTCACCCCCTCACCCACATTTGGCGTTTCTCCCCTCTTGTGTGTAGAATATGTGTGCATTCATTGTGCATGCAGTCTGCATTTCCCCATTTGATTCTCACACCAGCCCTGTATACAGGTCTTAGTTCAAAAAATTATGAGACTTGCTCCAGTTTCTTCCTAACCAGAGGGTAATTTTTGTGTGGTCGAGGGCCATCTTATGTCTCTAGGAGCCAGAAAAGAAATGAACTGAAGAATTTATGACAGAGCCGCAGAAAAAAACCTCAAAAACTTTCCTCAGTTCTGTGCTTTTTAAAAAGAATATAATAGCAATTCATTTCTTTTAGATCAAGCAAGTCAGCTGGGACTACATCCAAAAGAATATATTAGGTCGGTGCAAAGGTAATTGCGGTTTTTGCCACAATTACATTAAAAGTAATGGCAAAAACCACAATTACTTTTGCACCGACCTAATATCTGGTGCTAGACACATTACTAGAACCCTATGGTGCTAAGGGGAGGGTTTAGCATGGTATTTCAGAAATTCAGAAATTGCTGGGTTCATGCAGAAGAATAAAGACTCAAGTCCACAAATCAAGGGCTAGCAAAGGATGAGGCCAGAAATAGGGTCAATAGATTCATTGTGTGTGACACCACTGACATGTGCTCTTCCTTTGAAGGGTTTCAGCCTCAATTACTTTTATTCTCAGGTTTTTGTGGTCCATCTAATTGTCCTGACCCTACAGGCAGGGATTTGGACAACGTAAGTTCATTTCAAATCGTTAAAATATCTCAGAGTCATTTCAGGAGAGACCCATCTTTGTCAACGTTTATGTCTTTAGTTAATGGGATGGGTCCTTTGATGGAACTTGAGGTTCAATAATGGGAAAAATATCCATGGTGATCCAGGTAAACTGTATTCTAAGGGTGGTAGGGCAGACTAGGGTAGAAGCCTTTTCTTGGGAAGAGTTTTCTTTCTCCAGGGAGAAGGTCAATTAACTAGGTTTAAGGACTCTAATTTAATACTTAGAGGACCCTGCTTCTTAGAGCCATGGAATGAGGCAAAGCACGAAACCAGTGCACGAAGCCTGTGCAAGGTTCATCATAAGGTGTTGACAATATTGGATATTATTATAGCCTGAGACGCAGAAAAGAATACATTATGAATTGGCTCAATCTCTTCTTTTTACATATTACAGAGAAAAAAGTAAGAGAACCACAAATTCATATTTTATTGTTAGCTGTGATTGAGACACAGCCCTGTGCAGAGAGCTTGAACAGGTTTGGCTGGAGCACTTCCCTCAAACTACGGTATAACTCAGGAGCTGCAACTGAGGGGCAGTTCTACATGCTTGTTAGCATAAGAACAAACATCAACAGAGGAAAAGTGACTCATCTACATGACAAGCTGACCTCAACTGGCCAGCTAGTTTCAGGGCCGTTACTGCTACTTAGAAGAAGTCCAACTGACCGGTTTTTATTTTATGTTCCATGCCTTTTATGTCCTCAATAAAAATCTTCAAGGTCTCAAAGCTCTTCTCCTATATTTTCATCTAGAAGGTTATGGTTTTAGTTTTTATGTTTTGTCCTATGATTTATTTCAAGTTAATTTTTATGGAGAATGTAAGTTAAGGGTTGAAGTTCATTTTTTTTCCCATACAGATATCCAGTCATTCCTGCTCAATTGGTTGAAGACTGTCTTTTCCTTGCTGAATAATCCTGGCTCCTTTGTTGAAAATTAGTTGACCATTCATGTGTGAGCTCCACATTGCATTGATCCATTTGTCTATCTTACATCAGTTCCCCATTGTCTTGATTGCTATAAGTTTTCTGTCTGTTTGGTTTGTTTTGTTTTTGAGACGGAGTCTTGCTCTGTCACCTAGGCTAGAGTGCAATGGCGCAATCTTGGTTCACTGCAACCTCTGCCTCCTGGGTCCAAGCGATTCTCCTGCCTCAGCCTCCTGAGTAGTTGGTATTACAGGTATCCACCACCACACCCAGCTAATTTTTGTATGTTTAGTAGAGATGGGTTTTTGCCATCATTAGTCTTGGAGTCAGGTAAGGTAAGTTCTCCAACTTTGTGCTTCTTTTTCAACACTGTTTTTGATATTCTAGGCCATTTACAATTCCATATACATTTTAAAGTCAGTGTGTCAACTTCTACAAAAAAAGACTGCTGAGGTTTTACAGGTATGACACTGAATCTAAAATCATTTTGGAGAGAATTAATATCTTAATGCTGAGACTTGCAGTTCATAAACATACGTGTATGTGTTAATTTATTTAGGTGTTCTGAATTTATCATAGCAACATTTTATAGTTTTCAGTGTATTGATCTTGCATATATGTATCAAATATATATATATATTTTATTGCATTTTAGGTTTTGGGGTACATGTGAAGATCATGTAAGATTGTTGCATAGGTACACACGTGGCAGTGCGATTTGCTGCCTTCTTCCCCATCACCTATATCTGGCATTTCTCCCCATATTATCCCTCCCCAACTCCCCATCCCCTGCTGTCCCTCCCCTAGTTTCCCACTACAAACCCTAGTGTGTGATGCTCCCCTCCCTGTGTCCATGTGTTCTCATTGTTCGACACCCGCCTATGAGTCAGAAAATGCGGTGTTTGGTTTTCTGTTCTTGTGTCAGTTTGCTGAGAATGATAGTTTCCAAGTTCATCCATGTCCCTACAAAGGACATGAACTCATTGTTTTTTATGGCTGCATAGTATTCCATGGAATATATGTGCCACATTTTCCCTGTCCAGTCTATCATCGATGGGCATTTGGGTTAAGTGTTTCATTTTAAAATGTTATTATAGATCATATTATTTATTTGACTTTATTTTCTAATTTTGTATTGCTAGTATATAAAAATATAATTGGTATTAAATATTGACCTTATAAGCTGTGACCTTGCTAAATTCACTTGTTCTAGAAATTTTGTTATGGATTTTTTAGGATTTTTCTACATACATAAATTGTGTTTTATTTTACATGACTTTGTAATGCAATAAAACTAACTGCTTTAAAAAAATGACCCAATTATTGTCTTGAGAACTGAACCATACAATGACTATTTTTGAGAAAAAAGGTTGAGAAAGTCATGGAATATATCCTTCCTAGATGGGGGTATGTTGGTTAGGCAGTTAACCAGTAAGCAGTAGTCGCCAAAGGTCTTAACAGATTTTCATGTTCAGAAGAACATAAAAGAGACTGAGGAATGTTTGTTGATATTCCTGCCTAAAATAGAGGTAGACAGGGTGTGGGTAGGAGAATAAAGGCCAAAGAGAAAATCAAGGTGTAAAGGATTTAAAGGAATTATGGATTGCGCCAGTCCTCTCATCAGGAGAAGGGGACTGACTTCTTGAAGCAAATGTATATAGGCTGTGGCAGAGTCTGCTAAGCTATTCCACTCTTAATGAATCATTTGTGCGGGCAAATATTGTCATCAAGAACTCTTCTGTGCTGATCAGGGCACTGCAGAACTTATGCACATCAGTGTGGCTTTCTTCTCTGCTTCTTCAGGTCATTATTTGGAAAAATAACTTGGAATAAATAGGTTTATCTGGGAACTGAATGACAATCTAAGAAACATGTCTGAGAATAGAATTTGAATTTGGAGATCAGGGTGTTAGATCTACAAAATGAAGAGCTCTTAGCTTGAGGTAAATGTGTCATGGCATTTTAGAAAGACCAAGACCCCCAGATATATTTTCCATCCTTTTCCACCTTGCTGTTTGCACTGGGAGGCTGAGAAGCTAGGAGACATTGCTCTCTTGCTTCCTGTTGGGTTTAGCCAATGGGAGGCACTGGAAAGTAATCAGAGGGTGGGAAGTAAGGTTAGGGTATTTATTCTCCCAGCTCCTTCTCTGCTGGGCTGCAGTTTGGCCATAGCTGTTCCTGACAGCTGGCCCTCTCCTATGACTCTCTCTCTCCAGATTCCAGTAACCACGGACTCTTCTTGCCTCGTAATGTCCAAGAATAGTCAAAGTCTTCTGCTATTTCTAACCATAAGTTGCTTTACCATTCTTTGTAAGTTTCCGGTATCTCTGCTTACACCTTAAGATGGTCCCTTCATTAAATTTTCTTCAGTTGACTCTTTTGAGGATGTCATGTGGGCTCTGATTGTTAGATCAGCCCATCCATTTTAATAGCTTTGGAAATTTGAGTAAGTTATTTAATCTCCTGAGTTTTAATTTTTCACCTATAATGTGGAGGTAAAAATATCCCTTGCAAAGATAAGAGACAATATATGTAAACAGCATATAGTTGCTACCCAGTAAGTGGTATGTGTTGTCATCATTATTAGTAAATATTATCACATAAGGACTGGAAGATCATGGTGCTCTCAGGGACTATTCAGATTAAGTTGTAGAACTGGTTGTTACTCATACAGAAGCATAAGACTGAGGAGGAAAATTCCAGGAAATAAAAGGTGAGAATGTGGCAAAGGGTTCGAATGACTTACTAGTACATGAAAAATAGAATACTTTGGTATTTTAATACAGGAAGGGAGATATAGCTTTAGGAATCTCAGACACTTGATGGGAGGATTTTATGCCTAAATATGGCAGTGGAGGTGTTCACCTTGTTAGAAGGGAGCAGGCTTTCAGAAGAGAAGGAAGAGTAGTGCTACATATCACAGGAAAAATATTTGAATGGAAATTCACTGAGCTGTGAGTTAAATCTTGAGAAAGACAAAATTATAAAAGAAAAGAAGTTATTATTGACTTACATGAGAGTATCCTGAAGATCCTCTGGCCAGATGGAAGAAATGGACTCCTGACTCAGATTTCAGGTCTGGAAAGGAAGCAAGGTATATAGCTGCTTGAATCTCGACAGTCCTCAGCTTGCTTTTATACCATCCCTTGATACCCACTGCTGTTCTGGCTGGCTGGTCCTTCCTTCTTCCATGTTTCGGTTTCTTAGAGGAGCCCACAGTGATTTAGTGGGAAAGCACTTTTAGCTGGTCCTCTACTTTCTTCCCTCCAGGGCACACATGTCTGCCTGAATGAGGAGAGGGGTTGGGGTGACAGTCAGAGTGGGTTCAAATAAAATCTCCCCATGGGTCTTGCAGCCTTTCCCCCCAGAGAACCTTTTCCCCCAGAATCAACTCCCCGTGGTGCTGAGTCTGACTCATGCAAAACTCCTCTTCTTTTGGAGTAAATTATCTCCAAGAGATCCATAAATCCTTTTGCAATTTACTTTTGATTGGGTACCCCTACTTTGCCGGTTACTCTGACATGTGACATACATCTGAGGGTTTTTTTCCCCAGAAGGTGTCTCAACTCTCATATAATTCAAAAGGGTAAAGCTAGAAACTAGAAGATGTCAGATTTCACCCAGCTTCTTATAGATCTTCACTTGCCCTACAGTTTTTTTCTATCAGCAGGTAGATAAAGTGATGAGACCCTTTCCTGCAGATAATTATGATCAGAGAGGAGAAAAACTTTGAGAGACAGAGCTTGTGTTAGTCAGAGGAAAAGAAAAAAAAAATCAGAGAAAAGATACAGATAGTTCAAAATTCTAAAGTGGTAGACCTTCTCAGAAGGATTGGGAAGGTCCCAGAGTTTGACATTTTGTTTATGAAATTGCCTATAAGCCTCATATAGAAGAAACAGAGGAATATCTAAATAGACAAAATCCTATGGCTTCACAGGGAGCTCTATGTAAGCTCAGATCTTCAAAGAACATGGCCATACTCACGCTTGTAATCCCAGCAGTTTGGTGGCTGAGGCGGGTGAATCACGACATCAGAAATTCGAGACCAGCCTGGCCAACATGGTGAAACCCCATCTCTACCAAAAATACAAAAAATTAGCCGGGCATGGTGGTGGGTGCCTGGAATTCCAGCTGTTTAGGAGGCTGAGGCAGGAGAATCGCTTGGGCCCTTGAGGTGGAGGTTGCAGTGAGCCGAGATCGCATCACTGCACTCCAGCCAGGTCAATAGTGCAAGACTCCATCTCAAAAAAATAAACATAAAAATAAAAATTCTCCAAATCGCTTAACAGGCAGGGTTGATTCTTTCACTCATGCATTTGTTCCCTTTTCTTTTTCAGTAACCACTAACCGGAATTCGTTCCCCTACTGAAGAGTTTTCAGTTTTCTAATATTTCAAACAATGTTTAATAAATATCTCTGTGCATGTTTCCTTGAGCACATGTGTGGAGGCTTTCCTAGAATGTATGTATACCTACCTGAATGTATGAGTGGTGGTGGCTTCGCATCCTTGCCCACAGTTGGCATTGTAAAATTAAACATTTTTGCTACTCTGAAAAAAAATAAATAAATAAAATAAAAATTAAAAAAAAAGAACATGGCCATAAGTTAAATAATGAATATAAAGAGTGATAAATATGTGTGCAAGTGACATTAGAAAAGCAAAATCTCAGGATAAACTGTGACTCGTGGACAATGCTCAAGACATCATCAAAAGACACACATTTTTTGTTTGGAGCAAACTGAAGCATAAAAAATGCAAAAGTAAATGCCTTTGGTAAATGCTTTCAAAGCCATTCAAAAACTCTTGGCCTTCCATTCACTCTGCCAAGGAGAATGACCTTATGAATGAAGAGGGTAGAACAATCAAGAGCATAGAAAAGATCATCGAAGCCCAAACTGGTGGAGAGACTGTGAGTGAGCACAAAGTTTCATGCCTCCTGGGCCAGAAATGTTCTATCCGAGGAACTGCAAGACCTTGCAAATGAGATTCTATACCACTTTTGGTTATCTTGGAAGAGGTGTGAAATTGAACATGTGTCAGAAGACTGGACTCAGTTAAGCATAGTCATGATTTTCTAAAAGGGAAGAAGGTGGGTTGTGTAGAGAGATAGTAAATTTAAATGTTTATGGAGACCAGATAACAACTTAAAAAGAGTCAAGTAAAGCTAGTGGAGGCCCCAAGAGCTTGAAAGGTTAAGCTCCCTCAGAAGAAGGTAGCTGTCACTGAGCTCCAGCTGGTTGTAGCAATATCCAGAATTGCTAGAACTTCAACTTTTTAATGTTAAATTTTTATTATTTTCAAATGTGGATAATTATTTAAATTAAAAAATATATATTGGGCCGGGCGCGGTGGCTCAAGCCTGTAATCCCAGCACTTTGGGAGGCCGAGGTGGGTGGATCACGAGGTCAGCGATCGAGACCATCCTGGCCAACATGGTGAAATCCCATCTCTACTAAAAATTACAAAAAATTAGCTGGGCACGGTGGCGTGTGCTTGTAATCCCAGCTACTCAGGAGGCTGAGGCAGGAGAATTGCCTGAACCCAGGGGGCGGAGGTTGCGGTGAGCCAAGATCGTGCCATTGCACTCCAGCCTGGGTAACAAGAGCGAAACTCCATCTCAAAAAAAAAAAAAAAATATATATATATATATATATATTATATATTAATTAAACAGGTCTGTAGAGAGATAGGGCCAACAGGCTACCAGTTTGTGCCTTCTGCCTGTGGATTTGCCATCTTATAGCTAAGAAGCTAAGACAGTCTACTAAAACATCACCTGGTAAGCATTTTAAAGGAACTGGTCCTTAGGAACTGCATGGATTCACTAAGGACCAACATGCCACATACTAGCCTCCTCTCCTTTGATTAGCAGAGGGCTGTAGTAGACGTGGGTAGACTGATTCCAACAAGGTTCCCACAGCGATGGCCATGTTGTCCATGGGGACTAGATAGAGAAGCTCAAATTAATGTCAGTAGTTCTGGGAAGAACTTAGCTGACTGAAAAACTGTGTTCCAGGTTAATGTATTAATGTCAAATAGGGAGGTCTCTATTCTTATCTCTGGCCAATTGAAGTTTTGGAGCCCAGAAATGAACTCAATAATTGGCTTATGGCTTATTGTCTACAGGGTGTAATGAGAGTAATAATCCCTTTCATTTTTCTGTATTTAGATTGATGTAACCAGGATTTGGTACACTGTAGCCCATGAGCCAAAGTTGCTTGCTACAAGCGAGTGTAACTAAAGTTTCATTGGAGTGCAGCCACACCCATTATTTTACACATTGTCTCTGGTTGCTTTCAATAGACAATGGCAGAATTGAGAGTATTGTGACAGAGATTGTATGGCCTGTAAAGTTAAAATATTTACTATTTAGCTCTTTACAGAAAAATTTACTGACTTTCTGATGTAGCTGAACATCATATTAATCATCTTAGAGGCCTTGTTAAACTACTAATTAATATTAGACTTGTCAACATCAGTTGATAAAAGCCTAAAGTCTATATTACATTTGTTTCTGTCAAGACACAGCTTCTTGAATTCCAGATTGAAACAACTTATTTAGGAAATCAAGGAGCAGGGTGTCACACTTATTCTTGAGAACATTTAGCTCGTTGTTTTATAATTTTTTGTCAGGTGAGCTGATAATGCCTTTCAACTTCATATCCAAGGTATTCTGCTTTTGAAGTGAGCAAAACATGGGCCCTCATGTGGGCGTAAAATTCAGAGACTTGGCCCCAGAGGAAGGTCAGCATGGTCAGAAGTAGATGTAACCCAAGGGCAAATTCAACATGGGGCCCCAAGAGGAGAGATAAAAGTCAAGATCAAAAAAGTCATGGCCATAATGATGGCAGAGCCCAAAGCAAGAGGGAGTGAATGAATACAGAAGCAGATTGGGAGTAAGGTCAACATGAGAGCAAGGCAAGAGACTCCTCAGTTTTGCCCCTGGTGGGGACAAAAGTATCTGAAACTCTTCCTGGATATCTCCTACTGGAGTATGGGATGAACTAGCTAGAGATAAAGGGCTAGGCTGGGAGGACAAGACAAAGTATAGTTACTGGGGCTTCACTTAGGACCTCTCCTAGGTAGTATTTGAGCCTAGGATGTCATCAATTCCACTTGAAAAATTGTGATAAAAAGAACATAATATAAAATTTCCCATCATAACCTTTTTCAAGTGTACAGTTCAATAGCTACATTATGTAGCATAAGGTATATTCACATTGTTGGGCAACAGAGTTCCAGAACTTCATCCTCTCACAAAACAGAAACTCTATATGCATTAAACAATTCTTCAAGTCCCCTTAGTTTTACTTAAAAAAAACTTATCAGAGTACCTAAGCAGAAACACCAGCAGATATTTAGAAAAATCTGTTTCAGAAGCAAATAATAAGAAAAAGTAGATGCAATTTGGTATATTTTTCATTGCTTACTAATTAGTATCCTCTTTTCCATTTGCCTTCAAAGAGAAAAAGATTAATTCCTTCTTTCATTTGCCTACTTTAGCATTGAAAGCTTCAGAAGCTGGAACCCAGATTTCTGGCTCTTGGTGGAAGAAACCCAGTTAGTGTCCTTCACAGCTGTGACTGGCATATGGAAGAAACCTGGAAGGAAGACATGTCTCTTCTCTGATAACATGCCCCAAAGACTAATTTCTAAAGAACCAACTCCAATTGTTGCCTTCCTTCCTGCTACTAAAGAAATTCCCTAGGTTTTAAGAATTTCTTCTCCCTAAAGTTCTCATTTTTTATTTCTTTCATACCGCTTGACCAGAAATTATTACCACATGCATTTTACATTTTCTGAAATGATCATTTTCTTTGCCCTGATGAGAAAGGTCTTCCCAGTATCTAAAAATTACCTGTGATTCTTAAGCTTATTTTTCTAAACAATTTTCTCTATATAAAACTCTCCTATAAATTTTAGTGATTGGTTGTGGATATAGATTGGTAAATGAAAGTCGGGAGTAATTAACCCCTACACAGCCCAAATTTTTTTGATGGAAATGTCTTTATGCTTTCTGAAGATACATAATGTAAAAAATATTTCAAAGTTTAGAGCAAAAATGAATGTCCTCCTGCAATTGGACTCTAAGAGATAACACCTTAGTTCTTAAAAAAGAAAACAGTAAACATTTAAACAGAATTCAACTAGGGACTTCGTGTATCAAGTCAACAGAATGTGTCTTTAATGTATCAATCTTATGTTACACAACTTGGCATTAACGCTGAAGTTGTAGGTTAAGGGTCAAGATTCCAGGACTTGCTTGACTGCTATCTCTGCCACTTACCAATGGCACACCCTTGAGCAAGTTACTTTACTTATTTAAGCCTCAGTTTCCTCATCTTCAGTGTAGAGATAGTAATAACCTTCAAGTTAGAGATAATTAACTCATAGACTTGTGGAGTTATATGACATAGAACATCTAAAGCACCTAGCCCAGTGTGTGGGATACAGGATGCTCAATAATAGTAGTATCATAATTATAATTACATTAGTTTAAAAGTGTTTTAAATTGTGGTAAGAAAACATAACATAGAATGTACTATATTAACTAATTTTAGTTGTACATTCAGTGCTATTAAATACATTCACATTGTTGTGCAACTGTTTTGGTCCCGTTGTGCTGCCATAACAAAATACTTTAGACTGAGTAATTTATAAATAATAGAAATTTATTTCTCACAGTTCTGGAGGCTGGGAAGTCCAAGACTGAGGCACCACCAGTCGATGCAGTATCTGGTGAAGGCTTGCTCTCTGCTTCACAGATGGTCCCTCTTGTCATGCCCTCAGGTGATGAAAATGGGAAAGGCTATGTCCTCACATGGTGGAAGAAGCAGAATGGGTGAACAGCTCCCTCACATCATTTTTAAGGTCACTAATCCTATTTACAAGGGCTCTGTCCTCATGACCTAATCAGCTCTGAAACGGTCCAGCTCTTAATATTGTCACATGGATGATTAAGTTTCAACATATGAATTTTGGTGGGACACTTTTGTACCATAGAAGCAACTGTAAACACCATCTATCACTGTATTAATTATTAATGTGGCTTCAATCTACTGTCCTGAAAAAAATAACATGAATTTACCTCTATCCTCTGTGAGGCTTTGTCAGAATAGATTCCTCCTAGTTTCTCAAAATTTCTTGAAATCTGGCCACATCTGTTTGTGGCTAGATTTTGCAAAGCCCTTCATGTGAAGTGTTGAAGGCATCAGACTGATTCCAGTGTTATTAAATGTTCAAAACTGTAGAGGTTAATGCTAAACAGACCTGCACAGCTACTCTAGGGTAAAATTAATTCTCAAATGCCCTCACTGACACTTTTCAGCATCTTCTCCAGCAGACGTTTCTGACTGCTGCCGGCCTAGGCTCTGTTAATGGAGGTTTATAAAGGCCTTCACAATTCCTATGGTAACCCAGGAGAAGGGCTGTTGCCATGGGGACTAGTGAAGCCTATATAAACCTTCCATCTCCATCAGACAGATGAGACGGGATGTAAGAATGAATCCTTCGCTAGTTCATCTCCAGAAATTGCTAATAATTATCTCTGTTTTTGGAAAAAGATTCTTCATTTCTTTCAGGTGAAAATTCATTCACATTTTTAGCTTTAAATAAGAATTATGCAAAATCTTGCTTGATGCTCTTGGTGTTAACTAAAATCATCCAGAGAATGAAATGGCCAGTGATTGAACCATTTTCAAGTTTCTGTAGTGTTTCCAGCCACTGAATAACATTTATTACAAGCATATTAACTTCACATTGTTTTCAAAGAAAACTATGTTTCTTTGAAATGAATGAAACATAAACATATGTCTATTAATGCACTTCTCCATTGTTTTATAATTGGACCTAGGAAAATCTGAGCTCTATGAAGGCAGGGTCTGTTTTATTTACTTTCATATCCCCAGCATCTAGTCCATTGTGTTGCAATATCAGGGGTTCAGTAAATGAATGAATGAACCAATCAATTACTATACAGTCTCATGTTGACAATGGCAGAGATAGTGAGTATTGATGTTCAAGTGTGTAACAAATGAAGGCTACCTCTAAAAACAATATCATCATTAATTCATTTATTAAAGGACAAACTGTTAATGCCCACCACATTTATTCATTCAATGATGGCACAGTTCCTGCTTTGGTTTATTCCAAAAATATTTATTGAATCTAGTCTTTAGGGATAGCACTCTAAACAGGGGAACGTTCCCATCTTTCTGAAGCTCTTGATCTGTGGGCAGAGGCAGACATACATCCCTTCAGAGTAAAGTGGGATTGGTGTGAAAAGAAGCACAACCACCAAAATTTAATCCTGATGGAGCTCAAGGAGAGAGAGACACAGTCTAAGCTAGGCCTTGATGGATGAGTAGGAGTTTCACAGGCAGACAAGGTGATGAGAGGAAGTTGTTTGTTGAGTGAAGAAGATGAGGCATTTCAGGCAGAAGAAAGATCATATGTTAGAGAACATGACCTGCTGAGGGAGCGGCAAGCATTCTCCAGTGGCTGAAGTACAGGTGTTTTGAGGGCTGCAGCAGGAGGCTGATTTGTGCCAGATTATGATGAGCCTAACATGCTCATCCTATTCTTATCCAAATTCTTCTCCTGGGTGAGTGGAGCATCCACAGCTTGAGTCTGCAGTGAGTTTTCAGGAGTTAGGACTGGGTGAGGCACAGTCCCCAGACATGGGTTGTAGAGGAAGAAGGCCACAGAGTGCATGCAGGATATGACAGCATGGCCAGGCTCAGGGCTCTAGCATGAGGAGTCTACCATTCAAAGGGTCAGGCAGTAGAGCAGGCCCCAGAGCTGCCTTTGGGGATAGCCACCAGGAGGGATTGGGAAAGGTGGCCAGGAGGTCCATCTCTTTCAGAGGGTGTCTGTACCCCTGCCTAGGTGTAGGCAGGCTTGGGTTGGAACAACGCCATGGAATATAGACCTTTTTCAGCAGAGGTAAGACATATTCAGATCTGTGTTTTACAGACATCCTTCTAAGGCAGGCAATGCTTAGGATGAGCAGAGCTGGGAAAGCTTGAAGGCAACTGCAGGGAACAGAGAAGAGATGACCATGTGAGAGTTAAGTAGCTCTAGCATTAAGCAGGCTGATGAGTTCCCTCTTTTCCCTTCAAATATCTTCTTAACACTTGTCATTTGCTTGTGAGTTGGCCTGGGTCCTGAGACTACATCTTTCTCAAGTAATGAGTAAAACAGACACTATGAATCTTTTCCTTATCTTAAGCTGACACCCTTGAAGTGAAGAGTTGATGAGGGTGTAAAGGTAGAAGATGGAGTAAGTATGTCTGTGGACTATTTTGCATATTACTTGCACCTGCTCTCCCACAAAGGGTGGAAAGCTTGTTTTTTTAAGCTACATTAATATGTACCAAAATTCACACTGCCTTATCTAAATGTCACACATTTAGGATAGAAATAGGGCTAATGGATGAAAGCTACCAAAAAATATTTTAATCAATATTAATAAGAACTTTCTAAAAATAAGAGTAACAAAAAAGATGGGAGGTACTTCCTGGAGTGGCACTGAGTGGTTCCCAGCATATTGTAGCGTTCTCAATAAATTATTAACTATTGTATGTCCTTTTTTTTGGAGATGGAGTCTCACTCTGTAGCTAGGCTGGAGTGCAATGGTGTGATCTTGGCTCATGGCAACATCTGACTCCTGGGTTCAAGTGATTCTTCTGCCTCAGCCTCCTGAGTAGCTGGGACTACAGGTGGGCACCCAGCTAATTTTTGTATTTTTAGTAGAGACAGCGTTTCACCATGTTGGCCAGGATGGTCTCAATCTCTTGACCTCATGATCCACCTGCCTCAGCCTCCCAATGTGCTGGGATTACAGGCATGAGCCACTGTGCCTGGCAACTATTTTATATCTTACACTTGTTTCATAAACTTTTGGAGTAAGAAAGTACCAAGGTTATGGTGGTCTCACCAAAGTGATTTAGAAAACATTATCTCTTTTTCTATACTCAAAAAGAGAGTGTATACTATTAGCATTATTTCTTTCTTAAATGTTTAAGAGAATTCACCTGTGAAGCCATCAGGACCTAGAGTTTTTTCTATGGGATGGTTTTGGATAGCAGATTCGGCTTATTTAATATAAATAAGAATGTCCACATTCAATTCTCTGTTGGTGTCTGTTTCAGAAAGTTATGCTCTAGATATTTATTTCATCTAAGTTTTATACTTATTTGCATATCATTTTTCATAATCTCTTCTTGTTTTCTAATTTCTGTAGGTTCTGTAGTGATGACTTCTTTTTCATTCCTGATACTCCAAATTTGTCCATCTCTCTTTTTTTTTCCTGAGACTTGCCAGGGGTTTATTAATTTTATCCATTTTTTCAAGGAACCAACATTTGGTTTGACTGATTCTCTTTATTGTAGATTTATTTTCTATTTCATTAATTTTTCCTCTTTATTATATTTATCATTCTTCTACCTTTTTGGACTTTATTTTGCTTTTGTCCCTAAGTTCTTGTAGTAGATACTTAGGTATTTGATTTTTAGCTCATATTATTTTCTAATATAAGCTTTTAAACCTATTTTTCTCTCAGCACATTTAAAAATATATATATATTTTATTGCACTTTAGGTTTTGGGGTACATGTGAAGAACATGCAAGATAGTTGCATAGATACATACATGGCAATGTGATTTGCTGCCTTCCTTCCCATCACCTATATCTGGCATTTCTCCCCATGTTGTCCCTCCCCAACTCCCCACCCCCTGCTCTCCCTCCCCTAGTTTCCCTCACAGACCCCAGTGTGTGATGCTCCCCTCCCTGTGTCCATGTGTTCTCATTGTTCAATACCCACCTATGAGTGAGAACATGTGGTGTTTGATTTTCTGTTCTTGTGTCAGCTTGCTGAGAATGATGGTTTCCAGGTTCATCCATGTTCCTGCAAAGGACACGAACTCATCGTTTTTTATGGCTGCACAGTATTCCATGGTATATATGTGCCACATTTTCCCTGTCCAGTCTATCATCGATGGGCATTTGGGTTGGTTCCAAGTCTTTGCTATTGTAAACAGCGCTGCAATGAACATTTGTGAGCCTGTATTCTTATAATAGAACGATTTATAATCCTTTGGATATATACCCAGTAACGGGATTGCTGGGTCAAATGGATTTTCTATTTCTAGGTCCTTGAGGAATCACCACACTGTCTTCCACAATGGTTGAATTAATTTACACTCCCACCAACAGTGTAAAAGTGTTCCTATTTCTCCACATCCTCTCCAGCATGTGCTGTTTCCAGATTTTTGTGTTTTGTTTTGTTTTGAGATGGAGTTTCACTCTTGTTGCCCAGGCTGGAGTGCAATGGCGTGATCTCGGCTCACCGCAACCTCTGCCTCCTGGGTTCAGGCAATTCTCCTGCCTCAGCCTCCTGAGTAGCTGGGACTACAGACATGTGCCACCATGTAATTTTTGTATTTTTAGCAGAAACAGGGCTTCACCATGTTGACCAGGATGGTCTTGATTTCTTGACCTCGTGATCCACCCGCCTCGGCCTCCCAAAGTGCTGGGATTATAGGCGTGAGCTACCACGCCCAGCCTCCAGATTTTTTAATGATCGCCACTCTAACTGGCATGAGATGGTATCTCAATGTAGTTTTGATTAGCATTTCTCTAATGACCAGTGATGATGAGCATTTTTTCATATGTTTGTTGGTCTCATATATGTCTTCTTTTGTAAAGTGTCTGTTCATATCCTTAGCCCACTTTTGAATAGGCTTGCTTGTTTTTTTTCTTGTAAATCTGTTTTAGTTCTTTGTAGATTCTGGATATTAGCCCTTTGTCAAATGGGTAAATTGCAAAAATTTTTCCCCATAGTGTTGGTTGCTGATTCACTCTAATGACTGTTTCCTTTGCTGTGCAGAAGCTGCAGAGTTTTATTAGGTCCCATTTGTCTATTTTGGCTTTTGTTGCCAATGTTTTTGGTGTTTTAGTTATGAAGTCCTTGCCTATGCCTATGTCCTGAATGGTTTTGCCTAAGTTTTCTTCTAGGGTTTTTATGGTGTTAGGTCTTATGTTTAAGTCTTTAATCCATCTGGAGTTAATTTTAGTGTAAGGTGTCAGGAAGGAGTCCAGTTTCTGCTTTCTGGACATGGCTAGCCAGTTTTCCCAACACCATTTATTAAACAGGGAATCCTTTCCCCATTGCTTGTTTTTGTCCAGTTTGTCAAAGATCAGATGGTTGTAGATGTGTGGTGTTGCCTCCGAGGCCTCTGTTCTGTTCCATTGGTCTATATCTCTGTTTTGGTACCAATACCATGCTTTTTTGATTACTGTAGCCATGTAGTATAGTTTGAAGTCAGGTAGTATGATGCCTCCAGCTTTGTTCTTTTTACTTCGAATTGACTTGACTATGTGGGCTCTCTTTTGGTTCCATATGAAGTTTAAGGTGTTTTTTTCCAGTTCCGTGAAGGTCATTGGTAGTTTGATGGGGATAGCATTGAATCTGTAAATTACTTTGGGCAATATGGCCATTTTCACAATATCGATTCTTTCTAACCATGAGCATGGAATGTTTCTCCATCTGTTTGTATCCTCTCTTATTTCATTGAGCAGTGGTTTGTACTTCTCCTTGAAGAGGTCCTTTACATTCCTTGTGAGTTGTATTCCTAGGCATTTTATTCTCTTTGTAGCAATTGTGAATGGCAGTTCATTCTTGATTTGGTTCTCTTTACGTCTGTTATTGGTGTACAGGAATGCTTGTGATTTTTGCACATTGATTTTTTATCCTGAGACTTTGCTGAAGTTGCTTATCAGTTTCAGGAGATTTTGGGCTGAGACAATGGGTCTTTAAATATACAATCATGTCATCTGCAAATAGAGACAATTTGACTTCCTCCTTTTCTAATTGAATACCCTTTATTTCTTTTTCTTGCCTAATTGCTCTGGCTAGAACTTCCCATACTATATTGAATAGGAGTGGTGAGAGAGGACATCCTTGTCTAGTGCCAGATTTCAAAGGGAATGCTTCCAGTTTTTGCCCATTCAGTATGATATTGGCTGTAGGTTTGTCGTAATAGCTTTTATTATTTTGTGATACATTCCATCAATACCTAGTTTGTTGAGAGTTTTTAGCATACAGGGCTGTTAGATTTTGTCAAAGGCCTTCTCTGCATCTATTGAGATAATCATGTGGGTTTTGACTTTGGTTCTGTTTATGTGGTGAATTATGTTTATAGACTTGCGTATGTTGAACCAGGCTTGCATCCCTGGGATGAAGCTTGCTTGATCCTGGTGGATATGCTTTTTGATGTGCTATTGCAATCAGTTTGCCAGTATTTTATTGAAGATTTTTGCAATACCCATGTTCATCATGAATATTGGCCTGAAGTTTTCTTTTCTTGTTGAGTCTTTGCCAGGTTTTGGTATCAGGATGATGTTGGTCTCATCAAATGATTTGGGAAGGATTCCCTCTTTTTGGATTGTTTGGAATAGTTTCAGAAGGAGTGGTACCAGCTCATCTTTGTATGTCTGATAGAATTTGGCTGTGAACCCATCTGGACCTGGGCTTTTTTTGTTTGGTAGGCTATTATTTGCCGCCTCAACTTCAGCCCTTGTTAGTGGTCTACTCAGGGTTTTGACTTCTTCCTGGTTTAGGCTTGGGAGGATGTAAGTGTCCAGGAATTTATCCATTTCTAGTTTATGTGCATAGAGTTGTTTGTAATAATCTCAGTACATTTTTAATTTTTCCCATGTTTTCATAAGCTGTAGAATCATTACCATTGATTTCAAAATATGTTTTAATTTCCATTATCATTACTTCTTTGACCCAGAGGTTATTTAGAATGATATTGTTTAATTTCCAAACATATATGAATTTTAGAGTCATCTTTTTGTAACGGGTATAGCTTAATCCACTGTGGTCAGAAAACATACTTTAAAAGATTTCAGTCCTTTGAAATTTGTTAAGGTTTGCTTTGTGGTCTAGTATATGTCAATTTTAGTAGCTCCTTATGCACTGAAAAGAACATTTATTCCATCTTTGCAGTGTTCTATAAATATCAGTTAGATTAGGTTTGTTAATTGCATTGCTTAGGTATTCTTTGTTCTTACTGATTTCCTTCTTTGCTTATTCTACTCATTATTATGAGAAGTATGTTAAAGTTATTCGCACTGATCTGCATTCAACTATTTCTTTTAGTTCTCTAAATTTTTACCTTATATATTTAGAAACTATGTTATCAGATGCATACAAATTTAGAGATTGTTATATCTTCTTGGTGAGTGAAGCTTGTATTATTATCAAAGGTATCTCTATTTCTGGAGATAATTTTTTTCTTAAAATTTACTGATGTTTGTAAACCTATATCAACTTTATTTTGGTTAATGTTTGCATAATATATCTTGACTATCTTTTTACTTTCAATATTTCTGTGTCTCTAAGAAATGATTGATATGTAGCTAGACTAGGTTTTATATTTTTATTCAGTTTGACAATCTTTGTATTTTAATAGTATTTAGTATTCATAGAAATATGTATATTAGTTTATACAGCTTTATGAAAAATTTTTTTGTATTTGTCCCAATTGTTTTGTTTTTTATTCTTCTTGTTTTCTGTTTTTGAATTAATGAAGTTCTTTTATTATTATTATTATCTTAACATTTTCCCTCTCTATTATTTGTTAGTTACATATTTTTTACTATGTCATTAATAGCTAGCCTAACGATTAGAACATGCAAACTTGACTTACAGTATACTGTAAATTAGTACTTTTATCACTTCAGTGACAATGCTAGGGTTTTAGAACATGTTAATTAAAGAACTCTTACCATTGTTCTTTATTCTTCTTGCATTTCAATGTTTTGGAGGAATTATTTTTCTTTTTTGTGAGAAACTTCCTTTAATATTTCTTTTAGTGCAGGTTTGCTAGTGATGAATTCTCTTGTGATCTTTTTGGTCTAAAAATACTGCAGAGCAAATGATTTGTCTTCACTAATTAGAAAAAAGAACACTTCTTAATCGAGAGAATTTCATATGTATGGAAATTTTTAACAATAGTACAAGAAATTCTATACACTTTCACCTGGATTTCCCAGTCTTTAGCATTTTGCCACATTTGCCTCTCTCTATTTGTACATATTATTTTGAATCATCTGAGAGAAATTGCAGACAAGATACCTGAGTACTCCTTAATATATCAATGTGCATTTCTAGAAACAAGGACATTGTCTTATATACCCACAGTACAACCATCAAAATCCATAGACTCCATTAGAAATCTGCCATTTGTCCTATGAATATCCTTTACAGATCCAGGATACTACCCAGGATCATGGGTTACATTTAGTTATTCAGTCATTAGTCTGAAACAGTTCTTTACTCTTTCCTTATCTTTCATGACATTGATATTTCTGAAGAGTATAGTCCCATTACTTTATAAAATGTCTCTCAATTTGGACTAATGTTTCCTAACGGTTGAATTCAAGCTATGCATATTTGTCAGGAAAACCATAGAAATGCTGATTTATTCTCACTCCATCACATCAGGAGTCACATTATGTTGATTTGTCCCAATATTGATGATGTCAAGTTTTGTCACTTGGTTAAGATGATGCTTGCTAAGTTTATCCACTCTAAGATTAATTAGTAACTATTTTGTACTTAGCAAGAAATAACTATCTTATATTTACTAATTAATATGTGTTTTATAGGACAATATTTTGAGAAAATGGTAAATATCCTGTTTCCTATCAAACTTTAGTCCATTAATTGTAGCATCTGTTGATGATTTTGCCCAAATCAATTATTACCAAGATATTACCAAATGACAATTTTCTAATTTTGTCATTCACTCTGCATTTATTAGTTGATATTCTACTTTAAGATAGAAAATTTCCTTCTCTCTCATTTATGTTTTTATTCATTTCAGTATGGATACATGGATTCTAATTTGTTTCAATGGGTTATAATCTATGACTTTCCTTACTTATTTTGATGTGCACATTTTACCTGATTTGGCCCGGCATAAGAGGCAGTTGAAAATAGGAAGCTCTTTCAAGCTGGTTTTCTGTCCCCGAGATTTCTGAGCACTCTCTTAGTTTTTGGATGTACATGATGCTCCTGGCTCATCTTTTACTTTCATTGTCTCAGCCCTAGAATCTCCCATCTTTCCACTGGGCTCTGGTTCCTTTTAGTGGAGAATCACATTTTAGAAACCAAGATCTAGGCACTAGGTATGATCAGTGTTATGGGTATCATGGATTCTAGGTCCTCTTGGTGGAAAGAGCTAGGAAATATATCCATGTACACACCTACACACTCACATCAATCTACATCTAGATATTAAAAGCCAAGAGTTCACATTGATATATCCAATTGTAATCCAGTAAGCCTTTTCATATTTAGAACTCCTGTCTCTGAAAATGAGACATCAGGGTCTCACTACCCTTAATAAAATTAATTACACAATCCCCCTATATGTAAATACAGGGGGACCCTAATTATCCTGTAAAGAATTTCCAGGGGATTATGCCCATTTGGTATCATTGTATGAAATAAAAAAATATGCCTCTTCTGAGTATATTTCAGGGCCTACTCACCCCTCAGCTGATTGCCTTTGTGCAGTGAATAACATGAATAAACTGCTGCAGCCCTGTCCATTTTAGAGTCTGTGTACTTGAAAGTTATCCCATAATTCTTATCTTAGCATAATTACAATTAATGTATGAAACTGACAGAAATCACACAAATATAAAGCACTTTGGGTCCAATAAACCACTTCATTTTATTTTTGGCTGTATAAAGTCTTGTGTGTGGTTTCTCTAGAGCTCATTATATTTTTAGGAATAGAGAGCTCAAGGAAAATTTGGATGTGTTACCCTGCTCTGCTAAGCCCTGGTGTTACTGCAGCTGGCACATGGCATGCCTTTGGGCTCAGAAAGTTCAGAAAAGATAAAGTTAGGGGAAAATCTCTGAAGGATAAAAGGCGTAGCCCCAAGGTTGGGAAGCTATAACGTAAAAGGAAGGGAAAGAGAACACTAAATATATCAGTCTGATAATATATATAAGGAAGTTGAGGGGACCCTAATTATCCTGTAAAGAATTTCCAGGGGATTATGCAATTTCTTAATTTCCTAGTTTTCTGAAAAGCACTCAAATAAGGAGCATGACATTTGAATGTCATCATCTTCATGAAATCTTCCCTAATGTCTGCTACTGTATTCTAGAGCACCAGCCCCAAATCATAACAGAAATTTGAATGGAAGGAGGCATGAACCTGAGAAAAAGGGGAGAGAAGGAAAGATGCACCCAGAATGAAAGAAGACACAGGGTCAAAAATAATAATGGCTCATACCTATTGGGTATTCATACCTATGTGCCAAGCATTATTCTTCAAGCTTCCAGGTGTTCACTCATTGTCCCTCACAGCTGCACTGTGAGTACGGCACTGTTACTCTTACCCTTGTTGTATAGATGAGGTAGCAGACAGAAGTTGAGTAACTTACCTAGGGTGACATGGTTATCGAGTGATCATATGGTTATTTCAGAACCAGAAAATGAACCCTGAAAACTTGACTTTGGATTCCTAATCAGCATATTATGCTGCCCCTGACAGTGGGGAGGGGAACTGAAATCTCCCAGTAACCATCTTTCTTCAGAAATTCCTATTGTCTAGGAGCAAATTTGGCTTTCAGAGGGTAGCCGAGCATGAGTATAAGTGCTTGGGGGACCAGAGGCAGGGGACAGGAGCATGTTTGCAATGACAGAGCCAGGTCTAGACTGAGACATGTGGGTGCGTTTGAATCTTTAAATATTTATTGAATATTTATTTAGTAGGTTCTATGAGACACTAATTTTCTAATAATAAAAATGTGCCTCTATTGTAAAAAATGAAAGATTTATTATGTCTACTCATAGCATCATAACCCTTTAACTTATTTGGAACCATCTAGGAATTATTATTTTCAGAACCAGATAGCTTTGAGGGAGGTATAATAAAGGGTTCAAGATCCAGGTAGTTAAATGAATCATTCATTCCTAATGAGCAACACTACGCTATGTATTATTCATTTTTAAAAAAAATTTTCATGGGTTCTGCAAATGGAGTAGATTATTCAATTTTAGAGTATTAGCTAGCTGGCCTCAGAGTTGGTGGCTCTTCCAGTAGTTGTACTATACACTTTGCACATGCAAAGAACTAAAATACTTACCCTGTATTGGTTAGTGCCAGCTAAGAATATTTTTAAGATTTCTACTCCAATGTGCTGTCTATATGGTTTCGGCAGTTCCAATTCATATTTTGCTAGTTATTTAAAGAAGTCATGTGAAAACCTGAGTAGGCTGGCACCATATTCCTATGTATTCTAGTGATGTTTTAGCATCTTTTATAGATTGGTATCCCAAGCACCTAGAGCTAGAATAAGTTGTGGCAGGCTGTAAGGAGGCAGAACGTTAATCTCTTCTACCAGATCTGTGACAGTTTGGATACTTTCCTTAGAAATGCTTGGTAGGCTGAGCAACCTTTGTGGCTATGGTGAACAGTTATGTGAAGCACTGTGTGGGCTTTTGACTTGTTGACACATTATGTTTCTTCTACACATTAGATTCTGAGACTCCGATTTTGTGTATGGATGCTCCAGGATAAGAGAATAGTGACTCAGCAATTTCTGAGCCTGGTTGAGTTTACTGATTGCAATGATCATTTCATGAACCTGAACAGGTGAGATGAAGTGATAAGATGGGTAGTTCCAACGTCAGGGAGGTCAAGATCTATCTGGTAATTATGGGAATGCCACAGGCAAAACAGAGGAAAGAATGACTTCTTAAACAATTATTCTGGGAACACTTGTCTTATCTTAAGGTGCCCTGTAATTCTGCTTGAGACTTATCTTCATCTAGCCATCATCTTCATCATCATCATCCCCATCATAAGCATCACCACCATCATCACCACCACTTTTATAATAATCAGCATATACTGAGACTTCTAATATGTCAGCTTCCACTTAAACCTCTGCCTGTGATTTCTTCCTTTGATTTTGCAGTATCTGGGGATTTATCTTTCTTTGAAGCCCAGATATGTATTTTATAAGCATTTATTTCTATATTGCCCAACATATATGTGTTTAAAGTATAGAAAATAATCAGTTAATTCCAGCTCAGCCTGCCGTGTTGCTGGCAAATCTCCCACATAAATTCATTTATCCATTCAACAAATGCCCGTAAAAGTCCTCGCCTTCATGAAGCTTAGAATTCTGTAGAAACCTGCTCTGGACTTGCTATGTACCAGGAGACTATTCTAGGTTTTACATATATGAACTCACTGAGTCATCACAATCATCATGGAGGGTGACGGCATTATTATCTCCATTTTACAAATGAAGAAACTATAGCACGCAGAGGTTAAGTCAGTTGTCCAAGGTCACACAGGTAGTGAGCAGGGGAGCTAGGGCGCAAATTCAGGCAGTATGGGTACTGAGTTAGTGGTTTGCTGACTATACTGTACAGCCTTTTTGTATGTAAATCTATGCCTAGAATAAGTGCTCTCTGGTAGTTTCTTATTGAATCATTCAATGAAATGAATGAATGATCACACTGTACTACATCATCTGAAGTACTACAAGATACTTGTGTATCTTCCAATAGATTCTAAGCTCCTTGATGTTCAGAGCAGTATCTTCCTTGACTTTGTATGTGTGGAGCCAAGCACAGAACCTGCACGGAATATATGCTCAGTAAGATGTCAAACACTGGAATGAATGAACTGCTAAACAGTCCCTAGAATGACAACGCTTCCGGACTTTGGCATACATATGAGTGGGAAACTGGGAATCTGGGAAAGCAACTCTGAGATTGCAGGTAGTCTACCCAGGCCCACAGGTGGTCTGCACCTCTCCTTCTGGCCACACTTCATAGGGGCTGTCGGTACATAACTGAAAGCCACAGGGCTGTTGGTAGGTCACTGAGGTCTCAAAGTTTTGAAGCTTTTCTGGAGATTCATTTTAGAGAAAACTCTTGACAATCAGCAGGGAGTGATTTATTCTCCAGGAAACCCCAGGAAACCCCAGGAAATTGTCTTCAATACATAGAGTAACTCGGACCTGTGGAGTCTCAAGGTCATCATCTCAGGTTTGATGTTCCACAGAATGCTATAAAGAGCTACATTCTGCCATCTGACATGGATGAGCAAGGCACTTGCAGGATTGTTTGAATACATGCTAATTCCTGTTATAAGTGAACAGCAGCATTGAATTTTAGAAGTCTTACTGTACGTGTTTACACTAAAACATTTCAGATGCCCAAAGTTAAGAATGTGGAAGGCTACGATATATGATAAAATGGATGCTGGGTAAAGAGTTTTTCTCCTAATTGGTCCCCAATATTCTTACCTGCTAAATGACAAGGTTGAATTAGATGATCTCTAAAGGTTTTTCCACATTATCTGTGGAATGACATATCTATCATTTATTGTATGTCTACTGTATACCAGCACTATTTTGGGGCTCTGCCTTTATTGTTTCTAGCAGATAAATATCAAAATAAAGAGACTATGTATTAACTACATTCCTACAGAAACATGCTATTTATTCATTCATGTATTATCTAATGATAGTTTACTTTATGCTAGGCACCAGACTGAACACTGAGTACCTTGCCAGGCATTGGGGCATAAGTTGCCCCAGTGTCACAAAGCTAAAGAGTGGTAGGATAGGAATCAACCTCAGGTACATTAAACTAAGGTTTGACCTCTTTTTCCAGCTCTCATACATTTCTTCTAAGATTCTTTGTCCATAAAATATATGTGAATAGCAAAGACAGGGAATCAACCTAGATGCCCATCAACAGTGGATTGGATAAAGAAAATGTGGTACCTATACACCATGGAATATAATACATCCATAGAAAAGAACAAATTATGTCCTTTTAAGCAACATGAAGGCAGCCAAAGGCCATTATCCTAAGAAAATTAATGCAGGAACAATAGACACCAGGGACTACTAAATGGGTGAGGGAGGGAGAGGGATGAGGGCTGAAAAACTATTAGGTACTATGTTTACTACCTGGGTGATGAAATCAATCATACCCAAAAACTCAGCATCGCGCAATATTCCTATGCAACAAGCCTACACATGTACCACTGAATCTAAAATAAAAGTTGAAATTATAAAAATAAAATAAAATAAAATATATGTGAGATTACTGATTTTTTTTTCTAATTCCTACACCAGTGATTCCCCTGGCTATGTATTAGAAACATTCAAACCAATTAGATAAATATTTCTGGGGGATGGGGAGGGAGAATCAATGTTTTATTTTCAAAATTCCCCAGGTGATTGAAATGTGCTGCCAGAGTTGAAAACCAAATCTTATAGAGTCTAATTTTATAAAGTTTTTTTAAAGTTAAAATTGTGGTAAAATACATATAAAATTTACTACACTAATCATTTTTAAGTGTACAGTTGAATAATATTAAGTACACTCACACTGATGTACAACTAATCTTCAGAATTATTTTTATTTTCCCTAACTGAAGCTCTGGTACCCATTAAACAGTTCCCCCACCCCCTCCCTCCAGCCCCTGACAACCACCTTTCTATCTGTCCTTACGAATTTGCCTATTCTAGATACTTCATAAGCAGAATTGTATGGTGTTTATCTGTTCACGACTGGCTTACTTCACTTAGCATAATGTCCTCAGATTTATCCATGTTGTGTAGCGTGTGTCAGAATTTCCTTCCTTTTTGTCTTTGTTTTTGCAACTATAATAGAATACCAGAAATGAGGCAATTATAATGAGCATAAATTTATTGTATCACCGTTCTGGAGGCCAGGAAGCCCAAAACTGAGAAGCCAGTATTTGGGTAGGGTCTTCTTGCTGTGTCATCCCATGACAGAAGGCTGAAAGACAAGAGAGGGCAAGATGGAGCTGAATTTGCCCTTTTATAAGGGTACCAATCCCACCTATGAGAGTGGGACCTCATGGTCCAACTGCCTCTTAAAGGTCCCACATCTTAATATGTGGGATGGTGATTAAATCTCAACATGAGTTTTGGAGTGGACAAACATTCAAACCAAAGCACTTTTTAAGGCTGAATACTATTCCATTGTATGTATATACAATGTTTTCTTTATCCATTCATCCATCAATGGACAATCGGGTTGCTTTCAACTCTTGGCGATAGCAAATGATGTTGCTATGAACATAGGTAGGTGTACAAATATCTTGTTGAGATCCTGCTTTCAATTCTTTTGGGCATATACACAAAAGTGGAATTTCTGGATCCTACAGTAATTCTATTTTTAGTATTTTGAGGAATTTCCATACCGTTTCTCATACTGGCTGCACATTTTACATTCCCATCAACAGTGCACAAGGATTCTACTTTCTCCACATTTTCACCAATGCTTGTTATTGTCTCTCTCTCTCTCTCTCTCTCTCTCTCTCTGTATGTGTGTGGTAGCCATCCTAATGAATGTGATTTTCTGTTTTAATTTTTAAATCCATTTGTATTTATGTGTGAGGATCTATTTTATCACAATTTTAGTTATTTGTGAATTTTTCAATGATTTTACGTCATTCTTTTACTCTCATTGGAAGAATCTCTTGAGATTCAGTATTGATCACTATTCTTAGAACTGTGGGAGTGGATTGATGCTGAGGAGGCATTTGACAGGATAGGATTTCTGCTTTCAAGTTGCTTACGGTCTAGCTGAGAGCTTGCTTACATCCTTGTTGGATTTTTGTCTTGGCTCAAGTCATATCTGCTGCTATCTGGTGGCTCACATCCTTGAAAGATACAGATTACTGAAAATGCACAGTAGCCAAATGGAGGGTGAGAAGATATTCCACATAGAAAGAATAAATGGGGTGAATTATGGAGCTGGGAATGGGCCTGCTATTTTAGAACAAATACTGGCTTGATTAGAACTCAGATTTATGTTGGAAAAAGGTGGGGGAAATATCAGGTAAGTCCAAGCAGATATGGGATAATCTTAAAAGTCAAGTGGGGCATTGAGAATCATTGGGGCAGGTTGTAGGGTTCTCCAGCAGGGGAGTGCACACCAGGCTCTAAGAAGTGTTTGTGTTGATGGGAATAGAGCAGAGATGCCACACTGAGTGGTGGTGCAGGCAAGAGCATCATCGAAGGCACTAGACTTATCTTTAAGAGAGAAACTTTAAGTGTTGGAGACAGGTTGAATATGGGAATCAGAGAAAGAGGAGGTATCTGTTGGAACTATGGAATATTCCGGGGATGAAGTAGTTAATTCTTCAAAGAAGATTGTAAGCTGGTTGTGGTCGCTACCAGCTGTAACCTCATCTACTCAGGAAGTCAAGATGGGAGGATTCCTTGAGGCCAGGAGTTCAAGTCCAGCCTAGGCCACATAGAGAGATTCCATCTCAAAAATAAAAATAAAAAAATTAGCTGGGTATGGTCATGTGAGCCTATAGTCCCAACTACTTAGGAGTCTGAGGCAAGAAGATTGCTGGGGTCCAGGAATTCAAGGATGCCATGAGCTATGAGGCTGCCTGGGTGGCAGTATGAGACCCTGTCTCTACAAAAAACAAGCAAACAAAGGAGACTGTGGTCATGAGGAAGATGGAGAGCCCCAGTAATGGCATTCATCATGCTTATGTTTTCATGTAAGGGCGAGAAAACAAAAATATCAGCAACTTAAGACAGAAGTTTGTATTTCTGACACTAAAACCAAGTCCAAACATGAACAGACTAGGGTTCATATAAGTGGTCGGGGTTCCCATGGTCACATCGCCCCAGTGTGGCCACTGTCCAGACTCACCTCTGCCCTTCTTTACCTTTCACTTTCTTCTGAACTCCAAGCCTTCTTCTTTCTTGATTCCCCACAGCCGTCCAGGAGCAAATGCTACTGTCAAACTCCAATGCATCTTTGCCTGTTCACTTGACTCCTCTTGCCCCAGCCCTGGCCTCAGCTCTCTCCTTGCAATTTTTCCCCAGCTGCCTTGAATGTTCTTCCAGTCTCTTCTCTAATCCATCTTTCTCATAGTTGTCAGGTTAGCCCTTCTCAAGAGCACATCACTCCTGACCTACAGCCCTTTGAGGATGTTCTATTGCTTCTAGAATAGTCAGAGCACTCTTTAGCTTGACATTCAAGGCTCTAGGTCAATTAGCTAAAATCTTAAAGACAATTGCTTAATTTCAACATTCTTATTTTAATTTCATCTAACTTTTAAAACACTTTAAGGGAGATGGCTTTTAGGTAAATTTCTTTTTAGAATAATTAATCGCTGGGAGAAACCACTTAAATTGAAGTGTTTTCACATTCAAAGCCAATAACGAGCTGACTGCACTCCACCTTTTCAGACATAGTTCAATTTTGTCTTAATAGATCAAGACCATTTATCCAATTTACTAAAAATCTATGAGTTTTCTAGATTCTCTTTCAGTCCCCACGACTCAGTTAGGAGGTTAGATCTGAAAAGGGTTGACTTAAAACCCATGAGTAGGCTTGGCTGAGGTGCTAGATGTGTCCAAGGGCTTGTGATTTTGTGACGTCTGCCCTGCTCTGATGCTTTCTTCATGGCAAAGAGATCCAACTCTACCCCGTGTGTCTCCAGGAGCAAGTTAAGGATGCATAATGGGAAGGCGTTAAGGTCCTTGGGAGCATCTGTCTGGAACTGGCTTAGGATGGACCCAGATCTGAATCTCAGCCCTCATGCTTACTCTCTTGTGATCTTGACATTTTGCCTTGTATCTCTGGCCTCCGTTGCCTCACCATAAAAAGGGACTGATCACAGGATTCCACACCCTCTTCGTGTTGTTGTTATAAAGATTAAAGATGCCAGGACGCTTTTCAATTACAACTATCTTATGGGAATTTTAATACTTGCTCTATTTGTTTTCTAGGGCTGCTGTAACAAATTAGGGTGACTTAAGATGACAGAAATGTATTTTTTCACAGTTCTGGAGGCTTGAAATCTAAAATCAAGGTGTCTGCAGACCTGCATTCCCTCCAGAGGCTCCAGGGGAGAATTCTTTTTTGTCTCTTCCTAGCCTTTGTGCTCTGGCAATCCTGGGCAGCCCTTGGTTTGTAGAGGCTAACTCTTTTGCTGTGGGAGGTGGATTGGCGGAAAGAACACCAGATACCCAGGTTCTAGTATCAGTTCTGTGTGATTTTAAGCAGGTCCTTTTCCCTCTCTGGGTTTCAGTTTCTGCATGCGTGAAACAAGGCATTAGGCAATGAGAGTTCTAAGACCACAGGCAGATGAAGGGACTTGGAGAAGAGGAAGGGCTAAGGACTGCTTACGCAAAGAGGGCTTAGGAAAAATTGCCTGCCTTTTATCCTGCTTATAAAAACTGTACATTCAGTTGGGATGGTGGTGGTTGTACAACAATGTGAATGCACTGAAGCCACCCTGTACCATTTAAAATGGTTACAGTGGTAAATCTTACGTTATGTATGTTTTACCACAATAAAAAACAACAATGAATGTCGTCATTTGTGGTACGGGGTTTCACAATTTGTAAACTTCTCTCATCTCTCTATGTGATCTTCAGAATAGCTCCACAAGGTAGGCACAATAAGTGTTTGTATTCCTATTTTACAGATGGGGAAACTGAGATTCAAAGCAGAATGACCTGCTGCAGTTTCCTGGTGACAAGTGCACTGTTTTCTTCCAGCATGCCACCGTGACTGCCTCTGGGCTTAGCGCTGGCTCACTCTAGAATTGAAGATGTGTTTCTGGGCTCTGTATCACCCAACACAATGCCACATGCTGTGGGTGCTCCATGAGCAGTTTTTGGTGTTGATGACTCAGACACTGGGGAGAGGAAGGAGAAACTAACAAACAGGAGGATTTGATCAACACATATGCCAGGCACTGACCTATGTATATGCTCTGTGAGCTCAGCAGTGAACCAAACAGATACAGCCGCTGCCTTCATGCAGGTCAGAATCTCATGGGAAGGCAGGCACTTAGTCAATAAGTACAGAACCAAAGGTTAATTGAACATGCACGAGCATGTGATGTGTTGCAGAGGGGAGGCTGCAGTGCTTTAGGTGGAAAGAGTGCAGAAGCTCACTGACATTGTCGGGGTAGTCAGCGAAGGCTTCCCAGAGGAGGTGAGACAGCCACAGAAACCTGTCAGAGGAGTGGGGGTGGGGCCAGGAGTGGCACTGAGGGTGGGCCCAAAGGTTACGGGAAAGCTGGAAAGAAGATCATAACAAAGATTCTGTTTTACTTCCTTTGTTATAAAGTGAACTTCCTCAAAAAGTACCTTGAAAAAAAGAGAAAATGGTTTCAGGAGGTGTTATTTTTTGCCTCCTCGGCCTCAAAACTGAGCTGAATGGAGGAAGTTTAATGTGAAACTTTTGATGCACTGGGCATTAATTAATTAATTAACCCACAGTACACGGAATGTCAAAGGCATTTAATGGAAAAGCAAAGGCGCCCTTGAATGGATGCCAGGCCTTTGGTTCTGCTCATGAGGTATGCCCACTTGCAGAAGCCCTCAGGGATTTAGGAACCTGCCTTCTGTCCCCTTAGATGCTGGCTATAAGGGTGTATTCAAGGGATGTGAGCATGAGTGGGCTTCTGTGTTGGGTAGCTAAGCAGTACTCCACTGGCATTCTCTTCCCTCTACTCACACCTTTGCCTGGGCTTCTCACAGCGCTGAGAAGCTCCCAAGCACTCCTTTTCCTCTTCACTTGAGAGTATCTCAAGAAATCATGGCGTAGAAACATTGGCGGCGTAATCTGTGAACTCTTTGGTCTTGTTTTTTTTTCCTTATCAACTCCATGGCCATGGTTTCCTCACGTGTAACATGGGGAATGATATTGCTTTCTTCATAAGATTAGTCCTTTGAATTTTTTAGAATTTGCATTTTATAGATGCAGCAACAGGACCCAAAAAATTAAGTGATTTGTGTAAAGTTACACAGCTAGTAACAGCAATCAGGAATGGAGCTCAGGTCTTCTGTCTCTAAATCCAGAGTTCTTTCCACTAGCAAAGCTTCCCAGCCATGTACTGTGGCGTATCAATGAATCCTCAGTATCCAAAATGTCAGTCCCCTGGGATGACCAGGTAAGGTCTGGGGCTGCAAGGAAGAAAATTGAGATGCCCTGAACATAGGGACCTGTAGTTAAAAAAAAAAAAAAAAAAAAAATTGGATGTGCTAATTTTGCTATCATGTCATTGAACATAGGTTTAATTTATTATTATTATTTTTGTGCCAGGCCATTGGTTGGGAGCAGAATTCTGTTAGAATTGGCCTAGGAGTGTCATACCTTTGTGTGTTAAATGGCACAGCTATGATATCATTAGACCTCTACTTCCCTTCCTGCTGGACAGCTCGACATCATGTGTTCCTGATCTCAGCCCTAGACTCCTGGGGTTACTGTCTAGTCATGCTGTCCTTCTTAGCATCAAAGTCAGCTTATGACACAGTCTCTGCCACTTCTCTTATTTCCATGTCCCCAATTTCAAATTTATCAGAAAGAGCTGCTTAGTTTTCACTGTCTTTGCATGGACCCTGTTACATATAATGGTCTTTAAGCCACATGCCTTTTAGTTAGAAAACATGAGTGAGTGAGTTGGTATTTTTTTTTTTTTTTTTTGCTTATTCACTGTTAATTCCTCTTAAAAAATCAAAGGGTAGGAGAACTTTAAGCATTTCGAAAGAGACAGTTAATCAATACACATTATTCTCCAAACATTCTAGGAAATTCAAGGAAATGATAAAGTGCCTCCTAAAGACCTCTTCAGATATCTGTGTGCCTGCCCTTCAGAGAGAAAGTTTCCTCTTGGCACATAAAGAAGTCAAATTAGGCCCAGAAGAGACTATCCTTGTTGGAGCGTGAATGTCAAAGAAACAATCTTCAGTAAAAGAGCTTTCTCTCTCAGCATGCTCTGGAGAGAAGAATAACTTTGGTTATTGGTGATGCCTGTGAAGAGCGTAGTGAAAGAGTTTTGGGATCACAAGAACTGATATTTGTATGAAGTCTGAGTGTCTTGCTAAGTAGGGATTTTACCTTCTTGCATCCTTGGCAAAGAAACTTTTTACTTCAGAGTGCACTGGGATTTGGGAGCTGCAGAAGTGATAGCACCCAGTCTCTCCTAAGAGAGGGGCTAAGCACCTTTATCAAGGCTCAGTGGTACCTGCTTGGGAACAATCTCTTTAGATGTGTGGAATAAACACTTGCCCATCTCCTCTGCCAACTTGAGAGCAAGGACCTGGTATGACTCCAGGGCCAGGACATTGTCCCCACCCCAGAGGACAGCGCCTCTTGGAGTATATTTATAAATACTTTCCTGGGGACCAGGTTTCATAGCTTAGAGATTTCAAGAGAATTGGCTTAGAGCAAAAGGCAGTCCCTAGGAACTGAAACTTAAAGAGTTTCACAATCGTTAATCAAGCTACAGTTCACCTTTTATGTGGTTGGGTGAGTCCTGTGATTCCAGCTCAGGCTGGGCCAATCTGTCGGAGTCTCCTTTTGGGAGACAAACCACAGCTGAGCACCCTCCCAGGACCTGAGAGGAGATCACATCTCTCACAGCCTCCTGGGTGTCAGAGGCTGCGGCCACCAGTACTCCCTGCAATAGTCAACGTAGTCCAAGCTCAATGTCTCTGCTTATCAGTTTACAGAAATTATACAGTATCTGTTTATACTGCAAGAACTGACTCGAAATCCCTAGTCACCTGCCTCTGGGGGGTAGTGCAGGAGCATCTACTCAGCTGAAACACATTAGGAAGTAGCATTGTTTACAGTATAATTCAAATCTCAATTTTTCCATTTTCCATCTGTATAACTTAGGGCAAATACTTAACTTCTGTGAGCTTCAGTTCTCTTACCTATGAAATAGAAATAACATTTTATTTCTTAAATAATATAAATGATACAAAGCATTCACAGTATTTAGCCCGAACTCTGACACGGAAGTGGGCCTTCAGTAAATAATGGATTTAAACTATGCTGGCAATACAAACATGGAAATGGAGGCTTCTCCTTCATTTACTTAGAGCAAGGCCTTCCTTCTCGGGCTTATGCCAATTGGAAGATGGTATTAGATCGGAAAGCACCTTGGTGAAATCAGATCCAAGAGAACTAGGCTTGAGTTCAGAGTCCCTCTGGCTCTTAGGAGGTTTCTGTCAGGCCCCATGGCTGTGCCAGATTCCACCGGAAGCATTGTACTCTTTAGTCATCCTTGGTATTCCATGTCTCAGGCCAACTACCTTTTGATTGATATACGATATAGCTCTAAACCCTTGATTATACCAATGATCCAACTGAAAGACAGCTCGGGTCTCCTTATGGGCCCAAGGATACTTCATAGAGCCTCTTAAAGCATCTAAAATGTACCAGACATTAATCTAAATGCTGGAGATAAGGAGATAAATAAACTAAATGCCTGCCCTCATGGGGCTTACGCTCCCATGGGGAAATAGATGATAGACAAGAATATAATTAATATATATAATACAAAAATTTAACATAGTGCTATTTAAAAACAATAGCAGAGATCAGAAAAGGCCTTGCTGGGGAAGTAATGTGTGAGCAGAAGATTGGATTAAGTGATGAAGAAAAGCATGGAATGTCTGGGGTAAAACTGTTCTGTGCAAGTGGAATGACAAGCACCAATTTCCTGAACCAAGAGGGTGGTTGTTGGATTAGAGAACAGAAGAGGCTGAAGTGGGATCAAACAAGGAGACAGAAGAACATGAAGTTGAAAGGTTAGGGGAAGCCAGATCTGCAGGTCATGATAATGTCTTTGGAGTTTATTTTGAATGAGACAGGAAACCGTGAAGGGGGCTTTGTGATGGATCTGATTTATGTCTTTAAATGATCACTCTGGTTGCCATAGGAAGAATAGACAATAAGGAGGCAAAGGTAGAAAAAGGAAGACTGGTGAAGACCCTTTTGCAGCATTCCAGACAAGGGAAATGTGGTAATGGTGGAGATAAGAAGTGACTGTATTCAGGATATATGTTGAAGATGAAAGTGATGGCCCTTGTGGAATAGATTGGATATAAATGTGGGGGGAACGGGATATAAGAGTCAAAGATGAGTCCCACTTCTGGATTTGAGAAACTTGATGAATGGAGTTGCTGTTTATTGGGATGAGAAGAACTGCTGAAGGAATAGACTGGAGGAATTAGAAGGGCTGAGTCCATCCCCAGATGGCTTTCAGATTTCTGAGTGCAGTCACTGGGGTCCTTCTGAAGGTCAGAATGCTGGGAAGATGAATCAAAGGCCTTGCTTTCCCAAAGGATTCAGCAAACACTCCTTGTCTGTGATCACGGAACTGAAGCTGTAAAGAGCACCTACAGAAGGCACTTCCCAGATGCTCATTTTTAGAAAAGAGGCAGGGTGAGTGTGACTGAGGCTGGGGGCAGCTAAAAGTTAACTAGTAATGCATAATGTTTGAGCACAGAGAGCTGTTTAACACTGCATTTGGATTTGAATTTTTTTGTGTAAATAAGAAAGGGAAACCTGGATTCATAGAATGTTTTCAATTTAGTGTGCGCTTTCAAATTCATTGTCATATTTACCCTATGAGATAAAAACTGCTGTCTTCAATTCGGAGATGAGGGAATGGAGAAGTTCAATGACTTGCCTAAGGTCATAGAACTAACAGGTGAGGGAATCCTCAAATCTAGAAGTTTTGTAACCCCTAAAATATTTTCATTTTGTTGTTTCATTTTCATTTTATCATGGTTATTATGGAATACTCACATTGACTCTGCCAATAAAAAAAATCAAAATTATCTAAGACACGTTGTCCCCTGTTGACTGCATATGACCTACGTAGCCTCCTAGACATTTTGCAGTTTAAGGCTATTCTGGCAGCTTTTTAAGAGCTTCACTCTAACTCCTGTTTCCCCTAACAAATTCTTTTTTATCAATGGTTTATTTGCATTGAAAGGGGTTTTCATGCCAAGCAATATTTTGGGAACATTTTACAATTCCTGTTGCTAAAGTTCTGAGGGAAGATGTTCCAAAAAAGGCCCTTTCCCTATTGGATTATTTCAAAACAAGGGAAAGAGAATAGTTTCTCAATGAGTGTTTCAATAATTCCTGCAAAGTATCATTTAGTTCTGATTGAGACCACAGCTGTTTCTACTTGGTGCTAAACGCTCGAATGAAAAATAAAAATGACAGGCAATGAGATGTTAGGACTGGGTGAAAGGCCAGCTCTGATGTCCCTTAGACACTGTGAGTCATTGCCCTTGGGTCACCCAAGTCCTCTCAGGCTCTCCTCTCAAGCATAGCAACCTATGAAGGAGTAGCAGAGCCCAGGGCCTGAAGAGTGACCTTGGAGTATCACTCTTAACTCTGGTACTTCCTGGTGTGTGATCTTGTCCAGCCTCAACTTTGTCATCTGTGAAATGGGCATGTGAATGCTTACATAACTTCCTTTAAAAAGTTTATAGGAATAAATTAAGCAAATTTTGAACTAGGCAGGAGTCATGTACTTATCTTTCCATTTCCAGATCCAAATACATGCATGTAATAGGGACTGAATACAATTTTGTTGAATATTTTATAAATGGTTATAGTATAGGCAATGCTCTAGCACCTACTATTTATATAACTCTATTCACGTTTGCCAGGTCTCTCTGGTACTGAAGCAAATTTGCCATTTCTAGAATATCAGGACACATAATCAGAGAAATAATACTAAAAGCATAAAGTATGATATGCTAGATGTAAATAATGTTTTTTTTTTCCAGTTAGTCCAAGCAGTGAATAATCCCAGCTTTTGTTCTACTTGGAGCACCTGTTTGTAATCCATGTCATAAATATTTTCATGACTATTGCTTAGTAGTCAGTGAGTTTCTTTGTTGGCATAGAATTTAAGATATTTCCCTAATAAGGACACCCAGTGTTAAAGCAATGAATTTCTATAGCTATGCAGTTCAGAGAGTTACCTAGGAGATGAAAAGCTAATCTGTCTGGAATTTCTGCCCTTGAAACCAAAGATACTATAAATTTGCTCTGGAAGAAAATAATCATGGTAAGCATCTTAATTTCTTCCATCTCGTTTCCAAGCAGATGTCGCCGTGTTTTAGCCTGGAATTCATCATCTCTCTGATACATCAACATTGACATATTACATCTTCATCTCTTATTATAGAAAATGGAAATGAAACCAGAATGTGAGCATGCTGAATGAATTGGACTCCCCAGAGATTTGGGGGAGAAGAAAACCTCCCACTCGCCTTTGACTTTTGGATTTCTTGTTTCCTTCATGTTTAGATTGCACTTTGAGAAGTCCATCTGGAAGTTCACTTTGTATATTTTGCAAATGCAAACAGAGCTTCTTATCAAAGACAAAGCTGCAGAGGAAGCAAAACAGTTGGGGAAGTGGGAGAGAATCACCTACAAAATCTAGTGACAGTATGAAGGTTAAACTCTAGAGATTAAACTCCATTTATTTCTGGGCTTGACTTTGCCAGTCTGCTAGTTTGAGTGAGTGCTTAGATATGTTTAGCTGTTTGCTTTCTATCCATTAAGCTCTCCGTTTAGAGGATGAATTTGGATAGGTGTCAATACCTGCAAATGTCATCAATCCCGTAACACCTTTTTGGCGCTGAGTTATCATAGTAGCACTGCACAGCCTGCCTGAGATTCCAGTCCTCCCACAGTGGGCATCACTACACTTCGTTCCGTTTTCTGGCCTCAGGAAAACATTCTTAGGATTTCAGGATCCTATTATATGTTGAGTGAATTGTGTTCTTCTTGAATTCCTTACGAAGTCACTCTGGTCCTTTGAGATTAGAAGTTTAAACTTGGAAGGCCATACCTCGTCGAGTTCTCTTTACTGTGGCTCCCCAGCCATTTCTGTCACAGCCAGACTTAATCCCTTTCAGACATATCAAGTCAACCATCAGTCAAGGTGGTCTTTATTTCCTTCCACATGCTGCAGAGATTAAAGCCGCCTGATTTTCTCATATACTCCCTGGCACACTGACCACAGACTCTGCTGTGGTCCAAGATGGATGTAAATAATATTTACAACTTGGCCCAAACTTGTCGGCCATTTGTGGGAAAAATCCATTTTATCTTAGAGTCACAGGGCTAATGCCATCTTGGCCATAATAGGCTAATTGGAATGAACATTTACACCCCAGGACCTCTTTGTTAATTTATGGACCACTGAAGATGAAAAGCAGTTTGCTTTAGTAGTTCTGGGGAAAACTGTCAGCGTTAGGCATTGGGAGTGGGGGGCTGGGAGCATGAGAATGGCATTGGATTTAGAGTTGGAAGCCCGGTTCAAATCCTAGCTGTATGTTCTCTAGATCTCTAGATATGTGACCTTGGATCAGTAGTTTAATCTTCCTGGGCCATGTTCTCACCCGGAAGATGAGAATGCTGTCATCTGCCCCACACAGTCACTAGATGGTTGGGATAAGGGCTAGGGGGTGTCTTGAAAACGATCAAGTGCTAATGAAGTTAAGAGCTACTGCCATTGTCACCAACATCACATGATGGGTGGTCTGATGACCATTTATCACAAGTTTTATGACAAATTCTAACATATATCAAGAAGTTTCTTATATACCTCTCTAAGTCTTGGTTTTCTTATTACAAAATGAGATGAAAATGATTCTACATAGATCACAGTTTCAATGAGATAATGAGGGTGAATAGGCCTGGACTGCACAGGGTGTCTTAGCTGTCTCTTGGCACTAGCCTGGGACCTTGTAGAGTAGTTGTTCAATATGTATTTTTTTGATCTGAGTTTCCCACAAATACTTTCCTGAAAGCTTACTGGCAATAGGATCCTGGAATGCTACTGCTGAGGACATTGGAAAACTTAGCAAATATGGAAGCAAGGAAAACTGCTGCCTATCTCCTTGCCCCCAGGTGTGCTATTGTCCACCTTTCTCCCAGTCTTGTCCTGGCTGGGAGATTCTGTGATTCTCCTTCAAGAGGAATGTTGAAGATAGCACAGTCTGAGAAGAGAGACCAGGAAAGGAGTGAAATGAGGCATTTTCATGAGAACTGGGATACTGAATCTGGGGAGCAGAACCCGTGACACAGTCCTCAAAGACCTAAAGGAACTAGTGTTTTCCAAACTTTCCAGTGGCAACCAGAAGTAAGAAAGATATTTTTATAACGCAATCTAGCACACATGTACACAGATAACTGAAATTATAATACCAGTTACTATTGCAACCTCTAAATGATGATATTTTCTACTCTGAATACTCAATTCAATGAGATCTGATTCAATTGTATCTTCTTATATTCTACCCTGTGCTCTTCTAATTTCTTTCAATATAATGCTATATGTAATTCCAGAATTGATTTAATGGCCCATTAATGAAAAATATCAATGTAGAAGACATGCATAATTCTGAAAGATGAAATTAGGACTTTGGGTTGAAAATTAGAGTAAATTTCATCTCAAAACAAAGAAAAACTTACTACCAATTAGACACACTATGATATAGAATAACCCTTTGTTAGTGAAACCCTTAATCTTGGATGTTTTTCAAGATTAGACCTAATTTATATGTTGTGTCTATGGGTTAAAAGCCCACCAATTTCCAAGACTGCAAGAATCTACAAATTATAATGAACTGAAAGAGAAAATCTAGAACATAAAGGGAAGATTTTGGTCCAAAAAAAAAAACAAAAAAGAAAGAGGCAAGGATGAGGGTGGTAAAATCTGGGAGACTGTCTCTCTTTAGCTTCATCCAGCTAAAGATAAAACATTGCTCCATCTTTATTCCCTACTGAATGATCTCCCTTCTCTCCTTTCTTCAGAAAAAAAAATTGTCGACAGTAGCACATTTTGAAGCTGTTGCTCCTAAGCTATTGGGACACCCCTTTTTCAAATGTTATGGTCACTCTAAACCATCACAGGTTAAGTAGTTGCCTTTTGGATATTTTGCAGAATTTGCGTTTCACTGCGCCCTGGGCTTATTAGCACAATGTCAGGTATAGAGTCATCATAAATGCATATTGCACAAATGAATGAATGCATGCATGCATGAAGACTCCACTAACTTTCTTAGAAAAGAGTATCTTTGAGTGGCTGGACTAGATCTTGATGGGAAAGTGGTGTGTTTAGGAATGAGAAAGAATAGTAATAATAGTTGAAATGTTGACCAGCAGATGATATCTTGGCATTCTGGGATATCTCATGAGAATCTCATGAAAATTAAGGATTCCATCTTTAGAAAAACAAACATATGCATATTTATACAAAATTATGCATGCAATTTCAGGAGTGCAGTTATCCACTCTCTAGCCTAAGGTTAAGCTTAGCAATTGGATCTGACTCAAACAGAAATTTCTTGTATTTGCTTAAGCGAGTAAAATTTTGGAGACAGTGGAAAGAAGCTAACACAAATGCATTCTTACTAGGCACCAGGAAGTGCTCAGTATTTTATTTACATTAGTTCATAATAACCATGTGAGGTAGGTACAGTGATTGTCTCCTGTATATCCACACATATATTTTATATATACTATATGTAATACACATATACATAAAATAATATGCATATAGACACACAAACACATATGCAAACAATGTCATATTCATGCCACCTAAACTTCCCTGTTCTTTTTGTCCCTCAGTCAATAGCTTTTATCTCTTCTTCCCCCTCAGGCTCAGAATTTAAAGCATAAAAATATTGTTTAGCACTTATCTTTGCAGAAGCCCACTCTCACCTGACTTCTCTAAAACAAAGGTGTAGTTCACTCTCCGGGAAGGGAGCCTGAGCTTCATCACTGGGTCTGTGGAGTGTTGTGTGCTAATGAGTGCTACTGGTTTTGGGAAGAGAGGTCTCCTAGACAGGGTTTCAAGTCATTGAAATAGGCTACTTAAACCAGGAGTATGGGAGAATTTACCCAGGAATTCCTTGGAGAGTGAGAAGCAATGACTGAGACCGGTGTGCTGAGCAACCCCATTGTTTACCAAGTGGGAAAGGAAGAACATCAGCAGTAGGACACTGAGAGGGAGTAACCAGAGTGAAGGCAGGAGGAGAACCCAAACGGAATGCTGTCAAAAGCCAAGGGAGAAGAATTTCAAGAAGCAGGGCATGGTCAGCAGTATCCTGCCACTAAGGAGAAAGTAAGGTGAAGTCTGAAATAATCTGTGGACTCGGCTATCAGGAGTTCATTGGTGTTAACAAGTCCAATCTGTGAAGTAGTGAGGAGGAAAGCATTGCTGTGGGATATGGAGTAAACGAGAGATGAAGAAGTTGAGAACTGAAATATGTTTACTACTGTTTCTCAAATGCCAGACATAGACTTAGCTATATCCGTCATCTGCAGGCCTTTAAAAGTGAATAAATCTAGAGTGGGTCCCGAGGATCTATAGTTCTGGGAAGCCTGGTTTGGGAATTGTAAGAGTGTAGAATATATGAAAGCAAAGATTCTGTCTGTCTCATTCACCAATGAATCCCCAGAAACTGGGGTAGTTTCTGCCCATAGCAGTTTCTCAGTAACTGTGTAGGATAGCAGTTTTCTGAACTGAACCATTAGTATCAAGTACTTTTTAGGACTAGTATTCATAGTAAGGGCATTAACTAAAAATCAGTGAGGATGCGGTAGACTGATGGCCCAAGTACTTGTCTCTCAAAAGTTAGGATGCTAAAATGATAAATGAGCTATTTTTTTTCCTTTTTGAGACAGGGTCTTACTCTGTCACCCAGGATGGCGTGCAGTGGCACAATCATGGCTCACTGCAGACTCAACCTCTCTGGCCAAGTGATCCTCCCACCTTAGCCTCCCAAGTAGCTAGGACTTCAGATGCACACCACCATTCCTGGCTAATTTTTGTATTTTTTTGGTAGATATGGGGTTTCACCAGGCCAGTCTTGAACTCCTGAGCTCAAGCAATCTGCCCACCTCGGCCTCCCAAATTGCTGGGATTACAGGTGTGAGCACGACACCAGGTGATAAATGATACAATTCCTTCCAGTGTATTGCTTCAGTTCTGAGAATTATAACAAAAGCCTCTGATCTGGGGGCAGCTATTGGCAAATCAGAACTGACTCAGAATTGTTCATTTTAACAGAAAGGGCTGTTGCTTGTCTGATGAAGATAGCTACTGGAAGGCAGTGTGTTGTCCTAGAAAGGAAACTTGGTGTCTGCTGGAGTTAGTGGTATCTTATATCCAGCTTGTGCAATGATTAAGTCTTTGGGTTGTGGACCCCTGGGGGCCTATGCCATTAATTCTAGAGAGGTGAGGGGAAGTCATAAATCTATTTCCCACCAGTTATTGTTTGAAGACTGAATAAATAACATACCTCCAACTATAAATATTAACATTTTCCCTAAGCACACACATGTTATTGCAATTAATGAAGTACAGCATCATCAAAAAGTGTTCATGGATATCTGAGAGCTTCTAGAGATGATAAATTAGGTTGAATCACATGAAATTGCCATTTTTTGTGGGTCAGAAACAGGTAAACCTGGGCAATTTCATATAATTTAAGCTACTTTTTTTTCAGTCAAACATGATACAAAAATTATGATCTTGGCTGTGCGTAGCTCACACCTGTAATCCCAGCACTTTGGGAGGCTGAGGCAGGTGGATTACTTGTGGTCAGGAGTTCGAGACCAGCCTGGTCAACATGGCAAAACCCCATCTCTACTAAAAGTACAAAAATTAGCCGGGTGTGGTGGCAGACGTCTGTAACCCCAGCTACTCTGGAGGCTGAGAAAGGAGGATCACCTGAACCTGGGAGGTGAAGGTTGCAGTGAGCCAAGGTCACACCATTGCAACTCCATTTAGCTTGTGCAACGGGAGCAAGACTCCATCTTAAAAAAAAAAAAATTATGATTTTGATCTTGTAGGAGTCAGCAATAATTTTAGAATCATAAAGGGGTTATATGGTAATCAGCCTCCACAACGGGCCCCATGATCCTCATTTCCTGATATTCATGTCATTATGTAATGCTCTCCCTTTCCATGTGGGCTGGACTTAGTGACATGTTTGTGATAAACAGAATAATGCAGAAGTGATGGTGTATCACCCTTAATATTAGGTTATAAAAAGACTATGGCTTCCATCTTGGGTAGTCTCTCTCTCTCTCTCTCTCTCTCTCTCTCTCTCTCTCTCTCTCTCCCTCTCTCTCTCTCTCTGTATCTCTTTCTCTGATCTCTTAATCTAAAGAAAGCCAGCTGCCACATCAAAAAGACACTCAGGTAGCCTATGGAGAGCATTGGGGTCGCTCCACAGGCCAACAGCCAGTGAAGAACTGAGGCCTGCAGCCAACCACATGAGGAAGTCTAGGAGAGGATTCCAGCCCCAGACAAGTCCTGAGAAGACTGCAGCCCTGATGGCCTGAGCGCAATTTTGTGAGGGACTCTGAGTCAGAATCTCCCAGCTAAACTGTTCCCATGTCCCTGACTCTGAACCTTTGTGAGAGTATAAATGTTGGCTGTTATAAGCTGCTATGTTTTGGGGTGGCTTATTCTCCATAAATAGATAAATCATATACTTCCCTATTTTCAAAATGTTGGGAACCAGTGACCAAGCAGTTTTTAGCTCAAACATACTTTTACATATATCCTTCAGGTCTTGCAAAACAAGTTTTAAATATTTTATTACTGAGGAAAGTGAACAGTATTCAGTGAGGAAGAAAATAAAATATTTGGAGCCAGAAGGTAGGTGTAAGTTGCCCCTTACTAGCTGTGCAAACTCGAAAATCACTTTGCTTCTTTGAGCTTCTCTTTCTTCTTAGAAAAAAATGCAGATTCCTACAATGCTTGCCCTGTCTTAATGTTTATGATAAGGATTAGATTGTGAATACAGTTGACGAATCCTAAAGTGCTATCAAAATGCTAGTTTTTATTGATGATAGAATTAGTCATTTTTCAACAAGGATAATCTGACCAAGGTTATAGAACAAGAACTTATACCAAAGTCTTCTAATGCTAAGACAAGGGCTTCTATAACTGAGCAATTCACGTTTACTATATGAGCCTCAATTTCCCATGAGTGAAATGAATAGATTAGATCAGGTAATGCAGGATCTCTTTTAGCTCTGAATAGGCTGTGATCAGAACCCAAGGCAAGGAATCTCGTATATCTAACTAAGTTCCTTTAAAGGCTGGGTGAAGAGTGTGTGTGACATCCCTAGGATTTCAGAGCCCCATCAGCCTGAGTGCTGATACTGGGGGAGGCTTTGTGATGTGCTCTTTGTAAGTGGCAGCCTTGGTGCCACACAGAGGCTGCCGATGTCACTGCCGGGGACAATGGAGTTCACACCTCTGCTGGTGCTGCCCGCCCCCACACAAGCCCTTGCAACAGCATCCTATCATTTGTCACTTCAAACCACATACACTTCGGATTTGTGCTTGTGCCAGGGGAATTCATAATGAATTCAGTTCCCATTCATGCAGGAAAGAAAGTAAGGCTTGGGGTAAAAAAAAAAAACTCCTGGAAACTGCCTTTGAGTTTCTGTAGAAGATGACAAGCATTACATCTTGAATAGAGCTGACAAAGTCATGATTCAAGTTAAAGTGTTAGTCTGAAATTGTACAAGCCTTATCACAGCATAGTTACCTAGTAACTATAGGTCTACAGTTTACAAAAGATATTTACAACCATCTTCTCATTAAAAGCTAATTCTGTTCATTTTCAGCTGAGAAACTAAATCTCAGGGAAGTCAGGTCATTAGTGGCAGAACCAGCTCTTGAATGCTGGTCATGATTTGCAAAATCCTGTTCTTGTTCTACCAAACAACGTGGGCTCCTGTTGTAGTAGGATTTCCTGTTTCAAAGAATAGTGATTTTTCTGTTGTTGCTGGTCTTGTCCTCCAAGAGTATGGGACGCCTCAAAAGAAAACAAAAAAGAAAAAATGTGACTGTGGTCACACATTGTAAGAGAGAAGATTGATAATCAGAGCTGACTGGACAAGTGAACGTTTGCAAAGTGTTTGTGGCAGACAGATTTGAGTCCTGTCTATGTACCACTAAACATCTCCATGAATGTGGAGACTTGCTGCTTGATTCGGCAAATACATGGCTTTGTGGTTGGAGGATCAAGGGGCTTTTTGTAGAAGGTAGAAAAGCTGCGTTTGTTTTTTCTCTGTTGTAGGGCGGTGTTAGTCTCTGGGCTTGGGTGGGGTCGGTGTGGAACAGGCTGAGGAAGGAGGCCCTCAACCAGGGGTCAGGAAACTCAGAGATCTGGGAATAGATTCTGACAAAAGGGAGTTTGCCCGGGACTGGGATCACTGACTGGGGAGGAATACACAACCACATTACTTGGGATTTGGAGTCAGGCGGATCTGATCCCAGTTCCAGCCCTTCCTTATACTGGCTGTGTGGCCTCAAATAAGTCATTTAACTTTCTTTGTCCCTTGTTTTCTCTAATAAAAATCAGGGACAGCACTATTGCCTGTCCTGAGTATTGATTTGTTTTGATTATGCTATGAGATTTTAATCTGGTTAGGACTTTAGAGAAGTGGCTGGTGAGCTAGAGTCTGTGGGTCAAATCCAGCCTGCTTCCTGTTTTTATACAGCCTATGAGCAAAAAATGGTTTTTGGAATTTTAAATGGTCAGAAAAAATCAAAAGACAGTATTTTGTGACACATTGTATATAATAGAAATTATATAAAATTAAAACATATATAATTATATGTAATCATATAGTTTACATATATAAGTATACAATATACTACATATAATTATATATCATTATATGCAATGTTATATATTTTTAAAATATCAATATAAAGTATAACTTATGTATTTATAGGTAAAATAAATTAATTTTGGTATCCATAAAGAAAGCCCTATTGGACAATAGCCGTACTCATTTATTTTTACTATTGTCTACACCACTTTCATGTTGCAGTGGCAGAGTTTAGCAGTGTGGCAGGGACCAGATGACCTGCTAACCTAAAATATTTGCTGTCTGCACTTTACAGAAAAAGTTGGCTGACGCTTCTTCTATAAGTGCTCAAAGGGCTCAGGCAGCCCTGTAGGGTAAGTGGGTAAGTGGTGTTACTCTTTTCTGCAGGTGAGAAAAGAGAGACCCCAGAGAGAAAAGGTGAAGTTAATGTCACACAGTTTAAAAAATGAACAAACAAGAAAACACCAGAGTTTGCCCTGGAACCTAAACTTCTAACTGCGTCTGACACTCTCTTAATCCACGATTATAAATCCCTACCCGAGTTTTTAGACTTTGATAAAATGGTTGACAAATGTGAGATCAGGTTGTGTCAAAGAGATTAGCAACTAGGGGAAAAAGCCAGAGTGAGGGAGCACAGGTTATAAATGCAAGAACCAAAACATTGGGTAACTGCACCACCGGAGCAGAAATTCTAGCACTGTCAAAATCTCCAAGAGAAGAAGCAAGCCTAAGAGAAATATAAGTGAAACCTGCCAGCCTCACCAGTGATTAAAGAAGGGCAGATTTTTTTTTTGCAAAATGAGATATCACTTATACATTCTAAATTAGCAAAAATGTTAAATAATCATGACACCCAATATAGGTGATGTTGTGGTGAGACTGAAATACTTATGTATGGCTCATGGCATCTTAAATTAGTTAAAAATGCCCCCATTAACTTTAATTTGGCACTACGTATTAAGAGTTTTAAAAACACTCATGGCCGGGCGCGGTGGCTCAAGCCTGTAATCCCAGCACTTTGGGAGGCCGAGGCGGGTGGATCACGAGGTCAAGATATCGAGACCATCCTGGTCAACATGGTGAAACCCCGTCTCTACTAAAGATACAAAAAATTAGCTGGGCATGGTGGCGCGTGCCTGTAATCCCAGCTACTCAGGAGGCTGAGGCAGGAGAATTGCCTGAACCCAGGAGGCGGAGGTTGCGGTGAGCCGAGATCGCGCCATTGCACTCCAGCCTGGGTAACAAGAGTGAAACTCCGTCTCAAAAAAAAAAAAAAAAAAAAAAAAAAACACTCATACTCTTTAATTCACTGATTCCTTTTCTGAAAATAATTCTAGATTCAGAAAAATGATATCCACCAAGATCGTCATTGCAATGTAATTCTAGCACCAATTTGGAAGTAACCAAAAACGAGTGAGCTGGTTAAGTAAATTGTGCTGCATCATTGACCCAATGTAAATACTATGCAGCTATCAAGGACTAGACAACAGCAAAGGGAAAAATGATTATATTGTGAAGCCAAAAAAAAAAAAAAATCAGAATTAAAATTGTAATTCTAACGTTTTATGCTATACAAAAGTTTTATCTGTACTGGAACAAGGAGAAATAAAAACAGGAAATTTCTTAAGGCAATTATCCTCTAAATCCATTTTTACAACATGGATTGGATAGTGAAAAGTCTTCTTGTGGAGATGCAGTCAGAATTGACTGAGTTGCTATGTTGGCCGATACCTACATCAAGACCTTGTTCTTCCCTCTATCTTGGGGGAGGGTAGGATCCAGAGCCCGAGGACAGGTAGGGTTGAGGAGGCGTTCCTTCCAGAGTTTGACAAGTAAAGAGGAGACCAGGGGTGTGTGAGATCTCCGTCAATAGATATTCACTGAGACCTCTCAGCTAACATGGTGGTTGAGTTGCCATGAAAAGAGACTGGCTTCAGAGCCAAAGACCAGAGACTGCAGACTTGGCCTTAAATGCCGGAAGACTCACTCTGGTGTGAGGAAACCTGGGCAGGAGGCATGGTCCAGCACCCAGTTACGGAGACGGGCTCTGTGGCTGGCCCTGTGTTGGACATCAAGAAGACAAGCAGGAAACACTCAGCTTTGTCCCCAAGGAACTCGTTAAGAGTACAGTCATGATACATGGGATACTACAGGGATAAAGTAATGCTAAACACACAAAAATCAGCTAGAGGAGGAGAGGCCCCCAACACATTGTGAATGTCTCTGCTGTTCTCTGAGCCTTGCCTGTTGGCTTAATTGATTATTGTTTCTGCACTGATTGAACACTAATGTTTATTCTGGATTCTCATCTAGCTTCTCATCATTTATGGATTTTAATAATGGACTTGTAGAACATTGCCCATGGGAAGCCCTGTGAAAATATTTTGCATCTTTTTTTGGGTAAAGACCCGCCCCCCATAGCTCTTCTCTTGTTTGGTTTCTTACATGAAACTGAATTTTCCCTTCATGAAAATCCTGTCCTAACACAGAGTGACCCTCTGATGCACATTTTCCCTGACTTCAGTAATTTATCTTTCTGCTTCGTGATTCTTTCTTCTTCCTGTGTCAGTTTTTGGTACCACGTCTCACAACTCCTCCTCCCTTTAAGCCTCACTCTGATTTCTCCCCAGGAGATGATAGCAGGGCCTCTGCCCTCCTAGAGGCATCAGGGCAGAGAGAGAGAGAGAGAGAGAGAGGAGACATGTTTGCCAAGAACTCTGAGCACCAGGGAAGGCTGAGCTTATGAGGCTGGAAAGGTGGGTAGGAAATATTGGCATATACCCATTGGCACTGCAAGGGGAACAGGCTGTCCTGGTGGAGGGATTGTGTGAACATGCACCCAGAGGCAAGACTATGAGGGGCTTATTTGGGGAAGAGTGAGTGGCTCAGTTTGGAATCATCCCAAGAGTTTTATTTGTATTAATTCAATTTTCTGGAGATATGGAGCATGGTATGAGAAATGGGATTTATCTTGGATGAGACCCTAGGAAAAAAGCAGGTCATCTAGGGGGACTATGCAGGGTTTCTCTCCCCAGACCTACAAATGGCACACTGGCCCCAGGAAATCTTGAACTTGCCTAATGAATTATTAGGAAGTATTAACAGTCCCAGTAAAAGCAGCAGTAAACTAAATGCTGTCTAAACAAGCTCCTCATGTTTCTGTCATATTATTATCATCATCACGATCATCATCTACCGAGTGCCCGTGTGAGGTATTATTGTTTCCATTTTATAGATGAGACAACTGAGGCTCACAGAAGTTAAGAGACGTGCCCAAGATCACACAGCTGGTAATGGTTGAGGGTCGGATTCAAACCCAGGCCCATCAAACCTCAAAGCTTATTCCCTGTTAGCATCATCTGGTTGTTCCCAGATATGTGTGATGGTGCAGTGGTGAGGGTAGTTTGGGCTAACCACTTGCGAGGTGCTTGTGCTTTGCTTCAGGAACTGAGAGGAAGTTGGGCATGTTTTAACGGCACTTTAAGAAGTTATTTGAGGGGCAGGCTCCTGGCAAACTGAGAGCTTCAGCTGCAGAGAACAAGGACCCAGCTGTACTTTCTGTGAAACTGAAACTGGGGTCATTGGGATGGGCCCTCCTGGAGTAGAATGAGAGAAGAGATGGGAATGCTGGGACCTGTGGGGGGAAGAATAATGCAGCTGCTAACAGCTGCCCAGATGAAAGCAGTGATGTTGCTAGGAGAATAAATCGCGTCTGTTCACCTCTGGACAGCTCTTTGTGGTTTACAGAGCCCGTTTGCTTTCATCATTTCATGACCATCTTTCTCCAACTGCGGGGGGAGTTGGGGTGAGAAGCTCCTTTTTATAAAACACCCAATTAAAGATTCAGAGATGCTATGTGATTTTCCTCAGGTCACACAGCTTGTTAGCAGTATCATTTGCATATCATTTGCATTCAAGTTTCCTAAAACCATCCTTCCCACCCAATTCCACTTTCTATCTTATTTCCGGAAGCAGCAGGGCCCAAGGAGATCTTTCTGAGGATAGGCTGCCAGAACAGCCTCGGAGGTGTCATCTGAATGCAAAGTCCACAGAGGAAATGAGGAGGCAGATGGGAGATACATGGAGAACTCACCAAAAGAACAGGGTAACAAATCTACTTCAGGTGGGACCCGGTTTCAAAGGACTAAGGCAGGTTTGAGCCTCCCTGAGAGGTAAAAGGAGAGGCTGTCTAGAGAACAGGAACTCTCTTCTTTATCTGTGAGGAAAGCAAGAGTTTGACACAAATTTTGAAAGACAGACATCATTACCAAAATGTGGGCAAAGTCCAACTATGTAATGGAGATTATATAAAAAAGAAGGCCAGTATGTATAATATTCTTAAGTATGCATCAAAACTGGAGGTACTCTTAATACTGATTAAAGCTGTATATTTTAAGGGCACAATGAAGAAATTGAATTTCCAGATTTCTTGAGCCAGATGACCATCTTTGGCATGTTTGGGAAGCATACTCCCAGGCCCCTTTGAGTCCCATTCCAGTCTCCAGTTGGAGCGTTGAGGCTGCTGACGAAACAGCCCAGTCTGGCTATTTCCGGTGTATCAACCATGCCTTGGGCTCTTGGCTGCGCTTTTGTTTGAATTCCATACGTTGTAGTGAGTAATATTCATGAATCCTTTTCTGAAGATGTTAATTACTCTTTAAGAGTACTATATTGGATATCACAAACCTTTTAATAAAAGTAGCCACATAAGAGTTGCAATCAGTCCCCTAAGCTCCATAACCTGGAAGAGTATGTTTTAAAAGTAATTTGCTTTTTATATTCCATGAGAAGTTTAGCAGTTTCAGTTTTAAGGTTTAAGGAGCATTGCTTTATTCATCTTCAAATTTGTTTTCTAAGATATCCCAAGACAAATTTATTAAAATTAGTAATGTAAGTATTTAAGGACCAGTAATTCCTAACAGTATTTAGAAAGAGGATGATAATGATACCAATATTTTTCAAAATTCAGCTTAATCGATGATTTTTACTGAAGGGTCATTTGTACTCAATGGGGGTTCAGTGTATTGTGGACTTTACTAGATAAATGGATGACATTATTCTTTACTTTTAAAGTGTTTATTCAGGGTTGAGGTATTACAAACTGTGGGCATCAGGAAAGCTGGGAAATATCAGGGCCAGATTATAGGGAACATGTGGTAGGGGGCCCAGTCCTAGTTGGAGAGGCCAAAGAGGAAGCACAGTGGACCGCAGCCCAGAAGATAATCGATCTGGGAACTTAGGTTTCAGTGTGGGAATTGTAGTCCCTGCACAAATCCACCCTTAAAGCTGACAGGGACTGGCAAGCGGAGAGCAGGAGAGAGGGCAGGAGAATACTTTGTGTGGACAGTGAGCTGGGCAAGGCTCTGTGGCCTCATGGGCTTCTTCGAAGACTTGGGGCCTGGATGGTGATGGTCTGGACCCAAAGCTATAGTTACATGTGGCCATGAGCTGATATCTGTCTGCATGGAGGAAGCAATGGAGTACAATTACATCATGTTTAGGAGCCCATGGAAAAGGTCCTTAAAAATAGGTTTAATTACAGGCAAGCATTCAAAATCTGCTCTGTGTTAATCTCACAGGTTACACTTTTTGGTTGTATTTAATGGAAGTCATGATTATCTTGAGGATTTTTTAATCTAAGAAAACAGTTTTAGGACAAAATATTTAGCAGGTATATGTCCATGTGCTGCGGCACAGAGCACATGGAACAGAGTCTGTGTTCCAAACCCAGACTCACTGATGGCCAGCTGTGGACCAGGGACATGTCACTCAACCACTGTGAGACTCGCATTCCTCGCCTGCACCCTAAGGATTGGGAGAAGCACAGAATTAGTGAAAGTAATCGTTAATGAGCTGCAAAAGGCCCTACATGGGTAAGGTAGTGGTTTTGATAACAAATGACAGACCTGGGTTCAAAATCCTGGCTATATAACTTACCAGGTCTGCAACCTCTCCAAGCCTCGGTTTTCTCATCTGTTAAGTGGGAATGATAATCTAACATCTAACTCCTAGAGTTCCTGTGAGGGTTACATGAAATAAAGCACATGACATACCTGGCACGTAATATATAATCTGTAAACATAAGCTAACATAAGCTATGATTATATTTTAAAGAAAATAAAAATAAAAGAGAAACCACCCATGGCCAGGTTGAGTTCAGGAAGACTCTTGACCTAAGTGAATCACAGTGAACTTGGTAGGAAGGGTGAAGAGGCTGGAGCCATCCAGGGAAGTGAGTGGAAGATGTTTGATGGGGTAAGCAGGCCAGCTGCCAAGCAGACTCACAGCCTCATCCATAGATACCTTCAAGCCACAGAAGGCTTGTCTTGGGCAGGGGAGGGAACGTGAACTCTGCCAATCAAAAGACACAATGAGGACCAGCCGCAGGAACTGCAGAGGACACAGTCCAGTGAGTCCAGTATGAGGAGATACTTTCCTGTAGGGCTGCAAAGACAGGAGGCACCTCAGAGCAGCCAGGAGGTGCCACAGGGGAGAGGGTATATGGACATAGAACCAGGCCTCTGTCTGAGGGGTGCTTCAGGGCACAAAGGCAGCCACAGGCCTGATCCCCTGAAATGTCCCCAGCAATTTCAGTCAGCTAATCCCCTCTTGCAACCTTGCAGTTCTCTTTTCTTTTCCAGGTAGCTTCATAAATTCACAAACTTTTATCTTTTCTGTGGCAGCAAATGATATTAGAAAGCTAATTAGCTACAGAGCTAATTTTCATGTCAAAGGGAAATTATAGGTTTCATGGTATAAAACAAAATTATTTTTCTGTCCCTCCTCATCCTCCACCCCCAACCCATTCCATTTCCTTCTCCCAGAACATGTACATACTCCCTGCTTCTGTCTGGTCACAAATGTCAGCAGAGAGGGGTGGTCGCTCAGGAGTCCCTTTCTCTCTGGTGTCAGGCATATTTGCATTTGCAAACAGCTTTAATTGAGTAGAGTTTTTATTGCTCTTTTTCCTTCTCCTGTTTTTAAATGCAAATGTTAATGTTTGGTTAGCATGAGTTCAGAATTAAGCCCCTGCTACCTGTGGCTGCCTCCTTCCCTGGGTTCAAAATAAGCGCTGGTAGAGTAGCACAACCTGCTGAGAGCTTGTAAGTCCTGGAAGGCTGGAGTCCAGCTAATTGCCAAGCATGCTGAGAGGGCTGGGCAGAGCCTTGTCTCACTTACTAGCGCTCATGGAGTCCTGCTTCCCACCAGCACCGAAGGAGGGAAAATTAGTGTGCTGGGGATGGAAAGGGAGGCAGGGGAGAGGATGCTCTTTGGCATTAGGTTCTGGACTCTCTTTTGGCATCAAAACTTGGAAATTGAGAAGACCTTCAGAAGTCATCAGGTTGGCCCCAGAAGTTGGAATCTCTTAGGCTAGGCTCTTAATGGTTTGTCATCGAACCTCTGTTTGAATGCTCCTGCTGGTGTATGTGTGTAGTAGGGGGGTCCTTCCTTCATGAGGCAGTGCCCTCCACTAAGAGTCAGTTCTATTTTTTAGAGAAGGTGCACTTGATATTGAACCAAAATTAACTTCCTATTATCTCTAGCCATTGGTTTTAGTTTTCACATATAATGTTGTCGATCTCATTTCCAAATCGCCGCCTTTCAGATTAACGGAAGCAACTCATATGGAGCCTTGAATGCCTTTTCTCCTACAAGCCAGAGATTCCCAGTTTCTTCACATTGGCTACATCTGACCCTTCATCTGCCCTGTTTCTCTTCCCATTGTGGACTCAGGGACTTGTAACTGCAGGTGTGATGATCCAGCTGACAAGCTGACCAGCACAGGATGGAATGGGGTACCCAGCTGAGCCTACAGCCAATTTCCAGCCCCAACCTCTATCTCATGCAGGTGTTTTCTAGCTTAATTCATGTGGAACTCAACAGCTAGCTAGGGAACATTGAAGTTCTCATTCAGTGACAAAGAAAGTATATTCTTCTAAAGTATCAAACTGATCTCTAATCCAAGGAGAGAATTTTACAGGGGAGGATATGTTTATAAGGTGTCCAGCTTTCTCTTTTGGAAATTAGAGACCTGAATGCTCAGAACTCCTAGCAGGGTTAGTATCCCAGAGACCTGGGTGCCTTCTTTGCCTTAGGCCTGCAGTGCATGATTTTGATGGGGAGAGAAATCAAATAGGAAATCTGGAGGTGATCCTAAGAAGCTCTCGCTCTGAAAGAGACCACTCAGAAAAGGAGCAACTGGAAGTGGCTACTAGGTAGAAATGTGGAGAAGAGGTTGCAACGGCTTTAAGGTAGAAGGTAGGAAGCTTGTTAGGCTGTGTGGCTGAGAAGGGATGAAGTGAAGGAGGCATGGCAGAAGAGTAGAGACGCTATAGCCTATAGTAACATTTCCTATTGCCCTCTAGGTTCAGTGATCACTCCGCCTCCATCACCATAGCAACCCACATCCCATGAGAAGTGGTATTTATAGGAAAGATGGGAGGAGCAACCTGTCACTGTAACATTTGCCTCTAATTCACATGTGTTTTTGTCTTCTAAGGTCTCACCTAATAACCTTGTCTGCTAGACTCTGGGCATTTTGCATTATGTACGAGATCCAGAAAAGCCTCACATGGGTTTGACCCTCCTAACATCCTGGCACCAAGGATATTTTCTTTGACTTATTTATGAGCTTCCCTATGTCTAGAATCAAGGGTTAATATGAACACCCACATTATATAAATTCTGCATATCAATTAGTAGAAGGATGAAAAATCCATGCTGTATTGATATGTCATGTGAACACACACACACACACACACACACACACACACACACACTTTAGAAGTACTCTGAGATTTCCCCAAGTGACCTTAGCCATAGAGAGGAGATATAGGATGCTGGTGTGTTCCAAGTATTTTCAACAAGGAGAGACAAACAGTGGATCTTTACAGAGTAAATCCAGTACAATTTGCACCAATTCCATCTGTACACACATTTTTGCTGTTACCATCTAGATGTTCCTACTGCTAACGTGGATCTCTCCAGGAATATTGACTATCTATAGTAATAGAGGAGGTGTTTGGCTTTTATCACTATTTCTGAACCCTCCCTGTAGATGCCAGACTTAGACCTGACCCTGATATTCTTGAATGACTCCATTTACAGCTCTGAAATTTAAACTTCTAGAGGCTGTTATTTGCTATAGGCAAGAACATCATGTGCTGGGGTGATTTTTGTGACTAGTATTGTGAATGATCAGATATGGTTGGAAAGAAACAAAAAAATTGTGGTGCCTACAAGTGTAGAAGGAAAAAGGTAATATTCACAGAAGCACAAAGTTGCCCTTTTGGGTTTAACCTGCTTCCAAGATTTTGGGAGTACACAGCTTCACTGAATCCTTACAACAACTTGTGTAGTGTAACAACAACCATTTTGCAGTTGAAAAAACTATTTGTGGGAGACATGAAATGACTCATTCAATTAGCAATAGACAGAGATTAGATCAGACCCAGTACTCTTACCTACTAGTCCTATACTTTTTCTGCTTTCCCTTGAGCTGAAGGCCTAGAAGAGAGCCTTGATCCAAAAGATCTATGGGTGAGAGGTGGGAGCTCTGGGTTAACTGGGAAAGGAATGTTGGCTCAAATTCTAAAGTACAGCTGCCCTGCCACGTTGGATGATCTTACAAGGTTCAACCAAAATTTGCAGAGTGCTTACTGAGAGCAAGTCTCTGGGGACATGGAGATGAGTTAGACATGGCCCATGCCTTTGGAAAGTGCACAGATTGGGGAAACATAGTGGGCTTATGTGAAAAAATATATCAACATCTAAGGTTAAATATGGGAAATACAAAAGAAGTGGCTAATGTACACAGGCCATGAACTAGTAGTTCTGAGATACATGAGACCAGAGAAAGCCAGGAGGATCAGGAAGTCTTCCTGGAGGAGGTAGAACCATTGGGTATGGAGGTTGGGAGAGAGACTCCATGGGTCAGAAGATGTCTGTAAGGATGCTGAGCTAGGCTTGCTCATGTTATATTCAGACTATGCTGAGGAGTCTAACACCCAGAGCAGTGTGGACAAGAGAGAAGGGTACATAATCAAGGTGGAACAATTCTCCTTGAATTTATTTCATCTCAGTCTTTTAAAACATGACTTGCTCCTCTGTGCCCTCTTCATGACTGTGTAAGCAAGGGGTAAAGAGCTAAGTGAAAAGAGGAATAAACTCAGATTTATTTTTTAAAAAAGTCATCACAAAATGGCCTCCATAATCATGTCAAGAAAGAGAAATACATTTGGCAGCCTCGCCTTTTTTTGATGAGCATTGCCAGGGGCCTCTTCCAGGAAAAGCTGCAGACAAATGCCCTTGTTTCAGGATGCTGCAGTGTGGTGGCATCTGCAATGGGCTACTAGGGCTGATTTCATCATTTATTTCCAATATGCTGGCCAAGGCACCAAATTGAGCCATGCAGGCAGCGAGATGCTTTATTTCTGGACTGGTGGTTCATCGTGACTGGAAATGAGAACAATTGAAATTAAAAAGTATCAATCAAAGGCATTCTCTAAAGAATAAAACCAAGCCCGATACATCCAGAGGCACCGCCAATCAGCTTAAACTAATAAACAAACTCAGCAAAGTCATAGAACACAACAGCAACATACAAAAATCAGTTATGTTTCTACACACAAACAATAAGCTATGCAAAAAGACAATTAAGAAAACAATTTTATTTACAATAGCATCAAAAGAAAAAAATACTTAGGAATAAACTCAACCAACGAAGTGAAAGATTTGTACACTTAAAACTATAAAACACTGAGCCGGGTGCAGTGGCTCACGCCTATTATCCCAGCACTTTGGAAGGCCAAGGCGGGTGGATCACGAGGTCGAGATCGAGACCATCCTGGTCAACAAGGTGAAACCCTGTCTTTACTAAAAAAAATACAAAAATTAGCTGGGCATGGTGGTGCACGCCTGTAGTCCCAGCTATTCGGGAGGCTGAGGCAGGAGAATTGCTTGAACCCAGGAGGCGGAAGTGCGGTGACCCGAGATCATGCCATTGCATTCCAGTCTGGGTAACAACAGTGAAACTCCGTCTCAAAAAAAATAAAAAATAAAAAACTATAAAACATTGAGGAAAGAAATTAAAGACACAAATAAATGGAAAGTCATCCTGTGTTCATGGTTTAGAAGACTTAATATTTTTTAAATGTCTACATTACTCAAAGTGATCTACAGAATCAATGCAACCCTTATTAAAATCCCGTTTTTTAAACAAAAATATGCACATTGAACTACAAAATACTCTGAATAGCCAAAGCAATCTTAAGAGAGATAAACAAAGCTGAAGGCATCATACCTTTTGATTTAAAAATATATTACAAAGCTACACTCATTAAAACAGTATAATATTGGTATGAAAACAGACATATAGAACAATGAGCGGAATAGAGAGCCCAGAAATAAACCCACAGCATACATGGTCAACTGATCTTTGACAAGGGTGCCAATAATACACAATGGAGAAAGGATAATCTCTTTAACAAATGGTGTTGGGAAAATTGGATCTTCACATGCAAAAGAATGAAGTTGGACCTTTATCTTACACTGTACCCAAAATTACCTTAAAATAGTTAATTAACAAAAATTTAAACATAAGACCTGAATCTCTAAAACTCCTAGAAGAAAACATAGAGAAAAAGCTTTATAACATTGGCCTAGGCAATGATTTCTTGGATATGACACCAAAAGCACAAACCACATAAGCAAAAATAAACAAGTGAGATTGCAACAAACTAAAACACTTTTGCATGTAATCAACAGAATGGGAAAAGGCAAGCTACAGAATGGGAAAAAATATTTGCAAATTATATACATGATACAAGGTTAATATTCAAAATATATAAAAAGCTTCTAAAACTCAATAGCAAAACAAAATTACACACACACACATGCACACACACACACACACACACCCCAAGTGGCAAAAAGACTTGAATAGACATTTCTCCAAAGATGATTTACAAATGACCAACAAGTTTATGAAAAATGCTCAATATCACTATTCATCAGGGAAGTGCAAATCAAAATCTCAATGAGATACCATCTCACACATATCAGGATGTCTATTGTCAAAAAAAAAAAAAAAGGATAACAAAGGATGTGGAGCATTTGGAGCCCTTGTATACTGTTGGTGGGAATATAAAATGGTGCATGGTGCAGCTGCTATGGAAAACAGAATGAAGTTTCCTTAAATAATTAAAAATAGAACTGCAATATGATCCAGCAATCCCACTTCTGAGTATATATACAAAAGAACTGAAATCAGGATCTCAAAGAAATATTAATGCTGTCATTGTAGTGTTAGTCCTAATAGCAAAGATATGGAAACAAGATAAGTGTTCATTGATAGATGAATAGATAAAGAAAATGTGATACAAATATGCACATACACAGAGAGAGAGAGAGAGCCAGAGCACAAGAGGGGAATATTAGCCTCAAAGAAGGAAATCTTGCCATTTACAACAGCATGGATAAACCTGAAGGACGTTATGCTAAGTGAAATTAGGCAGTCACAGAAGGACAAACACTGCATGATTCCACTTATATGAGGTTTCTAAAATAGTCGAACTCATAGAAACAGAGTAGAATGGTTGTTGCCAGGGACTGAGGGGAAAGAGAAATTGGGGAGTTGCTAGTCAACAAATATAAAGTTTTACAAGACTAACAAGTTCTGTAGATCTGCTGTCCAACATGGTGCCTGTAATTAGCAATACTCTACCATGCACGTACAATTTTGTTAAGAGGGTAGATCTCATGCCAAGTGTTCTTATCACAATAAAAATAAACATATTTAAAAGCCCCTTCTTCTCTCTGGACCTCAGTTTTCTCACCTATGAAATGGCCAGTCTGGAGTTGATAACCTCTTCCTCTAAATGTTAACTTTGAAATATATCATTCCAAGTTGGCTCTGTGGTGTTTTGAAAGAGCAATGGCTCAAAGATAACATAATTGTAAACTCTTTAGTAAAACTTTTAAAGAGCTTAATAAAAATTAAAACCAACAAAATTTCCTTCCTTCTTTTAAATAATATTTTTCCACAAATTAAAATAATACTGCCTAGAATTAAAGAGAAACCACCCATAATCTCATGGCCTGTAAGCAAGCTCTATTAACATTTTGATATTCTTCTACTTGGAACTCTTTTTATATTCATTTGTTTGCTTTTCGTGATTTTACAATTTGAGGTCCCATTCTTAGCAACATTTTTAAAATTAATTCAACCTACAAACATGTATTGATAACCTTTTATGCATGAGGTACCACTATGCTAGGCAATCAGGAAACAAAGATGAGTGAGACACAGTCCCAGCTCTAAAGAATCTCATAGTCCAGATGAGAAAATAGATAAGTAATCAAGCAATTCAAATCTAGTGCAAGCATTTTGGGAGGGGAAGCACACGGTCCTAAGGGAGCAGAAAGGATTCTCAACAGTCATGAATTCCTAGGTTGAAACAAGCAATTAGTACACAGCTGCTCAGCAAAACACTACATTTCATAGCCACCCTTGAAGCCAAGCATGGACAAATAACTTAATTACGGCCAACAGGATGTGGGTGGATGTAATATGTTTTTTTTCATCTTATCTGGATCCTTTTGTTGTCCCTTTGGCCCTTTACGGTTGGCTGGAATAGAAAGTGATGGTGGGAGCAGTAGCAACCACCTTAGACCACTTTAGATGGAAGCCACAGATTGAGGATAATGGAGCAGCAGGATGGAAGGAATCAGGATTTCTACATCAGACCTGACTGTTTACACTTGGTTTTCTATATATGAGAGGAAAAACCATCTACCTTGTTTAAAAGCCACTCTTATAGCTGTGTCTTTGTTATAGCAGCTGGAACCTCAGTCCTAACTAATATAGGCTGGAAGATGCCTGGAGGAGTGGGCAGGGATCAGAAACAAAGGAACTGATAAGATATCCCCAGGTGTTTGCACCTTATCCTGAAGGCATTGGTAGCCATTGAGTTTTAGATATGAGAGTGAAATGAGCTAGTTTGCATCTTGGGAAAATCACTCTGAATGCTGCATGAAGAATAGATTGAAGAAGTCAAGAATAGAGCAAAGAGATCTGTTAGAAGGCTTTAGAAGGCTTTTGCTATTGTCCAGATGAGTGAAACTAGTATAGTAACCAAGGTATTTGATGGTTATTGAAGGTACTGGAGAAGAAGCATAGGCTTAGGATCACTGGATGTGGCAGTGGGAAAGCAGTCAAACATCCATGGTTTTTGCTTACATTCACTAATAGGAGGAAGATTATAATTGACTCTGAATCATCCTGGTCAAAGTCATGGGTTGACCCTGGGAATAATAAGTTCAGCTTCTGACATGTTGAGTTTGAATACTGGTGGGACATTTGAATGGAGGTGTCCTGTAAGAGGTTGGCTTTGCAATGCTGGAATTATTTCAAAATGTCTGAGCTAAAGATATAAATTTGGGAATCATCAGCATAGATCATCAGGTAGATACTGAAGTCATGGAAGCAAATGAAGTCATCAGAGAAATAGCCTGAAAATGAGCCTATGGATGGAGCCAATATCTAGGGGAAGGAAAGAAGAGGGAACTGTACAAGAGGCAGAGAGCCAGGGAAGTGTGTGTTACCAAGACCGAGGGAAGGTGGTGGTGTAGCAGAAGACAGTGGCTAGCCATGTTCAATGTTGCAGAGAGACCAATTAAACTAGCAACACTATGCATGGTGTTCTGTGAGCTCATGTATTTATTCAATACATGTTGGAGTGAATTGCTAATTGGTAAATCACTAAATTGATGCTGTTGTTTTTAATTTAATTATTTGTTCTGTTTTTGCTTTCATTAGAAACAGCACATCTAAATTGCATTTGCTGAGACAGACAAAGTGGGAAACCCTGCTTATGTTACATAAACTCTTGTTTCTTGAGTTAAATGATGAACTTAAAGTTTTTTTTTAAAAAAAAAAACTTTGTTGTTTTGAATGTCTATGAAGATACTCTTTATTCACTAAAGGAACGTTGACAAGTAGAGACAAGAAGAGAAGAAGAAAAGAAAGGTGACACCAGGCAAGGCAGACAGAACATGGTGGCTATTTCCTTTGGTCATGGTCATCCTCCCTAGAAGCTATCTCCATAGAACAGAACTTGGAAGAGGGTGACTTCAAGTGCGGAAGTCAATGTGGCATTCTTACATCAACTGCTCTTTCCCTTTTGTGGGTCAGAAATGCTTGAGAGAATCAGGCAAAACCTGTGATCTTTCTACCGAGAAAAATACCAAAATATTTATCCATGCAATTTTACATTCCATTTCTATGGGATCCTGTGAAGTCTGAGGACTTCCAAACTCAGTGGGAACTGTTTCCATTCAAAGCCTCTCCCTACTTCTCCCTAACTCATAAATGGCCCTAAATGCTACAAATTATCCTCAAGGACCTGAAGTTGCCTGGGTCTTTCACTCTATTCATAAATAGCCACAGACTCTGGATTCAGCCAGGGTCTCTGGCTTTCACCCACCATTAACAACCAATAGTCTCGCCGATTTTGTTCTAGGCCACAGGGGCAACTTTGAGGAGTTGACTCTGGCCATTACCAGTGACTCTCTGCAGCTTCTTAGAAGGGAAAGAACATTAGGATTGAAGGAAGAAGAGCAGGATTTAGGTTTCATCTCCACTTCTTATTCATGGCATGACCTTGAGTAAGCCACTCCACAATTCTGAGCTTCCATTTTTAAAAAAAAAATTAATAATTCTTGCCATATCTTCCTTACAGAGTATAAATCTAATGAGTTAACAGCTGTGAAAGTGCTTCACGAAGTGAAAAAATGTGACACAAATATGAGGGTTTATAAATAATAAGTAAATCAACTAATATGGAGAATTTACTGCCTGGTAGCCATTGCACTAAGTGCTTTATCTTTATCATTTTATTCCCACAACAACTCTAAGAGGTCATTATTTGTTATTTTGCCCAAGAAAAAAAGTGAGGCTCAGAGTGGTTATGTAACTTGCCCAAGACTACAGAGCTGGTAATTAGCGAAGCTGGGATTCACAAGGGATAAAGTATCAGCTGCATTATAGGCAGTTGGGTTTTGGGGCATAAAAATAAGGGGTACAGGGAGGAAGCTCATTCTCACTGAGTGCTTGTTAGCCTATCAGATACTTCACCAAATAGCTTCAAAAGAATCCTGAGAAGTAGGTTACACAGGTTCTATCTGCAGAGGACATGAAAAAGTGCCTGGGTACATAATACACCTCCAGCAGATGTTAGGGGTTAGAATTATGTTACTGTTGCAATTCTCATTGTACAGTGAGAAAACCAAGGCTCAGAGAAGTTAATTGACCTGCTAAAGAATACATAGACAGTAAATGGCAGAGCTGGGCTTGGTATTCAGGTGTCTGGGGCTCCTAAGTTCACATGCTTTTCCCTGCTACACACTGGCTCCTGCACGTAAAATGCTAGTGTGTTGTTTTTTCCAGATCCTCTACCCTTCCACAACATTCCACGGCCTTGAAGTGCCAAGGTTTGTGGCCTCCCAGACCTGTGGCTTTTAGCATTGCCTTCTGCACCTTTGGATTCACTACACTGAACTTCCGTGTTTGAAAACTGGTACCATCCCAATTAGACATTTATTGGCCAGATTCTGTGTCTGTCAACATGCCAGCTGATAGGCTCACAGGCACAAGCCTCCAGCCCTGGGGACTGTCTGGTTTGAGCAATGAGCCATCCTGTTAGTGGCTGGCTGGCCCCACCGCCAAGCCCGGAAGGCTGGAGGGGAGGGTTGGGGGGATCGCCAGATGACGGAAAGGAGACAGTGAGTCTGCACAGGGCCAAGAGAGGCTTTCTCTCCAGCTCTGGTTTTGTTTATGCATCATTTAGACCCCAATGACTTCCCAAAATAATTTGATGTGGCTAATGGCTTAGGTTTGTCTAGTGTTTCATTTTACAGAGCACGGCGATTTAGTGATCTAATTTTAATCATAAAAACATCTCTGGAGATGGGTGGTATAATTTCCATTTTACAGATGAAGAACACTGAGGTAGAGGTGGCAAAAATAATTTACTCAAGATTACATGCTGCATAACAATCGGGGCTGTTAAATCTCAAATTCAGGACTTCAGACTCGAAAATTGCTGTATTTCTGCCATGCCATCTTGCTTTCTAATGAAATATACAATGGAGTTTGAAGGGAATAAAGAGAGGGGGTTTGAAAGAAGTCAGAGGAGCTATGCCAAGGTTGAGGCCAGTGTGGGGCCAGCTGGACTGAGAAATGTCAGTCCTGCCCCTGGGACTCCTGCCTGGGAGACTGGGTCCTGGTAGACTGTCCATGTGCTACTCCATGGGCCTTTGAAGCTGCTGAGCAGGCCCTTCTTTGGGCAGATATTCTCTAAGCAGATAGTTTGTTGAATGGTCTCGTGGACAGCTTCCCCAGTGTCTTACTGGAGTGGGAAACCTCGTAAGCCATCCAGGAGTCCCCAGAAGGCTGCTCTTACTTTTTGTTCTTCTCTAGGTCAGCATGAACTCTGAGCTGCCTTGCCCTCTACTCCTGTCTGGCCTTGTTTCTGACCACTCTGTTTTGCCCAAGCTCCAGTTGGGAAGGGAGCCTTAGAAATCACTAGTTTTAATCCTCTTTCTTTGACAGATGGGGAAACCGAGGATTAGCAAGATGACAGTATATGTTTCCTACACCACTCTTCTAAAGATGTTGTACTCATGAATGTTATTGCCAAGGCCCCGGGAGCCATGTTCTGAAGCCCTTGGCCTAGGCCCTGCCATTAGTCACACCTTATCCAGACCCCTAATGGACCTATCCCCAGCTCCAGCCAGCCTGTCTTGACTCGAGCAAGTATGACAACAAAGCTGGCAGTACTCCCTGAAGACTGAACCTACTGCAGTCTCCTTGAAGGCAAGGATACATCCCAGCCATTGCCAAAATACCAGCCTGAAACAGCCAGATGTCTTTGACCTATCCCATCACTGGAGCCAGGGAATGAGATTAGCTTTCGTGAACAGATAATACAGGGATAGGAAATCCCTTCCTCCAATCCTTTCAGATCCCTTAGTATTTGAGTAAGGCACAGGGGTTTTACCATAAGCAATAGTCTGAGATTCTTACAGTAATGCATCACAGTCCTTTCCAAGGAGTCTGTGTGGTCTGCTGATATTTCCCCATTTGCTTTCAGATGCATCACAATAAGCCCCAGCTGAAGGCAAATGCACTTTAGTCCTCTTAAGTATAAGGGACTGCAGGGGAGAATGAAGCATCACACACTGCACAAAGGAATTGCAAGCACAAAGGCATTGCAACCAGTGCCTGAAAACCAGAAGAAAATTGACTAAAGTAAGATATGAGACTCTATCTTGCAAAACATGCTATAAAATGGATTACTGCCGACTGTACCCTCTTAATATGTAAAATTGCCCCCAAGTACTAACAAAATGGTAGAAAAAGAAAACCGATTCTAGTGTTAGGAATTTTTTTTTTTTTTTGAGAAATGCCCCTTCTTCAAACACAGCTAGTGATTTAGCTTGCCTAATTAGGAAAAAAATTAGTGCTCTAAAATTGTTCAAAGTCTACAAATACTTGTTTGGGTGTGGCATCTTATATCCAACCTTGTGCTGTGTTCTGAGGACCCAGAGGTGGACAAGAAGACCCAGCATCTATCCTCCAGGAGCTCAATTTAACTCCAGGAGCCAAGTGAAAGATACATCTTTCACTCAGGGTGGTAATTGAAATAAACAGTATAGAGAGATGGCTCAATGAGGAGTCAGGGAAGCTTTTCTAAGAAGCTGATGGCTGAGCTGGGTTTTGAAGGTTGAAGAGTTTTCATGGTTAGTGCAGGGAAATGGTGAGGCAAAGGCATTATTAGTTAAGAGACCTGTGTGCAAAGGCACAGGGGCAGGGAACTATTTGGTATATTTAGGACTGAGAATACAGAGTGGGAATAAAAAGTAATGACTGGAGTCAAAATTGGGGAGGCAATTTGACTGGAGTCAAAATAGGGGCTACCTGAGGATATGCTGGGTATGTACAGCCAGATAACTCCAGCTCTGAAGAAACTAGGGGAATTTTGCCTTTGCAAGTATAAGCTGTTGAACTGAGAACCTAGCATTCATTTTTATATGCATTTATTATTATTATAATAAATAATAGGATTTCAACATGACAAAGCACTTTTTTTCTATTTCATTTTAAATTAACATACAGCAAAATTCACATTTTTATGGTATATAATTCTACGGGTTTTGACAAATGTATAGAGTCAGGTGTCCATCTCCAGAATCATGACACAGAATAGTTTCATCATCGAAAAGATTCATTTGTGCTGCCCCACTATAGCCAATCCCCACTCACGCTCTAACACCTACTTTCTATCTCTAGTTTGCTTTTTCCAGAATGTCCTATAAATGGAGCCATACAGTATGTAGACAGGGCAAGTTTTTATCCTAGAAAAGAAATGGTCCAATTTGTATATTTTCAAGTTCAGAGATTGGAATGTTTTAATAAAGTGAGAGAGAACAGAAAAACAGTGTGATAAGGCCCAACGCTGGACCCTTTTGCAGACCTTTAGATCCTCTATCCAGTTGCCATTATTAGTACCTTATGCTTTATGGACGTGTTTGTTAAACCTTGGCTATGCTCCACAAAGTCGTCCAGCCTACTCTTCTCTAAGTGGTTCTACAAATATGTTTCAGAGACTTGGGCAAACATCTTGCTGCATTTTACCAGCACTGGCTGAGGGAATTCCCTGATCTGTCTTTAGCCAAAAAGGGGGATAGAGATGATTTGGTTGAACTTGTTGAGACATCTGGGCCAATTCTTTGTGTTCCTACCTTTCTGAGCTATGATCAGAGAAAGGAAGCTCCATGTTCGAACTCTAGGCATCATAATGAGGTCCTACTGTAGCCAAAAGGCTAGTGGCAAATGTAGAATAAGTCTGAGGTCTGTGAATCGTAGAGCCAAGGAAGCTTGTGACTAAGGAATTCTACAATGGTGTCAGTCCTCATAGTTACAAAGGAAGATGGCAAGGATCGGGAAGATAAATTTTATCCAGCGATTGAAGTCTTCAGGGAGGAAGACAGTGTGTTTGGTGAAAACCTCTTGGGTATTTTTTTTTTTCTTAATTCAGTATTACTTTTTAATGTTGTGAACAATTTATTAATAAGTGAAAATGTATTGGAAAATCAATTCTGATGGTTTTTGTGTTTAGAAAACAGAAGAAATAATGTATCCCTCATGGTAAAACTTTTACATCTGAAGGATGAAAGGCAACAGATCAAAGCGTCTCATTCTCTTTCTCTCTTTTTATTAGCATTTCCCGGCAATTAATTTTCTTGCATGTTCTTCTAGAAATTTTCTGTGTATGTATAAATATATACATTTTCTGTTACATATAACCAGATCATGTTACACAGTACTGTGACTTGCTTTTTTATCACTTTGTATCTTTATGTATGTTGAACATCATTCTGTATCAGAACACACAGTTCAACCTTGTGTTTTTAAACAGCTGCGTGCTATTCCATAGTATATATGCACCATAATGTATTCTAATCAGTCTCCTATGGAAGGAGATTAAGATTATTCCCATTTTTTTCTATTACAAATAATGCTGCAATGAGCATCCTTGTACATATGTCTCCATATAATCTTTTCAGTATTCTGCCAAGTATCAGCATGAAGAAAAACAGTTTCTTGAATTCGACTTCTAGCTGTGTTCGAATATCCTTATCTTTTGTTTCTACAATGCTTCTCTCACAGGGTCTCGCATCCATTTGAAATCAGTCTTTAATATGCTCAATCTCTTTTGTTTCTCTCTTTATTAACCCTTCATCCAGTCGGAAGACCCCATACAGCCACACAGGTTTCTCCTGAAGCCTCCATGTCTTTCTTCTGAATTGGTCTGGGTCTTTCATTTAAATATAAATATTCACTATTGTCTCATATATTTCTTAATTTATAGACTCTAAAATAGAAGATTCTGTTTATCCGATGACCATCTGATTTTTTTTTTTCTGGATAGAGGATCCTAAGTGGCTTTGAACTTGGTCATACAGTGGGATTTAGATATAAGGAAGAATAAAAGAGAAATAATTGTCACATTTCTAGCAAGAGTGTTATGGAGCTTCAACTTCCCATCAGCTGGGGGAGGAGGAGAGAGAGGCTGGGAAGTCTGCCACAATATTTGGCATGGCTGGGCTTCCAGATTGCATCTATTTTTGTAGCTGCACAAGTTGGGAGGAGATTAGAAGGATAGTCAAATTTCCTGCTCCAGGTTGTAAATTGATCAAGAGGTGGAAGGAGCACTAGAATGAGAGTCAGAAGACCTGGTTCCTGCTCCCAGATTTCTCAGATATTAATAGTGGAACTTTGAAAGTACTTTTTTTCTTCTCCAAACTCCCTTTTTCTCAGCTCCAAAAAAAAGGATGTTGAGTTACTTGGTGTTAATGTCCCCCTCCATCTCCAATATTTTATTGTTTTGAGGTTCTAGGAATGTTTGCCCCATTTTAAAAAAAACTTTCTGTACATAAGAATGTTTACACATGTATCAAAATTATTAATTAGGATTATCTTTGTTAGTAAATAAATACAGAGCTGAATTTTGAGTCCAAGTTATATCCACGTGTCCTCTGTTTCAAAGCCTCCACCAATAAAGATAAGCCTGATATGACATGCAGAAGACCCTGGAACCATGTAGAAGCCTCCAAAATGAAACTGTCCAGATATCTCAGAAGCAGAGAAGTCTGATTGGGCCCCAAAGAACAGCTGGTGAGATGGGTAAGTCTCTGCAAGGCTACACGTGAGAATGTCCAATTCCACCTTTGAGAGGTCCATCTCAGGGCAGACATTCTGGAGATGGCCAAAATAAGCTTATGTGCACTCTAAACTACCAGGAGTTCCTCAGCCACATGTGTCTAAGGGTACTTCTGGGCTCATTCCCTGCTAAGCATGTCCATCCAACTCTCTCCAGCGGCCACAGCCATGATGCTCCTTCTCGGAGAGCCCCATATCCCTAGGCTGCTTCCCATTTCTTTCTCACTCAAGGCATTCCCTGTATGCTCAATAATGAAGGTGTTTTCTTCAGGGATTGTTCTCAGAAGATTGTACATCTCTCTAGCATTCTTTAACCTCTTGGGAAATTGCCAGGCTTAGCCTGCATAGTAAAATATTTTTTTTAATTTGTAAGGCAACCCATAAACTATGACTTTAACAACACTAAAAAAAAAATCATAAGAAAAGCATGAACAAGAAAATGATTTCTATTGAAATAATAGATTCTTTTCTAAGAAAAAATTGGTATGGAAAAAGAAAGGGCCAAATTAACAAAAAAAAATCAATAATGGTAACTATGTTATTATTATAAACAATGTATTGAGTATCTCTATGATATAAGCTTCATAAGATCAGGAACCTTGTTTGTCTTGTTATCTGCTGTATCCCAGCTTTAGAACAGCATCTGGGTATTACATTTTCCAAATGATGTTCGCTATGATCCTGTTTGTGTTACTGTGTTCCCATTTTACAGATAAAGTAACAGAGGCTTTCAGTTTAAAGAGATTGTCTTGCCCCAAATCAGAGCTGGAAAGTGTCAGAGCTGATAAGCATATTCCAAAATGGTCTCTGTCATTATTACATGTCCTTTGGTGTCCCTAGGTCATCCCAAGTCATTCAAGGTAAAAGATCACTTCTTGCTTTTTTAGATATCTACAGTGAATGATGTCATTGATTTGACTAAGCAGTTACCTTTAGTAAGTTTCCACCCTTGCAAAAATTCCTCTATTGAAACCTTTGGATTTTTCTTTAGAAATCAACAACATCCCACGTATGACCACTGTAGGGTATGTGAAATTGAAAAAGAAGGAAGTAGAATTTACTACTTTCTTCAGAATTATTATTGTTACCATTTCTAAACAGAGATGCTGACTACCTAGAAGAGTTTGAAGATTGCTAACTTCCTTGTGTGAAAATCCCATGAATGTTGAATGTTAGAAATATCTAAAACGAATCTCTGAAGGCTGGTGTATATTTTGGAGAGAGACTTATTAGAAATCTTATTCTCTGTCTTGCTTCTGAAATGCTAATTTGATGCGTGCACTTACTCAGAAGATGACTGATGTGCTCGTCGGCTGATTGATATTTGCATCACCCCCTCACTGCTGCCGCTCACTGAAAATGCAGGAACAATAATCAAATGTTAAGTTTCTCAAGAATGCTTCCGAAGAAAATTAAACCATTTGCCCTTTGTTATCTCAATCATCTCCAGAGCTTCTTGGGAAGAGCTTGTGTTTACCTTTCTTCTCAGAGAGGTGTGTGTGTCTGAAAGAGCATCAGACTTAAGAGTGAGAAGACCAGGGTATGAATCCTGCTCTGCTAGTGTGAGGATTCACAAAAAATCAGTTTACTGCTCCTTTTCAGTTTAATGGAACTTCCTGCCTTGGGAGGTTAAATAAGATAGCATGTGTAAAATAAAATGAAATTGATGCCACGAGGAAACTGCTGAGAGCCAGGTTACCTCAATATAAAGAGATGATTTCTGAAGCCAGTCATTCTGGGGGTATCCCAACACTGACACTTACTTACTGTGTGAACTTGGGGAAGTTCCCTGACCTCTCTGTGCTTCAGCATCCCCATCTGGAATAAGGAGATAATTATAGTATGCCTGCCTCATAGAACTGTGATGATTAGGTGAGATGATGCACATAAAGGTGCTAATAGCAGTGCTTGGCTCATAGTTAGAGCTCACTCGAAAGGGTTATTATAAACATTGGATTGTTTATAAATGAAAGGAGGAATAAATGAAATAGTTTACAATGAAAATATGCATAGACAGTAAAACACTGTACAAACATTCACTCAGTTAAGATTCAATGAGCTGATGAGGATATAACGATTCTCAGACAAAGTTCCTACCCTCTGGTACTGCTGATGGTAGCAAGAATTAGAGGTGAGAGAGCAGGGAGTTACTTGGGACAGTGAGGGAGTGGATACGAGAATTCAGCTTCCGGAAGATGGGTATGTAGCCTTCCTTCTGGCGATAATAATGGTCAAAGAATGCTTTATTGTTTGCTAAGCACGTTCAAAACTGTCTGTGCACTAATGCTTACCTTAGCTCTCTAAAATGGCAGGCACATGGGGATGTTTTTGCAATGAAGGGCTAAAGGGAGGTTTGGAGGTGAAGGGGCATTCATGAGGGCTCTCTGCTTGTCAGTAGTGAAAGCTAGGCTTCCTCTTCTTCTTCTTCCCCAAGCTGTGACTGGTGATCATATGTCCCAGGCCAGATTTTGTCAGTCTTCTGGGGGTACTGTTTTCTTTAGTTCTTTGCAGTACAATAGTGGTTATCAGATCCAGAATGTCTGCTCACAGAAAGCTGTGTGTATGATAGGAGAGGAAGGGAGTTGGGAGATGGGTGTGTGTGGTGGGGGCTAGGGGTTGGGATCAGTATCTCATTGCATTTTGAGTTACCCAGGCAGAGGTGATGCTTTATAGAGAGGTCAGAGATCCCTGGACATCATGGGTAATCCTCTATTTCCTCAAAAGTGAAATAGATTAATAAATACTTTCTTGCCACTCTGGTGTAGAATAAGGATTCAAAGAGATAAACTATGAAAGGACCTTAATGCTTGAGGTCCCCAGAATGATGGAGTCCTTCTGCCATCTCATCCTTCATGGTGTTCAGGACCCCACAGAAACTTCACTGCTGTCCTCACAGCTTGGCTTGATCTATGGGTTCTGCTGAGGGGAGGGGACAGATGTGTCTGTCTGCTTTCTCTCATCCCCATAAAACCACCACCTAGGTTGATCTCTGGGCTTTGGTGAAGGAAGAGGAACTAGCCTATTTTGCTTTTTCTTGACCTCTGGTTCCTTGCGGCTCTCTGTTCCTGCCCCAACCCATGGGAATTGGCCTGAACGGTCATAGAACATGCATTTTAGCAAGAAACGCGTGCTAAATGGACCAGCTGCCCTTACATCTGTCTTCTATACATTCGGGTTACCTTTCCACCTTTCCAAGAACTTGGAATGCAAGTGGCTTCTAAAACACCTCTGGAGTCACATACTAGGATGAATAAATCTTTTCTAAATCATCTTGGTTAAAGCTGATGCTTTCACAACTCAAAAGGCAGGAAGGTGTATGTAAATTTTGGTACTGTTATTTTGCATTGTGTGTGTGTGTGTATTTTGCTCTTTTTGCCCAGGCTGGAGTGCAATGGTGCAGTCTCGGCTCACTGTCACCTCTGCCTCCTGGATTCAGATTCAAGCAATTCTCCGCTTCAGCCTCCCAAGGAGCTAGGATTACAGGCATGCACCATCACGCCCGGCTAATTTTGTATTAGTAGAGACGGGGTTTCTCCATGTTGGTCAGGCTGGTCTTGAACTCCCAATCTCAGGTGATCCACCTGCCTCCGCCTCCCAAAGTGCTGGGATTACAGGCATGAGCTGCTGCGCCCAGATGTGTATGTGTTTAACATTATTGAGGTAAGATATAAGTGGTTTTCCTTTTTAGGAATTTGGACTTATTGAGATAAGTCCTTGTGCTGAGTTCCGCCCACAGACTTTTCAGTAAGAAACAATCTGAGCCCCTCTTCCCCCTGCTGTGGTCCTAACCAGTTCCTCATGTATTGGTGACCAAGCAACCTGGCTATGTTGGCCATAGCTAATTGGGTCAAAATGGGCACTTGACCCACAAGCAACCAATTTCTAGGCTGGTCAAAGACAAATGAGGTACAATGGTGAAGATTTAGACCAATTGGATTTTCTTTTGTGGAGTTTAATGCAAAAGTTTATGGTCCCTTGGCATTTGGAACAAAGACAGAAAGACACATGAGAAGAAGCAGAGGCAGAGGTACGAGTCAGCTTAATAGGGAGACTTAGGCTAAGATTCCCCATTTCCGGTATCATTAGTGTCAGGCCTGCTGTGGATCCTGGGTAACTTTTCTATGTCGGAAAACTCTGTTCCTGCAATGTAGAGCCTCATCTTTCTGGGAGCCTGGTTGGGTAGTTGCTTTCCTTCCATTTCCTTGGGACTTAGCCCTGGATTATAATCTTAGTTTTTTTATTTTCACGTGTATCTTTTTAATAAACTGCTCATCCCTTGAAGGAAGCTGAATCTCTGTTCTTTGTACCAACAGTATCAAAGAGTCAACTGCCAACAAGTCCCCTTTCCCTGCTGGAGGGAACAAGGCAACAGGGAAGCTGGGGAGTGCTGTCTTGAGTGTCACTGTCAACTAACGCCTCTTTAGAGTGACCTCTCCTGACCACTGGTTGAAAGCAGCAGCCTGTCCCTGCCCGGTCCGTCACCATCACATCCCCTTTTGTTTTCTTCAAAGGTCTTCTTATCAGCTAATATGGATCCTAGTATTAGTTTCCTGTTGCTACTGTAATAAATTGCCGTGAACCTGATGACTTTAAAAGCAATGTAAATTTATGATTTTAAAGTTCTGAAGACTGGCAGTCTGAAAAGAATCTCATGGAGCTAAAATCAAGATGTTAGCAGGGCTGGTTCCATCTGGTGCTCTGTGGGAGAATCCCATAGCTGCCTTTCCCAGCCTCTGGGGGCTGCCCACATTCCTTGGTTTGTGGCCCCACATTAGATCGCCTTTTCCCTCTCTGCTTCCATCATCACACTGCCTTCTCTGCCTGATCATCCTGTGTGTCCTTCTTTTTTTTAGACAGGGTCTCATTCTGTTGCCCAGGCTAGAGTGCAGTGGTTCAGCTAATTTTTGTATTTTTTGTACAGATCCGTTTTCTCCATGTTGCCCAGGCTGATCTTGCCTGGGCTTAAGTGATCTGCTTGCCTCAGCCTCCCAAAGTTCTGGGATTATAGGTGTGTCCTTCTTACAAGGGCTGTTGTGATTTTATTTAGGGCCCATTCAGATAACCCTGGATAATCTCCCAATCTCCAGATGCTTAATTCAATCACATCTGCAAAATCCCCTTTGCTGTATAAGGTAACATTCACATATTCTAGAAAGTAAAAGATAGACATTTGTGGGGGGTGGTTCTTTTCCAGCCCACCATAATCTTCTTCATGTATGTTTATGGTTCATATCTTTCCCCACAAAATAGAACTTCCATGGGAGCAAAGGCCTCATCTGTCTTGCTCATTACTGTATTCCCAGAGCATGGATAGGGCCTACTATATAGTAAATGCTGATAAATGTTTGTTGAATGAATACATAAATGAAGGAATGGAATGACCAGAATTTCTAATGTTCCAGAGGCTCTTTTTTTTTGATGGAGGGGGGTGGGGGACAGAGTCTGGCACTGTTGCTGAGGCTGGACTGCAATGGCCTGATCTCGGCTCCATCTCCCAGGTTCAAACAATACTCCTGCTTCAGCCTCTCCAGTAGCTGTGATTATAGGCACCTGCCACCATGCCCAGCTCATTTTTGTATTTTCAGTAGAGACGGGTTTCACCATGGTGGCCAGGCTGGTCTCATACTCCTAATCTCAAGTGCTCCATCCACCTCCGCCTTACAAAGTGCTGAGATTATAGGCGTGAGCCACCACGCCCGGGCACCAGTGTTCTTTAAGCCAAACGGTTCTGTGAAGTACTGTTTCTGCAAGATGCCTTATGAAAAAGGAAAAAAAAAAAAAAAAAGTCCTGCGGTCAAATAAGTCTGGGACATAGACAAACTTCTCTTCTTGTTCTTAGAGATGTTCCGCACACATTAGCATTTTAAAGTCTCTGAAACGTTCCACAATAAAAAAACTTTATTGACTGTGTCATCCGACAATTCTGAAACTTATTTAACCATAGTTGTTCTTTTCCTTGTTACAGCCTTTAATAAGATTCCACAAAATTTACATTCAAGAATCTCATGTCAGGAATGCTGCTGTCCAACTTGTTGGATTTTTTTTCTCTCCCTCTTCTTTTTATTTTCCTTCTCCCTCTTCCCATCCTCTGCCCCATCTTCCTCCTCTTCTTCTTCCTTCTCCTTTCTCCATTCTTTCCCCTCCTCTTTCTCTTTCTGCTTTTTATCTCTGAGCTTATTTTAGTCCTTAGCTTTCCTAACTCTGTTCTTGCAAGTTTCTACCCCCATCCACTTTCCTGTCCTTCCTTATGGGTTCTTACTGGAGAACTCACTATACCCCTCTGCACTCTGGCCTGTTTATCAACACTGTTCTAAGTGTCCCCAACACACTTTTTTATTCATCTTTGGTTATGTGACCCCCTTTTTTTAAGTCCAAATTCTTCACATAGGAAAGAGGTTTTATTCTATGACCTTCAATTATTTCACAGCTAAAGAGTAAAAAAAAAAAAGTCAATCTATTATAGTTTACTTACAAAATGCCTTTGTTACTAAGCCCAGGAGGAATTATATTCTATGGTTTTAAATATGCTTTTATTTTCTGGAAGGGCTGATCCAGGAGGTCCTGGACACCCAACCTGGTCTTCTAGTGATGTGGTAGCCAGAGCTGGACTCCATCACCTGAACGGAGTCAAAGAAACTATGCTTGGATGGGCATTCATTCTGTTGAAACTTGTGTCCATTGAGGTGTTCGTTCTCCTTAAATCAAGCTGCAGACATTGGATAACTTTTTAATTCCTGGCATATCTCCAGGATCCGACAAGTATAATTTAGAACCCCTAGTGTGCATGTTCTGGTGTAATCGTATTTCTCTTTAATTTTGCATAGTGCTTTCACATTTGTTACCTCACCCAGTTCTCTCCACAAGTCTGTAAGGCAATACTATACCCATTTTACAGATGATGAAACAAAGGTCAGGTTCATGTAGCCAGTGAATGAGTGACATTCAAGACTCAGCTTTAGATCTTCAGGCTCTTCTATAGCTACATTTGTACTAAAATTTCAAAAACAGCAAATATTTGTAAAGTGCTTTCATGTTTGCAGAACACTTTTATACGCGTGATCTTACTGAACCCTTAGAAGTACTCTATAGCATAGGCAGAGCAAGTGTTTTAATCTTCATTGTATAAGTGACAAAAAATGAAAATCTGAGTCTCAGGTCATATAACTGGTCAATGGCAGGGACTGGATTTAAAAGCAGAACTTCCAAATGCATGTGTCACTTTCAAGGACCCCAGAATCCCTTGTATCCCAGGGTTCTTAGAGATCTCACTATGGGGAAAAAGATCTCACTATTTTTTATTTTTCCACATTAAAAATATGTGGAAAATACAATCTTAGGTTAAAAAATCCAACCACCAGCTGGGGGTAACCACTGGCTGAAGTGGCAGAGGTGTTTAAGGTAATAAAATTAGGCAGTAGAGACCTTCCTTTTGTTACCTGAGGGCAACTAGCTTTTGGAGATGGGATACAGTGTATCCGAGATTAGAGTCAATAAGTGAAGGAGATTTTACCCCTTATCTCTGTTGCCTATTTACTGTCTATCCTCATTGTCAGGAAGTTCTTTTTTATCTGTAAATGAATTCCCTCTTGCTGCAATTTGAATCCTTCTCCTCTTGTTCTGCCTCAGGGGAGAGGAACCTGGTTTGCCATCAAACCTTTCCTTTCTGTGTATTTATTCTGCCCTGGCTGGTTGTCTGGGTTTTAGTTTCCTGTATTGCCTCTACACTTGCCCTGAATGATTTTGTAGAGAAAGCCCTTTCCTTTTTAAGAATTGTAGTGGTTACTATGAAAGCCATCTTTTGGAGGGGAAAAAAAAAGATTAATTACCACCCAGGTTTAGATAGGAAGAATTCCAGTTAGGCTCAGGATATAGGTCTGAGACGATGCAAAGACACAGAGCAGGGCTGGGTGCCTTTTGTAACCCAAAGCTGGATGCGGGGAAGGTCTCAGACAAGGCCTTGTGGATATGTCTCTGGTGGTGTGGAGTGTGAGCCAGGACCTGGCTGACAGTGCTTGGGTCTCAGCCCACAGAGGTTTGCCCTCTCTGTGAGGACTGTGTTCCTGAAGGGAAGTCACCCGGCAACTCCTGATTTGGAATTTTCTCTCCTCCCCACATGGAATAATTTATGGCAAGCCCTAAAATAAGCTCCTTAAAATATCCAAACAATGTTGTTGGTGTATTTTTCTTCCTTCCCCCTAAGCATTTTGCATCCAGGCCTCCATCAAGCAAATTTCGGATAAAAGGTGATTAGTGTTTTGGCAGGATTTTCATGAGGCTTTCTCTTGTATTCCTGCCAAAGAGCTTGCCAGGCCCAGATTTGATTAAAATGGCAGTGGGCTCTGCTACTTGAATGTAATTAGAACCATTCATTAAAGCTTTTGCTGACAGTTTGGCAACCCGTGCATTTTTCAGAGTATGGCCAGCAGCCCGTGGAAACGGCTCAGGGGAGGAGGACGGGCCCACCGGCCTGGGCCGGGCTGAGGAATGGGACATGCTCTATGGCCAGGTTTTTGCATGGCCAGACTGCCATTCACAGCCAGGGAGAGGTCTTTTAATTGGATTAAGGGGGATGGGAGTGCTGCCTTCTCATCAAAACCAAAGCTTAAGTGGGAGGTTTTGTGGTGCCTTTCATAGCAAGTACCATGTGCTTAAGTTACAATGATAAGTACCCTTAAACAAATCCATCACACGCACAGAGCTGCACCGGGTGGTTGGCCACACTGTAGCAAGGCCAGTGTCCTATTCTTCCTACCTCTGGTCCCTGCTATAGACCCTGACACTGAGTGGATACTCAGTAAATGTTAATGAATAAATAACAGTCAGCTGAGAAGCAGAAGAAGAGAATCTTGTTTATTTTGAAATCAGTTCATCAGTTTTAAGAGGTGAGGTCTCCCTGCGCCTGGCCTTGCCCCCTCCAAGTTATTCGCCGTGGTGGTCTTTATAAAAGGTAAGTCCTGCCATCTTTCTCCCTAAACCATTTCAGTGGCTCCCATTATCTTCTAGATGAGGTCCACAACCCTGAGCATGGCCTTGGCTGCCTCTTGAGCTTCAGCTCTCACTGCCTGCCCCTGCATCCCACCCCTATTCTCCCCCACTCTCTTTGCTCTCGTGTCTCTGACTTCCAAGCAGTTCTGGCATAGCCTAGGAAACCCTCACTTTTGGACAAGCTAGCTGACCCCTCTACCGGAACACTCCCATACCACTTTATCTTCATTTGGTTCACTTGTGCATGTTTGGAATTTTTGGGTTGGTGCAAAAGTAATTGCAGTTTTTGCCATTGAAAGCCGCTTCTTCTGTGAAGTCTTCCATGTGATACTCAGAAGTCCTTCAGAATAATTTCTCAGGCCCTTATCGCTGTAACTAACACAATCTGTTGATGTGGTCTGAGTCCATGTGTCTTAATCCCACTGAAATGTTCCCTCCCTGAGGGTGGGAACTATGCCTTATTTACCTGTGAATCCTCAGAGCCTAGCACAAGACTTGAATGTGGTCAGTGCTCAAAAAGTATTTTTAAATGAGTGAATGGATGTGGCTGAACAGAATGAATATATCAGGTACCCAGTGATTTGATTTCCAGGTCTTACCCTTGTGCAGAGTGACCCCAATGCCATGGTTTGGCCCACAGGTGGTTCCTTGATTCAACGCCTTAGCAACTGGTGAATGGTGCCTTTAAGACAGCCCACAGAAGGCTCAGGAAGGCATGTGCTTAGCTCCACAAAGGGACCTCATGCTGAGAAATTACGACCTGGTGGGATGATTTGGTTTGCCCTGCAAATCCCTGCCCCGTCACTGCCTTGATATTGACTCCAGTTTATGCTTGGCTCAGCTCAAAACACCGTCCACCCTGACTCCCAGAAAACAGCTTTGGCTTCAGTTTGCCACCCTGACCTGGCCTCTTTGAATGTTGTTTGTCCATTGTTATTCTGGAACGGAAACCCCAAATTGTAGTCACACTATACTATGCCTTGCAGTCCCATTTCATAGGTTGCATGATGAACTAATGAAGAGGTGGGAAAACATCATGGAGAAAGTCAGCGACACAGCGAAGTCTTGGACATGTGTGTGTACTATGTGTACCATTGCAACAAGCAAAATGACGGGGATGACACTTTTAAGGTTTGTCACCCAAAAGGTTATAAAGAGCAACTCACAATGGAATTGAAGTGAGTTACAATGAAGTCAACTGCCTTTCGCAATAATTTTAATTGCCTATTGTTTCCCCTTTTTGCTAGCATTATTCCTTGTCTTTTTAATCTATGGATGAGGGTTTATGGGATAGCCAGCCTTTGACTTTATCTCTTCTTATTTGATATTTAATACTTTATTTTTTTAAATGGTATTTGCCCAGCTAATTGAAGCCGAACAATGAGGAGGACATGTCTTAGATCAAACGTCTTTGGCTTCAAGACAGTGGAGACACCCAGGTCCATCAAGAGCTGCTCTGGTTCTCACAGACATGTGGTCTTTGTCACAAAGTTCCCAGTGGAGATCACTGAGTGAGATTACCAAGGAGGAACAGCTCCAATAAAGCAAAAGTCTTTTGGCTGCTTTCTCTGTTTCTCCAGCTAACATTCTTACTGATTATCAGATGAAATGGATTGTCTTGTTGATTGGAGGTGGGGAATAAACTGTGAAAACCCTGCTGTGCAAAGGAGGTTCTAGCCTTTAACATACTCCTTTTGGATAGGGCCTGAGATGTCCCTTTGCCTACTCCCTAATTCTGGCAAGCATCGTGAGGTCAACAGAATTTGTCTTTCTCTGTGTTTTGCAGTTTTTTCAGGAAGCCATGGCAATTGAGAAGGGGTAGGGAGAAGTGAGTATGGTGCTTAAGAGTACAAATCCTGGATCCACTTCTTGCTGGCGGTGTGATCCTGAGGTTCCTTATAGCCTATGTGGCTCAAATCCCTACATGGGGATTTTTAATAGTGCCTACCTTCCATAGGTAGGTTTCCCCTAAAATTTTCAGTGAGTGGGGCAAGAGTCCAAATGGAGGTCCTCTATTTATGGCCTGTCCCCCTGCTCTTACCCACGCCTTAACTCTTATACTTTGAAGAGCCTAGCACATAGCTTCAAGTACAGGCGTGTGTACACACACACACACACACACACGTTGCCTTCTGTAAGCAGCATTTCCTTGGAAAACCTGTGGCCCAGGATAAGCATGCCAGCAGAGCAATGTGTCCTATGTGAATGATCTCTTGAACAGGCCCTGGAAGTAGGTTTAAGAATGTTTAAGCTGTGAAGTCCATGATATTTGGGGGTCACAAGTTCCTTGGCTTGTTGAATCCTTGGCTTTGCAGGCTCCTCAACCATGAGAAAGAACACAGAGCAGGGGCAGAGTGGGATCTATTAAAGTGTGAGGCCCAGGGCAGGGACCCTGATCTACCCATTACTGCTCATCGGGTCCCAGTACTGCTCATCGGGTCATAATGAGTATTGAGATGCTAATGCTTAGAATAATGCCTGGTCTAGAGCAAGCACTCAGGAAGCAATAGCTGGTAGCAATATTATTATTTATCTCTTGAGCATCACAGAAACTGTTGGTGGTAGAGGAGTGGACTTCATGACTGATATAGACCTTTACATCCCAGAGAAGCAGATAGAAGAGGAATTAGAGGCCGGGTGAGGTGGCTTATGCCTGTAATCCCAGCACTTTGGGAGGCCAAGGCTGGTGGATCATGAGGTCAAGAGATCGAGACCATCCTGGTCAACATGGTGAAACCCCGTCTCTACTAAAAATACAAAAAATTAGCTGGGCATAGTGGCGCGTGCCTGTAGTCCCAGCTACTCAGGAAGCTGAGGCAGGAGAATTGCCTGAACCCAGGAGGTGGAGGTTGCCGTCAGCCGAGATGGCGCCATTGCACTCCAGCCTGGGTAACAAGAGCGAAACTCCGTCTCAAAAAAAAAAAAGAAGAGGAATTAGAGAAAAACCAATTGAAAAGATAGTTTTCATCTCACCCATGGCCACAAATATGAGTGTGGAAACCAATTGAGAGCCCTGGGTTCACGATAAAAGAAAAATGATATGAGAATAGAGGACAGAACATGTAGTCAGATTGCAAGTAGTATGGCTCTGGCAAAAAGAAACTCAGAGTGGTAACTGGGTTCTTTTCCAACCTGAGTCTTAAGTCAGGTCCTGGCTCTGTGGCTATATTAGTTAGTTTCCACATAGCTACAGAGACTGGGTAATTTAGAAATAAAAGAGGTTTAATTGGGTCACAGTTAATTGGGTTCCTGCAGGCTGTATAGGAAGCATAGCAACTTCTCCTTCTGGGGAGGCCTCAGGGAGTTTCCAATCATGGCAGAAGGTAAAGGGGAGCAAAGAGTCTCATATGACGGGAGCCAGAGCAAGAGAGAGTGAAGTGGGGAGGTGCTGCACACTTTCAAACAACCAGATCTTGCTGTCATGAAAACAACACCAAGGGGATGATGCTAAAGTATTCATGAGAAATCCACACCCATGATCCACTCACCTCCCATCAGGGCCCACCTCCAACATTAGGGATTAAAATTTGACATGAAATTTGGTAGGACACAGATCCAAACCATATCAGTGGCTAACAGCTCTACAACGTTAAGTCAGTCAGTTCACCTCTTTGAGCTTCAGTCTCTTCACCTACAAACCGAGGGTGAGGATGCCTATTGTATCTACCTCACTGGGCAGTTGAGAGGATAGGCTGAGATGATGGAGTCTCACGGTGCTCTCTAAGCTTGCTGAATGAATACTGGCTGCTGTTGTCTGCATCATTCTTGAAGGAGATGCACTCATAACCTAGAGGAAGCAATAAGGAGAGCCTCTAGGATGTGAATCATCTGGTGGAAGAGGCTGGAGATTCTAGGTCTCTGTTGTGCCCTAGGGTAAGACTGCACATAGGTACAGTCCATGACAGTGGAGGATCAGAGGAGACTCTGCAAGCTTGAAAGCTTCTTCGCTGCCAGCAGAGCACTGCTCCAGGGCTCCAGGGTAGGAGAGGACAAGGGAGGCCTCACATCCAGTCCATGGCTTGGTTCATAAGGCCGTTTCTGGCTCTTCCAAAAAAGCCACCCAATCCCCAAGTCAGGGAGGACCCTCTAAATCCTCTCACATCTTGAACATGACTTGATTCTCTTTATGCCTGGGTGATAGCAGTTGGCTTGGTGGCTCTGCTTTGAAAACCCAGTCCCATCCAATTTCAGGAGGGAGATGTGTATGTTGGGAGGACAAGATGACATACACTCCTGAATTTTCAGATGAGCACAATAGTTCTATCGTTCTTATGAAGAACAGATCATATATATGTTTATTCCACATACTAAATATATAAGTATATTTATTTATAAATATAAATTATCCAGTTATGTATATATTTGTATACGTAGATATATATTGAATTATCTAGACATTTATCTATTTAAGCTTGGAAATATGTGCATTGGAAAACCATATAATTCATTAAAAGAGAATTCAAAATTTTTAACTTTAGTTTTGATTTTATTTGGCCTTTGTTTAGCAGTTTTACTTCTGGAATTCTATTCTAAAATGATGACTGGACAAAGTTTGCAAACTATGTGTATGTAAAAGGCTACATCATTTATGTATATCATAGAAAACACTAGAAATAGTATCAATATTCAACCATGAACAGTGGTTGAGTAATCATGATATATTATTAGATTGAAATTCATAGAGTCATTAAGAATAATGTAGAAAATATTAATTGACATGAGAAGTCACTCACAATATATTGCTGAGTGAAAAAAATTGTTAGACAATATATAGGTTACAATATCATTTTCGTCTGCTAAATGTATACCCAGAGAGAAAGTCTGGAATAGATTCAACAAAACGTTATCAATGATTTATCTTTGGGAGATAGATTAGAAACTATTTTATTTTTCTTTTTGTTATATGCATTTTCCAATTTTTCTACAATGAAAAGAAATCACATTTATAATAATTTTAAAAGTTATAAATCAGAACTGTGCCGCCTGGAGTTTAGCACAAACACGGGGCTCCAACTGGGGCTTTGCCATTGCCAAGGAAAGCGGAGAAACCAACTGTTTGGTTTCACACATGACGCTGGTGAGGCTGCAGCCAAGGGCAGCATTTGTGTATGAGTGTGACCATTGAGACCAATGCCCGGGAACCTGGTCGTCACTCACGCCCACGTCCTTTCCATACTGTTCCCAGTCTGGTTAAGATGCTGCTCGAAAGACGCATTTTTTTTCCTCTCAGCAGAGAGAAGTCTGAATCTAATTGGGTCCTTTGCTAGCTACACCAAGCATTTGCACCAATATTTATCCCATCTGTTCCGAGAGTCTGCTCCCCATTACTTACCAAAACTGTCAATGGCTCCCCATTATTTACAGATTCTTTGGCCTGGCATGCAGGAGCTTGTGAAGTCTGCTCCCAGCCTACCTTCCCAGCCACCTCTCCTTTCAGTTCCTTTCAGGTACTTTCTGCTCTAGCCAACTTGGACCACTTACCATTTTCTAGTGACTCATTTAGGAGGCTTTCAACCGCCATGATCAGAAACCCAAACTAACTTCTACAGAAAGGAAATGTATTCTTGCGTTCTCTCATGTTCCAGGAATTCCAGAGGGTAGGTGGGCTAAGGGTATGATTGAGTCAGCAGCTCAGGGATGTCAGCAAGGACCCCCCCACTTCTCTGCTCCACCATTCCTAGTATTAAATTCAACCTCAGACTAGAAGCAATTGGCTGTAGCAGTTCCAAGCATCCTGTTCAAGCATGGAGATGCCTTGAGGAGAAAGAAACACTGTCTTTCCTGTGGTCTCCTCTAGAATAAGAAAACCTTTCCAAAAAGCCCTTATAAAAACCCCTCCCACACAGCTCATTGGCCAGAATCAGAACACATGGTATTCCCAAACTACTCACTGATGTAGTGAATGGCATTACCTTTAGTCTAGGGAGGAAACACATCCCTAAACAAATCCTTCAAAAGCAAGGCATCAGGGGATGAGTGCCATAGAGAGGCACTCACAGTGAGCTGTGTAAATGTGGGGCATCAGGGAAGACTTCTTGGAGAAGGGAGCTCTCCAGTTGTTTGTATTCACTGCAAACACTCTACTTAACCAATCCCCTGCTGTGGGACAGGTAGGTTGTTTCTGATTGTTCCATATGACAAACCATCCAGGTGGTCAAACTTTATTTTCAGTCATCTTTGTATGGGATAAAATTCTAGAAATAAAATATAGCTAAGACAAAGTGTATGTATGTCTTAGGACACACACACACACACATCATCCCTTTTTGGGTCTCAACTATGTAAAGGCATCATAGTTTATTCAATCAATTATTGGACAAAAAGACATAGAAAATTATACTGCAGTGAGTAGCCCAGTGCATATCTCCTCTGATATTTTTGCCACTGGGTCTTTGGGATGGATTCCTGGAAGTGGGATAGCTGGGTCAATGGGTAAATGCATATATGATTTTGATAGATATTGCCAAATTCCCTTTTGCAGTGATCATATCATTTCACATTCCCACCAGCCATGCATGACAGTGCCTGCTTCACTAATCTTGTCAGTTGTCAAACTTTTGGAATGCTATCTCAGTGTCCTATTCATTTGTGTTTCCCTTATTGTAAGTTATATCGAGCATCTTTTCATATGATCAAGAGCTATTTGCATTTCTTTTTCTATGCCAGTCTGTACATAGCTCTTGCTCATTTTTCTATAGGTTGTTGCTCTTTTTAGTCTCTGTTTTTAGAAGTTCTTTATATATTAGGATTGCCCTGTTGTCTGTGATACAAGTTGTTAATGTTTCCTTTTCTTCAGCTTGTCATTTGCCTTTCACTATTTTTCGGTGTGTTTTGCTATGCAAAATTTAATGATTTTTAATTTTTGCATAGTCAAATCTATCAATCTTTTTCTTATAGCTTCTGGATTTTGAGTCATAGTGTAAAACTTTTCCTCATTCCTAGGTTGTGGAAGGATTGACCCATACTTTTAACAACAGTACGGTTTCTTTTTTCCCTCCTTCCTTCCTTTTTCCTTTCCCTTCTCCCTCCCTCCCTCCCCTCTTTCCTTCCTTCCTCCCTTCCTTCCTCCCTCCCTCCCTCTCTCCCTTTCTTCCTTTCATCCTTCCCTCCCTCCACATTTAAATCTCTGATCCAATTAGAATTTATCCTAGTGCATGATGTGAGGGATGGATCAAATTTTTCTTTTTCCATCTGGCTATCCATTTATTCCAAATCATTTTTGCACTACTGATTTGTTTCATCATACATTAAATTTTCTTATGAAACCGGGTTGATTTCTGGAGTTTCTATTCAGTTATATTGCTTTATTTGTATGCCAATACCGCATATTTAATGATAGAACCTTTAAACTATGTTCTGCTATCTACTAGAGCTAGCCCCATTCTCCACTTGTGCTTCTTTTCCAGAGATTTTCAAATTACTTTTGCTTACTTGCTTTTGAAATGAACTTTATAATCAACTTGTCAATCTCCAGAAGAAAAAAATATATTTTTATTAAGATCATAATAGATTTGTAATTTAACTTAGGGAGAACTGACATTTTTCTGAATTTGAGACTTTCTAACCAAGAACATTATTTTGTTTACAAAATTTTTTTGTGTGTGTCTTTAGGGAATGTTTTCACTTTCCCATAGGGTTTTAGATATTTGTTAGGTTTATGTTAGGTGTTTGTGTAAATAGGCCTTATCTTCCATTTTATCTTCTAGTGAGTTTATGTTTGTAAACATGAGGATTACAACTTTTCTATAAAACATTTATTTTTATATAATTCCAAGCTTAAAGAAAATCCAAAAAATAGTGCAAGGCATGTACATATGTGCCCTTTACCTAGGTTCACTCATTGTTTACATTTTGACCCATTTATCACTTTCTCTCTCTCTCTCTCTCTCTCCATATATATATATATATTTTCCCCAAACCATTTGAAAGTTGGAGGTATTGTGTTCTTTTACCCCTAAATACCTCAATGTGTATTTTCTAAGCACAAGAACATTTCTTTTATAATCACAATATGGTTTTAAAGTTAATAAAATTTAGCATCATAATACTTCTATTTAATCTACAACTGATATTTAACTTTAATCAATTGAGCCAATAATGTTCTTTATCCTCTTTGCCTCCTCTTCCCCAGTACAGGATCTATTTCAGGCTCATGCAATGCATTCAGTTGTCATGTCTCTTTACATTCTCTATTCTGGAACAGTTCCTTGGCCTTTCTTTGCCTTTCTTGACTTTGACATTTTTGAAGAGTACGGACCAGTTATTTTGTAAAATATGCCTCAGTTTGGATTGAGATGCAGTTTATTCATGTTTAGATTCAGGAAAAGCTATTGATTTCCATATGTTGAGTTTTTTAAAAATAAATGCTGTTTATTTGGTAGACATTTGCTTTCTAAAAATGGCATCCAAAACCCCCCATAAACCTAACAAAGGATTTCTTGGTTATAACAAGGTTGATGCCCCTCAATAGAGTGTAGTCTCCTCATTTTTTAGGTCTGATATTCTGGAAAAATATTATGAGAGGGCATAAATATATTGATTTTTATAATGTGCAACTAAATTACATTATTCTATTATGTGTGGTAGGTTTTTTTTCAAATTCCCTTGGGTTTTCTACACATAGAATCAGATCATCTGCATATAAGGTTGTTTTACCTCTTCTTTTCCAATCCTCATGTCTCTGTTTGTTGTCAGAGACCTGGAGGGGCATTTGAATTTTGGCCTCTAGTTAATGCTTAAATCTTTTCTGATGGACTGTGATTGCTGATTTACTACTTGAAAAGGACTGAATATTTCCAAGAGAAATTTGCTTTTTCTAAAGGGTGTATATAGGTAGGCAGTGATGGTGGCCGGTAAGATGGTAAGCACTGTGCTTATCCAAAACCCCAAATAAAACAGAGTTCAATGGGAGAAGAGTAAGATTGTTAGCTACAAAGTATGGAGATGTGTTCTTTAATTATGGAAACATTCAGTGAGAGCACACTGTGTGCCACAGCTTGTGCTAGGCATTGGATTACCATTTGGGGGAAAATTCGTTTAGACTCCATTGCATATCAGAGGTGAATTATTCCAGATGTAGTAAATGCCCAAATATATGAGAAGTCAGTCAAACGCAGACATATAAGCAAAAAACATAAAATCTCTGGTGATTAGGGGAAAGCAAGGAAGTTTACAAACAATTGAAGAAATCACAAAGAAAAAAGCCTGGCAGATTTGGCTACATAAAAATTAGAAATTTTTCATAACCAAAGGCAAACTATCAGGTAGGTAAGAATAAAGAGCTAATATGTATTTGGAAGAAATGCAAATTAGAGCCTTAATGAGGTACAGTATTTTGCTTATTAACACTAATTGTGTGTGTGTGAAAGAGAGAGGGAGAGAGAAATGTTACTTATAAATTTAAAATGACATGGCTGTACTGAAAACCCAAAGGGAAAGTTGTAAGCAGTAAGAATGAGAAAGAGCCTTGAGTGGTCAGGAAGGGTTGAAGCCATTTGACCAATGAAAGCTGGTCCAAGGGCTGGGGTGTGAAAGCCTGCAAGGAAGCTGGAGTCAAGCTCGCCTCAGGCTTGGTAAAGAGGTACTCACTGTCAGACCACATCGCCACATAGTTCAAAGCAGTGGTTCTCAAAGTGTGGTCCCCAAAGCAGTGGCATCTGCATAGCCCAGAAATTTTTTACAAATGCAAATTCTTGGATCCCATCACAGACCTACCGAATCAAAAACTCTGGGGAGGGAGTCCAACAATCTGTTTTTTAATGAGATGATTTCCTTGCATGCTAGAGTTTGAGAACTGCCAATTTAAACTTAGCTCAGAGAGGAGATTTTAATAATTACTATTCAGTTGTTCATGCATTTATTTAACAAGTATTTATTGAGTTCCTGTTTTGTGCCAGGCATTGTTCTAGGCTCTAGGGATACAGAGAACAAGACCGATAAAGTCCTCATTGTAGTAGTATATCGTAAGATTTTAGCATCTTCTTCCAGTAGTTCCCATGTGTCTTGTATTATGTTAATTATTAGATATATGTCCAGATGGTCAAGATCCATATCCTGAGCTCTCCTTTTCTTCTCAGGCATCATCTCAGGAAATCTTGTTGCCTCCATCCTGAAAATACATCCAGAACATGTCCTTTTCTTATCACTTCCACTGCCCTGACCTTGGCCCAAGCCTCTATTATCCACAATAACTGAAGTAAGTAATGATGGAGGTAGGAGCCAGAGCAGGAGGGGAGGAGAGGGTGGCGGTGGAGACGTGCCTCAACACAGCCACTAAAATGATCTGCTTAGAATCCAAGTCCTATTATGACACTCCTCTGCTAAATACCTGTGCGACTCTGTATTACATAAAGCCTGAGTTCTTCAAGCACTCAGAGTAAAGGCCAAGTCCTTCCTATCATACAGAGGTCTCCAAGGTGTGTGTGTGTGATGTTCCTTTGCCCCCACCCCAACATTTACACAGCAGCCACTGTGCTCTTTTTGCCTTGATGTTTCTCTAACACAACAGGGAGGCTCCCACCTCCCTTTGCACTAGCAGATTCTTCTGTTTTTTGAACATGTTTTTCTCAAATATCCATATGGTGACTTCACTGGCCTTCAGGTCTTGACTCAGATGTGATCTTCTCAATGGCCTGGACCATCTTATTTAAAAGTATAATCCCAGCTCATTGCTTGCAGTCCTTATTCTCTCTACCCTTCTCATTGTTCTCATAGCACTGAGTTTCAAAGGTGTGACACAATTTACTCATGATTTGCCTGTCTCCCTTCCTTAGAAAGAAAGCTTCCTGAGGACAGAGAATTGTCTATTTTGTTCTTGGCTCTAACCCCAGTGCTGAGAACATGGTTTGGCATGTAGTAGGCTCTTCATAAACATTTGTTGAATTAATACATTGTTTGATGTTGTGTGTTGCTATTTTATGATATTTTCTGGCAATTTATCTCAAGTTCTCAGGAGTTGTTTATTAAATATCAACTTGACATCTGTAGCTGTTTACCTTACTTAAGTTTGGGGTTGATTCCCTTAGATTTTTAGAAGGTGATTTTCTTCTCTTTTCCTTTTCTAGGGGAATTTCCTTTCATGAGCATCTCTAATTATAGAGTATCTCTAATCTCTATTAAAAACTATCATATCCTGTTTTTTTAGAGGGGGCATGCCTTTCTATGGTTTCTCTTTTGAAAGACTAATATTAAATTGTTTACATAAGTGTTTTTCTGTGTGTGTGTATACCCCTTCTGAGTCTTTAGAAATATAAAAAAACAAAAACATAAAAAGACCATGATATGGCTTTGTTTATCTCCCAGGAAGCACTGTGGTCTGCTAGATATATCTGAGCTACTTGGGTTCCAGCTGCCTCTGTCTCACTTGAAGTTTGAGCTATTTCCCACCTCTGGAACAGGTTTCTCTCATTTGCAAAATGTGAACCAGGAAGAGCTCATCCAAAGAGAGCTGTTTTCACTGCTCTAATACAGCCACAAAACCCAATTTTTGCTGCGTTGTCCATTAATATGATAGATTAGGCTAATAATTTTCCTCTTGTTGACCCAATTTTGTACATTTGATGGAATCACTCCTTACCAGTCTCTGGCACATCAGTAGTGTTCCATGAATCTGTGTTAAAGGAGAAGGAAGAAAGAAATGATGGTGGAAAGATCATGAGATTCTTTGAATAGAAAGAAGCTGCATTAAAATCTAACTTCTCCAGGTAAGCTATGAGATTTAGAGTCTCAATGTCATCTTTTGAAAAGGGAGATACTTATCTAAAATATTGATTGTGACAATTAAATGAGATTGTAAATATGAAAGAGCTTTGCAAACTGTAAGATGCCATGAAAACTATTATTGTTATTATTATAGCCAAAAATATAAACGCTTACTAAAGTCATTGTACTCTATCAGTATCACTAATTGAAAAGAGAACATCAGGTTTTATCTGCTATTTATTTTTTTGAGACAGGGTCTTGCTTAGTTGCTCAGGCTGGAGTGCAACAGTACGATCACAGCTCACTGCAGCCTCTGTCTCCTGGGCCCAAGCAATCCTTCTGCCTCAGCCTCCCAAGTAACTGGGACTACAGGTGCACACCACCATGCCAACCAACCTCCGAAAAAAAAATTGTGGAGAAAGAGTCTCTTCCATCTCCCATGTTGCCCAGGCTGGTCTCAAACTCCTAGGCTCCAGTGATCCTGAATTCGGTTTCCCAAAGTGCTAAGATTACAGGTGTGAGCCACTACACCTAGCTTTTTCTGCTATTTAACCTATCGTGTGTCATTTGAAAATGTCTGGATGCCAAGCTATTCCCTCAATGTCTACTGCTGAAATATAGATAGTAAGTATTATCAATATGCTTACTAGAATGTTATACTTCCTGGTATCTCCTGTGATCCTCTAATAAGAAACAAGGGCATCTGCATTTTGGCAGTTGTTGTACCTGACACATAGAAACACTTAGTACTAGGTAACCATTGATTAACTCTTTGACATAGCTATTGGCATTTCTTGGTACTTGGGTGAGGAAGTGACAAAATTACATAGACTGTACCAGTCATTCACTGCATTTTTCTTTTCCATAAAAATTGGCAGATGTATTTTCATTAAAGGTGGTGGTGGTGACTCTTAGGTACAACCTGTGAAAATATCTTTGAAAGATAAACAGCTATAGTGGAAATAACCTCTGAAATGAGCACCAGGGAACCTGATTTTTCTGATCCCAGCTTCACCACTAGTTGAGAGAATCTGAACAAGTGTCTTAATACATTTACCTCAGTTGCTGCACTTCTAAAAGAAGAGATTTAGAAAATATGTCAGGAGCCTTCCTAGCTCTGAAAGTCTATGATTCTAGGTAATGGAATAAAATCTCAACACTTAGAAAACCCCTAAATCCACCCAAATAATAGCTAATACAATTTAAAAGACAACACAGTAATATCACTCTAAGGCAGTTTAAAACAAAAAAGAACTCTTACTACATTTAAAAAGTAATTAGTTGGAAAAAGGCACTACATGCAAAAACTAAGACCCAGCTACAACCTGAGAGCTATTAAAACCATTGGCTTTCAATACTATTAAGGGCTGAAAAGAAAACACAAAAAGCTAATTAAATTCTGAGCTTTTTAAAGGCAAAACAAATTCAGCATCACAGTGAACCGCATTTTGAACAGCGCACAGACATTAGAATCAATCCATTGCAACCCATGTAATGCAGGCAGTAGAGGCTACCGGAGCCGTCTATGCCTGCCCTTGGAATCCCATGTGACATTTCAAAAAACACAGGGCACTGAGAGCTAAATGCATCTGGGAAGCTGAGTGCTGCTTGGCAGAAGTCCCCAGGCTGAGTGCCTTGGGCAGAAATCCCCTAGTTTAGCAGCAGCCGAGAGCTTACACAAACTCCTGCTGGTCACTGGTCAGAGGGGAGGGGTATCAGATACAGCTGACCCCAACACAGCATATCCTCTTCTGGCTGATCAGAATGGGACATCTTGACCGCTCCACATACCTGTTAGGTTTGGAACTCACAGCTGCTCATTTCCTGGCAGTTGATAAAAGCTTGGAGCAAATATGTCTGGGAAGAGCTTAGGCAATGTGTGAGAATGCTTCATCTAAGCCCTTTGACAGCCTGGAGAAATGCTGAGAACGTCTCACACAGCTTGTTAGCATGGAACCCACAGGCTTTCCATTTTGCATCTAGGTTTACAAAGTGGTTACCTATGAATAAGAAGTAGGAAAACAAAGTGAAGCAAGCAGACAAAGCAACTTGAGTCGACACCCTGATTTATCTTAAGGAACTAATCTCTCTTCCACCCCATTGGTACTTCCTGCCTCCTAGTTACCTTTTATTTGGATGTAGATGGACTATGTATTGGGTAGAGACATAAATCTCAAGGAGATAGCAATCATTCATTTGTTTAACGAATACTTATTGAGAATCTTCTATGTGCCAGGCAATAGCCTAGGCACTGGTCAACTTTATGATACAGGTTTGTGGAACATCCATTATTATTAGACACCCTCATTAAATTATGCTTGTTCTAGTGTGAATATCTGTAACAGACACAAACTTGCAACACTTCAGATGAATTCACAATGCATTTGTAGTTTGCTGCGAACGCATCCAGTGTAGATTAACTTATATTACGATTTAAAATTTGAATTCAGTATTTGTTGTCCAAACCACATGATTACAACACTGAAAGAAATCAAGATGTTCTTATGCGACTTTCTAACAGATGTGAAGGGAGATTTGGCATAGTAAGTGGGGGAACACGTGTGGATATTTGCTTAGCGTGTTCAGAAAAACATCCTTGATAAGCAATGCTTAAACAAAGGTTGAAGTAGAAATGAAATTGGCCAAGCAAAGGGAGTAAGGAGACAGTCTTCCAGGGAGATGGAACAAGAAGCACAAAGGCGCAGCTTTCAGAGGGAGAACAACAGAACAAGTGTCACATGAAGCAGAAGAGTGAAGGAGAAAAAGGGGAGATGTGGGTGGACAGCAGATGATGAAGGCAGCAGAATGAAAGGGTAACATCATCAGGTTTTTATTTTTAAAAGACTACATTGGACTTCCAGTATAAAGCCTGTTTACTACAGTCTCCAGTGTGTAACCTGTTAAAATAATCCAAAGAACATAAAGCAGAGAAGAAAAATGCATCTTCAAGAAATATAGCTGGAGCTACAAGTACCAATGAGACTAGAGAGAATATCTGCCAAATTGGTGAATTTTGAATAAATTTGAAGAAGAATGCTGAGAGGCATACATAACCCTCCAGTTTTCAGGCATGGTCCAGATTTCTCTAAAAGTGAATGAAATGGGCCTCAATTGTGAGTTAGGATTTTCTGTGAGCCAGACCTACCTTCTGTGTGGGTGATCTGCTCATCTGAAATGGGCAAACAATGACAATTAGAAAAAACAACTAGCTCTGAATATATTCAGAAAGAATAAACCAGGACAGACACTGTCAGCATTTTAAACCACTCCTCTGCCCCAGCCATGCCGACCACTCTTAAGCAAATAGCAGCCTCTGGTAGAATGACCCATTCTCAAGGGAGATGTAAATTTAAAAAACCCACTATGGTACCTATGCATGGAAACTATGAAAAGGAAAAGAATTAAGGAAGTTAAAAAGTGAAAATCAGATGAGGAATTTGTATCTGACATGGAATTATTCCAGGCTATGAAGAAAAATTACTGCAGAATAGAGGATAGAATTCCAGATAAATATTTGTTAAGGCCAGGCATGGTGGCTCACATTTGTAATCCTAGCACTTTGTGAGAATGAGGTAGAAAGATTGCTTGCAGCCAGGAGTGTGAAACAAGCCTGGGAAACATGCAAGAACTCATCTTTACAAAAATATATAAACACTTAGCCAGGCATGGTGGTATACACCTGTAGCCCGATATTTAGGAGACTGAGGTGGGAGGATGGCTTGAGCCCAGGAGTTTGAGGTTGCAGTGACCTATGATTTTGCCACTGAACTCCAGTCTGGATGACAGAGAGAGACTCTCTCTCTAAAAAGTAAAAATAAAATTACTTGTTCCACCCTTTAAGAAGTTAAAAAGGACAGGACCCATTTGAAAACAACAACAACACAAACAGAGAGATAAAGATTCAAGGAAGAGATTCTAAGATGGTCAAAGGAGAAATAGGGACCTGCAATGTTTAGGAGAGGAACTGGAAACTACAATAAAACCACTGCAGAAAAACAAGTCACCTTAGAAGTAGCAATAGGAAGATTCAAGGGCTCAAGGAGAGGCTTCCGTAAATTAAAGAAACTATAAAGATGTTTATAAATTGTTAGAAAAATGATGGTCATGAAAGATAAAGGCCAATAAACAAGCATAGCAATGTTTCTGGAAAAAGAGAACACACATGTGAGACAGAAATGCACTGAAGGATATCATAGAAGAAAATTTTTCTATAATAAAGCAAAAGCTGAACCTGCAAGTTAAGAAAACTTGATCCAGAAAGGAGAAAAAAAAAAGACAGAATGAAATAACCCTTAGATATGTGTTGAGTTACTGAACTTCAAGGACAAAGAATGTTGTATCTGTAATTTTATTTCATATAAAGAATTCCATGTAAGAACACCAAGCTTGTATCTGATTTCTCCATTGTGACATTTAGTCTCAGAATACAACGGAACCCTGTATGCAAAATTCTTACAGGAAGTTTTACCTAAACATTTTATATTCATTAAATTATAACATATATGAAGATAAAAGACAGACATTCTTAAAAAAAAAATCCAGGAACTATAGCAGCTATGAGCTCTTCTTAAAAAAGAAAACTCGGCCGGGCGCGGTGGCTCAAGCCTGTAATCACAGCACTTTGGGAGGCTGAGGCGGGTGGATCACGAGGTCAAGAGATCGAGACCATCCTGGTCAACATGGTGAAACCCCGTCTCTACTAAAAATACAAAAAAATCAGCTGGGCATGGTGGTGCATGCCTGTAATCCCAGCTACTCGGGAGGCTGAGGCAGGAGAATTGCCTGAACCCAGGAGGCGGAGGTTGCGGTGAGCTGAGATCGCGCCATTGCACTCCAGCCTGGGTAACAAGAGTGAAATTCCGTCTCAAAAAAAAAAAAAAAGAAAAGAAAAAGAAAACTCTACTTACTGACAAAATCTGTCAGTATCAGAAAAAATGACCACAGTCAATGGTATTGATTTTTTCTTGATATGTCTCTGTGCTCATTTATTTAATAGTAATAGGAATAATAGTAGTACTAATAGTAATAACTACCATTTATTTGATACTTTCTACATGCTAGGCACTTTTTAATTTACTTATTTTCTCAGTCAACCCTTATAGCACCCGATAGAGTAGTATTCTTAATCACCCCATTTTATAGTTGAAGAAACAGTTTTAGACCTAGTGTGCAGTCCACCCACTTGTTGATTTCTTCATTTTCTGGCCTCCACTTATGTCTCTCTTTCATCTCTTTAATCTGTGTCTTTTTGCTGTGCATTCTGAGATTGCCTCAGGCTTATCCTCCACATTACAGATCTAATTTTCTGCAAAATTAGTGCTGTTCTTTACTGTTTCTGCCCATTTAAAATTATTCTGTAGCATTATCTTTACATATATCCTTTCATTAACTACCTTATTATATATAAACATATTGTTTTACCATCTCATCTTTCATTTCTTGTTTCTTAGAAGCTTTGCTCTTATTTTATCAAGGGGATAAGGCAGATGCTTTCCAAAATGTACTTCTATGGCCTGAGGAAAGTATATATTTTAGGAACAATCTTTTTCTATCTCTGAGTGAGTGTTACATTTATCCTCTATGTTGTGGGAGATGTTTTATAGCCCCTCTGTGGAATGTGTATGTGTGTGTGTCTGTGTGTTTATTTACGTCTGAATATTTGGTCTTATATTTGCCCAAATTTAAGGTGAATAAATTGTCCTTAGGTCTTACGTGCATGAACCTAGAATCTTTAAGTCTTCAATTGGAGGGCTGGTTGATTGCAGTCCTCATTCAAAGATGCAGCAACCTATGGGCAGGAGAGATCCTGTACAAGGTGAAGTTTATGTTACAAAACCTGCACCCAAATCTCTGTCTGGCTTAGCCTTCATTCCACAAAGGCAGAGCATCTGTTTCTGACAGACTTCTTGGATTTCTTTATTCCACATCAGGGAAAGCTGGCCATATCAGAAAAGAGCAGAGCCACTTAAGAGAGATTCCTGCAGCGGAGGTTGCAGTGAGCCAAGATTGTGCCATTGCACCCCAGCCTGGGCAACAGAGCGAGACTCTGTCTCAAAAATAAATAAATAAAAATTAAAAAAAAAAAGAGGCTTCTGCTCAGAGACAAGCCCTGTCGTCTTGGGTTTTCTGCTGGGTGCAACAGGTTTCTCCTGGGCTTCTAGTATAGCTAATTCCCAAAGATTTTTCTGTGTCATCAAGTGCATTTTCAAAGTGAAATGGTCCCTGTTCTCTGGTGGTCATGCCTGGCCTCCAGCCCGCAGCCCTCACAAATTGGAGCTGTTCTTTGCTTTGAAGACTTTCTTCAATCAGGTGCCCAATTATTCCACTTGAAAATTAGAAATTTCTCAAAATTCATAATGTGGCCGGGCACAGTAGCTCACACCTATAATCCCAGCACTTTGGGAGGTCAAGGTAGGCAGATCGCCTGAGGTCAGGAGTTCAAGACCAGTCTGGCCAACATGGTGAAACCCCATCTCTACTAAAAGTACAAAAATTAGCTGGGCATGGTGGTGGGCACCTGTAATCTCAGCTACTTGGGAGGCTGAGGCAGGAGAATTGCTTGAACCCAGGAGGTGGAGGTTACACTGAACAGAGATTATGCCATTGCACTCCAGCCTGGGTAACGAGTGAAACTCTGTCTCAAAAAAAAATTATAATATGTAGTTGAGACCCTTCTCTAGTATTGATAAATGATGTTATATGCCCCATTTAATACACTTTCATATGATAATTTTACTTGGTTTCTTAGGGAAGCCTGATGTTTCTATGTATTGCAATGTTTTTCCTCTACCCCTTAACGACCATATTTCAGCTCTTGACACCTGCTTCTGGTCCCTCAATTGTGGTAGCCTCATCAGATGTTCTTCTTTGGCTTATTAGACTCAAATCCACACGTGGCTCCTGGTTCAGCCCAGCCTCCTAATGCCAGGATGAGCTGCCCTTGAGGGAAAAGCCCTCAGCCAACCACAGTTCAGTGACCCTTTTAACTGGATATTTCTGTCTTGGCTTCTATTCAGGGTTGGAAAATTTGGACAGATCTCAATAATTTATTGAGATGTTAATTTTTCTTACATTTTGGATAAGATCTTTATTTGACATAGACCTTAATCCTTTATTGGCTTCAATTATTTCTCCCTTATCTGTTCTTTTTTTCCTTTTTTAAATGAAAGCATTCAACTGAGTTTTCAGATGCTTTGTGACCTAAAAGGGACTGGGATCTGGTAGAATCAAAGTTAATTTAGAATCTGAAATCTCATGCCTATATTTCCTTGGCAGAATTGAAAGTGACTAAAAGATTCTGTCAGTGTGATTCAACCCAGCTATTTTGTAAAGCCCCAGGCATGGGTAATGATGGGGGAGGACACCCAGAAATAGCAGCCTCGTCTATCATGGGTGCAACTTATCAAGGCCATAGTCAGTGAACAAACCTGCTCTACTTACGTCTACTTCTGCTAGAGTCAAGACATGCCCACAGATAAAAAGGGAGTTTTCTCAGGATAAGGTCAGAGTGAAACAACCTCCATCAGAGGAAAAGCTGATTGCTAAGAAGGGGGAAAAACAGGCTAATGTTTTATGTAAAAGACAAAACTGGAAGGTATTGGGCCCTATATATAGTGCTTCTCTGTTAGAATTGCTTCAGAGTTATGCTTGGATTCCAAGAAGAAATGATTCACCCATTCCAGTAGCCTCGGGGCTCTGGACCAATAGTCAAGGCGGGAATGTGATGAGTGATCAAACACTCTATGGCTCCCTGCTTCTCTCTCAGGACTTTGGCTGCATCCCCAACATAGGCATCTGAATATATAATAGACAAAGGTGCCTTCTGAACACTAAAGGGCTGCTCTGTTCAGCTGGCTGGGAAAAACAACAGCTATTTGGAGTAGAGGAGGACAGTGATGGGGGAGCTGATCTGAGCTGGGGCAGCTGATGTGACATCAGCTTTGGCAGGGGAGGTGCTGACAGCAGTGGTTGGGACATGGAATTGTGTTGACAGAAGTTGAATCAGCAGACACCAGAGCAGCAGGCAGGAGCTTGCATGAGTTGTCCCAGATACAACACTCCTCTCCTTGTGAACGTCCAACATGCATAATGTCTAGCTAGTACTAGAGTAAAGACGAATCAATACCACCCACTACCAATGGAGGAAACCAGTAGCTGGCTCTCTTGCTTTGCTGCTTGCATACTGCCTTTCAGAACCCAGCCATTCATAAGTAGAATTTCTGTGCTCAGGAAAAAAAAAAAAAGAAAAAAAACCAAGTAACTACAGCCTTTTTCATTATATAGGTAGTCATTCATTTGGCAATCACCATGTTTTCTTTAAATGCAAGATACTTCTGATTGTAAGATACACAATTATTTTACCCATACTAGGAAAGAAAAATGCTCCCAAATAAACTATGCCATAAGAACAATTGAAAGCTGCATCCTTATTTCAAAGATGTAAAAACAGAAAAAAAATGTGCATCTTTGAGCTGGTAAAACATAGTGTGCATCAGGCACTGGGCTAGGCATTGAACATGAGGCTGCACACCAGATAGGCATCAAGTCTGGCCTGAAGCAACGTATGGTCTGGTGGGAAGATTGATGCTGACAAAGCAATTACAGGTGTGTTGCAGGGCCTAGAAGAGCACAGGGGCTTTTCCAAGGAAGTCACATGAAGGCTGAGACCTGATGGGGAGCAGGAGTTAGCTAGGTGAGGGCAAAGGTAGAACTTTCCAGAGGGATTAGAATGTGCAAAGGTTCTGAAATGGGAAAGGGTTAGTATCAGCAAGGACAAGAATGACTTGAAGCAGAGTCAGGCAAGGCCAAATCCTGCGGAGGTTCTGGCCGATATTAAGGATTTATCTAGGAGCATGAGAGGCCACAGAAAGGGCTTAAGCAAGAGTGAAACAAGATCAGATCGTGTTTTTAAAAAACCACTTTACTTGCAGTGTTGACGTGAGAGGAGCACAAGAACAGGTGCTGGGAGATCAGCTAGGAGATTTTTGAGACAATTCAGAGAAGAGAGGATAATGGGTTGTAATAGAGTGCTGGCAGTAGGCATGGAAAGAAACGAGGCTGTGGCACACTTCAGAAGGGCCAACAAATTCTGTGATTTGTTTGTCTGATTTCTTTTCATTTTTTTAGGGGGGGGTGCTGTGGGAACATGGGGTGGTAAGGATTCAATTGATATTCAAAAAAAAAAAAGTACGGACTAAAGAAAATTCTAGCTGCAGACTGGAGCCAGCTTTTTTATTTTCCAGTGTGAATTGTGACTTGTTTGGAAAATGAATTTCCCATAATTGGGATTTTTCTTTAATCAAGACACACTGCTATATTAGGGCAAAAATGAGTCCAGTGTCTCGATCATAAATTATCTCCTTCAAATTTGTTTACTTACTTCTCTAGATATTATTGCAGCGATTTTTAGATAGCTTCATGTTCATAAATGTAAACCGTGAATTTTATACATTAAATGATATTCATTTTTTACAAGCATCCTAACAACCAGCAGTCACTTAAGGAAGACTTTAGTGATGAAGTATTTTGAAATTGTCTGAGGTTATTAAGTGCAAAATAAGAGATAATTGTGGTGTGCTAGAAGATGCACTGCCCTAGAAATAAGAAGGCATGGTTGAATCCCAGCCCTCTTAACTCACTACCTATGTAACATTGGGCAAGCTATCCAAATACATTTCATCTGTGAAAATGAAGAGAGAGAGTCTCTCTAGCTACCTTACAGGATCATGTGAATGTTAAATAATATTCACAGCAAATATTAATTGACCTTCTATCATGTACTAGGAGGTCGGTACATAAGGGTCAGTACATGAGGCCAGACAGAAGGAATACAGTGGTACATAAGACAGACAGAACAATCATCTTCAAGGAGATTCTCATTGCAGAAAGGAAGTTGTATACTACAAATTTCTGTAGACATGTAAAGTAGTGTTATCATCAAGTAGTAGGGGAGCATTGTACTTTAAACTTATTAAGTAACAATTTTCAAAAAATATAAAATTATTACTTTCTCTTAAATATGAAATGGACATACGTCAAAGATTTTTTTTTAACTTTTAAGTTTGGGGATATATGTGCAGGTTTGTTACGTAGGTAAACGTGTGTCGTGGGGGATTTGTTATACAGATTATTTCATCACCCAGGTATTAAGCCTAGCACTCAGTAGTTATTTTTCCTGATTCTCTCCCTCCTCCCACCTTCCATCCTCCAATGGGTCCCAGCATATATTGTTCCCCTCTGTGTGCCCATGTGCTCTCATCATTTAGCTCCCACTTATAAGTGAGAACACATAGTATTTGGTTTTCTATTCTTGCATTAGTTTGCTAAGGATAATTGCCCCCAGCTCCATCCATGTCCCTGCAAAGTACATGATCTAGTTATTTTTAATGGTGGCATAGTATTCCATGGTGTATATGTACCACATTTCTTTATCCAGTTTAACACTGATGGGCATTTAGGCTGATTCCATGTCTTGCTATTGTGAATAGTGTTACAGTGAACATACATGTGCATGCATGTTTTTAACAGAATGATTTGTATTCCTTTGGGTATATGCCCAGTAATGGGATTGCTGGGTTGAATGGTATTTCTGTCTTTAGGTCTTTGCTGAATCACCACACTGTCTTCCACAATGGTTGAACTAATTCACACTTCCATCAACGGTGTATAAGCATTCCATTTTCTCCATAACTTCACCAGCATCTGTTATTTTTTGATTTTTTAGTAATAGCCATTCTAACTGGTGTGAGATGGTATCTTATTGTGGTTTTGATTTGCATTTCTCTAATGATCAGTGATGTTGAGCTTTATTTCATATGATTGTTGGCTGCATGTATGTCTTCCTTTGTAAAATGTCTGTTCATGTCCTTTGCTCACTTTTTAATGGGGTTATTTTGTTCTCGTACATTTGTTTAAGTTCCTTACAGATGTTGGATATAAGACCTTTGTCAAATGCATAGTTTGCAAAAACTTTCTTCCATTCTGTAGGTTGCCTCTTTACTCTGTTGATAGTTTCTTTTGCTGTGCAGAAGCTCTTTGGTTTAATTAGATTCCATTTGTCAGTTCTTGCTTGCAATTGCTTTTGGCATCATTGTCATGAAATTTTTGCCTGTGCTTATGTTTTAAATGATATTGCCTAGGTTATCTTCCAGGGTTTTTATAGTTTTCGGTTTTACATTTAAGTCTTTAAACCATTTTCAGTTAATTTTTGTATATGGTATAAGGAAAGGGTCTGGTTTAAATCTTCTGCATATGGCTAGCCAGTTATCCCAACAGCATTTATTGAATAGGTAGTGCTTTCCCCATTGCTTGTTTTTGTCAGGTTTGTCAAGGATCGGGTAGTTGTAGGTATGCAGTCTTATTTCTGGGTTCTCTATTCTGTTCCACTGGTCTATGGGTCTGGTTTTGTAACAGTACTATGTTGTTTTGTCTACATGTTAAAGATTTTATTCAACTCATTAGTTTAATGAGGGAACCACTAAGATGTTAAAATCATGCCAAAGAGATTTTGAGAAGCAGAGTGTCATATTTATGGGCAATATTAGGATAAGATTACTACATTAGATATAAAACCTATCAGTGTCCAGCAGGGCCATAGACCATAATTCAATGGGATTATCTGTTCCACCAGACAAAAATCTACAAGCTGGTTACTGGCCCTACAGAGTTGTAAAATAACCTAGTTGATAGAAAGTTAGGCCCCAGTCAGCATTGAAAGAACACTAACTAACCTTATTTGCCTATTTTCAAGTTTCAAATTATTTCTCTCACAATCTCAAGTTCTCTTTGTTTTATTCTTCCAAAAGGTCATGTGAATATTAAAATATTTTGGAAAATTAAGATACATTTACAATAATTTTGGTCTTAAAATATCACTAGGATTGTGGTGGACATTCCAGTGAGCTAAAGCGAATAGACTAGGGCAGAGGATAGTAAATGAAATGGAATTTGGGGACCTGGGAGGAATATTTTAAAAACTCAAGTAACCCAAGAATATTCAGAGTTTCCCACGTTTCAGAGCACCTCAGTAGATTACTATTTTACCATAAGGCCTTCCCAAAGCTCCACTGGAGCCTGCCACCAAAATTATCTGGCACATTCCAACATTTTAACAAGTAAGAGTAATATTCCCAGACGTCAGTGAAGTTATTCTATTCTTTAAGATTTAAAATAATGTTGGGAGGGTGACATCAGTAAGATGGTGAAATAGGAGTTCTCTAGCTTCTCTCCCTGCCCCAGAAATTCAACTAGCAATTGTCCACAGGCAAGAATATCATTGAGAAGATCCTAGATCTTGGGAGTGAGGCTGAGACACCCCCTTGGACCACAGAAATGAGAAAAGTTGCAACCAAACAGAGGACTGATTCTCTTTTGACTACACCACCCCTCCCCAAGACTGGCACCATGAGCTACTGAGAAATAGGCCCAGGATAGAACAAAAAGGAGAAATGATGGCAAGAATCATCCTCTGGAGAGTCCTTTTTATAAAGGTCAGTGGACTATCTTGTATGCCCTCCCTTTGCAGGCAGGAGCTGCTTGTCTTGAGGCCAGCAGTTTTCATGTTTGTGTGTAAGCAACTCAAACAATAATGATTCCTCGGATTAGTTTAAATGTGCCTATTCCTTCTCTGTGACTAATTAAGACTGAATTCTGTGCATACAAGAAGCTGTTTGGCATTTGCTAGTATCTGTGCAGACCTGCTGTGTTTGATTAGCCACTATTAGTTAATGGCTGTTGGACAGACCAGCCAACTTCCAGGATTGTCTCAATGATCAAGATACCTTGTCACATTTCTGTTAACGTTTTAACATCTTCACATAATCCCAGTAGAGAGTGTGTGTTTTAAACTTGGTCTTATAGGGAAGATTAGTAAAAACATGGACACTTCCTCCTTAGGTGGTTAATGAAGTCTCTGGCAATTACAACAGTATGAATTACTTTCAAATAGTTCCTATTTTTGTCAGTGCTAAAAATACTTTTTCATTTGTATTTTCTTCCAGACTAATGTCCCTTTCCAAAGTGAATAATTGAAAAAGAAAGGATCTGTATACCAACCTTATTAGACTAACAACGCAACGTTTAGGAGAATGAATTAAAAATGCATCTATGAATTATAAATAATGTATAATCCCACTGTATAATATGGTGCATCCCACAAAAATGCTGCTTTCTTTTTCTTAGGGGGTAATTTGTTTTACTTGTGGATTTGTATTAAAGTCCCAAGTCCTGGCGGTAGGATAGATGGGCAGAACTTTTAATTGGCGCTCTCTGGTGATTATCTAGATTGACAGTTGGTGTCAATCAGCTTCTAAAGAAATTTCTGAGCCAATGATTAGACTGCTCCTGGAGATGTTAGGCCCCTTGGGGGCAATGTTAAGGCTCCCAACTACAGGGGAACCCTTAAGAACAGTGGAGCTATAATTTTCCAAGTTGCCGGCTTACCTGGCAATATGTATGTCTTAACTTTCCGGCTGAGTGAACTCAGAAGGATGATATCCCAGCATACATTGGGTCCACATGATTTTATAAGCAAAACAATGCTGCAAGTCCTCTAACAGCTCCCATTAAAGTTAAATGATAATACCCCATGTATGTGTGTGAAGCCCTTTACAGTTGTATATTTTATCATTGAATTCCATTGATAAAGTAACAATGTTGTGCTGATCATTTCTGGAGAAAATATACCAAGTTCACAAAATTTTTCCACCACTGGTGTACATCATACTCGTTTAGAAACAATTTTTATATGAATTAAAAATATAAACATTTTTTAGACTAACATTTTATAATGACTTAATCTTGTTAATTCAGAACCCACTAATTTAATTCAAGTAGGATTTGGCTAAATTTGTTTTTTCCCTCATCCTTGAATTGTGATGAATAATGATAAAAAGTGCCCTATTGGTTAAAAAATGAGTTGCCAGTTTCTTACAAAGTTAAATATGCACCGAATATGTGACCTAGCAACTCTACTCTTAGGTTTTTCCCCGAGGGAATGGAATTATGTGGAAATAAACCCAAAGAAGTGTGTGGAAACATTCATAGCAGCTCTATTTGTAGTAGCTAAAAACTAGAAGTAACCCAAACATTCATCAGTAGGTGAATGGATAAACAAACTGTGATATAGCCAAACAGTGGAATATTAGCAACAAAACGAAATGAACTGCTGATACATGGGAATGAATCTCAGAAACATAATGCTGAGCAAAAGATGGCCAGACACAACAGATAACGCTGTGGGGTTCTACTTCTGTGATGTCCTAGAACATGCTAAATTAATCCATAGTGACAGAAACTAGATCAAAGGTTGCCTGGGGATGGAGGTGGGCTAATGACTGAGCAGGATATTTTGAATATTTTGAGGTGATGGAAATGTTTTATTTCTGGATGGAGGTGATAATTATACAGGTATATACATTTGTCAAAACTCACAAACTGTACACTTAAAACATAAGCATTTTATACTATGTAAATTATAACAACAAATTAGATTTCTTAAAATACGACATCCTGGTACATATATCTTTATTAATAGCAAAATCTTTCTATCTCTTTTGCTTCTCTTCCTTCTAACGTTAATTTGTTTTTTTAGCAATACTCTTTCCAACATCCAAATGGTATTGGGTATCCCAGCTTGAGTTCAACAGTTAACTTATAAAACAAGAAAAAAAAAGATTCAACCTTTCCACTCCAGGAATAACAGGTCCCCAGATTCAGATTCTGTCTATTCCAACCCTTAAATATTTCTTATGTCTTTATACTGCTGCCTTGCTCCACCTACACTGCTTTAATTTAGAGTTCGATTATCTCTTCACTGGTCTTCCCTCCTCTGATTTGGTTTGAACAAGAGCATCCTTCATACTATCTTCCAGGTGCCAAAAAGCAAAATGATACCCAGAAACCTTATGGTTGAGGGAAGGGCAGGGATGTTGGAGAAGAAGCAAGACAGAGGGTGGAACTGAATAGGGACTTTAGGGAAATCTTGATGAAGATCTCCTATCCTTCCTCTGGGATTCTTAGGCTCAAGATGTTGTGAGTAAACTGGATTGTTCTCAACACCATTGGTCTATGTTCGTGTCTTCCGTGTGTTAGTGAAGGCTTTTAGAAAGGATTGGCCCATTTCAATGATGTTCAAGAGAAACAGGGAAAGATGTGATGGTGGCCTCAGAAATCAAAGGCAGAAGACTTCAAGGAGGACAGGAGACTTGGAAGGGTATAACCAAAGCTCAAAGGTGCAGTCCACCTCAACTCCTAGCATACAACCACCCTTCATGATTTTCTCCCAAGTCACTGCTCTTCTGCCTGCCCCTAAGAGGATTCTACCCTGTATGTATTAAGAGGGTGATTTTGTGTCTATAACCTCACATTTTTTCTCTGCCGGAGAGTTGGTGGTAGTAAATGGTCACCTGGGAGGATAAAGGTGACAATTTTAGGCCAGCTTAGGTCATTGTAAAAGGCCTCTAAGAGCCTTTCCCCCCTCTGATAGTGCCTTTTATTGAGACTCCAGATAGGTTAGGATAGCCTCCAGTAAGAGATTTCCCATCGATTACACACTTGTCAGGAGAAGCACAGGCCCAGCTTACAGATTTCCATCTTAAACTTTCAAAGGAAGCTGCTTGCTAAAGGTTCTGCAGCTGGAGGAGCCACTAAAAAAATCAAACAAGTAAGCAGAAACCAAGTTTGACTTTTGGCCCTACGGGTTAGAGAGATGGAGATAAAAGCTGACAGGCCCCTACGTGACAAGGCCTCTGCAGAGCCCAAGTGGGTGACTCACAAATCTGAGCGGCAATTCCTCTCTGAGTCATCCTGTGAGCAAGGCCTGAACACCCCTGCCCAGCCCCTCGGTATTCACGATCCTGGCCTGCTGACCCGGATATTTGCAGGCAGGCCCTGCTACCCTCAACACAGGACACATCCTTGGGGGGTACAGCCTCACTCTCAAAGACAATCAAGGCCTCAGCCCAGTGTATACTTCCTATGGCTAAAAAAGCAGGGCACATTTTATCATAGAGGGGACGTGGGGATGAACTCTGCTCCTAGGTTATCTTGTAGTCCTGGCTCTGCTGTTGACAAACTGAGTGAACTTGAACTTGAGTATGTCACCTAGTTTTAGTCTTTGGGGGCCAGAGTTTCCCAAACTATAAAATGAAAAGAGTGCATTGTTTTGTGGAGGAGAGAATATGTACACAGCCATGGTGTTAGATGTTGACGATAATGTGTGGGGAGTGCAGATGAAGGGTAGGTTAAGACACAGAGGGGAAGTGATATGTGAACCAGTTCTCGAGAGAGCAAAGAGTTTTCCAGTTAGGCAAGAGAGAAGAATATTCCATGCTAGGCAATATATTCATAAACCATTGAAGGCAGGAGAGGCAGGGGAGAAATAGAGAGGCCAGTACATGGGAGGAACAGTGGATTCAAGAGCATGGGAGAGGGAGAGGAGCTCAGAGGTGATTTAGAAGCAGGATCAGTAGGTGATGTCCACTGTGGGAACGTGCTTCCCACATTCTACAGAGGATGGCCTGCTGGCTTCTGGGTTGGGTGACTGGGCACATGATGATTTAATTAAATAAAACACCCAAAGCAGAAGAGGGGAAAAAATGATGGATCGAATTTCTGACATGTCGAAATGGAAGCATTCGTGTTCAACCAACTTACGTGTCCATGAGCTGGATAAACCAGTCTCATGCCCAGGGGAGTGCTTGAAGCTAGAAACACAGATCTGGTATCATCAGGTGATGTTGCTCTAGATCATTTCAAAGTTTTTTTTTTAATCTAAAGTCAAAGGGCTTGTGATTCTAAATTTTGTAAAAGGAAAAAAATCAAAAATAAGTATTTTTTTCCTCTCATCCTAGTGAGACACTTGGTATGTTATCCTCCGCTTTTCTTTTGGTTGTGTTTACGTGTCACCATGGGGTGTTTGCAGGATTTATGCTACCAAATTTTGTTTGACTGAGTTTCTGTTAGCTATTCATGGTGGTATTTTAGACAACATAGAAGGGTCTCAGCCCAGAGAATTAAACAGTAGACTGACATCAATGAATCCTTAAAAAAACGCTTTGGAAAAGACTGTTAGTTATTCTCATCAATGATCAGTGGCTCCCCATTTTGCGTAGAATAAAGTTCAAGCTCTTCAGTTTGACATTTGTTTCTGATCATTGGCCATGCCGTGAGCAGCCCTTGGAGACGCCCATGTGGTGAGAAACTGAGGCCTCCAGCCATCAGCCACATGAGTGAGCATGGATACAGGTTCTGCAGCCTAGTCAAACCTTAGATGATACAGCCCTGGCCAACACCTTTTCTGCAGCCCCATAACAGGCCCAGAGCCAGAAGCACCTACCTAAGCTACTCCTGCATTCCTGACCCTCAGAAACTGTAAGATAAGTGTTTGTTGTTCTAAATTTCTAAGATTTGGCTGTCATTTGTTAAGGTAAGGTCGGGAGAAGGAGAAAATTGTTTTTCTGATAATACTGTATGTGGAAAATAGGCCAGGATAGGCTGAACATGATTTCAGTACTTTGGAGCTCTGCAAGGTACTGAAAGGAGGGGCAGGGGTCTGGTCCTGACTCTTCTGACTGTTCACTGAGCAGCCTTGAAAACATCATGTCTCCTGTTACGTTCATTTGGGCCTAGTTTCCTTACTTGTAAATGGCGATGGTAGTGTCAGTGCCAGGTTCCAGTCTAAAACCTTTACATATGTGCAGTACTTAGTTGGCAAAATATTTTCTATATTGTGGTCAGGATTCAGAGACAACAAAAAATAGTTCCCCAAATTTCAAACTAAGGAAAATGAAACTGGCTTTTGGGAGTCAAACTTCAAAGTCAGTACATACGGATTAGGACAGAAACACACCAACTCACCTTAAAGCAGTATTTAAGGGGACTTTTGACAGGCTACCAACTAAAACAAAAATATAATTACTTTCTTCTTACCAATGAATGATTGGAAATACCATGAATGCTCCTTTTTTTATGCATGAAAAGCTCTTCGGAGACTTTCTGGAACAAAGTAAATACTTAAGAGATGTTACTTATTATATTTATTTATAGCTAAGGGAAACAGAAAATGAATACATTGGTCATTGAAAGATAATATGATCTGATATTTATAAGTAAAGGAGCCAGAGTTTATTAAAAACTCTAATGGTTGGGCGCAGTGGCTCACAGCTGTAATCCCAGCACTTTGGGAGGCCGAGGTGGGTGGATCATGAGGTTAGGAGGTTGAGACCATCCTGGCCAACATGGTGAAACCCCATCTCTACTAAAAATACAAAAATTAGCTGGGCATGGTGGCATGTGCCTGTAATCCCAGTTACTCAGGAAGCTGAAGCAAGAGAATTGTTTGAACCCGGGAGGTGGACGCCGCAGTGAGCCAAGATCACACCACTGCACTCCAGCCTGGTGACAGAGCTAGATTCTGGCCCCAAAAAAGAAACCCAGAAAACCAAAAAAAAAATCTCTAATTTGGTGTTCTAATAAGGAGTCTAGCTGCTATACACAATACTGGACAACATGGCACATGTCCAACCCTGCACAAAGAGTTGGAATTCCTGAGATGCTCAGGCACGATGTTTTGTTATCAGTGCATCATCGTACCTGTCATGAATTGGATCTGACTTTCAATTGCTGTTATTCTTGAATTAATTAAAGCACTTTGTAAAATTATACACAGGTCTTATCCTTGTAGATACACTTTGGGGGTAATTGCTGAATTGTTATGATTTGAATATTATATTGTTCCTCTCTCATTTTGATCACCATATTCTTCATCTGCTGGGAAGTGGAAAGGATAGAGTGGGTGATTTTCTGGGAGTTTTACTCTACTTAATGATCCATGGTAAAACTTTTGAAAATTATTGACTTAATGACTCTGTTGGGCCAGGCTTGACCATTGTGTGATTGAGTATATGAACCTAGCTGAAGCAAAAAATGTGCCAATCAGCAGCCTACCAGCAATGGGAGCCAGTAGGAGTGGGAGACTCATAGGGACTTACAATATTATTGGCCATCTATTGCTCCCTAGGGACAAGAGAGCCTTGGTCAGCAGCCCTAATGAAAAGGGTATATTGAATGTGAAGATGCACACAAGGGATTGAGCATCCGTGTTTTCTTGGCAAATTCATCCTTATTGTTGAAGAATGTATCTTCTCAACACTTGACCACTAAATATTGGCTCCTTCTGGCTAACCCCTGCTGTGGTCTGAATGTATTATCTCAGAGCATGTACATAAAACTCAGTTCTCAGTGTGACGTTATTAAGGGGTGGGGCCGTTGGGAGATGATTAGGTCATATGTGTGGAGAGCTCATGAATGTCAGTTATGCCCTTACAAGAAACTGAGGAGACCCACTTCCACCTTGTGAGGGTACAGTAAAAACACCACCATCTATGAACCACAAAGCAGGTCATCACTAGACTGAATTTGCCAGTGCCCAGTGACTCAATCTTGGACTTCCCAGCCCCCAGAACTGTGAGAAATAAATTTTTTTTTTTAGAAACCAGCCAGTCTATGGTGTTTCATTATCGCAGCCTCAATGGACTGACACTTCTCCTTGGCCTGATTCTGCATTCATCAAGTGATATTCTAACTATGACATGACTTTTCATATAGGGCTATATGATGTTGGTCACAGAGATTTCAAGTATTTTGATCAAGCTGTCCAGATAATGAACATGTTGGCTTTCTAGGTTAATATTCTTGTCCAGAGTCAACATTGTCATTCTATTGGATATAACCCCAGCCTTCCAATTGGTCTCCCAGCTTCCATTCTTGCTCCTCCATTTCATTATTGCACTGGGCTCTAAAAAGATTATTTCTCTATGCACATTTATTAAAACACTATCTCATTTAACCATCACAGCAAATGCAAAAGATCTTATTTTCTCCGTAAGCATATGAAGAAGTTGAGAATTATAAACAGTAAATAATAAGTTGTAGAAATGGGACTCACACTCAAGTGGGGTATGTTGTTATTGTTACTGGTTTGGGACATTTAATGATCAACTACTACATAGGTTTGTGTGTTCTAAACAAATAGTACCAGCATACTCAAGTACCTAATCTGTATTCTATTCTTGCTACAGAAGAGAAAATTGAGGCTCAGAAATGTCAGGTGAATTGTTCAAATTTACCCTGCAAGTAACAGAGTTTAAATTTATACACTTTTGGAAGAGATTAATATTATTTTACTTTTTGCTTCATATATAAAAATATTTTTTTAAAACAGAGTCACACTCTGTCACCCAGGCTGGAGTGCAGTGGTGCAATCTTTGATTGCTACAACCTCCGCTTCCTGGGGCAGGTGATTCTCCTGCCTCAGCCTCCCAAGTAGCTGGGACTATAGGCACATGCCACCACACCAGGCTCATTTTTGTATTTTCTTTTTTTTTTTTTTTTAGTAGAGATGGGGTTTCACTATGCTGGCCAGAGTGGTGTTGAACTCCTGACCTCATGATCCACCCACCTAGGCCTCCCAAAGTTCTGGGATTACAGGCATCAGCCACCACCCCTGGCCCATGTATTTTTATTTTAAAGGCCTACTATAAACACTTAATTTCAATTTGTAACCATGTTTACAATTTTTTAAAATTTAATTTTATGTTTAACTTTTTAAAATACCAATTTTGTTTCCCTTAAAACAAAATTGAGTATGTGTGTGCATGTGTGTGTGGATATTTTCTATTGTTGATGTAACAAATTACCACAAACTTAGTGACTTACACAATGCAAATTTATTATTTTAGAATGCTTTAGGTCAGAAGTCCAAAATCAGTCTCATGAGGCTGAAATTAAGGTATTGTCAGGGCCACATTTCTTTTTGGAGAGTATAGTGGAAAATCCATTTATTTGCCTTTTTCAGATCTAGCCATCAATTGCTTCCCTTGGCTTGTGGCCCCTTGTAGCTTCAAAGCCAGCAACAGAAGATGGAGTCCTCACACAACCATCTCTTTGGCCTTCTGCAGGCCGGGACTATTCTCTGCTTTTAAGGATGCATGCCATTAGATTAGGCCCACATGAATAATCCAGTATAATCCCCTCATCTCAAGGTCCTTCACCTTAATCATACCTGTGAAAGTCTCTTTGGCAATGTAAGGGCACATATTTCCCAGATTCTAAAAGTTAGGAAGTGGACATCTTTGAGGGTCATTATTCTGCCTATGTATATAGGCAGAATTATATATATTATATATATATAATAATAGATTATATAGTAATAATCTAGTAACATTATATACTATATGTACTGTATAATCTACATATTTTGTATATAAATATATATAATTCATGAGTTATCTATTTATATTATGTTATAAAAATATTACATAATTTATGCATCTTGAAATTTTTATGTGTATATACACTGTGTGCATATGTGTATATATGTGATATGTTAAATACCTAGAAGTCTTTTTCACAGTTGTTTTTTATGACTCTTACTTCTCCACCCTTTGCTCCACACTCAGTGACTTAGATAGAATTGGCTCTTTTCATCTTTTCCCTATTTTACTCGAATTGAAGTGATTATAGCAGTCAGATAGGCTAAGTTATAAGCATTGGCAAACAGCATCCACCTGCCACACCTTAAAACTACTAAAGCCCTAATTTTACTCATATTCCATGTCAGTCACAGGGTGACTGCAGGACTCTGCTCTGTGCTGTCCTTATACAGGGACCCCAGGGCGGGGAAAATCCAGCTCCATGATCCACAATGCCAAGATAGGAGAGTGGATGGTGCGCTCGTTCCTAAAGCTCCACTTTCAGCCCCATTTCATTGACCAGAGCACATCACTTGGCCTCACCTAAGTTCAACAGCACATTGGATATTTATGGACAGTCCTTTAAAATGCACAAACATCCTTTAAAAAGGCCACATTCTTTAACAAATAGAGCTACAAGATTTATCATGAAAAAAGTGAAGTCTCCTGCTCTACCTCAAGTAGCAAGCACTTTAAATTGTTTAGTGATTTCTTCTTAATTTATCCTCCAGTTCTGAAATAAAAGGTGTAGTTATTTTCTCCCATTTAAGGTACCAGCTATTGAACTCCTGCTAGGGAAGATTTGACTTACTTCTCTTCTTCGCTTCCTCTCCACTCACACCCTTCATCTCCCATCTTCCCAACACAATCACATTACAGTATGTGGTTAGATCAATACTTAATGTTGACAATATCATGATCCTGTAAGCAACACTTACAGCTGAGCTATGTAGTGTACTATGGTTTCATTTCCTTTCTTGTACATTTTTTCTTAGAGTTAATAAATGCCTCTTTTTAAAAATCTGCATAGTTCTCTGAGGATTTACCATTAATTTTTCCCCAAGTTCTCTGACCAAGCTGTGAAACTCCTCCTAAAACATTCAGGCATACTGAATCTTTCATTAGTTCCATTCCGTACTTCAAAGCATTCCTCCTCAGCCCTCAGCCACCCTGCTCCAACTAGGACAGGTTATTCTCTAGGCCTAATCACATCTAGAATTCCTATTCCTTGAAAACCATGGGTTACCAATCAAGAAGAGAAGACTAGATGACTTTGGAAGTCTCTGGTCCCTGCTCTGGAATTAGAGGACAAAGATGCAATGTTATGAGAAGCCCACATACATTCTAAGGATTGGCTCTGCACCAGTGTCCTTTGGTCAACACTGCCCATCACTGCAGCCTCATCACTGGATTCTGGGTCCTCCCCTGTCCAGCTCAGGTTTACATTCTTTACCTTGACTTTTGTCTCTGCTGCTTTTTACGTCTTGATCATCCTCTGATCTCCATTGTCCTGGAGCCAATAATAAGAGACGAGGGGAAAGGGCCAGACTGTTTTGGGAGGGTTCCTAAACTCCTGAACTCCAGCCCTAGAAGCAGCCTCATGGTTTTGTTCCTCCTGTGTCCCATCAGAAATGATTAGACTACTCAATAAGTGGAAAATCCAAGTCATAGAGAAAAGCAATGCAAAAGATAATATCTTGTTATGCTCTTATCTAGGAACTGATTGAATTCCTGAAAGCTCTTGAGGTGCCCCTGCTGGCAGCTGTGGCTGAGGGTTCAAAGCAGAGAAACAGAGCATGTAGGGAAATGTTTTTACTGCATGATTTTCTTCTCACATCTGGCGATGGAATAAAATATGCAAGGGGGAGTGGAATGGGAATATACATATTGCAGTGATGATGGTAATGCTTTTATACCTGGTGCAGGAATGAGATTTGGTTTGGTTGTAGAAGGATAAGGTAGAGAGGACAATCAAAATGATTTTGACATACTTATGAAATTCAGACTGGGTGGAGTTTGTGTGTGTGAAGAGTGTGTTAAAGAAACCTACGTGATTTTATGCCTGCTTAGTCTAACACCAAGGAAATGATCTTATTCTTTTTCTCCTCCCTTTTTCTGTTATGTGGTAACATAACTGGAGATTAGACTAGAAAAGACATTCCTGGGGCTTGCTCTGAAAATAATGGCCCCACCCAGTGACAGGACAAGGATTGATGCTAGGAATTACCCACTTGTAAATGGAAATTAATACTCTAATTAGCAAGATAGGAAAATCCATCTTATTGTAAATAGTGCTACTTATAGATTGTGATATTCCTCCAGGGATTACCAGGTTATTTAAAAGAAATAAATCAAGAACTACATTCAGACCCATGAAGAAAGAACAGCAGAAATATTCATAGCAGGCATATGCTAAAAACTGGCAATATTTTCACCAAGGTTGTAAAACAATAGATACAGTCAGTTTTTAAAAAGATACACATTTGTGATTTTTGACACTTCTTAGATGGAAAGTGTTTTCATATTGGCTTTTGAATATTAACATTGTCACCTAGACAGCTTTCTAGTAAACAGACTCAAGACATTGGATAAAAAGATTAGTCTTACAAAAAAAAAAAAGCAGATGAATACTGCATTTCAAATAAAAGCAAGTGTCTCCAAGGATGAAATATAAACATTCGATAAACCTGCAGCTCTGATGAAAATCTATTTAACAGCCTGGCATTTCTATGGCTGTTTAAAATGTGGAAACTGCTTCCACATCCATTAACTCATTTGATTCTCAAAAGAGAACAGATGAGGAAATGGAGTCTGGAAAGATTAAAACTCACACTGCCTCCCAGGTATTAAGGGGCTGTATTTAATGTTAACCTCCCTTGAACCAAAGTTAAAATGTAGCCATGCTTCTCTTGACAGCCCCATGAATGAACACAGAGATGACATTCTATCCACAGTAGGGTTGTGACTTTCTTTTGAGTTCAGGAATGAATCCATGCAAGCCAATTAGAAAAATAGCTCCGGCTGGGCTCAGTGGCTCACGTCTGTAATCGTAGCACTTTGGGAGGCCGAGGCAGGCGGATCACGAAGTCAAGAGATCGAGATCATCCTGGCCAACATGGTGAAACCCAGCCTATACAGAAAAAAAAAAATACAAATATTAGCTGGGAGTGGTGGCAGGTGCCTGTAGTCCCAGCTACTTGGGGGGCTGAGGCAGGAGAATTGCTTGAGCCTGGGAGGCGGAGGTTGCAGTGAGCTGAGATCGCACTACTGCATTCCAGCCTGGCAACAGAGCAAGACTTGGTCTAAAAAAAAAAAGAAAGAAAAATGGCTTCAATTCTCTTCATGTATATGAATTTAAGGTTAGCAGAATTTCATCCTATTACTCCCTTTATAACACTCATGTGTGACAGATTGATTAGGGCTCTGTAGTGACAGCACACATCACAATTGGCCTTAAATCAAGACTCTCCATGTACACGTCTTCCCTGCTGGACCATAGGAGCCAAATACCAGCAACAAGGTCTTTAAAATTTTGTCTCCATCCAGTGCCCTTCCCGGTGCCTAGCACAAAGGAGCTGCTTCACAAAGGTGTGGTGATTGAAAAAAGCCACAGAACAGACCTTAGCAATGCACCAGTTGAGTTATATCGTGGACCTGCAGACTGGAAGTAGTCACAGACAGTTATAGGGATGTCAGATTGTTCCCTTTTAAATCATATAAGCCGGTTCTTGTTCTTTCGCAAAGTTTCATCCCGTTTGAGGGGATGAAGTCAATTATGAGTGGCCTCCTACTTTCACGCAGAGTGAAAATGTGTGTGAAAATCAAGAAACTCATACGGTAAAATAAGTTGTTTCCAGGTTTCTGTTTCCCAACACTTTAAATCCCTATCAGAAATACCAGGCTCTCTGGCAGGGCTAGGGGAACTCTGCAAACTCCCATAAGTGATTGCCCATGTGATGTTATGGTCCCCACCACAGCTCTGGACCACATCACAGGCCACACCCCTAACTGGGCTCTCATGGAGGGCTTGAGAGGTGGTTGGAAAATCAGGGATTGGTGCACAGTGAGAGGTGGCTGGGAAATCCAGGATTGGTGCACAAGCTACAGGAACATCCATGGAGAAAACCTGTGCCAACGAAAAAAGCAACATGTAATGATTTCTATTTTGTATAAAAGTGGGGGGAAAGGTTAAAATGAATATATATGCAAGCATAGACAAAATATGGAAAGGAAATAGACCAAACTTTTAAGAATTTATTTTTCTAGGTGATATTTTATATTTTTTCTTTTCTGTTTTTGTATTGCTTTCATGTCCCCATTTTTTAATATCCATAAGTTCTTTTTAAGTTTATTTTTATCTACCTGTAAGACATTAAAAATGTTACTGAGATAAGGCTGAAATCTAAACACTATCCTCAATTCCAGTTATTCCCCTGACTACCCAGAGATAACCATATTTCATGTTGACATCATCTCTCTAGACTCTTTGGACATACAATGTCTCCACCTTATTCCCCCTTATCCTTGGGGGATATGTTTCAAGACCCCCAGTGGATCCCTGAAACCATAGATAGTACCAAACCCTAGAAACACTGTGCTTTTTCCTATAGAATAATGGGTGGATAGTGTATGCAGGCTGGATATGCCAGAGAAAGGGAAGATTCATGCTCTAGGCAAGTTGGAGCCAGAGGGCACACAATTGAAAACTTGTGAATTGTTTATTTCTGGAATTTTTAATTAAAGATTTTCAGACCTTGGTTGACCATGGTAACTGAAACCTCAGAAAGCAAAACTGCAGATAAGGAGAGACTACTGTACTTACATATATGTATACATGCCCATGGAACCACAAAGTATTGTTTTGTTTCTACATAAATGGCATCATACCATTCATATTCTGCAGCTTGCTACCCACGTCAGTTACATATAGATATTTTTCAGTAAAAAAAAGAACAAAAGCATACTATTTTCACCTAACAGAGAAGCTTGCAATCCAGGTTTAGCACTAGGATCATGTGAGGAGTTTTAAAATAAAACCAGTGCTCAGGCCCTACCCCAGTGACCCTCAAACAGTTTGTTTGGTTTGGCCTTGCCGACTCTAGGTGATTTTAATTTTTTTCACTTGTGACAATTTAATCACATCCTGCAGCCTTGCACATGTGTGTGTTGTGCTCCAGAAAGACACCAAAAAACAAAAAGCACTTACATCGCGGTACCCATCTACACCCCTACTAGAAATATGTGAAAAATACCCACTTGCCTCTATACTTCTCCACTTTATGTATAATCTCTAATTTTTAAATTTTAAAACCTTTTTTGCTACCTTCATGGATTAAAACAAACAGTATGTAGTTTATTTTCATTTTATTGATTACTTAGAAAATCTACATCTTTTCATGTGTTCAGCAAAGGATGAAGAGCACAAACTACCCAGTTTTTTATCCCAGTTCTGCTACTTCTGAGCTATGTGATTTTAGGTCAGTTGCTCAATCACTGTGCCTCTATTTCCTCATTTGTAAAATGGAAGATGGAAGATTCATAGTGTCTACTTCATATGCTTGTTGTGATATCAAATGACTAAATACAGATAAGATTTTAGAATAATGTCTAGTATATAGTAAGCAAGCAATAAATGTTAATTCTTCTCTTTGGTTATTTGGACTTTTTAAGCATTACTGACTAATCAGAAAACAAAAATTATTGGCCCATCCAGAGAAAGCCAACCAGACAGGCCGTGAATCAATCATGGTTGGAAACCTTAGATACCTTGCTCCTGTTCTCAGTAGTTGTCTCAGCCTGTTTGGACTGCTGTAACCAAAACACTGAAGTTGTTTACATGGTTATAAACAAGAGAAATTTATTTCCCATAGTTCTAGAGGCTGGGAGGTCCAAGATCAAGGCACTGGAAAGTTTTGTGTCTGGTGAGGGCCTTTTTTCATCTCCTTACTGTGTCCTCCCATAGGAAAAGGGCAAGGGAGCTCTCTGGGAGCTGATACTAACTACATTCATGAGGGCTCCACCCTCATAACCTAATCACTTCCCAAAGGCCCCACTTCCTAATACCATCACCTTAGACATTAGGATTTTACATATAATTTTCAGAGGGACACACACATTCAGTCTGTAGCAGTAGGAAAATGGGAATGACAGCTCTGTAACTGTTTGAAGACAAAGAAGGTGAAACATGCCCTTTGGGGTCCCTAACAGGTCAGAGGTGATGTGTTAACTTCATTGTTTCATACTGGGAAGCAAAGTGCTTTCATTGCTGTCACAAGGTGAGACCGTGATGCTTCATCTAGCAGCCTAGAGTGTTAGATCTTGAAGGACTTTAGAGATCATTTACCAGACACTATTTTTTAGACAAGAATACTGAATCCCAAAGCATGGAAGTAATTTGGATGACATCTCCTCATCACCCAGTGACAGAACCAGACTAGAACTTAGGGCCCTTGACGTTCAGGAGGCTTTTTTGCTATACTTCTCTATTTTTCATTTAGACCTAGTGTTCGGTGAGAGTCAGGGTAGCAAGGAAACAGATCCCAATATTAATATTTATGTGAGAAATCATGTAAAAAATGTTTTAATTTTATAAAATTAGGGCAAAAAGTAAGAAAAATTAGGATTTGCTATTTTAGACATGATAAGAATATAAAAATATTTTTAAATGGTAGCAAAACTGTCTTCTTAGCCTTAGGACAATTTTCTAAGTAATATATCACCCAGAAAATGTTTTTGTGCCATGGGATAATTCATTTAAGTAAAAAGCCCAACAAATCCCCAACCAATTCAACGTTAAAGTATTCGAATAAAAACATTTACGAGATACAAATGTGGAAAGCGTGATTTAAATAACCTGCAAATATTTGGGATCCCAATGTGATTTTTCAAACAACTCATTCTCACCCAAAGATGCCAGAATTTGAAAAACTTTTAAGCCTTTTAAAAAAATTTTTTAAAAATTTCTAAATTTCTGGAAAAGCAATTAATTTTATTGAAAATTCACCCTTAACAAACAATTATATATCCATCTCTTGTTTCGAAGTAAAGCACAAACAAGAAATATAAGGCATATCATTTTGTTCAATACGATTGTGTAAAATACTGGTAAGCTTTTATCCATAATGCTTTACTGGTAACATGAAAGCAGGTTTAAAAAAAATTGCCGGTTATCTTTCTCTTCTAAAGTAAAGCCTTCAATTAGTGTATGCAGAAGTCATCACCAGGATTCAGAAGGCTCAGGGTGAAATGTTAACGAGAGAAGCTGACCAGTCTGGATACTAATATAAGGCAATGAGGTCTCTGTGTCACTGTGAAGCACACCATCCTGAATCCTATATACAGAGGTGGAGAGACAGTGCGGGTTCAAATCCTCCGGATTTCATTTCTGGGACTTGAGATTTCACATCTTCTATTAGTGACAATTTACCTGTGCTAGGTTGATTCTGATAATTTTCACTAGCAGAAGAAATCAAGGGGAGATATCAAGTGACTTATACAAAACAAAGGAGAAATGCAGTGACCTAAAAAACAGGCTTTTATATGAAAATAATACCTAAGATAGACAAAGAGATAGCGCTTTACAGCTATTCTCTTATTTCCTTCTGTATCAGGTGTCTAGTGCTATGGAACAGCTTGCTTCAGAATTTAGTAGTTTAAAACAACAACAAACATTTATTACCCCAGTGTCTATGGATCAAGAACTGAGGAGAAGCCTGGCTGAGTGGCTCTGGTTCAGGGTCTCTCATGGAGTCACTGTCAAGATATCGGCTGGAGCTGTTGTTATCTGAAGGCTTGACTTGGTCTGGAAGATCTGCTTTCAAAGTGGCTCACTCACATGAATGACAGATCAGTGTTGGTTGGTGGAAAGTAACCTCAGTTCCATGCCACATGGACTTCTTTTCCAGACTGTTTGAGTGTCACACCATGGCACTGGCTTCCCGCAAAGCAAGTGATTCAAGAAGAAACAAGGTGAAATGCAATATATTTATGAGTGACAGTGCCCTGTTCTGTAAAATGAATGAGTTGGACTAGATTAAGGAGGTCAAGCAGGTTTCCATATATCCAGTCTGTCATAAAAACGCTGCATGGAGGTATCCTCGGAATTGTAAGGTTAAATCTCAGATAGAAGCTTACCCTAATAAGTTAGTGATGTTGCTGACATCTAGGAGCAGAGAGTAGTGACATCCGTGGCATTTATTTGGCATCTGTGGACTAGACAATCAATTAGGTTCACTGAAAGATGGAGGCTAACATTCTATAATGCACCCAAGCCTTCTCACCAACGGGAGAAGTTTCTGAAACCAAATCTGGATTATCCAGTTTTCTATACCCAGCTCAGCCATAATCAGTGTTGCCTTTACAATTTTTGTGAATAGCCAGTTGGTTACTTAATTAAATTCACCCAGTTGTTTTCAAAACAACCAGGAGTATGACCAAATTCAGTCTTTTCTTCAAACTAGTTTTGCATAGCTCTGTGAGGTGCTACATGACGATATATGTTATTTTAAACTCCTTATTTTTAATGATATAAACAATGAAAGCCTAAGTAAGAGAAAGGAGCTAACACATTTATTCCCATTCTGCCATCTGTTTAAAGCTGCTGATGTAATTCCAGTTTGAAATTGCATTAGCGTTTGCCTCCTGGACTTCTTCCTTATTTCCTTTTGTATTTCAGGCCTTCTGTACTTAAGAGAAAGCACTGCCTCTAGGATGTTGGTCAATTAATGCGAAGCTACAGTATATCTCTGGCCATTTTCAAACTGGCCTCTGATTTGGATTTCCTTCATGATGAGCTAGAATGACTGTAACGGGAGTGTTATTTGCTTAAACGTATTTGGTATTTAAGGTTTGATTAGTGATGTTTTCAGCAATATCATCAACAATCAGCAGATTTGTTTACACTGTGGAGGATGGCAGAGATTAAGGGTTGTGGCCGTGCATACGCAATCATTGCATATTGGTTTTTTTGACTTTTATCTCTTGGATTATGTCTCAGAATTCAATTTTAATTTTGTTTTTTAAAAATGCAGCTGCTTTACACTGATTCGAATAATATTGTGGTAGTTTTGTTAAATCGTGTGATACTGTGTGTGGGGGGGGTGTGTTTTTTATGAGGTTAAATTTCATTTAAAATTAAATTTTGGTTGGATGGCCAGAATGTGGTGTCTTTGCTTGGCTATGAACTGGGGACACAGGTCAAGCCCTCCTCTTCATTTCCACATATCCCCAATGGGGACCTGGTGGTGGCGGACGGGGAGGGTGTGGACAAGGTGTTTGAAAACACAAGAGGGGCTCTGGCAGAAAAACCAGAAACGTGGGAAGCTTTCTTCAGTTTTCTGTGCCTCAGTTTCCCCACCTGAGATTATCCTAACCAATTCTGAAGTATTTCTCTTCTAAACAAATTCTACTGATACCTGAAACAAGCATCTTTGCCTTTTCTTGCTCTCACTGTAGTTAGTGGCACTGCTTTAGGGTAGTGATATTGAATCTCATGTCAGAAAATCTCATCAGGATAACAGAAGGTTGGACTTGAAAGGGACTCTAAGGACTCTCCCCCTAAAACTCTTTTTATTTATTTTTGAGACAAGGTCCTTCTCTGTTGCTCTGGCTGGAGTGGAACAATCATGGCTCTCTGCAGCCTCAAACTCCTGGGCTCCAGCAATCCTCCTGCCTCAGCATCCTGAGTAGCTGGGGCTACAGGTGTACACCACCGTGCCCAGTTAAATTTTTAAAATTTCTTTTGTAGAGATTAGGTCTTGCAGTGCTGCTCAGGCTGGTCCCAAACTCCTGAGCTCAAGTGATCCTCCTGCCTCAGCTTCCCAAAGTACTGGGATTATAGGCATGAGCCACTGTGCCTGGCCTCCCAAAATCTTTTTTTAAACTCTCAGTTATACTCACCCTCAGAACCTAAGAGCATGGCCCGTAGAGAGAAATGTGTCTTACCAGGTACCAAGAACACTGCTCAACTTCAGCAAGCTAATCTGGACTATCCCTTGCTACTCAGGACCGTGGCTCTGAACTTTGGCTCAGAACCACCTATGGATTTTTTTGTTCCATAATGTCAATGTCTAGGTGTTACATCCAACTTGCTAAATCAGAAATCTGGGCAGTAGGGACTAATTACTTGTATATTACAAAGCTCCATGGCTGATTTGGAGTCTAATGAATCAAAATCTGTTGGTCAAGGGGAAGAACCTCAGTTCCAGAAAAGCAGATCACTGGAGGTAAAATGGAGTCAACAGACAGAGCTGATTAGAAAATCCAGAGATCAGGGTTTGAGCCATGATCTAAGTACGGAAGTCCTGAAGGAGCCCAGAGAAAGAGGGAGAACTGATACGGCTCGGGAAAAACAGGAGAGCCCTCACAGAGCAGGTAGTATCTGTGTTAGATCTTAAAGGTAAGTAGAAATTTTCCTTTTGGAGAAGAAAGGATGGTTGAGAGGAGGACAACATTGAAATTCATCACAGAGCATGCCACAAAGCAGGAGGCATGAAAGGCAAATGTTTTGAGCAAGTACTCATCTCTTCCAGAGATCATGTGAGATGCTGGAGGGAGAGAGACATGATTTCTCCCATGGAGAGTTTGACTGGAACATGGAGGAGTATCAAGAGTCTGACCTGTAAAAGTAATCTGCATAGACTCATTAAAAGTCATGACTCCAAAGAAATAATTTTGGAATTGATCCTATAGGCTGTTGTTTGCAACTGCAAAGTCACAGCACACTGGTATGTTACAGGAAAAGCTACAAGTAATGTATTGCCATGAAGGAGGCAGCAGAGGAGATCCTAGCTCTGCTACTTACCAATCATGAGCCACCTACTCTCCCCTGGGAAAATTATTAAAGTGCATAGTGCCTCATTTTCTTCATCTGTATTGTAGAGATAGTCATGGCACCTGCCTGATAAGGTAGTTATGAGGCCTAAGTGTTAGTATCTGTGGAGCTGTTGGCATAGTACCTGGCAATATAGATATCAATAGTAGTAGTATTACTATTGCTATTGCTATTGTTGTTGTTGTTTTTTCTACAAGAGTTTGAAGAGTCATACACAGACACATAAGGAGGTGCAAGCTCACTTATAATTTGCAATCACTTGCTTTATTAAGTGGAACAAAACAAGGTAGTGAGCGAACCATTGTCTAGTAAGTTGATCACAGCCCTGGTAACATCTAGGGCAGTAAGTGGAGCCTGCAAATATTCTCCAGTGTGAACCACTGCCACAGGCAATACCAAACATCTTGAGAAGGATTGCTGGGTAAAACACAGGATACCCAGTTACATTTGAATTTCAGATAAAACAATGAATAACTTTGTAGTATAATAAGCATGTTGCATTATTGCATGGGACATATACTAAAAAAACTTGTAAGTATGGTGGTAGGGGTCCATATGATTTGTTGGTCACACTTTAAGTGCCAGAGCCCTTCCAGAAACGATGGATCTCCCTATCCTTTCTGGAGGGGGATTCCCACAGATAGGGGTAGGAGCTTCATCCCTGAGAAATCTTTGGATTTTGACAGGTGGAAAAAAGCATACAGTGTTGTATTCTAAGAAATAGCATGCTCCAAGGACAGAGTCAGGTTCCTGGGAACCTTTGAGGAGACAAGGGTGGGTGAGGCAGTGTGTGTGTTTGCAGGGGTCAGATGGGGCTCAGGAGAACATGTGGTCAGGGAAGTGTTTGGGGCCAGGAATTTAAGAGTTTAAGAAATTATATTGAATGAGCTACTACCTAGTAACTGAATGAGTTACTACCCAGTTCCTGAATTAGTCATTTTGCTTTCTTTCTTAATGGGTTTCAGACGTGTTTCCCAAAGCGTTGCCATTATTTTTTCTTATATGATTAACTGTTTATTTGTTTGTTTTTTTATTCATTTTACAATTATTCTATGTTCAGTTAGTGAATGGTTGTAAGATGGATAGGAACAGCACGACTCAATGATTATTTAACAAGTAATAAACTGACAGTACAGTCAAACAAGCTTGTCATTGGAAGTCTTATTCTGCTATCTTAAGTGAACATGGCAGAGCTCATTTATTTAATTAGAAGCTGTTTTTACTGGAAGACTTCCAGGAGGACAGTGGGTGTATTCTATGGTGTTTCAGGGCTCCTTCGATTTCAAAGGTCTCACAGATAGAAATTAAATAGAAGAGGGCAATTAAAATAAAACCCTGTGAACTATTACTTTCTTCAGGAGTGTCTGTTGACCGCATCCTCCCCCTTGAGCTGTTTGGGGATGGAGACCTTTATCCTCAGAACTAGGCAGATATAAATTACATAAAAATGTACCAAGTTCTTTTGGTGTTTTTCCCAGATTTAGAAGACACATCTTGCCATTTCTTGATTAATTACTACATGGAAGTTGTAGAGAAGTGAGCTTGGCTCAACGTAACGAAGGATTTTTATGTGACCTGGAAACATTGTCAGGCTGGGTAAGGAGGAACTGTGTTCTAGTCTCAGGTGCAGCAGTAATTCTTTGTGTGACCCTGGGCTGTTTCTCTTTCCCGGGCTTCAACGCTTCATTTGTAGAATGAGACCCTTCTTCATTTGTAGAATGAGAACGTTATGGTTCCTTTTAGGTGCTCCATTCTGAAATTCTGGGTCACAAGAAGGCCTTTCAAAGAGGAGGACCCAGCCAAGGCAGAATATCAAGGAAAGATCTTTAGAATGATAGAGGCTGAGTGGAGCCTTAAAGAAAGAACAAGTATCAATGACAGGAGTTAACCCTATATATGTCTCTAAACAAATAATCATTATTATAGAAGTATGTAAAGACTTACCTGGAAGAAAGAGAGAATGCTAGAAGCTTCTTTGAATATTATTATTTTGAGAATCTTTTTTTTTTTCAGATGGAGTCTCGCACTGTCGCATGGACTGGAATGCAATGGCACGATCTCAGCTCACTGCAATCTCTGCCTCCCAGGTTCAAGCAATTCTCCTTGCTTCAGCCTCCCAAGTAGCTCAGATCATAGGTGCCCATCACCAGGCTCGGCTAATTTTTTTGTGCTTTTGGTAGAGATGGGGTTTCACTATGTTCACTAGGCTGGTCTCGAACTCCTGACCTTATGATCTGCCCACCTCAGCCTCCCAAAGTGTTGGGATTACAGGCATGAGCCACTGCTCCCATCTTAAATGAGTTAATGAGTATGAAGTTTTTAACAAAGCTATTCTTTTCTCTAAAAACAGTGGAGTAGGTTATTTAGACCAATCCTCCTGCCAGAAGCAACTGAAAATATACCTTTTTAAAAAATCTTAAAAGCATCAAAGAGATGACAAAAAATATTTTAAAAAACAGATTAAAAATAAAAAGAAAATGAAAACTTAGCAAAGTAAGCAAACACAGAAAGGTTCTTGCTCTGAACACATATGTGCTGATTTCTCAAAATCAGAAATATTTTTCTGGCAGCCTTAAGAAATGAGGGGAACAGAAATAAAATCAAAGCCTAGGCCCACAGCAGAGAGGCAATTCCCAGGAAACCCTTCCTATAGCAAGCTACAATCCCAGAGACTTCACTCCCAGGATGAGAGAAAAACAGAAATGGCACAGCCCATATAAGAATCATAGCCTGATTCCAGTTTTCTGGATTCTTTTCTAGTCCCTTACTACTCAAAGTGTGGCCCACAGATCCCCAATATCAGCATCACCAGGGAGCTCACCTGCTACATAAATTCTTGGGCACCACTCCAGACCAATTGTATCAGAGTCTGTACTTTAACAAGATCCCTGGTAGAAGCAAATGCAAATCCTTTGAGAGGAACTCACTTTCATTATGGGCTTCAAGTTATTGCTGGTAATAATTTCTCCAGTGCAATTTCTGGTCAGTATAAAAGATAACAAAGCACAAAAGAAAAGTAGGCAAGAGAGTCAGCAGAAACAACAGACAAAAGAAACAGATGTACAGAGTCTTCAGAGATTGGAATTATCAGATGCAGTCTCTCAATTAATAAATTATATTCACAATTCACAATAGCTATGTGTGAAAGGGAACATAAAAAGTAAAAAACAAACTTGAAGTTCTCTTCTGTGAATAGGAATGTATAAAAAAATTATACTGGATTTGAAAAAGAAATTCTAGACATGAAGTGTTTAGTACATTGGGGTAGTGAGTTCCCGGTCACTGAAAGTACATGAACTGAAAAAGGTTAGACAACTGGGTATCAGAGTAGTTGAAGAGGGGAGTCTAGCATCTTCAAGTCTCCTTATGGTACAAATTCTCTAAGATATTTTATCTAAGAACAAGACATCCTTCAATTGACCAGGAACCCTAGATCATGTCTAGCTTGACTTCTCTAGGTGTGGGCTTGAGAATCCTGTCCAAGCCTGCTGCATTGCTCGCTGCTCCAGGGTAGCTAACAGTTGCTATGGCTATGTAAACTTGTAGAGAGGTAGGGATCATCCATAGAAGCTCCAGATAAAACACAAGGAGCCAATCTGGGGGACATATCACATACCATGGATCGAGGAAAAGTTTCATAACATGTAGTTCAAATGGATCATTTGCATACATCTGCATGAGTTTGCACAAACTCTCTTCACTTTCAAACATTCTCAGAACTTTATAATATTTAAAAACAAAAGAAAAAAACATGAAGATTTTTCTTTTGACCCTCTGTCTTTCTTGGTTCTGTTTATGTTCTCACCTTGTTCTACTCTGTCAAACTTTCCAAATGGGGCCTATGGCTCTATTTCCTGTTCATGATCACTCTTCAGAATCTCTGAACCCAAATTTCTTTGCATGTATTCAGTTTATTCAAGTTACACTTTTTCTTAGGTTCATCCTTTCCAACATCTTTGATCATCTTCTCCTTCCTGGGACTCTCGCTTTGGAAATCACAGTTACCATTCGAGGGGCATCCTTAAACCATTTTCTGTTACATCATTTAATCCTTACATGAATCATAAGTAATCATTTTTGTTATGCCTATTATATGGCATATATTCATTCCTTATAGAAAAATGAGAAAATGCCTATGAACAAAAGCCAATTGAAATCTCTTCTAATTTTGCCAATAAATCTTTTTGTTAATGTTTGTTAATATTTGGTATGCTTTCTCCAGACATTTTTTTCTGTGAAATTTTGCAAAGACAAAATCCGATTTTATATGCTGAGCATACATTTTAGTCTGCCTTTATTTAGTAACAATAGATTATGAACCCTTTTCCATGTTAATAAATATACATCTACAACATAATTTTTAATGTTTGTACAGTATGTTCTCATATGGATATATGACAACTTCCTTACACATCTTCTATTGTCAAACATTTGAATTAATTCAAATCTTCACTATTAAAATAGCATCTTATAGCTATATATTTGTGTACATCCTTAATTATTTCTCCAAAATAAATTTCTACATGTGGAAATGACTTAATGCTTCTGCTTTTGACAAATTTCCCTTCCAGAAAGTTTGTAGTAATTTGGACTCCCAACCACAATGTGTGAACAGGAATATTTCCCCGCACTCCAACCAACATTTGGGTATTAATGTTTTTATTGTCCTGGCTAATTTCATAAGTAGCATTTTATTATTGTTTTAATTAGCTTTTCTACAGTTATAAGTAAAATAGAATATACTCTTTTATGTTTATTTACCAATTAAGTTTTTTCTTTTGTTAATTTAATTGTTAGTATTATTCATATAGTAACACTGGTACATAGAAGTAAATATTAACCAATATTATTATCATCATGATTATTTTCATCATGATTATTTCCTTGTACATTGTAAACTGAATCCAAATTTGTCATTTCCTTTTAATTTAATCCAATTTTTTTTTATCAATTTAGGCCATACAGAGTTTACATTTTTGATATGAATAAATTAATGAACTTTTATTTTTATGGTTTCTACCTTTGATGAATGCTTAGAAAGCTCTTTCCCATACTAACATTATATAAATGTTTTTAAAATGTTCCCCTTGGAGTATTTAAATGGTTTCATATTTTATATTTAAATTATTAATACATCTGGAATTTATTTTCATATAAGAGTAGGTTAGAGACCAGTGGGTCTTTACAAAAAGCCAAATGTTTTTTCTACTCAACATTTAAGTATTTTTCAAACAGAACAGAACAGGAACATTTTTGAATCAAGACCTGTGAATGGCTACATCTCTGAGTGGAAAGGAATTAATTACCGCATGTCAGAAATCAGCATGGGGCCAGAGCTGTTAAACATACTAATGGCTTGGATGAAAGAAGAGCTGCAAAACAGGCTGCTAGCTTCTCCCTGTCCAATGGTGATTTAAGAGGGTTACTTACAGCCCAAGATGACAGTGAGGAAAGCCAGACGGCCTTCAGTGTCAGGGAAGGGGGCAGCCGTGGTGTCAGCAGACAGAATTGGATCTGACTGTTACCTGTCTGCAAGGCTCTCCTGGGCCCTCGTTGTGTAGGCTAGAAAGGAATGAGAATGCCCATCCTGGCCAGGACTGGGAGGACCACACCCAGGGCCTTCTCTAGGTACAGCTCAGCAGCCAACTGTGCTGGGGGTTCCCCTCCAACATGGCTGTCTTCTTTGGTTTTGCTTCATGGACTTCTAGCTTACACTTTTATTCTCCTACATCTCCCACTCTACTATTTTCTTCAGAGCACACATTTCATATTAAAATCATTCTTCCCCAGACTTTGTTTCCATGCTGTATGGCTGTCCCATCATTGCATGTCTTTTCCACCTTTAAACTGTTTTTCATAAGGCTATATTTTCTGAACATAGCCCTTGGTTATTCTACCAGTGAGAAACATAATGCTAGTACTTGACAATTACAACTTGATTTTAATAACTTGCTTCACATGCCTTTTAATACAAATCTCTGAGTAATCCTGACAGATAGGTAGGGAAGCTCATGTGGACCAAGCCTAGATCTGAGAAGTCATCTGTCTGAGGGGCACAGTGACTTAGGAGCAGATCTGGAACTTGACACCAGAGATCTAGCCCAGCTTCAAAGCTCATCCTACCAGCCTCTGTGGCCCCTTTCCTACTTAACTTTGTGGTTCAGCCTCTGTGGCCCCTTTCCTACTTAACTTGGTGGTTCTTAGAAGTCCTGTGGTTCAACATAACTCTAATAATTTTCTAAGTTCCATGCTAGGTTGTGAGGGTGCCAAGATAACAGAGTCATACTCAGTGTCTCAGCAAGTTCACACCAGAAGTAACTTTTGCGTATTTTGTGCATACAAAATCGGAGATGGACAGAAGAAATTGTTAACCATTGTCAGGCTGTTGGTTGGGGAAGGCATCACAGAAGACCACATTTTGGCACGTGGGTTGGGGCCTGTCAGACTAGATGACTTTGGCATCTTTAAAGGACATCTGTTGTACCATCCTGCCCATTCCCCATCCACACTACAATTTCCCTCCCCTACTCGCAGTTCATGCAATATCACCTCCTGGCCGCCAGTATAGACTCAGGTCTGGGACCTATGTGATTCCAATGACATGCAACTCTGGAGTTTTGTTAATTCCATTGGGAAAAAAGAAGATGCTGACTTTCTGTAGGGGTATCTGCAGCTGGTGACCATCTTGTCTTTGTAAGGAGAGAACTTACCTGAGAATGGAGCCCACACAGGAGCAGGTAGAACTGAGAGAGGCAAAGGAAAAGACTGAGCCTGTAGGACGTTGTCTGGGCTCTGAATGCAGCCACCCTTGAAAGCAAATACTTTAAATTTTACAGTTTTATGAGCCAATAGATTCCTTTTCTTATGCAGGTACATCAATTTGAGTTGGGTTTCTGTCACTTGCAACTCAAAGATCTTTGACTAATACAGAGCCCCATTCCAAATCCAAGGCTCCATGAGTCATTGGCAGACTGGAGGGCAGACATGGTATCCAGCTGCCTCAGCACCTCGCTCCTCTGCCTTTCTGGTCCAGCTGCACAGGATTCATGAAATGACTGGGCCGAAACTGTGCTGCTCTCAAAGATGTCGATTTTTATTCTTTGGTGGTATGAGGTTTCAGACCAGCAGGGCTTTAATTCTCCTGGTTAGGGCAACTAGTGAAGCATTTCTGTAGAATGGTCCAGCTGCTGATATACCAGGTGAGGGCCACAGATGGTGGCTGCATTAGGCCATTCTTGAATTGCTATAAAGGAATACCAGAGACTGGGTAATGTATAAGGAAAAGTGGTTTATTGGGGCTTATAGTTCTGCAGGCTATACAGGAAGCATGGCATCAGCATCTGCTTCTGCTGAGGGCTTCCGTAAATTTTTAATCATGGTGGAAGGTGAAGGAGGAGAAGGCATATCACATGGTGAGAGTGGGAGCAAGAGAGAGGGAAAGGTGCCACCGGCTTTTAAACAACTAGATCTTGCATGGACTCAGAGTGGGAACTCGTTCATTGTGGTGAGGACAGCACCACAACATTCACGAAGGATCTATCTTCACCCAAATACCTCTCACCAGGCCCCACCTCCAACTTTGGGGATTACATTTCAACATGAGATTCGGAGGGGATAAACATCCAACTATATCAATGGCTATCCCATGGGGGTCTATTGTTGGTTTTGGTAGGACAGTATCCCCTTTCTGTAAAATGATCCCTTCCCCAACTCTACCCATATAGTTTGAATGGGGCAGCCACAATCTTAGTCACATGTAACCAAAGTGGTTGGCCTGGAGTAGGTACCTGGCCAAGAATGAGATGAAGAAGAAGTCTCAGATCTTTTCCAATAGTGGACATCTCTGGAGCCATTGGTGAGCAGGCACCTTGTATGGTGGAAGAAAGAGTGTGAGGAACAAATGAAGTGGCTACAAAGAGAGAACATGGGATGAGGACTGTGGATATAGGGCAGGCGAGATCAAGTGGTTTTCTACTACTGGGGTAGAAAACTCCTTGAGATTTGTCCTTGAGATCCCACTCTATCCCCTACACACCTCTTGGTGAAATTAGTCTCCTAATAAATCCTCTGCAAATAACCAAGCTAATGTAGCTGAATTAAATATCTAGCATTTGCCACCCAGAGGATGTTGCACAACTCCTGAACTCCCCAAGGCCGTCTTGGCTCCATTTAGCTAACAAGTCACCCATTAATTCAGTGGTTCACAGCCCTGCCTCACATTAGAATTACTTAGGGTGCTTTTGAAATACCGTGGTACCCAGGCCCAGCTCCAGGGACTTTTACTTAACTGATCTAGGGAAGGGCTTAAGCTAAGGTGTGTTTCTAAGCTACCCTGGTAATTCCGGACTTGTAAAGCAGTGCAGAAATGATCCACTCCCCTGACTTGCCTCTAGAATGGGACATGGGGCACCAAGGTGTGAGGAAAAGACCATTGGGTGATCTTGGTATCTGAGGGGCTCTGTCCATCTTGGTCATTAATTCTGTGACTATAGGTAAGTCTACTGATCAAGTCTCTGGGTCCCCATCTGTAAAATGGAAATAATAACTACTATGCTTCTTCCTCACAGAGGTCTTTTCGGACAAATGTGAAGAACCTAGAACTTTGGGAATCTGGAACCTGCACCTCCCAGAATAGAAATCACACTTTGCCTGCTCCTCACACAGGGGAAGCGAACACCAGGGCTTCTCCACATCTTTCCTGGAGTCAGAATTGAAATGTTCACAAGGAGTAAAGGGCAACTCCACCTCAGCAGAGGAACACAGCAGAAAATGGGTTTCTAACCTGCTGCTCCCAAGAAATGCTTGTTTTGTTGTCCTTGTTCCCTACCCCAGCCCCATGCCCACCCCACCCCAATCAAAGTTCCTGTAGGAATACCTCAAAGATCCCTTGTCAACAGCCAGCTACCCATCAAGGCTACTTGATGATCAAATCAGCCTTTCTAGGCCTTTTGCTAAAGGATTTTAATCTCTGTCCTTGTTCTCCCCTGGATTTTTTTCCACCAATCTTTGGCTTAATAAATGCCTTTCCAGAAGGCTTCAGCACAGCTGGAAGTATACTTGAACAGCAATTCTAAGTCCTTATTAGCTCTATAGTGATCAGGTGAAGGAATAATTGATCTCAATCAGGAACACCTGGTTTTATAATTGCACAAATGATTATAATTCAATAATAAAAGTCAATTTAACTAACTTAATTCAGATTGCTTTAACCTCTCGCAGACAGTTAAAAAGTGAACAAGCAAATAGGAAAGGGAAAAGAAAAGAAAAAAAGAAAAAGCTCTGTCTAAACTACCTGACCACATAGGGCCAAAATGTAATTGATTCATTTTTTCCCCTACCATAGGTAACATGAATTTTCACTTCTGGGCCTGTGTTCGTTAAAGTCTTTATGTATCAAATGCCTTTTTCTCTCTATACTTCCAAACTATATTCATTTTTCCAGACCAGGCTCAAATACAACCTCCTTTGCCTTCCCTAGAGAGGTTCTGGGATGCTGGGAGTTGGAGAGACATTCACTTCCCCCACAGGGCTTGAGTGAGATCAGGCCCAAGGAGAAGAAAATGATATCCATTGAGCAGCTGTTATGAGGCAGTCAGACGTTATTTCTGCCATTTCATTCAGTCTTCACAGAGAAATGGGAAACTGAGGCTAGGCAAGCTTAAGGATTTGCTCAAAGTTTCAATGCCAGATAATAGCAGAGATAGGACTTGAACCCAGGTCTTCCTGATTTCAGAGCCTGTGCTCTTTGCTCCCCACCATGACAGACAATCAGGGCACCCCAGGCCTCTCCAGGATCTTGGACTTCGGCATGATTTCAGCCACCCTTTTGAGTTTCAGCTGCTGGGACTGGAGTCTGAACCATGAAGAATTTGGTCAAGGGGTTGCCAGTCAGATAAGACTTTCTATGTTGGCTTCCACCTCGTGGCTATTTGCAGAAGGGGTTGTTAGGAGCCTCAAGAGGTGTGCAGAGGGTAGAGCAGGATCTCAAGTATCTATGTCAGAGGTAGCTCTCCCTGGTCTCTCCAACCATTCATTCATGGAGATCAAAGGAGGACATGAGATGCTGGTCTGTGCATCACTTCAACTTTGTGAATCCTAGAGATTAAGCTTCAACAAGTATGGCCTTGAGATCATAAAGAATGCCTCAGGTTGAGGCTGAGAGATGGAGCAATGCCCCCAAACCAGTTGCTGCTTCTATCTGCTTTCTGGGCAGGAAAGGAGAGAGGAAGGCAGTAAAGGGGCTCAGAGATCCACCCTTCTGTTGACTAAATAAATATTCATGGAGTCAGCCCCCAAGCTGGGGATTCTGAGCTAACTGCTGCTGCTGCTGCTGCTGCTGCTGCTACTACTGTTTATTATCCATGATAATAATACCACATGCAATTCACTGAGTATCAGATACTCTGATAAGGAGATATATGCATTAACCTGTTTTCCTTTACAACCTTCTAAAGTAGGTGCTAGCAGTAACCCCTTTTACAGATGGAAAAATTGAAATTAAGAGGATTTAAGTAATTTACCCAGAGTTGCAGAATTTGCTAGTGGTAGACAAAGATTTCAACCCATGAATGTGGTTTTAAAGTCTGAGCTCTTAATCTTTCCTCTGTAGAAAATCTCTAGTTTGTCTCAAGGTATAGCCCCTGCTTTCAAGGGCTCATAGCCTAGTGAGGAATATGGGTGTGCACATGAATCAAAGAAGTCTCTATGAAAGAGCCAGTGGAGGCATACATGATCTATGATGGCAGAACTAGGGAGAAACATAATTAACGTAATCCTACTGAGACTGGAGTTGGGATATGATCCAACTGGGAATACTTTCTGCGAGGTGATATTTGAGCTCAGCCTTGAACATTCTAGGAAAGATGACAAGCATACGTAGCCATAGGCCCAGACTGAGAGAAAGTTTGGGATGTTCAGAAGCCCCCGGAAGTCTGGTGTGCTTGATATTAGAGCACTGGTGTATGTGCCAAGTGAAGTTGAGACAGGCTGGAGAGATGGGCAGTATGTTGTCTTGGACAGTATTTTGCAAAAACAAGAATCCTGGAGAGTAATGAATAAGGGATTAAAATAACGGACTGTGTTTTATCTATGGTTGGAAAAGAGGTTGGGCAGACCAGAGGGGAGGGGCTCATCCAGGCAGAAGTAAGAAAGGCCAGAGGGGAAAGGGGGCAGGCAGAGGGTCTATTCTCTATCCCTGGGTAGCGGGTCTGTCTTCACATAGATGTCCCTCCCTGGCCTTTAAAGGCTGAGTTCTCAGACAGACCCTGTGCAGACACTCTGATACACTTTGACATGATCTTATTGGCCAGTTTCCGAATACAGTTTCTTTTTCTAGAATACATTGGCCCTCATGGATAGTGTTTCTTTAAAGAAGCTGTCACTATAAGCTGTGAAATCTCCTCCACTCCCCAGCTCTTCACTATCCTCCTTATTAAGAAGTAATTTGGTTCCTCAAAAAACTAAAAATAGAACTACCATATGATATAGCAATCCCACTGCTGGGTATATATCAGAAAGAAAGGAAATCAGTATGTTGAAGTGATAGCTACATGCCCATGTTTATTGCAGCACTATTCACAATAGCCAAGATACGGAATCAACCTAAGTGTCCATCAGTGGATGAATGAATAAAAGATGTGATTTAAATACACAATGGGATACTATTCAGCCATAAAAAAGTATGAAATCCTGTCATTTGCAGCAATGTGGATGGAACTGGAGAACGGTATGTTAAGTGAAAGCTGCCAGGCACAGAAAGACAAATATCTTATGTTCTCCCTCATGTGTGGGAGCTAAAAAAGTGAATCTCAAGGAGGTAGAGAGTAGAATGGTGGTTACCAGAGGCTGGGAAGGGTAGGCAGAGAAGGGGATGAAGAGAGATTTATTGATAGGTACAAAAATACAGTTAGAAGGAGTAAGTTCTAATTTCGTCAGTACAATAGGGAGACCATAGTTAACAATAATTTATTGCATATTTCTAAATAGCTATGAGAATTGGAATATTCCCAACACAAGAAAAGATAAATGTTTGAGGTGATGGATATCCTGATTACCCTGATTTCCTCATTATACATTGTGTACATGTATCAAAATATCATCTCTACCCCATAAATATGTACAACTATTATGTCAATTAAAAAAATGTATACAGAAAAAGAAGTAACACGTTAATAATTAACATATTAATTATAATGCAGTAATTTGTGTCAATATATCATTATTAAATAAAGTAATTTATGTTAATTCATTGAAAATGCAGGTAAGGAAGAATTTTTAAAAATTTCCTGGAAATTCCATCTCCCAGAAACAGCCATAACCATTATTTTGGTGTTTGCTCATTCAGAAATTGTCCAATGATCATGTGAAGAGTGTGTATGGGCATACTTTTCTTTTACAAAAATGAAATAATATTGCAATTCAGTTTGCAGTCTGCCTTTTCAACATGATAATATATGATGAGCACCTTTCCATGGGATCACATATAGAATTAACGGATTCTAAACCTGTGTGAACCTTGAAATCTACAGCATGGCAGCACATAGGTGACAAAGCACAGGAGACAGCAGGGATCATGGGAAGCAAGCCATAGCATTTGAGCCCTGGTTTCTCCTCCCATAGCTGGGTGACCCCTCTGAACCTTACCATTTTTATCCATCAACTGGGGATGATACCACACCCCTACCTGGCAGACCTCGCAGGTCTGGGGTGAGTATCTATGCAGTGGCAGACATAAAGTGGTAGACTCTTAATGTATTATTCAAACATAAGAGATCTGTAAAGGCTCTGTGCCCTGAATTCACCTCCTTTTGCTACTGAGAGCTCTGAGATGACATCCCAAGAATCTGAAGATTCCAGGTTTATCCCTGGGGTACCTGCCAGCCAGTCTTCCTGGTTGGTAATAATGAAATTCTAATGTTAGAGTGGGGAGGAATTAAATCAGTCTGTCTGGCTTATTTTTATGATATTCTTCAGACTGTTGGCTACTACGGGGCCCATGTTCCAAGCAGGCTAGGCATCTTTCACAGCTCCCTCCTCACAGTGGATCTTATGACCCTGAGGCTCTGCCAGCTAACCCTGCCAACCTGCTCTTACCTCTGTTACCTCTTAGAGTTGAATGCTGTCTCCTCTTGCAGCAGACCCCTAGAACTTCCTCAATTCTTGGCCTCACCTTCCAGGACTAAGACAACACCATACTTTGCTAGGAGAGGAGGGGTGTCGCTTTCCAAAGCTTCTTCAGGGCTTCTGATGGTGACTTTCCAGAAAAGCCACCCCAGTGCCCCAGCGCACCCTCTGGTTCTACCCTGCTTCCTGGGCCAGCTGTGTCTTTTTAGCCTGAAGTGGCAAGTGAACTCTCCATCACCAGCAGTGAGGCCCTGAGTGGTGGCTGCACTCACATCCCAGGATCCCATCACAGCTGAAGGAGCTGTGAACTGATTTCCTGACTCTTCCTTTTCTCCCTGCAATCCATTCATTCACAGCTCCCTCTTCCTGGAGCATTCTTCCCCCACCCTACACCTATGACCCTTCCCCATTCCCCAGTCTTCCCCTTCCTCTCCTTAGAGCCGAGCTCAGACCATGGGGCCTTTCTCATCCCGCAGGGCTACTTTAAGTGTTTATAACCTCAAAGCATCTAGCACTTCTAATCATCACAGCAAATTCTAATTATCTATTAACTTGTCTCTAAGTTATGAGTTCCTTGAGGAAGGGGACTATGTCTTATTTTCTATTATTGCCCAGAGCTGAACACATAATAGGTGCTTAGTAAATATTTGTGGAATGATTGAACAAACTTAGTATATCTGAACACATAATAGGTGCTTAGTAAATATTCGTGGAATGAATGACTGAACAAACTTAGTATACCTTAGTCTCACAAGGGCCACTTCAACTCGCTTTTGTGCTTCTGCATAATTTTTTGGGTAACCTAGAAATCCATCCATCCATTCTCCTGCAGCTGAGCTATGAGCAAAAAAAATCAAAGTGGGCAGGCCTGACTCTAATGTGACCCTATCCCTTTGCCCCTGTGACCCTCCCCAGAGGGAACGTCTGATCTGTGACTCAGAAGGTCTGGGGCACCTTCTCTCTCTGTTGACTTCTTGACCTATCTTCCCGAAAGCTGCCTGGCCCTCGGTTATTTTCCAAGTGAAAATAAATTTTGTGAATGTCCTAAGAACTTGCTAATATCCCTCTATGTAAATAGGGATTTCTGCCCAGATTCTGCTTGGATATCATCAAAGCTGAGATAGAAGTCACTGGGCTTGCCTCATTCATGCATGCATTCCTTGATGCAGTATGCTTTTTCTGGGTTTCTATAATGCCCCAAGTACTGCGCTAGGTGCCAAGGATCCATGTTCCACTGTAGATAGGCTCTTTGCTTTAACAGATCTCATGGTTGAAACAACTTCACCTAAAGCCATTTCTTCTATTGGTGGATTTCTGTAATGGGCAGTTGGCCTAAAATTCAGCCCATTTGTGTTTGTGAACCTGTTTAGATGTCCTATTCTTTTGTGGCATCGTTTGGAGGGGGATTGAAAGATTTATTTTTGGCCGGGCGCAGTGGCTCAAGCCTGTAATCCCAACACTTTGGGAGGCCGAGGCAGGTGGATCACGAGATCAAGAGATCGAGATCATCTGGTCAACATGGTGAAACCCCATCTCTACTAAAAATACAAAAAATTAGCTGGGCACAGTGGCACGTGCCTGTAATCCCAGCTACTCAGGAGGCTGAGGCAGGAGAATTGCCTGAACCCAGGAGGCGGAGGTTGCAGTGAGCTGAGATGGCGCCATTGCACTCCAGCCTGGGTAACAAGAGCAAAACTCTGTCTCAAAAAAAAAAAAGAAAAGAAAAAGAAAGAAAGATTTATTGTTGTAATGATTCACCTTGTAATTTTTCTTATATCAATTAAGAGATATATTCTTTTAAAAATAAAGTATGCAAATGTGTGGTAGATGTGCCTGACAGCAATAACTTAAGCATATCCTGAGAATGACCGTATGGCCTAAGAAAAATATGTGTTGAAAGCTCCAAGCTAAGGAATCTCAGAGTGGCCAACCTGGAGATTCATTTCTTATTTATGAGGAATATCTGAATCCCTGGCCCATCCTGTGGAACACAGACCATACAGGGGATTAAATCCCTTTGTTTTGGGTTAAATGAAGTGGTCAGGTGGAGATTGTTAGGGGGAGGGTGCTCAATGAAAATGCTGTGTAAATGGCATGCTTTTTACAAGCAGCAATGGTTCTCTTGTCCAGCCTGCCACCACTAGCAGGGGACCACCCTGTATGTAAGTCCCCTAAATAATCCCTGTGTCTCATTTGCTGGCTTCATGTCTCTTCTTCAGTCTTTCGAACATGGTGCCATCCCTGTTGAAGTCAATAGTGGTCCAGCACAACAGCAAATCAGACTGATGTTCGAAGATTGGAGTTTGTGGAACTGGTGGGCTTTCAACGCCTTTTCAGTCTGGTTGCTGGGTTCTACTGGCACAGGGCATTCATTCTTGGTGGAAGGGTGGGGTGGTTTTAGAGGGAGTACACAGATGAGACAAGGTGGAATAGGACGTGGTTTTCCCTCTCTGCAAACCTGAGAGGTGGATCCTGGAGGGAAGGTCCAGAATAAAAGTTAATGGACCATGTTCATGAAAAACTGGAAGGCTCTCATCTTGCACAGAGCCCACCCTGGAGCTGGATGAGCCTGCTCATCTCCCTTGTGTACCAGAGGCTGAGAGTGGTTTTAGCCACACTTTAGGGGGACACGTGTCCTTCAGAGGAACTATGTGGAAGGAGAATGTGAGAGGAAGCCTGGGGGAAAGGCTGCAAGTGACGTGTTATGGAACACAGGTGAGGCAGCCCTGCAGACAAGTTGAAACAGCTGGGGGATGGGCTGCCAAGGTCCTCCAGTTATCCAGGTTGAGGCTAAAGGCCAGCAAGACCTGGGCATTCATGTCACTGGAACTTCACTTGTGTTCCCAAGATGCTAAGGCCTGAACATGTTTGGGTTACGAGATACCCTCAAGAATATAAAGCAACCCACATGGAAATGAATCTTATTGGAAGTATAAAATTAAGTTGAAAGTGTCCCATTTTTAAATTAAGGAAAAAATCATCTTAACAATGTCAAAAAGAAAAAAAAGTAAAGCAATGGATGGATTAATAGGCAAATTGATTGTTAAGTGAACTGGTTTTAGTCAACGGAGCTTTAGGTGAAGTGATAGAGCTGCTGTTTGGCCTTGATTGCAATCCTGGGACCACAGCTCCCCCTCTGCTGAGACTCAACAGGGCTGACTGGCTGCTCCCATACGGTCTCTGCATTGCCAAGGAGAGGAAGCCCAGCCGTTCCTGGCAACACTCATGGCTGGGGCAGGGCAGCCTCCCCGATGACGGCAGAGAGCAAACAAAGGTAGCCAGGCTAAGGCTGGGGCACACAGGGCTCTGTTCCCAGTGTAGCCCTGGACACTGGCCAACCCTTCTTGTCCACTGGGACTCAGGGCAGAGGCACAGTATTGCAGGCTGGGAGAGAATCTCTCTGCTCCTAGAAACCTTGGCCTGGGGATCATCGAAACCTCAAGCTGTAAATACCCTTAGGAATTATCTAGTCCAACTCCCTCATTTCCCAGAGCAGTTGCTGGGGCCCAGAGAGTAGAAGGAATTTGTTCACTGTCACCGGGAATGCTAGTGACGCAGGCTTCCCCGGCTGGGTTCAGTGTACCATGCTGAACCCTGACAAGGGACCCCGGGTTTCCATTGGGTTTAACACAAAAATAAAAATAATTGCATCATTCAGTATTTTCCAGTCACTGGAAAAGTCTAACTTTGTTAAATCCATGAAGTATAAACATTTGCTAATCAAAGTACTTACCCAAATGATACTCAGTTAAAGCGATAGTAAGGGAAACAAAATGCGTACATGGTACCGACCACCTACGCAGGATTTATATCACGTTTCCTTATATGAGCATTAAATCAATGGCAGTTCTCACTGGCAGGGACTTGAACATCAGGGAATTAGCTGGAGCCTTTAAGAGGATTTGACAGGCAGTGGGAAAGGTGCACCACCGTCAGGAGCCAGGAACTCCAGCTCCTCCCTCGGCTCTGCCATTCCAGGGCCTAATGACCAGGGCAAATCCCCCGTGTCTCTGAGCTTCATTATCTTCAGCCTTGAAATGATGGGGTGCTGCCAAGCCTGCCCACCAGGGTTATTGCAAGGACAACGTGAGGTGGGCCTTTGAATATTGTGACGTTTGATGCAAATCAGTGTTTTCTAGATGCCCTCAAGCTGGGCTGGTGGTGGCCAACTGCAGAAAGGAGAGTGGCTGTGCAGGGCAGGTCAGAGAAGGGCAGGGCAGGAAGGAGACTGGAGACCAGCCTTCTGAGTCCGATGTCTTCACTATCCCCATTTTACCCCCATGAGAAAATATAGGTAAAAAGAGGTTCAGTAACTTGCTCACGATCACACAGCTACAACGTGATAGAGCCAGACTTCGCATTTAGGCCTCTGGCCCCAGAACCTGTATATTAACCTCTCTGCAGGGCATGTGAATGTCCCATGGCTGTTGTAACGAATTACCACAAACTTACTGGCTTAAAACAACGCAGATTTAGAAGCTTACAATTCTGCAGATTAGAAGTCCTAAAACTGAGGTGCTGGCAGGGCTGCATTCCTTTTGGATACTCCAGGGAGAATGTGTTTCCTTGGCCTTTCCAGCTTCCGGAGGCACCTGTGTTTGTAGCCTCCTCCTCGCATCACCCTGACCCTCCGCTTCTGTGGTCACATGTTCTTCTCTCCAAATCCCAGTCTTCTGCCTCTCTCCTCTAGGGACCCTTCAGATCACTTTGGGTGCACCCAGATAATCCAAGATAGTCTACCCTTCTCAAGTTCCTTAATCACATCAGCAAGGTCATAGAGATGGCATATTTCAAACTATACGGTGCTGGACAATCTAGGCTATTATTATTATCATTTTAAGCTTTAGTAAATGTGCATTGGTCAAGTTGAGTCTATTAACAAAATTCTTTATATCATGGATTTATTCAGGTTTATTTTTTTTCTAATCTGTTTTTTAAGTGACAAAATTTGGATATATTTGTCATGTACAACGTGCTTTGCCTCTTGATGGTTTACATCATGGATTTGTTCACGTCTGCTCTACTTTGACCAAGTAACTTCAGTGCGTTATTGCAGAGCCATGGTAGCATGTGGACAAGGCACCATCTTCCCCCCACCCCCACCCCCCGCTCTGTCTTGCGCAACTTCAGATGGGTCTCCTACAAGAAGAGGGAAGTGGCCGGAAGTTTGCGTCATGAGAAAAATGCCCCAAGAAGAAGAAACAGGGCAGCCTTCCAAGTCTCCCATGGAAAACGAGAGCCCAGGAATACCTGAGAATAAGTCCAAGCAACCCAGACCCGACGGGCTGCTCCAGGCTCCCAGGTGCCGAGGCTTACTCCGCAGTTTCGCGTCATCTGTGCCTCTCAGTGAATACATTCCACTGGGGGAAAATTGTAGTTCTGAGGATTTCCAAGTAGCGCCTGGGCCATCTGTTCCTTCTGAGTATCTCCTCTCCTTCAGCATAAGGAAACTCTAATTGGAGGAACCTTTGCCCTTCTCCTTTTCACTTTTTCTATGAACATGTGCAGATGAAGACAGACCGCAGCATCTCTGTTCATCTGTAGTCAGATCTCACCACACGACGCACAGATCAGGCAGAAAGGGTTGAGGAGCATGAAGAGGCACGGGCAGTGATACCAGAGGGAGCATATCCTGCTTTGGGATGGCTCTGGCAGGGTGGCTTCAGACTGGTCCCTGAAAGATGGAGAGATTGGGTTATAGGGAGACTGAGGGGAAGAAGATCCTACAGGTAAAGGGACCGGTATGAGGGTGAGGAGGTGAGATCACTCAGGAGGATTGTAGTTCTGCATTGATTAACAAATGCTGTTCTGTGAACCACAATCAACCTGTGATAGCTTTTCTCTGGCCCACAGTAAAAGTGAGAAAACTAAGGACAAAGAGTATGTTTTAAATAAAGATAATTCATTGAACTTGAAGTTTTCTTTTTTACTGTTTTGAACATGAAAATGCCTTTCTTTTTATAAAACAAATGTTATCTTCAAACATAAGTGTGAGAGCCGGGGGTATTTTCCTTACCGTTCCTCTTCTCTCACCTTCCAGGCGTGTGGGTGGATTACTCTTCATGGCCCGGTTTAAGTGAGGTCTGGCCAAGTGATTTGTTTTCACCAATGAAAGAAAAGTAAAAAGAATATGTCACTTCCAGGAAGAATGTCTGCAAGTCGGTGGACAGTCTGCCTTGATCTCATTTTCCTGCATTGGAGGTCATGGAAACATGCGTCAAGACTTAGTCTCTGTCAGCCTGGATTCCCCAGTGACCACGACCCTGCCAGCCTCCCTGGGCATGTAGTGTGAGTGAAAAATAAGCTTCTATTGTATGAAGCCAAGAGATATGGAGAGTTATTTGTTTCTGTAGCACAGTCTGACTAATAGAGTAGCTAGTAACTAGGAGGTTTTTCATATCTTTATTTAGCAAAATGAAATGGTGCCAATCTTAGGTTGGTATGATATTTTTTCTTTTGATATTTAATTGCCCTAGGAAATACAATGCCTTGGACATTCTGACACTGATAACTGGAGTGTGGAGTGTCTGGTTTAACCACGATAACAGTTCTTAGGACAGGGGCCACAATAGGGGACCCCTCAGCCACAATTCAACCAGAGTCACACCTGTTTTATCTGCATAAGATTTCAGCATCAGGAAAGGGTTTTATAGCTGAAAAAGGAAAAGTTATGCGGCAGAGACTATGCTAGCCCCCTGGGGATGCTGTGAAGAACGAGTCAGACATAGGCTTGTTCCCATTTACTTACATATTGCTATGACTTTCAGCTTTGCTGGGCATGGAGAGGCCGGAAGGGCAGACAAAAGGCAAATCAACTAATTAAATAACTGAAAGAGGAGACACCCTATTTAGTTAAGATATGGGGACCAAAGAAGGGATTGACAGAAGAGGGTGGGCTGGTAAAATCTCTTCTCAGAGTGTAGTATTTTAGTTGCAACCTGGAGGATTGAGAGGGCTAGCAGGCAAAAAGGTGTGTGACCCGCTCAAGAGGCCAAAGGCCTGCGTAGCAGGAGGCAGGGCTGAGAAGGAGAGAAACAGGAAATAAGTTGGAGGGTCCACAGTAGCCTAATCAGCAGGCCCTCACAAGCCACAAGGAGGTAAGCGAAAGAAAGCGACAGTGGATGATGTTGCCTTGCCTGTGTCTACTTAATAAACACTCAGACTTGATGCCTTCAAAGCAGAAGTCCCGCTGTCCACTCGCTTGCTCTCCCATCTGCCTCTCCCCCTACCTTTCCCATCTCATAAATGGCAGTTGCACTTTTCAAGTGACTCAAGCCCCAAACCTTGAGATTTCTTTTACCTCCATGCCTAATGGGGGCATCCTACTGGCTCTGCCTTCCAAATGTATCCTGAATTGGATCACCACCATGGGGCTATTATCCTTGTCCAAGATGCTAGCGTCTCTTATTGGGACTTTTGCAGTATTCTCTTCACTGGCCATTTTGCTTCCACTCCTCATCCTGAATCCTTTGCTCGACACAACAATCAAAGAGATCCCTCAGAACACATGGTCAGACCATTGTCTACTCCAAACTCTGATGGCTTTACGCCCCACTCAGAATAAGGCCAAGGTTGATATCCGGGCCTTTGAGTCCTTCATGGTCTGGTCCTTGGCCAGCGTTCTGTCTCATCTCTGTTCCTCCTCCTCTTGCTCACTCAGCTGCAACCCCATGTGCCTTCTTGATGTTCTCGTTTGTTTATTTTTGTTTTGTTTTTTGAAACAGGGTCTCACTTTGTCACCCAGGCTGGAGTGCAGAGGCACAGTCACGGCTCACTGCAGCCTCAACCTCCTGGGCTGGAGCAATCCTTTCACCTCAGCCTCCTGAGTAGCTGGACTACAGGCAGGTGCCACCATGCCTGGCTAATTTTTTGTATTTTTGTAGGAACTGGGTTTGCCATGTTTCCCAGACTTGTCTTGAACTCTTAGGATCAAGAAATCCGTCCACTTTGGCCTCCCAAACACAGGTGTGAACCACTGTGCCCAGCCCTCCTTGATGTTTTTGAACATGCCAAGTGGCATGGTTTTGTGGCGTGGTCTTTGCATTTGCTGTTTTCTCTCCCTGCAGCCACTTTCCTCAGTTATCCGTTTCTCGTGGTTTGTTCTCTCCCTTCATTTGGCTCTTTTATTCATGGTCGTGTTATTGGTGTGCAAATCTCTAGACACACCTTTCATTATTTTTATCTCCACACCTGTTTATTTTTCTTCATGACATGAATTGTCACCTGACATATTTTATGCTTATTTTTTTCTAGGCCATAGGTTGGCAAACTTGTCTTATAAAGGGCCAGATGGTAAATATTTTAGGCTTTGCAGGCCATACGGTTGCCGTCACAACTACTAACTCTACCATTGTGGTGTAAAAACAGTCATAGACAGTAAGTAAAATAAATGAGCATGGCTGTGTTCCAATAAAACTTTATTTACAAAAGTAGACGGCAAGATAGATTTGACCTATGGGCCATAATCTGCCAACCCCTACTTTAAGCATTTGTGTTCGCTTCCTAAAATGCCAGCTCCAGGAGAGCAAGGACTTCTGTCTTTTTTGTTCAATACTCTGGGGCACCTACTAAAGTGTCTGGCATGTGGTAAGCAATCCATATATATTTATTGAATTAGTTAATTGATTAATGAATAAGTTCTTGGGAGACCTCGATTATCAGGTCTTGGCTACGGAGTTTGGATTTTCTTCTTTCAAGAAGTTTGAAAAGAATCTTTGCCATTTTTAACAATGTTCATGACTGCTGATTGACAGCTCTTATCTGCAGTCTGCAATTCTCAGAATGAAGACATTTTGAGACAAATAACAGCCGCTTGCTCGTCTCACTGTTTACTTCTCTCGTAAGAGCACTGTATGATGCACATCGCACATTGAGTCGGATGTGTGATGATGCATCAGACTGCTGCCAGCAAAAACACATCGAAATAAAATAATCATCTCTGCAGAGGAGGCCTAGATGACACGCCAGACATTCCATAGAAATCAAGGGGCCTGCTGCAGCTCTGCAGAAGACAGGATAGAGGACCCATCATAATGCTGAGTGTGGGAAAGCACACAGGTCAGGGCAGGATTAAATGAGCAGCAGACTGAAAGAGCTGTAAGGAGACAGGTCAGCTTGGGCCGGCTGGAGGGAGTAGGTAGAGACAGATAAAAGCATGAGTCATTTTCTGGGACTTGGTGAGCCAAGGTGTGGGATTGGCCATGAGCGGAATGTGCTCCTGAATTCTGAAGAACCCAGTTAGAGAAAGTATTTTCCGTGAGGAGAGGTTGGTTGGATATGCAGTTCTGGACCTTGGACAGCCTTGAAAGCCAGTTTGGGGCCAGGCGTGGGTGGTGGCTCACACCTATAATCTCAGCTCTTTGGGAAGATGAGGTAGGAGGATCACTTGAGCCCAGGAGTTCCAGAGTAGCCTAGACAGCGTGGCAAGACCTCATCTCTACAAAAAAATTTAAAAAGTTAGTAGTAGTCCCAGCTACTCAGGAGGCTGAGGCAGGAGGATCACTTGAGCCCAGGAACTAGAGGCTGTAGTGAGCTGAGATTGCACCACTGCACCCCAGCCTGGGTGACATAGTGAAACCCTATCTCTATAATAAATAAATAAACAAAAGAAAAAATTTTTAAAATTTTTACAAAAATGAAAGCCAGTTTGGAAAACCAGTACGATCTGGGCAATGGGAAAGCACTGAAGGTTTTTAAGGAATTGGTTGTTATGGTGATGGGAGTCTATCTGCAACAAGGTTGAGAAATGAAATGAATGAGCAAATGGATGTGAGTGACGAGGGAGAGGTGAATCTTAGGTGGAGTCAGCACTGAAGTCCTGAGGACACTGCAGAGCCAATGAGAGGTTTTAAGTAGAGAGTGGCATGATTGTATCTCTCTTTCCAGTTGAGATGGGTGGGGGCTTGGAGGGAGTGAAAGAATCTTAAGCCTAAGAAGACTGCTTGGACCGTGGTTTCTAATGATGCCCTTTTTGCACATGTAGCCACATTGTGTGGCATTTGGGTCACCAGGGGTCACCAAGCTGATACAGATATGCTAAATCTGGCAACAGCACTCGGGTGCAACCTTCTCCATGAAGTCTTCCCTGATTTCCCCACCTGGAAGAGAACTGTCCTCAGGGAGCTCACATCTCTTCAAATGCTCCCCTCTAATGACAATGATTACTTTTTATCTTAGCACCAGACTGCCTGGAGTTGAATCAACAGCTCTGCCGCTTGCTAGCTCTGTGGCCTTGGACAAGTCACTTAGCCTTCTTGGGCCTCTGTTCCTCAGTAAAATGGGGAATAATAATAATACCTATCTCCTAAGGTCACTGTAAGGATTTAACATGTGAAAAATATGTGATATGCTTAAAACAGTGCCTGGAATACAGTGAGCGCTATATAAGCAATGGCTATTATCATCATCAATTTTACTGTTACTACTATATTTATGTTATTTGTGCCCATGTCTTATCTCCTATAATAGATTTGAGCCTTTTAAGGGCAAGATCGGTATCTTATTCATTTTTGTGTTTTCCCCAGTGAGCAGTAAAATACATTCACATAGTGTGTGCTCAATAAGTATTTGTGAAATTAATGAATAAATGATCAAACTAATGTATGAATATAATCTTTGGAATGGGATTTAACTATGGTGCTGTGAACAACTATTATTTGTATTCAAGGATACTCTGATTTTTAAAAAGAAAAACAGATGATGTGGGTAATAGCAGGACCCTAAGAATTTGAGTCAGAAACACAGGACAAGGCTGGGCATGATGGCTCATGCCTGGAATTCCAGAACTTTGGGAGACCAAGATGGACGGATCCCTTGAGCCCAGGAGTTTGAGACCAGCCTGGGCAACATGGTGAAACCCCATCTCTACAAAAAATATAAAATACAAAAATTAGCCAGGGGTGGTGGCATGTGCCTGCGGTGCCAGCTACTCAGGAGGCTGAGGAGGGAGGATCTCTTGAGCTCAGGAGGTGGTGGCTGAAGTGAGCCATGATTGCACTCCTGCACCCAAGCAAGACTCTGTCTTAAAAAGGGGAAGGAAGGAAGGAAGGAAGGAAGGAAGGAAGGAAGGAAGGAAGGAAGGAAGGAAGGAAGGAAGGAAGGAAGGAAGGAAGGGGGGAGGGAGGGAGGGAGGGAGGGGGGGAGGGAGGGAGGGAGGGACGGACACGGGGCAAATCCTACAGCATATATTTTCAAAACCCAACTCTGTGCCTTCTTTTATCCATTGGCAAAATAAGGAGGTTTGATTAAGTTATTTTTAAGGTCCTGTAGTGTCCTGAAGTTCTATTATTGGGATCACTAGATTCTCAAGAGTCTTGTTTTTTGGTGACTACATCATTTGGAATTTCCTAGATAAATGAGTGGAAGAATTTTTTTAATTGAAAAAATACTTCCAAAGGACTCCTAGTACTAGGATGTAGAGAAAGATCTTATCAAATGTAGTAAGAGCTCGAGTTAGAGATGGATTCTTTCTTTCCTCATTTTAATTAGTACTAACACATCAAGAAGAAAAATTTTTCTATCTACATTAGCCACATATGCCCCAAAGACACAGGAAGCTTGCAAACAGGGACCAGACCTGTTCAGAAGTCCCTGGGAAAAGGGACAATGAGAAGCACCGGCAAAATGAATCCACATTAGCTGCAGTGTCGCTGACCCTGCTGAATCAGTGGTTTGGCAGACTGAGCTGTGCCACTGCAAATTTTTGGGGGCTCAGTGTAAAAGGTGAAGACTCTGGCTTTTTTTTTTTTTTCTAAGAGATGGAATCTCACTCTGTCATCCAGGCTATAGTGCAGTGGTACAATCTTGGCTCACTGCAACCTCCGCCTCCTGGGTTCAAGTGATTCTCCCGCCTTAGCCTCCCGAGTAGTTGGGATGACAGGTGTGTGCCACCATGCCCAGCTAATTTTTTGGATTTTACCTTAGTAGAGAGGAGGTTTCACCGTGTTAGCCAGGATAGTCTTGATCTCCTAAACTTGTGATCTGCCCGCCTAGGCCTCCCAAAATGCTGGGATTACAGGCTTGAGCCACCATGCCCCGCCAACTCTGGCTTCTAAAGATGCCTTGAGACGATGGCAGAGGGACGATGGCAGACGATGGGATTCTGCCATCGTCTCAAGGCATCTTTAGAAGCCAGAGTTGGCGGGGCATGGTGGCCCTGTCTTGTAGGTCTCACTTAGCATCCTCTCCATCTGCCTCTGTGGCTATCATTTGTGTCATTGGATGCTAAATTCTCCAAAGATCGGGCTTTTTTGTCGAAGACCCACTAGTGCCTAGTAAGTGCAAAACAAATACTTGTTGAATGAATGAATAAATGTTGGCTAAGCCTTAAAATCTGGCTTTGGGGAATGTTGAGGTGAGAGAGAAGGCATTGTAGGTCCTTTAATTTCCAGGTTGTGTGGTGGTAACCCAATGAACATTTATTTCTGGGTTAAAAGAAATTATATGTGTAGTTACCAGATAAAGGCAAAGCAAGCAGCACATGTTCTTTCTTCTCTCTTGACTCCTTCTCCATCACCCTGGGCTGACAGTAGAACCCTGAGGGCAAGGAGCCTATAGTGCTAACACTGGCACAGTCTGTGGGTCTGCCCATCTCTGAAGGAAGTGCCTGGGATATCGGGTGGCTCGTAGCTGGGGATAACAAAAGCCACGAGGCAGACACGGCTGATTCCTGTTGGGGTTCTGCCTCTCCCACACAAACCCCGCAGCATGTGATCTCCCCCAAAAGAGCCCTGTGCTGGGTTGCTGGGTTCTGGGCAGGGAGAGGGAAGCTAGATTCCTCCTCAACAGATGTCACCATAATTAGATAACTCATTATATCAAGGAATAAGGAAGGGAGATCGACATGGATACAAATGCGAACATATTGATAGCTTTTCTGCATGTGAGTTTGTGCAATCTGGGAAACTGATTTCCTGGACAAGGCTCAAGGGATGAGTCAGCGGTTGGAGCCTGGGGAGATTTTCCACAATGAAATTCTAGTCCCAGGAAAGTATCCTAAAAGCTTTCCACCCTGTAAGATCATTCTAGGGGGCGGCCACGGCTGGAAGCCAGTGTGGGTGTGTACCTATGTGTGGGAGAAGCCCAGCAGGGAGCCAGAGCTTAAGGGTGGAGGATCGCAGGGGACACATGCATGCTGTGGGTGAAGTGGGCTGCATGGGCAGTGGCTGAAGCTGCGAAGCTTAACCCATCCACAAGGTCTGTGCCAGCCTGTGGTGACAGCCCTGGGAACTAGCAAACGCAGGAAGAGGCTCCTGCCGTCTGAGTTCGAAGCCTCCCTGGGGAGGTCACCATGGTCCCCAGGCTGGGATTAAGTGTCCTTCACAAGTGTTCCCATATGACCCTGTTCATTCTGTTGGAGCACCCATTGTTCTGTCATGGATGTGCCTCTTTTCCCTGTGGCAAAATGTGTGCCCTGGACTACACGATCTTTTCCAGCTCAAACATTCTAAAGATGGAAATGCCTAAAAAATGGGGGAAAAAAAAGAAACTGAATTGACATCAAACACATGGCCACTTCTTGGCTGAGCATTTTGCATCTATCATTTCCAACAACCTCATTCGGTGGACCTTGCAGTTTCGGGGGCAGTGATGACTTAAACCACTTACGCCGTCTGAGGATCTCAGAGCAACCCGGGCTCTTTCCCTGTGGTCTGGTTGGCAATGTGTACTTAGCACTTTTCTCCTACAGGAGACTTAGGGGAGTGGAGGGTGTGAACAGGAATGAACAGCTGCTCCTGCAAGAGTTCCTAATGTGCGTTCCTCCCATGCCTACATCCTCCATCCCCACACCCTGGGCATTTCATCTGGGGCTCTCGGGCATCATCCATTCCCTTCTCCCCACCTCCACCCCAGCATCTAACCCCTAGTGAATGACCACTCCTATTTTACAGAGAAAATAGTATCGACAGGAAGGGAGCTATCTTATCTTACTGCCATGGAAGAGGTACCCTGCCTACTCCCTAAGGACTTCCCTGGTGGCTGGGACCGATCTCACACTTGGAGAGTCATGGTTCATCCTTGATTGCGTTTTTTGAATCTCTTGTCTCCTCCAACCCCAGCCTAACCTAGTCCCTTGAGACGTTCCTCCTGACAATTACGATATACCCCACCCTCTCCCCAGTGGTCTTTCTTCCACTACTCTCTTCCTCCTTCTGGGCCTTAGATTTCCCACTCACATCTCACACACCTTCTCCTGAACCTACAGAAAGACCTTTCAGCTGCTGGAACCTGGAACTCATAGATCTTGGGATGAGTCCTGGGAAAGATCCTTTTTTGGGTACCCAAAGTCCACAAGCAGTTAACATTATCCCAAAGTTCTCTATTCAGGTAGGCTTGAAATATAAAGGCAGAAGTCCTTGGTTGTTTGTGTTTAGAAGCCAATGCTATGTGTGAGATGTTAAAGATATGGCAGGCTTTTAGTTATACATTTTTAAAAAAATTGGTGGGCACTATAACCTCGAGAGTCAGGCCCCAATGACAGATGACTCTCGATCAAAGGTAGGTCTATGCTTAGCTGGTCACATAAAAGAAGAGAGCCAATGACCATCGATCTTGAACAGCCTGAGGCAGTGACACCTGGTCCTGCTACTATTACTCCTGCCGACAGGAAGGCCTCCTGGGCTAGGAGAGGATGCAGAAGACCCCCTTTCCTCAGGGACTAGATACAGCCAGACTGTGTCCACTTTCTATCGGAGTCACTGGCCCCAAACCTGCTTGAAGGCTGAGAAACAGTGACACCCCTTACCTAGGAATCCACTTTCTTCCTATTTGGTTCTGGGAAAATGAGAGGCAGCGTCAAAACTTTCTAGATTGTGTTTTGCTCAGGCCTTGTGAATCTGTGTAAAAGTCCATCCAGAGGTCCTGTTTGTATTTGTAGCTCCAACTCTGGAACCAGAACGTCAGTCTTTAAACAGGAATGCTGACTTTCCATCCCCTTTCCAGGCTTGCCTCTTGCTCACTCTGTATGGTGACTATTTCCCTATACATGTGCCATGCTTCTTTCTTCTGTTTCCCTTTATGGCCAACTCTGACCATCCAGCAAGGATCCTCTCAAACTTCACCTTTCCAGGCAGCCTCTGGGCTCTGCCTAACCTAGTACCTGTCATGCTCCTGTGCTACGCTGTCAGCGCACTCTACTTTCTACTAGAGATATTATTGTGCTTATCTTGTCACCGCTTCTTTCTGGAATTTTTCCAGGAAACAAATCAGTCTAAGTCATGGAGCACATCCTCTGGGCCCCAGCATGATGTTGGTTGACTGCACGTAACTTGCTATGAAAGGAATATATTGTTTCCTGGCACTTACTAGATACCTTATATTCATTATCTTTCCAAAGCTAATCTTTTCAAAGCCTCGACAGGGACACCATCCCATTTTGCAGATGGTGAAACTGAGGTTCTGAGAGGTAACATGACCTGCCCAGGGTCACATGGGTAGCAAGTGGCTGAGGTGAGATTTGAACCAGCCTTCTGTTTGCAGGCTCCTGCAGTATGAAAGGAGGGATGGGAGCGGTAGAAGAGCTAACTTGATCAGTGGTATAAACACTGCTTTATAGGCACAGTCTTTCCCCACCAGAACATACACCTGAGATGCTTTTGAGAACTTTTGAAGGAGCTCTTGAAAGAATGGAATCGATGGGGTCCACATACTAAAGGAGAGATCCAGAAAGCAGATCAGACACCAAGAGTTTGGTTTTCTTCTGCTGGCCCTCCTCCCCACCAAGGATTTTGGTTTACAAGTTTGGGAAGAGAGAATGGGAAAGAAGAGAACTTCCAGATGAGAAAAATGGTATAGCTATGAAAGTGTGGGCAACTGTGGGAAGGTACATAGGTTTTGTCCACAGAAAAGAGACCGCTATAAAAATATATGTCATTTGTCATTGCTTTCTGATGTCAGGCCGCTGTCCATATGACCAAATGAGATGAGCACTGGAGGTCACGCAGTATATGTCCCCACCACCTCTCCTCCTGTGAGCAGAGCAGGTGTTGGCATCTCTATTTCAGAAGTGGATTTGTGTGCTTCAAAGTGGAATGTGTCTACTCGGGCTGCTGCAACAAAATACTAAAAACTGGTTTAAACACTGAAATTAATTTTTTCACAGTTCTGGAGACTAGAAGTCCCAGATCAGTGTCCAGCAGAGTTGGTTTTTGGTGAGGGTGCTCTTCCTGGCTTGTGGACAGCCGCCTTCTCACTGTGACCTCATATAACGGGGAGAGAGAAATCTTGTGAGCTCTCTGGTGTCTCTTCTTAAAAGGACACTAATTGTATGGTGTTAGAGGCCCAACTTATGCCCGCATTTAACTTTAATTACCTCCTTAGGGCCCTATTTCCAAATACAGTCACACTGGGGATTAGAGCATCAATTTATGGATTTGGGCGGGGCAGGGGGGTAGAAGGAGACACAATTCAATCCATAGCAAAACTCAGATCTCCTAATCCTGAGCCAGTGTCCTTTCTCAGGGCCTACTTACACCTGTGTGTTCTCCTGTGCCCTGGCCTCACGTGAATCCAGCTTGTCTATCGCAGGTCTTGTGCAAGGGAGAGCAAATCATCTCTGCTTTTGAACTCTCCTCTCCTATTCATGGCAGTTTCCCACTGGTTCTCAGAGTCCTGAGACTGATGCTTATTTGTTGTAGGGCACTGGCAATCTGTTTTTGATAGCAATAGAAAGAGAAAGAACTATGGGATCCAGTTCACTGTACATTCAAGAGCCATCAAAGGTGGGCTGTGGCTATAGAAATAAGAACGCTGTTTTAAAGTACAATATTCAGATGTCCAGGTTTACTGAGCTATTTAAACTCTATCTATAGTGCCGGGTTCTGGGCCTTACTTATATCCAGGTTGCCAAAGGGATGGAAATAACATTCTCTGGCTGACAGTTAAAGGAACTATGGATATGGGGCCGAGGTGAAATTTTATCTCTAAAAAGCCATCTTGAGGCAAAGGAAGATGATGAATGATTGCATGGGCCTGGGTTGGGGAGGCAGGACGGGTGGAAGAAGCTCTAACAAAGCAGCTTTCACTTAGTCAGAGGACCCTTTCTGAGGCTCAGAACTTCCCAAAGATTCGAGGTGGTGATCTCTTGGGTATGTCCAAGCAGAGACGGGATGAGCATGGAGATTGGAGGAGGAGGTCAGACTGGCAAACCGGGAGCTATTCCTGTGGGGTTTTCATTGCAAAAAAACAATCTGCCTTCTTATTTTGAATTTTCAATCTATTACTAAGAGAGACAGAACAGCCAGGAACTTTTTGGAATATGCAAGAGTCCAAGGTAGCCAGTTGTAAATGACTCAGAAACCAAAGGATCCCACATTTAGCAAATTTGCCTGCATTGTACATCACTCCTATTTTGAGGATTCTTACATCCTGAAACAAAGACTGTCATTCTTGGCTCCAACTTCAGAAATAATAACATACCCTTAGGGCTTGTAATCCACACTAGAGAAATTATTAGCTCAGATACCTAGCACCATCTGAAAGAGTCGCTCTATCTCACTTGAATCAAGCCAAACCAGCAAATATTTACCGAACACCTTGCCTGTGCAAGGCCAACTGAGATGAGTAAGATCTGGTTTCTGCCATCTAGGCACCAACAAGAGAGTGAGGGGAGAGCACAGGTTGTAAAAAGCTTAATTACAATGTCACCTCTTCTAGCACTTTTCCAAATTATGGCAACTATTTGTTTAAAATGGCCAGCTGCCCCACGAAGCTGTGAATTCCCAAGGACAGTATAGCTTATTGGATGAGACACAGCATGTACACTAATAAAACCTGAGTTCACCTTTCCACCCGGCCATGTGTCAGTTGCAACTTAGGACAAGTTGCTTTACTGCTCTATACCTCAATTTCCTCATGTGAAAACGTAAATAATATTGGTACTGATTGTTGTGTGAATTAAAGCAAATAATATATGTAAAGTACTTAGCACTGTGGCCTGGGATATAGATGATGCAATAAGAGTTTGCTGCTGCTAATACCACTACTAGTAATAGTAATACAAAGGGATTGCTCTATGTAGGAGTTAATTTCTGAATTAAGTTCACAAGGTAAAAACCATACGTAATATGATAATTCAAAATCCCATCTTGCATGCTCTCAAAAGCATATACTTCTCCTCTCTCTCTTTCTCTCTCTCAACCTTTCACATGAATAGGATTGGCCCACTTAAGTTAATAACAGCTAATATTTAATGAGTGCTTGGCATGTACCGGCAGGTACTGGTAGAAATCTTTACATGCATTAATCCATTTTATTTAATGTCATATCAATTCTATAGGTGAGTACTAGGATTTTCTCCATCTTACATGTGAGAAAACTAAGGCACAGAAAGGTCAAACAACTTGCCCAAATAACACAGGGGCTTTAATCCAGGTGGTCAGCCAGCCAGGCTCCAGAATCTGCATTTGCAACCTGTGGGTTCAACTGTCTCTTCTGAAGTAAATAAGATGTGACTGTACTCTAATACTAATTTTAGTATTGCCAGGCATTTGTACAAATCCTGGAATACAGTGGATGTTTGCTGAATGTTTGTGGAATGGATGAATTCCTCAGGTTACTCATTGTAAGAACAACTTCCTTTGCACAGAGAACCCATCTATTCATAAACTCACAAGTAGTGGAGTGGAAATGGGGCAGAGTGAGGCCAGCAGGGAGCATCCCCACCTCGGGAGCCTCTTTGCTGTTCTCTGTTGATGCTTGGCTGGCTCCTGGTCCATGTCTCCATCCTCATCCTCCTGGAGCCAGGTCATTCCCAACTCAAACCATCCTATAACAAGAAGTCTTCACCCTATGCAGCTGTCATCTTGTGTCACTTTGGAGATGCTACGTCATCATCTTATTCTAGGGTAAGGGTGTAAAGGGAGCAGGAAAAGGAACTTATGACCTTTAGCAATCTTTAGAGGGACTCTAGTAAAGCAATGTTTCCCCAAGTAGGGTGATGGTGGGGAAGTGCAGAGATGTATTCTCAGCGGCGTATGAGTTCTCGCCAAGAATTTTTAAGTGATATGTTTTTATTTCAACGATTATGTGATCAAATTAGTAGTCATATATTCTAGGGGTTAAGATCTAACTCTTGCATTAGAGATCCTGGTTGCAAATCCTGATGTTGCTAAGAGACAAATTGAGCCCTTGCAACTAGGCTTCTAGATGATTTGAGAAGTTGAATGCAGCAAAAAAAGTTTTCCTCTTGACCTTCTTCTCCTTCCTCCCCATCTAGGCAACTCAGAAACTGGTTCTGATTTGTATTTACAGTTAGATCCTGGCCTTCGATGCAAGACTTTCTGGCGGAGGTGACTCGAGCTGAGCAGGGATCCACCAGGCTGGTGTGTTACACAACCATTACATTCAAGTGTACAGTGCCTTCTGGTAGAAGATGTCTTCTCCCTATGCATTTGGTCTGACAAAACCATGTAAGGTAAGTAGCGATACAGTTGACCCTTGAACAATGTGGGGCTTGGTGTGCTGACACTACATGCAGTCAAAAATCCCCACTTTTGAAACCCCAAAACTTAATTGCCCACTGTTGACTGGAAGCCTTACCCATAATATAAATACTCAGTTAACACATACTTTGTATGTTGTGTGTATTATATGCTGTATTCTTACAATAAAGTAACATGGAGATGAAAAGATTTCACTAATCACAAGGAAGAGAAAATGTATTTACTATTCAGTAAGTGGAAATGGATCACTATGAAGGCCCTCATCTTCTTCATCTTTACCTTGCATAGGCTGAGGAGGAAGAGGAAGAGAAATCTTCCTCCTCTTGCTGTCTGAGAGGTAATAGAGGTGGAAGAAATTCTGTTTAAGTTTCCCACACAGTTCAAACCTGTGTTGTTCAAAGGTCAAATGAATATATATTTATATTTATATACAGTCCACATTAATCATAATTTCTATATTTGCAAATCTGCCTACTCATTAAGATTAATTTTTAACCCCAAAATCAATACTTGCAGTACTTTTGCTATGAGCAGAATGGCAAAAAATTGCAGCCACCCAATGCACACATTCCCAGCTGAGGTCAAACATGGCGACACTCTGTCTCCTTGCTTCAGCTCCCAAACTATAAACAAGTGTCCTTTTGTGGTCTACTTGCTACCACATTTTTCACATTTTTGTGCTTTTTTGTTTCAAATGGTCCCCCAGCATAGCACTGAAGTAAGCACAAGCAGGCTGTGATGCTCCTTACAGAGAAAATAGATGTGGTAGAAACACTTCGTTCAGGCATGAGTTACAGTGCTGTTGGCCATGAGTTCAGTGTCGATGAATCAGCAGTAATATTAAGTAAGCTGTCTTTAAACAGGTGAGTTCAATGTCAGTGAGTCAGCAATAATATTAAATGTCTTTAAACAACAGCACACACATGATTATGTTTTATGATTGACAGAATTGTAACCAGAGGCTTGCTAGAACCTAACCCTGTTATTTCCCCTTGGAGCAGTGGTTCAGTATCTGCCACTGCAGTGTTCCCAGAGGCTTCTTAGAACACAACGACTGTAAATAATAACAATATGGGGCAGACTGGATATACATCAAATATATGACATTTTAATATCCAGGCTCAGAGAGGAAGGAGAATCTGCCCAAATGTCCCAGATCTCACAACTGATGCAGAAGCCAGAGTTGGTCCCTGAGCTCAGGTCTGTCTGAGTCCCTGCTCCCTCCGCAACCACCGCTGCCATCCCCCATCCTGCCCTCCCCACTCAAATGACTTGTACAGACAATGGTCGCTTGTGGAGTTGGGTAAGGAGGACTTGCTCCAGATGTCTTTGCCTCTCCTTTGCTCGTGTTGTTCTTTGTTTCGCCTCCCACCCTTTTTGTTCATTTGTTTTTGGATTATCCATAACCACTCTGCCATTGCAGGTGAGCTTACAGGTACCTCTTCACCGCCAAGCACAAACCTTTCCAAACAGGGGTCTAGGGAAAGAACAGGGCAATCAGCCTGGAAATAAATGCAGTCAGCCTTTTTTTTTGAGACAGAGTCTTGCTCTGTCATCCAGGCTGGAGCGCAGTGGTGTGATCTCGACTCACTGAAACCTCCACCTCCTGGGTTCAAGCAATTCTCCTGTTGCAGCCTCTCATGTAGCTGAGACTACAGGTGCCCACCACTATGCATGGCTAATTTTTGTATTTTTAGTAGAGATGGGGTTTCACCATGATGGCCAGGCTGGTCTCGAACTCCTGACCTCAAGTGATCCGCTGGTCTCGGCCTCCCGAAGTGCTGGGATTACAGGTGTGTGCCACCGCCCAGCCTGCAGTTGGCTTTTAAATTCAAGTTCACACATGAGCCAGTGAAAATTCTGTTACTTATTCTTACCAAAATTTAAACTCTAGAACAGGGCAGGTGGGAAGAGAGGACCTAAAGGAACATCTGCCCCTTCCCAGACCCTACCTTGGCAGCCTTCAGCAATCCTGGAGAGTCTTATCCCTTCCCACAGAGGAGCAGGGACTCTAAGCATTTTCAAACAATCAGTTACATTTTGTGGGAACTTAAATCCAATATATCCCTGTTCATGGGTCCCACAATGCTTAGAACGATGCACTGCCCTGAGGAGTTTGACAGGTGTGGCAGAGGAGAGGCAGGAGAGAGTAGGAGAAGAGAGGATTAACAAGTGTCTATGAGGTGGCATTTATGTGTAGAATTTCCTTTCCTTTCAAAGGTTTCAAAGGAATTTCCAGGATAGCCGGAGTCCAGCTCAAAGGTAGCCAGCCAGAAAACGTGTCCAAACTATGCAGTAAGATCATACCTCTGAAGATCCCTCCTTGGTGTAGACTCTATGGCTTTCGCAATGGTGCTGAGCTCTGGGCAGCACCAGAACCTCAGGCTCTGACACCCCCAAAGCTGCAGGTCTCCATGGCTGCTTGGGCCAAAAGGTGGGTTCTGGGCAGTCCCCTTCCTCCGGTTCACTTCGAAACTAGACTCTTCCGAGGGCATATCTGATTCGTAAAGCCCAGGGCACATGACGGGGTGACTGAAAACAACAGAAATTTATTGTTTTACATTTCTGGAGACAGGAAGTCCAAAATCAAGGTGTTGGCAGTGCCACCCTCCTTCTGGAGGCTGGAGGGGAGAATCTGCTCTTTGCCTCTTCCGGCTCCTTGGGGCTGCAGGCATTCTTCAATTTGCGGTCACATCGCTCCAATCTCCATCTCTCTGGTCATATTGCCTCTTTCTCCTCTCCCTCTATATTAAATCTCCTTCTGCCTTATATTTATAAGAACAGTGGCACTGGATTTAGGACTCATCAGATAATTCAGGATGATCTTCCTCATATCAAGATCCTTAACATCTGCAAAGATCCTTTTTCCAAATAGGGTAACAGTCACAGTTTCTGGGGATTAGGACGTGGTACCCCTTGTGTTTTGTTTTGTTGTTGTTGTTTTGCTTTTGGAGAGGGGGAGCCATTCAACTCACTATAGCTGACAAAAAATTTAAATCACAAACGAAGCTTTTTATACAGGTACAGATACAGAAGCTTACTCAGACCAGTGGAATTGAAATATTTAGTGCCGTGGCATCCAGGTTGCATTTTGTTGTTGTTGTCACTTTTCCAAGCATTGTGCTGCTTAGCCTGGGTTGAGGACCAGTGAGTGTACAATCCACCTCTTTATACAGGTGAGAACAGAGGCCAGACAGGAGCCAAGACCTCCTCAAGTCAAGTCACATTGAATAGCTTGGACCTCCAGCAGATGTTCCTCAGCCACTTCCAGCTACGTGCAGCCCCCTTCTCCCTGGGATCGTTCAGGCTTCCAGAGTACCCAGGTGGCCAGCGTCTTCTCCGGCTTGCTCTTAGTTAAGATCCTAATGAACTTTCTCAAGATTCAGGACAATGCTTGGCCTCAGATTTGATGGGTCCTCAAACAGGGGACAGATCAACCTGCTGACTTGCCATGTGACCTCAAGGAAGTCACTGAACTTCTCTTGTTCTAATTTGCTCATCTTTAACATGGAGGATTCAGCTCATTGTGCTCTAAGGCGACTTTCATAGCAAAAATGCTGTGATTTGATAATTCTAAGCATCTGAGAATGTTTTCTTTGGCCCTCAGCCATCCCAGGATGTTTGATAAAATCTGATCATTTGGATAAGTCCCAGGAAAGGAACAGATCAGAGCCTGCATTGGGTGTTGAGAGCCCACCTGATGGGAGTGTGTGCGTGCATGTGGTGGGGAACGGGGAGCATGGTAAAGTGTGGAGACTGAGAACTAGAAAGAATTAAAGATTATTCAACTTGTTCCAAATATGGAAACTGAGCCCCAGAGAAGGAAATGATTCGTTCAAGTTCATACAGCTAGTTAAAGGCAGAACCGGAATTAGAATTAATCCATTCCTAGGTTCTTTCCCCTACAATGAGTATGACAAATACATTTCCTTTTCTGTCCTCTGATCAATTAACAGTGGCTGCCTAGAGCACTGACTTCTGGAAGTTTCCCAGGTCCTTCAGAATTCAGCAACAAGAGTGACGATTGATTAGCAATGTCTGATATGGCCACAGGAAAGGAGAGTGGTCACCCAGACTTTGTCAGCCCCGACTTTCCAGGACTCGTGATAGAACTTAATTGCCAGTGGGGAACTTGAGGCTCATTCTTCATAGAGAACCAACAGGTGAAAGAAGAGCAGTAAACTACGTAACTCCTTCTGCAGAAAATTCTTTTAAGTGCCTGGTCCGAAATTCAGAGGTGGTAGTCAATGCATGCTTAGGGAACCAATTCAGTCAAAGTTTGCTAAGTAACACTGGGAACAAATAGTGTTGCAAACTGTGAAAAGGGACGCAGAACAAGATAATACGTAAGGTAGAGACACATTGTACAATATGCACCAGAAGTTTTTGTTGTATTTTTTAATGTTGCTCCAACTGTAATATCACTGCTTAGACTAAGACGGTGAAATTAATTGATTTACTTTCAGACGCATAGTTGCAAAGTTGTATGTAAAACTATATGAGCATATGGACTAGCTAACCCCGCCATGCCTAAATTTAATTCTAGTCAATAATAATAACAACAATAGCTATGTCATTTAATCCTCACAACAATCTTATGAGGTAAATGTTGTTATTATCTCTGTTTTACAGATGAGGAAACAGATGTAGATGGGCTGACAGACTTGTCCAAGTTCACACAATTAATAGGTGGCAGAACTGGGATTTGAGTCAAACTTGTGATTTCAACACTTCCCTCTAATTAAAAGCTGGACCCAACCTGAGGCATATTTGAGGACTCATGGAAGTTACTAGAAGTGGGGTATAGGCCTTTTTAGAAATGGCCTTGAAATGTCAACTCTTCTTAATACAAAAGCAACATCATGATCTTTCTCTTGTTTTCAATTACTAGCCTCCAAATCACCAAACTTCTTTGCCTCTCTGGGAAAACTAAATGACCCACCACTTTAGAAGAAGCTCATGGGATCTGTGCACAGCTTTTCACCTCCTCCCTGAAACACCAACACGCCCGGTCCGGGTTAAAGGATATCAGCACTGCCACACACTCTTCTTTTTCCCAAATTAATCAAGAAGTAGGAATTTCTGACAAATGCCATCTGCTGATTTTTCAGAGACAAGTTTTGGTGGTGTGACCAGCAGGTGCCTCGGCTTTTTCTAGCATGCAGTACCAAAATAGTCACCATGGCAACCCTGGGAGGGCAGACTTCCAAAGAGATGCATTGTGAGCACAGAAACTCTAGAGCACTTTCAAGCTAGAAGAAAGAAGGCTCAGCAGTGGGTTTCCAACTGCGGCAAGTAGCAGCTTCTCCCCACAGCCCCGGGCTGGACCCCAGTCCCCTGTGTACTGGGCACAGCCAGTACCTCCACCCCACCCTGGGGCTTATGCCTCCAGGAAGAAAAGGGAAATGGAATTTGTGGGGAGTGGCAACTCCCAGATTTCTTGCAGGAGCTAAAGTAGCATGGAGGGTGACAAAAGAGGTGCAGACCTGGGTTGGGAGGCAGAAGAAGTGGGTTGAAATACCTGCCTGTCCCTTGCTAACCAATGACCTTGGGCAATCAACCTTGCCTTTCTGACTCTCAGCTTCTCATTTTTGAAATGGGAGTGGTAAGCTTGCACTGCCTCTTCACAGGGAAAATTGTGGATGTGATAGGAAGCTGTGAAAACTGTTGGGAAAGTGCTCAGTGGACAGTGCAAAGCAGAAGAGAGCAGGGATTTGGGGATCAGGAGGTTTGGGTTCTGGACTATGCTCTGCTACTTTCTAATCTTACAAGCTTGGGCAAGTCATAGAGCTTGTCGGACCTACTCCCTCACCTTGGAAGAAGGTCCTACTCCCTCACCTTGGAAGAAGGTTCAGAAGCCCTGCCTTGCAGAGCAGATGTGCAGGTTACCTGGGCTCCTTCTGTGACCTGGGATTCTACTCTCCCCTTCGGTGCAGACACCAAGACAAGATAAACCGTGCAGAAGATTTCACTAGGGGAAACATCTGTGCGACAACAATGGGGAGGGAGCTGGGAGAGGCTAGGAGAGAGGAAAGGCTGGGAGAGCCATCACACCTTAATGCAAATTTGACCCAAGTGCAGATGGGAAGCAAGGTTGAGTGGAAGCTCCTAGACTGCCTACAGTAAGGCCATCAGAGAGTCCTCAAGCCAAAGTCACCTATCAGAGAAGTTCCCTGTCTCTTGGAGACAGGTCTGCCTTAGTATCCCTGCCACACTCAGTTGCTGATTGTCTGGAAGTAGCCAAAAGGAAGAGCGGCCTCTGCATAAATATGGGTACAAGCAGCTGGAGGCCATGATCAACTGAGCTCCCTCTCCAGGAGACATATTCTTACGGCCACCACACCTACTCAATTCTGATGTCTTTCACTTAGACATCCACATCAGGTACTTGGCCTCAGGTCCACACCTCTACTTCAGAAGCCTTGTACCCTACATTCATGGTCCTCTTACCCAGAACATGATAGGAACTCAGGCTCAATGATGTCTTAGAACAGCACCCCTGGGAAAAAACATATTATCTACATCTCAATTAGACTATGTAACAAAGGTGCACAGACTGTGTTCCATTCTGCATTTGAATGCACACATGTGTAGGTATGCATGCTTGTCAGTGTGCATGCATATGAACAGTATATTTGTATATGTAGTTGAGCACTTATAACTATGTGTATGCATGTTGTGAATTTACACAATGATACCATTGGCCCATTAGCACTACGTAAGCATTTTGCACACAGTATGTTTTATCTTTACAATTATCTTTGAGGTAGATAAGCAGGTAGTTTGTTGGCAAAATCCTTGTTTCAACATAAATGTTTTCCCCAACATGCCACTCATATAATACAAGGCAGAGCCGTGGTTTGAACCAGAAATGTTTTCCTTTAGAGTTGTAGCTCTTGTCCTTTCTGCCACCCGCCCCCATCCCACCTACTCAAATGACTATGTGTTGCATGAAAGCACAGATGTGTGTGTATATATAAAAGATTCAGATAGGGGAGGGGAACATACCTGGAGGAGTATAGATTGATTATGGATTGGTCACTGCTGAAAGCTACTTCTGCCAGAAGCCCCCGCTCTCCAAAATATAATTCTATTAGTGTGTGTCATCTAAAAACATATATTATATCCTGGTTGTAAGAATTTCTATTTAATGGGGTACAAGACAAATTTTGGAGATTCGAAGCAATTTGAGACTCTTATTCTTCTAGTATAATTGAATGGTGATCCACTTTCTTGGCCTTTCCCCAAAGTCCTTGCTCCCATGGCAGGTTTTTCAGCCTACCTGGTGGACACTGTTTTGTCCTGTTTGGGAGGTATTAAGAAAAAATATCTACCCCAGCACCTTAGTTTTCCAAATCATTTGTCTTTGCCTGTTTCCTAGCAGCATGAAATACCAGTCTGGAGAAATAGATTTAGAATCAGTTTCAGTTGCCATTTAATGAGCACAGGTTCTGTGCATACAATTTTCCTAAATGATCACATTTGATTTTGATTCTCATCAAAACGATGTCTATTTAGCAATGAAGAACTGAGGGTCTAATGGGTTAGGAGACTTGCTCGATGTGCCCTGTTAGGAAGTGGGCAGAACAGGAACTAGAACTGGGCTCTGCAGAACTCACGGCCTGGCTCTTTCCACAGTGTTCACATTCTCTCCAGCCAGAAGATACGATCTGCCCAAATACTTGCTTTCCAGGCCATCTACCAGTTCTGCGGTATCCTGGGAACCTGCAGGACCGGCCAAGCCCAGGATAGGGCCGCTTGGGGCCAGGGCAGGTAGACTTACCTGGAAGAGCACCAGCCTAGCTATCAGCATATCCACTTTCTTCCTATTTCCTTTTGCAGCCTCCTTCCTTGGTTCACAATGACAGTCCAACTTCTGACAGTCCTGACTGCCATTCAAGCCTTTTTGCTATTTAAGAATTTTGAGGAAGAAAACCGTCATCTCAAAATCCTGGTAATCAGAAGTGTCTGGAGATTTCGAGCTGTTAACACAGAGAGGTGGCAAAAGTATTTTCTAGGACAGCCTTATGGGCCAGAATGGCACCGGGAGTTGACGTAACTGAAGCCTGGGCAGGTTTCCGAAGCACAGCTGAGGTGGAGAGTAGGTGAGGGCTGCCGCAAAGGCCCCAGCATCTGAAGAGCACTGCACAGTTTGTCAGAGGCTTTCAGCTCCACGCTCTCACTTAGTCCTCACAGCAACCCCATGCAGTGATGGGTGTCACTCCTCTTCACAGCTGAGGAGACCGTGGGGAGAGGAAACATGAATTGCCCACTGGCAGGCAGGTGAGAAGAGACAGAGCTGAGACTCTCACCTAGTTCTTCCAACTCCAGGCCCAGCATCTCAGGACTGTATCCCAATGGCTCTTGCACCTGTATCAGGGCCAATGGCAGGGTCAGTGGCAAATAGCAGAGGGTCCTGAAAACAGATGGGAACATCTAGAAAAGGTAAGGAAGTTGTCTCCGTCAGCTCCAGCCACTGTAACAAATACCCTCATTTAGTTCTGCACTGGGAAGTGCATGATGAGAGTGCCAGAATGATCAAATTCTGGGGAGGACCCTGGCTCGACATCTCCTTGCTGTGTCTTTACATGGCAGAGAGCAGAGAGAGGAAGCTCACACTCTCCTGTCTCTCTTTCTGTGGGCACTAATCCCACCACGAGCGTTCTGTCCTCATCACCTCATTACCTCCCAAGGGCCCCAGCTGCAAAAACGATTACATTGGGGATTAGGGTTTCAATATAAATTTGGGGGAAATGCAAACATTCACTACATAGCAGAAGTATAGCGCCCTGGTGGCCCAGTTCATTTAGTGTAATAAACCTGGCGCTGTGCTAGGCTCTGGGGATATGGCCTGAACAAGGTAGGGAGGCCAGTGGATAAACAGGCAACTCCCACACAGAGGAACAAGCATTCTGGTGGAGGGACGTGCAGGGGAGGGCACCACACCCAGATGCAGTACTGGGCCTGATTCATTTTCCAAATATACAAAAATGACTTGAGGTTTGCAGAAGGAGTGAAAAACAAGTAAATAAATAAAGGTAGTTGCTGTAGGAGGGGAGATCCAAGAAGACTTCCCAGAAGGGGTGGACAGCCTTCTGGAGCTGGGGCCCTGAAGGGTGGGTAGGATCCTGATGTGCAGAGACTTGGAGAAGTATTGCAGCCCAAGGAAGAAGCATGGTCCCTGCAGAGGCAGGAAGTGGGAGATTCCTGGGAGTAATCACTCACCTTCATAGCCTGTGTAGGCACTGTATGGGGTAGGGTAACAGGAGATGCAGCTGGAAAAGCAGATGGGGGTCAAGACAGGCCTTCCAATGTTTCATTTTATCTCACAGGCAGTGGGGAGCTGTCGAGAGCATTTTGAGTGGAACAGTGATACTGTTGGCTCTGCATTTTGAAAAGGTGGTTTTCAGGGCAGTTTGGATGATGCTGGGGAGAGGCTGACAGGTTCAAGGTCATTCCTGAGGAGCAGGTAGCTGAGACATGATAAGGGGATTAGCAGGCTGACTTGAGGGCAGCACCAGCATACAAGCCCCAATCATATCCGAGAAGTACAGATCCACCTGGAGGAGCCAGGAATCAGAGGCAAGCTCAAGGCTGGTGATGAGCCAGAGGGCAGGGGCAAGGCAGATGAGAAGACTCCATGGGAGTGCAGGGCTAGGGTGGGAGGCTGGGGGCAGGGGTGTGAGGGCTATTGTTCGAAAGGGCCGCAGGTAGGCCCCTAATTGAATGTGGGTGTTCATGAGTGCATGTATGTGCGTTGGGCTGTACATGTGGATAATGATGCATGCACGGACGTGTCCCTGGCTGGGAGGAGAGGGCACTGGGCTAAACGGTGACAGACCAGGAGATAATGAGGGCCCCCAAAGGCCTGGAGGGGAGACATACAGGCTGGAGCAGGTCCTAATACCCACATGGGCACTCAACCCTTGGCCATCTCTGTAGCTATAGAAAACAGAGCAGTGAGCTTCCCAGAACGGTTTTGTTCCCTTGGTCATGCTTTACTGGAAGGCAGTGCCTGCAGCACCTCCCAGCTGTCCAGCTCAGGAGTCCAGCCACCGTGCCCCAGGCACCTACTTAGCATGTGACACCAGAGACACAGACATGAAAACCTAGTCTTTTTTAAAAAACTTGAATCAAACTTTATGGCACTTTCCACTGATTTTCTAGAAGTTTGTCCTCTGCACTCAAGGCTGAGGAAACCAGCTTATGGGCAGGCTGGTCATTCCAGGGGGTTCCTTTGAAAACTTCCGGGGTGTCCAGGAGCCAGCAGCCTGCTGCGCACGGGACGCAACGCCGGGTGAAATCCCAGATGAAAGTGAGCGGCATCGCCGAGACAAACCCAGATCCTTTTCAGCACAGCGACTGCTTCCTTTCTCCCTTCCTCCCACAGCTCGGCTAGAGTTTACTGCCCAGCCGAGCTCCGTGGAGCGTTTCAGAGCCATCCGTGCCGCTTGCCCCCCAACAGGGCGACGCCGGCTGGCTGACCCCTCGCCTGCTGGGGGGTACTGTACCCACGGCCGGGGCTTCGCTATCCCTTTCCTCCCCTCCCGCTGCTGACGCACGCTTCCTATAATAAGCCTCTGTTACTTGGAGCTGGGGCGGCTCCGTAGTAAGCCGAAACCGCTACTATATTTACACCCTTTCCACATTTAGACAAAGGCTATTTTTAACAGAAGGTCTATTTGTGGGGGTTGCCCACGTCACACTGTTCACATGCATCTCACCATCCTCAGTCTGTTCTTCTGATTTCACACTTGTACCGGGCCTCTCTCCTTCTCTCTCTCCTTCTCTCCATCATTTTTCTTTCATTTCTTCCTTCCTTTCTCCCATTTTCTTCCTTTTTAAAATCAGATTGAGGTCTTTGGCAGGCTGTTTGGCCAGAGCCCTTCAGGAGACAGTGAGGCCCAGTCCTCACAGAGCAGAGTGGGCAGTGTGGCCACGTGCTGGGCTATGAACTGTTCTTGGCACCTACTGTGAGGACCAGCAGAGACCCCAGTGCCCAGGGGCTCCATATTGGCCCGTTCTGCCTCCAGGTTTATGTGGGCAGGATGCTGGGACCACGAGAGTCTGCCCTTTTCTCCTCATGCCAATCTAGTTTTATTGGAGGGGGGACGGGTGTGCACGTCTGTGTGTGTGTGTGTGTGTGTGTGTGTGTTGGGGGAGAAGTGGTGAGCAGGGTCAGAGGAAAATAAGCCAATGCGTTCATCATTCGTGCAGAACACTTTTTCAACTTAAAAGTTAATTTTATCAGATTTGTCTAAGATGACACAGTTTTTGTTTGTTTGGGTGAAGGCGGTTTCATATTTCCTAGATGCATAATCCACTTATGAAAAAGAGGGGGGATACATGGAGTTAGCACATGTCAAGTGCTTGCTGTAGTCAAGCCCTATTGGGCACCAGGGAGATCTGGACTCAGACAGCAGAGCTATAAGGGGTGGTCCTGCCTGCACCAGGTTTCAGGTGAGGAGATTGAAGCCCGTGGAGATCCAGGTCAGGCCTGAATTCACTTAGCTGGTAAGCGGCTGTGCTGGAACTTAAATCTTTACAGACTGCGTGCTGGCCCCAAATCTCACACCTCCCCCATTGTTCCCTTTTCAGCTCCTAAAACACGCTAGTCTCCATTAGCACTGTTTCTGTTATTTTCTTTCCCTAGTTCTGCTCCTCTCCTCAGCCCCCACCCCAATGAGAAGAGACCTTCCCCACCTCAGAACCCCATCTGCATTTCCTTGGTCTACTCTTCAGATTATGAGTCCTCTCAAATACAGGCATGTCAGAATCTAAAAAGGACACCAGAAAAGGCCTGGTGGGCACTGAAGTGTCCCAGAGAAACCCCTTGTTGCCGAATCTTATGTTTTTCCTCCCAACAGTCAATTTGGATTGTAGCTTCTGAGTAAAATATTTTTACTGCATTTCTGAGAGAGGAGAGCTGAGATTTGAATCCACATCAGGCTGTGCTAGAAACAGAATACAGAGCCCATCATAGGATGCCCTGCCCTCTGTAGCCTAACTTCTGAAAGTCTCATAAAACATGTGAGAACCGAATGCTCCCTGAGCCCCCATATTCAAGCCTTTAAAATTGCTGATTCTGGTTCAGACGTTTCCTGGAGACTCTGATAAAAGATTATTGTCTTCTTGGTGTCCTAGACATGAGGGGTCCTGAGCCCAGGAGTCTAGCAGCTGTAACAAGAGGCAAGTCACGTTGCTTATATTTAATTCAATGTCTTCATCCCTAAAATAGAGATCATAATGCCCCCTTGCCCACTTAGCCACTTCACAATTTGCAGAGATGTTGTAATGAGAGAATGCATGTGAGCGTGCTGCTTTGAGAGTGGGCAAACGCAACAAGACAGCTAGCTGCTAGTGCTGATGTTTTTCATCCTTAGTGTGGATGTTGAGAGAGAGCTCAGGAAGGCCAGGTGATATGGACAAGGTCACACAGCAAGTAAGTGGTTGAAATAAAGGCACAATAGCCCTGTGTCCCTCAGCAAGGGGCTGAAAAGAAATTACAGAGCCAGTGGGAAGGCTCGGGTGCTGAGCTTTAGCAATGCTGGGCTGAGCTCAGTACAGAAATGGGGACACTGATTTGGGATGAATCCCAATGCTCTCCCCAGCTGACCCCGACTCCCTGTACCTTGGTCCCAGTGGCTTCTCAGGCTTCTCTGCAGCATGGGTGTCCTGCCTTGGCCAGAGCCGAAATCCCAGAGCAGTGAAAAAGGAGCCAGTGTCACGGGGCTTCTGGTTTCAGGACGCACTGGAAAGGTGAGAAGGAAGCTTGTCTTCCCATGGATCTGGGCCAGACCTGGGTGGCGGGGCCTCCCCACCAGGAGCTGGGACGTTCCCCAGGTGCCCGGGCATCCCCAGGTCAGGAGGGCCCCCAGCACTTTTTCAAAGCATTAGCTGGGTCAGAAAATAAATCATTCAGCCTTTTGCGGAGACCAGATGCTTTGTTGGTTTCAGGCAAAACCTGCCCCAGAATCTGCAGCCTGGGAAGGCCTTGTGCCCACCTGGATTAGGGGCTAGTTTGGGGAAAAGAGGTCCCTACTCTTTGTACCTGCTTCTTGGAGGACTTGATGAGATGATCCCCCACACCTTGACCTCCATGACTTTGCCCTTCACACTTTGGCCATGCCCTTCTCACCAGCCACCACTCCACCTCTCTACCCCAACCCTCATCAGATTTTCACCTGTTTTCAAGGTTCAGGTATTGCTCCCTATGTGAAATCTTGTCTGGCCCTCTTTCACTCAGTCAGGAATAATTCACCCCTCCCTGCTCCCTTCTCTGTGCCCTTAGTGTTCTCTGTGAACATGGTAGCTGACACAGGCTGGTCTGTACTGGAGTTATCCTGGCACCCAGCCTACAAACAGAGGAAATGTGCAGTTCATTCATGGAATTTGAGTCAGGCTTAGTTTTCACCTCTTCTGAGGGTGGAGCAGAGCCTCCGGGTAAGAGGGTCACAGACAGTGTAGTGGTGCCCCACCAGCTCCCCTTTTAAGGACCAACGCACACTCCCCCTCCTCGAGCTGCTGAACGTCACCTGTTTACCTGCTAATGACTCACAGCTGCACCCTTTCTCCAGAGAATGGCTCTCAGAAGACAGAAGCTACATCTCCACGAGGTTACAACTTTCTCCCCGTACTTGCTCCCCAGTCACTGCCACCACAGGCAATGACTGAGTGACACAGAAATGCAAAAGGGCAGTCCCCTCCCCTCATGAAGGGACACCTCTGCAGTGTGCTTTAGGCTCCAGAGAGTCAGTCCACTTCTACCCCTTTGGATCAGGCCAAGGCTGGCCTTCCCTGAGATCATACTTTAGGATGACCAGCCTAAATTTCAGTTTTAGCACTGAAATTCCCATGTCCATCAGTTTGGGGCAAATGGGGCTGATTGACTAGCTTAGACTGGGTTACCAGATTTAGCAAATAAATATGCAAGATACCCAGCTATTTTTGCATTTCAGATAAACAAAAAATACATTTTGAGTATAAAGAGGCCTCATGCAAGACTTCCAACATACTTACAGTAAGAAATTACTCATTGTTTACCTGAAATGTAAATTGCCCTGGGCAGCCTGTATTTTATCTGCTTGCCTGGCCCTCAACCACATCTGTGTTTGTCTCTCTCCCTGCTCCTATCCTGCTTCCTTTCCTCTCTCCCTTGCAGATTTTTCCTGAAGATCACTCCCCCAGTGAATGACATGTACCTAAATCCCTGCTTCAGGCTCTGCTTCTATGGAACCTGGCCTAAGACTGTTGTTTGTCCCTCTCTGCTGCCTAAGGTGGCCAGAGAAGTCCTTTCATTTCCCCTGAATGTTGCAGAATCTTTCTTTTTGGTCAGACTTCACTTGGTCCACCTTGGCTAGAGTAGGGGAAATCATGACACCAATTCTTGCCAGCTGAGGTCCCCCAGGTCCTCACAACAGCCCTGAGTGATGGCTACAATTCTTATAACCATTTTTAGATGAGAAAACTGAGGCAAGAGAGATGCAACAGCTTACCTGGCTGCACAGAAAGTGGCAGAGCTGAAATACAGAACCATAGTTCCCTGCCTCTAAGATTCCTGCTTCATCAGTGCCTCCCAGGGAATCCAGGAGAGACACAGGAGCAAGGCTTTAGCTTTGCTGATCTACCCCCTCCTGACCCCTGCAGCATTCGGACTTCAAGCTTTGACCTTGTCTCTTGGCACTGGAGGGATAGGGCAATTCTAGGTAAGCTCTCTGGGTGACCCTAGCCACTAACTTTACATTTGTGCAGAACTGGCTTCCCAGAAACCCCAGGAAGATGGGGGTGTCCAGAAATCCATGTGGCCACAGCCCCCTTTAGGAAGGCTCTATTTTCATTCATCTATGACAGAGCTATGTTCATGGCTTAGGGTCTGAGCCTCAATTTAACATGATAGATCATGACAACTAGATGAAATTGACCTCTGGGGGGCCATTGAGCTATTGCCCAATAGGATTTGAAGTTTCCATAGACCTGACATTCATGTTTAGTTAAGTACTTAACCTGGTACCTGGTACAAGGTAGTGCTCACCTAACAGTGGCTGTAAGTAGTAGTATTTATCCTAAGCAATAGTAATAAGAACATCTGATGAATGAACCTGAAACCCATCATTCTCAGCAAACTGACACAAGACCAGAAAATCAAACACCACATGTTCTCACTCATAGGCAGGTGATGAACAATGAGAACACTTGGACACAAAAAGGGGAGCATCACACACAGGGGTTTGTTGGGGGGGCTATGGGGATAGTGGGAAGGAGGGTGGGGGAGAGTTAATGTGGTGAGAAATGTCAGGTATAGGTGATGGGGGGATGGTGGCAACAAACCACCTTGCCATGAATGTACCTATGCAACGATCTTGCATGATCTGCACATGTACCCCAGAATCTAAAGTACAATAAAAAAAGAACATCCCATTCCCCAGATAACATGAGACTGATATGGATATGTCCTATAGCATACTCAACAGGCTTCAGCTTAAAGCCCTCCAAAGATGCGGTGAGTTGCCTCAGAAGCCAGTGAGTTTTCTGTCATTCACAGGGAAGAAAGGGAGGAAATTTGTTTATCTACCTACCGGTGGGAGATAATTTCCATCCGTTATCTCTTTTAAGCAAATGCTGAGATGTTCCAGAAGAGGCTGGATGACAGCTTGTGATGGCGTGCCAGCTTCTGAGGGGCTGAACTAGAATGATATAGAGGTCCTCCCAGACCTGAGACTCCAGGAGTCTTTGAAAACGCTGACGTCCCACATTTATAAGACCAGTGGCCACTCTGGTGTCCAGAAATCTGGCAAATCGTTCTAAAATAGTGTCACAGGCTCCAACCCTGCACTTTTCAGAACTGTCCACACACTTAGACCAATCAGAGACCTGGCTTGTGCCCCTGAGTTGGGGGGTGGGGACATTGACCTATGGGCCTTCAAAATCCTCCTGACCTGCAAGTTCCTCGGCATAGGAGACTACACCAGACCCTCTTTCTTCTTGCCTGTCACCACACTATGCCTCCCCTCTTCTCAAGCCGCTCAGCTCAGCCACAGACAGAGTCAGACATGCTCAGTTGCCAGCCCTACAGCTTCCCAGCTTTCTGCTCCCTCACCCACAGCTGTCAAAAGGATACCCCAGAGTCCCTGTTTCACACACACACACACACACACACACACACACCAAAACAAACAAACAAACAAAAAACCCTTTATGGAATCTTTGCCCACAATCACAAAATCACAGGGCTGAAAGACACGGCAAGTACCTAGCCCAAAGCTGAGCAGATCCCTTAAGTCCAGGCCTCTCAAGAACTCCCCTACCAGAATCCTCCATCTGCACACCTCCACAGTGGAGAGCTCGCTCTCAGCTGGTGTCACCCTTCCTAGCGTTGAACTCCTCGGCCTTTAGAAGGTGCTTCTCGTATCCAGGTGCCAGGCATCCAGGTATCCAGGTGACTTCTTCTGGCTTCCTCTCATTGGACCTAGTGTTTTAAGGGATGGCACAAGAGTCTAATCTTGTTGGAAGGTGGTGTGCAAAGAAGTGCCGGAAGACACATGGGAGGAAGTAGAGAGAGATGAAGTCAGAGGAGGTGAGAAACATCAGAGAGAGAATTGGCAGGGAGATGCACAATCTAAAAGGGACCTGTATCCTGCATGCTGACGATTTTTCCATTATGCTTTAAAAAAAAACTCTGTTGCTCTTCAGCAGAATGGAAAACATGTCCATCCCAAATAACTTACTCTCTGAGAACTGCAGAATAAACGGGAGCGTTGTATGACCTATTGTGCTGATGAGAAAAGAGTAATCAGGAAGGGAGAAGACTCAAAACTGTGTTGCATGGAGAAGAGTTGAAAGAACTGGGTCTCTATCCAGAAGAAGGGATTTGGCTGGTAAAGTGTTTGCCTCTGACAGTCCTTCCTGGGAAAGAAGGATTGGACTGATTCTAAACAGAATGAAGAATTGGACTTAGGACCAAAGGATAAACCACCAGAGTGACCAAAACTTTCTACTAGACAGAGCTGTTTAACAGTTGGTAAGGTAGTGAGAAGTCCCTGTCCCTGATGGTGTCCAAGCAGTGGGGGCACTTGATGTTTTATGTCTGACAGTCCATGAGTTTTCTTTGAATGCATGCATATCACCAACACACACACACACACACACACACACACACACACACACACTCTGAAGCCTGGCCATATAAAGCCAGGTGAGGCACACGAGTGTGGGGCGTGCATCTCTCACTTTCCTTAACTTTGGCCACCCAGAGATTTTCCCATTGCAGACTTGGTTGTCAGCAAGAAATAAAAGCCTTTCCTCTCTCCTTGGGAGGAGCAGAGCAGATTGTCTGGATCTGCTGCATGCTGCCCTGGCTCTGGTCTCAGCACCAAACGCGTTCCTTCTGCTCAGTCTGTTCCCGTTTTGACAATGCAGAGGGGAGAGCTGGAGAAAGTCCCGCAGCCCAGAGCCCTGGAAGCAGAGGGCGGGGCTTTGTTGTCGGACAGGACGGATCGTATTTGCATTCAAGAAAGACTAGGCAGAGCCCCTTGCTCCCAACACAGGCAGAAAGTTTGGCTGGGGCTGGCGCCAATCCTCAGGCATCTTTTGAAGAGAGTGTTACCTGCTGTCGTCCTTTCACTGTTTTCTCAAGGGCAGAGCCTGAAAAAGGTTTCCGCTGGAGGAAACTTCTCTAAACCTCTCTAGCATCCTGGAGATTAAAATAAGCTGTTTTTTCTCTGCAAAAGGGATGAGATGCTCTGCTACCTGAGGGTGGAGTACTAGGCTCTTCGCCTGATTAAGATTCGGAAAATACACTTTTTGACTACAGCATTGTATGTCCCATGACCAGCCAGTAGTGATCCATTAAACAATGTTACTCGAGGAAGATTCACTCAGTACCTACTCTGTGCTAGGCCATGCCTCCCAGGCACCGGGGAGCAAAGGGGGAGAGATCCAGGACTTACCCTCAAGAAGCTTATAGTCCAGTGGGAGAGACCATCACAAGCAAAAAATTTAAATCTATGCAGTCAGGGCTCCAGGAGAGCTTTGCTCTGAGTGCACTAGCTGTCTGGGAGCATCTGGGATAGCGTCTGCAGGGAAGGGATGCTTGGGATGCGTTTTCAAGAATACACCGGATTTTATGAAGCTGCAAAGGGCAGGAATAGGAAGGGGTCTGTGCACGCAAAGTTCTGGGAAAGACATGGAAAAGCTTTTCTTTATTTAAGGAACTATGAGATCTTTGACATGACCAGAGGCGCTACTATGCAGACAGGAAAGTGCAAAGGATGAATCTAGAGCAGAGGTTTTAACCAGGAACAATTTGTATCCCAGGGATACGTGTTTGTCACAAAGAGAGGAGCAGCAGTGCCACTGGCATCTAGAGGGTAGAGGCCAGGAACGCTGCTGAACATCCTATCATACTACCATGTGGGCAGCCCTCACAATCCATGATCTGGTCCAGAACCTCGATAGTGCTGAGATAGAGAAACCCTGAGCATGGTAAGGTGTTTAGGACCTTCTGCCCACTGCAGAGAAGCAGCAGCCACACCAGGAAAATGGGAGCTCTGTTAGGGGCACTGTGCTTTCTGAGGGTCACACAGAGAAGGCATCCAGAGGAGGGAAGCCAGGGGAGTGCTGAGCTTTCAGATTCTGTGCTCTGGAGTGCCCCGTACCTGTGCTTCAGCCAGCCCTCCCAGCTTTATTTTCTGTACACATTTGATAAGCCTGCATCCAGTGTCTACCTCCAAATGTTGATAAAAATATTGAACACAAAAATTTCAGAGAAAATAATGACTTCGATTCATAAAATGTTATTCAGTTTATGGGGCATTTTACATCCTTCATCTCATTTATATTCATTTTACAAAACAAATATGAATCTAAGAGATGTTCTGCAATCTAGGAATTATTTAACTATAACATGTTCAGCTCCCATCTCTTCTCCTAGACTGGTCCCTGAGTGTTCCAAGGACCCATGCATCTAGTCACAAAGGTTGCTGGGAGTATCCTCCATCTTGGCCTTAAAGGACTCCCTTTCAGCTTCTTGGATTCAGATCTGTGTGAGGGGTTAAGAGCAGGTTCCCTGGTCTCCTTCTGCCCCTAGCTGTGACACTCACATACCCTTCTGACTACCGGGAACCTCTCCCTCCATGAGGCTGAATTGGTAAGAGGACCTCTCATGGCTAGCAGGCAGGGACAGCTGCTCAGCTCATGTTCTCTGGCCAAGAAGTGTTACTGACCCTGTGATTTGGCCCTTCATCCAAACTGGCAGATGGGTACAGGTGCCTTGCCATGATACTGCTTCCCCTCTACCAGGCATGCCTGACCATTAAATCGCCCAGCGGAGGATAGCACCAGTCAGCTGAGGAGTGGGCTCTTTCCAAGTGGAACCCCAAAACACTGCTAATCTAAAATGTCACTGTTCTTAGGGACAGCACAAATCAACCACGCCAAGTCACACACTGCAGAAACACTCTCAATAGTCAACACTAGGTGTTCTAACAGCTTGTTCAAGCCTGTGCATCTGTGGTTTAGAAGTTTAGAACATGGCAATCTTTTACCCCAATAGCTCTCTGGGAACTGATTTCCCATATTCCCAAAGCAATAGCCAGCTCCCAGCTTCATCATTCAGGAAAAAGAGCAAGCGTCTCCCCTTCATCCTCTCCATCTCCCACAGTACATTAAGTACAAGCCCAAGGAGAAGAATCATGAGCAATGAATCTTCATCAAACAATAAAATCCTGTCTGGTGCCAGACCTACCTCCACCATCCAAGCACTGCCTGCCCTGTCCCCCCATTAAACCTCTTACCATTGTAGCCGGTGGCTCCCAGGGCACTGTCCTTTCCGTGGCTCCTCCTCCCACCAGCATGGCCCAGCGGCTCTCTCCTGCTGCTGTGCTTCCATCCCTGTCCAATAACATTGCTCTTTCTCCAGCAGGGTCCAGCCACTTTGTCACAAGCTACATCTGTGGAGAGTACCTACCCCTGACTGCAGGGTGGGATGGATAAAAGGATAAGAAGGGGACAGGAGCAGATGGAGAAAGAAGGTGGCAAGACAGGGCAGGCAAGAGATGGTGGTGGCTGAGTCTAGGGTGCTGATTATGGAGTGAAGGGAAAGAGAGGCGTGAAAGCTGAGCCTTTGCTGAAAAGAATGTCAAAGGAAGCTCAAGCACTGGGAGGGGTGAGGGCAGAAGAGGGGTCCTTTCCAACTGTAGGACCTTTAAACAGTACAGAGCCTATACTGGCTTGGAACCGTGCCATGCCTCTGATCCTAGGGAATAAGCATCTCTTTTGGGGTGCAGGGCAACAGCACCCATTTCTCCATGAGCCGCGTGCTTGCATTTTCCAGTGGGATGCTCTCCAGGTTCAACCAGATCCTCTTGTCTTGTGCTTGTTGATCGCCTGGGCATGATTCCCTCCAGCTCAGCAGAGTGGTAGGGGATCGGGAGCTCACAGCACAGGGGCTTGAACCCGGTGGGGGCTGGGCATTGGTCCCTGGGACTCTGTGGCAGTGAGGCAGCCACGCTGTGTCGAGTCTGCGTGAGGGGATTTCTAAAAATACATCTGTCCTGCTGCTCATGGGGCTCGTGAGTGCCAGGCAGACGGGATAGGCGTGTACAACCCGCTCCCTCCTCTGTCCCCAGTGCCTCCCCACTACCTCTTCTCATCCAGATGATTCCACGAGCCACCTGCCTGCTCTCCCTCTCCCCATGGACCACCAGGTACTATAGTTACTAAAAACACGGGGTCCTGTTGGGAGACCACACAGCAGCCAAAGCCTCATTTCATTGATTCACTCACTCATTCATTCAATCCTCAGCATGCAGCACATATACATTTAATGTGCCAACGTGGCACGCTTTTTCAAGGCCAGGCTTGTGGCAGGTGCTACAGATTGGGTGAGCGAAGGCAGACACAGAAGGACGCAGTGTATGAATCCATGCATGCAATGCTCGGGAATAGGCAGATCTACTCTGCAACAATGGAAGTCACAATACCGATCACTTCTGGGAGGGGACATGTAGCTATTGACTGAGGAAGGGCAGGGTGGGCTTTCTGGGGTCTGGCAATGCTCTGTATCATGATCTGAGTGATGGTCTCAAGGGTGTAACAAACTGTGAAAATGCACTGAGCTGCACACTTGAGATCTGTGCCTTTTAGTGTTGTCGGTTAGACCTCAACAATTTTTTAGATGTATATAAAATATAATTCCGGCTTTACTTTTTGGAGCTATACACATATCTATGACTCAAGACTCGAGGAGAAAACTATCAATACCTTAACAGTATTTGTCTCTGATTGGTAAGATTATGGTAAACTTTTAATTTCCTTCTTCATACTTTTCTGGACTTCCCAAATATTCTACACTGAAGAGACCTTGTTTAAGTAATGATTAAATGTATTAAATGTTATTTTAAAAGTAAGAACCCTTGAGGTGGGACAACCAGCAAGCACGAGGCAGGTGGCTGTCTTCCCAGAGAGGCCAAGCCAGCTCACAAGCTTTTGCCCTTTTGGGCAGCAAGGACACTGGCTTAGGAGTCCTGTTCCAGGTCTGAGATTTCAGTGCAGCTAAATAAAGCTCTTGGCCCGCTGGGGTTGGTGAGGTGGGGCTGCTTGTGGAAGCCTCGGGGTTTTCCTCTCATGCCCGAGGGGAAGGAGGCTCCAGGGCTTTCAGAGGCTTGCCAGGCCCATTCTCACCCTGGCAGCCGTTTAGACCAGCCTGACTCAGAGTCCCGTGCAGTTCTAACATCTTAGGATTGGAACTGTGAGTCCCAGCCTGCCTGGAGGTCTCTCTCATGGAGGGGGGATAATTTCAGGATCCTCCACCACATCCCTTCAGCAGGAAGGACATGGCAGTGTATGCAGTTTGGGCGCACAGAGAGGTAGAGTGAGCTAATGGTGCAAGTGAAAAAAAATAGATCAAACCCTGGAAACTCTAAGGAAGGAAGACAATGGGACATGGAGGAATCACTCGGGGGGCCTTGGTTTTCCACTGGGAAACGAGGCTGTTGTGAGATGAGCATGTAGAAAATGCTGGAATGGGAGGCTGACTTTGTGTTCTGGTTTTGGTGACGCTTTAGGACATGGAGACTGGCTACATGGCTGGCTCCCGGGCCTCCTGCTCCAATTCCAGTGCCCCACTTGCTCAGCTGCCACATCCCAGACATAGCAGGGGCAGGATAGATTTCCTCGTATGTGCATCTGAAGCCTGATTTCTGCCTTGGCAAAGCTACCGTGGTCATGTGATGAGGATCAGCTTGTGATTCACGAATGTATTTTGTAGTTCTAACTTGGATCCTAAAAACACTTCCCTCTTCCCTCCCACCTCCCTCTCCTCTGCCCACAACACGAAGGCTCCCACAGAGATGTCATGTGAAGCCTTCTCAGGCTGAGCCAAGGGAAGAGCCAGTGGCCAGCTCTGCCCTGTGACACACACAGCCTCCAGCAGTCACATGGTCTCCAGCTGCCACCACCTGCCCTCTGTCCCCGGCCTGCTACGCTCTCCCTGGCAGGCTTCCTGAGCTGATGCTTCCCTCCAGGCTGCAGCATAGCAGACAGTGGGACTGACAGACAGAGGGTACAGGGCCAACAGGCTTGGACAGTTCTGTTCCCAGCTGACCTTGGGGTAGGAACCCAACCAGGAGGCTCCTGGACACTACATGGTGTGTCCTGCAGGGAGGTGCCTTGCTGGCCTGATCCAGAGGTAGATGGGGTATTGGCAGCTGGTTCCCCACAGCCAGCCCCAGCTCCACGAGCAGGGAGCCTGAGCCACAGGTGCTGAAAATAAGGCAGTGCAGGGAGCCAATGGCAGCATCAAGTGTACCTCATGGAAAGGCTGGAAGCAGGACATTACCAGGCCTTCCAGAGAGGGAAGAGGAAAAAAGCAGGAGTCACCTCTGTACATATTCACAAAAAAGAAAAAAAAAATGAAAGTTCTCAATCGAGAGCTGTTTTGCCACCTGGGGGACACTTGGTAACGTTTGAAGACATCGTTGGTTGTGTAAGACATAGTTGGTTGCTGGCATCTAGTGAACAGAGGCTAAGAATGCTATTGCTGAACAGTCTGCGATGCTCAGGACAGCCTCCAACCCCAACAAAGAATAACCCAGCCTCAAATGATAGAGTTGCTGTTGAGAAACCCCTACCTATAGAGAAAGTAGCATTGCTAGGGAAGATCTGAGCAGGGTCCCATGAATAAACCTGCCAGAGTGAGCTGCAGCTATTAGTTCCAGGCTTAGAACCCTTCCGTGTTTGTTTAGTGCCTTCAAATTCGAGCTTACACCCTTGGGCACAGGCACCAAGACTTCCTGCCATGATCAAGCCTTGGCTTGCCCTTCAGCCTCATCTCCCACTCAGTTTTGGTCACGCCAGACCGTCAACATCCCAAATACTCCAAGATCCTTGCCCTTGAGGAAGAAGATTCCACACCCTGCCTGGAATGGTCTCTCTCCACTTCTGTCCCCCGCTTCCCTGTTCTGAGTCCAGCTGTGACATCCTTGAGAAGCCTTCTTTCATTGCTATCCTGCATCTTCCTTGTTCCTGGGATAGCACACAGCCCCTCTTCCATAGAACATCACACAGGACAGATGCTGGGATGGCTGACTTATATATCTGTCCATCCCTCCAGACTGTTGTGGGTTCCCTCAACAGGGTGAACTTTAACAACAGAAGCCACCAGTTTCTCCTGATAGATGGGCAGATCTGGCCTCAATGGAAGAAGATACTTGGGGAACTGGAGAAAATACAGAGGGAGATGTGAAGTCAACTGGGCCATCAGAAGAAGCTGGGAAGCAGGGGCAGGAAAGAGTCCTGAGAAACTCACCAAATAGGGGCCTGGGAACAACGCCACAGAGGAGCAGTTGGTCTGAGAGACCAAATGGGAGGTGGTCTGCCAATTCCAGAGGAGGATCTGTAAGCTCCCAGTGTACTTCAGGGTGGGCAAATGGCATGCAAAATTGGGATTGCCACCAAAATGATTTTTACAGATGGGGAAAATTAATCATTTACACTTAAAAGCAGCTTTGTGGAGAAGGTAGGGTAAGGGACATTCCCATTCTATAATGAAAGAAGCTGAGGCTTGAGGAGGTAAAGGGATTTTCCCATATTGCCAAGCACCTCATCCCACCACCTCTTCTCTTTGGGCTGCATCATTCTGAGTCAGCCAGGACAAGATCGGTCAGCTCATTCCTGCACCATTAGTCTGATTTCCATGGGCAATCCCAAAATAAGACAAAAAAGAACAATTCTCCAATGCCATTTCTGGGTGCTCATTTATTCCCAGAATTGCTTTGTTCTTGCTTTTTACAGCTTTATTAAGATGTAATTGACCTCTAATAAATTGCACATATTGAATGTGTATAGTGTGATTGGAGTTAACATGTATACTCCTGTGAAACCATCACCATCATCACCACATTTAAGACTATAAACATGACTGTCACTCCTAAAAGGGATTATCCATCACCCTGACTCCTCTTCATTCTCCCAACAAGCAGCCCTGACCTGATTTCTTTTTTTTTTTTTTTTTAAATTTTTTATTGGATTTTAGGTTTTGGGGTACATGAGCAGAGAATGCAAGACAGTTGCGTAGGTACACACATGGCAGTGTGCTTTTCTTTCCTTCTCCCCTTCACCCACATTTGGCATTTCTCCCCAGGCTATCCCTCCCCACCTCCCCCTCCCACTGGCCCTCCCCTTTTCCCCCCAATAGACCCCAGTGTTTAGTACTCCCCTTTCTGTGTCCATGTGTTCTCATTTTTCATCACCCGCCTATGAGTGAGAATATGCGGTGTTTCATTTTCTGTTCTTGTGCCCTGACCTGATTTCTATTGCTGTAGATTAATTGGCATGTTCTAGAACTTATACAAATGGGCTCATAGAGCATGTATTCATTTTTGTTTGGTTTCTTTCACTCTACATAATTATATTTTGTTTGTCTGTTTTTGTTTTTGCTTTTTAGTGCTCTAGTGAGGCTAGCATAATTATTTTGAGGTTCAAGCATGTCATTACATGTATTAAAAGTTCATTTCTTTGTATTGCTGACTAGTATTTCATTATATGGATGTATCACAATTTGTTTCTCCACCTGCTGCCATGGACATTTGGATGGTTTCTAGCTTTTGGCTACTACAAATAAAGTTGTCATGAACATTTGCATACAAATCTTTGTGTAGACATATGTTTTTATTTTTGGGGGATTACATACCTAGTAGTTGAATGGCTGGGTTATATGATCAATTTATGTTTAACTTTTTAAGAAACTACCAGCTATTTTCCAAAGTCATTGTACCATTTTACACTCCCACAGCAGTGTGTGAGAGTTCCAATTCCTCTATATCTTCACCAACACTAAGTTTGGTGAGTCTTTTCAATTACGGCCGTTTTAGTGGGTTTGTAGTGGTATCTTATTATGGTTTTAATTTGTGTTTCCCCAGTGACTGATGATGTTGAGCATCTTTTCCTGTACTTATTTGCCATCCTTATATTTTAATTGGTAAAACGTATTTTACCAATTAAAGATAGAGTTTTCAAAATTATGAACATGGTATTTGGAATCCATCAGACCTGGTTTCACTTTCTGGCTTGGCCATTTACTGTGCAATTTAGGATAAGTGGCTTAACCTCATTGAACTTCATCTTCCTCTTGTGTAAAATGAGGATAAAAGAACCTGATAAGGTTAGAGAATACCTCACAGCTATACAAAAGGTGACAAACATTATTAATAATTTTTATAACATTCTCTCTTAGACCAGTTGGCATTATAACAAGCAAGACCCCTGGCATACCTCAGAAACTAATCTCTGCAGGAATTAAATGGTGTTTTTTTTTCCAGTACCGTAGATATACTAAATTTTTTATCCTTAGGTATTGGAAGTATGAAATTTAGTACAAGTCTATTATGTCACAGCAGAAACAGTCTTTAGAGATATCTAAACCAAGGCCACGCCCGTAGTCCAGGTCCTCTAGAAGTAAGAGCCTGAGGCAAGAATTACAATGCTGGGACTTTATTTGAGAGGTGCAAACCTAGAGTACTTAGGGTGAGGAAAATATCAGGAAGGAATACAGGAAGCTTTGGAGGTTATTGTGCAAGTTTCCACTACACAAGAAAATTGTCGAAGAGACACGGTAGGTCTCTTGACAGAAGTGCTCGCTCAGCTCCCAGAAATTCCCTGGAAGGCTTACAAAGAGAAAGCACACTTCCCAGAAGCCCAAGGAGGGAAAAAGCAGAGGGTGCCTGTCTGACAGCTTCCTTCCCATGGTCAAGATTGACTTCATGGAGAGCAATGTTCCCTCCACTTCTGGGGCATGTTGTCCAGCACCATGGTGGCCATATGGTGACACACATCCCTTAGGTGCTGTGGCATTTCACCTAAGCCTAGAAGTCAATGGGCAGCTTCATGCAGGTGGGAACCAGCCCAGGGAGAAATCATGTAGCCAGCCAGAAAGTGCACCAGAGTTACAGCCTGTCTTAGTCTGGGAACCCCCAGAAGAAGATCCTGAGTCAAAGATTTGAATGCAAGAGGCTTTGCGAAGGAAGAGACTTCACAAGAAGCACCAGTAGAGGAAACAAGGAAGGGAGGGAAAGCTGGGGGCGTGGGGGTGGCAATGTGCTGTTTGGAGACCTCTGGGAGACAATAAGAAACACATTTTAGGATTTTCCCGTGTTGACTACTACCTTCCCTCCCCCAAGAGAAAGGAGGGCCAGTCTCTGGCAGTAGGGTTTTTTTGGCATATCAGATACTGCATCTGCCACATCATAGGCCAGAAGCTTTTTTTCTTAATTGGCCAGGAAGTATTTTAGGTTTGTTGGCTACATGGTTTCTGTTGCAACTAGTCAACTTTGCCCTTGCAGCTCAGCCTCAGGCAAAACAAATGTGCAGGGCTGTGTCCCAATACAACGTTAGTCACAAAAACAGGCAGCCAGTTGGCAGGCGTAGTTTTCAGATCCCTGTGCTCCAAGTATGATGCACCCCGTTTGCAGATAGAAAAACTGAGGCCTAGCAGAGAAAGGTAACTGATCATGTAGCCAGTCAGAGGCACATCTGCTGACTTTCTGTTCAATATTTTCTCTGCTGTGCCTTGCTGTCTGTCTACTGAGGCATGTGTCTACTGAGACACACTGTCTACTCCGTGTGTGTGTGTGTGTGTGTGTGTGTGTGTGTGTGTGTGTGTGTGTGTTTAGAGAACTGGCAACCAGAATTCTCCCAGAAAGTATGTGTATAACCCATATTTTTTAAATGGTGGTGGTTTCCTTCCTCTTTGTGGCTAGAGAGACTCCAGCGCCTGAAGCTTTACAGACTCCAAGAATGGCTCGAGGCAGCTATCTCCCCAAGCATCACTGAGTGGAGCTGCTTTGGAAGCCTCCTCCGTGCCAGCCTCTTCCACCAGCCTCTGCCTCTGCTGCCTTGGCAGAGTGTCTCCCAGCAGTGGCCACAAAGCATTTAGAGCATTGGATCCTGTAAAAATCTAAAAATATCCAGGAATGTGTGCACATATGTGGCCCTTCTGTGATCAAAACATCTGGGAAGAAGATCAAATGCTCCTCCTTTAATTTGCTTAAACTTCTTCGAGGACTTGGAAAGGGAAAGGATGTTGAAAGTCATTGACTTTAAGGGGGTGGGGTGGAGGGAGGGAAGGACGTCACAAGGCTTTGTTTTTTTAAAGCAAAGTAAGTTATGTGTATGCAGAATCCTTCCCTGGAGTGAGTCCTGGACCTTGATTTCTTTGGGATTCTGGGGATTGTTTCTCATAACAGGGGCGGAAAGTTTATTGGCTACAGACTTGAATTCCTGATTTTATGCCTTTTTTTTAAAAGAAGATCAAAATGCCAAGCCCCTCAATCAAAACATTAGGAGCAGTGATAGTGTAATACATCACTAAATGATAGATTTGAAGAAGGCCTGGTGTAAGCCAGGCATTTTTCAGATGTGGACATCAAGACCCAAAGGGAGAGCTTTCCTTGGTATCCCCCCTAACTCTCAGACCACTGGTGCATTGGAAAAAAGAGTTGCAGCAAAGTTCCAATCCTGGTCCTGCCACTTCTAGGCCATCTGACCTCATCTGTACACAGATGATCCTGGATAGTTTTGTCTGTAAGAAGCCAGGTTAGAAACCTCTGGATCTCTAGTAGCTGCTTGCTGTGGCCCTAGAGCATCCTTGCAGGGTGACCAAAGGCAGGCAGATGCTCACTGTCTTCATTACTTTTCATGGTTCCAAATGCTAATCAAGCAGCCTAGCCATTTGTGCTGACTGATGTCAGCCTGGAATTCCATTTGGTCCCTGGCTTGAATCCTTGGCTAGAAAGTGGCTAACTGGCCTCTAGAGTACCCTTTCTTCAAGCTACACCCTAACTCTGGGCCAGAGAAGGTAAACCACTCCTTCAAGCTTAGGCTGCAACCCATGCACCCACCTGTGTCCCTCTTCAGTCCCACTGGCCTTTGAAGGAACAAACAGTGGCTGCATGGGAGAAGAGATAGAAGCCCAGACTAGGATTCCCAAAAGAAAAGATGTGCAAGGAGGAAGATCTAAGCAGAGCCTGCTACCAGGCACCGGAACTTCTCAACCTGCTTCCGTCATGGAAAACAGTAATCCAAGCGTGACCTTGACTTGATCTCCACCAGAGATGGTGCCTAGTGTGCCCTCTAGAGACCAACCGTTCTGTTTCTATCCAATTATTCCCACAGGCCCAAAGACCAGACCCACCAGGGGCACAGCTGTCACTCTCAAGTGACAACATGAATTATCAGGATAGTCCTAGTGGTATCTTGGCAACAGTGTTTCTTAATATCCTTTCCACTGTTGCCACTTGGTCCCACATGGGACCATTAAGATGGGAGGTCCACACACCCAAGGTCTTTATGAATGCCTCTTTCATGCTGCAGTATACTGTCTACACTTAGCTGAGAAGTCACCTTCTCTCATATTAACCACACGACTAACAAGCCAAAGACTACATAATAAACGTCCAAGAGCAACCAACTGTGATTGTAACCGCAACACCCCAATTTGCCACCACCCTATTATCATTGCTATCCTCTCCTATTTTAATCAGTCCACAGAAATATTAAATAAATATACCTCCATTGCCACAGAGAGAATAATCGCAAAGTACATGAACTCTCTCAACCATGACCCCTTGTTTCTTTTTACTTCACTTGGTCCCAGCTGTAAGAGCTGTAGGAGCCTGCATGGAAGCTGGGTCTCTTCCTCAGTAGCTGCAGGCAGACTAGAACCATCCTCTGCTGATCTCCCAAGTTGGGTCTATCCAATGTTCACTCTATCATGTGACCTGCTTTCCCAAGGCTCCAGAGAGTCAACAAAACAAACTGTTGTGCCAGGATTAAATGAGATTAAGACTCCTCCATAGAGCCATCTCTGGGAATTGAGAGCATCCACGTGGTGGGGATCGGCTTCAATTTATCTCCATTTCTAGGGCTGTCTTGTTTTATGTATTGGTTGATCACATGCTATAAGTATTTTTTTTAAAACACCCCTGTTTTTTTTTTCTTCTTAATTTGGGAAGTAGGGAAATGGAATCAGAGATATACTTGACCTGCTCCTAGTCTAGATATTAGGCTAGATGAAAAAAGTGAAGTCACATTGATGCAGATATGCTTGCGATTTCTACACTCTGTAAGCATGGAACTGACACCAGGTGCTTCTTAGAGATAGTGTTGACTAACGTGGCCTTACACCCACATTTGCTCAGGAAAGTCCCAGCTTGTTGTCCTGACTTCCTGTCTGGTTTAGCATTTATCCAGGATGTATGTTATTTTTACTCCGAAGGGGGTTACTTCCTCTGCCGTGCACACTGTAGGCACCTGTCTGGTGAGCTTGTTTATACAAAGTATCTGAGCATATTTCCAGATGGAAGTTAGAACAGGTGAGACTATGCAGCTAATTAACATGGAAACCATGAGGAAAATGCTGAGCTGCCCATTCATTGGCTTTACATGTAGATGTAAGAGAAGAGGCAAAGATTAAAGTCCAAATGAAAAATTGAGTAAGACTTAGACTTTTCTGATGCTCTTGATTTTTCTGTACCAAGGATAACACCCACAACCCTGAGCTAGAAAGAGAAGGTCAAAATATGGGGGTGTGTTAGCTGCAGACTCCAACCTCTGGAGAGGAAAGCTAAAATACCTTTTTAAACAATCTACTCATAAGCAGGAGTTTTCTGACTTGGGTGAGGGACCTTGCTCTACTGGGGTAATAAGATAATTATGGTAAATGGATTTTCAACACTTTCCAATTCCAATCATCTAATATAGATGCTTAGGGAACCATGTTGAGAAAAACTCTAGTTTAGCAAGAATGAGAGCCCTCATTGATTCGGGATGTTGGCCTTGGTTCCAGAGCAGAAAGCATCTGCACATGTCTCAGTAATTTACCATTTCTGTGCTAACAGAAGAAACTTTCAGTGGGTGGAACAAAGAACTTTAAAAATTCCTCCTTCTACATGGCATGGGCTACTGGATGCTTTTTTCTTTTGAGACTGAGTATGTCAGTAACTGTAGTTGGCTATCAAGAGCCTGGGGCAATATTCTTGCTTATAAAACCCCACTCTCCCGCCATAATTTTCTAAGCGAGATGGTAGGGTAGGAGATTTAAGCCTGCTCTACCAGATCTGAGGATAATGCTTTCTTTCCCTTGGAAGTGTCTTTCCTTAATTCTGCTCATGGAGATGACAGCTCCTACAGTGGGCTAGGATGACTTAGTGGTGGACTTGATCAATCCAGGGGCACAGATTAGGACACTACAGTTTGGATAGAGTCTAGCCTATCTCACCAGGGTGAGAAGATTTGGTGCCAAAGCTTTCTCTGTAGCCACATTTTCCCTCTAACTGGTTCTGTTGATCTGTGCCCTGCTCATGGACATATCAGGACTGGTACCACACAAGGTGGCAAGCTGATGGACTTGTGGCTTTGAGATCTCAGCAAAACATATTGTCATTTCAGCACCACCACCAATACTATAGATTTTCCTGCAGCTGTGAGGATTCAAGACAATGTATAGAAAGTGCCTAAGACTCGGGTTACTGTTATATAGTTAGCTGTTACTATTATCATCACAATAACAAAATCCTTCACCATCTGGTTTGACTTGTGGCCAAAGTAGTACATACTGTGGTGACTACAAGGTAATTCTCTTGAGAAAATAGCTGGACAACAGCAGGCAGTGCACATCTCCTCTAAAGACCCATTAGTAAGAAATTCAACACAAATTCTATCCTATATTCCATTGCTCAAATGAAGTGTTGAACATAATGGAAAGTTTGGTGTCAGCTACTCTGCTTCCTAGGGTTTGTACCTTGAGAGGTTTTCATAATGTCTTTTTTAGAAAAAAATGCTGGAGGCCCAAGGCAAGTTTCACCAGACAATGCTTGCTCATCGATGGGCTGGGTGTGAGATGTGCACACACTCCAGATGTGGTGTATCAAGCTACTGAGGCCCTTCAGCAAGCTGGCTCCAGGATGGCTAGAAACCAGCTGGAGGGTCTGTATGCTGGCCCTCTCCATCAACATGGTCATCATTCCATTGCAATGGGACAGCATGGATGGGACAGCTCTCAGGAGAGGACTGATTTATATCATTTAAAATAACTATAAACTTAGAATTTGTAGATTTTGGTTAAGATATAAGGTTTATATGTTGCCTCTTCATAGGGAAGGAAAAAGGCTCCATGTGGGAGTATGTGCACTTTTAAGATAAGCCAATAAAGATGCTGAAGGCTTGTTCTCCAAGGAGAACTGTGAATAAGAAAGCTGGAAGTGCTGGTAGGCCCTGGCTATATAAACAAATGTCGGACCAAAGATGCTAGAGGGCCTCTGCTTTTACAAGAAGAGGAACTCAGAAACAGAAGGCCCACAGGGACTAATCATGCATCTGGTAGTTGAGGAAGTAGGCTAAGAATGGCCAGTGTGAGCCCAAATGTGCACTGTGTGGGTTCAAGGATAATATATGTGAGCCTAGGGGTATACAGTGTCAATGTCTGCTGTCTGAGAGGTCCTAAGTTTGAGAGGTGATATAAAAATGGGATTTGAGGCTGGGTGCAGTGGCTCATGCCTATAGTCCCAGCATTTTGACACCAAAGCAGGTGGATCACTTGAGGCTAGGAGCTTGAGACCAGCCTGGCTAATGTGGCAAAACCCCATTTCTACTAAAAATACAAAAATCAGCCTGGTGCGATGGCATATACCTGTCATCCCAGCTCCTCGGGAGGCTGAGGCACATGAATCACTTGAACCCAGGAGGTGGAGTTTGCAGTGAGCCAAGATTGCACCACTGCACTCCAGCCTGGGCAACCGAGTGGAAAAAAAGGGATTTGGGGCAGGGAAACCAGGTATACTCTAAATTCTGCCTGGGTCCAACCACTTTCTTCCTCACGAGGCATCTAAGGGAAATACAAAGGCTCAAAAGAACCAAAATAAGACATTATTATCTAAGCCTTTAATACTAAGATGTATTATAGAATTCCAATAAACTAGGTTAAAGCATGTTGAGGGCTTCCTTTTCCTAATCAGAACAAGTTGTATGAATAGTTAATGTTTCACCGTATCCAGGAAACCAGACCATCTGGGGCAGAAGTGCCCGGGGCTGCTGGTGTTTGTGTGTGTCTTGGCTGTCCCTTTGTTAGGATCCTTCCCACTCTGGCTTCACCCAGCATCCAGCCCTCTCATTTGCTAGTGAGGGTTCAAGGACATCTCAGAAACCACAAGACAGTAAGGAAGAAACTGAAGGAAGGAAGGTTTTAGTGCCACTGAGGAAGGACTTTCTAATGGCCAGATCTCCAGGATGGAAGAGCTACCTCTGAAGATCGTGAGGTCTCTGTCTCTGGCAGGACAACTTTGGGTGGAAATGCTGTAGAATGGTTTACAGCCCTAAAGAGAACAGACCTATTGTTCCTTTTCCATCTTAAAAAGCTATGATTCTTAGTCATTTCACCACCCCTGGCTTCAATATCCTGATCTTTACAATGACCCCTGAAACCCTTTTCTGCTCTGTGGTAATGATAGACCCTTAATAATGTCGCCACATACTCTGGTGCATCAGAGGTGAAGAGGACTAGAATGAACGAAACAATGAATAAACACATTTATTATTTGTACTGGTGCTTTACTTTAAGGAAAACCACTGGATTAACTGGTGAGGGGAAATTGTAGGCAAGAGTGAAATGGTAGCTCTGTATTGTCAGTATTGGAGATAAGACATATATACCTTTCATTCTGCCTAATGTTTTGTCAGTTCATGTTTTCCCTTCAGAAATTGTGTGCCTGCACGTGGTGTATAATCCAGTTTCCCAACCAGCTTTAGGAGATGCCAAATATTTAATGACACCCCACCTAGAAACAATAAATACATTTGAGTCAGGCTTAGACTCCTGGGGAAAGAGATGCTGAAAATTTGATGAAAGAGATTAATAAATTATAACCAGGCTATTAAGATGTGAATCAGTAAAGGCTCCTGACACTCTTTTCCTCTCTCTAATTAGAATTAGAAAACAAACAGACTCGCCCCCTGGTCCTCAGAATTCTGCCCCCACCTTTCTGAGGCCACTTTGTTGGTCTAGTTCACAGACTTTGATTTAGCCATTCAGAAGGCTTTTACCAATCAGCAATAAGGTTCTGAAAATCAATTCAGAGGCAGTGCACTGGCTCTCTAGGCCAGATACTATGACCATATTGATGAGATGCCATTCACACAGCTGGAGAAGGGGAAGGTCCAATTGGTGAGCCACAGGGTATCTTCCCAATCAAAGTGCTCCTGGTGATGGATTTCAGGGCCTGCTTTAAGCTCTCACAAACCCAAGCTTCCTGGAAGGAAGTATAGAGATTGTCTCATCCCGTCTCTTTATTTGTAGGCAGAAAATGAGGCCACAGGAGAGGAAGCAAGTTGCCCAAAGTCATGTAACCTTTCATAACTAAACACACAAGAGCCTGGGTCTCCTGACTCCTGGACCGCTATTATTTCTGCACCTATTATGGGGGCCCAAATTCAACAGTTTTGTGTTTTACTATTCAACCATTAGATCAACTCTTTATAATACAGACATCAGAGCCAACTACTGGAGTTGAGAGAAAATTTCAGCACCTTTCTGTAGCGGAGGTTTGATGGCTTCTCCCCTTGAATACAAGATGTAGACCTCTGATGTCATACTCATTCAGTTCGGGTGCAGAAACTGACTATCTCACTCATCTTTATATCCCAGAGCCTGGAGCAATGCCAGTACTGAGGAGTCTTGGGGCAGAGGAAGCAGGGATTATTTAAATGAATGAATCATGAGAATTTATCTAAGTTCAGAACTTTTTTTTTTTTTCAGTGCATAGTGACTCAAAGCAAAGAATGAAAAAATGCATTTTCCTCCAAATAATTCATGGGTTCTGCTTCAAGTCAATTGTCAACAAACATTTACTAGGTCATTTGTTCAGGTTTACTACATGCTAGGTACTAGATAAAGAGAAATAAAACACAGCCCCTATCCTCAGAAGCTCGTAACCTAGTAAGACAGACAGATGTCCCAGTGGTTACAACCAGGGTGAGGATATGCATGATACAGGTATATCACAAGACCGTATACACGATACAGGTATATGTGCAGACCAGAGGCAGGGGCACAGGTGACAACTGAGCTGAGTGTTGAAGTCAACTGGGGAAATGATAAGGAAAGGGGTTTTAGGCAGAGGGAACACCAGGTACTAAACACTAACATGAGATAGCTTGAGAAAGCTTGGCCAAGGACGTAGGAAAAATGCAACCAACAAATTTTAACATGTGGTACAAATGAAATTTAAACTTGTTTGCTTCTCTATTTGCTTTTCCAGCAGAGGTCATTGGTGACCAGTGAAAGAAGCCTTGGGCCTGGAACAGGAATAGCTTGAAAAAAATAATGATTCCATTTATACTATATATTATACTACATATTCCAGGATTATACTATATATTCCAGGCTCTTTGCAAACAGTTGCTGCGTAATGGGAGAACTTTTACCTTGCTCCAGTCTGCAGATGGGGAAGCTGATGTTCAGTGAGTACTAGCTTGTGCTAACATAATTGTTTTTGTTCTCAGCCTTCTTTGCTAAGACCCAGGGATGTGGCATAATTGGATCGCCACCTTAGACACAAGTGTAAAGCCACATTATCCTTGCATGGCAGGGAATTTCCTGCTTTCATAAAAATCAGCAATCACTTCCACTTCCCTGAACAACCCCTATGGTGATTCCTGCCAGAGCACCCAGGTTTATCCCAGAACATTCTGAGATATTCATGGGAGAATACTGTCCCACCCATTCCGCTGCTCAGGCACCTCAGGCACCTTTCAGCAAACTTTCCTCATGGGATTGGAAGTGTTCCCCATCCTCTGGTGTGTGTGTGTGTGTGTGTGTGTGTGTGTGTGTGTGTGTGTTGGGGGGTGATGGCCCAGTCTCTTCCATTTTCCCAAATATGTTCTTTCATCATCCCATACTCTCCTCTCTTCTTCATATACTTCCATATATTCAGAGCCACACCCACCCCCTGAAATCGACAATTACCTCATAACCTTACCAGCAGCAGCATCTTTTCTGAGGTTACTCCTTTTCTATGTGAAACACAGAATCCCTCTCTCCTCTGGGCCTTCCATGCCCTAGGGGGTTCCCTGAAATTTGTCATAGTTCAGTTTACTCTGCATCCCACAAAAGACTGAGACTCATGGAAGGTAAGGATGCTTCCTAATTCTCTCGGTGTCCTCAACACGAGTTGGGTAAATGGTCAGCCTCCCAGCTGTAAATGTTCTAAATTCCAGAGCAGATTCAAGCCCTGACTGCCACTTTCTGGTGCTGCGCCCAGCCTCCATTAAAGGCTGATGAAAAATGGGGACCTTGCCTCAACATGTCACCATGCAGGTCCATGTGAGGCAAGAAGGTGCACCTCAATCTACTTCTTGCTCTAATAAGCTTCTGGTGGTCCCACGGGCCACCTTCATCTCCACCCATGCACAAGTGAGCAGGTGTTAGTGACATGTGATTGGATGTTTCTGACCAGCCCACCACCCTCCTGTCTAGACACATCTTCACTGAAATCTGCAGAAAGTGCTGTCGTTTCTAGGGAGTGGATAGCACCCTTCCCTATTTTCCTGCACATTTATTTGTTTCTCTCTTATTATATTCCTTGGCAATTTTTATGAGATTTTGCATGTATGAGAATAGAGTAAAATGCTTATGTTCAGATTCCTGTCTTGGACTCCATTAAAGTTTTTAAGTAGGTTGATTTCTTTTAAGAAGCACCACTGACTGACGAATGCTCAATACTCTATTTTTTTTTTCTTTTTTGAGGCAGAGTGGTACTCTGTCACCCAGGCTGCAGTGCAATGGTGCAATCACAGCTCACTGCAGCTTTGACCTCCACGCGCAGGTGGTCTTCCCACCTCAGCCTCTCAAGTTGCTGGGACTACAAAGTGCAGCACCACGTCTGGCTCATGTATCTTTTATAGAGACAGAGGTTTTGTCACATTGCCCAGGCTGGTCCAGGTCTCCTGGGCTCAAGCAATCCTCCTGCCTTGGCCTCCCAAAGTGTTGGGATTACAAGTCTGAGCCACTGAGGCCAGCCTAATATTCTGACTCTTGATGCTAATTGGCTTATTCTCTAAGTGTTGAGTTTGTTTGTTTGTCTTTTTGAGATGCAATTTTGCTCTTGTTGCCCAGGCTGGAGTGCAGTAGTGTGATCTCAGCTCACTGCAACCTCCACCTCCCAGGTTCAAGCAATTCTCCTGTTTCAAGCCTCCTGAGTAGCTGGGATTACAGGTAACTGCCACCACACCCGACTAATTTTTTTTTGTATTATTAGTAGAGATGGGGTTTCACCATGTTGGCCAGGCTGGTCACCAACTCCTGACCTCAGGTGATCCACCTGCTTCGGCCTCCTAAAGTGCTGGGATTACAAGCGTGAGCCACCATGCCTGGCCTAAGTATTGGGTTTGCATCCCAGCTCCTCCAGTTGCCAGCTGTGTGATCTTGAACCAATTATTTAACCTCTTTGAGTCAGTTTTCTTATCTGTAAAATGGAAATAATGCTGCCTTTTTCACAGAGCGGTTGTACATTTAAGAAATAACCACAAAATACTCACAAGAGGTACTCAGTTAATCACTGCCCCACTGTGTTTAGGAGAGGTATAATGTGTTTGCTATATACATCTTTCCTTCTAGATTAGCTTTCTAATACTCTAGAGAGGAAAAGGATGGCCCAAATCCCACATTCCCCAGAAATATATTGAGTTAACTAATAATTCAAAGTGTCTATTGGATTGGAAACTGAATTTTTTAACTTAGTGAGATCAGTTTCACTGAAAAGTTTGGGCAATGAGTTACGATGTGGACCACAGCTCACATCCATCTTCTATCCTCTACACTGCTGTATCCATCTCAAATCTCCAAATTCAAACGTCAGCAGTTTCCAAGCAAAAATGTCAGGCAGAACTCACACCTCCCAAGTCTCAGCCAATGACTCTCCCACTAGTCCCTCCACTAGTCCCAAGATGATCATTGAGAATGTTCATTGAATGCTGTAATTATAGTGAATGTGTAATAGGCATTTTGCACTGATGTTGTACACTGCCAAGAAAATATTTACTTGGCTAACTCAAGTCCACAACCAAGTCTGGTTTTTTTTCACAACCGAAATAGTTTTCATTTGGCACCACCAGATGATACACCAGTGTGAAGCATCCTGGACATTTCAGACATAATTGAGATGTTTCTTATGCTGTGCCCCCTTATAAGTCATCTGCCTCCTTCCTCGCAGGACTATACCTAAGCCTCTGTGGGTTCTTCTGTGTTCTTCATTGGCTTTTAATGCCATCAGGTGTTTATTGAAGATTCATTTGGAGATGAGCAGAAGTGAGCTGGAAGAATCTGAAACTCTACATTAGATTTCTTGTCTCCAACCCTCTTTCATCAAATTCATTATTTCCTTTGCACTGGGTGCTTATTTTCCTGTGATGTTTGGTCCATGGTGTTCACAGCAAGGCCTTTTAAGTCATAGGCTCACTGGCAAATAGCAGATTCTACTTCCCAAGCCTTGATCACCCATCTTGCCTCAGCCGTTGCCCTTGACCAGGAGTTGGTCTCAGACAACGGAAATGGTGGATTTCACCTTTAGCCTCCCAGTTGTTCTCCGGGATGCATTGGTCTTCCACAGGGACATTTCTATGTATCTAGGGGGCCTACCCAGCCTTAGAGTGGGCCATTCTAATCAAAGGCTCCTTTCAGGATAGAAGCACTCACATTTAGGGAAATCTTTCTTGCTCAGGCCCTGAGATGCTCTCTGTTCCTCTCTCATTTTTCTCCAGATTTCACAGTTCGGTTCATAGCTTGTAGTCTGGGGCTGTGGCCTTTTCCTTGTTTTACTAAAGAGGAAGAGTTTTCTTTCCCTCTGTTTTATTCATGATTGTTTTCAACGTGTTTTTAAGGAGAGACAAAAACTACAAATGCCTTTATGCTGCCATCTTTAGCCAGAAGTTCCAAAAAAGTTTCAAAAACCCAAAACCTTTCATTTATTTCTCATAGAGGCCCACTGTGTGTGCTTCTATACATTTCTTCAAGGCCTGCTATGAAATAAGGTGAGGGTATCTGTATATACATTTCTAAACGTCCTATTCCTCCGCTTGCCCCTCTCTACACTGTCATTTCTGTTTATCTCTTTGGAGGTCTCTTCATCTTTAATATTCTTTTTTGTCATTCCTTTCATCTAATCTGGAAACCTTTCTATCCTCTAAAACTGCTCAAAGAGATATTCTTCGGGTCCCCTTCTCCTCCTCTAGCCAGGAAACACTTGCCAGATGTGTAGTTAGTTCTCTCCCTTCACAGCCAAATTGTGTAGGGTTCTGCAGAAGTTCCCTGATTGCCCGTGTGCTCTGAATCTCTAAACCAAGCTTGTCCAGTCCACAGCCCACAGCCACCTGCAGCCCAGGGTGGCTTTGAATGCGGCCCAGCACAAATTTGTAAATATTCTTAAAATATTATGATATTTTTCTGCAATGTATTTGTTTTAAGCTCATCAGCTATCATTAGTGTTAGCGTATTTTATGTATGGTCCAAGACAAGTCCTCATCCAGTGTGGTCCAGGGAAGCCAAAGGATTGGACACCCCTGCTCTAAATAAAACAGCAATATGGTGTGGCTTTCTCGAAACCCTCTCAACTGCTGCTGTGGAAACTGCTTCTTTCTGGCCTTGATTGAAAGGGCTTCTGGGAGAGCTGCTTTTGGGCAGCCCATACAGGGTCCCTTCTCTGCAGACCTGCTATATATTATCAAGATGAGCCCCAAGATAGCTGAAGAGCCCCCTCATTCCTCTCATCACATTCCGCCTGGGGCCGTTGAGCAGTAGAAGCATGGCAGAAGCAACATCCTGCTCACCAGCGTTCCCACCTGCTTCATGCACCTGTTTTCTTGGGTTCCCGATCCAAGGGGAAAGGAAAGATGATTCAACCTTGCATGTATGTTTATCCTGCTGGTGGAATGTCATTAAATATGGAAAATCATGCAAGTAGAGTTCCAAAGAGATGGATCACTGGATTGATGACCCCCCTGGACTCATTATATTCGTGGCTGAGAAATCTGGTTTCTCAAAAAAAGATACTTTCAGGACTCTGAGGACTATGAGGGAGGGTAAAGTCAAGACTGTCGCCGATGTAAACAAAACAGGAGGTCTAAGAGCGTGGGATTTACTGGCAATAGCTTCTACTAAGAAGCTCCTATTCACAAAATCCTTGAGAGGTACCTTTTATATTTTGTCTCATTGAGTCTTTCTAATAATCCCACAAGCAATTACGCCCATTTTATGCACAAAGATATTAAGGATTCTTGTAGAGAATGGAAAAGCCCAGAAGAGTGTTTGATTACACTTTGGTGATTACTTGTTAAAAACAAAAATGTTTTAATATTTGACTTTGAATAAGTCTTCCAAGAAGCTACAAATTGAGAGGTGAGGCTGACCCTGAGCTTCATGTCTTTGAGCAATTTGAAGTTAGGAAACACTCTCCTGCAGTGCTTTTGAGTATGGGAATAAAGCCTGCCTCTCTTCCAGGCCCACAGGCCCTCTACCTAGGGTGAGCCCTTAGCATGGGCAGGTCAGCCACACAAGTTAAGACACCCAAAGGCATCACCATGGCTCCAGCCTATCACTGTGTGTGTGAATATGACTGAATAGTACTTCCCTATCAAAGATCACAAGACTTTTGAACTAGAAAGGCTGTTAGAGATTCTAACCCCTGCATTTTAAAGAGATTGCAACTGAGGCCTAAGCTGGTAAAGTGCTTTACTCCGTTTATGTTTTTTAACTGTGTAAGGACAAAAAGTCAGTATCATAACAAAATAAATCTCCTTCATGTTTTCATAACCTTCTCTAATATTGAAAAAGAAAAGGAGAAAATAGTATGTAAATGCAGCTCCAAGACAGATGCCTGCGGTCTGCAGGGATGAGGGGAAAGAGGGAGTGTAGTGAGGCTGGCGGCTGAGAGGAAGGCGAAGAGAGAAAACACTGATGAGGGAAAGGGCCAGAGAGAAGCAGAGATGACCTTGGCAGTCCAAAGAGCTCCATATTCCAGGGATGAAAGGAAGACCTCATTTATTTATTTTGCAAATTAAATTAGAACTGTTTCCTGGTCCCATCCACCAAAGGCAGAGGAGAGCAGTATCTTACTCTGATGACCTCCTCCCTCCCCTCCCCTAGATTGTACAAAAACCTCAAGGGCTTACAGGTTTTGAAAATGCTGTTAGGCCGGAAAAGCCCCTGCAGTTCTCAGCTGGAGTGACCATGACTGTCCCTACTCACTGGACACTGAAATTAGCCTCCCACCATCCATCCAGTGCCCCAAGTATTGGTCCAGGCACCTCACCATCTATCCAGTGCCTCTGACACCCATTCAGAGTCCCCTCCATTTATTAGCATCCCCCACTATGCAGTGCCCCTACTATCCATCCAGTGGTCCCCACTATCCATCCAGTGTCCCCATCAATCATCCAGTGACCCCACCATTCATCTAGTGCTCTCACCATTCATCCAGTACCCCCACATCCATTTAGTGCCCCTGCATTTATTCAGTATCCCCCAATGTGTAGTGCCCCCATCATCCATTCAGTGACTCCTACTATTCATCCAGCACCCCTCACCATGCATCCAGTGACCTAACCATTCATCCAGCCCCCCACATTTATCCAGTGCCCCTTCCATCTGTCCAGTATCCCCCATATTCATGCAATGCCCCTACCACTCATCCAGTGCCCCCCACATCCATTCGGTGCCCCTTCCATCTACTAGTATACCCCACTATGCAGTGCCCCCACCATCCATCCAGAGCCTCCACCATCTCTCCGGTGCCCCCATGATCCATACCATGCATCCCACCAGCTGTCTAGTGCTGCTACTATTTCCTGCAGAAAAGTTGTGCTTGCCTAGTGTCTAAAAGCCAAAACTGGCCTTGAAGGAAAGGTCATAACTTTTAGTACCCAGTCTTTTGATGTACCCTCATGCTGCATAGCCCCAGAGACGCAATGCCACAGCTGGTTCGGTCATCTACCCATTGCAAAATCTGCAATCACCTCCTCTGGAATCCACTAGGGGTCAGACTTACCTCTTTAACCCCACTAAACTTTGGGACTGCCTGCTTTTCTCCCACAGGTGTGCTTGTGAATCTATCAGAGGAAGCGCAGACCTCAGAAACACAAAGCTCAGCCCAGGTGAAACAGTTTTCTTTATTTACTTAATTTTTTTAACAAGGCTTTTTTAGGCACCTGGTAGATGCCAGACATTATTGATAGGTTATTCAATCCTCATCACAATGCTTTGCTGTTCTTAGAAGATCTAAGCCTCAGCAGTGTATCCAAGTTCAGTCGGCTAGAGCTGAGATTCAAGTTCAAATAGAAATCCTTAGTGCCTGGGATTTGAAGCAACACATTCTGCCTTCACTCTTGCTAAATTTTGTGAACCACAGAATCATAGAGTTGACAAGGTAGGCTTCATCTAGACCAGTTCCCCGGCAAATATAGCATTGCTAATATATAATTTCCTCAAATAGAGCGGAGAATTGGGCGCTCTCCTCATTTGAGGAGCTTCTACAGCATTGACTGAAATCTTTCTTCAGTTTCTACTGCATGTCCTGGCTCTGGCCTCTAGGGCCACATAAAACCAACCCAATCCCTTCTTCCTCTAACAACACTTCAAGGTTTGAATGGAAGCCCTCCATCTTCCCTCTATGTCTTTTGCAGCCTAATCACCCCTAGTTTCTTCTGCCTTTTTATCATCCATGGCTGGTTTCACTCTCTGCCTTCCACTTCTTGTGTGAAGCTGGGACATCAGGGAATTTTGAAAGAAGTATCAACTACTGTCAGTGACATCACCGGGCATTTGTGTTGAATAAATCCTCATCCCACTCTTTGATAGACTCTACCAGGTGCCAGAGACATTTGATGATTTCATGATTTAGAAACATTCTTGAAAAACTCACCCAGTGAGTATCAAGGTGTTTACCTATAATTATTTCAGAACAAAGGTTAAGCACTTCGGAATATTAAAGACATTTTCAAAGATTATTTTGAAAATTTGCAAGAGAGAAAAATATGAGAACATCTGTTCTTTAAAATCCCTGTAAAATATTCATGTACAAATAACTTAAAAATACTAAATACTGAATTTTTTTGGAGTCATTTGGGTTTGTGAGTTCAGGAAGTCTCAGCTGGGAAGAGAGAAAAATTTCCCTAAGAGTTCTTCCTGAATCTTTTTATTTTACAATTTTCTTTATAATACTACACCTTTCCTCAGGGATTATTGCCATGATATTTAAATAGGGTTTTTTTGTAATAGGGTTTTTAAAAATAGATTTTTCTTGGCAAGTGAGAGGAGTTCTTTTGGAACTGTTCTAGTCTCTGAGATAAACATTATGTAAAGGAGTGTTTATGCCATGAACCCAGAGATTCACCTGAAGCACTGTCATGCCCTCTACAGAGCAGTCTCACATTCACATGAGTATCATTCCAGCCTCGAATACAGGCAGGCCCTGGGGAGGCCCCTGGTTCTTGGCTATTTTGCATCATGTCTAACACCTGTGTTACTCTCCGCTTAAGGGGTAGCACAGTGACTTTTCAGTAAGGTTGGGATAGAATTCGCTTAGGTACGAAAGGACCTCCAGCCTTGTTTTATATGCAATTCTGGATGGCAGTGTTTGCAAACACAGCCTGGATTCTACTGAAAGATGAACTGCTGACCTAATCCACTTTATAAAATGTATGATGTCTAAACAAGATTGGAAAAACTTGGGAAATTTTTCCAATTAAATTTGAATTTCAGATAAACAAGCAATTTTTAGTATGTCCCAAATAATGTATTCAATCTGGCGTCCCTATGCCCAAACTCAGTGTCAACTGCCCAATGTTCATTTCACTAATGAGCTTTAGAAAATTCTCCATCATGTGTAATAGGGATTTGGAAAAACTGCACTATTTTTTAAATCTCTATTAAACGCATAACAAATCATTTCTTGACAAAAGAAATAAGTGCCAATTGAGGCATATGGCCAGTCTCATCCAATGTATGTGCCTTGCACAAAATTGGAATCTGGGCTTCCACTCATTTCTTAAGAGCTGATAATTAGGGGAAACCACAAATGAGCTCAAAACAAAAAAAAAAGATGAAAGGGTAAGGAAATGATCTCAGCACTCAAAGAATGGTAAGGAGGTCAGAGATCTTGTGTTTTATTCATTGTTGTTCCCCCCACATCTAACACTGTGTCTAATATATGATAAATGCCTGTACAATAATGTATAGATAAATAAATGAATGAGTAATATGCTGGAAGCCTCTTTTTTAAGCCACTGCTGCAGGATATCGAAGGGCCTTTCAGATGTCATTGTTGCCTTAGGCTCTAAAATAAGAGACTAATTAGGCTTTAAAATGTATGGCAGTATGAGTGACTCAGTTTTGGTACAAAACAAATTTCTCTTTCCTAAATGGGACTCTGCTTCTTACCTGAGATAAAACAGATAAAATAGACTGAAGTTTAAATGTGAAACTGTACAACTGTTCCCAGTGCAGGCAGTCATGAGGAAATAGTTTCAAAAACATTGACTGCCACCAACACACCCATCTGACATACAATTCCCTGTGAAGAAGGGATACTCCATGTTGAAATGTTAAAGTGTGTACAGCAGGAGGCCAGGGACCAGCAAATCTTTTTTTTTTTTTTTTTTTTAACAAAACAAGGATGTACCTTTACTTGCTGCTTAAAACAATGAACAATAGATAGAAACATGTAAAGAATCACCTTCACGTAATGACAATGTTTGTGGTACTGACGTAAGGGAAGATCTTTGCAGTGTTCTGGGAATGGTCAGAAATGTGCTGACTTTCAGGGATGTACTAACATTTCTACTGCCAAGACACTAAAGTGTAATAATGCCTGGAATATTAAATTAGAGACATTCTCTTAACCTGATGAATGAGCTTTAGTCTCCTTGGGACCAGAACGTTGTTTTAGATACGTAAGAACCCCAACAGTAAACAGGAAAACCAAAATAGACAAAGAAGGAATCATAATCACTGTCAAGAAAACTCTTCTCTTTGCAGATGCTGGGCCACTGTCGACACTACCCCCGTAGCCTCTGTGCAGGAAGTAGGGTGGGGACCACCCATAGCCACAGTGGCAGTGATGTTTGTTATTACAGATTCCCTTCATATTGCAGGTCTCAGGAAGGCAGACATGTGACAAGACAGATAGACTGACACACTTCTTGTGGATGCAGATCTTCCCTGGGCCACACACTGTACCATCTTTTACTTCACCAATGTCAGGTGTGTTCATCCTTAAATGATAGTCAATACTCCAGCAGGTGACACCATTGATATGAGCATGCTGCAGAGTAAAATGATCTTGGAGAAGAGGAATGTCTCTCATGTTCCCACATTGAACTCTCCCACAGAAGACATCAGAGATATGACATTTTAGGTATGTTGTGCCATTTATACCACAGGGACCAAAACGGTTGCCCTGAGAGTTGATTTCTTTATAGCAATTCTGAGATGCACTTTTTGCATCTTTACCCAAAATCTCCCTGCAATGCTGGTCATGGTTATTACATCTCTTTTGATAGCAGTAGGCACTGTCACTACAGGGGACTCCGTCCTGCACATATCTGTCCTCTGGACACTGATGGGATGATCCATTGCACCACTCTGGAAGGTCACATTCATTGACCTTTTGTCTACAGAGTTACCCTGATGGCATGAACTTGCAGTCTTTGCAACAAAGCCCAAAAGCACAGGCAGCTCCAGACCTCAGAGTGCAGGTCAACAGACAACAGGCATCTTGTTCACATTGCTGTACAGATCCACAGTCACACTGCTCTTCTCTTTCAACCATGCCATTCCCGCAGTGCTTTAGCATAAAGATTTCCCCCAATCTGGGAGGATCATGCAGACATGATCCCTGGTTTAAAGTGGTCTTCATAAAATCAGCATAATTGCAATTGGTGAATTTCTCTGCAGGCACTCTGCAAGTACTCATGATGCAACCCTCTTTCCCCACAAAAACAGAATTCTTCATCATGCTGCATACCCAAAGTATGACCTAACTCATGGGCCACAGTGTTGGCAAAAAGAGACCAGGTATCTCCTTGAAAATTATCAACTCCACAATCAATAGGTGGACGACATATCCCTGCAACGTAGGCTAAACCAAGTATACTTATAAGTGAATTTTTTATGAACATATGTGCAGCATCATGCTGTAGCTGAGAAAGACTGATGTGTTTCCATTGAGAGAAATTGTTCAGGGCCTGTTCTATGCTTGTCATTGGGAAAACATTTCCTTGATTCCAAATTTCAATTCCAATCAAAATTATATAAGTACCTAATTGCTTATACATGGAATCCACTATGTTGACAACAAGAAATACATCCTCTTGTACCTTTGAGATGTTGCTTTGAGAGTAAATGAAGAAATCATGGTTCACCACAACAACCAGCTCCAGAAACCATGCATGGGTCCCCCAGTCACCAGCAGAATTTGGTTCCAGAGCTGAGTTCTCAGCCTCTTCAGATTCCAACTGTTGGCATGCTACTTCCTTCTCTGTTAAGCCACATCTCATAGCTGGGAATTGTATCTTGTTACTGTTTATCATATAAGTCAGGTGTTCAAATGTGGCACAATGCACTTTGGGAGGCCGAGGCGGGTGGATCACGAGGTCAAGAGATCGAGACCATCCTGGTCAACATGGTGAAACCCCATCTCTACTAAAAATACAAAAAATTAGCTGTGCATGGTGGCGTGTGCCTCTAATCCCAGCTACTCGGGAGGCTGAGGCAGGAGAATTGCCTGAACCCAGGAAGTGGAGGTTGTGGTAAGCCGAGACTGCACCATTGCACTCCAGCCTGGGTCACAAGAGTGAAACTCCGTCTCAAAAAAAAAAAAAAGAAGAAGAAGATGGGTACTTAAATGGTTACCTCAGTCTTTCATACAGGCAGTATGAAAATGTCCATAATAAAAAGTAAAAGCAAAAGTAAAAAAACTTAAGAGTAGGGTGGCTCTATATCTCAATTCATCCAAGATAATATTAGTTAATGGCTAGTTGCTTTTGTAATAGCTATTGATAGTGTCTCATTTGACTGTCAAAACTGGAGACATCAAAAATAATCACAGTTCTGTGTTGAGTAGCATCAGTCTTATGATTTACTTTAGTTTCTTTATCTCTAAGTTATTTTCTGTCTTCTCATTGTATTCATCTTTGCTCATAACTTTATTAGACTGCAAGATTCTTGACTGCAGGGTTTATGATTTTCATTCATTTTAGTATCTTCTATAATGCCTTGTATAGCTCTGTAATTCCGGCTACTCGGGAGGCTGAGGCAGGAGAATCACTTGAATCCAGGAGGCAGAGGTTGTGGTTAGCCAAGATCACACCATTGCACTCCAACTTTGGTGCCGCTGCAAACTGTCTGTTCTCTCTTTCTGCTGCTACAACTGGTGATGCTCCTACATGTTGGATCCTCTATCTGCCTGGTGACCAGGGAGTGAGGCTTTTTTGTACCTCCATATCGGGCATCAGGCAGTCATTGTTCACAGGCTGTTACAAAGATGAGTGCGTAACTTCCAGACACCTCTTAGTGATGTTGCTTCAATCCGCCAAGGGCAATCCTCCTGAGACTGTTGCAGGTGTGAGCTGTTAGCAATAGAACCTGCAGCAGCTACAGAATGGCCACGCTGAACCAATGGAAGGAAACCCAGGAGATTTGGACAGAACACCAATGTTGTCTGCTATACTTCATTCCTTGTATTACTCAGGTCCATTTCCCTCACACATTAGGTTCCTTTCATGCTTTTACTTCTCCAGGATTCTGGCTGATTACAATTTCTAGGAAAATTCCTCAAGCCTCCTGGCTGCCGTCTCTCAAACGCCACAACGCCGTCTCTCAAACGCTATGGGACTCCATAGCACAGGATCGTGGTCTACCGCACCCTGCTTCAGGTGCAAAAGTGACTACATCTCCGGCTAGCTGGACACCTGCCAAGCTGACCCAGCGCGGCCTCCAGAGCCTCAGTGGCCCAAGCACCTGCCAAGATCACCAGTGAATCTTAATGGAAGGAATGGAACAAAGTGGAACAAAGCTGGGGTGTGACAGTACAGGACAGGACTGTGTTAGACTGGTCCATCTGATCAATGTAAGGAACTGAATTGTATTGTATTTGTTTGGAAATGTGTTGCCTAGTCATACTTATTCAAAAATAGGTAAGTAGTGACATAATGCAAAATACATGTGGAAACATAATTTAAAATACTAAGAAGGGCCAACCTATTAGATATTTGAAGTCAATTGATCTGTTGTCTTGAGGTCCTTTTTAAGGCTAAAATATACAGATTCTTCAGTGATTCTCCATACCTTGTGGTGTCAGTGCACCTCTACTCTTTCTCAGTACCTGAACACACCTGTCCTTATAAATAACCCACTTATGTGAAACAAACCTGGCCACAGAACAATGGAAAACTGGAAGATCACTCTTCTTGTTCTAGGCCCCATACCAATTAATGCCACCTACTTTGTGTGGCAAAAAGGCAACACCTACTGTGTCACCTTTTCATTAGGATGGTGCAAAAGTAATTGTGGTTATCATCAGGAATTTTACAGGAAAATGGTTTTGTAGGTGCCATTAAAAACAATGACATGCTGGATGCAGTGGCTCATGCCTGTAATCCTAGCACTTTGGGAGGCCAAGGCAGGCAGATCACAAGGTCAAGAGATGAAGACCATCCTGGCCAACATGGTGAAACCCCGTCTCTACAAAAATAAGCTGGGCATCATGGCGCAAACCTGTAGTCCCAGCTACTTGGGAGGCTGAGGCAGGAGAATCGCTTAAACCCAGGAGGTGGAGGTTGCTGTAAGTCAAGATGGCACCATTGCAATCCAGCCTTGGTGACAGAGTGAGACTGTATCTGAAATATATAATTGCACTTTATGTTCTGGGGTACATGTGAAGAACATGCAGGATTGTTACATAGGTACATACATGGCAATGTGTTTTGCTGCCTCCACCCTCATCACCTATGTCTGGCATTACTCCCCATGTTATCCCTCTCCAACTCCCTACCCCCCACTGTCCCTCCCCTAGTCCCCATGCACAGACCTCAGTGTGTGATGCTCCCCTCCCTGTGTCCATGTGTTCTCATTGTTCAACACCCTATGAATGAGAACATGCAGTGTTTGATTTTCTGTTCTTGTGTCAGTTTGCTGAGAATTATGGTTTCCAGGTTCATCCATGTCCCTACAAGGTACACTAACTCATCATTTTTGATGGCTGCGTAATATTCCATGGTGTATATGTGCCACATTTTCCCTGTCCAGTCTATCATCGATGGGCATTTGGGCTGATTCCAAGTCTTTGCTATTGTAAACAGTGCTGCAATGAACATAAGTGTGCATATGTCTTTATAGTAGAGCAATTTATAATCCTTTGGATATATACCCAGTAATGGCATTGCTGGGTCAAATGGAATTTCTATTTCTAGTTCCTTGAGGAATCGCCACATTGTCTTCCACGATGGTTGAACTAATTTACACTCCCACCAACAATGTAAAAGTGTTCCTATTTCTCCACAACCTCTCCAGCATCTATTGCCTCCAGATTTTTAATGATCGCCATTCTAACTGGCATGAGATGGTATCTCAATGTAGTTTTGATTTGGATTTCTCTAATGACCAGTGATGATGAGCATTTTTTCATATGTTTGTTGGCCTCATATATGTCTTCTTTTGAGGTGTCTGTTCATATCCTTCGCCCACTTTTGCATGAGTTTGTTTCTTGTAAATCTGTTTTAGTTCTTTATAGATTCTCCATGTAAGTCCTTTGTCAGATGGGTAGATTGCAAAAATTTTTTCCCATTCTGTTCATTGCCGGTTCACTCTAATGATTGTTTCTTTTACTGTGCAGAAGCTCTGGAGTTTAATTAGATCCCATTTGTCTATTTTGTCTTTTGTTGCCAATGCCTTTAGTGTTTTAGTCATGAAGTCCTTGCCTATGCTTATGTTCTGAATGGTTTTGCCTAGGTTTTCTTCTAGGGTTTTTATGGTGTTAGGTCTTATGTTTAAGTCTTTAATCCATCTGTAATTAATTTTAGTGTAAGGTGTCAGGAAGAAGTCCAGTTTCTGCTTTCTGCACATGGCTAGCCAGTTTTCCCAACACCATTTATTAAACAGGGAATCCTTTCTCCATTGCTTGATTTTGTCAAGTTTGTCAAAGATCAGATGGTTGTAGACATGTGGTGTTATCTCCAAGGCCTCTGTTCTGTTCCATTGGTCTATATCTCTGTTTTGGTACCAGTACCATGCTGTTTTGATTACTGTAGCCTTGTAGTATAGTTTGAAGTCAGGTGGCATGATGCCTCCAGCTTTGTTCTTTTTGCTTAGAATTGACTTGGCTATGCGGGCTCTCTTTTGGTTCCATATGAAGTTTAAGGTGGTTTTTTCCAGTTCTGTGAAGGTCATTGATAGCTTGATGGGGAGAGCATTGAATCTATAAATTACTTTGGGCAGTATGGCCATTTTCATGATATTGATTCTTCCTAACCATGAGCATGGAATGTTTCTCCATCTGTTTGTGTCCTCTCTTATTTCGTTGAGCAGTGGTTTGTAGTTCTCCTTGAAGAGATCCTTTATGTCCTTTGTTAGTTGTATTCCTAGGTATTTTATTCTCTTTGCAGCAATTGTGAATGGCAGTTCATTCTTGATTTGGCTCTCTTTAAGTCTGTTATTGGTGTATAGGAATGCTTGTGATTTTTGCACATTGATTTTGTATCCCGAGACTTTGGTGAAGTTGCTTATCAGTTTCAGGAGATTTTAGGCTGAGACAGTGGGGTCTTCTAAATATACAATCATGTTGTCTGCAAATAGAGACAATTTGACTTCCTTCTTTCCTAAATGAATACCCTTTATTTCTTTTTCTTGCCTGATTGTTCTGGCTAGAAATTCCAATACCACATTGAATAGGAGTGGTGAGGGAGGGAGTCCTTGTCTAGTGCCAGATTTCAAAGGGAAGGCTTCCAGTGTTTGCTCATTCAGTATGATATTGGCTGTGGGTTTGTCATAAATAGATTTTATTATTTTGAGATACGTTCCATCAATACCTAAGTTTATTGAGAGTTTTTAGCATAAAGGGCTGTTGAATTTTGTTGAAGCCCTTCTCTGCATCTATTGAGGTAATCATGTTGTTTTTGTCTTTGGTTCTGTTTATGTGGTGAATTACATTTATAGACTTGCCTAGGTTGAACCAGCCTTACATCCCCAGGATGAAGCCTACTTGATTGTGATGGATAAGCTTTTTGATGTGCTGTTGCAATCAGTTTGCCAGTGTTTTATTGAAGATTTTTGCATCTGTGTTCATCATGGATATTGGCCTGAAGTTTTCTTTTCTTGTTGAGTCTCTGCCGGGTTTTGGTATAAGGATGATGTTGGTCTCATAAAATGATTTGGGAAGGATTGCTCATTTTGAATTGTTTGGAATAGTTTCAGAAGGAGTGGTACCAGCTTCTCTTTGTATGTCTGGCAGAATTTGGCTGTGAACCCATCTGGACCTGGGCTTTTTTTTGTTGGTAGGCTATTAATTGTTGCCTCAACTTCAGCCCTTGTTATTGGTCTATTCAGTGTTTCGACTTCCTCCTGGTTTAGGCTTGGGAGGGTGCAAGTGTCCAGTAATTTATTCATTTCTTCCAGGCTTACTGGTTTATTTGCCTATAGTTGTTTGTAGTAATCTCTGATGGTGGTTTATATTTCTGTGGAATCAATGGTGATATCCCCTTTATCATTTTTTATTGCATATATTTGATTATTCCTTTTTCTTTTTTATTGATCTGGCTAGTGGCCTATTTTGTTGATCTTTTCAAAAACCCAGCTCCTGGATTTATTGATTTTTTGAAGGGTTTTTTTTTTTGTGTCTCCATCTCCTTCAGTTCTGCTCTGATCTTAGTTATTTCTTGTCTTCTGCTAGCTTTTGAGTTTTTTTTTATCTTGCTCCTCTACCTCTTTCAATTTTGACGATAGAGTGTCGATTTTAAGTCTTTCCTTGCTTCTCATCTGGGCATTTATTGCTATAAATTTTCCTGTAGACACTGCTTTAAATGTGTCCCAGAGATTCTGGTATGTCGTGTCTTCGTTCTCGTCAGTTTTGAAGAACATCTTTATTTCTGCCTTCATTTCATTGTTTATGCAGTCAACATTCAAGAGCCAGTTGTTCAGTTTCCATGAATTTGTGTGGTTCTGAGTTAGTTTCTGAATTCTGAGTTCTAATTTGATTGCATTGTGGTCTTAGAGACTGTTTGTTATGATTTCCATTCTTTTGCATTTGCTGAGGCGTGATTTACTTCTGATTATGTGATCAATTTTAGAGTAGGTGTGGTGTGGTGCTGAGAAGAATGTGTATTTGTGGATTTGGGGTGGAGAGTTCTGTAAATGTCTATTAGGTCTGCATGGTCCAGGTCTGAGTTCAAGTCCTGGATATCCGTGTTAATTTTCTGTCTCATTGATCTGTCTAATATTGACAGTGGAGTGTTAAAATCTCCCACTATTATTGTGTGGGAGTCTAACTCTCTTTGCAGGTCATTAAGAACTTGCATTATGTAACTGGGTGCTCCTATATTGGGGGTATATATATATTGAGGATTGTTAGCTCTTCTTGTTGCATTGATCCTTTTACCATTATGTAATGACCTTCTTTGTCTCTTGATCTTTGTTGGTTTAAAATCTATTTTATCAGAGACTAGGATTGCAACTAATGATTATTTTTGCTCTCCATTTGCTTGGTAAATCTTCCTCCATCCCTTTATTTTGAGCCTATGTGTATCTTTGCATGTGAGATAGGTTTCCTGAATACAGCACACTGATAGGTTTTGGCTTTTTATCCAATTTGCCAGTCTATGTCTTTTGATTGGGCCATTTAACTTATTTACATTTAAGGTTAATATTGTTAATGTGTGAACTTGATCCTGCCATTTTGATGCTAGCTGGTTGTTTTGCCCATTAGTTGACACAGTTTCTTCATTGTGTCTCTGCTCTTTATCATTTGGTATGTTTTTGGAGTGGCTGGTACTGGTTGTTCCTTTCTATGTTTAGTGCTTCTTTCAGGAGCTCTTATAAAGCAGGCCTGGTGGTGATGAAATCTCTGAGCAATTGCTTGTTCATAAAGGATTTTATTTCTCCTTCACTTATGAAGCTTAGTTTGTCTGGATATGAAATTCTGAGTTGAAAGTTCTTTTCTTTAAGGATGTTGAATATTGGCCCCCACTCTCTTCTGGCTTGTAGGGTTTCTGCTGAGAGATCTGCTGTGAGTCTGATGGGCTTCCCTTTGTGGGTAACCTGACCTTTCTCTCTGGCTGCCCTAAGCATTTTTTCCTTCATTTCAACCCTGGTGAATCTGATGATTATGTGCCTTGGGATTGCTCTTCTCGAGGAATATCTTTGTGGTGTTCTCTTTATTTCCTGGACTTGAATATTGGCCTGCCTTGCTAGGTTGGGAAGTTTTCCTGGATAATATCCTGAAGAGTGTTTTCCAGCTTGGATTCATTCTCTCTGTCACATTCAGGTACACCTATCAAACCTTTATTCAAGGTTCCTAGTTTCTCTGCATTGTGTTAGAACATGTTCTTTTAGCTCAGAGAAGTTTGCTATTACCCACCTTCTTAAGCCTGTTTCTGTCAATTCATTAGACTCATTCTCCATCCAGCCTTGTTCCATTGCTGGTGAGGAGTTGTGATCCCTTGGAGGAGGAGAGGTGTTCTGGTTTTGGGTGTTTTCATCCTTTTTGCGCTGGTTTCTTCCCATCTTTGTGGATTTATCTACCTGTGGTCTTTGTAGTTGGTGGCTTTCAGGTGGGGTCTCTGGACGTCTTTTTTGTTGATGATGAAGTTATTTCTTTCTGTTTCTTAGCTTTCCTTCTAACAATAAGGTTCCTCTGCTGTAGGACTGCTAGAGGTCCACTCCAGATCCTGCTTACCTGGTGATCACCTGGCCTCTACGTTTTCACTGGGAATTGCAATTCAGAGCTGTTCCTCTTCAGCCATCTTGGATTGTCCTCCCCTAAATATTTTTAAAAGTAAAAGCACAATACTTTTGCACCAACCTAATAGCAAAAACCCCAGGTGTACAAAAGATTTATTTTATGTTATTGCTGCTTATTATTGAATGCATGTGAAAGTTTATGTCACACTCATTCTTATTACCTTGAAAATGTCAAGACAACATTTTAAAGTATTTTAATGTGGTTTTTTTCTCTCACTTTTTTGAACACCAAATCCATCTTTTTCAGCCAGAGATTCATTCTTGAGGAGACAAAGGATTTTTAGAGCCAGAGTGAAAAAAGAACAATGTCAGTTCAACCTTTAACTTCCAACTTAGGATCTTAAAACTGTGAAAATCAAGAATTTCATTCTCACAAGCAAAGTTTTCTTGGGAGAAGAAAAGATTTATGGTAGGGCTCAGTGTATGGTATTTTTCATAAACCTCTGAGCAGGTAGAATGTAAGAGATGAATAAGAGTAGGAAATAAACACACTTCCTAGATAGGAGGAGAGTGCTGGAGATGGGGAGAAGAAAATAAGAGAGTTGAGACTCAGCTGTGGTCATTTTCCTCACACATTTATATATCCCAGAGTCAAGTCTACCCCTTCTTTCCCTGACCTTAGCACAGTGTCTAGGAGTTGGGGGCCCCACTTACCATAAAACCATGACATCATGGTTTTAGAGGGTCCATGCCTGGCCCTTGTGGGGGTGTCTTGTCCTGCTGCTCTTTGGGTATTGATCTCTACCCAAACTATGCCCTCTGTCGATCTCATTGTGTGCGCCATGGTCTCCAGTTACAAGCTCAGCCTTCTCTGAGCACTCTCCAACCTGATTCAAGGCCTATTACATTCTACTGAACTTTTCAGCAGCCCTGAGTCCCTTCGGCAGAGCTCAAGAGAATATTTGGATCTCCTCCGAAGCACATGCAGGTGTGGATTGCTGGAAGGGGTGAGGCAATATTCTTGCACTCTCTGCCTGAACATGCTGACCTGCGCATCTGCTCTGCTGTGGATGGTCCATGGAACTCAAGACACTTACAAGCCATTTTCCCCCAAGATTCCTGATGACAACTCCTGAAGCAAATCTCCACACCCTTAGTTCTGGGGTTACAAACCTGTCAGGGATTTTCTATCAATCACCCATGGCTTTTAATTAAATAATATTAATTACCTAACTTAACTATGATATACATTTAAGTATGGCTTAAGTGTACAGTTGGATGTATTTTCACATTCACACAGACTAGCAAATAGACTATCACTAGATAGTCCCTCATGCCCCTCTCATTTATTAATATATCCTTCCCAGCACCACTACTCTGCCTTCTATCGCTGTAGATTAGTTTTGCTTACTTTTAAACTTTATACGACATGTATTCTTTAGTGTCTGGCTTCTTTCACTTAATATTGTGTCTACATTGTTACATAACAACATAGAAGAGTATTCTGTTGACTAAATGTACCACAATTTCTTTATTTTCCATACAACTGATGATGGATATTTGAGTAGTTTACAGTTTGTTTGGTTCTTTTTGACGCCTTAATATTAATTGAGAGTTTACAGTTTTTGGCTATTACAAGTAATGGTGCTGTGAGCATTCCTGGTGATGTTTTATGATAACCATATATACCCACGTCTGTTAGGGTATCATAAAAGTGAAAGCTAAAAGTGAAATTGCTACTGGATCATCGACTATGTGTATGTCCAGCTTTCGTAGTTACTGACAAACTACCAAAGTGGTTGTATTAGTTTGACCTTTGGAAGTTGCCATTTTTCCCATTGGTTGAATACCAGTAATTTTAAATACCAGTAATTTTAAAAGGCTAAACTTCCAATTTACATTCTACCAGTATGTTTAAGAGTTTCAGTTGTGCCATCTCCTCACCAACATGTGAAACTCTCAGTGTTTGAGACTTTGCCATTCTAGTGAATATGTCACATTGTCTCTTTGTAATTTTAATATCTGTTCCCCTGATGATTGATGAATAATCCTGAGCCCTTTTACACATTTATTAGCCATTTGGATATTCTCTCTTCTGAAGTTTTGTTCAAGGTTTTCCACATCTTTTAAACATTGCATTGTCTGTCTTTTTCTGATCGTACGCGTTTCGTTAATATTCTGGATACAAGATCGTTGTCAAATACACATACTGCAACTTTCTTCTCCCACTTATTGGTTTTCTTTTTACTCTCTTAATAGTGTATGTGATGACAGAAGTTCTTTGAATATAGTCCAACATCCTAATATTCTTCTTTGTGTTTTGTGCTGCTTCCATCCTAATGTTTAAGAGCTCTCAGTCCACTCCAGTCATCCCTCTATTCTCGTATGTTATCCTCTAGAAACTTTATAATTTTAACTGTCACATGTATAGCTATTATCCACTTGGAGTTGATTTTGCATAAGGTGTAAAGTAGATTACAAGATTCATGTTTTTTTCCATATGGATACCCAGTTGACCCAGAATCATTTATTAAAAAGACCAATCTTTTACTCACTATATTGCAATGTCCCTTTTGTCATAAATAAGGTGACTGTACATGTGTGAGTCTATCTCTGGCTTTTCCATTCTATCCCACTAGTTTGCCTGTCTCTCTCTGTACTGATGCTACGCTCTTATAATTACTGTAGCTTTATTTGGTAGTGTAAGTCTTCCAATTTTATTCTTCAAGATTGCCTTAGGAATATGGGCCCTCTGTGTCTCCATATAATTTTTGGAAGCAGCTTATTAATTTCCCTACACACAGATACAAATCTGCTAAAATTTTGGTTAGATGTATAATAATCTACAAATTAATTTGAGAGAAGTGATAATATGGAGTCTTCTAATCCACGAATGTGGAATAGGCCTTCATTTGTTTAGTTTTCTCTTATAAAGCAGGAAATGCTTCAAGAGGAAAAGCAATGCAGAATGCTAGGTTCATCTCAGTGGATTTCCCTTCTTTCAGTGATCTTGACCCTTCAATCAGTAGTTCATTGGTGCCTTCAAATTGATACTTTTCCCCTAGTTTAGAGGTATTTCTTTTTAGAAGGGAATTAATCTGATACAAGTGGAGGTGAGTATAAGATGAAAAGTAGGAGTGGAGTAAGTTAGGACTCTGGTACACAACAGAGGAGAGTTCAGATCCAAGTTTTGCTATTTACTATATCTGTGACCTTAGCAGGCCTCAATTTCCTTTAAAAACATCAGATTAAAGGCACAAAGGTGGGTAGGCACAGTGGCGCATGCCTGTAATCCCAGCACTTTGGGAGGCTGAGGCAGCCGAACTTCTTGAGGCCAGGAGTTCAAGACCAGCCTGGTTAATATAGCAAAACCCTGTCTCTACTAAAAATACAAAAATTAGCCAGGCTTGCTGGTGTATGTCTGTAGTCCCAACCACTTGGGAGCCTGAGGCATGAGAATCATCTGAACCCAGGAGGCAGAGGTTGGAGCAAGCCAAGATCGCATCACTGTGCTCCAGCCTGGGCAACAAAGCAAGACTGTTTCTTAAAAAAAATTTAAAGAAAAGCACAGAGTTGGAAGATAATGGGGTGTATTCAGGAATGGCTGTTTGAGTGAAAAACAATGGAAGATAAGATGAGAAATGCAGGGAGTCCACATAATAGTGACAACTGGTTGTGTGTTCACTGGGTACCAGGCAGAGTGCTATGAGACACTGGTATCCTCACTCCACAGATGAAGAAACTAAAAATTACAGAGTAACACTCCAGGTTTCAGGTAACACCAAAAAGTGATACAGGCTGGATTTCAATCCAGGCAGCCTGATTTAGGATATCTGCTTCTAGCCAGAGACTTCAGCAGAGGACTATGAGGTTTAAACTTTATTTTACATTCACCAGAGACCTATCAGATTTCTTTAGGGTTGGAATAATATATGATTTAGGAAGGTCACACTGGCCACAGTTGAAAGGTGAATCAATCTTTCAACATAGTTTTTATATTTAGATTTCTATGCCCTTGTCCAGTATTGTTTAAACAAAATGATACAAACAAACTCATATTTCTAAAACTTCTGCAATAGTGAGTTATGTATCTAAAGAGATCCAAATGGTATCCATTTTCTTGTTTTTATTTTTCTGTCTTGAATTCTGGGTTCATAATTTTTACCAAAATAAAACCTATTACTTCTTGAGAAAAGGATATGTGTGACATATATCTTCTATATACATATATTTATTTATGTTCCTTTCTGACTTATTTCCACATGTTTGAGGCTGCTAATTAGCTATCTTATTTTCACATTTATTAGTCTTACTTTTTAATTGTTGAAAAAAATCTCTCAATAGCATAATCTTGTCAATACTTCTGTGCCTGTCTTCTGGCCTGGGTGATTTTTAGATGCTACAGATTTTTTTTTTTTTGAGATGGAGTCTTGCTCAGTTACTCGGACTGAAGTGCAATGGCATGATCTCAGCTCACTGCAACCTCTGCCTCCCAGGTTCAAGCGAATCTCCTGTCTCAGCCTCTGGAGTAGCTGGTATTACAGGCACCGGCCATCATGTCCAGCTATTTTTTGTATTTTTGTAGAGTTGAGATTTAACCATGTTGACCAGGCTGGTCTTGAACTCCTGACCTCAGGTGATCTACCCGCCTGAGCACCCCAAAGTGCTGTAATTACAGGCGTGAGCCACCATGCTTGGCCCAGATATTTTTAATAAATAACTTTAATTTCTCTGGTTGTGAAAATAATATGCATTTTTAGCGTATTATATGAGAACATCATCTTTCTGGCAATTAATTCTCAATCTATTATTAGCTTTTTCTCTTTCCTTGTTGTCACCCCATTTGTTCTTTTCATTAAAACCTCATCGTTGTCTGCCTTTTGACAGAGACATTTTAGCTTTGCATATTCTAAGTAGGTGATATTATCTAATGTTATTTCTTATGTACTTAAATACTGCATAAATTTATTACCTCTAAGCAATTGGGCCAATACTGTTGTCTTCTCATATATTTTTTTAACTCCTATTGTTTTGGGCTTGGTGTTGAAACCTCTGTTAACTTACATTGATAGTTTCACTGTTTGCTTCTTAATTTGCTTCTTTCTCAGAATATTTGCCTGGCTTGAGACTTTAATGGATTAGTTGCCTCTTGGGTCTATTATTAAAGTGATTTTTTTAATCAGTTGATAATGAGGATTTTCAACATGATTTTATATGCTCTACAATAATGATGATCGTAATAGCAGCAATAATAATAAATTTGAGTGTTTATTATGGTTCTGGCTCTGTGGTAAATGCTCTGCAGACATCACCTCAATTAATCTTCCTAAAATCAGTATTATTAGTCCATTTACTGTATGACAATACTAAGCCAGCCACTAAGTGGCAAGAGTATGATTCAAACCCAAGTCTTTCCAACTCTAAAGCCTGTGTCCTCTATATTTCACATTAGCCTCATGTGACCCGGTAGCTTTTCAATAACATGAAAATTTGTCTGAGCCTATTCTCTCTGGTCTTTGACTTCATTTTTGATGACTTACTCTTTATTCAGTTATGCCATATGAAACCCAACACTTGCTGGGCATAGTGGCACGTTCAGAGGTTGAGGCAAGACGATCACTCGAGCCCAGGAGTTCAAGACCACCCTGGGCAACATAATGAGACCCCATCTCTAAATAAAAGAAAAAAGAAAAAAAAAACATTGCTTTCAAGCTAATAAAATAAAATACCTAGTGGAAATCTTATGGCAAGAATTAAAATGAAAATTCAGAGTTTCCAGTTATACTTGAGCTACATCTTAAAACCCACACAATGTATTGACTTCCTTGGGTTTAAAATTATTTCTGAAATTTCTTAGTGTACATATTTGGCTTTCCTTTGAATGTTTCTCTGTGCTGTTTGGCATGTAGGTGCCTGTAGATTTGGTTAACCATGGAGAGAGTTGTTATTCGTCATTGTTTTGATGAAAGCTCGTATTCTGCCTTCTGGAAGCAAAAAGGAGGATGGGACAAGAACCTGATGTAACATGTGTCCCAACCCCTGGTCTTCAGCCACACGCAAGCCCCCAGACTAAAAAAGTGATGTTCAGTTTGCTGACACAAGAACAGAAAAGGAAAACCGCATATTCTCACTCATAGGCGGGTGATGAAAAATGAGAACACATGGACACAGAAAGGGGAGTACTAAACACTGGGGTCTATTGGGGGGAAAAGGGGAGGGCCAGTGGGAGGGGGAGGTGGGGAGGGATAGCCTGGGGAGAAATGCCAAATGTGGGTGAAGGGGAGAAGGAAAGCAAAGCACACTGCCATGTGTGTACCTACGCAACTGTCTTGCATGCTCTGCTCATGTACCCCAAAACCTAAAATCCAATTTAAAAAATAAATAAAAAGTGATGTTCTCAGAGGACCATCTGGAAATGGTGGCCCTGCTCACCTGGGGCCTCAGTCTCCTGGGAGGGGCCACCCACATCTGCATCCACATCTGATTGCCTCTTTGGTCCTGTACAGCCTGCTGCTAGCCAGAGCCTGGATCTCTGCAGAGAAAGCCTCTTCCTGCTCTTCTTGGTCAACAGAGAGGCTCCCATAACTGAGCACTGGGCTGTTAGCATGGCTAAATTCCATCCTCTTGGTTTAGGTCAATTGTCCCACCCTGTCCAGTGGTTTAGCCATGACTCTTTCTTTTGTTTTGTCTTTGAAACTCCAAAACACACTTTTTTACCTCTTCACCTAGACTTTATTTACCATGATGAACAGGTCCAAAGGTAGAGTTTAGAGTCAGAGAAAAATTTTCCCTACAGGTTTACCCTGAGTAATGAACAGGTTATAGATTCATTTGTGCTTTAGAAAAAGCATCCAGCTCTTTATAAAATTATCCAGATGACTTGCTGATGCCAAGACATAGAGATTTGGCAGCTCCTCTCTGCCAGTCCACAAAACAGAAAGAAACAATAGTTATTTGCTAAAGCTCAGGAAAACCGGCTGACCCAGTAACTGCAAGTGTGGACTCATATAGATCACTATGCCTGGCAGCCTGTGCTAGAAGAGTTTCAGGACGGGCTTGCTTGTCATTTAGAGAGGTGACATGGTATAGTGGAGCCACCAGAGAGAGTTTTAATTGTATTTAACTATGTCTCCACATCAACATATGTGGGTTTAATTCCTAGATCCTCACCAACTGTCATAAAGTTTTTTATAAACCTAAGCTTCCTTTATTAAAAAGCGTGGAAAATATGACTTTACCTCCTAGGGTTCTTAGGCACCAGACAGCATAACCCATGGAAAGTTTGCAGTGCCCAGCTTTCTGGAACTGACTCTTCATCACGTTCCATTTCTTAATTTCTTACTTCCTTTTTTATATTGTTAAAACTTCATGTTTTTTCACATTTCAAATGTACATGATCTTTTATAGTGTGTGGTCCTTCAGGGAGGTTTGACTCGCCAATGACTCAGAATCACTGAGCCCGCCTCCCTGCACTTTTCTAGTACACTAAGGTGAAATGTAATTAGGCTGTAAATGTAATTGAATCCCCTCCTATCTCTCCCTTGGTCCTAGGTTTCCAATCCCTTCTAATTATATTTGCCCCATCCTTTCCAGTTGACATGTCTTTCTCAAAGGAGGGACTGGACACAGAATGGAAAGAAGTTGTTTTGTTGTCTCTCTTTTGCCCACCTTCATCCCAATCCCAGCAGCTATGAGGACATCATGATAGGACTTCCCATGCAGCCTGCTAATCTGCTTCCCTAGGAAAGATGGCGCATGCTCTAGTCAACCTTAGTCTTGGCTGTTAGGCCACTGGGTTTACGGGAATGGAGGCCTCTAAAGGAACAGGTGCACTCAACTCTCCACCCGTCTCCAGCCCTCTCCTTATTTTTGTTCAAGAGAAGTAGATTCTGAGCTGCAAGTTCAAGTTCCAGGGCCCTGACTGGGTCATGCGTACCTGTGGGAAGGGCCCCTGAGTATTTCACAATCATACCTATTGGCATGTGGCTAACGCCCTCTAATTGTTTTTTTCCATGAACTTGGTGGCGAGAGCACCAGAAACTTCTGCATGAGAGGAGATCTGATCGTGCAGTTCACTGTCTCTCTGATGAATGTTCTTTGGCCTCTGCCATAGTCTGAATGTTTCTGTGACCTGAATTCATGTGTTGAAATCCTAACTCCCAAGGCAATGGTATTAGGAAGTGCAGCCTTTGAAAGACGATTAGGTCATGGGGGTAGAGTCCTCATGAATGAGATTAATGTCTTATAAAAGAGGTCCTGGAAAGACCCTCACCCCTTCTATCTAAAGACACAGTAAAGAGGCACAATCTATGAACCAGGAAACAGGTCATCACTAGACATGAAATCTACTAGCACCTTGTACCTCTCAGCCTCCAGAGCTGTGTGATATACATTTCATTATTGATAAACTACCCAGTTTATAGTATTTGGTTATAGCAGTCTGGCTGACTGGTCGCATGACTTGAGTTTAGGCCTCACATTGAGAGAAGCCCCCTCTTAGGCTGTGGGCCTCAGTCACTCTCAGCCAAGTTTACCAGAGCTCTTCTTTACAATTTGGGCACAAGTCAGCAAGAATATGCTGCTTTGGTATGCCACAGTCCCTCAGGTATACCTCTTTGAGGACCTCTTAAGATGGACTGATGAGCAATATTCAGGCATTTCTGGGTCTTCTGGAAATGAGATCCACCAGCACCCCTTCTGACACTTAGCTGAAGACAGATCTGTGGGCTTTTTCTGTTCATTTCAGCAAATCTCAGATTCAGTAGGGTTGTATCCTCTATGACATGACCTTCTAAATCTCTGTTGTTGTCTTATTTTTGGCTGTTTCAGAGTTTCTGCTTCCATCTGTGTTCAAAAGCCTTGTAAAATATGTGCTTGTCAAAAAGACCTCAGGGCAGCTATATTAATATTAGAGGCTACTACTATTAAAAGAGTTCACGCAGAAAGGATCACCATCCACCACTGACCTTTAACTTTCTTGGCTTCTCTTCTCTCTGCGTGTATCTCTCAATATGTCTATGTATCCCTGTGTCTGTCACTCTCTCCCAACCAACAATTCTGCTTGGACCATTTTTACCACCATTGCTGCTGGTCCTCCTAGCTCTTCCAGCTGAAAGGCAAACATTTTCTCTCTGTAATTCATATAAGACACCAGTCTTCTCACAACTCCTTCAACTCAACAAGCTTCTTCCTGCCTCAGGACCTTTGCAGATGCTGCTCCTCTTCTAGAACCTCTCTCCTTCTGGCTCCATCCCCAATACCATTTCCCCAGTGCAGCCTGATTCTTCCTCCAGCTGCTGTCTCCTCCCATCCTTCAGGTCTCAGCTTGCATATCACTTCTTTAAAAGAGCCTTCCTGACCAGACCTCCCCTCCCCTAGTCCAAGCTATATCCTGCATGTTCCTCTCAATCATATCACTTCTTTTCCTTCCTACCATCAATCTCACTTCTAATTACAAGCCTATGACTGTTGGTTTCATACCTCCCTCTCCCACTTAGCCTCTAAGCTCTATTAAGGGAGGGGCTTACTTGTCACAGCAACCCATACCCAGCCCAGGGCATATAAAGCTTGCAATACATATTTAATTAAATGAATAAATTAATGATCAAATGTTGAACATTTTAGTGTCATTTTCCCTAGAAAAAGGAAATAATAATAAATTTTGAAATGCAGCACCTGCAGAGCTTCAAGGATTTTAAACATACATATTTACTAACAATTGAGCCCAGTTAGCTTGACTGTTGTCAATAGGGAAAACTAGCGCTAGGGTGCCAACTCTCTCAGTTTGCCTGGGTCCGTCACAGTTTTAGCACTCAAAGTCCTGCATCCCAGGAAACCCAGAATCCCAGGCAAACCAGGGTGGCTGGTCATCTTATCTAGCGCAGCCCTTGTCTTAAGTCCACCTGGGATGAGAAGATAGTAAATATTTCTGACTTCTGAATGTGTTCTTGCAGCACCAAGACAGATTAATTTTTGTGTCTTTCATAGCTGTGTAAAAGTCTTGTCTTCCCTTTCTAGGCAAAGATGCATTTGGCTGCAAACCAAATCTGGGGCTGGGCTCTTATTTTGGTTGGTGCATTCAACTCAGAACTGTTAACTGCATTTTTCCTTGGAGTGGCCACTGCTAAATATGGTACTATTTTAATTATATGAAGACATACAGGATAGAAGTTTTCTTTTTCTGTCTGTTAAGATCTTTTTATTGACACATGGACTTCAAGAATTTTTGGCCACTAATTATCCGGTTGCAACTTTATTTGGGTTTCTCTTTGCAGGTGTTCCTGAGCTGTTTCTATGATAGTTATTCAGGAACCTTATTGTAAGAATTTTCCTTTGTTTTCTTCCTCTTTTCCTCCTATTTTCCTTTTTCCTTTCTTCAAATTTACCTATAGCTTGGAGAACACCCCTACTCTGCCAATCCTTAAGGCTGTCTCTTGTTTCAAAACCCAACGTATGGGATTTCTCGGCTTTGCTCATCCTCACCCTCTCATCTGCAAGACTGTCTTCTACTGCTTCCTGTTGGCTGGTAGGGATTTCCAGTTTGCCAATTATTGTTTGTAATGTCCTTTTTATAATCCCTTGAAGCTTATGATTATAAAAAGGGGTTGAGTCAAAATCTCCCTGCTTCTGAATTTCTGAGAAATGTTTTGTGAACCATGCATTTTTTTCTGTTTTTCTGCTCTGCTTTCATTTTATTCCATTTTATAATGGTAATTATTAATAATACCATTTAAAGTTGTCTGCTTTCATTTTGTCACCCTTGTTTCCCTTTTCCAAATTAATATATTAGCTGGTCTACTGTTTTCTTTCTTTAGAGGTTTGCCTGCCTTGTAACCCAGCAGTCCTCATGACCCCTCCCCTGCCTTGAGTTTTTATTGAGTTCTAGTCTTATGGGGGGAAATCCCACAAATTTGAATGCAAAGGCTCGCAATTCATTCTAACCGTATCTTTTCATTTTTGCCATTTAGAGTTGGATATTAAGGCAGAGTCCACAGCAACACTATTCCCTTTGTGGCATCTTCTCTGGATTTTAGACAGAGGCATTTAGGAGCATCCTTATCCTGACCTGAGCTCAGAGCAATAAAGTGATATCGTGTTACGATGTCTGGTCAGGACTTGGGAGAAAAAAACTCACAGGGTGGTTATCTGAAGTAGGAGAACTGTGAGATAAGGTACCCAGCACTTGGCTACCACAAGGACTGTTTCCAGTTCGTGAATAATCAAGTCAATATGAAAACCTTAATAATCAAAATAATCTGCAGACACAAACTCAGAGGTTTGGTGATATCTCATGGTTTTTTCTTGAAACATGCCAAACACTCTTTCTATTGATTTGAAGAAACAGATACACATACAGGAGGCCTTCAGTAGTGGGAAACTTATCGAAAGGGTGCAATAGCAGCTCTGAACCAATACTTGCCTAGTTCTTCCTCTCTCTCACTCTCTCTCCCCCCCTCACCCCACCCTACCTCTTGGGGTTTCTGCTATGTCTTGATCTTTCTCTCCTGTTAACTGCTCTAAGCAGAGTCGGATAGGACCAGATGATTGGCACCAGGTAGGAGTTACTCTATTAGTCAGCCTTTAGCTCCAGCTGGTCAAATCAAGACTGCAGAATCTGTCCTACTCAAAGCATAAGGCTTTATATGCCATAAAAAATTGCTAAGAGGCTACTTTTCTTGGAAAGGAGCTGCATAACTGGCACCTTCAAGGCTGTGTAAGGAAAAAAGTCAGAAAATGAACAGCTGATAAAGCAAACAAACTAGAAGTCAGACTTAGAAAAGGTGGGAAAGTGATTTTCTGAATTTTTCCTGCAACACTTATTGCTGTCATATGCTTCCATGCATTTTGCTTTGATGTATGAGGTCGAATTAAAAATTAAATATTTGATCATTTTCCCTTACAAAAATGGCTATTTCACCAGTTTGGATCTACTGTCTCTTACTTGAAATACTAATGGTTTCCTCTGCCTGCTTTTCATATCCAATTCCTACCTGTCCTTTCAGGCCCAAATTCAAATGCTAATCCACAATGAAACCTCCCTCAAGTTCCCCAGCTAGAAGGAACCATGCTTCCCTCCCAAGTCTCTGCAAATGATCTATCAATTTATCATGAGCCTAACCACTGTCTCCATGGTGTTGTAGGCATTCTCCTCCAGAGCTATTCTCAATTTCTAACCGTAAATTTCATTTTTGTACCTATCTTCTCACTTCTGCAGCATCTCCTACATCTGTCACAGAAGAAGAGCTGGGAGGAGGCAGAGTGTGATTAATATATTACTTTACATGACAAAAGGGAATTAAAATTTCAGATGCAATTAAGGAGGTTAATCAACTGACCTTGAAATAAGGAGATTAATCCAATGGGCCCAGTGATTAGTCACACGAGTCCTTAAAAGTGGAAGAAGAGGCAGAAGAGAGGGGCAAAGTGATGCAACGTGAGAAGGACTCAACACACCATTGCTGGCTTTGAAGATGGAGGAAGGGGCCATGAGCCAATAAATGCAGGTGACCACTAAAAATTGGAAAAGGTAGGAAAATGGATTCTTCTCTAAAGCCTCCTTTCTGGAGAAAGAATACCGCCCTGTCAACACCTTGCTCTTAGCCCAGTGAGACCTGTGTCTGACTTCTAACCTACGAAACCATCAGATAATACATTTGTGTTGTTTTAAGCCACTCTGTGGAAATTGTTACAGCAACCATGGAAAGCAACACAAAGTTCAATAAAAATCTGTTTGATTAATCCATTATAGAGATATTTACCCATTTTATTTATAAACCACGTATTAAATTGACTCAAATTTCACAGAGACTCATATTTAGAAACATTTTGTTTATGGAGATAAAAAGAAATATAAATCTTCTTTCTTTTCATTCACATATACATTCAAACAATTTTTTTAAAGCTTAAGGAAGGAGAAAAGGTCATTCCCAACCTCACTGAGATCTAACTTCCATTTTTCCTTCTTTTCCATACCTGATCATAGGTGCAAATAATTTTACTATTAAAGTCACAGCATAAATATTGTTGAATATTCTTTTATATTTAATATTGCATGATACGTATTTTCCATAATTCTATTGCTTTTATAATTGTCATTATAATCATTGCTTTATATTCTATTAGGTGGGGATACCAGAATTCACTTCTGTTCCTGTTCTGTGGATCATTTGAGTTGTTTCAAGCACTTTTCTTCATACTTTCACAAAATATTAGGCCAGGGATCATGGCTCACACCTGTAATCCCAGCACTTTGGGGCATATTGCTTGAGGTCAGGAGTTTAAGACCAGCCTAGCCAACATGGTGAAACCCTGTCTCTACTAAAACTACAAAAATTAGCCAGGCATGGCGGTGCACACCCAGAATCCCAACTACTCAGGAGGCTAAGGCACAAGAATTGTTTGAACCCAGGAGGCAGAGGTTGCAATCAGCTGAGATTGTACCATTGCACTGGTAGCACTGCATTGTACCACTCTGGGTGACTCCATCTCAAGAAAAAAAAAATTAAAATTAATTTTTTCCTTCACTTAACCTTTTATTTCTGTTGAATTAACTGCAAAGCAGATTTCCATAATTGGGATAACTAAAAGAAAGAATCAGGGTGGCAGCCCTGGCTCCTGAAGCTCACTCCAAGAAAACTGGAGAGGAATTTTCTAGTTTCACAACTATTTTTGTCAGCATTTGGGATCTAGAATAGTTGTTTATATTGCATTGCATTGATTATTATTATAAAATGTATAAATGCATTTATACATTTGTTATGTTATACTTTTTAGAAAAAACGTGCTTATAGCTTTTGTTCATTTACCTATTAGAGACTTGATTATTTTCTTATAAATAACTTTTTAAGTACCCTTTAAAAAATGTAAATATTAACTTTCTGTCAAATTTATATACATGTCTGTCATCTAGTTTGCTTCTTTTTTCTTTGTCCTGGCAACTTTCATTTAATCTAGTTTGCTTTATAATTTAGCTACATAAGTTTGCATTTGTTTGCTTATTTTCTTGTGTCATTTTTTAGAAAAAATAAATCAAAGCAGAAAATATCAAAAACAAAGTGAAAATGTATATGTTATCTGAACTCTATGTAATTGACTAGGCAATTCAGAATAAATCTAAAGGTTTGAAATTGAGTATTATATGAATAACCTGTAGGGTAGCTTTAAATTTTAGTCTGATGATGTGTCATATAATTTATAACATAAATAGCAATTTATTATTTATTACAGAATCTCTGTAGTTCATTTAATTTTTGTATCTCTTGACAAAGCTGTAATTTGAAAATGAGCAAAATCCATTTTAAAATTAAATTAATTCAGGGAAAACTAACTTCTACTTTTTTTCTTAATATGTTTTCTAATTCCAAAAATAGTATATGTTTATTTTACAAAAATTAAAGAGAACAGAAAAGAATTTAAAAATAAATAAATTTCAACCCTGTGCTCATTATACAGAAATACCTCCTGTTAACACTGAGGTGTATTCTTTCAATCTTTTTGCCAACTGTGTGTATATAAAAATGCTAATCAAATTTTGATTAGGCTATTTTGCATCATATGATTTTATTACCTAATATTTTTGATGAGCATTTTTCCATTTTATTAAATACTTTTGAACCAATTGGGTAATTGATAACATCATCTATGTGAGCTAATTAGGCTCTACCTTAGAAGCAATTTGAACTCTTGAAGGAAGTCTTCTCATTCCTTAGTGGAAGGGCAAGTCCATTTTTTCACTGATTCTGACACCAAGTGCATGGAGACTTCTGGGAATAGCCAACCACAAAAAGAGATGCCTGTTGTGGAGAACCAAAGCTCTCCCTCTGGCCGCTCTATGTCACACACCCCACCAACTCTGTCCACCTCCTAAAAAAATCCATGGACTTTGTGTTCTAAGGTGCTACTTACTACTAGGTAATGTTTTGCTCCTGCTTCTGCAGCTGTTTTTAATCGCAAGCCTTGGGCGCTACATCCTAAAGAAACCCTGGCAAAGATAAAGGTGTAGAGAAGGAGGAAGCATAGAATTTCACATTTATTACTGCGCCATGACCGAAGTAGTAAAAGATGCAAGACCAGACAAGATTGGTTCCAGTCCCCATTCTCCATCTTAATTGCTAGTTGAGTAACCTTGAAGAAGCCACTTAACTGAACTCCAATCTTCTCCATAAAACGGTAAATACACCAAGTTATTAGGGTTCAATACCTATGTAAAGCTGCCTTGTAAACTCTAATAGCCATTCCTGTATCTTAGTAGAGAGGAAGAGGGAGCTTCTGAGGCAACTTTCTTACATTTCCTGTTATTTATTAATTATAGTTTTATGAGTTTGCCAACAACTAAATGAACAAGGTAATGCTAGCAGCTGTAACAAATTTCCAAACTCCTGTGGTTCAATACAGTAAAAGTTTTTTCCTTCAGGTGAACATCCAATACAGATATGGACAGTTGGTGGAAAACCTTCCAGAGACCCAAACTCTTTCCATCCTTTTGTTCTGTTCTTGTCTTCTATGGTTTCAGGGTCCTCTTCATTCTGTCAGCAGATGAGGCAAATGAAAGGAGAAAGAAGACACACACTTACTTCTTAACTGCCACAGCCAGAAAGTGACAGTCATCAATTCTGCTCATATTCCCCTGGAGAGAATCCGTTTCATGGAACACCTTACTTCAAAAGAAGCTGGGAAACACAGCTCTAAGTTTAGTGAGCAGCTAGCCAGCCTGCCACATATACAAATATAATTAATAGAAGAAAACACAGCTAAGTCTTCTCTTAATGTCGTATATAGGTTCTTGGAAACTGTGACTTTAAGCAAAATGACAAACTGTATGCTGTAGGAATTTAACTCTTGTTTATATCAGTTAGCCTATGGTAAAATTGGTTCCATCACACTGTACATCATTTTGCTTAAAGTTGAAGTTTCCAAGAACCTATCAACGACATTGAGGATTTACTGCATGTGCCAAGAATGAATGCTAAGATTGAGTATTACCCATAGTTTGAGCTAAAAGTGAATCCATTGCTTCTCTTTGTGACCTTTCCAGCATATTCTTGTAGCCTTGTTTACAGGGGTCTTCAAAGGAAGACTACATTTGTTGATGCATTTATTGGTTGATTATTCATTCATTTGTAAAAAAAAATTGCCAGGCACATTCTCTGGGTAAATAACCTATACCCACGAAAAGTGACAGATTGGGGGCGGGGAGAGCTCTCTCTTTGCTCTGGGGAGGATGTCAAGACCTCTTGCTTCCTCTCTCAGACATGCTACAAGCTGCCGAGAAGAAAGCCACTGTACCCACATACCTTTGCTCCACTCTAACACAGAACACAGATTCTCAGGTCTAGCTGCTGGCTCAGCTCTAGCCTCTGCCTCTGATTAGCTGTGTGGACTTGGGCACATTATCTATGCTCTCCGGGCCTCTGCTTTCTCGTCTGTAAGATAAGGATGAATGAGGGCGAGTTTGTAGAGCTCTTGGCACAGTGACTGGCACACAGCGAGTGTCCTACGCATGAATTCTATGACCACCATCACCGCCTCCTACCATCCACCCACACTGCACGCAGATTTCTAACAACCCCCACTTGAATGTGCAGGTTGGAGAATTGGGCAAAGAATTTGTATTTCAAATAAATAACTTTTCCTGAATTCACTAACTGTGAAATCTGCCAGTGAAGATGTGCGAAGTGTGATTATTTTGATGATGGAAAATTGGAAAGAGAATATTCTAAATCATGGCTTGCCAATTCATTTCGTAGACAAATACAATATTAATAGATATTTATTAAATGATCAATAAGCCCACTCTAGTGCAAAGTGCTAAACTGAGTTTTCTACATGTTCACTTTCACTTAATTCCCACAGCAATCCTGTGAAATGGGCATTATTCTCTATTTAACAGAGGTGAGTAGCAGTAACAAGCAATATGAGGATCAAAGGGGCTTAAAACTTCCCCAAAGTCACACAGCTGGTCAATAGTCAGGTCAGGGTTTGAGCCCGGGGCTGCCCAGTCCGGGTTTCTCCCTGCCCACTGGGTGTGCTGCCTCCCAGTTTCCTTTAGTGAGGCTTTTTCTTGGATACGGCAGAAAAGAGTCAGTGTTCACATAACACGCTATCATTTTCAAATACCATGCTTACATTGAATCCTTACAGCACTCTGTGAAATAAGAGAGGCAAGACTGCTGACACATTTGAGAATGAGGAGAAACTGAGGCACGGGGAGGCTCCCATCAGGTGTTTCATGAAGGAGTGGTCAATAACAGTAAGCAACATTTACTGAACACTGACTACATGCCTGGCATGGCAGTAAGTACTCTATATACATTTCAAATTCAGTGCCCTTAAAGTCTCCATGAGACCGGTGCCTTTATTATCTCCGTTTTACATATGCAGAGACTGCCACTTAAATATTGGAATCCTATGCCAATCAACTAGCATACAGTGAAGAAGATTTTAAAAAAACAAACCCTTTTTCAAACCTAAAGCAACTGAGAGATTCTGTCTCTGAGGCACCTTATCTAGGGGGGATAAAGCATTTATGAATACATATTTCCTGAGCATCTACTTTGTGATCTACATACAGCAGTGCCCAGGCAGACAGTTCCCCTGCACATGGAGTGACAGCTTACCAGGAAAAGACAGATGATAACAAGGAAACAAATTGGTCAATAACATACTTTCTGATAGAAATAGTTCCGCAGAGGACATAAAGCAGGCCACAGCAGCAGAGAATGACAGCAGGTGGCTAGTTTAGATAAGGTGCAGATAAATTCAGGTGCCTGCATATTAATAAGCATCCAGCCACACAAACACCTTGGGGGAGGAATTCCAGGCAAAGGATATAGTCAGTGTTTTGGCTTTGAAGTGTGACAATGCTTGACATGTTTGGGAAAGAGTAAGATGTCTAAGGCGGCCATAGATTATAGTTAACAATAGAATGACATTAGAGATGAAAACAAGGAGAATCATCAGGGAGTGGCGGCCAACTGTCACTTGCAAACATAGATGCAAACATCCTAAATTATAAATCTTAGCAAATAAAATTCAAAAGTATTTTAAAGAATACATGTTTTTTTCCAGGGAGAGCTTAGCCCAGGGATGAAAGACATTTCCACGTTAGAGAAATTCATCCTGCAATTCAGCACAGAGATTAAGAAATAGTAATCACCTCAATAAATACAAAAATCTTTCAATAAAGTTCAACATTCAGAATTAATTTCTTAGAATCTCAGTAAGTCAGAAATAGAATACAAGTTCCTCAATATAAAAAAAATGGCGATCTCTCAGAAACCTTCAGCAATTAAATACTTAATGGGGAATTCTTAGAAGCATTCCCACTAAAGACAAGTGCAGGACAGAATTGATTGCTATCATTGGTACTAATCATTAGTGTCCTGGGGGATCAAACGATAAGGAAATTAGAGACATAAAGATTGAAAAGAGAAAAACAAACTTTTGCTCTGTGCAGATAATATGATTGCCCACTTAAAAAAAAAATTCAAGAGAAACAACTAAAAGCTATTAGAATAAAAATATTTTTTAAAACTAGGGATAAATACATCAGTATAATTCATTTGATAGCTTTCCTATATACTGCTACTAATTAATCTAATAATAATTTTTAAAGGATTTTATTTACAACAAAAAATCTAGAAAATAAGTATAATTTTTAAATGTACAAGATCTATTTAAAGATAACTTAAAAATGTACTTAATGATGTGAACCTCAGTACATGAAGTAATAAACCTCATATTAGAAGAAAACAATGGTGAAGAAAACAGGTAAATTTTTTTAACTTAGGGTAGCAAGGCCTTCCAAACAAGAAAAAAAATCCAAGAACTATAAAAGAAATATTTCCCAGCTGGGTACAGTGGCTCATGCCTGTAATCCCAGCACTTTGGGAGGCCGAGGTGAGAGGATCACTTGAGGTCAGGAGTTTGAGACCAGCTTGGCCAACATGGTAAAATCCCGACTCCATTAAAAATACAGAAATTAGCTGATCATGTTGGTGTGCGTCTGTAGTCCCAGCTGCTTGGGAGGCTGAGGCAGGAGAATGGCTTGCACCTGGGAGGCAGAGTTTGTACTGAGCTGAGATTGTGTCACTGCATTACAGCCTGAGCTACAGAGCAAGACTGTCAGAAAGAAGGAAGGAAGGAAGAAAAGGAGGGAGGGAGGGAGGGAAAGAGAGAGAAAGAAGGAAAGAAAGAAAGAAGAAAGGAAGAAAGAAAGAAAGAAGAAAGGAAGAAAGAAAGAAAGAAAGGGCAGAAAGAGAGAAGGAAAGAAAGAGAGAGAAAGAAAGGAGAAGGGAGGGAGGAAGGAAGGAAGAAAAGGGAGGGAGGGAAAGAGAGAAAGAAAGGAAAGAAAGAAAGAGAAAGGAGGAGGGAGGGAGGGAGGGAGGGAGGGAGGGAGGAAGGAAGGAAGGAAGGAAGGAAGGAAGGAAGGAAGGAAGGAAGGAAGGAAAGAAGGAAGGAAGGAAGGAAAGCTTTCCCAAATTTAATCTCATAAAAATTTTAAAATTCTTTAAGTTAAATATGCCATAAGGCAGGTTTCAAAGTCTGAGAAACAATACTTGCAACATACTTAACAGGTAAATGATTAATGTATGGAGCACATAAAGAGTTTCTAACAAAGGAAAAAGACAAACCTCAGAAAAATTTGAAAAGGAAATAAACAGGCAGTACACAGAAAATCTACACGCAGTAGGCATGCAAAGCTGCATATCACAATTAGTGAGAGAAAAGAGAATTATCTGGTAAAAAATAAAAAGATAGATGTCAAGTGTTGGTGAAAATGTGAAAAAAGAGACATTCTCAAGGTCTACTCTGTGCGTAAACTTGTGAAGCTAACTGATAAAGCCCACATGAAAACATCCATCAGATTTTAAAGTGCTTATATCAATTGGCCCAACACTTCTACTTGTAGGACTTTTTCCAAAAGAAATACTTGTTTGTGTGCCCCACACAACATCTTGTACATGTGTAAGGAATTTCATCACAGTATTGTGTGTGGTGGCAAAAAAATTAAAATCTTCTAGCTTATTGTCAATAAGGAAGGGAATAGTTAAGTAAATTATAGTAAACCGATTCTATCCCAGATACCTGTGATTCATCATTCTTGCAAAAGACTTTAAGATTCCCTTCTATCATTTATGACATTGGCCTGCACACTTCCTCTTTGTAGACAAGTCAGTGATTTAGAACAAACAAGGGCTGAGGTGTCTGGGCAGGCTTTCTGAAGGTGTGTCTTCCTTACATAGTTTGCCTGGCTTAACACCCCTCCACTTACCTGCCCCACCCCGCCCCATGCTCCTGTAGCCTAAATGGAAAAAAATTCAACTTGTAATACAACCTCAATACATGGCACTGTATTCATTATTCCTTAAATAAGTACAAGCCTGTGGGAATCAATACTTAAAATCCCAAAATAAATTCAAAATTGCAATATCACTACTTCCAGTATTAATTATTAAAATAACTAGCATGCACAATCTTTTGCAGTTATCAAGTACTTCCAATCTAGTATTTGAATGATTTTCACAACATCCCTGTGAGTTGTACAAGATAAATTGTTATCCCATTTCATAAGTAAGGAAACTAAGGTCCAGAAAAGGAATGTGATTGACCGAAATCCCATAGCTAATAATAGGCAGAGCCAAGATTGAGTGTGTGCTTTCCGACTGTGAAACATCTGCTCTTTATACATAAATCCAGCTCATGCCAAAATAATTGGTAATATCCCATTTATCCGTATCCTAACCTGGTAAATTTGATGCTCAGGAACATTTACTCTAACCCAGAAATGAGGACACCTAATGCCCCTGTAGCATTCCCCAGAGCAGTTCTCTCAAAGTCTCCCCCCGGAGATAATTCCTTTTCTCAGGAGGCCCTGACTCAGAGGCTTTTGCCTCTAGTCCAGGAAACTGTTCCTAATCAGACTCTTGGGTTTCCCTACCCCTGAATGATCAGAAATAGAGAATTTGAGTGGGTGGGAGTGGGGGCAGGAGGAACCTTTAAGAAGCAAGCTGTGCTATTCTCACTGTTTTAACTCAAACATGAATCTTTGTTCTCTGATGCAAATTTTGAGAAGTTGGTGCCAATCTGCTCTGAACAAAAGAATTCTGGTCTGAACAAACAAAATTTGGGATGGGAAGTCTGGCTTTCCTAGTTGCGCTTTTGACCATCTGCCTCTACCCACCACTCACCACACTGGATCTCTCCCAAAGGTAGCAGTGAACTTTGAGGAAAATTTCCCAGTTTGCTCACCAGTATGGAAGTCAAAGAGGTCCCAGGGTATTAAACGTCAAGGTGGCTAAAACAGCATCCTTACAATGCTTAGGAGGTTAAACCAGTTGACTCTAGAGCCTTCCCTCAACACCTCAAAGATGTTAGGATCCTGTGAAAGTGGGAGGCCTTGATTTCAATGGATGTTTGTCAAAGGCCTAATGCTCTACTTCTAAATAAAATTTTCTATTGGCTTTGTGTATATAATATTGTATTAATGGTGTTATTTTAAATATATATTTTATTAAGCAAATAATTTTTTAACAACAGTGTACCTTTTCCTTGTTCTCAACTCTCAGCCATATACCAAAAAAACTATAAATGGATTAATTTTTTTCCACTACACTACATTGAATTGTCATAAACTTTTTTTCCAACTGACATAGACTTTTTAAGTCATTTTAGTAGCCGCATATTTTATTCCATAGTGATACCTCAGTTTATTCAACATGCTATTGTTGGATATTGAATTTTTTCATAATTTTAGTGAAATTATGAATAATGCCTCTATAAGAATCTTTGTGAATAGGCCTTTATTTTCTATTGAATGATTTACTTACTCTAAAATTCTAGGAGGAAAAATATTGCATTGAAGGATATATGGGTATCCTCATAGTTCTTCCTAGTTTGGGCAAACATTTGAAATTAAAGTCAGTCCAATTAGGCCAACCTCAGTATTGGACGTTGACTTCAATTTTGCTGCTGTTAATCACAACTATATTTGTGAGGTCTTTTTTTATAGTTTAACATTTTCTTCCTTTATCCTTTGTTTATTCTAAGTTGTATCTAACTTAAAAGAGCTTCACTTATCTTTCTCACTATCATAAGGACAGAGGCATTTTAAAACTCTGTGTGTGTGTGTGTGTGTGTGTGTGTGTGTGTATCTCATATTTATGTTTAGTTGAAAAAGATATGACCTAGCAGCTCATATGGTAAATATCAAATAAAGAAGTCAGCCAGCCTGTATATCTGCCACTTTCAGTAATGGATTTTTCTCTAGAGTCAAAGGAACAAACCTTTGTGCCTAAATGCCTTCTTCACTCACTGATTTAATATGCCCATATGCCTGAAGGGTGTCAGCATGGCTATTAAAAAAGAAAATCCTAGCCCCATCTCAGCCCCATTGAATCAAAATATCCAAGAGGGACACAAGCATCTGTTTTGTGTAAGTTGGAGTTGGTCTGGATTCTAAGTAAGCATCCTAGGTGATATTGTCAGCAGGGAAATTTGGAAACACCTAGTTTAAACCTTGCGACATTGGGCAAAGATCACAGGGAGTCAGATTTCCAGTAACCTAAGAGAATTCCAGACAGTCAGACCTACCTAAAGGTAGGGGAGCCAACTTATTCCTGTCAATCAAATGTTTGTTTGGAGACCAGATTACCACAACCATCTCTCAGGAAGACCCCTTTGAGTTTGGGAGACTTCTCTGACCATAGCACCAAAACTACAGAGCATCTCCTATAAGCAGGCAGAACTAGAGGCCTTGAGTTGGCCTTTCTACCCTAGCACTGCTTGATTCTGCGATTTCAAATAATGAAAATATTGTTCACTAATGTAGCTTCAATAGTTTTCCATTTATCTAAGAAGACATAATATCTTTTGATTTGTAATAGAACTGGAAAATAAAACTATCTTTGACCCATAATCCTCAGGATATTCTAGGTCTTTTAGCCACATTCCCCTCTGATGTTCAAATCCCCTTTACGACACCCCAGTAAGAGACCTTCCAGCCTTTGGTGAAGACTTGATGACTGGGCGCTTTCTAACTCTGTAACAATCCTTTCATACGACCGTGAAAATCATTATCTTTACCAACAATTTACACAAAATCCTATCAATTGCGTGGGGGGAGGGGAACTGAGTCACTGGTATATAGCTGAGGCCAAGAGTCTTTCCTCTTGATTCCTAAGTCCCTTTCTGTGGGTTCAAATGATTATATCTGTTTGGGGTGTAAAAGAGGTCAAATTTGGGAACCTGTTCTCTAAAAGTAACCACCAAAGTGCTGCATGTTGAGCCCAAACATGTATAGATTCCAACCTCCTTGAAACTCTTCTTACTCAATAGTCATGGCACAAAATGCCCAGTAAACTGTGAAGATCTATGAAATATGGGGTGGGGATGGAGGTGAAGAGCAGGGAGGTATCACACCTGTACCCACCCTTCTCAAAGCACTGTCTGCACCAGCAGCATCAGCATCCCCTGGGATGTTTGAAATGCAGAATCCCAGACCCCCAGCCCTACAGAATCAGAGCCTACATTTTGACGAGGTCCCCATGTGATCTGCGGGCATAGCACACTAATATTATATGACTCATAGAGACAACATTATTTAATTTTTTTTTCTGATTATAAAAGTTGTAAAAACTCATACTAGAAAATCTGGAAAACATCCCCCCGTCCCCATTTAGATCCTTGAAGGAAGAGGAAGGCAGCTTGCATTGGGGCATAAGCAATCAGGCTGTTACACTTGGTGATTATAAAGCCTCGCCCAGGTTTTTCTGTAATTAAGAGACCAGTTATGTTAAGTCCAACATGACTGGTCTGGGGTAAGGTGGGTGGCAGAGTGGAGAAGGGAATGTAGGAATTACTAGTATAACTCTGAATAACAACATGGAGTACTTACAACTTTGTGGGCAGGTGGTTTGTAAACCACAGCACAGGTAGGGAAATACTTTTCTTCTTCCCCATGACTTTCATTGGACTGATGCTAAGCCTTGGGAGAGAGGTGCTGGGAACTATCCAGATCTGTTAACTCAGGCGGAGCCAAGCACTGCTGAGGAAAGGCAAGTGACTCCGAGAAAGAGCCCCATGGGTGGGGCTCCCAGGATGGTGGAGAGGCGAAAGGAAGTGTTTAAAGGATGATGGTGCTCTTTGAGATATAAGAACAAGGAAGATCAGGGTCAGGAAATGGGATCTGCTTCACTTTCCTTGAAGGTAATATAAGAAAAAAAGCCAAACTCTGTAAAATATTTGAAGAGATTTATTTTGAGCCAAATGTGAGGACCATGACCCATGACACAGCCTCAAGAGGTCCCAAGAACATGTGCCCAAGGTGATTGGGTTACAGTTTTGTTTTATACATTTCAGGGAGACAAAAGACATCAATTGGTTCTGTGAGATATGCTACACACTAGTTCAATCTGGAAAAGCAGGACAACTAGAAGCAGGGGCTTACAAGTCATTGATGGATTCAAAGATATTCTGATTGGCAATTGGTTGAAAGAATTAGGTTATTATCTCAAGATCTGCAATCAGTAGAAAGGAGTGTCTAGGTAAAGATACGGGGTTGTGGAGACCAAGGTTATTATTATATAGGTGAAATCTCAAAGGCAGCCTCCTTTAAAGCCAATAGATGGCACATTTAACAGGTGCTAGATTCTCAGCTAATCTCTTCAGGATCAGAAAAAGACCTGGAAAGGGAAAAGAATCTCTACAGAATGTACATTTCTCCCACAAGAGATGGTTTTGCAGGGCCCTTTCAAAATATGTCAAATAAATACATTTTGGGGTAAAATAATTTGATACTTTAAGGGCCTGCTATCTATCATGTAATGTTATACCAGAGTCAGGTTGGAAGTTGGTGACTTATTGCTACAAAAAGTCTGTTTTGTCTTAAGGTCTTGTTTTAATATTAATGCTGGTCAGTTGTTCCTGAATTCCAAAGGGAGGAGAGTATAATGAGGCATGCCTGACCCCTTCCCATCGTGGCCTGAACTAGTTTTTCGGGTTTCTTTGGAATCCCCGTGGTCAAGAAGAGGGGTCCATTAAGTCCACTGTGAGGTTTTTTGTTTTACAACAGGAAAAGCAGATATGGAGCAGACCTTTAAATCATTTCCTTTGGCGGAGGAGGGGGACTCCATTGACTTACGTGCATCCCCATGGCAGAGGCTGCAGTGAGAGGAAGCCTATAATCAGAGGAGGCTGATGCTACACTCAGCCTCTCCTCCAGCCTCTAGGGCTAAGGAATTGGATCAGTTAGCCCAAGCTCAAATTCTTTTTGCTTTGTTTGGCTGGTTGGTTGGCTTTTGAGACAGGGTCTCTGCTGCCCAGGCTAGAGTGCCGTGGTGCCATCACGGCTTACCACAGCCTTGACCTCTGGGCTCAAGCACTCTTCCTGCCTCAACCTGCTGAGTAGTTGGGTCTACAGGTGCATGCCACCATGCTGGCTAATTTCATATTTTTGGTAGACAGATCTTGTCATGTTGCCCAGGCTGGTCTTGAACTCCTGGGCTCAAGCGATCCACTGGCCTTGATCTCCCAAAGTGCTGCGATCATAGGCATGAGCCAACATACCTAGCCCACCAAGCCCAGATTTTATACACATATTTTATTCAACTAACTGTGTAATATTAAAATTCCCCCTACACAATTAAAAGTCCCTTGAAAACATCATTTTAAAGATGGTACCATTACCATATTTTAATTAAATATTTTTCGTTATTGGAGTGTTAGACAGTTTCTCTTTTTCACCACACATATGATGCTGTAATAAATATCTTTATCCCCATATCCAATGACTTACATTTAGGCAAACTTTCTTAAAATCAAAGTGAACCATAGATATGGAAAAGTGCAAAAATCAAAAAGAGCACAGTTTAATGACTTTTCACAGAGTGAATACCTCACAGAACCATCACCCAGATCAAGAATCAGAATATTACCAGAACCCCAGGCCCTTTTGTGTCTCCATCCATCACTACACTTCCCCTCAGAGGAATACTATCCTAACGTTAAGCATCAATAGATTACATTTTCTATAAATTCAAGCATACATTATATTTATATGGTTGCTTATTTATAAGTATAAATACCAATATAAATTATATTTATATATGTACTAATGTATTTCATACTTACATATCATATATATTTATGTCTTAGATACATTTTAATGTATCTTCTATGTCATCTATACATAAATATATATTTGAATTTTATACAAATTCAAGTATAAAATTGTGCAGTTTTTTTTTTTCAGAGCTAGCTGAGGTTTTATTTTGGACAAAACAAAAGCAATTGAACTGTTTTGTGGCTGGAGGCATGGGCAAGAGGGGTGCCCCAGGCAATTAACTCCCCCACAGGTGGGTTGAGGCCGAGGGCTGAGCCTCAGGTTGGTTTCCTGCTCCCTGCGCTCCCTTGCACAGCGGCCTTCCTCCTGGGCTCTGGGGCAGCCTCAGGAAGGGCAGGCTGGGAGGGGCTGCCACAGCTGTTCACCTGGACAGGACATCAGAGGACTGGAACTCCAGCTTCCCATCACGGGTCTTAACCTTCTTCACAACCATGGCCCTGATGGAGCTGGTGCAGCTGAAGGAGCTGGAGCCTGCTTACCAGAGCCAAAGCTGGAGCCCAGGCCATCGTTGAGGCTGGGGCTTCTGTGAGGCCCCCACAGGCTGGGCTGAGACCACCTGCATAGCTGCTGGTTGTCTTCATATGGATACTCATGTTCTGCCCACCTCCAGATTGAACAGCTTGGTGTTGGCATCCTTAATGGCCAGCTCCCCGTGCTGCTCGGCATCTGAGATGGCAACCTCCAGGGAAACCCTCTGGCTTTTGAGGCCCTCAATCTCAGCCTGGAGCCGGCTAAGATTCTGTTCATCTCAGAGATCTGTCTTTGTGCGCCGCAGGTCATCCCCGTGCTTCCCAGCCAGCATCTGCAGCTCCTCATACTTGATCTGACGAAATGCTCTCAGCCTCAGCCCGACTGCGGTTGGCGATCTCCTCGGGCTGCACCTTGACCTCAGCGAGCGGCTGTTGAACATGGACAGCAACACAGACGAGTCTGAGATCTGGGACTGCAGCTCCCTCGTCTCCTCTTCATACAGGTACCTGAGGAAGTTGATCTCGTCAGTCAGCCCCTGCAGGTGAGACTTCAGCTCTCTACCTTGTTCATGTAAGCTTCATCCACATCCTTCTTGATAGGACAAATTCATTCTCCATCCATATGCTTATTGATCTCTTTCTCGTACTTGTTCTTGAAGTCCTCCACCAGCCCCTGCATGTTGCCAAGCTCCACCTCCAGCTTCAGCTTCTCCTGGCCCAGAGTCTCTGCCCCCTAAGGTTGTCAGCATAACTCTCGGAGATGTCCATGTTGCTCTGAGCCATCTTCTGCTACTGCAGGAGGCTCCACTTGGTCTCCAGCATCTTGTGCTGCTGCTCCAGGAACTGTTCTTTGCCGATGAAGGAGGCAAACTTGCTGAGTCTCTTGATCTGCTCCTTCTCCTGGGTGTGTGCGGCCTGGATGTTGGGGTCCACCTCCAGGTTAAGGGGGCTCAGCAGGCTCTGGTTGACTATGATGGTGGTGATGCCTCCCATGCCACTGGCCTCACCATAGCCTCTGCCCAGGCCACCCGGGAAGCTGCTGCTGCCCAGCTGGGAGAAACTTGAGGAGCTGATGCAGGCACTGGGCCCACTCGTGTAGGAGTGGCTGCTGAAGGCCCGGGGGCCAGAGGTGGACACCTTGTAGGACTTCTGGGTCATCCTGATGGGCGCGGTGGAGGTAGGAATGGAGGCAGGCAGGCTGAACCAGGAGGAGATTCCAGAAGGAGCAGAGATGGGTTGTTTTTGTTTTTGTTGTTGTTGTTATTGTTTATGAGATCGGGTCTTGCTATGTTACCCAGGCTGGTCTTGAACTCCTGGGCTCAAGAAATTCTCCCACCTCGGCCTCCCAAAGTGCTGGGATTACAGGTGTAAGCCATGGTGCTCAGCCTAGATTTTGCATCTGGTTCCTTTGCTCAACATTGTTTGTAAGATTTATCCAGGTTTTTCTTGTAGCAATAATTCATTTTCATTGCTGTACATTATTCCATTGGGTACATACCACAACTTTTCTTTTGTATTTTGTTTGGTGTTCCTAGTTCTTAGCAGGAGCATTAGGCTGCTCCAGGCTACTCAGTCATGGCCCGAAGCAGAAGTCCACTTATTTATTTTTGTTAAATTCCAAGAAGTAGAATTCCTGACAAAAAAGAAACAAATATTTTTTAGACCATTTCTGTACACTGCTAATTGTTTTCCATAAAAGCTGTGACAATTTACACTCAAGAAAAATCATGAAGTTCTTCTGAGGGATGAGTGTCAGGAGTCATCCTAATAATAACAAAAAGTTTTAAATCTTAATAGTATTGAATAGTGTCAATATTATCTTAAAGCTGTCTCATATATAAATTGTAAATATTAAAATGCTGGTATCATTTCATAAAGTTTTTTTGTGCCAATTTATTATTTAATTCTCACAAAACTCTGAGAGGTATATTTTATTGCTGTCCCATTTTAAAAAACGAAGAAACTATGGCTCAGAAGATGTTGGGGTCCACCTCCAGGTTAAGGGGGCTCAAATGTCCTGGCTATGTGACCTGGCAGATGACCAGCAGATAGTCTTTCTTTCTCATGCCAGGCTACGCCTTGCCTAGATTGCTGAAGAAGCATCTCAGATTCTTCAGGGTAAAATAGGTGCCATGGAGAAGAACATGTCACCCTTTTGTATGGAAATGATCATCCTTCAAAGCCCAGTTCAAATGACAACCCCTTTCCCAAGGGACTCTTCCCTCCCTACCCACCCTATTGGAAGTAACACAACCACAATTTCCTTCTGGAAGCCACACCCCTGTACTAGAAAGGCGCCCTTACCTGCAAGATTCTGGAATGTCATTGCTGAGATCATTTAGTCCAGGGATTGCAAATAGGGAGCACACACCAGTGAGCTCCCTGTTCCCTTGCCAATGGCAGACATAACAAATCAATCACCATCGAGCCACTGTCTCCCATGCTGAGTCCATTCCATCTCAGCCTCAGCTGCCACATTGGCTTTGTCTCTGTTCTTTGTGCGTGCCAAGTTCCATTCCACCTTGTGACCTACACATTGGCTGCAGCCAGATCTCCTCATGACTGAGTCTTTCTTGTCCTCTCAGGTCTCAGCTCAAATATCACCTCCTGCTGATCCCCCCAAATCTGAAGTATCATCACCGTCCCTGATTTATCTTCTCTTATGATAATTTTAAAATCTAATTTATTTAGCTGTCTGTTTTTGTGTTTATTGTATCCTGAAAACTGAGCCTCTTCTAAGTTGTTCACCTATTCCCCAGTGCCTAGAAGAGTACTGGGGTACTCAGCAGTTGCTCAATTAGTAGTTGCTCAATGAGTGAGTGAATCAAGATGCAATTTTCTGCTGAGTCCAGGTATGACCTGAAAAGCCTTCCCATCACAGTGTTACAGCCATTAGCTACCAGGAATCGGAAATAAAATATGGGATAAAATATTTTTGCCATGCCTAACTTCCTTAATTCCCCATTTTCAGATGGGGAAACTGAGGCCCAGAATAAAAGACATGCCTTTCCCAAAACTACAATGAGGGAGGGGCAGAGCTAGGACTGACACCAGCTCCTCCCACGTCCCCATCCTTCCTGCTCCTCCCCAGCACAAGGAAAGGCCGGAAGAGCTGTCGTAATGGCTCAGCCACAAAGCGGAGGAACCTGGCCGCTGAGCTCCAGAGCTTGCCTATGAATTACGCACCTAATTACCAGCTGCCTTTTTTCTTCCATTCTGTGGGTAAAAGTCTGATCACATAGAAGATTCTCCCTGTGTTTCCGTGGATACGAAGCAATCTAATTTCAAACTCCCTTGCAAATGGCAAATGAGTGAACTTAATTTTAATAAAAACAAGGAAAATCATACGTGTGAGCTTAATAAAATCTAATTTGGGCAATTTAGAGCTCAGAAAATAAAGCCTTTATGTAAAAACTAGCAATTAGCTTTATGAGACAATACAGTGCACCTTGGCACTGGGGAGAGTTGGGAGCTGGAGGACTCCAAGGATAAGGAAGTGTGGCAATAATATAAAAAAGCTAAAGGGAAAAGGAGCCTGGTTCCTGGGGTGAAAGGATTCAAGTTCAAATACACAAGCTACCACTTCTTAACTCTGTGACCTTGAGAGAGTCACTTTTCCTCTCTAGACCCTATTGTCTAAACCCTAGTGTCTTTGTTTGCAAAATGAGGTTAATAAAACTTGCTTGACCTAGCAGAATGGTTGTACAGACAAGAAAACAAATAGGCAAGAGCTTTGTAAGAGTGTCCAGCAACTGTTATCTCATCATCTGTCCCACCTAACATTCTCAGAGAAGAGGAGGCTAGTGGAGCCTATTACCTGGATCAGGGGATGTGGGATGGAGTTGGTGTTACCGGAAAGAGGTCCCGATCCAGACCCCAACAGAGGGTTCTTGGACCTCACTCAAGAAACAATTTGGGGCAAGTCCATAGCGTAAAGTGAAAGGAAGTTTTAAAAAGCGAAGACATAAAAGAATGGCTACTCCATAGGCAAAGCAGTGGCATGGGCTATTGGACTGATTATACCTATAGTTACTTCTTGATGATATGCTAAATAAGAGGTGTATTTATTCATGAGTTTTCCAAGAAAGCTGTGGGCGGTTCCGGGAACTGAGGGTTCCTCCCCCTTTTAGAACATATGGGTGACTTCCTAACATTGCCGTGGCATTTGTAAACTGTCATGGCACTGGTGGGAGTGTCTTTTAGCATGCTAATGCATTATAATTAGAGTATAATTAGTAGTGAGGACGAGCAGAGGTCACTTTCATCGCCATCTTGGTTTTGGTGGGTTTTGGCCAGCTTCTTTACTGCAACCTATTTTATCAGCAAGATCTTGTGACCTGTATCTTCTGCTGGCCTTCTATCTCATCCTGTGACTAAGAAGACCTAACCTCCTAGGAAAGCAGCCCAGTAGGTCTCAGCCTTATTTTACCCAGCTCCTATTCAAGATGAAGTTGCTCTGGTTCAAATACCTCTGACAGTGGGGGTAGAGAGCAGATTTGCAACCTTCCACGTTCACCTTGCATTTAGATGTCACAGACCTATGGCACACTGCCAGAGGTGACTCCCAGAGGTGGTTTACAGGAGCCAGAAGCAAATTTCCAAATCAGAGTGAGCCTGGGGAAGACCTGAGGCTCTTGACATGTAATTTCTGTAGCCCGGCACAACTGCACCGCTGACAGATCCTCTTCACAGCGATTTCTAGGGGCAGGCTGTATTATTCCCATTCTACAGAGGACGAAAATGAACCACTGGGAGGTGCTGCAACCAAACTCAGATCACACAACGAGGCGACTCGGGCAAGAGTCAAGCCAGGTTTTCTGATTCCATCCTCCAGCCCGCTTCCCAGCACCTCACATGGTTACAAAAGCAAGTGACTGTGAGACTGAGAACCTGCTATATCTGTTGTGTCCCTTCTTCCCCAAGGGCATGTGCATCTTCTATCTGCTGAAAGCCACATCCGCAAAGAGTGTGGTCTTCATCACAGAGGCTCCGGAAGCAGTGGCTTTCCCACTCCAGGTAGAAAGCAATTTTTGCCTAGTGCCTTCCCAGAAGCAAAGTGGGTAATTAATTGCACTGAATAACACATTAAATGTACTAATAATTGGGTAGTCACAGCAAAATGATTACTTTGAAGAAATACTACCAATTCCCTGTTGTACTTAACGTTTCTCCATATTTATCATTACCATTTTAATCAATAATAGTCACAATACTAATAAATCCGTCTTAATTTTAATTGTGTTCAATTTGATGTACCAGTACTTGAGTATTCTGAGCATACTTCATTATTTATATTAATTTAAGATCACTTAAAGGCAAATTACATAGTTTGTACTTTCAAGTAGGTAGATAATTATGACAGAGTTTCTCTAGATTCAGCATTTTCATGCACTGAGCAGTGTGAGGTGTCAGGTGTCTGTCCTTTACTGTCAGGTCCAAGGGTCAGGGATGGAGAGCATAAAGGAAGACTCTCAAAGCCTCCACTTGAATTAGCATATTCTGGCCTTTTAAAAGAGGTTTGGGTCCCTGAAAGTATGATTAATAGCTCAATGGCTTTGCCTTTACTTACATATCTAGTCATGAATGCAGCATTCATCCATTCATTCACAAACGCCCAGGGCCAAACACTCCGCTAACACCAGAGACCAGGGAGATAGAGTGAGAAACTTAGAAAGTGTGAGAAAGGCTGGCTGTAGCCATCAGTCTGAAAAGGTAAATAACATGTAACTGAAGGAATGGAGGAGTACTTCTGGGAGGCAGAGGCGTTTTCCTTGGCTGGAAGGGTGGGTAATGTTTGTCAGGGAAGTGAGGGAGTGAACTCCAGCTTTGGCAGAAAGACAGTTAGGAGGCTCTGGCAGAATGAGGGCTTGCCAAGGTGACAGTGGAGGTAATGAGAGAGAAAGTTCAGAAGGAAGAACCATGGCCAATGCAAAATTGACCCTCGGATGTGGCTTTGAGTGGATGATTGGGAGTTAGTGATGCCAGAATGGAGAAAGATGGAAGCCAGGAGGAGGAAGCCAGGTAAAAAGATGGGTTTCTTAGGAAATCACTAAGTTCTAAGGAACATAGAATAGCCAGGGGAGAAATCTAGCAGGTAAAGTGGAGAAGTTGGAGAAGCCCAGAGGAGAAGCCAGCACTAGAGAGAAGGTCTGGAAGCCCTCTAGTAGAGAGTCCCATGGGAGAGAAGGGTGACAGTCACAGCTCTTGCCTCTGCGGACTTCACTTCACAGATACATACTAAACTGGCCACAGCCTCACAGTCTCCAAGCTCCCTTGGAGGGCCCAGCCGAGAAAGTTTCTTCTCTCCTTCTCTGTCCAGGGCCAGCATAAAGGGCACATTTTTTAATCAAATTGTACTGAATTGAAATTGTACAACTGTGTTGTCAATGGCCCTGTTTTGTGAGGACATCCTGCTGCCTGAAGGGGAGGGTGCAGGGGCTAACATGACTCAAAGAAGTCATGCTGATAATGTAGAGATCAACAGCAATGGATGGCTCTGTGTCTCCACTCTGCATGGCTGGGGTATCAGGGTCCTGGCACCAGCAATAACTTGCTAGGGTGTTGCAACCAGTGCTAATGATTTCTAGAAACCTAGTAGTTACAGGAGAGGAATTTAATGGGAAAGAGGCTCCACCTCCTGGTAATACTCAAAACCAACATTTCTTCAGCGCTTTACAGTTTATAAGCTTCTGTCAGCTTTTAATATCTCATTTAACTCTCTTTCTTGACCTGGGTGGTGATTACCAGCTGCACGTATGTAAAAGAAAAATCATTGAGCTTATAGTTAAGATTCATGCACTTCAGCCTATGTTAGTTATACTGCAACTTACATTGTGTAAACAAATACATGGGTAAATTAATAACCTCTTATTTAATCCTTCTAGCCATCCTATGAAATTAACAACTTTGTTAACCGCAAGTGAAGGAACCTGAAACTGAATGATTCACTCTGGATCCTGCGCTGATGAGTAAAATGACTAAGAAGCCAGAATGGACTGGCATGCATTCCTCTGGAGCAATCTGAATAACAGGGATTACAATGACATCAACAGGGCTTGGAAGGACTGAACAGGGAGCAATCATGGTGCCAAAGGGCCCTGTGGAGGTCTTTGGGGATGAGCTCTGCTGTCTCCACCTGGCCCTCCCTTTCCCTGGGACACAGGTTTAACTTGGGCAGATATCTTTCTAAGTGCATATTTTCTTTTTTTTTTAATTGCATTTTAGGTTTTGGGGTACATGTGAAGAACATGCAAGATAGTTGCATAGGTACATACATGGCAATGTGATTTGCTGCCTTCCTCCCCATCACCTATATCTGGCATTTCTCCCCATGCTATCTCTTCCCAATTCCCCACCCCCTGCTGTCCCTCCCCTAGTTTCCCCCAACAGACCCCAGTATGTGATGCTCCCCTCCCTGTGTCCATGTATTCTCATTGTTCAATACCCACCTATGAGTGAGAACATGTGGTGTTTGATTTTCTGTTCTTGTGTCAGTTTGCTGAGAATGATGATTTCCAGGTTCATCCATGTCCCTACAAAGGACACAAACTCATTGTTTTTGATGGCTGCATAATATTCCATGGTGTATATGTGCCGCATTTTCCCTGTCCAGTCTATCATCGATGGGCATTTGGGCTGATTCCAAGTCTTTGCTATTGTAAACAGTGTTGCAATGAACATAAGTGTGCATATGTCTTTATAACAGAACAATTTATAATCCTTTGGATATATACCCAGTAATGGCATTGCTGGGTCAAATGGAATTTCTATTTCTAGGTCCTTGAGGAAACACCACATTGTCTTCCACGATGGTTGAACTAATTTACACTCCCACCAACAGTGTAAAAGTGTTCCTATTTCTCCACATCCTCTCCAGCATCTGTTGTCTCCAAATTTTTTAATGATCACCATTTTAACAGGCGTGAGATGGTATCTCAATGTAGTTTTGATTTGCATTTCTCTAATGACCAGTGGTGATGAGCATTTTTTCATGTTTGTTGGTCTTATGTATGTCTTCTTTTGTAAAGTGTCTGTTCATATCCTTCACCCACGATTCAGAGACAGGGAGAGTCCCAGGAGTCTGCATCTCAGGAGTCCTCCAAGTTGTTCCCCACTGGTCCCTCAAAGTCCCCTTGGAAATTTGCTCAAAATGAATAATGCAAAGTAAAACCATCCTGGCGTTGTCAACAGGTCAGACATCATACCTTCTTGCTCTTTCAAAAAGAAACTGCTAACAAGCACCAGACTCTACCTGGCCCTGGGACCCCTGGAAGGGAATAGGAAGCCTGTCCTTTCTGCCTGTGGGAAACCGACTCTTCAAACAAACAAACAACAAAACAAATACAATAGAATGTGACAAAGAGAAGAATGTGCAAAGTGGGAGTCCCAAGCAGAAAACCACCAACTCTGCCAGGAGTGTCCAAGGAAGGCTTCACACACAAGGGGTGTGACTTGATTTATGCTTCTAAGCATAAATAAATAAAACTTTGGTGAGCAAAAAAGAGGAATATGTATTCCAGGCACCAGGAACAGCATAAACAAACACCCCGAGGCAGAAGCGTATCAGATGAGGTTGGGGAGAACTATTAGGGGTAGTCAGAAGGACCCAGAAATCTGGTTCCTCTCTTTACATACAAACTCCATTAAGGATACCCTTATGCCTCACCAATTAGATGAGAAGAAGAGCCTCTGGTCTCAGTGGACCTTTAAAAAGGTTTGCAATTCAGAGACGGCAGGCTTCTTCTGTTCTTGTCCTATGTCCATGAACTCTACAGGACTCAGAAATTCTTAAGTTCAACCCCACAAAACGTTAACAATTTAGCTTTCTCTTGGCTAATCTAGCTTGCATCCTCCCCATATTCCTCTGCTCAGCAAAGGCCATCCTTAGGAACTTGACCTTCCCCAGGTTTCCAGTCCATTCTCAACTTAAAAAGAAGCAGAGTTTGGATATAGTATTTTCCCTGCGCCAAATAGCATAGTAAATTCATATTTGACATATTTGTGTGCAACCTGCATTTGAAGAATTTTCCAGAATCATGTTCTGGAAACAAGAGACTGCCAATAGCCAGGCCCTGATTTGCCATGCCCTGAAGTGGAGCTTTCTAGTAGAGCCATTCATGCAGTTTCTGATCCTACCTTTGATACTCAGGAACTTTTTTCTCTGGTACCTGAGAAAATTAATCCACTTCAGTTATCTCCAAGTTTCCAGCATCAAGATGGGATTGAATCTCTGTCAGGTATCAGTTTTCAATGTGATGAATGGGCTCTTGCTTTCTGCCTTTACATCTGGAAGGTCCAGATCCCCAACTGGGATGACATCCACCTGGGAAAGTGGCTTTTGACAGACCCTCAGCTTCCTGGGGCCACTGAGGGGTCAGGTTGCAGACAAGGAAAGGGACAGTGAAAAAAGTTAACATCTTTTTGCTCAATCTAGATGTTATTTGAAAGAATACTCTCCAAGCTCCCCACCCTGGGGATTTATTAAGTTGTCAGCAAGCAACTCTGAAATAAACTACACTCACGGCTTTATGTTCTTTCCCTGCTCCACCCCCAACCCAGACTTCTCCCCACTTCTCCTGATACATTCCAGATAGGGAAGAGGGAGGACAGGACCTGTGGTCTGAAGATCAGAGTTCAAATCTCCTCTCAGCCAAGTTTATCATTATGTGGTTTCAGGCAAAACTCTCTGAAGAGCCTGTTTTCTCATCTGCAAGATGGGTGTGAAAGCACTTCCCCAGGGTTGATTGATTTATTCACGTATTATTCCTCTAACTTACTGTATGCTTCTATGCCAGACCCAGTTCTCGAGGCTGGGAGTACAGAGGTGACTCTTACCTGCCCCTACCCTCTGGAGCTCAAATGAGAGAATGAATGCCCCCACGGCTTTGAAAATCACACGATAACACCACATATCTTAATTATCACTCATACTACAGTGGCCTGACACTCAAAATGCTTCTAATAGGAAGTCACAACAATGATTACAAGTGCAGGCTTTGGCACAAGACCTGGGTCACTTACTAGGTGTGTCACTACCATAAAATCCTTAAGTTCTCTGGCCTTGGTTTTTTCATCTACAAAATGGGAACAATAACAGGTCTTTGCTCGGAGGGCGGTTTGAAGGAGTAGATAGAATAACGCACCTGTAGTCGTTTGGAGAACTGGCTGGCACTTATAAGTGCTAGACAACCTTAGCTATCACTGTCATACTCATCTTCATTAGGATGATGATGATCATCATCATCATTATTTTAAGAGCAGACAATCGAGCACAGCAGCCCAAAACCACTTTCCTCGCCCCCGGAAGGAGATGAGAGTGAACGAGCTGGCGCATTGACATGCGCGCCTGGGGTGCCACGTGGTGACACGGGTTTCTCCTGTTTATCCCTCGAGGCTTCCTTTCAGCGTCTTCTTCCCCAGCAGCTGCTCTGTCAACAGTCCATATGCTGCCTCGGCTACGGAGCAGCTTTCAAGAGGGGGCTGCCAACCCAGTAGGAGAACTTTGAAGATAAGTTCAGGGGCACGCGTGCTGGGGTGGTAGTCACCCCGCCCTCGGGAGCCTTGGGTCCTCCCCTCCCACCCAGCCTCCCCGCACCCCTTCTGGTGGCGGAAGTGGGCACAGGAGCGGGGCGGGGGGTGGCGCAGGCAGCCGGGCCTGGTTCCGGGAAGGGTGTGCACGTGGCAAGGAGGCCAGCTGGAGGAACAGGAGGGGACAGATGCCATGGGGGCCCGGATTTGTTCCTGCAGGAAGAGTGCAAGGAGCTAATTGTCTAATTACCCAGGAGCCGTTTCTCCGTGGCCCTGCCACACCGTGTGGAAAGAACTCCAGTTTGTGCATGTCAGTCAGTGGGAGGCTCTGGGAAGGAAAGGGAAGGCGGTCCTGAGCCTGGATTTATTCCAGGCTTGTGCTGCAGAGTCACTTCTAGCTCTGGACCCCGAAGCCTTACAAATACTACTTTGAAAAATTCAATCATAGGCTCTACATCCCTTCAGCTTAGCTGGCTGTTGGACAAAACTATACCCGGTGCTTTTCTCTCCCCCCACATTACCCTCAACAGACACACACACACACACACACACACACACACACACACCCTTATACCCTGACATTGATCATTTACACTGAGCAGTAATCTAGTTTCCAATCCATTATTTAAAATATGAAAGTCCTTGGGTCCTGGCTTGGTTCTTTCCTGCGTGAGTTCCCAGCATTTTCCTGCTGCCAGGACTTTGCTATGCTGGGCACGCTGGCTATGTGCCCTCTGAACCCAGGAGGCGGAGGTTGAGGTGAGCCGAGGTTGCGCCATTGCACTCCAGCCTGGGTAACAAAAGCGAAACTCCATCTCAAAAAAAAAGAATATTTACAACTCCAACATGCTGTTACATTGGGATAGCCTTTGAAGCATAAGAGACTAGATCTTATTTGCCCCCTGCAGACACACTTCTCAAGTCCTGGTAGTTGGCCACTACTGGGATCGCCCTTTCTAGGCTCCTACCACCCCTCCAGAGAATTCTGGTCTCATGATCTCACATCCAATACATGTGAGTGTCCCAGTAGGAATTGCATCAGTTGTATGCAGGTGTTAACCACATCTGTAGGTGCTTATTTTTTCTCACATAGCAATTCTACATGGCTACCTCATAGCTGCAAGATAACTACTCACTTCTAGCTGCACACTCACATTCCCCAAGGAAAGGGGGAAAAAAGGAAGCAACAACATGGAAGGGTCAGCCACCCATATCAGGAAAGCAACTTCCCTGAAATAACCAGCAGGTTTCCAGTTATATCTCTGACTAGAACCTGTCATATGCTACCCTCAATTGCAAGGGAGTCTGGGAAATGTAGTTGTTTAGTTGGGCATCTTGTCAACCCAACCAATATCAGTATTCTATAAATAAGAAGAAAGGAGAGAAGGACACAAATGTATGGTGATCTTAAGGTGTGTCTCCCTTATAAGAGAATAGGCTCTAGGAGGTCAAGGAGCATATCTGTTTATGCTCACAATTTGTGTCCCAGAGTCAAGACCAGTGCCTGGCACACAGTGGGTATGCCATGATATGTTTGAAATGGGGAAATGAGCCTGGGCAACATGGGGAGACCCCATCTCTACTAAAAATACAAAAATTACCCCAGCATGGTGGTGTACGCCTGTAGTCTTAGCTACTCAGGAGGCTGAGGCAGGAGGATCACTTAAGTCCAGGAGGTCGAAGCTGCAGTAAGCTGTGATTAAGCCCCTGCACTCCAACCTTGGTGACAAAGTGAGGCTCAAAAAATTAGAATAAGAAATGGTGGAATGAATGAATGAATGAATAAAATGACTGCTAAAGTCACCACTATTAAGGTATTTTAAGCTCTAAATGGGCCTAAATGTGAGGCTCCTAAAACCCTTCCACACATCCGGTATTTGCCAAAGTTCAAAGCCTTCCAACCCTCCAGCTTCTTCTTGCGTCCTCTGTGTGTCACTTGGATAACCCCTAACACCCATTATCAGGTCACAATGAATCAAATCTGCAGCATTTCATTCTGGGTTACCTGGTATATAGCCCTCATATTTTAGTTCATAAATTAATAGCCAATTATGGAGCAAGAGATAAATAATACCCAACATCAATACATATCATCATAATTACAAAGACAGGATCTGGTGTGTCCATGCATAACACTTGGCTGCAATTCACATTTTTAGTGCAGGTATTTATTGCCACATACATATCATTTTGAGGAAGGGTAGTTTTATACCTTTTAATAGAAAAGACACCCTACACAGATAAGAAATCCCTCTTCATAAAATGCTGTAAATTTGATAAAGGAATAGAAGAATAAAATTTAGCCAGAAGTTTTTTCTTAGATGAATAGGTTTTAAAATAGTTACAGTGTGTTTTTAAATGACAGGGGAAAAAAATAGGATACCCAAATCAGATCTAGAAACCCTCAAAAAGAGATTACATTTTAGGTGAACTGTTTATAGAAAAACCTGGCTCTCATTAACTTACACCTCCAGGAACTGGTTCTGTGGGCTCTGGAAGGCAAACATAGTCCCGGGCCATTCCAGACGAGGTCAGGGGGTTTTGAGGACCTCTTCTTTCCCTAATAGATGGCAATGTTTCAGCGTCAGAGCTGGGGGATACAAGATCAGAGCTAAGGGTTTCCGTGTTCTTAACGGTGGCCAGCTACGGTGTTGACTAATCCATTAACTTAACCCACCAACAGTACTTCATTCAATACATTCAGAATTTCACTGAAAGACACGTGGGTTCTTCAGGAGAATCTTACTCCTTGAATCTCAGTTTCTCAGTCTGTGCAACAACAATAAAAGTAGCCATTCTGTGTGCCTTTTCAGTATGGTTGTGAGGATCACATAAAGAGAACGTGAAGCAAATTATCACACCATCATCTCACATCGTTACCGTGTGTGTGTGTGTGTGTGTGTGTGTGTGTGTGTGTGTGTGGCAAGAGCAGCTGAAATCTACTTATTTAGCAAGAATCTCCTACATGAAAACATGATGTAGATGGTAACTCACCATACCGAGAGAGGTTTATAGAATGGGTAAGGATTTTCACAGGAAGTATCTTAGTGGGATTGTTTGGGTTGGGGATTGTACGTTCCCAGCACTAAACATGGCATATCTGTTCGATATCAATGGGGTGCAGGGTTGTTTGTACTCAGTCACACTCGAATAAGGAAGGACCACTGTCACACTAATAGGGGCTGTGTGGTACCCAGGAGTTTGGATGTCTGAGCTCTCCTGCACCTACTACTCTCGTATCCTGTGTGTTTGAGCTATTTATTTCCATGCTGTGTACCTCAGTCTTCTCATCTGAAAAAATGGAAGTGTCAAACAAACAAATCTCTGGGGAGCTCTGACCTAGTAATCCTGATGCTACGGAATCCAGGATCCCAGTGTGTGGTGGAATCGGGGACCTGTTCAGATGGACATCCACCTCGAGGCCATCTGAGACCCTTTCTGGCTGCCTCTGACCTTCTCATCAATGTCTCCCAGAATATCTTCTCAGTCTCTTGGGGGGTCCTTCCCCAACCAACTCAGAAACCTCAAGAGCCTCTGAGACCAGCCAACTTAAGGGTCTTAGTATAGGGTTGAAACACCACCTCTTTCTCAAGCTTGGTGCTGTCTATCAAGAGCCTGACTGGGGGACATCAAGGCAACCTTCCCTGACTTCATCAAACAGTTCCAAGAGCCTGCAAACAGGTGCTGGCTTTTTAAGAGGAATAATTTCTGTGGTTCTCACTCTAGCCACATTAGTCATTCAAGTGTTGAGGGACAATATAAATTCCTGTCATCCTAGTTTATGTGACCACTAAGATTTATTCCAAGAGACAGGTCATTAACATTTCTTCTCTTTATTTTTTTTCTCAGATTCACTGAAAACTCATATTTCTGCTTCATTATAGACTGCTAACAGCTATGTTTTTGGTCAGGAAGTCAGCAATAAATCTGAATTTAATAAACTGACAAAAGATCACTATCTCACTTCCTCCTCTCGTTCCATACAAAAGCTTTTGTACTGAGATATCTTCCACATAAAAGCTACGTTCTCCATCTAAATAGTCACCTTCCCCCCACCCCCTTAGATGTTTTCTGTTTCAAGGCTGACTATATAATTATGGATTGTCAGAGCCTGAAGGTCCCATAGTAATCGCAGTGGGTGGGAAAAGACCTGAACTTCAGGCTCAGTAATTCCCCTGCTGTGTGACCTTGGACACACGCTGAGCCTCAGTTTCTTTATCCATAGAACGGAAATCACGGTCCTCATCCTGTCTAGCTCTTGGGGGACTATGAGGATTAGATTCGAATGAAGGCAGGATGGAAACCATGAGGCTCTATGCAATTGGGGGGCAGAGATTGTGACTGTTTTTTAGTTTTAAATGTTCAGCATGTTAGAGCCAGTATGTATGTTAGAGATTCTTTACTTTACAAAAGAACACTGAGGTAGCAGCAAGTGGGCATCTCCCTCAGGGAACCGGATTCTCATTTCGGCTGTTTTTTCCTATTACACGACAATCTCTCCCAAATCTCACCTACTTGCTCTTGAAGAAGGGTTTAGAGGAGGGGTTCTCTGAAGTTTCCTGGAAAGCCTCACCCCACTACAGATTGCTTGGATAAGGAGGCTCTTTCTGGCTGCAACCAGAGTCATTATCAACTTGTCTTTGTTCACCTTCAACCACTTGTGAGCACCTTGAGGGAAAGTCTTGCGTAGAGTGAGCATTAGGGAATGACTATTCGAAGGAATTCCAAATGAATCCAAGGGGGCTCATGTTCTGGCTAAAATCCAGATAGCATTCTGGATTATTGGGAGGCACCTATCCTAACACCCTACCATCCCTTCCCCGAAGGCAGCAAAACTATCTCTTAGGAGATGGAAAGCTAACCCCTTTCTTTTGGGGACTCTCAGATGCACTCTAAGAACTACAGCTACTCCACGCTCCAAAATCGTGGACCAGAATGAGGACTTTTAGGAGATTAGCATGCAGACAAACACATCAAGCCTTCTATAAACTTCTACCTTCAAACTCTCTATAAACTTCTGTCTGGCTTTGTAAGTAACAACCACATAAGAATTTTCCCAATAAACACTGGAAGCAGAAATGGATAGATATTTCTGAGGACCTGTTTCCGAATAGTTGAGGAAAGCTTATAAAAGTTATACTGTGTGCTCTGTCACCCTTTTTACTGTTTCATGATGTCGTCCATAAACCCGGAACAATTGTTATTTACCAACTCTCTCTCTGCATGATTTTGCAGTCTCCAGCCAAAACTTGATGCAAATGGTGAAAAAATTAATTCTATTGGCTAAAATTAGAAAGCTCGAAAAATAGGGTGGTTTAGAAAAAGAGATTAAACTGCCCTGAGTAATAGTGAGTCTCCCACAACTGGGAGTATGTTAGCAGAGACTAGGAGACCATCTGCAAAAGTGGTCTAAAGAGGAATGCCTAAAATTGGCTGGGCGATTGGCCTAGACAACCTCCAAGTCTTTGCAAATCAGAAGTTCTGGGAATTGAAGATGTTGGTTCCCCTCAAAGCTTTTCTGCAGGCCTAGCATGTGCCAGGCTGTGTACTGGCAAGGGATGAAGTAGACCCAGCTCTTGGTGATGCTCAGTGAAACCCCAGTGCGATGGTTAATACTGAGCATCAACTTGATTGGATTGAAGGATACAAAGTATTGCTCCTGGGTGTGTCTGTGAGGGTGTTGCCAAAGGAGATTAACATTTGAGTCAGCCGGCTGGGAAAGGCAGACCCACCCTTAATCTTGGTGGGCACCATCTAATCAGCTGCCAGAGCAGCTGGAATATGAAGCAGGTGGAAAAACATGAAAAGCTTAGACTGGTTTCGCCTCCCAGCCTATATCCTTCTCCCGTGCTGGATGCTTCCTGCCCTGGAACATCAGACTCCAAGTTCTACAGTTTTGGGACTCGGACTGGCTCTCCTTGCTCCTCACTTGCAGATGGCCTGTTGTGAGACCTTGTGATCATGTGAGTTAATGCTTAATAAACTCCCCTTTATATATAGATAGATAGATTTAGATATAGATGCAGTATTAGTTCTGTCCCTCTAGAGAACACTGACTAATACAGCCAGCTTAGTGAGAAGACAGACAGGCCAGCAGCTAACTCCAGTGCAAGGCAGAATGATGTACACATTAGAAAGAGGTGGCCAACAACCAGCTATGGGTTTGCAGGGAGAGTTGTGAAGAAGAACCACCTAGAACTGGAGGAAGTCTCCATACCCTGCTTCCTTCAGTTAGAGGACTCTGGCTGTGAGGAAATTGTCTATATACAGCATTTATGAGGTGCCGGACACTTAGCCCACTTGTCAGTTAATAGGCATAATAGTCTAAGGTACGTACTACTGTTTTCCCCATTTAACATATGAAAAAATCAAGGATAGAGATGGTAAGTGATGTGCCCACAGTCACATACCCTCATGCATGGTCAGGCCCTGATGTGAAACGAGGCAGTCTGCTTCCAGCCATTGCGCCTAATGAGGCTGCAATGTCTCTAGAAGAACAATGAAAGGTTTGGATCTGGCTGTCTGTAATGCCTGGCCTCCTGAAACACCAAGAATGTCCAATACTACCCCTCCAGGATGGGGCTGAGAGGAAAGGAGGATTTCCTGAACCAGGTGAATGTGGCATCTCTATTAACTTCATTTTCCCAAGTATGGATTCCTGAGCCTTGAACTCCACAGTATCTCAGAGAAGCCTTCTCACACACAGCTTCAGCTTCCTAAAGCTTTGAACAGAATGAATGCACAACAGTAAAGGAAAGCCTCCACATAGATTTTTCCATTAACTCCCTCAACTTTCATCTGGAATCAGATCTGGTTTCTGAAATCCAGACCATGAAGAGGTGGAGCAAAGTTCCAGAAGTTCTGGGAGGGCCAAGCTGGGAGTGCCTGGTACACACAGGGAAGGTGCTTTCATTGACCTGGACAGGCGCTGGGACAAAGTGAGAAGACACAGGTGAGCTACAAGCCATCAGGTAGCCCACGGTCCAGAGTCAGTGATGAGACAGCAGCCTCACAGGGTGTAGGGACTTTACAATGTCAGTTTAGTTAAGCTGGAATTGTATTTCTTAGAATTCCCTTCTCTGGGTTGTGCCAGGTCAGCTTTGGCCAGAAGTACATCTTAAAAGAGATTCAGAACAAGGAAAAGCAGCAACAGCCACATTCTTGTCATGCTCAGAGGCCAGGGAAGGGCACAAGCCCTCACACACAGTCACATATCTTCTGGATGGTATGGGTCAGCATTGGGACCTGCAGCCTCCCCCAAGCCCATCAGCTCCTGCAGATGCTCTCCCTCCAGTTCCCCTGATCCCTGGGCCAGTCCAGCATTTTACTCTTGCTCCCTAAGAAAATGCACAACTTCTTTAAATCATCTCCCTCATCAAAGTTGGAGTCTTGGGGGAAGTGAGATACCAGTGTGGATTCCAGCGCATCCCCTGGGTTCCAGCTGATCCAGTTTATCCTCTGTTCCCTACTTTCTATCCATCATTTCTTTCCCACTTCTGTATCTGGTGCTGACTTCAGGCCTCAGCACTAGACACAGAAGGAACAGCCTTGCATAGACCAGTCCCTGCAGTTGCATCAGGTGAAATGTCTATAGCCAACCCCTTACTATGTCTATCTCACCAAGTGGCTCTGCTTCTCTGACTGAACCCCAAGTTCTGCTTCTCTGACTGAACCCCAAGTTCAGATATGAAGAGGAAAATGAGGCCAAGCCTGGCAGAATGGAGGGAGGGCTAGGCCCGATGCCAGGTCACAGCAGAAGTCCGTTTGTCAGGTGCAGGACCTGATGAAGCTCTTGAGCTTCTGAATGTGGGCTAATTAGCTGTCTTGTGAAACTGTTGATCTCAGAGCCTAAAGAAGACCCAACCAGTCAAGGAGCAAATGACTTCAGTTAATGGAAGGCAGGAATGAGCCGGGCTCACATCGGAACTTTGTATGACTTAGACACTGCACTGTAGCTGCTATAGACACCACACACACACACACACACACACACACACACACACACACACACATTCCCCACACACACGCACACATCCCCCCCACACAGACTCACACATACATATATACACACACACGCAGATATAGCATCTGTAGTCTTCCCTAGTCAAGCAGTACTTTTGGTGGCTTGCTTTTACTCCTTTCTCCCTCCTTCCCTTTTCCTTTGAGGTGATGCTTGACGTTTCAATGACTTTCCTAAATCCTATAAAATAATATCTGTCCAGGTAGAGGACAGCTTGTGCACCTGGAGGAGGCCCCTCATGTGTGGTCCTGGGAGGGCCAGCCAGACTCTTCTGGCCTCAGAGAACCTGCAGGGGAACAGGAGTAAGGTAACTACTCTTAGTCCCTGATGTGACAAGAGGCTGCTCCTTGGACCTGTGGGAAGAAGCTTGCTCCCTCTGCTTAGAAGAGTGACCATGGCCATTTTGTTCACCATTTTCCCTTAAGACTAGAATTGCCTAAGCTCTGCTGACACTGGAAATATCCCAGTGACTTACCCAACAGTTGACCTGACAAAATCATGAGCAGGTTAAGGAAAAGAACATGAGCCAACACTCAGTAACAGAACAAAGGAGACACAGCAGAGTTCAACAAGCAGGGGACCCACTGGAGCAGGATGTCAGAAGACTCAGGTGAGGCTATTAAACAGCAATCTAAGAGAAGCTATAAAGGAGATCCAATTGGAGAATAAAAAGCACCTTCTAGGTCTCACACCTATAATCCCAGTGCTTTGGGAGGCTGAGGAGGGCGGATCACTAGAGGCCATGAGTTCAAGACTAGCCTGGCCAACATGGTGAAACCCCGTCTCTACTAAAAACACAAAAATTAGCCAGCACAGTGGCTCATGCCTCTAATCCCAGCTACTGAGGAGGCTGAGGTGGGAGGGTCACTTGAGCCTGAGAGGCAGAGGTTACCGTGAGCAGTGCCACTGTGCTCCAGCCTGGGCAACAGAGTGAGACTCTGTCTCAAAAATAAACAAGTAAATAAATAAATAAATAAAAATCACTTTTTAGGCACAAGCAATACAGCATTTTCATTGAAACTTTTAATACATAAGCTGAAAGAGAAGATAGTCATTGCTGAAAACGGACTTGGTAGCCTGTACAACAGAGCAACAAATGCAAAAAGATGAAAATCCTGAAGGGAAAAGATGTGAAATGCTTGAAGACCTAAGTTGCAAAATAAGCATTTGAGAAGAGGAGAAAGTAGATGAAATTACCATAAAAGCTAAACAAATAATAAAGAATTTTTTATCTAAAGAAAGATTGATCTCAATATTAGGAGAGGTTTTTTTAAGTCCCAGAATGTACTAATTAAAAAGAGAACTAGAAACCTTGACGTAGGCTAATTTTTCAAAAGTCCCAAATTCCGATTTTGCCACTGTTTAATCACTGTTCTTTACCTTATAATCAACAGAAAGAAGAAATTCGTTTAAAAAAAAAAAAAAAAGGAAACAGACTAGCACCCAACTTTTCAACTGTAATAAAGCAAGCGAAAATGACACCTACATGGAAAAATAAAAATATTTGCAGATATGCAAGGATTCTTAGGGTGTGTCCCCCATCTAGCCTTGCTGAGGAACATACCTGAGAAAGTGCACCAACCTAAACAACCGTTCAAGCAGGAAGGTTAAGTAGAGCGGAGACACTGGTAAGCTGCACTGACAGGGATGCTTAGCCATGCAGGCATTTATTCTCATAGGTGGGTTCCTGTCCGTACTGGCTGTTAAACGTTCCTAATAGGACCTGTATATATTTACAGTATTAATATAGTATTAGATTAATATTGTATTAGTATTACCTGTATATATTAATTATTGTATTGTTATATGATCATATTACAATATTATAATATATATTATATTACATATATACAGGTAATATTTATGTTTCTTATATATGTGCATGCATGTATGTATATATGAATAATACAAACAGGGATTTTACTTAAAGTTTTAAATAAGAAGTTTTAGAATAGGGAAAAGAGAAAAGCTAACCCTAGTACAGGCTATGATGGTTAATTTTAGGTATCAGTGTGATTGGTTTAAAGGATCCCTAGATGGCTGGTAAGGCATTGTTCCTGGGGGTGTCTGGGGAGGTGTTTTGGGCATGTGAGTCATTGAAAGGAAGACCCGCCCTGTGGGCCCAGTTGTAACAAGAAGATGGAAGAAAGAGAACTCTCTCTCTCTCTCTATCCCGCACCGCCCCATCTTACCCTACCCTTCCCTCCACCCCTCACCCCCTGAGCTACCTTCTGGAGCTGGAGCAAACATCTCTCTCCTCTTGCCTTTGGGCATTAGACTCCAGGTTCTTTGGCTTTGAGACTCTGGGACTTGAACCAGCAGCCTCCTCCATCCCTCATACTGGGAACTTCCCTGGTTCTAAGGCTTCTGGAATTGAACTGAGCCAGGCTATGAGCTTCTCTGGTTCTCCAACTTGTAGATGGCCTACTGGGAGACTTCTCTACTTCTGTCATGTGAGCCCATTCCCAATAAATCCCGTTTCATAGATTCTCTTGTTTCTGTATCTCTGGACAACCTGACTAAAATAATAGCCTAAACTAAATGTTTTAAACTCTTTGAGAAAAATCTGGAAAAGAAAAATAAGGAAAAGCTTGAGAGTAAAGAAATAAAGCATTTCTAATGGTTTCCTTTCGTTTTGTTCTTAGTAGAGAGGAATAAGTAAATAAACAATTTGTTAGGAGCAAGTGATAATTGCTGTCATAATCAGACATAAGAGATAATATATGTTCAATGATGATTCTTAGAGCTAAAAAAGTAACCTCTTGCAGAATTGAATAGCAGAGAAATACTTCAAAATTCGCAAGGGGAAAAAAGAAGGGAATAAATGACAACGGACTCAAGCTAGCGAATTAATTAATTAAGGGAAAAAGAGGAAGCAATAACGAAGTAAAACACAGAGAAACAAAATTGCATGGAAGGATATTTACTCTCCTAAATGCAGATAATCTGAATTCCTGTATTGAAGTACAATATACTGAATTTAAAAACCAAGAAATACACTTTAAAGGATCAGAAAAGAGTTAAAATAAAGGGATACCAAGAAAATTCAAACAAAACGAAAGCAAAAGTTGCAATAGTATGTCACACAAAACGGATTTAAGATCAAAATATTACAAAGGAAATAAACATCAACAGCTCACATTTAATACATAGGAAATTTACGGTTCTACTGTTATAAAAACCACATTTGCCTTTTGAGCACTGAAACATTTATAAAAATCAGTCAGAAGTTGGTGTTTGTCTAATGTTCCCTCAAGATGAGGTTTCACATTCTCAGCCAGAGTACTACATAAAAAATGCTTCAGAGTATGTTATATCTGGGGCACATGTTGTTTTTCTGTCCTTCAGTGGTAGCAGTAATTTAAATCCTGATCAAAGTGTTGTCCAGTTTCTCTACTGTGACTACACACAGTTCTCAGTACATTTAATGTCCATTGATGATTCCTGCCTGAACCAGTTTTATTATGATTTTTGCAAAATGATGATTTAATTCCAGTACTCTCTCCATATTATTAGTTGACATTAGAAAAATGCCTTCATTTTTTTCAGCACTCGTTTAGAGGTTCTGTCAGAGGAGTACAGCTACTTATATGCCCTTGACTGAAGACCAATCCTCTTCTACTAGGGACGGTCACCCTCTTGGACTGAGTGTGCAGTTCCCAGAGGGAGGCATGTGGAATGGTGAGGGAAGAAGGGGACACCTGTCTAGCCAGCCAGCTCAACCAAACAACGCTGGCAATCAATGACAGATGTCGAAGCCAGATCACCCTCACACCTGGAAAATGCCTTCTTTAAAAAAAAAATGATGACTTAAAATGAGTAAGAATCTTAAGCAACTAAAAAGAGGGCAAATAAAATAGTAAAGAAGTTTGAGGAATGAATTGATAAAGATAAAAATGAAAAATAATAGAATAAAAGACTAGAAAGCATAAATAAATTCAAAATCTGGGTTTTTTAAAAAAATCACTAGGCTAGGCATTTTTCTTTTTAAAAGAATATATTTTGTATTTTTCAGTTCAGGGATTTCCATTTGGCTTTCTTAAAATGATTTCAACTTCTATTTTAGATTCAAGGGGTACATGTGCATGTTTGTTACTTGGGTATAATGCATGATGCTGAGGTTTGGGGTATGATTGATCCTGTGACCCAGGTACTGAGCACAGTACCCAATAGTTAGGTTTTCAAGCCTTATCCCCCTTCCTCCTGTGGTTCTATTGTTGCCATCTTTATGAGTAAAAATCTGTACTTTTAAAAGACACCAACAGATCAACTGCTCACTAGCTTGATTAAGAAAAATAGCAACAGCAAAAAATACATGCAGGAAGACTGAGAAAGGAGATAAAGACAGAGATATCAATTGTAAAATAATAGCATATGCAATTGTATAAAAATAAATTTGAAAATCTAAAGGGATTGATAAATTCCTGCCAAATAAAAATGACAAAAGTAGACCCAAGAATAAGCTTAAAAAAATAAATAAATAAAAACTTGTATGGACCAAGACTTTAGATAACATTAGAAAGGTTATTAAAATTTCTATTTTTAAAAGGCATCAGAACCAGATGGTATAGCTGAGCTCTCTCTAACCTTTAAATAATAGGTAACTCTAATGTTATTTAAATTGTTCCACTCAATAAAAAAGAAAAGTTCCCTAATTCATTTATAATGGTAGCAAAACCTAGATTTTAAAAAACATGGTATTTAATAAAGAATTATCAAACACCTTTATAAATACATATTTAAACATTTGTACAAAATTTCAGAAAATCTAATTTACAATCAAATATCTACAAATTTAAAACGAAAAAAGTGAGTAAGCTAGATGCTAGGAAGCTATTTAACAAAAATAATGCTATTTTATACTTTCCCAATTGAAAATAAAGTTCTAAGTAGAAAACAAACAGTAGGAGGCTATTTACCTAAAATCTACACAGTAAACATTGCATCCATCCAAATCAGGAGCAAGACATGGGTGCCTTCTATCACCTTTTTATCCTCCTTCTTTGAAAAATCTAGCTAATATAAGGAAAAAACATTAAATCATCAGAGTGAGTATTGAAAAAAAGCATTAAATCTATTTACAAATCATACAATTATAACCATTTTAACCCAAGAGACTCTTGTAAATAACTTCTATAATTAATTAGAGAATTTGGTAAAGTGGCTTGATTGAAGATAAATATATGAAAATTAACATATTTTCCATTTGCTAGTAGTAACCAGTTAGAAATGAAATTGTGGGAAACATCAAATCCTTAGTAAAAATAACTACAAATGTAAAATATGTTGTCAGAACAGAACTAGATCTATGTGAAGAAAACCATAGAATCCTATTTAAGAACATATCACAATAATTGAGCAAATAAAAGGATACAGTATTCGTGGATAGAAAACTTAGGACTGAGGCTGAGGTGGAAAGATTACCTGAACCCGGAAGTTCGAGGCTGCAGCACGCTGTGATTGTGCCATTGCACTCCAGCCTGGGCAACAGCAAGGTCCCATTTACAAAAAGAAGAAAAGAAAAGAAAACAGGAAAACAGGATCACAAAATGAAATTTCTCCCTATGTAAATATATAAAGATGACATCATTTCCATTTTAGAACTAGATAGAAGCTTTTTAAAAATTTATAGAGGGCCAAGCATGGTGGTTTTCCAGTGCTGTAATCCCAGCACTTTGGGAGGCCAGGGTAGGAGGATCACTTGATGCCAGGAGTTTAAAAGCAGCCTAAGGAACATAGCAAGACCCTGTCATTACAAAAAAAAAAAAATGTTAAAATTAGCCAGGCATGGTAGTGTACACCTGTAGTCTCAGCTACTTGGGAGGCTGAGGCCAGTTTGAGTTTAGGAGTTTGAGGTTACAATGAACCATGATTGCACGACTGCACTCCAGCCTGAATAAAAGAGCTAGATCCCATTTCTTGAAAAAATTATAGAGAAACCCAAATATTAGAAAATTATGAAAAGCAAAGTATATGAGAAGTAACATGGCTTATCAGATGTTTGTCACAGGAAAAGAAAATGGATCAGTGAAACAGAGTATAGGAATCCAGAAACTGAAACAAGCATCTATGGGAAGTTGGTATATAATTAAGATATTTCAATTCTGTTGGGGATAAGAATCAGTTATTTAATAAAATGATGGCAGAATTGATTAACCATCCAAAATAAAATAAAATAAAATATAGTTCAACCATATAAAAATAAGTTCCGTATATATTAAAGACTTAGTGGTAAAAAATTTAAACAACAAATAGAAAAGCCAGTAAAATAACGATGTAATCTTTAGGGGAGGGGATATCCTGTGAGTCAAGACAGGGTATTCAAATTATATGAAGAAAAATATGGGCATATTTTACCACATAAAAACTAAAAGTTTGTGTGAACCTAAAGGAAATGAGAGACTGGGTAAATAAAAAATACATGATAGATAAAAAGCAAATGTTTACAATAGTGAAAGAGTTGCTCCTGAATAACAAAACCATAAAAAAGAGAAAAGTGGCATATGGGTAGGGATACGATGCACAGTTCATGGAAGAAGGATTTCAAATGACCAACAAACACAAAAATGATGCTCAACCTAAAATATAGTCAAGAAAATGCAAAATAAAGCAATAAGACAACACCAGTTTTTCACTGAATAAATTGGAAAATGTTTAAATAAGAATGCCAGCTGCTGGTGAAGATGTGGTGAAATAGTCACGTTTATACAGTGCTGGTGGGAATGTGAATTACCACAACCCTTTTGGAAAGCCATTTGCCAATATGTGTTCAAATTTAAAATATAGATATACTTTAACCCAGCAATGCTAATTCTAGAAATATTTTCTATAGAGACACATAATATAATACAAGGAAGTTTTGTGCAGCATTATTTGTAGTGGGGGAAACTAAAAGTGGATAAACATTAAAAAGACCGACTTTTGTGTCCATTGACCTGAAGGATTGACCAAGATGTAATGTCAAGTGACATAGAAAAAATGAATTTGTAGAAAAATATCTTTAATAAGAATCCAGCTTTTGGTCGGGTGCAGTGGCTCACACCTCGAATCCCAGCACATTGGGAAGTCGAGGTGGGGGGATCAACTCCTGACTTGAGGTCAGGAGGTCGAGACCAGCCTGGCTAACATGGTGAAAATCTCAACTAAAAATCCAAAAAAAATTAGCCAGGCATGGTGGTATGCACCTATAAACCTAGCTACTTGGGAGGCTGAGGCAGGAGAATCACTTAAACCTGGAAAGTGGAGGTTGCAGTGATCTGAGATCATGTCACTGCACTCTAGCCTGGGCGACAGAGCAAGACTCCATCTCAGAAAAAAAAAAAAAGAATCCAACTTTAGAAAAAAGAAACCAAAAATTTCTATATATGAGTATATGTCTTTGTGTAGGATTACATGTACATAGAGAAATGTATGCAAAGAAATAACCCCATCAGGTTATTTCTATTGATCTTTTTTGGGGAAGAAGGATAGTCAGAAGATGGAATGAAAGAAGAAAGGAGACAGGGGAAGAAATAAAAAAGCCCATAGCAAAATGAAAATGCCAAGGTGATGATGTTGAATATACTTGTATACTGGTATTTGTGTATGTTTGTGTTTACATTTTTTCTCCTTTCATGGATTAAACTTACCAGAGATTTGTCTATTTTAAAGAAATCAACTCTTAGATTTTCTGTTTCCTAATTTACAAATTACTACTTTTAACTTTAACTATTTACTCTCTACCATTGAATTGAATTGAATGCTTGCAGCATTATCTTAAGAAGGTATAATATTGCATTTACCTGTGACTAAGTATTTACTTTTGTATCTACAGTTATTTAGAATTATACATTTATCATTGTTCCCAATATAAGTAGCACTAAAAGGAATATCTTTGAATAATTATTTCAGAGGAGGAAGTATGTGTAAGGTTTTCTTAGTCTATTTGAGCTGCTGTAACAATATCTTAAGACTGGGTAATTTATAAACAGCATAAATAGATTTTTCACAATTCTAGAGGCACGAAATTTGAGATCAAGACACCAGCAGATTTTAGTGTCTGGTGAGGGCCTATTCCTCATAGATAATGCCTTCTTGTTGTGTCTTCACAAGGTGGAAGTGGCAGACAAGATTCCCTCAAGACCTTTCATAAGGACATATATCCCATTCATGAGGGTGGAGCTCTCATGACCTCATCACCTCCAAAGGCCCCACCTCTTATGCCATCATTTTAGGGGTTAGATTTCAACACATGACTTTTGGAGGGACACCAACATTCAGACCCTAGCAATGGTATACTTTTCAAGACCTTTTATTTCAGTTTTTATTTATATTGTATTCTATTTTTATTTTTTGATTGCTTCACATGTGGATATCTCAACTAAGTTTAATTTTTGGGTCACATTATTTTTATTTTAAGCTCTCTATGTATTAGCTCATTGTGATCTAGAAAAGCATCTCTTAAAGCATGTTTGACAGAACACTGGTCTTACATAATGTTTCTGGAAAAAAAAGTCTGACAGTCAAAATGTTTGGGGAGTGCTTTGTGTGTTGTGCATACATTTCTAATATTCAAAAATTTAGCATGAACACAAAAACGCTGAAAACCACTGACTTAGGACTTTATTTATATCATCCTAAATATAAATAAAGGTAAATCATCACCTTTGGGGGTGCATCACACCTCCACTACCAGTCTCTTCCCACCTGTAAATGCATCATTTCCAGACTGTAATTAGATTAAGGGGAAGGAGATTCCAGAGAACGTCTAAGGTCTGTGCTAAATGCTTCGTTTTGGAAATTCCATTTCTCAGACCAGAGAGATTCTTTCCTGGGTTGTAATGGATATCTCAGAAACCATTGCAGCATCTTTGGAGGAAATGATGGTATAAATGCCTGGAGTATAACGTAATGGGGTATAATTTGGCTTATACACTTCAAATTTCAGTTTCAATGTATTGAAAGTTTCAAATATATTTCACAAATAAATGTGCCAAACTCCACTAGAAGTCTGATCACTTCTAAAATTCACAGTTGGTCTTTTCTCTGGTATTTCAGAAATCGGACAAGACCCTCTGAGCAAATTTCCCTTTGACAGTCAGTGAACCTCACATAGAACAGAAGACATTTGTTATCTATATTTAATTTTTCACAGAGTAAAGCATATAATCACGCTTTTATCCACCCTCTTGATAGCAAGGTTGAAATCCTCTCATAAATTGCTTGTGATTTATGAGGTAAGCTCATCCTATATCCTAAAATTAAATGAAATTTTAGAACTTTCCCTTTAAAAAGTCCTAATTTCAGACCGAGCATTGCTGGATCACCACCAGGACACACTATAAATATGTTTTTCCCATTCAGTTCATTGACTTTAAATAATTTTGGCACAGCATCAAAGACATCATCAACTTCAATGATGGTATCCAAGGCTTTGAAAAGCAGCACTCTTCTCTTCCAATATATCTCCAACCATATATCATACATAAATAAATGGCTGTGCTCAGGCCCTGTCCTCTGTGGATTCGTTACAACTAAAAGTAAAATGAGCAATGATTGGCTCTTTTGCAAAACTTGAATCCTGATATCTTCAACTAACACATCAATTTGACACTTGACTATAGAACTAAACAGAAAAAAATGTTTCCTGGTATTTTATCTCCAAGTAATTTTTGGCAGTATTGCAAATGCAATATTTGATGAGAGTGTCTCCACTCTTGGTACAATATTTTAAAAAATTATTCTTTGTGCTTAAAGGGGCTATTTCATGACACATTTTCATTTTATGAAAATGAACTCATATTCTGTCACAGGAAAACACAATTTGCACAAAAATTCACTTTCTTTTTAATGAGATCAGTATAATTGCATTTTAATATTATTCAGAGATTCTCAATGCATACTTGCCCTTTATTTTTAAACCACTGATTCTAAGGAAGTTGGACTTCTGATTTTGCAGTGGGTATGTACCCATATGTATTAGCTATCTATTGTTGCATAACGACATCGTTTATAATTATTGAGCCCTCGTGAGTCCTTTGATCTTTTGTTTGGTGGCCTAAAGGATTTCTTTAAAATCTTTAAAATCTCACAGTTAACAGAATATGTTATGAAGTTGACCTTATGGGTAAACTTTCCCATGTACCTTATGAACCCTCTCAATATATAGATTCTGGTTTTCTTTTATTTCCAGAAAGTTTTCTTGAATTACAGTTTTGAATATTCATTCTGTTCCATCATTTTGTTGGCTTTCAGGACTCCAATTATATGTACACTGATTCTTCTTTGCCTGTCTGCCTACCATTTCAAACACTTTCTCTCTGACCCTTTCTGCTCCTCATGCTATCTTCTTTTTATTCTTTTGGTTCTGTTCCTACCTTTCTTCAGTTTCCCCTATCGAAATTTTAATTTAGTCTGTTCTCTCTTAGGTGCCTCATAGTCTTGATTTCCGAATGATTTTGTCTTCTAACTTTCTTGTCTAAATTCAATAAATGCTGTTTGATTTCTAATTCAAAAGTGCCCTTTTATGTGCATCTATCAATGTGTAGTTTTTTTAAAGGATGGCTTTTTATTTGTGTGTGTTTTATTTTCTTTTAGGTTGAGGAAGGAATTGTCTGTCCTCCGAATTTTTGGTTATCTCTTACATTGCAAGCTCTAAAATTTCCCCTTTTTCTTCTTTTCCCCTTCACTACCAAATCCCCCAAAAGTTCCCGTCCCTACCTTTTCACATTCTCTTCCCTCAGAAGCAATGCCTTTTGAAGACTGCCACCTCAAATAGCATGAATTTTTAAATCCCTTCCTTAGAGCAGTGTTCTGATCTACTAGGACTCTTTGATAGTGTCTAACTCAGGGTAGACTTTTCTTTCTGGCAGTGGTTTTAGATCAATCGTAGGCCTGCCACCTCTTCTCTTTTCTGTTCTGCATTGCATTTCCCCTACTGTTCTTGTTCTTCCTGGGGCTGCTGGGGAAAGCACAAAAGACAACTTGTTGGAATTTCGTATTTCTTTATCTACTTGTGGATCAACTTAAAATCGGGGCATTCTCTTTCTCCTGGTTCTGCTAAAGTCATGTACTTTACTTGGTTTTATTTATCCTTCCGTTGTCCTGAATTGTTTTGAGAGATTCAAGTATTTGTGGCCATCATCTCAGCTAGGCCTAGGGCTAATTTAGAATGCTTTTTCCCTGTAATTTTGTGTGACCCCCATCAATCATAGAGATTTGACTGTCTTAAGTTCCTGCAGGTTTTACTAAGAATCTATTAGCTAGTTTGTGTTTGCCAGATATCAAATTATGTTATTATAGTGAGTATGCTTTTTCAAGCTATATACCCTGCTCCTGTAGCTTCTAATATTGCCCCCACCTTGTCACCCCAACAGGAAACTCCACTTTCCTTATTCCTTGTTTCCTGACCACTATTCTAGCTATAGCACAAATCACTGTAATATATGTAATGCAGAATCTGGAGGTGGTGGGGTACAGAAGCCCCAACATGGTCAGGAGAAAACTCAGAGTGGCAGGCCCTAGAGTCAACAGATTTCCTAAACCTCCATGATGGTAGGAAGGAAAATATGAAGCTCTACAGATATGAAAAAATGAATCAGATGAAATTAATCCCCACTCTGCCCACCATCTGAGATACTGGCCTCAGAACATAACTATTTGCTATTGTTATGAGGGAAATAAAATCAGTAATCACTTTTAAATGGAATGCCATGAGAAAATAATGACGTATGTATAAGTCGAAAAATGCCATTTAGTACTTTAGATCTCATAATCTGGAACTTTACAGCAGTGTCTGTATCCATTAATAACTGGTAGAGGGCCATTTTCAGACTTAGCAACAAGTAAGTTCAACAATTTTTCAAAACTCAATCTGTGTTGATGGAGGAATCTCTGGATCCAGTTCAGTCTCGAAAAATTATCTGCACTTCGAAACCACCTTGTTTTCTATCTCTATACTTTTTATTAAGACCTTTTATTATGAAATATTTTTATAAATGCTGCAGAGAAGATTAAAGGGGTGTTGCAACCCTGGGACCACAGAGTTAGCGGTTAAGCTTATAAACTATCCGACAGTCGTCTTATATAACTATTTCATACCCAGTCCATTTGGTTTATACTTGTTTTCTTTATCTACCATAAAACTGAATATTATAAATAACACTTTTGGCTCCCATTCAACCAACTCTAACCATTAGCTGGTAGAATTGACAGTTATTCAAGTCAAAAATCCCAGCTGACCAACACTGAGGTTCTCGTTGTTGTTGTTTTTGGGTTTGGTTTCACCTCTGAAATAGGTCTAAAAGCATGGTTATGGACCTAGACTTTAGGTCCTCAGGTATGCACCCACCAGGACTTTGTTCCAGATTGTTACTCGGTCCCTGGTCTCCTTGTTTGTGCTCCTAACAAATAACTCTTTGTCTTCAATACCTTAGCCAGAGCAACACTGAAACACCCTTCCCACTTGAGCAATGTGATTTGCCATCTGATGGAATCTGGTGTAAATTATTATTCGCCAGCTCTAAATGAGACAGTTGTGCTAATGAAGAGCAGCAGGGAATCATGGGAAGATAAAAGAATTCAAAGGAGGCAGGAGGCTGGGCCCTAGTCCCTGCTCTGCCATTGGTTCACTGTTTAACCTGGGCAATTCTCTTTCCTGCTCCCTGGTCCTCAGCTTTCCCATCTGAACTAGATGATCTTTGGTGATCCTTGTAGCTCAGGGTAACTCAGGCCTTTTCTAAAACGGACTTTCATTATACATTGACCTCATGGCCTCTAAGAGCTTTGTAGGCCTCATGGAGGGAGCACTGCCTGCATAGGCAGGAGAAAGGGGTGATGTCAGAGAAAGGAAGGATGAACTCTCGCCCCATAGTTCAGGCAGGCGATAGAGGATGAGTGAGCACTCGAAGCCATCTTAGCATCTAGTCCCTGCTGTATCACCCATACCGAGAGGCCAACCAGTCTCTGTTTGGACACCACCAGCAGTGGTGACCTCATTCCCTTTCAACTCGGCCCCTCTTGTTTTACATATTTATATGCAGTAGAGATGAAGAGAAGTGGGTATGTTCAAGAGCTATTCACAGGTTAAAGTGACAAGAGGGAGGTGTCAAGGATGAGGCCTAGTTTTCTGACTCCTCAAAGTACATTCAATCAGGAACAGGTTTGGGGTGGATGGTGGAAGGTCATGAGTTCAGTCTTGAGCAGATGACTTTGAGGAGCCACTGAAACATCCAAGGAAAGGCAAATGGCCAGTTGGATATTTAGGTTCAGAGCTCAGAAGAGACATCAGGCTGGGGACACAAAATCTAAAGTTATTGTTCCAAAAATTGATAGCTGTAATTGTTGAGGAAAACTGTGAAATAAAAAGGAAAAAAGGAGTCTCAGATGAAAACTTGAGAAATACCAGCACTGAAAGCATAGGTAGATGAGGAATTGCTTGGCAGCCAGAGAGGTGTGGGAAGAACCAGGAGAGTGACACATCAGAAGCCTTCCAAGGAGGGTCTCAAGAAAGACGAAGTTGTCAGTAGTGTCAGGGACTGTTGATGAGTCAAGGAAGATGAGCAGAGGAATGTCTATGGAATGCACTGAGGTGGAGATGATTGGTGACTTATTAAGAATGATTTTGGTAGAGTAGCGGGGCCAGAAGTTGGAGCGGAAGCGGTTGAGGACTGAGGGGGAAGTGAGAAAATGGCGCAGCAGATGTGGACAACCCTGGAAAGGTATTTAGCTATAAATGGAGAGAGATGGGCAGTACTGTGTAAATGGAATCCACTGATGCCTTCCTGAATGGAAAGGGGTTTGCCATGGCTATATGTCAACATGATTATCCAGTTGAGACAGAAAAGTTTCATATACAGGAGATAAAGGACTACTGATAGGTCCTTAGAAGGCATAATGGAATGGGTCCAAAGACCAAAGGAAGGGATAGATTCCTACGTGTTTCAAAATTCTTTGGAGCTGAATTTCAACCAGAGCACTTCATACAAGTACGTAGCTGGTTTTTTGTGTTTTATTTGTAGCACTGGGTCAACTGTATAAAATTACAATTTTATGGGCCAAGTGTGGTGGCTTATGCCTGTAATCCCAGCTCTTTGGGAGGCCGAGGTGGGTGGATCACTTGGGGTTAGGAGTTCAAGACCAGCCTGGCCAACATGGAGAAACCCTGTCTCTACTAAGAAAATACAAAACCTAGTCGGTCACGGTGGCACATTCCTGTAGTCCCAGCAACTTAGGAGGCTGAGGAAAGGAGAATCAGTTGAACCCCGGGGCAGAGGTTGCAGTGAGCCAAGATTGTGCCACTGCACTCTAGCCTGGGGAACAACCTGGGCCACAGACTCTGTCTCAAAAAAAAAACAGGAATTACAATTTTACCATTTCCTTTACATAGGTATTATCTGCTCCTCCCATATCAAAATTATTCAATTCTATGAAAATATAACCAACATCTACAAAAGTCATGACACCTGAACAAATGTTACATTTATTCAGAGAAATGAAATTCAGATATTTTTAAGCAAGAAAACGCAGAAACCTGCATTTTGGTACACTTCACCAGAATATTCTCCAGCCTCATCTTCTGAATGTCTGAAGGAAATCCAAATGGAAGATAAGACATCAAGAATTTGTGTTAATCATCCATCAGCCTTTTTTGTCCTCAGAATAAAACCACTGGGCAGGAAACTAGGCTGCTCTGGTCCCCAGTCCTTGCCCACATGGCCACCCAGCCATCTGATTCCTAACAAAACCCGGTGAGTATTGTTTGTTACCCTCTCCCACACTGCCCATCCCCTCCCCAACTGTGATGTTTTAAAAGCAGAGGATGCTGTCGAGTGCCAGCGCCATTAGCATGTAGATTCAGAGCCATTCTCATCACAAGGCAGAGAGGGAAACGTATCTCCATGGGGCCCTTCACTCCCTGCACGGTCAAGCACCATGAAGCCACTGAAGCTCTCTCTTTCCTCCTTAGGGTTTATGATCCATTTTTCCACAGCCTGTTCATTTAGAGATACCCACTCTATTCACATTTGCTGAGACCTTTTATGCAACACACAGAAAAAGGTCACAGGAACAAGTGGATAATGAAGACACAGCCCTTCACCAGTAAACCTTAGGTTCACAGACTCTAAGGGGATTCTAAGAGACCATGGGTTAGTGGGGTCACCCAGTTGAGTCTCTCATCCATGGGGAGGTCTCCTCATCAGCTTCTGTAAACAATGACACTATTGAATTCCTGAAGTGACAAGGAGTTCCTAACTTAGGCTGACACAGGAGCAGACAGGACACTATATTGGAATTTCTAAAGCGATCTCTTTAGGAAGACGAATCTGACCCTAAGGGCAGAAATAGGAACCTAAGACAGAAGCTCAAAGTGGATTTCAAGTTCACATGAGGGAGGAGACCTTGAGAGACAGGGCTGCCAAACAGCTCTCACGCTCTCATCTTCCCTTGTTCTTCCCCCTTTCTTCTGATCCAGAGGGTCCTGCTGCCTACCCTACTTATGATCCACTGTAATTGTGGAAGAAGAATTCCTACCACTGAACGAAGACAAGTCTGGGAACTTCTACTGATTTGTCCCTTTTAATGTTCACAGAGACAGTGGCCATCCTATCCTTTTCTAAGAAGCCTTCAGAATTCATAATTGGGTCATGTCCTACCTGAAATCATGTTAACAAAGCTAAGAAGTCCCAAATCCACCCAGCAGACAAAAGAGAGAAAGAATGTTTACTTAGACAAGAGCCGGCCCCCAACTGTGATGTTTTAAAAGCAGAGGATGCTGTCGAGCGCCAGCGCCATTAGCAGAGCTTCTGCTGACCCCAGCCGACCCCAGCAGAGGCACACAGCTTGATGGCAGGAGTTGTATTTTTGTTTACACAAATGGGTTCAGATGTCACCTAAAGTCCTGCAAGCTGCTTTTTAAAGTAATTATCATGAACATCATTAATTTTTATTGTTATGAACATCCTTCCCTTCTGTACATGCAAATGTACCTCATTCACTTTACAAGCTGCCTGGTATTTCATTAAGTGGGTGCACGTAATTCATTTAAGTAATCTGCTCTTATTGGACAGCTGAGATGGTTTCAAGTCCTTCCAAAACCACGATGAAAATTCTCATGCACACTTCTGTCAGTGTTCCCTGGCAAATGTGAACACCTTTTCCCTCAGCTTTTTCACAATAAGCACCTTGTGCACACATCTCTGTGCATATGTTTGAGTATTTCCAAGACTATATTTTTGAAGCAGAATTGTATAGTCAAAGCGGATGAATATTTTTAAAATTGACTGCCAAATTGCCTTCCAAAAGACCTTACCAATTTATATATCCTCACCAATGAGAAAAAGAGGGCTTCTGCTTCCCTCATATCCACTAACACTCTGGTTATTTTTGACGCTTTAATTTTTGCCAATTTGTTAGGTGGAAAATAGATTAAAAATAAAAGAATTGCATTTCCTTGGCCATTGAGGAAGTGGAGCGTATTTTGTATCTTTGTTGGCCATGTTTATTTCTTCTTCAGTGACTTGCCTTTTCACAGCCTCTGTTGGTTTTTCTTTCATCTGACTCTTCATATTGATTTGGGGAAATCTTTTATGTCAGTGGCTTTATTAATGCTTAATCTGTTTTCTGTGCCATAAAAATTTTCTCCTGCTCCATCACTTATCTTTTAACTTTGCTTATCTTTGCTCATTTTTTAATGACTTATTCAAATTTTTTTATTGATTTGTAAAGGCCTTTTCTAGCTTAAGGATATCTATCTTTGTCATAAGTCTTGCAAATATTTTTGTCTTCCCTTTTTTTGGACTTTATTTAGAGGAGATTTTATGTTTATTTTGACACATATACCATTGCATACTGTAAGTCCTTAGGAAGGTTTTCCTTGCCCTGAGGTGAGATACTCACCAGTATTTTCTTCATGTTTTCCTAGATGTAATTTTTTAATGCATCTGGAATTTATTTTGTTGCGTAGTATGCCATAAGAATCTCACTTTTTTTCTCCCCAAAATAGTTGGCCAAATTTCCCAGTATCTTTCATCAGATTAGTCATCCTTTCCTCTCTGGTTCCTAGTCCCAACTTACTCATACTCTTCATTTTTATTTGGACTTAAAAGAGGTAAAAATGATGCTTATCAACAATCTTGACTTCATTTGCAGGGGAGGGATGAATCGTTATTTGTTTTGGATGGGAAAGGAGAGTAGTGTGGGATAAAATCAGGGGAAGGCAGTTAAGACAGTCATGGAATTTGTTGTGAAAAAGGGAAGTCTGAGGAAGAAAGGCCAACAGAGAAAACTACTGAGTCATAAAAGGAACGTGTTATTTTAAAAAATGACTTAGGATTCGCCATAGGGAAGGAATATGTGGGGGAGTCTTTAAAAGAAGATGATGCAAACAGAATTGAATTGGTTATACTGGGCTCCCAGCTGAAAAGAAAGCCCCGCAGTCAGTCTGCCTTGCCAGAGAAGCCTTGAATGGTGGTCACGAAGCCTAGCATAGACTGCGTGTTATGTTGGGGGTTTCTAATTAATTAAAAAATTCAAATAACTAATACTATTGCCATATTAAATAGCTTTTATATATTTATATAAATATATATATGTTCATTATTAAAAATTAAAGACAGAAGCCAGGCATGGTGGCTTTGGGAATCCCAGCACTTTGGGGGCCAAGGCAAGAGGATCACTTCAGCCCAGGAATTTGAGACCAGCCTGGAAAACATAGCAAGACCTTGTCTTTACAGAAAATAAAAATAAAAATTAGCCAGGCATGATAGCACATGCCTATGGTCCCAACGACTCAGGAGACTGAGAAAAAAAGATCATTTGAGCCTGGGAGGTCAAGGCTGCAGTGAGCCATGACTGTACCACTGCATTCCAGCCTGGGTGACAAAGTGAGACCTTGTGTCAAACAAAAGAGAGAGAGAGAAAAAAAAGAAAGAAAGAAAAATAGAATCATGTTAGCTAACATTTATTGAGAACCTACTATGGTCTAGCACTATATTAGCTGCTTTACACATACTTTGCTTTATAAAAAGAAAATTAAAACCATTGTAATCTTACCATCCGAGATCAACCACCATTAACACTCTGCTATATTTACTTCCAGTCTTATTTTCCGGATATGTATTTTATGACAGTAGATAATACGTGTTGAGTCCTTATTTGCATGCCCAGAACTAATAAAATAGTTTATTCAAACCTTTGAAAACAGTTATTTTAAACCTTGTAACAATCCCATGAGATAGGCAGTATCATTATCTTAATTTTACAGATAAGGAAATTGAGACTAGAGAAGTTAAGCAATGTGCTCATTCTGTATGCCCAGTTTTGTAAATTACTTTTTGTCACTTTAGCTTGTATCAGGAATGTTTTTCCACATCATTAACTATTCCACAGAAGAGATCACTTAATGGTTGTGTAATATTCCATGATATGGGCATGTCATCACTTATTTAACTATTTCAGTGTTTCTCTTTGATTGTTAGTGATTTTTATAGAACACATATTGCTGTGATGAACACCCTTGTACTGAAAACTTGCATCTCTGAGCACTCACATAAAAACAAATTGCTGGGCTCAGTGGCTGATGCCTATAATCCCAGCATTGTGGGAGGCCAAGGCAGGCGGATCACCTGGAGTTCGAGACCAGCCTGGTGAAAGCTCATCTCTACAAAAATACAAAAATCAGCCAGGTATGATGGCAGTGCCTGTAATCCCAACTACTCAGGAGGCAGAGGTAGGAGAATCGCTTGAACCTAGGAGGCAGAGGTTGCAATGAACCGAGATCAGGCCATTGCCCTCCAGCCTGGCTGACAGAGCAAGACACTATCAAAAAAAAAAAAAAAAAAATTAACAGTTCAGTTACTGAGTCACTTTTTTCAGGCTCTTTCCACATATTGTTAAACTGCCTTCCAAAAAAATTCTACCATTTTATAATAGACAGCAATAAATGAAAGCATCCATTTTATGCCCCAGGCAATACTAGGTGTTATTAATTTTAAATCTTAGCCCATTTAAATGGGTAAACAATTATATATCATAATTTTGGTTCATTTTTATTATACAAGAGAAATAGGACAGACTTCAGTTCTTCCAAAAATTTTAGTGAGGCCTCTATCTTACTCCAGGCACTCTTGTGAGGGCTGAGGATATAACAGTGAACAACACAGCAATGTGAGCCTCTTAGGGCTCACGACCTAACATATGGGGTACATTAAACACAAAATTCATGAATTCCTATTGTATGTTCTATAATAAGCATTTGTAGTGTGTGTTTATCGGCCCTTTTTAAGGAAAAGCACCAAGAGCTTATTTAACCTTCATCACAACCCTTTGAGGCAGGTACTATTATTATTTGCATTTTAAAAATGAAGAAACGGAGTCACCAAGAGGTTAAGAAATTCGCCCAAAGTCATAGAACCAATAAGTAGCAAAGACACGATTCAAATCCAGACAGAGCAGCTCCAGTGCCCTTCACCATGATTACATACCACACTGCCTTCCTTCTGCTAGAGGGAAGATGCGCGGGCTGCCGTAAGATGCCTAAAGGAGGGAAAGAAGTTGTAGAAAAATGAAATGTTAGCCAACAGTAAAAGGGAACAGAGATGGGAGGAGTTCACTTTGTCAGCAATATTGCCATGAAGTGCTGAACTGTATCTTTCCTCTTTTTTTAGAGGAGTAGGTGAGGGTAACTCGTGACAAAAATCAGCAGATGATGCAATAAGTGAACCTGGAACAGTCCAAACAGGAAAGGAGTAGTCTAAATTCTCCTGCTAGGAGGCAGCAGAGGAAGGAAGGAGAGGCCTCCACCTCCCTAGGCCTCAAGGAATGGGAAGGATACACTGTTCAATCGCAGCAGTCAAAACTGAAACGATAAGGAGAAAACGAAAACTACTTTTCCAGGTATCTCCCAGTATGGTCTGAAGCCCCCACTGGAGGCACCTGTGGTTTTGCAGCCCAGAGGGCGCCATTCTCGTGGGCTGCAGCGCCATCTAGCAGGTGTGAGTATGAATGGCGTCATAACCACTCCAGCAGTCCTAAGAGTCCTTGAAGAGAGCAGGACCCACGTGGCTAGCACCATGCTAAGCGTTGAGGTCACTGTGGGGAACAGACAAGTCTCTGCCCTTGAGAAGTTCATGGTCCATCTCGGGAGACAATCACAGGCCCTATAGCAGAGACCTGTGCAAGTGTTCAGGAAACACAGAGGGGCAAGGCTGCCCTTAACTGGAGTTCAGGGAAGGCCACACAGAGAATGTGCTATTCCAATCAGCTTTTCAAAGGTGATTCATTATTAAAGATAAGTCCAGCAGTAAAAGCTGGAAAAACCTCCAGGAAATAAGACTGGAAGCTCAAAGGCCCAGAGGTGTGAAAGAGTGTAGAGCACTCGGAAGACTGGAATGCTCAGATCACAGCCAAGAGCAACTTTACAGGCACTTTAGCCTGCTTATTTTAAGAATTATGTTACTGAGATTTGAGCAAGAAAGGGACTTTGTGCACATTCACATCCTAGGCTAGGAGTGTCCACACTGGAACCTATGACTCCAGACTCTCGGTCCTATGTGCCTTCCACTGAACCATGGAAAAGCAAGGCCAGCCACCTGCATCCAGCTCCCTGGGAAGGGTCTCATTCACATGGCAGGGACCACTCAAAACCCACCTCCACTGGTAGCGATGTAACTTTCATCAAGTTACTTTTTTCTCAGTCTCCATTTCCTTATCAGTCCAATGGGAAAGATGACAGCCCTTACCTCATACAGTTGTGAGAGTGGAAAGAGTGAATTCACATTAAGGGCTTGGCACAATGCCCAGCACATGCTAAATGCTTGACAATTAGATATTAAAGGCCATCATTTTAATATTGTCACTTTGTATTGTACTATTTTGTTATTTTCCTTACTCAGAAGTATTATTATTAATTGTTATTTATAATTTTTACTATTTGTTATTAAGTGTTGAGAACTGGGGCCTTTCTGGCTGCTTAAGAACAGATACAGAAGCCCCAGTCCTGTTTTCAAAACTCGAAGGGCTATGCTGGAACAAGAGAGTAGAGATGGACTGAGGTGCCCCAGGGGCCACGCTGGGCACAGTGCAGGATGGAAGAGTTCAGTCCAATGTAAAGAAAACCTTGCCCACTCATCAAGCAGCCTCAGGAGGAAGGTATTTATTTGTTATTGGAAATGCTCAGCCTAACACCAGATGACCGTTTGTCAAGGCCACCTCCTACCTTGCACAGGGCAGGAAGACATCTAGTCCATGGCACTATCTGATGCTTTAAACATCTAATTGAGCTCTTAAACATCTAATTGAGCTCATATTCTAAGGAAATAGGATTTGGTAGGTCATCTGGGAAGACAGCTGTCTGTTTATAAATTTCAAAGTCATAAGCAATGCTCGAAGACATCAGGCTCCAAAACACATAACCTTGTTTTTCAGAGTAATTTGTTAGATTTTAGCTGGAAATATGAGGAAGTGGCTGAGATGCCTGTGTCAGACTAGAGACCAGGGAAATGGGCTAGAGGAACAGAAGGTGGCCCAGAGAATGAGATTTCATTCTGAGAAGACACACAAGGCTGCTCCAAAGCTAACAGCCATTATAGTGTAAAGGTACTAACTGTCTTAAAATAATTCAATAACAAAGCACATCAAATGCTGACTTTTCAAACATAAAGGGTCTATTATGTGCAAAGCACTTGGAATATAAAAGAAATCTAAGGCCAGGCACAGTTGCTCATGCCTGTAATCCCAGCACTTTGGGAGGCCAAGGTGGGCGGATCACCTGAGGTCAGGAGTTCGAGGCCAGCCTGGCCGATATGGTGAAACCCCATCTATACTAAAAATACAAAAAATCATCTGCACATGCTAGTGGGCGCCTGTAATCCCAGCTACTCTGGAGGCTGAGGCAGGAGAATCGCTTGAACTTGGGAGGCAGAGGTTGCAGTGAACAGAGATCACACCACTGCACTCTGGCCTGGGCAACAAGAGCAAAACTCCACCTTAGGGAAAAAAAAAATGGAAATCTGCCGGGTGCAGTGGCTCACGCCTGCAATCCCAGCACTTTGGGAGGCAGAAGCAGGTGGATCATGAGGTCAGCAGTTCAAGACCAGCCTGACCAACATGGTGAAACCCCGTCTCTACTAAAAATACAAAAATTAGCCAGGCACAGTGATGTGCACCTGTAATCCCAGCTACTCAGGAGACTAAGGCAGGAGAATCACTTCTGAACCCAGGAGGTGGAGGTTGCAGTGAGCACTCAGGCCTAGGTGACAGAACGAGAGTCTGTCTCAAAAAAAAAAGTAAATCTAAAAAGCAAATAAAGCTAAGAAGTCTAGAAGAGGCAATAAGAAGAACTGGGCAGAAAATAACTGCAATCCAAGGTAGAAAATGCCTAGTGTTATGAAAGAGGCACATGGGATTGTATGGTTTTCACAAGAGGAAGCACTGGAGGAAGGTTTTGCAGAGGAAATGACATCTCAGCTGGGCCTTCATTGACACAAGAGATTTGGACCCCAAATGATGGAAGGGAAGAATATCTCAGGGGAAACAGCAATGTGGGCAAAATTGCAGAGTTCCGAAAGCATTGGCTGAGGAATTGCAAAGTACAGGTAGGTGGCGCCCCCTGTGACTGGAGCACAAGGAGTGTGGAGGGAGTTGGGCAGTATGTAAGATCAGAGGAGTAATTAATCATCCAGCCCTTGCATTACTATTTCCAAGAGAACTGAAAACATACCGCCACATCAAAGACTTACACACCAATGCTTAGAGCAGTTTTGCTCATAATAGCCAAAATGTAGAAACAACCTATTGTCCATCAATCAACAAATGAATAAATAAAATGTGTTATATCTATACAATAAAATGTTACTCAGCATTCAGCAATAGGAGGGAGTGAAGTATCAACACATGCTACAACATGGTGAACCTTGGAAATGTTCCAAATGAAAGAAGACAATCACCTAAAATGCATATTGTATGATTCCATGTATATGAAAGGTCCAGAATAGGGTAATCTATAGAGACAGAAAGTATCCTAAGGCAAGCGGGGAGGCAAAGGGATTAGGTGTTGGTGGAAAAGGGCCTCTTTTGGGGATGGTGAAGGTGTTGATGGAAAAAGATGTTGATGTTGAAGGATTTGTTTTGGGGATGATGAAAATGTTCCATAATTTATCATGGTGATGGTTGTACAATTCTATGAATATACTAAAAGCCATTTAATTGTAGATTTTAAATGGGTGAATTGTATGAGATGTGAATTATATCGCAATAAAGGTATAATCCCAAAAATGGTCCTTCCCCAGAGGCAGCATAGATGCACTGGAACAGACCACAGAGAACACCTAGTTTCACTCCCATGGTACAGAAGGAGACATGAAGGCCCAGGGAGGGGAACTCCTAGAACCACACCCTTCAAGCAGAAGTCATGATCACAGCTGTCAGAGTCTTCCTAGAGAAAGAGAAGTGGAACCAGAATATTTATGGTTCATTCTCAAGAATGGAAGGAAGGTCATAACTGACAGGCTTCTATCCCCTTTCTAATATTTCCATTAGACGGTCATCTAGCAACCCTTGAACAATCTTGATGAAGGGAACCCCAGTACCTCCAAAATGTCTCTGAACACCTTTGCAGTGCACAGAACTGCATCTCCCTATAGCTTCTTCCTGATGATGGGAGAGTGACACTGTAATCAGACGCTGTGAGAGGCCTTGCAATGACCCCCAGCTGCATCTGCATTACTTTTTCTCACTTGATTAAGTGCTTCTAAGGCAGAGGCTGTGTTTTTTTCTTTCCTTTTCTTCTTTTCTTTTGAGACGGAGTCTCACTCTGTCTCCCAGGCTGGACTGCAGTGGTGTGATGATCTCAGCTCACTGCAACCTCTGCCTCCCAGGTTCAAGCAATTCTGCTGCCTCAGCCTTCCAAGTAGCTGGGATTACAGGTACGCACCACCATGCCCAGCTAATTTTTGTATTTTTAGTGGAGACGAGGTTTCACCATGCTGGCCAGGCTAGTCTCAAACTCCCGACCTTAGGTGATCCAACCGCCTTGGCCTTCCAAAGTGCTGGGATTACAGGCATGAGCCACCATACCCGGCCTGTGTTTGATTTTATATCTCGACCTCCTGAAATATGGCCAGATTCAGAGAAGGAAGTTCTAAACACTTGCTGAAGGAATTAGAACTAGTGAACCAAAGGAACCATAGGCCTTGATGCTTCTAACCAAGCCCCTCCCCTGGAGAATGTCTCTTTCCTTGGTATCGTTAACATGACCCAATGTTGATGCACTGCCCATTTCTGGGCTGCTCCACTGCTTTGACTTCTGCTTTCTGCCCATACCACTGGCATTTCTTAAAGGTTAAACTTCACCTTTCTGGCTCTTCGCATCATTAGAGAGTTCCTCTACTCTCCAAGCTCACTCCAGACTCCCCTGCCAGACTCATTGCTCACGTAAACTTGGGTGGCAATCCTGAGTGCTACTGGACATCTCAACTGAACGTCCTCCCATCACTGCAGACGTCCAAAACCAATTTGTCGTGTCTCTGCCAAGAACAGCAGCCTTTCTAGGCCTTCGTGTCTCTTATTAGAACTAAATATGGCAAGAAATTTGGAATTTTTTTTTTGGCACGGAGTCAGTCTCGCTCTGTCACCCAGGCTGGAGTGCAGAGGCGTGATCTCTGCTTACTGCAACCTCTGTCTCCTGGGTTCAAGTGCTTCTCCTGCCTCAGCCTTCCAAGTAATTGGGATTACAGACACCCGCCACAACACCTGGCTAATTTTTGTATTTTTTTTTTTTTTAGTAGAGACGAGTTTTCCCATATTGGCCAGGCTAGTCTTGAACTCCTCACCTGTGATCTACCAGCCTCAGCTTCCAAAGTGGGGGTGCCCTCCTGCCTTTTCTCCTGTCACAGGCAAACATGCCCAGCCAGGAAAATATTTTTTATAACTATGAAGTTATTCTCAAATTTTTTTTAACACACAGTCTTTGTCCTACTAAAACAAAATCAGGAAGCTAAGACATTCAGGACTTGCATCTGTGCAAAGCCGGCACAGCTAAAATGTAAACAGGAAGCAAAGAATCAATTTCTGGGTTATTGAAATCCATGGCAAAAACTCTCTTGAAAGCCAGGATTCTGGTTTGGAAGAACCCGTCTTTTGAAGATAGAATAGGTCTCTGGGTTCTACAAGTATGGTTTGGGGCATGGAAAACAAAGCCTGAGGGATGGGGCATCAATTCCAGCCACGTGTGGCTTCTCCTTCTTCCTTTAAATGTATCCCCATCACACAGACTCAGCCCCTTCCACACCTTCACTCCTCTCCTGCCCTGCTGCAGGCTGAACCCTTACCACCCAGGTGTGGACTATTGTAACAACTCCTTACCCAGCACCTTGGCTGTGTCTCATGCCTCCCCCATCCATCTTACAGTCTACCACAGTCTTCTTTCTAAAACTCTATCTCACATGCCTCCAATGCCTCCTCTTGGCCTGGTAAACAATTCGTATCAATTCAATACTTATTGAACACCCCTAGGCGTTGCACTAGACTGGCATCAACCAACAACAACCCCTAGGCCCAATCAGGCCCACCAACTGTTTTTATAAATAAAGTTTTATTGCCAGGCCCAGTGGCTCATGCCTGTAATACCAGCACTTCTGGAGGGTGAGGTGGGAGGATCACTTGAGCCCAGGAGTTCAAGACCAGCCTGGGCAACATAGTGAGACTTCATCTCAAAAAATAAAAAAATAAATAATTAAAATATGAGGTGAGAGGAGTGTCTGAACCCAGGAGTCTGAGGCTGCAATGAGCCGTGATGGCAGCACTGCACTCCTGCCTGGGTGACAGTGCAAGATGCTGCCTCAAAACTAAATAAACAAATAAAGTTATATTGGAACCCAGTTATACCTATTCATTTACATATCATTGTTGATGGAGGTTTTCATACCAAGAGGGCATAAATAGCTGTGACAAAGGCAGTACAATCCAAAAGTCTCACATATTTACTACCAAGCCCTTCGTAGAAAAAGTTTAGTAACCCACGTGCTAGAACCCAGGGCTACATAGCGTGGTTCCCTGCTGCCACAGAGCTTCTGGAGCAAGGCCTTCCACCCTCTAACCTTGCCTTCTGCCATTTCTCCTGTCCCTCTCCACGAGTCCTCTGAGAGTCCAATGGTTCCTAGATTTTTGGAATTTATAAATCAGTAAAAATACCATTTTCAATTACAAGGGGTATACATAGGGTTATCAGGTGCGTACATTTCAAAAACCAACTACCATCTAATATCACCACTGTTTTATAGGGAGAAAGAATCAACATTAAAAAGTTGCAAAAACATTCTTTATCTAAACCTAAAGAACATTTCCTTAAATTACATTAGGTTTATATTCTCCTGGCTGTCTTTTTCCATTTTTTGCTGTGAATGATAGCATTCTTCAGTCACCACAGGTCTGCAGTCAGGCACACAGGAACCTTTGATCTAGTCTAGGCTTCTGGTTTACTTTGTACTACTCAATTTTTCTATGGATCTTCCCATGAGACTTGACGTCCAGAAAGCTCTTCCTCCTTCTTCCCTGCTCACTGTGCAGAGCCCAGCTGGTCGGCAGCAGGAGTGCAGGGTTCCTCCAGCAGCACCCTACATGCAGGCTATTCAGAGGCACATCCCGGCTGTCAGCAGCAGGGCTGAGTGATGCGACTGCAGGTGTCTCTGTCAGCCGCAGAGCAGGGTGACAGGATGGCCCGGAAGGCTGCCTGGCATGTGGCCCTTACTCTGGCACAGGCAGGTGAACCCGCTGACACAGTCACGCTGATGGCTCTGTAGCACAGATTCTTACCCGAATACCAGATCCGTGAGCACTGGCTCCTGCCAAGTCTCTCACATGACCCGGAGGCCACAAGGGCCTGGGCAGCCTCAGCCAGCTCCCAATCAGCAGACGGTGTCGACAGGCACTGAGCGAGGTCGCCCAACTGCCAGGCAGCCCCAGGATACTGGGTACTTGCCGCTCACATGAAGCCTCTGGAATCCCCTCCTACAGTCCCGAGACCCATGGGAAATAAATCATGGCTCCACTGAGAAGGTAACCCCAGCAAGGCCTGGCCCCGTTTTCTGCCTGACTTTCATTTGGGGACACGCATTTTCCAAAAGCGCCTGCTTACTCAACACCAACCATCTCCTCCCCTGCTGCGTGTTGGGGGAGGGGAATGTGCTTATGGCCACTTGTAAAATCCTCCACTGTGGGTGAGAGATGACATTAACACCCTTTTTTAAATTTTTTATTTTTCACAAGTGGAGCAGGGGCTGCGTTTTTCTAACAGTTTTCTGTAAGAGAATTTGAGAATTTCATTGTCCTTCCAAGCTGGTCTATAGCAAAGTTGTTTCACTTCTCAACGGTTCTCATTTAACCCATTAGTGTGACAAGGGCTATGGAGGGGGTTGGGGCGGGGGTTAAGCTTCCAAGGGAAAACTAGAGACCCTGAATCAAAACTGAAAGGAAGTTCCAAGATCACCTGGCTCAAACAGCTCACACTCCTGAGGGAAACTGAGTCAAGGAGAGGCAAGAGCTCAAGACTCCACTGGTAGAACTGAAACCAGGAATAAGATCTCCTTGGTTAATCCAAACCTCTTTCAACTACAGCCTGAAAAGTCCAGCATATCATTTCCTAAAATCCAGAATGAAGGTGATTTTCCTTCTAGAAAAAGAGGGTGCAGGTACTAGCTCAGCTTAAGATGTGGTGAGGAAGAGGGGACTGTGGTGAAGAGGGAGGACGTGGAATCCAGCAGACAGTTAGATGAAATACACATCACCCCTCACAGTAACACTTCCATTCAAGGCTGAAAAAATAGAGCCCCCAAATTTTAAGTAATGAATCCATAAAAATGTGTTCCCGAAACACTATCACATTTGGACCAGATGTGGAAGCAAGGCTCAGAGGAGGGTCAGGAGCTGAGTGAAGGTCACACACAGTCTGTTGAAGGGTGGGATTAGAGGCTAGACCTCAGGAGTCTGAGCCAGCTCTCTCTCTGGCACTGGGTCAGACTGTCAGCAATCCCTGTCCTGAGGCTGATGGCCAGCCTTCAACTTGGGACCTCATCTCAGCTTTCCCCACTGAGAGTCAGCTGTTCTTTCAGGCCATTTGGTGCCAGGCTGATATTGCATTTCTCTCCTTGGCTACAGAGCCAGGGACATGCTCACTGCTTGGACTGGTAAGGGGACCCTTCCTGCCGCCTGAGCCTTCCTTCGCAGAATTTCTGTGTAGTAACTCAGAGGACAGCTGGACTGGGGGCTGGCAGGTGAGGCTCTGAGTCAGGTCTGGCTAGTTGGTGAGGATCACCTGCCTTCCAGGAGGCTTGGGTTTTACTGTTGTCTTGCCACATGCCATAGAAGGACATGTTGAACTCTCCCATGACTTGAGCGCAGGGCTCAGGCTGCCTGGGAAAGGCAGGGAGAGAACCTGAGAGCAATCCAGGCAGTGTCCTTTCCTGGGGGTGTCATCAGGGCATGTAGCTTGGAGGCAGCAGTGCCAGCTCCCGTCCTCAGGCAAACGGGAACAGGCAGTCTTGGCCTAAGAACTCCCAGTTCCAGACCCACTTCCAGCAGGTGCTGGCTAGTGAGGCCTGTCTAGAAAAGCAGCAGACCAACTCAGCACCAGGGCGAGTCGTCAGAGATGCTCTTCCCCACAGAAAGAGTCAAGGCATCAGAAAGTAACACGCTGCCATGGCCCAGATCCCTCAGCTTCATGGGGCTGAAGGACCCCAAAGATCTTCTCAACCATACTCCTCATGGCACAGGAGAGAAAATGGAGGCCCCAAGTGGAAAGCACTTGCCCAAGGTCTCACAGCGACTAAGAGCAGGGCTGAAATCCAGTCCCGCTGTCTGATCCAGTTCTTACCCCACAAAAGGCTTTCAAAGCGTAGAGTGACACACCTCACTCAGAAGCCCAAAGTGCCATGAGGAGGACATCTCCAGGAGCCTCCAGGTGCCCCGAGCAGGTTGGGTAATAAGAGCAGCTGCCTTTTTTTTTTTGAGACAGAGTCTCATTCTGTCCCCCCAGCTGGAGGGTAGTGGCGCAATCTCAGCTCACTGCAACTTCCACCTTCCTGGTTCAAGCTATTCTCATGCCTCAGACTCCCAAGCAGCTGGGATTACAGGAATGCACCACCACACCCAGCTAATTTTTTTGTTTTCTTGGATTTTTACAAATATAAATATGGGTTTTCACTATGTTGGCCAAGTTGCTCTCAAACTCCTGACCTCAAGTGATCTGTCTGGCTTGGCCTCCAAAAGTGGTTGGATTACAGGCGTGAGCCACTGCGCCTGGCCAAGAGCAGCTGCCTTCTACAGAGCCACATTACACAAAGCACTTATGCACCTTTTAAAATACTTTCAGTAATCCTATAAGATAGTGCAATTATTATCATCAACTTACAGGAAAATAAACCCCAAGGCCCTCTTGGAGCCTCGCTAGCCATTCCTCATTCTTGTTTTCCCCTTGCTCTTTCAAGACCAACCGAGGGGCTGGCAAAGCTGGCCATTTTTAGAAGACGTTTAGAGCAGGAGGTAAAAGGGCTACAAACAGAATTCCAGGTAACCAGAGGACCAGGATATGGACTCTGCAAACCACCATGTCCAGCCATGTAAGGGGAACGATCTGCGAATGTCCAACACTCTCCTCCCAAGTGGCTCACTCTGTGGCCAGCACAGGGCCAGGTGAGCTGATCTGAAACCGAGCCTCCCAGGAAGCATGCACCAGGGAGAAGCAGACCCACGGTAACCCTGCCCCGCAATTTCTGTTCCATTTCACTGTTGCCTCCTCCTGCTCCTTCTGCCCCCCACCTCCTCCTGACAGCCAGTTATCCATCCATTCAAAGAAGCCACAGTCAGAGCCATCTGGAGTCCTTCTCCCTGCAAGCCTGGTGAAGCCTGTGAGGTGTGTGCCTCCCTGTCACTCAGCCCCAAGTAATGGGCAAATGGGAGCACATTTGGAGGCAGTGGCCCAATAGGGAGGGGCCTGAACTTCAAGTCCCTAGAAAAGCAGCTGAGAAGCTTGAAAACACTGGGGCCATTCAGCCTGAGAAGAAACTCAGGGGAATGCTGTCAATGTCGCCACATCCCTGGAGGGTTGTCGGGAGTGGAGAGAGCAGATTTACCTTGTAGGGCTCCAGAGGACAGAGGTAGGAAGGGGCAGGGTAGACATGAGGGGCAGATTTTAAATCAAAATAAGGAAAGCTCCTTCTTGGGCAGAGGTAACCCAACACAGTCCAGATACGTCAGACCAAATGGTAAGTACATTACGCCCCGAGTCAGGAAGCTCAGACTGGAGCCTCAACTCCTACCTGTGCCACATTGAGCAAGTTACTCAGTGTTTGTCATCCTACAGTGGATAGAGTGATGTGTTTCTCACAGATTCACTTGGAACTCCGTATAGCACCTCCAGAGGCAAACCTGAAATTATCCAAAAGGAAAGAGGCAAAGAGCTCAGCTCCCACTTATCCCAGTTTCAACCTTACCCATGTACAGAGATCATGATCCCAGCCAGGGTAGTCACAGACAGAGCTTACAAGGGCACAGAGAAAAGAGTCCTGGTCAGGAGCCAGACTAGCCTTGGTTCAAGTCCCAGCTCTGACTCTTACCATTTTCATCTTTGGCAAGACACCCAGCCTCTGTGAGTCTCAGTTTTCTTATCTGTAAAATGGAGCTGTAAGCCAAACGCCCTCATAGGTTGTGACAAGGATCAAATGAGGGAGAAGAACAAGCACCTTGGAGGCCATAAGCACGTTTACCTTATCCTTATGGCAAGGATATGCTGAGGATTTCCAACTCTAATTATTCTTACCCCAGGAAGAACATGAGTAACACAATTGCATTCCATAACAAAGGTCTATTCAACAAACATTCACTATAGCCAAAAACTATACCAGATTCTAGAGGTGCAAGCATACGTAAGACAAACTTCTGTGTCCTCTGAGACTAACTGGAAAGATAGCCAGTAAATTATTCACTAAAGCAGAACTTGTACACAGAGGTGTGTACACGTTACAATAAAAGCACAGAGGAGAGTGACTAGGGCTGAAAGAGGCAAGGACGGGGGCATCAAAGAGGCAGTATTTGAAGAGAGTCTGTAAGACTGAAGAGAAACATTTACAAACCTAGCAATAGACCGTCGAAATACATGAGTCCAAAATGGACACAATGGAAGAGAGAAATAGACAGTTTCTACAATACCAGTCGGAGACTTCAATATCCCACCCTCAGTAATAGATAGAACAACCAGAGAGAAAACAGTTAAGGAACTAACGGGCTTGAATAACCCAAGAAAACAACTAGATCTAACAGACATACACAGAACACTCCACTCAACAACATAATCACATTCTTTTATGTGCACAAGGGACATTCTCTAGTATAAACCATACGTTAGGCCACAAATTAAGTCACAATAGCAAACAGAGATGGAATCAACCCGATGTCCACTGACGGCTGGATGGATAAGTGAAATGTGGTATTTACATACAATGGAATATTATTAAGCTTTTAAAAAGAAGGAAGTTCTGACACATGCAACAGCATGGATGAAACTCTAAGACTTGCTAAGTGAAAAAGTCACAAAAAGACAAATACTGTAAGATTCCACTCACACAAGTAACTTAAGGTAGTCAAATTCATAGAGATGGAAGGTAGAATGGTAGTTGCCAAGGGGTGGGAAGTGATGGAGGACCAGGGGGTTAGTGGGTAGGGAGCTTTACTTTTGAAAGGTAAGTCCTGTGCATGGATAGTGGTGATGGTTGCCTCTAACGATGTGAATGTACGTAATGCCACTGAACTGAACACTCAAAAATGATTCAAATGTTAAATTTGATGTTATGTAAATTTTATCACGATTTTTTAAAATAAATACTTTTTTTTAAAGAAAAGAATAAGGAGGGAGTGTTCCAAGCAGTCCAGATTGGGGAGAATAATCTAGACAAGAGAAACCGCTTATGCAAAAGCACAGAGATACAAAAGTGACTGGTGTTCTCTGGAAGCAACAAAGGCATCCCTATTGTGTAAGACACACAGGATGGCCACAGCGGACTGGAACAGTTCCCCGAATGCCCTGCTAGGGAGTTTGGATGCCACTCTGTGGGCTCTGGGGGAATGGCATGGCCACAGCTGTGGCTTAGAACAATCAAACTAGGAGGAGGATGGGGAGCGGGTGAGTGGCACCAGGAGACATACAGAGCATAATACCACCTCTAGACAGACTCCAAGAGGAAACCACCTTCCAGACGGCCTGGCCAAACAGCCCTGTGGTCACCCCTTGTGGTCACCGTCCCAGCGCTGCAATGAGTGACTCAGCTACTTGCCCCAAGGGGTGATCCACTGAAGGCAGGAGGGATTCCCCTGGAAACTTTGATTCTGCTGAGAGAGAGAAAGTTCCCTTGGTTCTTAACCTTTCTGCCTGCCTTCCAGGGCCCAAGATTTCTTCCTTTTAGGAGTAGAGGGAGCACTAAAAGGGGTTTTGCAAACTGTGGATGGAAGGAAGAAAATGAAAGCAAATCCTTCCCTACCTAAACTCAGGGTTAAAAAAAATCTACCAAATAAATACACATCTTTGAGTAAAATTAGCTGCCTCTTAGCTAAAACTGGTGTGCTATTCTACTCAAAGCACCACTTGGTTTTTCCAGAGGAAGCGAGCCAAGTACAAAAATATGTATCCTCAAGAAGAATTTGTTGAAAATTAGATTGTCAAAAATCAATTTGCCAGAAATGTCAATTTGCCAAATGATTCATTGCATCACTGAGCATATCTTTAACTTGACATTGTAATTTCACCATCATGAAAGCAAAACCACTCATGTTCTAGGTAAGCAGGCTAGCCATAAGATAATGCAGTCCTGCCATCATCCATTGCCTTCCAGAAATGCCCTGGGGGTTGTCTTCATTATAGCCAATATCTTTAATCCAGGTTAGAGACTGACAAACTTTTGTTTTCTTTTTTTTTTTTTTTAGATGGAGTCTTGCTCTGTCACCCAGGCTAAAGTGCAGTGGCCCAATCTTGGCTCACTGCAATCTCTGCCTCCTGGGTTCAAGCGAATCTCCTGCCTCAGCCTCCCGAGTAGTTGGGATTACAGGTGCCTGCCACCACAGCCAGCTAATTTTTATATTTTTAGTAGAGACAAGGTTTCATGGTGTTGGCCAGGCAGGTCTTGAACTCCTGACCTTAAGTGATCCACCCACCTCGGCCTCCCAAAGTGCTGCGATTACAGGTGTGAGCCACCTGCCCAGCCAACAAGCTTTTTTAAATAAAGGATCAGATAGTAAATGTTTTAAGCTTTTCAGATCATACTGCCTCTACCACAACTCCTCAAATCTGAACTCTGGCACTGTAGCAGGAAGGCAGTCCCACACAATGTGAACATGAATGAATATGGCTGGCCTCCAGTAAAACTTTACTTACGAAAACAGACAGTGGCTGCCATTCGGTTCACAGGCCATAGTTTATCGACCCCTGACTTAGACTAACACATTTGCCAATACTAATTTGAGAAGAAATAGAAGACCCAATTAGGGTTATAACTAAGAAGAACTTGAATTAATTGTTTTAAATTTTTCCCACAGAGAAATTATAGGTTCCAGACGGTTTTTGCAGGTGGATCCTTTAAGCTTTCGTAGAACAGATAATTCTATTTATATATACATTCTTCCATGCAATAAATAAAAATGAAATTCTTACATTTGTTTTGTAAAGCTAACATAGTGTCGATAATACAACCAGACGAGGATAATATGAGGGGAAGATGTACAAACCTCCCACCTCAAAAACATACACAAACATTTAAAAATAGATACATAGAAAAAAACAGCCGGAAAACAGACATAGTTAAGCAGTATATAAAAAGAGATACACCATGATTAAGGAAAAGAAGTATCATCCTTTATCTTTTCTTTTCCTTAAAAAGTGGGATGCTTTAACACTAGGAATCTATTGATGTAACTAACTAAATTAAGAAATTAAAGGGAGAAATTACACAGTCAATTAATAGATGCAGAAAAAGAAACTTAATGAGGTCAGTCATAAACGGATATTGGTAAATAGTTTTTGCAATAAATTTGGCAAACTAGTAATAGCAGGTAACTTTCTTAACCTGATAAGAAGGTATCTGCCAAAAAACATACATAAGTATCATATCTAAAAATACAAGAATAAGGAAATAACCCTAGAAATAAGAATTTTAGGGATAGAAAGTAAAAAACAAAACTATCATTATTTCTAAACAAGATTATCTTCAAAGAAAATCCAAGATAATATATACAGCATTTAGAACTAAAAAGAGTAATATCATATGATGTCACTGTAGTAATATTATACAAAAAATAGTATATAGCAGGAAAAGTGAATAGCTATATCTGCATTGGTAATATGGTTAATATTAATGTAGTTAAACCTCAGTGTTAGGTAAAACAAAAAGCAAACTGAAAAAGGATACAAGCAGTATGATACTGCTTATGAAATTTCTTTAAGACACAAGACAATGCCACACATTTGTGTTTAGTCTTGTAAAAACAGAAATAATTGGGACATAGAAGTTGCTTTCTAACTTGAGAATTACTTCTGGGAAGAGAGAGAGGGGAATGGAGATGTATTTGGGCTTCAACTTTATTTGTAGTTTGACTTTCTTTCTGAAAGGATCTAAGACGGGTGTTAACATTTCTTCAATCCAGTGGTGGGTATATTTGTGCATATGACATTATTCTTCTTAATTTTCTGTAAGCTTGAAATCTGTCCTAATTAAAACCATTTTTAATAGAAAAGAAAAGGAGCCATGATCAAAACTGTCGGTTCTTTGAGTAAGTTCTGGCTGCACCTGTGAGAACAGGAAAACACAGTGAGGTCACCCTGCCCACACTAGGGCGACACGAGGCTCTAGACCATGAATTCTTGAGATCACTGTGGCTTCCTGCTCTGCCACCCCACTCAGGGCTACCCTACTCTGCAGGTTCCTTAGAAGGACAAGCTTCTCATGGGGCAGTGGACACTGCTAGAAATGAAGTCAGTCCATTTCATAGACCCCTTTCCATGGGCAGGGGTCACTATTGGAAATGAAGGCAGCCATTCCATAGAGCCTTTCCATGGGCAGGGGTCACTGTCAGAAATGAAGGCAGGCCATTCTATGCATGACCCCATCCTATGAATGTGATTTTCCATTTCCCATTTGGTATCATCTGAAGCTCAGTTTAAAATTTTCTTCCATAAAACTGGCATTGTAAGAAATTTAAGACAAACATTTGTTTATCCTTGGGCTGAACTGTAGGCACATATAATCAAGGGGGCATTGTGCTCTTAATCCCTTCATCCGAAGGCCAAGAAGAGTCTTATCTTTAGGAGAAAATTATGTTCCCCTCTGACTTCTACTATGGCTCAAGCCTTCAAAGTTTCAACTACCTTTTCTAAAGTACTATGAATTTGAGGCTGAGGCAGTAAAAGTACACAATGAGGTCAGCACTCATTTTTGTACCCCAAAGTAAGAACGTGCTCAAAGAATCATGGGAACATGACAAGAAGTCACAGGAGCTAGCACAAAGGGGTTTCCAGTGATCACCAAAACCCATGTAGTAAATCAGGCTCCATGAGACTCTAGTTACATAAATTAATAAATGAAAACATAAATAAGTATAGGAGAGAGAAAGTCCTCCTTTGTAAGAGAATGGTGACTACTGAACGTCAAAAGAATGAAGGCACAAATACCACAGGATTGGAATATGAAGGAAAGAGCTGTGAAAGCGTGAAAGGCAGAGAGTAATGGGAGTGTGCATACTGATTGAAAAACAAATATACATCCCTGCTCACAGAAAGAGAGCCTACTTTCCCAACTCTGCCTCTTTTCCCACCTCCTGAAAAGCCCATTTTCTTATTGACGCCTCTAAGATTCAAAAGGCTCTTCTCTCTTCACGATGTTTTCACTTGCCCCCAAATCCCCAAAGAGTAGGACCAGTGTACCCGAATGTAAACAGAAACCAGGCAACATGGAAATGCGGGATTCATACTCACCTAGGCTGGAAACTGACTTTGTGCCTTGAAAAGCCCACATTCTTCACTACGCTGGCCGAATTGTTAAATATTCAAGGTGACAGATACCCTAAATACCTTGACTTATTCATTACACATTTTACACATATAACAAAATATCACATGTACCCCTAAGATATATATAAATATTACATATTTATATAAAAATATTACCTTGTGGTTCACAACTATAATACAAGCATTTTGGGAGGCTAAGGAATGTAGATCACTTGAGCTCAGCCTGGGCAACATGGCGAAACCTCATCTCCACAAAAAAAATACAAAAATTACTTAGGCCTGATGGAGCATGCCTGTAATCCCAACCACTCAGGAGGCTGAGGTGGGAGGATTGCTTGAGCCTGGGAGGTCAACGATTCAGTGAGCTGTGATCACATCACTGCACTCCAGCCTGGACAACAGAACAAGACCCTGTCTCAAAAAAAAAAAAAAAAGTTGTAGGGAAATTCAGAATTGTCTATTAAAACTACAGTTGGCACAAAAAAGAAAAAAGAAAAGCCCACATTCTTTATGCTCCGATTATCTTATCTGTACAACTGAGATTAAAATTATTTCTCTACTTCACTGAATGACAATCCAATTATTCACCGTGTGAGAAGGTGCCTGTGCACCACAATACCAGCAGACACTGAAGGTATTAAATAATTCACAGAGTTTCTTAAGAAAGGGCTGGAGAAAGACAGTATGGTCCACCTGCCTGACAGGCCAAGGTCAAATCATTATTCTTGACATTTGAATAATACACCAAACCCTTTTGAAAAATAAACGTCAGACAGCAAGCACTGACTTAAATTACTTTTATTATAATGCTTCTTATATATGAAAAAACATAGAGCTAGGTTGTGACTTCTTATGCTGTGAGAGCATCTGTTAAAGAAGAATATGAATAATGGCATGCAGGACTGAGAGCCTGAAAAAAAGAGTGGAAGTGGAAGAGCAGTCTCTCAAAAGGGAATGCCCAACCTCTTTCTCTTTTTCCTTTTTCCCACAGAGACCACAAAGAATTTAACTAGCTGTGTTCAGATCAACATGATGTTAAAAAAAAAGTTTGTGATTTTTGAAAAAGATCAATTATGTGCTTGCTTCTTCAAAAAGAATACTATACCAGGGCAGAAGATATTGCTATAAATATTTATGATTGACATATGTAAATATTTACAGTATTAATTTTTTGTGGATACAGGGTAGGGTAGGGTGGGGGTCCTCGTATCCAGGGGAGGAGTAGATGTTTTGGTTGTTTCTATCCTGTAGGGACTGTCTGATGGCTACAAGTGTCGATGAAAGGCCAAACTTTCATTGCATTTAAAAGCTCTCTCTCCAGAGTGAGCTATGCCACTCTGCAGTACTTATACAAGGGAATATTCTATAGCTATTAAAATGAACAAAACATAGTTACATGGTTCAACAGGGGTGAATCTCACAAACAGCAAAAAATGTAAGTCATGAAGAAGACATACAGTGTGATTTCATTCAAATAAAATTCACAAACAGGTAGGTCCACTGTATCATACTGGGCTGCATACATAAGTCATAAAACCAAAACGAAAAACAAGAAAATGATTCTTTCCAAAGGGAGGCTGGTGATGACCTGGAGAGGGAACACTGGGAGGTTAGGGGTGCTTGCAAAGCTCCCTTTCCTGGCCTGAGTGGTGGTTACACAGGGATTTCCATAATTATAACTTAATTTGTGTAATTACAAATTAAGATATACTTTTTAAAAACTTTTCGTATAGATCACATTACTCAAACAAGGAGGAAAGCTGAAGCAAATATGACAATATTAACTAATCTCAATATGTGAATTAATATCTGAATTAATTCAATTAATGAATTATTTGAATGTTGAATATTTCAAGTTCTGCTAGGGCTGTATCGTTGTTATACTGCTATACAAAAAAAATGGATACATTATATATGGAATTTTATATTCCATTTGTACAAAATTCCAGAAAATGCAAACTAATCTAGAGTGGCAGAAAGCAGATCAGTGGGTGCCGGGGATGGGGGAGGGGTGGACTTTCGAAGGAGCCCAAGGAAACTGTTGGGGGTGATAGATATGTCGATTATAATGATGGTTTTGCAGTGCATACTTCCATTAAAATGTATCAATTTATACACTTTAAAATATGTGCAGTTTATTGTATGTCAGTTACACATCAATAAAGCAGTTAAAAAAAACTCCCTGGTGCCTTTTCATATGTTTCACACAGTCTTCAGTATGCATATATTGCTTTGAAAATGAGGAAGATATTTTTAAACAGTTAGAGAAACCTAAGTACCTTGAAGCTGTCTACCGGAGGGTTGTACGTATGCTTGTGGTCAGTCATGGATTTCAATTATGTCAATATATTTCTGTTCTGCTTTTGACAGAAAAAAGACCTCCATGCTCCTCCCTTCTCCCTTTTCTCCTCTCTTTTCCCCTCTTCTCTCTGTCCCTCTCTCCATCCCTCCCTTCCTTTTTCCCTTTCTCCCTTCCCCTTCTCCCTCCTTCTCCCCTTCTCACTCAATTTCCTCTCTCCCTTTCTCCTCCCACCCTTTCTTGTCAGTCTCTTTCCTTTCTCTGTCTCTCCTCTTCCTCCTCCTCTCTCCTTCTCCCTCTCTCCTCTCTCTTCCCATGCTTTCTTATCAATTTCCTCTCTCTGTGTCTTTCTGTTTGTCTCAAGTCTTCCCCCTTCTCTCTCTCTCTCCCTCTCTCCTTTTCTCTTTGGTTCTCGCTCTGGCTCCCTATCAGAAAACACTTTTCTTCAACTGAGCAGGCAGCTTTGGGAGACATGACAACACTCATAATAATGACAAACAATCCTTTCTGTCATTGAATAGCATTTTATAGTTCACAACATGATTTTTCATATCTGTCTTCTGATTCTCACAATAATCCTTGGGTATAGATAGTAACTGGAAAATAAAAGGCAACTGTAACAGCGTCTGCCTTCTAAGGAGGGTGGCAAATTTCACAACAGTGGGAAAGTAAATTTCTTTGCTGCCCCTTCCACTTTCAGAGACTGTTAGTGAAGACAGCAGATGAAGGACAGAGATATTTCTTCTGCTCCAGCTCCCCACCCTTCAGTAATGTCATGGCCTCTTAGTTTTAATTTTAAAATATGTCATTAGCTATGCAAAGATACATTCAGAGCTGAATTGGGGGTTGTGGCAAACACTGCTATTTGCCGGTCCAAAATTTATTCTTCAGGGCCCTGACTTTTTGGTGAGCAGAAATGTGTCCCCACTGGAAAATTTGATTTCTTATCCTCCCTTCTAGATAAGAGTGGTCATGTGACTACCTTCAGGCTAATGGAATGAAGAAGCTGTTGTGTAGAACTGGAAATGCTCCTCGAAAAAGTGACTGACTCTGTTGGCAGGATCCTTGCTGGCCTTCCTTCCTCTACGTGAAATATGGATGTAATAGCTGGTGCTGCAGCAGCCACTCTGCAGGCATGAGGTGGCCTTGATTGAGGACAGTGGGCTTGTGCTGGTACAGCAAAACAGAAACACAAGAGGAGATAAGGACATCAGTGAGATGGTAGCATTGACATGCCAGCCCTAGAATGCTGCTATGGTCTGAATGTGTCTCCTCATCTCAAAGTCAGTTGTTGTCAATGTAATATATTAAGTAGTGTGGCTTTTTAGAGGTGGTTAGGTTATAAGGGCTTCTTCTTGGTTAGTGGAATTCAGGGCCTTTTAAAAGAGCCTTCACACAGCAGGATTTGGTGAGCTTGCCCTTCACCTCTCCTGCCATGTAAGCATGCAGCATCCTGCCCTTATAGTAGATGCAGTCTAACCAGACACCAGAGCCAAACCTGCCAGTGCCTTGATCTTGTACTTCACCACCTCCAAAACTGTGAGAAATGCATTTCCATTGTTCATACATGACCAGTCTGTGGTATTCTATCACAGCAGCACAAAATGGACACATCAAATGCTTACTTCAAGACTTCTTTTATCTGAGAGAAAAACCTTAGACCTAATTTAAGGCATTATTTTATAAGTCTCTGTTGGGGCACAATATAGTTTCTAAATGATAGAGAATTGATGAGCTTAGTGATTCTGTGTTTTGAAATGAAGGATGGGGAATTTCTGGGATCAACCTGCACAAAGGTGCTCTAAAAAGCAGCAGCAGCAAGCAACACAGTGATGAAGACTTCTCTTTTCAAGTCTTCTGTAATGGCAGCTACGTGTATGTAAACGCCTTGTGTGCTTATGAGGGGAAATAAGAAAAAGAGGTGGCATTTCCTCAACAATGTGGTGTGAGACAAGAACAGCACATGTGAGAAAGCAAATTGATCCATCCATGAAATTAATCCAAAATAAACAGGATCTGAGGTAAAGAGGACAAGAAAACTAACATCTATACCCTCCTGCTTTCCTACCCAGAAAGTCTAGTGAAGCTTGTCTCACTACGCTGGGGTGGGTTTGAACCAATACCATTTGCATCCCACAGGACAGGTGCTGAGTTAGCATTGGGATGACAAGAGGAAGTCAGTTCATTCTACAATGAGAAAACTGAGGGCCAGAGAGATGAAGGGACAGCTGGATTGAAAGTCAGCTCTCCAATGTCAAAGTTTGTGGGGTTTTTTTTATAATGCTTTAGTTACACCTGGACTTAAGAGGAACAGGGAGAGAGGAAAGAGAACAGCCACCTAAACCACCAGATGGGCCATGTGGGTCCTGGGGCCAGTGACAACAGGTGTCACCGCCAATTCCCTTGTCACAAGCACGTTTATGTGTAGACGTCGCCTCCCTCTCATGGAGGTGTGTATATGAAAGCCAGGTACATATAGGTATTTTAAGGGCTTCTTACTGTGGCAGCAAGTGCACATTTAAACTGTAAGAATCTAGATTTGAATCTCAGTTCTGCCTTTACTACCTGCATGATCTTGGGCAAATTCCTTCCCCTCTCTGGTCCTCAATTTTTTCATTACCATCAGGAAGGAATTGGCCAAATTAAGTTCTAAGGTCCAATCCTGCTCTAACCTTCCAGAAGTTTATATAAAATATATTGTTAAAGTAAGATAAAACCTATTAAGCACTGAAGTTCGGCATGGTGGCTCACGCCTATAATCCCAGCTCTTTGAGAAGCTGAAACGTGAGAATTGCTTGAACCGGGGAGGCGGAGATTGCAGTGAATCAAAATTATGCCACTGCACTCCAGCCTGGGCAACAGAGCGAGATTCTGTCTCAAAAAAAAAAAAAAATCTATTAAGCACTGAGAATAAACTCAGCTTTTTATAAATAGATGTGGCATAACAATGAGAAGCCGTTATTTCACAAATTGCAGTTCTTAGGGGAACAGTACAGATCTATAACTAGATGAGCCATGCATGCAGTCGCTTATTCCCATGTTATCCTTAAATCACTCCATTACTATTTTGATAAATATGACAGCACGTTTCTAGATCTTCACACCTAGGTACCTCGGTAGCTGCTTTAAACCTGGAAAATCATTTCCTTTAAATGAACATTAAATAGACATATTGAGAATGTCAAATATGTTCTGGTACTGGCCCGATAGCACACGAGCATGTGACATGAAGCTATTATTGTAACATCAGCAGGGCCCTGGGAGGATTTTATTAGACACATCAGACAGTTTATTAAACACCCCAGAGCCTTCTCCTCATACATGCAGCCAAGCAGCCCCAGCTTGATGGGGAGAAAGCCCCTCGTGAGCTCTCGTCTCTTTATTATAGTATTTAATAAGTATGAATAAGCATGGATGGATGGTATCATTTATAAGTCCTCGTGAACCCAGGAAAAACGTGATTTCCAAGGTTTCTTTGGGGTCACTGAGGCCTTGTCTATAAAATGTGCCTGGATTATCTCAGTTCCTCTTCATCCGCAGTACCTCATCTTCAGCGGCACTAGACTCCCAAGAACTTGGCAAAGGGAGACTCTGGAGTCTGGAACCTTTACCTGCAAGTACATCACTGAGTTAGCTACAAAAGCATTCTCCAAATGATTGTTCTCTCTTGTTCCCTAGCAGTCTACATTACTGTAGCCGAACAGGGAATAGGGAAAGGCTTCCTGTTCCCTGCAACTGGGAAGCAGTTTAAATACATCACACCTGTGCACAGAGCTCCTCCTTGACATCTGCAGTGTAAATCAAAGAAGGCAGGGATTCCCCAAAAGCTGTGAGCTCCCTGTCACAGGAGGTCTCCTAGCAAAGTCAAAGGCTGAATAGAGGATTTCATAATCCAACTGGGAGTAGGGAGGGCAGGTTGGCCTAAGGGACTTCCATTTCCTTTTCAGTCCTAAAAGTTGAAGATTCTATGACTGATATATGATCAAATGCTACTCAGTATTGATAATATTTGTTATTTAAGGCTTATGTGCCAGGAAACTGTGCTGAATACTTTACTTCAATTCTTTCACCTAACCTTCACATAAAATAAAAGTCAGCCCCATATCCCTTTTATATGGTTCTACATCTGATTATCAACAGAAGTGAGGCTCAGGGGCAGCTGAGCCAGGAAGTGAGGCTCAGGGGCAGCTGAGCCATGAGATCATGTGGCTCATTAAGTGCCAGGCAGGGTCTGAGGTCCCCCCAGAGCCTGTGCTTTCTATCTCTCAGGGGTGCTTCACCCACACAGGCACAGGGTTACAGAAATGCATCACAAAGGGAGCTTGCCAGAGCTCCAGCCTAAAATCACTCCTCCCAACCTCTGGCCACCGTTGTCAAGGATCTGTACAGAAAAACAGGAGATCCAGGGGTAGAGAGGTGGCAAAATCAAGACTTTGTGGGCTGCGGGGAGGAGACTCAAAGGTCAAAGTCTTTTAGCTACTGTACTGTGAATGTGAGAAAGATGCTCAGGGGTAGGTTTGTCCCCAAGAGGGACATTCCAGGAAAGGGAAATTCTAACCAAAGTATCCCTTTTTCTTTTGAGTCACAGGCTTAGTTCCTCTGGGGGACCTTGGCCAAGCAGGATGCTTGAGGCCAGAGCCAGCCCTTGCTCCCCATCTTCCCTGTGCAAAGCCCTCCTGGCAGACAGGCATCCTGTCTCAAGCCTAGGCTGCTGTTTTTAGAGCCCTCCAACCTGTTCATGGCCTGAGCCTGCCTGAGGAGCCTGAGGTTTTCTGGCTACTCCCAGATGCTGAGATTCAAGTCAGCAGAAAGTAGAAGACAAATTTAAGAGGCCTGGCTTTCTCTCTCTCTCAAAAGGCAGCCCCGAGCAGCGTTTGTTCTCAGAGCAGCCCTGGGGAGAAGGATGGTCACTTTCCTTTCTCCCAAAGATAATCGAAGAGAAGTAAGAAAGCACCTGTGCTTGAAAGCAAAATGACAACAATTAATCTCCAGACGCAGGGCGTAGCCATTCAATTCTTTGGAGAAACAACTTTAGGAGTTTAACGACAATCAAGAGCATAAAATTGAATTAAGAGAAATAGTAATTAAATCAAGAAAGAAGTTTTTGCAAAGGGGATGGTAACGGAAATTAAAACCAGTAATGCTGAAAAATGTGGTGGGCAGAACTGGGGGAGGGGAGGGCTTGGCGGAGAAGAGCAAAGAACCAAGCACAGAGCGAACCGGGTTGAGAGATGCAGAGTGTATGGCACTACAAAAAGGAATTTGGAAATTGTTCTCCTTGAGAGACCAGGTGTCTGGCACTTCCAATGTGTGTCTAACTACACCCACATCCTAATGGGGACAAGCTTTCTTTTATGAAAATAGAAGCATCTACTTCGATGAAGTATTTTTTTAAAAACCTGTAGACTGGCCAGGCGCGGTGGCTCACGCCTGTAATCCCAGCACTTTGGGAGGCCGAGGCAGGTGGATCATGAGGTCAAGAGATCGAGACCATCCTGGTCAACATGGTGAAACCCCGTCTCTACTAAAAATACAAAAAATTAGCTGGGCGTGGTAGCGCATGCCTGTAATCCCAGCTACTCAGGAGGCTGAGGCAGGAGAATTGCCTGAACCCAGGAGGCGGAGGTTGCGGTGAGCCGAGATGGCGCCATTGTACTCCAGCCTGAGTAACAAGAGCGAAACTCCATCTCAAAAAAAAAAAAAAACCCTGTAGACTTCAGTAGGGTGACCAACAGTCCTGATTTGTCCAGGACCATCTCAGTTTGCTTAGCAGAGCTGATGGCATTCACATCACCATGTATAGAGCTTGGACCAGTGAAGGTACAGTCAGCTGGGATTTGTTTCTACAAAGAGTTGACCATCAGTCAAGGTCTTCTTCTTGGCTTCTCAAGTCAGAACACTGGATTTTTCTCAGTTCACCTAGAGGTGAACAACCCCAGATAACTAGGTCCAGACTAACTAATCTAAAGAGAAATAGCGCGTGCCTCATGCATAGAGAGGCCAACTTTTTTATTTACATGGAGGATATGTGCTCCCAGTGAGCCAAGATGCTTGTGTTTCAAATGTGGGGTACCATCTTTCTCAAGCGTAAGATATGTGGAAAGCATAATCAGTCATCAGAAAATTGCTTTAAACCAGGCACGGTGGCTCACACCTGCAATCCCAGAACTTTGGGAGGTCAAGACAGGGGGATCACTTGAGGCCAGGAATTTGAGACTCTATCTCTACAAAAATAAATAAATAAATAATAATGGCAGTTCATGCCTGTAGTCCCACCTACTCAGGAGGCTGAGGCAGGAGGCTGAGCAAAGAACCAAGCACAGAGCGAACCGGGAGTAGAGAGTAAAGTGTCAATGGCAAAGTGAATAGTACAGTATATAGAAGTCCTCAAGAGTTACAGGAGCTCAGGACTGCAATGAGCTATCATCATGCCACTGTACTCCAGCCTGAGTGGTGGAGCAAGACCCTGTCTCAGAAAAACAGTTGCTTTGAGAGCAATGAATCAGAACATGTTGATTTTTTGCTACCCAGGGGGAGGTGTTAGAAAAACAATCAGGCTAGTGGTATAGAGGTTTGAGAGTTTAGAGGTCAGGAGACTGCATAGCAGCTGCAGATGTAAAAGAACTGGGAAGATGGAAGGGGGCTTTTAGAAGCATTGCTGGGAGTTATAGATTGGCTTCCCCTTGAACACATTTGTGTTAGCAAAGGTTGCCAGGACAAAGTACCACAAATGAGGGGCATACACAACAGAAAAATATTCTCTCACAGTTGTGGAGGCTAGCAGTTCAAAGTCAAGGTGCTGGCAGGTTGGCTGTAAGGGAAAGAGATGTTCCAGGCCCCTCCTTAGTTTGTAAATGGCTGTCTTCAAGTTCATATGGTGTTCTGCCTGCATGGCTGTCTGTGTCCAAATTTCTCCTTGTTATGAGGACACTGGTCATGCTGGATTAGGGCCCCCATGATGACGTCAATTTAAGTTGATAACCACTGGAAAGGCCCTGTCCCCAAATCATGTCCCATTCTGAGGTCTAGGGGTTAGGACTTCAACATATAAATTTTGGAGGACACAATTCAACCCATAAGAAGGTGAAGATCAGAATTTTCTTGGAGGACGGTGCTTCTTTGCACATAACTTTGTATATATGATATCTGAGTTTTAGAGTTAACAACTGAAAGAGCAGAAGAGAGTAATGGGAGGTTAGAAGTGAAAGACATTGGATAGAAGAGGAGTAAGAGGAAAGGGAGAAGAGTAGGAGGAGAAGGGGAAGGAAGAAAATAGAGCAGTGAGTTAGGTCAGACTACCAAGCCTGGACCAGGTTCGGAAACTGGTTAGAATAATTCATCACTCACCTGTTTGCTTTCATTTTGATTTAGTAACAAACCCACAATCAAGCAGTGCAAAAGATGGACACAGCATTAATACAAACGTTTCATGGCTCCCTGATGCCTTCCCTTGAGTCTTACAGAGGAGCACCCAAGGCTGGTGGATGCAGCAGCTCTCCCTCAGTGAGGAATCTGCCGGTAGAGGAGCACAGAACCACACTCCCTTTCACACCACCGCAGGGAGGTGGGGAGGGGTGAATGCCACCTCATTACTTAATGGACCAGCCAGTAAGGAAATTCTTGTCCAGCATGCTCATTACACATTTGTGCCTTTCACCTCTTACTGCTTCCTGAGCTGAAGTTTTCAGTACAGGAGTCTACAAGGGGACACCACAAAGAGGAAAATGGGAAGGACAAGAGAAGCCCTGACAAGAGTGTGTTTTGTTCATTCAGGTAGCATGTCCTCTGATATAGTTTGGATATCTATATAATGTCTCCCACCCCCCCACCCCCACCCCCCCCCCCCCGCCACAATCTCATATTGAAATGCAATCCCCAATGCTGGAGGTGGGACCTGGTGGTAGATAACTGGATCATGGGGGTAGTTTCTCATGAATGGTTTAGTGCCATCCCTCTTGGAATTGTCCTCACTATAGTGAGTGAGTTCTCGTGAGATCTGGTCATTTAAAAGTGTGTAGCACCTCCTGCCTTGTTCTCACTTGTTCCTGCTTTTGCCACGTGACATGCAAGCTCCCTCTTGGCCCCCCATGAGTGTAACCTTCCAGAGGCCTTCCCAGAAGCAGATGCCAGTGCTGTGCTTCCTATACGGCCTGCAGAACTGTGGGCCAATTAAACCTCTTTTCTTGATAAATTACCCAGTGTATTAGCCCATTCTTGCACTGCTATAAAGAAATACCTGAGACTGGCTAATTTGTAAAGAAAAGAAGTTTAATTCACTCAGTTCCACAGGCAGTACAGGAAGCATGGCTGGAGAGGCCTCGAGAAACTTTACAATCATAGCAAAGGCAATGGGGAAGTAGGTACCTCTTACATGGCCCGAGTAGAAAGAAGGAAGAGGTGCTACACACTTTTAAACAACCAGATCTCACGGTAATTTACTATCACAAAAACAACAAAGGGGAAATCTGCCCCCATAATTTAATCACCTCCAACCAGGCCCCACTTCCAACACTGGGGGTTACAATTTGACATGAGATTTGGGCAGGGACACAGACCCAAATGATATCACAGTCTTAGGTATTTCTTTACAGCCGTGTGAGTACAGCCTAAAACAGCCTCTATAAAAGGAGGCACTGCTATGTAAAAAAGAACAGAATGAAGGGTTCTGTGGTCTCAGGGCCTTCCAGCTTGACAGCTATGTGACTGAATCCCAGCAGGTTACTAGTACACACAGGAAAATGTGTACTTCCCCAGACGCAGTGCAGAGAATGCAAAACAAATAGTACCATGATTACAACTTCAAAGAAGAGAAAGGGAGACAACTTTAACATACTTGTTTGGGTGATGGGCCTAGAATAAATTACAAGCCCAGTGATCCTAGCCCCACATTCCGATTTCTGCTTTGGGGCTACTGCTTTAGAGAGTGCAGACTCCCAGTTGGGTGCTTTCCAAATCTGCAAAGTAGCAGCTGCAGATTCCTTCCAGGTGCTCCTGATGCATGCTAAAGTTTGGGAGCCACTCATCTAAGCACCAAGTTGCTCTGTATTCTACAACCCAGACCAATTTAGATACAGCCCTAGAAGAATGAGCTAGTTTTCTTACTGGCAACTGTATTGAGTAGAACAGGAAACACAATAGGGGCATGTAACTACATGATTCATTATCTACAATGCATGTGACCAGAGTCAATAAGGAAAATGAGTATTCATGTTTGTAAGACTAATTTAATCTTTATATATGTAATTCAAATTCTTCCCCTCATGTCTTCATTTGCTTTCTGAGGCATAAATTTCTAGACCTCTCCTTAAAACAGAGCAATCCAGACTATGTACAACTACACCTTTGATTCCGATTTAGTGCATTTGCATTTTTTATCTTATTTTAATGCCTTTACCATGGGAAAGAGACCCAGTTGCCGAAGTGGCCAGGAATAGCATTTCAACAGTTTAGCCTTTACTCAAACCTTAACCCTACTTGGTCAATTTCACGGTGTTCTAGGCTCACCTAACATCTGTGGTCACAAAAATGCAAAACACTGCAGTTCTGCTAGCTGCTCGTCCCTATTTTGCCTCTATAAAGTCTCATGAACTTGACTTTCTGCTAAAGTTGCTAACAGAGTTCACTTTATTTTTACTAACTAGCCTTGCTGTCTTCACCCCTTCCCCTTTGGTTAACACTGACCACTATTTAAAGCCTACCACTTAGTTTACCTATTTCCAGAGCCTGCCCTCTAGAGACGTCGACGGGCTTATCCACAGGCTCAAAATGGGTTCATAATGCAGTACTGGGAAGAAGCCCTCATCTGGAAACAGGAAAGCCTGGTTCTGGCCTCTGTTCTGCTACAAATCTGCTGCACAATCTCAGGCAAACCCCTTCCCTTTCTGAGCCTGTCTCTTCTGTCATACAATGGAGAGAACCCAGTGAACTCTCAGCCCTTCCAGTTAGGGCACCTCAGGATTCTCTGCTTTTCCTCTGTTGGAAGAGTGATCATACAGTATGGATTTCCTGGGGACAGTGCCAGTTCTGCAATCCCTGGCACCACAGCCCATGCACCATGAGCACACTCGTTTTTAAACTGTGGTCCTATTTGATTTTACCAATGGCAGGGCAGGTAGAGAGGGCTCCCTGACTGGTTTTTCCATAATCGCAGTAGCCATTTCTAATTTGTAGCCCCAGAGAGGACTAGGATCCTAGTATGCAAATGCCCAGCCCATTTAAGCTAATTGACTTTGCCAGGTCATTTCTAAAACCCCAATAAAAAGGTATGGCACACAGTGCTCAGTAAATGTTTGCTAAATGCCTAAACACTATGCTTTCTCTGTAACTGCAGGAGCTCCACAGAACAAACAAAGCTCAAAAGGACTGAAATACAAAAACCAATTCCTTCTGTAGAATCTAAAACCTCAAACTAAAGCTATTTAAGGCTTGGGGTACCATAGTGGGGCATATTCTTGGGATTGTTATTTTTAAAGGCACTACCTTGCAAGCTCTATTATTGTGACAGCCTTCCCTCACCCCAAATACTTAACAATCCCATTCATGTGACTCCAGAAGGTCAGAGATCTGCAGTAAAATTCCAGCTCTTCCACCTACCGGCTGAGTGGCTTAAGCTTCAGTTTCCCCCTGTGTAAAAGAGTCAAAGAGCAAACTCCTCATTAGATTGCTGATTAAATAAAAAAACCATAGCTCTAAAAGTGTTGCGAAAAAGCACTTGTTAACTGTTAGTCAACGAGTTAAGGATGGTCTATCCCAAAATTTGCCGATTTGATATACTGATTATTTAAGAAACTGCAAGCACTTAAGAAACTGTAAATGCAGAAAGGGTTATCTGACCTGTCCTTTCCTACATGTAGCAAACCATAAAGGATCCTTTGATCCTTTGAGGAGGATGCCTTCCCCATACCAAGGTGAAAAAATATCAGGCCCTGAGAATTGCTGCTGCAGTGAACCTGTACAAATAAACTTACTGAAGAAACCCTTATCTTCCACTATCTCTACAAACCTCTACCCCATATATCGCCTGGTGATTCCCTAGAATTTACAGCCCCATCCCAGATTCCTTTGTCCTGTCATTTTTTCACAAATTTATTGTTGTTTGTCTAAAACCTGTAAGACCTTTCTCCTTTAGCTATTTCCTAAAGTCTTTACTCTCTTGTGAGGGTCCCTATGTACAATGTAATACAATGTGCATGTAGTACAATGTGATACAATGTGCATGTAATACAACGTGATACAATGTGCATGTAATACAACATGATACAATGTGCATGCTTTCCCCCTGCTAATTTGTCTTGTGTCAATTTGATTCCAGACCCAGCTGAAGATCCTACTGAAGAACTAAGATGGTAGAGGTGAACACAGCATTCTTACAACATTCCCTTGTGGAGTCTCCTATCTGGTGGGAATTGTCATACCTATACTTATTTATGCATAAGAAAAGTGAGATCCAGAGAAGTGAGTTGCCCAAGATCACACAACTGGTTATGTTTTAGGGCCAGCAGTTGAACCCACGTCAGGAACACTTCCAATCCCAGAAGATGGAATAAAGTAGGTATACTAACTTTAGAAGGTGCACCTAAAGAATCAAACAAACTTGGTCCTGGCCCTCCTCCTCCAGCATTCGAAGGGAGGAATGATGGCTCTGGAGCTACCAAGGGGCAGCTTTATGGGAATCAAGAGCATGGCTCTCTGCACATAGGAGCTCCATATGCTTGACAGTATTTTCTGTTGAATAAATACAGCTTTGTAGGCATTTTCATCTATTTTAACTTGATGCCAACATTTGCATGATCTCAAAATGTCCTTTTCAATTCTTATAGGGGCACTGGCACCTGGAATAAAAACTGACGAGGACAGGTGTGAAAACAGAAGCTACAACATATTTAGCTTCTCCCAGGCACAGATGCTATCCTCATCCGGTCTCACTGGAACATGTCTAGGGTAATGTTAGGGCCCAGAGACCCTACTCTTTCTAATCCCTACTAGTTTCAGGGACTCATTGGGCCTTTTCTCTAACATATTTTTTCCCCAATGGCTTAACAGGCTCAACCCAAACTGCAGTTACAATGTAACTCATTTTTCCAGTTTTCTTTAATTACTTAGAGCTTCTACTCTGCATGTGCTGTCTTATGTATCCATCAGAAATGGTTAGAATTATAGCCCATGGTCAAGACAAACTGATGATTTGTTGGGCCAAGATAAAGATTTAATTAGTCAGGCTTTCAGAATTACTATGAATATTCACGATTCCTATCCCCTAGGGCTCAGGGAACAACAATCTAGGAATACTTATTAAAGAGAATACCTTTAAAGAGAAAGGAACACAAAATGTAGTATAGACACATATTATTGTCCAGTCTTAAGAAAAGAAAATCCTAACATATGCTACAGCATGGATCAATCTTGAGGACATTATGCTAGGTGAAATAAATCAGTTACAAAAAGACAAATACTATGTGATCCCACTTCTATGAGGTTCATAGGGGCAGGGGCAGGGGAAGGGCAGGGGCATGGGCAGGGGCAGGGGCATGGAGAAGGAGTTATTGTTTGATTTGTAGAATTTCAGTTTGGTGATGGTTGCACAACAATATGAATATACATAATATCACTGAATTATATACTTAAAACTGGTTAAGATGGTAAATTCTGTGATGCGTATTTTACAATTAAAAAAAAAAAAAAAGGAACAGCTTGTACACTAAGATTCTCAGCTATGTATGAGTATCCTATCAGCAGAGCCAAAAGCAGCTATGTAATAGATGTTGCACATCTTTATGCCCAACCCCAATTTTCCTTCTCTTCCTTCTGCTGAATGAAGCATCTCCTTGTTCTGCCACTGAAAGTATCATCTTATAAATCACTAGTTCAGAAAGTTCAGTGACCTTCAGCTAGTAGTCCACTAGAGACCATGGCGAGGCAGATGGGTGCAGCAAGGAGAATGCACCCTTCACAACCAAACAGCTCCCCCATGTGGCTGCAGCAACTCCCCCAGAGAAAAAGGCCCCTCTGGACAGAAGGACAGATTTCTTTTCCAAATTAAAGGCATAACTTTTAGCTATAATTGGTACCATCGAACTCGATATCAGGGAAAAAAATCCATTATGGAAACTACCATATTTAATTTCTTCCAAATGAATCAAGACATTTTTCCCTGCATTTCAAAAATAAAGACACCTGTTTCATGTAATAGGCAACTCACAGTATCCAAGGAAACCAGTTTCTCATCAATTTTTTCCCAATAAAATGCCATTTGTTAGAATTTACAAGAGCTCAGTTACCAATATATTTCCCTAAATCTTTTTTAAAGATACATATTCTCATCATTTAAATTTGACACTTTGAATCTAAAAGTACTTTACAGCTAAGATTTTAAAGAACACTTAAGAAACCGCTTAACTGTTCGGAGACTATTTCTTAAAAATAGGCTTAGTGTATGAAAAAGATGTTTTCAAAATTATCTGTTTTTTCTTAACTATTAATAATACACCTCTACCATTTTGTGACTCTGTTGTACAACTCGGACCTTTCCCAGGGAATGCCCTGTCTTGTCAGAAATTCTGGCTTAGAGTCCTGGCTGAAGTATGCTATCTTTGAGCCATTCTTAGTATGTCCTAGGGCCTATCAGAAACTGAATCTTTATACCCAGTATGGCAGCATAAGCTAAGTGAAACTTCAGTTTTATTTCTGGTTAGAATTATGTCAACTCAGTGTAGAAATGTTAGTGTCTCACTCTGATTAGATAAGTCTTACCAAATTTTATTTGAGAAATCTCAATTTATCAAATGAATTATCTCAACATGGGTTTAACAATAAGCAATAGATGAATGGAAATCCCCGGTCTACACTCATAAAATTAAGAACTGAGAAAGAAGAGGCAAAATATAGTCTATGGCCTTAAAGACAAAGAGCAGCCTGTGCCAACATTTCATCCAAGATCTCTGGTTTCTTGTGTGATTGTTCTCCTGAGTACCAGCTGCCTTTGGACATAGATCTGTCTGATGGAGTCACAGACACACTCCTTTATAATCACAGAATGCCCAAAAGGACAATCATCAGGATAGAAATACCTAGAAGAAAGCAAGCCAAGGGCAATTACAAGATCTTGGACTTGAACAATCACATGGTCATGTGAGAAACTGTCAATCCAACAAAAAACTCAATATTCACAAGACATATTTTCTACATATTTACTTACAAATCTAAAGACAGAAAGACTAAGGGTCCTAGCAGTGAGGCATCAACCATCAGACTCAGTATAAGTGAATTTAAGTTTATTAGCCATAGAAAAAAAATGATTCCTCAAAATCAATTATGGATAAATCCCCTGTAAAACAGCAAGCTTACAGAAATTTTTTCACATGAAAAGATAGTCATTATACTTTTGGTCCAAGATATGTTAAGTTTTTTCCTCCTTCTTCAGATGACAGATGGATGTAACTGAATCTACGAACGAGTGTACTTGCCCCAAATGTGCAACATAAATACAGAAGCGATGAACAGAAGACTCATAACCAATACTGGAACAGGGCCACTGGAAATAAGAAGAGAAAGCATGCTTACTTTTAGTAATAATATATTATTATATCTACAATACTAAAGATTGCCTAGGGGAAAAGTAGAGGTAAGGTGGGCAGCACTCAAGATCCATCCAGAAACATTATTTGTATCATTTTAAAACAGTCCTAAAATTATTATTGTGGATATTTTGAGGGTGTGATGATGGCAGTGCAATTTTGTTTAGAAAGGACAAGTCCTTATCCTTTAGTAAGACATACCAAAATACATACAAGTTGAAATGATTTGATGTCTTGGAGACATTAATTTCATATATTTCTTATCTTCTCAAATAAAAAGAAGAAAAATTTCCTAAACTCTTTCTGTGCAAATGAACCAATTACCAAACTTTTTTTTCAAATTAAGATTTAAAGACAACCTTCTGAGTAAGAACTAGTATTTGCTAGCACACCAAGGTGACTATAGTAAAACATAATTTAATTGTATATTGTAAAATAACTAACAGTACGGTTGGATTGTTTATAACACAAAGAATAAATGCTTAAGGTAATGAATACCCCATGTACCCTGAAGTGATTATTACCTGTCATATGCCTGTATCAAAATATCTCACATAACCCATAAATATATACACCTGTATACCATAAAAATTAAAAGACAACCTTCTTGAGAAGAGTTTAAAATGAGTCTCCTGAAGAGCAAGGGGCTTCAAATGTTCTCTCTGAGGCTGGGTATAGTGTCTCATACCTATAATCCCAGCACTGAGAGGCTGAGGCCAGGAGTTAGAAACCAGCCTGGGCAACACAGCAAGATTCTGCCTGTACAAAAAATTAGCCAGGCATGGCAGCGCATACCTGTAGTCCCCACTACTCAGAACTAATTAACTAATACAAATTTATCCAATTTTGTCTCTTGAAGTAAAGATCACTTGAGCCCAGAAATTCAAGACTACAGTGAGCTATGATCACACCACTGCACTCCAGCCTAGGTAATGGAGCAAAATCCTGTTGCTAAAGGAAAAAAAAAATTCTCTGTGAAATACTCAAACTTCCTCTACCAAAGACCAAAAGGTTGGCAGTCAGGATACCTTCACCTCACATATCCCCAACCCAAGAATTACTTCCTAGATATTCCTACATTATCATGTAAGTCTCCACTATAACAGAAAACAAGAATTTCAGGGAAGCCTTTGTAAACTAAATTTGTGATCCAAGTCAAGATGCTGGTCAAATTAATTAAAACTAATCCAAATTATTCCATTTTCTCCCCTCCCCCACCAGGTGGACAATATGGAAAGACCATAGGACTTAACCAGAATATCCGGTTCCACCTCTTGCTGTCTGTCTTTGAGCATGTCACTTTGCCTCTCTGAACCTGAGGTCCTCATCTACAAAATGACAACATCTCTTGCCTCACTGGATTGGTAGACAGATCAAACTAGATAAAAGACATTGAAAGTTCTTTGCAAAGTACCAGGTGCTATGTAAATGAGAGTCACTGTTACTATTTCAAATCCTCATCCAGCGGGTTTAGTCAGGAAACAGCTATAGGCAGTGGTGTTCTGAAACCTAACAGAAACCTGTGGGGTTAGATCTGCCACACAGTACCAGAAACCCTGAGCAAGACATGGGGACAGGTCCCTAGATGCCCATTTCCCATCACCTAAGGAGCACTCCTCCAAGGCCTAAGAACTTGTAAAGTTTTATGTTCACCCTCCTGAGTCTACTCACCACCCACCAAAAGCAAGGAGACCAAGGAACTCCTGGTAACACAGCCTAATGGGAAAATCTCCATCAGGCTGTAACAGTATCAGTTTGTGCCTTCAGGAGAACTTTGAAAAATCACCCAATTCCTATTCAAATGATTAGTCCTATTTCTCAGTATAGGGCAAGAACACCAAATGAAGAGCAATTTCATCTAATCAAGCAGTTTTCCCTCCAGTTCTCTCTGTTCTCATCATTTATTTTGACATAGCTCCACGCAGAACTTCCCTTCGTTTCCCTCACTCAATGAAGAGATGTCATTCCTGGTCCTAAACTGCCTAATCGGTTGATAAACAGGCAAACCAAACCCAGCCCGCCTGGCACAAATGAGGCTGCTGTGTACAGTAAATCTCATCAAGGCAAGCGCCACTGGTGACAGAGACAGAGCGCTGCCACTGCTGCCCTGCTGACACTAGACAGAAACACAAGGCCTGTTCCGAGGACTTACACTTTGAGCCCAGGTGAATCTTCTGTGTAGAATCGCCACATCCCCCCGGTGCCTGCCGAGGTCGTGCGGCCTGCGCTCCTTGTTCCACAGCTGGCATTTTTCCTGAAAGAGAAAAATGTTACAAATGGCTTTTTCTGGAAATTCTTAGAATAGCTTTATAACATATGCTACCATTATTACACTGTTAAAACAAACAAACAAACAAAAAACTTTCTTGGCTGGAATCCACCCAAATTCCTGCTTTTACTCCTCTGGTCATGATAACCACAGGGAGCTAGTGCCTGCCTGATGCCAATGCACACAATAACCCTGAAAAGTGGTCACTACTTTTCCATTTTATAAAGCAGGCAAATTGGTCTCAGAAAAGGTCAAGCAAAGTACCTAAGACCCCAACAGGTGGTTGAGCTGGGACGTGAACCTGGCTCTGACCCTGGAGCCCATCCACATGCCCAAAACATCCGGCCGCCTCATGTGGACAAAGCATTTCACTTTCTCTTCACATGTACATTTCATGAAGCCAAGTAATAGACCCCCGTTTAAAAATGCCCTGAATCCATACAAGTTGATCTTAAAATGGCTACTTTAAAAGATGTCTTTTTAAAATTAGTATATTTACAGCAGAGACAAAAACTTTAAGCTTTAAATTATATCCAGGTCCCAAGATAGGGTATACACTTTACAAAAAATTACTTTGTTATATGTTTTCACTATTTTAATATAGTAACCACAGATCTTGCACAGAGAGGTAGGATATTAAAAAAAAAAAAAAAATACAGAGAACACCGAACCAAAACCTGTCTCTCACAAGGGGATCAAGGCTTGTGAGATACACTATGTGATACATGCAGCTCAGGCAGTCAGAAGCAGCCTAGCAGCACTTAGGACTCCGCTGACCAGGAATAGGCCCAAGGAATCCTTTCTCTCCTCTTTGGGAGAAGCTCTCAGTCACCAGAGAAGCCCACCCAGCAACTACCCTTCCATGCAGCACTTCCCCAACCCCGGCTGCTCATCTTGCCCCATGCTAGAGTGGTACAATATAGGGTAAGAGGCATGTGGTAAGTAGTCAGAAGCAATCTTCTTCAGGGCATGCAATCCTAGTGGGGAGTAAAGAGAGGAAGCCCTGTCTCATTGCTGCCTGCACCATTCAGCATCAAATCCCAGTATACCCTCCCTCAAAATCTCATTCCAGTATCTGTGGGCTGCTGATTCTCAATTTTTGAAAAAGGGAAGGGCACATAGGGAAAAAAACAGACCCTATCCCTACCATCTCCTCTTGCTCTCCTCCCCATTCTGGTCCTTATGCCCACTTTACCCAACCATGGTCTTTACTCCACACTCTGAATGCAGGAAGCACTGTCTACAGCTCAGGGAGCCTGCCCTACTACATGACAGAGTGGGAGAGTCCAGTCCTGGTTCCAACAGGAAGAGCTGTGTTCATGCTAGAACTTTGAAAGCAATCAGTGTCAAACAAAGATTGGGTCTATTGTACTACAAGGATTATATTTCAGACACATTAATTATGGGCTACATGGTAGCCTGGGAACTTATAACTCCACTGTGTGACTGTTTCTATGGGAAAACTGATTGTAAAAGGCAAAACATAACTGCACAGGGATTTACAGAGAAATTCATGCCCTTAGAAAAGGTTTCACACACACAGATATACATCATTTCATCTGTGGGGTATACAGCTGAAATCTTCCTCCTCGTTACTGAAAAGGAACTTAAGCTAGAAGACAAACCCAGTGTGAATATATTATAGTAACTCATGGACTCAGCCAGGACTTGGACCCATGTACTTCCTACTATTCACACAATCTCCCACCTCCAGTTCCTGACTTCAGAGTTTCCTGGAATTATAGGAGCCCCAGAGGAATCAGGCTGGCTTCTCTTAAGATTTCTTATTTCTGCTGGCACATGGAACATAGCAGAGTATTTGAAAACCAGGGCCCCTAGAAATACTAAAGTGTACTCAAAACACCTCCCATTCCCTAAGGGAGGCTAGATAAAGGTTAATAAAGCACACTTTAATCTCTCAAATTTCTATTTGGAGGCTATTTCACCCTTTCTTTCTTTTATTTCTGCATAACTGCCTCTCCCTTCCATACCTCAACACAATGGGTTTCATAACCAACCAGTTACACACTTTGTTCTAACATGGTGACTTCTGTCTGCTCCTCAAAGCCAAGCTCACTGACCTCAAAATCTTCATACTTACCCATTCCTTTTGCTAGGATGCTTATTTGTCACCAACCATTGTGTGATCTGCTCTCTTGCTTTTTTCAGGTCTCTACTTAGATATCACCTACTGTGAACACCCTATTTAAGACAACTACCTACCTTCATCCCATCCCCACCACTCTCTATCCCTCACCCAGCTTCATTTATCTTCATAGCCCTTATTGCCTGAAATTACATTATCTTATTTTCCTTGCTTTTGATCTCCTATACTGGAATATAAGGTTGATGAGTATAAACCTTGCCTATCTTGTTCATAGATCCATCTTTAGAGCTGAAACAGCATTTGACATGTAGTAGACCTCAACACCTTGATGTCTATACATTGGTGGCTATTCTACCATCTTTTTTTTTTTTTTTTTTTTTGAGATGGAGTCTTGCTCCATCGCCCAGACTAGAGTGCAGTGGCACAATCTTGGCTCACTGCACCCTCCGCCTCCCGGGTTCAAGCGATTCTCCTGTCTCAGCCTCCCTCCCAAGTAGCTGGGATTACTGGTGTCCACCACCATACCTGGCTAATTTTTGTATTTTTAGTAGAGATGGGGTTTCATCATCTTGGCCAGATTGGTCTCCAACTCCTGACCTCATGATCCACCCGTCTTGGCCTCCCAAAGTGCTGGGATTACAGGCATGAGCCACCGCACCCAGCCTATTCCACCATCTTAATATCCCTAATTCCCATTAATCCTGCTAGAACACTATATGGCACTTCACACCTTCATAGTTTACAAAGCATTATTGCTCCTCACAGCAAGTTCCTTTCACACTGCATTTAGGAGAGCAAGAACACTAACTCTGGCCTGACCTTAAATTTAACAACATTTCTCCTCCAAGGTAGTAATCTATTATTTCATCATGCATGGAGAACGCAAATATGCAGACAACATAATCCAAAGCACTATTATGAATCATTAACTTCCACTGTTTTCTCAAAGACTTATAAAGCAAGGATATTCTTAAACAACCAATACTTATTACATTACACTCATGAAATGATATTTAGTCACAACCAAAATTCTAGAAGGAAACACTGTCAGGTCTCTCAATACATACAACCACAGTCTCTCCAGCCACACTAGCTTTATCACACTGAATCCTAAAAGATGATATCAACACCCACAACTTTAAAAACTGCATCTGTCTTCAAATGTTTAAGTTCTCCATTTCGCCTGTGCATCAGTTATTTCATTTTTACTATTAAATAAGTTATTTCATTATCACATGTACATTTGATAAATATATGCTTTTTCTTTTATTTCTTTACAAATTCTCCGATGGCCAAACTTCCCTTCCACAGTATTACCAATTCTCATTAAGCAGATCCATTCCCAGGGAACTGCACCCACAGGACGTTTTCTATTCTCACACAAAGAATCGCTAAAACCCAGGGTGGGAAGGGGACAGAACTCGAAGCCCATATAAGCTAAACCACAGCCTGATACACTCCTCTTGAACATCTAAGTGACAGAGAACTCACAAGCATTCAGGATAATTTTACATTTCTGACAGCTTTAATAGAATGTCTTTGTTCTGATGGGAAATGTTTCATGTAAATTCAAATCATCAGTTTTAGATTTACGTATTGCAGCCAACAAGAAAAGTCACATCCCTCTTCACATCCTTAAGAAGCTTCCATGCATGCACTTAAGATCTTTTCCTCCCTAGATAAAACCCCATTGGTTCCTTCAAAAATCCCAAAACAACCTGGATGCTAGATTCCTTCCTTCCTTCATTATTTATTGTCATGCCTTATGGTGGGTGCTGGGGATAGAAATTACTTGAGCAGGTTCTCTGTTAAAGTCTAATGAAAGAGATAAATAGGAAACATCACTGGTCTTACAATGATATGAACAAAATGCCATGGGAGCAACAGGGAAAACTAGTAGCTACTGCTGCTTACAGACACAGAAGGCCTCAAGAGGAAATAACCTCTGAGCGAAAATAAATAGAAATTTGCCTTTAGGTAAGGGAGAAACTTGGTGAATTCAGAAAACAATAATGAGTTCATAAGTTCTGGATCATAGGACAGCAAAGAAAGGTTAGGCTGAAATGACCAAGAGCTTTGGGATCCCCCTGGCTTTTTTATCTTTATTTATTTATTTTTTGGTTCAGCAACGAAAAAGTAACAGAAATTACACAGAAGAGTAACAGCAAAGTGGAAGATGGATAGGAAAGGAAAGAGCCTGAATAGAAGGGTTAGGTCGTAAATGCAGGGCAGTAGGAAAGGAGAAGGAAAGAGCTTATGAGAAGGCTTTCAAGTAGAGTTTAAAGTCTGGCATATGACTGGATAGAGAGAAAGCATAAGAAAAATTCAAGATGACGCTAACGTTTCTGGCTTTGAGTAAATGCGTGTACAACTGTGCCATATGGAAGTAAGGAGATATAATTGAGAGTGAGGGAGCTGAGCTGAAAAGAGTTTTTGTGCAGGACAAGTTATCTGTAGGACAGATTGCTTATGGGGCCTCCAGATGGAAATGTGAGTGGAAACCTCAGGTCCAGAGACACCAGTTTAATGACATCGGTTTTCTCAAAGTTATCTCTGACTCTATTCCAGTTTGTTAACTTTCCTTTTTTAAGAGTCGTGCCCTAAACTGAGAGACGAGAAGAAAATGTCGCCTTCCTCCCAAAAGACCTTTAACTACTCACACGGCCACATCACTTGAAGCTTATTTTGCCCTTGTCAATCTTCATATGCCAGAGGGTCTCCTCCCCAGAACCAGCGAGTTCCTGGGCCCTTTCTCCGAGTCTGCAAGCGAACGGACTGCAGGGTTCCTTACCTCTGCCGAACAGTGGATCCTGCCGCCCGGGCAGCCACCGCTTTGCTGGGAGAGCGCCCTGAGGATCCCACGTTAGTGCCACTGGGGGTCGGACCAGGCTGTAGAGGGACACAAGAAGACAGACCGGTGAGCGGGGCAGCCCTGCCCCCAAATCCTCGCCTAGACACCCGCACCAGAGGCTGGGGGAAACAAGGGAGTTACGGAGAAAAGGCATGGCGCAAAGGAGGAGTCAGGGCTCCTGGGAGAGGCGAGGATCAAGGAAGGGGCGCCATACCATGCTGGAGATGAGAGTGTCAAGGAGCTGACGCGGACGGAAGGAAAGTTGGGGAGCCCTGGTAGGACCGGCAGCTGGCTAGACTGGCTCAGGCCCCGCCCCCGGACTTGCAGGCAAGGTCCTCGCTGACTCCAGGGACGCCTGTGTTGTCTCACGATATGCCTGTAGATAGTCTGCTACACACAACTTAGTTACCTGCTCTGTGGGAAGTAGAGACCTCCGACCTCCTTCCTTTGGATCACGACGTCCTTCCTAGAGTCTAATCCCTGCGTAAGGAAAAATATAACCAGGCTTTAGATAAGCTATTTTCTCAGGCAGTTACCAGGCCCTCTCAAATTTGCGCTGATGTGGCCTAACAGACGCACGCGCGGAGGGGCGGGGTCGGCCCTCAGTGGCCAGCTGGGAGCCGGGGGGCGGAGCTTGCGTAGAGGCTTTCTCAGGGTGTGGGATGCAGTTGCTGCTCCAGAGCCATGGCAGAGGAGCAGGGCCGGAAACGGGACTCAGTTCCCAAGCCGTCGGTGCTGTTCCTGCACCCAGACCTGGGTGTGGGCGGCGCCGAGCGTCTGGTACTGGACGCGGCGCTGGCGCTGCAGGCGCGCGGGTGTAGCGTGAAGATCTGGACAGCGCACTACGATCCGGGCCACTGCTTCGCCGAGAGCCTCGAGCTGCCGGTGCGATGCGCTGGGGACTGGCTGCCGCGCGGCCTGGGTTGGGGCGGCCGCGGCGCCGCCGTCTGCTCCTATGTGCGCATGGTCTTCCTGGCTCTTTACGTGCTGTTCCTCGCCGACGAGGAGTTCGATGTGGTCGTGTGCGACCAGGTGAGGCAGCCGCGGGGCCGGCTGCGCGAGTGCGGACCTCGCCTTGGAGGGCGGCCGCGGGCAAGACCTCTGAGAGAGGACCTTCCCTGTCTGCAGTTCGGAAACATCGGAACTGACCTGAAGAAGTCAGAGCTGGGAGCGAACCTGTGGTTGTCTAACTTTAGTGTGGGCCCATTAAAGTTGCAGATTGCTAAGACTCCACTCTCCTGGAAGTTTTCATCCTGGAGCCTTGATGTGGGGCCCAGAAATCTGCATTTTAACTGGGTCATGGGGTGATTCGGATGCAAATAGTCATTGGGGCTCGCTCTGAAAAACGCTGGTATTCGAAGTCAGCTTCAGTCACCTTTTATTAATGAGTAATCGTGTGTCGTCTTCCCTCTTAGGCGTTATTTTTGTTGACTCTACTTTCAGGCTATTTGCATCCCACTGTCCTTGTGTTCGGAGCCAGGCCACACCGTCCTCAGCAGTGTCCAGTGTTAAAAACGCCAAGCTGAATATATCATGTCCCTATTAAAACTTGTACGTGGCTCCCCATTGGTTTTTGGAGAAAAGTTTAAGCTTTTTATCTTGGTAAATAATGTCCACCTGGATCTGCCCTGTAGCTATTCTCGACTCTTTCCTTCATTCATGTTTCCCATCCTAAAAAAGATGACTTTAAAAAGTAACATTTACTTGACCAAAAACTCAGTATTATAGAAGGATGTAACCTAAAAGCCCCGTCCTTTTCTACTCGCTGACGATAGCCACCGTTAAGTTTCTCTTGTATTTTTCCAGGAGTTGTGGTGACACCAGCATGTGTCTTTTCATAGGTATATCTTCTATTGGTACATAATTGGGATTATGACATACGTACTTTAGGCATCTTCCCTTTTTTCAGCAAAAAATTCTATTTGGGACTTTTTTTTTTTTTTTTCCAGGCGGAGTCTCCGTCTCCCAGGCTGGAGTGCTGTGGTGCAATCTCGGCTCACTACAACCTCCACCTCCTGGGTTCCAGCGATTCTCCTGCCTCACCCTCCCGAGTAGCTGGGATTACCACACCCGGCTAATTTTTTGTATTGTTAGTGGAGATGGGGTTTCACCATGCTGGCTACGGTGGTCTCTCACTTGTGACCGAAAGTGATCCACCCACCTCGTCCTCCCATAGTGCTGAGATTACAGGCGTGAGCTACCGCGCCCGACCGGGACATTCTTAGATGTCAATATTAGAGATTCGCTTAGTCATAGTGGCCAGAAAATTCACTTGTTTTTAAGTGTGCCATAATTAAACGGGCTTCTTAAAGGACACCAATGTTGTGACTCGTTTTTTGTGAATAGATCAATGTTGTAATGAACATCCTTTTATGTCTTTTTAATTTTTTTTGGTACTTCTGCAAACATGTCCTTTTTGCAGAAATTCCTAAAGTTGGTGGGTCTAAGAGTTGTTCATTTTAAATATCAATAGCTGCTGCCAAATTTGTCTACCAAAGAGGCTGTGTCACTTTACTCTTCCACAATGTATGGTACAGCCTCATACTCCATGCTTTTGTCTGCCTTGGATATTAACCATTTTAATCTTTGCCAAACTGATAGGTGAAAATGACATCACATTTGTATTTGTGTTTCTTTAATTCTGACTCCTGAGTTATTTTCGATCATCCTTGCTTGTGTGGAAGCATTCTTTTTAAGTAATATGAACATTTACCAAACATACTGCATGTGTCGATAGATAGGCATGAGGCATCTGAGACTGTAGTGGGTAGAGGAAAAATTTGGGGCTTGGAAATAGGCATCCTGGATTCAAGTTCTGTATCTGCTGCTTTAATAAAGTGGCTTTGAATAAATTGCACAATGTCACTAAAGTTTACCTTCTTCAGGTGTTAATTAAGTTAGCTGAGATTAAAATGACTTGTAAAGATTACCCAACAAAAAAGTCTGTAGTAATGCCAGCATCTAGTTTATGCTCAGTATGACTAGCTTTAATATTTATTGAGCACATACTGTGTGCTAAACTCCATGTGTTTTGCATTTATCAGTCCATTTAATAATCACAAAAATTATATGGGTTTTTTTTAATAACTATAATTATCACCATGTTACAGAAGAGGAAACTAAGACCCAGAGTGGGATAAATTACTTGATCATAGCCACACAATTAGTAGAGCTGAGATTCAGACCCTAGCAGTCTTGAATCTAGAGCTTGTGCTCTAAACTACTATAGTTGATTCATTCAGTTCTTTGGGAAGAGAAAGATCCTAGAGCTGTACTGTACAATGTGGTAGCCACCAGCCACATGTGGCTGTTGAGCACTTGAAATGTGGGTAGTCTAAACTGAGAGGTGCTAAAGTTAAAATACGAAATTGATTTGAAGATTTAATGTGAAGTACATGTATATATAAAGTATCTCATTAATACTGTTTAGTGTTGATTATATTTTGTAATGATAATGTTTGGGGTAAATAATAAAATTAATTTCACCCTTAAAAACATTTTTAATATTACTAGATTTTTATCTTATTTCCATTAGACAGCACCATTCAAGAGGAAACCACTGGACTTGAAGCTTTAAATGTTTAGCACACATCTGGCAAATATCTCTAGCCTTCTGTACACCAGGCATATGGTACTGGGTGAAGTCTAGGGGAACAAAGCAGAATCAGGCATTGCCCATGAGGACCCCACAGACTAGCAGACAGGATGGGTGTCTGTGCTTTTGGTTTGGTTGAAGTTGAGTTGACCACATTCTGCTGTTGATTTTTTCTTTGGCTAGGTGTCCGCTTGTATCCCAGTGTTCAGGCTGGCTAGACGGCGGAAGAAGATCCTGTTTTACTGTCACTTCCCAGATCTGCTTCTCACCAAGAGAGATTCTTTTCTTAAACGGCTATACAGGGCCCCAGTTGACTGGATAGAGGAATACACCACAGGCATGGCAGACTGCATCTTAGTCAACAGCCAGTTCACAGCTGCTGTTTTTAAGGAAACATTCAAGTCCCTGTCTCATATAGACCCTGATGTCCTCTATCCATCTCTAAATGTCACCAACTTTGACTCAGTTGTTCCTGAAAAGCTTGATGACCTAGTCCCCAAGGGGAAAAAATTCCTGCTGCTCTCTATCAACAGATACGAAAGGAAGAAAAATCTGACTTTGGCACTAGAAGCCCTTGTACAGCTGCGTGGAAGACTGACGTCTCAAGATTGGGAGCAGGTTCATCTGATCATGGCAGGTGGTTATGATAAGAGAGTCCAGGAGAATGTGGAACATTATCAGGAATTGAAGAAAATGGTCCAACAGTCTGACCTTGGCCAGTATGTGACCTTCTTGAGGTCTTTCTCAGACAAACAGAAAATCTCCCTCCTCCACTACTGCACGTGTGTGCTTTACACACCAAGCAATGAGCACTTTGGCATTGTCCCTCTGGAAGCCATGTACATGCAGTGCCCAGTCATTGCTGTTAATTCTGGTGGACCCTTGGAGTCCGTTGTCCACAGCGTCACAGGGTTTCTGTGTGAGCCTGACCCAGTACGCTTCTCAGAAGCTATAGAAAAGTTCATCCATGAACCTTCCTTAAAAGCCACCATGGGCCTGGCTGGAAGAGCCAGGGTGAAGGAAAAATTTTCCCCTGAAGCATTTACAGAACAGCTCTACCAGTATGTCACCAAATTGCTGGCATAATTAGATTCTTTTTAAGATCTTTATGCTACATTCATTAGTGTCATTTTTATGTATTGTAGACCTAGTTTTGAAACCTAAAAAGAAACCAAGAATCTAATGCAGAAGAGTTGTTTTAAAAAATAAACTTGAGTCTTAATCTGAGCCACTCTCCTATATACCACACCTTGCTGTCCACTTTTCAGAAGAACAATATCTTTTATGCTATAATCATTCCAAATTTTGCCAGTGTTAAGTTACAAATGTGGTATAATTCCATGTTCAGCGGAGTATTTTAATTGTTTTCTCTGAATTATTGCTCATCTGTCTATAAATTTTGAATGATACTGTGCCTTACTTGGTTTTGATAATTTAAGTGTATATCATTATGAAAGTTGATTAACTTGGGTTCATAGTATAATGAGAACAGAACTACCGTAGCTCCCAGAATCAATCCACCAAAGTATTCACTGTCATCCGTTAGGGAACTTTCATTAGTCATGTCTTTGCCTGGATCCATAGCAAAAGTGCTGTGTATTTTATTTTTGATAATTTGTATTTTTGCACACTGAAATAAAAGGTGTTTATCGTAAAAAAAAAAAATTAGATTTTGGGCTCCATAATCTATTTTGGTATTGTTATAAACATAGATATGACATCCAAACTGGAAATCAGAACACTAGGGTAAAGTAGATATTGCAATGAAGCAAGAATATCGTCACCCATGTGTTGTGCATCTTGTTTAGGGCATATTTTTAAATATCATCTCGGTCGTTAGTTTTGTTAATATTTTTGTTGTCTTGATCAAGCTCCTACTAAGTATAGGACACAAATTTTTTTTATCTGCTAAGGCCTGGCTCAAATGCCACTGCTGCAAAGCTTTCTTTGACCCTCTGGCTACCTCCCAAACCAGAACTGATCTTCCCCCTCCATGTGCTCTAGCCTTGTCATGACACTGAGCACTCACTCTGATAGTTCACTCTTTACCTGTTGGTCCAAGAGCAAATTATAAACAGTAGTTTTGAATATACCTCTAAAGCTAAATTCATTTCCAAAAATAGCTCATCAGCCAGAGGCTCTACATGTATCAACTCTTAAGAGCTAGACTTGAGAGCCTAACAGCCTAAATGAGTTTGAGTAAATTAATCTCTATACCTCAGCTTCTTCATCTGCAAAAGGAGATCATTGTAGTATTCTACTTTCCTCATAGTGCAGTTGTGGTAACATTGCAAAGTACTTAATACTTGGCATGTAGTATATATATTAGCTATTAGTATTTTACAATTTGTGGATATTGAAAATTAGAAGTTGCATGTTGGTTCATGCTACACTACCTTGTTTTTCTGGGGTTCGTTAGAGGGTGAAATTCCATTTTACAGTTTATCATGTGCATCTGTATCACAGAAGTATTTTGGCAAAATGATTCTGTACCAAACAGGAGTACTCTAAAATGAGGCTGCCAAATATATTGAGTCTTTTATGGGATGAAAAGTTCTGTTGCATTCCATTTTTTCTTTGGCATTGTGAAAGTTTACCATGTAGTGCAGTAAATAATCCCCATTTTGTGATTTGGTGCATGTGTTTCTGAGAAATGCAGCCTTTCAGAAAGCCTAGTGGCTCTTATCATGGAGTTCAGCACAGACAGACTGGCCACACTGTGCCCTATAACATAGTGCTTACCATACTAAGCAATACTAAAACATTTGCTTATTTGACGATTTGTATGCAGGTCCTTTCAAATGGACTACGTGGGTTCATGGACCCTGAGTTTAGCTTCTTCATAGTCCTAAGCTCGAGTGAGTGACAATAGGTCTGGGAGAGATACAGAGTCCTGCCTGCCATGAGCTTCCAGCTTCTGACCATTAGTTCCTGGTTCCTGGACCCTAGAATGGAGCTTTGCCCTTAGGAGGTGTTCACAGCTTCCAAAACGAAACTGAAGTTAGGGAAAATAGATGCATGGAATATTTTCCCTGCATTGAAGGGAAATATTGAAGGTGAATTGTTGGGGCCTTATCCATAGCAATTCTGGTATTTTGTGCAGGACACGATGTGAGATACATAGCAGAGGCTTAATCCTCAATTCACTGAGGTGCAGGTGTTCTTTTCTTTTAGATTAATGTAGTTAAGCAACTTGTCTGTGTCCCATGACCTTGAAGCATGGACAGAATCTCAAGGCCCTCTGATTTCAAAGTCCAATCATTTTACCATTCTTCAGTCTGCCTTCACCCTAACCAAATTCCATGTGTAATGTTTTTTCAGTACAACTCCCTCTGTAGCACTGCAGTTGTAGTTGTACAGGTCTTTGGGTTTAGAAAGACTTTGCTATTTACTGTCCATTTTCATCTCATCAATCTTCTGAGGCGAGTATGATTATCCCCCATCTTATACGCACGCTCAGAAAGGTGAAAGACTTGCCTGAGGGCACGCAATTGAAAAATAACTGAGCCAGCATTGCGCCCTCAGTTACCTGAGCCATCCAGGACTTTGCACATACCAGAATTTCTCAGTCCCTTCCCCTTTGATATGCATAAATATCTTGTCCTTCATACACACACATACACACAAAAACGTGATGGCCCAGTGGAAGAGGGAGTGTCATGTATATAAAGAGATCCACTCAGCTAAGGGGCAGGAGTATTGCAGATATTTCATCCAATAACAAATGTCTACTGAACCCCCATTTGGACCAGCTTTAAAGATTGCAGAGCCCTTAGAAGTTGACTCATTTGCTTTTCACAGCATCCTTCCAGGTGATTAGTACAGGCATTTTTAGAGGTTGAAAATCTAAGACTTAGAGCTAGGAAGCAGGGGAGCTACAATTCAAACCCAGGTATGTCCAACTTCAGGTTAACAGTTCTTTGAATTGTACTACAGATGCCTTTTCAGCAAATGCTTCACAACCTTCTAACCTGCCCAAGAAGTTAATTTCACTTCTGCAATCTTGTTCTACCTCATCTCTTTCCACAAAGAAAATGAAATCTGGGCGCAGAGGCTCATACTCGTAATCCCAACACTGGGAGGCTGAGATGGGAGGATCACTTGAGACCAGGAGTTCAAAACCAGCCTGGGCATCAAAGCAAAACTTTATTTAAAAAAATATAAAGAGTTAACAAGGAAGCACCAGAGCACTTCACTGCCCCTCTGCTCACCTCATCTCTGATCACAACAATCAGCCCTTCCCATGTCCACCTTTGCCGGGGTCATTGATTGTCCCTTGACCTCCTTTGTTTGCATTTCCAGCTCCCAGAATCAAAGCCAGTCGAAGCTGACTGGAACCCCAGAGGCCACCTAATCTAATTTGGTATTGCACAGATGGGAAAACAACCCCAGAAAGGAAGAGACCTGTCTGAATTCATATAGAGGGATAGTTGCAGCCCTCCTCTCTTCCACTTTTATCAAAAACCCCTTATCTTCTATCAATCACTTCCTTTGACCTCCTTACTCCATTCCTAACCTTAACCTTCTTGAACTCTGTCCCCAATAGCTTGAGAAGCTGCCACCATCAAGACACCAGTGCTCCCATGCCTACTAGCTGAGGGGCGGGGAGACTTGCCAATGACAGACTCACTTTCCAAACTGTCCTTGATTAAGCAGCAACTCTTGGGAGGTGGGGGAAGGGAGAGATTTTACCATCCTGACCCCTGAGTCGAGGGGCTGCTGGAGCCACCAGCTCTGTTTATGTCAAGAGGACAGGAGTTTTGGCGTTGGTGTCACAGTGAGAATGACTGGGCCAGAGATTTTTTATGTTTTCTGATATCCCACAAATTTTCTAACTTTTTTATATTCCCTAAGTTAGATTTCTTCCTCAGAAAAGAGATATTTGGGCAATAAACTGTAAAATATTCCTGTTGGTCACTTATGTCTACTGTGTTTGCAGCATTTGTGTTTGAGATACAGAATTTGTTCTTTATAATAATCCCTTATTGTTATATATTGAGATTATTCCAGCATTTTTCTACTATAAGCAGTCCAAAGGAAGAACAACTGAGTTTATATTCTAGAAGCAAATATTTAAAGTTTTAAAAGGCAAATTTGAAAAGCAAAAATGAAAAAAAAAAGACATGAAAAGATTGCAAAACTGCTTGGGTACACCAAAAAAATTATCAAAAAAAAAATCACTGGTGATGTTTATTTTCATACCAAATTATCATGTTAACCAGCTTGCTTTCAGCCAAATTATATGCTTCCTTTGCATTTTTGAACCTGGAAACCTAACAACACTTCAATTCAATAGAGTAATACACTATCATATGGCAGGATATATGCATAAATATCTAAAATGTTTAACCCAACCCTACCTTAGGCAGAAAGAGAACATTTTTAGGAAGCTACCGGGATACATTGTGTAATTCAAGGAAATTCGCACATTTGAATCAAGAGAAGTACAGGGATGTAGCTAGGCTAGATGTTCAAATGAAGCCAGGAACTCAAATGCCACCAGAACGTCATTTCCTTATATGTTACTTTATTGTCTTTCATTATAGACTAACTTCTTTTTGGGAGCAGGAAAACATGCTACCTGCCAAGCCCCCCCTCTTAATACTTTATCACCAAAGAGGAACTGGCTTTCTTTTTCAGAGTTTAAAAAAATAACAGAAGGATTATGATGAACGTTTCTTGGTGCAGAAGCCTTCTTTTAAATAAGTGAAGCAAGGTTCAGAGGCAAAGTACCATGGGTTGCCAGACTCAGGTCAGCAATCTAATCTTGAACCCATCAATTGTGGCAAGATCTAGGATCATACAGCAGCAGGAATCATATAGCTGGGAGAAGGGAACAGGGGGTATATTGAGGAAGAAATTGGAAGCTGTTTCTAGAAGAAAGTGAGTTGGGCAGATAAAGTAAGAGATCCCTTAAAAATTTACACCTAGCTGATGGCATGAAGCTCAAGAGTATATATCAGAGAAAGGCAAAAGCCAACTGGAATAGTTCCTAAATGCAGTTTTAATCTTGTTTGCAATTATTTTGAAGGGATGAGGCCATCTGGATCAGTACTAATCATCCAGGAGAAAATATATTATTATTTAATAGAAACTTGATCAGCTGAGGCAGCTTAAGGACAGAAGCCTGGGAAAAAGAGACGTAGGGAAAGGCTTCAAAATGGATGACAGAGGCATTTGAATAGAGCATCCAGGAGAACACTGGAAATCAACAGAGAAGTGACAGGAAATAGCTGAGGCATGGGAGGAGAGGGAAATTAAGCAACTGGCTCAGCCAGGATTGGCTAGGAGCCCAGAGAGACTAGTGTGGGGAAAGGGAGAGATGCACAGTGAGAGATCCCCAGTGGTCCACATTCCCACCACAGACTCTTGCAACCCTACCCATGGGACAGCCCCTGGATCTTCATGGCGCCAGAGACTAGCATAGGGAACTGCCTAGAGACCCCGCAACAGCATTGTTCCAGAGTGGGAACTCATGCTGGGTTCCCTACACTCCCTGAGTTCTAAGCAGCTACAGCATGGTATCATTTTGCAAACCCAGCCCATACCAGATTGCATTCTACCCTGGGGCACAATGGCCCCTGCTCTGTGTGCCTGCAGCCCCATTGATATACCCCCATGTACACCCAGAGGTCTACAGGAGCACCATACCATTTGGACCCAGCAGAACACCAGGGTTCTGAGCATTCTAACACACATAGTGTCCTGGACCCTATGGGGAATGGATGGTACAACACACCAGGAAAGCTACCCTTGGGACATAGGGAACCAAAAATGCTTGTTCCCTAGGGCCTAACAACTGTCTACCTGGGAGGGCCACCACAAGAGCAACTCAACTCCCCCCAGCAGAGGAGCTGCTGTGCACATGCCCTGAGGACAAGCTCTGCCACTTGTCCACTGCAGCCACTGCTCCTGCCACTGAGAAACCAAAGCACATGCCACTGACAGTGACTCCACCTAACAATAGTAGGGCCACTGCTACATAGTTGCATGTGCCCTGAGGACAGACTCCCCCAACCATTGCTGCTGCTGCTGCTGCTGCAGCCACCTGAACATCTCACCAGGGGTCTGGAGAGCACCCTGCCCTGCCCAACACAGCCAGCACCTGAGTACACCACCAGGAGGCCTGAAGATAGGCCTGTCTGGCCTGCTACAACCCCCACCTGCCATGCTCAAACACACTACCTGGGGGTATGGGGACTGCCCTTCCTCATTCACCACCACTGGCATCTGTGCACTCCTCCCAGGGACCTATGGATGAGTCTACCCAGCCTGCCCCTACTGCCCCCATGGCTCCCCACCCCCACATGCACCACCCCCCAAGCCTGTTGCAGCGACCACTAACACCAACATATGCTGTTTCAGAGTCCAAGTGTTGTGGCACCGCTGCTACTGCCATTGCCCATGCCATACACACTACCCAGGGGATGACAGACTCAGCCACACTCCCAGCCTACCACGGTCACTGCCAGCACTAAAGCAAGGGTCTTCTAGAGGTCCAAGAGTCAGAGTGTTTGTACCCCCTAATGCTGGTGCTCATATATACCTTCTGGAGGTCCAAAGAAAGACACACTTGGCTCACCACTGCCACAACTGGGGCCTAAGAACTGATGATCTGGCATCCCCATCCCCAGTAAAACCTCACCACAGCCTCCACTAACAATTATAGCCTAAGTCACTGAAGAAATCACAGATACCACCAATGATTTTTACAGTTGAAGAAATCATACGGAGACTACACTACTGCATGCACCCAGAATCAAAGCTGAAGTGCCCTGCCCAACACCATAGATACATCTTTAGGAAAGAGTCTTCCCCTATTAGAGCCAATCCAAAAAATTGGAAGAAGTGACTGTTAAAACAGATGCACAGATACCAGTGTAAGGACACAAGAAATAAGAAAAAATAAGGAAGGTTTTTTAAAAAATAATAATCATCATCATCATTTTCCAGCAACAGATTCCAATGAAAAACAAAATTTATAAAATTCTTTTTATCTTTAAAAAGGAAACAAACAGAAATCCAGAAACTAAAGAATGTAAAGAATAAAATTTAAAAGAATACACTCGAGAGCCTTGACAATAGACTAAATCAAGCAGAAGAAAGAATTTCAGAACTTGAAGACAGGTCTTTTGAAACAAGCTGGAAGAAAGAAAAAGAAAGAAAGAGTGAAGGAGGAGGGAGGGAGGGGGAGTGGGAAGGAAGGAGGGAGGAAGGAAGGAAGGAAGGAAGGAAGGAAGGAAGGAAGGAAGGAAGGAAGGAAGGAAGGAAGGAGAGAGGGAGGGAGGGGGAGTGGGAGGGAGGAAGGAAAGAAGGAGGGAGGGAGGGAGGGAAGGAAGGAAGGAAAGAAGGAAGGAAGCGGCAACAGAAAAGAAGCAAAAAACAAAGACCAAATGTCTGAATTATGGGTATTCCAGAAGATGAAGGCAGACCAAAGTTAGAGAAAATGAATTTAATGAAATAATAGTTGAAAACTTCCCAAGCATACCAAGTGTACATCCAGATACAGGAAGCTCAGAGATCCTCAAATAGATATAACTCAAAGTTTTCTCCACAACACATTCTAATCAAGCTGTCAAAAGTCCGTGACAAAGAGAGAATTCTAAAAACAGCCAGAGAAAAGTTACATATAAAGAAATCCCCATCAGACAGCCAATTTCTCAACAGAAATCCTATGTGCCAGGAAAATATGGGATGATATATTCAAAATAAGAAAGAAAGAAGGAAAGAAAGGAGGGAGGGAGGGAAGGAAAGAAGGAAAGATTATGCAGAACAACAAGAAAACAGTTAACAAAATGACAGGAGTAAGTCTTCACATATCAATAAAACCCTTGAATGTATTCCACTTAAGAGTGGGAAAAACTGACTGAATGGATTTTTTTTTTAATGTCTCAACTATATGCTTCCCATAAGAAACTCACTTCACCTTGTAAAAGACATACAAACTAAAAGTAAAGAGATGAAAAATGATATTCCATGCAAATGGAAAGCACCACAAGCAGAAGTAGCTATATTTATATCCTATAAAACAGATTTTAAGTCAAAAACAAGGTGACATATCCAGGTAGTTGTGGTGATGCTGGCCAATAGAGCTCAGCAGGTGAGAATGAAAACCCAGGTTCAAGTGGAGTAATAAGAGCTTGAATGTTTTCATGCGCTAACTTTGCACATTTCTAAAAAAAAATCTTAGGAAATGGAAAATATATATTAGCGTGCATCGAAATGCATTTTGCAGCAAAGACATTGTTTGGTTCCACGATTTGTCCTTAAAGTGAAAGAACATTTAAAGCTTAGACTTACCTGGCTGTAGCAATGCTGTTCTATTAACAGAGAACTAAAACTTACATTCACATTTAATTTCTGTAAAATATGTAAAACCTAGTATAGTGAGCATAATAGCCTGTCGATGTTTGATTCCTTTTATCCCTCAATAAGCATATTTTTACCATATTCCTGCCTGCCTTTCTGACCTTGTTGAATCAACTTATGGACTAGAATGTTAAAGAAACGTTGTTGCCAAAGTGATTGTGAGAAAATTGGTATGTCATGCAGATATCATACAGAATCTTCTTGTAACATAAAAAATGCAGTTTTATTATTGTTTGTGCCTCAACTGTTTAAGTGAATATTAAAGGGCTTGGAGAGGAAAAAGTCAAAACAGGAAAAGGAGACGAAGAATGTGTTATATAATGGTAAAAGAATCAATTAAACAGGAAGATACAACAATCCTAAACGTACACACATTCAACACTGGAGCGCCCAGGTACATTCTGCAAACTCATTAGATCTAAAGGGAGATATATATACATGATATATATGTGTGTATGTACATATATCCTTTTCCTTCTAATTTTCTTCACTCTTCTGCTGTCCATTGATGTATGTCATTATCCCATAATTTCAATATAAATAATTTCTTTCAATTATTTTAAATTTTTTATTTCAATTTTGACAATATATTCAATGCAGTTGTTTGGACTTTCTTTAATACAATCAACTGGTCTCATTGGTTTCTACCTTAGCTTCATTGTTCCCTTTCTATATAACACATATTTGAATAACATTTTTTCAGAAAGAATATGTGCGTCTGTGTAATTCCCATTGTCTTGCATATAAATAGCTTGAAAATCATATATAAAATTTTTGAGTCGCATGTTTTTCTTTCAAAGCTTTGTAAATGTTTACCTTCTAGGGTAACTTTTCCTATAGTAGGTCCGGGGAAAAATAAGCTATGAAAAATGCTTCAGGAAAAAGGTCTCCATAGTTATATAACTATAGGAAAAGTTTCATTTCTACAGAAAAGTTACATTTTCTATCAGAAACGTACCAGGCAAAGTAGCACGTAGAGGCCATGAGCTCTCCTGAGATAATGAAGATGGACTAATTTTATTTCTGGTGTTTCCAAGCTACTTGACCCCAGTAATACTGAGAGAAAGCAAATGGCCAATAATAATAGGTAACATCTTTTCAGCATTTACTATGCAATAGGTACTGTTCTAGGACTTAGTCTGTGTACACTATCTAATTTAATCCTCACAAGAGTTCTAGATGGGGGGTAGAATTTTTCAATCTGTTTTAACAAACGAGGAAACAGAGGCACAAAGAACTTAAGAAAATGAGCTGGAAATGCTGATGCTTATTTGAAATTGAAACCCAAGTAGTTAGCTCTGTACCATTATTCATATCCTTAAGCGTTGACAGGGAAGGGCAATAAAGGCAACTTCTGTATCTTTTCTAAGCCTCCAAAACATCTAATTGTGCCAGAAAAGAAAGGGAACTTTCCGCCAACCAGAGGTACACTCTACTAGACTGTCCCAGAATTTGCCACTGAATTATGGCCCAGGCACTTTGGGGGCTAATCTGATGATCGTCCGTGTAAGTGCTCAAACTCTGCTGTTGGCCAGCGTCCAAGACCCATCACTGAATACTCACCACCTCATCAATTCATCCTCCTCAACTGACGGGCAAAACAACATCCAAATATTCATTGCACATCTGTGCCAGGCAGATTATACATTAGCAATTCAAATCCGGCCGGTGCACTGGCCGTTCCTGCAAATGCGTCTGTTTGGATGAGATGCCTTGTTGTCTGGGTTGGATAATAAGGCAACTCGGTCTAATCTTGAAGAACAATCAACCCATCTTGCGAAGGTGACTGGCTGTGTGTGTTCTTGCCCTGGCAGCATTGGAACAATGGCCCCATAATGCACTCGACTCAGCTGGCAATGAAGTCCCATCCTGATTAGTAGCCGTGGCTGATGTCAATCACCACAGGATGCATCATTGTCCTCTGGTCCCCAACACAGTTTATTTACAGGAAAACAAAGGCTTTGGGGGGCCATGGCTGCTTCCCAGAGATTGCAAAATAGATTGAGCTGTCAAGCACACAAAGTAGATGAAGATTAATGAGTTGTGCGGACAATAAATATGAAGAGATGACCATGAATATGCTAATGGGCATTATCCATATACACCGTAATTGCGACCAAAATTAAAAGGTGGCATGAAGAAGATGGGTCACAGGGTGACAGGGAGATAATCTTGGATGCTTGAAACACTCACCCAAGATAAGGCTCTCTACAGGTTTCCTTTTTCCCCATTAAGCCGTCCTGAGGCGTCATTGTGTACATGCTATCTGAATAAGCTACTTTTAAACAGGGATGTTAGGGGCAGGGTGAGGGTGGGAAGCTGGAAAAGTTACTTTAGGGAAAGGTGTAATTAGAATAAGAAAGGTGCTTATCAAAGGCAAGAAGTGATCAGCTGTCAGGCTCTCACTTTATCCCCAGGGGTAGAATTGATAAGAGATGTCACTTCAAACTTCAGATTCCCCAGGCTAGAGCCACAGGGACTATTGAGTATGGTATTTAGAATAACTTTCAGGAAGGTGTGGGTGATTTTTCAAAGTATTCTAATATTCTAAATTAAAAAAAATAATAGAGAAAGTTGAAGAACTTAATGTTTTAAGGCAAATGAAATCTGGCTATCAGCAATGATTTGACCTTGGGAAAACTTGGCTCTGCAGCACTGTGTCATGGCCATGGCATGGCTGAGTCTCACCCTGCCTCGTAGTCAGTCCTCACAGTCCTCCGTGCGGCAGGATGGTGACCTCTGTCCCCATTCACAACCTTTCTTCCTTTCCACACTCCTGTCTGTGGATGGGAGTTAAATTATTAGAATAATACACCTAAGTAATGCTAGGAGAGGCCGCGAATGACAGAAAGAGAGAGAGAAAGGTTTTCTTGTTTCATGGGTTCTCTGTTCTGGACAATCTGCTCCCCAGAGGTCTAGGAGATGCTTCCCCAGGTTGTGGGAACTCACCTTTGCTCCTTCAGGATACAGACCAAACATGTTCTTTGGCCTACCTCAGGTAAAGGACTAGCGGGATGAAACCGCAGTTTCAGGATGAAGAGCAAAGGGTGAAAATGAGGAAGAGAAGTAGGAAAAGGAAGGGGTTCCAGTCTCGGCTGGACTGAAAATCTGCCTAACAGGGAAAAAAGGAAAGTTTGTAGAAATGTTTGAAACACGCTTACTGAAATGGATGAGAGAAAAAGGTACTGAACTAACTTTAAAAATGAGTGAGGCCTGGCCAAGAGAAAGGCCAAGGGAATGGCATATAGGCACTGTAGTCTAATGATGAAATTGTCTCCCACAGGGGTGTGGGTCAACAATTCTGAAATCAGCACATACGTATACCGGAATTCAACAATTAAGTAAATAGGTAGCAGATGGTAGAAGCCAGGCTTCTCAGTGTTGGAGCAAGAGGTTACAGGTAAGCAAGGGGAGAAGGCTACACTGATCAACGTAGTAATAGCGCAGAGTTGAAGACATCAGCATGCACTCATGTTAAACTTAATATAGATCCAGGTGGCTACACAAAGAAATGTTATGGATATATTTATGTGCACAGATTAGTGTATACACATATATTTCCTTGCTCTGTCCGCTGAGAGGGTCTAGAAGCAATGACACTCTAGGCACAATGACAGTCTAGTAGCAACAAGCATGCCTAGCACTTAGATCTTGATTTTGTTTTTTTGGTTTTTTTTTTTTGAGACGGAGTTTTTCTCTTATTGCCCAGCCTGGAGTGCAATGGTGGGATCTTGGCTCACTGCAACCTTCACCTCCCAGGTTCAAGTGTCCTGCCTCAGCCTCTCAAGTAGCTGGGATTACAGGCACCCACCATCACACCCAACAAATTCTTTGTATTTTTAGTAGAGATGGGGCTTCACCATGTTGGCCAGGATGGTCTCAAATTCCTGATCTCAGGCGATCCACCCGCCTTGGCATCCCGAAGTGCTGGGATTACAGGTGTGAGCCACCACACCCAGTCAATCTTGGTTTCTAATCCCATTCTCCAAGATAAGGAACCAAAACTCCTTAGAGTAATGGCTGATGCTAGGATGGTGCAGGAAATATACAAGCTAAGCCTAGAGCATCTGTAATGCCAGAAAGTAAGGAAGTGCTTTTGTTTTGTTTTGTTTAAAAGCCACATTGATTGAGAATATACGAGTGGGACACAAGAGCACCAAAATAAAGTAGTCCTAAAATGTAACCCAAAGAGCAAAATAAATATCCATGACTTCACACCAATAGAAATAAATGAGTGAATAAACAAGCAGGAGAGAAGAGAATAGATCTCCCACTTATTTATTCACTCATGTATTTATATTGGTGTGGAATAAATCTCCCTGCAGAAGTCCAAATAGTTTATGTAGCTACCCCACTCTCAAGGATGTAGAGCAGAATTCCCTACTCTAATTTTGGGCTGTGTATAGTTCCTTCCTTCCAAAGAGTACAGTATGAAAAGGGGGAAAAAGTGTAACTTTACAGCCGAGAAAGCTGACAAATGCTACCTCAACCAGGTGATTGAGGTCAGTGTCATATGTCACGTTGATAGGACATGCCCTTGATGTGATGTAACGAGAATGGCACTTTACCTCCGTGGTCGTCTTCCTCAAAACCCATAACCCAGTCTAATCATGAGAAAAACATTGACACATGCCAGTGGAGGGGCATGCTACAAAATACCTCACCAGTCCTCCTCAAAACTGTCAAAATCATCAAAAACAAAGCTTGAGAAATTGTCATAGACAAGAGGAGGATAAGGAGAACTGACAACTACATGTAATTTGGTATTCTGTATAGGATCCTGGAACAGAAAAATGACATTACATAAAATGGGTAAAAACTAAGGAACTCTGAATAATCTTCGGACTTTAGTTAGCATTTTTTTTTTTGAGACGGAGTCTCGTACTGTTGCCAGGCCTAGAGTGCAATGGCACGATCTTGACTCACTGCAAGCTCCGCCTCCCGGGTTCCAGGGATTCTCCTGCCTCAGCCTCCTGAGTAGCTGGGATTACAGGCGCACACCACCACACCTGGCTGATTTTTGGGTTTTTAGTAGAAATGGGGTTTCACTATGTTGGCCAGACTGGTCTCCAACTTCTGACCTCGTGATCCACCCACCCAGTCTCCCAGAGTGCTGGGATTACAGGCGTGAGCCACCGCACCTGGATAGTTAGTATTAATGTATCAGTAATGGTTTATGAACTGGGACCACTGTGCCTCACTAAGGTAAGAATGTTGAGTATATGGGAAACTGACTATGGAATATGTAAGAACCCTCTGAACTGCTCTGCACTTCTTCTGTATGTCTAAAACTATTCTGAAATTAAAATTCCACTTCAAAAAAAAAAAGTTTGCAGCATCTTTTGTGCTCAGTAGAAAGCTTGCGGTGAGACTAGTCATTAATGGATTGTGCCTGCATACCCTTCCAGAAGTTGTGCATGTAACAGCCAGGGTGCTTCGTTTGCAAGTAACAAACATCTACTCTGACTAATTTACACGGGAAATAAATTTATTGTAGGATATCGAGTAGCACACAGTATGTGAGAGAGCCTAAAACCAGCCTTGGAGGCCATACGGCTGGGACAATGTTGGAAACCGGGCTCAGAGCCGGCCCCGTGGAGACTCCGCTGTTGCTGTTGTGGACCCACAGCTCATAGTTTACAATGCCAGCGCTCTGCTGTTCCATTCAGATGCAGCCACTAGATCTGCCGCCTCAGGAAACTGTTGTGGCTGCTCTGGCTGCCAAGGCCCTTGCTAGAATGCCTCCTGCAGGGTCCCTCCTTCTCCACTTCAAGCGCTTGAAATTCAGTTCAGGAGCCATGAGTCTGACTGGCTGAGCCCAGGCCGTGACTCTGCTTGGTGCAAGGGAGATTGGGATGTGAGTGTCTGGCATTTTCAGCTTCTACAGTGGGAGGAAAAGCCATGACTGGGCTGGGTTTTTCTCCAAGTTGTGAGAAGTTGGTCTTTCCTTTTATTTACAGCCTACAACCAACCACAGGTAAAGCCAAGTGGGAACTGAGTGACCTCAGTTAAGGGGGAAAATGCCATCATTGAAGAAAAGTACATAGCTAGGACCTGAAGCTCTAGATGGCTAGCTTCACTCTGCTGAGCCCAGCTTAGATGTGACCAAAACAGTTCTTTTTTTTTTTTTTTTTTTAGTTGAAACACTTTGAAGAGACTTGCAGGGGATGATTCTGGAGATGGCACCGCTTTTGTTCTCTTTAAGCTCATGCCATCATTTCTGGAGAATGCCGTGACGAGAACCATCATCATTCAGAAGCCACCTACATAGAGCTGCGGTCCATGCCTGCTTGGGTGCCAGAGCTGCTCCCTCCACTGGCGGCTGTGCACGGCAGAAGGTGCAAGGGAAGAGGGGCAGGGTTCCAGCTTTGTAATTAGACAATTCAGACTCTGGGTCCCTGCTCTGCCACACTCTAGCAGGCGACATTGAGCAAGGTATGTTTGGGAAGCTTAGTCATTCACACTCTTCTTCATCTGTGCTCACACGCCAGCTCTCCTGGCACACTTGCCACTCTGAACTGGAACCATCTGTTAATACATCCGTGAGCCCACTGGACTGTGCCCTTCTCATTCATTTCTGGACCCCTGGTGTTCAGCCCAGGACTGGCACACAATAAGCACTCATGGATGTTTGAATAAATAAATGTACCTATGAGGGTGGCAAGAGAGCTGTGTGCCCTATAGAATGCCCTCAGTCAGTAAGAATTGCTTATTGAAAATTTTGTGAACTTAAAGTCAAAGAAATGTGGATTCGAGTTCTTCTTAGCGGCTTGATCGTTGGGGCAAATAAGAGCTCTTCAGAGTCTCAGTTTTTCTTTTGTAAAAAGGGGTTAATAATGAGGCAGATAGTGCTAAGTGGCTATCCAAAGGAAATTCCCAAATCCCTTCTCTCTTCTCACCACTACAGAGGCTAGAAAAGCTAAACACCCAGTTTCCCAGTCTCCCCTGTGGGTAGCAGTGACCAGGTAACTCATGTTAGGCCAATGAGTTGAGAGGGGAAAGATTAAAGAGAGATAAGCACAGTGAGGACCCAGAAAATCTGAGACAGGTCTCAGTTAGTTTAGGAAGTTTATTTTGCCAAGGTTGAGGACAGGCACCCATGACACAGCCTCAGGAAGTCCTGACCACATGTGCCCAAGGTGTTCGGGGCGCAGCTTGGTTTTATGCATTTTAGGGAGAGATGAGATATCAGTCAATATATGTAAGAAGCACATTGGTTCAGTCTAAGGCAGGACAACCTGAAGCAAAGGGAGGAAGACTCGAAGAGGGAAGGGAGCTTCCAGGTCACAGATAGGTGAGAGACTAATGGCTGAATTCTTTTGAGTTTCTGATTAGCTTTTCCAAAGGAGGCAATCACATGTGTATTTATCTCAGTGAGCAGAGGAATAACTTTGAAAAGCATGTGAGGCAGGTTTGCCCTAAGCAGTTCCCAGCTTGAATTTTCCCTTAAGCTTAGTGATTTTGGGGGCCCAAGATATTTTCCTTTCACAAAAGGAAAAGAAAATTTCTCACAGCCTCAGCCTCCACCCTTCCTCCTGCCTTTGGGTGCAGATGTGGGGCTCAGCTGCCATACTGCAACCATGCAGGAAGAAGCCCAAGGGAGAAGAGGTGAGCAAAGCCTGGAGGCTTGATGCCACCACTGGGCCGCTGAGCTAAGGCCAATATCCTCCTCCTCCATCCTCACAAGTAAAGGATAGACTCCTTGTGATTCAGGCCACTGGTAGTTGGGTTTTGTTACTTGTAGCCTAAGCATCATTGGTTATTATGCTTTAGGCTGCAAGCAAGGGAAGCCTACTTGGGAAGAGGGACCCCAATAACAACTGAAGCAGAAGGGTAAAAAAAAAAAGTAGTAAAACAAGAACTCAAAGAGTCCAAAGCTGACTTAAAGGAAATAATGAATCATAACACTTCTTGTATACCCAGGGCTCTGAAAGGAAATATGGTCCCACTATATTCTGCAGAGTTTCTGTGAGCATGTAACAAGATAATTCATGTGAAAGGCCCCTGCACATGGCAGACACAGAATAAATATTTTCCAAATTAAATGATATCAATTCAAAATTGGCAGCTGCAGAAGGGGCTAAATAACCTAATTTCTTGCACCTATTTCATCCTACCTGAGTGAACATCACTTGGTCCATGAGAAGAGAGCCTAAGCTAACTGCATCCCAGGTGCAGTTAGAAAGGGGAGATGAAAAGGTCCAGCTTTTTAAAGACATGCTATTTGATGTCATTTAACAAGATGGTAGAGGGAAAGCTTGGCAGAGCCTAGGAATTTTCTTTTAAATAGGACTCTGCAATGTCAGCAAATGCTATATGGTGAACAGACATGCCATTGGCAACACTGATCAAAGCTCAGTTTTATTCCAGGCAATTAAAACAACAGTAATAAAATTAGAGTAGATTACAATTGCTATAAAGCTCATTTGGGGGACATTTGAATATAGATGACATTAGAAGATATTACAGAATTATGTTTAACTTTCTTAGTATTAATAGCAGATGGCACTATAGGAATCTGTTCTTACTCTTAGGCAATCGCCTTACTCTACTTGGGCTGTGATAACAAAACACCGTATTCTGAGTGGCTTAAACAACATACCTTTATTTCTCACAGTTCTAGGAGCTGGAGGTCCTAGGTCAGGGTGCCAGCATAGTTGGACTTGGGTGAGGGCCCTCTTCTTGAAAGCTGTAGTTTCAGCTGGCAGACAGCTGCCTTCTCACTGTGTCCTCACACAACAGAGAGACAGAGAGAGCACAGAAGTCCTCTGGTATCTCTTCTTCCAACGGCACTAATCCCACTGTGAGGCACCACCCTTGCGACCCCATCTAAATCTACCCCCAAATTCCCCATGTCCAAATATCACATTTGGGGTTAGGGCTTCAACATGGGAGTTTGAAGGGGACACAATTTAGTCCATAGCAGAGATTTATGTTGAAATATACAGGGATGAAGGATCATGATGTCCAAAAATTACTTTCAAATTGTTTTGAAAATAAAAAGGGAAATAGAGTGAGATATAAGGTAAATATGAAAAATGTGAAAGTAGATAGACTGGCTAGCTTGGTTTATTCACTTTTCTGTTTCTCTTCATCCACGCACTACTTTCTTCCCAAATCCATTCTTTGGTCTGCCTGGCCCAAGGTGGATGCTCAATTTGTTTGTTGAATTAATATTAAAAATAAAGTTCTCCTTACCTGCTAATGTCTACATGACTAAGTAGAGACACAGTTTTAAGCCATTTGCAAAAAATACCCACAATGAATTAGTTTTGTAACACAATTTGCTTAAAATCACAGTTTAACCTTGCTTTTTCTTAAGTTAACTTTTTCTTAAGTTTACTTAAGTATCAAATGAAATTGTGCTTGCTCTCTGTCCCCAGATGCCCCAGCCTGTCCCTCCAGACTCCAGAAGGCCCAGCTCCCTTTTTCTTTCCCTATGTGCCTTCTGCCCTCACTCAGAGTCCCTACTGCTCCAAAACCTTGGGAACAAACCACATGGACAAAAGCAATCTAATGGAAGACAGTACATATGTTGTACACTTTGAAAAATTATTTAAAAGAACTGGCAAGATAAAACATTTAATTGCAAGTAACTTGTAAAAATCAAAGTAATAAAAACAAGAGGCAGAGCAATGGACCATAGTTCATTGTTTGAGAATGAATTAGAACTTTATAACATTTTCAGATTATTTAATTGTTGAAGTACACCTTTTATTACTTTTTTCTTATTCCAAAGGTACTTATGTATATCATAGAAAAATCAGGGCTGGGTGGTAGCTCAAGCCTGTAATCCCAGTACTTTGGGAGGCTGACTCAAGAGGATCACTTGGGCCCAGGGGTTCCAGACAAGTCTGGGCAACATGGCAAAACCCCATCTCTACAAGAAACACAAAAATTAGCGTCACATGGTGGCACTTGCCTGTAGTCCCAGCTACTCAGGAGACTGAGGTGGGAGGATCACCTGAGCCCAGGAAGGTTGAGGCTGCAGGGAGTTGTGATTGCATCACTGCCCTCCAGCCTGGATGACAGAGCAAGACCCTGTTTGAAAAAAGGAAAAGAAAAATCAGAAAATGAAGACAAGAATAATGAAGTCAGGCTCACCCTGAGATGACTGTCACGTTGCTGTAGGTTCTTTCAGATTTTTTCTTTGATAATGATAATAGACATTACTACTGAGTAAGTGCCTACTGTGTACCAGTCACAGTTTAGCTCTCATAAGACTATGAGATGAGTGTCCTCATTTTACAGATGACAAAATTGAGGCCTTAAGAGGATAAGTCACTTGCTCATGATCACACCGCTAGAAAGGATAGAACCAGAGTGAGACCTCCACATCTGCTCACCTCAAAAGCTCTAACTCTGTGCTACCTCCTGTGTGTTCCTCTATAAAAACCAGCTTCTGTCACACAGTCCCCTATTATCGCTTCATTATATTGCTTCCTGCTTGTATTTGTTTTTCATTGTTGCTGTAATAAATTAGCAACAATTAACAGAATTAACTTTAGTGGCTTATTTCACTTAAGTTCTGGGATTCAGATGCCTACAATGAGTCTTCTGAGGCTGAAATCAAGGTGTCAGCAGGGATGGTTACTTCTCAGAGTGGAGCTGGAAAGAATCTGTTCCTTGGCTCTTGCGGCACCTAGAGGCTGCCTGTATTCCTTGGCCCTTGGCTACATGACTCAGTTCTCTGCTTCCATCATCTCCCTTCCCTGCAACTCCTGTCTCCCTCTTATAAAGACTCCTGTGATTATATTGCGCCCACCCAGATATTAATAATTCAGGATAATCTCCCCATGTCAAGATCCTTGATTAGTTGCATCTGCAAACTGACTTTTACCATGAAATGTAACATTCGTAGGTTCCAGGAATTTGGACGTGGGCATCCTTCGGGGACCATTATTCAGTTCACCATACAGCTTTCAGCTTTTTGACCCAAAGTGCAGAGCAGGAGTCACTGACTCTCCTCTGAGTCTCCCACCCCACATTTCAGTCTCCCATCAGGGACGGGCTCCTGCCTGCTCTGACACTCACCAATGATCTTGGATACCAACCAATCCCATTGTCAGCTAGTTTCCTTTAAATATAGTGGAGGCTTGTTTTAAGCCACTGAATTAATTGTGTTAATTGTTGCCAATTTGTTACAGCAACAACAATGAACAAAGCAGTATCAGGCTGACCTATTTCAGATTCTCCTGAATCACCCCCCAACACACACACATTTCATTTCATCCTTCTCTAGAAGAGATGCATTGAAAATAATCCCACCGACCTTCTCCATCTTGTGAAACTTTCAGGAGTCCAGGTCCTGAGGCCCTCTCTGTTGCCATAATATTTAAGTGGAATGACTTTAACCCTAAATCCATATGTGATGGGAAAGAGAATCTTCCTAACGTCACTGAAGAGCTTCAGGAGTAAGGGACTTCCATTTTTCTTAGTCACATAAACGTCCAGTTTTCTACTTTCCAGCTCCAGTAACATGTAACAGCTTCAGTAACTGCCCCTTTCCCATAATTCTCCATCCCACATCGAACACCCAATTCCTTCAACCTCCAAAGCACCATCAGTGCCAGCAGAGTGTGTATAGTGATATGTGAGTTCATTCCTGTTGCTACAACAGAATATCTTACACGGGGTAATTTATACACAACAGAAATTCATTGCTCACAGCTCTGGAGGCCAGGAAGTCCAAGATCAAGGTGCCAGCAGATCTAGTGTCTGATGAGGTCCCGTTCCTCACAGATGGTACCTTCTCTGTATCCTCACATGTGAAAGAAGGGCAGAGAGGGTAAACTCACTCCTTAAAACCCTTTTATAAGAGCACCAATCCCACCCATGAGGGTAGAGTTCTCGTGATCTAATCACTTCCCAAAAGCTCCATCTCTTAATACCATCACTTTAGAAATTAATTTCCAATATTTGAATTTTAGAGGGACACCAACATTCAGGTCATAGCAGGTAGTCAACAATTACCCACTACCACTTAGATGTTACATAATAATAACTGTCTCCTCTGCAATATGTTTCATCTTGCACCCAAGCCTCTACACTTTCTCTGATAAGGAAATTCAACCTATGGCAGGGGTATCTTAAGCTTCTTAATTAAAGGCAACTCAATCTCTTCCTATTTAGAATAGTCTCCTTGGTATGGCTTCAGTTGATTTAAAGTTAACATCCATAAAGTCATAAAGTTTTCTCCAGTCGGGCATGGTAGCTCATGCCTATAATCCCAGCACTTTGGGAGGCTGAGGTGGGCAGATCACAAGGTCAGGAGTTGGAGACCAGCCTGACTAACATGGTGAAACCCTGTCTCTACTAAAAATAAGAAAATTAGCCGGGCATGGTGGGAGGCACCTGTAATTCCAGCTACTCAGGAGGCTGAGAAAGGAGAATCGCTTGAACTCGGGAGGCGGAGGTTGCAGTGAGCTGAGATTGCACCACTGCACTCCAGCCTGGGTGATCAAGTGAGACTCAGTCTCAAAAAAAAAAAAAATAGTTTTCTCCATTTGTAGCTTCTCCACTCCCCACCTCCTAATTTTCGATATGGTATCAGCACAGTGATGGGAAGGGTGACCTTGGGTGCTTGTACTCCCCTCGGGGTCCTCACTGGCCTCTACTACTACATCCTTATCCTGCGGGGTCCTGGGCATACTATGATGGGGTCTTCTAGGGCCAAGGGTGGATGGTCTGAGAGTATCAAACAGATAACTAAAGTCCTTCCATAGCCCGAGGTCCCCAGACCCTGCGCTTTGTAGCTCCCCTGTGCTGTCCCCTAATTGATGTAAGTCAGGTAGTTCTCCTAGAGGTTCCTCAAGCCCCACCAGGCCATGTGGGAGTTCTTGGATTTCTCTCCAGAAACTGGATATCCATCCAGGCGCACTGTCTCTGCCCATCGGTCTCTCCTCTCTCTAGTGCTACCGCTTCCATGTTAGACATGGCCTCACACCAATGGCTGGCTTCTCCGAGAGGCTTAGAGTAGTAGCCCTGATATCTTTTAACTCCTCCACACTTAGCTGATGCTTTCTTCTGCTTACACTTCTCTCTGAGGTTCAGCTCCAAGGTGATAATGTATTGGTCAAGCTATTGCCACGCAAATGCTGCATAACAAGCCACGTCAAAACTCGGTGGTTTCCTACAACAAGCATTTTTTTTCACTTGCGGTTGTGTGGTTTACCCAGGGGCAGCTCTGCCTCAGGATGCAGGTCAGCTGGAGTTGGCTCCAGGTTTGGATTGGGGTGAGATTTAGTCCACATCCCCTTACATTCCCCTTGGAAAATCAAAGAAGCACAAAAGAACACAGGCTGTGCACTGCCTCTTAAAGCCCTGGCTCAGATTTACTTCCCACTGGACTAAACAAGTCACCTAGCCAGATTCATCACCAGTGAGACAGGAACTATAATCTACTCATTCTGTGTACCACAAGGCCACAAGATTATAAGATATTCAGGGTTTACTAGAAAGTCAGAAGAGAGTTAAACTCTTCTGACTTCCCAGAGGACTCTGAGAAGGCTTCAAAGAGGAGATGACTTCTGAGCTGTTTTAAAAAAACAGTTGTCGTTTTTTTTTGTTTTTTTTTTAACCAAATGGCTGTGAAAGGAAGGGCATCCTGGGCAGATGCTGCATGTTATGGAAAGTGTGCAAGCAGTGAGAGAGCCTGTGGTGAGGCTCAGAAGCCCACTGTGCTGGGAGGTGAGCCTGCAGAGTGGCAGAGGCTGACCGCAGAGGATGCTAGAAGCCAGCTAAGGATCTGGAGGCTTGGACTTTGTTGTAGAAGCCATGGGCAGTCTGTGATGGGTTCTGGACCAAGGAGGAGGCCTGAGCAGGTTTGGATATGTGAGAGTCACACGACTAACAGGCAGGGAGGAGGCAAAAAGGGGTCTCCCCACTCCCAAAACAGGGATCTCCCCACTCCCAAAACAGGGGTCTCCACACTCCCAAAACAGGGATCTCCCCACTCCTAAAACAGGGGACTCCCCACTCCCAAAACAGGGTCTCCCCATTCCCAAAGCAGGGGTCTCCCCACTCCCAAAACAGGGATCTCCCCACTCCCAAAGCAGGGGTCTCCCCAATCCCAAAACAGGAGTCTCCCCAATCCCAAATGAGTGCTCCTTCCATTAGAATCCCTGCCTTCTTCCAGTCATGCCAGGCTCAAATGCCAGTGCTTCTTCCTCTGCTCTCCTCCTATTGAGAATTACCACGGCTTCCTCGACTTAATGGAGAAGGAAGAAGGGCAAGCAGGTCCCTTTCAATGACCCCGGAAAAGGAAGTGCTCCATTTCACATGATCTATCTACAGAACTTGGATGGCTGTAGACCAGCAATATAAACTCCTAGTCTCTATCCTATTTATTTCAGTTGATGATCAGCATGTTTGAATAGCATATAAATTTATGGTCAGAAAACATTAGCTTCTAAACACTGCAACCATGCCCCAAATCACTTCTTTAAACTCAGATTGTTTTCCCATTCTATCATTTGCGATCAGAGTTTTCATCACAGACAGATTTTTATAAGTCAGCCCTAGACCTGAGATTTATTTGTGCCCATAAACAAAACCCCAATATTAATCGCAAACTATTTCTGATTCTCAGTTAACGTCCTTAAACATCTTGTGTCCCTGGGGACTCTTTGCTCTGTCATATGAAGATGATGTTTTAAGATTTGTATTTCCCCAAAGAAGCAAGTAGATCATAAAACCTAATGTATTCCGTGGTTTGGAATGATAATTTCACCAAGAGGTGAGGGAATATTTCACTGTGGATTGTTACAACACCCACGTAAGTTGTTAATATACTCCTTCCCGTTAAATATTCATCCAGCTTCTGTTTATGGAATGGCTTCTACGTCCCCAGCAGGGACTGTGGGTGGGTCTTGTATGTGGGGGGGGAGCGGGGAATGAAGGACAAAGCTGTGGACAGTTTCGTAACTTGGGGTAAGAAGGTTGTCGATAGAGGCCAAGGTGGGGGATCACCTGAGGTGAGGAGTTCGAGACCAGCCTGAAAAACATGGTGAAACCCCAGCTCTGCTAAAAATACAAAATTAGCCAGGCATGGTGGTACATGTCTGTAATCCCAGTTACTCAGGAGGCTGAGGCAGGAGAATCACTTGAACCCGGGAGGCGGAGGTCGTGGTGAGAAGAGATTGTGCTGTTGCACTCCAGCCTGGGCAACAAGAACGAAACTCCATCTCAAAAAAAAAAAAAAAAGAATGTTGTGGATTGAAGGAAAATCTATCTTGTGAAGCTAGAAAGCAAGAAGCCATAGAGGTGACACGGCCATTCATGGGCAGCCTGCTGAAGACCAAGATGGGAGACAGCTTTGGCTATAAGAGGAAGCAAGAGCAGGGCTCCAGGCTGACACCGCATGTAGCCACAAGAGTGCCCGTCCGTGGAGACCTGGCCAGGATGGAACAGAGGCGTGTGCAGAGCCCAGATGCAGAGATGTTGAAGAAAGGGGTGGAGAAAAGAGGACTGCAGCACTGGATGCTACCTGAATGCAGTGGGATTCCACTTCACCAGCATTTTCTGAGAATCTCTGCCTCAGTCCTATGTTTGAATTGTTCCCACTCTGGGAACAGAAGCAGAGAGTTGCCTGGCAAAGTGCCTTACAAAAAAGACCACAACAAGGGAACCTGGAAGCAAAGGTGTAGGAACCTTGAATTCTGTCCCTTGGGAGTAATCTCAGAAAGCTCATCAAAATGATATGGTGCCATTGTGCTAAGACACAGGACTTGAATTCCTGTAGTTTCCTCTCCTAGCTAGGTGGCCTTGGTCCTCAGTCACTTCAGTGCCCCAATTTTTCCCTGTAAAATGTGGGTAATATTATGACCCCCTCTGAAAGTGGTCAGGAAGGTGAAATGGAATAGTATGTGCACCCAGCACTTAGCAATGAGCCTGGCACAGAAGCGGTGAGAGCTTCGGGGCATTGATGCCACACTTTATGAAAGGCAAAGAGGAACCACCAATAGAATTAGCCAGGAGAGTGATGGGATCCAGTCTTCCTTTCAGAAAGGAGACTGGGGTGTGGAGGAGTTGGGGTGTGCTGATGTTACAGCCACGGAATAGGGTGACTGGAGTGTCCTGATGTAAGCACAGTGGCAAAGGAAGCCTCACCTGAAACTGGGAAGAGCTGTGCCTGTTGGAAGCCAAGAGGAGGGAAGTAGAAAATATGAGCTCCTGGGGGAATGGGAGGGAGGTGATCACAGTTCTGAGTGGTGGAAGAAGTCGGAGAGAATAGGAATGAGCTGCAAATGCTATAATTTCACAATTTCACTCTCAAACTAAGTCATTCCTTCTACAACTTTACACTCAATGACGGAGAAATCGAGAAAGAATCATTGAGAGATACAGATACATAGATGTATGTGTAGGTCTAAAAATGTTTAGAAGAGAAAGACTATTTAGAGTGCCTAGGATTTGTTTGCATTCGTTCCTTTACTGGAGCAATAGATCTGAAATACGGTTTGGTTATCTGTCCATCCATCCACCCACTCACTGTGTTTAGCAGCCTCTGCCCATAGAAGGTACTACACCAATATTTGCTGGGTAATGAAGGAAAGAGTGAGTGCCAACAAGATTTGAAGAATGTGAGATTCAATTTAAAACTCTTCATGCCAGTGCAGCATTACAGTCTTGTTTTCATTTATTCAAGATAAATGAAATTTAATGGATAAAGTCAATGGATAATTCAGGGAGTAATTTAGAAAATAAACCTCCACCACTTTAACTCATATTCAAATCAAATCAACAGATCGTATAGGTGAGACACTGGCTCAGGGCACTTTCTCCAGGACTGGTGGGAGTAAATATTGTTACAACTTGTGTAGGCAGTTTGTACACTCTCTCAGAATGTGTATGTATTGTACACATACCCAGGAATTTCACTTTCAGGATGTTAGCCTTTAGATAGGCTCACACATGCATAAATGACACGTTACAAAGATATTCACAGAGCATCGTTAATAACGTTAAAAATGAGAAACAAACGTCCCACAGTAGGGGGCCACTCAGTGATAGTATATCCATACAATGGAATACTATTTCGCTATTTTTAAGCAAAAGCAGCTTTAAATAAGAGGTTAGGAATGATATCCAAGATACAACGTTGAGTGAAAGTAAAGGCGTTTAGGACTGTATATGTTTTTGTATTCTTAGACTACTCTCGTAAGAACACCTAAGAAACTGGTAACACGTTGCCTCTGAATTGGAAAACAGATGAAAATAGACTGACTTCCTGTATCCTCCTTTGTACCTACTTTGCCTATTTCAAAAACTAACAAACTTTAATTTCAAAAGCCAAATACTAGAAAAGGTTTATAATGACCTAGCAAAATTCCTTTGCTCCATCCCTAGTCCCCCTCCCAGTGGTAATCACTTTTGACAATTTTACATCTCAAATAACATGTTAATTTTGCTACTTCTTGGATGAACGATTTCTCTATTACCTATTTATTTTCTGTTTTAATAGTTGAAGACTTAGCTCACCTATAACCTGAACCACCTCCTCTTCTGTCTTTTTAGAAAAGTGATATCGTGTGCTAGTTCAAGTTATAGCAGGTAACGCTGCAATGACAGAGAACCCCAAATCTCAATGGCTTCTATCAAGAAAGGTTTGTTTCTCACTCATGGGACGTGTCTATTGCAGGTCCATGGGGGACAGGAAGAGACAGAATCTGTACACTGTAATTATTCAAAACCCAAGGCTGATGGAACAACCACCATCTCACAAAATTGCCTTCTAGAAGAAAGATTGATCCCGGTGGCAATGAAGCGCTAGCCCTGGAAGTGATTCCCATCACTTTGGGTCACAACTCAGTTACCAGAACCAATCTCATCGCTCCATCTAACCACAGAGGGTCAGGAAGTGTCCAGAACAAGGGAGAACCAGAAATATCTTGGCAAGTGGCATTCATGGCTAACACAGTTACCTTTGCAACTCGACATAAAATAGTTACACCTAGTTTTCTTGTTATATCTATGTTGGGCATTGTTTCTAGACTCTTCATTTTGTAAGATGCAATCATTACTGTTACTAGCAGCTTCCTTGCCTTCTTTCTTCCAGCTTTGGGTCCTGACTTCTTTCAGTTATACTTTCCCCCACCCCAAACCTTTTTTTACTTTCTGTTAGGTTCACCAACACTCCCACACATTTCAGTGACCATAATTAATTCTCTTGTGCTCTGCAATTCTATGACCATAGAAATATTATTTGCTGCAGAGCCAAGCACTGTGCTGTAATTGTTTCTTTCTTTGTGCATCTAACGTTTCAATCTCTGGTGCCATCCAAGGGAATTTTCACATGAATTCTCCTACACTCCATAAACTTTAGTTTGCTTTATAATTGCACTGAAATTTAAAAATCAATGGGAGCATTGGAAGATACAACTGAAGAAATATGGGCCACACAAAGTATCAATGGGCCATGGGAGCCACAAAAGCCCCATGTGCCACCATAGAGCTAACGCAGCCTCCATCAGCTGGAAACTAGGACATCTGAGGCTGGACAAGGGGCAGCTCCTGCAAGCACTGAAGGCACAGCTGAGCACACCAGGCCAGGAGCCAGCACACGGAACGCAGCCTTGTGCCTGCTCCTCACTACCAGTCTGTGCTGGCCTCCTCTAATTGGATCAGGTGTTCTGTCATTTTCCCTTGGATGCACTGTGGGGAGAAAGGCCATATGTGCATTCACAGTAATGGTTTCCAACCACTCTTCAGTTGGGACACTTCGGGGGCACTACAGAGGTCAGAAACAGCCAAAGGGCAACATGTTGTATTTTCTTTTTAAATGGAATCAGAATCAGAAGAATTAGCATCAATATAGGCTCTGTGCCAGGCACAGTGGTGGCATCCACCTGTCGTCCCAGCTACTCAGAAGGCAAGAGGATCACTCGGGGCCCAGGAGTTCTGGGCTGTAGTGCACTATGCTTGGCACTAAGTTTGGCATTAATATGGTGGCCTCCTAGGAGTGGGCGACCACTGGGTTGTTTAAGGGAGGGTGAGCAGGCCCAGGTAGGAAATGGAGCAGGTCTGAACTCCAGAAATGTCCTGTGCTGGACAGTAGTGGGATCAGCCACCGCACTCAGGCCTGGGGAACATAGTGAGGCCTCACCTCTTAAAAAAAAAAAAAAGATAAACGAAAAAGCTCCATGTGTGTTTACTGGGACAGAGGTGGAGGGAAACAATGGCTAGAGATCACCTAGTCCGGCCCACCCATTCCACAGATGAGACAGTCAAGCCCCAAGGAATGGGAGGGGCATCTCCATGTCCCCAAGCATCACAGGCTCAGCACCAGCTACCCACATTGGTGACCTCTTTCTTCCTGCCAGCACCACCCATGTTAGAACAGCTCAGAGGACTGCAGGCTAGAACTGCTGGACGGGGAGAGACCCCACCACCTGCCTGCTGCACAGAGCAAGACACTCCTTAGCTTACACAGCGAGTCGCCATCAGAACCAGGGCCAGAGGGTCACCCTGCAAACTGAGACCAACCTTCCGCCTGCCCTGCCTCCCTCTCTCCCTTGAGTTCTCAGATGTAGGGAGGTGGCTCTGCCCTGTTGGCCCCAGAGCGGCACCGTCCACAGCTGGGAGCCAGTTACATCCTGAGTGTCCTCCTCACAGATGGGAAGGAAGCTGGCATCAAACACAGTAGGAGAAGCAGCAATGGCCACCTTTTTACAAAAGGACCCATTCTGAAACCACTCTGCTAAAGCCACTTTAAAGGCTATCAGAGGTCTGGGGCAGGGAGGAGTGCCATCGCCCTTCCTTAACAGAGTCACCTTTCACAACCCCCAGATTCTCCAGGCAGGTGCCTCGGCTGGCTCTTTGGGAGGATCTGATGTGTGGACCCCCATCGCCCTCTTGTGGCCTGTGGGCAAAGTGCTTTATGGTCTTATTCAGAGAACAAAGGCCGTCGTCAGTCTCCCTCCCTCCTCCTGTCTCTGGCACCCAAAACCCCTTCCTGTGGCCGCGGCGGATTTTCATTCTGGGGGCCTTGGCCTTGGCAGTAGCAGCTTGATAGACTAATGAGATGTACATCAGCTCGGGAAACAGCTGCTGAGTGCCTGACGGAGGGGCTGAGTCCGAAGGAATGAAGTGAAAAATTGATTTATGTCAGAGGCTTTGGCAGGCATTTGTCTGAGAAATCACCGCCACCAGCGCTGCTCCAGTGCTCACGAGGCCACGCATGCATGTTCACACCCCCTCAACACCCACCCCACCCACCCCACACCTCCACTGTCACTGAAACTGACTTCAAGGCCCAACTCTCATGCCCCCTCCTCCAGGTAGCCCAGCTTGCTCTCTGCAGCTCTGAGGACTCCAAGGACAGCCATGCCCCGGCCTGCGGCCCACATCTCTGGTTCCACCTCTGCTCTGGTTCAGCCTCTGCCACATGTCCGAGTGAGCCGGGACTGTGGCCAATGTCTTGACCTTTGAGTTTCTGAGGACAGGGGGCCGTACCTTGTGCATGCTGGAGTCAGGCCAGGCCCAGCCCTGAGGGGCTGAGTCTGTTGAATGAGAGAGGTTACTTAGGCCTAGCCATCGCCTCCCAAGCCCACACCAAGCCCAACAAGAGAGTCAAGCCCCTCTGGAGAAAGTGGGCTTTGTTGGTGCCCTGGCTGGCAGGGCTTTGTGAGAGGTTTGAGGATGGGGCCATAGCAAGGATGTCTGGGTGGGGTGGGGTGGGGTGAACTGAACACTGACTGCCTCCACCTCCCCCAGTGCTTGTTCCAGCCTCCACTTCCCCAAGGAGTCCCAGGCAAAGCCTCTTCTCTCCTGGGGCAAGCCTCTGAGGAGAAAAGAGTCCACGGGTCCTGAGGTAGGCTCTGGGGCCATTATCTTGGTCCCTCTATTTCCTCATCTACCCATTAGCAGCCAAGAATATTGATTGGCATGGTTTGGGAACATGAACGGAGATGGCTGATGAAAACCCGTGAGCACCGTGGTGAGTCTTTCTGATCACTCAGGGTTCTGAGCGCAGGGTAGGCTGTTCCCACCACATAAACCATTCAACCATTGCTACAAAAGGATGGAAGAGTAGTCCAGGGCTTGAGCACTGGAGCCAGCCTGCTTGAGCCTGAATCCTTGCCTGGACACCTACCAGCTCTGGCACTATCTGCATAGCATCTGTAGAAAGGGAGATAACCTGAGCACTCACCTCATAGAAGTATTGTGAGCAGGATGTGAGTGAACACATCTGAAGGAATTAGAGCAGTGCTTGGAGCATGGGAAGTGCTCCAGAAAACCTCTGTCTTAAAGACATGTGTTGCTCTAATGTCTATGGAATTAATTAACTAATTAATAGGTTGTATTTTTCCTACACAGATTTGCACTACATGCATGGATGAGGAAGGATGAGAATGCAGTAACCTACAACCGAAATGTTGGGCCTGATCTCCACCCCAGGACTATGCCGAGCAGAGGCTAGTGGCAGATATGGGAGCCATAGTCCCACCCAGAACCTTGAAGATCTTCGTGCCAAACCAGGATCATTTAATGTTTTCATTAATGGCTTGAAGGATGGAATCGAGATCCAGCTAATCAGATTTCTGGATGATAGGAAGCTGGAAGGGATCTTAGCTACTTTGGAGGACAAGATTAAAATGCAATCCAAGCTTGACAAATTGCAGAGATGCACCTAAATCAATAAAGAGAGCAGCAATAAAGATAAATGCAAGCTACTTAAAAAAGAGCTGAGAAAATTATCCAGGTACCAAATGGTGATGAAAGAAATGAGTTTTGAGGGAGCCAGGAGGAGGTACCTGAATGTAAATGGATCGAGTCACAGTGTCTGTAAAGTGGAGGCACAACTCTGTCACCCGGTGGATCTCAAACTTCAGTGAGCGTAAGAATACAGCTCAGAGAGCTTTGAAAATGCAGATTTCTAAGCCACAGACATGAGATTATGATTCAGTAGTTCTGGAATGGAGCTAAGAAGATTCTGGTGCAGGTGGCCCGTGGGCAGTGCTTTGAGAAAACTGGCAGAGTAAGGACGTAGCCTCTGATCACACCATTATTTCCTAAATGTTTACTGGGTGGAATGTTTATCCCATGGGACTTTCTGTAAGAAGTGAGTCCATGGTCAAATAAGCTTGGGAGTGTTCAAATAGAAAAAAATTGTGGTCAGGCGCAGTGGCTCACGCCTGTAGTCCCAGCACTTTGGGAGGCTAAGGTGGGTGGATCACCTGAGGTCAGGAGTTTGAGACCAGCCTGACCACATGGAGAAACTCAGTCTCTACTAAAAAATGCAAAAGTAGCTGGACATGGTGGTGCATGCCTGTAATCCTAGCTACTCAGGAGGCTAAGGCAAGAGAATCGCTTGAACCCAGGAGGCCGAGTTTGCCGTGGGTGAGCCAAGATCGCTCCCCTGCACTCCAGCCTAGGCAACAAGAGTGAAACTCCGTCTCAAAAAAAAAAGAAAAAAGAAAAAAGAAAAAAATCACAAGGCAAGTGAGCACAACAGTGACCCCAACTTTTTTTGCAATCAAATAAACTGTATAACTTGGTTCAATCTAGAGTTTCCCAAACTTTCTGATTAGGGACCCATTTTTTTCATGTGACATCCAAAAACACCTTGTGCAAAACACTTCAGACAACTCCCATTCAAGCCCCTTCCCCATAAATTCTCTAGGATTTCTCAGTCTTCGTCCCTTTCACTGCCCTGTGCTGAAACCTCCCCAGGGAGCTGGAATTTGCCAGCATCTACAATGCTGCTCTGTCTCCTAACTACCCTGGGTGTGACTTTCCTTTAACATTTAGAAGAGAAGAAAGCAAGTTAACTGCAGCTTGAGTCTTGGGCTTCTATTGCTTATCAACAGTGTCCGTGTAACCGGGATGGGTGAGGAGGCTGTGCTTTTCCTCCTCTGTTTATTGCCTTCCTTGAGCTTGTGTCCAGAATCGCTAGTTGCCTTCTCATTGGCTACGCTCTCTTTCCTTTAGTAACAGAATCCCTGTGTCATTGAATGTGGCAATGTGCCCCGCTACAAAACCACATTCTACAGCCTCCCCTGCAGATGTGGTCAGTCAGTTGTACTCAGAAGTCTCTGGGGGGATTTCGGGGGAATTCCTTTAGAGATGGCTGACGCATTTGAAAAGCAACTTTTTGCTCTTCCCCTATTTCTTCTTCTTCTTCCTGCCTGGAACACAGATAGGACAGGGGAGCTGGCAGCCATATGGGGCCATGAGGTAACCTTACAGATGGAAGCCACTCACTAAGGATGGCAGAGCAGAAAGACAGGAGGAGCCCAAGATGTTGATGGCACTGTGAAGCCTTCAGAGTAGTCCTGCCCTGCCTAAGAGAAAACATGCACCCTTATTTTGTTTAAGCCACTGTTTTTCAGGTCTGTGTTGCTAACAGTTGAATGCAATTTTGAACTCACACAGGGTAGAGTCAGGAAAGCCTTTTTGTCATTTTCCCCAAATCTCAGCTCCTCCATCCTTCCATCTTGACCACACCCCTTGATGTGTGTGTGTGTGTGTGCGCGCGCGCGCGCGTGTGTATGTGCTCGTGCGCACATGTGTGCTTTCCTGTTCCACCCTCAGCATAAGGCACCTGCACTGCTTGAGCCAGCACAGTTCTGTGCAGCCCGTGTCTTTGGCTCCCTCTTTTGTCTCCTTTACTGGAATTAACCACAGAATGGAATTAGCTCAGAATGACATGTTCGAGAGCTTCACATCCCTGTAGAATTAATCCCTTTTGGAATCTCTGTGCTTTATTTCTAAATGCTTTGTATCTACATTCCACATAGAATTCCTGTCTGAAATCATTGGGTGGCTCCTGAGATGAGGCAGGTTGAATAGAAATACCATCTCTGAGAATTCCCTTCATCTCACCCACGACACTTGCTGAAAAGAAAGGGAAACCATGCCATTGCAAAGAAAAATGAGAAACAAGCATAAGCTAGGATGGGAGGATCCACACGGTCCTCTCCAGTGAAGGAGAGATGGGAGGGCAGAGGGGCCCCTGCAGCCCGTGTCCTCACACCCCCTTGGCCACCTGCCTCGTTCTCCTGGCTTCTGATCCAGGAGACCCCACCCTCCGTCAGCGGCCACCCCCAGCCTGGTGCAGACCCACATTCTGCCATGTAGGGCCTGCCAACTCCATTGGAGTTTCCGTCTGTGCAGGCCCTGAGGGCCTCAGTCCTCAGAAACAGCAGCAGTCTAGAACAGTCTTTAGACTTGTCTTCTCTGCTGGGACTGGAAAGTCCATTTCCAAGGAGCTTTTCCCCAAGTTTAGACCCACTAAAGTGGTTGCATTTTCTAAGAGATTCAAATGGGACATTTTCCTGGAGGAAGGAACTAGAATTCACTGAAAATCTATCAATTGCTTCTGTACATATTTCTCAACGCCTGGCCAAGTCATAGCAAACCAAGAAGAAATTAGTCGTAAGCCTCTCTTCTGGAAGATTCCAACACTGGCCTACACAGAACTCTTTGCTTGAGAATGTGCTGATAAATAACAAAACAAACCTATGAAAACTCAACATGGGGCCTTGTGAAAACCGTATAACAGGGAGAATAGGAACCAGCTAGTAAGGTCCAAAGGAAACCTTGCCTTGAAAACACAATCACTTCCTGAAATAGAAGGAAAATTTGAGAATAGATAGGGGCATATTCTTAATGAGACACAAAATATATAAGTTCTATTAAATAAGAACTGAGTGAGGTAAGGAGAGAAATGAAAAGAAACATAGTTTCAAGATAAAACACACCAAACGAAAGCAATAAGCAACAAACTTCGCACTTCAGCTAATAAACTGATAAAAGGTTTATTATAAGAAACTTACAAGATGTTTCCAGAAATGAGATTAAGAAATAGAAAAGAAATAATAAAAATAATAAGAAATAGAAATAGAAAAGCAATAACAGAGATGGCTATCAACCAGGGCTCTCCACCCTGTGAATAAAGGGTGCAACACCTTATTCAACCTATGAATAAAAGGACAAGGTTAGCAGCGATACCAGAAGTGTCATGGGAGAAAAATTCCCAGATCTGAAAAAATACCCCAAATTCCAACTTTGTTACCATTGAATTCTGCTAAAAAGAAAAACCGAGCCTAAGGATGATGGAAGGCTAAGGAAGACCGGGAGGCACCATGAGGGGAGCCGGCCGGGCTGAGCTCAGGACCACAGACTTGGGATCAAGGTCTGCTCTTTCATTCGCCCTCTGGGTGGCTCAGGCCTCCTACCCTTCTTCTGGGACTCAGTTTTCCCCTCTGTGAAATGGGAGGGTGTCCATCTTAGTTCAGGTTTCCCAAAGAGCAGACCCAAGGCAACAAATTGGGTGCAGACAGTTAATTGGGAAGGCAGTGTCAGACAGCAAACCAAGAAAGTGAGGAAAATGAGGCAGAAAAGTGGCCTCCAGAAGCCAAGGAAGGCAGCTGTGGGTTCAGGCCCACTGGGAACCCTCTGAAATACTGAAAGCAGCCTCAGAATTGTCCCACTGGGACACAGGGCATTTGCAGCACCTACCCACAGATTGATTCCCATTCCTCATGGTATGCTGGTGGCTCTGCCATCCCCGTCTTGTACTTCCAGTGCCAGAAAAAGCTCCCAGCAGAGAAGCCATGCAATGCAGGTGCTTGAGGTGGAAGGCAGGCCACAAGCTGGGAACTGCCTTGTGCAGCTTCAGGAGAACTACAGGGCCAGAGAATGTGGCGCAGGGTGGCCACAGGATCTGCCATGAACCCCCCGCAGGCCCAGCACTCTGATATGAATGAGAGGGACTCAGAGGGAAGATGCGCTGTGACCGAGCGCTGCGGAGCTCCACGGTGGTTGCCAGGCACAGTAGCAAGAAGACAAATGCGATTGTTCTCACGCCTGTGTGCCCAGTGGACTGTGTGCTCCTGGGGGGAGATGGACCACATCTGAGTTATCACCGCAGCCCTGGAGCCCAGCACAGAGCCTGCCACACATTAGATGCTCAGTCATTGTCACTTCCAACTGTCCCAGGAGCAGAGCTTGGACCCATGACACAGGTTTCAGCTCAACGTCAGGAAGAACTTTCTAAGAGGTGGTGAAGAGCAGGACGGGTACCTTGGAGTTTTGTGCCCTTTCCCCAAGCTAGGCTCATTAGCACCTCAGTCTCCTCTGGTCTGACTCCCACTCCATGCCTGAATGCCCTTCGTATCATATAGTCTTTCATTTCCTGTTTATAAATCTGTAGCAACGCAGCGCTCACCACCTCCTAAAGCAGCTTTTTCCACCTCCGTGTTCTCAGAAACGCCTTGTTGCAAAGGCCTGGGTCCAGGCACAAGCCTCAGCTCTGTGAGGCGTTTCACCACCCACGGCCTCAGTTTCCTCTCCTGAAAAATGGGGGTGTTTGGACAGCAGAGTTGAGAGTTACATTTGGTAAAGAATCGAGCATAGCACTCACCACATCTACTTAGTCAATAATATTAGAAAAAATTAAGTATTGGCTGGGCGTGGTAGCTCACACCTGTAATCCCAGCACTTTGGGAGGCTGAGACTGGTGGATCACTTGAGGTGAACAGTTCAAGACCAGCCTGGCCAACATAGGTAAACCCTGTCTCTACTAAAAATACAAAAATTAGCTGGGCATGGTGCAGGCACCTGTAATCCCAGCTACTCAGGAGGCTGAGGCAGGAGAATCGCGTGAACCCAGGAGGCAGAGGTTGTGGCGAGCCGAGACTGCGCCATTGCACTACAGCCTGGGCGACAGAGCAAGGCTCCAACTCAAAAAAGTAAAATAGTTTTTTTTAATTAAAAAAAATTTTTTTAATAAAAAATTAAATATGTAGGTAGATGTGCGTCTATTAGATAACACACATTCTTTTTCCTCCTACCTTTCCCTTTTTGCCTAGCAGTATGCTTTAAGCTCATCTGATGCTTCAGGCTGCAGTAGTCACCTTTACCTCCTTCCTCTATTTGGTTTCTAACCTCTATGATACCTTCTTATCTTCTTCGTAGGTGTGTTTATTAAAGAGACTATCCACATGCTTTGCAGAAGTATTTGTGGTCATATCTAGCTGCCTATAAACTGAATCTGCCCCACTGAAATGTTTTGTTGGACCTGCAGAATGCTTAATAAAAATATGAACCAAAATTTTAAAATAGAAATACTTTACCCACCGCCGCCCCCCCAAATCTAGATTTCCAACTTTACTTGAAAAATGAAAACGTGGCAATCGTGGGCCATGATGTGGGCACCCATGGGCTGGAGCTGAGGCAGCTGTTCCTTAGAGAAGACATGGGCTCTTCACTTCATCCCACTTCTCACCACTCCCTATTGTCTCCCTGCCCTCACCCCCACCTCACAAACTTGGCCTGCCTGGCCTCTGTAGCTTTTCTCATTGTGACCCCGGTTTACATAACACAAATCTGCACAAAGCATCTATGTTTCTTCCAGAAATGCAGGGACAGGTATTTTCTATCTCCAATGCCTCCTGTTGATTGAATAGATAAATGAACAAATGAAGGAATGCTAAATAAATACTGAACTAATTAAGTATTTAATTTTTTTTTTTTTACAGGGTCTTGCTTTCTTATCCAGGCTGGAGTGCAGTGGTGCAGCCTGGATGAGAAAGCAAGACCCTGTCTCAAAGTGAGCTCACTGCAGCCTCAAACTCCCAGGTTCAACAAATCCTCCCACCTCAGCCTCCTGAGTAGCTAAGACTACAGGAATATACCACCAAGGCCGGCAAATTTTTCTACTTTTTTGGTAGAAGTGGGATCTTACTAAGTTTCCCAGGCTGGTCTCAAACTCCCAGCCTCAAGGAATTCTCCCACCTTGGCCTCCGAAAGTGCTGGGATTTTAGGCGTGAGCCACTGTGCTCCACCTGAACACATCAAATATTTATAGACATGTACAAACTACATTGCTCTCATAGGAATGAAGTTCAAGTCACGGTGAGTCTCACAAGCTTCCCCTTAAGGACAAGCAGAACTCTTACTCCCTGATACTCAAAATAAAATACCCACTCTTTTCTCAATAGCTCCCAGACACTACCTCCCGCATGTAAACAGAACCGCTCCCTCCAACCCCAGAAGTCCACATCTGCAATGTGTCATGCCATTTCTTCACTCTCCTCCCCGGGTTGCTTATCAGATGCTCTCTGCATCATCTCCCACATCCTGTGGTCAAATACACCAGTCAGTGCTCAATTCTCCAATTGACTGGATGGCTCAGGGAACAAACCCTCAAATCTGATTACAGGAAAATTCATTACTTTAAGTCCTCCCTCAGGGTTCAGAGCTCATAAAAGAAACCTCCAGAGGCCCAGGCTGAGGGGAAGAGAAGCTCCTAGGCTGCACATCTACAGATTGCCAATAATTAACCTGAACTAATTATCGTCCAGCCCCAGGTCAGTCTTCCCAGATCAAGGCTCCCTCCTGACAACCGAGTTTTTGGAGCCAGAACTTTTCACTCAGACACAAAAGGAACATTCAGCAGATTTTAATAAAAAAGAGCATGACCCACACAGGATGCTCTGCAAGGCAGAGACCCAGCTGGCTGGAGGCTTACCAGCAGGAGCCCGGTTCAAGGCCCCCAGGGAGAAACCTGTGCGAGGCGAGGACTCCTTTCCTGGCCCTGTTTACAACCCTTTTAGGATTTTTGAACAAATAAGACCTCACATCTCAATACATAAAGACAAACAGCAAGGTACGAAAGACATGTATATTCATAATATTAAAAGCTGACATGAAAAAATAAGACAAAAATGAATATTCCAAAGGAAAAAAATAGTAAATTATAAGGAAAATAATTCACTGTGGAAACAATAACTGATCTATATAATCAACATGGTTTATTTCATGTTCAGTCTCACTCTAGTAATTTTTTAAAAATCAGTGAGATAGCATTTATTCTTCTGGCTGGGCACAGTGGCTCAAACCTGTAATTCCAGCACTTTGGGAGGCCAAGAGGCAAGGATCACCTGAGCTCAGGAGTTCAAGACCAGCTTGGCCAACATGGTGAAACCCCATCTCTGCTACAAATTCAAAAATTAGCTGGGCATGGTGGCACACGCCTGTAGTTCCAGGTACTCGGGAGGCTGAGGCAGGAGGGTCACTTGAACCTGGGAGGTGGAGGTTGCAGTGAGCCAAGATCATGCTATTACACTCCAGCCTGGGCAAGAGAGCAGCACTGTCTCAAAAAAAAAAAAAACCAAAACAAACAAACAAAAAAACCCATTTTGTTTTCTGAAATGGGTAAAATGTTTTGAGCTGGGCTTTTTTTAGTGCTAATGTTTGTATTCATAAGGGTAGTGAAATTGAGCACTGTCACACACTGCTGTTTGGAGTATAAAGTAATAAATCAGTGCAAGTCTGAGAAGGTAATTTGTCAATAGATAACAAAAATCTTAAAATAAAACTTATCTCAAGAACTTTATCCTTAGGGCAGTGGTTCTCAAGCAGGGGCTATTTTGCCGCCCAAGGGACATCTGGCAATCTAGAGACATTGATTGTCAGCATGTTGGGGGAGGGGGTGTTGCTGGCACCTAGTGGATGCACGCCAGGGAGACAGTTACCCATCCCACGACACACAGGACAGCCCCCAGAATAAGAATTATTGTCACTCGTGAGAAACCCTGCTTTAAGAGAAAAAACTCAGGCATGTGCACAGGGGTACATAGCCAAAGATATGCAGTTCAGCGTTGTTTAGAAAGCTAAAAAGTGAGAAACAGTGTGCATCACTAGGTTACTAATGAAATAAATCATTCGACATGCACACACTAGACCATCATAGACCCATTAAAAATTAAACACACTCCAGCCTGGGGGACAAAGTGAGACTCTATCTCAAAAATAAAATTAAGTAAGTCTGTGTTTCTTGATGAGAATATACTCATTTTATAATGCTAAGTGAGAATAACTGGTTTCATAATCATATGCCTAGAATAATCATCTTTGTGGATGTGCATATATATGTTTAGAGAAAAATCTGAAAGTGTTTATCTATCATGTAACACCTTTAACAGTAGTTATCTCTAGGTGGAAACATCATGGGTAATTTTAATTTTTTTTTTTTGAGATGGAGTCTCACTCTTGTCACCCAGGCTGGAGTGCAATGGCATGATCTTGGCTCACTACAACCTCTGCCTCTCAGGTTCAAGTGATTCTCCTGCCTCAGCCTCCTGAGTAGCTGGGATTACAGGCGCCTGCCACCACACCTGGCTAATTTTTTTCTATTTTTAGTAGAGATGGGGTTTCACCATGTTGGCCAGGCTGGTCTCAAACTCCTGACCTCATATGATCCACCTGCCTCAGCCTCCCAAACTGCTGGGATTACAGGCATAAGCCATCGTGCCCGGACCATTTACATTTTTTGTTTTAGCTTTTCAGTGTTTTCTATTTTTCTTCTATTAGCACAGCTAATGAAGACCTTCTAATGCAGAGTTGAAGATCAAGGACATTAGAATCAGACACAGAGAGTTCTGGCTGGGTCCTGTCCCAGCTCTGAGAAAAGCTGCATCTTTGCATGGCAGCCTTCAGTGTGAGCTGCCCTTCACCCAGAGGCACCCCAATTCCCATAAACTCCCCTCATGGAAAGATGTCAGCATGTCCCTTTTCTCTTCTGGAAATCATCCAAAGGCAACCATTTTTATTGAAATGTAGAGATACGCTAAACTCCAGAATGAAAACTATTTGCAAGGGCTGCCTAAAGCAGTGGAAATAAAACAAAAGATAGAACAGGGGTAGCACCCGAGACCATGAGAGGCAGACCTCTGAGAGAGCCACAGACATGATTTTCTACACTGAGGGGCAACTCTGCAATGTGCAAAATGAATCGCTGTTCAGAACAGTGAGTTCATAGTAGGGGTTGTTGCCTAGTATAAGGAGATTTTCCTGGATGTGGTTTTGTTCTCAAAAGCAGAGGAAAGGGGGCTATAAATGACAGCTCACCCAAACTAGCTATATTTGCAGGCAGCAGTTGGGGGAAGTAGCGGAAAAGAGTGAATTTGCATAGCAAAAACAAACAGCACTCCCTGCAAAAAAAACAATAAACAAAACTCAGCTTATTTCCACTGGCTTGGGAGCAGTAAAGGCTAAACAAACACATACAATACCTTGCATTACTTCAAAATAAAACAAACAAAAAAAATCCATCGTGCTGGGTACATAGTGGCGAAGCAACTGGATCTACTGCCTACCCTGGTAGACCTCACAATCTGGCTGGAGGAGCCAGACAATAGCCAAATCTTTCCACAAACCACGAACTGCAAATGCAATATGGTGGGTAAGAGCTTGGGCTTTGGAGTGAGATAAACCCAGGCTCTAACCCACATTCCTCCACCTAACCTCTCAGAGGGGCTTTGCTCATCTCTGTTATGTATAGTGAACCCCAAGTTTCTCTTCAAAGAATCAGTATGTCAGTATGTTCAGCTCTTATTCTTTAATTCTCCATTTTAAAGTTTAACTTCCTTGTAGTTTCAGTAAACAACCTTTTCCACCAGTTCTAATCAGTAGTTCACATCTGTTCCCCTGCTCCATCCTGACTCATCCTGGTCACCTGCTCTGGTTGTGCTTTGACCTCTGGCTACCTGCTCTGACTTGCCTATAACCATCCTTCCCACCAAACCTGACCACACCCCTGCTCCCTTTAAAATAGCCAATCAGAATTAGCCTAGACTGTGCAGTCTAACCCTAGCCAATGGGGGAATGACACAGCAGTAGGGGTGACCTCCATCATGAATAAGAACCTCTTCCCCTCCTTGTCCAGGTGTGCACTCACCATTGTTCCATCTGTGAGCCACACTCTTCTATAGAAGTAAATTGCCTTGCTGAGGAAATTGATATTCAAGTGCTACTTCTGTAAAAGTATAATATAATAGCACCTGCCTCTGGGGGTTGTTGCGGGGTTTACAAGAGATAATGTGTGGAAGACACTTAGCAAGTGCCCAGCACGTAGTGGATGCTCAGTAGATGTTGGCTTTGTTATTAGTATCACTGACATGATCTGTAGCAGCAATGGTAGCAGTAGTTGTAATAGTATGATGAAGAAAAAGCAAGTTGTGAGAACTTACAAAGTTCTTACAAGGGCCAGGAGGAGGGCACGTTTAGATGGTGGTCATGGAAGCTTCTCTGGGGAAGTGCAAGGGGAACCAAAAAGAACATGAGTCTCCAGCATTTACCAGAAGTCACCCAGCATGGAATCTGTGCAGCCCCCTTCATGGAGACATAGTTAAATCTATCCACATTAAAGGAAAATTCCCACCACCCACCCAACACCCTTCTTTCAGAAACACTCCCATTCCAAAGATGTTTGGTTACAACCGTATATAGTTTCAAATGATTTGCATATTACAAAGTAAATACAAATGTTTTCACACCGTGGAAGAGAACCTGGCCTGATTTCCATGGGTGGCTCTCCCAGTGGCTACTTTGATTTTCTGCAAGTCACTTCTGAGGACTGTGCTCTCTCTTTGTAAAGTGCAGAGCTTGGTTTAAATGATTTTAAAAGTCCCTTCACAGACAAAAATTGTGGGGATGATCTGGATTCCTCCAGTGTGTGGCAGGGGTATTCCAGCTGAGCTTAACTAGCTCTCAGGGGCCAGGAGCCCCCTGCCACCACTGGAGCCCTACCACGAGGCAGAGGGCCCCCTCCCCCAACCCATTCAGCCTCTCCTATCAGCAGGTGCAGCAGACTGGCAGGAGCTAATGAAATGTTTACTGAAAAGATTAGCTTGTCAGTGGAGCCTGGACAGATGGCTATTGATCCTCTGCTCATCTGTCACCCCTGTTCCATCTGAGACAAGGTGCGGGAGCAGGCTGTCTCTGACCCAGAGCTCAGGCAGGGGCTCAAGCCCCAGGTACGCATCCCCAGTGGCACACTTGAAAAGACATTTGCAGTGTGAAAAGGTCTCTTAGATCTGTGGCCTGGTCCCAGCAGTCCCTGGGTCACTAGAAGCCCCCACGTCTGCTCTGCTCAATTGTTCAGCTTTGGGATCCTGGCAAGAACCTTGGAAATGTCAGATCTGAGTTCGGATCCTACCTTAATTACTTCGTGAGCTTGCACCCTCTGAGACGCCATCTTTCTTACCTATAAAACAAGGACATTAACACCTGCCTCATAAAGTATGACAAGAGGAAATGAAGATATTGCGGTTCTAAGAACCAACGTCATTGAGGGGACGTTTGTTTTATTTGTTAAAATGGAAAAGTTGAGGCCAAGGTTAGAACCCTTGCAGAGTGCAGGAATTTTCCCGATGTGTCATGGCCCTGAGTGGTCTTGAAGAATCTGGCCTCTAGGATGTACTAAAGAGCTTGACTTTACCTCAAGGGCAACACCATGCCACTGAAGGGCATGACCTGATGAAAATGAGTTTAGCAATGTAGCTCTGCCCGTAGCGAGGTAAGAGTGGAATCTGTCACAGCTGAGGTAATGGCAATGGGAATCCAGAGGTTTGTTGGAGATATAAGAAGGCACAAAGACTTGAAGAGTGATCAATGATTGACTGATTGATCAAACATGAGAGGTGGCAGCAGGGATGACTCCCCTGTGCATGGTGGCACTTCCGGTGATACAGAAGCCCTGGAGTAGCAGCAGTACAGGGGAAGCTAGTGAGCGCATTTTGAGCATGATGAATGTGAGATGCCTGCAGGACCCCTGACTGGGAGAACTCCCAGGAGGGTGATGGTGTCTGAGGCTCAGGAGTCAGATCTGGCCCGGTATAGAGATTAGGGAGTTGTCATTGTTATCATCTTCCTCCTCCTCCTTCTCCTCCTTCCCTTCTTCATCTAGTTGGTGATGGAGCCACAGAGAGGATAAGGCCACCCATGGAGAATATGTGACCAGAAGAGAAGGGGCCCAATACAGAAAATCCTGTGGGGAGTGGCAGAAAGAAACACCTGGAAAACAAACAGTGCTATCATGGAAGTCAGGAGTTTCAGGAAAGAAAGAGGGAGGGAGTAGGCAACAGCAGAAAATCCTACAAAAAGGTCATATAAAAAACAGAAACAAACCTACACAGTATCTCCTGGACTTAGTCACAAGAGGTTGTTTTAAACTTGAGAAAGGCAGTTTCTGTGGGGCAGCTGAAGCCCAAAGGTCAACTATGGAGAATTGAGAGTGGGTGAGAGAAGGCAATCTGTGGAATGTCCCTTTGGAGAAGGTGGACACCAGCTGGAGGACCATGAGGGAAATCAGGGCTGATGTAGGAGGGGAGTCCCCTGAGGGTACGCCCTGGGCTATGGGGAGGATGCAGGAGAAAGTGAGCGGGCGGAGACCTGCAGAGAAAGAATGAGCCGGAAGGAGCCTGGAGAGGCACAAGATCAGAGTCCAGATCCAGATGGCGGGTTAAGGCCAACTCTACTACCAACTACCACCAACAGGCAGGCCCTGTAGACAGGACAGGCTGAGCCCCAAAGGGTGGAAGGGAAGCTAAGCAGGCCCCTTCTGGTGGGCTTGAGTTTCTCAGGGAGCAAGGTTAGGTTGTCTGATGAGGACATTAAGGCAAGTCAGGAGGCTGTGGAACAGTTGCCCTGTGGAATGAAGGGCACTGGCCAGGGATTCTCAGGGCTGCCAGATGAGGGAACCACCACAAGTATGCACAGAAAAGGAAAGCTGGACTCAAAGGATGCCCAGGATCAAATAAGCAGGACCCTCCATTTGCTGGGCTGGGGGTACAGCTGCCACTCAACCCAACTGCCCAAGTGGGGAGAGACAATGGAACAAGGCCTTTGGGGCTGCCTGGAGACGCAGCTATTCTCATCAGTGAGAGGGAGTCCCCCTCCTCACTGCCCCTCCCTCTCTCCGTTTAGAAGCCTCTCCCTTTTCAGCACCAGCTTCATGCAGGTCTGCATTCTGAGTGCCTGGCATCAGGCATGGAGACCAGAGAGGACAGTATGTCACATTTACACACACACCCAGGGCAGGGTGGACAGGAGCCCCAGCCAGGAGGCCTCCAGCTAGTTTCTGACCCTGGGACCCTGAGGCCTTCCTCTGCCTCAGTTTCCCCATCTAGACAATAAGTATAAGGTCTTTTAGGCCAACTGACTGTGCCATGCATGGCATGGTAACCTCTGTGACCTGTACATACACCCCAGATGAGTTCCTGGAAGGATGATCAACCCCTGTGACGCCTAACTAACCTGACACATTCTTCTATTGTTTCTTATTCCGTCCTCAGTTGATAAGGCCATTGGACTTTGTAGCCGACCTTGGCCAACCTTGTGACTCCACATCCTACGACCCCTCCCAAACTGTCACTTCTGTAACTTTCAGTTGCTTACCCCCCAAACTGTAACTTCTGTAACTTTCCGTTGCTTACCCCAAACCTATAAAACCAACTCCTATCCCACTGCCCTCCACTGACTCTCGTTTCAGACTCAGCCCGCCCACACCCAGGTGAATAAACAGCCATGTTGCTCACGCAAAGCCTGTTTGGGGAGTCTCTTCATTCAAAGCACGCCTTTTAACAATAAGAAGGCTAAGGAATCCAGGAATCCAACAATAAGAAGGCTAAGGAATCCAGGAATCCAACAATAAGAAGGCTAAGGAATCCAGGAATCCCTAAGTCCCCTGGCCAGAGTGGACCTTCTAGAGACTGAAGATTTCTTTATGAGTGTGTTTTTTTAATCATCTGAGCTGCTGGCAAGGGAGAGTGGGAAGGTGCGGTGCAGGGCTGAGCTCAGAAGCACAGACATGGAGTTAACTGCGGAACTGTCTAAACAAGATCTGAATGGAAACGCTGCTCTGTTAATTAATGGCTGCTTTTGAGGTTATTAAGTTAGACTGGGTAGGTGTGTGGCCTTTCTTTCTACTGCCCTTCCAATTAACAGGCACTTTGCTTGGTAAATGTTAATTTAGAGTAATTGGGCATGCAGAGGAGGGGAGTGCAGGCCCGGGAAACAATGCTCCCTCTACTGTAGGTTAATTGCTGGTAAACGTTGTTCTGGGCAGCCCTGGTCCCAGATGAGGATGATTAATGGCCATGGAGCACAGGCTGAAACCCTCTGGGGTCAGCAGAACTGTGGCAGGCTTAACCCCTCAGTGACCAGGATGAGGGCGAAATTTGAGTGACTCCTACTGGGTTTATGAGCAAGAGACCTTGAGGTGTGTTCCTCACCTGTGAAAGAGGTTCAGGGGGTCACTTCTTGCAGGTAAATTAGGAAAGTCAAGCACGAAGTTGCCAAAAAAAATGCTTCATTCCACTGACAGATGGAATAACTCGTTGCAGCTGTGATTACCCTGGGTATTATCGTGTAAGGAAATAACATTGATTTCCCCTTACCAAAAAAAAAAAAAACAACAACAAAACTCCAAAGTCCCCCACTTAGCCCTGCTCTCACCACAATTTCTTTCAGCCAAGTCAACCTGTGCTGGTCAGTTTGATGTGTGAACTTGTGAACAGTCCCGTATTCTAGCAAATGCGAGCCTAGGAATTCGTATGAAAGTATATTGTAGATGATGTTGAAGTCAGTTGACTTTGGGTAAGGAAGTTTGTCATAGATAGCCAGGGTGGGCCTGATTCAATCAGTGGAGCAGGGCTGAGGAGGTCCTGAAGAAGGAATTCTGCCTGTAAACTGCCCCCACAGATCCTGTCCCAGGGCCCCAGCCTGCCTTTCCTGAGGGCCTGCCCCACAGATTCCATAATGATGGAAGCCAGTTCCTTGCAATAAAACTCTTAATCTATGTCCCCTTCAGGTTCTGTTGGAACTCTGATTGATACACAACGCAAAAGTCACTCCGGGCCAGGGACATTGCCCTGAGCCAGGCTTCTTTTCCCAGCTTACCTCTCTCAGAAATGCAAATGAGGGCTGGCTCATCTCCCAGCTCTCAGAGCCACCTGGTAAGAAAGTTCCTGTGCTCACCCAGGTCCCAGAGGCTCCCAAGCCCAACTGTCTTCTGGGTTAAGGATTCTACAATCATCAGGATAATTTCTTCCCTGAAAACTTCCTCTTGGAAAAAGCGCATAGATGGATACATTTTTCTTTGGAAGATAGATAAATTATTGTAACATGCATGGGATTGTACCTATACATGCTTTATTGTGAAAAAGCCAATGGATAAGTATTTTAAATGTATTAATTTTAAAACCTCTAGGTTGTAATGGAGAAGAATAAAAGAAGAACATTGGATACTCTTCATGTAAGAAAGGAGGGAGGAATACAAAAATATGTTCGTATTTACACAGTAATCACTGGAAGGACAAATTAACAAAGACAGTTGTCAGTAGAGGTGATGGCTGGACTGAATTGGACAAGAATGAGAGAGAATTCTCAGGGAAACATACTCTGATTTTTTTTCTTCCAATATGATCTCAAGGTGATTTTTAATTAAGTGATTATTAATTCAAAAAATAAAATTAAAAACATTTATTTCACAAGGAGTTCCTAAGCACCTCTATGATGGACTCTAAGAACAGAGAAATGAATCAGAAACTGTGTGTGTCCACATAGTTTGGGGTGTGAGTGTATGTGTGTGAGTGAAAGAGAAACAGACAGACAGACATTGCCAGCTTGGAGAGGGAGGATATCTAGAATGGATGGTATGAGTTTTGAGCTAGGAGGATTCACATAGGCAGAGAAATAAGGGCATTTGGTGATATAGACTCACCCCATTCCCCATATCCTACCCACACCTTTCTTTTCCCCTCCCAAGCTGAGTGTATTTCAGACTTCTCCCTCCCTTTTAGAAAGAGTAGAGTTCAGCAGAGATACTTTCCAATCTCTAGTGCTTTTCTCTCACAAGATCATTTTAGGGCACTGGACCCAGGATGGGAACATGGCTTTTGGGGAGAAGATGAGCAGAGAGAAAAGAGGCCATTCACAGAGGCCGTCAGCAATCGGCTTCATTCTTCAGTGAGACATCCACATCCAGGGCTTCCAGGGGGCACAGCAGGGTGGGGTGAAGCCGTGGGCAGCGGGTTAGGTGGGGGTCCCCTGGTCATCCACCTAAAGCACCAACCCCTGCCACTCAGAAACCCCAAAAAGATACAAAACTGGGGAGGAAATGTATTGAAAGCATTCACAGGGAGGCTAATCTGTGGCTAGAACATTTCAATAAGTCTCTTTTTTTATGGGGGAAGGGTGAGGAGGACCTGAGGGTCATGCTTGAGTAATGAACTGCCTCAGAGGAAAGCGAGTTCAGTAGCTCCAGCGTTTGGGGTTTGCTAGGAGGCGGTCTATGTTTGGAGAGAGAGCCTACCTTGTCAGCAAGAGGAGAACCACAGCTGAGAGCCATCCCCAGCAATCCTCCTCCAAACCAAGCTTGGCCTCTTCTTAAAAGCGTAGCTGTTTGGTACAGCATCGTTTACGTAAAAATGGAGGGAGGCTTTATGTGTAGTTGGATATATACGTTTATGTACATATGAATGCATTCATGCATGCACGCCTCTATACATTTGTTAGTTTATATATGAAATATCCCTGGAAGAATCCAGCAATATTGGTGATATCGCTTGCCTCCAGGAAGGAAAGCTGAATAGCCCAGAGATTATATCAATTAGCAGACAAAATAGGCTGTCATAAGAAGTGACCCCAAAATGCAAGGCTTAAACAAGATAGCAGTTCAATTCTGTCTCACATAGCAGGGCAGGTACAATGGTGACAAAGTGTCAGGGACTCAGGATCCTTCCATTGTGTGGCTCTCTCTGCATGGAAGTGGATGGCTCACCATCACCTCTGCAATCCAGCAAATAAGAAAAGGGGAATAAAGAAAGTGAAAGGCAGCTGAGCATAGTGGCTCATACCTGTAATCCCAGAACTTTGGGAGGCCGAGGTGGGCTAATCACCTGAGGTTTGGAGTTTGAGACCAGCCTGACCAACATGGAGAGACCTCGTCTCTACTAAAAATACAAAATTAGCTGAGCATGGTGGTGCATGCCTGTAATCCCAGTTACTCAAGAGGCTGAGACAGGAAATCACTTGAACCCAGGAGGCAGAGGTTGCAGTGAGCAGAGATTATGCCATTGCACTCTAGCGTGGGCAACAAGAGCGAAACTCTGTCTCAAGAAAAAAAGAAAGAAAGTGAAAGACACGTCCATCACTGAATGTTAAGCACATGGCCTCCACTCACCTCCCACTAGCCAAAATTTAGTCACTTGGACACATCTTGGAAATGCCCTCCTTAGCTGAGCAGTCATAAGTATAGCTAAAATTGGAGAGTTTGTTTCTAAAGAAAGAAGGGCAGAATAAGTATAAAGGACAACCTGTATTCTTTATCCGGGATGGGATGAAAGGGGCATATTCACTTCATACATCCTTTTAGAACCTTTAAGAATTTTTTTCCCCTGTATCCTCTTGATAGACCTTTCAGTGTCTTTTGAACCAAGTGAATTGGGGGGAAAAAAAGAACTTTGAAAAATATATTACTTTGGAAGTCACAAATTGATCACATGCATCCACCTCTCCACTATACCATGGATCCATGGGAGTAAAATACAAAGTATCTTTTAGAGAGTGAAATCAGATCAGTGTTGGAAAACAAGACAGGGTTCCAGCAGATGAGAAAGTCTGAGAAAATACTAGAAGCTAGAAAGTAGATGGGATTGGCTGGGCTCAGTGGCTTATGCTTGTAATCCCAGTACTTTGGGAGGCTGAGGTGGGCAGATCACCTGAGGTCAAGAGTTGAAGACCAGCCTGGCCAACATGGTGAAACCCCATCTCTACCAAAAATACAACAATTAGCCAGGTGTGGTGGTGCATGCCTGTAATCCCAGTACTTAGGAGGCTGAGGCATGAGAATCTCTTGAACCCAGGAAGTGGAGGTTGTAGTGAGCCCAGATGGCACCACTGCACTCCAGCCTGGGCAAAAGAGCAAGACTGTGATTAAAAAAAAAAAAGTAGATGGGATTAGATCAACTGAGAAAGGGCAAAGGTAAACCATAGCCCCAAACACAGGATGAAGAAATTTCCTTCTCAAGGGAGCCCTAGAGAAACCCCAAACTCAGAAACAAGAGACAGAAAGCAAGGGTAGGCCAAAGGATAACCATCAGAGTAAATGAGCGAAGAGCTGCATTCACAGTGCCTGGGCTCCTCGGGGCTCCTCCCTTCTCCTATCCCCTGATTAACGTATGCTCAACCCGTAAAGGAACTAGCAGTAATTTTGCCTTTTGCGTCTCTAGGACCCAATCATTATTCTCAAAAAATGTGGGTGATCTATCCAGGAAGAGACCCTAACATAGGTGTCTAAAATCACGAGAGAAGCAGAACAAGAACAGGGTTGGAAGACTATGTAGGCTTCCCCAACAAATATATATGGCCAGTTTGGGGTGAGAGGGTGTATTACTCCATTCTCACGCTGCTAACAAAGGCTTATTCAAGACTTCGTAATTTATAAAGAAGAGATTTAAATGACTCACAGTTTAGCATGGCTGGGGAGACCTCAGGAAACTTACAATCATGGCAGAAAGGAAAGGAAACATGTCCTTCTTGACATGGCGGCAAGAGAATGTGTGCCAAGTGAAGGGGAAACCCCTATAACCATCAGATCTCATGAGAACTCACTATCACAAAACAGCATGGAGGTACACCCCCCCCATGATTCAATTACCTCCCACCAGGTACCTCCCAGGACACATGGGGATTATGGAACTACAATTCAAGATGAAATTTGGGTGGGACATAAAACCAAACCATATCAGAGGGCATGGAGGGGTGGTAGAAGGTCTTTTGTCCAAGAGGAAATTATAGCAAAATACTGCAGTCCATTATTTAAATACCTCCTTACCTTGACAGGTGTGGACATCCCAGGCTGCCTGCTGCAATCTAGAGGGGAGCCTGCTGACAATGTGGCCCATCCACTCGAGGGCACCTGAGCTGGCCCTCCCCTTCCAGGGAGATGCCTCTTGTGGAAGCAGGCCACATCAGCTATCCATACAGATTCATCTATCTAATCCTTCATTTAGGAAAGTGAATGGAGAGCAGTGGAGCCTCAAATATTTGAGAAAAACCAATAGCACAACCAAGTTGAATAGACATGAATAAACAAAAAGAGTACTTTGGGAGGCCGAGGCGGGTGGATCACGAGGTCAAGAGTTCAACATGGTGAAACCCCGTCTCTCCTAAAAATACAAAAAATTAGCTGGGCATGGTGGCGCATGCCTATAATCCCAGCTACTCGGGACGCTGAGGCAATAGAATTGCCTGAACCCAGGAGGCAGAGGTTGCGGTGAGCCAAGATCGCGCCATTGCACTCCAGCCTGGGTAACGAGAGCGAAACTCCGACTCAGGAAAAAAAAAAAAAAATTAACCAGGTGTGGTGGCACATGCCTGTAATCCCAGCTACTCAGGAGGCTGAGGCAGAAGAATCGCTTGAACCGGGGAAGTAAAAGTTGCAGTGAGCTGAGATAACACCATTGCACTGCAGAAAAAAGAAAAGAAAAGAAAACTCCAATGGAATATGAATTCAAGTCAAAATTATATTCCAGCAATGCAAGGAAAGTTTATCATGTATGCATTCAAATGTAAAAATTACTCATGGAAGCACTTGTGCAAAACAAACGGAATGTAAGACTAAGATTTCAAAAACATGAGACTCAAACAAAAACAATGATACCTGAATAAAAGTGAGGAAAGTAAAATCTACATTAAAAGACCAAGATTTGAACATTGACAGTTGTGTGGCTGGGATTAAATACATGCAATTTTCTTTCTTTCTCTATAGATTTTTATCATACTTCGCTCTGCAGTGATTAATATTTGCATAACCACAACATGGTAAATGCTATTTTTATCCAGTTTAAGTATTGGATTAGAAGACTTGACTGTAGTTCCAGAACAGAATGTAAATGTTATGGGAGGCTGAGGCCGGTGGATCACTTGAGGTCAGGAGTTCAAGATCAGTGTGGTCAACATGGTGAAACACCATCGCTACTAAAAATACAAAAATTAGCTTGGTGGTAGTGGTGTTTGCCTGTAATCCCACCTCCTAGGGAGGCTGAGGCAGGAGAATCACTTGAGCCTGGGAGGTGGAGGTTGTGGTGAGCTGAGATAGTGCCACTGTACTCCAGCCTGGGTGACAGAGTGAGACCCTGTCTCAAAAAAAGAAAAGAAAAGAATGTAAATGTTATAAGCCATGAAAATGGGAAGAATGGTGATCATATACATTGACATGGAAGAACAAACACTTTGTAATTAAGGAAATGTAAGATGTAGAATAACATGGATAATATGACCATATATATATACATATCTCTCTCATATATATGAACATAGAGATAAATAACATATATATAAAACGTACAGATATATAACATCTATAAACATACAGATATATAACATTTATATATAGGGTCATATTATCCATATTATTCTGCATATGTATATATAAATGTTATATATCTGGTTTTGTTGCTTTTTTTTTGAGATAGAGTCTTCTCTGTTGCCCAGGCTGGAGTGCAGTGGTGTGATCTTGGCTCACTGCAATCTCTGCCTCCCAGGTTCAAGCAATTCTCCCACTTCAGCCTCCCAAGTAGCTGGGATTACAGGTGTGTGCCACCATGCCTGACTAATTTTTGTATTTTTAATAGAGATAGGTTTTCACCATGTTGACCAGGCTGGTCTCAAACTCCTGATCTTGTGATTCACCCACCTTGACCTCCCAAAGTGCTGGGATTACAGGTGCGAGCCACTGCACCCGGCCTGTGTTTTATAACTATGTGCATTTTTATATGCATAGCAAAACACCTGGAAAACTTTCATTCACTGTTTAGTTACTACACTTTTATAGCTTTTGAAATTTTACAACTATGAATAATTGTTATAATAAAAAATGTTAAATAATAGAATACCAGTTTGAAGATTTACCAAATTTTTAGCTGCCCTAGGAGACATTGCTTTTGGTAAGTCCTCAAGAAAAATAATCTGATTAAGTAAAGAACTACATTTAGTAGAACTCAATTTAAAGCTAGGTAGAAACCTCAACTATTTTCTAACATGAAAACAAAACAAACCTAAACACTCCCACAGACCAAAGACCAAAGAAAGATCAACACTGCCACCTATTGAGGATTTACTGGAGAACATGCTAAGTTGAGGTTCTTTTATTTTGATTTTTAAACACCTTTTGAGATCTACACAGACCTGAAACCTGGGTTATCTTCCACCAGGCACATGGGTTCTTAGCCCTAGAAGTGAGAAATCAGGACAATACTGAGGGATGGCTGGGAAGCTATGAGCAACAGTTTAAGAAACAGAGCCTGTTCAGCCTAGTAAAGAGCCCACCCAAAGGTTCTTGATCTCAGTTTCTCACTTGCTGTGCTAGAGGACAAAGGCTGGGGGTGTGGGATGCTGGCAGACGAGTGGGGAGGAGATAAGGGCTAACTTACATCATTCTGCTAGAAAGAATGTTTTAACTGATACTTTCCAAAAATAAGCTAATGTTCTGTTGAAACAGTGAATGGACCCTGCTCACTGAGTATGTGTCAACAGAGAAGCACTGTGACCCTCCATCCTGGAAGTTACAGAATAACATCTGCATTTCTGAGGGAGTTAGATTACATGACTTCTGCATACACTTACATATCTAACAAATTCTTATTGATGCCCCCTCTATGTTAAATATTATGCAAGGCCCCTTCCACCCAGAGTCACAGATCCCATTCAGCTGGCTTTTGGAATGATTCAAACATAGCCAAGGCACGAGTTAGTCCAGCAGGAATCAAGCTACATATTTGGTGAGTCATCCTGTGAAACCCAGACTGTATCTGGCAAGCACCAAATGTCCATATCGAACTTAACCTTAGGACATGCTCTTTAAAAACACAGGCAGTGACTGGACACGGTGGCTCACACCTGTAATCCCTTTGGGAGGCCAAGGTGGGCAGATCATGAGGTCAGGAGTTTGAGACCAACCTGGCCAACATGGTGAAATGCCATCTCTACTAAAAATATAAATATTAGCTGGGCGTGGTGGCGTGCACCTGTAATCCCAGCTACTCGGGAGGCTGAGGCAGGAGAATCGCTTAAAATTGGAAGGCGGAGTTTACAGTGAGCCAAGATCGTGCCACTGCATTCCAGCCTGGGCAAAAGAGCAAAACTCTGTCTCAAACAACAACAACAACAGCGTAGGCAGTGTGAGGCGATGAACCAAATTCTTGTTCCTTTTTAAAGTAAAAGTTGACAATGAGATACCATCTCACACCAGTCAGAATGGCTCTTATGAAAAGTCAAAAAATAATAGATGGTGGGGAGGCTGCTGGGAATATAAAGTAGTTCAGCCATTGTGGAAAGCAGTTTGGAGGTTTCTTAAAGAGCTTAAAACAGAACTACTCTTCAACCCAGCGGTTCCATTACTCAGATACCCAGGGGAAAATACGTTGTTCTATCCAAAAGACACTCACATGTTCATTGCAGCACTATTCACAATAACAAAGACATGGAATCTACCTAGGTGCCCATCCACGGTGGATTGGATAAAGAAAATGTGGTACATATACACCGTGTAATGCTATACAACCATCAAAAACCAAACGCATGTTCTTTGCAGCAACATGGATGCAGCTGGAGGCCAATAACCTAAGCGAACTGACGCAGAAACAGAAAACCAAATATCGCATGCTCTCAATTATAAGGGGGAGCTAACCACGGGGTACACATGGACACAGAAACGGGAACAACAGGCACCGGGGACTGCTGCAGGGGGCAGGTAGAAGGTAACAGGGGCTGAGAAACTACCCATTGGGTCTATGCTCATTGCCTGACGGACAGAATCAATCATACCCCAAACCTCAGCATCACACAATATAATCATGTAAAAAATCTGCGCACCTACACCTTGAATCTAAAATAAAAGTTGAAGTGTTTTTAAAAATCACAGAAAAAGGAACTTGAGAGAATAAATAAATGAATAAAGGTTGAAAATATGAACATCCCAATAAGATCAAAACAGATTTCATTCAATCATTGGTTTTTTAAAAACGTAAAAATTGCATTAGAATCACAAAATAGTAGAGCTGGAAAGACTTCCAAAATCATCTGGGTAACTCTGCTCATAAGCTAGGCTGAGGTCTAAATTGCTATGAATAAGAATTCTGGTTTTCATCTGGGAGAACAAGAAAAGAAATGTAAAGAGATGAATAATATGTACAGGGTTTATTATTCAGTCAATGTACAATAAAGGGAATGTAAAAATTGATCATAATTATTGAGAATGTAAAAATATTCTTTCACTTTAAATAATTTAAATCAGAAGACCCCAAACTTCATCTTACTACAAGGTACTGGCTTCTGACTAAGGAGAGCTCATTGTTTTAAAAAGAATGACATAAAATATGATAAAAATATAAACTAATTAAAGGACAATGGAAGTAATTGATGGAATAAATAAACAGAATAGCAAAGGGAGGCCAGAGATTGGTGGGGCAGTAAGAAATCCCGTTATAAAAGCTTGTAGGCTCTGCATTTGGGGAACCACAAGATGAAAGACTCTGCTTATTTATAAAGTAAATATCCATCTCCATGGCTATATTCTGTTAGATTGGTCCATATTCATTTGGGATTCCTTTAACTGGACGTTCGTTCATTCAACAAGCTCCCCTTAGTGCCTGCTGTGAGCCAAGCCCTGGGCTAGGCAAGAGCTTCACAGAAATGAATCAGATACCGTTCCTGTTCTCCAGGCATTCACAGCTAGTTGCAGCAGCAAGCCTTAGAAACACACAGAGACATAAAATTAATACAAGGCCTTAGAGGCAAGCATGTGCACAAAATGATGGCGTTGGAAACAGAGTGTGGTGGGAGCCATTTAGGGAAGACCCCTACAAATCTGGACAAAGCACCCCAAACATGCGAGAATCCAGAGCATCCAAGGACCCAGCAGAGCTAGCACCCAAATAAGCACTGAATCTATTTTGTTAATTTTTACACTAGGTGCTTGGAAAAGGAAAGGCATAAGAAACCGTCTGCTTTGCCGAGCATGGTGTCTCATTCCTGTAATCCCAGTACTTTGGGAGGCTGAGGCAGGTGGATCACCTGAGGTCAGGAGTTCAAGACCAGCCTGGCCAAATATGGTGAAACCCCATCTCTACTAAAAATACCAAAAAAATTAGCTGGGTGTGATGGCACACGGCTGTAGTGGCACATGGCTGTAGTCCCAGCTACTTGGGAGGCTGAGACAAGAATCACTTGAACCTGGGAGGCAGAGGTTGCAGTGAGCTGAGATCATGCCATTGCACTCCAGCCTGGGCGACAGAGCAAGACTCTGTCTAAAAAAAAAAAAAACCATCAGCTTCTCTTAAGGGGAAGAGAGGGAGAACAAGAGTCCTAAACTCTCTAAGGGGATTAAAATGGGAATGAGGTGCAATGAGATGAGCCACGTGATTTGGAAATGCAGTAGAGGATCAATGATGCACCAGCTGGCAGGATGGGCAACAACAGTGGAGGAAATGCCTTCAGATGTGAGACTTGGAGTTGATTCAAGTTAGCAAAGCAGAAGAGAGGGAAAAGTGCAGTTCTGTCAGAGGGCAGAGCAGAGCAGAAAGGCAGGAAGCAGGGTGCATCTGGACATGCAGCATGGCGCGCACATGACGTATGGTGGGTGGCAAGAATGGCAAGGCGAGACCAGGTGCAGTGGCTGACGCTTGTAATCACAGCACTTTGGGAGGCCGAGTGGGTGGATCACCAGAGCTTGGGAATTCAAGACTAGCTTGGGCTTTATGCTGAAACCCTGTATCTACTAAAAAATAGAAAAATTAGTTGGGTGTGGTGGCTGGTACCTGTAGTTCAGTTACTCAGGATCCTGACGGGGAGAATCACTTGAACCTGGGGAGGTAGAGGTTGCCTGGAGCTGTGATCGCACCGCTGCACTCCAGCCTGTGTGACAGAGTGAGTCCTTGTCTAAAGGGGGAAAAAAAAACTTTAAAAACCTGGCAAAGGTGAGTTTTACTTGTTCTTTTTTTTTTTTTTTTTTTTTTGAGGAAGGGAGGAAGGCAGGAAGGGAGGGAAGGAGGAAGGGAGGAAGAAGGAAGGAAGAAAGGGAGGAAGGGGGGAGGAAGGGAGGGAGGGAGGGAAGGGAAGGGAAGGAAGGAAATCAAGCAATGAGAGAGACATTGCTGACCTGGATCTAGAGGTTTACAAGTTGATTTCTTTTTTTTTTTTTTTTTTTGAGAGAAAGAAAGAAAAAAAAATGAGTAATGGAGAGGAAGAAAGAGGAAGAGAAAGAGGGAGGGTGAACAGAAATATTGCTTTATTCTGAAAAAAAATGGGTATTAATAATGGCCAATCAATGTTTCATTTAAAACTATGAGTAGGTGTGATGTGGTATTGACAAGAATGTATATTTTGTGTATTTGAAGTGGAGAGCTCTATAAATATTTATTAAGTTTACTTGTTCCGGATCTGAGTTCGAGTCCTTGATATCCTTATTAATTTTCTGTCTCATTGAGTCTAAGTCTCTATGTATCTGGGTGTTAGGATCGTTAGCTCTTGTTGTTGCATTGATCCTTTTACCACTATATCTTTGTTGCTTTAAAATCTATTTTATCCGATACGAGAATTGCAACTCCTGCTTTTTATTTATTTATTTATTTTTGCTCTCCATTTGGTTGGTAAATCTTTCTCCATCCCTTTGAGTCTTTGTGTATCCTTGCATGTGAAACAGGTCGGGATGCAACATGCCGTTGGGTTTTGGCTGTGTCTTTTGATTGGGGGATTTAGTCAATTTAAATTTAGGGTTACTGCCATTTGATGTTAACTGGCTGTTTTATCCATTCGTTGATGTAAATTCTTCTTTATGTTGATGCTCTTTACTTTTTGGTATATTTTTAGAAAGGCTAATACTGGTTGTTTCTTTCTGTATGTAATGCTTCTTTCAGAAGCTCTTGTAAAGCAGGCCTGGTGGCAATAAAATCTCTGAGTACTTGCTTGTTTATAAAAGATTTTATTTTTCCTTCAGTTGTGAAGCTTAGTTTGGCTGGATATGAAATTCTGGGCTGAAGGTTCTGTTCTTTGAGGATGTTGAATATTGGCCCCCACTCTCTTCTGGCTTGTAGAGATTCTGCTGAGAGATCTGCTGTAAGTCTGATAGGCTTGCCTTTGTGGGTAACCTGACCTTTCTCTCTGGCTGCCCTTAGTATTTTCTCCTTCGTTTCAACCCTGGTGAATCTAACAATTATGTGCCTTGGGGTTGCTGTTCTTGAGGAATATCTTTGTGGTGTTCTCTGTATTACCTGGGGTTGAATATTGACCTGCTTTGCTAGTTTAGGAAATTTTCCTGAATAATATCCTGAAGGGTATTTTCCAGCTTGGATTCATTCTCTCCGTCACATTCAGGTACACCTATCAAACGTAAATTTGGTCTTTTCACATAGTCCCACATTTCTTGGAGACTTTGCTCATTCCTTTTTATCCTTTTATCTCTAATCTTGTCTTCTTGTTTTCTTTCATTAAGTTGGACTTTGACCTCTGATATCCTTTCTTCTGCTTGAACAATTCGAGTGTTTAAACCTGTGCATACTTCTTGGAGTTCCTGTACTCTATTCTTCAGTTCCATTAATTCACTCATACTCCTCTCTAAGTTGTCTGTTCTCAATAGGATTTCATCAAACCTTTTTTCAAAGTCCTTAGTTTCTTTATGTTGGGCTACAACATGTTCTTTTAACTCACAGAAGTTTCTTATCCATTCCCTGAAGCGTGATTCTGTTATTGGGATGCGCTCGTTCTCCATCAAGCCTTGTTCCATTGTCGATGTGGAACTGTGATCATCTTTAGAGGGAGAGGCGTTCTGATTTTGAGTATTCTCAGCCTTTTTACGCTGTTTTTTTCCCATGATTGTAAATTTATCCTCCTGTGGTCTTTGAAATTACCAACTTTCAGATTAGGTCTCTTGAGTGGACGTCCAAGTTGTTAGTTCCCAGGGCCAGAATGGGGCGTTAAGACTGATGGTGCTTTTCTGCCCAGGATTCTCCTGTCTGGCTTCCTTCTTGTGTCCATAATAGGCGACTCTGCCTTCCCGGGGCTCCAAACCTTGGTCAGAAGGGGAACCAGTCCCGTTTACTCTGCCCGAGAGCTGCCGCGCCGAGATGCCATCAGAGCTGCTGCTCCAGTCTCAGGAGTTGTGCTGGGGACCTGTGTGGGTCCTCCAAACCTTGGTCAGAAGGGGAGCCAGCCCTGTTTACTCTGCTCTGAGAGCTGCCACACCGAGGTGCCGGCGAAACCGCTGCGCCCGGCCACAAGAGTCACGCTGGCTACCCATGTGATTCCTCCACTGGGGATCTTCTGCTCCGTGAGCAACCAGAATTTGTCTGAAAGTGTGGCGTCCTCTAGTTTTCTGTGCTTTCCCTGAGAGCTGCAATCCCGAGATGTTAGCAATCGGCCATCTTGGATCGTTCCTCCCTTTTTTTTTTTCTTTAACAGACTTACTGAGGTATAGTTTACACATCATAAAATCCCCATTGCATGTGTACAGTGAATGATTAGTAAATTTTCAGAGTTCTGCATTCATCAACAAAATCAAGTTTTGAAACATTCTGTCACTGGTAGAGAGTCGTGACTGCAAGTTGCCCAGGTTCTTGTTTTGAACAAAGAGTTGGACAAAACGCTCAGGAAAGCAAAGAAAGAATGAAGTAACACAAGAACGAAAGCAGGGATTCTATTGAAAACGAAAGTACACTGTGTGGGAGCAGCCCGGCTGCTCAAGAGACCAGATACAGAATCTTCTTGGGTCCAAATATCCCCTAGAAGTTTCCCTTTGGCCACTTCATGTAAATGAAGTGGTATCCACAATCAGTCTGATTGGTTGCAGAGAGCAGCCAACCAGAGACTGAAGTTACAAAGGTCACACTCCTGTGCAAACAATCAGAGGCTAGGGTGAAATTACAAAGTTATACTTCCATGCAGATGAAGACTGACTCTTCCTGATTGGTTGTGGACGGCAACCATTGAGAGGCTGCAGGGAAGTTACAAAGTTGCAAAGGAAGACTCCGCGGCAATCAGTCTGGTTTGTTGCAGACAGATTTCCCATCTGCAGGGCAGAAAGGTGAAAGGGAGTAGCCTCTGGTCCTTTTGTTACTTAGGCATGGAAAGTTAGGGTTTTCCTTTCAATTTAGTTCTAGGAAGTTGGGGTGAAACAGCCTTAAGTTCCCTACCTCCAGACCCTGTTCTCCTGCCTCAATTCCCATTATCCCAGAAAGTTCCCTTGTGACTTTTTACAACATTTTCATCCTACTTCCTTCACTTAGCATCAGGGTTGTGAGGTCATCCACATTGCAACGTGGATCAAGCAGTCTTGTAAACTGTGGTATAAATATCCCGCGTCTTAAACATCAGTTCACCAGTTGATGGACATTTAGCGTGTTTCCATTTTTGACTATTGAATTATGCTGCTGTGAATGTTCACCTACAAGACTTTGTGTGGATATATGTTTTAACTTTTCTTGGATTAGAGTTGCCAGATTTAGCAAGTTAAAATACAGGATGCCAAGTGAAATTTAAATGTCAGATAAACAATACTTTTTTTTTAGTATAAATATGTTCCATGCAATATTTTGGACAAACTTATACTAAAAAATTGTTTGTTTTCATCTGACACACAAATTTAACTGTGCATTCTGTATTTTATCTGGCAGCTCTGCTGATACCTAGAAATGATATTAGTGGGTTACATAATAGGTTTCTGTTTAACCTCTTAAGATACCACCAATCCGTTTTCCAAAGGGATTCTTTACATTTCAGCAGCGTGTGAGATTCATCTTTTTCTCATCTTTATTGACACTTGGTTATCTTTTTAAAACTATATCATTTGAGTGTGTGAGAAGGGGTTTCTTGTGGTTTTAATTTCATCAGGTCTTTATAAAGAATTATGTTTATTAGCTATTCATATATCTTCTTGGGAAAATGTCAAATTCTTTTGACCAATTTTTACTTTGTCACAGTCCTACATATAGTTTACAGTATTCAGAAATCACTTTATAAACGGTTGTCGAATTACCATTTAAACATTAATACCTAAATAATTTAGAACATTATTTTAAATTTTAACCCTACCATCACAAATCTCTGAGCAATGAATTCGTTCATCAATTTTTAATTGGGTCATTTGTCTTTTTATTGAGTTCTAAGAGTTTTCTAAGAGTTCTTTATATATTCTGAATACAAATCTCTTATCAGATGTATGATTTGCAAATACTTTCTCCCAGGCTTTGGCTCATCTTTTCATTCTCTTGTTTTATAATGCCCCAAATATTTTAGTTTTGGAGAAGTCCAATTTATCAACTTTTTAAAAAATAAATTTTGCTTTTGAATTTTGCTTTTGCTATTAAAATCTTTGCCTAACCTAAGACCACAAAGATTTTCTCCTGTTTTCTTGTATAGCTTTAGCTCTTATCCTTAGATGCATAATGAGTTGAGGGTCTAATTAACTTTCTCCTTTTCCTTCCTTTTAAAATACGAATATCCAATTGTCTCTGCACCATTTATTGAAATGACTGTCTTTTCTCCTGCTGAATTATCTTTGTGCATATCTTGGAAGTCCATTGGTCATATGTGAGAGTTTATTTCTGGACCCTTAATTCTATCCCATTGCTCTATATGACCAATTATCCTTGTGCCAGTAAACACTCCTGATAATTGTAACTTTACAGTAAGTTTTGAAATTGTGTAATTTGTCTAATTTTGTTATTGTATTTTAAAATCATTTGGGGTCTTTTAGACATTTTGCATTTCCATATAAGTTTTAGGATCAGCTTGTGAATTTAAAGAAAATCTTTCTGGAATATTGCTAGGGATTGAGCTGAATTTATAGGACACTTTGGGGAGAATTGCCATCGTAACAGCATTGAATTCTCTAATCCATGAACATGGACGTTCTCTTCATTAATTTAAATCCTTTGATTTTCCTCAGCAATATTTTTCTCAATTAAATAAATGTATTATTGTATTTTTCGACACTATTCTGAGTAGTTTACCTTAGAAGGTATTTTTCATTGCTAATATGTCAATTTTTAAAATATTGATTGTGTTTCCTACAACCTTGCTTGCTAAGTTTATTGGGTCTCATAAAAAATTTTTTTCTGGTGGATTCTTTAGACTCTAACCGGTAATATTAGTTGTAAAGACTCTTTTCCCCAATCTAATGTCTTTATAGTCTTTTTGTAGGGAGAGGGAGCAGGGACTGGATAGAACCTCCATGACAACATTGAATAGAAATGATGAGAGGATGTTCTCTACTTGTTCCTGACTTAAGGAGAAAAATATTCTCTTTCACCATTAAGCATGTTGGCTGTGAATTTTTTACAGATGCCCTTCACTACTAGCTTGAGGAAATTGCCTTCTATTTCTAGTTTGCTGAGTTGTCATAATGAATGCAGCTATTTAGTTATTATAATGAGTTTTATTGTTTCTTCTATTAGTATGGTATAACCCATTTAATTTTTTGATATTAAATGAAGCTTACAGTCCTAGGATATGGTCCATTTGGCCCTGGTGTATTAATCTTTTTATCTGTTGCTGGATTCAGTTTCCTAATACTATATTTTAAGGATTTTTGCATCTCTCTTCACTGGCTTTAAATACTTTTAAAATATAGGTATTTAAAAGTGTAAATTTCCCTTTAAGCAGTGTATTAGCTGTACACCATAAATTTTGACATTCTGTACTTTCAATTTGTCTAAAAATTTCTGACTTCCTTTGTGACTTCTTCAATACATGGATATTTTAGAAATGTGCAATTTAATTTATAAATATTTGGGGCTTTGTAATTTTCTGTTGACATCTGACTTAATTTAAACATGGTTGGAGAACATACTTTTACTATTCCAATCCTTTTAAGTTCATTGAAACTTTTTATGAAATACCATGTAGTGTTCCCTGGAGAATGTTCCATATGCACTGACAAAGAGTGTGCATTCTGTTGGTGGTGGGTGGCGGTGGTGTTAGGACAAGCTGACAGCATTCTTTCATATGGCTGTGATTCTCAATTGAGTCATTCTATCAATTATTATAAGGTGTCAAAATCTCCAAATATTATTAAATTGTCCATTTGCCCTCTCAAGTCTATGGTTTTTCTCATTATTTTGTGGTCCTGTTAGGTGCATATACATATGTTAACTGTTGTATCTCTCAAATATATGACTTTTTAAAGAATTGTTTATTTCTAGTAATATTTGTCTTAAAGCCCACTTTATTAATAAAGACATTCCAGCCCTCTTACGATTACTGTTGGATGTTTTATATTTTTCCATACTTTCAAACTATTGGTCTTTGAATCTACAGTGTGCCTCTGTGGACACCATATAGTTGATTTTTTAAAAATTCATCCTGACAATCTCTACCTTTTAACTATTTAGACCATTCACATTTAATGAAATTAGGGTATGATCAGACTATGGCTGGCATTTTGCTATTTGTTCTCCAAATGTCTCATACAATTTTGCTTCTCTGTCCCTTTCTGCCTTTTGTGTTAAATATTTCTTGGTTTACCATTTTTTTAAATACATTTTTAAATTGATGCTTTAGTGGTTACTCCAGGTCTACAGTATGCATTTCAATTTATTACAATCTTTTTAAGACTAATTAATTCTAATAAAATCACCTTTGTCCCAATACAGCTCCACTTCCTACCCACTCCTTGGTGCTATTAATATATTCTGCACCTGTACTGTAAACCCAACAGTATGGTGTTATAATTACTATATAGTCTTATGCTACTGAGAACTTGTATTTATTTTGGTAGGCAAATATATCCCAAAAATTCCCATTCTCTAGTTATTTAATCAAACACTAATCTTGGTACTGCTGTGAATGGACTTCGCAGGTAAAACTGAGGTTACTAAATCAGTAATTATTCTGGATTATCTAGATGAGCCCAGAGTAATCACATGTACCCTTAAAAGCAAAAGAGGAAACCAGAAGAATCAGAGATGCAGTGGAAGACAGTGGAGAGATGAGGCAGAAGGGGAGATCAGAGGGAAGTGCAAGGAGGATTCAACCCACTGTTGCTGGTTTTGATGATGGAGGAGGGAACCACGAGCCAAGGAATATGAGTGGCTTCTAGAAACTGACAACCCCTGACCAACCTCAGTCTTAAACCATATGGAGTTGAATTCTGCCAACAACCTCAATGAGCTTGGAAGCCTATTCATCTCGAGCCTCCAGAAAAGAATGCAGCCCAGCCAATACCTTCATTTTGACCTTTTACAATATGGAGCAGAGAACCAACTGAGCTGTTATGTCCAGACTTCTGATTTATGAAACTCTGAGCTAATAAACTGGTGTTGCTTTAAGCCAGTATATTGTGGTAATTTGTTATGGCAGCAATACAATCATAGTCTTCTATTTACACACATATCCACGATTTCTGGTGCTCTTTATTTCATCCAGTGGATTCAGGTTACCATCTGGTGTCATTTATTTTCTGTCTGAAGGATTTAGTATTTCTTGTAAGGCAGATATCCATACGTAACAAACTGTCTTAGTATTTGTCTGGGAATGTCTTAAATTTCACCTTTTTTCCAACTTTCAACAAAAGCTCCATATCCTGGTGATGTCTTTATTATAAAGAAAAAAAAATCCCTAAATCCAGTCTTCAAATTAAAGTAACTATCTTTAATGTGAGAGCAGTCTTATTCCCAAAGCCCCTCCCCAGATTCAGTCAAGGGATTGGGGACCACATCTCTATCATGATTTTTCAGTTCTCTTTATCAGCCAAGTTTTCACCCCCAGGACACTAACAAATGTGCTGAGCCAAAGGCAACTGAGTTTACCTGTACACAGGTCCACCAAGCACCACTTTTGAAGACCCACACCTCTAAGCATGTAGAGAAAAGCCCCCAGGCACAAAGCCACACCTGCAGACAGGAGAGTACTCCTCAAACATGCTATAATACTGTAACTTGCACTAGGCAGGGTTAGAAAAGCGACTCTGGTAACTCAAAGGTTCTAGCTGCTATCTACAGCAACTACATATGGCATGGCTCATTCCAGCATACACATGTTATTTTAAAATATGCCACTGGCACTTGGGAAAAATGTAATTTATTTGCACTGCTTCCATTCTTCTACTGCAGTGTTAGGACTTAACATAAGCATCACTCTTCTATTTCCTATTTACATTCATTTGGAATATTACTACAAATACAATATACAATTTAAAAAACGTATGGGGAAACGCAGCTTATGTCTTTTCTCTCTTTACAGGCTTCTCAGTATCATTCGACTTAAATGGAAATTTATATGGACATTTTCTGTACATATCTTAAAGGGCAGAGATTACACTGATAAAACCAAAAGTATTCTGCACAAATACAATACAGAAAACAGAAAGTACAGATGATGTTATCTGGGGTACAAATATAAACAATACAGTACCATTAGACTAACTGAGCAACATAATACCCATACTTCATAGAAATAAAACGGCAAACCTGGAGAATGCTCTGACGAATACTAAACATTATATACACAATGAGGTAAATGTACCTTGGTCTCTTGAGAGGTAATTTAAGTTTAAAGCAACTGATATTTTGAAGCATCTCCTTGACATATACAGAAATATCAAACACCCCATTCCGTTGGCACAACGTGAAAAAGGGATATCAAAACACGGTTCATGATATTCAATTCACAAATCTTGTTAAAAAATAAAAACAAATTCACTGAAATTCCTTTTAAGTTGTAAGAAACAGGTTGAATGTTATTAACTGTATTTTTAAAAGTTTACATTTACAAACAAGATTGCATAATGGGATTGAAAAGTTTAATGTACTGACAATCCTCACAATATCCTAGAAGTCCAGCATTCTTAGAGAGAGGGCCCACTGGTATTCCAGTAATCCAAAACAGAGACAAGAAGCTGCAGTACATGTCCAGAGATAATCCTTAGTATCTCAAAATATCTGAGTTGGCATTTTCTGCCTAACTGTAACAGAACCATTATTTGGAATCACTACCATTTGGAGCCAGAACACTGCCATGGTCAAGAAACAAAAGAAACAGTTGACTTATGATTCTTCCAGTGCAAGAATAAAAATAAGCTTTTGATGATGTGACTAATGGCAGACTGATTTTGTCGTGCAATTTAATGATCTCTTTGCCATCTTGTTTTATGAAATAGCTTGTATCTATCTGACAGTTCTCAGACATAGAGAAAAGAGGTAACCATGGATGGACTACAAAATCGTGAAGTGACAATTTTTAATAAGAACTGAAATCTGGGATTCTTAATGGCCATGGCACTGTACACGAACTCAAGGCACTTCTTGAGCACTATCATTATTACAGCAGAATTACAGGCTCAGCTCTTCAGACCTTACCCTGTCTTACGGGGGATACAACTGGCCAGTTTCTGGCACAACTCGCACTACCACAGCAGCCACCTTGCTGCTATCCCATTCCTCATCCATGGCTAAAGTCAAAGGAGGGCAACCAGCAGGGGTATCCCAATCCTCATCTGCTCAATCTCCAAATGTGGAGACCTCTCCCTGCCACTTCTAACGACAAAAAAAAAAAAAAAAAAAAAAGGAAATATGTCCCACAACTTCCATCAGCCATTGTACTCTAGATCTCCAAAGCAGCTCTTCAGTCAAAAGTCTGTGGGGGAGGCAACGGTCTCTGTGTCAGGGACCAGCAAGGAGGAGAGCAGGTTGCAAGAAACAGCTGGAGCCAGAAAGGATGGTGCAGGGGTGTCTATGCCCCACTTCTCCCATCCCCACTCCTCCTGGCTATTGGCAAAATGAATGTAGACACAATTTACTAAAGGTGTTTTAGCCAAGTTGAACCCTCGAAGGAGAGCATCCTAGAATGGGCAGTATAAACAACTGTGTTTTTAAATGACAAAATTATTACTCTAATCAAATTTATCTGCAGTTATTGACAGTAATCATGATCCATCCCATCTTTTAAGTTACTTTCATTTTCAATATTAGTCAATTGTGGTTTACCAAACCATCCCTAGCCAAAAAAGGAATTAACTGCAGTAATATGTGAAGTCAATTTAGAACTAAACTCCAACTTTTAAAAAATTCCCTGATTCATCGAAAGTATATTTTATCCACTTAGGTAACAAAAGTATAATTGTAATTCAATCTTTGATTCAATAAAAAATATCTTCAGCAAAAGTGGATTACCTTACATGAAAGTGAGAAATCATGTATTACAACTTTAAATCAGACAAATTTTGGTATGTTCTTAAAATTATATAAAAATAGTTTTAGTGATAAAATGCATTGGTCCCCTGGGTTTAATAAAGCAGATCTGGTAGGCTTAGAAATGGCCCAAAAAACCCACAAAAAAAGTACCTGATCACAAAATTAGAGATTATTAAACAAGTAATATAACACAACTATAAAAACAAACCTCTCAAACTCATTCATTTGCTTCAATGAAATTATGGTAACTACAGAAAAAACTCAACCTTGTAGTCAAAATAGTAATCTCTAAGCACGTTTTCCCCATGATGTTTTTAAACACATAAAATTGACACTAAATTCCTATGTAGTATGTCACTCATTCTAAAATTACTTTGGTTTTAAGACCAAATAGTCTTTCGAATTTATTCTACGTTTAAGAGATAAGACATTATCAGAATGCAACTCATTCAGTGTAAATGGCCACTTTCTCTTCCTGACTAAAATACTGTATTGGTTATTCTGACCCTGTATTGGGGAACTGATAGCACTATAAAGTCAAAGTTGTGGCTCACAGCTAGGATAGTTTTTCCTCCCCTTGGAATAAGATCACAGTGATAAAAGGACTTTGAAAACTGCAAAAGCCCTGCAGAGACTTTATAGCATTGGAAGTAAAAACCAGTTATTACAAGCTAGTTTCAACTTAATGTGAGAAGACCATGACAAGTTTGCTTTCAATATTTAACTTGACAAAAACATCTGTAAAAATGGAGAAGAACCTATACTCAGAATGTTCTTTAGCTACCACCTCTTCCAAATATCAAGGGTGCAATGAATGCATTACATAAATTACATGTAAAGTAAGCAGTTGCAGTGTACGCACACATAAGGAAACACTGAATTAAAAGCTGCCTTCCTCAAAGTGTAGTGAGACCTCAAAATCATACTAGCTCTAACCTCAGTTACAAAGACAGAGGATCCACCAAACATTCCTACATAACCAATGTGACTCTTGCACATCTGTTATCTATTCAAATTACTAACTACCTTTGCCTTCCTGGAAAAAGGCCTATTATTTAACATTAACCATATTCTAATTTTAAATGTAATTCCTTTCTTAAAAAAATAACACTGTCTTTGAACAGATAAAGAAAAAAATGGCTTACAGAATACCACATAACTTTTCACAAACAGCTAGACAAACTTTCCCTTTTAGAAAAATTAGTCTGTATGATACAAATATTAAAGTACTATAAGCATGTAGAGTGCCACTTGCTATTTTAAAAGTATACTTAGACAACACAATTAAAATGCAAAAGCTTGATGTGAGAATATTCAAACATGACCATGCTAACAATGTACTAATTAATGCCACTTCATTTCTTTAGTGGCTTAAGCACATTTTGGTAGAAGAAAGGCATTTTCAAAATAGAATACCAAATGACATACCACAAAAACCTTTCCAAAAAACAAAACAGAAAAAGTTTGGGATACCCACATAAATAAGCTTTTTGAATTCAAACACTATAGGTTTTAACATAGAGACTTTCAGCAATTCTACTCATTTCCATTAAAAAGACACAGAAGTGGCACTTACTGGTATAGTACAATCCCATTTTGAAGGCATGTAATGTTCTGAATAAGTGAAAGAACAATAATAGTATACAAAATACAATTGCATAAATTATGTTCCTCACTACTATATGAGGTCATTTTTAGACTCAAGATAAGAGTTTTATAAGTGTTAGTTTTAAGATCCTGAAAAACTATAGGAGAGTACATTCAAAGTCTGAATCAAGGAAACTCTAGTGGTTCAGAATCCTCTGAGAATGTACTAACCAGGAGTAAATCACTTTCTTTAATAATAAGAAATGTTTTATTATAACTCAGTAATCCAACTCCTTTGCCCTTAAAGATGATCTTCAGCACAGCAGAGTTACCTACAGTTAAGACCAGCAATCATCTTTTTAAAAAACAAGTTTTGTTAATAAAAAATAAAGGTAGACTACACAACATTTTGTAACTGTCCTGGCAAAGAAGCGTTCATAGTGCACAGAAAGGACCCACATGGCTGTTTACTGGGTCCAAAGAAATCCTGGGAAGTTTTAATTGCCTTTATTACACTGCTGCAAAAGGAAGCAACATCCTTCTGTTCCCTCTCAGTGAGGTAGAACAATTGACCTCCCAAATTAAAACCCAGGAGCAGATCTGAAGAAAAAAGTCGAGTTCAAGCAAAGCTGCAGAATTACATTTTGATGCCTTCCTGCTGACTGAGTTGTGATAATGTTTTCTTAATCCGCAATGCGGTAAGCCTAGCTGCTCCATTGGCATACCAACATTCTCTCATAATTTTAGCCATTACTCTCAGGGCCTACAAGAAAATACAAGAAAAATAATTAATGCATGTACCATTTTCCACTGGTCTGGATAAGAATCTTTACCTGTAAACTTTCTTTTTAAATGACAGATAAACATTCGTTGTTGTTGTGGAAGCATTATTTGTAACAGCAAATGAGTAGAAATTACATAAATTTCCATCAACAGAGTATTGGTGTCAGTGCTGGAAAGCAGGTGGACAAAGACTTAGCAAACCTGAAAAAGCCAAATCCTAAACCAGAGCTGGGCAAAGCAAAGAAGAAACCTGACCTCACTAAACTTTTAAGTTTGTACTTTGAAGCATCCAGATCAAATTTTTCTTTTTGAGACAGGGTCTCTCACTCTGTCGCCCAGAGTGGAATGTAATGGCACGCTCTCAGCTCACTGTAGCCTTGACCTCCCAGGCTCAAGCAATCCTCCCACCTCGGCCTCCCAACTAGATAAAATTTCTAAAAGACAAAATCTAGCAGCACTCTTATGTCACATGCAAATCCTTTGAGCATGCTGAAATACATTTTATCTGGGCCTGGAGATGATTTTGTTGGAGGTAGCAAGCTCTGTTGGTTATTAGAGGTTCTGCTGAGTCCTACAATATTTTAAGATGTAAAACCAACTACTGAACTGAACAGCTTTTTATAGCCTTTTAAGCTATACAACTTCAAACCTGGAGGAATAGTCCCCGCTTTACTAATTTTATAATAGTAACAGCTAGCAATTAAGGAGAGAGAGGTTAAAGAAAATTTGTCTTACGAATCCTTAAATTTGCAATTACAAAAACATTTCTAAAACTTTTGTTAGAGCTGATGAGAAGCTCAGACACTCCTGGAAAAAAGCATTTTCCCCAAATTCCTGGTTAATGGTCATCTAGGCAATCAGATGAATGAAATGGAAAATCATTTGAAACACCTTTGTAATCACCTTATCTGAGTTCCTCACCTTACAAAGGGATATTAAGGTCCAGAGAACTGAAGTGATTTGTTCAAAGTTAGATCCTTAAAATGGTAGCCAGGCTGGTCTAGAATACATGTCTCCTTATTCCTGTCCAGGAACTGTCCACTATTCTGGGTTGTCCTGGCTGAAGGTAGGCCAGGCGCGGTGGCTCACGCCTGTAATCCCAGCACTCTGGGAGGCCGAGGCGGGTGAATCACGAGGTCAAGAGATCGAGACCATCCTGGTCAACATGGTGAAACCCCGTCTCTACTAAAAATACAAAAAATTAGCTGGGCATGGTGGCGCGTGCCTGTAATCCCAGCTACTCGGGAGGCTGAGGCAGGAGAATTGCTTGAACCCAGGAGGTGGAGGTTGCGGTGAGCCGAGATCGCGCCATTGTACTCCAGCCTGGGTAACAAGAGCAAAACTCCGTCACTAAAAAAAAAAAAAAAAAGTATGTGCCTTACGCTTGCCTGGCAGATCTAAACTATGTTCTGATATGTAAAGGCCACTGCAAATGTTCCATGGCCCTTTCAATGTGCTTACAATTGAATATGAAAACCAAATTATTCTGTTTTTACACATTGGTTTGACTGCTTTGAAAAAGAAAATTCTTGTCTGTTTTCCTTAAAGAAAAGTAGCAAATTTTCACTTACTCAGCAGAATCAATTTAGAAAATTGCCTAATATCAGAAAGAAATACTCACTTCACAGCTCTGCCATCTGTTTGGGATATTTGGCCTTAACTTCTGTTCACAAACGACTTTTCTCATTTCTTCAACTGATGGGTCAGAAGGTACAAGATCATAATAAGGCAGCTGGTAATCTTCATGAATACCTGTATTAGTTTAAAAGAAAATTAAATTTTGAAGAATTTATTCAGCTAATGCCAAACCATTAAAAAGATCACCTGAGAGCCCTTGTACTGTGTCATTACTAAAGTAGGTAGGTGGAACTGAGATGATAGCTTTCTCTATCTCATCCACATCTGTATCCATAGACCACTTTCCTGAGTTGATACTGAGCCCACACCTTGAAACTAAGTATTGCCATAAGATCAATAAAGTCTATTTGAAATGACAGTAAACTATGAGCTGTGATGAGCAGATTGACATTTTCCCCTAGAGCCCTACTGTGCAGCAACTGAGATTCTATTCTGTGAGTGAACAGGCTTTCACTTCAGTGAGACATGAATCCTATGAGGCAAGTTTAAGGTTTCTCTACTTGCTTTCTCTACTTGCTTCTGTCAATAATATATCCTATTTACTACAATACAGAGAAATACTCTGTCCCTCACTGCCTCAAAAACCTAAGGCCTAGGTCTCAGCCACGCCTAGGTCCCCAAGCCTAAGAGACTTTCCTGGGTAAACATTAAAAAGTGCTCCATCTAAAAAGCTAGAAGTTAAAACAAACTCTAGAAAACAACACAATGGTATTCTGTGTATGTAATCTATAACTATCAAGTTGGAGAAAATAGCCACAATCTCAAAGAAAAAAAATAAGTTTGTCACCCAGGTACATGCTAGAAACAGCTGCCTAGGTGAGCCTCTCAAGCAGCTATCCTTTCTAAAGAACTATATTCCAATATAACAAGGGGTTGGGTTCTGATGAGTCTCAAGATTCAAATGGAAACAGTAAGAGAATACACTAGGCTAGAGCTGTGCATGTGTACACCATGGCACTGTCCCCTCCCAAAGGTTTCATCGCCTTTGTTTTCTCTGGCATTTGGTGACCTCCTGTTTCAGATGATAAACTGTACATAATTTCATTCAACAAAAAAAGAAGACAATTCTTGAACAAATTCTGTTCATAACAAACTGTTGAGGGAAAGGGGAGCAATTTACCACCAATGGAACATCGTCGAGCAATTTCCCAGAATACTAAGCCCATTGCATAGATGTCGGCACGTTTGAAGGATTCAAAATGTTTCATATTTATGGAATCATCGAGAACTTCAGGGGCCATGTACCTAAAAGAAAATTTGCAAAAAGAACTTTGAAAGTCATGCCCTTATTGCCACATTGTGATGAATATCCACTCAGACATTTCTCTAAACATAGACATCTGCACACAATATTACACAGCAAATATTAGACTCGAGAAAAATATTAAATACACACACTGGTTTGCACATTAATGATGTCAACTAAATCACACAAAACGCTAAAACAGCAGTTTCACACTATCTGCGTCATGATCTTGGTTTCCAATGAAAGACACACATATAACCATTGTAACCATTTAAGATGTCCTAATGTACACCACCTATACATGTACTAGGCAGAAACCATGCATGTGAATCTAGAAGTCATCTCACTGAGGATGAAAGGAAGGGCAGGAATATACACCAGGGAAAAAGATAACAGATACAAAAGAATGCCAGTTCTCCTACTGATGCTACACTGGAGGGTTCTGAAGCGTTGAAAACCTACTAAAATTATGGGTCAGGACCCACAGAGACCTGCAGCAACCACTGCCAGGGACCCACTTAGCTGGCTGAGAGTTGAGAACCCCCAGTGAATCCAGAAATCTCAAAATCATACATGCAATTTGAATAGACTAATGCTGCCAGCTCTCCGGCTCTCTCCAAGGCCAAGGCAGTAGGTTTGAAGAAATGCTGTGACAACATGTGAAAAGGGCTTTGTGTCAGAAATGCCCAGGTTCAAATCTCAGCTCTCTGGCTTATCATCCACATGAAGCTGGCCAAATTATTTAACCTCCAAAAGGTGGTTTCCTCATCTGTGAATTAAGGGTAACAACACCTACCTAATTAAGTTCTTTTGAAGACTCACCGGCTCAACAAATATCTACTGAGGATCTACCATGTATTAGGCACTGTGAAGGATGCTGAGAATACAAGTCTGCTCTCAAGCAGCTTGCACCTAATAGAATATACAGGCAAATAAATAAACAGTTACAATGTAATGCATAAGTGCCTCAATGGTCCCAGTTCAGTGTGCTATGACAGCCCTTGGAGGGACTCCTAACAGTCTTGAGGACCAGAAAAAACTTCCTATGGGAAAGGTGGGTATGTGGCTGAGAAACAGTAGGGTAATGTATGCTCCAGGTGACAGCATGTGCAAAAGTTCTAAGAAAGCAAGAAAGACATATTTTCAGGGACTGAAATATTAAAAAAGCAGGGCTAGCTATAGTACAGTATTTGAGAGGGTTGTTAAATGAGATAATATATGTAAAAGACCTATTAGCTAGATGATTGGCACAAAATAGGTGCCCTATAAACGTGAGTTACTACTGTTACTATAATTAACATGACTAATAATATTTTCTGGAAGGGCAACCTTCCATCTGCAGGCAACTTTTTAAGTCAGGTAACTTTGGCTTCAGAGCAGGCAAGACCATGAGATCTTCTTGCCTGTTGGCAATCTAATAAAGTACAAGCTTAAGCTGAGTTCAGTGATAATATGTACATATAAAAGAAAAGGGAAAAAAGGTGATTTCAGAAGATATTAAATATATTTGTTTGAAAGTATACCTTTTTGTTCCCACTCTGTGGTTTGGAGCAATATCAATTGTATCTGTGGCTGAATCATGTCTTACTGCCAGTCCTAAGTCTGCAATACAGCAAGTTCCATTCTTCTTTACCAAGATATTCTTCGATTTCAAGTCCCTATGAGCAATGGCTGGCTTTCCTAAAGAATCAAAAATTAAACATGACTGCTTAAAAGGTAATACCAATCACAGCTCAAATACCTTTAAAGTCTCTTCTCCTAACCCAAATGTATGAAATCATTTCAGCCCACATGACCAACAATACCTGAGCCATTACTAAATAAACTCAAGTGAATCATTACACCAAAAGTTATTGAAATTACATTTCTTTAAAGAAAATGGGGACAATAACAATAGATTAACAACTCCAAGACTGGGGGCAAAAAATCTTATCAGTTTATCTGTTGGTGCCTTATGAATTCTTAGCCATAGACTGATATTCCAGCAGCCCAAGAACCAAGCATGTAGATTATCACTTCCCTATCAATTGAAATGTACTCAGTATCAAGTATAGTATCTTTGATACTATAAGAAACTTAGCCATAGACTGATATTCCAGCAGCCCAAGAACCAAGCATGTAGATTATCACTTCCCTATCAATTGAAATGTACTCAGTATCAAGTATAGTATCTTTGATACTAACCACTAGAATATGTGTTATTAAAAACGCCTGTAATCCTAGGACTTTGGGAGGCCGAGGCAGGAGGATCACTTGAGGTCAGGAGTTCGAGACCAGCTTGACCAACATGGTGAAACCTCATCTCTACTAAAAATACAAAAACTAGCTGGGCATGGTGGCATGTGCCTGTAATGCCAGCTACTTGGGAGGCTGAAGCAGGAGAATTGCTTGAACCTGCAAGGCGGAGGTTGCAGTGAGCTGAGATTGTACCACTGCACTCCAGCGCAACAGAGGGAGACTCTGTCTCAAAAGAAAAAAAAATTATAATGTGGAAAACTTGGAACCTTTACACACTGCTGGCAGGAATGCAAAATGGTTCACACACTTTAAGAAAAGAGTATAGCAGGCTGGGCGCGGTGGCTCAAGCCTGTAATCCCAGCACTTTGGGAGGCTGAGGCGGGAGGATCCCCAGGTCAAGAGATCGAGACCATCCTGGCCATCATGGTGAAATTCCGTCTCTACTAAAAATACAAAAATTAGCTGGGTGTGGTGGCGTGCGCCTGTAGTCCCAGCTACTCAGGAAGCTGAGGCAGGAGAATTTCTTGAACCCGGGAGGTGGAGGTTGCAGTGAGCCGAGATTGTGCCACTGCACTCCAGCCTGGCACCTGGCAACAGAGCGAGACTCTGCCTCAAAAAAAGAAAAAAAGAAAAGAAAAGAAATAGTATAGCAGCTCTTCAAACCATTTGGTACTTCATATGGTACAGGAATTCAACTCCTAGGTATATACCCAAGATAACCCAAAACATGTACCTACATAAAACTTGTAGACAAATGTTCATTACAGCATTAGCTACAATAGCCAAAAGAAGAAACAAACCAAATACCCATCAACTAATTGATATACAACATGTGGTATATCCATACACTGAAGTATTACTCAGCCATCAAAATGACTGAAGTACTCATACATGCTACAACATAAGTGAACCTTGAAAACATGCTAAGTGAAAGAAGCCAGTTACAAAAGACAACATACTGTATGATTCAATATATAAAATATGCAGAATAGGCAAATCTATAAACAGAAAGCAGCAGTTGTTGCTTAGGACTAGGAGTTTGGGGGGAAAGGGGAGTGACTGCTAGTGCCTACAGGGTTTCTCTTTGGAGTGATAAAGATATTCTAAAATTGACTGTAATGTTTGTTGGTTGTACAACTCTGAATATTCTAAAAACCACTGAATTTGAAGTGGGTGAACTGTATGATGTGAATTATAACTCGATAAAACTGCTATAATCAATAACAACAATAATTACAAAGATGGAGCTGGTTAAGATATGAACCAGCACTTATGCTGTATGTAAAGTGGGGAATGGGGGAGCCACTGGGTTGCAAGTGGAAAACTGCTAGAGCAGAGAGCTAAACTGGCATCTGAAATCCTACACGGCACAAAAACTGTAGCATAAAATTGCATAACTAAAACTTAGTATTTAATTTTTCAACTGTAAAACTATCTCATGCAGTCTCCTTATCTCAAGGTCAAATATAATTATTAGATGGCCAGATAACATTTATATAACATGCTGAAGTTTTCAAAGCACTTTCTCATTTGATACTACACATAAAAATATATTCACTTAGACTCGAATTCTGAAACTAAAATCCTCAAAAATCAAAGATTGAATGCTACTTTTAAGAACTGAAAATAAAAAAATCACAGTTTTGTTACAATGACTAGAGAATCTCTAAACAAATTTCCAGATTCCTAGCTCTACTTGAAACTTTGAACTGAAAGATAAAATGTTCTCATCTAAAAATTTTGTTTTAAATATATCCAGTTAGGCTACTTACTATTTTCTTTCTTTTTTTTTTTTTTTTTTTCCTGAGACAGGATCTTACTCTATTACCCAGGTTGAAGTACAGTGGCATGATGTCTGCTCACTGCAGCTTCGACCTCCCAGGCTCAGGTAATTCTCCTACCTCAGTCTCCTGAGTAGCTAGGACTATTGGTGCATGCCGGCATGACCAAATAATTTTTTGTATTTTGGTAGCGATGGGGTTTTGCCATGTTGCCCAGGCTGGCCTTGAACTCCTGAGCTCAAGCGATCTGCCCACCTCAGCCTCCCAAAGTGTTGAGATTATAGGAGTGAGCCACCAGGCTTGGCCTCCACCTTCTATTTTCATAAACATTATTCATGGAAATTTAAAGCTTAAATAATACAACTGCTAATAGAGTTACCTTGGGTACCAACAATCTCCATGTGAAGATGGGCAAGACCACTTGCTGTGGACAGAGCAAGTTTTATCATTCCTTCCACAGTAACTGTGTATCTGTTTAAGTAATCAAAAAGGGATCCATGCTCATGATAATCTGACACCAACCAGAGCTGAGTCCAAGTACCATTGTCTGTAAACAGAATTAACAACATTTTGGTTGGGCTGTAGACCATTTATGATTTATTTGTTCAAAGGTTATCACTTTTTACTCTCAATCCTGAGTCACACACTGCAATATAATGCCACTTAAGTCTGTATTTCCTTCACGTTTTCTTCTACATTCAGTTTATCTTATGTATTATATGCACATCCTTTAGTTCCTCAGAGTAAGTCCCTCTTCTTGAGATAAGGTGAGGATAATTAATCCCATTTAAGAGACAAAGATGGTGACTTTCTTGAGTCTTCACAGATAATTAGTATCAGAGCTGGTGCTCTTAAGTGCCTAGAAAAATCCCTGGGTTGGGTTGGGTGCTCAGTGGCTGCTCCTGGAAGGAAAAAGGAAGGGAACAGAGAAGAAAGGAAGGAGGTGAGAAGTCTCTGGAGCCCAGTGGGGCCACAGGGGGAATGGAAGAGTATGGGACAAAATTGAAAGCGAATTTCGATGAGAAATGACAAGCTTTAGTGACAGATTGCATATACAGTTCACAAAGACGCAAGACAAGATGATTATGATTCCAAGGTTGCTAGCTTAGAAAAACAGAAATAGTGATACCTCTAACACATGGGGAAGCTGAAATAGGAACTGAAATGTCAGGAGAAAAAGCTGGGAAAGCTGGGACTAAACTCAAACAACTAAGAATGCGGGTTCCAAAATTTCCTCTGTAAGCCAATACATGATTTTAAAACATGTTTTCTCATAGGAATAATGGTAAAGCTACTAGCTAGGCTCCTAGGCTAGACTGGTCCACAAAAGTCTAATTTAACCTGGAAGTAGCTAGAAAACCACATATTTAATTAAGCTATGAAGAATGAAAGCATTACAACATTAGGAGACAGCACAATCCAGTAAAAGATGCATGCTTAGAGTCATTCTGACCTGGATTGGAATCCATGGCCTGCCTATTATTGATGCTTTCTTAGCCAACCAGCCTCTGTTTCTCCTTTTATACAACAAGAATAACAGCTTACTTTGTAAGACTGTTAAGTTTTAAAAAACAAAAAACTAGATTCTTTGGGCAAGAAGTACATAGTTTAAACTGTGCTCTTTATTTCCCTGCTGGTTGTAAAACAAAAGAAAAAATCCATATTGACATGAAACAGCTTCTATTTTGAAGGTATTTACTTGAACAAGGAAAGCAACTCCGATTAGAAGAGATTAAGGAATGGGAACTTTTCAGGAGATTTTGGAAGAGACTTCTAGGTACATTTTAAAGGACTTAGTATTTACTTGCCCTTCATGAACTTTATAAACTGATTCTGTCCAAACTAGCACTCTTGCTTTAGGTATACCACTAGCTTAGTTGCATGCCTCTTATCTATTACTGAATTTTGAAAAGTTCACCAGTACAAGAAATAAAGAGGAAGACAGGCAGATGGAAGAAAGGGAGACTGCAGGTTACTGACAAGAAAGGCAGAAGGAAGGTTATATGTAAGGGGTCATACATATAAAGGGCTGCTGGGGGTGGAATTAACTAAATCAGGAGAAGATAAAGAACTGGGATGGAGGAGCTAGGCTCAAAGAAAATATATTAAACTCTGGCAAAGAAGAAAGAAAGGGAGTAGGGAAGAGCCAGTAGGGTCAGCTAGTTCCCATGGTGACCACCAGATGACAGCATCAGCTTGGTTAGAAGTTCAGGGCACAGACTCACCAACATTTTGTGCTGCTGTGTTTGTAACTTGGAATGTGACAAAAACCAGATACCAGGTGAGGTTTAAGCTTTAAAATGCAGATTTAAGAGTTGCCAACATGGCAGAGTTTGCAACCATGAATGTGGGTATGTTCTTAAAGAAGAAATTACCATTTGTAGAATCAGTACCTTCATATGAACCAGTGAGAAGAGTAAGAGTTGAGAAAACAAAGACAACTATAAAGAAATAAGAAGGAACAAATAAAGTCTAGGGTCACCGAACATAGTAAATAAAGAAAAGGTTGTTTTAAGACTTGGGGGAGGAAATAAAAGGTGTCAGAGGCGAAAACGAAAATGAGAACTAAGGATCTGGTCAGACTGATTACTACTTTTGTTTGTTTTATTTTTAACTTAAGTAATATTGCATTGTCATGTGCCATTGATAACCACTACCTACATCAATCATATACATCACTGCCTCGTCGTAATCAAATACTATATACTTCCACATATGATGCAATACGATGTATATAATATCCTTAGTGAGTATTTTGAGAAAACCAATAAAACTCCATTAAGTTTAGCTTTAAATCTAACTACTAGCTTTTAGAAAACACAGAGGAACAAGTTAAGAGACACTATGGAAATTCAATTAGCAAAATCCAGAATGTGATAGGTCCTATAGGACAAACAATCCAATTTCTTCAACAAATAAACTGCAAGAGAAGAAAAAAGATGAAGGGGGATCTAAAGATTTTAAGAGACACAAGAGAAATATCAAACAAATACAACATGTGGACTTAGGATCATAATCTGAATAAATAATTTTTTAAAATAAAAGACAATTACAGAATTTGAACCTAAATGGGATATTTGATAACATTTAAAAAATTAACAATGGTAGTGTGGTTGTTTCATAAAAACATTTCCTCATCATTTGAAGATACAAATTACATTTATAAGTGTTTATGGATGAAAAGATGTTATCTGGGACCAGCTTCAAATAACGCAGTTGGCAGAGTAGGCGGGGCTAGAGATCAATTATGATGGCAGTGACCTGGCCACTGTTAAAGCTGGATGATGAGGGATCACTGTAACTATTCTGCTTTTCCACATATTGGAAATTTTCTACAAATAAGTTAAAAAAAAAAAAAAAAAAAGCAGTACATGCTTGTAAATAAATTTGAAAACCCAGAGAAACTAAAAGAAAAATCTAAAATTCACCCATAATTACCAAGTGAAATTAAAAATTGTTAATATTTGAATAAATAAATATTGCTAAGAAAATGGAAGGTGAGAGAAGGAAAAAGATGACTATAGGTCCAGCCAAGCTAAGCAATAATGACAGCTTTTTTTAAAAAAATAGGAAGGCTGGGAAACACATTTGACTCACAGGTAGGGACAAGTGTGGGGCTGAAGTACAAGTCTCTGACAGAGGCAGTGAAAGTAGGAATTGTGGGCATAAAGGTATTAATAGAAGTTAAGAAAGTGGCAGCAGCAGCAGTCTGAGATCACTGCTTGCAGTCCCCACTCATTTTGACTCCCTACCAACACGGTTCCTTCCTTCTTCAGCATCTGACCCGACGCTGGGCCTCAGGCACCAGCACGATAGGCAAGAAAGCGTCCATACGGTTACAATGGCAGGGTGGCTGAAGAAACCTTTTCTCTCCTTGAGTTTACCAAAAGATTCATCTACTTAGCCCTTGGGAACTCAGAACACTGACAAATTATTTTTACTCTCCTCATAAATAAGGTCAATAGTCTATAAGGAAATGGCTATCTGAGCCCTATTCTCAGAATTTTGAGCAAGTTTATATATTTTTTTTCTATATCATGACTATTCTCAATAACTAACTGCCCTAAACTAAACCAACCAAAGTACATAGCTTTTTAAAATAGCTCTTTCACATTTTATAAAACAATAAGAGATTTTATGAATATGTTATCAAGAGTCAAGAAAATCTTTAAGTTCCTAGTTCTAAAAGTTACTAATATATTGTATTTGACTTAATGGGTCTAATCTATATGACAGGCATTGATTTCTCATCTACTCTGATATTGTTTAGTCACCATATCTGTAAAGACTTGAAGAGATTTTGTTACAGACGAGATAAGGAAAAGCTAACGTTACCGACCTTTATTGTCTGCTGCTATAAATCCCAGGATATTTTCATGACGTAACATTACAGTTTGATAAATCTCTGCCTCACGGAACCATGAACGTTCTTCTCTAGAGGAGAATATCTTAACAGCAACTTCTTCTCCCCTCCACTTTCCTCTCCAAACTTCTCCAAATCGACCTTTGCCAATGCTTTCTTGTAACACAATAGTTCTCGCAATTGTTCTCTGAACAAGCAATGGTAAACCTGAAGATAAAAATAAATAGTACTCAACACAACAGTATTACATGTTTCAAACATCAAGATAGGCACTAATGAGTGATCCAGAAAACTATCCCTTGAGGAACTTATCTCACTGGGGAGTTATGTATTACATTTGTAATAAAATAACTAATTTTAAAAAATAAGATAATAAATATAATAAAAGAATCCAGAAACTCCTGCTAAAGAGTCAAGGTAGGCTTTGTAAAAGGAACTTGAATTTTGACTATCCCTTAAGTACGGTGGTTAGGTAGGAAGAATGTGCATCAAAGGTAGAAGGAAATGAATGACACATGTTTAGGGAACCAGCTTGGGTAATCAAAGAGAGGATATATGTGGCAAAGCAGTGAAAGAGAAGGTAAACGGTTACCAGAAGATAAAGAGTACTGTATATCAAGCTCAAAATAACCAATAAGAGCTTTAGGTAACAGAGGAACCTTTAAAGATTTCTGAGGAAAAGGGCCATGGCTGGGAGTGAGATAATTTCAAAATCTTATTTTAGAAAGATGAGTCCGGTAATGGTTTCACTGATGGGGGGAAAAAAGGATGTGAACACAGAAACACAGAAGCAAATTCTGGCTTTTTAATAAATCAGTAATAATCACCACACAAACTATTCAAGGCAAGCAATTTACTTGCTAACAACTGGCTACTAGTATCTTACAGAACAATCCCAAGTAACTTACCTTGGTAATGGAGCAGTTTTTCCACTAACTGAACTTGGCTTTCTCCAAAATATGCATTTTTAAGTATTGCCATACTTATTTCATTTAAAAGGATTTACTACCTACCTGCAACATTAAAGTGTCACTATATGTGAGACTATCACTCAATATCCTATCCCCCATCTGACAAGTGTCATTTTAAATTACACTGACACTAACAAAGAAAATCCAGTGTTCATCATGCTCCACACTAGTATCTTATTTATACCATCTATGTACACATAAATTTGTGTCATTTATAATTTATACTAAAAGCTGCTTGGTAGATCAAATTAACCCAATGATAGTAAATGAAATTATCTGATCTGTTTGGTTCCCTGACGTGAAATGCTTATAAATCCGTATGTTAAATCTTCAAAGCAATCAGAAGCTCTTCTTCTCTCATCTTTAAGTTTCTCAAATGGGTTCCTTTATTCCTCTTGCTCTACCCTCCCTACCTCCTGCAAAGCAGTTAGCAGTCTAACTATAAATAATTGTTTGTGTTTATAAGGAGACTGCTAGTTAGATCTGTCAGAAATCCTTACTTGAATCAAGGAGCTCTTTTGTACTAGGAATAATCAATTCTAATTACGTTTTTTGGTGTAGATACTAATTTAAACATGTCTAAAAGCCTTGTAGAGGGCCACACCACAGACTCAAAACTATACTTAAGAGTTAATTCCAGGAGACGAATCTGGAAATTGCAAAGGCCAGCAATAAAAAAGAAAAAGGAATCACAAACACAAAGTCGGAAAACACCTGACAGGTTCAGGACTTATGTAAATGGTATGGTCAAGAAAGGCCAACAGGATGAGAAAAGTTTTTGTCTTCCCCTTTATCACTGGATTCTAGATATAGAATTAAAATTAAAAAGCAAATCTTGATCCATTATATTATCTATATTAGATTACTTCATATGAATAGTTGAGCATTTAAAAAAGGTAACAGTTGACCAGGCACAGTGACTCACAGCTGTAATTCCAGCACTCTGGGAGGCCAAGGCGGTACTTGACATCAGGAGTCTGAGACCAGCCTGGCCAACACGGTGAAGCATGGTGTCTGCTAAATATACAAAAGTTAACTAGGCGTGGTGGCACACACCTGTAATCCCAGCTACTTGGGAGGCTGAGGCAGGAGAATCACTTGAACCTGGGAGATGAAGGCTGCAGAGAGCTGAGCTCATGCCACTGCACTCCAGCCTGGGCAACAGAGAGAGACTCCTGTCTCAAAAAAAAAAAAAAGTAACCATTTTCTTCTAAAGACAAAACCGAACAAGCCTAATTTACATCTCTATATTTTCTGCTCTACTCTTTTGCACCTTTAGAACTGTTGGAGAGAAAACTTCAAAAGGGAAAAAGGGGCTGTGCAGCTTCACATTAGGTGAACAGGAAATAAGACCTGAACAACATGCACATATTACAAGCGCTCATAAGCTGCCCAAGCTATAGCAAACACTGGCCTAGGAGACTCACTTTCAAAAGCTGGCACATATGCACATGTGCACACTCACACACTTGGGATACAGCTGTCAGAACCCGGCTCTTCATTGTATTCCCTGAAGTCCCCAAGCTAAAAGCACAGTCTTTAGAGGTAGAGATAGGGCCTTTCCTTAATTATGGTCATGGTACTAAGTAATACACACATGAATTCAGAATGTGAAATGGTTATATCTTTTTCTCAATTAATAAAAGAACTAAAACAAAGTATTATAAACACACATTTTACTTATTCACAGGCACTAGTCTCATGCCTAAGGTGGCATTAAGGATTTATAATGAATAGAAAGGAAACAGATGGCATTTTCTGCTATATTCAACAGAAGATGACTTCTGCCTAGATAGGTTTGGAAGGAATTCAGTACACAATGAACTATGACAGGCAAAGGAGGCCTTAAACTAAGTTTTGTACAATGCAGTCAACTGATACTGTATGTGAGATTTTTCCTCCAAATATGTTTTCAGTAAGAGTAACACTTGCCATTTGGACATAACTTTACAATTTACCAAGCGCTTTCATGCAAACATTTTGTCTCATTTGAACTCACAACAATCCAATGATGAGCACAAAGCAGAGTCCAACACTTTCATTTTAAAGATGAAATAACTCAAGCATGAGACACTGGTTAACTGCCCAAAGCTAAAGAGCTAGCAAGCAATGAAGACAATTTTGCAGGGTAAGGCATAAAGGAGGGAGAGAAGCTTTCAGACAACAGACAGCTATGGTCTCTGATGGATCTAGAAATATATATAAAATGGAAACAGAATAATATCATTCTTTTTCATGTTTATATCTTAAAAGGTAAGTGAAAATATTCTTATTCAGTAATCAACTGCCACCCACCTACCAATTCCTTTAATCCAGTGGGCTTATTCCACTGTGGCAAGGCATGAGCTGCTGTGTCTTCCCAGAGTAGAAGTTGAGCAACAAGAGAATAGGTCTGAGGAATTAATTCCAAATGATCTGTAGCCATCCTGATTTTCTGACTCTGGTCCTTGCTTATCACAGTTTTGGGCAGGACTACTTCTAGAAGAGCAAAATCTTCCTTGGAAAATCTGAACCAGGAATAAATGGGAAGCCCCAGGAAAGCTATTAAAATAACCTCTCTCCATCATTCCTGCCCAAAGACACCTTCAGTACTAAGACTGCTCCATCTAAGTCCAAACTCTCATTGCCTTCCTTACACAACTGTCTCAGGAGTCTCTAAAGTTGCCTTCTGGGACTGGGGCTCAAGTATGTATCCTAGCAGTCAAGTAGAGAGCTCTCTTATTAAATACATATGGTCAAATCCTACAGAAGAATAATTCAGGTAATACAATCAGTTTCTTCATTCGTAAATGAATGGATATGCATACATACCAATATATATTCATTTCCTTAAAATAAATAGACATTTGTCATTACATGAGCTTTCTGCAACATTAGATGTGGTTTTTGCTTCAGAATTATATTCTTAGCCAGTCACAACTTCTGCTTTAATATTCCTTTAATATCATTCGATTATAAAACTAGCATTTTTTTTTTTGAGTCAGAGACTCATGCTGTTGCCCAGGCTGGAGTGCAGTGGTGTGATCTTGGCTCACTGCAATCGCCGCCTCCCAGGTTCAAGTGATTCTCCTGCCTCAGTCTCCCGAGTAGCTGGGACTACAAGTGCATGCCACCATACCTGGCTAATTTTTTTGCATTTTTAGTAGAGATGGGGTTTCACCAAAATTAGTGAAATTTTCATTACATATGCTTTCCAAATTTTCACTTCACTCCTGAATTTAGCCCTTATTTGAAGATGATTCATACTTTTCAAAGGACAGTATATATCTCATTTAAAAGTCTTAACAAACCATTTGAAGTGTTTTTATCAACAGTATGGGTTCCATATTTTTGATGAGGAAACAGAAGCCGAAAGAGGAAACATGTTTTAACCAAGATTATATAGCCAATCTATGACAAAACTTGCCTTGGAAACTAGATTCTATTTATTCTTAGTCAAGTATCAAATTCTAAAAACATACGAGGTAGGAGTGTTCCTTAATAGTCTTCCAAACCTCATGCAAGAAAAAGTAAAAGATAGCAGCCCTTCAGTTTAAACATGAAGCACTGCTATGCCAAAATCCACCCTGGGATGACTGACAATTAGCTCTCCAAAATATCAACAAACAGAACTGAGAAAGGCAAACCTCATTAGGGGCCAAAACTACCTTAAATAAGAAGGTGGCTAGACATTTTTCTGAAGTGAGAAAATGACATAAGAGTTCATTAGTTTAATTTTTTAAAATGAGGCCTGTACTAAAGACAATTTCATATAATGTTTAAAAAGCAAATAACCTTCACAATTCAGAATACATTTCTGTCATGCCTGTTTTCAAATATAAACATCAAGCTGCTAAATAATCCTGAATAGAATGGGTTAGCTGCAAATGGTTTGAAGATCTTAAACTTCAGCTTCATCTGTATGAGAATAATTGTTTCTATCCTTTCTACCTCACAGTGATGAAAAGCAAATTTGATGATACCGGTGAGAATGCTTTGAAATTTATACCAACATGGAGCTCTACTTACTCATTTTAACAGTTAAAGTAAGTTCCAATCTATTTTAAACTAGCCACAGGCATATATATAGCAAGCTTAAAGATTTTTATTAGGTTCAAACCTGTAATATTATTTATCTCACATTTTAACAACTTGGCTTATTAAAAAAACTAATAAAATAAATACCCCTTAATTTTTAAAAGACTTGTTAGGAAAAAGGAGAAACAATTACATTACCTGAGCCAGAACCTGACGTTGTCATATCATAAATTAAGTCTTTCAATGTAGTACCCTCTGAAATAAAAGGGCGATCTAATGAAGGATCCTCTTCATTAGGCACTCGATGGTGAATGACTGTGCGGTTGTGGCAGATATAGACCATCAACATGAGTGAGACGCAGACGAAGCACACCGGTCCAGCAATGACAGCTGCCAGTTCCACGGGACCAAGGCCAGGTGATGGCTTCACTGAAAAAGGGCCTTGAGTGAAACAAACATCAACAACAACAAAACACTGTAGGTGGCAACCCCCATTTTCCTAATCCTACACAATTCCTGCAGCTGGCCACTGCCACCACTTAGCCGAAGAGCCTCATTACAACAGCTTATAGGGCTCAAACCCAGAACAAGTGAATCATTCAGTCTTCTCCCACTAGGCCTCCTTTTATGAACACCAGCTCTGTCAGTACCCACTTACTCTTCCTGTATTCTTCAGCCATCATCACAAGGTCAGCTGTCACCAATATTATAGGACCTTCCTCACTTATCATATTAGGTTACTAATACCAATACTCAATAATCAGGTTATTGGTATTAGTAATTAATAATTAGTAGTTAATACTCATTAACATCTCCTTAATAATCATCTTGTTTTTTTAAAGTATGTCTGGCTTGTCTTCTTGTTCTAAGGCCAGTACATGCCCATGGCAGGGGAAAAGAAAAACCCGAACAACAAAAAAAATCAAAACAAACAAAAAACCCAAAACACATACATCTTCATCACTCCCAAACAACTCACATTTTAGTATATATCTCTACTAATTTTTTTTTTTGAGATGGAGTTTCACTCTTGTTGCCCAGGCTAGAGTGCAGTGGCGCAATCTCAGCTCATTGCAATCTCCGCCTCCCAGGTTCAAGGGATTCTCTTGCCTAAGTAGCTAGGATTACAGTCACGCACCACCACACCTGGCTAATTTTTGTATCTTGGTAGAGATGGGGTTTCACCATGTTGGTCAGGCTGGTCTCAAACTCCTGACCTCAAGTGATCCACCCACCTTGGCCTCCCAAAGTGCTGAGATACAGGTGTGAGCCACTGTGCCCAGCCCATTTCTCCACCAATTTTTTTAAAGGCAAAACACATCCTTTGTTTTTTTAACAGAGTTTTCATATATATATATATACATATGTATATATATATTATTTTAACCTCCTGGACTTTTAAGTCCAGATCATTTTCTTGTAACTTCTACTAATAATTAAGATTTTCTGGTTGTTTCGGAACATTACAATTATTTTGACATTCATCCTGAGCCTTACTGGTTTACTGCTTACCACCACTTCATTCATATCACATCTTTCCCATTCTTGAGATCTTTAGTAGATTAATCTCTTATCACACAGAATCCTATTTCTAGTAATTTCTTTCAGGAAGAGTCTATGGGTCCTTGTACACTGAACTTAGTTGTGGCAAGAAAGCTGTTGCCTTTCTATATGAAAAATCTTGGCCTATTTCAAGAATTTTGGGTAACAGCAAGAATGTTCCGTTTGCCCTCTGATATTTAAGCAAAAAATGTGAATTTTTTTTTTTTTGCCTCTTACAGGTAACCAATGTTTATGTGTGTTAAATGCTTACATAATTCTTTTATTCTTGAAATTGATAATTTTTATTATATGTGTTTGTATTAATATTTTTCACTAATTCTGTGTGGTATTCTGTCTTCTTTCTTGTCTCATGCCTTTTTCTAGAATTCTGATAATAAGCATATTGGATAGTCTAAATCTGTTCCCTATAACTCTTAATATGCTCACCAACTGTCTTTTCTCTGAATTGTAACACAATTTCTTAAGCTTGTCCCAAACTTGACTATAAAATTATAGCATCTGGTCTGTTGTTTGCTCTCAATAGTGCATTTTTAAAAACATTCATCAGTTGGACTTTTCCTCTGAAAGCAACCTTTAACAACTGTGAAATGTTCTCATTTCATAGTCAATAACTGAAAATAGACCTTAAACTGTTTGAAACTTCTTCCCTATCATGTGGTAAGCCTAGTTCTTAGGATGACATCTAATCTATGTAGTTCAGACTACTTCTTTTGAACTCCTAACTTTTCATTGGTAATTTTTTTGTTTGCCTATCTTAGAGCTGGAAATGAGAAGTGTATATATGTTCATTAGAAACATAAGAGGTGAAGTGACTTCTTCACAAGGTTTTGCAAATCTCTACTCAGATATTTTGAGCTCAAATGACGGAACTGGGAAATTCTGGAACTATCCTTTTCTTTGCCACATTGTAACTCCAGATGCCTTCATCAAAGTCACAAAGATATTACAGTCTGACCAGCCCTTACCACAGGGAGCTGCATTATCATAATGAACAGGTGGAGGGCTGCCTCCCTTCTGAAACCAAGAGGACTGGCCTTTTCCTTCTGTGCTACAGCAATGCTTCCTCTTTTAATCAGCACAAGGCCTAGACCAACTCTGAGTGGAAAGTGAGTAACTGTGTCTACTCCTCTGAGAACTGAAGCCAGATACTTCCTAAAAGGGAACTGAGAGTTTGCCCCATACCCTAACTTTCCCCTAGTCCCTCATCTAAGTTATTGGGTAGATTTTTCAATGACTAACCTTTCTTATATGAGTAGTCAATTCTTCACTAGTCTGGTGTTATCTGTGCTGTGTAAATTGCAGAAGTTCCTCAAAAGTGTTGGCATGTGGGTGGCATTCTACCATTAATTCTACTAGCATTAATATAGGTTGCCCTCATTTTTACATTCCTTTAGGATCTGGGGAAAGTGGTAAGAGTGATACACATGTGCTCACACTTTCATCTTAAACCAGAATCTTGAAACTAAGAAGTTTAT